>NC_092816.1:5982500-8595000 GCF_023375885.2 Dermacentor andersoni | reverse complement strand
TGCTGGTATCTCTACTAAATCAAATGCCTTTTCTTAATCTATGAAAGCCATATAGAGAGGCTTATTGTACTCTGCGGATTTCTCGATAACCTGAATAATGAGATGGATATGACCATTGTAGAGCATCCCTTCCTGAAGCCAGCCTGTTCCCTTGGTTGACTTAAGTCCAGTGTTGCCCTTATTCTAATGGAGGTTATTTTGGTAAATATTTTATATAATACTGGGAGTAAGCTCATGGGCCTATAATTTTTCAATTCTTTAACGTCTCCGGGAGGAAGAAGAAGAAGCCGAGGAGTGCGGATGTTTTCATGTCCGCTCCGGCTTTCTCGAATTTTATCGCAGATTTCTCTGTGATTAGCGACCTAAAGTTTTCACCAAACGATTCTTGAAGTTCTCCGGACTCTGTGGACACCTCGCTTTCAGGTGGGACTTTCCATTTTCCTGGGAACCGCACCTTTTCTCCACCCGCCACGTCGCCGCCGCGCTAAGCCTAGCTGGCCGGTCGTTAAGCCTCCGACTGCACCGGCTGGTTCTCGGCGGCGTGTCGCGCCTCGGCGCGCGGCGTTTACATCTCCCACCAGAGTGATCCCGCACCTCTGTCTCCGCTCTGGAGATCCAGGTCGCCGGCCAGGATATTTCGCCAGAAGTGACCGCCCAGTCTGGCTGGCTCACTGCATGATCCCGCCGCTCAAAACGCGGCACGGACAACTTGACCCCGACCGATGAACCACCTCAAGCCCCAAGTAGCCGGCCCCGCTCTCGGGCGAGACAGCGCGTTAAAGCTCAAGTTTTGAAGGCGGGCCGCATGCCGCCGCTTCCGACGGAGGATATAAAGATTTTCATCCGCCCCAAGGGCGCCCTTCATATAGCCAAGATCGGCAGTCCCGTGGTAACCACCGCCATTCTCCAAGCAGCCAACCTCACGGACGAAGAAAGCTCAGAAGACACTGTCTGCCCGAATACGCAACAAAACATCGTTGTCGTTAGCACACCTCGCCCGGACCATGCAGACCGGTACGCTTGCATCCGCTCTATCCATGTGAACGGCGTTAACCACGAGGTCAATGCATATGAAACCGCAGCTGAGCACACGACGAAGGGGGTCATCCGTGGGAACCCACTCACGGAGACTCCCCAGCAGATCCACAACAAACTTGTCACTGCCCGAAACCCGACAGCCTTGGCAGCCAAGCGCATCGCTTCTACTACAACAGTGATCATCGCTTTTGACGGACTGGATGTGCCCTATCAGGTCCACTACGGTTCCACGTTACTCCCATGTTCGCTATATCGGAAGCAAATTGACATTTGCTACCAGTGTGGCCGCCTCGGACACCGTATGGACGTTTGTCCCTACCCAAATAACAAGATATGCCGGGGCTGCGGTGTCCGCAACCCCCCCGCCGACCATAACTGCAACCCTAAGTGCTCGCTCTGTGGTGGTCCCCATCTCACCGCGGACAAAAGCTGTGCCGCTCGATATAAAACCCCGTACGTCATCCGCAAGCGTATCGGAAAACGACGAACAACCAGCCAAGCCACCTATAAACAAGCCGGCCCCTCCACCCTCAACACCAGAACCAGGCCACGCTCCCGCACACCGTCAAGGGGGAGCCGTTCCCGCTCCAGAACACCATCTCGATCCAGGCAACAACGCTCAAGATCCCGGTCTGCATCGGCTTCACGCATCACATCTACCAACAACAGCAAGGTGAGCTTCGCAGAGGCTCTCATGGGCACCTCGCGAGAGGGTCGTAAGATCGCCAACACACAAGTCACCTACCCTCCTCTTTCACCAGAAAACCCAGAAATAGCTCAGCTTAAGCGCGAGAACGCCATCCTACGCGATCTCCTAACTAAACTCTCGCAGGAGGTTAGAGACCTCAAACAGTCCCAAACACCAGCCCCTACACCTATCGCACAGAGCGTCCCTGCCCCTAGTCAGGAGGCCCCCTCGACTCCCGCTCCCAAGAAGAGAACCCTGCAAGGTGGAGCCACGGGCCAGGTCTGCTGTGAAGTTAAAGACATGCTCATCTCACTTCAAGCAACTATTAGCACTTTCCAACATGCACTGGACTCCATCCAGCAAGCCTTCATTGGTATTGTCCAACGCGTGACCAACCTGGAAACTCATATTCTCACGCCTCCTAGCCATGCCGCCCCCGTCTGCGACCCTTCCGGGACGCTGATGGCGACATCCACCGTCTCCCATCATGGCTCACACTAATCAAGACGCCCTCATTTGGCGGTGGAACTGCCGAGGCTTTCACCAGAAACAACCGGTAGTCAATCAATACCTACGCCAACATACCCGCCACCCGGATGCCATCCTACTTGAAGAAACCAATAATTCCCCGACCACGCTCCCCGGTTACCAAACCTTCCATACCACCCACCCTCTTCGCCGGGTCTCCACCCTAGTACGGCGTCGTATTCCTGTTATTGAACATGATCTCAATAGTCCTCACATCGAACATCTATTCCTCGAATTAATTCCCAATCGTAGACGGAAAGAATGCATCTTCCTTCTGAACATTTACAACAGCCCCAAGGACAAAGCAAGGTGTCGCTTCCCCCCCTCTTTAAGAAGGCTCTTCACGTAGCTGGAACGCACCCCCTACTCATCGGCAGTGATTTCAACCTCGCCCATACAGGATGGGGCTACGTTCGCACGGAAGCTGCAGCTCGCAACCTCTGGCAAGATTACCACGACTTAGGCCTTACGCTCATCACGGATCCCTCCTTTCCTACACGCCTCGGTACCTCCACTACCCGGGACTCTACCCCCGACCTCACCTTCCTCAAACATATGAACAATGCACACTAGACCAATACCCAGCAAGACCTGGGCAGCGACCATTATATCCTTGCTCTCTCTTTACCCCAACTCGCTGCTGCCCCTGCCCCCACTAAAGAATTCACCATTACCGACTGGGATGTTTTTCGAAAAATACGCATAGGTTCTACCTCAGCAGAAGGCATTACCGACATTAACACCTGGATGCAAGCGCTACGCACTGATGTTCAAACGGCCACTCGGGTGGTAACTACAGATGCCTCAGTTGAACGCATGGATAGCCGCCTCGCCCATCTTCTGGAGGCTAAGGCCTCCATCCTAGCTCGATGGAAGGGGCAGCGCCTAAACCGTCGCCTCAGAAGTAAGATCTCTAAACTCAACACAGCCATCGAGGAGCATTGTCAAACCCTCAGCCGGCAACAATGGACTGAGCTGTGTAACACGGTGGATAGACAACTTCATCGCCCTTCCTCGTGGAAACTCCTCAAACGTCTGCTTGATAATACCACCACCCGCACCACCCAACAGGATCGGCTGCAGAAGCTCCTTTATACGGAGATCCTTAAGCAAGGTCCACAACTGGTGCTTGACTACCTCTGCACCAGATATATCTCCAGGGGACAAGTCAGTCCACACAGCAATTACATCGGCAGCCCCAACCCTACACTAGACGCCGATTTCAGCGTATCTGAAATACATGCTGCTCTACGCAAGCTTAACGGTCGTTCTGCTCCAGGGCCAGACGGGGTCACTAACAAAAGCCTTCGCAATCTCGATGATGAGTCCGTGTCCCATCTGACTGACTACATCAACGATTGCTGGCGCAGTGGTGCCCTTCCAGCTGCCTGGAAGACTGCCAACGCTATCCTAATCCCAAAGCCTGGCAAACCATCTAGCCTCAATAACTTATGGCCCATCTCCCTCACTTCATGCGTAGGCAAGGTGATGGAACACGCCTTCTTAGCACGCATCAACAGTCACCTCGAGGACAACTCTCTCTATCCCCACACCATCATTGGATTTCGCCCTCACCTTTCTACTCAAGACGCTATGTTGCAGCTCAAACACCAAGTGCTAAACGATCGTTCCCGTAACATGAAAGCCATCCTCGGACTCGACCTCACTCAAGCCTTTGATAACATTTCCCATGCAGCTATCCTTGACCAGGTCTCCAACCTCCACCTGGGAGAGCGAGCCTACAATTACATCCGTGACTTTCCAATCGCACGGCTACTCTCTCGGCCGGGGATTTACGATCAGACCAGCTTCCCCTTGGCAGCAAAGGCACCCCGCAAGGTTCAGTTATCTCTCCCATGCTCTTTAACTTAGTGATGATTGGCCTTGCCAAGCAAATACAGCAAGTCGACAATATCAATCATACCATCTACGCCGACGACATCACCATCTGGTCGTACCGAGGCAGTGATGGTCAAGTGGAATCAGCCCTCCAAACGGCGATTGACACAGTTGAAGCCTATCTCCAAGGGACCGGACTGCGCTGTTCGCCGGCTAAATCGGAGCTTCTGCTATACAAGCCCATTCAGCGGGGTCGCCCTCTCAAACACCAATCTGATCACCGACCCTGTGACGCCATCACCTTACGCCTTCAAGATGGCAGTCCTATCCCACACGTCCCTAGTATCCGAGTTCTCGGTCTCACCATCTCTACCAACGGCTCCAACGCCTTGGCTCTCAACAAGATCTGTGCCCAATCTCAAAACACCCTACGACTTCTTAAACGTATATCTAACCGACGAGGGGGACTCAAAGAAGAAAGCCTTCTCCGACTCGTCCAATCCTTTGTCATATGCCACATTACCTACGTTGCTGCGTACCTCAACTGGTACCGGGCTGAGCAAAACAAGCTCGGCACCCTCATACGGGGGGTCAACAAGCAAGCACTTGGTCTCCCGCATTGTACCAGCACTGAACTCTTCAACCAACTGGGAGTTCACAACAACCTTTCCGAACTCATTGAAGCCCAACAACGCTCTCAGCTTGAACGGCTCACCCTTACTGAAACGGGGCGCTTTATTCTGTCCACGCTTGGCTTCACCTACCATCAGCAACAGGGCCCCAAACAACCGATCCCGACCGACATCCGTCGCTGGATCTACATAGACCCTATCCCTAGAAACATGCACCCTGAATATAACAGGGCCCGGCGCCAAGCTCGGGCCGGGGCTATCATAAAAGCCCTTGCCCACGTACCTGGCGTCACATTGTTGATGCAGCCCAATACTCCCATGGCACACGATTTGTGGCCGTCGCCACACGCGATGGAGTCCTACACCACGCCTGTAGCGTCACTACCCCCACTGCCGAGACGGCTGAAGAAGTGACCATCGCCCTGGCCACTTTAGATCCCACCTGTCACACCATAGTGTGTGACTCTCGCTCAGCCGTTACTAACTTCAGCAAAGGCCGTATTTCTCCCCAAGCTCTTCGCATCCTCTGCCAGGCACCACACTCTAAAGACAGCATAATCTCCCTAACATGGATCCCGGCCCATGCGGGCCCTGTCCACCCACACCTCCCCAATCTCAACGAGGTCACCCACTCCATTGCGCGAGGCCTAGTCAACCGCGCCGGAGTCACTGGAGAAGAGTTGGACACCAGGGACAATCTGACAACTTATAACGATCTCGTTAAGACCTTTTACCTCAGTCGCCGAACCTTCCCCCCGCCTCACCCAAAGTTCAGCCGGGCGCAGGCTGCCACTCTGCGCCTACTACAAACAAACACGTACCCTTCACCCGCCCGCCTCCACCTTATATTTCCAGACGTCTGCACTACCCCCAACTGCCGGTGCTGTGGAATTCACCCGGCTACGCTTCCGCATATCCTATGGGAGTGCCCAGCACAGTACACGCAGACTAACACCACGACTCTCTCGTCGAGGTTCCATGAGGCTCTGCGGAGCTCCGCCCTCGACGACCAAACCTGGGCGACCCAGCACGCCCGCGAGGCGGCGGCGAGGCAAGCCCTCGACGTCCCTTCGTGGGAGGCTTAGGCCCGGCCATCATAAAGCGCTGGTTCTACAATAAAAGTTTATTCCTCCTCCCTCCTTTAACGTCTCCCTTTTTGTGGATTAGTATAATGTTTGCATTCTTCCAGTTTTCTGGAACCCTTGTAGTCGATAGACACTTCGTATAGAGAGCCGCAAGTTTTACAAGCATTACGTCTCCTGCATATTTGATTAAATCGACTGTTATTCCTTCTTCTCCTGCCGCACTTCGCCGTTTCATGTCCTGCAAGGCGCTTGTGACCTCATCGCTAGTTATAGGAGTCTCTGCATCCTGTTCATTACTGTTTCGAATGGAGTTATCCTGAGTCCTCTGGGTACTGTACAGGTCAGTCTAGCATTCTTACGAACACAGCAATCAGTACTACTGCAGTGATACCCCCAATTAACTGTCTCACAGCAGGTAAATCTCACAGCAATGCGTCCTTTTCGTCCTCCTTTCTGTCCTGTTCATGTCGGACTTCTGTGTGTAAAGGGGGTCTATTCGGGGCAGAGCAGCAGCGACAAACATAGCACCAGCAGGTAAGGCGCAGCCAGAGAGCTAACTGGGTAGGAGCCATGCGATGGCAATGGGGCTTTTCAGCGTGCTGATCTTCCTCACAATCACCCCCGGAATGGAAGAGTAGCCATCCTGCCGATCGTAGTACGGCTTGGGGCCGGTCAATGTGCACAGTGTCTCGCCCGCGACGATGGAGAGCGGGACATGGCGATACGGGTTCGACCCCATGATTAACTGGTGATGGTTGCGCAACCGCGCAGTAGGGCCCGTGCCTGCCACATCGGCAGGAGCTTGGATGAAAGGCCTAAGGCAGCAACAGGTGTGACCCAAAGCCACACGAGTGCGTAGATGTGGAAGGGGTGAGAGGGTGGGTCGAAGTCATGACGCTCTTCTTGTCGAAGAACGGTTCAGTTGTCGGCATTTCTCGGCGTGCTGAGAGACGATAGAAACAGGTGAGCATTCAGCAGGGTCCGGCCCGTACAGAAGAACCCTATCAATGGTGCTGGAGGGATGGCGACCGTAAAGCAGAAAGAATGATTAGAATCCGGTAGTGGGGCTTGAGAGGCGGTATTATAGGTGTATGTGACGAATGGAAGTACAAGAGACCAGTTGGAGTGGTCAGACGCAACATACATTGATAGCATGTCACCAAGAGTTCAGTTGAATCATTCTGTTAACCATCGGTCTGTGGATAAGCAGTAGTAGTGCGATGAATAACTTGGCACACAGATAGGAATGACTTCAGGACGTCCGAGAGGAATACGCGACCCCGATCTCTCAGCAGTTCACGAGGTGCGCAATGACGAAAAACAAAGTTGTTTAGAATGAACGAGACGACGTCTTTTGCGGATGCGGCAGGCAAGGCGGCGGCTTCAGCATATTGTGTGACAATCCATCGGTTTCCAGCGCCAGTAGATGGAAGAGGCTCGTATAAATCAATGCCGACACGGTCAAACGGGTGAGCAAGGCAGAGAAGTGGCTGGAGAGGTGCGGTGGAGAGATGCGGGCCACATTTGCGTCGTTGGCAGGCAATGCAGGAGCGTACGTATTTGTGGACGAAGTTGTACATCTGACGCTAATAATATCGCAGATGAATATGTCTGTATGTCTTTGACACTCCACCGTGACCACACTGCGGGTCAGAGTGACAAGCGGAGCATAAATCTTTACGAAGGTGGCGGGGCACTACTCAAACAGCCATGTGCGGCTGCCATTGTGGTAGTTGCGGCGGTATAAAAGTCCGTCGCGGATGGTGAAATGCTGCGCCTGTCGGCGTAAGGGTCAAGGTGCCGAAGCTGCCGGAGGATTTGACAAAAGAAATCGAATATCATGACGATCCATGGGTCTTTTTAAAAAGTCGCTCCGAGGCCATGTCAGGGGTGTCAAGTAGCGAGATATCATGTCTGTAGGTAGAAGTACTAGCGCACGAAGTAACTGGGAAGCGCGAGAGGGCATCGGCGTCAGTGTCTGCGGCCAGAGCGATAGACGACACGGATGTCATATTCCTGGATTCGAAGGGCCCACCGAGCGAGGCGGCGCGACGTGTCTTTCAGGGTAGATAACCAGAAAAGAGCGTGAAGATCCGTCACCACGTCAAAGAGTCGACCGTAGAGACATGGGTGAAATTTCTGACAAGCCCATACGATGGCCAGGCACTCTTTTTCCGTTACTGAATAATTTGCCTCAGGTTTTCTGAGGGCGCGACTGGCATAAGCGAGAACGTGTTAGGAATTAGTGTTCTTACGTTGTGTGAGCACGGCACCAAGGCCGATATGACTGGCGTCAGTGTGAACTTCTGTAGGTGCGTTTGAATCAAAATGGCGCAAGATTGGCGGAAATGCATGTAGGCGACGAAAAGTTGCAAAGGCATCATCAGAAGCTTCCGACCAAATGAAAGTTCATTGTCGCCTTGGAGAAGTTGGTTTAGGGGTGCGATCACAATAGCGAAATTGCGAACGAATGGTCGAAAATAGGAGCATAGACCAACGAAGCTGCGTAGTGCTTTCAAGTTAGTTGGCATCGAGAATTAGGATACGGCGCGAATTTTAGCAGGATCAGGAAGAATGCCTTCTTTAGGGACAACGTGGCCTAATATAGTCAGCTTTCGAGCTGCAGATAGGCACTTTTTCAAGTTAATCTGAAGACCAGCATTCCGGATACAGGTCAAAACGATGTAAACGGCGAATATGGGTCGGGAAACCAGGGGAGAAAGGACAACGTCATCGAGGTAGCAGAGACAAGTATGCCACTTTAGGCTGCGCAGGATGCCGTCCATCATGCGTTCAAAGGTGGCGGGCGCGCCGCACAGGCCAAACGACATTACAGTGAATTCAAACAAGCCATCTGGTGTTACAAACGCGGTTTCAGAACAGTCGGCGTCAGCCATGGGTATCTGCCAGTAGCCAGAGCGGAGATCTAAGATGGAAAAAAACTCCGCTCCTTGCGAACAAAGTGCATCGTCGATACGTGACAACAGGTATACATCCTTTCGGGTAACCTTGTTAGGCCGCCGATAATCAATGCAAAAACGTATGGTGCCATCATTTTTTTAACTAGGACGACTGGTGATGCCCAGGGACTACTAGAAGGCTGGATGACACCGCGTTTGGGCATATCGTTCGCCTGGTCATCGATAACGCGTCTTTCGGTCGCCGATACTTGGTAGAGACGCTGTGAAATGAAGTTTGAAGTTTGAAGTTTATTGAATACTTAGTGCAGACACAGAAATATTGATATTTAGTGCAGAAAAAGGTCCCTTAGTGTAAACATTGTAAGGGGGGGGGGGGGGAACCTTTTATAAAGTTAAAAAAACACTAATACTACTTGACAGCAAAAAGGCAGCGAATTATAAAAATACAAAAATGCAAATACAAATGCAAATACATAATGAGGCAAAAGAATAATACCATGGAAAATATAAAACGATAGGGATAAGGCTTAGGCTGAAGTAAGAAACGAAGCAAACAGTATTAAAAACGACAGAATTGAAGTTGTGTTTTAAAAGACATATTCAATAAACGGAGCTATAGGTTAAACGTAAAATTGCGAAGCTGATGTTTGAATGACGATATAGAAAAGGCACATATAATGTTAAAAGGCAATGAATTCCAAAGTTTGATTAAAACAAATGCTACCCTTTGTGAACCATAGTTAGTTCGTACCTTAGGGAGTATAAAAGTTGTTATTGGAGGAAAAGCGTGTAATATTTGAGTTAGTAAGGTATCGGATAAGAACAATTTCGAGAAGGTTATGGTCTTGAACTGCTTGATAAGCAAATGTGCAGACATTAAATGTTATTAGATTGTCAATATTCAGTATGTGCAGTTCCCGGTACAGATCAGTAACATGTGAACGCCGGTTGCTCCAGGTGAGAATGCGAATGGCATGATTCTGTACATGTTGGAGGGATGAAAGGTGGCAGTGATATGTTTGACCTCAGGAAGCAATACAATAATTTAGATGACTGTGAATGAACGTATAATATAAGGTGAGCAAAGTAGTCAAGCCAAAGTAACATCTAGCTTTTAGTAATACCCTAATACCATAGGAAGTTTTCCGCTGTAGCTCATTTATATGGAAAATAAATTTGAAGCGGGAATCAAGTTTGATACCAAGAAATGAACAATGATCTGATAGATGAATAGGATGTGTGTTTATAAAGAGGAGCATAACCTGCGCGTTATTTATTGACCTGGAATAGGAAATTAAGAACTTACTTTTCGAGAGATTTATCAAAAGCTTATTTTTAGCACACCATGCACTAACGTCAATAAGTTCAGCATTAGGGTTGTTGTAATGTTGCTTAGAGAATTACTCGAACATAAGACAGTCGTGTCGTCAGCATATAAGATGCATTCTAATAATGTGGCTAGACACTGCAGAAGGTCATTAATGTATGGCAGAAATAAAAGCGGGCCCAGAATTGAGCCTTGCGGAGTGCCGATGTTAATGATTTTTTTAGTAACATAGATGCCGGAGATGGATACTAATTGCTCCCGATCAGATAAGTAACTACGGAAAAGATTGAGAGAGTTGCCAATAATGCCATAAGATGCAAGTTTCGAAAAAAGAATGTCATAATTTAGTGTATCAAAAGCTTTAGTAAAATCTATAAAAACAGAACCAACGAAGTTACTATTGTCAATTTCTAGTTTATATTTTTCTGTGAAATAAATGAGGGCTAGGTTAGTCGAATACCCTTATCTAAACCCAAATTATCTGTCACGTATACCGGCACATGTATCCGACTGACACGTGGTGATACCATTCCAGAGCTTGCACAGATGAGTTTTGTGTCTTTTTTTCGGCTCAGTGCTCCCTTCAGTTGATAGTCGGAGTTCGTGTTGTCCACTTCTCTACTCTTGTGTCCTGTCTGCACGCCTCATCCCTTTTTTGCATAATGAATTCTTACCAACTAGCTCAGCTTTCTGTCGTTCTAAGCATCTAGAAGGCGTCGTCTTCAATGCCTTTTAAGATATGCGTGATCATCTCGGCATCAGCCATTGTGATGTCAACACGGTTGCAGAGGTCGACAACATCTTCTGTTTAACTGGTAAATTTCTCCCTGCTCTATTGCGCACGACCACGGAAACGTTGCTCGGCGCGAAGCTTGCGAACGGCAGGGTGCCCGAATGCCTCCGTCAGTTTTGAAGGCCGCCCTCGTCGTGAGATCACGTTCGCGGTTGCGGTGCCACACGATGGCGACATCACTCAATTAAAATAACACGTAATCCAGTTTTTTGGTGTCGTCCCAGTGGTTGTGGTTGTTCACCCGGTCGTAGACAGCGAGCTAGTCTTCTAGGCCATAATCTTCTGCACCGCTGAAGATGGGTGGGTCGCGTTGACGCAAAGAGCCAGGCCAAACCACGGCAGTCACCGGGGCCGGGGGTTGTGTTTGTGGTGGTCCTTCTTCCGGCACAGTGAAGACGGGCTGCAGTGTCCGATTGCCCAGTTCCAGATTTTCTGTTGTACCCAGAACCTCCGCAAGGGTTTATTCGGGTCGTAGATCAGCAGCGACTAACGCAGCACCAGCAGGAAGGCACAGCCAGAAAGCGAACTGGGTACGAGCGATGCGATGGCAATGGGGCTTTGTTGTTGTTGTAGCCTGTCGCACGTGTGATTCCTACCCACTACGGGCGTGGCTAAGAAATGGGTGGATTATTCTAAATTATTATGGAGCATACGCTTCCTAATATCTATGAAATTAGCATTGAATAGCGTAAAATAAAATAATAAACCTGTTAAAATAAAATCGGGAAGGTCATATGGAATGAGTAATTCAGCATGCCGATCTTCTTCCTCACAAGTGTAATAATTGACTCAGACAAAAGACAAAGAAATCGCAAGTGACATCCGTTCGGACTCTCAACGTTGGCCAAGCAGGTCCGGTGCCTCAGGCCTCAGTCCGGTGCCAGCGTCTCCATCTTCCTGTGGCCTCTCTGCCTTGTTTGGATACATGCAGGTTGTCATTTCATTGTGCTGCCCGAAATTCCCACACTTCTCTGGCATGCTGGGCGCTGCGTTGCGTGGTATTTCCTATGTGTTTCGATATAAATAATAAAAAAAGAAAAAGAAATTGTTCACTTATCGAGGTTATCGGACGACTCTTGCAGGAAGTACGCGTGTACGTTGCAGAAGCATGGGGCGAGCTGTTCAAACCTGCTCCGTGCGAGAACGGTTGGGCGCCACGAAGTTTGGCCCCGAGTTCCGAAAACAAATCATACAGACACCCTTGGTGCGGTGAAAGATTGTAGACACCTTTTCTTGCGGACAAACTGAAAAGTGAAAGTTGCATTCTGAACGAATGCACCAATTCCACTGCTGCCGGCACCCGCTATAGGCAATTCACCCATACCCTGGGGACGCTCTTGTTCGCATGGATTTGTTTACTTGAGCTGCACACCGCTCGATGTTCCCGTTCCGCACCGTCGAGACAAGTGCCGAAGAAGCACCCGCAGGCCGCATACCAAACATGCCGCTTCCCTCGATGCGTCTAGCACTCAAGCTGTTCTTACTCGTTTCCCTGGCATGCGAAAGGCCTCGCACATTGCCACAGCTGTGCAGCATGCAGCGTCCGCCACCTTTGTTGCTCCACACAGGGCGCAAGTACGCGGGTTTGCATAGCGATGAGCCAGCGCGCCCAACCATTTGCATGGAATTCTCGTATACTGTTTGTGTACGGCCTTCAAAGCACTGCGTCTTTTGAGCTGCTTCTTTCCTCCTCTCTCGCACTCTCTCCTGCCTGTTCGGTGCAGCACAGCGGAATGGAGGCCCACGCTTTGTCCAAGGCCGATAAGGAAACGAGCACTCGAACATTTGAGGCTGTTAATAAGGAAGCACGAATCCGAGTATATATCGTAGTGGTCAGCTTAGCGCAAAGTTCAGCAGACACTGCGAGCGACTTCCACAGTTGGCTACAAGACCATGTAACGTTGACCAAAACTAATGTACTTCAGAAACGTACAAGGGCACGTCGGTTGGCGTAGCATTGTCAACCTGTATAATATAGCACTAAAGACAGGACGGGCAGCAAGGCGAGACACAACGCGAGAGCTAACGTATATAGCGCTCACGTTGTGTCTTCGTCCCGTCTCTCGCGCTATTTAATGCTTGACAAAACCAAAGTAGTCTGCATCGAAGCCACAACGCCTGGTCCTGAAACCGTCGTAGTGCTGCGTGTCTTCGTTACATTGATGGACCTCGTCGAAGCTCATTCGCAGTGGCGCGTAGGCCATCCTAATTTCGAGGCTTCCGTTGCGAAAGCGGTAGGATTTCAAAAGTCAGTAATTCGTCATTGTCGACCTCGGTCACTTGAAGTTAACGTGCCTGCGCAATGCCGATTTTGCCTTTTCAGAACTCCCCGGAACAGCGGCCACACATACGACTGAAAGTTGAGAAAGTTGGCCTAGGGGTTCGTGTTGCGGCAAGGTGCATGCGAGGAGGACACTCCAACGAGGAGGACAAGTGGGCGTTTGTGTCGACCTTTTCGTTCTACTTGTGTCCGAGTTTGCACGCATTCCTTTCTGTACCATGGCTGTACGGACCACAAGTTGCATTTATTAAGAAAGTACTTGCGCTATAAGAAGTATTCGTAATGCTGGCCCCTTGTGATATAATGGACGCATATACGTAGCGACGGCGGTCCCGGCCAATGGCAAAGACCACTCACGAATTCAAAAATGTTTGTGAATTTGGTCCCTGGTGATTAAATGTTGAAAAAGTAGGGGATCACAGACAAAATAATCCCTTCAAGTGCCCGAGATTTACAGCAGAGACGGTAGTGAGTAATTGGGCGAGCGTCATCAATAAACTGTCGGCCTCCCACTTTTAACTCTGTTTCCACACTCCTCCTCGCAGTTTCACTTTCCTCATCACCATTTTGTTTTTGACCGTTACCGGAACTGTGAACAATGCGGCGATTGGTCGAGCCGTAAGCAGCAAGGCACGTTACGGGCCGGTGCATTGGCGTGCGAGCTGTTCCTGAAGCGACAACAACAGTATAATTGTGAATTTCTGAACGAATGTTATATTTGCGCCGAACGCAAATTCCAGTAAACGGGTTTGTATAACCCCTGTGTGGGGCTGATCGACAAAGTAGTGCCAGTAAGCGCAACATTATTTATTTATTTATTTATTTATTTATTTATTTATTTATTTATTTATTTATTTGAATACCTTCAGGGCCCATAGGGCGTTCCAGAAGGGAGTGGGAACAATAACTAGGAAATAAAAAACACAAAGCAAATGTTAGGAAACATATTCAAGCGCATTTTTAAAGTCACTGGGGTCCGTAATAGATACAATGGAGGTGGTCAAGTGGGTCCAATCATTACAAGTTTTTGGGATGAAAGAATGAAAGTGTTAGTTTGACAACGAAGAACAAGCACTTTATAGCGATGGTCAATGCGAGGTGATATGAATGAAGGGTGGGAAAGTAATTCTTGCTTAAAGAGACATTAAAGGCAAATGCTAAGTCAAAGTAAAGCAATAGATTAGTGCTCGTGAATCTCTAAGGCATCAATATTATTGCGAACAGAACCTTACTAATCGTGAAATCGACGTAAATGCAGGACATGATTAGAGACTCCCCCGGGACATTCAAGCACTTGCCCGATGACGAAAGCACGCCTCATGTAAGTTCTGTCACTAGTACTCAGCCACTCGTTGCAAGAAAACATCCTCGTATTGTATTATAAGAGGAAATAAATGCTACTCGTCCAGTTCCGTTTCATGTTTAGAAAAAAGAATTCATTGAAATTACGTTTGACAACGACGACGGCGGTCGAAAGGTTTCGTTTTCACTCGACTCTGCGCCACCCACCTTTCGCGTTTCAGAACTTTCCTGATCGTGTAATGCTGCGCTTGTTTTGCTGGCTCGCGAAACTCGCACAAACTGCAAGTAGCAGAGAGAGAGAGAGAGAGAGTAAAACATCTTTATTAATAATATTTGAATGGCGAGAGCAGTGTGGGAGGAGCCCTCAGTCCAGGGTCCCTAAGATGATTCCTGCGAAGTTTCGAGCCCGTTGTATCACAGCTCGGAGGACCTCGGGAGGTCCGTCGCGGAGGGCATCGCCCCACAGCTCTTTGTTGCGCAAGGCGTAAAGGAGAGTTGGCAAGGGAGGAAAGAGGTTTGCAGTGCACTCAATCGTGACGTGGAAGATTGTGGGCGAGCTGCCACAGCCAGGGCAACGATCTGCATAACAGTGTGGGTAGAATTTATTGAGAGACAAGATTCGGAAAAGTTACGGTTTGTAACTGGCGTAATGCCACTGCTTCCTCCCGCCACTGCTTCCTCCCTCCGACGGCGGTGGTGCGGCATGGGTGCGACGAATGCGTGTATAATGACGAAGTATATATTTGTAACGGAGCAAGGAGTCCCCCCACTCTGAATTAGTCGCCTCACCACGCCGAGTCGCCCGGAGGGAAATTTCTCGGGCAACTGCATGTGCGCGTTCGTTACCCGGCAGCGAGATATGACCAGGGGTCCAGAGTAAGTGGATGCGGGGAGGTGTGGTTGGTGTATTTTGCGGGATCTGTTTGAGAATTTGGTGCGCCGCTCTCGGGATGCCATGTCCTGATAGGAACGCCCGGCATGCCTGTTGCAAGTCCGTCAATATATACACTTCCTCAGGAACACGGATGGCGTATCGAATTGCAAGAGCAACACCGAGAATTTCTCCGTAAGCGGCGTTTGTTCCGGGCATTGCAGCAGAGTCTCTCAGGGATTCGGTGCCATCCAAAACTACCGAGGTATAGCCCTCTTGAGTGCGTGATGTGTCCGCGTATAAAGTATGTGTTTCCGGGACGTTTGCAAGCATGCGGCCAATGTATCGTACGTGGCAATGGATGAATACTTAGTGCTTGGCGTATCGCTCACGACAAGATCGTTGGACGGGTTTCAGACTCAAGGGGTGAGACAGAGTATCCTAGCCGTGTGAGAAGATGGCGGCCAGTAGGAGTGAGTAGGGGGCGCTGGCGATGGCTGGTCCAATGTGCCTCTAGCAGCTCGCCTAGTGTGTTATGTGTCCCTAAGTTAAGGAGACGGCGTGTGGAAGTAAGCTTCGTCGCTTTGCGAATCATTGCGTCTATGCGAAGTTGTTGCGCTTGGGTCAACCGCTGAAATGGGAGATGGTATGTAAGGCGGCCGATCACGCATGCCTCCACCAAGCGCAGCAGGTCCTCTTCTCGAAGGCCCGAGCGCCTGTTGGAGACCCTCCGTATCATGGCCAGAATTTGCTCAATCTGTCTGGATAGAAGGGAAACAGTGTAGTTTGACCTGCCATCCGCTTGGACGTGTAGGCCGAGGATACGAGCACGATTAACCTGTGGTATCGGTGTGCCATCCACGTGCACAGTGATAGGGGGAGTAGAGGAACGGCTCCGTGGCCGAATGATTATGAGCTCCGACTTTTCCGGAGCACATCTTAAGCCGCATTTTCTCGCGTACTCGGAAACTGTATCGACTGCTTGCTGCAGTCGGTCCTGGATGGCTCCGTCGGAACCCCGTGTCGACCAGATAGTAGTGTCGTCCGCATAAATAGCATGGGCGACATCAGGGATCTGGTCGAGTAGATGGAGGAGCCCTGCGAGCGCGATATTGAATAAAGTAGGTGAAAGAGCTGAGCCCTGGGGTGTCCCACGTCCTACAAAGCGAATCGTACCGGATCGATGCGGTCCCATTCCTACGGTGGCTGTGCGATCTCGAAGAAATGCGCGGATATAGTTGCACATACGAATTCCACAGTGTGAATGAGCAACATTGCGAAGGATGAGGTCATGTTCAACATTATCGAATGCCCCTTTTAGGTCTAAGGCGATGAGTGCACTCGTTTGGGCGGACGACGAAGGTCCTATGACTTCCTCCCGCAATTGTAAAAGTACATCTTTTGCAGACAGATGAGCCCGATATCATCATCATCATCATCATTTATTATTCCCTTAAGGGCCCCATTTGGGGTATTACATAAGGGGGAGGCAAAACAATAATACAAACATCGAATGAATAGTCATGTACAAAGCAAAAAAGAAGAAAAAAGGCAACAACTGAAAAGACACTAAAAAGAACAGGTTTTTGCATAATTAGCTGCAAATATGGGTGGTTAGTAACTCTCGAAATTTCGAAGGGTTTCGCTCTACAACAATGGATTCCGGGAGCGAGTTCCATTGTTCTATTGCAGAGGGAAGGAATGATTTGTTAAAAGCGTTTGTAGAACCATGAAGGCGTTGGATACATAAAGAATTGAATAGACGATGTGATGAGCGAATGGGTGGAAATAAAAGTGAGGAACGAAGGTCAGGAAAGTTATAGTACAATTTATGGAATAGGCAGAGTTGCGAAATTATGCGTCTTGATGCTAAAAGGGGTAGACCAATGGATAACTTTAAGTTAGTAACGCTGATAGTGTTGTCATAATTCGATAAGATAAAGCGGGAGGCACGATTTTGAGTAGCTTCTAAAGTGTCAGTCAAGTACTTTTGATGTGGATTCCAAATTGTAGACGCGTATTCTAATTTGGTACGGATGAAAATTTCATATGCTAGTTTACGAATCGACGGAGGAGACAAGGATAGGGATCTTTTAATATAGTTAAGGGATCTTGAAGCATCGGCTGTTATTTGTTGGATGTGGTTCGACCAATTTAGTTTGTTAGTGATGATAACGCCAAGGTAGCGGTAACTGTCGACCTCGGATAAATTCACAGAGCCCAAAGAGTATAGAAATGTGGATGTAGAGCGTTTACGTGATACATGCATTAACTTGCATTTGGAGACATTTAGTTCCATCATCCAGCGTGAGCACCACTTGTCAATAGAATTTAGGTCATTTTGCAGAATGGATTGGTCAGTGTTAGTAGTGACACGACGATAAATAACACAGTCATCGGCGAATAGACGTATTGTGGATGATATGTCTGTTGGAAGGTCGTTAATGTATATTAGAAAAAGGAGTGGGCCGAGGACGGATCCCTGTGGTACACCGGATATTACTTTGGTAGTATCTGAACAGCGACCGCCAACACAGGTGAACTGGAGGCGATCTGTCAGGAAGCAAATGATCCATGATAGGATTAGTGGGTCGAGGTGAAGGCATGAAAGTTTGGACACTAGTCGGTGATGAGGGACGCGGTCGAAAGCCTTTGAAAAATCTAAGTAAATTACGTCAGTCTGAAATGAAGAATCTAAGTTTAGGTGGAGATCTGTGGTGAATTCGAAAAGTTGCGTTTCGCATGATAAGCCTGGACGAAAGCCATGTTGTTTGCTAAAGAAAAAAGAATTTCTGTCGAGGTGGGAAGCTATTTGGGAATAAATGACGTGTTCTAAAAGTTTACAGGCAATACATGTAAGTGAGATCGGGCGATAGTTGGATGGGTCGGAGCGCTTGCCAGATTTAAAAACGGGGGTTACTTTGCTTAGTTTCCAGTCTTTGGGAATAGTACCCTCGCTTATAGACTGGGTAAAAATGATTTGTAATATCTGGCTAGAAATGACGTTAGTGCCTTTTAGTATCTTCACCGGTATGTTGTCAGGTCCGGGGGAGCTAGATATGTTAAGTTTATTGATTAGGCTTGCGATTCCTTCAGCAGTTACATCAATGGGAGGCATTTCAGTGCCGCAAAATCTTGGTAAAACAGGAATGTTGGTGGAAGATTCACAAGTGAAGACGGAAGAGAAGTATGAATTGAAGACGTCAGAACGCTTTTCAACTGGAACATGGGACCCATTAGGATTAGTTATGGTAATGTTATGCGACTGATTTCTATTTGGTGCGAGTATTTTCCAAAATTTTTTCGGGTTTACACGGATGATATTGAGAAGATCCTGGTGATAAAATTTTTTCTTAGAAAGCTTCAGAAGGCTGTTGTACTCGCGCAGGCAGGTGAAATACTTCTTCCATTTAGGGGCGGAACCACATTTTTTTGCCACTCTGAAAAGGCGCTTTTTCTTCTGTGCTAGTTTTTTTAGTTGGTTTGTGTACCAAGGCTTTCCCATGACACCACGAATACACACAAGAGGTACGTGCTTATTGATTAAGCTGAGTAGCTTATGCTTGTACAACAGCCAGTTTGTATCAACAGACCTTCTGAAGGCAGTTGCTTTGAGGTATTCAAAAAAAATATTCAGTTCAGTGTTAATTATGGAAAAGTCAGCTTTTTTGTAGTCCCGAATTAGTTTTATTGAAAGCTGTTTGACTGGAACTGGGATTTCCAAATTGAAAAGTACAATACTGTGATCACTCAGCCCATTGACACATGCTATAGACTGAATGTATTCGGGTTGGGAAGTGAGGACCAGGTCAAGGGTGTTTGAGCCACGTGTAGGTAAATTTACTGTTTGTGTAAGCTTGAAGTTTAAGGCTAAATCAAGGAAATCTTTTGACTGGCGGGATGATGCTGTTAGAGTGTCCCAGTTTATATCCGGAAAGTTAAAATCACCACAAATAATATAGTTAGCACGCGGGAATTGAGAGGATGCATCTAAAATGACAGTGTTAAGTTCGTCGATAAAGGAAGGGTCACAATCGGGTGGGCGATAACATGATATGAGAATGCAGGTGCATGTGGGCATGGATATGTGCACACAAAGAATTTCGTGAGTACAACTGTTAGGGAGCTGGTAACAAGGAATGCTGTTTTTCGTGAAGACAAGAACGCCACCACCCCTTCGTTCCCTCCTATCGCGTCTGTAAATAGTGTAGGGGGAATCTGCATGTAATAGCTCAGTGCTATCTATGTCAGGGGTTAACCAAGACTCAGTGAAAATGGCCATGTCTGTGTTATTATCCTCGAGAAGGGCTTCAATGGTATCTTTTTTTGACATGTAACTGCGAACATTAGCCAGTATAACAGAAAGTATGCGATTGCGTGATGTTTCAAGAGGGTTTAGTAGCGGCTGGGAGGGAAAGAAGAGTGCTGGGCAAGCCTGAAGTGATGGCTAGGATTTAACTTGTAAAACTGAGTCTGATTGCACATCATATAAAAACTGTCTATCATTCATCTGAAGTTTATCGAAGCGTATCTTGAAAGTGGAGGCGTTGTTTTGTTTCGCATAGGCGTACAACTTTTTCCTTGCAAGCCGGACGCGCGATGAAAAATCTTCCCGGATAGAAATTGCCGTACCTTTAAGCTTTGGCCCGGCAGACAGAATACTACACTTATCTTTGTACCGCGCAAGTTTTACTATAATTGGTCGGTGTTTACCGGCCTGGAAACGGCCAAGCCTGTGTGCGCGTTCTATGTCATGTTTGGTTATGGAAATTAGAAGTTTATCTGCACACAGTGAAATAACGCGAGACTCTGATTGCTCCCAAGTTTCATCATGCGCATCCTCAACACCGAAAAAAAGTAGGTTGTCCCGGCGAAGGCGGTTTTCAGAGTCATCGCATTTCTGTGCGAGGTCGTTTATTTGGGAAGTGAGTTTAATTATTTCAGTATTGTCACTAGATGCAGGTATCGAGTGATTTGATTTATCAACGCCTACAATTTTCTCAAGGGCGTCTACACGGGTGGATAGACGGCCGACCTGGTTTTCAATGGTGGCCTGTGTAGCACGAATTAGAGCGAGCTCAGACAGAACGGTGTTCTGAGAGGTATCTAAACGGAACAGGGCGCTAGCAATGGATTCAAGGGATACCGGAGTGGGGATGTCATTAACAGGACCGGGGTTAAGCTCAATGTCCCCAGAAAGGGCTAGTAAAAGGAAAGTGAGGTGAGCATTCACACAAAATGAACATAGCAAGTGGCACAAAACTTTCCGATTGGCATCAAATGTGTCAAAGGGGCACGACACCGCAATAAACATTCGGTCGCTAGAACGAACACATCTTGCACAAGGTAGGTAACTAACCTGCGCATACAAAGTCGGCATCATGACCATGCTCGGTGCGGTGGCGTGCCCCAAGTGGTCCCAAGACGGAGGCTGCTTAAGTAGAAGTAGCGAGTCTCCCACGCCGGAAGTTGCTCGCTGTGGCCAGGTGGAAAGCACGGTTTGGGTTAGAAGCGGCGGGCTTGAGGCTGAGATGGTTTCTTGGTCCGAAGGCAGGGGAAGTTGGCAGGCGATGACATTCCAGTTGCGAGTAAAAGATGAAGGGCAGGTTCCACCAAGAAAGGCAGCCGAAGTGATTGACGAGAGCAGCAGCGCCTGCGCATGCAAAGTCGGCATCATGACCATGCTCGGTGCGGTGGCGTGCCCCAAGTGGTCCCAAGACGGAGGCTGCTTAAGTAGAAGTAGCGAGTCTCCCACGCCGGAAGTTGCTCGCTGTGGCCAGGTGGAAAGCACGGTTTGGGTTAGAAGCGGCGGGCTTGAGGCTGAGATGGTTTCTTGGTCCGAAGGCAGGGGAAGTTGGCAGGCGATGACATTCCAGTTGCGAGTAAAAGATGAAGGGCAGGTTCCACCAAGAAAGGCAGCCGAAGTGATTGACGAGAGCAGCAGCGCCTGCGCATACAAAGTCGGCATCATGACCATGCTCGGTGCGGTGGCGTGCCCCGAATTCCGAATCCGAATTGAGAGTTAGAAAAGAATGACTTTTCTTCGAGGAAGGGCTGCAGACGCCGTAAGAGTACATGCTCCATGAGCTTACCAATGCAGGATGTTAGGGAGATGGGTCGTAAGTTTTCAACCTTAACAGGCTTGCCCGGTTTGGGGATCAGTGTGATGTCGGCGTGTCGCCATGCTTGGGTAAGCATGCCCTTGCGCCAGCAATCATTGAAGATATGGGTGAGGCACCTCGTCAGATGTGATGTCTGCATCGAGCAATTCGTTCGCCTCGCCTACATAAGGATAGTCAGGGTACTGCGGCGGCGGGCCTGTGGGTATGAAATGCTTCTCTAGCTCTCTGAGGAGTGTCGAGACGTCGTCCCTGTACTCGTGCATTAGAATGTGCAGCTGTTGAAATGTGTTTCCCTTTGTTGCGGCGGGATCTGTGAGTGAGCGAAGAATCGACCACGTTTTTGCTGTGCTCAATGTGCCTGAGAGGGGATCGCAAAATCCTCGCCAGTTATTCCTCGTAAGGATCTCTGCATACTCCTGAGATTCCCGTGTAATTTGATCTATACGTTTCCTAAGTTTGCGGTTGAGGCGTTGTCGTTTCCATCGTCGTGTCAACCCTCTGCGGGCGTTCCAAGGATGAAGTAAATGCGGGTCTATGTCTGGTGTCTCGGTTGTGGTGCGCAGTGTGCTCGTGGTATCCTCTAGATCTTGTGCGAGAGAGTCAAGCCAGCGTTCGTACGCTTGGCGCTCAGGTGGGTCCTGGCGACGTTCCCTGAATTTCGCCCAATCCGTTATACGCACATTTCGCTCGGGCCTGCGCGCACCCCGTAATGACAAAGTGGTCACCACAATATAGTGGTCACTACCAAGGTGCTCCTCTAAAGGCCCGTGCGCAACGACTGGGCCAATATTGCGCACGAAGGTAAGGTCAGGGCAGGTGTCACGAGATACGCTGTTGCCTATCCGAGTGGGGTGCTCTGGGTCGGTAAGCCGTGTGTATCTCATGTTACAGATGGCATTCCATAAGCGTCCATTTAGCCTGCGATTTAACGTAACCCCATGCAGTATGCGGAGCGTTAAAGTCGCCGGCCACCACACAATCCCGTCCAAACCTACCAAATTCTGTTAGTAGGTGCTGAAAACAGTGCGTTCGGGGGGAACTGTGTGCACTGAGTATAAACAGACTCTCACTGCGTTTACCTTGCGTAATTATTTCCAATATTTGGTGAGGAATGTCAATGTTAGTGGCATGCATGCGACATGTAACATGTTTCGAAACTAAGGCTCCCACAAGAGGAGAGACACCCGAGAGCGTGCTGTAGCTGGATAAAGAAGGGGTGCAATTGACTTCCTGTAAGAGGATGACATCGGGAGGGTTCGTGGATGTGGCGATATACTGCTGTAGGGAACCTCGTTTTCGGTGGAATCCCCTACAATTCCACTGCCACACCACTAGTTGCTCCGCGTTACGCGGCGCCATCATCATCGCGAGAGGAAGCAGGCAGTCGTGCATAGGGATGCGGGCGCCGAGTACCCACATTTGAAGGTTGCGGCCGAGAGCCTTGGTCGGAAAGCGCGCTGTCGTTACCGCTAAGCTCATGAACTTGCATGCGTGCAAAAGCGCACTCTATACATGATTTCACTTGCTCCGTAATCCCTATTTGAAGGGCCTCCATTTGGCGTTCTATCCTGTCCAGAGCCGCCTGCATAGTAGTTCTCATGTCTGCCACCAGCGCCCCCATTTGTTTTTGCAGGCGCTCACAGCGCGCCTCCATGTCACGACGTAGGCGGGCTATTTCTATTAGAGGATCGGGATTTGATAACGAATTGGTAGTAGGGGAAGGGGTAGGGAGAGATTTACGGGGCGGAGCGAGCTGTGGGGGACCCGCCGCCCCGCCTACCTCTCGAGGCGCCTCCATTGCTGTTTTCTTCTCCGGGGTCCGCTGCACCCCTGAAGGGATCAGAGTCACATTGGCTGGGGCGTTGGGGCGTTGGTCTGCAGGGCCTTCTTGTAGGGTTGTTGGGAAGATGGGGAAGGAGGGCGCCTCTCTGGGAGGCGCACCGATGCCTCACGGGATCGGGACCGAGACTTGGAGCGGGTCCGGAACATGCGACGGGATCTCGAACGAGTCTCCGACCGGTCTTGTCTAGTCTCCTTCGTTGGGGCGCGCGACGTTCGGGCCTCCGCCGTATCTGTGGTAGTGGTCGGGTCGCTGGAGGGTTGGAGTTCACGCTGCTCTTTTTCGAGAGCTTTCCGCACCCAAGCTTTGTTCAGTGTCTGCCTAGCACGCCGCGGGTAGTTTGGATCCGCTGTAGGGTGGGTCCCGTGACAGGATCTGCAGTGTGGGGTGCACGGATGTGACGGGGTGGGGTTGTCACTCCCGCACGTCGCGCAAATGACCACGTGCGGCGTAGGACAGTAATCAGCCCAATGGCCGAGCTTGTGACATATCTTGCGGACCAGTTGGCGGGGTCGATGGGGGCAGCAGCAGAGTTCTGCACCATAGAAACGCACGTACCGAGGCACCTTAAGTCCTTCAAATGTTACCAACGCAACGTTGGTTTGACCCATCATTCGTGCTTGAAGTATTTGAGTTCCAGGAGCCAAAAGCTCATCCACTAGCTTGGAAGACGGTGTACCGGGCAAAAGACCAGGAACAATTCCCTTGCATGAGTTGTCTGGGGCCGCAAAATATGTTGTGATGGGATAGACTCGCTGACCAAGGTTCAGCTCCCTCACCTCGTACAATGCGTCGGCTACGTGTGACTGGGGTGTGCTGATGATTGCCAAGTTCTGCTGAGGTCGCAGTCCGAATAGATGTCCTTACGATCGTCGGTGGTCAAGCTGGCTGCACTCCATAGAGCACTGGCGAGGGCTGGGCGCGTCCACTTATCGAGGCAAAGTCCTCCGTGAGGCCGCAGAATTATCTTTTCATCGTGCAAAGGAAGTTGAAGCAGGTTCTGATTCCGACTGCGCTTGCGTACGGTAGGCTGGGAGGCGTCCGGAATGCCCAAGATGTTCTCAGAGTGTTGCGTCTTAGCGTGCGTTTGACGGATGCGTCGCTTATTTATGACTGTCTTCCAACAGCCAACTGTGTCGTCGTCAGTTTTGTCGTCGTAAATGTTCGGGGTAGCATCTTCCTCCATCCTTTCCCCGGTCGGAGTGTCTACCTCTCGTTCTTGAGAGGGAAAATTGGCGACGATGGGATCGGCGGCCACTCCCGCGGTATCCACCTCGGGCGTCTTCGTTGTTGTCGAGGAACGAGCGGCGGCGTTCTCCGTCGCCGATTGCGTCTTCTGCTCATTGGAAAATGACGTTGCGGTAAATAAATGCTCCATGGAAACAGAGCGGTGAATTGGCCGAAGGCCCTTTGCACGCCCGTTTAGAACATGGGCCTCGGAAGAGCTGGTCGCTTGGCGCTCTTGGTTCATGGCGTAGAAAACACGCCAAGGCAGCTATGGCCCCGGCAGAGGCAGCCGCGGTGGAATTGCTTCAGAGCTGTAGAGGCGCGGGGAGCTGCAAAAAGTCCCGGGAAGAAAAGGCGGTCGGTGGGAAACGGCGAAAAAGTCGCTTCCCAGACGACTCCCGGCGAAAGCGGCCCGGGCAAGGGCGGTCAAGGGCGGTCGGTGAAGGTCGCGTAGTCTCGGTGGTTGCGGAGCGCGCCGACGACACGTCCGTTCACTTCGGCCGACTGATTGGAACTCCAAGTAGCAGAAAATTCAACTTCAGAGTGACGTCGCGGGATGCCCGAACGGTCTACGCCACTTGACCAAAAAACAGCTGCAGCAGCAAATCCGCCGCTCTGTCTTGGCTCGGTGCAGCTGTATTTCAGGCGCCGTTTTACTCAACGACGGCAGCAAAAGGCGGTGATGGCGTATGCAACGTCACTACTCCTCCGGTGGGGTGGCGGGAGATATGAATTTCGAAAAAGGTATTTGGACCCTTTAGATGCAATTTTCTCGTAAACGAAGACTTTTCTTGACACGAAACAAGCGTAGCGAGGTTTCTGGAAAGGTATTTAAACAGTCCACGTCGACTTAGTATTTGCCTTTAGTGTCCCTTTAACCTGGCTCAAGATAAATACCTGAGTGAATCCACTGCAAGGAGAGACGTGCTATTTTCCTGCGTAAGGAAGGGGTTAGAAGTCGTAACCCTGTTTTCATAGATGAAACACTGGAAAGACGGGAGCAGTTGGAAAAAATGAAGCGTGCGCTACGACTCTGCACAGCTTCAAGGAGACTAATAAGACTTTCAGTAAATGGATCCCACACAGCTGATGCGTATTCTACTTTGGAACGAACAAAGGCTTTATAAAAAAGGAGTTTAAGAGAAGAAGGGGCCATTAAATAATTACAGCGCAGGTACCCAAGCGTTCGGTTAGCATTACTGACAATTACTGTGTAGTTGCCAAGACAGGTTAGGTTAGGTTAATGTGGACCTCTAAGTATCTGTAAGTAGCCACTTCCTCGAGAGGGGAACCATTTATGTTATAATGACTATTCTGTGTAACAAACGAATAAACTCCAATATAATAAGAGCTAAAGGTGTAATACCGACTCACAAGTCTCTTTCAAGCACATCGCCCTTTTGATGTAGTAGCGCACTATATTCACCGATTCACTGATTTATGTGAACCTTGCTTGATTTAGCCATTCGATATGTGCCACTGGGTATGTCCTATTCTTCGCCAATCTTCTAGAATTGACATGCGCCTCTTTGATGTAGGTGGTACAGAATCCTTAAATATAGCTAGATATGTGTCGTACTGATTCTCTGTGCATAGCCCTGCCATCATCCTTCTTTCCTCTACAGGCATCATATATCGCCTTCATAAATGTGACATCGCTGGGTGTATATCCTACTCTGTGAATCCTCCTGATTTGGTGCTTTCATTTCGGCATAACTTGTCAGCATTGCAGTGCATAAACATAAATATTGCATAAGAATAATGTTGTTACCTTTGTGGTAGATAAACATGAATATTGAACGAGATTACACATTGCGTAGGATGAAAGTGGACGAATTGTACGCATCACTTTTAGTCGTAAGGCGTTAATTAACCACTTGGCCAAAGCATCTTTTCACATAGATTTCAACATGTGCTTGAATACCACGCCCAACACATATTAGTCCAGCGAGTGCGCTGGATTTGCATAACTTATGTTGCTGTCTTTGTTCTACGACAGTGAATGAAGAACAACCGAGCTTTGACCTCATCCTTCTCCCCAACATAAAAAACACAAAACAATAACCTTCTTTTTCTTTCATTCTTTGCAATAAATTGACCGTATCTATTTCTCTCGCTTTCATTCTGATGGCACAATTTTGTTTATTTTGTGCTTCCAGTTACCGTGCAGTACTTGGCTGCAACCATCTTGACCTCTTCCTCCCTTCATTCCATGTCCACACTTTTAAGGTACAGATGTTTGTGCAGTACAGCTACCCATTCCTTTTTATCCAAGCATATCCAGCTTTTCTGGACACGTACCAACTAGCGCCCCAAGCGTCCCCGGCACGAAGCTAGCGCTTTTTCAATAGAATGAGCGGGTTTCTTGCGGTGCAGGTCGCTGCAGCGCGAAGCGGCTGCGAAAGCTGCAGGTCGATTATTGAAAAAGCAGGTGACAGACATGTTCGGGAAGACAATCCACAAGAGCCAAATGCAGTGATCACTCTCTAGCAAGCAAGAATTTTGTTCCCAGAGTGGTTGAAGATTCTGCATGGTAGCCAATGGAAACGACGAAAATTTGTACTCGATTTTCGAGACAAAAACGATATATGTGATAAAACTACGGCGTCTATCATAAAAGTCGCTACAGCGTATGCAGTCCGGAGACTCAGCTTTCGATTGATGCCTATCTCGACTCTCGACACAAAGCGTAACACTGTTCCCAAAAGCGATTTTTGAAACACAGTCATGCAAGTTCACGTGGTATCATAAAAACCTGAGCGTATCCCTCGCGGAAATATTGGAAGCCGTGGCCGAGCCGTTTAATCACTCGCACCTATACGCAACGTAGAAATGGGTTGCTTATTTGTTAAGTCAGTGCTTTTATTATCAGATTTTATTCATTAGACAACATAGCAACAAGCATGCGCATGTCTTTGTGCTACGTTAAAAAAATAGTATCGTGTCTGGCAGCGACGCCGCAGCCCAAGGCACCCCGTTCCCTCCTTTCCCTTTCTTGGAACCGGGGAGACTCCCTCTCCGCCGCTCGGGGAGAAGCGCTATTCCCCCGATGCAGCGTTGTCTTTCGGCTGAGGAGCTTGCGACAGGCCGCATCTCAATTCAGCCGCTGAGACCGCCGCACGCCGTCCCCCTGCTGCACTCGGCTTTTGTGAGCGACTCACCGCCCCCAGGGCCCGAGCGCGGATCCACTCTGGGTGAGCTGAACTCTTATCAGCCTCTTTTGTGGTTCCCACATTGTGCGGTTTATTTCGCCGCAGACGTGCGGAACGCTCCGCCGCTGTGGTTTTGTGTTATATTTGTATGTTTGGTTGCTGGTTTTGTCAGTTGGTATACTTGTACTCTAAGGTGAATAAACGCCT
Source organism: Dermacentor andersoni (assembly GCF_023375885.2). NCBI lineage: Eukaryota > Metazoa > Arthropoda > Arachnida > Ixodida > Ixodidae > Dermacentor > Dermacentor andersoni. Next base: position 8,567,147 of record NC_092816.1, on the reverse strand, counting down.
TAGGTCGAGACTCACCCTGTCCCCCCTGGCCTGAACCCGCCGTGGTCGCAACTCACTGCGAACCGCGGGTTAGGGGTTAGGGCTCTGACTGTTAGGGCTGCTGCGAAAGTGCTAGCGAGCGACTGCCGCTCCGCCGGCGCTGTGCGATCTAGAGAAGGGTCAGGTGCGCACGCGCGAACTTGAGTAATACCCCTATAAAACACAGTAACATTGTTTTGAGATGGGGGAGTCCAGATGAGAGATGGAGATGAAGACACGCTATTTTCTGCAGCAATTTAGTGATGAACGAATGAATGCCTTAATTTATTGAGAAAAGGGAGGAGCAAACATCGGTGGAAGCACGTCTGAGGACATAGGGAAAGGAGCGGGGGACAAAAAGAGGAAAAGCTGAAGTCCGGGTGGCAGGCGAAGCCGCAGTTTAGGGTCGAGAGAATATAAGCGAGAGTTGGTGAAACCGGTCGAACTGCAGAGCGGATGTGTGGTGTGGCGAGTAAATGATTGGAGTCACCTCCCAGCCTCCGTTCTTTGCGGTAGTACAAGCATGCACCCGCCGTTCTTGGTAATAAACGTTTGCTGAAAACCAATCTTGGCAATTACTTATTAAGGAGCCATGCCTCGCCGCGTATTCCTTACTGGCAGGGTCTGTGGATCACAACTACGCCGTCGCGACAAGTTACTACCATAACCTGACTCTTGCGGTTACGGTTGCCATATTCCTGACTCCTGCTATTGCGGGAATACTATAAACGTGGGTTTAGCCCACAAGGTAGAGAAGAGACAGTTTAGAACAGCGTTTCTCGCCTTACATACGCTCAGCGCAAGCACCATTGAAGCATGTAACGGTGCACGTCCCTTCACGACAGAGACGCGAACCCAAACGTAAGAACGCGTTAGAAGACAGGGTGCCGTCTTGGGCCTCGTGCCAAACATATCCAAGCCAACAATATATTAGCAACCATGGGTGCTATGCAGGATGCGCCGAGTTTCTCGTTCACCCGAGTTTTACCCGAGTTTGCTCGACGGCAGTCAGTGAACGGATATAGCGTGAAACGCGCAAACGCTGCAGGCAAAAAAATATGTAGACAAAAAGCCGCGTATGACAACATCAGCGCACCCTGCGCGGCACGCTGCTTCCACGTTTCAAGCGCAGACGGCTGCACAACGAAACTCGCCAGCGCCGCGTATTGTTATCAACGGATTATCGCAACTTAGCAATACCGTGACTGTCCCGCTGTCTGTCTGCAGACTTGCCGCGAGCCGCTTGCCACGCCTTTCCCGGGCGCGTCAAGGGCGTGCCTCCTCTTTCGGCAACTATCTTTATATCCTCGATCGAATGCAAACAGTGTACATGCGGCGCATTCTTGCACCTACTCTTTCGCTCAAACGAATACGTTAAAATACAACAAATAAAATAACGTACATTTTTATTTCTTTAAGTGTCTGTTTTTCGTTTTGAATGCTAGAAATTTCTGATGACAAACGGAGATCGAGCAAATTAATAAATTTTGCACTTCTTGCCGCGAGTGGCGACAGTGAGGCGAAAGCTTATAAGCAGATACATTGAAGCGGGTCGCACGCACGAGGCAGTTCATACGGTGAGAAGTTGCCTAGGGGCGCTACAGTGCTATTCTCAACAATGTCAGTGATCACCACTCTTTCTCTATTAGGGGAATAGAAACGCAGCGCCATGGTACGGCTGTTCATCGCAGGCGCCTTAAGGCCCCCGCTTTAGCAACTAAAAACGACACACTAGTCATAAATACGGTAGCAACGGCTGACGCTGCAAAATGGTGGTCCGTAGTGACGCAGTTTAGTGAAAATGTACCAGTTTATCTTTGTGCGCGAAGCCTCGGCGATGCATTGCGAAGAAGTGCGTGCTTGTCATCGCTTGCCCAGTGAAAGTGCCTCTGAGCGCATGTACGCAGTATTTGAGTGTTTTGTGCCCACCAAGGTGCTTGCGGATTACTTATGCTGGAGCCAGCAGCGATCGCAGAAGGATATCGTAACGACACCGCAGCAATCGCATTTTGGCAGGTGAGGGCTCTTGTGGGCGGTTATGAAATGAGACTTCGAACTGAGGAAGGTGGTGGAACTGTTGAGTGCGCAGTGCTTGTGATGAGGAAATGCCATTGCACTGGGTCTAGAAGAGCGAGCGATTCTCGCACGCTGATCGTGTTTACGACGTTGTGGCTCCGATACATCACCGATGACAGAGCAGCCATCCCAAACGAATGCTGCGATACGCACTCCTCAGCATCGTCGTCACCCTCGGCGCATCGACGCCTTGCAAGCAGCTACAGTGACGTGCCGATAATTATTTACTGTGCGTTACGTCGCCACAATGCAGGCAATGAAACCGTGCTGTGGGTTCATCTCAGCCTGAGAAGCCAGCGACAGTCAACGCTTTGTTTTTGATAGTAGTGCGCAGTACATCACCGATGACAGTGTGTTGTGCGTGTTTTATGCCGGTGGTGAATATTGTTGAAGCCTCTCAGCTCGGCACCGCGTCGCTGTTGCCGAAAGATAAGTTGGGCGTGGCCCAACCGTGGTGGGTGCGCGCACAAGAGTTACATGCCTCGCGCGGGGCGTGACCTCTGGCGTTGATTGACAGGCGAACTCGTGCTAAACTCGTACATCGCGAAACCCCCTCCGAGTTCAACTCGGGAACATGGCGGCGGCAGCAGCAGCCTGTGTTATTGCAGCCAGCGGCAGCAAGCGTCAGTATGACCGTCTGGACCCGTTCGCGTACATGACGGCCGTGGAGTTTCAGCGTCATTTTGGCCTGTTGAAGACATCAGTGCGTTGGCTGTGTGACGAGCTAGGCGAAGACTCTCGTCTGTGGAGACAGCGTGGCGGGCTTCTTTCGCTCACGGTTGAAGAGCAAGTCCTCTGCGCACCCCGTTTCTACGGGACTGGGAGTTTTCAGGGAAGCGTCGGCGCCGAGCGTTACATTGGACGTCATCAAACTATTGTGAGCCTCTGTGTCAGAGATGTCTGATGCGCTTATTGATGCGGCAGTGCGGAAGCGGTGGCTGGCTTTCCCGAAGACTGCGGCTGAGCGGGAATTTATAAAAAAAACGCTTCTTACTTCGCGGAAACATTACGAACGTAGTCCGGTGTGTCGACGCAACGTACGTAGCAATTAAGGTGCCTTCAATGTCAGCGTTGCTGTGATTAGCATTGAAGCAATGTCTAGACGCACCATATTGCCAAAATTGTCACTTCTCTGTAGCCGACTTAAATTTTGTGTTTTCGACGTCACACATGCGGCAGCTTATGATACTGACTTTTTCGCTGGTTGCTGACTTTTTACTGATTGTTCTACTTGTCTATCAGGGTGCCTTCCAAATGGCTCACTTTTTGGGGGAAAGAGGTTAATGAAGTATAAATAGATAAATGGATATCACAAATTGTGTGAAGTTCCCTGTGAATGCTAATCTCATAAAGAACTTGGGTTTTTTTATGAGATTACTTAGTACTTAGTATAAGTTACTTAGTATGCATAATACTGAATTTTAGTCATGCGTCATCTATCGGCCACACTATGAAACTGCAAGGCATTGCACAATTTGTTGCAGTGCGAGATGCGGATGTCGCGCGAAGCCGGTTGTGCCTATACATTTATGGCAAAATGAAAATGCATTGAGAATCTTAGTGTGCTGGCTTGCATGAAGAAAATACTTCAGAGTGTTCGCTGTGTGCACTGTTGGTGCATGTGCCAGTGGTTCAGTGTATTTCTTTTGGGGGGGGGGGGGGCAGCGTTATTCTGTATGGACAAATCGTATATTTTCGTCTCATAATAGGGCTCTAATTCTTCAGCAGTAGAACAGTGCAGATACAATGCTCTGCAGAACTCGGGGTGCGTGAAGATGTCGTGAACCACCAAGGCAAAATTACATATCGGGAGAAATGTGGTGCAGATGCCAATGAAAAGTGGGTCTTTAACCCGCCATGATAAAAATAAAGATTGCAGAGTGAATAGACCTTTTGTACAGCTTTAGAGCAATGATTACACAAACTGTGACATGCTCAAACGTGTAAAAGCTTGCCGCAATGCCAAAGTAGGATGAGCAATATGCAGCATATTTTGGCATTGAACATGTCTTGTAAATGCTATTTTTATTGTAAGCCTCAAGCCCCGCTGTCACGCCTTTCCCTCCGGCACTCCCTTTACTGAAACGCAGCACTGTCTTTCTATTGGTGTCATGATGATGATGGTAACGGCAGCAGTAAGGCTGGTTAATGCTTGCCACTTTGATTCCTGCGAGTTTAGTGGTACAGAATATGGCACGTGCATACACCTGTGCAGCAAAATTTTATGCTTGCGGTGATTTGTTGGAGAGCTAATTCGTGTTGGGACATTTCAAAGATGTGCGCCATTGTGGCTTAATAACTAGATCATTGGCGAGGTTGAAGACTCGTATCGGTATAGAAGCTTGTAGCTGAATTGCACCACAATTCGACGGGACACAAAGAAGAGAAATACACACAGCAGAACGCACTGCTGTGTGTGTTACTCTTCTTTGTGTGCCGTCGAATTGTTGTGCGATCCAACTTCAAATAGAGCATTGGCCCTCTTTGGTGCAGGACCGAGGAAGTGCGAGCTATTCGACACCATGCCAGTGCCTTGCCACACAATTATGGAAGTCTGAAAGTTTGCAAACAAAGCTTTGCTTTCAAATCCACCTGCTCAAGTAATACAAGCACTGATTGAAAGAACCATCATACAAAAATAATGGTGAAATGAATGGCCTTTGAAAATTTGTATGTTGACACGAATGACATAATAGGTGCCACAGCAAACTCGACATTTGTACTGGACAGAGCACTTTGTTTCCTATGATAAGCACAAGCTTTCATTACATGCTGTGCAGATAATCAAGCTCAGTTTGTTTTAACGTGGTACACAACTTTCACTGTAATCTGTTTTTGATTCTAAAGTGCCAAACACCAGCTCTTTTTCAAGGATGTCATGGGAATATTTGGTGAGAACTGTTTACAGCCCCTCATAATAGAAGTGTGGCCAGCCAGCTTTGCGTGTGTGCCTTTATATATTTCTGTTCCTGATCATTGTGTGCTATCAAGTTGCTAAAGTCTATGCAACCAGCTGTTCCTGAACATTGTGTGCTATCAAGTTGCTAAAGTCTATGCAATCAGTGCAAGGCATTACGTAATTCTAAAGTCAGATACAACTTTAGGAGGCCGCAGAATCTGCACTTTAACAGCAGGTGAACACAAGCCTGCACCAATGGGCACACACTCTACACTGACGTCGTGCCGCTGGACGCATTAATACCCGCTCATTGGAGAGGGACTATTTCTTTAGATGTGGAGGCAATCGGCTGCTGCGCTTTGATCATCTGGGCGGGGCCTCTCCTGTCTTGTGAAGTTGTATCCGACTAGAGGATGCCGCTTTTCATACAACACAAAAGGACAAAGTGTTCAATTATTTTGCCTATGAAATGGATACATGACAAGTGAGCTATGCATGCGCTTAAGCTGTGTGAAAATTACTACATGCAAATATATGACATTGTTAAAGAATATGTTATTTCGAACATGCATGTAATGGCACGTTCAAATCGGGGAGTGTTGCATTCACGTGCACAGTCTATAGGTGATAGCATTATTAAGGTCATGCCGTTTCCTGTCTTTTCATTGTGAAATACACACACCGTTCATCTTGTGGCTAATCAGCACCCACTGTATTCTTGCACATAGAAAGAACAAACAGCGCAATGACGTATATGCTGCATTAGTGTCTTTTTCATTTGCACGGTGAAGAGACATCAAGTGCATGTTACAAGTGTCCCAATATGCACAGCACAATGTTTACTGCAATAATTTTATTCATGATCCTGAATAATAAACAAATAATAAACTGAAAGCTCCTTTATAAGGTGTGTTCTGGGGGCTCGACTGGAAAGCAGTGAGTGCACTGATCCTACTGTTACAGAGCAGCCCTCTGGACCTTGCCACACTCTCAAGAGCATGTGCCTGGCGCTCGCCTGCTGCCACCAGGCGGTTGAGTGCCTCCAGCAGTAGAATGTTTTGCTGCAAAAAAAGTGGATTGTTGGAATGAATCAACCGCATATAAACCATTATTTACAAATAAAAACGCTCATTGCACTATTGGTACTAACTGCCCTTGACTGTGGAAGCCTTTAGTGTATGCATAATAAAACAATTTGTCGGGACAACATTGCTTTATTTTTCATAACGGGTTGTATTTTTCAGAGCCAATTGTAATGTTTATTAGTGTGCCAACAGCTGACGTGTCCTCGAACCTTCACGAGTCTCTACTGTCAGCACCACAAACCTATTTTTGTTCACTGCAAAATCAATGGCGCTCCCTACAATCCCGTCTGATGCGGGCTGATTGCACCCTATGCCTACAATCATATTTTTGTCCCATTACGCGATTTTCTACCATCCTCGGCTGCAGTTCTCTCTCCTTGACATCCATTCTGTCACGCTTATGTAATCGCCTATTATAAATTGGCAACAAGTGATTGAAGATGTGCATGGCCTGCCCACCGATTCCATTTTTTTTTCTTAATCTCAACTAGCATATCAGTTGCCACGGTATACTACGCCACTGTCTTCCTGCCTTAATGCTATCTCCAACAATTTTTGTTACTTTGCTTTCTGCACAGTCCTCGACTTCTCAAGTTTCTTTGTTAACCTCCAGGTTTATGTCCCATATTGCATAACCGGTAAAATGCAACGATTCTAAACATTTTTCAAGGATATCGGTAACGTGGCGATCACGATTCGGTAATGCCTCCCATGTGCTGTTCAACCCATGAAATTTTTGTATAAGTTTCCTGCTTTATATCAGTACCTGCTATTGATATTTCACCTGGATAAAGATACTCTTCCATAGATTCTGCGGGCTGAATGTCACTGATGAACTTCTGTTATATCAATAAGTTAGTGAAGGTTACCTTTATCTTTTCCATATTTTCGCGGGTCCACGTACATGTCAAAGCACGAACACTCATTGGCTCTCAATGCCTTTCTTAAACTGCAGGACATTCAGTTCGTTACTACGAAAGTGACTTAATCCGTGCACTATTATTATGCTAAATATGAAACAGTAGAAATATACTTATCTGCAGTTTGTCGATGCCTCCATCACTGTGTTGGTTGAGAGATCCATCGTCGGGACCACCTCCTTGTCGCATCGTAGCTATATCGGCTGTCTTCCTTTTGCACACACTATGCAATATTTGTGACGCTCGCAGTCACGCAGAGTGGAGGAACTCAGCGCACTCACAGAAGCAGCACCGGATAAGTTGTTTGTTCAGGATTGTGCCGTGAACAGTAAGTACGCGTTGCGATCTGTAAAATCGCCTAAGCTATTCGCAGTCTTTCGGGGTGCACGGAAAGATTTCTCAGGGAGGAACAGAACTATCCAAGAAATAGTGGTCATCGTCGAGCCTGATCACTACGTCGCGCACTGCAAGCTCGTTGTACGAGTTTGTTTACACTGGGCCTCTTCGATGTTTAGCCGCCATGCTCGCCCGATGAATGATGTGTGACGCCACCACAGCGTTCCCTCGTGGTATAATGCGAAGCGTACTAAATTACAAATAAGTCGAATACACATTCAGTGTACATCTTGTAAGCTTTAAAATGCTTTTAAACCACGTTGAACTAATAATATTGTCTTAAATGCATTTGTTTTATAACTCGCTTGTGCGTGTAATGCACTCGGTGGAACGACAAACAAGTGAAAGAAGGCGCGACCATGCACCGACGGTAGGGTCACGTGAGCCCCAGTTTGTCTACCGCCCAGAAGGCAACGCCCAAGGAATGATAGCCACCCAGAGTGAATCTAGATAAACCAATGAAACTGGAGGCTTCTCGAAAGATAAACTGTGTCTCGGTACCATTTGTGCTTTCATCTTGGGGTGTCGCCAGAGCTCGTGAAGATCCCGAGTTTCGCCAAACTCGGCGCATCCTGCATAGCACCCCTGGGCGAGATTTTTCTTTTTCTCAGGGAAAGGACGCGCTCCCGTCAGGCTTCTGCTTTTGTTTTGTCGACCGCGATAGTGGTTTGCATATCGTTGTTGATGGTAGCTGCCTTATTGCAAACGCGGTGGGGTGTTGCGTCACCCACCTGAAATGCAGTGAGGTCTATCTCTTCTTCCAGCGGCGGTGTTGTAACTGGTCGCGGGTTCGATGTCGCAGCCAGAGTCCTTGGGGTTACATTCACACTTGTAGAATTTTGTGTTTGTGCTAATACGAAATGTTTTTTGTTACTTCTTTGAGATGCTTAACTGCGCCGATGCGGTCAGTACAGGAGTGAGCTTCGTTGATGTTAGGCAAATTGACCAGGGTTTCTACCGCATCGTGTATAGCCTGTAGCTTAAATAACAAGGGGTCTGAAAAGTCCGTGACTGGCTTGGATCTTAGGATGTGTCGGACTTGAGAAGGCTATTTGTCTCCTTTTGAGTTAACCGCCGCGTACGTGTACATTACACAGCGCGTCCCAGTAGGTACGTTCGTTTTAATTGTTGCAATCAGTTGAACGTGCGGGCGAAGCTTTGTCGTCTTGTTATTGGTTAGTGATGTATACTGCCATGGTGGAAGATTGTCCAGTTCTCAGTCATGGAACAATTTCCGTAGAAATGGGAATGGAGCGCCGCGACTGTCTGTATGTGGCACCTTTTAAGCTTTTTGGCTTGCTGTCACTGCTGAACAAGCTCAGAAGTAGTGGTAAATTGCACGTACTCCCGATAAAGCTTTCTGTTGCTCAATACGTGCTACATAAAAGTGTTCTTTTTCGAGCGTGAAAAAAGCCCTCAAATACAAGCAAATTTGTCGCGCGACTGGCCGCTCGAAGCACTTTGCGTGTATTCGCAGGCTTCTTTCTCGCTCGGAAAAAAACCTTTATGTAGCACGTATTGAGCAACAGAAAGCTGTATCGGGAGTTTTTCATGTCACTCTACAATTTTCTCATTGACGCTTTTCATCTCTAATGATACTATTTGAGAATTTGATTAATTAATTAAGACTAATTATCTAATTCGGCGGAATGAAAACCAAATTCAGTATCTCTAAGCGACGGCAAACAACGTTACCTTGGTTCTGTCCTGCTACGTAGCATTCGCATGTTTTTGAACTCTGGCTAAAGTTGGTCGGGACACCCTGTATAACGCGAGGCTGCAGGACAGAGCGCACGAGTCAACGAGGCCCGTCAGTGCGAGCCCCACCACTCCGTGGCGCAATTCCGCGAATCAGGTGAACTTTTTCGGCTGATGTTTGGCTTATTTTCTTGATTTACTTCACGCTAGACCTCGACTAGTGAACTTCCAGGCCAGGAACCCGCAGCTCTTCAGTCTCAGTAATCAGCGATGAGCCAATCTTGAGATGGAAGTCGGTATCGCAAACTAACTTTTTGCCCCGTTTGTTGAGGTGTATGTAGCGAGATTTCTGTGTCGATATCTGGAGTCCAGCGGACTTCACGTACTCGCGTAACACATGAAGACCTTTCTGCAGTTGTTGACATTCTATCTCAAAGTCTCTGGGAATGAACCACAGAGTGACGTTGTCGGCATGAACGACAAATCATATATTATCAACATCCTATCGTTTACATGATAGAGGCATGAAGGTACTATTAAATAATAGTTGTGCCAGAATGCAGCCTAATTGTGGTACCCCATGGTTTGATGAGAAAGAACCGAATTCCTTCCGGTCTACACGTACAGAAAATGTTCGGCGGGATAGGAATGTATGCACTATTGTCTTCACGTGAAGCGGCAAGCCGAGCTTGTCCGTGTTTCGTAGAATGGTCTCGTGATTTACGTTATTTGGCTACGTCTGTAGCCACAACATTGCACACCAAATGACTATAAGGTGATACGTGCAGGAGTTCACCCGCTATAATGGCTAGGCCATCTTCCGCACCCAAGTACGGCTGGATACGATGTGAGCTGGATGGTACTTATGGTTGTGTTTGAGCCACCACAAAAGCCGAGTAGCCAGCATTCGCGCAAACAATTTGACGTGCAGGGATGTGGTTAGCCAAAGCACAGGCTTCGTGTTGCGATTAGCAAGATGTTTCCCCTGGCGGCGCAGCGCCCATAGGTTAAGAAGGTGTCTGTCAATTTCTCTGCCGCAAAAATTGCTGACTCATGTAAAATTGTTTGCAAGGTGGAGGTGGCAGTCGTTACATCAAATGCCTTTGATTTTCCATCGCGGCGGACCTTGCCCCAGTCCGTTACCCGTATCTTGCGAAGTTTCTTCGTGTATTCAGTATGTATGCCAATCAACACGGATGAGTGCTCACTTCCCTATGCATCTGGCTCAGCTGCCGATGTAAGAGATTCAGGACCAAGCCACCAAGTGAGGTAAGGTGTGTGAGACCGAGTTGCTGAGATGGCAGGTACGCCTGAACGATCCAGAAGGGCGACTTTTGAATCTGTGAAGACTTCGTAAACCTGCCTGCCTCTTTTTGAGTCATTTTCATACCCCACATGGTGTGCAGGGACATCAAAATTACCTCCAACAATAACCGGAGCCCTTGGATAAACGGACCTGATGTGGTGTAACCAACCGAGAGTGAGGCGTGCGCTTCGTGGTCTCCCTAAAAATGAGACAATAATGATATTTTGGCCGAACGGGTTAAAACCGCAACAACTACTCGCACCATTTATCGAAGTTGATCTGTGTTTGAGAGATGTTTCAATCGATGTATACGGCGGCCTTCCCAGGTTTTTCTGTTGAGAAACATCCCCACATATCTGGAATGGAAGCGGTAGTCTAACGAATGAAATGTGGGATTGCAGTTTATGCGACTCCTTTAGAAGCAACACCCACAGAATAAGTTTGCCCAATTGTATTTTTGACTTCAGTTCTCCTCATTTGTTATAAAGACCGCGGCAGTTCCATTGTAAAATGGCTGGCTGAATGATATACTTACGTGGAAAGTTAACCATGGTGAATACTTGTTCAAATCAGTTGCGTCAGTTTGTTCGTGTGCCAAGTACAAGTGGTCACATGGCCGAACCGGTCGGGAGCTTCCTTTTGCACTGGCAGAAATCGCAAGGTAGCATAGCCGTAGTAGGCGGCAATGTTAGTGCGAGTTCCGTGCTTTCCTTTCGCGCAACAGTTCCCGCTGCCATGACAGCAGTGCTATCTGTGCGTCCAAATCAACAGTATCCTGCTCTTCAGCTACCTCTGCCTTATTCATTGTGTTACCAGCAGGGCGAGAAACTGATTTGCCCTTTTCAGCGCCTTAAAATACCACTGGCCTGCTTGGTTGGTTATCTATGGATCTGGCTGAGTGTCTTCTGCCGGTTGTTAATTCCTGAAAACGAATGTAAAGCAAGACAGTCTCCGGTGTGTTCCATGTAGCACTGCGCATACGGGCACGAGCTGAGGCATGCCACTTGGTCGGGCATATCGGGAATGTGCTGTCATGCTCATCTGACTTGCAAATACCGCATCGATAGCGGGGCTTTCCCTGCGGTGTCGTTCGTGCTGGGTCAGAAGATGTTGCTGGACAATACTTTTGCATGTGTGCAAGTTGTGGGAGATGGGGGGTTCTCCTCCGTACTCTTGGGACAAAGGAACGACAACACAGTAGTGCAAACAATCACAAGGGCATTTATTGCACCTTTCATAGATCAATGCCTGCTAGCCGAGTTGCTATCCCCAAAACATGTCGATGGGCGCGCGACAAATCTAGAAGTCCGACTCACCGCGACGACCGCATAGCGAGCGAATATGTTCGCCCCATGCTGGATCCCAACGCCTGGTCGTTCGCGTGTACAGTCACGCCAACGGTGGCGCGTTCCAAGGCGGCCACGCGAGACGGTCTCGCCGAAGCATGCGTCGGCACACGCGCGGCACGGCACGTCCGTCCCGCTCGCTGTCTCGAATCCAAGAGACCAAGCGCCTTCCCTTTCGGCGCCCAAGTAACCCCGCAGCAGCGCGACACTCGCGCCATCTCCCGCACTGCGCCTCAACCACTCCGACCGCCGCGGGCGCCAGGCCACGCGGCGGGCGAAGCCGCCCTGCAGGAGACGAGCTATGCGGGAAAGCTAGATCTCAGGGGAGGCGTGAGAGTCACGCATCCCCACATCCCCCCAACCTTAAATCACTACATATTCCGGAGAAACATTTCACACAGTCTAACATCAAGACGTGCTTCGCGAACAAGGTGGTACATGCAACAGTGGCCGCGCCGGGGAAATGTCCACACGCTGTCCATAACATGCGAGCCGACTGTCCTTGGGTACACTGCTGGCGTCCGCCGGTCACAGCAGCAGCTTTGCGACTCGACGGCACGATCCCAGGCCAGGACTCCGGAGACGACGACGCAGTAGTCGGAACGAGCAAGCGTCGCTCGCGCCGATGCGCCCTGCTGGCAAGAGCCGCCGTAGCTGTCGGTGACCGCCGGCTCTTTTGTCCGCCGCCGAGGGTTGTGAGCTGGATACAGGAGGCCGCCGAAGTCGCCGCGCCGAACTGGCCACAGCATCACCGTCGCCCGGGGTGGCTCGATCGTAGTCCGGGGCAGCAGCGCAGACGATGTGCAGGTGACGGCAAACCAGGGGTGACTCCAATGACGCTGCGTAGACTCAACACACTCGGCAAACACTACAGTAGGGCAAGGGAGAGGAATTCTGCATGCGCATCGCCCACTAGGTACGATGTTCAACTCGGCTAGCAAAAGATCGGGCGGCTACTCAGTTGCTAAGTTCACGTGAAGGAAGCTCACTTCCTTGAGTCGAACGAGTAATTTCGATTCGTGCGAGGCTAAATAGAATGAGGGAAGCAAATTGCAACGCCTCAACGCCACGGTCCACCAGGTTGTGTCCCTCCACGTGCGACAGGCAGCTTCGTAAAGCCTTAGGCCTAAATCGTCGCTACCCTGACAAGAACCAGCATCCAAAAACAACACCCAAAATGGGCGCAAAACAGGCAGCCGCGAGGAGACGTTAGCTCTGTGAGGTGGTCCTACTCCGCTCGGTGCACACAGCATCCGAGTTGACGGCGCCCACCGTCCCAGACGGTGTCGGAGCGCCCGGTGCCAGGCCGCAATACCAGTCAGCCCGTAGTGGCACCCGTGGCCCGCGGCCACCCGGCTCCCAGAGCCGCGACTTCATCAGAGTCAAAGAGATAGGAGAAGCTATTTACATGAGAAATTCGGACCACCCACGAGGCTTCCGTACTCACTCGCTTCAGGCTTGCCACTGCTCCGCGGGCGCTCAGCCTCGCTCTCCCAGGATGCAGACCACGTGGCTCTCGTACCAACGAATGCCATTAAAGAAAAACACTTGCGAAAAGGCTTAGCATGTTGACATGTTCAAACACACTACGGCCACCGCCGCCTCGCTCAAGAAAGCACGCCGCCGACGCTAGCGATCAAAATCCACGCTAGGCCTACGCTTCGGTTCAAACAAGGGTCTCGAACGAAGCAACACTTAAAATCGTCCGATGCCCCAAGAGGCCCCACGTTGGGCGCCAGATGTGGGAGATATGGGGGGGTTCTCCTCCGTACTCTTGGGACAAAGGAACGACAACACAGTAGTGCAAACAATCACAAGGGCATTTATTGCACCTTTCATAGATCAATGCCTGCTAGCCGAGTTGCTATCCCCAAAACATGCCGATGGGCGCGCGACAAATCTAGAAGTCTGACTCACCGCGACGACCGCATAGCGAGCGAATATGTTCGCCCCATGCTGGATCCCAACGCCTGGTCGTTCGCGTGTACAGTCACGCCAACGGTGGCGCGTTCCAAGGCGGCCACGCGAGACGGTCTCGCCGAAGCATGCGTCGGCACACGCGCGGCACGGCACGTCCGTCCCGCTCGCTGTCTCGAATCCAAGAGACCAAGCGCCTTCCCTTTCGGCGCCCAAGTAACCCCGCAGCAGCGCGACACTCGCGCCATCTCCCGCACTGCGCCTCAACCACTCCGACCGCCGCGGGCGCCAGGCCACGCGGCGGGCGAAGCTGCCCTGCAGGAGACGAGCTATGCGGGAAAGCTAGATCTCAGGGGAGGCGTGAGAGTCACGCATCCTCACAAAGTTTATAACACCTGTAGCAGTAAACGTAGCGTGTTTTATGCTGCTTTGGGCGCACTATACAGCCACTGCAATAAGGTTTACGAGCGCCATCAAGCGTATCGTGCAGAAGGGTATTCGCCAATACCATGTCCTCCCACAATTACGACACAAAGACTCAGGACACTTAGGGTGCCTCGACACCACGGGAGGCGGCGCTAACATTGAGGCACCCTAAGGACACCTCGATTCGTGCACCCCCTACGTCCAGCATACCTGAAGCGTGCACACACAGCAGGCCTCTGGTCAAGCCGAAGTCCGCGAACGAAGAGAGAGCAAGGGCCATCGTAATTACCGGCGTGTATAGTGCTGTCGAGATTCAGATCTTTAGAAGAGCTGTGCCCCACTCGTGCAGCTGACGCGTCCGGAGAACTTCACCTTGTCACCGAGAAACCGCACCACCACTTGATCAATTTGCCCGCTTGCAAAGGCATAAAACGATAGCTGTTGCTGCTCAGTGCCCACTGGCGTTCCAAGCGAAAGTCTATCCTGAGGATTTTTACTGTAAACATTCAGCCTGTCGTATGTCTGGGTAATGCGAAGAAGTCAATTACACAGGAGTCGCTTACAGCAGTCATTGACTCGGGGCTGCAGGGTCCGTGGGGGAGGAGGAGCTGCATATTGACGTGTACTTGTTTGTCTTTTATGCGAAGCATACTAGCCGCACAACCACGCTCTTCCTTGCTGCGCCGCGCGCTGCCGCGTAGCTACCATATGACGTGATAACAGCTGCAAAAGCGGAGGCTCAACTCGTGCGCTCGCTTGCGGCCGCGTAGCTACATAGACGGTTCTCAGCTCGTGCGCTCGCCTGTGGTCGCACAGATCACAGAGTTACTATACTGACTCTAGAGGACAAGCTACCCATAGGGCCCATGCATTGAAATCGGGAACCGCAAGAGCGCCGCCATGTTGCTACGCGCCGAGGTTGCCAGCTCCTGAGTCGCTTGCTAAACTTGGTGACAGTAGTCAGTTTTAATCCGGCAACCGTAGCAGCATGGCGTCTTGCTTGTAGTGTCGTGATGTGTGTGTGCAGCCGTGTGTTTGGGCTTTATAAGTTGGTTCTTTATTCTATGTGGCGGGACGGTGTGGGTGTGGTCCATGTTGGCCGTACAGGTGGCAGTTATGCAACCGAGGGATGACCCTGTTGAAGTTTCCGGCGGTATGCGGTTTTCAGCGGCGGTCACGCCTGTCGCAGGAGTGTCACTCGACGAAGTTACGACCTCGAAGCTGTGGTCAGATTCCTCGTTGGCGTTCCTTAATTCTCTTCGCACGGTCGCGGTATGTTGCAAAAGCCGCTTTCGCGATCTGTCGCTGCGACGATAGATCGGCTTTTTTTATTATTATAAGTACTGATCCAGCGGTAGGGTACATGTAACCGACAAGCGGAAGTCTCAGGAGAGCACCTGAGATTATAATAAAGCAGGCGGCGCAGGAACTCCAGGGCACCCATGGGACAGTGGGGGGATCAAAGCTCGAAGCAGAACGGTACGTAGGTTGGGGCCGCCGAGGCAGGTGTGTGCCAGGGAGTGTTCGTACGGACAGCTCCCCTGGCACGCGCAGCAGTGCCTCGCAAGGTCGAGATACTCTAAAGACACCTGCGCCCATGATCTTTCTTTTGCCTCGGTGCAGTGAGCACGATTAATGAGAATAATATGGAGGGCATCCGGTGCAGTCGCGAATGCGTCATGGCAAATGTAGCTCGCGTCGCCTGGCGTGTGTAGTAATATCAGAGTTGGTTGTATGAACTTTATGCATAATACGGTTTGTTACGGTACCTTAACGGAATGGGTCTAGAGGACGGTGTTGGTACATATTTTCGTACCGCCCTAATCATACCCCCCACTACAAACACACACATACCCCCCTTTTCTTATGTATACATACAATTCCTTGCCATGACAGATCATAGCTTCCTTTATTTTTGAAAAATAGAGCAGGCTATGGACGGATTGACCAGTTCATGTTGTCAACTTGTCAGTAACTGCCATAGGAATCACTGTAATAAACAATTCCACGATCAGATTGTTTACTTTCATTTTTTGTTGTAACACTGAGGACTACATACAACTTTATTTTGTATATGTGAGAGAAGTATGTGGGTATCACGAGCTTAAGCCAATGTGCGATACAGAGACAAAGCAGCTGCTACAACATGAACTGCATTGAGGGCCACACAACACATACGTAATTAATGGTGCAAAATATAGGGGGAAGCTTCAAAATACGCTCTGTAGCACTGCAAAGTATAACATATATTGTATGTGTACAATAAATGTTCAAAAAAACAATGCATCAATGTCCCATTTGCCATCAAGTTTATTATCAAGTTCAAGTTTACTGAAGTTTATTATGAGCATATGTACAACAGGAATCTACTGACACACCCGCAGTCAAGGTGGCTGTTCGAGGTGTGCTGGCTGCCTCAATGTAAGAAAAAGAAATTGGGCGAATGTCGACATCAGTGCCACTGCTTCTTGCCTCTGACCTGTACGTGCCTCCGCGGCATCTTTGTGCACAAGTGTGCTGGCGTGGCGAGGCGTAGGAGTCATCCGAGAGAAAGAGTATCGTTTACATGGAGAAGTGGCTGTTCACATTGCCTGTCGCGTTCCCTCAAATGTTTCCTTGGCGACTAGGGTGACACACCCGCAGTCAAGGTGGCTGCTGGAGGTGTGCTGGCTGCCTAAACGAAAGAAAAAGTTAGAAATTAGATGAATGTCGATACCAGTGCTATTGCTTCTTGCCTCTTACCTGCATTTGCCTCCACGGCCTCTTGGCTTGCGGAGTCTGTATGAGGGAGCTGCTGTGGCTAGGCGTAGGCATTGTCTAAGCAAAAAGAAAAGGCCATTCAAATGGGGAATTGTGGAAATAAATGCAGTTGTTATGTCTGCTTCTTGCACTGTTCTTGCCCAAAAGTTTTCAAAGCTAGTGTCCAGAATACACCAGCACTTTGCCTGCTTTTGCTTTTTACCTGCAGGTGTTGCTGGGACATCCTTAGTATGGCTGCGTGCAGCATTGTAACACTTGGTGGAGGCATTTGAAGTGGTAGCCAAAAATATAAAGAATCATCCTTGTCTGCATGAATGCTTTCAATTTCTAAATGCAGTGGTAACTATCACTATTAATGCAAGGCCCCCCACGTCTATGCGGCAAGTGCCATAGCTCGAAAGTGAATTTTTCCTTTAGTGTTTTACAAGGCATCGGATATGTCCACATTAGATGTGATGTGTTTGTTTTTATTTATCCCAGTGTGGAGAGAGAATCATTAAATTGTTTTTTTATTTTTGCGTGTCTTGTTTTTTGGTTTATTTCTGAATTTATCAAGCAGCAGTCTCATGATGCTAAAGTGACTTATGTAATGGCAATCAGCTTTTGTTTTGCAGAAAACCAACGCATTTCCTGACCCATTGTTTGACATCCCCTCACTCGCATAATTTTCCAGAGTATTCTACCTATATTTACTTGCTTGACCTCCACTAAAGAGTCTTGCAGTTTCAAATACGACTGTTTCCTTAAAATCATTCGACACTTCTCATAATTTCTGTGCCTTGGGCTTCTGATACTCTGCATTCACCATTTTTGATTGTTTCTGACTAGAAATGTCTTCTTTAATTTAGAGCTTAAATTTTACCTTTGGAACACACGGAAGGGCTTGCCATTGCATATCTGCATAGAAGGGAAACATGTTTCATTAAACAGTTGCAAAATCCAATTGAAGATTGTTGAATGCAGCTTGCAGTGTGATATGACTGAATGAGCCATGAAAGTAACTCATCTCACTTGGTAAATTAAAGCACATATTAGTGTGATGTACAAGATACGTTACACTAACGTGGTGGGTTCTCTTGCTTATACAGCAAAATAATCGGTGCACGAGAAAAAAATTATTTTTGCATACCCCTTGTACGCACTGATTAAAGGAAAATGAGCTGGAGCTGTCCACACGATCTACTTATTTTACCTGCGAGTATGGTCAACAAAAATGTGTCCCAGCTGCTTAGTGGTATTTGAGATTATGTCAGTATTGCATATGTGCCTGTTGTCTAAAATAACTGAATTTTGAAAATGCTCGCAGGGATCTGATGTGCATATCTGCAGTTTATGAATACATGTAAAAGACTCAGCATCAAGTGCAAATGAACGTTGCCACAGGCCCGGAGTCGATCATGCAAATAGATTCGCTGCACAAATTTGTGACCAGCAAAGATATTCCACATGAAATGGCATGCAAGGAAGTGTTGAAAATATTGCACAGTTAATAAAACACCTACGCTATTAATATGTGGGTTGATGCACTCGTTATGCAAAACGGAGGTGAGGCGTGCAGACAGGACACAAGAGTAGAGTATTTACAAGCAAACAACACGAGCGCCGCCCACTTCTCTACTCTTGTGTCCTGTCTGCACGCCTCACCTCTGTTTTGCATAATGAATCCTTACCAACTAGCTCAGCTTTCTGTCGTTCAAAGTCTCGATGCACTCGATTTCGTCCGCATTAGGCACTCGCCTCTTGATTACTTCGTGGCACAGAAATACTCGGCATCAGGCTGTTTTTCTGCTGTGGCCTTTGTAGAAGCATGTTTGTTCAAAGTGCAACAATTAAACAGATTCTTTGAGTTGCTTGTGGCTTCGCCAGTACAATTCCGGTGCGCTGGTCCGCCTGTGAAGCAATTTCCTACTGAAGGGAAACCTGCAAGTAAAAACACCGCTCCGCATGTAGAAAAACGCTCTACTGTGACGCTTCTCAAACGATTGTGATGCACCACAAGAGCTGCCTACTCGCGTGAAATTCTCAACAAGGAGATACATTCGTTTACTTACATGTGAAGGTATATGCCAGAGCACTTCGGGGCTTCGGTGGCACATAAGGCACGAGTGTGCCATAGCGTCCGATGTCGACGCGCGATCGCATGTCAAACCTAAACTGTACGAAGCTACTACGCATCCAAAAAACAGATTCGAAACCGAAATTCGCGTCATGCTTTATTGCATGAATGCGTAAATCGTGATTTACATAAGTCACGGACTTAGCGGTCGCTTTGTGTAAACTTAATATTAACGCACCACCTTCATAAAGCCATCAGGTATGCGTTTTTAGATGACAAAGCATAGGGTGACCTGTACTTGTTTTCAGCTCTTTCAATAGTAATTGCGCTGGCCACATTGACCAGTAGCAACAGGGCGGCGCCCTAGAGGTTCCCACTTTTCCGGCCCAGCTTTTTCTCTAGAGTTGTTCTACTAACTCTATGGCACAGATGGTACTGCGGCCTAACTCCCGCTCCTCCCGCTAGGGCACTGACGTCACAACAGCTGCAAGCCGGGCTCAACTCTTGCGCTCGCCTGCGGTCGAACAGCCGGTGCTGCGGCCTAACTCCCGTTCCTCCCGCTAGGGCACTGGCGTCATAACAACTGTATAAAAGAGCGGCGCGCTCTCGTCGAGGCCAGTTGTATAGCGCGATGGCGGGAAAGGAAAGGGCCACTCGTCAGATCGCAAAGCGCAAGTTACAAAGAGCCACGGAAACGGCCGAAGAACGAGAAGTTCGGCTTGCCAAGCGACGTGCACAGTACGCGGCTAAACAGCAGCGTTCCTCCACAGAGTCCGAGGTAAAGGATGAAGTCGCGAGTGTATCTGGGAGTACTTCTACTCTAGTATGCTTCGCATCCTGGGCTTAACCTTAGCTAAGCCACAGCCATTTTTTCAGGTGACCTCTTTTCACCGTCTAGCAAATGTTATCGCTCAGCTCGGGACGCGCCTGCATGTATCTGAAGTTTATCGAGTATTATTTCTATCTGCTGTATGTTGCCACCGAAGCTTGTGTAATCTTATTGCATGTGCGACTCGAATTGTGTGGAACTTTCTGGAAGACACGCGTGCACCAGCGATTGCTCTGGAACATTCGATGACTCGCGTATGAAAAAGCCGACGCGGTTTTCGACGATCGCCGACTGTGCTCGCCGCTATCGTTGTTCTTTGAGTGTAGCCTGTTTTTGAGGGCACAGTTTCTCCCAATAAGACGCTACTTTCGTCAGTCACAGTTTTGCTGCCTTCTTCACCGTCACTACTACGTGACAATATAGCCACTTTCCTTAGCTATAATCTGTCTAAATATTTTAAGGCATAAGCTTATAGTGGCTCATGAGTGTCCGGGCTCAGTCCGTGGTGGACGCAAGAAAGCGGTGATCACCGGCGAGGGAGCAAGGAAAGGAAGCGCCATGCCAGTAGCGCTGTGCGAGTGGGCGCGTGGGAAAGCGCGGACATGCGCGTGGGGGTGCGCGCACATCGGCGACAAACCTTGCAGCCATATGGCCATGGAGAAAGAAAAAGACTAAGAGCGGACACTCCGAGAAATCTGGGGCTGAATCCTATAACGGTTCGGTTGGGGAACCGTTCCTTTGGCCTCACCTGATTGGCCGAAATTTTGGTACGTCACAGGTCGTCAGAGGCAGCGGGGCGGTATCGCAATTTTTGAATACGTCACGCATGTGTCAATCATCTTCAAAGCGAACCGGTCGTAGGAACCGGCGAAGGGGTAGTCCGCTTTGGGTTCCGTTGCTGTGGCTTGGCTTTGGCTTGGCTTTGGCTTGTGACCCTGGCCGCGCGCGCCGGTCGCGCGACCCCGGAGACACGCGGGCGTCGCGCGCGCGTGCGTTGGTTGCTTCGGAGGCTATTACTTGCCTTCGTCGTCTGCTTGGCGTTCCTCTTTCGGTGTCGACCACGGCTGGAAGCGCGATACGCGTTCGAAGAAGTGACGGATAATGAGTTGCACCGCCCTTACTGGCTTTCTAAGTAAACCTTTTGCAGGCTACGCTATCAAATGGAGGGGACTTGGGTACAAGCGTACGAGTGGCCATTCCACGCAGAGGAAGGAATATTGCGCGCTGCGGTTCATCGCCACCGGCCTGCAGCTCCCAGAGGTCGGTCGGACGTGAAGCATTCATCGGAATGACCTAGATATCTGCTGCCGACACTGTCCACAAAGTTGCTCTCACAATTACTGTGTTGGCCGGTTGAAGGGCTGGGTCAGCTTTCCCGTGACCTCAGCTTCAAAGCCAATGCCAAGGAGATATTTGCATGGTGAGATCGAATTCTCAGTGCTATCGCCAGCGTGAATAGCTCGCAGATCGCCGTTCAGCAGTCAGAAGGGTTCAACCTAGGCTGGTTCAGCACTTCCTTCGTTCGGCTGATAAAACTATACACTCAGGACGGGAAGATATTGTGGAGATCTCTTATTAGGCCGCCTTCTTTTTCTCTGGTTCGGGAGTGCCGCACTTTGTTACTCAATTTTACGGCACAGCGCGCACCGTCAGCACCACACTCTTCGATTTGACTTCGCGCAGGCAATGTAGGGCCCGTGTATCGTAATGTTCGATTTCAAGTTCCATTGCTTTTATCACGCGACGCGCCGTAGGGCTTATCGCAGGGACAGCGGCAGCGCGGCGGCGAGCGAGTCATGTCCGAGCCGATGACGAAGGGCGAAAAAAGATGGAAAATTGATATAGTCGGCTAGTAAAGGTGTCCCTAAGAACCAGTTCACGGTTTCGTCGCGCTCGCTACTTGAGAAGTGCCGGCAGTGCGTTCCTCTTGCGTGCATCGTGCGAGCTCCTGGTAGCAGACGGCATAGCTTTAACTCATTTACGCTTGCGATACCACCTGTGGGCTGAGAATAAAAAAGAATGACATTAATAAATTACTTCTGCATTGCGTAAACGCCCGGCACCACACGTTTATACTTCAGAACTTGGCGTATAATACTTAAATTATATTTTACATTTATTTAGCAAGCAGAAACATTCTGCAATTCCTCGATTAGCTCGTCATATAATGACGTACACTTCAGAGTTGGCACCTTCTCATCTATTGGTCGCGTCCTCCCCTTCTTCCACCGCCGGCTTGGGAGTGGCACATCTAGTGACGTAAGCGGCGAAGCGAACGGTTCGTATTCCGAACCGTTATAAGATTCGGCCCCTGGCCTCAGGATCTACGTCACGGCTACGTAACGAACTAGCGCTCTCACCAAACACCAGAGGACGAAGGCGCAAAAAAAGAAAATGTTGTAATGAATTCTGCTCAATCGTTCTACAAAATAATATTTATACGCCCAAATTTGGCGTGTTTATTATGCATAAAAACAAAATTTATCCAAGACACCTACCGTGCTTTTTGTTCTTCATCCGTACTGCCATCAACACCAATCGCCATTCGTCCATCGAGAAAAAATCAACGATTCGTGTACCAGCCGCGTGCCAGCGGGAAGGTTTCGTGAACGTCGGCTGCGGCGGTGTTTTCATGTGTGAGACAGGTGAGTCACGTTTTCAAGCGAAGCCTGGAGTAACTGACTTGTGAGGGCGATGAGGTTCGCTAAAAAAACCAGTTTGCGGCTCTATATGAGGCGGCTAGACGGGAACAATGCGAAAAGCATGCCCCCTCAAGAAACGCGCAGCGAGAGGGCTGTACCATGTATTTTCTTGCTACGCCCACCGAGAACTGAATAATCTTTGTTTGTTGTGTTCCGTGAAAATCATAACGCGAAGCTGCCCTTAACTTGCACCGGTTCACGGCTGTGTACTGCACTGCGACTCAGCTTGTCAGACGCCATCGAGACGCTGCGTCTCGGTTTGCGAGGGTAAACCCAGAAATTCTATAAGAGGGGACACTCTTCAATAACTGGCAACAGGAAACACGTCATGCCTAGTTTCAACACCATCCGTTAGTTGACGCAAGCTTCAGAAAAAAAGAATGTGAAATAAACTTCCAGACAACGTTATATTTTTTTTTATTCCTTGCCACTAAAAGTGAGTGAGTGAGTGAGTGAAAAACTTCATGAGCTCTAGATTCGGTGGTCTTCTGCGGTCTTCAGATGGAATCGTCCATCTTCTAGCACAACGGTCGGTTGGGCTCCGCTGGATTCTGCTGCCAGTTGTGCTCGCCGAAATAGACCTTCTTGGTCGACCTGGCGATCGCTGGAGAGCACTCCCTCCCATTGCTCCGCACTCGGGTTTGTTTGGTATAAGGGGCACCACGTCTATCTTCTGGCATGCCCACGTTATGTGATACAGCGTGGGTGTTTCATTGTTTTGCGTGTAAATGAACTTATACTTCGCAACTTTTTGTTGCGTTACCTAGCAACACGCTAGCGGCACGCCAGACGCGCGTGCATACGTCATGCGCCAGACAAGCCGCGGAGTGAGCGAGGCCGGCTGCGCATGTGAAGCTCGCGTGCTCGGCGACCCGTCTCTTTTGTATGTAGCCCGTTTCCCGGCGTTCTCTTGTGTTCCGTCTGCATTTCGACACGGCACCGCTGCACTACTGCACTACACCAAGGTGAGGAATTTTGTTTGACAGTCGGCGACGCACTTCAAGCACATTTAGGCTTACTGCACAAAGCTGAACCTATATAGTGACGCAGTTATCGAAAAACAGCTCCGCAGTCCAAGCCTAGTTAATATGAGTTAATTACTCGTACTGGGAGATGTTTGCGACGCTTTCTATGAGCCGAAGCATAATTATAACCTATTTCGGTAGTTTTTGGGCACG
Organism: Dermacentor andersoni; assembly: GCF_023375885.2. Classification (NCBI taxonomy): domain Eukaryota; kingdom Metazoa; phylum Arthropoda; class Arachnida; order Ixodida; family Ixodidae; genus Dermacentor; species Dermacentor andersoni. Next base: position 8,543,535 of record NC_092816.1, on the reverse strand, counting down.
CTCGCCGCACCTGGCTTTGTGACGAAAAGCACTTAGGCTGTGTGACGCAGTTTCGCGTGTACTGAATCTTACCGGGACAACTTTTGGCGCTTTCTCTGACCCCCAGACATTATTGTAACTAATTTCACTACTTTTTGGTGTACTTTTCAAGCACAGTGGCCGCGCTCGGCGTAGTGGCGCAGTTAGCGAAAAGCAGCTCGGCTGTGTGCCGCAGTTAGTTTCGCGTGTACTGAATCTTACTGGTAGAAGTTCGTGACGCATTCTCTGACCCGAAAAAGTACTGTAATTTATTTGGTAACTTTTTGGGAAATCTTGAGGCTTGCTCGCCGCGCCTGGGGTTGTGAAGCTGTTAGCAAAAAAGGAAGCCGGCCATAGTGAGTTTTGCGTGTACTGAATTTTAGTGGGACAAGTATGTGACACATTTTATAGCCCTGCAACAACATATACCTTATTTCGGTACTTACGCTTCTCAAAAACGCGACGAGCGATTGCCGAGAGTGATAATACGGGAGAGGTGCATGCGGCGGCAGGACGCGTAAAAGATAACACAGAGGAGCAGCTCAAGAACATGACATTTATGTATTCTGAGCGACTGAAAACAGGCCTTGTACCCACGAACCTGTCTTGAGTGCGACTAGAAGGCATTCTGCGAGCGTGTAACATGGTCTGGCTGAGCCTGTGTTGTAGCCACCTCTGTGTACTTGGCGTACCATTGTGTCGACTGAGGCCAAGTTGTTTTGGAAACGCGCAGTCACCCGTGTATTTGTGCACTTCAAGTGCAGGAAATGCCCGGGAAAGGAGGGGTGCTTGAAAATCGGATGTTCAGATTTTCTGGCATTGTTTAGGAGGAGTCTTTGCTGCGAAATGTACGTAAAAGTGAATTTATCTGTAATGCCGCTCATTCACCACTTACGCACGTTTCGCCTCTACACGCAATTCTCCTGTTAGGTTAATATACCGAAATGATACATGCTTGTAATTTACTTTCTTTCAGCTGATGACATCCGGTGGAGCATCGTACGGCAACGACTGCTGCTTACCTGGTGCCACAACTTTGGATGAATGCAGAAGAAGCCCGGAACGAGCATTTATATAGAGCAAGATAAACATTTCATCATTTCAGAAGACGTCTTTCGTTTTCTTTATGAAATTGCACCTGACGGATTCGGCGGAGTCTTGTGAAGGTCGTTCGCAATCACTTCTACTTAGTAATGAAACGATTCCACGCCAAGGCCACGCGAGGTTCAGCAGAAGCGAAAAAAGAAAATGAATGCCGCGCCGAGCAGCGGAGCCGGCGCGGCGTGTACCAACTGGTGTTCAAAACACGCGCGCCCAAAACCGAAACCGGAAAAAGTCAATAACATCCGCTTGGTGTGCTACAGTCAATTCGGCCGCTGGGCTCTATGGGAGTGTCCGCTCGTGTAGAAATTTCTTTCTCTATGCTAAACCGTTCTTGCCCAGCGCTGTTTGCGATAACCACCGTATCGGCGTTCCATTGAATTCGTGCTGTCGGACTAAAAACGATCTGCTGGACAACGCTTAAGGTCAATATCACGAATTATACATTTCAGGAAAATTCCGCTTTCGAGAAAGTTGAATTCCTAACCCGCGTTTAAAGATCGCGTGACGGTTGACGGTCTTTGGCCCGTTCTGTAAGCTGACGAACGCTGGAAAGAACATAAAAGACGCCACGCCGATTCAGACTGACAACGGCGTTCCGGGGACGGGCGCTACCTAAATAAAGAAAAGCAGGACATTAGGCACGCTGTAGCCAAGCTTTGCTTGCTCGTTTCCCTTATAGAGTAAGGGCTCCTGAATATTTTAATGATATTGCTTGCAAACAATGTCATGTGAAATTAACAGCGAGCATAGCTTACTGCGTTTTGTACTGCAACGAGGTGTGTATCTACGGCGCACGCACGGACGGTGGTGTATACATCCGTGCGGTTTGTTTATACAGAAAAGCAACTGTGGGGAAAAGTCACCAATGAATACTGCATGTACTTATTGCGGCGGCCGTGTTGGGAAGTACTGCGCATTCTAGTAATTTTCGGTTCCTTATAATTTTTTTCGTGGCGGAAGACATTGCAGAACGTATTGTCGCGTAGGCGTGGCGTGGCGCGCATTTGAACAAAGGCCTCGTATTTGGACGTTTCGAATGTATCTTTATCACGCTTATGTGAACTGCTATTTTGCCTACCAATGTACTCCTTATGCTGATTACATACAGGGGTGTCCAAAAGTTCACAGGCCGGGATGCCATGGGATTACATAGGATGTCGGCCTGGGAACTTTTGAACACCCCTGTACGGGGTCTTAACATTTATCCTTGTAAGTCCGAATTATATGGGTCAGAGGTGAGGATGTGTCGGTGGTTTTATATTGTGCATCGGTTCGCTATTCATTCAAAGCGGTGTCCTGGTGCAGTTATGTCTTTGTTAATGAATGAAGCGTGCACTTATTGACATTTTCAGACCGTGCTGATGCCATGCCGTCCGGCGGTCCAAGCTACGGCAGCTACTCTGTGTGTCGTGGTGCTTTGACCACGGCAGAACACAGAAGAAGCCTATCTTGCCTTAGAATAAAATCATTGCGGAAACTCTGTCTCTTTGATACATATGAGCGCTTGTACCAAAACGCAGAAGACAAGCGCGACGGATAAAGCCGTAGTGAAATATGATTACTTCTATCTCCATCTGTTATAAATTAATCGAAATAAAAATTGCGTCACGACCTCAATTTACACCAAATATTGAACTAGACAAAATAGTGGGTCGCTAAATCAAAACGACAAATAAAAGCGTTGCCATTTGGATGACGAAAAGTAGTCTGAAATGACAAGCTTCCGCCACAGCCCGACGTCGGTTACGTGGGGTAAACCAAATTTCGCGCCAGCGAAACCGAAACAGAAAGTGCAGGCCAGTTGCTCTCATCAACCGCCAGGCGCGCTAGGGTCGATAGGGCCGCTGGGGTGTATGGGAGTGTCCACTCTTAACTTTTTTTTATTTCTCTATGATATGGCTGTGATTGCATTCCATGCTCGCGGCCACGGCGGCGTCCGTTCGCAGAACAGTTCAGACAACAGCAACAGAAGCAGTCATGACAGGCTTTCGCCTATCGCAGCTTAGCTCAGCAAAGTGCCCATAGATTTTTTTATGTATTCGTTTTGAAAAACTGGCGCTACCTTCCGGGCCAGAATTTGCATGCATAATTGCTAGTGAGATAACATTACACAAATTATACATTACATTCACTGAAGGTCGAGCCTAAAGAATTACTGACGGTTTCTCAACTGGACTCCTAACAATGTGCACATGCACTTGGCCTCATTCGCGTACAATGAGATCCTTTTTAAAGCTTCGTGCATGATAGCAGGGCCGCCATGTTGATGTTTTCAAAGTAACCCTACTACAACAACAACAGCAGCAATAATAATAATAACAATTATTATAATTATACTGCTTTTGGGCTCGGCGAAGTACCACCAATATTTGGTGGCATGGAGCTGTTAATGCAAACTGCACGTAGTGCAAGTAGTGAAAGGTTCGTACCTGCAGCTTTCTCATTAGCATAGCCGTCAAAACTGTACAGTTCAACCCTGTCTGCACTCAAGGCATGTCCACTTAAAACAAATCCTGAAGCAAGCCCCTATATCTAGATATTCGTCTTCAAGGCCAACACGAAGTAAGCAAGTAACCACGAACGTAACCACCGTATACATGTGACAACCGCGATCATATATGTTCTTCGTCAAGTATCGTAGTCGCCGCTTTCGCGAAGACGGAGACGTCGTTTGGCCGAGATCTTGGCCTACACATAAGACAGGGAGATCCACTTTATTCAGAAACGGTTCTTCATGCCTGCAGGACTGTCGTTGGCGAAAAGCCGCTGGAGGACAGTGCTTCTGGTTCTCAGGTGTGCCAGTCATGCGGGATCACAGGCTCCGGTGACCTTGTCATTCGCGGAGTGATGGCTCTCTACAAATGCTGAACATTCTAAACAAAGCACGAGACAAGCTTTTATTTCTCGACCGATGGTATATTTGGCTTTGCGTTGCGCAAGTAGTCACAGGCAGTATAACGCACCTTGATTAGCGCTGTGCACTATATATCGACGGATGTTACGGCCACTCCCTCTGGAGCATGACGGAATGGGCTCATGGCCCCGAGCTCGTTACTTGCTCCTTTCTGGTGTGTTTAAAACGTGTAGTTAATTAATGGGTTTAAGATCTGTAGTTCATTAATGGGTTTCCGCTGAACCTTTACGTCAAGACCTGTAGTTATTGTTAACAAACCGCCGTATGTGAAAGCAACCCAATGCTCTAAAAATTATGATGGTGATGGTGACATAAGCATCCCCGTCGGAACGGGGTGGTGGCAACGCCATCAAGCTCGTTTTTTAAACTTTTTGGTGCATCTGGAAATACCTTTATGCACTTCGCTACATGTGCAACGCCACCTTTGCAGCGCCCTCTGATAACGCTTGTGCGAAGCGCCTTGCCTTGCCCACCCACGTTTTACACGCGCTCTTTCGTCTTTTGGTCAATAAACTACATCATCACCATCATCATCCTATTTTATGTCCACTGCAGGACGAACGCCTCTCCCTGCGATCTCCCATTACCCCTGTCCTGCGCCAACCGATTCCAACTAGCGCCCGCGAATTTCCTAATTTCATCGCACCACCTATTCTCTGCCTTCGTCTACTGCGCTTCCCTTCTCTTGGTACTCATTCTGTAGCCCTAATGGTCCAACGGTTACTTAACCCGCGCATTGCTTGACCTGCCCAGCGCCATTGTTTTCTCTTAATGTCAATTATAATATCAGCTATAACCGTTTTCTCTCCGATCCAAACCGCTCTCTTTCTGTCTCTCAAGGTTATGCCTACCATTCTTCGTTCCATCGCTCTTTGTGCGGTCCTTAACTTGTTCTCAAGCTTCTTTGTCAGTCTCCAAATCTCTGCCCCATATGTAAGCACCGGCTGCATATTTGTTTGCAAGCACCAGCCTGAATTTGTCTGCTTTTACCCTTACTGCCTCTAGGTGGACCTGTTTTTTCTTGACCAATTTTACTCTTTCTCTCTTCAAATTGAGGTGAATCCTAGCTCTCACTAACCTATGATCACTGCACTTTACCATACCTATCACTTCTACATCCTGCACTATGCTGGGATAGGCAGAAAGTATGAAATCAATTTCATTTCTTGTTTCACCATTAGGGCTTTCCAGGTCCACTTTCTGGTGCTACGCTTCTTGAAAAAAGGTGTTCATTATTCTTAGGTTATTCCTTTCTGCGAATTCTGCCAGCATCTCTTCTCGAGCGTTCCTAGAATCGAAGCTGTAGTTGACAATTGCTTGTTGACCAGCCTGCTTTTTCCACACTTTTGCACTGAAGTCACCCATTGCTGCAGTATACTGAGTTTGCACTTTTCTCATCGCTAGTTCAACTTCATAAAACTGATCTACTTCCTCATCGTCGTGACTGGATGTTGAAGCGTAGGCTTGTACTACCTTTAATCTATACCTCTTATTTAGTTTGATTACGACTACTGCTACCCTCTCATTAATGCTGTAGAATTCGTCAATGTTGCCCTTTATGTCCTTGTGAATTAGGAGTCCCACCCCGTATTGCTTCTTATCTGGGAGACCTCTATAGCAGAGGACATGGCCGTTATTCAGCAATGTATAAGCCTCACCAGTTCTTCTAATCTCACTAAGGCCAATGATATCCCAAACAATGTCTGATAGTTCCTCAAAGAGTGCTGCTAAGCTAGCCTCACTCGACAGAGTTCGGCTGTTAGAGGTTGACAGGGTCAGTTTTTATTGGCGGCCTGTCCGAACCCAGAGATTCTTAGCACCCTCTGCTGCGTTACAGGTGTGGCCGCTGCCTTGGTCTGGTGCTCCGCAGCTGCTGGAGCCTGAGGGCCGTGGGTTAATTATAGGAGTCATCAGGGAGTAGGAATCAACACGGTACCAGATATATATAAGCATGCAAGAAGCAGGGTGAAGGGAGCAGAAAACCAACGAGTTTGGCGAAAGCGCATTTATTCACACCGCCACTGGCACAAATGACTGGTAAGCACCGCCTTGGAAAGAAAGCGTACGCGCGAACGTGGCAGGAACTAGGCGTCCGAAAATGCTGCTTAAACAGAGAATACAAATTGCGCGCGCACCAGCGCCTTCATGCGAACCAAGACTCTGGCAGCTTCGGTAAAGCAAAGTCCGCCCTAACAATCGCAACCTTGGTACACCGATGGTTCCCTTTTAAACTTTGCTTGTGCACTAGGCGTAGTAAGTATCCATAACAGCTCGCAGCTCTTTGCACACATACCCTTAACTGTTTTAGTGCCAAATTCACCTACCAGTGACGCAGGTGGGGCATACAGAATGAGCGCATATGCAGGACAAAGGCGAAAGATGCATTAGTCTTCTGAACGCGAATAAAAGAACGCTAAAAAAACAGCACGATGACGAGAGGAGAGAAACACGGCGCTGGTATATCAGTGTATACCATGCGCTGCTATATGGATGTTCTGGCGCTGTTTCCTTCAAGTTCAGTAATGCACCAACCAGCACAATTCAACACGCTGCCACACATTGAAAAGAGAGAAACGAAGAGGCGGAGGTAGGGAAGTTAACCAAGGACGTGCCCGGCTGGCTACCCTACACTTGGGGAGGGGAAAGAACAGATAAGGAGAGAAAATAAAAATAATAGCCAGTCAGTCGCAGAGGAATCTCCGCTGTCACAAGCGCTCATACAATCCACACACTGAGAACTAAGCAACAGCTAGGAGCTCATGGCACTGAAGAAGACAAACCACAGTAAAAAGAAGAAAAACAAGAATTAGACACAACCTTATACTTTCGCCAGGCCGGCGGGATCGATATCGCATATTTTATTTTTCTCCGCTGCGTCGCCCTTTTTACGCATATGGCCTCAATGTCCTGTCTGTTGCCATGTCTTGATAAACAGCTACAGATTTCAACTTTTCAAAGGGAGCACAGTATCCGCCGTTTGTTCCTCCCTTGGGTCTTGCCTGCCGGGCTGACAACTATATACGCTCCGCAAGCCAAACGACCAGTATCGTGGCGTTTCTGCACTCTTTCGAAGTGCCAGATAACGGAGAAGGGTCAAACCAGAACGTTACGACACAAAGATGGCAAGTTCGTATATAGGTTTCCGTGGTTCAAACACGAATAAGCCATAAAGAAAGCCACAATGGCGATGCAGTGCTAAGATCGCTCGAAAGCACCTATGTGACCACTTTTATGGGACAAAGCATTACACGATCTTGTGGGATTTGAAAAACAAAGCACTTTTGAAATCCGCTCAGCACCTCCACAATCAATATAAAGAGGAATTTCCCGACAGCGATTCTCTAAAATCCCTTATGCACAATTCAAGAAACCATAGCGATAATCGAAGGCAGTAAAGGCCACTTTGAATGACCATGTCTATTAAAAATTGCAAAAGTATGATACACCTGTGAATACAGCTGAATTTGAGGGATCGCCGAAGCCATGCCACAGTTAAGAACAAAGGGGCTCCTCGAAAGACGAACATTACAGCAAATGTGGCCTGGGCTCAGTACAACTATTTGACAGAAAAAGAGAATGTGCACAACAAAGCGGCAATATCATTCAGTGCTGAAATCCAGTAAAGCTCACGGCAAGGGCACTTTACGGAAAGAATTGTAGCTATAAGCACAAAGCGGGCGTTCGCAGTTCGGCGTTTTTACCTAACTGTTGTCGATACAAATTTTGATAGGTTGCTTAACAGCAAAGATAAGCATGGGGGTTTTATCGCTTTTATAAATCTTTATCCCATGTGCACTAATTGGAATTCAGCAGGTATCAGTGCTTCAACCCCGTTATGTTTATAATGCAGTCACTCTTGTCTCTTTCGATTTAGGATGATGTGGTTTTTATCTCGCCTTGTAAGGACTGAGGTTCTCAATAAGAAAGAAAGCCTCCCTTTTCACTTATTGTATATAACACTTTTTTGTAGAATATGCCATTGCTTACTAAGTAGCAAATGGGCTGCGGAAGAGCCTGTTAAACAAAAATCCTCAATAGTAGACCCCAAATAAGAAAGTAAAAATGAGTGAATTGCGCTAACTGAAAGTGGCACTGCGCTTGCTGGTTCTACAGGACATTCGGCCATATAAGACACTGCCAGACGCACATACAGTGAATCTATTGTGTACAGATGCTACGATTACAGCGCTCTGCAAACACGTGCCGACAACACCAAGAACAAGCGATAGGAAAGTATCTTAGTTGCACAGGAGCTTTCATTCCCTCGAAAAAAGACGCAACGTCGAGGAAAACTCTTGATTATTGCAACCTGGCGCTCCTCTTGTGAACGAACACTGACGACGTGCTTTCTTCCATTGCGCGGCACACGCTAAGCTTTTAAGGTTTCATCACTTCAATTCCCGACTGTACAACTTCAATTTGTCACTTGTGCAACGCTCGGGCTGTGCGTTGACGAGCCAATCCAAGATAATTATAAGTTGTTATATTCAAGGAAAAGTCACCCACCTGGCTATACAGCATACCTTGATACAGCAGCAAAATGCACGTGTGCCATAATAAATAAATTTTGTAGTTGAATAGGAATTTGTTCCCAACAAACTCAATTTGCCTTCCTGTTTTCTTTTTTTTTTATGAATCTGTTTGCACTACGTTGGTTCCTGGATAACTCATCTTGTGAAACGAGTTATTTGTTTCGGTCAATGAGCGGCGTCACTATAAAAAGTCTGGACTCGTCCGCAGGAACTTGGGCTGCTTTCCGTTTCGTTTACCGCTATGCATTGCTACTACAAGCGAACGCAAAACGCATTCAATGCCAGCCAAAGAATACTTTCAAGTTTTCACACGCGGTGGCACTAAGTCTGTGCGCTTGTGCAACAAAACAAAAAAAAAAGACCTCGCTTGCACGACTTGTAAGAGCTTGTTGCGTGAAACGCAGTTTGGGAGCCTTCTTGCGCTAAATAAAGCGGCCAACGCTGGAGGGCACGAGCCGAAATTTCCGCGACGGTTGCGTTCTGTGCGCGTCGCGTGCACCACGTGACGTGGCCGAAAGGGTGGTGCGCCTTTCGTGCGTCCTGAATGTCGGCCACCGAACGAGGCCGCAGAGCTTGCTACCTGCCAACGCCGTGCTTTTTCGCACGTGACATCAACAGCCCCTTCTCGCAAGAATAAAGAAGAAAGGATAGTCGACCAGTAAAAGCGAAACGGCTCTCTACGGACAAGAAGCAGGAATAGAGCGGACGACAACTCTTCCTGCCGCTTGTCGGTAGTGTTTCCACCCCCCCCCCCCCCCCGCTATTGTCGGCTCAATATCGTGGGCAGTCAAATCCGTCCTTCAATAGCTAATCCCTTGGATCTGTACATTATGCCACTGCTCTGTGGTATCTTTCAGTCAGCCGCTGTTGACCATGCATAAAAATGCCACTAATATCATATCGTTTTGCCCGGGAAAAAGACTCGGTGTAAATTAGCCGAGAGTATCGCCTGTATTCTCAGAGATTTTAAACGAGCGAACAGTGGTGTCGACAACATTTGGGGTATCTTATTTAAAAGTAACAATGTATGTAACCTTATTGAGCTATACCGCGGGTATAGCGAAGACGTGTTCTAAGCGATCCTCCGTCATCAACACTTCGGAGCAACGAAACCCAAAGTGGACGAGGATTCGTGAATGGCACCAGAACACGGGTATTTCAATAGCTGAACTTCCAGAGAGCGGCAGTGCACAAGTCTCGTTTTGATCGTTAGTGCGCGGTTATTGTTTCTCTGAAACTTCAGGCTTTGACACTGCGTATAAAAGATCGTTTCTTCTAAGTCTTATTTCTTTTAAATGACACTCTCTAAATAGTGCAAACGGTAAAACGCAAATGTTCCACACGTACAGTATAACCAGGGCAAAATCGAACGCTGCGAAAGAAGAAAACGCGCTAAAAGTACACAAACCTTAAAGGACGGTGAACACTCCAAATTTACATCGCAGTGAGCAGTCCGGGGAAGCATAGATGGTAAACAAACTTTCTGTAAAAGTAAGCGTGTTAACGAGCATGACTGGATGAGATGCAACTTTCAGAAACATGAGTGACGTAGGTCTTAGTGAAGCTGTTGTATTTAGTATGCAACAACAACATCGGTACATTACTCCGAAGAACTCACGATAAAGGTGAATCACGCGCGCGTATTTCAAAAATAAGCCATGTAAAAAAATTTTATGGAGCGATTTCAGCTTCACCGCGATTCATCACTTTTTTTCTTTTTTTTCCCACACACCTCGCTACAGCGTCAAAAGCCTAAAGCATTATCACTGCTTATTGTGATTTATTCTTCGAGGCTAGGTGGTGCCAAGTGAAATGTCGCGACAATTTGCCGTCCTTGAGATAAGCACGTATAAATCATACCATAAAAACATTTTATTTGTATAACGTTGCGACTAGTGAGAACATCAAGAGTTCACCAGCAAAGTTAAATGGCGAAGGTAGCCTTTACAAGGCAGCGTTTCAGAGTGCGGGGCATCACGGCCCGTATTTACAGAAAAGCTCTTACAATATGTGAAATTGTTTGCGGGAGCAAATTGCAACCAATCGTAAAGTTGGAGAAGGCGGCCGGCCAATGGCCGATACCAATTTCGCACGAAATGCTTTGTGGAAACATAAAACAACGAGAATTCAGCATCAACAATGAAAACATGGCGCCCCAGTTGGGATGAAAAGTGCGCCCAACTTATACTCACACGGCCTGGAGGGTGCCGCAACATACAGCCGCACTTGGGCACGGGTTCGTTTCATTTAACATCAGGAAGTGGAAGTGATATCAGCCGATAGCGCTAAATAGACAAGAACGGACAGAAGGGCGACAGCACACAGCGCCATCTGTGGTCGTTTCCATGTCGGTAGCTGTCTTTTGAAGCGCTACTTAGGATAGCAGCATGATAACCCGAACCTCTGCCTTCATCAACCGACGGGCTGACAAGGGAAGCCTCAGACTACAGCCGACGCTTCGACGAGTTGGTTGCATGCAGGCTTTCCTGTTGGTGGAGTACATTACGTCGAATCTGTCATGGTGTAGCGCAGGGGTTTCCAAAGTGGGTTCCGCGAATCTCAGGGTTTTCACGAACGGTATTTTAGGGTTCCGTGAGGGGCCAAAACGAATCCGAGCCCACTGGGTGGATTTTTACATTAGAACTTGAATTAAACAATTAGGAGCACCCCTTCAGCACTTAGGTAGTCTTTCGCAAGAAATATTCTTTCATCACAAGAACCCTCGCGAGGCCGTGGATAAACAGCACATCGGTGGGGAACAAGAGGCAGTGGGGAAAGGAGTGAAGGCAGGTGAAGTTCCCCAAGGCCGCAAAGAGTTCGGGAGCAGCCAGCCCTGCAGGTGCAGAGAGACGGCCCGATCGGCAGGACTGAAACGAGGCACGCAATGAACCTTCTCGGACAGCCGCGCAACAGCACGCACGGCCAAGAACGTGAACAACCGCGAGAAGATTGTGTTTTACCGAGTATGTGTAAATTTGATGAAAGAACTCAAAGATTCAGCCAAGTAGACACCCCTAATGAAGTCCAACACAATATTATTTTGATAGTCTCCTGTGCGTAGGTACGGTGACCGCTTTTCTGCCGCCCACGTGTCTGTTCAACACAAAGATGCATTTCGCACGTTTCGTCTTTCCGGCTTGCAGTGAGCTTGGCAGGCGCCTCTGTAAGCTCTTTGTACACCACAAGCGAAGGGAACACGAATAGTGATCAACGCATTAACCGCTTTCGCGCCGCAACTTGCCAAGACTGCACAACATTTCACTTGGAGCAAAATTCGCATCGGTTGCAAACGAACACATACAAAAAATATTGGTAAAGTGCCGGTAGTGCTGCTCTTCAGTGTCGTCAGATCGGCTCCCTCGCTTGCACCCACAAAGATGCCCCGATCTAGGCCGACCCAGCAACCGCGTGAGATAACGAGCACGGCACGGTACAAACTAATGAACACAACCACATCACTGCTGCCGCAAACAACGCAACTCGAAAACCGAAATTCCGCAAGTCACAGTAAACAGACGTGCGGTGGAAGGATCCAGTATCCGGCTCGCTAAAACGACGAGCATTATTTATCCCTTATGCACGAAGTGATCGCGAACGAACTTACGGTGCCTGAAAAAGGCTGATGACAGAGACAAGCCGAAACGACAACTTCGACGAAAATGACGATCATGGCAGTAAAAGAAACTGCGCGCTATGTCACACCCCGCGCTGTGGAAAGAATATTTTGCCAGTTGGAATTCGAGACGTCGAAGAACTGCTGTGTCGTCCGAAAAACATCTGTCGTCATTTGACGAATGCTGTGAAGCAGTGCCTTATACGCTTTGCTCCCAAGGAGAGAAGAACCAACTGTGGTTCTTCCGGTTTTGGTGCCTTAGAATTGCACTCAGCCGCACTGCCTATTTTCAGTTATTTTTTTTTTCGGCCAGGAAACAAACCTGTGACCTTGCTGTCCGCAGGCGGACCCCACAGTCACTGAAGTAAGACAAGGTTCTCAAAGCAAAACTACGGAGCAAGAAAATAATTCTGTTTAACGTTAGCATGACAAAGGGGTTCCTCAATTTCTCCGGCCTTCATGAATGATAGCTAACAAATAAGGATGTCATAACAGACGCCTGCCCCTTTGAAGGAGTGCGAGAGAGAGGCTCAGCTGTCAATTGACTCCTGCTGACCGACAGCCAATGAGGAGAGCACAGTGCTTTTCCAGTGCTGCCGAGAGATTAACTCGAGCGCTTCGTACGCCATTGAATCGTTGCACGTGGCACGCTAAGCGAAGGTGCACTTGCCAGAAATACAAGTACGACACGCCGTACCCCAAACACCACTCCGCCATCGCATTGCATAACCGGAAGAAATATCGAGATCTTACGGCTTGTTCGGTAGCAATCATTGTGATTTTGTTTTCCGTTGCCGTTCGCCGACGCTGCTTATACTCAATCAGTGCCGGCGGCGTCAGTTGTTTTAGAAGTAGCGGGCAGTGGAAGGCGACCTTATTTACAATTTGGCGATTCCTATATAGCTGCTTTATCTATGCAGGCAAAAGAAATGTGCTGGGTAGGTTGTGTGTTCCAACATTTGAAACAGCAAGAAGCATGCTGCCCGAAGCCGCGTCAAATCACGTTAGGAAGCGCCTTTCACGTCGGGGGTAGACAGTGTTTGTCAGATAATGAGGAATATTGTTGAAGCAGCTTTAAACGCCCGATCGAAATTGGCACGAACGACTTATGGCGTGATGACAAATTGAGCCTGAGGCACTGTCACTCGCTGCCTTCAGCGGCTGCCGTTTACGCTCGAACAGCAGCTCTCCTTTCATCACATGTGACACGCTCGCGATGTGTCATGTCTGGCAGGTCCTCTCTCTCTCTTTTATTTTTTCTTAACGTGCAGCGATCTCTCTTGCTGCGTGTGCACCCACCACCAGAGGCGTGGAAAGCCGCGCAACAGTTCTGGAAAGCGCACCTGCTCACAACCGCAGGCGTTCCGAGGACGGGCATAAGGCTGAGCACGGAGGCGAAAAAAGGCGAGACTCAAGTGGTCGTCCTGCAATCTCCATAGGAATCGCGTGTCAAGATCACATGCGATGCGATTAACCCCTAGTCGGCTGGTTGCTCACAATCATCAGGTGTGCAAATTTTCTGCAAACACCTACGATGAAACGCCTCTCCTGATACATTTTAGCTACTATTGGTGCATAGGACGAAGCCAAATCCGTGTCCGACATATTGCAACTCTCATTATATATCCGACGCAGAAAGCAACACCATCGTAGTCTCAAAAAAATTAAAAAAAAATATTCCGACAAGCTGGCAACCGGACATTCGCCCGACTGAAGGATAGATGGGACGGCAAGGGAACGAACGCGCACAATATCCTTCTCCCTTGCACTGCACGCCGCGCGGTTGCTGAGAAAATGCATGAAGCGGCACAAGCAGGGTTTTTCGCCGAACGTTATTGGGTGTTTTTGCGATGAAACAAGTACGTTGAACCAATATATAACATTGATGTCACGCGCTTGGAGAACCCAACAAGACTCTAACGTGTGGCAGTGAAGAAAACGCGCGCATCGTGTGATCGGGCGTGTGCCGCTTTAGCCGAGCTTTAGTTGCCGCGCGTCAAAAACGACAGGAGCAGAAGTCCTTCTTCAAGCAACGCAAAGGGGCCTTCTTCAAGCAACGTTGCGACACAGTTTTTTGCCACATAAATTATAAACTCCCTACAATTGCTGCCAAAGTCTAGAGCCGCGTCTGTCTCGCCGTTGCCGTCTAGTACTCGCGCCAAATCGGAGGTTCCCTTGACGCCTCATGCACACGTGAGATCCACTGTAAGTACTGCCGCTTCGAACCGCTTTATTTGCCTCTTTTTTAGGGCCAAAAGCAATAAACGAGCTCCAGAATCGCTCTAATCGAGACTAATTCCGCGACCGCTTGCGCGGTTCTTTGACGCTCTCATAACGGGGCCGCTTACGTCAATGCTAGCAATGAGCCGCCATATAGTGACGGGCTCCCCGAGGAAAAGGTTTGCAGCCAGTGGGAGTCTCTGTGCTGAACGCGTGCCAAGGGTAGTGCACATGAAGGGGGTGGAGTTCGTCATACCTTATACATACAGGCGACCGGCGCTGCAGCGAGTGTTAATCCGGCAAAACGCGGACAGGACTCGGCCTTGCTACGAGAAGAGATCGAGCAAAAAAGATCCACAGCGAAAAGTAAGCCTTGGCCCACTCGGCATCCGCGTCACCTTCCGATCCCGCTTGGCAGTCCCCCGTTAGCAAATGCTCGGCGAAGAACATCGTGCCGAGCTCGGCCGTCTACGAACGCCGGCGCAGCGCCGTCGCGGCGGCGGCCAGCGCCAGCAGTGGCAGCCCGCAGGCCCCGAGGGCCGGTGCCCGGCCGGTGGTGGACGAGGCAACCGCGTCGCACTCGGTGTGGTTCAGGTGCTTCTCGCAGGACCCGGTGAAGAGGCTGCTGCTTAGGTAGCCCGTGTAGCGCTCGAAGAGCCGGTACGCCTGCGCGCCGCATTGCTTCTCCGTCTGGGCCCGGTAGCAGTTGTAGAAGGCGTAGAAGTAGCTGCGACAACAACAGCGCCTGGCGTCACCAATGGCAAAAACGCGAAAGCGAAACCACGAGGCGTGTTCTATATAACAAGTCCTAAATCCGCAGCACGTCATCCCACGAGACGACCATTTGAGGGATCGCCAGCCGTTTGTGCGGAGGCGCGATGTAAGAGCGGGCGCGAGAGAGAAAATCTGGGGGCTTTTGCTCCTTAAATATATGACTCTGCTACCTTCTAGTTCTCTAGTTAACTGTAACTCTGCCCGGGCACTACGGAGGAGGTTTCTTAGCGCGTGTTGTAGGCGTTTGTCCCTAGGCGTGCCGTCATTACGCTCGGACGCTGGCTGCCGGCGCGGTAAAATAGGTGAAGCAGCGGGCACTGACGCCCGATTTGGCGACCGCTGTGTCGGACGGAGTGTCTTGCACCTGCGGTGCTTGTGCTCAGTCGTGGCAGATCATAGCTTTCTCGCGCCTTACGGCGATGTACCTTGTGAATAACATCACAGACGTTTCTGGGGGAGCAGTAGTGACCGTAATAGAGCCCGGGCCACATATATTGAAATTCTGCAAGGCAGAGCGCCGTAGCAACCGCGGTTGAACGCAAGTGACTGAAAGTGACGATTGACTCAGCACCAGAGCCGCTGGCGCGAGAAAGTCTGTTTGACGCAGATTCAGAGGCAGAGTTCTGAATGGTGTTGCAGAAGTCGCGGGGCGTGGTAGCGCTGAACTTAGCGTCACAAGTTCGCGGCTGGACAGAACTATATTTATTCAATCGTGTTCTTTACTAATTGCAACAACGTGTCATTATTTCACATTATTGGCGGCGCCTCCGGGACACCAAAGCGACAACGGGGATACCAAAGCTAGAAGACGGACTAGGTCGTAGGTTGGGGCCGCGGAGGCCGAAGCGTGCCAGGGGGTGTTCGCTTGAAAAATTGACTGTCCGCGATAGCGATAGCCGATCTTATACACCACTGGCCGCCCTGTTTCCAGCTTTGAGCCCCCGCTACCCCTTGGTTGCCCTGGGGACCCTGCGCCGCCTGCTTTATTATAACCACAGGTGCTCTCTTGAGGCCTCCGTTTGCCGGTTACATGTGCCCTCCTGGAGCAGTGCTTGTAAAGAAAATCCAATCTATAGATCGTCGCGACGAAAAAAGCGACCCGCAACTTATACAACACCAGTGAGAACCTTGCCCCTTCAGACACAGCGATCACCAAATTGGGCGTCCATGCCCACTGCTTCACCACGCGGGCAGCCAGCGGCGGAGCGTAAACTCGATCGCACTCCGCAATGCCGGGGACAAGTAGGGGACAAACGCATACGCATGTCTAGGGGATAAACGCATACAACACGCGCTAAGAAATCTCCTCCGTAGTGCCTAGGCGGAGTCATGTAGTCAAGGAGCAAAAGCCCCCAAATTTTCTCTCTCACGCCCGCTCTTAATTGCCCCTGCGCACAAACGGCTGGCGATCCTCAAATGAACGTCTCGTCATTATCCCTGGCACATCGCCACAGTGGGGTCGAAGGCCATGATCTCTGGCGAGGCCAGCGTCAATCAGACTTGTGTCGCACTGCTTGACGGAAAATCAAGCGGTATACGCGCACAAAAGCTTTTAGTTGTCACTGATCTATTCGGTACCATTCAGCCGCAAAAAGCGCTCCCCTTTGTGGCATCGCCGAACGCCCTCGCCTCCCTCGCCATTCCCTAGTTGTCCATCTTCTCAAAACCCTCCAATTTCATAACTCTACGCTGTGCTTTCGCGCTGTCCGCAGTGTAAATGAATCCGCCCGCGCGTATTTAGAACTCTGCTGCCGCAGAGCTTCGTCGGTTCGCACTCGGTACACGTGCTCATTATAGACGGCGGCCCCCGCATGCTTCCTCACGCACTGGCGCCGACAAAAACACTCTGCGCACCAGGCGCTTCGAAGGCGACTGCGTTGCGTGTGCGAGGTCTCGATACAAACCATCCGGCCAAAGACAACAGAGAGAGGCCGCAGAATGTGTACTGATGAGCCTCACTCAAAAAGCCGCAGAGAGTGCGCACCAGGGTGAATACTGGTGACTGCGTTCTCTAAGAAAATCTGTCCGCATCGAAACACTCCCGCCATGGGTGAGGTCAAACCCCCGAGCTTGTTCGCAGTTGCACAGCGTCGCCATTGCACCTGAACCACGGCGGCTCGTTACAAAGCTGCAAACGGACGAAGCCCACGAAGGCCACGGCTCCGAACGAACACCCAATCGCGACCACTGCGCAGTTTTGTTCCGCAGGGACAGCTTAAGTAAATCCCGCAAGGTACACAATACAGGCATTCTACGGGGCGAAACAGAAGCATATAAAGAACCTCTTCCACACACACACTGGATTAAAAAAAGAAAAAGCACACATAGGATTTCTGTTAACTATCTATAGCCAACAGTCACGTAGCGCCAGTGTGCATATGTTACCTACAAAAGCAACAAAAAAAAAAAAAGCATGTCATCATCATCATCAACAACATCATCATCTCTGGGACCCTTCAAGTCGTGAGACGTTTCGTATAAAGGGCCGCAAGCTATTCTAGCCAGATAGCTCCTACGTCTTTGATTCGTGTCGAAGTGCAAAGTAGCTTCCGTTTCTCGAAAAACTGTTAACTCTCAATTTTCTTATCATCTGGATTCTAACATAGTTGACCACACCACAGAATATAAGTACTCAGGAGTGCTCCTTACACACAATCTTTCATGGACTAAACACATCACCTCCATTTCAGCTAACGACTCCAGATCATTAGGATTTCTGCGCCGCAAATTAAGAAGTGCGACTTCACCACTACGAAAACTAGCTTACGTAACTATTGTACGGCCACAAATTGAGTACGCTTCTTGTATATGGTCTCCTCATCAAAATTACCTCATCGAACTGCTGGAGAGCATCCAGAATAGAGCGAGCCGTTTCATTTCTGAAAATTATAGTAACCAGTCAAGCGTAACCCAAATAAAAATTGATTTTTCGTTGCAACCACTAACTACTCGCCGTGATATTCCCCTGCTATTATTATTTCATAGATTTGTTCACACAGTTGGCCTAACCTTATTAAATCTGAAAAAAGCATCCTCGACGTCACAACGACTGAACAATCAGTTCAGCTACACCCGAATTTATGGCAACACACACGCTTTTAATTTTTCAGCTTTGCCCCGTGCGGTCCGTTTATGGAACGCACTACCAGACACCATTGCATGCCAGTCTAAACACACTGCATTTCGCAGTCTGCTAACCGATCAATATGCCGTTTCAACCGTCTAAACACGTCATCTCTTTTGTAATTTTCTTGCATTTTTTCTACAATGCTAAAGAATTTCAGTGCTCCCAATTTTGTTACAATACTAACTACGGTATAACGTGCAAAAACGTTTACAATGTTAATATGCTATTATGTTGTTGTTTATCATTTATTGTTATTGATCCACATATTGTATTTGCTAATGTATTAATTTTCCATGTTCTGTGCGTACTCCTTTCATTATGCTGATGTTTATTTCTTTCCCGATTCCGTACTAATATGTTACCGTATTTCCCCCCTTACACTATGCCTTCTCGAAGGCCTGTAAGGTACATGTAAATAAATAAATAAATAAATAAATAAAATAAATAAATCCATTGTTATTCCATCTTCTCCCGCCGCTTTTTCCCATTTCATGTCTCGCAAGGCCCTTTCGACTTCATCCCTGGTAAGAGGAGCAGCCTCTGTAACCTGTTCATCACTACTTCGAATGGAGGTATCGTGGCTGCTCTAAGTACTGTACAGATCAGTATAGAATTATTCCGCTGCTTTTACTATATCTTCGAAATTGTTGATGATATTACCTTGCTTGCCTTTCAGTGCATACATCTTGGCTTGTCCTATGTCAGGTTTTCTTGTCACTGATTTCATGCTGCGTCCATTTTTTACTCCTTCCTCAGTCTTTCTCACGTTATAATTTCGAGTATCACTTACTTTCTCCTTGTTGATAAGTTTTGACAGTTCCGCGAATTCTATCTGATCTCTTGAGTTGGACACTTTCATGCTTTGTCGTTTCTTTATGAGGTCTTTCGTTACTTGGGAGAGCTTACCTACTGGTTGCCTTGGTGCCTTATCTCTCCCTTCAATTGCTGCTTCTGAAGCCAGCCTAGTTACGGTTTCATTCATTACTTCTATGCCATCTTCATCTCTCTGTTCTAAAGCTGCATATTCGGGCACTGCATAACAACCGCATTCCTTGTCATGTATGGCCATTAGGCTGCCAGAAGCATTCGCAGCTTGCGCTCCCGACCATTAAAGCGTTGGCCGGTTTGCCCGATCTACTCCTACTCGTCCTGTTGTACGTGTCCTCTCAAAAAAATATTTTACGCTGACAAGGCAAAAGAATGAAAGAAAATGCGGACAAGCTCTAGACAACAGAGTTCCTGAGGTACGAGACACACACTAGCTGAAGCCAGGACGCTGTAGAGTCCAGTATCGTACCGGTCCGACCCATTGTATGACAAGGTGCAGTGCATGTGCGACCACCACATTGCTCGCTTAAATATAAGTGACGTATTTATGGAGAAAAAAAGATCCCAGAACATCCGTGCATAGCACAAGTGAAAGCGGAACGAGTCTCTCGCTTACCTCATCTACAGCTGCCTCAGTGCACTGCCGCGACAGCGACTGGGAATGTTGCAGATACGTGACCATCACACAAGGCACATGAACGAGTCCGTAATCTCATCATCATTTGTCGTGCCTCTAAGTCAAACCGGTCTAAATCATTTCGCCAACAAGTGCCTGTCAGTGGATAGCGATTATTGTTTTGAAATAAGAGAACGCTGAAATAAGCACACGCACCTGAATAACAAGTTTTCGATTGATAGAAAAAACTGAATGAAGGCAGATCTCAGTCCTACTACATTTAGGGTTTTTCCATTGGATACACAAACAATACACTGCGCCGTACCTCGCAAACAAATATGATGCGGAAGCGCTCGGTATGGCAACTTGACCGACATAAGCGCGCTGTCGCGCCGAGGAGCGCCCTGCTTCTTTTTTTATGGAGGCACGCGTGAGAACATGTTTCGAGCAACAATTTCATGCGTCCTAGTTAAGGGTGTGCGAAAATAAGAAATTTCGAATACGAATCGAGTGGTCTTCGCTATTTAATTCGCAATGGGAAATTGACCAACATTCTGCTCGAATCTACCACCACTTATCGAGGGAGAAATTGCTGCCCGAGAGCAGAAGCACGACAGAAGCAGTTGCGCAGTAGCGCAGCGATCCCTGGACGCGGCGCAGATTAGTTATGCCTAATAGTTTCCAGCCATTAAAACGGAATTTGTCCTCTCGATTATTTGACCCACCGTGTTTGCACCCCTTTAAGAACAACGTGCGGAGCCGCAGTGTCACACACTTATCTCCTTCGACGAACACACCACCCTATCCGGTGACGTGCTGCTCCCTCGATTCGTTGAGTGTACTGTACAAACGAAATCAGTTGCTTCTCATTTGCAAGCTCTTCCGTTGTCTGCAGTACGCCCAGTTGCGAACGGCACTACGTGCGCGTATCAAATAGAGTAACGAAACCTGCCATTTTGTTTTTTACCAAATAGCCTCCGGGGAAAGATTACATCTCGCTTTCATTAGAAATCTGAAAAAAAAGTATGCTGTTTTCCCCAAATACTCCTATTCAATTCAATTTGGAAATTTACAATTCGAACACCCCTAACTTTGGTACACGGCATGTCTGAGACACCGGATCCAACGAGAGTTTTCCTGCGGGATCAAAACGGTTTGCTGCGAGAAGCCTTGGCCGGCTATGCCGCTCAGTGTGCCCCTCGCATCTCTGAGCGCGCATATAGATTCTCACCAGCAGAACTGGGGCAGCGTGCTGTTGTGCTGCTGGGTGAAGTCCATCTCGGAGCTCATGAGCTTGCTCAGCCTCTCGTATTTGCCGCTGCAGGGCCCGTCGCGCCGAGACATGCGGCCGAAGCAGGGAGCGTACTTCAGGTACTCTGCACACAGCACGCGCACAATCACTCGCTGGGGTGGGCCCCGCGCACACTGCGAAGGCAGACTGAGTCGTGGGCTGCAACCCCGCCTCTTTAAAGGGGACGCAATGATAGCGACCTCTCTTTTTTTCTCGCATATTATTTTTTTTTGCGTTCAATAACGGTCGCACAAGTCGAAAACTTAGAAGAAAAAAAACGGCTTTTTGGCTTCCTTGTGTATGCTTCATGATGTCACGAGGCAGAAAGCAGTCACGTGGGAGCAGAACACGCTCGCTAGGTCGCCTGACAAGCTGTGGCCCGATGTAGCGAGCCGGAGAGAGAGTGCCAGAACCGCACGTCATTCGGGGCTACCACGTGAGAATCTTGCGTCATGACGTCACGACACATACACACCTCCCGGAAAACAAAACCAAAAGATTTATTTATTTATTTATCTTATACTGTTAGCCCGGGCGTCGTTACGTGCGTGGAAGACCCTAACACAAGTGCAGCACAAAGAACAACTGAAACAAAAGCACCAAACATTACAGCAGAGAATCAAGCCAGTTCGAATTATAGAACGCACTGAACAAGCACAAGCAATGAACAGCTACTAGCTGCGTAAAAGTTACGCCTTACATATTAGCGGTAAAACTAATTTCTAACACACGCCACAAAAATTCTTCAAGCGAGGCGCTGACATGGCAGAATCAGAAAATATGCCGGTTCATTTAGGCCACTCCAGGTGTATGGGACGGGGGAGTGACATGGTGGTGTACGCCGGACTATGGAATCAAGAGCGAGCTTGGCAGCCTTCTGATCGACATCCGACCCGGTGCCGTGACGACAGCTCAGGGTGTGATTGCGCGCAATAGAAGAAAGCTTTCCCGTCGCGCATCATATTTTTTTCTTGTGGCCTCGAGTTCACCGCACCGGTGCGTGACAATAAAGCGCGCCAATTGCTCTTTTGGTCAACGACACCACCACCTTCTTGTAGCGCACACGGCTGCATACGCGGTACCTTCATTACCTTCATTCTTAGATTCAACGGACAATATACGGGGTAATGATTTATAAATTCTCCGGAATTTAGAAGAATCGCCTCCGGCAGATAGCATAATTCTTATTCCTGAGCTGGATTATTCCAAGAGGTGGACACTAATATCAGGAGAAATCGAATATCATTGAAGACATTGAAATATCTTTAGTCAATGTTGAGTTTTATATTGAGGAATTATTGAGAGTTTGTTGGAGAATTGCTGGGTTGAGTGTTGGTGGCTCTTGAATATTGGCCACTGAAATTTAATTGAAACACCATTGAGTATCTCAATGTTGAATAATTGTTAAGTTACCATTGAAAGTCCATTTTGCTTAGACGGCCCGTTGTGTTCGTTTTGTTGAATGATTGTTGGGTTACCATTGATTCTACGTTGAAGTGACATTGTGGCAGTTCTGTTGACCTGTTGAGTTATTGCCACAGCACTGAAAAGTACATTGTAACCCAGTTGAGATGGCACTGGGATTTCAGAAGTCGCCATTGAAATGTGATTGACGTTTCGTTGGGCTAGTGGATTTTCATTCATATATTGAAATTGCTTTGCTGTTCACACTTGCATGCCCCGGTGCCTGCTCATAACTTTTCCAAACACAAACAAAAGCAGAGGAGAGACTGATCAATTTGAAGTACCTTTATTTACACTAAAGATGCGTGCACATGAAACATTATTACAGTACATAAGCACCACTACATCGAACCTGGAGACATAGGCTAGAACCTACAGCACCCTAGCAGTGTAAATGCATCTGAAAAAACCTATACATATGAATTCAATCAAAACGATCATTGTGGTCTTCACTTTCGACTTCAGTTTATGACTAGAAGGCAAAGCGACTCAAAAGGCAGGGCTTAAGCATACCCTTGTAACAACCAACTTTGAACACATGCACCCTTGAAGCTGCTTGCGTGTGAATACACAAAAGACATCTGAATGTTACATTAAATGTTTCGCACACTAACACATCACAGGAAGAGTTACGGCTGACTGTGAGAAGGCAAAATAAGACTTGAAAGAAATGCCTTCACGTAAATATATACAAGCTTTAGAACATGTCCTTCACCGCGATTAAATTTATTGAAGTACCAAAGTAGACTTGCCTGAGCTTTCTGTCTTCGAGATGTATATATTTTCATGTTGCCCAATTATTTTATAAAATCACCTCACTCAACTTAGCTATTAAATGACGAGACATCATTTAGAAAGTTGTCGGGCGTGGTGAACACATGAATCATATGTTTCTGACGAGCCAGGTTTGCTGTCTCCAGAAATAAACTTGTAAAACTTTTGCGTAATGAATGCAGCTTATCTCCCTGGCACAAGTCAAGAACGAACAGTACACCATTTGATTATGTTAATTTTGGGTACAGAAAAGTTTGTTGGTGGCATTTCCTCAATTTAGTGAGCTCATTTTCAGGTAATTTTTCTGGACTTGTCCAAAGCTAATTAGAGCACTTTTGGGGGCCTTTTTCCCTATACCCAGCAAATAAGTGGTACCTCAGTCAATAAAGAAGTAATGCAAGGCTGATACCTTGAACGATAAGAGAAAAATAATCATTTACCACAGAAAATTGGTAGTAACACACGGCTAACACAATTCGAAACAGCCGAATAAATGGTCACCTGCACTTGCAGTGTCAAGTACTCCAGAAATAGTCATAAAGGATGAGAAAAGGTTCCAATGACTGGACAGCCAGATTGGTGAGACAGTGAAAAACGCAAATAAATGCGTATACGAAACACCAATGACTTCAATTGCGCAGGTAAAATGTTATTAAAATGCTACCCGAATTTTATTGCATAAAATAGACAAAAGTTGCATAAAAATTGGGACAAAGCAGTAACAAAGACGGAGGGAGATACAGCACCCGTGTTGAAGAAAAATTACAAGTCATATGCATGCATATTTTAGCTCACGGCAATTTTTTCTCCAATATATAGAAAAAGAACACGCACTTACGGCATAAAAAAGGTTCCTGCGCCTGGAGAATACAGCACAGTACAAAGCAACGTCATGGGAATCGAAAAGTAAAGCTTAGTATGTTTAAAAAACTACGAATGCTTGCATACCTACAAACATGCATGTGACATGTCATGCCTTGAATAGATGAAATTCATAAATCTTACGCACAAAGGAAGTTACCATCCCTCTTATTGGCTTCCTCAGGGGACTCCTTGAAGTTGAACTAGAAAAATGCACATCAGTGTTAAAAACAAAGAGAAGATAAGACCCTATAGCATTCTTCCTGAAATAAACAGCGCAAATAACTTCATGTATCAATTCTATGGACCCTTCGCCAATTTGGTGTACATTTATATTTGACAACCACTCAGAGACGATAAGGATGAATTAAGGCAGGAACACACATGAACGCTGACTCAACTAGAAGTTTATTCGTGAAAAAGATGTTAAACACACTGGCCAACTTCACAAAGAAGTCATGGATGCGCAGCAGAAACAGCCCGGCACAACAAAAAAGGACCGAAAGACGTCCTGTCGAATAAACATGTGCGTCAAAAACCAACAAAAATATGAAAACTGAAAGGTTTGTCCTGTAAGTGATATTAACGAGTACTGCAGCAACTCTTTCCCACTAAGGGTCACAGAAATCTTGCTTATGAATTTTTCTTCGTGATCAATAAATAATGCTTCCATAAGTCCCCTTGTGTTCTGGTCTTTGTGATGAAACAATCGTTCTTTCTGCTCTATACCGCAACACCAGAGGAGTTCCAGAAGCAATATTTTCTGATCACAACCAAACAAATGCATAACCAAGTTATCTGTTGCCTTTAGTGGGAAAAAGTTGCAGCTCTCAAAAGAGTATTCCTCGTTGGGTAGTATCACTTATCGGACAAATCTTTCGCTTTTTCGAAAGATTTGTCTGATTGTTCTCGTTTTGCACACACGTTTATTATACATGACATGATTTTTTCATGTTTTTTTCTTGTCGCACGTGGCTGTTTCTGCCACGCATGCACGGCTTTTTACCTTTGTCAAGTTCACCAGTGTTTTTAATACCACTGTCATCAAAAGTAAACTTTTAGTTGAGCTTGCGCTCGTGTGTGCTCCTACCTATTCCAGAATTCCACGAACAGAGTCGTCCGCCTCTGTTCGTGCTGCTGTTTACAGTACGCACGTATCACTTGGTTAGGCTGGTAAACATCCTCACAAACAAAAGTAAATGCCTCCCCTCAGAAGGTAGCCCCTCCTTTACTACTAAACGCCAGAGCAAATCAAAAGTAAGCCTTCACAGCGTCCATGCGGCAGCTAGTACACCACAGAGCAGCACAAAAAATAGTTGAAAATCCCACTTGATGGAGAGTGGCAACAGAGATGCGAGCTTGCTAGTGAATCAGCCACATATCAACGGGTGTCTCTTGCACGACGCCAAGGGGCTCTTGACGTAGAACACTTTATCACCAGGGAATGTGCTGCATGCGTAACCTGTGAGAAGGGAATACGGACAGAAAATTAGATTACGCTAAGTATCTGCCACACACTAAACATAAATACGCACGAAATAGAAGTACACACTATACTGGCAAGTACGAATTTGCGACTCTTTACGAGTGCTGTCTAGAAAAGGAAGAAATTGGTTGCTACGGTAAATGTTAGCTAAGACACGCACAGCGATGTTTCACAGCGGGGAGAAATATTCCCGGCTCTCTCGCATAACCAAAGACCACGCGACAGTGCATAGTCGATACCAAGCAGATATTGAATATTTGGGTAGAAGTCCAGCAGAAGGAATGACCTAAAGATACGCCGAGAGCGATGCTAGCGTGAGCGTGCCTGTACGAGTGAGAACATGTACCGCTTCTTTGAAGCTAGCCGGTCCGGCGTGGCTCCGACCATCCCACGCGATTTGTGTGCAGAACGTCGCGTACACGCCCTTGCGCGCTTTGCGCGGTAGCGTCGGCGCAGTGAGCTAGCTTCATGCACGCGTCATTCTTCGCCGCGCAAACGGTGCTCGAGCGCGACGCTTAGCTCGAGGCGACAACGCGCGGCGCTCCTTTCGCTTCTGCAAGCAACGCACATTCGGATCGGTCCAACTCAGAGGCAGCAGAGAACGGTGGCATGTTTCGGTTATCGCCTATTAAAATTGTACAGTACGCCTTCAACGGCAACCCGCCGCGCTAGATAAAGATGCTTACTGCGGTAGTTTTGGCGGTGATAGGCCATAAGGCGAGCCCGTCGGCGGCGGTGTTCTTTGCCGACGTCGTCACCACACCTCTGTTGATTTGCGCTGTGTATCCGTGTACAGTCACCGCACGGTAGCTGTGACTAATCGGTTGGCCGTTCTCCGCAAACCACAAAGAGGCGAAATATATTTTGCGGTGCGCCGCATCATTAGCCGCAACCTAAATCGAGGCGCGCTTAACCGCTACGGCGCAAAACGTGATCACACTAACCGTATGGTATACGATGAGCCACTACGGATAAAAAAAAATAATAATTCTGATGTCCTACGTGCGAAACCAACGATGTGATTATGAGGCACGTCGTAGTTGGGGACTCCATATTAATTTTGACTTCCTGGAAATTTTTACGTGCATACAATGCGCAATGCACGAGCGTTTTTGCATTCCGCTCCTTTCGAATGCGGCCGCTGCAGGGATCGTATCCACGACCTCGAGCCCCAAATTGCCACGGCGGCCGCCATAGTTACGAAATGTGTAGGCGTGAAGTCCAACACTGCCTTCCGGTACGAGTGTGGTACAAGCGTAGCACAGCTGCACACCTGCCGCACAATTATTTGTCGCGGTTCTCCTAAGCTCGTAGTGCCTGCCTAAATACCTTGAAAGGCAGCGCGCCTCTCACGTATCGGAACGCGATGACAAGCACTTAGACGGCCCACGTGAGCCCCTATGAAAGATGACGGACCACTGTACAAATTTATCACTGCGCAGAGAAGCCGATCCTTATGTTCCAATTGGCTTCTCTTATACAAATTAAGGAAACGTTATTAGACAGGAACAAATGAAGCAATGCAAATTTACGCACGTGGGGCGCCGCTGCCTCTTCGCATACCATTGTTTCAAACGATGTGACGGCGGCAGCGAGAGTTAGTATCGCGCACTTGTGCTCCGGGGCATGCGGTTGGCTCGAAGAAAGTGAACGGTGTGCTTAACATCTCACGCTTGTCAATGTCAAAATAGAAACAGAAAAGGCTACGTGCTCAAGAAAACGAGATTACTTACCTATCTGCAGAAGTTCGGCTGCGACTGTTTCGTGGTGCCTTCTCTCCAACAGGCATCATGACCTCTGCCGCGCAACTCATCAAAACAACCAGGTTCGCACATCAGTCGAAGACTAGTAGCTGGGTGAGCCAACGACTTCAACGGATAAACGTCCCACTTATCGTCGTTAAAGTATTTCACTAAAATGTGTGTCATTATGTCCGAAGACAAAAAAATACTTTCATCAAAAAACACGAGGTATTAACCACCGCACAACTGCAACCAAGTAACTGAGTCCGAAAGCCGTTAACAGCTTCACTATCGTATTGAGTTGTAAAAACCTTTCAAACACAATATAATGGCACTGAAAAACCGCTAATTAATTAGCAATAATTTTTATCCACTAAATCCTTCATAATTTTTCAAGAACAACCTAATGTGTAGCGTAAACAATAAATACTACGACCGAAAAATGCGACTACGAGACTAGCGGTAACCATGTGTACGGTTGCAAAAGTGTGCGCAAACCGAAGCTACAACGGTTGCAACCGCGTGCGCGCGCACACACACACACACACCCAAACGCTATCTTGACGTTTGTAGCGCCACCTAGAAATAAAAATTACTACAATTTTTTTTCATTTTTACGAAAGCAACGCTTCTAAAATAGTTTGTAGCGCCTTTGCAGATGACGAGGTGACAAGTAAGGTCTGATAAGAGTCCGTTACCTGTATTTCTTTCATTTCCCTTTGGTGTTCTTCTATTTGTCTGAACATACGAGACCTGCAGGCTTGGGAGAAGAGAGGAGACAGTTCGGCGAGGCTCAAATAAATCGCGTGCTCCTTGCAAGGCGAGAGTCGGGAGCAGCCGCAGATACAGCGATTAGCTGTGATACTGTTGCGGCTGTTGCTGGATCCGAAGCTCTTTGAAGTCGATGGTTGTAGCGGCTACGCGCGCGATCTCAAAGCGCGTTCGTTCTTTGATCTCTAGTACCACGGACATTGTATAAAAAAAAACTATATTTGCTTTACGGATAGAGGGTACGTCGCAGGAAATTCGATGGCTCGGTGGCTGCGCCATGACACAGCCTTCTCATCCACTGACTTTCGCAATGTAGGTACTCGTGCCTACCTTCGCCTACGTCTTGCCAGCACTCTTCAACGTTTCCTCGGTCGTCCTACCACAGCTGGAAATGCCGTTCTGCAACGGGAACTACGGAGCCCTAGTTTTGAGCGCCTCGGAAGCGTCGACGAAAGCCGCGCTCCCTCACTGGATCCTCGACATCGGATGGAAAGCGCAAGCGGCAGCGACAACATCGTTCCTGCTAGCGTATAAAGAGCACCGCCTCTCGCCTGCGCTTTGTGGGCTCGGTCATAGAGTTTCCTACTCGGTGGCTGTGCCAGGGGTAGCACACTCTCAAGTTCAACAAATGGCCACAGAGGGCGAACAAATCGACCGCGCGCCGCTGCTAACAAAGCCAGCGTAGTAGCATCACTTCGGGATGCTTACGTTAGTTCCAACATTTCCCGGTAGAGGCATCGTAATAAGCGCAATTTTATCTTACAAACTTTCTCTTACAATTACCGAAGCATTCTTGTTACATAAAAAACAGGGCAAAATTATCATTGCTAATTAGATATTGTACTCTTTGTTAGTAAGTTTATTGTTTCTTCGTCATTATAAACGCAAATAGCGTTCAGCATCATCGATCTTTCACGTGACCTGTGGCCTGGATTTAAAATTTTTACCGGTATTTTCGAGTGCACGGCGGCACGGATTCATTCGTTCGTACACTCAGGCTGGCTGCTTCTTTGTTTCTAAAGCTAGTTTCTTGCGCTTCGATGTCTCGCGTTATTTAACTTGGGGTGAAGTTACGTGTTTGCAAGCGGACATGTAAGCCCGGAAGTTGGGTTTCGGTCGTGAGCCATTCGGAACACGTCTGCATCGAAACGGGAGCTGGATTTCGCTGCGGCTGACAACGGCAATAACGGTGAGTCGTTTAACACCGCTGCTTGAATCGTCATATAACATCTGTCTCATTACCTTCCAGGCGGGCACAAGTTAACGAACTAGATCCTGCATTACATATGGGCAGTCAGGATCTCAGTTGCTGTTTCCTAAATAAACCTTTACTTGGGAGGCTGTCGTTATACACACACAAGCAGGAAAGAAAGAGCGATATCGCAACGCGCGTCTCATTTTTCATCTTATTGTAGCCGTGGTCGTAGGTGACAGAGTAGCCTTATCAATACACATATTAAACTTTTTTTTCGAGTCCGCCGGCAACTTCTTTTGTCCACAAAACTGAATAATCCTTTGGCAAAATGAAGTGAAAGTACAGAATTTATTGTATTAAACAGTTGAAAGCATGATAATTCACCCATATTTCGTACTTGTTGGTTCCAAATGTTCTTGCTGTTCAGTTTGGTTTACTGTAGGGCATTTATTTTCGCAGTAGGGAAGAAAAACGTTCGGGGAGAAAAATAATGCATCAGTTCTAATAGCTTCATGACTTTCATGCATTTGCTTGTGGAACCAGCAGTGTGATCTCTTCTAGTTTATAAATGAACGCACAAATGTTCTCATTTCTGATCCTAACAATAATTAAGCTGTTGACATGCATTGTGGTTAGGCAGACATCAATTTTATGGACAATAGCAATATTTATTTAACATGCTGCTTAAGCGCATTTGGCTTCAGGACATTTGGCTGAGTCATCCAGGTAACTCATAAAGGACTTTCTAGAAATTCTTCATTTTCAGATGCACCTGCAACATCCTCCGACCAAGCACGGACGACGCTGGCCAAAAGATCGAATTCCGTCAGTTTGCCCTTAATCAGCTTCCTAGCCATGTCAATTCCGTTTGTGTCAAGTGTATTTTTTCTTCTATAAATACAAGCTTTTTCATTGCCCATTTTTGTTAGAGATCATTCATCCTCATCCAAACATAAAGGTCAACCGATTCTTCGCTGATACATAATACCAGTCAATGTCTAGTAGCCTAACTTATCTGTAACAGTATCTTCTAGTGTATGTTGTCATGCACAATTCCTCTCCTGAAATAGCTGATGCAGCATCGGCATGTGTCTTGCATTAACCTATGCACCATGTGCTATGCACCATTTTACTTTTCTCGATGTTATTCCTAGTCTCGATGATTGCTCTTCTTCCTCGATAGCCTGGGTCTTTGCGCAAGCTACACTGAAGTGATTGATTGCACAATCTGGTTTTGCTGCCCCACTTGGTTGTGGTAACTGTGTTACGTTTCTCGGATGTGGGTGCCTGGTCAGTTGCATTGGTAAGCAGTCCTTCGAGGTAAGCATTTGCTCCTGCAGTCCGCAAAGTGACATAGACTCCCAGTATACACACACCGTAACTGGTGCTCCCCGTTCGTTCTTGCCTGCTGCAGCCATGGGCAAATTGTGCTTGTGGCCTACCTCGGCCATGATTTGCTCAAAACGGAGACCAGCATATGTGCTCACATGGTTCGAAGTGTAGGAAGTTGATAGCCGTATGAGTGGAAAGGCCCGCAAGAATGGCTGCCGAAGGTGATGCCCACAAAAGCGACTTGTCCACATTGAGACAAAGTGGGACACAAAATGTGAGCCACACATTAGCGGCCCTCGAAAGAAAATAAATGTGCAGGTTGGAAAGGAGTTAACGCTAAAGTACCGGGTAGTCCATGCCGCTGTGTTGGTTGTGGCAGCAGATGCCTGCGTCACCTGATTGCTTCGCAATGGAAGTTGCTCATCTTCAATGGCAACTGCTCGTTCAAATAGGTGCCAGGCTCTGTCCAATCTGTTTGTACCGCTGGTTGTTGCACGTTACCAGACCACCACATGCGACAAAGGCAAGCATTATGCCTGTAAGATGGTTGGTTCGTAGCCAATGTATAATGTGTTGTCTGAACCTCATGCGGTGACTGATTGCTGTTTAATTTTGCTATTATGTCACTTGGTTACGGTTGCAGTGTTATCTTTTTTGAATATTGCGGCCTGGTCGGTTGCACTGGAAAGCAGTCTCTCGAAGTAAGCATTTGCTCCTGTAGCCTGCACAGCGACACAGACTCCCAATTTACATAAACCGTGATTTGTGCTCCTCGTTCACCCTTTCCTGCTGCACCCATGGGCAAATGTGCCTCTGGCCTTTCTCGGCTGCGATTAAGCACGAACGGAGACCAGAATACGTGCTTACATGGTCGGACATGCATGAAATTGGGTGGAAAGGCCTGCAAAAGTGGCTGATGAAGGTGATGCCCACGAAAGCGACTTGTCCATATTGAGACAATGTGGGACACCAAGTGTGAGCCACACATTAGCGGCCTCCGAAAGAAAAGAAACATGCAGGTTGGAAAGGAGTCAATGCTAAAATGATGGGTAGTCCATGTCGCTGTGTAGGCTGCGGTAGCAGATGCCTGCGTCACCTGACTGCTTCACACTGCAAGTTGCTCATCTTTAACAGCGACTGTCACTGCAAACAGGTGGGACACTCTGTCCAATCTGTTTATGCTGCTGGTTGTCGCTCGCTACTAGGCCACCACGTGCGACGACGACGGTGAGCCGTTTACGAGCTCGCGTCAATGATTCCAGCGTATCTAGACATGCAAATTTTATTTCTGCTATTGCACGAGGATGTACACTGCTTGTCTTCTGCCAATAAAGTCGCACGTTCTGTTCACTCACTTGTGGCTTGTTTGTATGGGCGTCAGTAGAGGCTCTTGGCAATTAGAACGCACCAGCTACGCGGCAGCGAAGGCATTGAGGCATGCCGCATAGCCGGCAGGACAAGCACGGCACGTACCAGCGTACGCGACTAAGTAAGTTCCATGCGCTGCCACTGCTTATTTTCGAACCACTGCGAAAGGTACAGTTTCCCTTCTCTAAGTTGGTTCTTTATTCTATGGCTGTGCCATGACACAGCCTACTCATCCACTGACTTTCGCCATGCAGGTCAGTAAACCATGCTGCCTTTTCGCTAAAAAAACTAATAATTACTGCCTGGTAGAGCTGCCGAGCCTGCAGTGTTGCATTTGTGTCGCTGGTGAATGTTTTGGTGTTATGAAATCCCTCCTGCTCTTGTCGAGCGATATAGAGACGAACCCTGGTCCTGACAAATTAGACCGTATTCTTGCTAAGCTGGAAACGTTGTCAACCGGTCAGGACCAAATAATCACCGATGTACAGGACCTTAAACATCAGATGTGTTCTATTGACCACCATTTCTGATTTGAGCAAGCGCGTAGCAGATCTAGAAAGTGTTTTCCAGGGTGTCTAAACTCTCAAAACCGATCTGCAGTCTGCCGAATCTGTATCCGCTAAGACTGCTGCTCTTGTTACTAACCTTGAAGCTCGGTTAGATGACGCCGAAAATAGGTCACGCCGCAACAATTTGATATTTTATGTCCTTCCGGATTCTAATTCGCGCGAAACGTTCGTTGAATCGGAAGAATTGCTAATCCGCCATTGTCGTGACAAATTACGGATAACCTTGGAACCATGTCAAATTGAGCGTGCACATCGTTTGGGCCGCTACGAAGATGGCCGTCAGCGGCCGATTATAGTTAAATTTTTGTCCTCTAAAACAAAAGAAACTGTCCTCTCAAACGGGCCCAAGTTAAAGTGCACCGATTTTAGCATCGGAGAAGACTTTTCCCTTCCTGTTCGTAAAGCACGCAAACACCTTGTCGCGTTTGCAAAAGCAAAAACCGGACCGTTCTCCCTGCGGTACAAGACATTGTTTCTCGGAAAGAAACGCTACACCTTCGATGCTGCCACAGAAACGGTTACGGAAATAGCATAGCGCTTACCTCGCCATCGTCACAAACCTAATCTTTGCGATACCGCCCCTCGAGAGAAAATTTGCCTCTCGGTTATCTACATCAACATACGCAGCCTGCTTCCAAAGAGCGATCTTGTGTCCAGCCTCGTGTCTTCAACGGGCAGCAACCTGCTCATCTTGACACAGACCTGGCTGACTGATAATATAAGCGACGCTGAAGTTCTTTGTAACCTACCTAACTTTAATCTTTTCCGCACTGATCGCACAAACTCTCGAGGGGGTGGCGTCCTTATTGCTACAAGCAATGAGCTACAGTGTTCCCACATCAACATCTCATCAGACTTTGAAATATTATGGCTCCTTTGTCGCGCCACACCAGTATCTATATTAATTGGCGTTTGTTATAGACCCCCTCATAATAGCCCCGAATTCCCCCGTAAACTGCACAACATTTTAAACGAACTTAAAGCTAGACATCCTAAGGCACACATTCTTCTATTGGGGGATTTTAACTATCCTGGCATAGATTGGTGTGTCCCTAATTATACTATTTTTAGACAGGATGAATCCCGTGAATTTATGGATGTCTGCTTAACTTTTAACCTAGCCCAACTAGTAACCCAGCCTACACGCATCGCCGGAGATACTGCTAACATTCTTGACCTCATACTATCTAGCCACCCCGACAGCCTCAACACTGTTACTTATCTCCGTGAAATCAGCGATCATAAAGTCATTCATGCATGCTTTAACTTCACCCGAATAACAAAAGCAACTTGCCAAAAAACAATTTCTCTCTACAACAAAGGAAACTATGAGGCCTTCAACGCGGGATTGGAGGCCTATTTTCCGTCATATCAGGGGTCATTTGACGAACAAGACATCCACACAAACTGGTCAATGATTAAACAAAAAATGAATGAATTGACTAATAAATATATTCCCAAATGCAGCTTCCGCGCTAACCACCAAAAGCCATGGTTCACCAAGACTCTGGGAAGATTAGAAAATAAAAAGAAACGCCTTTTCCGTAGTGCTAAACTAAGCAGAACAGACTGCGCATGGGAAAAATATTACGCTGCTGAAGAGGCGTATTTGGTCGCAGTAAAAGACGTTAAACGTTCCTTTTACCACATCGATTTGCCAAACATATATACAGATAACCCGACTAAATTCTGGCAGCTTTTAAACCCCCAATCTTCGCGCGTTGTTACACTGACTGACGATTCTGGACGTTTTATCTCAGACGTTGAGTGCGCTAACATATTTAATTCTGCCTTCGCATCTGTATTCACTAAAGAACAAAAACCACCACCCCTCATGACAGCCAGTGACCCCACAATTGCAATGCCAGCCGTTCCATTCTCAGAAACCGCCATATCCCTTCTTATAGATAAGTTAAACTTTCTTCATCTACCGGCATTGATGGAATCAACACAAAGGTTTTGAAAAACACTCGCCACACGTCTGCCAAGTTTTTATGCTTGCTACTCTCACAGTCCATTTCTACAGGTGTCATACCCAACGACTGGAAAGTGGGGAAGGTGGTCCCAGTCCACGAGTTGGGTAAAAAAGATTCACCACTTAACTACCGCCCCACATCACTTACCAGCATACCCTGCAAGCTCATGGAACACGTCATTTCCTCTTTAACAATGCAGTTTCTGGACTCAAATAATTTCTTTCATTCATCACAGCATGGATTGCGTAAAGGTTACTCCTGTGAGACTCAACTAGCCATTTTCGTTTACGACCTGCTTGCCAACCTTGACGCTAACCTCCAAACTGACGCAATCTTCCTCGACTTTGCTAAGGCATTTGACAAGGTACCCCATAACCGCCTATTTTTCAAACTTTCCGGCCTAAACTTGCATTGTGACACACTAGCATGGATAAAAGAATTCTTGACTCACCGCTCCCAATCAGTCGTCATTAATAAACAAATGTCTAAATTACTACCAGTTTCCTCAGGGGTGCCCCAAGGATCCGTCCTAGGGCCTCTTTTGTGTTTAATTTATATTAAGGACCTACCTCAGAAATTAGATTTTTCGGAAATTCGGATGTTTGCCGACGATTGCGTTATTTACAAAACAGTTACTGACAGCTTTAACCAACAATCCCTACAAAATAACCTAAATCTGGTACAAAACTGGTGCAACGACTGGCTAATGACACTTAATATAAACAAATACAAATATATATATTTCCACCGTCACAGTAATCCTCTCCTGTTTGCCTACACTATCTCTAACGTTCCTATCGACCCTGTCCAATCATACAAATATCTCGGTGTTCATCTTAGTCATGATCTTACGTGGAATAGCCATATCGCGAATATTACTTCATCTGCTAACAAAACGCTTGGCTTCTTAAAGCGTTATCTCCACTCTACCCCCCTGCATGTTAAGCTACTCGCATACAAATCACTAGTTCGATCAAAATTAGAATACGCATCGCCCATCTGGTCCCCGAAACAAGTATACCTTGCTATTTCACTTGAATCAGTTCAAAACAGGGCAACTAGATTCATTCATTCCTCGTACTCTTTTGATATCAGCATATCATCTCTGAAATCGCAGTCCAACCTACCTACTCTTGCACTTCGTCGCCACATTTCTAGTTTAGGCTTATTTCATAAATTCTTTGATTCCGAGCTATCACAGGAACCCTACATCTGCCCTCCCCCACCACGTTTCTTTCTTCGCACCGGACATCAGCAGCAGGTGTCTCGACCACGAGCACACCCAAAAACTTTTGCTTCGTCATTGTTCCCCGGACTGCTTGCGACTGGAACGGCCTTCCCCAAGAACTTGCTGCCATCGCATGCCCATCTATGTTCCTTAACCAAATTACGCGTGCACTTGCATCACAATAATCATTTTTGTTTGTATAACTCGTTCAAATTTTTTCTGTATACTGTTGTTAACCTATGTGTCCCACCCCTTATGTAATACCCTCACATGAGGGTCTTTAAGGAAATAAAGTGAAGACCTCACACGTGTTTTTTTTGTAGCGTGTGCGCGCTTGCATCCTACGGTTCCCACAGGGCGTCCGATGCTCAAAAGTAGCGCCGTCGCGTGTCGGCGCCTGTCTTATCGCCGGCCGCGCTGCCGCCGTTTCTACTTTTGGGGAACTCCACATGCGCGTAGTCACCGTGTTTGCAAGTGAATTTCGCATTCTTCTGCTCCCCGAAACGTGCTCATTTTGGATGCTACCAATGGCTATGTTATCTAGTGTATGTTAAAACGACGATGGCATATGTACATCGGCGAAGAAATAAATCGTTATGAACTTGGGTGGTCATGAATCTAGTCTAATGTTGCAGTTTTAACGTAGCGAAAACGGCTACGAAAGTGCGGCGGTCCCGGAGATAGGCGCTTCAAAGCGCAAGCTGTAGCGACAGCACAAGGAAGTGGCACGCGGCGCACGCGCCAAGCATTTCAAAGCTTACTGGCTTTTGAATGAAAGGAGTATGCGCACGCTCGTGGCCTATTGGTTAGAGTACCGGGCTCGACGGCTGACGTTCGATTCCACCCCATCGGTCACACATTATTTTCTTTTAATGAAAGCGAGGCGAAAGAAGACCCTACCTGCCGCAAAGTGACAGGAATGAGGTTGGAACGCTTCGCAATAAATTTTTGGAATGTCTTCCTATGCGAGTCCTAATTATTGTATACTGGACTCAGCTGCTACACAACAAAACAAAAACAAGAAGAAAAATCAACACAAGTTACAGAATAAATTGTTTATTCAGAACACTCAACGGTAATATTGTTGTGCAAGGGTTGAGCGAACTCAATTGCTCTTGAAAATTTGTTGAAGTCCTTTGTTTCAACAATTGCCCAACAATATATCAATGGTTAATCAACAGTCATTCTTGTACGGGTGGGTCCCGCACTGAGCATCCGTATTCCAGTCTTGGTCAAACAAGTGTTAAATATGCGAGTAGTTTTACTGAAGGGGGAACAAGACGTAGATTACGGCGCAGGTAGCATACTTCACGATTGGCATCACTGCTAATGCTGCAAATGTGTGAGGACCAACCGAGGTTACTGGACAAGGTGATACGTAAGTACTTATAAGAAATCACAGCACATATTTTAGAACCGGCGATAACGTTATTAGCTGAAATAAATGATTGGCGACGGTAGAAAGTAAGCAGCGACGTTTTTTTTTTTTTTTTTTTTTTTTTGACGTTGAGAGACACTACCCAATTATTACACGAAGTTTCAATGACCTTAAGGTCAGACTGGAGAGCACGAAAATGAGCGTCGTTGGTGATAGAACGATAGATTACGCAATCATCAGCAAACAAACGAATTTTCGAAGAACAACCTCTCGGTAAGTCGTTAATGTATATTAAGAAGAGTAGCTAGTGGCCCCAGGGCAGTGTCTTGCGGCACGCCGGAGATAACGGGTGATAAATTAGACCAGCATTGGTTAGCGTAAACGAAATGTTGACGGTTAGTGAGAAAGCTGCGTATCCATTGGAGAACATAAGGGTTAAGATCAAGAGGCTATAGTTTTAGGAAGAGCCAGTCATGAGGAACTTTGTCCAAAGCCTTTTGGAAATCTAGAAAGAGGCCATGTATGGGTACGTTTTGTCTTTGAGTATATAAATGAGCGTTTAGTTCAAAAAGTAAGTGGAACAACAGTGCCTTTTTACTGCTAGTTTGATGGCGCGTATCTCCGAACTGATGTCATCCTGGAGACTCATGTCAAGTTGATAAGATTCGCAAACTCAGGCTACAATTCGTAAATTTCAATATGCGCCGTAAGGAAATAAATTACAAAGTTAGTTCGCGATTTTTTTAATTAGCTCTGTTTCAATTTATCGCCTCTCTGAATAATCCTGCCCAGAGACAAGAATTAGGCTATGTGCAACATGTGATTCTTAAAAATTCCAGAAAACAAAACTTAAAAGTTATCACTCCTTTCAAACCATTCCTTTCAGAAACAAACTACTGACAGCGCGAAACGGCATGAACTACGCATGAAAGATACACGCACAAGCGCTGCCTATCAAAAGACAACTTTAATGAAAGCACACCTATAAATAAGCGATGATGCACGTGACAACAACCGAAAATGACGCAGTAAAGGCGCACTTGGCATGAAATTACAATATCAACAAATTCCTAAATATAGTTGTCACGGCAATCTATCTCCGACTCATGGAGTGAAATAGACGAAAGCACAACACACGTGTCTCCTGCCTTATCAATGAAGTAAGCTTCCATTTTCTCTCGAACTGGTCTATCCCCCTACCTCGATAGTACTTTGGCTTTTTGAAGGCACTACAGCGCAACTGCTCCCGCATTTCTTGCAGTGCTAGGCAAGATTCGAATAGGGCTGACCCCTTAAGGTAGCCATATCTTCCCTAAGGCGTACGTTGACGCATCTTTCCCTCTGGTCAATGTACCACACGCCGCACGAGGCAGGAATTTCATACGCCACCCCTTTCTTGCATTGAACATGCTTTTTTCCGGTGCTGAATGGCGCACACTCATTGTTCCTGATCTGCTACACCCTCTGCCCCATTATGCACGGCAGCACATATCCTGCTCAACTTATTCGCTAAAAAAAAAACGACATTAATACCGTAACATGCTCCAACCACGCTCAAACGGTGCGAAAGGCCATGTATGTAACGAACGCTTACTACATGACCGTCATTAACGCCCCTCGCTGACGTTCTAACACTACTTCCGCGTTTCAATTTTTCCAGAATTCTTTCACTCAAGGAGCCAAATAACGTACAGAGTATTCCGTCTCACCTAGTCTTCCCAAATGTCTAGTAAAGCTTCCCTCCATCAAATGTGGGGAAGATATCTTCAAAGACGCAGTCAAACAGGCGCAAGCTATAGCATTCTTATAATTTTCGAGTGCCCTGAGCGAAAATCAAGAACTGGTTTAACAGATCGGGGAGAATACATCCAGCAGGTGTGTGGTCCCCCAAACCTGAGACTCAAGTCCAAAAATTGGATTATTCTATTGTCCGGCACTTCCCACGTGAAATTGAGCCCCGATCCTTTCTCCTTCAAATGCTTAAGTTATCGGGCCGCGCTGTAAAGACCTACTTGCGCCCCCGAGTATAAGGAAATCATCGACATACCTCAATTTTTTTTTCCGCTACACCCTCCAAAATGGGCTCAAGCAGGCGATTCACCTTACTCAAGAAAATTTCACTAAGAATCGGTGCCACTCTTGAACCTATACAAACTCCTGGCTTCTGTGAGTAGACGACAGCCCTCCATTCAATAACTGTGGAAGAAAAATAACCAAACAATAGCTCCAAAAAGGTCCCTCGATCTACTCCACCGTTTCTAACTCATCTTCCTTATCTCCTAAGCCGCACGCCACTACTCGCGCATCTCTAATACCAGCGACACGGCAGAAGAGGAAGAAAAGTTTGCTACAGACGCTGCCCAGCTAGAAGAAGAGAAACGGCGGAAGGCGGCACAGGCAGTGAAAGACACCAGGGAGACAGAGCGCACTGCCCAGCTAGAAGAAGAAAAGCACCTGAAGGAGGCGTCACGCAGCGTGGCGCCCTCTCGAGGCGACGCGAAACCTGCGCCGCGGAACTCACGGACCACTGGCGTTCAAAAGAGCCATCTTTTTTCTTGCCATCATGGTTTTTTCTGATTGTGGAAGCGCATATACATATATGTCGCTGTCACAATAAAAGCCAGTTGAAGCTTGCGCAAGTTGTGAGTCCCTTCTTCGTTCGACGTCCTGTCTTTGTGCATGCAAAACTTTAATAAGAACCATGAGGGCCTTTTGTGGGACTCGTCAAGAGTTGGTGTCCACGCGGCGTTGACCTCTGTATAGGCGCTGATGGATGGGTGGTGATTTGACTTGTGTTAAAAGTCTAATTCACTGTGGCTCGCAAATCATCGTCGTTGTTCCCCTCCTTTTCATCATTTGCTTAGGCTGCCAGGCAAAGGGCGGGATCAGGACCTTTCGTGGGGCCCTTTTCATTCTTCGCTCAGGCTGACAGATGCAAGAGGGCAATGATCGCTCTCGACCGTGAATTTAGTGCCTTGTATATAGCATTCTAGCTTTTGAATCACCCATACTATACACAAACACTCTTTCTCCAAGGTGCTAAACGCCTCTTCTCGCGGTGTCAGTTTTCGATTGAGGTACAGCAGAAGATGTTCTTCTCCGCGTTCATTTAGTTGGGCAAGGACGACACCTAGACCACGGTTGCTAGCGTCACATTGGAGAAATAATTCTCTGCAAAACTCTGGCGAGACAAGTACAGGCTGTGAAGACAAAGCTTTCTTCAGATTCTGGAAAGCCTCTTCCCTATCGGCGCTCCATCTGACCCCTTCTGATTCGCGCTTCCGGAAGCTGTCAGCGAACTGGCAAGCTCTGAATAATTTGGAATACAGTAATGGCAACACCCAGCCATTCGCAGAAATGACCGCACATCCGTTTTTGTTACAGGCCTTGGAAAGTAAACTATGGCCGCGACTTTGGCTTGCATAAGTTCCCGCTTCCCGTGTTCGATTTCGTGCCACAAGTACGTGACACCCGCCTGGCCGAACTGACGCTTCTCGGCTTTGATTCCCAAGCCCGCCCCTCGGATTCTTTCAAGCACTGTTCGTGTTTGTTGCAAGTGAGACTCCTAGTCATTAGAAAACACGGCCACATCATCCAGATAGGGCAGCGCGAATTCTTCTAGTCCTTCAAGCAACTGATTCAAGCCTTGAAAAACAGAACGGCGCGTTCTTCAAACCAAAGCTCATGGTAACCGGCTGGTAAGCCCCGAAAGGGGCTACAAAGGCCGCGTAGCGACTGGCTCGTTCTGTTAAGGGCACCTGCCAATATCCCTCCACTAAGTCTAGGGTTGGAATAAATGCAGGCCATTGCTTACGAGTTATACTCTCTCCTCTATTTTCTGTGAGGGGTAGAATTGCGCTTTCGTGATGGCATTTAATTTTCGATAATCCACGCATGACCATGAATTTTTCCCTAGTACCTCAGCTAGCATTAGAGGGGATCAATATTCACTATGTGCTTCCTTGATCACCCCGGGACAAAGCATCCTTTTTACTTCTGCCTTCATTATGTCTAGTCGCCACGGGACTTACACGGAATCTCCGTTGTTAGTTCGATGTCATGTCGTATCAAATGAGTCCTTCCTAGCTTCTCCCCAAAAAACAATCCACATATCTCAAATGCTCTTCAATCCCCCCCCTTTCTCAGTTCCTAGCTCCTCCTTTTCAACAGCCTGCGTTATTAATTCATCCACAATAGGGTCCGTTTTCCTGCGAAAACTAGGCCACTCTAGAGGAACGTCGTCTGAAACTTTCAAACATTCATAGCTATACTAACAATAGCTGTTCGCTCCAAGAAGGGTTTCATTAAGTTTACATGATAAACCCGTTCCTTTCGTCTACGTCCAGGTAAACTCGCGGTGTAATTCACATGTGAAATGCGATCAACAACCTCGGCGGGTGCATCCCAGTGGACTTCCAGTTTATTTTGGCGATTTGGCCGCAAGATCATCCCCTTGTCACCTGTTCCCAAATGATAATTTCCTCGCATTTCTGACGTAATATCGCTATGACGCGTCCTGCGCTGCCACTAGGTTACACTTCACGATGACTCAAGTAACCTTTCCATCAGGTCCAGCACATATTCCACCACATTTGTGGGCACCCGATCGTACTCCCATAGCTCACGAACTAGCCGCAGAGGACCTCGAAAATTTCGTCCATATACCAGCTCTGCCGGGGAAAACCCTGTTCCTTCGTGTGGCACAGTGCGCAACGCAAAGAGTATACAGGCAACCGTCCCAGTCACACATCCTCTCATGGCAAACCGCTCTCAAGACTTTCTTGAAGACGCAATGCCATCTCTCTACGCTGTTGCTCTGAAGATGATACACCGAGCTATGCAAAATTCTAAGGCTAGATTTCTCGAGAAACGTTGTCGTGAGTGCGCTCGTGAAAACTGTTCCCTGGTTTGATTGTATTTCTGCGGGAAACCGAGACGTGAAAATATGGAAAGCAGAGCATCTACCACCTTGACCGAAGTTGCCTCCTTTAAGGGAACCGCCTCAGGAAAGTTTGTGGCCAGGCACAATAAGGTGAAAATGTATCTGTTTCCCGCGTTTGTTTTTGTCAACGGTCCCACCAAATCCAAAATAATTCTGCGGAAGGGTTCGGAAATAACGGGCACCTTTATCATGGGTGCTTTCCATTTGTCGTTAGACTTGCCTGCTCTCTGACAAGTCTCACAAGTGCGG
This sequence comes from Dermacentor andersoni, assembly GCF_023375885.2. Classification (NCBI taxonomy): domain Eukaryota; kingdom Metazoa; phylum Arthropoda; class Arachnida; order Ixodida; family Ixodidae; genus Dermacentor; species Dermacentor andersoni. The sequence goes on along the minus strand of NC_092816.1, from coordinate 8,501,163 downwards.
ACGAAACCCTGCGCTTCTCTGAAAGAACCCGGCCAATAATATTCCTGCAGCATTCTTTTCTTCGCCTTATTTATACCTGGGTGTTCTGCTCACGAGTGGTCATGACAAACGCTCAGCAAGTCCTTGCTATACGGTGCCGACACCACCAGTTGATCGTAAGACTCTCCTCGCCTATCTGGGTACTTACGGTATAAGACACCGTTTCTCCCTTCGAAAGCAACGTCTTTCGACAACAAACCTTGATTTGTCCCGCTGTTCAGAATCGATACCGTCGGGTCATGTTGCTGTGCCACCCGTAGCTTTTCCCTGTCACAACCTAGCATGCGTTCATAGCTGTGTATGATCGGTGCCAACACGTACCCCTGGAAGCTGTTTTCTTTTCGAGTGCCCTTTGCTTTATTTCAATGGTGTTTTCTCGGCATGACCCTTCTCCTGATTTTCTTTCGGCAAAAATCGGAAAGATTTCCTCCTCCGATTTTCCTGCGTCTCTGGAGCTAGCTGTTTCCTCCTCCATTTTCGTACTGTGTTCCTCGTCGTAATGCAGCTGCTGAGCTAGTTCGCGTGCTTTGGACCTCGTCAAAGCCATGACCTGGGCTTTAGCAAATGTGCACCCCTTTTTTTTAGTCCCGGCTCCGAGCTGTTTGAGAAAAGGTAAAGGTAGCCTTCCAGAAGCCCATTGGAAACTGCTGCCACAGTCTCGATATCTCCGAAAGGTGCCTCAATCTGTATTTTTGCCATAGGTAGGCACACTGAGTCTTCGCTCACTGCCTGCGTTATCCATGCGCATTCGGACACGTAGTCTTCATTTTTCACATACTTTGGATAGACGACGTCCATGGTGGCCTCGGAGACCCTAAATACCTTACACTCTTGGCCATTTACCATTACATCCGTCATGTATGGCTTTAGAATATCTCTGTTACTCTGTTGGTTACTTATGCAAGCGAATACTGGCCTTTTGTTTGGCCAGTTTCGGACAAAATGACCCGTTTCCCTAAAGTGATAACATGCCAGCTGAACTCTCGATTCGAGCTCTTCCAGATGATTTTTAGGTTACTTTCTACCCCTTTCAGGTGCTTTCGCTACGCAATGGATGCGCGCCGAACTGCGACTGGTGTCGTCTCGTTCCTTCTGGGTGTTTTGCTGCCCTCGAGGGTAAGACTGTAGCTACGGTGAAGGCTTTCTATAGTACTGTGTGGTACTGCTCTGTGGCATGAAGCCACGGCTTGCCAGGTACACATCGGCCAGCTGTGCTGCGTTTTTTTACAGACACACCTTCCTGTCTGTCCTTCACCTGAAGGCGCACGTTATCCAGCAGGGTCTCGCAAAACTGCTCTAAGCAGACTAAATCTGACAGTTTGCTGACGTTATCCGCGCGTGCTCCTTTCACCCACTCTGAAAAATTATCCTTCAGGTTACATGCAAATTCAACAAGGCTTTCATTAGACTTCTTTCTTGCTTGCCGAAATTTCCTCCGAAATTCCTCGGTGGAAAGGTTGCATTTTGCGAGCAAACTCGACTTCACGGAATTGTACGCTCCAGACTCGGCTGTGCTCATTCGGGCTACAACTTGCGAAGCTTCTCCCGGAAACAACGCCAGCAATCGCTCCGGCCATGTGTCTTGGTGAAATGAATGTTTCTCACAAATCCGTTCCAAATTATTCAGGTAGAGACCAATGTCATCGCCTGTTTTGTACGGCTGAAGCAAATTCGCCATTTTCACGCTTTCCGTTTGTGCCGGAGCCACAACCGCAGTACTTGCTATTGTCGCTTCCTCTAGTTTTATTTTCGCGAGCTCAACTTCATGCTGCCTCTTCTCTTGCTCTTCGCGCTCCTTTATCTCGCATTCTTTTTCTTCCGCTCTTTCTATCCTCTCGCGTTTCTCATCTTCCTCCTTTTCTTTCCTTTCGCGACATATGTTTTCCCAGGCCTCTGTGAGCTCGTCCTTATCGAAACCCACTTTGTCAATCGCCGCACGAATTTGGGGTTTCCTCAACCTATGACTAATCTCCACATCGAGCTCTGCTGCCAAGAGCAACAGCTCCTCTTTCTTTAACGCAGTGTTTTCCATGCTTTTCGAGAGCTGACTACAACTTCCTCTGTATTTCCCACAAACTCAGTGGTGATCAATCACATCTCCTTATCGTCCGGCAAAACGCAGTCGCTCAAGCACTCACCCAAACTCGAGCTTGCGAAGGTCGTGTCTCCTGGAGCCACGTTCCCAGGTCCGCCGATCCCAGATGGTGGAACTGCCTTCTACTACTCTTCCTTCCAGATGCCTCGAGTCGTCCAAGACTGCACGCAGTTACTGCGAAGGTTTTGCCTTCCTGAGCCACGAAGAGGAGGTCTATTGATCCCGGATCCGCAGAAGCCGCTCTTCTGTCCGTAGTTTACCTCGATCTTCGGTGTTCGTGTCTCCCAGAGTCACGTACGAAACCATCTCGCGAAGACTACCTTCTTGATCTTACCGCTGCCAACCAGTTGTTGCGGCCAGGGTCGCGTTCAGGGCACGGAATCCAGTGAGCCCATCGACTACTACGTTAGGTTGCAGAAGATGAAGGAAAAAGGGTTTATTTAGCTTAGTTATACGGCTCCAGTACGGAAGCACACTCCATGCAGGAGCAAGTTAAATGCCCAAGTTCACGTCAGGACCCTCTGTCCTCACTCTCGGAAAAGTCTCCACTTTTAACAGCGAATCTGAAAACCGTTCAGCAGCAAATCATCATCGTGGACTCCGTTGCGATACCACGCCCATGCTCGCAATAACCCGCACTAACTCCGCCTCCGAAGAGGCTGGTTTGGAATATGTGGCAAGAAAGCAATTTGCGCCTCTCATGTCGTCGACGTTGTTCTCCTCCTTTTGATCCTCTGCTCGGGCTGTCAGGCAAAGGCCAAGGTGAGGTCCTTTCGCGGGACCCTTTTCATTCTTCGCTCAGGCTGACAGGTAAAGGGCGGAATAAGGGCCTTTTGTGGGACCCGTCAAGGATTGGTGTCCACGCGGCGTTGACCTCTGGATAGGCGCTGATGGATGGGTGGTGATTTGACACGTGGCAAACGTCCAATTAACGCCTTTGAGGTGCTGAGACGTAACACTGTTTACTTTCTCCTGACGATTCCTAAAAAAGGGGGAGTTGGTGATGTGGTATAGCGGTTCGGCTCCGGAACCGGGGTCACTCGCCCTCAGGGGGTACTGTTGCAGCTAGCATTGACTATATAAGAGGGTGCTCTCCAATATGGTGAATTTGCCTCGATACCCGACTGTGTCTGAGTTCCTCCGCCTGGACTCCGTCCCAGCGTGCCCCTGCGTTCCTCCCCGGCGCTGTCACCACGGCGGCCGCGCCGACATGACGTTTGTCACACGCTGCCCGCAAATGTGATGCGACCCGTTCGAGAACTTCCGATTGAGTGCGTGCCTCGAATGCGGAAAAAAATGTATCGCGGAGCGAGATGTGAAACATGCGATATCGCTGTGAACGAATGGGCGGAAAACAAGTTCTCCAAGGCATATTGAGAAAACAATTACTCACTGACCATCAGCAAAGAATGCTCAGTGTAGACACGCTTCCGCTTAGCGGCCTTTTTCTTTCTTTCTGAGCCGTGCATAGGTTAGCCCAAAGAAGCGTGCGCAGGCAGCGACAAAGACTATTCACCTGCTTCGAATTCCTTAATAAATAATAATTTCTGCCAGGATTTTTCAACTTTTCCAGTAACCAATTCGTTCCATATATAATCAGTGCATTCAATCCGCTGATTCTTGACCCATTCCCCACTGTGGGTGCGTGCCATATCTCGAAGGCTCATCATCATCGTCAGCAGGCTGCCGATGTCAACACACGGTTTCTCCATGCTAATTTCACTGTTTTATTTTCCAAAACAAGAAACCAAAAATATTAACTTCTAATTTTAAGAAACTATAGCATGAAAATTATTATTAACGATTAGAAATAATTCAATATCGCATTTTCAGTAAAAAAAATCCTATTTAGGTATTTATTGTTTTTCAACCCACTGCCGCCCGATTCATGGCCAATCCCCCGTAGTGGGTTGTGCTATAACTACAGGCACCAAACCAAACCAAACCAATCCAGCAAGTCCGAACCACGCGAGGGCCGCCCTAACGCCACCCCGCCTGGCGCCGTCCATGTTCCTCCACTGGGACACCGGTATGCGATCATGTTTGCGAGAGGCTCCTCCTCCACTCAGAGAAATATTCAGCCGTGTGTGTGTGTGGGGGGGGGGGGGGGGGGGGGGGGGAGTGATGCAGGCTGCTGCGCTATAGGTTGGCAGTTCTCCGCTCTTGTCCACGACAGTTCTCCGCTCTTGTCCAGGAATTATAGCTGGCGCTGTGCAGCGCAGTTCGTGCGCACAGAAAGCTTTCTCGCCTACCAGCATAAGTGAACACAGCACGGAGATGCGATAACCAAAGAAGCTGCAGAGAAAGCACGTGAGACGCAAAGAATGTAGCAAACGGCAACATTTTCCTCATTATTTCTACATTTCATCTAAGCGCGACGGCTAATTTTCTTTTTGCTGTATCTGGCTTCATTGGCTGTTGTGGCTGTCACACGCAAAGTGGAACACTATAAAAACGCATGTGGGACACATAAACAAAACGCACATAAAAAACAAAGTTCGCAGAAGTGGCTCAGAAAGCTTGAAGTAGGAAATTCTGTCTGTCTGCCTGTGCCTGTCTGTCTGTGTGCGTGTGTGTGTTAAAAGATATATGCAGGACATTAGGCGAAATAAGAACATGAGCTTGGTGAGGCAACACACCGGCCCGTTTAGAAGGGGGCGCTCATGGCATCCACACACGCCTTTCGCTCAAGGTGCCGCGAACGCTCGCAGGAGGGATGAGCGGCTGCCCAACGGCCTCTGACCTGGAGAACCGGCTGCAACGCATCAGCGAGCTTCACCACGGTGCCCTGAGGCGCAACCTCGACGCCCTGTTACTCGAACCGGCGCGCCTGACCGCCGCGAATATTGGAGGCAAGTGGAGGCAAGAGCGTGCAGAAAGACCTCGCTGCCTCTCGCCAGGGGCGCAATTCTCGGGCAGTCGTTTTAGGCGATACTTTCGTGAGACTCAGCGAACGAGACTTTTTTTTTTTTTTCGCGTTTGAAATAACCTTGTGGGCACGCGTTAAGTGCCCGATTTCTTTAAATCTTTCGAAAGCTGAACTATGGCTATCTCCGAAAATGATCACAGAGGATACGTCCCTGGGTCTGTGCACAATGAAGTGTGCACAGGAATGCAATTCTTCGGATCTGTCGTTATGTTGCATGCGTTCTTTGTCATAACGTAGATGGGCTAGTTGTTCTCGTTTTAGCGCATCAGTTAACGTTACTTAACGTGTCATCATCTTGTAGACATAAACAGAAAACCACTGTTCATACAGCCGGCAAAGTATGCATTCGGTTATAATATCTGCGAGCTAATTTAAGCAGCCAACGAATCGCTACATTGGTGTTATAGGTTCGCTTCCCTGGTTGAGTGACATGGTCCGCAGGTAAAAGTCCGCCCTGCAAAGACTGGTGAGACAACAGCAGCCGTCCGTACTCATAGTTACATTTAAGTTTAAGGTCAACTCTCAACCAAGCAAAACCGAAAGCTTGAGACGGCGTTTCTTGAGCATAGTTTGCCCACACATACGTTGCGTTACACCTACGGCGTCCTTGCAGAAGCCATGGTTACATAAATCATGCCAGAAAAAATAATCAGCTTGCACGTCAGGAGGGAAAATAATTATTTCCACATGCATCCCAAGCAAAAACTTGTTAGTATCAAATATGCGTTCTTTTATACGTTACTCATCATCCCCTGTTAACGCGATGGCGTTAAGGGCTGTACGGGTAGTAGGGGCATGAAATAAATGTAGTAGCGGGCCCATGCCATCGTCTAACTCATCCACGCTTGGGACATGGTTGAGGGAGGAGCTTGTTCTCATCGAGAACTAGGAGTACGGGTAGTGAGGTGAGCGTCATGCCCCCGGGTTTTCACCGCCTCGCAATGATGTCTATGGATAGGTCATTTCGTGTGGCCACTTTAAACGTACGTGGGCTTGCCTCAAGGAGGAAGCAAAGTCAACTCTATCGACTAATTAGCGAACATGACCTGGACCTTCTAGCAGTACAGGAGACGAAAGTTGAGGGCGATGACGAAACCGGGGGCATGGTGCGTCAATTCTTAGCTCGATACTGTGTTATAGTGAGCCATGCTGTGGGAACTTCTTCCGGGTGCGCTTTGTTCATCCGACATAGTCTCGGAGCAAAAGCAGAAGCTGTGACGTCATGCCCGTCAGGTCGGCTTATTGTCTGCGATTTTTTATTATCGTCATTGGAATGGCGTGTTATTTGTCTGTACGCGCCGACTGTCGCTGAGGAAAGACGCAGATTTTTCGATCAGCTAAAACAGTATACCCAGTGTAATAGGCTCCTCATTATTGCCGGTGATTTTAACTGTGTTCTTTCAGCCCGTGATAAAACTAGCGCCCGATCGTACAAGGATGCAAGCACCATTGCCCTAAGCGATATGATAAGGGACGATGGTTTGGAAGACGTGGCTGAATGTCTCGGTGGTGGGAGGACTACGCAGTACACCCACTTTCAGGCAGCCAGCCACGCCCGTCTTGACAGAGTGTATGTGAGCCTTGATTTGATACCCCTTTGTAAGGAGTACCATGTGAGCGCACTTTCATTCAGTGATCACTGTTTGGTCAGCTTTTTAGTAGCAAGCATGAAAGAAAAGAAAAAGGGCTTCGAGTGGCAACTATGGAAATTTAATTCGAAATTACTAAGCGACGAAATGTTTACAGTGCATGTAACGAAGCAAGTTGAAGAAATGAATGCTGTTGATAACACGACATCTGGCGAAAAATGGGAGAACTTCAAGCAAGCGGTTAAAACCAAGGCTTTAGAGCGTGCGAGCGCTATATGCATAGAAAAAGGAGCAGAAGAAAAACAGATGCGCAGGAATTTAGAAAAATTGATCAGTGAGGAATGTAGGATGCCCGGCATGTTCATGGACGATATTCGCGCACTGAAACATAAAATAGAACAGTTCGATATCGAAAGATACCGCGGTGCTTTGGTGCGGGCAAGGGCTGAAAGGCTGATAATGGGAGAAGTACCGTCGAAAAGAACGTTAGGGTCAGAAAAGTGGCATGCGCGCCGCAATCAGATAGCGGAAATCGAATATTGCGGAAAAGTTAGCGACGCAGCAGAAGATATCGAGCGTGCTTTTTTCGAACACTACAGTGGTTTATTCACTTACTGCGCAGTCGACATTGATCGTTTTAAAAAGGACTTTTTGTCGCTGATGCCAAGGCTAGATGAAAGTACGAAAGAAATATTGGAGGAACCAATTTCGGGAGAGGAAGTGAAAAGTGCTATTGAAAGTATGCATCCGGGGAAGTCCCCTGGCCCTGATGGTCTAACCTCAGCCTTTTATAAATATTTCAAAGGTGCGATCTCACCAGCCTTAGCGGATGTATATAACGAAGCATTCCAGCTCAAAGTACTACCCCCGTCCTTCTCATCTTCCCACACTATTCTTAAACTGCCGTCCAACCTTCGTCCAATCGGACCGTCCAAAGTCGTCGCAGTCGTAGTCGACCCGCATTTGAGGGCGAGAGATCATACACTCCTTCCCGCGCTTTTGTTTCACTGAACACACCGAGCGGAGAGGGCTCCCTGTGGACAGGGGCTGTCACGCTTGACTCAAGCTGGCGCCTCTTAATTCTAGAACTGACTCTGCAGTTAGCCGCCGCGTCTGTCAAACGACTGTGACGATTTCTCGGGCCCGTGAGAAAGCGCCGCAAAACACCCTTTTCCAAGAGTTCTCTTGCTCCAATTAGACCGTGAAGGCGACAGCGAACCAACTAACAATACCCGGTCCGCCAAACGTGGCTAGCCTTGCTGGCGCCGTTGGGCTGTCCGAAGGGGCGCATTGTTGGCTTTACAAAGCGACTCGTCGCAGCGGGCTGGGAGAATGTCGAAGGTCACTACCCCTGCAGGCCAATCGTAACAGTTCCTCCATGGCCCGGAAAATCTCCACTGGCCAGTGCTGATAACCGCTGGGCAGTATGAGAATGGCTGGCGAGCAAGAATATGGCTTTGCTCCCTGCAACAACTGCGTACTTGGAATGCCTTAACACAACCGGCACAAAAGGATCGATCCCGGCCACACAATACCACTCAGCGTGCAAACGCCCGGTATCAGCTGTTAACCCACCAGGCTTCCTATCAAAATTTTAATGTAAGCCGCTCAACTGGGAACCGCAAATTTTGACCCAAAATTGCGTGCCGCCAAAGCGAGCGTTCCCGTTCCCTCCGAGTTTAACCGAACCTTACCATGGCGCTGCACGAGAGCAAATGTTTACGCAGAACTAAACCGATGGCTCTCAACCACCAATACCCGAACATAACTTAAGCAGCCTAACTTCACGGACAGCCTGTTCTTACCCTATCGCAGTGGCGTACTTATCGCATGTACTGGTGCCACCGAGTAGTCTAGTCAACTCTAGACGTACGTAAAAGCAATCGCGCTAGCTTTGTGGTCCCTATTCACAACGCGTGCTTGCGTCGTAAGCAAACGTTTCATAACGCTTACTCACGTTTCTTCCTCTAGTTCATACAGGACACGAACTGTCGGCCAAAAAAGTAAACAAACCACGGCTTAGGTGGCCGGAGCGGCTGCGGGGTCACACCGGGGCGCTGCTATCTCGCTCCGCGCGCTGACAACGAGAGTGCCCCGGGTGACGCCAGACTTCGCCCTCACTCTCACGCCGGGCCTTATCACACTTGATAAATTTCTAATATCATAAGAAGCCAACAAACACTGAAGCCAATAACAACATAGGGGAAATTACTTGTGCTTAATAAATGAAATAAACTACACGATAAATTAATGGAAATTAAAGTGGATGGAAAAACAACTTGCCGCAGGTGAGAACCGAACCCACAACCTTCGCATTTCGCGTGCGATGCTCTACCAATTGAGCTACCACGGCGCGAAATGCGAAGGTTCCCACCTGCGGCAAGTTGTTTTTCCGTCCACTTTAATTTCCATTACTTTATCATTTCTTTATTTCATTTATTAAGCACAAGTAATTTTCCCTATGTTGTCCTTGGTGTCAGTGTTTCTTGGCTTCTTATGATATTACTAATAAAAATCGAGCCCCTCGGTTAACCCCCTTTCTTCTCGTTTATTACATAACGAGGGTCTCGAATCCGGCAACATTGATGTCTTCAGGTAGCATGTGTGGGTTTATTGACCAGTTGCCTTCACCAAAAAAGACGCCGTTCTCGTGACGCCTGCGGCAAAAAGGACGTCCCACGTCCGCCGCCAAAGTCTGTGAATGGTGGCGCTGGCTAACACTCCCAGGGCTCTATTACGACACATAAATACACAAGAAAAGTGGATGGGGAAACAGCACCATGGTAGCTCAATTGGTAGAGCATCGCACGCGAAATGCGAAGGTTGTGGGTTCGGTTCCCACCTGCGGCAAGTTGTTTTTCTATCCACTTTAATTTCCATTAATTTATCATTTGTTCATTTCATTTCTTAAGCACAAGTAATTTTCCCTATGTTGTCCTTGGTGTCAGCGTTTGTTGGCTTCTTATGATATTGTTACGTAGGAAGACACGGACGAAAAGCTATTTACAAGTATATTTACAAGGCAATACGCCGCAGTTGGCCAAGAGGCAACAGCCCGCGCTAGCTTCCAATCGTCGTCGTCGTCTTCTTACTGCTCGGCTCTTCGTCATTTGAAATACTATCCCGTAGCACTACCCCCGGCGGCAAAAGCGCCGTCCCGGAGCGACTAAAGGCCGGACTCTGAAGCAGTGTAGTAGGTCTTGAGCCTACTGACGTGCACGACATCACTAGATGCCCGAGTAGATGACGAGGTTGAGCGCACAGGAGAAATTTCGTACGTCACAGGCGTCACCTGGCGAAGCACGCGGTAGGGCCCTGTGTATCGCGAAAGGAGCTTTTCTGAAAGTCCGACGTGACGAGAGGGCGACCACAGGAGCACGAGTGCACCAGGCGAAAACTGTACGTCACGGTGGCGGCCGTTGCACTGACGCTGCTTAGTGGTTTGCGAGTCCGTCAGTCGAGCACGGGCAAGCTGGCGTGCATGGTCGGCGAGGGCGATGGCCTCGCGCGCATACTCGGTTGTTGAGGTCGAAGCAGGAGGAAGTACCGTGTCAAGGGGCAAGGTCGGTTCGCGACCGTAGAGTAGATAAAATGGAGAAAATCCGGCGGTGTCGTGCCGGGAAGAATTATAAGCAAATGTGACGTAAGGAAGGGCAACGTCCCAGTCGTGGTGGTCCTTCGAAACGTACTTGGACAGCATGTCGGTAAGAGTGCGGTTTAACCGCTCTGTCAGGCCATTGGTTTGAGGATGGTATGAGGTAGTCAGCTTGTGTTGAATAGAGCAGGAACGCACAATGTCGGCGATAACTTTCGAGAGGAAGTTACGACCACGGTCAGTAAGCAGCTGTCGCGGGGCGCCATGCACTAAGATAATGTCACGCAAGAGAAAGTCCACGACGTCAGTGGCGCAACTGGTAGGGAGAGCCCGCGTGATAGCGTATCGGGTGGCGTAATCAGTTGCGACGGCTACCCATTTGTTCCCAGAGGATGACGTGGGAAAGGGACCGAGGAGGTCTAATCCAACACAAAAGAACGGTTCCACAGGGATGGTGATCGGCTGGAGATGACCGGAAGGTAGCACCTGAGGTGTTTTCCGACGCTGGCAGGGATCACAGGCAGCAATATAGCGTCGGACGGAGCGAGCGAGACCAGGCCAATAGAAGCGGCGGCGGACGCGGTCGTACGTGCGGGTTACCCCAAGATGTCCTGCAGTGGGTGCGTCATGCATCTCAAAGAGCACAGTCTGTCGTAGATGTTTTGGCACGACAAGAAGAAGATCAGGGCCATCAGGGAGGAAGTTCCTTCGGTACATAATGCCGCCCTGGAGGACATATCGGCGAACGGATGCGTCGGTAGGTGTAGAGCGCAGACGCTCGATGAGTACTCGCAGCGATAGGTCTCGGTACTGCTCATCGGCGATGTTAGCGAAGGCAGACACAGAAAAAATGCCGTCGGCGGTACTACTGTCAGCGTCGTCAGGCTCGTCTACCGGGTAGCGAGACAGGCAGTCAGCGTCCTTGTGTAGTCGGTCAGATTTGTAGGTGACAGAGAACGAATATTCTTGGAGGCGTAAGGCCCAGCGACCAAGTCTTCCTGTAGGGTCTTTCAATGAGCATAACCAGCAAAGCGCGTGATGGTCTGTGATAACGGAAAAGGGTCGGCCATATAAGTATGGGCGGAACTTCGCAACCGCCCAAACTAAGGCCAGACACTCACGCTCAGTGATGGAATAGTTGCGCTCCGCGGGCGAGAGGAGCCTGCTGGCGTAAGCGATAACACGGTCGTGGCCATGCTGGCGTTGTGTCAGTACTGCGCCAATTCCGTGACCGCTGGCATCAGTACGGACTTCGGTAGGCGCAGAAGGATCGAAATGGGCCAGAACGGGAGGCGTTGTGAGAAGGTCGATTAGAAGCGAGAATGCAGAGGCCCCGTTATCGCCCCACTGGAAAGGGGCGTCTTTTTTCAAAAGCTCGGTTAGTGGTCGTGCTATGGCCGCGAAATATTCCACGAAACGGCGCAAGTACGAGCAAAGGCCGATGAAGCTTCGCACATCCTTGACGCACTTTGGAACAGGAAAGTGCGTAACAGCATGGATCTTGCCTGGGTCCGGTTGCACTCCGTTCGCGTCAACGACATGTCCAAGGACGGTGATCTGGCGAGGGCCGAATTGGCACTTCGATGCGTTGAGTTGCAGACCGGCTCGCCGAAAAACGTCCAGGACTGCTGAGAGACGCTCGAGGTGCGTAGCGAATGTTGGGGAGAATACTATAACGTCGTCCAAGTAGCACAGGCACGTGGACCATTTGAAACCGTGAAGAAGGGAGTCCATCATGCGTTCAAAAGTGGCAGGAGCGTTACATAGACCGAACGGCATCACTTTGAATTGATAAACACCGTCGGGTGTTACAAAGGCAGTCTTCTCGCGGTCGAGAACGTCCACGGCAATCTGCCAATAGCCGGAGCGAAGGTCAATAGAGGAGAAATAGCGAGCACCGTGGAGGCAGTCAAGGGCGTCATCAATCCGAGGTAGGGGATACACGTCATTTTTGGTAACCCTGTTAAGGTGCCGATAATCCACGCAAAAGCGCCATGATCGAGCCATCCTTCTTTTTTACCAGCACAACAGGTGACGCCCATGGACTACATGACGGTTCAATAATGTTCTTGGCAAGCATTTTGCGAACTTCGGTGTGAATAAATTGACGCTCAGCCGGTGATACTCGATAGGGGCGGCGATGAATAGGAGGGGCATCGCCGGTATTAATGCGATGTTTAACAGCTGCTGTTTGGGCCAAAGGACGATCGTTAAAGTCAAAAATATCTTGGTAGGAAATCAGAACGCGGTAGAGCGCACGAGCGTGCTGGGACGGCATGTCGGGTGCAATCATTTTTTGTAAGTTGGCGATGGTATAAGTTGCCGACTGCGATGGTAGAGGAGGATCGGCTGAATTGTCGTCTACTGAAATCGATGCTACAGAGTGATCCTCGAATGGGCAAAGTTGGGCCAGAGACATCCCGCGTGGCAGCACTTGTGTCGTCAAGCCAAAATTGACCACTGTCAGGCAGATGCAATTCGTCGTAATAGATAAAACTGTATGAGGTACTGTGATCCCGTGTGTAAGGAGGACGTCTTGCATAGGAGCCGCGATGTAGTGACCGTCGGGGTCTGGTGGGGATGACACTAAGTCAACGTAAGTCAGTGCCGAAGGTGGCAAGCGAACGAAGTCGACGGAACTGAGGCGAGTAGGGTGGTGTTCAGCGGGATCCAGAACAGGCAAGTCGAGGCGGAGAGTACTGGCGGAGCAATCGATGAGAGCAGAATGTGCGGAGAGGAAGTCTAAGCCGAGGATGATGTCGTGGGGACAGTGAGCGATGACTGTGAATAGCACGGTAGTGGAGCGATCGGCGAAGGAGACGCGGGCGGCACACATACCAATTACAGGGGCTGTTCCGCCATCGGCGACACGGACAACAGGCGTCGTGGCGGGCGTGATTATTTTCCTCAGCCGGTAACGAAGGCCAGCGCTCATTACCGACAAATGCGCCCCAGTGTCTATGAGAGCAGATACAGGAACACCGTCGACTTGCACGTCAAGTAGGTTCAGATGAGTGGGCAACGTCAGGAGAGGATTTGGCGGCGTAGGGAGCAATGCAGCGTCACCTCGAGGCGCTGCATCGTCTAGTTTTCCGGCTGGGAGCGGCGTCCGAAGGGAGTCGGCGAATAGGAGCGACGGGGCTGGGGGGAGCGAGATTGTCGTCGTTGGGGCGAAGACGAACGAGAATAGGGGCGGTTCGGCGCAGGAGAATCGGTGGCGGCATTATCTGAGCAGGCAGCATAGGGACAAGAAAGGCCACCTGGGGGGCGAGAGTAGGCAGTATATGTAGACTGGTTCAGGGAACTCCAGCGACTGCGACAGTACCGAGAAATGTGCCCAATTCGATGGCAGTGAAAACAAATTGGTTTGTCGTCTGCAGTGCGCCATTCAGAGGGGTTGCGGAAACGTGGTGGGTAAGAAGGTGCGGGACGGGGTGGAATCGAAGAAGCCGGGTGGGTATCAGGGCGACGGGCCGAGCAGATGGTGTGAATAGCCATGTTGGCGAACTCCTGGCGCACAACTGCCTGGATCAGGGAAACAGTGACTGCAGGTGCATTGGAAGGGCTGGAGTCGAAGGCAGCCGGATAGGCGGCCTCGATCTCACGCCGAACAATCCTGGTAACATCGCCAGTGTTGTTGGGACGAGGAGCGTCGGCACAGGAAGATGTCGCTGGGGTGTTGGGCAGACTGGCAAATTCTTTGTCGATACGTCGGCTTTTAGCGAGTTCCAGGCGGCGGCACTCTTTTATAACTGCATCCACCGTCGCCACGTTGTTAAATACGAGCAAGTTGAAGGCGTCATCGGTAATGCCTTTGAGGATGTGGGAGACCTTGTCGGACTCAGTCATGTGTGCGTCAACTTTGCGGCACAGAGCCAAGACGTCCTGAATGTACGTGACGTAGGGCTCCGTTGACGTCTGGACACGACCGAAAAGCGCCGTCTGCGCGGCAAGTTAGTGACCGCAGGGGTTGCCGAACAAGTCTCGAAGCTTTTGCTTAAGCGAATCCCAACTGGTCAGCTCATCTTCGTGCGTCCGATACCAAACTCGAGGTGTGCCACCGAGGTAAAAGACTACGTTGGCGAGCATGATAGTAGGGTCCCACCGGTTATTGCGGCTGACGTGTTCGTACAGGCTGATCCAGTCATCGACGTCTTCCCCATCTTTTGCCGAGAATACGCCAGGAGCACGGGGAGCGGGGAGAGTGATGTAGGTCGTCGAAGTGGCAGCAGGTGTCGGAGCCGGCGGAGTCGAGTTGTCGTCGCCGGGAGCCATGACGGAAGGCTCGACGTACCGTCCACTGCGAAGCTCCGTGACGAGGTGCAGGGAACCTCCACCTCCACCAGATATGTTACGTAGGAAGACACCGACGAAAAGCTATTTACAAGTATATTCACAAGGCAATAAGCCGCAGTTGGCCAAGAGGCAACAGCCCGCGCTAGCTTCCAATTGTCGTCGTCGTCTTCTTACTGCTCGGCTCTTCGTCATTTGAAATACTATCCCGTAGCAATATTACTAATAAAAATCGGGCCCCTCGGTTAACCCCCTTTCTTCTAGATAAATTTCTAGTGCGCCATTCGGCTGCTCTGGTGCTGACGGTTGCGACGAAGGAGTCTGTGCATTGCCGATAGTCTAGAACATGGCGCTGTCCCACAGTAATGGATGACAGCAGGGCATTAAACCGCGGCACTGAGAAGGAACGAAACCCGTTGTGATTGTTGTTTTGCTTATATTCACCTTATCCTTCATATTAGTGGATGTCGCCGGCCTCCACCGCTGCTCAATTTTAGGCAGCATAACGCAAGTAGCCACAATGACGGCTACGGTGACGCGCGCTCTTTCACGCCGGCGTGATAAGTTACAGGCGCCAAGCTTTACTCAGGGCACGGCTTTTCTGTGGAAATTACTTTCCCGGTATTGTCTCCAGCAGTGCGTTTATTATTTATATCAGCGACGCCTCTGAAAACTGCTTTAATTAGCTACTACAATGCGTAGGCCGTTATGAAACTTTACAAAAGTACGGCCAGGAAGAAATAATTGGGACGACGAATCGGAATAACTAGTCAGTCGTGAAAGTTTATTAACGGAAGCATTCCATGGCTTGAAGGGGTCTTCAGTGCGATGAAAGGTTGCCGCCGACCGCGATGACTTGGCTTACTCGCCTTGGCATCGAGAGCGCCGCCGCTATAGCTTCGGACGTCCGTGCTTCCCGCTCTCTATCACGCCGACGTGAAAGAGCGCGCGTCACCGAAGCCACCGTTGCGGCTACGTGCGCGATGTTGCCTAAAATCGAGCAGTGCTGGACGCCGGCGACATGCAAGGTGAATATCAGCAAAACAACAATCAGATCGGGTCTTCGTTCCCTCTCAGTGCCGTGGTTTGATGCCCTGCGGCCGCCCGCTACTGCGCGAGATCGCCATGTGTTGGACTACTGGCGATGCACGGTCCGCTTCATCGCGACCGTCAGCAGCAGAGCAACCGAACGGTGCACTAGAAATTTATCAAGCAAGTTGAGGCCCCGCGTGAGAGTGAGGGCGAAGTCTGGCGTCACCCGGGCACTCTCGTCGTCAGAGCGCGGAGCGAGATAGCAGCGCCCCGGTGTGGCCCTGCCGCCGCTCCGGCCACCTAAGCCGTGGTCCGTTTACTTTTTTGGCCGATAGTACCTTAAAAAAACAACTAAACTTGCGTAACTTGGCAACTCAGAGGAACTTCAAAAAATGCGTCTTCTAATAACTAGTTCCACGCACGCTTGCTAGAAAAGTCACAACGCGGTCGGCCTCAAGACACACGAGCGACTCAGTCACAAACATTCTGCTTCGTTCCGACCGCACAGGACACGCGCTAATGGAACTAACAACGCTCCTCGGTGCAAATCATGCGTTTACTGAAACCCTACGCGCTTAAGCTTAGAAACTTCGAAAATACTTCTAAAACATGAAGGTTAGCTAATACACGCGCGCGTTACCATTGGCCTTTCACCGATAACCCTGACCCTCAGGTTACTCGCAAAAAAAGGAGAAAAACCTATCTACTCATTAATTAACACCTCGCGAAACTAATGGTTTACATAAAACGCATCTTTCAAACCTCGAAGCTTCTCAAACGAAAACATAAAGAAAGCGCATACCTTACATATTGAATGAAACTCAAGTCTCAAATCGCGAAAATTTTCAAATGTCAAAAAGAAAACAAAAGAACACGTTTCATTTCTACGGAAGCTATCTTGGTCTCCCTTTCCAAACGTTTACGGCGGACTTATACTTTTGAGCAGTAGTCGAGGTGGTCGCGGTTACCCAGGAACAACAAAAGGACTGATACACTATCAGCTCCTTCAAGACGTTACAGTGCCTTGCCAATTTGCGTCCTGGCGACAGGCTTTCATCGCGAACTCGACTGACCGCGTCACGACTCCCTACCACCTCTTCTCGTCTTGCCACCTTGCGCTCTTTCGCACTGCACGCTGCACACCGAAAAGAACGACGGAACGACGAGGAACATAACTGTCCCATGCCCTTTGTCCTCGTTCGCGCAGAGTATGCTTCTCGATCTCTTTTTGACCGGTGGCTAAGACGTGCTTTATACGCAAACGTCGTCAACGATGACCACACCTTTCTTTTCTTCGCGCCCTGCCTTTTTGCCTCTGTCACAGTCTTTGGCTGCGCTACATTATTCACCTCGTTCCGATCTTTACCGCGCTTCTTTCTACGGCGCCTTTTCCTCGAACTCCCTTTCATGCCGCCTTCTCGCGCCTCAAGCTGACCGGTACACATCTTGTCGGTTCAGATCGCTCTCCTACCCGCACAGTCTAAGTGATTTTCATTTAAACCAGCTCTCTCTTTGCCTCGACTGGCAGGCAGTTCAACCGACTCTTGAAAAATGCAGCAGTCTTTACTCGAGCTACGCAGCTCGCACTCCTGCGAACTGCCCTCTACTGCGTTGCCCAGCTCACGCTGTGCATCGGCACGCAGCTCGTCGGTCTCGATTGCTGTCACCCGCACTGTCCGAATGATTCATAACGAAATCATCCCTCTCTTGGCTACCTAGACTGGCGGACAACTGCACTGATACCTGAACAATGCAGTTGTCTTCACTTGAGCTACGCAGCTCGCAGTCCTACGAACTGCCCTCAACTGCATCGTCCAGCTGGCACCGTACTTCGGCAGGCAAATCTGACTCGACATGGGTTCTCGTGTCTGTCGGGTCAGCAGTACTCTGTACTTCGTTAAGGACCTCGTTAACATTACATGCGACGCACACGCGCAGTGACTGTTCCAATTCATTCACAGCTGACCTAGCTGTCTCTACAGTGTTCTGTTGGCAAATCACCTCGTACCTCTCACTGCGGGCTTTAACAGTCTCTGCTACCACTAAGGCATCGTTAGCAGCTAGCCCTTTCCGTTCACCTATGAACGTGCTGCTAATTTCACAGCTACTACTCCTCTCCACGGCTTTTGGCGAAAATCCGCTACATACTTATTTTTTGCTCTGTACTACCTACAGAATTTTCAAGCAGCCGTCGTCTTTGTGCATTTAACTGCTGCAAATCTTGTATCTGTTTGTTTAATGCTGCCATTACTTTTTCAAGCTCTTGCCGTTTTTGCTCACGTTCACTCTCGCGATCTTGACGTTCTTGGCGTTCTCGCTCGCGCTCATGGCGTTCTTGCCTAATTGATTCCTGTTCCTGTCTCTTGCTTAGAATTCGTTTACCTAGTTGTTCGCTGAGTTTCAAATCATTGTCACTTTAGAGAATGGTCCTACGAATTTCTGCTTCCGTCAAGTCCTCCTCTACGTCTACCTCGAGCTCTTCACACAACCACAACAGGTCAGCTCCCGTCAAATACAATAGGACCATGGTCGCTACTTTAAGCTTTGGCTGTACTGTCACACAATACTTGCTGCGATACCCACGCAAATCAGAATACAAGTCAAAGATCCCCAGCGATTCAAATTTGCAAACTCAGAGAAATTGAAGCCTGGTAAATCTTAAAGCCGAAACCAAACGCTTACCCACTCAGGCAGCACCATATCACCAGTCCTCCTCCGCCGTATCCAGTCAGTTGTGAGAGGCGGTCAATCCCAAGTCGTCCAACTTGATCGAGGTACTGGTCGGTCACCATGTCCCAAAGTCCGTGAAATCTCATTGCTGTCTACGAGTTGTAGGACAATCCCACCACTGGCAACCAGTTGTTCGAGTTGGAGTCGGGCATATAAAAATGTGGTAGCGGGCCCATGCCGTCGTCCAACTCATCCACACTTGGGACATGGCTGAAAGGAGGAGCTTGCTCTCATCGAGAACAAGGAGTACGAGATTTATTTACAATATCTACATGAAGACAGGAGAACGTTACATTTCATCAGTCTAGCATGACTGAAAAGGAAGCATGAAGCACACCGAGCAGCCGAAAACGGCTGCTTAAAAACCCTCTGTCCTCCCTAGATCCCTAGGTGAGGGAAAACTGCCGTCCAACCTTCGTCCAATCGGACCTTCCAAAGTTGTCGTAGTCGTAGTCGACCCGCCTTTGAGGGCGAGAGATCACACACTCCTTCCCGCGCTTTTGTTTCACTGAACACACCGAGCGGAAAAGGGTCCTCGTGGACAGGGGCTGTCACGCTTCACTCAAGCTGGCGCCTCTTGATTCTAGAACTGACTCCGCAGTTAGCCGCCGCGTCTGTCAAACGACTGTGACGATTTCTCGGGCCCGTGAGAAAGCGCCGCAAAACACCCTTTTCCAAGAGTTCTCTTGCTCTAATTAGACCGTGAAGGCGACAGCGAACCAACTAACGAACTCGGTCCGCCAAACGTGGCTAGCTTTGCTGGCGCCGTTGGGCTGTCCGAAGGAGCCGCATTGTTGGCTTTACAAAGCGACTCGTCGCAGCGGGCTGGCAGAGGTTCGAAGGTCATTACCCCTGCAGGCCGATCGTAACAGGCCCCCATATCGCAGAAAATCCGGCGTTGGACGTCGTTTCGGCAAAAATATTTTTGAACCACCAATACCCAGGCCCTTGATATGCGCAAGGAAGCTACTGAATTGAATTTCTCAAGCTAAAATACGTACAAAAATCGTAAAGTACGATTTACACACAACCTACAGACATGATAGCGTCGAATTGTAATCTGATTATACGATAAAACTTAATTCTGTTACGCTAAAACTCAAAGAAACCCCTTTTCCAGCGTTTCTACCATCCACAGACCAGCCACGACGTCTGCCATTTGCGCGCGCCGGCGCGTGAGTATCTTGGAGGCCATGGAGCGGCGCGCCCAATTTCTTGCAATACCTCCAGATGGCGCTCGCCTCTGCCGGATGGCGGCCCACGCAAGAAGCCGCGTTTCTACCAGAAAGCCCGCCTTCGTGCATAGCATTCGCGGCCAGCGTTTCCCGTTAGGTATTACGGTTACATACACTCCAGTTGCCAGGAAGCGTGAGAAGCAAGTCAGGGATCATTGAGTGCATGGAGGAAGGGAGAAACTGAGGAGGGGCCCTGATACCACTCTTTGTGAAGCCAAGTGAAGCAGGAAGTTGGCGTTGCTCCGCCATCATGTCGGGCCATGCAGTTCTCCTCTCTTGTTTATATTTCTGGCGAATTACGCCGCGCTGCTCAGACGCGCGCGCTCCGCAGCAACACTAAACAAAGCGATGTAATTGCGATGTCTCATCGCATTACCCTTGCCGAAATCATGTTGAATGAAGTTTATAACGAACTCCGCAAATTGGGCCATTGGGCCGTGAAGTAGAATCGGCTGCTTTTACCGGCTTTTATGAAATAAACATGCTTTATCAGGCCAGCCAAATGAACTGTTCTCATCAACCGCGGGTACCGGCTGCTGCCCAGTTTTTGCGTGTTTTTAAAAAAGGTCACCTTTATCGCTGCCTTCTACTTGCTTTTTTCTGTTTGGACTTCCTGTGGCTCTCAGACGGACTTGCGAGCTAGACGTCTGGCGATACGAAAAAAAATGTACGCATCCTCACTGCACTGCAAGAATGCACTGGAGACACGTACGACACACCGACCCATTTACGATCCATGTGGAGTTTATGAGCACAAACACGTATTTTCGCTGTGGCTTGAGGGATCGTCGTGCTTTACTGAACGAATTTCGGGTGACCGCACATCACTCCGACAGCGCGCCGGCGACGAGGCAGAATGTCATTTCTGACTCCGCGTTTATATTCATTGACTGCGGCATGAGGTCCCTTCTTCCCTCGGCATGCGTGAAGCTTCACGGAACCAAAGTTTTGCGATAGCCGTTGCACGGTGCGGAACAGTACGCGCATAGAACCGGCCTACGAGCGACCATGCATGGAACAGCCGTTTGATATGTTCGTGGGCGTACGTTCTGTGGAGCCTTGCTCACTCCTGCAGCGCATCCGCTAACCTTCACTTCCCTGCGCTTCTCGTGCGCACAAGTAAGATACGCCTGCGGAAGGGAGGATTCGTTCCTTAAGTCAAAGCAGCCGCTCCTTTCCCATCTTCCAGGATAAAGCATCGGCTGGCTGGCGCACGGGGTCAAGGGCAGTAAAACGCACATATTTTGCGTAACGCTCTATCAGCACGTGTATAGTTGTACACATGTGCAGGTGGGTATGAACATCGAACGCGTTTTGCTTAAAAGACTTCGTGCTGTCGCGAGTACTGTGAGAAAGAAGCAACAGTTGAGCAACATGTGTTTTATTATGCACATAAGCAAGTTGTTAGTGAACACGAATGTTCTCAAACCAGGATTATGCATTCTTGCATAACGCACGTTCTACGTGCCGCAAATGCACCATGTGCTGTCAAAAGCAGGAATCGCTGACCTGCAAGGCGTTCATTGCATACAGATTCTGAAACGCATCGGTTTCGGCCTGCGATGGCACGTTAGCATGATTCCGCCGAAGAGGGCAAAATTTCCCGCGGATAGTCCTTCGCCCGTTGCCATTGCCGTGGCGCGGTACACTGGGTGCAGCGTTGCATGCGCGTTCATTTCACGAATTTTAGTTCCTCCGGTTCCGCCTGACCGCAGCAACATCCGGGAAAGCACGGTCCACATAACACAGCGCAACAAAACACGAATACTAATGCAAACCTGCCCACACGGCGTCTTTGCCACGGTACGATATACGGAGCAACACGTGTGAGCACGCAGAACTATAACAAAACCGCCATTGTGGCTCGAAAGCAAGGCCGCTACAGCAAAAGAAAGAAAAAGAAAACGAAAAAGAGGCGAACCTACCACGTCACTTCCTCCACACTTTTCTCCTAGCGCGCGCAGGGGCTAGCGCCTCTCCTAAGTTTTTTCCTTCCTCCATGATTGAGTGCTATCTCGTTCCACTCTTAAAGACGAAGCTCAAGCGTCCTCCATCTATTAACTGCTCTTCTGAAGAACTTCAGTTTGACGTAGTTGGTGTTTACTGCATATCATATTGACCGCAAATAAAGACGGGGACAGCGGAATAGATATGATACCGCCCGTGTTGTTTTTGTGTTCTCTTCCGCTGTCCCCGTCTATATTTGCGGTCAATATGATATGCTCTTCTGAAACGCGCGGAAAGAGTGGTTAGCATAGAGCGTGTGCCTTGGTCTACAAATCTGATCCTTTCAATTTTGCGAGCTTTCAAATCGCGTCTAAGTTTGCACACCACGAAGTGGCGTGCGTCATCAGACCCTATCGGTGATGGACATGAGCAAGGCAGCAAGAGAAAACCGATCGGTGTTCAGCGCGTGCCGCAGGTCACCCGAAAATTCTGAGCACACACGGTTGCCAATGCGGCTCAATTAAGTTCGCTGACTTGTAACGCGCTATGGAGTTCGCAACAGCGGGCGGGGTGTTCCGAACCCCCCGGTTCGAAAGATGTCTCAGATGTACAGTATACAGCGCTGCCGCTTGAAATACCAAATATACTTTCTACGCTATATGGGAAATTTTGTCGAGATGGTCATAAATTACTGATCATCATGCGTCGACTTATAAATCATAAATTGCATATTCTCAGTTTCACTGGTATTAGTCTTGTGAGTACTATTAGCACAATACTTTTTTCATAAACTATAATGTCCTCATACCAAACGTCCATACTAATTACGGCAAACTAAGGGCAAGATCTTCTTGTGTATCATTTCGGAACATCGTACCATTTCAATTAAATTTATGTGCAATGCACGCACTCTGTCGGAGTCTTAAAACTCCCTTAGATAACTTATCAGTGTGATAATTTCGTGTTCCTACTTATGCTCTGTATTGCTTATTCCGAATTCATCTAAACTGTAATTAATAAAGGGAAAATCAGACATCCACCTATTCGTAGCAATTGCTACAAAGGAAACCCATACGGGTTCCTCGAATGAAAAGCCTCGCAGTTGAAGAAAAATTCGTCCTGGTCCGGGACCCGAACCCGGGACCACCACCTTTCCGGGGCACCTGCTCTAACATCTGAGCTAACCAGGCGGCTGGCAGATGGCAGGGCGAAGTCGAATTTGTCGACAACTAGAAGCAAAGGCAAGAGTTTGAGGTAATAGTTCTGCGGAAACCCGCAGGGTGGAGAGAAGTAATTATTAAAGCGAAAATCAGACATCCCAGACCAGGAAGAATTTTTATTCAACTGCTATGCTTTTCTTTCGAGGAACCCGTGTGGGTTTGCTTTGTAGCAATTGCTACGAACGGGTGGATGTCCGATTTTCCCTATATTAATTGCTTCTCTCCACCTTGCGGGTTTTCGCAGAACTGTTACCTCAAATACCTAAACTGTATTTATTATTTCGCAACTCGCCATCGCCTGCTGACTATAATGTACTACTTTTCGTTGGGAGATCCCCTTGACAGTTTCTTGCTTTGGGACGTCCGATCGCCCACTTATCCCGCACAATTACGACCTCGGCCAACGCGGGAACGTGTGGAAACGAAGGGTGGGGCGTACCGTCTCTGGTCTCGCCGGCGTTGCAGAGGTCCTGGAAGGAGGCGGTCACCGGCCGCAGGTAGTTCATGTAGATGCTGCGTATCTCTTCCGGGCAGAACGAGGTCTCGCGCTCCAGGCAGCTCTTGGCCTCCTCCATCTCCCTGCGCGCGCCGCTCTCGCTGAGGCGCTCTCTCGCTTCCACTTGAGTCAAATACACGCATGCTATAACGCGCTACATTTATACAAGTACCCAAGCTTGGTTTCTTCCTTTTAAGCAACTTTTGACGAACCTGTACTTTTTTAAGGCAAGCATCACATCGGCAACTCTTAATGTCAGCCACAAATCCACATATGCACCAATTCTGTAGATTACAGCTGACAAACCGTTTAAGCAGCCATATTACCTACTTTTCAGTTTACGTAAACCAGTTCGTATACGAGAAGAAAGGGGGTTAACCGAGGGGCCCGAATTTTGTTAATCATATCATGAGAAGCCTGCTTTTCGCCTGCGGCAAAAAGGACGTTCCACGTCCGCCGCCAAGGTCTGTGAATGGTGGCGCTGTCTAACACTCCCAGGGTTCTACTAGGACACATAAATACCCAAGAAACTGGATGGGGAAACGGCGCCACGGTAGCTCAAATGGTAGAGCATCGCACGCGAAATGCGAAGGTTGTGGGTTCGGTTCCCACATGTGGCAAGCTGTTCTTTCATCCACTTTAATTTCCATTAATTGATCGTTTCCTTATTTTCATTTATTAAGAACAAGTAATTCCATTATGTTGTCCTCGGTATCAGTGTTGGCTTCTCATGATACTACTTCGTATACGTGAGTTCTGCAGAACTCTTGTTCAAAACTACTTGTATTTTCTACGGCCATGCATTACATGCGTTGCTTTACATGCACAAAAGATAAAGGAAAAGGTAGAATCTAAGTGGCGCGATCAGTTAACGAGGCAGCACGCACAGCGGATCACAGGCGCACGGCGATGTGTGATGCTTGTCGACGAGACGCGGATGCGAAGCACCACACGCAGCTAAATGAGTTTACGGCTTTTGCAGTGCCCCCTCTGTGTCACTGCGAGACACGCCTATCGCAGGGGATGGGCTGAGAATCGGCACGAACCCAGTGGCACGTAACTTCAACTGAAGACCAACTGAACACCAACCGAGGGTAAACAGCGATTTCAATAGGGTGGCTGAATGGTGCAGCTAATGGCAAATGTGCGCTAATTTTGAAAACACGGTATGCACAAGAACAACGCTAAAGAAGAAGCCGCTTGGGTATGTATCATTGTGACACTGAAACACAAATACATCGGTCTCTGCATAACTAGGGATTTGTCCTGGACGAAACATCGCGATACAGTAATAGCAAATTGTCGGCGCTAGTTTTTTATTTTTAAGACGGTCTTTAAAGGCAAATGCACATCTTTACGCCTCTTGGCACATAAAACACTGACTCGCCCAGTTTCGGAACATGCTGTTATTATAGGGGACCCGTTCACTAAAACGGATATCTTGGAACTGGATATCTACAGCATGTATGGGCGTACCTCTATATCCCCAACCTCATCTCTCAGAGTGGCTTACCTTCTTGAACTAATAGAAACCGCACATATCGTTTAAAATTATTTTATCAACTAATAAACAGCCACTACAATATTGTCACGTGGTAGTGACCGTCAAGAACAGTGTAGCAAAACTCTGAGCAACGAAACTGACTTTTATTGGACGAACTTGTTCCCAAAAAAGTGAGTTAGACTCAGAGCAAAACGATAGCGGAGAACACAGTCGGCGATCGTCGGAATCTGATCCATAGAGTAATACAGTAAACGTAAAGAGTGGACACTCCCGTAGGCGCCTGCGGCCGACTTTAGAGTTACTGTATATGCTACCACAGGTATATGCTACCTGTGGTAGCATACACAGTAACTCTAGCCGACTTTGGCTCTCAGCGCACCTAGCGGAATCGGCGAAACGCACCAACCTTCAAGATGGTCGCCGCACGCTGCCGGATCTTGGAGGTCATGATTTCAGTTTCGTTTCCTTTATTATTATTTTTTGTGACCCATAACGTTCCATAAATCAAGTGATTTCAAGCAGGCGCTTGTGCCGCTGTTTACATGTTGCGACGGCGAGCACACGAAGGTGTTTCACTTTATGTTAGTATTATTTAACTTAATATTTGCTGTTCCAAGCCGTAACTTTGCGCAACAATAATGCCAAATGTTGAGGAAGTACAACTTTATCGTTTGTGATATTGTACTTCTAGTAACTCACACCGAAAGGAGTACCATAAATAAATGTGCCATGTTCCTTCAATATAAATAGACTTGCTGCACAGCCAAGAACACGAAAATAGCAGATCACAATTTATGAAGAAAAGATTATGAGAAAAGTGGCGGGCATGAAAATGGGAATAAACTGCGAAATGCAAGTAATGGAGAATAGTCGGAAATTAATGGCGTGATGGCAATAACTTTACACAAGCAAAACACATACAAGATGTGTTGCAACTATCCAGATAAATAAAAGAAAAGGATTTAGAAAAAGGTTTTAGAAGGAAAAGATATGACGCTTTCTTTTGTATGGAGGGTGAATTAAGGTACCAAAATTATGTGAATGGTTGCGTGCTAAAACAAAATGGCTACAAAAATAATTGGACACGCACCAACATGCTCATCTCGAATGTGTAAGCCATATCGTCCCTCATTAAACAGCTGCAAGATTATGGCATCTCAGTCAAGCACTTTGTGTTGAGGAGGTCTTCACCTGCTGTCTTCGAAGCCTTGCAATCGTCTCCTGATACTTGAAAATTTGCCCTTGAATATGCATGATATCCTTTGGCTGTAAAGTGTATTTTGAGTAAATAGCGGAGATTCCTGCAATACGTAGAATGACAGGCAGAAGGTAAGCAATACTGGAGGCTTCAAAGCTATTGAATGTAAACGCTGCGTTCCTTCGTATGAGTAATACTGGAGCCTGCAAAGCTTTAGAATGGAGATGCTACCTTCCTTCGTGTAATGCATATTTTTCTGATCTAAGGTCAAGGAAGCACTGTTATGAATGCTAAGAAACAAGAAACTTTCTACGGTAAGGACTCCATACACAATTAAAACATGAGAGCACATATCTGCAGCACAATGCAAAACAGGTAACAACGCTCTAGCGCACATACCCTGTTACAGAGGTTGAGAGAGCGCGCATTATTGCTATAGTCCACATATTGCACGTGTACCGCTTTAGAAATAGTTACATTTCTTCTACATTCAGCGGAATCAGGGTGTAGACGAGCCGTATGTAAAAATACTGAACGATATATATAGCGGCTCCACAGCCACCGTAGTCCTCCATAAAGCATTATGAAACATCGTTCCAGCGCACAATTGAACACGGACGAGAAGAGAAAGACAACAAGAACGCCGGACTTCAACTGAATTTTATTAATGGAAAACAGGGCTTTATGTACACAGGGGGAGGGGGGGGGGGGCTGCTAGTGTGCAGGACCACCCAAACGATGCTGTATGGACAGCCCAGCTGTCCATACTTAGCGATATCCTCCATAAAGAAAGAAACAAAATCCCAATAAGGAAGGGCGTCAGACAGGGAGATACGATCTCTCCAATGCTATTCACAGCGTGTTTACAGGAGGTATTCAGAGACCTGGATTGGGAAGAATTGGGGATAGGAGTTTATGGAGAATACCTTAGTAAATTGCGATTCGCTGATGATATTGCCTTGCTTAGTACCTCAGGGGACCAATTGCAATGCATGCTGACTGACCTGGACAGGCAAAGCAGAAGGGTAGGTCTAAAAATTAATCTGCAGAAAACTAAAGTAATGTTTCATAGTCTTGGAAGAGAACAGCAGCTTATGATAGGTAGCGAGGCACTGGAAGTGGTAAGGTAATACATCTACTTAGGGCAGGTAGTGACCGCGGATCCGGATCATAAGACTGAAATAATCAGAAGAATAAGAATGGGCTGGGGTGCCTTTGGCAGGCATTCTTAGATCATGAACAGCAGGTTGCCATTATTCCTCAAGAGAAAAGTGTGTAACAGCTGTGTCTTACCAGCACTCACCTACGGGGCAGAAACCTGGAGGCTTATGAAAAGGGTTCTACTTAAACTGAGGACGACGCAACGAGCTATGGAAAGAAGTATGATGGGCGTAACGTTAAGGGATAAGAAGGCAGCACATTGGGCGAGGGAACAAACGCGAGTTAATGACATCTTAGTTGAAATCAATAAAAAGAAATGGGCATGGGCAGCGCATGTAATGAGGAGGGAAGATAACCGATGGTAATTAAGGGTTACGGACTGGATTCCAAGAGAAGGAAGCGTAGCAGGGGGTGGCAGAAAGTTAGGTGGACGGATGAGATTAAGAAGTTTGCAGGGACAACATGGCCACAATTAGTACATGACCAGGGCAGTTGGAGAAGTATGGGAGAGGCCTTATTTGACGTTTGCGAACCGCGGCCAACCATTACTGCTGTAGAACAGAAGCTGTTGACAGGAGGCATCACCTTGTTGCGCCAACCGCACCTTGTCTAGATGTGCTGAAGACTGACCGAACTTCGCCGATGCAACCTGCCACATAACTTGAGACTTTCACCAATCATCAGGCAACAATTCACCGTACCCAAAAACTGCACACGTCTGGTACCGCCGATGGTGCAACCATCTCTTTGATTGCTTGTACTTTTCCAGCTTTCTGGTTCTGGTTGCTGGTTCTAGGTTCTGGTTTGATGCCCGTTGGGTCAACACCACAGCCCAAAAACGTTACTTCGCGAACATCAAACGAACACTTAGCCCGACTGAGTGTGACGCCGGCCGCAGAGCGCTCCCTTATAACTGCGTGCAGCCGCTCACCGTCTTTGCTCTTTCATGTGCAAAAATACCAATGAATCATCCATAAGGCACACTACCCCTGAAAGGCCATTCAAGATTTCGCTTATGCGCTTCTGAAAATATTCCGGGGCGGTGCTTATCCCAAATGATAACCGGCAGAAACAGTAGCGGACGAAAGGCGTGATTAAAGTGGGGAGCAGCTGAAACACACGCCTGCCAGTTTAATTTGATGGAAACCAGAATTAGCATCCAACTTCGAAAACTATGACTGTTCCGCCAATACGCCAAACACCATCAACTTTCGGCAACACGAAGCGCTCCCACAACACACTCTAGTTATTACGTTAGGATGGATAGTTGGGCGTGTTGGTTAAGCACGATCTGAAGTGAAGGCGCGACAATAGGCGTGTGTTAAAAATTAAATTATGGGGTTTTACGTGCCAAAACCACTTTCTGATTATGAGGCCCGCCGTAGTGGAGGACTCCGGAAATTTCGACTACCTGGGGTTCTTTAACGTGCACCTAAATCTAAGTACACGGGTGTTTTCGCATTTCACCCCCATCGAAATGCGGCTGCCGTGGCCGGGATTCAATCCCGCGACCTAGTGCTCAGCAGCCTAACACCATAGCCACTGAGCAACCACGGCGGGTAATAGGCGTGTGTGTGTTCCCTTTTCGTCCACCGTCGTTGTCACGCCTTCGCTTCAGATGGCACTCTTGTTAAGCTGGGTTAAGTCTACGCAGATGCGCATTTCGCCTAACGACTTGAGAACTAGCACGATAGCCGCGCACCACTCGGTTGGTTCATCAACTTTTCTGATCTCTCCTCTTTGTTCCATCTTCAGCACTTCTGCTTTCACCGAATCCCTTAGCGTAATGGGAACACGACGAGGTGTGTATATTATGGGGAAAGGCGGAGTTTCCGGCTTCAAGCAAATGGTGTATTCGCCTGAGATCGTTGACCAGAGAACAATCGGAGGCAAATCGCATCAAACTCTTTATCCAAGAGCAGATCAACAAACTTCCCCATGTCCAGGGTCTCAATGGCTAGAAGCTTCAGGAGAACAGTGTGCACCGAATCTACAACGTACAGTGTCTGTCGTGTGGCTTGATGCTTCCGGAGCACGTGCGCCTCAACAGTTCCCTTCAAGCGGAGGTGCTGGCTGCCTGCCCCGTCAAGACTACGCGTCACGGCTGTAACCGCGAAGTAACTCCAGGGAAATTGGGCGGAAGAACAGAGACTTCAGCTCCGGAATCAATCTTAGCCATCAGTGATACCCTGTTTTATTGCGAAAGCAATACTGCTCGCACGTTCGGCCCATCGGTGGTCGTGGCGCCTCCTTACACAGCTGCGCGTCACGTGACCGTGTGACGTCACGCCAGACCGAGAGACGGGGCCCCAGCTCGCCGCACCGATGGTGGAGGAGAAGCCTTGCGCGCCGCTGCTGCGGCACTACCGAGAGAGGGCGCTCGCTGGTGTGACGTCACGCCAGACCGAGAGACGGGGCCCCAGCTCGCGGGATCGATGGTGGAGGCGAAGCCTTGCGCGCCGCTGCTGCGGCGCTATCGAGAGAGGGCGCTCGCTGGTGTGACGTCACGCTACGAGGATAAATGGGGCTACAGCTCGGCTCCTCGCAGTGGTCGGCGCGCTGCCTTGCGCTATGTCGGATGATGTATAGCCATAAGTTTAACAAAGGGCGACCATGTCCACACCATCAGCCGAACCAAGGCGCAGCCAAGGGTATTGCTTTCCCAATCTTCCAGGCTTAACCAAGCTAAGCCTTCAGCCAATTTTTTTGTTATTTGCATAAATCTAGCCTTTGAACCACTGAAAATTAACTTTAACAAGAATTAACAAAATATATTTCTTGCTCTGAATTTAGTGCAGAAGTTCCTACCTCCTCGTGGCTTAGGGGGCTCTTCCCGCAAACCACAGCGAACTGTCCTTTGGCTTTACAACTGTTACACCGCACTGCCTGAGCAGGGTACCTGAAACTAGGATGGTACGAACGTCGACAAAACCGGCACTGCTGCAAGTGCTGTGGATTTTCTGCACCACATGATAAGGAGGTTGGCCGCCAGCGCTGTTTCTAGAATAAGACTGGAATCTATCTGGAGCGACTCCAACAGCGCGGCATCTGCAAGTTCCACGAAAAATGTGTCCCGGATCAACCGTGTGCTGAATGCAGCAAAATTCAGCAATCTGCCAAAGCATGTAGAACGGTGACGAATTAGTCAACCGTGTCACCGGGTTCCCGTTGCCTACAGTGGAATCAGGTGCTTACGTACACCACGTTCTGTTTGCCACGAAGTGAGCAGAGAACTCTTTGCATACCGTGTCACGTATTTTTTATTCGTCTTCCGAGAGACCTAACGCTTGAAAAAAAAATTTTGGCATGTCAGCCCGTGGTGTACAGCAGCGTCCAGACTTGGACTTCTTGTGACCTTTACTTCAGGCCTGTGGCGTATTGGTAGTTGTCAAACTCCTGAATCCATTCAGGCCACTCCGACGTGCGATAGAAGTTCCCTGGCGGTGTAATTGCCAATGCGGCGGCCGGATGGGTGGGTGCTGACGAGGAAGTGACAAGCCGCTGTCAGTCGAGCGCCACTACTAACACCCCCGAGATACGCGGAAGCCGAACACTATCCCCACTCCTGACACCATGTCGGGTCGCCATGGCGAACGACTAAAGCGACAGACACATGGTGCGATTTTCCGTGCGATCTGTCGTACGGCGCGTCGTGTGCGACTTGCCGCATGCGGCGATTCGGGACACATGGTACGAATGACCGAGCGGCGGGTAGCTCCGCCCAGAACCGGCGTCCCTGCGTGGAAGCTCGGAATGCTGCATAACTTCGAACAGAAAGTGAAAGCAAACGTATTTGCACAGCTCTCTTGTTTGAAACAAACGATGACAATATAAACACGCCTATGCAAGCACTGTAGACGTGTTTCCGCAAGGCCACGTCAGCAGTAACGGCTCCTTGGCAGCCGCCGATGGCTATGGGAGCCGGCAGGCACAGCTCGCTCGGCCATCGAATCCGACACCGGTGGCGCTTGTGACACGATCGCTTGCAGCTTGTATAACGAAGCGTCTATGTTAGTCGGCACAACGTGTGCACAGTTATGTTACGCTTAACTTGCAGCACATTTGATTTCATTGGCGCCGACGGAAGCGAACGAGCATGCCAGGCACAGCTCGCTCGGCCATCGAATCCGACACCGGTGGCGCTTGTGACACGATCGCTTGCAGCTCGTATAACGAAGCGTCTATGTTAGTCGGCACAACGTGTGCACAGTTATATTACGCTTAATTTGCAGCACATTTGATTTCATTGGCGCCGACGGAAGCGAACGAGCATGCCAGGCGAGCTTGCGATCGCTGGGAGACTGTGTAGGCCCAGCTTGCCGGCCGTCTATCCGAGGACGAGGGCCCATGCCGATGCGTCCGCAGCTCGTAATAAAGCGCCTAAATTCGTCAGCACAATCAATGCCTGAACATTTATGTTTCTCTTAAGTGAAAATACGGTTAGTTTTCTCGGTGCCGTTAGTAGCGATGAGTAAACACGCCAGTCAGGCGAGCCGCTTCGTATAGACGATTGCTGGCGCATCTGCGCTGACCGCGTCCGATTACAAATCACGCCAACTATTCACTATATCGCACAACGTTTTATAACATGCACTCTTTCGAGGCCACTTTATTCTATAAGTTATTTCGTGTCAGAAACAAATTGCAGCTTATTTATGTGCCGCCGTCACCGGCGAAAGAGGCCTTCGTTTCGACCAGGGAGAAAAAAAAAAACAGACATGATCGGAGCGGCGAGGCGCTCGCTGGCCGGCTCCGCCCCGTTGGGTCTACGTAGCCGTGACGTTCGCGCTACCGGCGCTGTCATTGGCTGCGGCCGCCGGACCGATGCGGCAGTCGCACGACAATATTCAGCGAGTTGGTTGCATGCGGGGCGTGCGATTCGGCGCCGCGTGCGGCGGATTTGGTTGAAAACCTGTTGAGTGCGGCGGCCGATGCGAATGGTCGTACGACCGATCGCACCCAAAATCGCACCATGTGTCTCCCGCTTAAGACATGCCACTTGACAGGTGCAGAGCAAGGAACCCCCGTGTTTATTCTTGCTTTACTTAATTATATGCCGGCAGCTCCTGGTAAGACACGTACATGTGCAGCGTTACCCCGGCTGCGCACAACCGCGTGCGCACAAGTCGGAGTAACACCACAGTGTGTGATTATGACAACTATGACACGCACTTCACGGCATGGCAACAACGGCAGCGAATTGACATAGTTCCCTCCGGCACACCGTCCTTTTTGAAGCGAAGCTTTCTTTGCACCTTCCTGCGACTTTCCCACTGCTGCGGTTGCTGTCTTGCACGCCACGTCATGGGGGGGGGGGGGTTCAAAGCGCGAATGGCTACATGGAAGGAGCGTCGCTGAGAAGAAAGGCGACGCGAGAAACTCGTTTGAACGTTTTCATCGTGTCGCATGTGCACAATGCCTTCTGGAGCTCCCTGGGCGTCGTCAGGTTAGCCTTTTGGCAGCTGTGATTATCAGTGACCCCCGCAAAAAGCATTGAAGAAGCTGCAGCGCTTACCCTTCTACTAACGTGCGAGTCCAGAGGGAAGCTAGATAAGATAGAATGTTAGAGAGACAGCAACGAGAAGAGGCAGAGACTGGGGGGTAGAACCGACGCACGCATTTGCGAAACGAGTGAATAACAGCTTTGCCTCTCTTCGGTCGCACTTCCCATAGAATGGGGCGATAGGGAAAAGAGATAAATGGGATAAATGTAAGTTCAAGGCACGGTATAGTAGATTTCTGCTATTTCTGAAGGACAAACACCACGCAAATTTGTCAAGCGGCCAACTTATGCAGGGCGTGCAGAAGCAGAGCTGCATTAAAGCGCACTTGTGTCACTAAACCAGCTTTCTGCCTTAAAAGACTCCACGGAAGAGGTCACATGTCGAATGACAACTTCTGTGCCCGCCGCGGTAGCTTTGCGGCTATGGCACTGCTCAACGCCGCGGGTTCGATCCCGACAGCGGCAGCCACATTTCGATGGGAGCTAAGTAGAGAAACGCTAGTGCACTTAGATTTAGGTGCACGTTAAAGAACACGAGGGTGTCAAATTTTATAGTCCTACACTACGGCGTGCCTCATTATCCCATTGTAGTTTCGCACGTGCAGCCCCATAATTCAGTTCTGCCACGATGCGATCTGTCATGTGAGGCAATGACAATGCTTAGCCCTCCTAGAAGTTATGAACAATGGCGCACAACGCCTCAAGCAAACACGTCTCCCTGTGTGTTGCGTATTACGCAGAAAAGCCGAAGTGGTACAAGCAAGGTAACGTTTACCATCAACTCACCACTCTCGTATTGGACTAAACCCTACAGATATTAAACATTCGTCGTAAACGTCACCGCTACTTATCGCCAATCAAAGCAAACAGCATAGAAAGCTTCGCTTATACATTGATTCCCACAGTGCGTGAGTACCGCATAATTTTTTTCTATAAGGGTAGATGACGGCTCGAAAAACTTCATTTACTATTGCGATAGCAGTTAAATGGACAGTGCATGAGAATTTCCGCCATCTGCGTCGGCGTCGCCGTGAGGCTCCGTATCAAGTCTAAGTGAGATAAGACCGCGGCCGCATGTCTTATGCTGTAGGTACGAGGGAAAGCATGCGAGGGTGAGCCGAGGATGGTATCTTGGTGCGGCGGCGCCTTCTCGCGCCCGCAAGGGAAAAAGGCGGGGAGCGTGCGCACCGACCTTTCGTGATCGCAACGAGGGAGGGCGGAGGGGGGCAGAGCAGTGAGTCTCCACTTCTACTCCGGACGCAGCTGCGCATGGCGCGGCTGAACGTACGGGGTAGTCCGTGGTGGGTTCGAAGGCTAGCCGACCCAACACAGCTGATGGCTGTGTCCTTGGGCGCCTATACTCAGTCTCAGACATCAGGCGCAATGTTTTGTAGGCTAGAGCGATTTTTGCAGTGGCTGCGTCTGCACTTAGAAATAGCTCGATGTTCCTTATAGCCATTGCGCCGAATTGTTTTATATAGGTTTTATATAGTATTGAATGAAAAAAAGCTTTGACCCTTAGAAACAAACAGGCGTATACGGCTACTAAATCATTAATTTAGATCAATTTGTTTTGCGTTGATTTCTTTTCTTTATTAGACAGCTTTGGAATAGCGTTTGCAACCAAACGAAAACTCATTACGTACGTAAAGAAATAGCGTCGTCCTCACTGCGCATGCTCCGAACGTTATTGGGTTTCTGTGCTTTACGTGCAATATGATAACGTACGTTATTTTGCGATTTAACTTTCGTAATCTTTATGGATGCTAAGAAATAGCGTTGTCGAACATGGCGGCACCCATGGCTCCCGCTTCAGCGTGAATTCTCATGATGGCTGCGCTTTCACTCGCGTTGATCGTCAGTAACTATTGTAATGAGCTTTCGCTTTCTCTAACCTCACTAGAAAGGTAAGTTATGAGCGCATATCGCGCCCATTTTCTGAGATCGTTCGGCGATTCTGGCGCCCGTAGATCTAAGAGACGCGTCCGCATAGCAACAGCATGGTGATTGCTAATGGATCGTCTTGGCTTGGATACGTTTGGCATGAGGCACCAGACGGCACCCTATTTTATAGCGTCTTCTTTACGCTTGTGTTTCCGCAAGGTAAACTAAAAGATTTGAAAGGACGCGCACCGTAACGTCCCGCAAAGGTGCTTACGTTTAACGTACGTAAGGCGACAAACGCTATTCTAAAGCTGTCCATTGGCAGCCGGGGCGAGTAAACGCCGTTTGCGCACAGCGAAGTATACACGGAATGCGCAGAGTGATACATTTTCGTAACCGAACTTCTTGCGTAGTTCCCACAGCGTTACATTGATGTATGAAACGGAGTGTAGTTAGCGCTGAAGCGAGAGCAGCGCGAAGGGGAATTCGCTCGCTGCTGCTGCCGCTCTTCATCACGCCAGCGTTCTCAGAGCGAGCGTCCGCAGCCACCGAGTGAGATGTACTCATGTTTGCTTGTGTGGGCACGACACAGTGCTTGTTTACAAAGCTAAGAAATCTACTAGCCTTAGTGCGTACGACTGCCTAATAATTTTCTATCGCCATCAATGCTCAAATAATAAAGTTTTTCATCCATCCATCCATCCATCAATGCTCAAACTTTCAGGCGAAACTGCGATTTTTTACCTTTTAAGAATCATTCATTTAGGTTTTGGTAGCAAAGTTACGGTTCAGCATTCTATTTCCAAATGTAAAAAAATTAAGCCCGAACTATTCTCACGATGAATGTCGACCTGACCCTCTCCTACAAAAAGAAAGAAAACACTGACAGTCACTTAAGTGTCCTTATACGTGATTTGAATGAGAAAGCATGATGATTTCTCTAGGTTATCACCTTAAATTGAAACTGTACCTTAATACACCTTTATCTACCTTAATCCGCTTCAATCCATTTTAATCCACGTTAATTCATGTTATTTCACTTTAATCCACCTTAATCCATGCTGATGATTATCTTTCATGCCACTCGTTGTGGACAACGCCAGCTTTTCTGCTTCATGAGACATATAATGCTTTCGCAATAAAAAAATTTGTATACCAGTATGTCACCTGCCCAGCCCAATTAATTGATCAGCCTGCATGATGGTTAACGATTTTTCATGACACCCCCTGTGACGACAACGAATAGTCACCTAGCCTGCTGAAGCTAATCAGATTTTGCTGCATTTATTGCAGCCAAGGGTTTTGCCTACGTCTACTTGATCGTGTCTCACTTCATTAACACTTCTATCTACATAGTGCAAATACCCAATCTTCATGGCCATTTTTGTCTTTCCATTCTTTGCATCTAATTTACCGTCTCTATTTCTCCCACTTTTTATGACTCCGTGTTTTCTATTTTCCCTTTCAACTACCCTGTACTTGGTTGCCAATTTCCTGACGTCTTCCTTTATTCCGTGTCAACGCTTTCTAGGCACAGATACCTGTGCACTTTAGTCACCCATTTATTTTCATCCATATTCCTAAGTTTTTCCTCAAAAACGAATTTTGCTCTACGCTCCTCTGACTTCAATAGAAGCCTAAGACATGTCACCCTTCACTGTCTTGTTTGTGGTAGCGTTAAGGGGCCTGTGTCGCAGAAGATCCGGTGCACCGTTGTCAGATGGGAAGAGGACTTGACAGCCGGAGGCGCCGCGTCCCAGAGTTTACATGTACTCATCAACCCAACATCATTCGATACATTGACCCCGGTGCTCCCCCTCAACCCGGGTTGATTGGGCGGGGGGACGGTCCTTCCCGAACAAGGAGGCTGTTGTGGTGCAGTACAACTGAGGAACCGCACTCAACACACAAACAGCCATGTCGGTCTTACAGTACGCAAGCCTGACTGACTCTCGGACTGCCTTGACGCAAAAGAGGTCAAGACATACAACCATGGAGAGCACCAAAGCCATCCGCGGGGCAGCGCGACCACACGAGGGTGCGTCATTACCGGTTCCGGCTCTGGGTTCCACTTAGCCAAACAAAACCCCGTAGATCGACTGGCACACACGGCCGAGTCGAGCGACCTTAGGAGCACGCATCATAACTTAATGAATAGCTTTCCATCTGACTCATCAAAAATCATGGCAGGACGAGCCCACACTTCGAGAAACTTCTCGCCCAAGTGGTGCCGCTCCCGGGTGAGACGGAACCAGACCTCCTTCCGTGCTTTCGCAAGCACTTCGTGAAGGCCCGGCGCCTGACCCCCGAAAACTGCATCAGAGCATGCCAACCAAACTTGGCATGAGCACTCGGCGAGAAGCAGCACGAACAGGTTGATCGCCTGATTGGGCAAAGGGTGCAAAAATCGAACTGTCTCATAAGGAACGCCTGGGAGAATAAAGAGACTAGCAATCTTTTGGAGAAGAGCTGCAGGAAGCAAACACTGCGTACAGATATGAACCGAGTCCTCACGACCGCCACAAAAGGGGCACACTCCATGAGCCGGGATGGCTGTGAGCCGCGGTAACTCAACGGCAGGCACCCTCGCGCCAGGCAGTACATTAACGTAGCTCGCCTAGCGTAGAGGAAACCGGCCGTAGTGAGCTTCTAGTTTGGCCTGTGCATGGACAGATCGTACCTTTGGCAATGCGGGGGGAGACCTGGGGTGAGGATATCGACTAGTGCTTGGATCGGAGTTGAAACTACGTCGACGCAGGGGTGAACCTTGCGGAGGCTTACCAGAGAATTGTCAGGCGCCGCATAAATGGTGGACGGGGAACCTGAGCGAGGCACACATTGGGAAAACGTGCTCTGCGAAAACAAGCGGAGTCGAGTGCTAAGAAAAAAGGAAGTTAGGCTTCGAGTTAGGAGCATATCCGAGTTAAGAGCGACCTGAGTCCACCTGACGTGTAGTACAGCCACGATGCCCAGGTCGGGAATTTCGAGTCTTCCCTTATCCCTGGGCAACTTGAGCACCCGCCTAGCTACACAACCAGTTGTTCCCTTCCAGAGAAAGCGAAAGAGGACCCTCTCCAAGATAAGCTTGGTTCGGGTTGGAACAGGAGACACACACGCCACATACGTCAGGATATAAAACAGAAGTGAGCGAAGAATTGTCGCTCGAGTAGTCAAAGGGCATGACAACGCGCTGAATTCTTGAATCCCGGCTTCAAACTTCTCTTTAGCCTGTTGCCAGTTTTCAGGAGAGAGACCGTCTGGTTCGAATTGGAAACCTAGAATGCGCAGCCGCGTTTTCACGGGGAGAACATGAACGGGCTGCGGACTGGACGGAGTGGAGTTCAAGTACACGGCTGTACTTTTCGACCTATTCATCCTTGCACCGCTTGCCTCGCAGTAACTGTCTATGACCTCCAAGACGCTGCAAGCTGATGCCTCGTCCGGGACGACTATGGACAAGTCATCCGCATAGGCAAAGAGTGCAACCGGAGGGGAACCTGGTGGGAGGAGGAACCTGCCAATTCTACTGTCACAGGACAACCTCTGCAAAAGCAGTTCAAAAGCGAGTACGTAGAGGGCAGGTGAGAGAGGGTCCCTCTGCCGTACACCACGTCCCACAATGAACGCCTACGAGACGCGGTACCGTAAGAGAACAGCAGAAGTCGGTCGAGAATACAAAGCTTGCACCATCTGCCAAAAACCCACACTAAAACCAGCCTCTTCCAGAACACGGAAAAGGTACCTATGGCTAATGATGTCGAAAGCCTTCTCCTGATCGTGATCGAATAAGCAAACAATACCTGGAAGTTTCCTGGTATTTGCCCACAGAAGATCCCTCACTGCTAAACCGTGAAGCTGAGTAGAGCGTCCCTGGACACAACATGCCTGGTATGGACCAAAAACAGTGTTGAGTACTGGCGTGAGTCGCATATATAGGCACTTTGCTATGAGCTTATAATCGCAGTTCAGAAGCGTGATTGGACGCCATGCTCTCAGATCAGAGCTTCTCGACTCGTCTTACAAAGGAGAGTGATTAGCCCATCTCGTTGAGACGTTGACAAAGTCCCTTCGCTGACTGACAGAAGCTTGAGAAGTTAAGGAACGGACAAAGAGTGATGGAACGAAGATTGCTAGGCATAACGTTAAGAGACAGAAAGAGGCGGTTTGGATCAGAGAGCAAACGATATTCTGATTGACATCATGAGAAAAAAATGGAGCTGGGCAGCTCATGTAATGCGCCGGTTAGATAATCGTTGTACCATTAGGGTTACAGAATGGGTTCCAAGAGAAGGGAAACGCAATCGAGGACGGCGGAAGACTAGGTGGAGCGATGAAATAAGGAAATTCGCGGCCACTAGTTGGAATGAGTTGGCGTAGGACAGGGGCAACCGGAGGTCGCAGGGAGAGACCTTCGTCCTGCAGTGGACATAAAACAGGCTGATGATGATGATGATGATTATGATGATGATGATGATGTCAGCACCGGTAAAATGAACTGATTACACGTCTTCTTTTTCAATGATAATGGTAAGCTTCCACTCAGGAGCTGATAATGTTTGCCGTATGCGATCCAACCAATTTTTATTATTCTATGAATTTCCTTCTCATGGTCAGGGTTCCCTGTGATTAATTGACCTAGGTAAACGTACTCCTTCACTGACTCTAGAGGCTGACTGGCGATCCTCAACTCTTGCTTCCCTGCCAATTTATTCATCATTAGCTTTGTCTTCTGCATATTAATCTTCACCCTCACTCTTACACTCTCTCTGTTAAGGGCCTCAATCATTTGTTGTAACTTTTCTGCAGTGTTGCTGAATAGAACAATGTCATCGGTAAACCGAAGGTTGCTGAGATATTCGCCGTCGATCCTTACTCCGAAGCCTTCCCAGTTTAATAGCTTGAATATTTCTTCCAGGCAAGCAGTGAACATCATTGGACAGAGTGTGCCTCCTTTTCTGACCCCTTTCTTTATAGGTATCTTCCTACTTGTGTAGAATTAAGGTAGCCGTGGAATCTCTGTAGATATTTTCTAAGGTATCTACGTAAGCGATCTGTACTCCTTGATTACGTAATTCCTCTATGACTGCTGGTATCTCTACTGAATCAAATGCCTTTTCGTAATCTATGAAAGCCATATAGAGAGGCTTATTCTACTCGCGGATTTCTCGATTACCTGACACCTGACACGGACGTGATCCATTGTAGAGTATCCCTTCCTGAAGCCAGCCTGTTCGCTTGGTTGACTGAAGTCCAGCGTTGCCCTTATTCTATTGGAGATTATTGTAAATATCTTATATTTACAAATAAATACTGGGAGTAAGCTAATGGGCCTACAATTCTTGTGAACACTGATTTTGCTGTTTTGTCGCGTGTTTCAGTTAATAAAATAAAGGACTGCTTTTTGAGCTAACAAACACTGCATAAATGTTAGACAGTACAGTGGTTACACATCATTCCGTAAAAAGCGTGCAGAAGGCCCGTCGTGCGACCGGCCACGAGTTCTGGACAGCGTGAGGAGCCGCTTGCGCCGTGCTCACACGTCCTTCTGATGAGACCAAGAAAGCACGCCTTCCACCTGACCACAGGCAGCGCTGCAAAAGTATCACGACGAAAATCGTTCTTCGTTGAGAAGAAAACCGGAGTTCCTGGTGTACACAGTTTTTCGAGAAGCCCACGTATGTTCTATTTGTAACCTTCTCTTGCAATCAGGTGGGATACGAATGGAAGGCCTCAACCGATGGCCTTCACCTGAGGAATTGCACCAGAGCCTCACCACCCGGCCCGGCGACAGTTCGATCTGTTTGTGCGTGCGCGAGGGATCCCGTAGGATGTTTTGTAAAGGGCGGGCCAGCTGCAACCATTGAAGCACTGCACACTCTGGAAACGTACTCATCTCAATATGCTTATTTAGACAAGTATATTGATAGAGATGTTTTGCTTCGTACGCCAGTTCGCTTTATTCATGCCCGGTAACCTGTAATTCATATAATGGTAATGCATATACAGATGTACATATAATACGACAAAACTGAATACGTCTGCCCAGGCAAACACACCTGCACTTGTGCTCAAGTCCAGCGACGTCCTCAGCCACTTCGAGGTCCTTCATGGGGTCGCTGGACATCTTGCGTAGGTCCCCCACGCATGCCGTCACGCGCGCCGGGTCGCAGGCTGCGTGCATATCGAGTGAAACACAGTGTGTCAGTCAGGACTGCGACAACAAATGCATCCGGAATGTAAGCATATACGAAATATCCACCACATACGCACTTGAGCAAATTTAATATCATTGGCACATACCGCTGCCACGTGCCACCTATGGACTGCAACTAGGGCAGTATTGTCTCACCAGCGTATTAAAGTGAGTTCAAATAAACAGTTGCAAGTTTACGTGTATAATCGAAGAATTCTATTCTAAATATGGTATATTCAGTGTTTTTTCGTACCTTGTAATGTAAAAATCTGCGTAAAACTTATAGTTGGAGACAACTACAGCTTTGAATTGTTCTGTGCCACCTGTTTTTGTTGCTCCCTTTGTGACAAGGGGGTAGCGGGGCTAGTCAAGCTGTTAGAACGCCGCTTTTCCCGCCCCCGCTATCCACACTGTTTAAGTCCATTCTGTTCTGTACTGATGTAGTGAACAACTCAAACTCTCAAAGGACAGTCGATAGCGTGCGTGTACATTATCAGCCAACACGAGTGAGCGAAGTCCCTCTGGTGGAATGAACAGCAAAATGAAAGAAGGGTTAATTAAAACAAAGTCGTACGAGACGTAGCAGGAGGAGTGACGACCACCCAGAATAATTTGATAGAGTCTGCTTCCCGCGAACTGGCGGTGATGACGCCGTGGTGGCCGATCACTGCAGGCGTACAGCGGCGGCCACCCGCCAGTCACGGAGGAGCGCGGTACAATTCGGCGAAAATGTTCGGAAACGACGAAGCCATTGTTGTCGCTGAGGCAACGCACCTGTATACACACATGTACTAATAGCGAAGGAAAAGCACAAGGGACGACATTCCCACAAAAGCTACGCATCAACGGGACTAGCGAAAGACAAAACAACACAGACGCAGTTTCCCGTGTTGTTCTGCCTTTCGCTATAGGCTTTATCGCACAAAAAACACGAGGACAGTCTTTTGTGCACTAAGGCTAAAATGGAATACCAACATTCCCATTCATTGAAGCCTTTCATAAGCACTGCTGCTGCACTGATTTTATCGAAATGTCGCTCAACAAATTAGCTAAGCTTTGTACTCTTGTACAAGTGCCGAACTACAACTACAGCTTCACTGCCACAGGACAGGATTTTATTCACGTGCTA
This sequence comes from Dermacentor andersoni, assembly GCF_023375885.2. NCBI lineage: Eukaryota > Metazoa > Arthropoda > Arachnida > Ixodida > Ixodidae > Dermacentor > Dermacentor andersoni. The sequence goes on along the minus strand of NC_092816.1, from coordinate 8,459,391 downwards.
TATTAAAACGCATCCGCAAGGCATAATGGCGCAAATGGAGACCCAGTAGATGGTAGACCAAACGATAGACCCCCGTCGAATTGCGACCAATGAGGTGCGCACAAATCTACTCTGAAAAAAAAAAGGAAGGCCGGATAGCAGCTCATATACGTGTAGATTCAACAAAAGCTCACGTCGTCGGGTACACGCTGTCACCGCGATACCTATTGAACGAAACGAAGGATGCTTCAAGCGCGCGCAAAACGGGGAAGAAGAAAGCCAGAGGCTTCCGTGAGCTCTGCGTGCGGAGAGGCACCAACAACTGCAGGAACTGAAAATGTTCCACAGGGCCAAATCTGTTCATCGGGGGATGGCACCTGGAGTGGCTGCTGTCCACGCCACCGTCTACGAGGGCGGATGAAGCCGCCAGAGCCCATCTTGGTTTAGGCCAATAATAGGTGTAGGCCAGGATAGGCCGCCGTGGAGTACGTGCAGTGCTTAATCGTGCATGATTGCGATTCCGGGATAAAAAAAAAATTCGCGAAGGAAGAGATCCCTTTGACAGTTATTGGGACCACAGCGCTTAGGTGACGCTGACAAGTGAAAACAACAGGGACGGGCGCTGTCGCTTCCTTGTGCTGCAAGCTATATAATTCTGATTTCGCTATACGTGTAAAGCACAGGGAATGCGTTTATGAGACAACCGGCAGACCGAGTTGAATAAAATTTGCTGAATTTGTGATACAATGTTACATTCTAGTGACTGTATCGAGAAGATCCTTTATTTAGGACCTGAAATTATTTCGCAAAATTCACAGTTTCGAACTTGAAAAAAATTAAGGATGAAGTTTACAAATCGATAACTGCACAAAAAAGAGATATCGCAATCCTTAAATGTCATTCTATAGAGCATCAAAATCGGACGAACTTGTTACATGAATTTACAGCTTAGGTGGAAATATTACTATATTTACGAGCAGCGTTCTACAATAGTCTTACAAATCAGTCGTATACATCAGAACAACGTATGATAATAAATTTTGTCCACTTCAGATGTATAGTTAGGTTCACTTCACAAAATTGTGATATCGTTTTTGATAGCCAAGTTGCAGAGTTGTAAACCTGATATATCCATTTAGCTGAAAGGCTACACAGAATAGGAAAAAGGCAGTTTGGTAAAAAATGTCCTGTAACTGTAAAATGCTTGGGTAGAGACAAACAAATGTGCTAGAGAACTGCTACAAATTAAAGGACAAAAGCATCTCTATGTCGGAGAATTTCTCAGCAGCCACTAGGTGCAAAAGGAAAATGCTATGGGAGAGTAAGTACTTCTGATGCTAGAAACGCAGGAGAGAGGGTGAAATTTGTTCACAACAATATTGAGATGGGCAACAAATGTTTAAATTGGATAAAATTTTAAAAAATGATGCTTCGCGCGGGCAGGCTCGAAGACGTAGCAGCGAGCCAATGAACCAATAAAAACGCCAGAAACAGGTTGTCCTCTTATGCTCGAAGTTAAACGTTCCCAGCATACCAAGCAAGTCTTCTAGCCTTGAGAGTATAATATTTGCATACAGGCCGCATACTGTAATTATTACTGAATCTTGGCTGCACCCTGAAGTCAGCGACAAAGAAATAACCGAGCACGGTTATAAATCCTACAGTAAACATAGTGGCCGGAGAAGGAGTGGGTTTGCAGTCATTTTTGAAGAATCCTTGCTAGTCGAAATGTTGCCACACATTCCTGGAATTTAATGCATCATCGCAAATGTGCAAACGGATGACAAAACTTTCCTTTTCGGGGGTTTGTACCGCCCTCCAAACACGCACAACAGTTTCAGCAACCAGCTTTCCTGCTCTGGCAAAGCTTCTTCTAATTTACTACTGGGCGGTGATTTTAATTTTCTGTCGATAGTATGGGACGGTGAACTTCCCGAGCACAGAGCCCTTTGTCAATCCCATCCTGTATCACGACCTAACACACCCAGTAAAGCAACATACACGCATACAGAGTGACTCGACGTTTATCTTGCATCTTAGTATTGTCAATGAGATATCCTATCACAAGATGGTACGACTAGAAATGTGTTTGAACCAAGATACTAGATGCATTCTGTAGTATCTGACTTTGTTTCGCTTTCCCAGTCTGCTTCATATTCAGCGGAGAATCTTTGGCAGTTCTTTGAAAATTCTATGTTGCATTGTGTGTATCAGTTTGTAACAAGGAAAGTAATAGTCCGCAAAACCCGTCCGTGGACAACAGCCGTAATCGCGCACTTCGAACGAGAGGTGGAGACGACAGGGAGGAATCGTCAGCACCCCTGTAAAGGTAACATGCGCAAGCTTCCAACGCTACACGCTCACCTTAGCCAAATCACTAGGAAAGAAACGGACTGCTATCACAGTGCCACTATAAAGGGATTCCTGCCCTCGTACCCAGCAACATTTTGGCGGCGTTTATCTTGGAAACAAAAAATCGCGCCCAGCCTTTGAATCGACGATGAAACAGTATCTGAGAAATTATAAAGTTCAGAATTGTTCGACGAGTTCTTCTGTTCATCGTTTACAGTTGACAACTATGAAAATCCTTCTACCCTGCATAGTGTTACCCCAATTGGTTATGTTAAAATAACAAAAAAGGTGTTTTATCGGTTTTACAATATCGGTACTCACAAATCTGCCGGCATTGATGACATACCCAACATATTCCTTGTCCATTATGTCAAGTGGTGCTCCAAACTCTCGTGCGTCCCCTTCAATAAGTCTTTATTGCCTACCAAAGTTATCTAATGACTGTAAATTTGAAAACATTGTTCCCGTGCAAAAATGAAACGACACCCTTATTGGTTTCTTCCTATATATCGATTTCTATACTTTGCACATGTTCGAAACTTCTTGAGCACATGATCCTTAAAAATTTAACAATTTTCCTAGAGCTTCAATGTTTTCTCAACCCCAGGCAGCACCGATTTCGCAAAAGGCTTTCTACCACCACGCAACTATTAGAAGCAATTCATGCTTTTGCAGCTGTCTTGGATGAGGAAGGGCAAATTGATATTTGCTTATATTTTGAGGAAGCGATTGACCGGGTATCGCACATCAAACTCCTGATAATTAAATCTTAAACGTACCCTCAGAAATGATTCCCTTCTATCTTGGATTCAAGTATACCTTTCCTCAAGTCAACACATATAAACATAAGTGGAATAAATTTACGATCAAAACCAGTGCTATCGGAATACCGCAGGGATCAGAGCTTGGACCCTAGCGTTTTTCTTACATTTCATTTCGTCACATTTCTTAAGTTCCACGCCATCGATAGTAAAATCACGTTGCCACACCTGGCAAATGAGAATAAATGTGAAAAAAAAAACAATGTTGCAATGACCCTGACGCGGAAGCTACATCCTTTGAACAATCAGTATTCACTCTATGCGAAAATTTTAGATTTGGTGATGACATGCAAATACTTGGGCCTAGTTATCAGCCCGAACTTAAAGTGGAACGAGCACGTGTCGCACATAGGAGAGAAATTAAGCCATACGAGCAAGCTCGGTTACTGGAGGCAGAACTGACCGCGTGAAATTAAGCTGCTATGCATCACGTGCGATGCTGGAAATAAAATAATTAAGATACCCTAGAGAAAGGCGACATAAAGAGCGATTAAAGTACATGTACCACGAAAGTCTAGCCATAAATAAGAACACTTCCACCGAGCCTCTCACTCAATCAGCAATCACAATCATACCTTCCTCGAACTATTAGGGAATGCAATGTTCTTGTCTGCCGTGGCGATTACCTGTAACACTGTTGGTTCATATGTAAATGTATTTTAAGAAACAACATAAACGTGTGGGTTACATCAACCACCCTCATTCCAACGCTTTCTTTATGAGAAAGCATCAACTGGTCCATTGAGAGGGAAAGCCGGCGTCTGTAGCAGCGAAAAGGCGCCTAAATTCCCATTGGCTGCAAAACCACGGCACGTGCGCGCCTCGACGGAGCAGAAGCGGCGAAGGGAAACACCTGCTGCCGCGCCGGCGCGCCAGGTGTTGCGTGAGTGGAGAGGGCATCCCCGCGACGCCACGTCACCATCGCTCTAGCTCTCGGAAGCCTGTGTTGTCCGTGCATTCCTTGTGCGAGCAAGCTTTCGTCTGCATTCTAAATTCGCCTCGGTAATCGACATAAAGAAATTAATGTATAAAAAATAATAATTTCGAAAGGAAGAATGTTGGCGGTAGTGAGTTTCGAAGATGCGATCGCACGCTCAGAAGCCGAACATCTTGCCCACTGGGCTAAACCAGCGCCTCCTAGATAGCAAGCCTGTCCACTCTGTGATATCGTGCTACTTGGACCGAAATTGCTATTACCAAGCCCGGCGTGACGAAACCGGTGACGTCACAATCGCCACGTCTTACCCGGTAGCGTCCTCTTTAGATTCTATGGCACTCGAGCAAGGCAGCATGACGTCACAGATCGAAGTGCACGGGCCTCGTGCTATTATATAGGAGGCGTTGGCCAAGCGTCTCAACGCGCTCGCTTGCCCGCAAGGAGCTCATAACCCGAAATACCGTTCAGCGGTGTTCAATTGGACAATAATGCTTTCGCACTCACAACTCATAAGGGCTTAGGTGTCCTCGGATTTTTTACCGGTCCATCTGCGTGATCTCAGGCTCGTGCATCTTCGTGCTTCTGCACAACCTTTGTCATTCTAACGAGATAACGACCCCCGTTGGCACATATGTCGTATACATTGTATTTCTTCTGGTTTTCTACTTTTCTTTTATTTCATTTTCGCAATGTGAGCGTCATGAGCAGTTTACTGATAACAGTAAATCATTTTGTCTTTTTTTGCAAATTCCTTGCCCTTAATGCCGTGTTTGATTCCCTATAGTAATTTCTTTTTTATGTCAACCATCGCGCCCTATATTCGATGTGCTGATATTACGTTATTTTCTGTACGTATCTTGTAACAACCCCTGCTTAAGTCCTCTCACTAGAGGCTAGCAGTAACCTTGAAATAAATAAAATAAATAAAAACGAGTTTTTAATTTTCGGATTTTTAGTTGTTTCTACAAAAATGACGGCCTAAATATAATCTATACACCTTCCTACAGTCCCTAGATTTTAACTTCGTTTTCTTTTAACTGTAGCGAATCTAATCAAAATCGGTACATTGGTAGTTGTTGTCGAAGAGAATCCCTACGTCCACTTGTTGCCGCAGGCTTTGAGAAAAGCTTCGACAATCCTCGCTTGGTTAAATTACGAATAGGCTCTTTATAGAAAGTAGGCTTGTATGAGTGACTGCGTAATAAATATTCAGCACTGTTTAATCACTAGATCACCTTAAATATTAGAGCGCAGCTCTTAGGCGCCCGTCGGCGCCCGTTGCGGCGGTAAGCGCCGGCGTCGTCCCTCGGCGTCCTCGCAACCGAGCATAGCAAAAAGACGAAAGAGCGAACGCGGATGAAAGACGGCGATAGCGAAGAGAGCGCCAGGAGGCGAGCGTAGTGCCGCGCACGAGGGGCTTTGCGGCGGCGGTAGCTACGAGATGGCGCCAGAGTAGCGCGGGTCGTCTACATGAAAACAAAGCGCTGCATGAGCGGAGATCTGTCTTCGGCGGCTGCTATGAATCGCGCCCACGCGTCCCGATTAGCGCGGCAGTCGCGCCACACTTCGTTCCGCTTGTAACGCGCCGCACGAGACAGACTGCCCGTGTCAGCCAATATATCGCGAAATGAAAACACGTGTACAGTAGCGCTCAAATTTTGCATTAGGGAGTGTCGTAATCGTCGGTGAATCATTTTTCAGTCACTTTGCAATAAAGACCCAATACACTTTTGACCTGCAATTTTTTTATTAATGTGTTGTATCTTTAGTGAGAGCTATCATATGCACATGAAACAGAAAAGCACCCAGATGGGAGTATTTACTTGTCCTCCAGCATACCCAGGCGTTTTGGACATTCGTTCAGTTTCCTTTTTCCGCCACCATGTGGCGTATCGACCTTAGGGAATTGAAATTCACGTCACGAAGTATGCCATGATGCACAAGGAAACAAAACAATAAAAAACAGGCCTTGAGACCGTTGCTTCCCCTCGGTACTTTGAAACGAGCGCGCTTGTGTATCAGCCTTATCTCGAAGACAACCAGCTACTTGCTCGACTGGCATTGAATCGACGATTTTGCTAGACACCTGGCCAGACAGCTCGTTGGCATTCCAGATGAGATATCTGGCCAAGATAGCTACTCCTGCGAAGCTTCAGTTATTATTATTATTATTATTATTATTATTATTATTATTATTATTATTATTATTATTATTATTATTATTGTTGTTGTTGTTGTTGTTGATGCTTTTCTTATTTTTTATGCACCACTGCGGCCGCGGGCCTGCGTATAGTCAGGGATATGTTTCGTGGGTTTCCTGTAGAACCGGCATTGTATAAGTAAAAGCTTTACCTAGGGCCTATCTTCGTTTGGCGCTATTTGGTCATACTTGGCACTTGCGCCATAAAACAACCAATTCGTCATCGTCTCCGATGCCGGCTGCTCAAATACATGTAAAACGCAAAATGCTTTTATGAGAAAACAACTGAATCGATTTTAATGAGAATTGTTGCACTTAAGAAAGTTAAATCACAGTGATTGCGGTAAACAGAATTTCGATTTAGCCGATGACATACTTTACAAGAATTGCCGGAAATCGGTAAGTCTGAAAAATATACAAGTACGAAGTTTACAAACCCGTAACTCAGCATCAAAAACAAATATCGCATTTCTATAAACTGCATCTGTTGGCGCATCTAAATCGTAGAAATCTGATGTTGAATTTACGACTTATGTGAGTTGGTTACAATGTTTGAAAAGGTTTTGCAAATGTCATATTCAGAAGTTAGTGATATATTTCAAGGTGGCGTATGATATATCATTTTTGTCCGCTTTAGATGAAATATTAGTTACAGCTTAAAGAATTGCGATATCTTTTTTTTTATTTTCTGAGCAACAGAGTTGTACACTACAAGTCTTGTTTCTTGAAATTTCGCAATATTTAAGAATTTATGTAAGAAAGGTCCTAAATAAAAAATTTGCTTTCTGAAATCAGTACATTTTAACTGTTTCTAAGTTCAACGTAACTAATCAATTTCGGTGCAGTGGTTGCTCAGAAGAAGGGATTGCTGATTTCCCAGGTAGAGTCCCCGAGCTCAAGCTTCCCCGTAAGTTCGACTTAGAACCACATATTTGTTGGTGACAATGCTATAGACGCAGCGGTGGCGCAGAGGTAGAGCATCCGCCTCGCGTGCAAGAGGAACGTGGTTCGAATCCCGGTGCCGCGCAATTTTCCTCCAGATTAAACAAAAATCCGCGTGTTGATAAAATTGCATAAACAGGCCTGGAGTGCGGCCTGATCCCGGTGACCAGAAGCGGTAACACACCCCCTCACCAGAGCAGGATTGGCCACCCTGGCGCAGTACTTAGCCACAACCTCCTATATGAATACAACAATTAAACCCCGGCCCTCAGTCCCCAGCAGCTGCGAAGCAACTGACCACGGCGGCGGTCAGACCTGCGACGCAGCAAAGGGTGCTACGAATCCCTGGTTCCGGACAGGCGGCCGCCATTGGAATCTGAACCTGGCAACGTTTAACGCTAGAACGTTATCTAGTGAGGCGAGTCTAGCAGTGCTATCGGAGGAATTAGAGGGCAGTAAATGGGATATAATTGGGATCAGTGAAGTTAGGAGGTCAAAAGAAGTATATACAGGGCTAAAAAGCGGGCACGTCCTTGCTACCGGGGCTTAGTGGAGAGACCGGAACTGGGAGTCGGATTCCTGATTAAGGATAGAGCTGGTAACATACAGGAATTCTATAGCATTAACGGAAGGGTGGCAGGTCTTGTGAAACTTAATAAGAGGTACACATTGAAGGTCATACAGGTCTACGCCCATACGTCCAGTCATGATGACCAGGAAGTCGAAGGCTTCTATGAAGACGTGGAATCGGCGATGGGTAAAGTCAGAACAAAATACACTATACTGATGGGCGACTTCAATGCCAGGGTAGGCAAGAAGCAGGCTGGAGACAAGTCCATGGGGGAATATGGCATAGGCTCTAGGAATAGCAGGGGAGAGTTATTAGTAGAATTTGCAGAACAAAATAATATGCGGATAATGAATACCTTCTTCCGCAAGTCGGGATAGCCGAAAGTGGACGTGGGGGAGCCCGAATTGCGGGACTAGAAATGAAATAGACCTCATACTCTGCGCTAACCCTGGCATCATACAGGACGTGGACGTGTTCGGCAAGGTGTGCTGCATTTACCATAGGTTGGTAAGAACTCGAATTAGCCTAGACCTGAGGAGGGAACGGAAGAAACTGGTACATAAGAAGCTGATCAATGAGTTAGCAGTAAGAGCGAAAATAGAGGAATTCCGGATCAAGCCACAGAACAGGTATTCGGCTTTAACTCAGGAAGAGGACCTTAGTGTTGAAGCAATGAACGACAATCTTATGTGCACCATTAACGAGTGTGCAATAGAAGTCGGTGGTAACTTCGTTAGACAGGATACGAGTAAGCTATCGCAGGAGACGAAAGCTCTGATTAAGAAACGCCAATGTACGAAAGCCTCTAACCCTACAGCTAGAATAGAACTGGCAGAACTTTCGAAGTTAATCAACAAGCGTAAGACAGCTGATATAAGGAAGTATAATATGGATAGAATTGAACATGCTCTCAAGAACGGAGGAAGCCTAAAAGCAGTGAAGAAACTAGGAATAGGCAAGAATCAGATGTATGCGCTAAGAGACAAAGCCGGCAATATCATTACTAATATGGATGAGATAGTTCAAGTGGCTGAGGAGTTCTATAGAGATTTATACAGTACCAGTGGCACTCACGACGATCATAGAAAAGAGAATAGTCTAGAGGAATTTGAAATCCCACAATTAACGCCGGAAGAAGTAAAGAAAACCTTGGGAGCTATGCAAAGGGGGAAGGCAGCTGGGGAGGATCAGGTAACGGCATACTTGTTGAAGGATGGTGGGCAGATTGTTCAAGAAAAACCGGCCACCCTGTATACGCAATGCCTCAGGACTTCGAGCGTACCGGAATCTTGGAAGAATGCTAACATAATCCTAATCCATAAGAAAGGGCACGCCAAAGACTTCAAAAATTATAGACCGATCAGCTTACTGTCCGTTGCCTACAAAGTATTTACTAAGGTAATCGCAAATAGAATCAGGAACACCTTAGACTTCTGTCAGCCAAAGGACCAGGCAGGATTCCGTAAAGGCTACTCAACAATAGACCATATTTACGCTATCAATCAAGTCATTGTGAAATGTGCGGAATATAACCAACCCTTATATATAGCTTTCATTGATTACGAGAAAGCGTTTGATTCACTCGAAACCTCAGCAGTCATGCAGGCATTCTAGAATCAGGGTGTAGATGAGCCGTATGTAAAAATACTGAAAGATATCTATAGCGGCTCCACAGCCACCGTAGTCCTCTATACAGAAAGCAAGAAAAGCCCAATAAAGAAAGGCGTCAGGAAGGGAGATACGATCTCTCCAATGCTATTCACAGCGTGTTTACAGGAGGTATTCAGAGACCTGCATTGGGAATTCGTACGAACCCTGCTATTTTCTTTGTTTAACTGCGACTCACGCAAGTTAGGCTTGAGTTTTGTAAGCACGACACCGCAGTGTAATTAGGTAGTAACTATTCAGCGTTTATCTGTTCGCTGATGGTTGAGTTACCTACAAAGGAATATATAAAAAACGGACAAGATAATAGAGTCCTCTCTGACTTTCAAGCCGTAACTAATTGGTGTAGCGAATGGCTCATGGAAATAAACGCTAACTAATGTAAATTTATGCGCGTGTCACGAATTACCTGAACTTTATTCTTTATTCATACATGAACGACAGCGCCATTAAGGCATTATTGCTTGTGGCAAACATCAACATTGTTGCGGTACACCCCATCCGCAGGTAGTAAATTCCAAGCTACAATGGTTCTTAAAAAAACATTCAAAGTAATCAGACCTTGAAAAATACGGCCTAACTTTAAGTGGATGGACTTCACGCGAGGAAATATAATTCAGGACTATCTGATGAGCAGACTCCCGTATGATTATGGAAGAGTGAATAAAACAGCTTAAGTCGCAACCTGCGTCGCCGTTCAAACAAAGGGATCACACCAACTTCTTTTCTTTTCATTGCTGTTACACTTACAAAGCGGCTGCATCTCCCCAAGACACCTTTCCTCGACGGTTTGAATTTTTCTAATGCATTGATATGCACACCACAAAACGTATCACACACAGGGCCAGCATACTACAAAACTGGTAAAACACATGTTTTATACGCTGCTTCTCATACCCAGAAATTCTGGCACGTTCTGTGGTACTTCATGGCAATGCATAAGCGTATACTGAATAGGCGAAACATTTAAAAGTTATATTTCAATATATCTACCGAGCATCAACAAGTTTCAGCTGACTCCGCCGAGAGGGTAGCGTCCATTTCGCATGTCCATTTCGGCACGTTGTTAGGGTTGGCGTCTGACACCACGTGGCAACAGGAATTTCATCCGACCATCTTCGACGAAATGGGGCGTGATTTCTCCTGCGATGGTTAAGGTCCGGCACTTCGTGCACAAAGAACTTTCTCACACCGGACCTTTTACCAGGCCTCATCGAAATGAAGCGTGACTTTCTAATTCGCCATGACTGTTTCGAGTGTGCCTGTCTACCGGAAGCCCCGCAGTGTACAGCCTCTTTTGTGCGTGCGAGCTTAGAGAGGCCCTTTCCTCGAATGGGACCTAGAAGAGAACTTCCACGAACCCGCAAAGCGCAGAAGAGGCGGACAGGCGTCTACAATTCCGGGAGGCGGGACGACTTTTTCCTTCAGCAAGCTCGGTATACCCAGAGGAGGAGGGGCCCTCTTTCCGTGCCGGCCACGTGACATCGACGAAGCAAGATCCCACCCACGATGATAGAGAGCCTATTTAAGAGGCTCCGAAATGTACTTTTGATAACTTCATGCTCTTCTCCTTTTCTTTCATCTACCTTTGAATAAACCGTGCAAGTTCCGCATTAGAAATCGTCTCGCCCTTGCTTGGTCGCCATGGTCTACCGCATTCCTGCAGCCCGCTGACAACGCCACGCTATCCACTAAGTAACGTCGGTCGAGCTTCGATAGGCAAGCGCCGCTACTTCTCGGCAGCAGTACGATACGCTACCCTGGAGTACGCAACAAACTTACTGGCAGCGATTAGGATACGGAACCCTGGAGACCCCAACTTGGACAACAACTACGAGATCGTAGCCTCTTGGTCCTGGCGACAACGTTCGGAAGGAAGGTGTCTGGATCATGACTGCATATGGTGAGTGCACGGCTTTTCTTCACTGAGATATCACTTGGCTTTTACGTATTTTTTGGAAAGTACATTGCAGTGATTTTTCGTTAAACCGTTCACGGAAGTTTGAGTACGTCAAGGTTGTATAAAGTGAAGGTTTAGCAGCACTAAGGGCAGCCATGAACTTGAAGGCACTAAAGAAGCCGGAATTGTTGAGCTTGGCCAAAGAGCTGGGCCTCCAAATTGCCGAATCAAAGAGAAAGCCGGAGATCATTCAGGCGATCGAAGCGACCGGGGCAGACGACGAGGAACTGACGGAATGCCTAGAGAGCATCGCAGAGAAAGAGGAGGAGCGTAAGCGCCTAGAGAAAGAGGAAAAAGAAGAGCGCGAGCGGGCCGCACGTGAGGCCAAAGAAGAGCGCGACCTCGAAATGAAGCGCCTAGAGATTGAGCTCTTGAAAGCTAAAAATTCTGAAAGACCTAGCACAGAGGCACGCGAGAGCGAGCGCAGAATGACAGACTTGATGGCACCCTACGCAGTAGGAGGGGACATAGGTCTTTTTCTGGTACAGTTTGAGCGCACGTGTGAGAAGGCTAAATTCGCGAGAAACACGTGGTCGCAACGCTTGCTTACGTTACTGCCACGTGAGCTAGCTGATATTATCGCCCACATGGGGAAGGAAGACGCAGAGTACTTCGATGAAGTCAAAGCAAATCTGCTTTAAAAATTGGAGGACGCTTAAGCTTCGCCTTCAAGAATGGAACGCGATAGCGTTATCGCACCCCGTTCTCACCGCCTACTCAAACGTGCTACGCCAGCCAAACGCCGCGATCGGCACAGATAGCCGGGCCTCGACACGCCATGATGGCGGACGCGATCATGGGGCGAGTGGCGCGCCACGTGTTGGGGCAGCGCCATATATTGCGAGGAGGGGGTCTTCTGTGTTTGCCGCAAGATGGCTCTGCGTGTGCACAGAGCGCAGAAGTAATGTAGCGGAAACGTACTTCGCTACTCGTGAAACTGCGACTTCTGTAAGTTACATGGTCATAATTACCGATATACACCGCAGCATAACATTCTACGGCACGTTTCTACGGGAACACCGCATTCACTAGAGGCAATTTTGTCCCGTTTTGAAGGAACGAACTCGTGGCTGAGTGGTAGCGTCTCCGTCTCACACTCCGGAGACTCGATTCCCACTAGCCCATCTTGCAAGATGTTTTTTTTTATTTATGAAGTGCCTTCTGGGATTTATCGCTCATGGCCAACGCCGCTGACACCGACGCCGACGACACCGGCTTTTCTGCGACACGAGCTCCTTAACGCTGTCGCATTAAAAGTGCAGATTATCAGCGGAAGCATTCAGGCGAAAGTTCAGGGAAGTCGAGAAGACCAAGACTGAGTCATATTCAGATTTTGCATACACCTTGGAGGTAAACCCGAAGGAATGGCTCAGAAGAGGGTGCACTCGGCGATGCCGAAAAGACAATACAGTGCCTTGCTTTAGAACAGTTCTACCGCCGGCTGCCAGTAAACATCAAGCAATTGGGTTCAGGATAGGCCAGGCGTAGACACTGTTACGAGAGTGGCCGATCTCGCTCAGGAGTACGTAACTCGCCGTGCGGACGAAGGCAACGAAGCTCCTAAGAAGGATTTGAGTAAATACAGACCCGACAAGCCAAAGCGATGGTCAAAGTCGAGTCGGTATAAAACAAGGGAAAAGTCAGATTCGGTAAAAACTAGTGACGTCGAAAGCGAGGGAGAAAAGGAGTCACGCGAACAGAGGGCAGAAAGGCAAAAGAAAAAGGCTTTCGAGGCCAAGAAACCAATAGTTTGCTACAACTTCCAGCAAACGGGGCATATCTCCGTGGGATGTAAAAATCCCAAACTACTGTTGATGTCACTAACTAGTAACGAGTAAAATCTGAACTTGCTAGAACCATACATTCGAGACCTCGTGGTAAACGGCAAACCGTGTAGAGTGCTTCGCGACTCGGCAGCCACAATGGACGTGGTGCATCCGTCGTACGTAGACGAAGGCCAGTTCACGGGAGAATGTGCTTCGATAAGGCAAGCCGTAGAGGCCTTCAGTGTTTGTCTCCCGGTGGCCAAAATTCGTATTGAAGGCCCTTTCAGAGTACTGGACACTGAAGCCGCCGTCTCGGCACATCTCCCGCCGCAGTATCCATATTTGTTTTCTAACAAATCAGATGATTTGCTACGACGCAAGGGAATCGGGTTTAGTGAGGGAACAGTGCAAGCCCTAACTCGCTCCAAGGCAAGGGAGCTCGCGGCCAAGGCAGTGTACGAATGTCAAGTGGTGGAGAAAACAGGTTTGACAGCTGATCCGTCAACCAGTACTGAACAGGACAGCCCTATAGGGGATGAGGCGGAAAGTACGCCAGCTAATGAAAAGGTTAGGAAAGCAGCGGAGCCTGAATTGTCTCGCGAGGCAGAATGCAGAAAGTTATTGAACGTAAGCCCTGCCACAATGATCGCTGAGCAGGAAATGTGTAAGGCACAAGACAATACTGAGTATTACTATGACAGGACGGCTCGCACGTGACGCTTTGAAGTTGGGGAAAAGGTAATGATCCTGGAACCCTCGTTGAATAACCAACCTGAGAAAATGCCTGTCGACTTTCCAGAGTTAACAGTAGTAACGGAGACAAAAGACATTCACGAGACCATTGATAAGTTAGTAGAACAGGCGGAGTTGAATCCCAATCAAAGGGCCGAACTGAGGGAAATCGTGTTTGAATTTAAAGACGTATTTTCAAACACGCCGGGTAGGACCACTGCGATCGTTCACGATATCGTGTTAACCTCGTCGGACCCTGTTTGTTCGAAAGCGTATCGCGTTTCGCCTCGTCAACGTGAAGTCATGACCGCTGAAATAAACAAGATGTTAGAGCTAGAGAGTGATTACACCTCGCCTCTTATCTTGGTTGAGGTCCCAGGAAAAGAGCCGCGACCATGTATCGACTAGCGCAGGCTCAATTTAATCACGAAGGACCAAACTTATCCGATATCGCATATCGAGGAAAGGCTTGAGAAGGTGAGCAGTGCTAATGTCATCTCTGCGCTCGATTTAGTCAGAGGGTATTGGCAGGTTCCGTTGACCGAGAGGGCAAGCAGGCTTGCGGCGTTTATTTCCCCGATGGGAACCTTTCGTGCGAAAGTCCTGAGCTTTGGATTAAAGAATGCGCCATATTGCTTCTCTAGCCTTATGGACCAGGTGCTACGAGGAATGGAGGACTTCGCACTTCCCCATCTCGATGACATAGCAATCTTTTCTTCATCATGGGCGGACCATATGCAACACCTGCGAACCGTGCTGTGTCGTCTGCGAGAGGCCAACTTAACGGTTGAGGCTCCCAAATGCCAATTAGGGCGCGCCAAGGTAGCTTATCTAGGTCGTGTAATAGGGCAAGGTCATCGTCGACCTTCCGAGGTTAAACTGACCGTCATAGACAACTTCCCTCAACCACGCACCAAGCGGGACATCAGATCATTCCTTGGCTTGGCGGGTTATTACCAAAGATATATCCCGCGGTATATTCCGAGATTGCGAGTCCTTTAACGGATGCTCTCAGAAAAACAGAACCACAAACGGTAAAGTGGGATGACGCAAAAGAAAAGGCTTTTAGTATGCTGAAGAAAGCACTAACGAGTCAGCCAGTGTTGAACGCGCCCGACTACTTTAAGCCATTCATTCTTCGTGATGCCAGTGACAGGGGTATGGGGGTGGTGCTCTGTCAAAAGAGAAATGACGAGAACGAGCACCCTGTACTGTACGTCAGTAGAAAGCTTTCAGTTCGTGAGGAAGCATACAGTGCATCAGAAAAAGAATGCGCCTGCGTAGTTTGGGCGGTGCAGAAGTTAGCTTGCTATATCGCTGGTTCAAGATTCACCATAGAGACTGACCACTGTCCCCTCTCATGGCTGCAGTCCATGTCTACGAAAAACGGTCGTCTTTTGCACTGGAGCTTGGCTCTTCAACAGTACACCTTCGATATTCGCTACAAGATGGGTAAGCTTAACGGCAATGCCGACGGTTTAAGTCGTTGCCCCTATAGAAGACTCCACACTGCGCTAGGCAAGCTGCACCCAGACCTGCTGGGGGAGATGATGGACAAACAGAAAAAAAAAAACTGTCTCAGCAAAGCAACCAGAAAGTGCGATACCTTGAGTGTCAACAGCCCGTGTTCCTTCGAAATTACCGAGAAGGTCCGAAGTGGCTGCCTGGTGTTGTATGCGACATCACTGGACCTTTGTCTTATAAGGTTCGTACTATATACGGTCGCCTTTGGAAGCGTCCTGTGGACCAGATAAGACGCAGGGAGTGGAACGAATGTTTTGATCAACCTGTAATGGTGTTGCCAAATGAGACCATTGACCAGCAACCACAGCTTCCGAAGCCTCCTGACGATCCGGATGCACGAACTCTGCCAGCTGAGGTTATCGACACCGCGGACACCACGGAAGAACCAGTGGCTGAGTCACCCTCACCATCACCTGTCTCAAACCCGGTGGAGCCACCCGAGCAGCGTGGCCACCCTCAGCGCATCAGATGACGACCAAGCTACCTGAAGGACTACGTTAGCTAGGGGGGAAGAGTGTTGTGCTGGCAACCCTGTGTGCTCGAGTGCAGACTGCGGGTAACTGGCAACCCGAACCTGTGTGACCGGTATGGCGTTGTATGGCGGTGTGGCGTTGTAACCATTGTAATGTAACCACCCTGTGTGCCGCAAGCTAGCTTCTTAGTTAATAAAGATAGAACAATTAAGCAGCACATATGAAATCAGTGGTCAGGGCTACCCTTGCTCTTATGTTGCAGCTCGATATGTAGCGCATGGGTCGGTGGCAGGTCGAATGTGAACGGCGATCGTGGCCATTGAATTCGTCGGAATCATAACTGTCAATATTTGATAGATCTGAAAAGCTGATTCACCTGACACTGTCACGCGAAGGTCCGGCGCGGTCACGAATCAGTGGAGCGTCTGCTCTTCGATGGTTTCGTTCGCCCAGCGGGCGAAACCGGCATGCCTTGCGCGCCTTCGCCGCTGGGGACACTCGTGACGCCGCACGAAGAGGTTCGCTCGGCTGCTTGGTCAGGTGCCGCTTTCATTTTGCCGCTTTTCTGCTTAATTAAGAATAATTTCCGAAGCGGGGACTAGCAAAAGCCAAGAGATCGCCGCTCACAACCAGGCGACGGACGGCTGGCAGTTAGTTCTATCGCGGCGACAGCGAGAGGCTGTCAAGCACAACGACGGGGAAACGGCTTCCAACAAGAATAACATAAACGGACAGCCATCAGCAGGCAGCGCGAAAGGAGACGGGCAAATCGGTCGTCGCAACATGCGCCCGAGGAAGGGGAAGCCTCTGCCACCATTACCGAAGAATGACATCAAGATAATACTGAAGCCCCACAAGGGACTAATGCTCAAGGAATATCGGAGAACAGAAATATCACAAGCGATTATTCGGGCAACCAGCACGAAAATCACAGGAAACGGACCGAAGCAGCGAAATATCACCGGAGAGGATTTCATACTGCGAATCCGAGAGGGAACGAATATCATCATCGTCTCCACACCTTCACTGGAAGTGGCGGACGTGATTCGTCGAATCACGTGCATGGAGCTGCGAGGCAAGAAACGCCCTTTCAACGTGTACGTAGCGGATCCAGATGATAGCTACAAAGGGGTGGTGCACGCATTCCCAGCACACACCGAATCAGCACATCTCCAGCAACACCTGCGAGTCAGGACCCAAGGAGCCACCATCGAAAGGGCCCGAATGCTAGGAAGCTCAAATACCGCTCTCCTCACCTTCTCGGGAGGCACGCGCCCCAAATGCGTGTACTAAGTACAAACCGCCCATGTCCTGTGCATTGGGGGCATGTTAAAGATCACTTGGTGGTCAAAATTATTCCGGAGTCCTCCACTACGGCGTACCTCATAATCAAACCGCGGTATTGACACGTAAAACCCAGAATTCATTCCTTCAAACCATGCTGGTTAATGCAAACGCTTCGAAATGTGTTCTAGCTGTCATTTCTTCAGGCGAATTTGCTTTCTTTAATCACCGTTTACGATATACGGCCAATGTCATGACCCGGCCTATTACTTTCATCATTACATAGCGAGTGTCTCCAATCCGACAGCAATGATGCCTTCAGGTAGCGTGAGTGAGTGAAAATACTTATTATAAGTACTGGCACGCAGGCCTACGTGGGAAAAGAGATTAATAGGCAGTTTTAGTTGGGCGTCCGCAACCGTCCACGTGCGCACCGCGCGAGGTTGCGCGTGCGTAGCGTAGCGAGCATGCACGATACGGCAATAGTTGGCCGGACGCAAAAGCTTACAAGGGTATGCTGACTTGCATGCGTAGGAACCAGTAGAGTGTGCTACTCAGCGCCGCCATATGCCACATTCTGAAGCTGTGCAGCCAATATCAGCCGCCACGAAGCCAAACCACAAGCCGTAGTCATATCTTCGGCATGAGCGATATCGAAAAATGCGCTCTCGTGATCACGCGAGAACGTCCCGCAAAGGCCGCTGAGCCCGAGCCGGACGCTACGCAGCTTTTGCAAAGCTTCGAGCGCACGCAAGATACTGTGCATGCTCCTGCGTACTGCGCATGCACTGACGCCTCCGCGGGTTAACTGCGTACGCAGAGCTGCTGCGGACGCCCAACTAAAGCTGTCTGATATCTGCCCTGAAGGTCCGCAGCTATCAAGACCTCCCATAAGGAGCCGATAACAGCCCGGGCGTACAGGTGTGTTGGCGAGCAGATCCAGTCGGTGAGAGAGTGGACCTGTCCAGGCTTGTCTCCGGCACAGTACTTCAAGGCCCGGACATTCCCACAGCAGATGGTTAATGCCTGGCTTCGCCCCTGTAGTGCAGGAGTGGCAGTTGACGGGCCTGAACTAGGTACTTTCGTCGCTGTCGTCATCTTGTGTTTTCTTTTTCTGTTTGTACCGCCACCATTCCAGAATGTCTTCCGTTATCGCAGCCCCAGCTATCGCCCTAATTATGAGAATTTGGGCTCCCCTGGGAATCCCGTTCGGGAACGGGTTGCGGTTTGGAGTAATCTGGTCCATGACAGCTTTTTTTTTATTGCCTTGTCTGAGCCGCGCCTTCAGTTCTTCTGGATCAATTCGAATTTGTGCAGGCATAGTAAATGGCCATGAGGAGTGCGAGCGGTTGCTTATCATCGCGCTCACCGCTGCCTGAGCTCCGCCGTTACGGCGCCACCCGAGTGCCCCGGGGTCCATTCCACCCGTATGCGCACTCCTCGTTCTCATTGGAGTCGCTTTGCGACTTGTTTTATTAACAGCGGGGCGCTGCGATCGCCAGAGTGTGAAGACGTGTCCCGCTTTCGCTCTTCGATGTTTTATAATAAACTTGTGTGGAACTATCATTCAACGGGGTAAAACACTGAGCAACGACACTGTGAGTACTTTCTGTGAGTGTGGTGTGCTTTTTCACGGCTCCAGTTGACGTTTTTTTTTTTTTTTCTGGCTACGAGGACATTTTCGACGGCGACCCGCTGACCTAAGCCTAACCACGTCTGGGCCTAGCCTGAGTGCGGCCTCGGCGAGGCCGGTCAGGTGAGCACGGCATCATGTCGCCACCACAGCAGCATTCGCACCCGAGTGGACCCAGCGCGGGAACTCCATGCTCACCTCAGCTTAGAGACGCCGAAAAGTTGAATAGCCCCTCCAAAATGCAGACAGCGCGACGAGCGAAGCGCGCTGAGAGCGTCGAAACGCCGAGTGAACGCCGAGCTGCAGCCGAAGATGCCGTGGCGCGTCCCTCGATGGAAGAGGCCAGAAGGAGGGAGTCGCAAGTGAATGACCAAATGGATATTCAGGATGATAGCGAGGACGACAACGATGATAGCAACGACGAAGACAACGAGGAGGACAACGGATGGTCCTTTTTCAGCAAGCGGAAACCAAACAGAAAAGTCAAGCCCGAACAGCTTCGCCTCGAGCGGGTAAGTCGACCTCATTTTGCGCTCTCGATCAGGCCACTTAACAAGGTACACGTGCATGACATACCTAAGCAGGCTATAACAGCAGCACTAGAGATGACGGCAAGAAGTTGGGAACTTGCAGAATTATCAGTTTTCCGCTACGACCCTGCAGCGAACTGCATAAAGGTTACTGTCAGGGATGAAGAACACGCGAAGAGGCTTGCGGCGCTGACACGATTAGCTGAGAAAATGAGCGGTCGCGTTCGTACGTATGAAGTTATAATTGAAAGAACGCCAACCCAGAAGGTGCGGAACAGTCAGGGGGTCATCAAGGTGCGTCCCGGCCAGACCATTGAATATATCAAGGATCACTTAAGATGCGAGACGGCAGCTATCCTAGAGGCACGTCTGCTCGGAAAGACAAACATGCTTCTGCTAACATTTAACACGGAATCTCCCCCAAACACGCTCGTGTTCGATTATGAGATCACAAGGGTGCATGAGTACAGACCGAAGGTTATAGCTTGCTACAATTGTCACGGCTTGGGACACATTGCCAAGTATTGTCCTTCAGACGAAGTTTGTAAACAGTGTGGTAGAATACACCCTGAAGACAACGAATGCGACGAAGAGCTATGCTGTGTCGCATGCCAGAAACAGGGCCACATATCGCTAAACTCAGCATGTCCTAGCCGTGCACCGAAATAGATGAAGAAAGTCGTGCAGAACATAGAAGAAGGTCAGAGGACAGTGATCTGGTCTGAAAAAGTACTGGCGGGAACATCCACACAACCCACGCTATCCGCTCACTATGAGCAACAAATAGAAGAACTAAGAAAAGAAAATCCGCAGTTGAGAGCAATGCTGCAGCAAATACTCGCACGACTACCACCAGAGCAACGAGATACGCAACCACCGCCAACGCCACGGCAACGTGAATCAGAGGCACCGGCAAACCGAGAAAAACGCACGCGTTCTAACAGTCGGGTCGGGCGATCAATTAGTCGGAAAACCACGGCAAACTTTAGAAAGCTGCAACACGCAGGACCTGCACAGATCCAGCAGGACCAGGTACCGTCAGTGCCAATATCACTAACAGCCCAAGACTCGGCGTATGCGCAGATGCTGAGCATCCTAAGGCAGGAAATACACAGTGAGACCCAGCGCCTCGAAAAGAACCTACGGGAGGAATTTCAGACAGTAACGAATGCAATACAAACTCAGATGCAGGCGATATTCACGGAAATTCAGAGAAATATTCAGAAGCAACATGACGAACCTAAAAGGCGTAAGCCAGCAGATGAAAGATGACGGCACGGCCTATATGCATCCAATGGAACTGTCGAAGTTTTACGCAGATTGGATCCACACTAAGACAGCAAATTAAAAAATTCAAACCCCTTATCGTGCTTCTACAGGAGACAAGGGGACAATGCACTATTCGAGGTTACCGAACCTTTCAGCAGGCTACGATACTACACCAGGGCAAAGGAAACCAACAAGCGCAAGGCCAAGCTGCTCTTTTAGTAAGACATGACTGCACCGCAACCCAACTGCAAATACCAGGTTTGTGTTATGATTTTAAAGAAATTGTGGCAAAAAAGCTATGTCCACGCGGCCACCAGCCAATGGTTGCAGTCTCCACGTACTACAGACCCCTAAAGGGCAAGCACCGGAATGACTCCTACCAATGGCTGAGTAAGGTGCAGGCACAAGCCGGAGGCCTTCCCATTCTAGTGGGGGGAGACTTTAACGCCAAGCATCAAACATGGGGCTACGCATAAGCTGACCCAAGAGGACGCATACTGCACGATGCAATAGAAATGTCAACTCTGGACATATGCAACACACCAGAAACACCAACCCGCATAGGCCTACACGCGCGACAACAGGACACAATGCCCGATCTGACACTAGCCACTCCAGGGCTCATAAGGCAATGGAACGTAGAATCGACGACATGGGGAAGCGACCATTTACCAATAATTATTACGCTCAATCGCAAAAAGATCCGAGAGAGGAGAGAAACGGTGTTTTTTGACTGGAAAAAATTTAGAATGGCTACTGGGGACTCTTTTGCGGACTTTTAACAATTCAGCGCTATGATAGCAGAGGCACGGCCGGAGGCCAGAGAAACTATCCCATGCGATGACACTGCAACTCACATGGATATGCACCTTGCAAATTTATGGCGGAAGGTCAACCGCCTCACACAGCAATACCGGTATAAAGGAAAGCGTCACAAAGGTCTAATGCGCCTTAAACATCAATACCGACTCATCAAGGAATACCAACAACAACTCGAAGCAGACACGTGGCACAAAACGTGCGCGAAACTTGGCCGGGAACCCGGCCTAAAATGGCTATGGCAGATTTTAAGGAGCCTGCTTGGGAGCAAGAAAGGCGCACCTCCTCTCGCGGAGGTCTTTTTGCGAGAAGAGCCTGCCGTGCTGGAGGACCGCGTCATCCACACTTCCTTCCCACATGCTGCCGAGGCGCCTCCTGAACCGCTGCCTTCTGCAACGATAGACAACGCGAAAGAGGAGCTAGACACGCCCTTTACGCTGGATGAACTCGTAGCAGCCCTTGCACAAGGCAAAACGAAGTCAGCTCCCGGGCACGATGGAGTGACTTGGCAAGAACTTCGAAACCTCAGCAATGAAGCTCAAGAACAGCTCTTAACAATTATCAATGAATCCTGGGAATCCGGACTAGTGCCAGATTCACTAAAACTATCTCTCATCTACCCTATACCGAAGCCGGGCAAAGACCACACGAAACCAGCTAACCTACGCCCCATAGCTCTAACGTCAACTGTCTGCGAATTGATAGAAAGAATGCTTCACACAAGAATGCAGCACTACATCGATATGTACAACCGGGTTTGCATCCTGCGCAGGCAGGTTTTCGGCCGAACATGGGCACACATGACTGCCTCTGGTTGCTCCGCAGAGTGATCAACCGTAAGTTTCGCAAACAGATGCCTGAATATATTCTTGCAGTCGATATGCGTAAAGCATTCGATAACGTGAAACAAGATGCCATCTTACAGGAACTGGCAACCAGGTACCCTAGCCAAAGAACATACAATTAGATACGTAGCTACCTCCAAAGCAGACCAATCCAGCTCCATGGCAAGGCACCGGGATGGAGTCCGACGACCTATTACTTGGATAGGGGAGTGCCCCAGGGCTCCATCCTCGGATCTATGCTATTCAATCTGGCCATGACACGTGTGGCAGAATGTCTTGAGCGAGACACTTCGGCCCGTTTTACTATTTACGCCGACGACATAACAATATAAACGGAAGCGGCGGATTATTCCGACATACAGAGCATGCAAACTGAATTACAAGGAGCGATCCTGAGCCTTAGCAATACTTTAGATAACCTCGGACTGCAACTCTCGCCAGAGAAGAAAGAATTGATCAGCGTAGACGGAAAGAAAGCAACCAATGTAAACAAGCAGATCACTTTACACATCGGCCAAAGCGATATTACGTCGGCCAATGGACAAATGAGGATTCTTGGAGCACAGATTGCTAGCTGCAACAGCCCCCAGCTATAGATTCGCACACTAAAGCAAAATGGAGACCGCTGTTGCACATGGTTAGACGAATATCGAGCAAGTATGACGGAGCGCGTCAGAAAGCGTGCCAAACACTTGCAAAAGCGGTCGCGGTTGGAAGGATTCTTTACGGGGCACCCGTGTACGAATTCTCTGAACGAGACCTCGGCGACATCGAAAAGTTACACAGGGCCTACCTCCGTACTATCACTGGGCTACCGAAGCACACGAGGAACGAGGACCTGCTCAACCTCGTAGCGATTCTACCCATACGGGACATAATCAGTGAAGCATGAATTCGAATGCGATCCCGGTTGGAAAACACGACCCAAGGAAAACAGATCATGGCATGGGATAAACAAGTCCATGCGAAGCCAGAGCCCGCGGAAGCGACCATAACGCCACCATGGGAAGCACCACTGGGCATACGGAGGCAACAACGCCCTATCGCCAGACGAAACGCGGAAGCTAGAAAAAGTATTTGAAAAGAGATTGGAATTAATAACGCCGCAGCACACCATTGACATCTACACGGACGCTGCAATCACAAACGACATTGCAGGCATGGCCTGGGTTAGCACATCTGCACCCCAACACGATGGCTATCACACATGTCAGCTTCCTGGGGGTGCAACCTTGCGCGCTGAGCTCTTAGCTATATGGGGAGTGGTCAACACCATTCCCATTGAAATGGGAGACATTGTAGAGCAGAGTGTGCGAAATAATTATCGGATTCTTAATGATTCGTACGAAGCAGAGACCGAATTAACGGGGCCTACGACAGATGATGCGGTGGCCAACGACACCAGAAAAAAGCTAAAGAGAATACAGGACAATGAGACAAATGCTGAAATCCTATGGACACCGGGGCACACCGGCACGGATGGGGGAAACGCAGCCGCTCACGCAGCTGCCGCGCAAGCGGGTGGGCTTGATTACGCGTACAGCTCCCCACACTCCATTTCCTCGCCAAACCCCGCGGACCAAAATCCATACCTAAAGATATTGGCCGAAGGCTCTCCTAGCAGAGCACTGATGCATTACATTCGTACTAAAATAAAAGCAGACAGTAAACGGAGATTATTAGAAGCTACACCAGTACATGTGTTTGACGAAAAGGGCGGGCTTACTCGCCCGGAAGAGGTTTTTTTGAATAAGGTTATGGCCAACGCTGCATACACACCACACATACTCGAGAAATGGCACCAACCCAGACAAGCTACGATTGCGAAGACTTATACCCGATGCACACATTGCCAGGAGTCATGCAGAGCAGACTTGCAACACCTC
This sequence comes from Dermacentor andersoni, assembly GCF_023375885.2. Lineage (NCBI taxonomy): Eukaryota > Metazoa > Arthropoda > Arachnida > Ixodida > Ixodidae > Dermacentor > Dermacentor andersoni. The sequence continues at coordinate 8,435,203 of NC_092816.1, read as the reverse complement.
ATTTGGAGCTGTGCAGCTTTTTCACAAGGGAGATCCAACATTCAGCATTTACTACACGGAGACATTAGAACACTAGGAATTGCAATACAAGCTAACCCTGAAACACAGAAAGCCATTGCGACATATGGCAGACAAAGTGGCCTGTTTCGAGTAGTGTAGAAGGGGTCGATCAACCCATGTGAGAGCGACGGAACTGAACATGCACCTGAGCCTGCATAAAGCGGAAGATTCAAGACTGAGATGAAGATGTGCTTCAGCCAACAGTCTGGGAACCCACATTCCCTTCCCTCCTAATCCCCATCAGCGGCCTAGGGCCGTCCCCTTCTTTAAAATAAAGGCTTTATTCATGCATTCATTAACAGCTGAGCTGTTAAGTTTTTAGTTCCGCCGTGGAGCGTCACCAGAAAACTCAGCCCAGCTGTGCGCCTCCTCGCGTAGCCTAGCAGCCACCTGCGAGAGCACCGAGCCACCTCGTACCCCACGCGCGTAGGGCGGAGTCGTGATGTCACAGGCGAGTAAAAGCTCGGAATGGCCGGCACGGCGACGCACCTCTCGCGTCCTCTACTGCGTGCGTACATGCTGCTACTATGGGAAGACCGAAGTCCGGACGCACGAAGTAGAAGCGGCTTACCAGGAAGAGCGTCGTAATGCCAAACGAGAAGTGATGCGTCGCCGCTTAGCTGATCCGGAACACCGCGCCGAAGCTGCGGCTGAGAAGAGGCTACGTCGAGGATCCCGAGTATCAGCCCAGGGAACCCTAGAGTCGGCGCCTGAACGCTCGACGTCACCGACAAAGGGATCCCGGTCTGTGACTGCTCGAAAACTTCCAGCGTCAAGCCTGCCGAGACAACTTAGCAAAACCTAGCATAACCTCGCAATACCTACAAACAACTTAGGCTAGCCACGTAAAAGCTAGGTGATCACAAGCTCCGCTGTTGACTGCAGCATTAATTGCACCACCAGTGCAAGCTGCGCACGTTTCTTTTATTGCGAGGCAATACTACTTTAGGTCGCACTTCAGCCCGTTCCGTGGCGAGGCGGTGGTAGGCACCATTGACCTTTAGCGTGACCTCGCTGCGTGACGTCACACCACGTGCCCTAGAGTGACGTCACACAAGCTGTGTAAAAACGGGGCCCAATCTCACGCCGTCGCGAGGCGAGGCGGTAGCCACCAACGGCGGCCTAACTCCCGCTCCTCTCACCAGGGGCGCGGCGCGGCGCCAGAGTCATCCTCGCGTGTCGCGACATCAGCAGCGGCCTCCTCGCAGCCGCCGACGTTCGGCGGGTGTCGAGCATCGAGAACGTCATCATGCGCTACTTGGACCTTTCGCCCTTCAGCTCGATACGGGCGTTCGCCAACGGCGTGCTCAAGTCCGACATGCACCTGGACGTGCTGGTGCTTAGGTGATTCACTGTAAGCCGTAACACTAGCATAACCCAAGACTACCACCAGCCATACTACCAGCTGATCCGAGAATAACACACTATTGCTTCGCAATCACCAGGCTTAACCAAGCTAAGCCACGGCCGCTCTTTTTTTTTTTTTTTTTAATGTCGGCAGGCCAAGTGTCTTTTCTGGGCGGCACCGAAAGGGCTTTTACTCGTTCTAAGGAGCCCGTGTATATGTTGTAGTGTCCTCTGACGTCTGTTCCCTCGGTTAGTGCTTTGTCTATAGCTTCAACAGCTAGGTAAATTGCGCAAAACTCGATGTGGTATGTTGGTGGAGCTTCCGCATACTTGAAGAGGTCTCCTCCTGATTCCACGCAGTCGGTGAAGGCTGCCGCCTTTAGCATCTCATCCACTTCCCACGCGGCGTCATTGTAAACGCCGTTTGGGTCAACTGCGCGATTTGCGGTGGCTGCCCTCTTGTCGAGGTGTAGTTCCTTCCTTTCGTAGAATAGGTTTGGGGCCTCTAAGCTGTGTATCCTCCCAGGAGGGTATTTTAGGTTGAATGTCGAAGTTACCATTTGGGACGCTGTAAATTTGTCGTCCATTGAGCTCAATAAGTTTGCGTCCTCCAGCAGACAGCGTTCGCCTGACTTCGTGTACTTTATTCCGGAAATCGAGAATCGGTTTGATCGGTGGCAGACCGGCGAATTTATAGAGTTCCTCCACTCTTGTATGTATTGGGAGGCTTTTCATAGCTGTCTGACTTTCTCGGTGAAGACTCTCTAGCTTCTCTCCCTGTCGTTTTGTCAAGAGTGATGCCGACTGCGCCATAGCAAGCTTCGCAAGTTAACACCGCTTGTACCAGGGTACGCGCGGTGCGGTTACCGGCTCCTCCGCGACGGTACGCAATACAACGAATTAGGTGCAAGGCTTGGCGCCATAGCTGCTCGAGTTTTCAGAGCCATGCTTTGGATCCGCCTGATTCATGTATCTGGATTCACAGGATCCTCAGCTGCCTCTTGGGAGCTCGTTAAATATCCTTGCGGCCCACCTTGAGTGTCACCTTGTCTTGTTCTCTTTGTATGCCCTAAAGAGGAATGAACTGGGTCTTTTCCGGGGAGGGTTGCATTCCGGTGGTGATCAGAAATTCTTCTATTGTTTCAAGTCCTCTTGTATTGCGGCCTGGCGCTTCTCACTTGTGTGGAAAGGGGCCCCTGGGTCGGTCGATATTGTAATATCATCAGCGTATATTGTGCTTCTGACACTAGGTATTCGCCGGATCCGGGTGGCCAATCCTCTCATCACTAAGTTGAAAAGGGTAGGCGAGGGGGTGGCCCTTTGTGGCACACCCATGCGGTTCTTAAATTGGGTTGCATTCCTTGTCCCCGTTCTAATTTCAAAGGTGCGGTCCACCACAAAGATTTTCAATATGTTGCATATTCGTTCTCCGGGACCCGCTTGCATTATCATACGCAGAATGGCGTCATGGGTTACCGTATCGAATACCTTTTTTGAGATCGACAGCCACCATGATGCCGGGCGCTTTCCTTCTACCCCGCCGGGTGGCTGTCGCTCGCCTCATTTGGCACAAGCTGTACAAAGGCCCGGGCCTGTTTGACCTGCATCAAAGTAAGGGCTCCCTTCGCTCTCTTCGAGCACAAAGTTCAGCCTGTTGAGTGTCAGTCTTTCCAGCAATTTGCAGAAGATTGAAGTCAATGACACTGCCGTCCATACGTCACTAATGGTAGCTAAGAGTTCTGCCTTGCCGTCTTCATCGAGGTTCATCCAAATTTACCATGTCACTCCATCAGGTCCAGGAGCACTGCGAACGTTTATCTGCTGTAGCGCCGTGGTGAGTTCCGCAGGTGTGAATGGCGAATTGATTCCCTCATCGTTGGATAAGGTTAAGCATTCATAGATATCTTCGGGTGGACTCAGGTAGCATGGGTGGGTTTATTGACCAGCTGCCTTCACCCAAAAAGTTCACGTACACGTGACACCTGTGGCAGAAAGGGTGCTCCAAATCCGCCGCCAAGGCTTGTGAGTGGTGGCGCTGGCTCACACCCCCAGGGTTAGTTCTAGCAGATAAACGTAAATACCCAAGAAAGTGGATAGGAAAGCGGCGCCGCGGTAGCTCAATTGGTAAGAGCATCGCACGCGCAATGCGAAGACGTGGATTCGTGTCCCACCTGCGGCCAGTTTTCTTCATCCACTTAGATTCCCATTAATTTATAATTTCTTTAATTCAACTAATAAGTACAAGTAATTTCCCCTACGTTGTCCTTGGTGTCCTTGTTAAAATAATAGGGCTTTACCTGCCAAAACCACGCTCGGATTATGAGGCACGCCGTAGGGGACTCCGGAATCTTGGACCACCTGGGGAAGTACCACAGGTGTTGTCGCATTTCACCCCCATCGAAATGCGGCCGCCGTGGCCGGGATCCGATCCCGCGACCTCGTGCTTAGCAGGCCAACACCAAGCCAGCAACCGCAGCACGTCTTGGTGTATTTGTTTGTTGGATTATGGTATGGCTATATAGTAGGATACAACTGTTTTAAATAAACCGCAGTTGGCAACCAAGGCACACGGACTGCGCGGGGTTATGTTACTCCGCTAACCCATCACAGAAGCAAACGAAGTCGTCGTCATGTGACGTTCTTAAAATGGCATCACTTGATACCTCCGGAGCGTCTGCTGTTCTTGAAGAGTCTTTTCATCGGCGGAAGCGATGAGGTGTGCAATAGGTATGGACAAAGTGTATAGAGTCTGAGCATTTCACTCTTCAAAAGTCCACGGTACAGTTAATTTCACTGCTGAGTCCGTTTTACTCATGAATCTTCAATGCCATCTGAAGTGAAACTTGACAGTAAATAGTTGCAGCGAAGCGAGCGTTTTATTTTAGTTCAATAAAGAATTAATCTTTCACCATTCCACCATAATAGATGAGTGAAAACGCATAAAATTACACGCTTATCAACGTATTTTTGTGGTTACCACCTTATTTAGGTAACAGGCAAAGTTTGAAGTACGAACTATTTGCAGTCTCGCGAAGGAAAAGTGGGTGCAGGTTATTAGGGCGTGTGCAGGGCTTCACTGCAGACTTAAAGGGCCCCTGAAACGGTTCGGACAAATTTTGTAGACGCGAAGGGTACAGTTAAAGCTAATCATTCGCACCAGAATTTGTGTAAAGCGTCTCATATTAAGAGAGTTACGGACGATTACAAGTTACCCTCCTCCATAGCCATGCATTTTCTTCTCAACTCGTTCGCCGAGTGATCGGCCGGGGCTAAGCTCCGCTTGCACTGGCTCTACGTCATGATGGCACGTCGTGTCGTCTCCTCCGGTTCTCTTGGAGCGAGCGCGCGAAGCTTCTCAACTCTCCCCCAGCTGTTTGGCAGTCTACCGCGAGCGAGAGCTATCGAGGCAGCGTGCGTTGTGAGCATTCTGTCGCACCGCCGAACGTGTCTGGTATTCCGGTAATCACAGGCTAGGCGGGCGTTTCGACGCGACGGTGGAGGAATAAACTCAAGCTGATGAAGGAACTTTAGTGTAGACGTACGTGAGCTGCCTGATCGGTCTCCACGGTACAGCCACCCAACCGTTGGCGCAGAGCTTAACCGGCCAAACAAAAGCTAATATTGCTCTAACCAAGTGTAAAACATTTGAAACATTTGCAAAAACAACGTTTTAACGATTACACTCCTGCGAAAAATTTACACCAGCAGCAAAGAAGAATACATTTTGTTACTGCTACTGTGTGTGGTTGAGCTCCGTGCCACCAGGTAGCTACACCGTGCAGACCATTCAACGATACAACTATTCAAGGATACAACGATGTTTTTCAACGATACAACTGATCAGGAGCTTACAATACAAGGCCATGTAATACCCCAAGTGGCCGAATACAAATATCTCGGGGTATGGATAAACAAAGGGCAGAGGTACACGGAAAAGCACGAACAGTCTCTCATAGAAAAAGGGCGAAGAGATGCCGAGATAATTAAACATAGGGCATTGTGGGGGTACAACAGGTATGAGGTACTGGAGGTATTTGGAAGGGAGTAATGATGCCGGGGCTTACTTTCTGGAATGCGGTCCTGCGTTTAAGGACAGAAGTTCAGTCGAGACTAGAAGTAAATCAGAGAGCTGTTGTAAGATTAGCACTAGGTGCCCACGGGAAAACCACAAACGAAGCAGTACAGTGGGATATGGGCTGGGCATCGTTCGAAGCACGGGAAGCTCAGAGTAAAATCCTATACGAAAAACGGCAGAGGAAATTGGATGATAACAGGTGGGCAGCTAAGGCATTAAAAAACCTATACAGAAAGAGCGTTGACTGACAATGGCGGAAAAGAACTAGGAAGCTAACCAGTAAGTATGCGAGACACGAGGACGGAGAAAGACAGAGCATTAAACGGCAGGTTAGAAACGCGGAAGGTAAAAACTGGATAAATTCAATGGAAAAGAAGCATAGTGTGGAACTACATCGATACTGGAAACAGCAGATCAGGAAGGAAGCGTTTTATGATAACTCAAGAGGCAGATCAAGAAGCTAGATCAGGATGTCTTAGAACGCGGAGCTATAAAAAGAAATTTAACGAAGAAGAAGACACATGTACTGTGTGCGGTAAATCTGTAGAAACAATAGAACATCTCATACTAAAATGTGATGCTATCCATCCCGATGTCGATGCGGGCACAGTCACACTTCCTGAGGCCCTAGGGTTCAGAGATACCAATAGTAAAAAAAAAAATGCGGTGTAAATTAGCAAAAGGCGATTGGATTGGTGGCTCAAAAGCAGAGAGGTGACATAAGGTTAAAAGTGTAGGAAGACGTATTTAAAGAAAATGGCGAATTTTAATAAATTACAACACAGTTAAAGAAAAATAAAAACCTGAACATGGTGGCAACTGCCATCCCCCGTTTCAAAGGGGACGCTCCTACCTTCCATCCATCCATCCATTCACATTTGCGCTTCTGCTCATTACCCGAATACCGGACTCGCGAAACGCTATTGCGTTAGTAATATTCTGGTGTAAATTGACGACCACAAACGCGCAAATCCTGGCGCCAATCGGATAGCGGCCGTCCGATGCGCTGCAGCCAGTCCGCTCGTCTGGTGCCTTGCAGAGGGACACGATGTCGCTGCTTGACATATTGCCAGTCGCTACGTTTGCAGTCCACAGACCAACAAAGTCCAATCATAGTGCTCGCGAACAGACTGAGACCGACTCTGACCGCTGGGCTCTCGTCAAAATGGAACGCGTTGTAACACAAGCAGACGACGCTTGCTGTGTGCCGAAGGTTAAGTGTAGTGAGAAATTGTTCTTGTGCATTCTCTTTCTGTTACTTTCTTTTTATAGAAACAAATTAACTACCATTCCAACTATTACGAACATCATTTGTTCACCATAAAGGTGAAAGAATTATTGATGACGCGACCTGGGCAGCCAATCGGATAGCTCGCCCACATGACGTCAATTGGGTGATTTATACGTCATATGTGTAGGGGCGGCTGAAAATTCCGCCGAGCAGTGTGCTGCGATCGGCAGCGATGTACATTTTTAAAACCTTATAATAAATTACACGCTTTACGCGGAGAACTTAGATGCGTCAATTAATGATCGGAAGGGCCTGCTCTAACGACTCAGTACGTTTGTAGAAAATCGGCAAAATCGTTTCAGGGTCCCTTTCAGTTGTGTTCGATCGGCTTATGATCAAAATCGGGCCCCTCAGTTTCCCTTCCTATATATATTGCCCCACCACTTGCGAGACAGCTGTTAAGCCTCAACGGTTTGTTTCTCAGGTCGCGGGCTAAAGACGATGACGCTGGCCATGATGATGAATATATACAGATGAAGAAGATGAAGGGGTAAAATAATGCTGACAATATATATATATAGCATAAAAAAGGGTTGTTTGGTTCGGGCAAATATGGACAGTGAAGAACGTGCGTAGAAGCCATTTAATGACGTTTTGACCGGGGTCCGACCTTCATAAGCTGATGAAGGCCGGACCTCAGCCGAAACGTCAATAAATCTCTTCATACGCGCGTCTCCTTCACTATATATATATATATATATATATATATATATATATATATATATATATATATTGTGGTTTTACGAGCCAGAGTATTAAAGGGACCCTGAAACGATTTTGACGATTTTCTACAAACGTACCGAGTCGTTAGAGTAGGTCCTTCTGATTATTGACGCATGTAAGTGCTGCGCGTAAAGCGTGAAATTTATTATAAGGTTTTAAAAATGTACATCACTGCCGATCGCAACACACTGCTCGGCGGAATTTTCAGCCGCCCCTACCCATATGACGTAAATACCCGAATTGACGTCATGTAGGCGAGCTATCCGATTGGCTGCCCAGGGCGCGTCATCGATAATTTTTCCACCTTTCTGGTGAACAAATGATGTTCGTAATAGTTGGAATGTTAATTTGTTTCTATAAAAGGAAAGCAACAGAAAGGCAATGAACAAGAACAATTTCTCACTACACTTAAAGGCACACTAAAGCGAAACAATAAACCAGATTAACCTAATAAAGCATTGTTTGAGAACCCTGAAGGCAGTCATTTCAAGATAATAGTGATTATTAGATGAGAAAAGGAAGGTCGAAGTATGAGTATTTGAATTTCGCGCCGAAACCCCGATGCCGGTACGTCAGTCTGACGTCAGGGATTCGACAGTATGTTTTCGCTTTTGGGCCGCGTTGGCTGAGTAAAGGTTCCCGAAACTTGCCGTGTTTAATATTAGGTTCCTTTAGAACACAATGTAGTCAGTCTGTAACGCTATATAATTAAATAGGCCCTAGAAGGTGCCATCAAAATCCGTGACGTCACAGCGAGCAGGTGCAGGAACTCCAAGGAGGCGTCGCCACCCGTCTTTCGTTCTTGCGCTTTTTCTGGCTTACCAAGTGTCTTATCGTGGTAAGAGTGATGTTTTTGGCGTCGTAGAAAAGTAATTTACTGATGCGGAAGAAATCATTTTTCTCTTTAGTGTCCCGATCACTCGGCGGACGAGTTGAGGAGAAAACGCGTGACTATGGAGGAGGGTAACTTGTAATGATCCGTAGCTCTTTAATATGATACGTTTCACACAAGTTCCGCTGCGAATGGTGCGTCTACAAAATTTGTCCGAACCGTTTCAGGGGCCCGTTAACCACACTGTGGTTATGAGGCACGCCATAGTGGGGGCCTTCGGATCACTTTTGACCACCTGCTGCTATTTCAGCATGTCGCCCCCATCGAATTGCAGCCGCCACAGCCGGAATCGAACCTGCGACTTTGAGTTTAGCAGCGCTACGCCATAGTGCACTAAGCTACCAACCGCGGGTCCGATCGGCGTTAAAAGGTTGCGTAAAACTATGACTAGTCGAAACACCTGTAAAGTGGAAAACATATATATGCACATGCTGAATAAATACAGCCGCGCGCAAGAGTTATTTGCTTATTGTGCCTCCATCGCGGCACTCCTTTTGAGAAAGCACCTACCGTAACTGAATTACGCGCGCCGTCCGCCGGCCGCAGAACTGACCGTGGCGTCAGGCGCGTGTTTTCGCAACGCGCCGCAGTACATATGTTGGCGCACTGACCTCACTGGGGGCTTTTATTTATTTGTTACTCCTTCTGCAACAGAGTCCGCCAGCGGTAGCACATGACTTCTTAATTGCCTTCGTTGTAGATATGCAATTGACACGATAGGGGGGCAACAGCGCGCAAGACGAGAAACCGGAAAACTGAACGAGAGAATGCGAAATAGAAAACGAAAGTAACACCGTGTTGGCCCACTTTATATTACTTAGAATTGTTGATATTGCAGCTTCCTTCGTTTTGTTTTTGTTTAGCGTCGCGAAAGCTCACCGCCGATAATGTCTACTGGACACTTTAATGCACAGTTTGCTTTTATCAACTTCCCTATTTCATATTACGGCGCAATATATCCACGTCTCTTCTTCGGTATCTGGGGCGCGCTGTTCGCTGCCCGGCTTGGATCGTAAGTTCTTCCACCTCTAGCTCGGTTTCTTTCACCCTTTCGTCCAGTGTAGCATCTACCAGTTTTCTCTTCGACTTTCACGTGGTGTTTCGTCGTGCATTGTCGATGTTACGTTGTAGTAGCACCAACTTTTAATAAACCACTTGCGGGCATGTTTAAACTTTATGGACGAGCCTCACCTTTAACAAAACCGGCTTTGTACAGTTACAACCGTCACGCATTAGCAATTAGCAATGCAACCATTAGCAATAAATAAGCTTTTATGTATGCGATACCAAGCAGTGGCTCGTACAAGCCTATAGCTACGCTAAGCGGTGAAGCCAAGAGCACGAAGCCCCGTGAAGCCAAGAGCACGAAGCAAGGCTTGCTCACCTGTGATTTGTTCCGCCGACAAAGTGTAGTCAACTGAAAGCACGAAGACAACGGAGTGAAGAGCAATAATCTTAAACACTTGGAAGTGAAATAGGACAGCCATGATGAACGAATACGCCGTCGTCCCGTATCGATTATCCAGCAGTCGGGACAGGCCGCGTCTCGTCTGCTACAAGTACGCTTCAACCGTGCCAGCGCCGCTGGGCGTGTTCTGCAGCCAAAATATGTAATGTAAATATTTCTTGTGTGTATACAATTACTTATCAATATAATTATTTTATAATTCTTGCACAAATTACTGCGAAAAAAAAAATGCGAAACATCTTTTGCGTAGTTTGTCGGCAATTATAATCGGCAACAAACACGCTGCCGCACAACGCGCACAACAATGCCGTGCGGAGTCGGATTGAGTCGGAGTCATACCATGGTGTACTATATTAGGGGTAGTGAGACGTGGGAAGGCTCCGCAGTGAAGCAGTTTTCCCAGAAACGCACAGGTGGCGCTCTTGCGCCTTTCACCTTACTAACAAGTTTTATTGGTACATGCGAGTTCAAGCATGCGCCGACGGGACGACTGGCTTATAGGAACCTGCACTGAAAAGAAAACATTCAGCGTACACAGGTTTAGTTCTGCAGACAGCGCTTTATTTACACATAAAAAAAATGGGCTCCAATGCATAGTGCAAAGGTGGTTGGACAGTGAAGCTGTATGCGACAACTTATTGAACGATTACTCATTGCGACGTAGCTTGAAATTATTCACGTGGCGACATTCACATGCACTTTACCTAGTTATTACGTTCCCACGGCCTGCGACTTGGTTTGCGCCGGTACTTCGCGCACCTATAAAAGTGGACGAGAGATAAGGGAAATTCGCCGCGCCTCGTATGGACGTCAGACTCTGGAGTTTTGCAAGACATGTAGCGCCACCTGCCGTTGCGAAGAGGCAGTAATTGAGTAGTGCGAAGCCCGACTCCCTTGCTAAGTTGCCTATGCAGATAGCAACTGCGAAACAACGATTTAACTAGATTTTGGTCCATATTGCGAGTGTTTTGCGCATTTAACACCCAGACAGAGAGCTATGAATTTCTACGCTAGTCGGACGCGCCGCCGAAGTGCCATAAAGCGCTTGCTGGCTCACTCTTCAGACTGATGGCGGAAGCGACGGCAACCACGATAGCTCCGCGCGCTACGAAGAAACGCCGCAATCGACGCTACTGTTGTGTTGTAAATCGCCATGAACGTGAAGGGCAGGATAACAACGTTCAGTTTTACCGATTTCCATTGCGATCGTATGAAGGGGAAAGGCGAGAGCGCTGGATACGGGCCGTTCAACCTGTTGGTTAATCGGATTACTTGCATTCCCCACAACACAGCGGCTCGCATGAGAAAGTGCGACAATTTTGTTATTCTGTAATTGTGTTGCGTGGCCCTGACGGAGGACCGTGGTAACCATGCGAAAACTCAAGCATCTGCAGCCGCCACTTCGTTAGTAACAGAAAAAACAACGTTGCGAACCATCCTGCTTATGTACCATCGATATCTCCACCTTTTAACAGACGTCCGCGTCCGCTTGACTCAACAAGTGGAACGGGAAGATTTGGCAGGTCAGCTTAACCAAACATTTTGGTTCGTTTATGAATTCAAAATCCTGTTCTAGAGCACCGTCGTATCGCGAGCACATTTCTACTTTCGGTATTTTGCATGTCCTGCGCCGATACAACAAGCACGCTTCGCAATGTACTGAGCCTGCTCGACTGCGTTTTTCAAATGTGAGCAATAAAGTTGCTGTATAGGAGCACTGGATGAGTAATTGCGAGGTAACGCATGTGTGTAAAGAAAAAAAATGTCGCGTTTATTTACATTTATTTGTGCGCGCTTGTTGCTCGAAGCGTCTGCGAAAAGTTCAAATTAAGGTACTGAGCGATGCTGTAGCTCCTGCGAGAAAGAAAGATGCAGCGCGTAGGCACTGTAGGAAGCTTACTTTCGTTATGATAGCTGTTTGCTGCCTTGGAAACCGTTTTCTGTCTGCTGCCCTGGAAAAGGCTATTAAAAGATTTGCTCTCTGTAAATAATTGCGAGACAAAACATTACGATAAAATGCATAAAAATATAGGAGATACTTAAGTCTTGTGTTCAGGACATATTCAATATGAACCAATTTGAAATGCTTAGATTTTTATGCTGATATGCCTATAGACAAACCTGATGCTCTCCGTACTTGCGAGTTGCAGCACGCCGAAATAACACTTGAGACTTTATTTTATATTGTACACGTACTTCGCCCTGCTGAGCTTCCTTTTCGAAGCGTGGATAGGCGGAAGAAGTTTTCCAGGTCCTTGATTTTTAGGAAACCGTGCCTCAACACAAACGAAAGAGAAGGGTCCATTGTGGTCTATGCACCTTCGCTTGCGGACAGCTCTTCTTGCACTACCCAGTTAGCGCCAAGGCTGCGATGGGGGCGCTGGTGACGGGTTTTTCCGCAGCGCCGCCTGGGCAGAGTCTGAGGTCTATGGGCGCTGCTCTTCAGGAGTCCACATTATACGTGTCACAGCACAAATCAGTTGCTAGGCGGGTTCTTGCACGTACAAAAGTGTAGTTACGTCACTCCCTGCTTCGTATGCAACAGTCAAGCTGTCGTCGCCGCGGCAGCTTGCGCAATCGCAATATATACCTGGAAACGTATGCCGGGAGCGCTACATATTGCATGTAGGCGTAGGAGTGTTTTAAGATTGTTTACTGAAACATGCTGTTCTGTATGTTGTATGCGTGATTCCGTTGAATGCATGCACTGTTCGCTTCACTTTGCAGAGTGCTTGTAGCCTCTGCCTTACGGATGTATGAGCCATAGATGATGATAGTTTTCTGTCGACGTTACGCCACGAAGAAATCCCGGGATCCTAGCCACAGACAACTTCGCTACAAAACAGGACGAATAGAGTAATGCAGCACCTGTTTCGCTTCTTCCATGGTGTGCGACAGTGGTTCTGATATTAACGTACGGCAGACATACGTCCGGCAGACAACGTCGCCTTTTGTACTTTTGGAGTTTTCGTCTTTTCGATCAGGACAGCGTGAGACTGACCGTGAAAATAAGCAGCAGCACCACGGTTGGGAAATATGTGGGCAGTCCACTGCTCTGTCGATTGAGGCACATTCCATAAGTCAAATGGAATGTACTGCACGTCGACTGCTCGTCCATCCGTTTGAAGCTCATCAACTTGCAAGCAAGGTTTCTTGGAGGTCTTTCGCGTGCCGGCACCTTCGACAGGTACTTCGGAACATTCGGTAGAATGGTCGGTACTGCGTCCGGTGAAAGCGAGGAGTTTCCACGTGGTATCCGCACTGCCTTTCCATCAATGACGTGAACATAGTCTCGAAATACGTACCTTTCTTCCAACTGTAGCTTACACACAGCGTCAGTCAGCTCCAGGGGCTTATCAGCACGGTGAATGCTCCGATTCCAAACACAGCGCCTTTCGACGTCCTCGGTTACACCAAACAACTTCGGTGCGTTCACGCCGCTATACCCACTTCTGAAAACCGGGAGCGAAGCAGTAGTTCTTCTGACAAGGCTTCGTCGTGTCACCTCATCGGTCAGAGAAAAAACTGCACACGAAGTAAAAAATGCGCGCACAAAACACAGAACAACACGAACACAGGCGACGGCCAACGCGCGAGCGCGGCAGTGGCACGGGTCCCAGATGAAATAGTCACTGGAAAAAATGGGAAAAAATTGAAATTTTTTCCAGTGACTCTAAGATGAAAGGCTCCATAGCGCCGCCTTGCGGCCGCAGAGATTTTCCGGATTTTCTGCTTCACGCGCGCGCATTGCCTGCGCCTCCACATCTGCCCACTATCCCTACTCTAGTACGCTATAGTCCAGCTATAGTCGTACCGAGGTTGATAGCAAAAACGGTGAAAGTTTGGTGGTTTTATTTTTCTTCAAAGTTTATAATGAGTCTCGAGCACAATGTGAGCGCTTCGTGCAAGTGTACCTGCCTCATTTGTTGGTGTGCCGTTTGATTTCTGTTCCCACCGTAAGTATGTTGTGGTTGTGGTCATCGGCGTTAATGTTATCGATGCATTGTACTCGTGGGTCTGTGCGTTGCACGTTGAAAGCGAAACCAGTGTTTCTCTAGCCTGGAGTTGTAATACTTCACCTGCAACTCTTTGAACAACCGATTGTATAGCTGATTGGTTGTACTCTTATCGAGCAATATTTTCGTGCGCGCCACTAGCAACGCTTCTTCGTGATCGACTCGCTAACGAATGTCATTGTGTGTGCTGTTAGTCCGCCCGCCAGATTACGCGTCGGCTTAATCGTTTCAACTTTGAGCTCTCTCTTCACAGGTCGTCAGCTGGTAGCTCTGATAATGTTCGACCGATAATTCTCTCATATGATTGCGATTCATACGGCTTTGTTTTGAATGAAATTTTCCAAGATCTTTGTTTTTCTTGAACGTTAACTTGTTTTCTTTGTGTCATCCCCCGTTTGCAGATGCCCTGATAAAGGCTATCATGATCGCCCACGTGAACCAGTTCGTCGTTGGACTGAAAAGCCGCAGCGAAGATGTGCGGTTCAAGACCGCCAGTGAGCTGCACCATTACGTCACCACCGAACTGCGGGAGATGGGCTCAGAGGACGTTTCGGCGTTCATGGAAGAGTTCCATCATCACATTTTTGAGATGGTGTCGAGCTCCGACGTGAACGAAAAGAAAGGAGGAATTTTGGCAATAGGTACATTCTAGTGCTCAAGTTCCTCTAATGATGATCTGTTCAACTTGTTCCTGTTTAAGACACCACATATTACATTGCAATTACATAGTTTATTGTGTAATTACTCTAGCATAATGTGACGAATATTTGCGCATTTCAATTTCGTGTTTAGCGCTTCATTGAAGGTGTTTCTCACTGAGTACATGACAAATACCTGTATTAATGTGAAACACCGGAGGTATTTTCTGCTTTTGTAGTAACATTGCCTAATTGCTTTACATTCGCACTGTTCGGCCAACTTCCATACCAAGAGATCACTTAATCATTTCATCCTTATACATATGGCACAAATTATATTGATGTGCAGAGAGTGACATTAGAGACTTTTAGCGTGTCCGCTATTCGGGCAAACCGGGGCAGTTTGGGCGGATTACCGGATGGTCGGGGGCGTAAATGTGAACGGCCAGATTGGTGGCGCCAGCTGGTGGTGCAAAGCTCAACCACCTAAACACAGAGATAATTACTATATTCTTCTTAGCTGGGGCATAAGTTTTCGACAGTGGCGTAATTGTGAACACAATTACGCCGCTGCCAAAGATTTGCACCAGCAGCGAAGCAGAATAAAGTAGGTTACTGCAATTTTAGCTCTGTGTTTGTCTGATTGAGCTCTACAATACCAGGCGGCTGCACCACTCCAGCCACTCACGTTTACACCCCTGACCATCCGGTAGTCCACCCAAACCGCCCCGGTTTGCCGGAATAGCGGACACGCTAAAGGTCTCTATTAACAAAAACCAATTAGGTGCACCATTACATTAGTAGCTCTTGTCATCATTTTCTCATTTGCTTACTTTGTGTTCTTGGCCTAGCATGTTACAAACAGCGTTATTATAAAACATTCTGTGCATTGATCCAATTTGCACTGGTTTTTGCCTTACCACAGTGAATCTCCTGGAAGTGGATTCTGGCAACACTGGATCAAGAATCAGTCGTTTTGCAAACTACCTTCGCAACCTGTTGCCATCTAATGACACAACAGTTACTGAGCTTGCTGCGTATGCCATAGGTCGTCTGACAACTGTCGGCAGCAGCTTTACGGCTGAATATGATGACTTTGTCATAAAGCGTGCCATTGAGTGGCTTTGTGAAGAGCGCCATGAGGGCAAGCGGCATGCGGCTGTGTTGATTCTTCAGGAACTTGCCATCTCCACACCTACCTTCTTTTTCCAAAACATCCAGCCGATTTTCGACTGCATCTTCAATGGTGTACGTGACCCCAAGCCCATGATCCGGGAAGGTGCAGTGTTAGCTCTTAGGGCTGCGCTCATGGTGACAGCACAGCGCGAGACAAAGGACACCCAAAATCCTCCCTGGTACTCCAAGTGTTACGAAGAAGCTGAGAATGGCTTTGAAGAGGCACTGGGTGGTGCGAGGGAGAAGGGTGTAAACAGAGAGGATCGTGTCCATGGCTCTCTGCTGGTCATCAGTGAGCTTCTGAAGTGCAGCAACATTGAGGGAGAGAGAGTCAGACAGGAACTGGAGGAGGTCACCTCCCAGCAAGCGAGGCACGAAGCACACAGGACACAGAGTTCAGGCAGTTCGTTAACACGCTCTCTACGGGCCCTGCAGCAGATGCAGGAACACCGGCCACGGGGTGGTGCAAGAGCTGCGCTGCTGCGCTATCATCGAGCACAGGGTTTCCAGCCGGCCTCCATTGTGCCCATACATTCGGGGCCCTCATACCAGCTTCACGGAGGCCACAGGCTCCACCACCACAGTCACCGTCTGGTACCCACACACGAGAGCAACACCTGCAAGCGTCTGCTTGACGAAAAGTTTGACCAGGTGTGTGATGCTTTTGCCAGTGTTCTGGTAGCATACATGCATACTAGTGTCTGCAGAATGCAAAAATGATTACGTGCTAAAGTTTCCATGCCTCTTTGGGCAATCTAGGTGTTTTAATTAATCCAGAGTATGCTGCAGCATCTCACACGGTCCAGTCAAACGGTCGCTCAGTTTGTCTCAGATAGTAGAGCTGATAACTACAAATATTGTTTTACAGGAGAAGTGCAGCACCATTTTTACTGTGACTCACGAGAGAAAGGACATGCACTGACCTGTAGTAAAAGAGAAAGAGGGAGGGGGAGAGAGAGAGAGAAAAATAAAACATAAGAGTTCTGTTTACAAGGCACATAACTGAAGTATTGTAAGTTAACTACTTTTTTTCTGTTCATACCATTGTTCCTGAATATCTTTCTCGTCAATGCCCGCTCATGCATGTTTGTTTTTGTGATAGGTTTCAAGAGATAATGAAGTTTTCATGTTGCATGGATTTTCGGTTGATTTATGACTGAATTGTGTATAAAGCATGTGTGTTTCTCATCAAAAAATTGTTTGCAAGTCTCTGCCCTGTGCCTCATGTTTGTTCTCATGTGATGCAGTTACTTGACTGCAATTAGTAGTGAGGGCTGGTGTTGCTTAAATGAACTGCTAAAATGCACTTTGTTGATGAACAATGTTCATCAACATAACTGATGATCATTAACATAAAACTCTGTGCCATTTTTTCTCTTGGCAACATTTAGTTGGGGCAACCAGTATATGTATAATATGTTGTGGCAACGAGCAAAGGTGTGGACTTGTAGGTCTCGACAGGTTTTGGAAGAGAGCAGACAGGAAATATCAGCAATTTTTCAGGCTTGGTTTAATCTGCACAACACTAGCCAGTGCTGGTGTGTGCCAAGCACTGCACTCGCGCTTATGATTATGTGGGCGTCTGCTATTTTATTCATGCGATGCCAATGCTGCTACTGCTACAGAGGGCTCCCCCCCCCTAGAGAGGAGGAGACTCTGACGAGCGATGCGGATTCCAGGGTACACAGGATGTAGCAGATGTCACCTGGGACAGTGTTCTGGAGAAAGGCAATAGAGTGACGTCGCACAGTGGTGGAGTGGGCAGCAAGGTTGCCTCAATGTAGGTGGGCTTGAGACTTTCGAGCACAATTGTGTCTGGTTGGCCGTTGATACTCATGACGAAGGTAGTTGGACGCGCCCAACAGGATATGGGCTGGAGTACGGTGATTGCAACGGCTTTCGCACAGCACAGTTGAACACTAAGACGTGGATAGCAAAGCTGAGTGCAGGTGAAACGTATGAAGCTATTTTTTATTGCAAACATGTAGACACTAGTGAAGTTAGTTGCAAAAAAGCTTGTAGGTTGGAAACATGATCCACAGCTGATGGCATAGGAGTTTTGTTGCCGGTTGCAAAGAAATTGCACTGAAGTCATAGCTGGTTGCCGTAGACTAACTCGGCACAGAAGTGACCCAGGTCGCTCTTGAATGTGGCTCTAATGCCAAGCAAAACGACAGGAATTTATAGCACCCACTTCTCAGGTGATCCATGTGCCATCCGTGAGGACTTGAGGTGGCACTAAAAACGCTCAACAAGTCCGTTGTGCTGCAGGTGGTAAGCCGTCATGTGGAAACATGTTGTTCCAAGAAGCTTTAGCAGCTCTTGGAAAAGTGCAGAATCAAACTGCCGACCACAATCTGTAACAATTGTTGTTGGCAGTCGAACTGGCTAATCCATGTGGACACAAAGGCTGCTGCAACTGTGGATGCCAAGATGTTGGGTGTAGAGTGGTCATTGTGTGTAGCAGTCAATGCATGTAAGTATGTAACAGCAGCCCTTTGAAGATGGAAGAAGGCCGACGAGGTCTATGTCCACTGAGTCAAAATTGGCATCCTGTGAAAGAAAAAACGTTGAAGGAGGTATGGGGTAGCGCTGAATCTTGGAGTGTTGACATGGCAAGCAGCAGCGAATCCACTGTGTGTTTATCTGGGGCCATACACAGTATAGCAGCGTGACTATCGCCTCCAAAGCAGGTGAAGAAGAAGATGGGCTCACGTGCAGGTAGCACAAGAATAGAATACGCTAGTGCGCTCGACCTGTGCGGCCGCGGTGTCAGTGGCTCCAGAGATCCCGCTGAACCATAGGTGGCTGGCCTAAATGAACCGTGGCTGTGGCGGCTATTTCCTCGCATCGCCTCCCACAAATTGGTGACCCGGACGACTAAACCCAGGGTTCCCACAAATTGGTTACACTGGACGACTGAGCCCAGCCATGCAAACGTCAGCGCACAGACTCTACCAAGGCAAGTAGTGACGGGGCCTCACACCGTCTGCCAGACGTCTCGTAGTTGTAGGGTGTCCGGGAATTCTACATTGACATGCCGGACATGTGCTTCATCCAGCTGGACAGCCATTCCCTTCTCAACAAGCTTCTGTGCTCCAGCTGCGTTCCAGGCTCCGGCTGTCATTCCCCGGTGCTGACATCTACACGGACTTGCGGGCAACCATCTTTGCTTACTACGTCACCTCGAGCGTTTACTCACACCAGCTCACGCCATTTGAAACGTCGCATCATTCTGTGTCTTGTCAGCCCACATTGCCTGCGTCCACCCTTGCCGATCGTCAGCACGTGCTGGCCCCAGCATCAAACCTCTACTTGATCCGTGAGCCTCCTTCCCAGCTCAAAGGCAGCTGCACGACGACTCTTTCTAAGGAATTCACTGGACTAAATGCGAGTGTTTCCATTTGGGGGAACCTCACTCATCACCCATTTAGAGGCTCTCCCACCGGCTCCACTAAGCGCAAATTTCACCTTTTCAGGCACGGCAATGCCACAACCACAACCTTCATGGTGCCTTCAGCGACCACCGCAACCATGATGCTGTCGGCATTCGAGATTTCACTGCAAGCGCGAGCCTTCTGATGTTCTGTGCACACACGTTCCTCAAATGCATGGCCTACCGAAGTTTTGCGGGAGAAGCTCTGCCATTTGGTTTCTTCAGCTTGAGAATCACTTATACATCAACAATATGAGCGACCAATGCGCTCTCTCCACGCAAGTCCTGAGCTGCCAGACGATCTACTTTTGGAGCTCGTGACTTCTACAGGCCCAGGCATCTATGACAGCCTGTCGCAGGTTGCACTTTCGCACTACGGTATCACTGTGGCTGCGCCTCGCTCACAACCTACGTTGCCGGTGCCGCCTGGTATGACTTTTTTGGATTGCGTGAACCTGATACTACCAATGACGACACCATCTGCACACTTTGCCTTGACTTTACCATTGGACTTTGTTTAAATCACGCTTTGCACTAGGAGGGGGGCCCTGTAGCAGTGCAGCTATGGCCTCTAAAGCAGGGGAAGAAGATGGGCTCACGTGCAAGTAGCGCAAGAATAGAACGCGCTAGTGCTCTCGACCTGAGTGGCCGCGGTGTCGGCCACTTCCGAGATCCCACTGCACCATGGCTGGCCAGCCTAAATAAACCATGGCTATGGCAGCTACCTCTTCACACAAGAGCAACTGAAAAGAAGTTTCTGCATTGTACAAATACCAGAATGCGACAGATTTTGGACTGCCTCAGTTGCGGCGAAGTGATGTTGAAGGGAACAACTGAGGTTTAACAGTAGAAGTGTTCCAGGCAAGCGGTATACTACCGGGAGTCCAAATGGCGTCCTCTAATCGCAGGGTGGTTGACGAACTCTGTAGGGTACAAAGTTCAATGTTGTCATGCTTGTGCCTAGCAAATAGGTTGACGTTAATAACTAAAGGATCTTCCAGGGGGCTGGAAACTACATTGACATGACTCGGGACATCGACTTAAATGTTGTCAGTGCTCTTTAGACGACGGAATGTGGTTGTGAATTCCGAGGTGTAGGAAAGGTGACGGTTCTCTCCTGGTGTGTAACAGGACATGGAGCGGTTCATGGCGTGCCCGAGGAGCTTGTGGTCTGTAAAGACTGTAAATGGGTAGCCATTCAGGAAATAATGAAAAATGGCACGCAGCGACATAAAGAGCGAGTAACTCATGACCAAACATGCTGTAGCGTGTCTGCGCAGGTTTCAGCTTTATGGAGAAGAAAGTGAATGGGCGCCATGCACTGCTGATTAGCTGCTGCTGGACAGCTCTGGCAGTGGTGTTAGAGGCATCGGTCATGATGGCAGTTGGTGCTTCACGTTTTCAGTGTCTGAGCAGCATGGTGGTGGCGTGCGCAGTCTTGACACTTGTGAAAGCTTCAGCAGCCTCATCAGTCCGCTGAAGCATCTGGTTACATTGTAGCCAAAGCAGGGCGTCTAGAGGAGCCACAATTAAGGCACAGTCGTGAACAATATGTTAGCAGTAATTTACAAACCCAAGGAACTGCTGAAGCTTGGTAACCGTGGTCAGCCACGAAAAATTTTCGATGGCGTGAATCTTGGACGGCAGTGGGCGAATGCCATTGGCGTCAACCAAATGTCCATGGAACTCGAAACCTGGATGACCGAATTGACTCTTGGTGGCGTTGATAACAACTCGTCGAATGGCAAGGCGAGAAAACAATAACCGCAAGTTGTTGATGTTCTTGAATGGAAAAACTTGCTACAAGGAGGTTGTCAATGTATGCAAAAACTAAAAGGCAGGCCTCAGGTTGAATGAATCAATGAAACGTTGAAAAGGTTGGCCAGCGTTCCATAGGCAAAAGGGCATCCGTAGAAATTCACAAAGACCAAATAGTGGGGTGATGCCAGTCTTGGGGATGTCCTCCTCAGTGACAGATAGCTGGTGATAGGAGTGAATGAGAATGATCTCAGGAAATATTTTCGTGCCGTGTAGCGCTACCTTGAAGTCTTGAATGTTTGGGAGTGGGTAGCGATTAGGAACTGTTATGTTATTTAGTGCCTAGTAATCACCACGTGGGCGCCAGTCCCCAGTCTTCTTGGCACCATGTGATGTAGTGATGCCCTATTACTGGAGGAACTGCGCAGGATGCTGAAGGCCAGCATGTGTTCAAACTGTGCACTAGCGATCTTGAGTTTTTCCGGAAATGAGCTAAGGGGATGGAAAGGGACTGAAGGGCCAGATGTGATGATGTAGTGGCATATTTCATGTTGTACCGGTTGCGTCCAATCTGGCAGTCCCATCAAGCTGCGAAACTAGCAGAGCAGGTCAGCAAATGGCACTTCCACCATGGCAGATGTGGGTGCGATCGGTTATATGGTTGACGTGGGAACGCCGTGAATAGTCAGCTTTGTAATGAAGTTGATGAGAAGGTGCCTCTTTACATCAACAAGGCTGTAATTGTGCAGGAATTCTGCTCCAATAAGTGGATGTGAGACGTCCACAACCACAAAAAATCTGGCAGTACGCTCGGCGAAGGTCAAGATTTAGCATACCGGAGCATGCGGAGAACACTGGAATCCTGGTGCCATTATCAGCTAGCAAAAACAACAGAGGTGCCGCTTTGCAGTTAGAGCAATGAGTAGGAATTATGCTTACATCAGCTCCTGTGTCAACGAGAAACTGCTGTGCTGAGACTCTGTTCATTATGTAGAAAAGGTGACATGCAAGTTGGGCTGGACCACTTATCGCCACTAGAGGTCGACCGACTTCTTTCCCTGCCATGCCGAAAGGGGAAAGCTGTGGCGAGCGTCATTTGCAACATGGTGATATAGAAGCAAACACCAGTGAGGTTGCACGAATCATGTCTGGGTGTCAGGATCTGCTGGAATTACTTCTATGATGGTGTTCAGCTGCACAGACGATGCGCTCGAGGCAGTCACGCAGGGAGTCGAGTGGAAATTGTTCTGGCAAAGAGCAAGCAGTGGTACGCTGCGTGATCAAATTGTCCATTCAAATACATAGTGGAAGCTGTCGCCAGGACCATCTGCACATTAGCTAGGAGCCGTTGCAGGAACAATTTGCACAAGAGGGCAGCATCAATGGATCTTGCATTGTCTCCGAGCAGCTGTCTCATGCGATGAAGAAGTTGGATAAAGTGGCGGTCCCTGTGTTCTTCACCTGACAAAAGCTGCTCGATATGAGAACGCTGGGAAGCTGCTGCGTGCTGCAAGAAGGTTGCCTTGAGGCCGTCATAGGTGGTGGCAGACAGCGGGGTGTTTAGCTTCGTCGATGGCAGTGGGTGAAAGCACTGAAACAGCACCAAACACCGGCGACTTGGATGCCAGCGACTTGGGATTCAGCCTGAAGGAACCACCCTGAGAGCTGCTGGTCCCAGTACTGCAGTAGGCGGACGACAACGGTCGTACAGGAGTGCTCACCGTGTAGCTCGGGTGCCTGGAAAATTCGTAGCATCGGTGGTGCATGGTGGTCGGTGTCACAGAAATGTCTCTTCTGGATCACGTCTTGTTTCGCCAAACTGATGACAGGCGACAGTGCAGACCCGTAGGTCTCAACAGGCCTCTAAAGAGAGCAGACAGGACACATCAGCGATGTTTCAGGCTTTGTTTGACCTGCCAAATGCTAGACCGTGCTGGCGCTTGCCAAGCACAGCACCTGCACTCGTGAGGATGCGAGCATCTGCTGTTTTATTCATGTGACACTAGTTCTGCTGCTGCTACAATATAATAATGACGGCAACATGTGGCTTCTCATTTAGGTTTATGTCTTTGCACAAAACTTGGTACCGTCTTTTACAGTATTTTACAACTTGTCCTGCAAAATTCATTGCTCACAACGCCTGTCGTTTATTGTTCTATCTCATACTGTTTATGTTGCCACTTTCAGATATGTGAGAGGGTTTTAAGGCAACGTGCCCTGCGAAATTCGTACATCCAGCATGCCCTGCACATGGTGCTGCCCAGACTTGCTGCCTTCCAGACACAAAGATTTGTGAAGAGGTAGGCTGGCATGCTTCCGAGATTGCTGATCCTTCATTCTTTCTTCTGACACAGTTGTGTTCTGCATAAGTTTTGTTGTAGCAGCAATGGCCCAGGAAGTGCTACAAGTGCTATAATTCAGTGTCATAGACAAAATGTTAAAGCATCTTTGTTTGTATAGTATAAACTTTAGGTAAGGTAATGAAGAAAATATGCAGCTGCCTGTGCCGTAGAAGGATGGTTAGCCACTGCCATAGCTGCTCACTTGGTCAAGCACTGGATAAAGTTTGCAATAATTACACTTTTGATCCCCTCTCCCAGCAGACGTGACTGATTGTAACTGAGATATAAAATAGCTGCCACAGCTAAATTAAGAAATGCACTTCATTTTCCTCTTTACTTGCTTGGTTTCATTGAGTGTTGTTCTCTTAGTGGCCTTACATTCATAGCCAACCCTGATAACGCCAAAAGCAGCAGCATGAGATATTTGCTCATAGCTGTAGGCAAATGTGGAAATCATGATTTGTACACCACCTTGAAATCCTTGAAAACCCTTGAATATAAAAATGGAATATCGAGGGCCCTTAAATCTCCTTTAAAATAAATGCCCTTGAATTCCTTGAAAACAGGGGTTGGGTTGCAACTTTTGAACATTCAGAGTCACAAACTTCGCATCGGGGCAATGCCATGGACACTGTCTATTGGGACACAATCATTGATATTTTTATTGGAAAGTGTTGGTAAGCAATTGCAATGTGGTGTGCCCACAGCCACCAACGACAGGCTTGTTTAAATCACCCTTGTCAATGTGGAGCAGGACAAAGGCAGATCAAATGGCCATGCCGCGCCACCATTTTGTTGTGTTGATATATGTATATATAAAAAGGATACAGTTGGAAAAGTCAACTTAGAAAAGTGGCCTGAAGAGCTTGAAGCATGGGTCCAACTTAGCAGCTGCTGAGCTGCAAGAAATTGCAGCTAAGCAAAAGATTCTACTATTTTTCAGTTGTGGGGATCTCTTTGGACCCCCGTCCTTGGTACACGTGTGGCTTGGGTTATTTGCCCTCGTAATCACTGGAGACATGCCATATCAACCTTATTTTGGATGGCATACATTTCCCATGGCTGCTGGTGCTGGCGTGACACAGAGCCTGCTGCTTGCACATGCAGCTCGCATTACGCCGTGTGCTTTGTGTACCAACAGTGCCCGAAGAGCGAGCCCCTGTCTCCCTCTCTTCGGCATTTCTCTCCTTCAGCATCCGAGGTGCACGGACACCTGCATCTAGCAGATGCACCATCGGCGCTCTTCGCTTTTGAACGTGTGGACTCACTTGGTCACATGCCCCTCTAAGCAAGGCAGCCCCCTTTGTGTGGTGATCCTAGCTTGGAAGAGCCTGTGTGGCTGAGTGAACTTCTTGTGCGCTTTGACCTATAGTCTGCGACTGCCACCCTAGTGCCGTGACCCTGTATTGTATGAGCCTTTTGTACATAACAGGGAATAAAAACCCTGTGGTTTGCACCATGGCTGGAGTTGTCTCTGCACCTTACTGGTGAGTCAGCAAACCTGCTGTGGCACCCCTTTGCTCGTGCTGCAGAGTGGGGACGAGCTACGTGTCTCCTTAGACCTTAGCTAGCCAGTACCGGGCACATTCATCCGAACTCCCACACAATGTATGTATACGAATAACGTTTTTTCCCCTTTCCTTAAATTTTGGTCTTCGGCATGCTTGAATTGTACTTGACTTTTGGATCAAATGTTCTGGTCAAACCGTGGTGGAAAGTGGAGTGGCTGAGGTTAAACATCGTGCCAGTAGAAAAAGACGACAAGAAAAATGTGTGTGTCCTTTCATTTTCTCTTCACTCGTCTGTACATTTTCCCAATTGGCCTAAATAGGAAGACGCTTTAGCTCAAGGGCTCCTGTCCAAAGACATGAGAATGAAGAAATCATTTTTCTTGGCAACCACTGCACCGAACTTACAAAGCAACTTGCCTTGTTCAAAAGTGGATTTTGGATTTCAAGCCATCGAATTGGTAAAAAAATTGTTGAAAATTGCAACATTGACAAAAACTCAAATTATGAAATTTGCAACTCTAACTCAGCACTAAAAAGAAAGAAGATTTAAAGTGGACAATACTGATGTATACACCACTCTAAAATATACCACTACATAATTATTTGAGCAGAACCTAATTGAATTAAATGTGACTACAGGCAATATTGTTTTTACAATAATTGTCAACCAAAGTAATATGCAATATGAAGAAACAGAATGCTACCTGATATTACATACGCAAGGATATTACACACAGAATGATATTACACACACAAAATTAATTTAAATTAGGCATTAGAATTAAGGAACAAGCGATAACTACAAGAACACAATCTGTAGTAGTTTCTTCTTAAGAGGCACAATTAGATGTGTCAGCAAAGTTACATGGAACTCATATTCATTATGTTGTGGTACAAGGCTGTGCCAATGAAGTGCAGTCAACGACCGATTTTTGGACATGCTCGATAAATAAGACTCCTTCGTGGCACCGCCACGTGCACCGTATAAAGTCAGTCTATAAGAACGTCTGAAATTTCGGACGCTGAAACCCTTCGCCGTCCAATTTTCCGGCCTTTCTACCGTGATTGTAGGTCCGAAACGGCAATAATCAAAGCCACTGGCGCCGCCATCTTTAACGAGCCAACGCTCCCGCATGCCGATTCGCTGGCAGCCGCAGCCACCGCGTCCATGTTAAGCCTAGCTGCTTCGACATTCGCTACCAAGCTCCCTGCTCTTCAATATGGTGTTTTTCATTGAAAATATTTGCTGCTGCCAGCAATGGCACTAATTTTGCTTTTATCATCCTTGCAAATGGCTTCAAAGCTCGGAAAACACAACAAGCGTCAAGCATTGTGTAATACCGGTTCCCAAAAGTCAGCTCGCCACAATACAACACTGTTATACGGTGAAGCATACCACGAATGCGAGGTGGCCTCTATCACGGGACACTGTATTAATGAAAGACGCGTGCACCCGCTTTCTATACACCTTAAAAGTGTACTGGCAGGCTTTCAGAGCTATTCTGGGTGTACCTGTGATTTGAGCCCTTGGAGACAGTAGAAGGCATGCATTCATTTTCGTCTTTTTTTTTTTTTGACTGCCCGATTTCTTGGACGTTTTCGTGTCCCCTTGGGAGTCCGAAAAATGAGACGTTGACTGTAATGGCCTTTTTCTGGCCAAATAGACGCTGCAAACTTCAGTGGATGGGAATAAGCAAGTGGCAGCAGAGAAGTTGGATGGCAGTAAAAGACTTTCTGCTGGAGAGAAGCACAGTGACTGGGTGTGACTGTGCTGATGGAAGTGATAAGTCACTAACACTATAGTGCTGTTTGCTGTAGTCACTACGAGGCATGCTATGGGAAGTTAAATGAAATTTGAGTAACTGGAATTAGATATGTTTGATGGGGGGGAGGTGGCTACATGCAAGGTGTTAATTCAAGGTAAGGATGTACAAATGTTAGGTATGCAAGCTTTCGTGTTGTGGGCGAACACCTTGAACATGTCATCTTTTATTTTATTTATGCATTTATTTATTTATTTGTAGTACCCTCAAGGCCAGGGGGAATTGCAGAGGGGAGTGGTATGAACAGTTTCAAAAGGTTACAAGAATGCAGTATGTTACCATAAAAAGAAGAAATAATCATTGCTGATATTTTACAATGTTACCTAAGGTGCAAGTGAAATGAACACGAACAAAGTGAAAGTCAAGTTAGGAAAACTAGACAGTAATAATGTTCCGTGAGGACAAAATAGCTGCTACTTCTACAATATTAGCTAGTGCTAGTTTAAAGGCATTGTTATCAGTAATAGTAACGATGTCTGGAGGAAGGTGGTTCCATTCCCGAGATGTTCGCGAAAGAAATGACTGAAAAAGACTTTGGTGTGGCACGATACAAACCCTTCTCTGAGAGAATGATAATGCGATGAGAAACATACCTTGGTGGCGTAATTAAATCATTTCGTAGCACAGGGTGATAGTATAATTTATGAAACAGAGCGAGACAGGATATTTTTCGCCGAGAAGCTAATGGCGGTAAGTTGAGGTTACTTTTCATAGTGCTTAAGCTTGCAGTTCTATTATATATAGATAGAGTGAAACGCAACGAAACATTTTGAACAAGTTCAAGAGAATTAATTAGGTTAACTTGGCATGAATCCCAAACAGCCTATGCATATTCTAATTTCGAGTGTATTAGTGTTGTATGCAGCAGTAGTTTTAAAGTTGGCAGAGCGGTATGAAAATTTCGGCGCAAATAACCTAACGTCCAGTTGGCATTGTTAATTATGTAATTAGTATGAACAGCCCATGACAGGTTAATCGTAATATGGACTCCAAGGTACTTATATTTGTCAACAGATTCAAGGGCAATGTTATCCAGGTAATACTTAGGTAAGGCATGAGCCGCTCGGGATATTATTACTTTGAATTGGTTAATATTAAGTTCCATTAGCCATTTCTTACACCAGTTAGCAATAATGTTTAGATCGGCCTGCAGTGGAGTTATGTCATCGGAGTTACTTACTTTGTGAAAAACAGCGTAATCATTGGCAAAAAAATGAATATTTGAGCATATTTCGAAAGGACCTAGTACAGAACCTTGTGGTACACCTGAGCCCACTGTAGTGAAGGCAGAGTTATGGTTGTTAGCACTGACGAACTGAAAATGATTGGTAGAAAACATTCTATCCATTTTAAGAGGTTACAGTCAAGATTAAGAAGGCTTAGTTTGTATAGTAATAGCTTGTGACATAGCTTATTAAAGGGAAGCTGAAGAGTTTGCGAATTCAATAAGACGCTCATATACGGATGCGGGAACCGTATAAAGCATGTAGGTAAAATTGTGGGTTTTTTTTTTCAATTAGGAGCGACGTAATCGTCGGTTAAAATTGCGCTGTAGCTCCGCCCCCCGTCGAATGCCGCGCGCTGCTGCTGACGCTGATGATGCGAGCGGAGACCGGAAACCGCGGTGTTGTGACGTCAACTCTAGTGTTTTGTTCCTTCGAAGCGTCCGCGACCGTGCCTGACCGCGCTTGTTTCTGCGTGCGTGCCATCGTAATCTGCTTCGATCGACCCTGCATTCCTTTGTTGGTGCGTCTGCGTGTATGTAGAGTGGTAGTCAACGTGCGTGGTAGTCAACGTGAGTGGTAATCAACGTGAGTGGTAGTCAACGTGGTAGTCAACAGATGAAGGTCACTACACGTACTGCATGAACCGGGAAGCTTTTCACGCGTTTAAACCGTCTTTGTAGATTGCCGACAGCTTTGGACAGCGCACAAATGCCAACGATCGCATTCCCGCTTACGTTCCACGAGGAGGCATGCAGGAACACAACACTACAGTTGTTTGACCGGAAACGAGCTCACTAGATCGGCGAAAGATCGGCGAGATCACTAGATCGCTTTGCAAAAAACATACTCACCAACGAGCATTTCCAACACGAGGAGATCCCAAGACTTTGCTTTCGTTCGCGTCGAAAGCACTGCTCGCACCAGCATTGTTTCCCTCTTCGAGAGGCCGGCTCTTCGCAATCGGCTCATACATGTAGGGAGTAACGCCGAACTCCTCAGAAAAACGCAGTCTCTCTAAATTTTCCATTACCGTCTCAGAAAAACAGCACCAAACTACCTGGCACCGCGCTTCATGTGTAGCGGCAGCGGTCGGTTACTAGAGTTGATGTCACGAGGCGCCCGACCAATCACAGGCGGAAACGAGACGCGCGAGCTGCTGCGCTTTTCCTCGAAATAAAATATATTTGCGCTTTCTTTCACTCAATTTTGATACGATATTCGAATTCGGAGGGTTGAAAACCATTATGTACAGATGTTCACTCATCTTTTCTGGAAAGCCTTTCAGCTTCCCTTTAAATGCTTTAGAGAAATCTAGGAAAATGGAGTAGGCAAATGAGGATTGGTGTAAAATGCATTGTAACTTGTGCGTAAACAAGATGAGCTATGTTTCGCCCGAATATGTTCTCCGGAAACCATGCTGCACTGAAGTGAAAAATGAATTAGTTTCGAGAAAATTAACCAGATGACTATAAATGATGTGCTCCAGCATTTGGAACAGATGCTCGTGAGAGGTATTGGTCTATAACTAGCAGGAGAAGATTTAACACCTGATTTGTGGATGGGAAACACCTTCCCAATTTCCCATTGTATGGCAAAGTAGATGCGTCCACTGATTGTCCAAAAAGTTTGGTTAATATGACGGAACTGCAAGTAGATGTATTCTTCAAAAATTTAGTACTTATAGTATCGTAACCTGGGGAAGTCTGATATTTTAAATTGTCGATGAGTCGCGCAACACCAGGTGTATCAATGACGATGGGATCCACGACTGAGTGATTATACTGACTCATAAAAGGTAAATGGGAGCTAGATAGTGGCGAGAAGATTTTGTTGAACCCTGTATTTGAAACCGAAGCATAGGAGTGAGCAGGGACAGGTTCACAGGAAGGATCATTCAATGCGATGCTATTGTCAGTCGAAGGTTTAATTAGCGCCAGAATTTGGATACATTGGTGCTTAGCAATGATGGAAGGACATTAGTTTGGAAATTAACCTTGGCAACCTTCAATGCATTTACGTATTCATCAGAAGCAGTTGTATATTTTTCCCAGCGTGATTCACTCGGTGACTGATTGGCTAGTCGATAAGGGCATTTTTTTCCTGTTTGATAAACGTCAAATATGGCTATTATACAATGGGTGCATGGGGACTAGAAGTTATTGTGCGGACAGGAATGTATTTTACTGTTACGCGTTCGACTTCGGCCGCAAACATGTTCCAGTTAGATTGGACAGAACGGTCATTAAAACCGTGAAGAAAGACTGCAATAAATTCAGCTAGCTTGTTATTTATGGCGTCAAAATTAGCTCTCTTGTAGTTGTGTATGGTTTTCTTCATTTTGCTAGTTTAAACAGAAGGTGCAGAAAGAGTAAAGGTGAGCAGCACATGATCACTGATACATGGTAGATGTGTTACCAGAGAGGCAAGGCCGGGGCTTGAAGTCAAGATTAAATCTAATACGTTCGCTGAGTTAGGTGATATTCTAGTTGGTTCAGTCATGAGCTGCGAGAGTGAAACAACGGAGCACGAATTAAGAAACTGCTTGCCTCGGTCGAAAATGGCAATAAACTTGGTGGCTGTGTATTTCATGATATTTTTGGATAGTTGAAATCATCAAGCAGAAACAACGGGGACGAAGGAAAACGTGTGAATGGTGTTAATCTTGTCATGAAGTTCGTCAAGGAATGTAGCTGTAGATGACGGAGAACGATAACATACCCTGAAGATTACTTTTATGTGGTCAAGAGTTAGTGCGGCCCATATGATTTTGGGATTAATTTGTACATGAATGCAAGAAGATGGAATACCGGATGATATACCCAGAAGAACACCACCTTCTCGACGCTCAGTTCGATCTCAACGGTCACTGCAAAATGATTTGCGTCCTGAAAAATTTCGAAGTCGTGCACGTGGGCTGGAAGCCATGTTTCAGTAAGTACTGTAATACGTGCACAGCACGTGTCAATAGCAGAAGAGAGTGAGTCACCTTTTAAGTACACTTCTAATATTGATACAGAACAGCCGCCACCGTGTGGCTGCACTGAGGAGGGAGAAGACGACATGTGCCCGTTTGATACAGCGTTGCCCTATTTGCCACCGTTGGTCTACGTGTAAATATATTGTAAATAGACTTGTACATCAGCTACACGTAACATTAATTTGGTGGAGGCGGACATCCCCCGTACCCGTCATGGAGCTCCGCAGCTGTCGCAACGGCGACAGTGTAAGTTTGGCTCCTGCTAGCGGCACTTCATCTGCGCAAGCATCCACTGTGTCTCCTGCATCCTGTGTCCTGTGTCCTGCATCCTGCATCCACACTGCATCCACTGTGTGTCTCGGTCAAGCAGATCTTCTGTAAGTTGGGCCTTTCACACAACCCACCCGGAAGGCGCCGCGTACACCAATGCCAGCTTTGTGGATTAACATAATGTGAACGTGACGCTACAGTCACGTTCCTCCTGCAGCCCCGACCTACGTTGCCGTTGCCCCCCCTCGGGATCCTGATGTTTTCAACGGTGTCGGCAGTCCTGATGTTGACGACTGGCTCTGCTTATACGAACGTGTCAGCACCAGTCACAGGCGGGATCCGACTATTATGCTTGGCAACATTCTTTTCTACCTCGAGGAGCTCCACTGGCATGGTTCCAGACTCACGAAGAGGAGATTTCGAGCTGGGATCTCTTCAAAGAGAAGCTCCGCGACCTTTTTGGCAATCCGTTCGGTCGCCAAGTCAATTCCAAAAAAGCCCTTGCCACACATGACGGAGGTCGACCGAGTCTTGCGTGTCCTACATTCTCGACGTCTTGGCCCTTTGTGCCAAGGCTGACCTGAACATGTCTGAGGACGATAAGGTTAATCACGTCCTCAAAGACATTGCTGATGACGCCTTCAATTTACTGGTGTTTACGAACGTCAGCAGCATCGATACGATCCTCAAGGAGTGCCGCCGTCTCGAGCATGCTAAAAGCCGCCGGGTATACCAGCACATCACACGACTTCCCAACGCAGCTGCTACGTTGTTTTGTGACAACCTCTTCCACCAGCCGTTGCGATGTGA
Source organism: Dermacentor andersoni (assembly GCF_023375885.2). Taxonomy (NCBI): domain Eukaryota; kingdom Metazoa; phylum Arthropoda; class Arachnida; order Ixodida; family Ixodidae; genus Dermacentor; species Dermacentor andersoni. The sequence goes on along the minus strand of NC_092816.1, from coordinate 8,403,364 downwards.
CAACTTGACCCGCATCATTCGTCGTGAGATCGAAGCAGTGCAACCGGTGGCCCCTTCATTCCCGTCACCTGATCATTCTCCGGTGACAATCTCCTTGATCCAGGCCATCGTCCATCAAAAGTTGTCTAACGTAGGTCTGCAATCTATTCGTTCGGTGTGCTCGGAACCTCTTTCTCCACGCACGTCCCCACCCTGCTCTTCTTACTCCTCTTATGGACAGCGCAATCCCTCCGAATGACGAACCGTGGATGACAAGCCGGTCTGTTTTAACTGCCGACACATTGGACGTGTTGCTCGCCACTGCCAGAGCCGCTGGACTTCTCTGATGCGCTATTCTCCTGATTACCACCCTCGTCCATCTAGCACGTCCTTTTTCGTCGCTCCTTCTATGCCCGCCCCATCATCGGACCCTGCAACACCTTTGACACGACCCCGCTACTCCCGCTCGCCTTTTCCCTCCCGCCGTCAATCTCGTTCACCCCCCTCATGCCGTGCTCCTTCTCCGACCTACTCACCGCACCCCCGACCGGAAAACTAGACAGTGCAGCTTCTGGAGGTGAAGCTGCAATGAGAAAATTTGCACGAAATCCTCGCTTCACCTTACCCACGAACAAGAATCTTTTGGACGTTTTCGTCGACAATGTACCTGTGTGCGCGTTGATTGACACCGGGGCGCGTGTGTCCATTATGAGTGCTGCTCTTTGCCGTCGGCTCAAGAAAGTTCTGATGCCTGCCCCGAACCAAGTTTTACAAGTTGTACCGAACCGAGTTGTACAAGATGGAGGGACTGTCGCTATTGTTGGCATGTGCTCTGGCCGACTCACGATTACTGAGAGACACACCGTCGTCCTCTTCACCGTCATCGAGCATTGCCCTCACGAACTCATTCTCGGTCTGGATTTCCTTGCCAGTCATTCTGCCCTCATTGACTGTTAGGCCGGCTCACTCTGCCTTGACTTGCCTCTTCTTGCCGGCCCTTCTTGCCTCCAAGCCATTTGAGCTGCATGGATTTTATTCGCCTACCGCCTCGCTCTGTGACACACGTCCTCACAAGCTGTATGTGACGGCAATTACGTGGTCGCACCAATTCCGGCCATTATACATACACATGTGTTAGCGTGCCGCACACTGTGCTGACAATTACTGGCAACTGCGCCTGCCTTCCCCTTGTCAATTTCGTGCTAACCGTGCAGAATGTCTCAGGGGATCTCATTGGCTATAATTAGCACTTTGCAGGATGATGAGGTCGAGTCACTAACAGTGGAAGATCGTTACAGCTCAGCCCATACCGTGACGTCATCGCACGGTACTGACGTCGACATTGAGAAGATGGTTTCTCCTGACCTTACACCTGCTCAAGCTGAAGCCCTTTGCCACGTTCTTGAAGGCTATTGAGACATTTTTTACTTTGATAATCGACCCTTAGGTGAAACGTTCATTGGGCCCATCGCATAAATACTGGCGATGCAAACCCTAATCACCGACGTCCATATTGCGTTTCTGCGTCGGTACGAGCTATTATCCAACAGGAAGTAAAAAAGATGCTTGAAAAGGACATCATCGAGCCTTCCTGTAGTCCCTGGGCATCTCCCGTTGTAGTTGTCAAAAAGAAAATGGAATGTAGCGCTTTTATGTAGAGTATCGCCACCTGAACAAAATCGCAAAAAAGGATGTGTACCCTTTGCCACGTATTGATGACGTTCTAGACTGCCTGTACGGTGCCACCTATTTTTCTACGGTCTGGCTGATGGCAAATATCCATCGACGACATGGACCGAGAGAAGACTGCATTTATTACCCCTGACAGCCTTTATCAGTTCAAGGTAATGCCTTTCGGTCTCTGTAACGCGCCCGCCACTTTCGAACGAATGATGGACTCTTTGCTTCAGGGGTTCAAGTGTCCACCTGTTTGTGCTATCTGGACGACGTCATCGTTTATTCGCGCACATTCGACACGCATTAAGACCGTCTTTCAGCGATTCTTGACGTGTTCCACCGTGCCGGTCTCCAGTTGAACTCGTCAAAATGTCACTTCGCTTGCCACCAAATCACCGTCCTTGGACATCTCGTGGATGCCAGAGGTGTGTGACCTGATCTAGACTTAATTCGTGCCGTTACGAACTTTCCTGTTCCGAAGTCTGCCAAGGATGTTCATAGTTTCTTAGTGCTGTGCTCTTATTTCCAACGGTTTGTGGAAGATTTTGCGACCATTGCACGTCCCCTTACCAACCTCTTGAAGAAAGACGCCCCTTTTTCTTGGTGACCTGACCATGCCGCATCTTTTTTGCAGCTCACTACTCTCCTTACCATGCCTCCAATTCTGGCCCACTTTGACCTGTCTGCCTCAACGGAAATTCGAACTGATGCCTGTGGTCACGGCATAGGAGCAGTGTTAGTACAACGCCAGCGTGGACATGATCGCGTTATAGCCTATGCCAGCCGACTTCTATCACCCGCCGAGTGCAATTATTCAATCACAGAGCGCAAATGCCTCGCTCTTGTGTGGGCTGTTGCGAAGTTTCGTCCATACTTGTGTGGACGCCCATTTTGTGTGATCACTGATCACCACGCTCTCTGCTGGCTATCCTCGCTCAAGGACCCCATGGTATGACTTGCTCACTGGGCGTTATGCCTGCAAGAATATATCTTCTCCGTGGTGTATAAGACGGGACGCTTGCACCAGGATGCCGATTGTTTGTCCCGCTACCTCGTTGACGAACCAGGTGATGCGGACGCCATCACTTGCATTTTCTCTGTGTCCCAGTTGCTTCAAATCGGCAACGAGCAACGCCATGATCCTTCATTGCGAGCCCTCATTGACCGTCTGGAGTCAACGCCTGGCGACGCCTCTCTCCGGATGTTTCTCCTCAAGGAGGGGTCATTATACCGCCGCAACTTCGATCCCCACGGCCTTGAGCTTCTGCTCGTCATTCCATCACACCTGCGTTCGACTGTCCTCCACCAACTTCACGACGCTCCCTTGGCTGGACACTTGGGCATCTCGCGCACGTAGGACCATGTACACTGTCGATTCTTTTGGCCGGGTCTGACCCGCTCCGTGTGGCACCACGTTGCCGCTTGTGAGCCCTGTCAGCACCGGAAGAAGCCCTCCACCCTTCCAGCTGTTTGTCTTCAGCCGATCGACATCTCACCCGAACCCTTTTTCCGTGTTGGTCTAGACCTTCTTGGACCATTTCCTCTCTCAGGCTCTGGAAATAAATGGGACGCTGTCGCTACTGATTATGCTACGCGGTACGCAATCACCAGAGCCCTCCCGACAAGTTGTGCTACTGACGTTGCTGACTTTCTTCTCTGCGACATCATTTTAGTGCATGGTGCTCCGCGCCAATTACTCACTGAGTGTGGCTGCAGCTTTCTCTCGGCAGTCGTCGAGGACATCCTCCGCTCCTGCTTGACAAAGCACAAGTTCAGCACGTCCTACCACCCACAGACCAATGGCTTCACAGAGCGCCTCAATCGTACCATCACCAACATGCTTTCGAAGTATGTTGTGACTGACCACCACGACTGGGATCTTCACTCACCATATGTGACGTTCGCATATAATTCATCGCGCCCCGACACCACCGGCTATTCACCATTCTATCTCCTATATGGGCGAGAACCCGCGTTGCCCTTGGACACTTTGCTGCCCTCGGCCACACGTTCCGCCACTGAATGCCCCCGCGATGCGATCGCACACGCCGACCACACACGCCAGCTCGCCCTCACCCGTCTCAAGGCCTCACAGGAGCATCAGAGACGCCTCTATGATTGCCACCATCGCGACACTCACTTTTCTCCGGGTTCTCTGGTGCTTCTCTGGTCACCTATTTGACATGTGGGCCTTTCCAAAAAGCTGCTGTCACGCTACACTGGCCCATACCGTGTGGTGCAACAAGTGACCGATGTCACGTATGAAATCACCCCCGCCGACCTCTCAGCGTCGTCGTCAACTGCAAGTGACATCGTTCACGTGGCAAGACTAAAACCATACCGCACACCTTTCACCTCAGATGTGTAGATTAAGCACTGGAACGGTGCTTCTATCGCCAGGGGTGATGATACGGAACAGCCGCCACAGTGTGGCTGCACTGAGGAGGAATGAGACGCAGTGTGCCCGCTTGATATAGCGTCTCCATATTTCCCACCGTTGGTCTACGTGTAAATATATTGTAAATAGACTTGTACATCAGCTACACCTAAACAATATTGTCACGTGGTGGTGACGTTAAAGGACACAGTAGCAATACTGTGAAAGACAAAACTAACTTTTATTGGGCGAACCTGTGCCCACAAAAACAGGCTACACTTATAGCACAATGATAGCGGCGAACATGGTTGGCGATCGTCCAAAATCTGATCAGAGGCTCAAGCGTGTCCGCTTTTATACATCAGTCGTTGAATGTTCCAGAGTAATCGCTGGGACCCGCGTGCCTTCTACAAAGTTCTACATTATTCGCGCCGCGCACACTTGCGATCAGATTACACAAGGTTCGGTCACAGGCAGCGGATGGAAGCATCGATAACATTCCAAAAACTTCCGATACATGCAAACACGTCATGCGCTGCGTGATAACATTTGTTAGGCAGTGAAACGTGTCGCCCGACAAAGACAAACAATTACATGTGTCAATACCCCCTCTTAAAAAGCATCGACCCGATGCTGCAAACAAACGAAAGTAATAAAAGAAAGTTCATCAGCGTCCGTAAAAGGGTTTAAGACGCACCACGTGGACCACTTCAGATCGTGCGCGGCGGCGCTGTGAATGCGAAATGCTGTCTGGCACGACCTCATAATCCAGTACGCCAATACGTCGGATGACCTTGTAGGGTCTGAAATAGCGTTGCAATAGTTTCTCACTCAGTCCTTGTCGGCGTATCGGGGTCCATACCCAAACAGGGTCGCCGGGCTGGTACTCGACGAAGAGTTGTCGGAGGTTATAGTGTCGGCTGTTGGTGCGCTGCTGGTTCTTGATCCATAGGCGGGCGAGCTGCCAGGCTTCTTCGGCGCGCTGGAGATAGGTAGCGACGTCAAGATTCTCTTCGTCAGTGACGTGCGGCAGCATGTCGTCGAGCGTCGTCGTCAGGTTCCTGACGTAAACCAGCTTAAACGGCGTGATCTGTGGTGTTTCTTGCACCGCCGTGTTGTAAGCGAATGTTACGTACGGCAGGACAGCATCCCAAGTCTTCTGTTCGACGTCGACGTACATTGCTAGCATGTCGGCGAGGGTCTTATTCAGATGCTCCGTAAGACCATTCGTCTGTGGGTGGTAGGCCGTTGTCCTCCTGTGCCTTGTCTGACTGTATTGCAGAATGGCTTGGATGAGCTTCGCTGTAAAGGCCGTTCCTCTGTCGGTGATGAGGACTTCTGGGATGCCATGTCGCAGCAGGATGTTTTCGAACAAAGAATTCCGCCACTTTGGCTGCGCTACCTTTCGGCAATGCGTTAGTTTCAGCGAAGCGGGTGAGGTAGTCCGTCGCCACGACGATCCAGTTATTTCTGGTTGCTGACGTCGGAAAGGGTTCCAACAAGGCCATCCCGATCTGCTGGAATGGTCGGCGAGGAGGCTTGATTGGCTGTAGTATCCCGCTGGCCTTGTCAATGGTGTCTTGCGTCGCTGACAGTCTCAGCATGTTCTGACATAATGGGCGACGTCGGTGGTTAGGCGCAGCCAATAATACCTTTCCTGTATCCTCGATAGCGTCCGGGAAAATCCGAGGTGTCCAGCGGTCGGATCGTCATGTAGGGCGTGCAATACTTCTGGACGCAGTCCTGACGGGACAACAAGAAGGTAGTTGGCATGCACTGCTGAGAAGTTCTTCTTTACAAGAAGGTTGTTTTGAAGCGAGAACGAAGATAATTCTCGCTTAAATGTCCTAGGGACAACGTCAGTGTGCCCTTCCAAACACTCTATGAGGTTTTTCAACTCTGGCTCTGCTCGCTGCTGTTCAGCGAAGTCTTCCGCGCTTAAAATGCCAAGGAAGGCGTCATTTTCGTCATCTTGCAGCGGCAATCGGCATCAGAGTGTTTTCGTCCGGACTTATAGGTTACAGTGATATCATATTTTTGCAATCTTAGGCTCCACCGCACCAGCTGTCATGAAGGATCCTTTAAATTCGCTAGCCAACACAAGGCGTGATGGTCGCTGACGACTTTGAATGGCCTGCCATATAGGTAAGGGTGAAATTTCGCTGTAGCCCAAACGATGGCAAGGCATTCCTTTTTGGTCGTAGAACAATTGCCTTCCGCTTTTGACAACGACCGGCTAGCGTAAGCTATCACGTGTTCATGTCCATCTTTTCTCTGGACTAGGGCGGCACCGAGGCCTAGGCTACTGGCGTCAGTGTGGATTTCGCTATCAGCGTCCTCGTCGAAGTGCGCAAGTACGGGCGGCGACTGCATGCGTCGTTTGAGTTCTTGAAATGCGTCGGCCTGCGGTGTTTTCCACTTGAACTCGATGTCACATTTAGTTAGCTGCGTTAGCGGCTCAGCAATGCGTGAAAAGTCCTTGACATAAGCGCTTGTAGTAGGCACACATCCCAAGGAATCTACGCACTGCCTTCTTGTCGATGGGCTGCGGGAACTTTGCGATGGCAGCTGTCTTCTGTGGGTTGGGGCGGACCCCAGACTTGCTGATGACGTGGCCTAGGAACAGAAGCTCATCATAAGCGAAGCGGCACTTTTCTGGCTTCAGAGTGAGCCCTGATGACTTGATGGCCTCTAGTACAGTTGGAAGCCACCTAGGGTGATCGTCGAAATTTCCGGCAAAGATGACGACGTCATCCAAGTAAACAAGACAGGTCTGTCACTTCAATCCTGCTAACACCGTGTCCATGACGCACTGGAATGTTGCAGGTGCCGAGCACAGTCCGAATGGCATGACCTTGAAGTCGCAGAGGCCATCTGGCGTGATGAAGGCAGTCTTTTCGCGATCTCTCTCATCGACTTCTATTTGCCAGTAGCCGGACTTGCGATCCATCGACGAGAAGTATTTTGCGTTTCAGAGCCCATCTAATGCGTCATCTATCCTTGGTAGGGGGTATCCATCCTTCTTTGTGATCTTCTTCAGTCGACGATAATCGACGCAGAAACGTAAAGTTCATCCTTTTTCTTCAGCAAGACAACAGGGGATGCCCACGGGCTTTTCGACGGCTGGATGATGTCGTCACGCAGCATTTCGTCGACTTGTTCTCTTATAGCTTCATGTTCTCGCGGCGAGACTCTGTAAGGGCTCTGGCGGAGTGGTCAAGTGTACTCCTCGGTGATTATGCGATGCTTTGCGACTAGTGTTTGTCGAATCCTCGATGACGTCGAAAAGCAGCCTTTGTATTGTCGGAGCAGACTTCTGAGCTGTTGTTGCTTAATCATGGGGAAACTTGGATTAATGTCGTTGTCTAGTTCGGGAACCATGGTTGTCGGGGTAGATAGGGCGGAATCCGAGAGGACAAACGCATTACTGGTTTCCAGAATTTCCTCGGTGTACGTGATCGTCGTGCCCTTGTTGATGTGCTTGAACTCTTGGCTGAAGTTTGTCAGCAACACTTCAGTTTTCCCACCGTGCAGTCGAGCGATCCCTCTTGCGATGCAAATTTCACTGTCTAGCAGTAGACGTTGGTCACCCTCGATGATGCCTTCTACGTCGGCAGGTGTTTCGCTGCCAACGGAAATGACAATGCTGGAGCGAGGCGGGATGCTGACTTGACTTTCGAGCACGCTTAAGGCATGGTGACTACGAGAGCTCTCCGGCGGTATCACTTGATCTTCCCACAGCATTATTGATTTTGACTTCAAGTCTATGATTGCGCCGTGTTGGTTCAGGAAGTCCATGCCGAGAATGACGTCTCGTGAACACTGTTGGAGGATAACGAAGGTGGCAGGGTAAGTCTGGTCATGAACGGTAATTTTTGCCGTGCAGATTCCAGTTGGCGTAATGAGGTGTCCTCCAGTGGTTCAAATTTGAGGGCCTTCGCATGCAGTTTTAACTTTATTCAACTGGGCGGCGATGTGTCCACTCATTACGGAGTAATTGGCCCCTTTGTCCACTAAGGCGGTAACTGCGTGGCCGTCGAGAAGCGCGTCGAGGTCGGTGGTTCTTCGTCTTGCGTTACAGTTAGCTTTGGCGTCGGATCACAGCTGCGTCGTGTTGAACTGAAGTTGGAACGTCGCGTCCTGAAGTCATCTTTCGTCGGTGTAGTCTTGGCTTCCTGACTTCGTCGGGACGGTGGCGTGTCGTTATTGTGTCGTTGAGATGGTCTCTTCGTCATCTTCGTTGGCGGCAGATCTTCGTCAGTTCGACGAACAGCAACCGCACCTCCATCGGTTGCTGCTTTTAGTTTTCCGGATATGGGCTCGCAGAGTGGCCCCGGGCTGGGCCACTGTATGTTCGGTGCTGCGGCGACAGGTAGCGGCCTGGTGACGGTGAACGGGATGCTCGTCTAGGGCTCCACTGAGTGGCAGCGAGGTAGTCAACGATATCGCGAGGTCGTTCACCAATCTGTGGTCACGGCGCGTTAACAGCGAACCCTCGGAGTCCAATCTCCCGGTATGGGCATCGGCGGTAGATGTGCCCGGCTTCTCCGCAGTGATAGCAAAGCGGACAGTGGTCGGGGCTGCGCCAAACGTCAGTCTTCCTTGGAACGCTGCGTGAGGTGACGGCTTGGCATGCTGGCGGCGGGTACTTCCTCCCGCACGACCGCTCAGATAGTCTCGCGCAGGTCGTCGGTGGCCAGTGACTCAACTCCGGCGTAGTTTGTTGAGTTCGTGCGGCGGTTGAATTGCCGGTTCCGCATTTCCAGTGTCTTCTCGATGCTAGTGGCCTCGCGGAGAAACTCGTCAACGGTCTTCGGTGGGCTTCGTACCATTTCAGCGAAAAGTTCCTCCTTTACACCACGCATCAGTAGGCGAACTTACTGCTCCTCGGACATATCCGGGTCGGCGTGGCGGAATAGGCGGCTCATTTCTTCTGTAAAGATCGCGGTGGTTTCATTAGGCAGCTACACTCGGGTTTCTAGTAGTGCTTGGGCTCGTTCTTGGCATACGACACTTGTGGAGCTCTGTAGGAAGCCGCTTCGGAACAGGACCCACGTCGTTAAGGTGGCTTCTCAGTTCTCGAACCACGTCCTGGCAGCATCATCCAATGCGAAGAAGACACGTTGCAGTTTGTCGTCTCTGTTCCAGCTGTTAAATGCAGCGACCCTCTCATACGTTTCAAGCCAGGTTTCCGGGTCCTCGAATGTTGAACCGCGGAACATCGGAGGCTCCCTGGGCTGCTGCAGCATGATGGGGGACGCTGGGGCTGCCATTGGGGTTGCCTTGGCCACAATCTTCTTGGTCTTCTCGGGTAGGAGTCCGTGCTCCAGGGCCAGCTGTTGAAGACGGCGGCTTGCTCGATGGGCCGGGACTACGTTGGTGTTCTCTTTGTGGTCCGGGCTTGGCTTACGGCTTGTCGGGGGCGTCCGGTACATAAACGAAAAGCACCTCCACCAGATGTCACGTGCTGGTGACGTTGAAGAACACAGTAGCAATACTGTGAAAGACAAAACTAACTTTTATTGGGTGAACCTGTGCCCACAAAAACAGGCTACGCTTATAGCACAACGATAGCGGCGAACACAGTCGGCGATCGTCGAAGATCTGATCAGCGGGTCAAGCGCGTCCGCTTTTATCCATCAGTCGTCGAATGTTCCAGAGTAATCGCTGGGACCTGCGTGCCTTCCACAAAGTTCTACATTATTCGCGTCGCGCACACATGCGATCAGATCACACAAGGTTCGGTCACAGACAGCAGATGGAAGCATCGATAACATCCCAGAAACTTTCAATACATGCAGGCGCGTCCTGCGCTGTACGATAACATTTGTTAGGCGGTGAAACGTGTCGCCCGATAAAGACAAACAATTACATGTGTCAATATTATTGAATAGGACAGTTAGGCGGCATTGTGAAGCACAGCCACTACCCGTCATTATCTCCTATCTTGAAGAGGCTTGTGCAGCATTATCACCCGAGGCGGTGTCAAAGCGTTGCAGTTTAGCCTCTTCAATTTTGTCTGTCTGTATATTGTAGCAAAAACATTTATTGTTCATGTATAACTTGTTGTATCGAAGCTGGAGTTGCGGTGCGTTTGGTTAAGCTTTGCCGAATTCAAGTAGTTTTTTCCGAGCAGTACAGGTTGAGGCACATAAGTGTTTGGCTACGGTGATGTTCTGTTCTTTTAGGTGGTTACGACAAGATAAATTTTTGTTTTGTTTTGAAATTTCCAATTTTAGCTATCACCGGGCAACACTTACTCGGTGAAAATTGGCCTAGGCTGAATTGATTCCGGCGAGAGCGTGTCAAGTACAGTCGTAAGTAAGCTTGCTAACCTAGATTCTGTTTCGTCCCAGGTCTCCTTGCTGTCTGAAAGGCCATAAAAAATTTAATTGTCCCGCCGCGACCTACCTTCAAAATCATCGAAACGTGATTGCAGGGAGGCATCCCGACATGACAGTTGGTTAACCGTGTTTTGCATGGATGCCACTTCGTCAGTAAAGCTGTCCAGCCTCTCAGACTTATCTTCCAAAGTTTTGAGTCTCTGCTGGATGCCAGTAATTTTTGAGTCCAAGGTTTTCTGTGCATTTTTGATAGCTTTGACGCCAGAAGCCAAATTGGTCTGGGCTTTGGAGCTCTGTACGGCCTGTTTGTGCACGTCTTTGAGCAAATGAAAGAAAACGCTCATTTGCTCAGCAGGGTCATGCGACAGAGATTCAAGCTCTAAGGGGGCGTTAGAGCATGTACCAGGCCGCGGGTTCGCTTCAATGTCTCCTGTGCACAAGAGCAAGATTAACACAGGAAAACACTCACAAACAGTCTTGCAGAGCACCCGTGAGCACGGGAGAAGCAGTAAACATCGATCATCCAATTTCTTAGCATGCAAGGAAAGCTTCTTACACACCTGCACAGAGGAGAATCGCAGATTTGCAGCCATTCTGGTAGGACTGCTCCCGTGCCTACTGAAGCTGAAGTGGACGTGCTGGTCATTTAAAAGCTTGGCAGAAAATAATGTCGTTGTTGACTGGGCTGGCCGCTTATAGACGAGTTGCATCGACAGCAGCGTGTGCATCTTTGGCGGGGCGATCCATCCGTGGTCAGATGCTGTTGACAGGTGCGTGTTCAGTGGTTGCGTACAATCATGGAATTGTGCAACCACTACACAGTATCATAACCCACAGTGTAACAGTATAACCTACAGTATGCAGTGCCTTGTGGTGGAAAGCTTTATATTTATATATTATAGTCCATGGTTGAATGAATGCTCTAGGACTTTCAGGATAGTTCATTGCAGTAATTAGCTGGCATTCAAGTCACTCTCTGATGCCTGCTTTGTCCTCACTTTTTCGCTACAGTTTCATTTTCCTCTGGCATCTGCTTACACTTGTGTAGGTGTGTGGCAGGTGTGTGTCCTAAGTGTGTTGAGCAGGCATGATGACTTGCGTGCCCTTGCAGGTATCTGGCCGACACCATGGACTATCTGCTTGGCTGCCTACGGAGGGAGAGGGAGCGCAGCTGGGCTTTCCTCTCCATCGGACTGCTAGCCGTTGCCGTGGGTGAACACTTGTTGCCCTACCTTCCTAAGGTCATGGAAGTTATTCGTGTGTCTTTGCCCAGCAACAGTACACCATCCAAGTAAGTGGATGCAAAACTCATCCCAGAAGAGTTGCATGGTGTTCACATTGTGACCCAGAAGGGACCAAAAGGGATGCATTAAAGTCATCCCTGCATTCCCATTACCACACCTGTGCTTAATGGTCATCCCCAAGTTCATCTTTAAAGAGGGGCAACACATGTATTCTCACAGACCACTTAATAAGCTTACAACTAATAAGCTGATAGTATAGCTGGGTAGCTCTGAGGAAAAGTTACAGGCAAGAAGAAGCAGCTTGTTTGAGATGCAGGGGATCTGTGTCATTTGCCATGGCATGCAAGCAGTTGCCAGAAAAAGCAGAAGTGAGAGTGCTTGGGGGGGATTGTCAGGTTTCCTGGGGCCACAGAGAGCACGGCTAGCTGAACAGGACTATGTGTAGCTTTTCAGTGGTCCTGCCGGTGTTTTGCTTTTGGAAGAACCACTGTTGCATCTAACAACTTATTAAATGCATGCGACCACCGTTCACATGTCTAATCTGTGCAAAAAAGACAGTAACATTTGATATAAAAATGCTTTGGTCATCCTTGTTATTACCTATTATTCAATGCTGAAAACCACAACATAGTATTCAGTGTGACTGATAGTTTAGTGGAGTGCATTGACGGGCTTCTTGGTTCATACAGGTACAAGATCACACAAGAATCTCACTTTCTGAACATTTCATTCATTGCCTACACTACTGAGTAGGCTGTATTCAATTCGTGCTCCCACCTCGCCGTGCTGATGACTGCTGACGAAAATGCGGTGCTGGCGAATCAAGGGCGTGCAAGTGAACATTCGGAAAGCGAGATTCTTGCACGATTTTGACCCAGGAAAAAAATTTTTCAGTGCAAACAACAAAAGTGGGGCACCAGGGACAGGAAAGAGTGCTGAAAACTTGTTCTTATTTTCAACTGCCTTGATTGTACATTATGATAGATATCTGTATTCCTTTGCTGTGAAAAGTGTTCAGCCATACCTTCTGCTTTCTGTAGTTGCAAAGTTTTAACATAAAGCTTAGTTCTTGCAGTGTAACCATCTGTGCTTGATATTGAGGCGTTCTTCATTGTGTTGGTATTAGACTATTGGTATCAGTCTGCATGTTTACAGAATTTAATATTTTCCTTTTATTGTTCTACCAGGAAAAAAGGTCCTGTCTTGGATCCTGCTGTGTTCACATGCATCAGTTTGCTAGCAAGAGCCAACAAGAGCAGCATTGCCAGTGACCTGAAAGACCTTCTGGACCCCATGCTTAACACTGGCCTCAGGTTGATCTTCTATCTTAATTTCTCAAAACATGCCTCGTGCAATGGTTCATGGTAGTACAGTAAAACCTCGATATAACGAAGTTGGTAAAATTGGCAATTTGCTTTGTTATATCAGAATTTCATCCTATTGAGATTCGACCTTTCGTGCAAATAAGTACAGTTGCCGATCGATTTTTCTTACATGGAAGAGGGCCGCAGAATTTTCCAAATTATCGGGCTATTGAAAAAGCAGATGAATGAGAAAAATATTATGCAGATCCCACAGACAGTGGGAATCGATGTAAGCGAAGCTTTCTGGGTTAGTTGCTTTGATTGATGACAATTAGCAGTCATGTTGACGCTGAAACCTTAATTTCTTCAATGTTTACTCTAGCATGAGAGTGGTGAGTCGACTTTAAACATTATCTTGCATGCACCACTGCTGTTTGTCTGCATAGTACACAGAACAAACAGGGAGAGGTGTTTGCTTGAGGCGCTGTTGTGCGCAATATTTCATAACCTCTGAGTGAGTTAGCATTGTCATTGCCTCACATGGCACATCGCATGGTGGCAGAAGTATTAAACTTGAATTGGAATAAGCTTTGAATAATGAACACGTTTTTCAGGAAGCGTAGCAAAAGAAAGTGGACCAGGAAGACCCCTAATGGTGAAACAAGAAATGAAATTGACATCATATTTTCCGCTGATCCCAGCATCATGCAGTATGTAGAAGTGATAGGTAGGGTACAGCAAAGTGATCATAGGTTAGTGAGGGCTAGGATTCACCTCAACTTGCAGAGAGAAAGAGCAAAATTGGTCAAGAAGAAACAGGTCAACTTAGAGGCAGTAAGGGTAAAAGCAGACAAGTTTAGGCTGGTACTTGCAAACAAATGTGTCGCCTTAGAACAGAGAGATGATGAGGATGACATAGAGGTAATGAATGAAACCGTAACGAGGCTGGCTTCAGAGGCAGCAATTGAAGTGGGAGGCAAGGCACCAAGGCAACCAGTAAGCAAGCTCTCCCAAGTAACAAAGGACCTAATTCGCGGAGCTGTCAAAACTGATCAGCAAGGCGAAAATAAGTGATATTTGAAATTATAATGTCAGAAAGACTGAAGAAGCTGTAAGAAATAGACGCAGCCTGAAATCAGTGAGAAGGAAACTTGGCATAGGACAAACCAAGATGTATGCTCTGAAAGATAAGCAGGGTAATATCATCAGCAATCTCGAAGATATAGTAAAAGCAGTGGAATAATTCTATACATGTACTGACCTGTACAGTACCCAGGGAAGTGAGGATACCTCCATTAGAAACAGTAATGAACAGGATACAGAAACTCCTCTTATAACTAGCGATGAGGTCAGAAGGGCCTTGCAAGACATGAAACGAGGAAGAGTGGCAGGAGAAGAAGGAATAACAGTCAATTTAATCAAATATGCAGAAGACATAATGCTTGGAAAACATGCGGCTCTCTATACGAAGTGTCTATTGACTACAAAGGTCCCAGAAAACTGGAACAATGCAAACATTATACTAATCCACAAAAAGGGCGACGTTAAGGAATTGAAAAATTATAGGCCCATTAGCTTACTCCCAGTATTATATAAAATATTTACCAAAATAATCTCCATTAGAATAAGGGCAACACTGGACTTTAGTCAACCAAGGGAACAGGCTGGCTTCAGGAAGGGATACTCTACAATGGTCATATCCATCTCATTAATCAGGTTATCGAGAAATCCGCAGAGTACAATAAGCCTCTCTATATGGCTTTCATAGATTAAGAAAAAGCATTTGATTTAGTAGAGATGCCAGCAGTCATAGAGGCATTACATAATCAAGGAGTACAGAACGCTTACGTAAATACCTTGAAAAATATCTACAGAGGTTCTACAGCTACCCTAATTCTGCACAAGAAAAGCAGGAAGATACCTATAAAGAAAGGGGTCAGACAGGGAGAGACAATATTTCCAATGCTATTCACAGCATGCTTGGAAGAAGTATCTAGCTATTAAACTGGGAAGACATAGGAGTAAGGATCGACGGCGAATGTCTCAGCAACCTTCGGTTTGTCAATGGCATTGTTCTATTCAGCAATAATGCAGACGAGTTACAACAAATTATTGAGGACCTTAACAGAGAAAGTATAAGAGTGGGGTTGAAGATTAATATACGGAAGACAAAGATAATGACAAATCGCCAGGCAAGGGAACAAGAGTTCAAGATTGCCAGTCAGCCTCTAGAGTCTGTGAAGGAGTATGTTTACCTAGGTCAATTAATCGCAGGGTACCCTGATCATGAGAAGAAAATTCATAGAAAAATAAAAATGGGTTGGATTGCATATGGCAGACATTGTCAGCTGCTGACTGGAAGCTTACCATTATCATTGAAAAGGAAGGCGTACAATCAGTGCATTTTACCAGTGCTGACATATGGGGCAAAGACTCTGAGACTGACAAAGAAGCTTGAGAACGAGTTAAGGACTGCGCAAAGAGCGATGGAATGAAGACTGCTAGGCATAACGTTAAGAGACGGAAAGAGAGCGATTTGGATCAGAGAGTAAGCGGTACAGTCGAACCCAGCTATATCTAACTCGCAAAAAAAGCCTATCAGTTCGATATAGAACATAATTCGGTATAAGCCTGTTAAATAATTCGGTGTCACAAAAGCACATACCATTTATAAAATCACTTTATTGGTGAAACTAGCTTAGTTTCGCATGAAATAGTCTTGCACTTTCTTCTGCTTGGGCAATTTCGCTGCCTGTGACGCACGCACTTCTCCACATTTTTGAAGGAGTTGGGGCATCTGAGGCCGCAACCTTCCGCATTCGTGCAGAATCACCAGACTAGTGCGAGCGCATAAATCACTTTGGAGGGTGTGGACAAAGGACTCCCGTTGCTTTCCTCATCGTGCCCACTTTCACTAGTGCTCTGTACGATGTCGGCAATGTAGTCTTAGTTTTCGGGCTCTCCTGTGGTCGCGACACCATCATTTGCACTCACAAACTCGTCCACCGTTGATTTGTCAACAGCTTCTGGAAATTCTGACAGCTCGCTCCAAACTTCGCCAACACCGGCAACAGCTTCGTTGCATTTATCAGAATTTGCAGTCATCCCCGAGCACGCGGAAGCCGGCACGGCTGAAGCAATTTCGGATGAACCACTCATACACGGCCGTGCATACGCGTCGTGCGCCACGGGCAACGGGTCGCGAGTTTGGCTGCTTTAGCCCTAATCTTCCCCTTATTCTTCCTTCAAGATCGTGCTGAGAGTGCTCCTCGGAATCTTGCACGCTGCGGGGACATCCGACTTCTCACTGCCCCGATTTATGATTTCGAGCTTCACGTCAGAAGGCAAATTTTGTCGCTTCACGCTAGCCATCATGGCAACACTGCAGGAGAAGGTCCACAAGGCACACACACCATGAACCAGAAAAGCAGCGAGACAACTCGCACTTTCGCCATCTTGCACGACGAGGGCACAAGAGCCTCTGATTGGCTGCCTGAGCAAGCACTGCGGGCGAGCCAGGATGATATTGTGCAAGGGGGTGTCAACGGCTCGTCCGACGCAGCACGGTCATGGTAGGGAGAGCGGCTGGATGGAGCCATGCTGCCGGGTTTCCCCGGCATCGTGAGGGAAAGCCGACTTCTGGGGGCGCTTTTCCGCCGCTTGAAGTTTCGTATATCGGGAGCCGCTGCTATTTTTGTTCGATGTAAGTGTAATTTTTGCTATATATACTCATTGTAACTTTACCGTGTCCAGAAATTGTTCGATATATAGAATAATTCGATGTAAATGGGTTTGATATAGTAGTCGGGTTTGGCTGTATAGACAATATTCTAATTGACATCAAGAGAAAAAAATGAAACTAAGCAGGTCATGTAATACGCCGCTTAGATAACCGTTGGACCATTAGGGTTACAGAATGGGTACCAAGAGAAGGGAAATGCAGTCGAGGACAGCAGAAGGCTAGGGGGAGCGATGAAATTAGGAAATTCACAGGCACTAGTTGGTATCGGTTAGTGCAGAACAGGGGTAATTGGAAATCACAGGGAGAGGCCTTCGTCCTGGAGTGGACATAAAACGAGCTGATGATGATGATGATTATGGTTTTGGGGCTGTACGTGCCAAAACCATAATCGCCGTAGTGGTGGACTCCAGATTAATTTTGACACTGCAATAAACTTTCACGTGCCCCAAAATCTAATTCCATGTGCGTTTTCTATTTTGCCTCTGTCAAAATGCGGCTGGCGTGGTCGGGATCAAATCCGCAACCTCTAGCAATGCCATATCCGCAAAGCTACCGCTGCGGACACAGAAATGTTGATTTGATGGTCGACTGCTTCCATAGTGTCGCCTGGAACCTGCGGTGCGCTTTAATTAATGCGGCTCTGCTTCTGCACGCCCTGTGTAATTTGTCTGCTTGACATATTTGCATGGCATTTATTTTTCATAAATAGCAATGTACTGTAGCATACCTTGAACTTAAGCTTATACAGTTTCCCGCAACAGCTGTCATATAGTAGTACGGTTTTCTTGCCTTCTCACGTAACTTCCCCCCTCCCCCCCCTTGTATGGGAACTGCCTCTTCTCCTCCCTTCACTCAACAGTTCTATCTACGTCCTCTCTGGACTCTCATGTTAGTGAAAGGCAAGCACTGCAGTTTCTGCAATGCTTTTGAGGTGGTCACGGATAATTACAGCTCTCTAGAGGCTAATGTGGCGAGGCCCATCGAGCTCCAGAAGGCATTGTGCGCATTTGACACGGTGTGGTCCAAATGAGTTTCTCGTGTCGCTGTTCCTGTCTGACTCTCTCCTGTCATGTATACACAAACTCTGAACCACCCCCCCGACGCAGTGTGCCAGAGAGCAGCAGCCACAGCAGCAGCAGCAACAGCAACAGCAGCAACATCATCAGTGGGAAAGTCAAAGGAAGAAGCAAAAAATAAAAATAGCTTCGCTTTAACAGTTTGATAAATTTGGGAGTCGGTGATGTAAGATACAGTATCATGCCACGTATGTTGACGATGTCGTTCGGTGTTTCAAATTAAGCGAAGCCAGACACGCTTTCACGTGCACTCTGCTCCTCCCGGGTGATAGCGTCAACTGCACTGTGGAGTGGAGGGTAAGTTGCCGTGTGACTTGGCCATGGCTGCGCATCGCTGTAAGTGCAGCTGAACTCATAAGCAGCTGCTCACCTTGCTTTAGAGGTAATCTGCTGCGTATGCAAAGAGTAGGCGGGCCGAGATGCCGTGGCACCATGTAAGCGTCTTACCGTGCATTTAGTATTGGAAGTTGTGTAATCTCGAGTTTCATTGACACGTTGGAACAAAAGTCAGACGAAGCATTCGCTCCCCGCTGCTGGCGCTTTTCCTGATAGCGTAGTATGGGCGACGCTATCAGGAAAAGCACCGGCAGCGGGGAGCGAATGCTTCATCTACCTCCCGCTCGAATGTGTCGCCGAAACTCGAGATTACGCAACCTCAAATACTAAACGCGCGGTAAGACAGCTTACATGGGGCCATGCCGTCTTGGCACACCAACTCTTTGCATACGCGGCAAATTACCTCTAAAGTGGGGTGTGCAGCTGCGTATGCGCTCAGCCATGCTTACAGCCCAGCCATGTGCAGTCACAGCTGAGGCGCATGCCAGCTTACCCCCCACTCAACCCACTCGCGCGAGCAAGCACGTGCGGGAAGGTGGCACTCGCGAAGCCGGCATCTTTTTTCTTTCACCCTCACACACTTTCATTCACACCTAAAACACACAGGGCACGGGGCACGGTAGGATGTTATCACACTTGGACTTTATAGAGAAAATGATGCGGCTGCACTTTGGCGGTCGCTCTTGTTGCGTGGCACGTGATTTGAGAGATGCATTTGGAAACAGCCACTTGTAATTCACTCTTTTGACCACCTGTGTCTGCGGAAGTTTCCATTTATTGTCTCGACATGCCTTTGCAGCGGCAGTGAAATTTCATTATATTGAGGTTCTAAATATAGTGGAACCCCGTTCATACGTTTTTCACCGGACCGAGGAAAAAAAACGTAACAGCCGGGAAAACGCAACAGTGAGGAAAGCTCCGAAAATGAATGAAAAAAGTGCAGCTTCAGCTATAGACAATTTATTTCCACAAAGTGCGCTTAGAACTTTAAAAAGTCTAGAATGGTGGCTTGCCGTTTCTTTCGCTCGCTAGAAACCACCACACGTTTCTCAATAGCCTGGAAGGCCGCATTGCTGTCAGCGTCGCTGTGAGGTGCGACGTACCTGCGGAGGAGGTCCAGAGCCGCGACGGCTTCTCCAAAGCTAGGATTTGGCAACTCCCCGGCATCATGCGGCTCATGCTCCTCGTCGTCACCACGCCACGGCAATGGCAACGGACGAAGGAATATCCACAGGAAATGTTGCCCTCGTTGGCGTAATCATGCTAACGTGCTAACGATTGTTTAGTATTGCTGCGGAGCGCGCGCGTCCGAGCAGCCCGGTTGCGCGCAGCGCGGCGGGGTTTCGCAAGAAATGTAAACAAGAGAGGAGAGCTGGCCCGATAGGCGGAGCAACGCCATGAGCAACGCCAACTTCCGGCTTCCCTTTAGCTATAGCTTCACAAAGAGTGACGTCAGGGCCTCTCCCGAGTTTCCTTCCTCCATGAGTCGACCCGTCCAACAAACCATGCAGTGACCGTAAGCACAGTGATCATAGTGAGCACATAGTGAAAGCATTTTTCCCGAATGGCCACCTAGTGGCGGCCTCTTGAACTGGCGTGCGACTTTTTGCAGCCAGTTCCATAGCCAAGCCCGGCCAAGCCCGGTCAAAACTCGTCAAAAGCCAAAATGGCGGTTGGAGCGCGTTGTCCACTTTAGCCCAGGCGGGTTCGGGTTGCGACGCATCATGCGGGAACGTTTTCACAGCTATTACGTAACAGCGGGGTTCCTTATACATTGGATCCTATGGAAGCTATGCTGGGACCGGATGAAAACGACGTAGCAGGCCGGGAAAACGCAGCAGTGAGGAACGTAACAGCGGGGTTCTACTGTACATGGTGTTCTGGACAAGAGGCTATGAAAAGTTAAACACTTCCTTATAGTGAGAATTTCGTTATATTGAAGTTCGTTATATCGAGGTTTACCTGTATACTTAGTCCTAAAGCTCTGCAAATGCATCCTAAGTGAATGCAAAGGCCTTCACCAAGGCACTGTAAATTTTAGTTTGATGAAGAGGCCATGGAAAGCTGTGTGTGTTGTCAGATGTGTACCTGTCCCTGCAGTAGAGCACTTTAAGGGCACTGCACTTACCTTGTTATAGGAATAAACCTCTACTACAAATATTTTCCTATGGTTGCCATATTTCAAAACAGCTTGATAGAGACTTAGTCCTTGCAAGCCTCTCTGGCCGGTGCTGGCTGTAAAAAACAGTCATCAACTAATTTTTCGCATTCTTGCTTTTTCAGCTATTGTTAATCATTCAAACTTAACAGGACTGGCATGTTTCCATAGTTGAAATAAAAGGCATTGAAATTTCAGGCTATGAATGGCATTTTGTTCTGTTTTGAAGATACAGCCTATGCATGCCCCTGCCATTGTGCCTTGTTGCTAAGTGAAAGTGTTGCAATTTAAATCAAATACTGATCATGAAACAAGCCAAATGATAAAATTCTATTTTTAGCTTCCCGCCTGCTGTAGCAAAAATACCAATAAGCACGGAAGTTGCTTTCTGCATTCAAAAATTATGGCTGCTACCATTGCATCACATCATCAGCACGCCTGCCAGCTGCAGTTTAGCCCATTAACTTGAAGCTGCAAGAACTGGAAAACATATGAGATAAGCGGATTTTCGAGATAAGCAAAATCGCAGAAATAGAAGCCCGCTGGCTGCACATACACCATGTGAAGCCTATACAAAATGCTGCCAGTAATATTTTCGATCACTTTTGCTTGCACACATCAGCATCTGCAGGAAACGGCATTACAGGCACTGTATCAAGATAGTGTGCTTGCTACACAGTGAAAGACGATTGATCCTAATGAAATAATTGAAGCTAGTCTTCTGAGCATAAGCAGTTCTAGAAAACCAAAAAGCTGACTCTGCTACTTGCTGCATCATGATGAATTCCGGACAATTTCACTTCGAAAACCGAAGCTGAACTGCAGAAGAGTGCAAGTGACGCCACATTTTCGTCTCACCATTGCGCAACCATGAAGTGAGCGTCCTTATCAAGCCGCAATGTCGCTGTAGTGCCTTGGGCTCACATGCTGGCTTCTTTTGAATGCAGTGTATGGGCATACCGTGCCTGCTCAAAAGTGCCGATTATCTTGCTCAAAGTGACGATTAATACGCTGTGTCTACATTGATGTGTCACTGACAGCATCTGAAATGAAGGGGAAAAAAAATCAATTCCCAGCTCACCACTGCTACGTGAGGCCACAACAAAGTGGCAGCTGAACAAGTGTGCATCAGCGATGATAGACAGAAAAATGGGGGAAAGATAAGCAAGCAGCGCGGCCTGGCCTGCGTGACGTCTGGCTCGGTTAGCGAGCTACCATTGGGTGAAAAGGTAGTGTAATCAAAGCTGCTGATGCTGCTCCATTGCCTTTTTCCTGGTATATTCGAAGTCTAGATTTCTAGATATCCAGAGTCCAGTGCAAAGCCTTTTCACGATAAGATGTGAAAAATACACGTTGACACCATGGGCCGGAAAAAAAATTTCTGCTTAACCAATATTTTGAGATACCAAGGTTCTAGTTAACGAGGGTTTACTGTATCTTTCAATTTGCTCCTAGCATAGTATGGGTGATGCCTCGCTTGCTGTGCCATCACTGAGAAAAGCATATTTATCACTGACTGCAGCTGCATGCAATGGTAATTTTTTGCAGCAAATCTGACACAGTGTGCTTTTCAATGGGAGTTGTGTATGCAGTTCATGCTTCTTTTCCTCTTAAAACAAATGCAAAAATGTAATGTGATGAAGTTTTGCAGCTTTGTGTGTGTGTGTGTGCTGTTTATGCACACGCCCGCACACATGCCCCCTAAATGCACTCAAATACATATACACAAACACATTATTTATTTCTGGTAATGAGTTCACAACTATTTACAACTAAAGTTTATTTTAGTAGCTATATATATATAGATTTTTTTTGTTTTTTAGGGTGTCAGAATTGAAAGATGCAGTTGTCATTGTAACCGTCAGTCACTCAAATTAGTATTAACATAGAGCTTGTTAGGTTAGCTATTGTGCGAATTGAGTACACTTCTTAAAAGGAGCACAACAAAACAAGCAACCATCCTGTTTTTCTTTTTTTCTTACCCTTTGGACACTGGTCCTAACATGCAACACTCAGTAAAAAAAAAAGGATGTCTCGTATCATTGAGGAAAAAGGTTGTGCCACATGCCTCAGCGAATGTGCCTAATGAGTGCATTGCTCTTTGCAGTCCAGCACTGACAGCTGCCTTGCAGGAAGTGTCTCTGCGCATTCCCCAGCTAAAGCGAGACATCCAGGATGGCTTGCTCAAGATGCTGTCCTGTATACTGATGCAGCGTCCACTCAAACACCCTGGCGTGCCGAAGCACATGCATGCAGCTCAGCCAAATCCAGGTCTGCCTCCACTTTTTTCCCATGATGGGAGGTCACGGTGTTTGTGTGGGCACTGTTTTGCGCTCTGCTTTAACCCTTTGAAGGTTTTAGCCGTACATGTACGGCGGCGGTTTTCTGTCCCGCAAGGTCTTAGCCGTACGGGTACGGTTCCGACCCTCCGTTTGAAATTTCGCGCGATAATGACGATGCGTGCTCACCGAGAGGTGCTGCCACCTCTTAGCACTTACAAGATGCGTTTGAAATTGTTGCTACCTTCTTGGGGAGATAAACAGAACTGATTGTTAGCTTCAGCGCGTCGCCCAGACTGCGGCAACGCCCCTTTGGCGGTTTCGGTTTTGCCGCGTGATCGCAACGGAGGTGCGCGAAACGTCAATTTTTTCTTTTTCGGCACTTTCTTGCAGGGCGGTGGAAGTTGATTTCCATCTTGATTGGCGCTGCTCTTAGCTTGTTTATCAGCGCCGTTCGCGAGGTATTCTCGCTCTCAGTGGCAACACGCTTTCGCGGTTTCGGTTCTGCCGCGTGATCGCAACGGAGGCACGCGAAACGTGCTTTTTCTATTTGTCGGCACGTTCTCGCAGGGGCGGCGGAATTTGATTTCTATCTTGATTGGCACTGCTCTTAGCTTGTTTATCACCACCGCTCACAAGGTATTCTCGCTCTCTGCGGCAACGCGCTTACGCGAGGGGGTGGCTCAGACCTCTGCCCAAGGCAGCCGCACACAGAGATGTCGTGTACGCCAACACAACTCCTCGCTCCAAGAGAACAGACACGCATTTTAGGTGTGCAGATTGCGATAAGGCGCTGTGCATTTACCCGTGTTTCAAGGAGTACCACGCTCGGAAATACTAGTGAACATTTTGCAGTTCCGAGTGATGCCGACACCAAAATACTGTTCCTAATTATTTTTTACTATTTATTCCCGACTTTATACATTTTGTACATTCAAGATCCGCAATAAAGTAATTTGACCACCGGGGAAAGTTTTTTCAAAATAATTCGACCCTCAAAGGGTTAAAACCTCTTAAGCTTGCTGTTACAATCGACACTGGGAAAACTGCTTCCTTTTGCCACAGCTTGTAACAGTAGTTGACACTCTCACGTCTAGCCTAGGTGAAACAAAATTACTATATTAGAACTGGCTGGAAGTAGAACAGCCGACTCAAAACTGGCCAAGGGAGTCTCCAAGCCACGCAACTAGTCTCTGCTTAGGTGAAGACAGATGCACCACATGCACCACAATTGGTGCTGGTTTCTTTCTTAGTTTCTAATATAACCTCGAGTTACCATTTGATGCAATGATGCAATTGATGCAGCGTGAATATCCATTGATGCATAGGCAGACATACATTAATCTGCAACCACTACTAAGCCTAATCTATGGTCAGGGTTCTCCACTCAGTGGGGCTGGAGAAAATGCTACTCGCTGGTTTTACTACCCACTTCCCTGGTGGACTGCCTGCCCGTTCGAGGGGGGACTTGCCGATTAGAATGGTCGATTTGGTCACTGTTTCCAATTCTTCTTTTCCGTGATCCCCAGATGTTATTTTATTACTTAGGGAAATATTAGGAAGAAATGTGAAGCAGAAGTTGAGGTAATCATGCTTTTCTAGTGTGCTGTCAACAGCGTACTAGAAATATAAAATGTGCTAGGAGATATCAGAACTTCAGATAGCTCTACCACTGTATTTCGCAGTGCACAAATAAAAGCAAAAAAAAAGTACGCAAAATGAAAAAGAACTGGTGTCCTGATTTGTTACTGCTTCCACTTACACACAGGAAGCGCTCCAATTGGCTGACAGATTTGAACTGCAGGTGCATATTTTGCATGTATGCTGGCAGTGGCGAGCTGTTCATTTTCTTGCAAAATACTTAAATGCACCATTCAAAATGGTACACTGGCTATATCGAAAACACAAAGGAAAAAAATAAAAAATATAAAGCTGATTTACGTGCGTAACAGTTCAACCACCAGCAGCTTAACTATTGTTACTGCTAGAAATGTGCTAAATTTTGTTGCTTTTGTGTTTTAACATTTTACTTCAAGACGTCGTAGTCGAGACATAAAATTAAAGCCTGATCACTGGCGTGTTGTTGTGGGATTCTCACCCGTGCTCTTGGGACAAAGGAATGACAACACAGTAGCGCAAACAATCACAAGGGAATTTAATTGCACCTTTCATAGACCTGCTAGCCGAGTTGCTTTCCCCAAAACATGTCAATGGGCGCGCGACAAATCGTGGAAGTCGGACTCACCGCGACCGGATAGCGAGTGAATATGTTCGCCCCATGCTGGATCCCAACACCTGGTCGTTCGCGCGTATGGTCACGCGAACGGTGGCGCGTTCGAACGAGCCCTCGCGACACGGTCTCATAGAAGCATGGATCGGCACACGTGCGGCACGTCCGCGCTGCTTGCCGACCTCGAGCCAAACAGAAAGCGCCTTCTCCTTTCCGCGCCCAAGTAACCCCTCCATTAGGTGGCGTTAGCAGCGCAACACCTGCGCCATCTCTCATACTGCGCTTCAACCAGACCGACTGCCGCGGCCATCAGGCCACGTGGCGAAGCCGGATTACAGGAGACGGGAGCTATGCAGGAAAACAACATATCAGGGGACGCGTGAGAGTCGCGCATCCCCACATTGTATACCACTGTATTGCATAGCGCATACAGTCGACTCTCGTTTCAACAGGCCCTGATGATCCCACAAAAACGTCTGTTTTATCTGAAGTCCGTGATATCTGAGACACCTCACTTCCGAAACTTTTGTCGCGATGTTTAACAACTTTATTGCAAAGAGCAAGTGACAGACATCCAAAGTTAAAGAAAAAAAAGAAAAGTTGCAGTTTTCACCTGAAAGGCGAAGCATCGATTGTGATAGAAAATTAAGCAAGATAAGCGCGGCAGCAGCAGCGACCGAATTGAACTTCGTGCTGTCTCTCGCTTGAACATAAACTAAACGTCGAAAGCGCAGCACGTACGAAGCTACCGGCACTAGGTGCACTTTGTCCACATCACTGATCGCTTTCAAGATATGGCACCTGCGTGGCCACGCTGTTTACAGTAGCTACCGAAGTACAACCGTAGGACCCCTCCTTCCTCTTTCCCTCGTCTCACCCCCCCGTGCCTCATTGGCCTTTCACGCGAAAGAAGAAGGCGCATTTCGTCCCGCTTTCCTCCCTCCCTCCCTCGCATGCAGGATATTGAGCTGCAATCATCGGCTGACCCTTGCAAGTCAGTTGCGAGCCCGTGTCGACACGGCAATAGTGTGCTTTATACGTCCGATTTTGACAAAAATCGCCGCTAATTTCGTCTGCTGTAGCCGATAGTCTATCATAGCATGGTCCATTAAAAGCGAACTTGGTGAAATAATAAAATGGGTAGAACAAACTAAGGCTGAAATATGGCCTGTATCTGAAAGTCAGTTCTACGCAGGTTTATTGTAACGAGTGTAGGTTGCATTGTATAGCAATGAACATATAGCAATGATAATTGCTCAGACAAGTTTTGATGATTCTTGTGTGAAACTTCAAAGAAGCGCCTCAAGGAACAAGAATGAAAGTAATAATTAGCTATATTTAGTACAAATACTGAGACTACGAAGAATATGAAATATGCAAAATATCCACCTGGTCCTTGGTTCCCAACTTTTGCAAGTCAGATAATGCAAAAAAAAATTAGTACAGCCGAAACCCGCTGTAACGAAATCTCACCGCAACAAAGTATTTTCGGATCCCCGGCGAACAGCCATAGCAGTCAATGCATTACCTATCTCGCGACAACGAAAGTTTTTTGTATAGCAATCCCTCATTAATAAAATTTTCTGAAATGACAGTCTGCAAATGATCTACTCACGTAACACTAATTGTGTCCGGAAACTGCTCAAATGCATTCGTTGTGCACTTAAATTGCATTAACTACTGCCACAGCACACTTGCGTGGCTGCCGCCATCACTGTTTACAATAAAAAAAGCCTCGCACCACCTCATGACAGGCGACAGCGATGATGATGGTGGTCGTTCGCCCGTCTCAACGGGTGACTGCGCAGTGTCCGGGATAAAAATGCAATTATTAGTATTTAAATGATACAAATAAAAAAAAGACAAGAACTGTAGGCGATCTCGCAGTGAGCACATTTTATTTAATCCTGTGTGCCATCACAGCATGTGCTAAATGCGGAGTGAAACGCCTGCGTGCGTGGCAGCCAAATCGACATCTACTACACGTGAAGGCTCCGTTAACCCGGATGACGCTTTAACAGTGGGCTTTGCGTACCGCCGCACATGGTTGTGTGCTCAGTGTCGTTGGTGCTAGAGTGCGTCAATTGTGTGTCTGTGTGCCAATCGGACCATTTGCTTTGACAGCCTGCTAAGATGCCGCCTCCAGCCAAAAAGAGGAAATTTATGATACTGCAGGATAAGGCTGCAATTATTGCCCAAGCTGAAAAGGACAGGAAGAAAATGGATATCGCCGAAGAATTTGGAATTGCGTGCAATTCGACGTCCAAGATTCTGAAAAACAAGGCCTCCATCCTCGGCGCGCTCGGAAATGGTGTGAGTGCGAAGAACAAAACGGTGAGCGCTGCGGCATTTCCAGACGTAGACAAGGCGGTGTTTGCATGGTTTTGTGAACAGCATGCCAACTAAGTGCCGCTGTCTGGCAAAGTTCTTCAGCAGAAAGCACTGGATTTCGCTTGCATTCTCGGGCACGCTGATTTTAAGGCTAGCCCTGGCTGGTTGAGCCATTTCAAAGCCTGCCACGACATAGTGGCCAAAGTCTTTTCTGGGGAGGCAGCAGCCGTCAACCCTGTGACAATGTCGTCATGGCTGCTGGCCAACAAAGAAGTATTGGACCAGTACAAGCCCTGGGATATTTATAACACAGATGAGACGGCCTTATTCTACGAGATGCTGCCATCGAAGACCCTGGACTTAAAAGGCCAGAAATGCCACGGGGGGAAACACAGCAAGCGGCGTGCCACAATTTTGTTGTGTACTAACATGGACGGCACAGATAAGCGGCCGCTGCTTGTAATCGGCAGAAGTAAGAAGCCCCGCTACTTCAAGGGAAATCGTCGGCTGCCCATATAATACCCCGCGAACCTGAAGGCATGGATGACCCGGGCCATATTTAGCAGCTGGCTCGAGACCTTCGATACAGACATGCGGAAGGCAGGCAGATCGGTCTGCCTTTTTTTGGACAATTGCAGTGCCCATCATGTCGATGACGTGGAACTGGGAAACGTGCGCTTGGTTTTTTTCCACCGAACTGCACTTCCGTGCTGCAGCCACTGAATCAAGGTGTCATGCGTAGCGTCAAGTGCCGCCTACAGGGAGAGGCTGATTCAGCGTCTGCTGCTGAACCTCCAGTTGAAGCGTCCCACCGTAGTGGACATGTTCATGGCGCTTGAGATGGCGGCCGCCGCGTGGGTTGCGATGTTGCCAGCCGTGATAGCTAATTGTTTTAAACATGCCGGCTTCATTGCCACTCGGCAGGCATCATGCGCTGATCCAGTGGCATCGCAAGAAGGTTCGCCTGAAGGTGCACTAGTTGACAGTGCTGACGGCGCAGTGCCACCATCGCTGGCCCACGCATAGGATGAACTTTCTGCCGTGACAGATGGTGTTCCGGATGGCCTCAGCATTGATGAGTTCGTTCGTGTGGAGGAAGGTGTTGTCGTGCATGAAAGGATGACTGATGAGGTCATCATAAGTAGCGTTTGCCAAGGTGCCGATGACGCCGACGACCACCAGACACCTAATCATGAGAGGACTGCGAACCCGCGGGATGTGTTGAGTGCCTTCGACGTAATTCATTCATTTTTCGGTGAGCATTATGACAACGTGGCAATGGACCACTTTTTGCAGTGCGAGTCGAGAGCAGTAAAATTGCTGCAAGGCAAGGCTCGGCAAAGTAAGCTGACCGACTTTTGGCAATAAATTTTTTTTTTGCAAGCCAATTCCCAACCCGTCTTTTCTGCCTCATTCTCGCGCTAACGAAATTCCCGCAAAAGCGAAACGTATTGCTTTCCCCGGCGATTTCGTTATTGCGGGTTTCGACTGTACGAAGATTTCCTGGCATAAATACTTACCATAGTGATGCCATGCTATGAGGGAAAGCAGTTGCTTTGCACATGTGAAAACAGGTAGTTTCCTATTATAGTGGGAGCATTTGATTTTACTCATTGCAGCTAGCATCTGGATCATTTTTTACTGTGTTTTTTAGGCTCACAAAGCATTGTTTGTTCAGGCAAGTCGACTGTGCTCTTGTGTGAGTGCGCTTTTGCTTTTGCTCTTTTACATCACACATTTGCGGTACTCTGTGCTCGTTGCACTCCTAGGATTATCCGATTAAACCAGTGTACGGTCAAATATGTCGAAATTAAGGAAAGCTTGAAGCAATTACATACTACATACATCTGCCGGGACCAGAGGACGAATCCGAATTGTCTGATTCTCCAAATTAACAGGGCTCAAATTAACGAGGTTTTACTGTATCAAAATAACACACACTCATGAGCATGTACTCTCGTTTGAGACATCCGTAAAACAGCCTATGTGTTGGATTAGAAAATTGAGAACCAGAAAAATGTTTCTGTGTCTTCATCGGTGCTGTCATTTAAAAATTATGTTGCTGAGTCAACCAAAGTGCAAATTTTGTGTCTTTCTTTTATTGAAAGAGTGCTTGGAGCACTGGGGGTTAGCTTCAATGATACTTACAGTCGAAGTTTTATTTTTCCAGACTTCCCAACTGGCAAAAATGAAATATGACAAAGATTTAAAGGTCAGTCGTCATTTCAGAAGCTGCATGATGTTGCTAGTACAGTCAAACCTCGATATAATGATGGTGTACTTGCAGCGCAAAGATTTGTTAAATTGCAAATTTCATTATTTGGAGGTTTTAAAGTTTCAGCAGTAAAAGTAATTTCACAAATTCTTAGGTCATTCCTGGTGGATAGTATCTCGTCAGTAAGAACTTATAAACAAATTGCAAAAAGGTCGAGGCATAACAGCATGGTTATGAGCGCCAGTGCATGTGGTGGAGATCGTGCCAAGAGCAACGCATTCATTTGGCTCACAGCGACTGAGGTCTGGGGGTGTCACATCATGTGGGGCTGTAAATCTTGGGACACCATGGCTGACCACGCTTAATGCTCGCAGGCGTCACCAGACGGCACCCGCAAATAAAAAAAAGTACAGTAAAACCTTGTTAAACCGTACCCGCTTAAACAGTAGTAGCTTTGAAAGTAGTAAAGTAAAATCCCTGACTCAGCGGCCATTGAACATAACGTGTTTTGTATCCGCATAGACCGTACCAGCTAAATTGTGTACACATCGGTTAACACGTAGTGTTTCCACTTTTCGTCGCGCAAACACGGCGGTGCGTCGTCTCCATCGGGCGGCCCGGCAGAACAACAAGCCTCGGAGATCGTAACAACGGCCTCCAAGTGCCCTGTGCGTTTGCGCGTGAAACCACATCAATATCAACCTCATTTCGACGCCGTGCCAGAGAGCATTGTGGTGTCGTGCAAACAAGGACTCGCATCATGCCGAAGCTCGGATAAAGAAGGCGCCAAGTGCTCGGCATTTAAGAAAAATTAGACATTATTCGTGTTATCGAATGTGACATGAAGAAGTCGGCACTGGCATGCGACAGGCATCTGCCGTTGACTACGGTGTGTGGCATTTGGAATGGGAGGAAGTTGCTCGGCAGTGCTGCTGTGACCGCGAAGAGATTTCGGCTACAAGGTTCGACTTTTCGCCATCGTTGCCTCTGTTGTTGCCGAAGTGTCAACTAGCGACAGTGATGAGGACGACACGGAAAGCAACAACACGGGTGATTCAGGCCCGATAGTGGCAGAAGCTGCAAATTACGTCAACCTCATGAATGCAATTGTTGCGACGAGAACAGCACACCGCAATGAAGAAGGCGATCCGTGACTTCTGCAGGGCTACCGCCTGTGTACAAGGAATACATGCAACGAAAACGAGGAATCTGCCGTGCGAGTGTTTGCCGAGAAGAGGGGGCTGACTGAAAAGGTGATCCTGAAGATGATCACCCTTGGCTGCATGAGGCACTTTTGCCAGTTTTTTAATGTGACAGTGTTAAGGAGCTCGTGTCGCAGAAAAGCCGGTGTCGTCGGCGTCAGCGGCGTTGGCCGTGAGCGATAAATCCCAGAAGGCACTTCATAAATAAAAAACATCTTGCAAGATCGGCTGGTGGGAATCGAACTAGGGTCTCCGGAGTGTGAGACGGAGGCGCTACCACTCAGCCACGAGTTCGATCGTTCAAAACTGGACAAAATCGCCTCTAGTGAATGCGGTGTTGCCTTAGAAACGTGCTGTAGAACGTACCGTGCCGTATATCGGTAATTATGACCATGTAAATTGCAGAAGTCGCAGTTTCACTAGTAACGAAGTACGTTTCTGCTACATTTCTTCTGCGCTCTGCGCCCACGCAGAGCCATCTTGCGGCAAACACAGAAGACCCCCTCCTCGCAATGTACGGCACTGCCCCGATACGTGGCACGCCACTTGCCCCATGATCGCGTCTGCCTTCATGGCGCTTCGCAGCCTGGCCTGTCGCGTGCCGATGGCGACATTTGGCTCGCGTAGATAGTTTGAGTAGGCGGTGCGAACGGGGTGCGATAACGCTATCGCGTTCCACTCTTGAAGGCGAAGCTTAAGCGTCCTCCAATTTTTTTTCTGATCATGTCGCTAAACAGAGACAAAGAAGTTGCTAAATTTTCACTGAATTGTGCTGCAAGGTTGCTAAAATCGTCGTTAAGGGACACTAAAGAGAAAAATTATTTCTTCTGCATCGGTAAATTACCTTTCTACAACACCAAAAACACGACTCTCACCTACGATAAGACTCTTGGAAAGCCAGAAAAAGCGCAAGAACGAAAGACGGGTGGTGACGCCTCCTTGACTTTCCCACACCTGGTCGCTGTGACGTCATGGATATTTATGGCGTCTTCTAGGGCCTACCTAATTATATAGCGGTACGTATTGACTACATTGCATTCTAAAGGAACCAAATATTAAACATAGTAAGTTTCGGGAACCTTTTCTCAGCCAATGCGACCCAAAGGCTAAAACATACTTTAGAATCACTGGCATCACACTGACAGGCCGGCTTAGGGGTTTCGGCGTGGAATTCAAATACTGATACTTCGACCTTCATTTTCTCATCTAATAATGAAACTAGTATTTTGAAATGACTGCCTGCAGGGTTCTCAAACAATGCTTTGTTAGTCTAAACTGATTTATTGTTTCGCTTTAATGTCCCTTGAAACTGTCCAGTTGACATTTAAATAACGTAGGTGGTTTGGTAAACAATAAGATAAGCAAAGTATGCATCTAGCGAGACGTTCTACATTTTTTCATTGTCCGTGCAGGTGAAGAATCAACAACAAATTTACCACTAGGTTGAAGAAAGCTTTAACTTTGCTAATACATCTACAAAACAATGGATGATGATAGGTTACATGATGATGTTTACCCTCAGATTACAAGGTTACAAGTCCAGCACAGTTTAAGATAACAGAAATAGTTCTAAGACAGTGGTCCAAACTTTCTCTGGCACGCAAGGCCTTAAGGGCTTTGCTGAAGTTTTTAAGGACATGCGACTTACGCGACCATCTTTGAATGTTGTAGCGCATAGCATCGCGTTACTGTGTGAATTTTTTTTCTTTTTTTTTTTCTCTTTTCATTCGCTTTACCCCTTTCCCCAGCACAGGGTAGCCAGCCGGTACTTACACTGGCTAACCTCCCTGTCTTTCCTCCCCTTTTGTCTCTCTCTCTCTCGGGCAATCTGACTTTCATAGCACAAGAAATCACTTGGTCCACTTTGTGTTAGTAAATATTCCAGTGTTTGGCGCTCATGAGAGATCTCTGGCAAGCACTTGTTCATGTCGTTATCATGGCAATGTCAGTTATGTAAACTTTGTACAGGCCACTTCTTGTTTTACTTGAGAGCTATGTGCTGTATAGATTTGCCTGAGAGCCCTGAATTCAGATTCGTGGGAGCTTTGCGTCAACAAACCCAGCTGCTATGATGTGTACTCCTTTCTACACTTGATTTGTCGTATTCTTCACCTGCTGATTCTGTGTTTCACCATAAAATTGATTACAACTGGCAATAATTGTTACAGTTTATTGCTACACTGGCTAACATCCACCAATTCAACATATCTAGTGAAACTATGGTGTACAGTCACCAACCATTTATTCGGACCTCACGGGGACTACGGAAATGTCGAATAAACAGGTGTCCGAAAAAACAGATTAAGAAAAAAAAAAAAGAAATCCTTCATTTCCACGCACTTACTCGGGCTCGCCAGTAGGCTTGAAGAAATCGTGAATGCGCCATTGCACGCTGTTCCGTTTATGCGCAATCAGATAAGCCTGAATCTCGAAGAGGGTCATACGGTCACTATAGGCGGCTGAAAGCACAGTCACTGATTGTTCACACTCCGCATGCGACGGCAGCGTAGCACATGGTGCGTCATCTTCCAACTTGGAGTCATCGTCCGGCAGTGCAGCAGAAACCTGACGAATGATCTCGCAGTCATCGAGTTCTGCGCATGTCAGTACAGCAGTGCCAGCACCTGTGAAACTATCAAATGAGACGGTGTCCGGAATCGCAATGCAACCACTGCGCAGGTCTCAGCAGAACATTTTAGGCTTCAGTAGGAAGCACATCGGAAGGCGACAAGTCCTAGGCCTCCCGGCACCCGCTTCCGGCATTTCCTAGCGCAGTCTGTGCGGGCCCTGTCGGCGCCATTAGACATTTGACGCAATGTTTCTGTATGCCGCGTTGGATCACCGCAAGCTCGACACAGCACACAAAGCAAACACCACCACGGCGTCACGTCAACACCAGTCGCACAAACGAAAAACGTGGCCTACTCGCAGCGTCGTGCACGAAGGAACAAACAAGTCAGCTGCTGGATTGTCTTGACATGGCTTACTAAGCTGAGACTGGAACTGCTGTAGCAACTCTATCGAACCAGACAGAAACGATGATGATGAGCGGGGATTTCCAGTAGCGCCACTTCGTGGGGTAGCAAGGAGGCTCCGCTCAAAACAAAAATGACGTTCAGCAAGTCGAACCATACACCGGTCAGAGTCTGTGCATGGTGCTCTCGATCGAGTTGGCTCAAGGAGTGTCCGAAAAATCAGATGAGAGGTTGCAAGGTCTCCGAACATGCGGCAGTTGTTATACATTATGGTCTATGGGGAGAATGGCGGTGCCGCAAAGCAGACCGAATAATCGAGCATGTCTGAATTTTTGGAGTCCGAAAAATCAGTCGGCAACTGTACCACAGTGTTACAAACCATTTGAATGGGTTTCATCAAGAATTTAAAAAAAAGTTAGTGACATTTCACTTTGTGAATGTGGGTTACGTGCAATCGTATGGACATCGCGAACATGCGCAGTGAGCACCATGGCATCGAAGCAAAAACAGAATAGGCGCGAATGGGGTCGCGGCTGCTACATTGACCTCAACGGTGCAATGCCTGGTGTGCCACAGGGAAACTGCAAGTGCTACACATGCAAAGAGATGCCACGAACATGCACGGCAAGCACCATGGTGTTGAAACACAAGCAGAAAGGGTGCGAACACACCTGTGGACGCTACAATGATCTCAACGGTGCAACACCTGGTGTGCCACAGGGAATGCACAAGTGCTACAGATGCAAAGAAGAGAATTGCGAACATGCACAGCGAGCACTGCGGTGTTGAAGCACAAATGGAAAGAGCACAAACATGGTCGCGAAAGCTACATTGATCTCGACGGTGTGACACTTGGTGTGCCACAGGGAAAGCGCATATTGCTAAAGCCCTCAAACTTCATAAAGTAGCGACACACTTTGAAGAGTGCCACCTCCTCCTTGCATGCTCTGGCCGAGGCCGACTCCACGTAGCTATTGGCCTAATGGTATCACGTGGGTCTTCGCGCCTGTTGTTGCCACGAATTCCTTGCTTCACATATAGTAACAGCAAACAGCAGTGGGAAGATGCCGCAGAACAAAAGTGAAAGCGGCAGTTATGCGTGTAGCTCTGCTGACAAGCGAGCAATTTCTTTTTGCCGTGCCTTCAACTAGGTGGCAGATAGTGCGTTGTTGAAAATCGATAGATAGTGCTTGTCATTTTCAGTATCCCCTATTGTCACTTCTGCACTACCTTATATCATGTGAAACATGTCACGCCAATTAAATTCTACTCTGGCAACATGGGAGGGAGTATTCTGTAAATCCACCTAGTGGACATGTCCATTTCGTCAGCTTCTGAAGTGCTGATTGGCTGGGGTGCCTGTCCTCTTCTGACGCGTTCTTCAGACCAGCCACTCAGTACTTCAGCAGCAGACAAAATGGACATGTCCACTAGGTGGACACTTACAGAATACCCTCCCTTCTGTGTGCATTGCAAAAGGCCTTCAGGTTCTTACAAAATGTAGTGCCCACCCTCTGACAACAGCAACAACCTTCAGCTGTCTTCCATACTGTCTAACTCTGTGACCCTGATTGCAGCACTCAAGTCCTCAGCCATAGTCTTGGTGATCAATTTATGGCTGAGCAGAATGTGAATGCAATTGTGTGTTTATGCAGAATGGAACAAATATGCTGACTGGTGCCATAATGTGGACTGCATTGAAACTCGCGAAGCATTAACTTCTCTCAGAATTCTGTATTATCCAGGCTTTATTTACTAGTTTGCTTTGTTTACTAGTCTGGCGCAGCAAAGCCTAAGTTGCTTTCGCGCCAATAAACCCAATTTAACTAACTAGTTTGCTTTGTACTCGTGTTTGCTTAGTTGTAACACTTCGTGGACATTTTCAGAAACCACTGATGTTGCAACCATTTCTCTCGCTTTGAAGACCCTGGGTAGCTTTGACTTTCAGGGTGAGTATGGAAATGTGGTGTATCTTCTGTGTACCGCATTTTTCCCGCACATAACCCGCACCCCCAATTACAACAGCCCGGAAAGAAAAAAATATGTTTGAATCTGTATGTATATCCTGTGGAAGTAACTATTTACAACAGTGCTCATCTCTTTCCAAAGCGATCTTCATTCATGGATGCATGACTTGACCGTGTATCTTTGGCCAGCGGCTCTGCTTCCCCCCGCTTCCCCCTCTTTGGCATAAGCCTCTTGCTGATAACCTTCAGCTTTTGCTGTGCTGTAAAAGATGGCTGTTGAGCGCAGCTCATCATGATCCGAGTTCTAGTTCACCAGCACCACATGCAATATTTGCCGACTCCTAAATACAAAATGGCAACCTGTAAAGAGGAGGGGAATGGATGACCACAAAAAAGGGGAGAAAGGAGCTTCAGTACGCAAGAGTGGGAAGAAAATGGGGTTCTCTAGGGGATAGCAAAACTTTTACGAAGAACCTTACTTTGAAGTGTGTGGCATCATCACAGAAGCCACACTTCAAGGTGAAATTCACATGTAATCCCCACCTCGCCTTTACTGTTACGATTTTTAAACTTTGGTGTGGGTTATACGCATAGAAATGTGGTAGTTGCAATAGAACTGCATTGTTTAAAACTTTGCTAGGTTTTGATTTCAAGCAACCTTTTAAGATGAGCACCTTGAACCCTCTCAGAAAAAAGAGAGCACATGTTTAAATGAGCTAACAGCATATTGTGAACAGCAGAGACAACAGGACAAGATACAAGAGGGCACCGGGCTGTACACTGTGTTGAACAGAAACCAATTAGCCCAGTTTCAAACTGAGCCAACAGCATCCTTTTTCATGTGTTTTGCAAATGCAGCATTTCCCTTTAAGGAGACACTAAAGGCAAATATAAAGTCAACATGGACTGTTAAACTACCATTCCAGAAACCTTGCAGCACTTGTTTCATGCCAAGAAATAACAAAGTTTCAGAGAAAATGATGTCTGAAAGGTGCGAATACCTTTAGCGCAATTTAAATCGCCCTTCCCTATCCGGGCAGTGGTGACATTGTGTATACTATCTCCGCCCTTTACAGCCATCCGTGAGTAAAATGGCACCCTACAGATGGCGCTATGGTTTTTTGTGCATAGAGAAAGCGAGCCAAGACATTGTTGGATTCAGTGCTGCAGCTGCTTTCGTTTATGTGGCGTGGATCATTTGAGCATCCCGCAACATCACGTAGATGTGGAAATCATTGCTACTTGCATTTTATGGGAGTTTTGCGAGCCAGCAAAACCAGCGCAGCCGTACGCGATAATGATACTACTGAAACGCGAAGGCGCGGTCAGTGCAGAGTCTAATGAAAACGAAACCTTTCAACCACCCGCATCTTCATCAAGGGTAACGTCAATGAGATCTTTTTTTTTTTTATTAAACTTAGACTAAAGCTGGACAAGTAGCATTTTCTTTCGTCTTATAACGCAATACAAATATCTTCTTAAAAACAAGAAGTTGAGTACTAGCGACAGAAATAAAATGAGGAGTGCCTTCGTCATTGGGCTAATACTTGAATGTCCCTGGTGAGCTGCAAATCGTGTCCCTGCATTTACCTCAATTTCTCGATTACTATATCTTCGCAATAATATTGACGCCTTAGGTGTCCTCGAGCATTGATCTATCACTTTAGCTTCACTTAATATTTGCCTTTGGTGTCCCTTTAACCATTTCAGGGTAGATCTTTTTCGCCATATGCGATCAACCAGGGTCTATTTTTTTTATTGCAGATTCCAATTCTTCTGAGGCATCTATTTCCAAAAAATTTTACCATAATTTTTCCGGGGTGACCGTTACGTGAGAAAAAAATATTTTGTGTTCGTATATATGTACTGTTTATTCATGAATAACAACAATAAGAAAAGAAAAGAAACTAATAAAAATAAAAAATTTGACGCATCGTTATACACGTCGTTCAAGGCGTAGAAAATGCGCGCACGAGAATATTTTGCAAGTCTCAAATGTTCATGCTCTTGCACTAATATTTACATCCATAGCGTAATCGAACTGCATAAGTGAGCGCACTAAAGAAAACTGTGTGGTTGTGTGTCCGTCAAAAAAGCAAAACGTGTGACAAACTTCCGCTAATCCTCATCTTATCGCCAACTAGTGGCAATTAGTTTTCGCGAGTCTCCAAAAAAGAAGAAAAAAGGAAACACATGCACGGCGGCATCCTTCCTATGTGCACCCCTGTGAGCACTAAACGAGCGAGAAACAGGCGATTGCCCTTTGAGCGATTAGTAGCAAGATAGCCATCAGTTTTGCGAGCGCAAGAAGCCGAAACCGCCTGCGGAACTAAACCCAAACCGCTGCCCACCCGCGCCTGCGTCAATGCGCGAGCGGTAGTATATAGATGCGCCGGAGCAAACTAGCTCTAAGACAAACTATGCAATGACAACCAAGAGAGAAGTGCGAGAAAAAATTCCCTGTATTCCCACATAGCGGCAGCACATGCTAGGAAAAAAAAAAGTTAGGGAATTGGCGCGCTTTTTAAACGTACAGACGGCACCATAAATATACAGCATTGACCATTTTGGACTTGTTTGCGGCGTCGTATATTTACGTCATTGACCCTGAAAGGGTTAAAGTTGTCAAAACAGAAAACTTGTTGTAGTATGTGTCTTAACGATCAGCTAGTAAAATGTTGTGTCTTGCAATAATTGGTATTGCTCTTGATATTTCAGGGCGAACACTGACGAGCTTTGTCAAGCATTGTGCAAACACGTACCTGACGAGTGAGCACAAAGAAATACGCCTGGAAGCAGTTCGCACGTGCTGCTGCCTCCTTTCACCAGCACTACAGGTAATGGCACATTTAGGCTTTGACAGCTTTGGATGCTGCAGTACCAAGGATTTTATTTTACTACCTATGTCAGGAGTCCGCTGTCCCTTATGGAATATTGCTTAAATTTAAAGTAAACATAGTAACACCTGTGGAACTGTCGGGCCATGAACTGTGTGGGGTATGCTCTGCGTACAGCTAGAGTTGTAGGCGGGCTCCGGATCTAGACAGACACAGTTGTTCCATGGTACTCTACTACCTGTAGCCTGAGTAATCGCAGCTACATCAGATTCGAATGAATAAGGCAACCAGATGGGGTCAATTCCAACAATCTTTATTGACACTAACAATAAGGGACACTGGCAGAGGGAAGTCCACTCTAATAAGTAATAAATAGGCTTGTCTCATTGCCTGGGATAGTCGGGCAAACAAGTTCATTCATGGGTTGCAGCAGGTTCTCCCGTGGTGGCGTGCCTTTATACCTTTTTACTTTTTGCGAGAGGAATGTCCTTTTGCCTGGTGTATACCTTTCCTCGTCTCATGAGCCCAATGGGGGGGGTACATGCATCGTGAGAGCGAAGGACAGTGGGAGGACGCGTAGTGCCTCTCTCCCATGTCTACGCCAGCTCTCCACACATCCTCAACATGTGAATGGGATGACATTAGTCATCATCATCAGCCTGGCTACGTCCACTGCAGGGCAAAGGCCTCTCCCATACTTCTCCAACTACCCCGGTCATGTGCTAATTGTGGCCATGTTGTCCCTGCGAAGTTCTTAATTTCATCAGTCCACCTAACTTTCTGCCACCCCCTGGTACGCTTCCCTTCTCTTGGAATACAGTCCGTAAGCCTTAATGACCTTCGGTTATCTTCCCTCCTCATTACCATGCCCTACCCATGCCCATTTATTTTTCTTGATTTCAGCTAAGATGTCATTAACTCGTGTTTGTTCCCTCACCCAATCTGCTCTCTTCTTATCCCTTAATGTTACATCCATCATTCTTCTTTCCATAGCTTGTTGCGTTGTCCTCAATTTAACTCTTTGAGGGTCGATTTTTTTCACCATATGCAACTGCGCAGGGTCGATTTTTTTGTATTGTAGATTCTAATTCTTCTTAGGGAGGTATTTAAAAAAAAAAGTTACCGTAATTTATCTAGGGTGACCGTAAAGTGAGAAAAAAATATTTTGCGTTGGTATATATGTACTCGTCATTCATGAATAACAACAATAAAAAAGGAAATAAACTTAGAAGAAATGAAAATTTGATGCATTGTTATAGTTCAAGGCTTTGAAAATGTGCACACGAGAATATTTCACAAGACTCAATGTTCCTGCTCTCACACTAATATGTATATCCATAGCGTAATCGAACTGAGTAGGTGCACGCACTCAAGAAAACTGTGTGGTTGTGTGCCCATCAAAAAAGCAAAACGTGTGACAAGCTTCCGCTAATCTTCATCTTATCGCCAACCAGGGGCAATTAGTTTTCGCGAGTCTCAAAAAAGAAAAGCAACGGAAACGCATGCACGGCGGCATCCTTCCTGTGCACACCCCCGTGAGCACTAAATGAGCGAGAAACAAGCGGTCACCCTTTGAGCGATTAGTAACGAGATAGCCATCAGTTTTGCAAGCGCAAGAAGCCGAAACTGCCCGCGGCACAAAGCCCAAGCCGCCGCCCTCCCACTCGCGTGCCAATATGCGAGCAGTACTATATAGACGCGCCGGAGCAAAGTAGCTCTAAAACAAACCGGGCAACGTGAAAGAAATTCCCTGTATTCCCACATAGTGGCAGCACGTGACAGAAAAGAAAAAGTTAGGAAATTGGCGCACTTTTCAAACATACAGACGGCGCTGTAAATATACGGCATCGACCATTTTAGAGTTCATTTGCGGCGCCGTATATTTACGACATTGACCCTCAAAGGGTTAAGTAGAACCCTTTTTGCAAGCCTCCAGGTTTCTGCCCCATAGGTGAGTGCTGGTAAGACACAGCTCTTATACACTTTTCTCTTGAGAGATAATGGCAACCTGCTGTTCATGATCTGAGAATGCCTGCCAAATGCACCCCAGCCCATTCTTCTGACTATTTCAGTCTCATGATCCGGATCCGCGGTCATTACCTGCCCTAAGTAGATGTATTCTCTTACCACTTCCAGTGCCTCGCTACCTATCATAAATGACTGTTCTCTTCCAAGACTGTTAAACATTACTTTAATTTTCTGCAGATTAATTTTTAGACCCACTCTTCTGCTTTGCCTGTCCAGGTCAATGAGCATGCATTGCAATTGGTCCCCTGAGTTTAGTTACTAAGCAAGGCAATATCATCAGTGAATCACAAGTTACTAAGGTATTCTCCATTAACTCTTATCCCCAATTCTTCCCAATCCAGGTCTCTGAATACCTCCTGTAAACGCGCTGTAAATAGCATAGGAGAGATCGTACTTCCCTGCCTGACGCCCTTCTTTATTGGAATTTTGTTGCTTTCTTTATGGAGGACTACGGTGGCTGTAGAGCCGCTATAGATATCTTTCAGTATTTTTACATACGGCTCGTCTACACCCTGATTCCGTAATGCCTGCATGACTGCTGAGGTTTCAACTGAATCAAACACTTTCTCGTAATCAATGAAAGCTATATATAATATATATTCCCATTTCTCTATCACCTGATTGATAGTGTGAATATGGTCTATTGTTGAGTAGCCTTTACTACTGTCTTCATGACTGTCTTGCTGTTTTTCACGCGCAGCGAGCTCCACTTGGAAACAACATCACCGGAAATGGTGTCCTAACCGGAAATTCGAAGTTTCATTTACTAGGCTGCATTGCCGTATGTGGTCTATTGTTGAGTAGCCTTTATGAAATCCTGCCTGGTCCTTTGGTAGATAGAAGTCTAAAGTGTTCCTGATTCTATTTGCGATTACCTTAGTAAATACTTTGTAGGCAATGTACAGTAAGCCATTTGTTCTATAATTTTTCAAGTCATTGGCATCCCCTTTCTTATGGATTAAGGTTATGTTTCCATTCTTCCAAGATTCCGGTACGCTTGAGGTCATGAAGCATGTTCCTCGGGGTAATGATGCATGAGGATTGTTCTAGACCAATCTGCCCACGATTCTTCAACAAATCTGCTGTTACCTGAAACTCCCCAGCTGCCTTCCCCCTTTGCATAGCTCCCAAGGCTATGCAAAGTATGACATTAGTACACAGGAGGAAATAGGCACATGTGCGCCGCACATCTGATATAACTTAAAGGGACACTAAAGTGAAAAATGATTTCTTCTGCATCAGTAAATTACCTTTCTACAACACCAAAAGCACCACTCTTACAACAATAAGACGTTTGGTAAGCCAAAAAAAGCGCAAGAACGAAATATGGGTGGCGACACTTACTCAAGTTCCCGCACCTGGGGGCTGTGACGTCTTGGCTTTTGATGGCGCCTTCTAGGGCCTACTAATTATATACAGCGGTACAGATTGACTACATTGTGTTCTAAAGGAACCAAATATTAAACATGGCAAGTTTCGGGAACCTTTACTCAGCCAACACGGCCCAAATGCGAGAACATACTTTGGAATCCCTGACATCACATTGACGTACCAGCGCTGGGGTTTCGGCGCGAAATTCCAATACTGATACTTGGACCTTCATTTTCTCATGTAATAATCAAGTTATTTTTTTGAAATGACTGCCTTCAGGGTTCTCAAACAATGCTTCATTAGTTTAAACTGTGTGGAGTTCTCAAACCTGCTCTTGGGACAAAGGAACGACAACACAGTAGTGCAAACAATCACAAGGGCATTTATTGCACCTTTCATAGATCAATGCCTGCTAGCCGAGTTGCTATCCACAAAACATGCCGTTGGGCGCGCGACAAATCTAGAAGTCCGACTCACCGTGACCGGATAACGAGCGAATATGTTCGCCCCATGCTGGATCCCAATGCCTGGTCGTTCGCGTGTACGGTCACGCGAACGGTGGCGCATTCGAAGCCGGCCACGCAAGACGGTCTCGCAGAAGCATGGATCGGTGCACGCGCGGGACGTCCGCCACGCTCGCCGACCCGCCGCCCAAGAGAGCCCCTTATATTTCCCGCAACCCTAAGTAACCCTGCCGTGAGGCGGCAGTAGCAGCGCAACACTCGCGCCATCTCGCGCACTGCGCCTCAACCACTCCGACCGCCGTGGGCGCCAGGCCACGCGGTGAAGCCGCACTGTAGAAGACAGGAGCTATGCGGGAAAACAAGATATCAGGGGATGCGTGGGAGTCACGCATCCCCACAACTGATTTACTGTTTCCCTTTAGTGTCCCTTTAAAAACAGGGATGTCTGCTTTTTCCAAAGGTAACGGTCACATGCATGTGATGCTAAATATGCTTGTTGTCAGATGACCAAGTTTAAACAGCATTATACTTGAGTGAGATTGTTTTATATCGTTATAAAAATGCCCCTTCCTTTTAAAACCCATAGCAGCACCCTTGCCTTCTTTAGTAAAGAAGATGCTGCTTCTGGCTACCATGTGCAAAGGTATGCTGACAAAAATCATTAGAGGTGCACAAACACAATGAAATTCTGATTTAAAGTCTCTTAATTTAAATTGATGGATAATTCAGACTGCTCTGTCGGTCCCGGCAGAGTCCTTCCTAATTAAACCTACTGCGAATTTGAACTCCAAAAGCCACACAACGGTTATTTCGAACAAGATCTCTCATTTCGATGGACCATTTTTCGGGCACACCCGAGCCAAAGGCGAAGATTTGATGCATTGCTAGCTACACTAGTGTGTGTGCCGTAAAATGACAAGGAAAGATGCTTGGGGAGCCGAGACCAAACCGGAGCTAACAGAGCAAGCACCCGCTCATTTTCCATCTGGCTTAAAAGAAGCAAGAAGGAGCGCCTGGCTCGTGCTTTATCACGTTACCGCACAC
The DNA here is from genome assembly GCF_023375885.2 of Dermacentor andersoni. Taxonomy (NCBI): domain Eukaryota; kingdom Metazoa; phylum Arthropoda; class Arachnida; order Ixodida; family Ixodidae; genus Dermacentor; species Dermacentor andersoni. The sequence continues at coordinate 8,360,184 of NC_092816.1, read as the reverse complement.
GTTAATCACGGTAATGTTCACAGTAGAGGCTTGTCACAATGCTCAGAACTCTCGTGTGCTTGCTATGATGTCGGAGCTTACCAAACCAGCCAGTTCGACATTTTCTCGGAAATCCCACGCGGCATCTGTCATGGTTTAAGGTAAGGAAACTGCCACTGGGTGCATTCCTCTTGTGTTTGTGACAAAAGGTGCAGCAATCGACACACATAGTTCGAGGCTATTCTACACCCTCATTTGCTGCTTTGGTGCCAGTCTTAATTCGGCTAGTAGTCTTAGACTTTGCCAATAAAACAATGGAAGAGTAATTCAATATTACAGCAGTGGTGTCGCGCTCTCACACCTGACTTCATTCCAGCTGAAGTCACTGGCAAACTACGCTGACCCAAACCCGCTGAAGTCCTGATGAACTTCTGTGTGTGAGCTATTCTCGAAAAGGTGACCCATGCCTATCAGCACATCAGCATAGTGGCCCTGTGAGGGCACCAAGCCAACGCGAAGTGGCATAGAGTCACAGGCACGGGACGGTAGGCAACGGTGTGTGGCGGAGAGGGAGAACATGTAAGGCATGTGTGCGCGGTTGGCATGCGGGGAGCGTGCAATAACGAACTGAGTAAGGAAGTAATCGGCGCAGCAAGCCGTGTGCAGTGCGGCGGGACGGAATGCATACTGCATGTGTGTGCGTGCACCAAGGATTTCCCAAAATAAAGAACTTGACAAATGGGGGCTCGTCCGACCAGACCTAACATGGAGGACCAAGAATCGTCTAGTGCCACCCAGCCAGTTACATTGCCTCTCCTGCCTTCTTTGATCGTCCAAGATCTTTTGGCTTCGACCTCTAGGACCACAATGGAAAGGGAGAGACTCGCAGCTGATATAGCACAAATTCTGCGCACCACTCCGCTCAACGACATGGTTAGGCCTGACAAGACAACTGGCATGGCTAGGCCCGACAAAACAACCGGCACGGGTCCAGCACTCAACATCATAGGTGTGCCCGTCCCACTGCCGAAATTCAGTAGATACCAGGACTGTCACTCACCGCAAGTCTTTTTGGAGAAGTACATAGAGTACTGCAATATTGCGGGGATCAACCCTGATTGCCATTCGCAGTTGCTTCCAGCAGCATTGGAGGGGTCAGCCAAACAATGGTGGCGCTTGTCAGTTGCGCACGCCGACAGGCAGTCCATAGTGTCCGAATTTCCGGCGGAGTTACCACCGTTGACTACAGGTTTAATCTAAAAGCAGAGCTAGATCACCATGCTCAGCATCTGCCAGAAAACCTCAAGCAGTTTATTCACGTATAGTAGAGCCTGTTTCAGATGCCGAAAAGGTGGAATGTGTGCGGAGACAAATGCGTCCAACATTCCAAGACCTAACAGCCAGCATGAGCTTCGCAAACCTGCAAGAAATGACAAAGGCGGCCGTCCCTATCATGGAATGCGCTTAACATCGCCTGCGCTACCCACCGCTGCCACCACCGCGTATTGCACAAAGAGCAGCTGATTTGGCCTTTGTTATTCATCTCCGCACACCACTGCAAGCCCAACCAAACCCTCCCGGCCAAGCAACGAGAGTGGCAGCAGTTTCGGCTTCTGAGTGTCCGCAGTCAACAACGCTTCACGCTGGAGCCCAGAAGTGGAACCCCTCACCTGTGCCATTCGCACGCGTGCCGAACACTCGGGGCAACTACGCTTCCGCGCCGCAACAACACGGGAAAGCGCCTCAGAACTTCGGGTTTCAAGCGACGCAAAGTATCCCGCGAATCGAGTCGCCAAACCGCAGTATCACGTGCTGGTGCTGTGGTGGTTTTGGCCACATTGCACATCAATGCGCTACTGATAGACCATGCAGCCAACCCCTTTGTTTTCACTGCAGTTACCCAGGACACCTGCACGCAGATTGCCCAGGAAATGGATGAGCGTAGCCACTTCTCTTGCAGATGGCTATGCAACGTCTCTGCAAGTGCTCGCAACAGCCGGAAATCAAGAACCACTGCTTCAACTGTTGATTGGTCACAGTGTCCTTTATGCACTCATGGACACTGGGGCAAGCGTGAGCTTAAGAGGTAGCCATGTCATCTCAGCGGTCAAGTGCACAGGAGCCACCTTCAGGCAAGAAGCACGAATCCCGAGGCTCGCTCAGGGCTGGTCTCAAACTGCACAATCGATTCGCTGTCATATTCGTTGGCAAGGCAGGTCCAGGAAGCAGCGTTTTCTTCTTTTTCCAGAGCTGAGTCACGATGTTGTCCTTGGGCGGGATTTTCTTGACCTGGCAGGTATTTCTCTCCGCATGGGCCTTGGTGGATGGTCACTGCACTCTGAATCGTATGGGCTCGTCAAATTTAAAAAGGCACCGAAGCGGCCATGTGCGTCGGATGCTGGACACCGACCCTTGACAGTCTGTAAGACAGCGTTGCAATGCAATAAACAAGGTCAAAAGCCTGATGAAAATGTGGCCAGCTCTCTAGAGGCACTTTTTGCAGATGTGCAGGATGTATGCCACAATACCACTGAAAGTGGCGAGTGTAGTCTAGAGAACCTTCAGGAAGACCAGAAGCAGAAACTTAATAACATCCTTGCAGACCGTATCAATATTTTTACCACTCTGCCAGGTTGTACGTCCCTGGTGGTTCACAATATAGACACAGGCAGCCACTCACCAGTTAGATGCAAGCTGCGCCCGGCTAACAGCCAAAAGAGAGAAATTCTTGATGGGTGTGTGCAAGATTTGCTGGACCAAGACCTCATTGAGCCCTGCTTCAGTTCCTGGGCCAGTTTTCCTGTATTAGTAAAGAAAAAAACGAGGATATCGCCTTGCGGTCGACTACAGACCCTTAAATGCACTCACAACTGTGCCAGTATATCCCATGCCCCGCACAGACTGGGTACTGGCTCAGCTCGTCCGTGCTAGGTAGTTCACAAGCCACAACCTTGCTCAGAGCTCCTTTCAAGTGTTGGTTGCTCCCAAAGATGTACCGAAGACTGCGTTCCTGTGGCATAGAGAAGTGTGCAGACATGCGAAACTGAGCAGACATCATGCAGAGTGGGACATTAGGTGTTAAGATTACAAGGGTTCAAGTGTACCATAAGGCATTGTAAGGGACAGGCCAACATCCCAGCGGATGCACTAAGCAGGTGCCCCATCCCTGCTGCCTTAAGTGGGCATTTAGGCTTTTTTTAAACTTGGAGACGTGTGAAGAGCTGGTTCACATGGCTCGTTATCCACTCCAATATCTCCCGTTAAGTGCCAGGCTTTCAAACCTCACCGGTAGAAGCCAAAAGGACTGATGGACAGTTCATGGGCCACCCACCCAATGCGGCAGCTAAGTGTAGACCTTATTGAGCCACTGCCCACAACCCCTCGGTGCCACAAGTACATCCTGGTGGTGCTGGACAAGTTCGCGAAGTTTGTGCAGCTTTTCCCATTACATGCGCGTGCCTCCAAATTGATCATCAATAAAATGATCGATATTTTTTGCCTGCATGTTGTGCCTAGCTCCATCTCTAGCAACAGTGGAAAACCATTCATAAGCAAACTGTGGAAAGGCATTCTTCAGCACTGGGGAATCAAGGAGAGCCACACAGTCCCATACAGACCAGCAGGGCAGACTGTGGAACGCCATAACGCAATGGTTAAACAATGCCTAGTGGGCTACTGCACTTCTTACAGGGACTGGGACAAAAGGCTGCCCAAAGTGGCATTTGCAATGCGCACATCTGAAAGTGTAGTTACTGGCATTACGCCTGCCTTCCTGTGCTGTACAGTTAACCTGTACAGCACGGTTAACCAACCAGGCCCTGTCCCCTTGTGCTTGCGCTTACCCGAATACCGGACTCGCGAAACGCTATTGTGATAGTAATCCTCAGATTCAAAGTAACGGCCGCAAACGTGTAAATCGTGGTGCCGATCGGAGAGCAACAGTCCGATGCGCTGGAGCCACTCCGCTCGTCTGCTGCCTTGCAGAGGGACATGATGTCGCAGCTTGACATATTGCCAGTCGCTACATTTGCAGCCCACAACACAGCAAAGGTGAATCATGGTGCTCGCGAAAGGACTTAGACCGACACTGATCACGGAGCTCTCGTCAAAACGAAGCACATTTTAACACAAACAGACGCTGTGTGCCGAAAGTGCTTAAGTGTACTGAGAAATTGTTCTTGTGCATTCTCTTTCTGTGACTCTCTCTTTATAGAAACAAATTAGCTCACATTCGAACTATTATGAACAGCATTTGTTCACCATAAAGTTGGAAAAATTATTGATGACGCTGCGATCAGCAGCGATGTACATTTTTAAAACCTTATAATAAATTACACGCTTTTTTATGGAGCACTTAGATGCATCAATTAATGATCAGAAGGACCTACTGTAACGACTTAGTACGGTTGTAGAATATCGTCCAAGTCGTTTCAGGGTTCCTTTAATTTTCCCACGCACACTGTCTCAGGTCACAGAACAAGCACCAACAAGCCTAATAACTTTACCTGCAAGCCTTCAGAGCTTTAGAAAGACCTTAACACTTTTGTTGGTTTTAAACGTCCCCTCGACTTTGGAGTTTTTTTCATCTTACCACCTTCCTTTTTGGAGCCCCCCCTGCGGCATGCCTCATAAACAGATTGTGGTTTTGGCATGTAAAAGCCTAGAATTCAATTAATTCTTCTAGCTAGGCTGTACGTTCTGTCTTCCTGACGGCTTTCACTGCCTGTCGTGTGGCATTCAGCCGGTTTTCTTCTTCTAGCTAGGCAGCGTCCATATGGATCAGTGCACAGTATAGCATGGTGTAGTGGGGTGTGCTATTGCAAACATGCACGACATCCATTTTAAGATTGTGGCCACTATCATCTCCAACTAATCTACTTTGCTGGTTGCCATTTCATGCTTACATCCACTCTCGATTATGGCAGAGCCAGCAAGTTTTTGTTTTCATTGTTGTCTTTAACCCTCCTTCAAAGCTTGCTAACTGGGGTATTTTTAACATTTAGAAACACTAGTGGATGTTGTGAAAGAGGACAGGAACTCCACTAAAAATTTGTGTAGTGCTTTACTGTGGCTGGTGTGTTTATCTGCTGGCTTATATTATCAGGTTACCAGCTTTTATTATAAATCAATAAGTCACCTGCTGCACTAGTGTTCACTCTGCAGAATTTGCACCTGTTTGCTTACAGAACATGAAAGCAACTGGGAAGTACAGCCCCTCCCTCATGGATGACGTTCAGAGAGTGCTTGGCAAACTATTACTGGCTGGTGTGACTGACACTGGTAATCTCATGGCTATGATTTTCATGGTTCGATGTGTTTGCAGTTTCAGCTAGGATAACCTTGTTTCACTTGCCAATCATGAGCGTTGTAGTTTATGTAGGGTGTGTTCAGCTGAGGACTGAGTAAAGCGGGTCCCGACTATTTTTAGTTTTCAGTGAAATTTATTATGAAGGGGACAAATGTCTCTGAAGAAGGGAACCAACCTTCATTTAGCAAAACTTAGCACAGATTTTTAAAAAAAGCTTCTTATTTCACTATGTTGGAAAAGAGAATTTTAAGAACTTGCAGATTTTACAAATTCGAAGGCCTATCGCTCTAAAATTAATGCATTGTTCCCTACCAAAACTTTCTCTATAAATCTACATTATTAGTACTATTATTGGCCCACGGGAAATTAAATTTATCTCACCCACAGTATGTTATTGAAAAATTGCTATACTTTAGTTTTTAAGCAACTAGCCACTCTGGCTGACCCTGGAATCAGTGCTTATTTTTGGGTCACTTTAGCTAAGGTGTTCAAGCTAAAAAGCGTTCCTGGCAAATCTTCAAAAGATTTCTCGCAAACTAAAGAAAAAAGTATGCAACTGTACCACATACAGTCGCCGACCGTTTATTCGGACCTCACGGGGACTGCGGAAATGTCCGAATAAACAGGTGTCCGAAAAAGCAGATTAAGAAAAAAAAAATGAAAACCTTTATTTCCACGCACTTATTCGGGCTCGGCAGTAGGCTTGAAGAAATCGTGAGTGCGCCGTTGCACGCTGTCCCGTTTACGCGCAATCAGATAAGCCTGAATCTCGGAGAGGGTCGTACGGTCACTATAGGCGGCTGAAAGCACAGTCACTGCTTGTGCACGCTCCGCATGCGACGGCAGCGTAGCACATGGTGCGTCATCTTCCGACTCGGAGTCATCGTCCGGCGGAGCAGCAGAAACCTGACGATCGATCTCGCCGTCGTCGAGTTCTGCGCATGTCAGTACAGCAGTGTCAGCACTTGTGAAACTGTCAAATGAGACGGTGTCCGGAATCACAATGCAACCACTGCGCAGGTCTCGGCAGAATATTTTCCGCGTCAGTAGGGAGCACATCGGAAGGCGACAAATCTTAGGCCTCCTGGCACCCGCTTGCCGGCATTCCCCAGCGCAGTCTGCGCGGGCACTGTCGGCGCCATTAGACACTTGACGCGATGTTTCCGTACGCCACGTTGGATCACCGAAACCTTGACACAGCACACAACGCAAACACCACCGTGCCGACACCAGTCGCACGAACGAAAAACGTGCTACTCGCAGCGTCGTGCGCGAAAGAAAGAAATCAGTTGCTGGATTGTCTTGACATGGCCTACTAAGCTGAAACCAGAACTACTGTACGACCACTCTATCGAACCAGGCAGAAACGATGATGATGAGTGGGGATTTCCAGTAGCGCCACTTCGTGGGGCAGCAAGGAGGCTCCGTTCAAAACAAAAATGGCGTTCAGCAAGTCGAACTATGCGCCGCGGTCAGAGTTGGTGCATGATGCCCTCAAACGAGTTGGCTCAAGAAGTGTCCGAAAAATCAGACGAGGGGTTGCAGGGCGTCCGAACTTTCGGCAGTTGTTATACATTATGGTCTATGGGGAGAATGGCGGTGCCGCGAAGCTGACCGAATAATCGGGCATGTCCGAATTTTTGGAGTCCGGAAAATCGGTCGGCGACTGTATTTGATTTGTTCGCACACAGTTGATTCGTGCTCGCACACATTGATGACGACGCTCCTACGATTCTTCATACTGACGCTAGTAGTATCGGCCTTGGTGCAGTGCTTGTACAGCGGCAGGACGGCACCGAAAGAGTGATTGCTTACACCAGCAGGACGCTATCAAGGACGGAGGCTAACTATTCCACTACAGAAAAAGAATGCCTTGCACTAGTGTGGGCCGTCCTGAAATTTCGGCCATATTTGTATGGTCGGTGTTTCACCGTTGTCAGTGATCATCACGCACTTTGCTGGCTGGCTAATTTAAAAGATCCAGCTGGTCGGCTTGCGCGCTGGAGTCTTCGGCTCCAAGAGTTCGACTTAACGGTTGTCTACAAATCAGGGAAACGACACACCGACGCCGACTGCCTTTCTCAGTCTCCTGCTGAGACTGCAGTGCACGACGATGATGACACAGCTTTTCTAGGCGTGGTAGATAGTGTCGCCGTTTCACGCCACCAATGCGAGGACGCAGAACTGGTTCCTCTTTTCGATTACTTGGAGGGAAAAATAAAGCAGCGTGCCGAGGTTATTCGCGAGAGGGCTGCCTTCGTTTTGCTTGCGCCACGGCGTTCTCTATAAAAAGAACTTTTCACCTAGTGGCAGCAGCTACTTACTCGTCATTCCCGCATCTCTTCGCGACGAAGTCCTACATGCCTGTCACAACGAGCCGACCGCTGGTCATTTGGGTTACACCCGCACATTGGCACGAATTAGGCTAAAGTACTATTGGCCAAGACTTGCGTCGATCGTGAAACGTTACATACAGACATGCCTGGATTGCCAGCGCCGCAAAGCCCTACCCGGCAAGCCAGCTGGACTGCTGCATCCTGTCCAGATACCGGAAATGCCGTTTGAACAAATTGGCATGGACCTTTTAGGTCCATTTCCACTGTCTACTGCTGGAAAGAGATGGATAGTCGTCGTCACAGATTACATTACTCGATACGCCGAAACAGGTGCTATCCAACGTGGAACAGCAGCCGAAGCAGCGCGATTTTTTATCGAAGGCGTCGTCCTAAGGCACGGCGCTCCCGCAGTGGTCATAACAGACAGAGGATCTGCGTTCACGGCTGCGCTTCTGGACACCGTTTTGCGACTAAGTGGTACCACTCACCGAAAGGCCACGGCTTATCGTCCCCAAACCAATGGGCTGACAGAATGTTTGAATAAGACTTTGGCAGACATGATGAGTATGTACATCGAAGTCGACCACAAGAACTGGGACGAGATTTTGCCATACGTTACATTTGCGTATAATACGGCGCGCCAAGAGACAACACGCGTGACGCCTTTCAACCTCGTTTACGGCCGGGAAATGACAACAATGTTGGACGCAATGCTGCCACACGAGTGCGGTGACGACGAGGCTGGTGCCGAGGAGTTTACACAACGCGCAGAGGAAGCCAGGCAGCTTGCGCGTTTCCGAATCCAAGAAGAATAGAAATACGATGCCCGACACTACAATCTTCGGCACAGACCCGTCACATACAACGTCGGTGACCAGGTGTGGGTCTGGACTCCGATTCGTCGGCGGGGGCTGTCTGAGTAGCTCCTGCGAAGATACTTCGGCCCGTATACAGTTCTGCGCCGCATCAGCGATGTGAATTATGAAGTTGTCCCCGACAGCCATAACTGCTCCAAACGCCGGCGGCATCTGCCCGAGGTTGTGCACGTGCTTCGTATGAAGCCATACTTTTGCTCATGACCTCAACTTTGCACCGTCCGTGCACAGCCTGCGGACGGTGGTGCATCGGGACGATGCCTCCTTTTCAAAGGAGGGGCAAATGCCACATCCTCTATGGTCGCCGCGGGTATGTGCCAGGCGATGAAAATGATGCTGAAGTAGCGCGCGGGTAGAAAAACAGAGACGACGACGACGTCGTGTTGACTGCGCTGATAAAGTGCTTTTACACGTCCTCGACACCGGCTTTCCCGTCTCCTACTAGGCTGTGACAATATAATCACAAAAATGCCAAAATTGCAAGACTAACGGAAATTGGAACTGTTTAGAGAAAGTCTAAAAATATAATCACCGTCGATCTTTATTAAAATTTTATCAAAATTAAATTTTAAACATCTCTAAACAGTTCCAATTTTCACTATTCCTGCAATTCTGGCATTTTTAAGATTTTATAACAAAATAATTATGTGGTGTAGTTGCAAACTTATTTCTTTAGTTTGCGAGAAATCTTTTGAAGATTTGTCAGAAATACTTTTCAGCTTCATTGCCTTAGCTAAAATGGTACCCCTATAAAAAACTTATTTTTGGGGTCAGCTAGGGGTAGTTGCTCAAAAACTTAAGCATGGCAATTTTTCAAAAACATACTGTGGGTGACATAAATTAAATTTTTTTCTGGGCCAATAATAGTGCTAGTAATGTAGATTTGCCAAGAAAATTTTGGTGGGGCACGATGCATTAATTTTAGAGTGATAGGCCTTCAAGTTAGTAAAATCTGCAAATCGTTAAAACGCTCTTATCCACCTTTACTGAAATTAATTTTTTGAAGAAATCCGTACTAAGTTTTACAAAATCAAGGTTGATTCCTTTCTACAGAAACATTTTTCTACTTCATATAAACATTTCAGTCAGGACCCCCCTTAGTCCGTCCTTATCTGAACACGCCATGTAATCATTTTACGTATCATGCCTCATTGTGCAGCATGCAATTATTTCTTAATCTGGTGAGGTTTTTTTTTAAATGACAATATTACTTGAAGACGTATAGTATTATGCTGTGGCTTCTGACCAGTCATGTGTGGTTCTACATTTTGCTGGGACACTTTCTGGCCTGCATTGAGACTGCACAGTAAGAACGAATTAATTCCAAACGAATTAAGAACGAATTAATTCCAAAAATGTTAGTGCACTCTTCACGAAGGGGAAAGGGATGGTAAAGAGTGATGACCGATATATCACAGTACAATATACTGTATTTATTTGCATAATGATCGCACTTTTTTGTTAAAAAATTGATGCAAATTCAGTGGTGCGATCATTACGCGGGTTAAATTTTCCGCAAAAAGAAAAACATTTTTTTTTTCATCTTGCCTTAGCGGCAGGGTGACAACAAGTCAACATACAGGCAGCTGTCACTGTAACAGTGCTGGACACCAAAACAAAAATGGCGGCGGGTGGAGCAAGCCGAACGCACCAAACACGATTTTTTTTCTTTTCGTGAGTACATTACGTGCATTGAAACAGCTTCTTTCATATCAGTAATGAATAATATTGTTAACACAGACAAGTTTGCGGCAATAACCTAGCCATGTGCACTTTGAGGGGACAGCAACAGATATGGGCGCGCTTAGCTGCCAGTGACATTGAAACACATGGCAGGCATGCTGCGGAAACTGCGGCATTTTGTCTTCACTACTATCCTAATACGGCACATTTCCGCTAAGGGTGGGCGAATATCTTAGCTTTGTTACAAGCGTCGGCATATGAATATGGTACACTTCAAATGTATCAGTGCAAATGTGGCTACTACCGTTGCCGCTCGCGATTTGTAGCATGCCACGAGTGCAGACGAGAGGAGTCAAAATGTGCCTTTTTCGTTGTTTTTGTTTTGACCACAATCATTATAAAGCCTACAAATAGTAAAGCTAAGGCAAGTTTGTTTGTAGCTTTTTTTTTTTTTTTTTTTTTTTTTTTTTTATGGAAGTGCGAAAAGGGATGAGTGAAATTGGGCATCTGCATAAGAATGCTTGGTGCGTGCAGACCGCTTGGTATGTCTTGGAAGAGTCGTTTGCGTAGCATTCGACAGCATTCCTCAAATGGTAAGCATGATCCATCTTGAGCTAGGCCTGGCACACAACATATCGCTGCGGCAAGTTTGAGGTGCGATCATTACATGGGAAAGAAAAAAAAAATCGAATTTTGATGACAAAATTCAGGGGTGTGATCATTACGCAAGTGCGATCATTATGCAAGTAAATACGCCACAAATGCTTTTTAATTGCAGCTTTAAACTTGAAGAAGCCTTATTTTATTGAAGACACTGCTTTATTGATTTAATGCCTAAATGTCATGTAGCATATCCCATGGCTATTAAGTGAAATCTCTTAAACAGACATAAGTATTAATTAGTGCACTCCAACTTTTCCTGTGGCATGTGTTGTATAGGAAATCTTAAAGGAATCGGGAGACAAAAGTTACAGCATGTGAACATTTTTATCCTGTCTTGTCTCCTGTTTCTTTATTTGCATTATTGCATGTCATCATTTATTTATTTGTTGAAATGTGTTGAGGCTTTCTTAAATTTATTTAAATGTTGTCAACTTTATGTTCCTTTGCTTTGCTTTTGCCCTCTTCTAATTTAGACTCGGACGTGCGTTACTGTGTGCTTGCATCCCTGGATGAGAAGTTTGATGGCCACCTGGCGCAAGCAGAGAACCTAAGTGCCTTGTTCATCTCTTTAAATGACGAAGTGTTTGAGATTCGGGAGCTTGCCTTGTGTATCATTGGCCGGCTGAGCAGCCTGAACCCAGCGTACATCATGCCTCCACTTAGAAAAGTGCTCATACAGGTATGCATTGCCTTTGTGTTGTGCTTACACAGCCAGTGCTCTGAGTGGTCTTGACGAGCTGAGTTTCATTGGATGTCATTAATATTGCAGTAGTTCCACATGAATTTCCAACCCTCATCTGTGGATTGTGCATACTTTCACAAGTTTTGCAATATTAGATGCAATGTTAGTGGCACTTATTCGACTTACACGTCATAGTTGCACCTATTGAGCATAACACGATGGAACACACATACCACAGAACCAAAATTATAATGTAAAGTGGAGATAACACGATAGAACTGGGCATCACTCTCATGGCAGCATTGGCAATAAATTGCGTGCTATGCATGCATGGTTTGATAAAGCTAACTGGCGACATCAATGACCCGTAGCTATAACATTCAAGTGCTTGAAAGATGTCGCTTGTTCCTAACAAATCACAGTGATTTGGATGATCATATTTGCCTCGAATATAATGAATCATTGAACTAAACAACAAGGGAGTCTTTGGTGACTCAGAAATAAAAAAATATATATATTTTTCCGTTTTACTACTGTGAGTGTATGTTGGACATAAGCATGTAAGGGAATGTTTGGCAATAGTGTGGGCTGTGGACAAGTTTCAGTGATGTTTGAGTTGAGCTCATTTCAAATACACTATGATCACTGGCATGATCAGTACAGAGGAAGCATCCCATGAAGTGAGATTGTGAGTTTTGTGGCTGCAAGGGTTCAATAGCATAATCAAGTGCTGTAGGGGATGGGCCAACATACCTGCTGATGCTTTGCCTGGCAGAAGATTGGTTTCTAGTTTAGATGCTGTCGCTGCAGCAAACAGTATGCACTGCCATGCATGTGGATGTTATTGGCACATCCCAGCAATTTAACACAGCTAGCCAGTGGACAATGCCAGGACCCACTGCTTCAGCAGGTATTTTTGGGAAACTCTGACACTGGTCCGTAAATCCAAAGGATGCTGAGGGAATACTGGACTTAGCCAAAGACAGCAACATATCAGAAACAGGTGTCCTGATGTGACGGGAATGAGCAATTGGTTCACTTCTCAAGTTCTTATGCACCTCAGAGACCTGGCATTATGGATGGAGCATAGTCATCCCTTTATTGGCTATGCAGTTCCTGCAAGACTCTGATATGTGTCCAGATCCATTTCACTTGCTTGGCCAGGCCTGTGAGCAAATATTGTTGCTATCTGTATTGCTGCCAGCGGTATCAAGCATTCAAGCCTCCTTGAGAAAAAGCCAAGAGGGCTAACGGACAGCTTTTGGCTTACTCATACCATGCACTAACTCAGTGCAGATCTCATTGGGCCATTGCCTGCTATTCCTGAGTAGAATGTTTAGTAGGCACAATGTCCCGTGCATCATTTCTAGTGATAACAGCAAACCGTTCAGGAACAGACTGTGGAGGCAGGTTCTCGAGCACTGGGGAAGTAAAGGGTGGGACACAGCACCTGACCGACCAGTTGCATAATGCTGCAGTCAGGCAGTGTCTTGTGAACTACTTTAGTAAACAGGACTGGGACTAGAGGCCGACTGAAGTGGCGTTGCACACATTGGAAAGTGCCATAACTGGCTTCACTCCTGCATTCCTCTGCTACAGGCCGAAGCTGTGCCCAGCATGGGACTTGTGCAAGTGGACTCATCAAGCAGAGGTGCCTTTGACACCTAATACATTTGCTGTTGGATTAAGCCTACACATTGAGGGTGCCCTGGCTGTGGCTCACAGTCATCCAGAATGTGCAAGGGCCACTCGGGAGAAACACCATAACAGGATCTGCAGAGTTACTGTCTTCAATGTGGCTGGTCTTCGTGATGCACATACACTGAGCTTTGCTGGTGCAGGTTCAACAGCAAAGGCGTCTCTGCCTTGTACGTAGCTGTTCCTAGTGACGGAAGAAACCCACTGACCCAACAAGTGATGGAAAGGACTCAGAGATGGGGATCTGTCTATGCCCTTATTAGGTGGAATTCCTTTTGCACTTATTAGGGGAAATGTGAGGGTGTACCAAGCGTGAGCATCTGCAGCTGTCGGGCAGGGCTCAACAGGAAGTTTTGCGCACGTGGGAACAATGAGCAACAATCAACCATCGTGAGGCACATATGGTCAAACTTCCATATTATGAATCACGTGGGACCACCGAAAATCATTCATTATTCTGAAAGGTCGTTATGGTAAAAGTCTCAAAATTGACCATTCCACCCATCCACCCATCAGTTCATAAGTTGTCACCGTTTGAGCTATTCACGAAAGCATTGCTGTTGACTCTCAGGCTGCGTTGTTGCTTTTTGCCATAGATTCCATGAGGGATGCATGCAAAGCGGTTAGCGACGCTGAGAAAACTACTGAAAAAGGAAGCTCCATGTTGCTTCCAAGTGCAACGTTTCTTGTTTGTTTGTTTTCACATTCCTTGCCGTGGACACCGCAACTGTCTCACTCTAGGCAGACACCTGAACTATTCCAAAGCACAATCGCATGTAAACAACACCTTTGAGAAAGTGCAAAGTGCGACAGTGGCATCCCCGCTAGTATGGAGGTTACATTTCTCCACAATGTGTATCTAGTACCGCTGCAGAAAGAAGCGCGAAACAAGGAGGCGTCTGCAGAAAGAAGGGCGGAAGAAGGAAGAGCCTCCGTTGCTAGGGGACACTTGCCTGGGCGCAGCATGCACTCTCAAAACTCGATGCGTCATCACCTCCAGAATAGATAAAAAAATTATCTCCCGCCATCGATACTATCGAAAGTTACCATCGAGACTACGGTCTGTAATCCGCACCCGACATGTCGGAGTTTCTCGTCCTGAGAGCACGGACACGAGGAAGACCACCCATGTATATTGTTACGTGTGGAAAGACACAGACGAAAGACTCTATTTACACGCTATTTACACTGGAGCCAGGCAGCCAGGCTGACACTCGCTCGTGCCAAGGGCACTGACCAATTTCTTCGTCATTCTCGCGGCGGCTCGTCTCTTGAGCATTGCTCAATGATATCGTAATATTACCCCCCGGCGGCAAAAGCACCGTCACGGTGCTGTTAAATATCCAAGGTGCATGGAGAGTTGTAGGGCTTGAGTCGGGCAACGTGGACAATGTCACTGGTTGTCACAGCGGAGGACGTAGTGGGCGTGGCTAGAACGATTTCATAGGTGACATCGGTCACTTTGCGTATCACGCGATATGGGCCTGTGTAACAGGAAAGCAGTTTTTCACAAAGGCCGACTTTGCGCGATGGTGACCAAAGCAACACAAAGGCGCCGGGCACAAAATGGACATCAGGGTGACGGAGGTTGTAGCGTTGTTTCTGCTTGTCTTCAGACACTTGTAGACGAGCGCGCGCAAGTTGGCGAGCATGGTCAGCATGGGCGATTGCATCACGGGCATAATCGCTAGTTGAAGCTGTGGCGGACGGAAGCACAGTGTCCAGTGGTAGCGTCGGCTCGCGGCCATACAAGAGGTAAAACGGGGAAAAGCCAGCAGTTTCGAGACGGGAAGAGTTGTATGCAAAGGTAATGTAAGGTAGAGCCAGGTCCCAGTCACGGTGGTCGTCTGAAACGTATTTGGATAGCATGTCTGTAAGGGTGCGATTCAAACGCTCAGTGAGGCCGTTCGTTTTGGGGGTGGTAGGAGGTGGTAAACTTATGCTGTATTGAGCAAGCACGCATGATGTCGTCAATGACTTTGGCCAAAAAGGTGCGGCCGCGGTCTGTAAGCAATTGACGCGGAGCACCATGCATCAAAATGATATCATGTAGGATGAAATCCGCAACATCAGTTGCACAACTGGTCAGAAGAGTACGGGTTACGGCGTAGCGGGTCGCGTAGTCCGCCGCGACTGCAACCCACTTGTTTCCTGATGTAGATTCCGGAAATGGGCCGTGGAGGTCCAAGCCGACACGATGAAAGGGCTCGGTAGGGATGTCGAGCGGCTGCAGGTAACCAGCGAGGAGCTGGGATGGCTTCTTGCGTCGTTGGCAAAGTTCACAAGCGGCGACGTAACGTCATACGGAACGGGCAAGGCCCGGCCAGAAAAAACGGCGATGTACACGGTCATAGGTTCGAGACACGCCGAGGTGTCCTGCCGTTGGTGCGTCGTGAAGCTCTTCTAGAACAGTGGAGCGGAGGTGTTTAGGTACTACAAGTAGGAACTCAGAGCCGTCCGGATGAAGGTTACGACGGTACAGAGTACCGTCGCGGAGGACAAAGAGGCGTAGAGCAGCATCAGCCGGTGAGTGTTCAAAACGGTCGATGAGTGCTCTGATGTAGGTGTCACGACATTGCTCGTCGGCGAATTGAAGCAGCCGGGATACAGAGAATACAGAGCTGGAAGTCAGAGTCCTCGACAGGGTAACGTGACAAACTGTCAGCATCTTGGTGCAGGCGGCCAGACTTGTACACCACGGAATATGAAAATTCCTGTAGCCTCAAAGCCCATCGACCAAGCCGGCCTGTAGGATCTTTTAGCAATGAGAGCCAGCAGAGAGCATGATGGTCAGTGACTACGGAAAAAGGGCGACCGTGAAGGTAAGGATGGAACTTCGCAACCGCCCAGACAACAGCACGGCATTCGCATTCCTTAATGAAATAGTTGCGCTCCGATGGTGCTAGGAGGCGGCTCGCATAAGGAATAACACAATCCTGGCCACGCTGACGTTGGGCCAAGACGGCACCTACGCCATGACCGCTGGCATCTGTACGTAAATGTAGGGGCATCAGGGTCGAAGTGGGCGAGAATGGGTGGTGAGGTTAGAAGAGTGACGAGACGCGAGAAGGCGGCGGCGGCTTCTGCAGTGCCCCACGAGAATTGTACGCCTTTCTTCAAAAGATTAGTTAGGGGCCTAGCAATTGTCGCAAAATCTGGAACAAAACGACGAAAGTACGAGCACAGCCCTACAAAACTTCGAACGTCTGCGGCTGTCTTCGGAACCGGAAACTCTCGGACAGTGCGAGTTATGTCGGGATCAGGCTGTACTCCGGAAGCGTCAACGAGATGGCCCAGAAGAGTAATTTGTCGGTGGCCAAAACGACATTTGGACGAGTTAAGTTGCAGCTTCGCCTTTCGAAATACATCAAGTATAGTTGTGAGACGCTCAAGGTGAGTGTCGAACATTGGCGAGAAGATGATGACGTCGTCGAGGTAGCAGAGGCATGTGGACCATTTGAAACCTTGGAGCAAGGAGTCCATCATACGCTCAAAGGTGGCAGGGGCGTTGCATAGTCCAAACGGCATTACTTTAAATTGGTATAGGCCATCAGGTGTGATGAACGCGGTTTTTTCGCCATATCGTCAACAGCAATCTGCCAATATCCCGAACGAAGATCAATAGACGACAAATAGCTGGAGCCGTGCAGGCACTCAAGGGCGTCGTCTATACATGGGAGCGGGTAGACGTCCTTTTTTATAATGCTGTTCAGGTGACTGTAGTCTACACAGAAGCGCCACGTGCCGTCCTTCTTCTTCACCAACACCACAGGTGACGCCCAGGGACTCGATGAAGGCTCAACGATGTTTTTATTGAGCATTTTGTTCACTTCATCTTGAATTACTCGGCGTTCTGACACAGAAACTCGATACGGTCGTCGGTGAATAGGCGCAGCATCGCCAGTAAGAATGCGATGCTTGACCATGAGGATCTGGCCTAAAGGGCGGTCGTCGAAGTCGAAAATATCGCGGCAGGACGATGATACTTCGCAAAGGTCTTCAGCCTGTGTCAAGGACAGGTCCGTCGCAACCATTTTCTTTATGTTGGGATCGACGCCCGAGGCTGGCGCGAGGGGCATGCTAAGCTCGCGAGAACCATCGGTCGATAACGCTGCCACGTATTGGTCGCCGAAACAATCAATGGTGGCAAGGCGGTAGAATACCTTGCGGTAGAATTTGCTTTGCCAATCCAAAGTTACAGACAGGCATGCGAGTGTGGTTCGCAGTAATAGTAAGGATACTGTGAGGCACGGTGACGTCATACTGTATTGGGATGTCGGGCTGAGGAGTGACGAGGTACTCGCCATCAGGAACTGCTGGGAAAGACAACAGTTCAATGTAAGCTATGGACTTTGGCGGCAGGTGAAGAAAGCCGGTGGAGCATAAGCGGCAGTGGGGTGCGTCAGAAGGTTCTGTCAACATCGGCAACTCAAGGCGAAGGGTACTGGAAGAACAGTCAATAAGAGCAGAATGTGCGGAGAGAAAATCGAGGCCGAGAATAAGGTCGTGGGGGCAATGAGCAATTACGGTGAAGAGGACAGGAGTGTGGTGGCCGGCGATGCTGACACGTGCCGTACACATATCGATGATAGGCACAGTACCGCCATCCGCAACGCAAACGACGCATTCCGACACTGGGGTGAGGAGCTGAGCTTGTTCAGTCGTCGTCGGAAGGCAGCACTCATAATAGAAAGATGTGCTCCTGTATCCACGAGTGCCGTGACAGGATAGCTGTCAACATCGACGTCAAGAAGGTTTCGGTTAGTAGGTAACGTGAGCAGAGGATTTGAGGGCAGGGTCGACAACGCAGCTTCACCTACAGAAGCTGCAGTGCCTAGTTTTCCGGCTGGGTCTGGGAGGCGATAGGCGGCAAAGAAAAGCAGCGGGGTTGGGGCGAACGAGACTGGTGGCGTCGAGGTGAGGGCGAGCGGCTGTAGCGAAGGTTTGGAGCAGGGGCATCAGCGGTAGTGGGTTCATGGCGGGTGGCATCATCATCATCATCATCAGCCTGGTTACGCCCACTGCAGAGCAAAGGCCTCTCCCATACTTCTCCAACAACCCCGGTCATGTACTAATTGTGGCCATGTTGTCCCTGCAAACTTCTTAATCTCATCCGCCCACCTAACTTTCTGCCACCCTCTGCTACGCTTTCCTTCCCTTGGAATCCATTCCGTAACTCTTAATGACCATCGGTTATCTTCCCTCCTCATTACGTGTCCTGCCCATGCCCATTTCTTTTTCTTGATTTCAACTAAGATATCATTAACTCGCGTTTGTTCCCTCACCCAATCTGCTCTTTTCTTATCCGTTAACGTTACACCTATCATTCTTCTTTCCATAGCTCGTTGCGTCGTCCTCAAATTAAGTAGAACTCTTTTTGTAAGCCTCCACGTTTCTGCCCCGTACGTGAGTACTGGTAAGACACAGCTGTTATAAACTTTTCTCTTGAGGGATAATGGCAACCTGCTGTTCATGATCTGAGAATGCCTGCCAAACGCACCCCAGCCCATACTTATTGACACGTGTACTTATCTTTATTGGGCGACCACGTTTCGCCGCCTAACAAATGTTATCGCACAGTGCGGGACGCGCCTGCATGCATCCGAAGATTCTGGAAAGTTATCGATGCTTCTATCCGGCTGTCTGTTGTCGCCGAACCTTGTGTTATCAGATTTCATCGCGTGACGGGAATGGTGTAGAACTTTGTGGAAGGCACGCGGGTCCCAACGATTAGTCTGGAACATTCGACGACTGCTGTATAAAAGCCGACGCGCTTGGCCCGCTGATCAGATTTTCGGCGATTGCCGACCGTGTTCGCCGCTATCGTTGTGCTATAAGTGTAGCCTGTCTTTGTGGGCACAGGTTCACCCAATAAAAGTTAGTTTTGTCCTTCACAGTATTTGCTACTGTGTTCTTCAACGTCACCACCACGTGACATTATTCTTCTGATTATTTCACTCTCATGATCCGGATCCGCAGCCACTACCTGTCCTAAGTAGATGTATTCCCTTACCACTTCCAGTGCCTCACTACCTATTGTAAACTGCTGTTCCCTTTCGAGACTGTTAAACATTACTTTAGTTTTCTCGAGATTAATTTTTAGACCCACCCTTCGGCTTTGCCTCTCCAGGTCAGTGAGCATGCATTGCAGTTGGTCCCCTGAGTTACTAAGCAAGGCAATATCATCAGTGAATCGGAAGGTATCGCATCAGCGAATCGCGGGTGGCATAGGGTACAGAAGGTCCAAAGGTGCGGGAATAAGTGGCGGCGTAAGTCCGAGGAGTTGGTGGCCATCGGTTGCGGCAGTGACGGGTGACGTGGCAGATGCGACAGCAGTGGAAGCAGATCGGCCTGTCATCAGGGGTACGCCGTTCGGACGTGTTGCGGCGAGATGTGGCAGAAAAGGACTGGCGGGGACAAGGAGGGCTGCTAGATAACTGGGGAAAGCTGGGTCGACACGTGGAACACATGGTGTTCAGACCCATGTTTTCAAATTCCTGTCTGACGACGGCCTGAATCATTGCAATGGTGGTTGCTGGCGGATCGGGAGGCGTCTAGGAGAAGGCTGGCGAACAGGCGGCCTCGAGTTCGCGGCGAACAATACGGGTGACGTCGTCACAGGTGGTGGTCTGACGTGGTCGACCCTCACATGTCGACGTAGCAGCAGTGTTGAGTAGCTGCCCAATGTGGTGTGAGATACGGCGGCTCTTAGCCTGTTCAAGGCAACGGCATTCTTTTATAATGGCGTCGATAGTCGAGACGTTGCCGAAAACAAGCAAATTGAAAGCGTCGTCGGCGATGCCTTTTAGCACATGTGCTACTTTATCTGCTTCGGACATATGATCGTCAGCTTTATGGCATAGAGCCAAGACGTCGAGGATGTAGGAAATGTATGGCTCTGTAGATGACTGAACACAAGATGCAAGAGCCTTTCTAACGGCAGCCGTGCACCCAATGGGGTCGCCGAACAGTTCCCGTAGCTTCTCTTTAAAACTGTCCCAACTGGTTATCTCGTCGTCATGCATTTGGTGCCACACGCGTGGGGTGCCGCCGAGATAAAAGATGACATTGGCGAGTATAATCGTAGTGTCCCACCTGTCCCACCCCGCACCTCCACCAGAAGTGTTACGTGGGGAAAGACACAGACGAAAGATGCTATTTACACGCTATTTACACTGGAGCCAGGCAGCCAGGCTGACACTCGCTCGTGCCAAGGGCACTGACCAACTTCTTTGTTGTTCTCGCGGCGGCTCGTCTCTTGAGCATCGCTCAATGATATTGTAATAATATCGAACCCGATCCTAGCATCTCCCTCAACGGTACCAAGATCCCTACAGTCGACTCCGTTGGCATGCTCGGACTTCACATCCACAAGGACAGATCAGGGGTGGCCACTCTCCCGATGCGCCCACTGTTACAAGTTACGCACCTCGTCAAGAGGATCAGAAACCAAAGAAGCGGACTCAAGGAGCAAGACACGCTAAGCATAATTCAAGCTCTCCTAGCTAGCCGTATCTCCTATGGAACTCTCTACTTGACGCTCAAGCCGGCTGAAATCAATAAACTCAATGTTATACTTCGAAAGGCAATCAAAGTAGCCTTGACCCTACCACCCATGGCATCAACGGAGAAACTCCTCAAGCTCGGCGTCCACAATGCATGGGAAGAGCTTGTCGAGGCTCATAAAATCAGCCAACTAGAGCGGCTCAAGCTCACACCCACTGGAGGAGCAGTTTTGCACTACCTCAACTACAGTGAAAGCTAAAACTACATTGCAGACACAGAACAGAAAGCAAGAATCCCACCCGCACTCCGGGACTGTATCAGCGTTGCAAGTATACTGTGCAATATGCATCCAACTTAGCAAAAGGAGCATTGGCAAAGCAGAATCTGCGCACTCAGCAAGAAATACACGAGCGACCCTGATGTGAGGTACGCCGATGCTGCCCGGTATATTAAATGAAATGCCTTTGCCTTAACTGTTGCAGCTCACCAAGGCAAAGAACTCGCAGCTGTCACCATACGAGCAAGAGCCGCCGAGACTGCAGAGGAAACGGCAATCACTCTGGCAATAACAACTTGCCCTGAAGTAGCAGTAATCCTAACAGACTCCTAAGCAGCAACTCGCAACTATCAAAAAGGATGCATATCAGAAACCACTCTCAAAATACTTTGTTGTCACATCGCACGCATGCTGCTCCCCGACACCCAAATCAACTGGGTTCCAGGCCATCAGGGCATGATAGTAATTGAGGCGGCACACGCCGCTGCCCGCGAGCATACCAGCCGGGCTTTCCTGCAATCCCACGCCAGGTCGGCCAACAACGTTGATGACGTCATCCTGAAATACAATGAGCTTCTGTGACACCACCAACTCAGCGGTACCCTTCACCACATAAGAAGCTGAGCAAAGAGGAAGAAGTCATCCTCCGCCGCCTACAGACAAACACCTCCGTACATGGAATAATCATGCGCAGGCTATATCCTATGCAGTACTTGGACACATGCACCCACTGCGACGTCCCAGACACCCTGCAACACATGGTACAGGACTGCCCACTGCGTGACACATCCGCAGACCCCACCTCACAAACTCCACAAGACTCTAATGCAAGTCACCCAGAGAAGGACAAGAAGAGCGTCCCAACCCACTGCAGATCTATACAACCACTGATACATAGTAGGGCAAGCTTTCCTCTGATGACCTGGACAACCAACGCAGTCTTGTCGCCCGGGCCAAGGAGGCAGCCCAAGCCAGAGGGCTCCTGGAATAAGAAATCCACCCACCTAGGGTGAACCGGCTCTTGACTTGGATTATCGTTTCTGAAAATAAAAGTTTAGTTCTCTCTCTCTCTCTCCCGCGTCTTTTTTTTTTTTTAGCACAGTCTTGGGTTTTCCGAACCCGTGCGCCACAGTGTCCGCTTTCTGCACTTTGTCGTCTGCTAAACTACTGTTTCGGCTGCTATGAAATATACACGGAAATCTAAGAGCCTCCAGATTTCGGAATATTAGTTCGTAGTACTGAGGCGTTGTTAACATTACATGAAAACTGAATAACGATCGTCATTCTGAAATGTTCTGTATTCTGAAGTTCGTAGTACTGAAATATTTTTACATTGAAATCATAAGTCATCTGGGGATTTCTGGAAAGCTTGTTAATGTGGTAAGTAACAAGATTTCACTGTATGTGTGTGGGTGGCTAGGAAGTTGATAACAGGGCTGCATATGGCAAGACTTACCTTTGTGTGGCATTTGGTGTAATAAAGCTAGATAACCTGAAAACACAAACCAGTAATGCATATTACATCCATATTGATGGGCATAGAATAGGGCCTTTTAGTGTAGCATGATGGGGCAATCTGTTGCTGCAACCCACATTCTAATGGGGAGTTACAAAGCACTGCAACTACAGGCCAGACGCACATTGCCTGGGAAGGCTGTGTGTAACTGCTTCACTGTAGTGGGTGAAACCATTGTACTTAAACATTTAAGTGAGAATTCTTGTTGCATTTGGAGCCCTGTTCCCGCCACTACCCATTGTTGCGTCAAGTTGCACTGTTGCTGTCTGTTGGCACATACCAACTGCTATTAAGAGGCAGGCTTCTCTGCAATGCTAAGTGGCCTAGGGGCTGAGTTCACTCCCCTTCATAAAAAAAGAAAGGAAAAATAAAGCCCTTGTATTTATGCACATGCAGTATTGATATTGTTGAGGGGATAAAACTATTTGCACAATGTATTTACAAGGCGTACATAAACAGCAGCTGAAAATCCCGAGAGGCTGTTGCCACTTTGTCATCTTCACTGTCGACAACAGTGTCCTCTTTTCCCACTATAACACAACCTCCTGCAGAAAAAGCACCGTCCCGGTGCTTCAGACGGGGCCATCGATAAGTGCATAGTAAGGCTTAAGCCGAGAGACGTGTACGACATCACGTGATGTGGAAGCGGGTGGTATGACGAAGGTTACAGGGATTATCTCGTAGTAAGTGACATTGGTCACTTGACATAAAACGCGGTAAGGGCCTTTGTAGCACGGAAGGAGTTTCTCTGAGAGCCTGACTTGGCGGCAAGGGGACCAAAGTAGCACGAGAGAACCTGGTGGAAAATGGGTGTCATGGTGGCGGCGATTGGTAAGCGTGCCGTTGAGTTTGCTGCGATGCCAACTAATGAGTACGGGCAAGCTGGAGCGCATGGTCAGCGTGGGCGATGGCGTCACGGGCATACTCGGCCCTCGAATTCTGTACCAAAGGGAGTGAAGTGTCCAGTGGTAATACCGGGTCACGACCGAAGAGCAAGTAAAAGGGGGAATACCCAGCAGTATCATGGTGTGATGAATTATAGACGAACGTGACATAAGAGAGCGCTACATCCCAGTCCTTGTGGTCGGGTGAAACATATTTTAATAGCATGTCAGTAATGGTCCAATGAAGTCGCTCAGTAAGGCCTTGGTGTGGGGATGATAGTAGGCAGCCTGTTCGTGCTCGGTAGAACATGAGCGTAGGATATCGGCGATGACTTGAGAGAGGAGAGTGCGGCTCCAGTCGGTAAAGAGCTGTCACGAGGCACCATGCACTAAAATGATATCCTGGAGTAGGAAATCTGTGACGTCGGTTGAGCAGCTCGTGGGAAGTGCCCGAGTAATTGCATAGCGCGTCACGAAATCAGTAGCGACACGATCCATCTGTTGCCAAAGCTGGACTTAGTCATAACGATGGATAAGTAGGAACAGATTCCATTCATTTAATGAGGGTCCTCAAAGTAACGTCACAGCGCTGCTCTTTGGCCATGTCCAAAAGCTGGAAAACGGAAAGAACACTTGTGGAAGCGTCCGTGTCGGCGTTGGCAGGCGTGTGTACAGGGTAACAGGACAAGCAGTCGGCGTCCTTGTGCAGGTGACCAGACCTATACACCACTTCAGAGGAATGCTGTTGTAGACGCAAAGCCGATCATCCAAGCCTCCCTGTGGGATCTTTTTAGGACATAAGCCAATAGAGTGCGTGGGGGTCTGTTACAATAGAAAAGGGCCTGCCATATGTATATAGGGGCAGAAATTTCCTGCTGCCGACACAGCAGCCAAACATTCGTACTCGGTAATAGAGTAGTTTCGCTCCACAGGGGATAAAAGACGGCTAGCGTACGCGATGACACGTTCATGGCCTTGTTGAATTTGTGCCAAGACGGCACTGATTCCGTGGCCGCAGGCATCGGTGCACACCTCTGTAGGGGCTGAAGTAGCGAAGTGTCCTAGAATCGGTGGGGTGGTGAGCATGGTGTAAGGTGAGAAAAGGTGGCGGCCTGAGAGGATCCTCATGAAAACAGCACACTTTTCTTCAGGAGATCTGTGAGGGGGCTTGCTGTGGTGGCAAAATGTTTAACAAAGTGGCGGAAGTAAGAGCCCACGAAACTTTGGACATCTTTTGCGGACTGTGGAACAGGGAACTCTTTCACGGCGCGAATTTTCTCTAGGTCCAGTCGGATGCCAGTCGCATTGACGACATGGCCAAGAACAGTAATCTCACGATGGCCAAAGTTACATTTCTTGGAATTGAGCTGTAGACCGGCCTTGCGAAAAACGGCAAGTACAGCTGAAAGGCACTCAATGTGTGCGCTGAATGAGGGCGAGAACACAATAACATCATCTAGGTAGCAGAGACAAGTCGACCACTTGAATCCTTGGAGTAATGAGTACATCATACGCTCAAAGGTAGCCATAGCGTTGCATAGCCCAAAAGCCATAACTTTGATGTGGTAAAGACCATCAGGCATTATAAAGGCAGTCTTTTCACGATCTAGATCAGCCACAATGATTTGCCAATATCTGGACCATAGGTCGATGGAGGAAAAATATTGTGCTCCGTATCAAAGGCGTCATCGATACACAAGGGGGTGGGTAAACGTCCTTCTTCGTGATGTGGTTGAGGTGGTGGTAATCAACACAAAATCTCCTTGCGCCGTCCTTTTTGACCAGCACGACAAGTGACGCCCAGGGACTTGACGATGGCTCAGTGATGTCTTTCGCTAGCATCTTGTCTACTTCCATTTTGATAACGTGGCACTCCGAAACTCAAACTCTGTAGGATCGCTGATGGATGGGGGGATTATCGCCTGTATGTATACTATGTTTAACAGATGACATCTGGCCTAAGGGTCGGTTGCTCAGGTCGAATATGTCCTTGTACGAAAGCAATAGACTGCAGAGCTGTTCAGCCTCTGCAGGAGTAAGATTCGGGGCGATCCTTTTCCTAATCTCGTTGTCAGTGCATTTGGCAGACCGGAAAGACTAACAGAAAGCGTCGACGACAAAAGTTTTAACACAGCTAACTTCCAAAGCAGTGTTCGTAGCCAAAGTGAAATCTTTAGCAGAATTTGCTTAGTGAGCCCGAAATTCACCACAGGGAGATACGTGCAATTGTCTATGACCCTCAGTATTATATGTGGGACAGTAACATTGTGGGTGAGAGCGATGGCAGTTATGGAAGCGGAGATGTAATTACCATCGGGAACTGGCATAGAAGGCTTTCATTTCGATGTATGTCAAGACCTGTGGTGGAACGTAAACAAAATCAGTCGGTCTTAGGCGAATTTCCTGTGGTGTTGGAGGAACGTCCAGTAGAGGCAGGTAAAGAAACACAGTACTTGAGGAACAACCGATGAGCGCTAAATGGGCAGAGAGGAAGTCTGAGGTCATAGTATGAGGTCATGGGGGCATTGCTCAAGCACAGTGAAAAGGACGACATTATGGCGGCCAGAAACGCTCACACGGGCAGTACACATTCTGACCATGGTCACCGTGCTACCGTTGGCGATTCGTACAAATCGAGTAATGGCAGGCGTAACAATTTTCCTTAAATGGCGGCGTAGGCGGCTGGTCATAATTGATATGTGTGCTCCGGTACCAATTAGTGCGGTGACGGGTGCGCCATCAACTTGGACGTGAAGAAGGTTATGTCTCGTAAGCAGCATCAAAGGAGGATTTTGTGGCGAATCGGACATTGCAGCACCACTTTGAGGTGCTGCATTGCCTAGTTTTCGTGCTGGGACAGTCCTGGGTAGGTAAGTGAAGCTGGGGCGGACGTGGCTGGCAACATTGAGGCGAGGGCAAGCGAGCCTAGCGGCGAGTCGAGGTAGTGGCATCGGAAGGGTTGTAGAAGCGACGGAGTGAAAAACTTTGGCACAAACTTGAATTCTAGGAAATGTTTCAAGGAAGGGACACCCAACAGCTCCTGCAGTGACGGGAAACGTGACCGATTCGGCCGCAGCAGAAACAGATCGGCCTGTCGATGGTGTACGCCAGTCCGATGGGTTCCAGGCAATGTAGGGATAACTGGCACTGTGAGATGGACTGCGATAGGACCGAGGCACAGGAGCAGGGAGGGTATCAGGAGGACTCAAGGAGCAGGCGCTGGGAAGACTCATATTAGCGATTTCCTGGCGAACCACAGACTGGATCAGTGGTATCGTCTCAGCAGTGTTGTTCCAAGACGTCTGTTGAGGCGAGGCAGGAAACGCTGCTTCGAGTTTGCGGCTTACAATTCGCGGAGGACAATGCCGTCGACGGTGAAGATGCGTACCCCGCGTATCCACGAAAATGTCACGGAGATAAAACTATTTACGCTATGTATATACAAGGCATACATAAACAGCAGCTGAGAATCCAGAGAGGCTGTCACCACTTCGTCGTCTTCACCGTCGACGACATTGTCCTCTTTTCCCACCGTAACAATATTCATGTTCTGTAACAAAAGTGCGCCATTGCTTTTTCAACACAGCATACGTTCATTATAGCATTACTGATGTTTTGGCTCATTTTAGTCCATTTTCGTGACTGCATCTTTCCTGTGCTCTGTTTTCAATTTTTCAAGAATCTGACGGAGTTGGAGCATTCGGGGGTGGTCCGAAACAAGGAGCAGGCTGCCAAAATGCTGGGTCACCTTCTGTCCAATGCACCAGGGCTTATACGACCATACATGGAGCCCATTCTGGCTGTAAGTTACCACTTGTTGCTCACCAAATACGTTGTTAAAAGGTTTCCACAACACCTTTCATTGACACCTGAAGATTTCTTGTCTGTAAAAAGGCAGTGTATCATAAATCTCCTCTCACACAAATGTGTCTTGCATAGGTGGAGTTATTATAGAGTAAATAGTCGCACTTCACTACTGCATCCACGGCTTTTTCATTTGTCTGTCATGCTATGCTAGAAGCTACAAGTCTCAGCTATTGTGGAAGATGCTTGATCCGGTGTCATGTCACTGTTCTGTGCCTCTTAACTTCTGTGCATCTCATGTGCCTCAGCAGTTTAGGGCCACTCCTAAACACTCACCATTACTATAGCCATGCTCACTGTGTATTTATCCTTCTGTTTTGCTCCTGTTCTATAGTTCTAGTAATTCTGCACTATGATATGGCTGCAATCATGTAGAAAAGTATATATGCAGTAAAGCGTCGTGGACTCTGCCCTCGTTAATTCGGAAAGTCGGTTAATTCAGACTTGTACTCTGGTTCTAGCAGGTGTACACATTATTTAATGACATCAAACTCCCCTTACTTTGGATGTATTTGGCTGCACACCGGTAATTCGGACAACCCTCTGAGCGCCGGAAATGTGCGATGTGAAAGAGCAAAACTAGCACTAGCGTCCAACTTACCTTTTTCCAGTAAGCAACCCCTCTAGAAGCCGCCACTTCAACTAAATTTGATGGACATGACGTTATGGAGTCCTAGGGTCTGACAGGAGTACCCATTACTGCGGGTTCGAGCTTAGTGAGCCACAGGGCCAAGTCAGCCGTTGCCTCTACTGTGCCACTGCTCATGCGCTCAGGCCGCAAAGGGGTTACCAAGCGCTGTGCACGCAAGAGAAGACAGTAATGCCCTGCGATGGCAGAAACCATTTACAGTTAAACCTCCTTAAACTGTAGTTGGCCGGAACTCGGAAAAACTACGTACTAAATGGTAGCACTGTTTAACCGAAATAGCATGAGATCGCCCACTTAACTGTCGAAAACGGAACTCGGAGAGAGTGCGATGAAAGGGGAAAAAAACATGCAGTATTTATTCGCTTCGCGCGACAAAAGTGTTATTTTCGTTTGATGCCGCGGCGGCCTAGCACGACGACAGTGGCCTCAAACTTACTGAAGCTGCGTGCCAGCTTTTCAGCCAGCCCCCTCTTCTCCGCAAACACTCGCATGGCAGATTCCTCGTTGGCGTTACGTATTCTCCGTGCACGCGTGCAGTAGTGCTGCAGAAGTCCCGGGGGCGCATTTTCATTGCTGGGTGCCGGAGCTTGGAATACTTTTCGTTTGGAATAGAGTTACGTTATCACGCCCCTGTTCTCGTCGCGACGATTGCATTCATTAGGCTGACGTAACGCGTAGCTTCTG
The DNA here is from genome assembly GCF_023375885.2 of Dermacentor andersoni. Classification (NCBI taxonomy): domain Eukaryota; kingdom Metazoa; phylum Arthropoda; class Arachnida; order Ixodida; family Ixodidae; genus Dermacentor; species Dermacentor andersoni. The sequence continues at coordinate 8,331,580 of NC_092816.1, read as the reverse complement.
CCACTGTCGGGCCTGAATCGCCCGTGCTGTCACTTTCCGTATCGTTCTTATCACTGTCGCTAGGCGACACTTCAGCAACAACAGAGGCAACGATGGCGAAAAGTCAAACCTCGTAGCCGACATGTCTTCGCGGTCGCAGCAGCGCTGCCGAGCAACTTCTTCGCATTCCAAATGCCATACACCGTAGTCAACAGCAGATCCTTGTCGCGTGCCAGCGCCGACTTCTTCGTGCCACGTTCGATAGCACGGACAATGTCTAATTTTTCTTCTATGCTGAGCACCCGGTGTCTTTTTTATCCGAGCTTTGGAATGACGCGAGTCCTCGCTTGCACGACGCCATAACGCTCTCTGGCACGGCGTCAAAATGATGCTGATGTTGATATGGCTTCACGTGCAAACACACAGGGTGCTTGGAGGCCGTTGTTCCGATCTCTGAGGCTTGTTGTTCTGCCGGGCCGCTCGATGGAGACGTCGCGCCGCCGTGTTTGCGTGACGAAAAGTTTAAATGCTACATTTTAACCGATGTGTACGCAAGAAGCTGGTACGGTTTATGCTGGTACGGTTTATGTGGATTCAAAACACATTATGTTCAATAGCCGCTGAGCCGGGGATTTGACTTTACTACTTTTAAAACGAAACTACTGTTTAAGCGGGTACGGTTTAACGAGGTTTTACTGTATTGTCTCCAGCGGCATTCAATACTGCACAAACGCCCGGTCCTAAGGGTTCCCGGGAACCAAAGAGCTCCCGCACCAAAGGCAAAAATACAGACAGGGGCACCTATAGCCCGTCGCTGCAAGAGCAAAGACTCGCGCTGGGACACGCCGCTAGGGAAAGTCCTGGCGGCTATGCTACTTGCTCTCGCGATAACCAGTGGAGCCAACTTGTGAAAGCTCAGGCGGTCTCCTTCGGCTTGGGCCTTCGATAAGTGGGGTGTGGTACGACCTCGTGCGAGCACTATGCACTGCTCTTCAGTTTAGTGTCCGGAAAGGATCAACACAATGTACACACTCACCGCACAGGTAAAGGCACCGTGTGCAAACTCAAGTCCTAGAGACCGAGGTGTCGGCGGACAAAAGGAAAGCATGTGGAAACATGGTGCTGTCCCGGAGGTGAATACCCGTGCTGCCATTGTGAGCAACCAGCAGTGGCTAGCCCACGATGTGAGCGCCCCCACCACAACCATTGCCAGTGGAAAGGAGAGAAACATGGGGAAGACAGAACAGGTTAATGCCTATGCAACAGTGCCGGCGGATACCACAGTTGTCACAACGCACATGCTGCCCCCGCCTCTCGTCTCTGTGCAGTGGTAGCATTTGCGGTGGCCGTCGCATTTTTCTTTTTTGTCGCTTGTGTTGCTGAATTAGCTTCTCATCATCCTGATCTAGCGTGCGCATATTTGTTCACATGTAACAACATCTTTTCCATTTACCGATGTGAAGGCAACATGCTGAATGCGGCGTGCAGGCCATTTGGAACCAAGGTTTGAGAGATGCGCCAGCCTTTATTTTTTAACAGCTTCGCCAGTACTTTCCTCCAACTGGTAAAGACATGCATGCATGAGCATCAAACTCGTCACAGCAGTACTTTCTTCAAGATAAACTCACCCATCATTTGGAGTGACTCGACTTGCATGAGGCAGTCAACATATGCATGCACGTGCTTGCTCTCAAGAGCAGGCAGTGTAAGCAGCTCATCATGATGACTATGAATAAACAACGTCCATAAGTTCTGCACACATACTGCGAGTGTACTTCAGCACTAGTGTTGTTTTTATCTCGAAATATGTAGCATATGGAGCAGCTTAGAGCAGTGCCTGACACTGCCAAAAAAAAAGAAAAAATATATGCCAAGAGCCAGGGGGGCTATATTAGTCTAGGTGCAACGAAATTAGGAATGCCCACTAAGCTTCAACAAAGACACTCCCTCACCAGAACAGGAATTGGCCTCCCTGATGCAGTATTCGGCCACTACGTCCCTCATGACCCCTACAATTAAACCATGGCCCTCAGTCCCCAGTACCTGTGGAGCACCGGACCGAGACGTCAGTCATACCTTCATCGTGGCGGAGGGTGCCAAGAATGTCTGGATCCGGACAGCCCGCCACTGGAAACTGAGCCTGGCAACGTTCAACACGCAAACCCTCTCAAGTGAAGCTAGCTTAGCAGGACTCTTTGAGGAATTATCAGACATTGTGTGGGGTATTACTGACCTTAGTGAGGTTACAAGAACTGGTGAGGCTTATACACTGCTAACGGCCACGTCCTTTGCTACAGAGGACTTACAGATAAGAGACAATATAGGGTAGGATTTCTAATCCATAAGGACATAGCGGGCAACATTGATGAACTCTACAGCAATAATGCAAGGGTAGCAGTAGTTGTAATAAAGCTGAATAGGAGGTATAAATAAATGTAGTTAAAGCCTGTACACCAACCTCCAGTCACAATTATGAAGAAGTAGAACAGTTTTATGAAGTTGTTCAATTAGTGAAGAGATAAGTACAAACTCAGTATACTGTAGTCACGGCTGACCTCAATGCAGCAGTGGGGGGAAAGCAGGCTAGTGAACAAGCAATTGACAACTATAGCATTGATTCTAGGAACACTAGAGAAAAGATTTTGGTGGAATTCATGGAAAGGAATAAGCTCAGCATAATAAATACTTTCTTCAGGAAGTATAGCAACTGGAAATGGACCTGGTAAAGCCCTAATAGAGAAACAAGAAATGAAATAGATTTCATACTGTCTGCCGACCCCAGCATAGTGCAGGATGTAGAAATGTTAGGTAGGGTAAAGTGCAGGGATCATACTTTAGCGAGGTCTTGGATTTCTCTCAATACGAAGAGAGAGAAAGTAAAATTAGCCAAGAAGAAACAGGCCAACCTAGACGCAGTAAAGCTAAAAGCAGACCAATTCAGGCTGCTGCTTGCAAACAAATATGCAGCTTTAGAACAAAGAGATGAAGATGACGTAGAGGTAATGAATGAAACCGTAACTAGGTTGATTTCAGAGGCAACAATTGAAGTGGGAGGTAAGGCACCAAGGCAACCAGTAGGTGAGCTCTCTGAAGTAACAAAGGACCTAATAAGAAAATGACAAAGCATGAAATGTCCAACTCGAGATCAGATAGAATTCGCAGAACTGTCACAACTGATCAACAAGGAGAAAGTAAGGAATATTCAAAATTATAACAAGCAAAAGACTGAAGAAGCAGTAAAAAATAGATACCGCATGAAATCAGTCATAAAGCCGGGTAGTATCATCAGCAATTTCAAAGTTATAGTAAAAGCAGCAGAAGAATTCTGTACTGATGTGTACAGTGCCCAGAGCAGACATGTTACCATTCAACATAGTAATGAACAGGATACAGAGGCCCCTTCTATAACTAGTGATGAAGTTAGAAGCGCTTGCAAGACATGACTAGGGGAAAAGCGGCAGAAGAAGATGGAATAGCAGTCTATTTAATCGTAGATGGATGAGATATCATGCTTGAAAAGATTGCTGCCCTTTATATGCAATGTCTCACAACTTCACAGAGAACTGGAACAACGCCGACAGTGTACTAATCCGGAAGAAAGGAGACGTTAAAGAATTAATAAATTATGGGCCCATTAGCTTGCTTTCAGTATTGTATAAAATATTCATAAGCTGTTCTCCGATAGAATGAGGGCAACACATGACTTCAGTCATGTGTTGCCCTTGTTGTTGTTATTGTGCTAAAGAACTGAAAAATTATAATAAATATTTACCAAAATAATCTCCAATAGAATAAGGGTGTAGCATAGCCATGGCGTGCTCGCAGTAACGCCAGACTAGTAAAGCATCAGCGTAGTCAGTAGAACAAAAAATGAACATTTATTCAAAGGTGCAGAGCGTATTTATAGGTAGCCGAGTGGCAGGAAGATAGGAAGGAGCACGTGTTAGTAGTGATAGTCCGAACTCTGAAGGATCGCTAGATGAGGCGATAAAAGGTGCACGCACTTCGAAAACACACGTGAAGTTGCAACATTCCTTCCTCCTTAGAAATGAAAGCATTGCACTGGCTTGCGTTCTCTCGTTGAACATCTCAGAGTTTGTTGGGCGACACCTGTATTCAACGGAGCCACTGGAATATCTGGTGCCGCAAAATCTGGAGAACGGGTGCCATTTGGAATGCGCCGAGCAGTTATGCCTTCATCTGGGTTCACCGTTTCTGGAGGCTGTAGTTGTATTGCTTGCTCTGGCTCGCTGCGATATGTGGTGGTTGTAGTTACTGTCGGTTTATCGCCTGATGCTTCTTGTCGCGGGCGGATCTGGTCTACGTGCTGCTTTATGACTCCGTCCGATATTTCCACGGTCACCATTCTCGCTCCAGACGTCGCCTTTACATGGCTGGGCGTCCACTTGCTCCCCGCACCATAATTGCGGGCATACACATCACTCCCAGGTAGCGGCAGCCAGTCATCTTGGTTCTCTTTTGGTCCTGGATGTGCTGGAGGAAAGCATGTGTCCAAGCGTGAGCGTATTTGATAGCCCAAAAGCAGCTCTGCTGGGGATTTACCCGATTTTCGCCGAGTTCTCCGGTAGTTAAAAAGCAACCGTACTAGGTTCTCTTCCAGTTTTCCTTTCCTCATTTTTCGAAGGCCATCTTTTATAGTTCGCACTGCCCTTTCCACCGCACCATTAGACTGAGGATGGTAGGGAGCGCATCGAAGGGTTCGATGCGCTCCATACCATGACACAAGGGATAGTTCGAGCTTACGGTCAAAAAACGGCAGTACGGCCCGGGCCATTCCGTTTGCATTTCTGGGCCACCTTGTTATATGTATCGTTTGACCTCAACCAGGACAGGGTCACAAGACGTTAATGCCTTCAGCTCACGCGTTGTTATGGCGCCATTGTTCAGCTGGTTTAGCGACAGCACATATTCGGGCGGCTCAGCGTCGTCGTCAGATTCCGGAGATCGCTGCAGAAGTCGGCTCAGGGCGTCAGTGTTCAGCATCTGTCGTCCTGGTGCGTACTGTAGCCGGTAGCAGTAGGCCCCCAGGTGGAGTGTCCAACGTTGTATCCGTGCGGCGGCCATTGTGGGCGTCTGCTTGTCCGATCTCAGCAGGCCCAACAACGGCTGGTGGTCAGTCACCAAGGTAAATTCCCGACCTAGAAGGTAGTCACGGAATTTCGTGACGCCGAATACCAGTGCCAGTGCCTCTCGCTCCAGCTGCGAATAGTTGCGCTCCGCCTGCGTTAATATTCACGAACGGAAACCGATGGGCCTGTGAACGTTACCGGTCGTGTGAAACAAGACAGCTCCCACACCGTACGGAGACGCGTCACATTCAAGTTTAAGTTCCTTCGAAGGGTCGAAATGAACAAGAACCTTGGCTGTTTTAAGGCTTTGCTTGGCAAGATCAAACGCGAGCTCTTGAGGCTGTTTCCATTGCCAACGTGCATTCTTTTCAAGCAGTTCATACAATGGACCAAGTGTGGTTTACATGTTCGGAAGAAACCTCGCGTAAAAAGTAATCATACCCAAAAACGAACGTAGCTCGCTGACATTACAGGGGCTCGGTGCCTGCATGATAGCGTCAAGGTTTTTTTCTGTCGGATGAAGCCCATCACGATGGATCCGATGGCCTAGATAAGTTACTGCTGGGATGCGAAAGTTGGATTTATCGAACCTTAGCTTTACACCGCACTCTCAGAAGCACTCTAAGACGTTTTTCAGCCTTTCGCCGCCGTCACTCGCTTTTTCGGAAATGAGCACATCGTCAAGATAAGCCTGTGCTTCTGGAAGGCCAGCCAATACCTCATCCATTTTTCTTAGGAATATCGCGGGCGCAGAGGCTATACCGAAAGGAAGTCGATTGTAGCAAAATAGCCCTTTTGGCGTATTAATGACGCAAACTTTCTTCGCGTTATCGTCTAACGCCACTTGATTGTATGCATTCCGTAAATCCAGAGTGCTGAAATAGTCCCCATCGTGTAACTGGGCAAACATATCCTCAATGATTGGCAATGGGTATTGCTCAGTTGCACACGCTGGATTTACTGTGGCCTTGAAATCGCTGCAAATTCTTACTGCGCCGTCTTTCTTAAGCACTACAACAATGGGCGTTGCCCAGGCAGAGTGTGCCACCGGCGACAGCACTCCCAAAGAAACTAAATGGTCTAGTTCGAGTGACACTCGCTCGCATCGCGCGTATGGAATGGGTCTGGCCTTACAGAACTTGGGTACGGCGCCCTCCTTCATGTGCAGGCTGGCTGGAGGACCCTTGATCAGCCCCAGTTCCTCGGAGAAAACGTCGTGGTGGTCATTGAATATGCTGTTCACGCTGGATTCGCTTGATTCATTTGTTGCCGCTGAGTCCTCTACAAAACGAATCACCGGAGCACCTGCGCTCTTCAGCTGCTGGATTAAATCGCGACTGCAGAGGCTTGGTCCCGCACAGTCCAACATGGTCAGCGCACACTTCACTGTCACCCCTTTATGACAAACCTGGAGCGCAAGCTCCCCAAGTACTGGAAGGTGTCCTGTGTAGCAGAATAAATTGAGACTGGACGGTTTCAGTTTCGGCCATTGCTCACTGTGCTTATAATATAGTTGACACGGGATGACACAAACGGGCAACCCGATATCGACTTCCATGCTCAGCTGCACACCGTACCAAGCAAATGTCCGGCGAATCGGCGGTTCCAGACAGCTTTTTCGTTGTGATACCAAAGTCCAAATGTGGGCGGCTTCGTGTTCCTCGTCTGCCGAGGCTTCCGTCCCCAAGAGGGTGTTAGTTTGTGCCGTCCTTGCCGTGCCTTGTTCTCGAGCCCCGCGACTTCGACATTTCCTTGCAAGGTGACCCCGTCGTCCACAGCGGTAACAGCGAGAGTGAGACCAGGGGCAACATGCGTCATTATGTTTCGTACTACCGCACCTTGCGCATTCTTTACGTGCGGCAACCATCCTCTCTCTCATCCACCAGAGTTCCTTTCTGATACGCCTGTACTTTTAACACGGGTGTCATTGTCGGTCCAATTATCTGTTTTACATCACTATCCGCAACCTCAGCTGCAAGGGCCATCGCTTCAGCGTCTTGTAGCGTTAATTCCCGCTTTGCCAGTAGCTGCTTCTGCAGGGCACCTGACTGTATACCACAGACAATGCGATCTCGTAGCATGCGATCCAAAGCACTGCCAAAATCGCAATTGTCAGCTATTCGGTGAATGTCTACCAGGAATTCATTAATCGGCTCGCCCTCCGCTTGACGACGACTGAAGAACTTGTAGCTTTCGGTGATTTCATGTCTCTTGGGACTGTAGTGCTCACTCAAAACTTCGACAACTTCTTCATACGTCAACGCATTTGGCTTGCGCGGAGCCACCTTCCCTGCCAGCACTTGGATCGTATGCGTATTTAACGCAGCAACAAGCAATGCTCTTTTCTTAGTCGATTCTTCAATCGCATTCGCTTCAAAGTATGCTTCTACTTTAATAACGTACGGCTTCCACTTATCTTTGCCTTCTTCGAAGTCCGGAAGTAGGTGAACCATGATGGCCTTGGTTTCTCGGTTCTGCGTGGGTTCCGGTTCAGCGTCGACTTTCACTGCATGGGCGATGTCCATCCTCATCGCCACTGTAGCATAGCCATGGCGTGCTCGCAGTAACGCCAGAACAGTGAAGCATCAGCATAGTCAGTAGAACAAAAAATGAACGTTTATTCAAAGGTGCAGAGCATATCTATAGGTAGCCGAGTGGCAGGAAGATAGGAAGGAGCACGTGTTAGTAGTGATAGTCCGAACTCTGAAGGATCGTTAGATGATAAAAGGTGCGCGAACTTCGAAAACACACGTGAAGTTGCAACAAAGTGCAACACTGGCCTTTAGCCAACTAAGGGAACAGGCTGGCTTCAGGAAGGGATGCTGTACAATGGATCACATCCATGTCATTAATCAGGTTATTGAGAAATCTGCAGAGTACAATAAGCCTCTCTATATGGCTTTCATAGATTACGAAAAAGCATTTGATTCAGTAGAGATACCAGCAGTCATAGAGGCAATGCGTAATCAAGGAGTACAGACCGCTTATATAAATACCTTGGAAAATATCTACAAAGATTCCACAACCACCTTTATTCTGCACAAGAAAAGTAGGAAGATACCTACAAAGAAAGGGGTCAGCCAAGGAGACACAATCACTCCAATGCTATTCACTGCATGCTTGGAAGAAGTACTCAAGCTATTAAACTGAGAAGGCTTGGAGTAAGAATCGACAGCTAATATCTGAGCAACCTTCAGTTTGCCGATGACATTGTTTTGTTCAGCAACAATGCAGACGAATACAACAAATGATTGAGCACCTTAACAGAGAGAGTATAAGAGTGGGGTTGAAGATTAATTGCAGAAGACACAGATAATGATGAATAGCCGGGCAAGGGAACAAGATTTCAAGATTGCCAGTCAGCCTCTAGAGTATGTAAAGGAGTATGTTTACCTAGGTCAACTAATCATAGGACACCCTGATCATGAGAAGAAAATTCATAGAAAAATAAAAATGGATTGGATCGCATACGGCAGACACTGTCAGATCCTGACTGGGAGCTTACTACTACCATTTAAAAGAAAGGTGTGCAAACAATGCATTCTACTGGTTCTAACATATGGGCGGAGACTTGGAGACTGACAAGAAAAGCTTCAGAACACGTTAAGGATCGCGCAAGGAACAATGGAATAAAGATCGCTAGGCACAACGTTAAGAGACAGAAAGAGAGCGGTTTGGATCAGAGAGCAAACGGGTATAGCCGATATTTTAATTGACATTAAGAGGAAAAAATGGAGCTGGGCATGTCATGTAATGCGCCGGTTTGACAACCGGTGGACGATTAGGGTTACAGAATGTGTTCCAAGACAAGGGAAACAGAGTCCAGGACGGCAGAAGACAAGGTGGAGCAATGAAATTAGGAAATTCACGGGCGCTAGTTGGAATCGGCTGGCGCAGGACAGGGGTAATTTGAGATCGCAGGGAGAGATCTTCGTCCTGCACTGGACATAAAATAGGCTGCTGCTGCTGCTGCTGCTGCTGCTGCTGCTGCTGCTGCTGCTGCTGCTGCTGCTGCTGCTGCTGCTGCTGCTGCTGCTGCTGCTGCTGCTGATGATGATGATGATGATGATGATGATGGTGACGACGACTTCAGTCAACCAAGAGAACAGGGTGGCTTCAGGAAGGGATATTCTACAATGGATCACATCCATGTCATCAAACAGGTAATCGAGAAATCTGCAGTGTACAATCAACCTCTCTATATGGGTTTCATGGATCATGAGAAGGCATTTCATTGAGGCATTACGTAATCAAGGTTTACAGGAGGCTTACATGAATATCTCTGAAATATCAACAAATATTCCAACTACCACAAGAAAAGTAGAAAGTTACCTATCAACAAAGGGGTCAGGCAAGGAGACACAATGTCTCAAATGCTATTTACTGCATGCTTGAAAGAAGTATTCAAGCTATTAAACTGGGGAAGGCTTAGGAGTAAGGATCAACGGCAAATATCTTGGCTGCCTTCGGTTTGCAGATGACATTGTCCTGCTCAGCAACACTGGGGACGAGTTACAACAAATAACTGAGGACCTTGACAAAGAAAGTGTAAGAGCGGGGTTCAAGATTAACATGCTGAAGGCAAAGATAATGACCAATAACCTGGCAAGGGAACAAGAGTTCAGGATTGCCAGTCAGCCTCTAGAGTCTGTAAAGGAGTATTTTTATATAGGTCAATTACTCACTGGGGAACCTGATCACGAGAAGGAAATCTACAGAAGAATAAAAATGGGTTGGAGTGCATATGGCAGGCATTGCCAGATCCTGACTGGGAGCTTACCACTATTACTGAAAAGAAAAGTGTACAGTCACTGCATTCTACTGGCGCAAACATATGGGGCAGAAGCTTGGAGACTGACAAGGAAGCTCGAGAACATGTTAAGGACCACGCAAAGAGCGATGGAACGAAAAATGTTAGGTGTAATGTTGAGAGACAGGAAGGGAGCGGTGTGGATCAGAATATAGCTGATATTTTAATTGACATTAAGAGGGAAAAAATTGAGCTGGGTAGGCCATGTAATGTGTAAGACGGATAACAGGTCGACTGTTAAGAGTTACAGAATGGGTGCCAAGAGAAGGGAAGCGCAGTCGAGGACGGCAGAAAACTAGGTGAGGTGATGAAACAGGGAAACTGTGTGGGGATGCACCACTCTCACGCATCTCCTGATATGTTGTTTTCCCGCATAGCGCCCGACTCCTGTAATCCGGCTTCGCCGCGTGGCTTGATGCCTGCGGAAGTCGGTGTGGTTGAAGCGCATTGCAAGAGATGGCACGAGTGTGGCTCTGCTAACGCCACCTAATGGCGGGGTTACTTGGGCCTGGAGAGGAGAAAGCTCTTCCTCTCTTTGGCTGCGGGTCGGCAAGCACCGCAGACGTTCCGCGCATGCACCGATTCATGCTTCTGCGAGACCGTCTCGTGAGGCCTTGCGCTAACACGCCATCATTCGGGTGACCGTATACGCGAACAACTAGTCGTTGGGATCCAGCATGTGGCGAACATATTTGCTCGCTATCCGGTCGCGGTGAGTCGACTTCCTAGATTTATCGCGCGCCCATTGGCATGTTTTGTGGATAGCAACTCGGCTAGCAGGCATTGATCTATGAAGGGTGTAATAAAGGCCCTTGTGATTGTTTGCATTACTGTGTTGTCGTTCCTTTGTCCCAAGAGCACAGGAGAGAATCCCACAACTGGCAAGTGCAATTTGTAATCAGTTGTCGTTCCTTTGTCCCAAGAGCACAGGAGAGAATCCCACAACTGGCTAGTGCAATTTGTAATCAGTTGTCGCAGGACAGGGATAATTGGAGATTGCAGGGAGAGGCCTTCATCCTGCAGTGGACATAAACGTAGGCTGATGATGATGATGATGATGATGTAGCATATGGCATGGGGGGGGGGGGAGGAAGGTAAGTGGACACAACACATTGTTTTGCCAGGCGCGTGAGGCTTCATTTGCCTGCAAAAAGAAAAGTCTCGCAAGTTGTGTATAATGCGACACCGTGAGTGCGTTGCTTTGGTGTCATACGACGCATTTCTGCGGGCTGTGGGGCGACATTCCTCTTTTTCTTTGGCCCCACGTATACCTGTACAGCTATTTCCGCCTGCATGCAGTAATGCCTTCTTCAGCCAATGTTAAAAGTCGTGTGATATACATACCAGTAAATTAAAACATCGCCGAGACTGCCGGATCTGGCGTACGGCGGCAGGTGCGATTAGAATATTCACTGTGCTGATGTTGTGCTGTTACCAGAATGCTGGCTTGCCTTACATAGCAAGAATTGCGTGATCGCAGTGAGCCATTGCGTGATGGCTCACTGGTAACATGCCATAATTATTGTAAGTTGGCCATGCACGCCACACCAGTTCAATACATTCAACATTCCACCCTGGTTTGTGCAATCAACAGTACAGCGAGTGTCCAGCATGAGACTTGCCTCAACCGCTGAGCCTATCGCTTGAGCGTTAGTTCAAGGAGTCGTTTTCATCGACAAAACTGCTTGTAGCCTTTCCCATGAACTGCTAAAGTGTTTTCTTAACCCGTATTGTTGCCCAGAACAACTGAAAAATTATTGTTCGGTCCCTCAAGGTCAGTAAATGGCCGCAGCTCATGCAAGGCATCACGCATTCACTTCGTGCACCTGCCCTGTGGTAATGGCGGCACAGCTTTGAATGTAGCTGGGGCAAGGGTATGTACATGCGCATAGCTGAATTGGAAAAAGGTTCACTGAAACAAAGCGATGGAGACCGCATCGCTACAGTAGTCTGCGGAAACTGTACAAGAACTGCAGGAATGAACGCTTAGTGCCTGTTTGTGCCTTTAAACTCTTTATTCTTGCATTTACCGCCACACATAACACCACATTCACCACGTCCTTTCAGAACTTCGTGATCGCCGACCATGATCACGTCGATAGCAAATACAGTTTCTTCCACAGCAGTTGCAGGTAACAGTACTTTTGTTTTGACTCGGTGCAATGTACTTTCAATGTCAAATGCGGTGGAAGCTGTCGAGGACGAATAGAGATTCTATTATGGCCTACAAGCTGGCATCAAACTCTCCAGCTACATTGCGATGCTGTTGCTGACCAGCTCATTGGTGAAAAAGTGATCAGGAGGTGCAAGTGGTAAGGAAAAGCATGTATCAGATGAGGAAGTGAGCTGTGGCTGCACTGCCAAGGTAGTCGCGAGGTCTCTGCTGCTGCGAGCGCTAATCAGTCACGATATGACGTGAATTGCTGGTTTTACACTGCTTTTGTGCAAAATAGAAGCAGGGTTTGCTGATTCATTAAGTAAACAATGTCACAGTTTCGCCTGACAAGTGAAGCACCGATTGCGATTGCAAATTAGTGGACAGCTATACGAAGTTCGGATAGTAGTTTTATCGACCGTATAAATGTGTAAATATTCGCTTACTAACTAAATTAACTAGCGTGGTGTTAACGGGCTCAGGTAAACATGAATACATCTCGCTCGATGAGCTAGGAAACTCTGTCAAAATGCTGGAATGCGGAATCGCGGCAGCAGCAAGGATCGAATTGACCTTTGTGTATCTCTCACTTCAATGCGAACGAAACTTCGAAAGCACAGCACATACGAAGCTACCGGCACTATGCGCGTTCTGCAAACATAGCAGATCGCTTTGAAGATGAAGCCCACGCAGGCATGCACTTTGGCCACGTCGCAGATCACTTTCAAGATATGGCACCCGCACGGCTGCACTGTAAGCAGCAACTGCCGGAGAAGAATGCCCTCCTCCCCCTCCCTCGCCTCACCCCCGTGCCTCGCCCGGCGGCAATGGGTGGCGCGCTTCCAGCATGCCTTCCTTGACCGCACAAGCGAGACTGAGTTGCGTTTGCCGGCTCACTCTCGCACACACTTTCACTCGCACCTACAGCATACGATGTGCGGCGACGATTTTATCGCCCTTGGACTTTATACAGAACCTCATGGCAACAGCAATGACAAAAATGCACCTGGAGTGCCCATATAATTGCTATCGCAATAGAATGTGTTTACGTAGTCAGCATTTGTTTATTGTTCTGTCGATATCCTCAATAATTCAACATTATGTTAATCAGACATTTTTTTTTTTTTTTTGGTCCTGTGAAATTAGAATTAACGAGGTTTTACTGTTGTGGAAAAAAAAAGCCATTAATTTCAGAAGCCACGAGAAAAAGCATATGCTTCCTTTTGTAGGCACGGTAGCTTTCATAATGTTTTTCAGGGCGTGTTTAACACTTAGTGACATTGTGCAGGTGCTCATCCCAAAGCTCAAGGCCCCAGATCCAAACCCTGGGGTTGTCATATGTGTCCTGGCAGCAGTTGGAGAGCAGGCACAGGTGCGTGTATTTCATTTTTTTTTTTTGACATTGTTCTGTAGTTGGATACAGTTAAAGCAACAAAAGCTCTTAGTGTAGCATTCTGCATATAGCTTGGTTGGGGAACAGCAGGGCTGTGCATTTTTCAGTGTCGCATCCATTCCGTTATTGTATATGCCCTGTAATGTCACAATCTTCCTAGTATCCTCCATGAGCAGTACAGAAATACTACTGTGATGTCTCTGTCAGTCATACTTCCTGGCAATATCTCACATGTTCAGTATTTATTCGTATGTAGGTTGACTTTTTTTTTTTTTCTCTCGAAGATGTTGCCAAAATGAAGCTATCACCCTAATCTGTGACCAAAGAATCTCGACCTAGATTCTTCAGCAAAGCTAGCAAAAGTACCAAGCAATGGAGTTCCTCCATTGCACCCACCCTAAAGCCAGTCTGGAGATTATCCAGATTGGGTTCAAGAAACCTTGCATACCCAATGCACTCGATGACCATGGATGCTCGTGAAGCATCCAACGTGGACGACTTCTCTGGCAATTGCAACGAGAATGCCACTTGTGGCATTGACTAACATGATATAGTATGGTAAATAAAGGTGTGCAAGGGTGGGACGCTTGCGCCAATTGTGCCATTTCGATACAAATGCAAATTCCTGTGCCAAATTGCACCAAACACAGAAAGTGGACCGAAATTGTGCCATGCTGTGCCAGAACGGCTTTGGCATGTGTGCTCCGGCAGTTGCTGCGAACAGCGAGCAGAATCATTCTCCAAAAGAGAGCGCAGCCATTCGCATTCCGCGCACCATGCGACACGGCCTCCCGCAGTTTCTCGTAATTTGTGCACGTATAACTAGAATGTGTTAGAATGGGGGAGTGGGTCCAATGGAGGCCATGGCAAGCGGTAAGAGTGAAGCAAAAAACATTGAAATTTGCAGCTGTGCTGCTGTCGCCTTCTTCTGAAGTTCCAGCCAATCTGGTGCCTCAGCGGCCCGACGAAACCATGCGTACCAGCGGTGGTTAAGGCGCCGCCGAGTTGTCGTCTGCTTGACATGCCATCGTCTGCTCGACGCACCGTCATGCTTGTGTTTTTTTTAGTCACTGTTTGTACCTACCATGTGCGGAAAAAAAAACACTATAAAATTCCTGCTTTGCCATGAATTGAGGTTGCTTGCTGCCATCAGATGATGCCGTCTGCATGATGTATGCGCACGCATATGGCCCTTGCATATGTCTATAGTTTGTCTGGTAACTCGCCGACTTGGCAGAGTGTTCAAAGGAGGACAGGATGAGCACACCTCAGCGAGAGAACTACTGTTGTGTAGTGGGTTGCAAAACCGTATACAGCAGATTGAAAGGTCAGGCCAAGATTTCGAGTCCCTAAAGATGAAGAAAGGCGCCGGGTATGGGAGCTCAATCTTCACCGCACCGATCAGCCCTTTGGAAGTCACTAACTCCATTTGTGAGCTGCACTTTGATGCAAAGTGCATACCGAGGCATTTTGTGCATATCATTGAAGGTCAGGAAGTATCTGCACAGCATGGAAAGCCTGCGCTTTGGTCTGATACAGTACCCACAATCTTTTGCCGTATCTTCCAGAGTGTCTCTACGAGCAGCCCACACACGAGCAGCCCACACAAAAGAGAATGGCCTCACATGCAACAGATGAAGGCCGGTCATCTAAGAGAATGCCCTCGCTCTCAGTTGAACCATCATTGACATTGAAGACATGTGACAATGGAAACCTGCGCGAGCTCGAAGACATCGACAGCTGATGATATGCTTTCTAATTCAAGCCAATATAAACAATGTATTTTGCTTTATTCACCCAGGGGACCTGGAAAACCAACATCTCAGGCATATGACACATAAAAATAGGGGAAAAAAACTGCTATTCCGTAAATATCTTCAAAACACACAATTAACCTACAAAAAAATATGTGCTGCACATAATGAATAATGTGGCCTACCTTCTTCCTAAATGTCAAATCGCTGCTGTTGTTAGGGCATTGGGAAAATTTTTTAGCATTCAATATATCGCCAATATATCGCCACTCACGGCTGTCGTTGCTGTTGTCTCAATAGCCAGGGCGGTTGTATTTAGAGTGCACTAGGGTACGGTTGACTGGCCCAAGCGGTGCGGCGCTCCCTAGCTGAGGCACAAAACAACAAAAAGTAGGCTGAAGGCACAGTGTGTGAACGAGAAACCATGGAGGTGGGCGCTGCTGCAGGTTCAGTGGGCAGACGTCGCTGTCCCCAGGTCCAGTATGGCGTAAAACTATTCCAATCTGTTTTTATATCCATATGGGCGAGGCCTGAGTGCTCTTATATTGACCTATCACAAAGGGCTAATGGCAAATTTGTAATAAAATGTCGCAGTAAAAATTGACACTAAAGGCGAAGCATCGATTGCAATAGAAAATTACAGGGAAACCTCATTAAACCATAGTTGGCCGTAGCTTGGAAAAAGTATGTAATAAATGGTAGTACTGCTTAACTGAAATAGCGTGACATCACTTACTTACCAGTCCAAAAAGGAACTATGAAAGAGTGCGATGAAAGGTTTTGTGACCTTGGTGTGGAGACGGACGCTTCTTGCAATTTGAGGAAATATGGCCTTCCTTGTTGCAACGGAAGCAGATAATTGGTCTCCGAGCCTCGAACACGCGCTCTGTCTGCCTTAGCTTTAGCGGCCCCAGCCGATTGGGCTGTCTCTGCTAGCCCGTCCCTCGCCACCTCAGCCTTAGTCGATACTCCTTTGCAGAACTCGTCACTCGTAGATGATTTCTTATTCGGCAAAATTGGGTTGCGAGGGAAAAACCGCTTTACAGAATAGTCCTTTTTTTTCTAGCCTGTCTTCCTGAATCGGTTTTCCTTGGAAGTTTCGGTGCGTGTAATATTCCTCCGCGAGCTGGGCTGCCTTCTCTAGGTCTACCTCTGGGAGCCTGTCCTGCAGCCCAAGTCTAACTTCTTCTGGAAGAACTCGGTAAAACTGCTCCAGTGCTATGCATTCAAGCATTTTGTCGTGGCGTACACCAACTCAGTGTGCGACTCGCTGCCCCTTTTTGCCTGTCTAAACCACTGTCGGAATGCCTCGGCAGAGGCATTTCTAGGCAGTTCTCGTAGTGTTCTTTAGACAATCGTGTGAGAACTTCCGTGGCCTCTCTTGGGACAACTGAAAGAAGTTTTTAAGACCAAATGCTTTCGTCCAGCCCTGTCTTTTCACATGTACGTTCGAAATTCACAAGAAAAAGTGTGATCTCACCGCCTATTCTGTACGGTAGCATCAGGTCGTATTCTCAGTTTAGGCATATCATCTCCACCGAAAAGGGGACTTGAACGCGCCGAGCTGATTCAAATTTGCTCTATTTCCAGTTCTCTCATCTTAAGAGCATGATCTCGCTCTTCGTGCCTTTCTTTCTCCTCTGCCTCCTTACGCCTTTTTTTCTCCTATGCCTACTCACACCTTTTCCTCTCCTCTGCTTCCTCGCACCTTTCTTTTTTGTTTTCTGCCTCATCGACCATTTTTTCTCGCTTCTCCTCTCAAGAATTTCTCCCCAAACCTCTTCGACTTCCTTCTCAGTTACCTCTTCTGCGCTCATAACATCCAGAATGGCTTTCTTTCGCCTTTCCGCGGCAACTGAAATGCCCATCTCCTGACAAACATCAAGAAGGTCCTGTATCCTGAGCTTCTCCATCGCGATCTGACTGCTCATCTCCGGCCTTGCCTCTAAATTAGCTTTGCTTCCGAAGCTGGAAATCTATGCAAGGCCTGAAGCAAACTAAGACATAACCACTACAAGCCTTTCAGAATACTTGAGCAATTGCCCTTAGCATTTACGTGTGCGACAGAAGTCTGGCGATGCGAAAGGCAAATGTCGGGCACTCACCCCTCCAAAGTAGCTGACGACAGTCAACCTCGTGGCTGCCATTGAGCGGTATAGCGGGCGTTATCTGGCTTCGAATTCCACAACTTGCCATCCACTGTTGTGACTTCGGGGTGGAGGACAAGACGCGGACTCTTTCCAGAGACGAAGAAGAAATGAAAAAACTTTATACAATATTTACAGATAGTGGATGATAGCGTACATGTAGCTGTAAGAGCGCATCAGACTGACTGGGTGGCTGGAGGCGACTCTCTCCTTCACAATGGGCCGATTCTTCCTTAAATCTCTTTGGCGACTCCTCATCGGTAAGAACCTGTCGGGGTGGGTGATGATGTCACCCGTGTCGAATTCTTGATTTTGTCGCGGAGATGGCTGGGTGCTTCTTGAAGTCCCTTCCCATGTCGAATTCTTGATTCGTTGCGGAGAAGTGGGAGCTTTCGTCGTCTCAATGATAGGCACGTAGTGTGGCAGCTCCTGTCTCCTCGATGATAAGCATGTGGCATGGCACTACAAAGGGCAGAAAACATGCAGTATTTATTCACTTCGCACGACAAAAGTATGGTATTTTCGTTTGATGCCGCGGCGGGCTAGCAGCGACGACGACGACCTCAAACTCGCTCAAGCTATGAGCCAGCTTTCCTGCCAGCCCCTCTTCTCGGCAAACACCAGCATGAGGCTAATGTAACGCGCAGCATCAGCCGCTGTTGGGCCTGAATCGTCTGTGCTGTCGCTTTCAGTGTCATCCTCATCACTGTCATTATGCGACACTTCGGCAATAACAGAGGCCACGATGGCGAGAAGTTGAACCTCATAGCTAACGTATTTTCACGGTCGCAGCAGCATTGCCAACCAACTTCTCCTTCGCATTCCAAATGCCACACACCATAGTCAATGGCAGATTCCTCCCGCGTGCCCCCACCGACTTCTTTGTGTCATGTTCGGCGGCATGAACGATGTCCTATTTTTCTTCTATGCTTAGCACCGGGTTTTTGTCCTAGTGTGCATGACACCACAACACAGGCCACAACGCTCCGACTCTGGCATGGTGTCAAAATGATGCTGATGTTGATGTGGCTTCTTCCAAGCGCGCTCTGCGTTTGCGCTTGGAGGCTGTTCTGATCTTTGAGGCTTGTTGTTCTGCCGGGCCGACATACCGCCGTGATTTCACCCCGAAACGTGGAAACACTACGTGTTAACCGATACATATGCAATAAGCTTGTATGGTTTATGCGGATACAAAATGCATAATGTTCAATGGCCATTAGGTCAGGGATCTGACTCTACTACTTTTAAAACGAAACTACTGTTTAAGCAGGTACAGTTTAACAAGGTTTTACTGTAGTTGACAGCTATACAAAGTAAGGATAGTAGTCTTATCAGCCGTATAACCTTGTAAACATTCGCTTACTAACTAAACTAACAGGCATGTGCCACGCGTGCTAAAGCAAACATGAACACATCTCACTTGATGACCGTGCACACTCACTTTCAAAACACTCGAATGAGAAAGCGTGGCAGCAGCAGCGAGCGAATTGACCTTTGGGCTGCCTCTCGCTTCAAGGCGAATTAAGCAGCGAGAACATGGCACAGACGAAGCTATCAACACTCGGAACACTCTGTCCCTATTGCAGATCGTTTCAATATGGATGCATTACCAACAAGCCTACATTGTAACCCTCGTGCTCAAGAAAGGGTCTGTACTGCTGTGCCATATGCATGCCCCTCCCTCTCTCTTGCGCCTAGGCGCGCTTCCTCACCGCTTTCCTCCTCTGTGCATGCGATGTTGAGCCGCCATTGTCGGCTCACCCTCGCACGCTTTCACTCGCACATACAGCATATGGTGTGCGGTGACAATGTTATTGCTCTTGGGCTTTATATGGAACATCACGGCAACTATGATGGCAGAAATGCACCTGGAGTGTCCATACAATTGCTATTGCAGTGAAAGCAGATTTAACTCCATTTAACTCCTTCGTTTTAATGTCAACGGAGTTGCACTCCATGTCACACGGTCTCACTTGCCCCGAAGAAGTTAAATGGAGATTTTGGGCGAAGGGAGTTCTGCAATGACCATTACTGCTGGATAGAGTATTCTCGTTCCCAGATAGCTACAGCACCAAAGAAAACCACGCTAATAAGATCGTCGTAACTAGTTCACTTACAAATTTTAGCGTTATTATTTTGTTTTGCCTTGGGTTATACGCTACGTAATGGAAGTTTTTAATTTGTTTTTAAGGACATCAGCACTTGTACCTTCTACACCAATTATTCGCCATGCCGCATGGGGAAATGTCGTTCCGCCATTTACACACCTGCGCACGAGCTGCACGTGTAGTCCCAGTGGTCATACGGATAAATTCTCCAGGTGGACATGCACTGCAATGAGTGATCCCGGAGCTTCAATGCCGGTTGTTCTGGCCATGGCGAGTGCGACCTTCTTTTTCACGTCTTCGGTTTCGTCACTCATATGGGAGCATTTGAGCTCACTGTAAACACATGCACATGCACGATTACACAATAGAATCACAACTCAAAGCACGCCAGTCGAACGACGGGTCCTATGTACCCACGCTACTCTGTACCCACGCACGAAAGCAAGAATGCAGTATGGCCAGCATTGCTTGCAACTTCGCTGTGCTTGGAAAACAAAAGTCTTGCGGTGACATACAGCAAACTTTCTCACTGTAATTTTATTAGATTACGTACTGCATTAAAAATATATACATATAGATTAGTTTAACGGCGACTGTATACGTAAACAGTTGCACGCAGAAGTAAGCGCAGCAGCGCCCGTCGAAGCTCGCGCTGTGCCATGTAGCACGGCTGCAACTCCATTGCCGTAAATCTCCATTAGGGAGCTTCATGCTCAACGGTGTTTGCGGGTGCCCGTGTGGCAGGGGCATTACGTTATACCAGAAAGTTAAGTACTAGGCGCTTTGTAATTGCCCTGGTCTACTATGTAGACATGTCTTTGAATATAAACCACAGTAGTTCATAACTCTAGCTTCTCTATACCATCTGTTAATGAAGCACATTTCCATGTACTTCACCCCCACTGTCGAGACATTAAAGAAAAGTGTACTTATAAAACATGTCATATGCTACTTTCGTAACTTTCGGACTCTCTATTGCAGAACGCATGCTTTTTGTTATTGCTACCACTAATTAAAAATCGACAGTTACTACAGTCGAGTCCACTTATAACAATGTTCAAGTGCCATAAAAATTTCATTGTTATAACCAATAATTGTTATAAACGGGTTGCACGAGAAAAGGCATAACAACTGCAAAGAGGGGTCACAGATGGCAAGTGACATGCCAGCTCCGCCGAGGCATCGTTTTAGTAGTCCCGAAAGGGGCCTTGTAAAATATACGAGAAGGTTGCCGCGGCTGCCTCTCAGCTTGAAAATCCCTTAGCACCCCCCCCCAAAAAAACAAAGAAAACATGAATACCTAAGAGCATTTAATGAGGGCAAAATAGCTTGCACTTCTCACTTCTTTGCTGAAACAAACCCGTAATAGGAGAGTTTCGAATGCTTCGCGGCAATCTTGCCGATGTCTTTCTGGAGGGCATCCAAATGTTGAACATGTCCGAGCGAAAGGTTTTTTGCAAAAATGAAGTCCCGCAGGGAATTGATCATTCTTGATGCCTCCTGTTGAGACACAACTTGTACAGGTTCCGGTTCATCTTCGTCGTCGCTGCTGTCATCGTCTTCCGCGCTGGTGACTGCTGCAACGATCGCCTCGTCAGTCAATTCTTCCTTTGTCGTGACTGCATCGTCAGCATGCAAGAATTCTTGAAGCCCCTCCGCGTTGCCGTCATCACCACGCACCGTAGACCAAAGTTCTGTAATGGCTCCATCGGCAGTAGCTTCGCGATACTCCGCATCACTGATATCCCCGGCAAAGTCCGCTTTTCGGAAGCAATTCATGAAGGTGGAGGAGCTGATTTCTGCCCACGCCCCAAAAATGAATTGGACAGCCATCAGAAGCGAAATCTTAAAGTCTGGAGCGGGTCGGCATTCACGCACAGCAATGTCCAGGTTAAGAGCAAGCCTGCTCAACACACGTCGGCGATATAATTCCTTGAAGCATGCAATCACGCCTGCGTCCATGGGCTGCAAGCCTGCAGTCGTGTTCGGCGGCAGGAAAAGAATTTTCACATGCGACAGCTTCTGGGCAGTCTGGTCTGCAGTACAGTTATCAAGGACCAACGCCACCTTCCTGCCTTCGTGCTGCATCCGCTGATTGAACTCGCTCAGCCACTCGCGGAAAAGTTCACGCGTCATCCACGCTTTCTTATTATGACGGTAACGAACTGGAATCCTCGCAGCACCACGGAAACAGTGGGGATTCATAGATTTTTCAATTACGAAGGCGGGACACTTGTCGCTGCCGTCCATATTCGCGCAAAGGAAAACGGTCACCCGTAATTTGCTCTGCTTGCCGCCCTAACAGGGATCGCCTTTGAGTGCATGTGTCTTCGATAGAAGCATTTGGGAGAATAGCCCGGTCTCATCACCATTGTACAAGTCCCGGTCCACATATGCTTCGCGGATGTACGGCAGTGTTTCACCTAACCACTTCAGTCTAGCGTCGTCATTGAGTGACCCTGCCTCGCCCACGACTGCCTTGTAGACGATTCCGTGCCTCTCCTTGAACCACTGAATCCAGCCAACACCACGCTGGAAATCGGTATTTTGAAGGAGATACGCAAAGTGCTTCGCCTTCTCTGCCAAAATCGGGCCACTAATTGGCAAGTTCATAGCACGTGCGCTAAGGAACCACTGATACAGTGCCTCCTCCACATCTTTGTAGGCACCATGCCGAATCCTTTTCCGGCCGTCCTCCATAGCATGGCCAGCACTAGCATGGCATTCGTTTTCAGTCATCTTGAGCGCATTGCGGATGATGGTTGAAATTGTCGGCTGTGACAGGCTGTACTTGCGTACTAAGTTGCACACTCTTTCACCACCTCTGTGCTCTCTCAAAATGTTTCGCTTCGTTTCCAAAGATATTGCCGCTCGCTTTCTCTTTTGCGGCAGTTGATCCAGTTGAGCCACACTGGCCACGCTTCCTAAAGGAGAATCCTCCATCGTTGAACTCTGGGGGGGATCCGATGGACTTGCAGAACCAGTAGGACCAAGGCCGGTGATGGCAGATGACGAAAACCTCGCTGGCAACGCACGTGCTTTGACACTGTATGCTGCATTCAGAACACGTGCAACTGGTGAAGCAGGAACCAAGGAGAATGGGAAAGATGGGGCAGCCCACACTCAACTGCCGAGACGCGTTTTCAACGAGCGGCACACCCTCAGAATGGACTGCTCTCCGCGCGCCGATACAAAAGCAACAAAAGAAATGCCTTCCTTCCCTCTCCTACTCTGCCCAGAGGAAAGCGTCCGTCTTTTCTCCTGCTTCTCCTGCTCACCCCATTCTCCTCTCATGCGTCGTCACGTGAGCTTTTCGCCGGAGTAGTTTGGCCGGCGTGGTCGCTGCGTTTGCACGTTTTTTTTCTGTGAAGGTTGGCTCCAAATGACTACATTCAATTGTTATATCCGACAATCTAGTATGATAGCATTGTTATAAGCGGTTTATTTTACCATAGAACACACTGCAAAGGTGACGGTGCTGCGGCTGTCCATTGCTATATCCGATATATTGTTAAAAGCGGTATTGTTATAAGTGGGTTTGACTGTATTACCAAAATTTGCATGCATTAGACGGTTTCATTATCCGGGTAATCTACTCCAAAATTCAGCTTAAAATGTTGCTTAAGACAGATAAAGTACAGCGCTCGTATTGGCTAATTCTGTGTTCTGTCATAGTTTCGAAATGCTGAAATCAGGACTGGTTGTGATGGCATACGTGATATTCCATTATTCCACCAAAATTCAGATTGCCCAGGTCCAAACTGCTTCAAAATAAAATTTTATCTGCTCCAAATTGAAATGTAGTCTCCTCCAAGCTGCTCCAAAATGCATTTTTTTCTGCTTCAAACTGCTCCAAAACGCAATTTTACTTGCCCCAAAAATTGCTCCAAAATTACTTTGGGCAGTCCCTCCCCTTGGTGTGTCATATTTCAAGTTTCTGGTTTGTCTAAAAAGGTATTGATTGACTTACATTCTAATTAATTTTTTTTTCTTTCTCGGCTAGTTCAGTACACAGGGGTCGACCTACGTTTGTGTTCAGCCTATTTTCTAGAAAATATGGTAGTTCAAGCTGACGTCTCATCACAAGACAAGGGCCTTTCCTGGAAACTTAATTTACCCATCCTGCATCACTTGTACCCTTCCTATAGTGAAACATTTCTTAATCTTATTGGTACATGTATAGACTATCAGTTATTTGTGCTACATGTTTCATGACATGCCCAGCTTCACTTTCTCCTCTTTTCTCAACTAAATATTAGGATCAGTGTATGTTATGTTCATTGTAGGACAAAGGAAACTCCAAGTCATTGCAGTCGAACCTACGAATAACAATATTCAAGTGCGAAGAATATCCTATTGTTATAACCAATAATTGTTGTAACCGGGTTGCATGGAAAGAACAGTGTAGTAGCTTCAACGGGGCGGCCGGAGCGGGACCTACGGTGTGAGGCCTAACGGCCGGGTGCGAAGCACCACAAAAGAAGAGCCAGACTGCTCAAGTCGAGGACCAGACAAGGAATGCCTTTATTCCGGTGAGGGGAAAGGAAATACATCAAGGCACACTAATAGCTTTAGGCACAGAGTGGCGCCAGCTGTTATAACCACTCGAAACCGAAACTGGATTTCGAAACAGGATGTCACATCACCTCTCCCTTGAAAGAAAAATGCGCCGCTCGATCTCCTCTTGTAAGAAGCAAGAGCCATGACTTACAGAAGAATACAGAAGTGTAAGCAGTTATACAATGTCTAAGGTTTGACTTATGAACATGTATCATTTATACATTTTTGTGGGCGTTCACCAAATGGAAAAATAAATGCAGTGGAAATACAGCACACTACATGCCATGTGTTATAAACTTGAAATGAGTTGGGACTAGAGATCACATGTAAGCACCGTAACACAAGTGTTTGGTGATGACATCTTTATACAGTGAAACCTCGTTAAACCGTACCCACTTAAACAAAAGTTTCATTTTAAAAGTAGTAAAGTCAAATCCCCGACTCAGCGGCCATTGAACATAATGTGTTTTGTATCCGCATAATCCGTACCAGCTTATTGCATATGTATCGGTTAACACGTATTGTTTCCACTTTTCGTCGCGCAAAAACGGCGGTGCGTCGTCTCCATCGGGCAGCCCGGCAGAACAACAAGCCTCGGAGATCGGAACAACGGCCTCCAAACGCCCTGTGCATTCGTGTGCAAGCCACATCAACATCATTTCAGCGGCGTGCCAGAGAGCATTGTAGCGTCGCATAAGCGGCGACTCAACTCATGCCGAAGCTTGGATAAAAAAGACGCCGGATGCTCAGCATAGAAGAAAAATTTGACATCATTTTCATGCTATCGAACGTGACATGAAAAGGTCGGCGCTGGCATGCGACAGGGATCTGTTGTTGACTACGGTGTGTGGCATTTAGAAAGCGACGTTGCTCGGCAGCGCTGCTGCGACCGCAAAGCGATGTCGGCTACGAGGTTCGACTTTTCACGATCATTGCCTCTGTTGTTGCCGAAGTGTCAGCTAGCAACAGGAATGAGGACAACGCGGAAAGCGACAGCACGAGCGATTCAGGCTTGACAGTGGCAGAAGCTGCACATTACGTCAGCCTCATGGATGCAATCGTCGCGGCAAGAACAGCACCCCGCAATGAAAAAAGGCGCCCCACAACTTCTGCAGCGCTACCGCACGCATGCACGGAGAATACGTAACGCCAACGAGGAATCTGCCATGCGAGTGTTTGCAGAGAAGAGGGGGGCTGGCTGAAAAGCTGCCTCACAGCTTCGGTAAGTTTGACACCGCTGATGTCGATGCTAGGCCGCCGCGGCATCAAATGAAAATAACACTTTGTCCCGCGAAGTGAACAAATACTGCACTTCTTTGTTTTTTTCATTTTCATCGCACCCTCTCTGAGTTCTGTTTTTGACAGGTGAGCGGTCGATCTCATGCTATTTTGGTTAAACAGTACTACCGTTTAGTACGTACTTCTTCCGAGCTCCGGCCAACTGCGGTTTAACGAGGTTTCACTGTACAATAGAAAATTCAGGTACATGTACCTATCACAGACTTTTTTTTTCTAAGCATACATCTTTGGCTTTCTCATTTTTAAAAGAAAGAAGCATACAATGGCATACAATGGTTAAACAAGAGATGCAATTGATTTCGTACTTTCGGCTGATCCCAGCGTAGTACAGTATGTAGAAATGTTAAATAGGGGAAAGTGCAGTGATCATAGGTTAGTGAGGGCTAGGATTCACCTCAACTTGAAGAGAGAGTAAAAGTGGTCAAGAAGAAACAGATCAACCTAGAGGCAGCAAGGGTAAAAGCAGACAAATTCAGGCTGGAACTTACAAACAAATATGGAGCCTTACAACAGAGATGAAGATGACGTAGAGGTAATGGATGAAACCGTAACTAGGCTGGCTTCAGAGGCAGCAATTGAAGGGGGAGGCAAGGCACCAAGGCAACCAGTAGGCAAGCTCTCCCAAGTAACTCATCATCATCATCATCATCCCGTTTTCTATCCACTGCAGGACAAAGGCCTCTCCCTGCGATCTCCAATTACCCCTGTCCTGCACCAACTGATTCAAACTCGCACCCGTGAATTTCATAATTTCGTTTTCCACCTTGTCTTCTGCCATCCTCGACTGGTTTCCCCTTCTCTTAAAACCCATTCTGTAACCCTAATGGTCCAACAGTTATCTAACCAGCACATTACATGACCTGCCCAGCTCAATTTTTTTCTCTTAATGTCAATTATAGTATCAGCTATACCCGTTTGCACTCTGATCCAAACCGCTCTCTTTCTGTCTCTTAACGTTGTGCCTAGCTATCTTTATGCCGTCATTGTTTGCGTGGTCCTTAACTTGTTCTCAAGCTTCTTTGTCAGTCTCCAAGTCTCCGCCCATATGTTAGAACCAGTAGAATGCATTGTTTGCACACCTTTCTTTTAACCCTTTCGCTGTCGGACCTTTCTGGCCGTGACGCACCCCCAGTGTCGGCTTGGTTTCAGGGAACAAGCATAACAGGGAATGTACATAGCAATTTTTTTTTTATTATGATTGGTATACAAATAACATAGTCAATGCAATATGCACATTTCAATGTTCTGCAGCTGTTATTAGTAAACATCATCATCATCATCATCAGCCTGACTATAACATCCGTTCAACATCCGAATCTGACGATGCGGAACTCATCTCTTCGTCGCGTTAGACGCTGTCCGAGTCCAAATCCGAGCTCGGCTCGTATTCTGAATCGTAAGAGCCACCGCTCCAATGAACAGACGAAGGTCTCGCGCCGCTCAGCTATCCGAAAGTAACCGCGCGCAGGGAGGATGCGCTTTCAGTCGCGCGCAGGGAGGATGCGCTTTCAGTCGCCCGCGCAACGGAGATAAATGTGACGTTGCATGATCAGGAAGAGGGAGATGAAAAAAGGCTAAAACAAAGTTCGAAGGGCTTTACGTTTACTGCTGCAAGTCGGAAGCGAGGGTGCGGCGAGAGAGCGAAAGCAGCAATCGAGTCACTCTTTTCGGAGAGGCAACGGCGACGCGTGCGCCTGAACTTGACGCCGTAGCAGACGCACCAACAGAAGAAAAAAACCTTCAAACCGGCGGAGATGGCAGAACAACCCTTGAACCCATAACCACACGCGCGCGACGCATGATCCAGCGAACGCGGAGCCACCGCGCCACTCAGCAAAAAGAGAGGGGGGCGTGACAGTCGCACCGTACTCAATACATGTACTAACACAGGTCGGGGCGAAAATACGAACTTGTAGGAAGAGTCAACAGATAACGTGGCCACGTCCGGGAGCGCCAGCTTTGCGCTCATGCGCGAAATTTTGAACGCGCGATAGAGAACGTACCGGTACGTCAGTGACACTGTGGGGGGGAAGCGCGATGACGTACCGGTACGTCCGTGACAGCAAAAGGGTTAAATGGTAGTAGTAAGCTCCCAGTCAGCATCTGACAGTGTCTGTCGTATGCGATCCAATCCATTTTTATTTTTCTGTGAATTTTCTTCTCATGATCAGGGTTCCCTGTGATTAATTGGCCTAGGTAAACATACTCCTTCACATACTCTAGAGGCTGACTGGCGATCTTGAACTCTTGTTCCCTTGCCCGGTGTGGGGTTGCGCGACCCTCGCGCCTCCCCTGATGTTTTTCCCGCATAGCGCGTCTCCTGTAGTGCGGCTTCGCCGCACACGCGGCGGTCCGAGTGGTACAGGCGCAGTCCGAGAGATGGCGCTAGTGTTGCGCGGCTGCGGGGTTACCCTCGGCGGGAGAGACAAGGCGCGCTCTCTTGGGTTGGAGACAGCAAGCAGCACAGACGTGCCGTGCCGCGGGGGGAGCGACCCTTTTTCCCGGCGGGTCGGGCGCACGGCGTGGACGTCCCACGCGCGCGCGGCGACCCATGCTTCTGCGAGACCGCCTCGCGTGGCGGCCTTCGAGCGCGCCTCCGTTGGCGTGACCGAACACGCGAACGACCAGGCGTTGGGATCCAGCATGGGGCGAACATATTCGCTCGCTCGCGGTGAGTCGGACTTCTAGATTTGTCGCGCGCCCATCGGCGTGTTTTGTGGATAGCCACTCGGCTAGCAGGCATGGATCTATGAAAGGTGCAATAAATGCCCTTGTGACTGTTTGCACTACTGTGTTGTCGTTCCTTTGTCCCAAGAGTCGGGTGGCCCGTATCTCCCACATCTGGCTGCCCAACGTGGACCTCTTGGGGCATCGGACGATAGATTTAACAGTTTTGCTTCGTTCAAGACCTTTGTTTGAACCGAAGCGTAGGCCTAGCGTGAATTTTGATCGCTAGCGTTGGCGGCGTGCTTTCTTGAGCGAGGCGGCGGTGGCTGTAGTGTGTTTGAACACGTCAACATGCTAAGCCTTTTCGCAAGTGTTTTCTTTAATGACATTCGTCAGTACGAGAGCCACGTGGTCTGCATCCTGGGAGAGCGAGGCTGAGCGCCGGCGGAGCAGTGGCAAGCCTGAAGCGAGTGAGTACGGAAGCCTCGTGGGTGGTCCGAATTTCTTATGTAAATAGCTTCTTCTATCTCTTTGACTCGGATGAAGTCGCGGCTCTGGGAGCCGGGTGGCCGCGGGCCACGGGTGCCACGACGGGCTGACTGGTATTGCGGCCTGGCACCGGGCGCTCCGACACCGTCTGGGACGGTGGGCGCCGTCAACTCGGATGCTGTGTGCACCGAGCGGAGTAGGACCACCTCACAGAGCTAACGTCTCCTCGCGGCTGCCTGTTTTGCGCCCATTTTGGGTGTTGTTTTTGGGTGCCGGTTGTTGTCAGAGTAGCGACGATTTAGGCCTAAGGCTTTACGAAGCTGCCTGTCGCACGTGGAGGGACACAACCTGGTGGACCGTGGCGTTGAGGCGTTGCAATTTGCTTCCCTCATTCTATTTAGCCTCGCACGAATTGAAATTACTCGTTCGGCTCAAGGAAGCGAGCTTCGTTCACGTGAACTTAGCATCTGAGTAGCTGCCCGATCTTTTGCTAGCCGAGTTGAACATCGTACCACGTGGGCGATGCGCATGCAGAATTCCTCTCCCTTGCACTACTTTAGTGTTTGCCGAGTGTTTTGAGTGTACGCAGCGTGATTGGAGTCACCCCTGGCTTGCTGCCACCTGCACATCGTCTGCGCTGCTGCCCCGGACTACGATCGAGTCACCCCGGGCGATGGTGATGCTGTGGCCAGTTCGGCGCAGCGACTTCAGCGGCCTCCTGCATCCAGCTCACAACCCTCGGCGGCGGACAAAGGAGCCAGCGGTCACCGACAGCTACGGCGGCTCTTGCCAGCTGGGCGCGTCGGCGCGAGCGACGCTTGCTCGTACCGACTACTGCGTCGTCGTCTCCGGAGTCCTGGCCTGGGATCGTGCCGTCGAGTCGCAAAGCTACTGCTGTGACCGGCGGACGCCAGCGGTGTACCCCAAGGACAGTCGGCTCGCATGTTATGGACAGCGTGTGGACATTTCCCCGGCGCGGCCACTGTTGCATGTACCACCTTGTTCGCGAAGCACGTGTTGATGTTAGACCGTGTCACATGTTTCGCCGGAATAAGAAGTGATTTAAGGTTGGGGGGATGTGGGGTTGAGCGACCCTCGCGCCTCCCCTGATGTTTTTCCCGCATAGCGCGTCTCCTGTAGTGCGGCTTCGCCGCACACGCGGCGGTCCGAGTGGTACAGGCGCAGTCCGAGAGATGGCGCTAGTGTTGCGCGGCTGCGGGGTTACCCTCGGCGGGAGAGACAAGGCGCGCTCTCTTGGGTTGGAGACAGCAAGCAGCACGGACGTGCCGTGCCGCGGGGGGAGCGACCCTTTTTCCCGGCGGGTCGGGCGCACGGCGTGGACGTCCCACGCGCGCGCGGCGACCCATGCTTCTGCGAGACCGCCTCGCGTGGCGGCCTTCGAGCGCGCCTCCGTTGGCGTGACCGAACACGCGAACGACCAGGCGTTGGGATCCAGCATGGGGCGAACATATTCGCTCGCTCGCGGTGAGTCGGACTTCTAGATTTGTCGCGCGCCCATCGGCATGTTTTGGGGATAGCAACTCGGCTGGCTAGCAGGCATTGAACTAGGAAAGGTGCAATAAATGCCCTTGTTATTGTTTGCACTACCGTGTTGTCGTTCCTTTGTCCCAAGAGTACGGAGGAGAACCCCGTATCTCCCACACCGGCTATTCATCATTATCTTTCTTTGTCTTCTGCATATTAATCTTCAACCCCACTCTTATACTCTCTCTGTTAAGGTCCTCAATCATTTCTTGTAACTCATCTGCATTGTTCACAAAGAATGAAAGTGTCCAACTCATGAGATAAGATAGAATTCGGGGAACTGTCAATACTGATAACAAGGCGAAAATAGGCGATATTCGAAACTATAACATGAGAAAGACTGAAGAAGCCGTAAAAAGTGGACGCAGCCTGAAATCAGTGAGAAGGAAACTTAACATAGGACAAACCAAGATGTATGCACTGAAAGATAAGCAGGGTAATATCATCAGAAATCTCGAAGATATAATAAAAGCAGTGTAAAAATTCTATACTGACCTGTACAGTACCCAGAGGAGTCAGGATACCTCCATTAGAAACAGTAATGAGCAGGATACAGAAACTCCTCCTATAACTAGCGATGAGGTCAGAAGGGCCTTGCAAGACATGAAACGAGGAAGAGTGGCAGGAAAAGGTGGAATAACAGTCTATTTAGTCAAAGATGGAGGAGACATAATGCTTGGAAAACTGGTGGCTCTTTATACAAAGTGTCTATCGACTACAAGGGTCCCTGAAAACTGGAAGAATGCAAAAATTATCCTAATTCACAAAAAGGGAGACGTTAAAGAATGGAAAAATTATAGGCCCATTAGCTTACTCCCAGTATTATATAAAATATTTACCAAAATAATTTCTAATGGAATAAGGGCAACACTGGAATTTAGTCGATACTCTACAAAGGATCACATCCATGTCATTAATCAGGTTATTGAGAAATCCGCAGAATACAATAAGCCTCTCCATATGGCTTTGATAGATTATGAAAAGGCATTTGATTCAGTAGAGATACCAGCCGTCATAGAGGCATTACGTAATCGTGGAGATGAAACCGCTTACGTAAATATGTACCTTGGAAAATATCTACAGAGGTTCCACAGCTGCCTTAATTCTACACAAGAAAAGCAGAAAGATGCCTCTAAAGAAAGGGGTGACCCTGTCGTCCACAGCGGTAACAGCGAGCGTGAGACCAGGGGCAACATGCGTCATTATGTTTCGTACTACCGCACCTTGCGCATTCTTGACGTGCGGCAACCATCCTCTCATTCACCAGAGTTCCTTTCTGATACGCCTGTACTTTTAACACGGGTGTCATTGCCGGTCCGATCATCTGTTTTACATCACTATCCGCAGCCTCAGCTGCAAGGGCCATCGCTTCAGCGTCTTGTAGCGTTAATTCCCGCTTTGCCAGTAGCTGCTTCTGCAGGGCACCTGACTGTATACCACAGACAATGCGATCTCGTAGCATGCGATCCAAAGCACTGCCAAAATCGCAATTGTCAGCTATTCGGTGAATGTCTACCAGGAATTCATTAATCGGCTCGCCCTCCGCTTGACGACGACTGAAGAACTTGTAGCTTTCGGTGATTTCATGTCTCTTGGGACTGTAGTGCTCACTCAAAACTTCGACAACTTCTTCATACGTCAACGCATTTGGCTTGCGCGGAGCCACCTTCCCTGCCAGCACTTGGATCGTATGCGTATTTAACGCAGCAACAAGCAATGCTCTTTTCTTAGTCGATTCTTCAATCACATTCGCTTCAAAGTATGCTTCTACTTTAATAACGTACGGCTTCCACTTATCTTTGCCTTCTTCGAAGTCCGGAAGTAGGTGAACCATGATGGCCTTGGTTTCTCGGTTCTGCGTGGGTTCCGGTTCAGCGTCGACTTTCACTGCATGGGCGATGTCCATCCTCATCGCCACTGTAGCATAGCCATGGCGTGCTCGCAGTAACGCCAGAACAGTGAAGCATCAGCATAGTCAGTAGAACAAAAAATGAACGTTTATTCAAAGGTGCAGAGCGTATCTATAGGTAGCCGAGTGGCAGGAAGATAGGAAGGAGCACGTGTTAGTAGTGATAGTCCGAACTCTGAAGGATCGTTAGATGATAAAAGGTGCGCGAACTTCGAAAACACACGTGAAGTTGCAACAAAGTGCAACACTGGCCTTTAGCCAACTAAGGGAACAGGCTGGCTTCAGGAAGGGATGCTGTACAATGGATCACATCCATGTCATTAATCAGGTTATTGAGAAATCTGCAGAGTACAATAAGCCTCTCTATATGGCTTTCATAGATTACGAAAAAGCATTTGATTCAGTAGAGATACCAGCAGTCATAGAGGCAATGCGTAATCAAGGAGTACAGACCGCTTATATAAATACCTTGGAAAATATCTACAAAGATTCCACAACCACCTTTATTCTGCACAAGAAAAGTAGGAAGATACCTACAAAGAAAGGGGTCAGCCAAGGAGACACAATCACTCCAATGCTATTCACTGCATGCTTGGAAGAAGTACTCAAGCTATTAAACTGAGAAGGCTTGGAGTAAGAATCGACAGCTAATATCTGAGCAACCTTCAGTTTGCCGATGACATTGTTTTGTTCAGCAACAATGCAGACGAATACAACAAATGATTGAGCACCTTAACAGAGAGAGTATAAGAGTGGGGTTGAAGATTAATTGCAGAAGACACAGATAATGATGAATAGCCGGGCAAGGGAACAAGATTTCAAGATTGCCAGTCAGCCTCTAGAGTATGTAAAGGAGTATGTTTACCTAGGTCAACTAATCATAGGACACCCTGATCATGAGAAGAAAATTCATAGAAAAATAAAAATAGATTGGATCGCATACGGCAGACACTGTCAGATCCTGACTGGGAGCTTACTACTACCATTTAAAAGAAAGGTGTGCAAACAATGCATTCTACTGGTTCTAACATATGGGCGGAGACTTGGAGACTGACAAGAAAAGCTTCAGAACAAGTTAAGGACCGCGCAAGGAACAATGGAATAAAGATCGCTAGGCACAACGTTAAGAGACAGAAAGAGAGCGGTTTGGATCAGAGAGCAAACGGGTATAGCCGATATTTTAATTGACATTAAGAGGAAAAAATGGAGCTGGGCATGTCATGTAATGCGCCGGTTTGACAACCGGTGGACGATTAGGGTTACAGAATGTGTTCCAAGACAAGGGAAACAGAGTCCAGGACGGCAGAAGACAAGGTGGAGCAATGAAATTAGGAAATTCACGGGCGCTAGTTGGAATCGGCTGGCGCAGGACAGGGGTAATTTGAGATCGCAGGGAGAGATCTTCGTCCTGCACTGGACATAAAACAGGCTGATGATAATGATGATGATGATGGCGATACAACATAAGGACACTGAAAATGAACATAAGCTCATGAACACAATCATGTTGAAGTTCAGAAAATACGTGTCTTGGGAGGACAAGAGGTGCGCACTTGCACATATATGTCATACTTGATAAGAGTTCACTGAGTACAAGAAACACAATGCAAACATCCGTGTGCCTCCTTGGACAACACTGATGGGTGGCTCATTCGCTCCAAGCCTGAGTCGAGACAGCTCTGTGGCTGTCGTGGATTGAAGACTGTGCATATAAAGCATGTTTACACTGCAAGAATGTTAGGAATCCCCCTATGAGGATACTATAGGACCTACCGTATCTACTCGCATACTGATCGCACTTCTTTGTCAAGAAAATTGCTGCAAATTCAGGGGTGTGAATTACGCAGGTTAACTTTCCCATAAAAAGTAAAAAAAAATTTTTTTCACCTGGCATTTGCTGCGGGATCACAACTGGTCAGCAAACAGGTGGCTGCCACTGTAACAGCGCGGGACACCAAAACAAAAATGGTGTCCGGTGGAGCAAGCCGAACTTGCCGAACGCGATTTTTTTTTTTTTCTTTTAGTAAGTACATTACGCGCATTGAAACAGTTTCTTCATATGAGTAATGAATAATATCGTTAATATCGGCAAGTCTGTGGCAATAACATAGCCATGTCTACTTTGAGGGCACAGAAACAGAGATGGGCGTGCTTAGCTGCCAGTGACATAGAAACACATGGTGGGTGTGCTGCGGAAACTATGGCATTTGTCTTCACTTCTAGGTTAAAGGGAAGCTGAAAGCTTTTCCAGAAAAAAATGAGTGAAGAGCAGTACGTCGTGGTTTTCAACCCTCTGAATTGGAATATCGCTTCGAAATTGAGCGAATGAAAGCGCAAACATTTTATTTTGACGAAAAGTGCAGCAGCAGAAACGCCCAGCTCGCGTGCCTCATTTCCGCCTGTGATTGGTCAGGCGCCTCGTGACGTGAACAGTGGTGCTCATCCGGACCGACTGCTGCCGCTACACACGAAGCACGGTCTATGGTAGTTTGGCGCTGTTTTGCCGAGACGGTCCTTGAAAATTTCGAGAGCTTGTGTTTCTCTGAGGAGTTCGGCTTTAAGTCCAAACTCCACGAGAGTGATTTTGGGCATGACGGTGATGGGCGACGGCTTCAAGCGACAAAACGGGCCGTTGCTTGAACAGATCGCTCGTTGTTGTCGCTCGATCACTCGTTTCTAGAAATCTAGAACTCGTCGCTCGTCGTCCGGAAGTGGTATGAACGATTAGCCAATAGTGCGAAGCCGGAACTGGATGTACATAACTCAAATGCTACTGTCTATCGCATGAAACAAGCAAACTATTGAATTTTACACGTGCAAGAATAAGAACTTAGTGCAAGACCTTCAGAAATATTTTATGCTCCTTTTTCAGTATTATACATCAACTTAAATTGATAAAGCATGCGTCACGCTAGTTTCGGTGCGTATATTGCTGCCCTCATACCGAGAAATCGTCGCTCAAAGCCGTCGCTGGTGTAGAGTTCAGCTTGCAGGCGACGAGTGAACGCGACAGCGATCGCCTCGCTTGTCGCGCTGTCGCTGTCGCGTGCAAGATCACTTGTAAGGGGTTTATACTTTACTCCCTACATGTACGAGCTGATTGCGAAGAGCTGGCCTCCCCAAGAAGCAAAAGATGCTGGTGCAAGCACTGCTTTCCACGCGAACGAAGGCGAAGTGTTAGCATCTCCTTGTGTTGGAAATGTTCTTTGGCGAGTATGTTTTTTGCTAAGCTGCATTCAGCGTTCCAGTGAGTACGTTTCCGGGCAAACAACTGTAGTGTTATGTTCCTGCATGCCTCCTCGTAGAATGTAAGCGGTGATGCGATCTTCGGCATTTGTGCACTGCCCCAAAGCTGTCGGCAATCTACACAGACGGTTTAAATGCGGGAAAAGTTTACCGGCTGTTGTAGCACGTGTAGTATAGAACCTTCATCAGCGCGCCATCTGCACGCTATTCGTAACCGGCGAATTCCGTCGGCTACGTGAGATGGTCGGTTTCTCCATGTGTGCGAGAGAAGGGGGAGCGCAGCGTCCTGGCGTGAGCAGGCTTTCCAACACACATGCAAACTTTACGCTTGCACTGCGTTATGGTAGCTGCATGCAGACTGTTTCACAACACATGTGCAAATAGAAAATTCACGGCGCTTGGCGATGAAACCTGCATCAAGGGTGGGAGATAAACATGCACCTTCCGTTCAGCGTGCTAACACGAAGGAGAACCCAAAGCACGCATAATTGATAAACTCTGGTAGTAATAGTCACGGAAGTGGTTAGAGCACAACACTGTTCTTCTTGAGCGCTTGAAGTTGTTTCGCTTTACAGCAGCCTCCCACTTAGCTGAAAGCTTCTTGTCTTGCAGGAACTAATGGAACATCGGAACATCGTCGCGGCCGCTGGTGTTCGTGCAAGCGTAGGCTGCACAGAACGCCGGCCTACAAGTTCAATTGATGCTGCGCACGTCACCTGCCACTCCTATATACACACAAACAAAGGAATGTAGGGTTGAGCGAAGCAGATTAGGACGGCACACACGCAGAAATAAGCCCGGTCAGGCACGGTCGCGGAGACTGCGAAGGAACAGAACACCAGTGCTGACGTCACTACGCCGTGGTTTTTGGTCTCCGCTCGCATCGTCAGCATCAGCAGCAGCGCGCGGCGCTCGACGGGGGGCGGAGCTACAGCGCAATTTTAACCGACGATTGCGGTGCTCCTAAGTGAA
This sequence comes from Dermacentor andersoni, assembly GCF_023375885.2. NCBI lineage: Eukaryota > Metazoa > Arthropoda > Arachnida > Ixodida > Ixodidae > Dermacentor > Dermacentor andersoni. The sequence goes on along the minus strand of NC_092816.1, from coordinate 8,295,457 downwards.
AAATCCCCCCCAAAATTTTACCTGCATGGTTTATAAGGTTCCCGCATCCGTATATCAGCGTCTTATTGAATTCGACAGACTCTTCAGCTTCCCTTTAATACGGCACGCTGCCACTATGGGTGGGTGAATATCCTAGCTGTGTTACAAGCGTCAGCGTATGAATAGTTACACTTCTAATGTATTAGTGTAAAGGTTGCTACTATCGTTGCCGCTCACGATTTGTTGTGTGCCCACGAGTGCAGACGAGAATCGAAAGGCACCTTTTTTGTTGTTGTTGACCACAACCATTATAAAGCCTACAAATAAAGCCAAGGCAAGTTTGGTTGTAGCTTTTCTTTTTTTTCATGGAAGTGCGGAAAGTGGTGAAAGGAATAAAATGGGGCATCTGCTTAAAAATGCTAGGTGTGTGCAGACCACTTGGTATGTCTTGAAGAGTCGTTCGCGTAGCATTCAACAGCATTCGACAGATGGTAAACATAATCATCATTAGCTAGACTTGGCACACGACATATTGCTACGGCAAGTCCGGGGTGCGATCGTTACACGGGAAAGAAAAAGAATTGAATTTAGACGACAAAATTTAGGGGGGAGATCATTATGCGAGTGCGATCATTATGCAAGTAAATATGGTAAGTAATATAGAAAAGACTTTTTGGCATAAAAGGACGAATTCGTATGATAGCCATTACCATAGTGAAGATGTGCATACTGCACGTTTGCGCTGCAAGGAATGTAAGGTATCCCCTCTATGGGGATGCTAAGAGCTCAAGTAACAAAATGATTTTTTTTTTTTCTTTGAAGACGTACCTATCACTAAGATTCACTATTTCATATGCAAGTAACATGCAGTATAGCAGTAGACGCAGAGTAGCTTGGGAGCCGTGCTCATTGCACCTTTATGCTGCCAGAAATCCTCCCTTTTGAAGGATACTACTTGTGTACTATTTATCTAACAAACATGTAAGCAAAGACATTTTTGGCATAAGAGCCAGATTCAAGTGGGAGGATTGAAACCTCTGCAGAAAATAAAGCGAGGCAGTAAAGTTGCTTGGTAACATAATCCTTAAACTGTACTGGAGGTTGTCTATGAAGTGTAGACCTACGGAGGACTGGTTCTAGTTGTAGAGTAGAATCAGAGGAATCGTTACTCGTACAGCAACTGGAATATGTGTCGGTGTCCTGAGTGCCTTTAGGAGCTGTGTCTTGGGAACGAGTGTCATATGGAAGCTCAGGAGACCTTTCTGCATAGGGTGAACCCGGTCGCGGGGGTGAAACAGGCGGTTGTAATGAAGTGGATGCAGCAGGAAAACCGGTACAAGTAGGAACAGGAAGAAATGGTGGAAAACTATCATCCAAGGATGTGTTGTCATTGAAATGACTCCTTTCATCTGTCGTTTCATCCTGACATACCGTGTATTTCACCAGTTTAGAAGCATTCCAATGCTTGCCATTTTCAAGCTGGAAAGTACTTCGACCTACTTTGCGATAAATCTTGAATGGACCAGAGAATTTAGGACCAGATTTCCGTGAGGTACATACTGTAACCAGATCTCCTGACTGAAACTGAGAAACTTTGGTTGCGCAACGATTATCTACATACTTTTTTGTATTTTCCTGTTTTTGGCGTACTCTACTTCTGTTTCGTCCCCCTCAACTCCCCCGCCTTCGTTCTCAGTGCCCAGCATGGCATTCGCACCCCCCCAGTCACCTTTCCCTGCAGGCTTACTTGGAAACGTTCTTCTTTCATGTTTCTTCAGGCGACCGGATGCGAGGCACTACACGATGAGAGGAAGAAAGCCATTTTACTCAGTAACCTAGGCTTTGAGAGGCAGCGTCACATACGGACCTGACAACTGAAATATTCGAAGATATTCTTCGCATATTTGACCGTCACTATGAAGAAAGCACCAATCTTCTGGTACATCGTATTATCTTCAGGGACAGAAAACAACAACCTGGGGAAACCTTCCAGGACTTTGTCACCGCATTACAGAGGCTAGCGCCTGCTTGTGCATTCGACGCTTGGCACGAGTCCCTTCGCGACCAAATCTTGCAAGGCGTCACATCAGCAAGAATATGAGAAAGGTTGCTCTATGAAGGACCTTCCTTCATGCTCAAGAAGGCCGAGGAAATCGGACGAAGCGTGGAGCAAGTTAACAATGAACTTGAAGTTTTCAACGGCTCACACATCCATCGCATCTCGACGCAACCTCAAGATAGCGCCGACAACTGCCATGTTGCTCGCCCGGGTACGCAAGAGGGTGATCCCCGCCATACTTTTCCCTTGACTCGGCGGGTTTAAAGATGGCGCTCAATAGCATGACAAAAAGTTGCAACCTGGGGAGGCCGGCTAACATGGCGCCCGGCCCAAACTCCGCGAAGCCAGTCAAGACATCACAGTCCATTGCTACCAATGTGGTTCTCTTCACCACATTGCATCTGATCCAAGCTGTCTGGCCAAGCATGTTACGTGCCGTGTGTGCGGAAAAGTGGGACATTACGCTACTGTTTACTGTTTGAGGAACTGAACGCATCGACAATACCATCCTCGTCGCCAGTTTGTAGTAGCTTCATCGGGGCAGCTGGATGCGGGACCTACGCCGTGAGGCTTAACGACCAGGCATGAAACGCCACAAAAGAGCCGGACTGCTCAAGTCGGGGACCAGACAAAGAATGCGTTTATTCCGGTAAGGGGAAAGGAAATACATCAGGGCACACTTACAGCATTAGGTGCAGAGTGGCGCCAGCAGTCATAACCATTCAAAACTGAAACTGGATACCGAAACAGGATATTACAAACAGGGGACAAACATTCGAACATTTTAATTAGACAGAAAGCACAGTCGAGCCCACTTATAACAGTGGATCTCTTCGATTTTCGGAGTTCTGGCAGCTAGACAGCAGCCAGCTAGTTTCGGTCCTGATAGGAAGTCGCATCCCAAGACAACCTGAAGCTGCCCGAAGTTTGCATAATTGAACACCTGGACAGCTGGCCACAGAATAAACGTAAACACGCTACCAGCATGGCAGCGGCCAGTGAGGCCAGCGCGTGCTTGGCTTAGTCAGCCTATTTATGCATTGCCAGCTTGAATATACTATGTAGTTGCATTTGGGAATACGATCGCTTTTGCGAGATTGCGCATGACAGAGCGCAGGATGCGCACTGCGCACCTCACCTTGCACAGCACAACAAATGGTCTCTGACACGTCTGATGCCCAGATGCAAAATTGCGTGTGAGTGATCGCCAAAGCGATTGCTCGAGGTTGCCTGCTCGTAGTGATCACGTTGCTCGCCGGCGACATTGATGATTTGGCGCTTTGTCAACATTTGGCAAGACGTGAAAACGCAGGATATTGGGTATGTCTTATACACATCAAATTTTGTGCTGACATCCGTGTATAGGTTTCTATTTCAGAAAGTTTGTTTTGGCTGGTGGTGCTTCTCTTCTGCCCCTCTGCTGAAGGACCTGGGGCAGCGGTTAGCGCATGAAAATTCATGCCGCCTGTGACCAGCAAAAAGTTTCACACGAAAAATAGTATTGGTCAATCATGAGAGCAATAAGTTAGTGTACGTGTGGCCATTACTCAACCAGTGCATTCCTTTAACATCAACAGTCTATAGTTAGAACACATCAGTTTCAAGCTGCCGCCCACGCATATGACATAGACGGAGTGAGAACGGGCTAGCTGCAATGCCTTTGCTAACTTCAGAAAAAGGATATACAGTCGCCGACCGTTTATTCGGACCTCACGGGGACTGCAGAAATGTCCGAATAAACAGGTGTCCGAAAAAGCAGATTAAGAAAAAAAAATGAAATCCTTTTCCACGCACTTATTCGGGCTCGGCATTAGGCTTGAAGAAATTGTGAGTGCGCCGTTGCACGCTGTTCCGTTTACGCGCAATCAGATAAGCCTGAATCTCGGAGAGGGTCGCACGGTCGCTATAGGCGGCTGAAAGCACAGTCACTGCTTGTGCACGCTCCGCATGCGACGGCAGCGTAGCACATGGTGCGTCATCTTCCGACTCGGAGTCATCGTCCGGCGGTGCAGCATAGAGAATGGGTGCAGCAGAAACCTGACGAATGACCTCGCCGTCGTCGAGTTCTGCGCATGTCAGTACAGCAGTGTCAGCACCTGTGAAACTGTCAAATGAGACGGTGTCCGGAATCGCAATGCAACCACTGCGCAGGTCTTGGCAGAACATTTTCCGCGTCAGTAGGGAGCACATCGGAAGGCGACAAATCTTAGGCCTCCCGGCACCCGTTTGCCGGCATTCCCCAGCGCAGTCTGCGCGGGCACTGTTGGCGCCATTAGACACTCGACGCGATGTTTCCGTATGCCGCGTTGGAACACCGAAACCTCGACACAGCACACAAAGCAAACACCACCGTGCCGACACCAGTCGCACAAACGAAAAACGCGGCCTGCTCATAGCGTCGTGCGTGAAACAAATCAGCTGCTGGATTGTCTTGACATGGCTTACTAAGCTGAAACCGGAACTGCTGTACGGCCACTCTATCGAACCAGGCAGAAACGATGATGATGAGCGGGGATTTCCAGTAGCGCCACTTCGTGGGGCAGCAAGGAGGCTCCGTTCAAAAAAAAAAAAAATGGCGTTCAGCAAGTCGAACTATGCGCCGGTCAGAGTCGGTGCATGATGCCCTCAATCGAGTTGGCTCAAGGAGTGTCCGAAAAATCAGACGAGAGGTTGCAAGGTGTCCGAACTTTCGGCAGTTGTTATACATTATGGTCTATGGGGAGAACGACGGTGCCGCGAAGCTGACCGAATAATCGGGCATGTCCGAATTTTTGGAGTCTGAAAAATCGGTCGGCGACTGTATCACTGCATACATGCGAAATATCTGCAGAGGGATACCACTAGATAAAGATGAAGCAAAATGGCACCACAATGTATGAGAATGAGTCCACATCTTTGAGGAGTACAACTTGCATGGAACATGACGCAGATAGCATGCACATGATCGAGAACGTGGCAAGCTGTTCATGGCCAGGAGGAGGCCATCACGAGATACACACGATAGAAAGCTTGAAATAGTTCGCCACTGCTCGTATCGCATAGCCTCACAAGGCAGAACGGTGCAGTAGAACCTTGGAAGATAACACTAAAGTAATGTAAACCAAAGGTGACTGTAGCCAGTTGGCTGAGCGAGGTAAATGACCTCAACTGCCCACGTTGCAATCCATCAAGTCCCCAAAAGGATGGCGGCGGGTGCTCATAGCCTCTTTTTGTCGTCTGCTAGCCAGAGAACTTCCAGAGAGCAGTTAGACCAAAATTGTTCTGGCTGATTCTGGCAGCCTGCGGGTAGCCAGAACTGTCCAACCTGAGTGAAATGAATGCATGGCAGAAGTGCATCGCACGGTGGGCGAAGCAGCCCGAGAAAAATGAAGGAGCTCTGGCTGGCTCTGGCAGCCCGTGTGTAGCCAGAAGTGCAAAATTGAAGAGGCCCGTTAAAGCATAGACCGCTTATAACGTAAGTTTCGGAGTCGCAAATTTCCACACTATAATTTCCGTACAAATTCCCGCACTGTACCAAAATAACATTTTCCAAAGGCTGAAAGGCTGTGCACGTGCAAAACATATATAACAAGCACTCGTGTGTCCGGGAATCGAAGCATATGACGGGACATTATGCATGCACTTTTGTTGCGGCATTATGTCTGCATTGGGTGCACATCAAGTGAGGGAACAATTTTCAGCGTTTGTAGGCACCAGCATGTCACGCTTCTTGTCTTAAAGGCCACGCAAGAACTTTTCGTCACTGCCACTAGATGGCACAGTGTGTCCAGAAATAAGTGCAAAAGAGGAGCCCAGTTATTGCATGATGCGTTTCTCAGCGTTTGCATGCGCTGGTTCGCCATGCATTTTGGAGTGCACACGCAGTCTTCACAGCGGCAGTGCTAGATGACACCAAGTGTTCTTAGGAAAGCGCGAAATAGGAGTCCCACTGCAGTACATACCTCATACATAAGTCATTTCGGCGGTGGCAGTACGTTGTGTCGCCATATTGATTCAGTGCTAACGCATTACCGTCGACAGTCATAGTGAGATCCATTCTGCTGCATTATTATTATTTTTTCAAGGATATTGTGTCTTTGTTCGTTTCAGGGAACACATCAAGTAGCCAGATTTAATTGTTATAAACAATAATATAGCATGCCAGCATTGTAGTAAGTGGTTTATTTTACTGTAGAATACATACAGAAGTTGATGGTGCATCCGTTTCTCACTGTTATATCCAGTATATTTTTAAAACCAGCACTGTTTATAAGTGGGTTCCACTGTACCACTTAACATTTTATTGCAAGGCTGACTCCATCGTACGCCTGTAAAGTTCCTCATTTCATTACACCAACCAATCCTCTGTCATCTCTTACTGCATTTTCCTTCCTTTGGCACCCATTATGTTACTTAGAGATGCTTTACATGACTTGCCCATCTCAACGTCATCCTTTTATTCTTAACGAAAAAGTCAGTTACTACATTCACTCTTTATTCCATGCTGCTGACTTCCTGTTTCTTGACAGGAAACCTAGCACTTTTCATTCCATCGCTTGTTGTGTGGCCCTCTGCTTGTTCTCAAGTTTCTTTTTTGTCCTCCAAGTTTCAGTCCCATGGGTTTAGTGCTGGTAATGTGAACTGATTGTGTATTTTTCTATTCAAGGTAAGCTTTTCTTTCAGAGTACTGCTAAAGGTTCCCAAGCTGTATTCCACAGAACCCGGTCATTCAGCAGGCACCATTATTGGGTCCTGCAAGGGGCCTATGTCAAATTTGTACCCACCCTGCACTTTCCTCTTTGAGCGTTTCTCGATTTTGCACACTCAATAAAACCTTTGCACATCACTTAAATATTTCAGAAGTTTTTGCTGAAAGACTGCTTCATTACTGTGGCATTATCAAACTGGTCTCTTAGTATTTCTCTGGGTTGACTAGGGGTAATAATTCTTTATCTGACTCTTTATAACTTTTCTGTGCCATATTCTTGAAAGTGTTGCTTTTGTTACTATGTTTGCCTGTCTATGAGTTTCTTTTCCCTTGTTCAGTGCTTGTAAATTTGTCGTTTTCAACCCTGCAATAGGCCAAATAGGACCAACTGTATTCACAAATAAATAAATAAATAAATATATACATGGAAGTGATAGTGCACATGATGCACCCCTGGACTAGGATGAATTTTTCATTAACTGTGAAGCTTCTATTCAAGCATCTTGTATGTATTTCCTTGGTAGCTTCACTATTTTTAGTGGGTGACAATTTTCTCTTTCAAGAAAATTTTTAGACATTGCAGGCTTCCATGGAGCTTATTGGTTGATCTTTCATAGCACTCTTCAGTGGTAATAGCAGAAAGCATCAACTTCTGCATTCAAAAAGGTGGCCTTAATTTGAACTTTGTTTCAGTTTAATAATCACCAAGTTTACAATTTTGCTTTTGCACCAATGAAGTACCTTTGCTATCACTGGAAGCTTTCAAATTGTGCCCACCATCATTACAGGTCAGTGGGACAGAGATGCGCAAGTGGATGAACGAACTGCTGCCCATCATCATTGATATGCTGCAAGACTCATCATCATTGCCGAAAAGAGAGGTGGGTACCAAAGTGTACGTGGCAATTGGTGGCTGACCACAGCCTTGCAAACCATATACCGTACCCCATAGTAGAGGCAGCTTGGTGCAAGCTGGCCGACTGGTACAGGTGAAGCTTACGTGAATGAGAAAATTATGCATGGATTCACACAAAGGACATTTACAGTAGAATCTCGTTAATGCCACATAACATCGTTGATATGACTCCTTTTCGTACAATTTCCCGGCTCGAACGTTCGCCATTGGGAACACAAAAGAAATGACCCAATACAGTTACACTTCTTTTTTACAGTTGATATGTTCTTGAAACACACAATCCTTCAGCACGAGCATTCAGCTGCGATCATATCATGCGTTTTCTATCATGCACATTCTAGAGCAATAGGCTCTTGATTGACTACCAAGGCAGCTTTCACACAATACTCGCCTGCCCGTGTCGCATGAGAATGCCGGCATGCACTCTGTTTCCTCTTCTAGTATCAGCATATCACCTTGTGAGCCATCAAATGTCCCCCGTAGCTTCCTCCATGTGCTGTAGTATGTGTGCTTCGGTTAGTGCACCGTCGGTCTTCCTGGTCTTCCCGTTTTTCGCATTTTCTGTATCAGCATGGAAGTGCCAACTGCAAAGACATGCCCAGTTCATCACGATGCCGCAATTAAAAGGAAAGTGATCACGTGTGCGGAGACTGATGGAAATCGGGCCGCATCACGGGCGTTTGTAATTGCCGAAGCTTGCGTACGGGGCTAACGCAAACAGGAGAAGCTTTCTACTCTAGTGGCTGCTACGTACGATGCGACCCCTATCTTTAAAACGATTTGCGATGGATACAGAGTCTACCCATCTTGGTGCACCATGCTGTGCTCTCGTCGCATTGTGCGCGTTCAAGCGAGAGGCTTCACAAAGGTCAATTCGCTCACTCCTGCTGCCGTGCTTCTCCACTCCAGCGTTCTCATAAAGAGTTTGTGCGGTCATTGCGTGAGATGTGTTCGTGTTTGCTTGTGCGCACGTGACACCATGCTTGTTAATTTAGTTAGTAAGTGAATGTTTAAAAGTTTATATGGCCGATAAAACTGCTATCCTTACTTTTCGTATAGCTGTCTACTAATTTGCTATCGTAATCAATGCTATGCCTTTCGGGCGAAACTGCAACTTCGTTTATTTATGGCAGCTTTAGTGTATTGAGAGTAAATCTTTGTTTTTCCAAATGAGAGAAAGTTGTATTCCTGTATGAAAGAATGAGGTGCGTGGTACTGTAAAGAACTTTTCTTTCTTTAGGTCGCGGCAAACGGGTGCACGTTACAGTAAAACCTCGTTAAACCGTACCCATTTAAACGGTAGTTTCTTTTTAAAAGTAGTAAAATCGATTCCCCGACTCAGCGGCCATTGAACATAATGTGTTTTGTATCCTCATAAACCGCACCAGCTTATTGCGTACGTATCGGTTAACACGTAGTCTTTCCACTTTTCATCGCACGAACATGGCCGTGCGTCATCTCCGTCGGGCGGCCCGGCAGAACAAGCCTCGGAGATCAGAACGGCCTCCAAGCTGTGCGTTGTGGGATTCTCACTCGTGCTCTCGGGACAAAGGAACGACAACACAGTAGTGCAAACAATCACAAAGGCATTTATTGCACTTTCCTAGATCAATGCCTGCTAGCCAAGTTGCTGTCCCCAAAACATGCCGATGGGCGCGCGACAAATCGCGGAAGTCGGACTCACCGCGACCGGATAGCGAGCGAATATGTTCGCCCCATGCTGGATCCCAACGCCTGGTCATTTGCGCGTACGGTGACGCGTTCGAAAGAGCCCTCGTGAGACGGTCTCACAGAAGCATGGATCGGCACTCGCGTGGCACGTCTGCACTGCTTGCTGACCTCGAGCCAAAGAGGAAGTGCCTTCTACTTTTCGCACCCAAGTAACCCCGCCGTTAGGTGGCGTTAGCACAGCCACACTTGCAACATCTCTCGCAATGCGCTTCAACGACACCGACTGCCGCGGTCATGAGGTCACGCGGCGAAGCCGGATTACAGGAGACTGGAGCTATGCGGGAAAACACATATCGCGTGTGCAAACAGGTTCACTAGTTTTACTATACTTGCCCGAGCGGAGAAACTTCATTCGAAACAGAAAGCTTATTTTTTAGATGGACTCAATATATTGCAGGCGGAATAACAGAAATCCCGAGGGACCATGGAGCAATTTGTTCAGACCAGCAACGCCCACTTTCATGCTGTAATCAAAGCGGGAAAATTCAGGCAAAGCGAATAACTTCATTCGAACGGACTTAGTTTTTCGTTACTGTATAAAACTATGTGGTAGACATGCAGTTCGGCATCACATCAGATGGCTGATGCTGCGGCGGTCTCACTGCCTTAATTCTAAGTGTTTGTGGAGTGCATCTCAGCAACGTTGCAGAATGAGTGAAGTCGCCTGGACTTAACTGTTGCTGGCATTGTCCACATCCCTGCCTGATGTCTAGGCCTCAGATTGCAGCGGAGGCCCCTCCCTGTTCCCAGTCTGATGCAGCAGTACATGGCAGCCACAACAAGGAAGAGCCACCGTCATATACTCACATGGTGATGCGTCTGTGCAACGTTGCTTGTGCTGGTGCATGGGCTGCTTCCTGACCCGTTGTTCCCTGGTGGACATAGTGGCGCAGCCCTTGAGGCCAAGCTGTCTTCAGTCCCCATCATCATCAACCACTGCAACAGCTGCCATACCTGAACGACCGCCACACAGGACTGTGCTGCCTATCAATGTGGATTCCGCCATTTCCGGCCAGGGTTTACCATCGCATCTGCTTCTCTGCCATAGGAGGGAGGGATGTGGGAATCCTCAGGTCCAATGACTGTTGCACGCACAGCAAACGTCGCATCGGGCACATGCATGCGAAGAAAGTTTGGAAGAGGGGGAAACCTTCCTTTTGCGAGCAGGACATGTGAATCGCAAGCGCTATCGGCACCACTGGATGCGCCACGTGAGTTTCCTCTAACATAGCCAGGGTCTTTGGTCACCTGCAAGAGGTGAGTGTGGAAGTCTCTGCCACCGCTCCCGTTTTCCGACACGTGGTTAGTCAACCGCGTTTTTGCCGTAGCAATCACCGCGGCCGCCCATATCCCAAGCTGGTAATTCAAAAGCCCTTCTTTACCTAGCATATTATTCTCTACGAGGGAACCCTCATTGATGTCAACTATAGCTAGCTGGCCTGTTCAAAGTGTTAGCTGCAGATGTAATAAATGCTTTCCGGGTGTACATGTGGTTGTCGTCTATTATTTCCTCGAGCTTGTGCCAGACCACGGTTGATGGGCAGGCATGCGTCAACCGTGGGGCTCGGTGGGCCGAGGCATAGCACTGTTGGCATCCCCCCCCCCTTATCCCGACAACCTTGGTTACTTTTTGTCATGCAAATTCTTACTGCACTGCTTCTACACACTATGGGGCTGACACTGCTCTGTGCTGATAAAAATTTTCTGCCTCTTGATAAAAACAGAGACCAGTGGGACAATAATTCCAATTTCAGTGTGGGTGAAGTGATGGCTATATGGATGAGGATCAGAAATGCACTGAGACGTGTTTGTAGCCACAGCATAAAATGCAGCCATGGAAGTTTTCGGGGGCGTACCTTTATGGCCTGCCGTAGCTATCACTGCCACCCCATTCCCAATAAAATCTTCACCTGTCCTCTCGAGCATGCCTGTGGCATGAAGTGTGGAAGTGTTCAAAATGTACTGTACTGCATTTGCTTTAGAGGCAATGACCACTCCTGACCACAAGGCTTGTTGACCACAAGACCACAATGACCACAAGGCTTGTTGAGCTGGGTCAGTCCAAGTGTGTGTCATTTCAAGTGTGCACTAGATCTAGTAGACTCTTATAGGTACTGAGCGCATGGGAGAATGGCTGCCATGGTAACTCAATTGGTAGAGCATCAAATTGGGGGTGTGGAAATCCCGAATAGTAGATTTCAAATCGAATATTGAGTTGAATCGAATTAAGAAAAAAGGCGAATATTGAATATCAGAAGATTGAACACAAACATTCATGCTCCTAAATTTTGTGCAATATAGACAGTACTTCACATGCTCAAGAGGCTAATCACATTACATAACAAGAATATTGCTAGCTATCAGTAACTTGGGTACCTATGAATCAAGATGCATAGTATGCTCTACTCTAATTACAGGAGTCACCAAATTAATATGCCAGCACTGATAACAGTTCATATGCAGAGGTCTGGAAAATATTTTTGATCGATAGAATGCCTGTCAAATAGAATTAAGTGTTTTTTTACCTCTGAAGCTGAAGAAATAGCAAAGTTGTCTTAAATATCGATGCAGTTTTCAGTTTAATAGTGGGCCATACTGTGGTTAATGGCAATCCTCTATTGCTTTCGAAGAACTTCTTTCCATCTTTCTTCAAGAAAACGTAGGGCTTTTCTATTTTTATGGCAGATGGCTTCTGTGGGTTATTGTCAGCTGGTTAAGGTCAGTCTGCGCAACAGACAAAAGCAGGGGATGCGCATCACACCACTCAGCAGTGCTCCGCACGGTGCTTAGTAAATAAAATAAACACAAACACACCTCTGCCGCATGCCATTTTCACGTTTCCGTTGTTAAACACATGGCATGCACGCAGCGGTAATGTTAATCTCCCTTTATGTTCGAATGCGTACGGCTAAAGGTTAATTCAATTCTCTGGTGTTAAGCTGTGGAACAATTTGCCTCTTGAAATAAAACTCGCAAGAAATTGTGACATTGCATGTAAATGCCACTTCTTATCTTGTCAAGCACGATCTTGAGTTCTGTTTTTGTTTTGTTTGTTTTTAGCGCAGTTCTGTGATTATATATAGTATTTACCACTTATGTATGATACTTTCACTATTTTGTTTGTATAAGACTGCTAATTATTGCAATACATTTTTCGTATTGGGGGGACCCACCACTAGCCACTTTAGGCTATGGGACCAAATACCTTTGTACGCACTTTTCATATTATTGTGTAATAAAATTCCCTTTTGATTTGATTTGATTATTGGCGCCGATGGTAAAGAGTTCTCAAATTCTTCAATCAGAAGGCCCATGGCAAGTTTGAGTGACGTCCCCTCCCCCCCCCCCCTTTTCTTCCACGTCCCTCTGCTGTCTGTGTAAATGCATCTGCAGCCGAGGGTCAGTGTGCTGTGACATGATATTTTCGAGCCCACCACGTAAATATAAACCCAGTCTTGTGATGGGTCACTCTAATCTACGAAAAGAGACTTGCGCAGCTATGAATGGTGTGTGGAACGAGGGGCTACCATACGGTATTTTGCGATGATGGCAGCCATGAACATGCAATCGCTTTCATTAGCAAGATGGTTTATTGGCTTTCTAAGGGTCGTGCAACCGCTTTGAGATGACCTACGTTGATTTAGTAACTATAAATTTAGTCACTGACACCCAACAATGCAGCTCAAATTACTCCTAACAGGCTAGACAGTGTGGCCAATGGTGTGGATATGACAAAGATTTGTCGCCAGCAGATTTGATTACGAGCCGTAGTCGCAAGATCGCGCATATGGGTTAGATTGATGGCCATTGAAGCGGCATTCGTGTCCAGCCGGGAACTACACGAGCACGCGTGCCAAGTTTGTCTGTGTGCTCGCATGTGGGTCAAAGCTCCAAACTCCACAAATCTGTGTATGTGAACACTAACTCTCATATTAGATACAATCAGCATGCCTTCCGGTAGCTAATTGGCCCAATCTTTACACATGCTTCTGTGCTTTCCACATGTGCTGTGCTTGTGGTTCCTTCTGTTTGCGTAATGTTAATTGTTTAGATAGATCAGGTTGACCTGGTCGAACCTTGTACCGATAAAGATTGTGTGCCGTGGCAACGCTGTATGCGCCAAGGCCCCAACCATGGTCAGGTGATTACCAGAGGTACTGATAATCGAGAAATTGAATATTAGATATTCTATTTGCGAATCGAATTATTCACATATTCTCTATTCAATGCAAAATAAAAAATTCAGGTATTTGCGCACCCCTACATTAATCTCATTTACATGCATATCGTACCTCTACCTGCATACACCTCTCCTCACCATTCTTCCCTCGGCAAACATCACCTTTCTCCTTGTGACATCACTGCATCGACGCTTCACAGCGTGCATCTGCCTGAATTGGTGTTTGTATTTCAGGATAGCCTGTGAGCAGTATAATATATAAGCACAAACTTTGCATGACATCAAAATTGTGACCTGTGCAGTGCATAAACATAATTTTGCATGACCTTACATGTTGCATAAAGTGAATAACCATCACAATTATTTGTATAGCATTTACGTCAGCACATTATTAAAGGTTCGCTTTTGATAGATTGCAACTTATGCATTGGATATGCTTAAATTGTTATGTCTGCTATCCTCAGATCAGTCTCTGGACTCTTGGTCAGCTGGTCGAGAGCACTGGCTACGTAGTGGAGCCATACCACAAGTATCCCACTCTTCTCGATGTGCTGCTGAACTTCCTCAAGACAGAGCAGTCCAGTAGCATTCGGAGAGAAGTGAGTGCACCCTTGTATGTGCTTTTTGCCTGTGCCGGGTGGAACCTACATGCAGCTTGAATGGTCATGACAGTGTGGTGGATGATCATAACAGTGTGTAGCTCTTACTAAGTGTCCTTGGATGCCACATGGAAAAAAAATGTATTTACTTAACTGGAACAGCTTTGTGGGGTTCTTGGCACATCTTCAGCACAAAGAACTGCTGTGCCAACAAGCATCACCCAAGGGCACCATGGCATCATTTTGTCCATGTACTCTTGTGCCTTTGCAGTGGTTTCTTGTGCTCATGTGTGGAGGTGATAAAAGAAAAAGGGGGTGTAGCCTGTCCTCTTGTGCAACAAATTCACTGCTAGTGGGATTTCCGGCATACCTTGATTCTGATGGCTAAGATAGCTAAGCTTGTGCTCTAAGCACTGAGGAAACTGACACTCATATACCAAGGAACTTGGAGTTGTACTTGCAGCCGTGTTCCTGCTTGAAGCTCAGGCCATAACAGTTTTGGTTGAACTAATTGTGTGGTACATTAGCTTGCAGAATTTCACTAAAAGCTACCATGCTCAGCACTTGGCAAAGGCTGTGTATATATCTTTTAGCTTGATGATGTGCCCTTATTGTTTTAAACTTGGAATGAGGCTTTAGTCAGCAATGATGATAATGACAAGTCAGATTATGTTACCTAGAACATCTTTCATTTGCTAGTGGCTCTAGCTTGCTTGCATGTGTGTTTATTGCACAATGTGTCATCCTCATGATTAAGTGCTTCTACATTTTTTTCATCTTTGAAAGCAATAGAAATGCATAGTATTGTGCTAGCAGGAGAGCTTTGATTTTGTTTCCCATTTAGTCAAGTTACACGTGCCATGTCTAGAAATCAGCAAACCTATGGTCCTGGGCTCAGCCACAAGATGCCATAGCTGCTGAGCAACTGTGGCAAGGGAAATAGACTGGGTGTATTTGAACCAAGATCTCTCACCATTTACTGTTTGCAAAAATTTGCTGTTGCAAATCTCTTGGGGTTGTATTCCGAAACCATCTACTTCGACGATACTATCGCCTCGATAGTTCATCATCAGGTGCATGCCGATTGGTTGTTTTAGCAAAATCAGATGAGCTACGTCATCCAATGTTGCTCAACCAACCAGTCAGTGCATGCCTGACGGCGAACTATTGCCGAGGCGATAGTATCGCCAAAGTGAATCGTTTCATAATACGGCACCTGATAGGCACTTACTCCCGTAGCCAACTTTCGTTAATTCGACCCCGACGGGGCCGATGAAATTGATCGATTTTGGCAGGTTGAACTAGAAAAGATGCAGAAAAAACCTCACAACACAGTACTGATTCATTTGGCAGTATTTGCTTGAATTTAACACGCCTTCGAATAAAATGCATGCCAACTTTTTATATGTGCAAAGTAGAAAACTAACATCGAAATGACTTAAAGCCTCTAACCAAAGTATAAATCTAATGTAGACCGAATTTTCTTTTTTTTAATGGTGGCTCATTTCCTTAAAGGGAAGCTGAAGAGGTTTTTAAATTGAAAGGGTTACGGTGGTTTTGAAGGCTGCCACAGTTTAATTCAACTCCTGAAGTTATTTTCTCTATTGTGCACTTAGCAGTGCTGCAATCGCCATTCAAATTTTCATTGAAGCTCCACCCCCTCCCCTCGCGCGCCGAGTGTAGCGGCGAAAGACGTGGCGTGAGGATGATGTCAATACGGAGGTCACATGAGTGCTCTATTTGAATCACGCACCCCGCTGACACCCGAGATGACGTTACAATCGTCTTTGTTAGAGCCCATCTCCCACAGATGCTGCCGCTTGTTTTTGTTAAATAAAGCAAGTAGCGGTGATTTCTGCCCTGATAAACTATCATTTGCATATTCAGGGCATGAAAAACTAATAATTCACTGAAAGCTCACTTTTTTAAAGTGCTTCAGTTGCCCTTTAAGTCTGCTTTTCCACACGAGTATCTTCGTTGCAATACAGTCATGATATGTACGTGGCAAATCATAGGAATGTCGTGAAGGCAGTTTTGGTTTCGTATCTGATTGCACCACGCAGGCAATTTGTTGCCCAATTTCCTTCGAAAATAAAAGGTGCCCATTAGACATTGTAATCACATACCGTGGTCGGACATTGTGAGCTACCGTTATTGCTTGAAAATCTTCCTAGGCCGTCGAAAATAGGCAATTTTGATGGGAAGCGACTTGTGTTCAACACATTCACTGTCCCCTAAGCTTCACCGACACAGACAAAGTTAGGATTATCCGGTGAATGCCAATTTTAAGATAGAAAAAATTGGTGCTCACTTAAGCATCCTTACATGATTTGAATGCAAAAGCATTATAAGTTCTCTAATCAGTTGGTTACATCCATGATACGTGACATCATACATTGTCACATGTCCTTCACAACTCTACCTTAATCCACCTTGCTCTAAATTGTACCTTAATTGACTTTAGTTCACCGTAATTCACTTTACTCCACCTTTAAAGGGCAACTCTGGCATTTTTTAACCATATTAGGATATTGTCATTTTCAAATGGCATCGACAGTCCTGTCACCGGTAGGGTGGTTCAATTTGCTTAGAAATTCATCAATAATTTTAAATAACCGATAAACGAGATACGGGAACCGAAACTGGTAGCTGCTTCGTGTGATGTCACGATGACTCAATGACGTTGGGTCCTACACTACCGTAATGTAAACAGGCAGAAAGCATGCTAAACATGCAGTACATATGGCGCTAACGCCAAACAAACCAAGCTGATGATGTCTCCTAGCGACACACGGAGCTTTTACAGATTTTTCGAATTAGTGACGATTCCGGCGACTATTTCACTGACGGTGGCAACGTAGTCTGTGACGTCACAAACACAGGGAGGGCAGTAAAAAGTCATGGGTGAGGAACAGAACCAATATTTAAAATTCGCTTTCAGGAAAACTTAATGACTTGCAGCCATATTGCTTGGCACAAATAATCAAAGTACAAAAGAGAATGTATATTCAAAATTTTATTAAGATCAGTGGACATTGAAAAAACACTGGAGTTGCCCTTTAAGTCTGTATAACTACTGACAACACACTGATGCCGTCACTGATGATGATGATCTTTGTTACCACTCGTTGTGGACAATGCCAGCTTTCCTGCCTCATGGCACGTATAAGGTCTCCTCGATTTGGCTGCACCTTTTTCACTAGTTCAGAAAAGTGTCGTGCCAGTGCAGTGCCAGTTCTTGAAGTGTGTAGCGTAGCGAGTAGTGCGCTTGGCAGCCGCGAGGAGGCGCCACGTAAACAGGGTTTGTTCGCCACAGGCCTCCTTTGTCAAGGCTTCAGCGACTTTGTTCGTAGCTAAGTACTCTTTTTTCTTTTTATTAGCTGATGTTTTTGAAGTGTTTTCTTTTGCATGGAGCAGGAGCGCAAATTTTGAATTCGTAATAAGCGTGGTAAACGCACCGGCTTTGTCTAGGTCTGGCGGTTTCCCTCGTTAGGCCTAGGTGCTAGGCGGGACCTATTTGATAGGCTTATTTAACTATCTCAGCTAGCTCTTCGAAGTTGCGGACTTGCTCGTTGAGCCTAAGGACGTAGGCCTAGCGATGAAACCAAAGAAAGGGAAGGCCGCGGGGGACGCGGAGCAAGTGCAGTGCGACGAGTGCCTGCGCTGGTGCTCCCTCGACGAGACCCGTTACCAGAGCTTAGCAGATGGGGAGGAGTCTAACTTTACGTGCAGGCTGTGCGAAGGGGTCAGGGAAGCAGTTCAACAACTGGAAGGAAATTGGACAGCCAAGTTCGAAGAGCTGAAAGCAGACCTGAGGGAGGAGCGGGAGAAGTGGGTAGCTTTGCAGGCGAAAGTTGACGAGTTGGTCAAGGTGGAAGCGGTCCAGGCCGCGCAATTAGTAAGAACCGTGGCCGAGCTTGGAGAAGAGAGGGAAAGGAGAGCAGAACTGCATAGGCGGCTCGATGCGCTTGAGATGCGGGCAGCGGAGAATGATGGGTCGGGACACCAAGCCGGTGGCAAAAGCACAGAAAGTAGGGTAGACCCTACAGGCGAAGTGGGAGGCAGGGACCCAGAGCAAGCGGGAGTCGGCTCGCCGCCAGTGAATCGGCATAGTTATAGTGAAGCAGCGCAACGCGCCCCGAGTGAGGCGACGCTGCAGCCACAGGGGTGCCAGCGAGCACAAGGAGAGGAGGGGAACAAGCTAACCCCAAGGAATGAGCTCCTAGCCAATGATAAGCATAACCTGGAAGTTAAGAAGGAGGGAAAGAATGCCCTAGTACTTATCGGTGGTGATTCAAATATGAGGAGGTGCAAAAGAGCTATAATGGAGCGTGCAAAGGGTGATAAGCGGGTAGCAGTCGGGACGTTCTCAGGCAGGACAATGGACGCAGCACTGAGAGAAACAAAAAGCGAGCTTTCTGAAAATGTTGCAGAGCGCAATTTGGTAGTGGTAACAGCAGGGCTAAATGATGTCTTGAATGGTGAAGCTGCAAAAGTAGTGGAAAGATTAGCGGAGGGAGTTGACGATTTAAGGGCGATAGCACAGCAAGTCCAGATCGTGGTATGCACAGTGCCCTAGGTGCAAGGAAGGAACGGAGCAATTGCCAAGGACGTTGTGACTGTTAATCGTGAGATAAGAAAGCTAAGCCAGGAGAAAGGATTTGAAGTGGCAGACATAAACAGAGAAGTCCATAGAGCAGGCTTTGGCGGAGGCTTTACACGAGATGGCATCCACTTTAATGAAAGGCTAGGAGCCAAGATCGGCTGGCGCCTGGCAGGTCGGGCAGTAGCTTTTTTAGGGGGTCCACTGTGCCTCAGGGCGTAGGGGTAGGTAGAAACAGTGTAGAAAGTGCAACAATAGAGGCTGACGCCAATAAAATGGCCACTAGGAGGTCCAGGAAGAAAACTACAAAGAAATTTAACACCAGGATCAGGTACATAAACATGCAAGGCGGTAGAAAGAGAGCGAGGTGGTTAGAAATAGAACAGCAGTTAAAGGACGAAGAAGTAGGTGTATACGCGCTATGCGGAACACATCTCAGGGATCTAGAAGACCCACCGTTTATTAAAGGCTACGTCTGGGAAGGGAGCAATAGAACAACAACGGAGAGGAAGGGAGGAGGAGTAGGTATGCTCATACACCAAGGAACAAATTGGCAAAGAATAAAGTTAACTTGCAAGGAACATGTCTGGGTATCAGGTACAATTGCTGGTAAAAAGGAATGGCTTGGAGTAGTTTATTTAGGGACAGGGGACAAATGCAGGCAAGAGAACAAAGATCTAGTGAAGTGTCTTGATGACGATATAAAGCAGTTTGGAGAAGGTGCCGATATTTGTCTGCTGGGTGACATGAATGGCCACATCGAGGATATCGATGGATACACAGATTGTAATGGGAAGTTGATGCTAGACTTCTGTGAGCGACACAACCTAGTTATAGTAAATAGGGAAACTAAGTGTGAGGGACAAATCACGTGGGAGTCCCGTAACAGACAAATGACCATTGACTTCTGCTTAATGTCGCAGGGGTTGTATAGCAAGCTTGCAATAATGGAAATAGACGAAGAGGGGAAGTACAGCCTCAGAAGTGATCATAAGCGTATTAGTCTACAGTTGGGAGCCCTACTCAAAAGAGAAATGCAGGGAAGTCGAAAAGAGTATGCAAAATTAAATGACGTGCAAATAGCGGCTGGCATAGAGGAACATTCCATGGAAAGGTGGGATTATAATCAGTTAGAACTACTCATTAGTACAAAAATAAAAGAAGTAAAAGGAGTAAGCCGCTGGAGAGGAAAGAGGAAGCCACGAAGTTGGTGGAATAAGGAAATTAGGCCATCAAACAACGACGGTGGGCATCTCGGGAACACAGAGAAGCAAAGAGAGCGCAGTTATCTGAAGAGTAAATAGGCCAAAAATGGGAATATTATTGACAAAAGAAACAACAAGTGCAGGTCCTCGTCCAGGCTAAAATAAAGCAGTCCTCTGATCGCTGGCTGGCTGAAGTTCGCGATGCAACTAAAGGGAAGTCAAGAAAATTCTGGAACCATATAAGCTGGCTGGGTAAAGCTAATAACAGAAAACAGGAACAGATTCACGATGTCGAAGGAAATTGTTTAGAGGGAGATGACGCTGTGAACTACATTGGTTCAGTTATAGCAGAGTCATTTAGGAAAGACGATAGGGTAATCGCCCCAAGTGAGGGAGCAACACAGAATAGCATAATAGAAAACAGCTTAGAACTGACCAATCTTAACTCGAAAAAGGTGGAAGCAAATTTTCCAAAATGCACGTCCGCAGGGATAGACGAAATTCCAATCAAGTTAATTAATGAACTTAGCCCAAGAAGCAAGGAAATGCTGATAAAAGCATTGGAGGCAGTCATAACAAATAAGCAAATTCCGCACAGCTGGAAACGGAGTAAAATGAATTTGATTTATAAAGGGAATTATAAAGGTATTTATAAAGGGCTTTAGTGTTGGTATATTAAAGCAGTAGTGCCCCATCCACAATAGACACCTCCATATTGAGCATTGTAGCTTGATGGAGAGCCATTGCAACGAAGTTGCAGCCAGGATACTAGAGCTACTGTAGAGTTTCAACTGAGCTGCAGTGATTATTAGATATACTGTGTCACAGTCAATTTGGCATTGTGGTTGGCAGTGAGATTGCTACTTCATGTGTCTGTGGTGGCAATATGGTATGTCGCTCGCTACATTGCTTTAATTTTGATCGCATGAATGTCAACATTCGTCATAAGGTGTCTTGTGCCAAAACGTTATTAATAATGTGGTTGTAATCATTGTTGTCGTTGTCAGTTTGCCAAAGTATTAAAAAAAATTGTTGTGTGTTTGGAACATTTGTTTCTTTTGTAAAAAAAGATACATTTAAAAAGGTAATATGCTAAGATGTAAAAAAAAGAACATTTCCACAGCTATCATGCACAAGGCAAAAAGACTTTATTATTCTGATCTATCTCTGCACTTTTTCTTAAACTTCTGTAGGCTATTCGAGTGCTGGGACTGCTCGGGGCACTGGAACCATTCAAGCACAAGCTAAACATGGGGATGATTGATGACTTCAGCGATTCAGGAGCAGTTGTTAGCATCAGTGTGGTCCCACCCGAAAGTCAAGGTTGGTGAATCACTTGCCCAACTGCAAGTGATTGCATGTGCAAGCTCTCCTGTCAGCTTCTTTGATGCACAATATTCAATGATAAATCCAAAGTAACCTGCTTTGTAGGAAGTGCACTGTCAGTGCAAGATTAAAATGAGTTAAGATTACTTAGGTCAAATTTTTGTTTCCACGTTTACCAGTGTATTTGACCCTGCAAGGTTCAGGCTTGACGTTGAGATTTTGGGCCACAGCACATCTTCATCTTCAAATGCGTCTTTTTATCAAAGTGCTTCTAGATTATAATTAGAGTCTAAATTAGGAAAAAAAGTATACACGACATGCTTAGTTCTAAAGACCTTTGGCATAAAGCTTCTTGTGTTGGTCTTAAGTGTTTTCACAACAGTCGATCCCGCATGTGCCGAACTGTAAGGGAATTGCAAAATAATTCGATATATAGAGTATTCAAAATACAAAAAATACGCCTACCTGAACCTTATTTGAAATCTCCGCATGTCTTGCAGTTTCCCAAGATCGTAAAAAGCTGGAATTCACCGATTTGGTTCTCCAAAGGCGTGTTGAATGCACAAAAGTTTACTCATTTTTTGCACATGATCTTTGATATACTGATTGCAATGCTAACCATAAAAGCCGGCATTGCTCAGATACAGTGTGCTTCAAGTGCGTGGAAGTGCTTGTTGCTCAATTTTATTCAGGAGAAGGTAGAAATGGAACAGAAGCAAATCAGCCTGTATGTATATGCGTTTCGCCATCATCAGTACACTTGTGCTGTCGACTTCATATGTGGCACCCTGATGGCACCGTAAAAATTGATGAACTTATCCGGCAGGTTGAATTAAACAAGGTGCAGAAAATACACAAAAACAAATAGCTGATTCATTTGGCAATATTTTCCAGATTCTTACTCACCCCTGAATCAAATGTGCACCCACTTTCTATATGTCCAAAGTAGAAAACTAACGCAGAAATGACATTAAAGCCCCTAAACAAAGTAGAAATCTAGCGTGTATCCAATTTTTTAGCAAGAAAAATCTGTTGCATAATATGTGTCATATAACGCAGCCAGTTTTCTAAATTCAGCATCGCTGCATTATGTTTTAAAGTCAACTCCGCAGCCATATTGCTATGATGTTCGGTAAAGTATACGAACGCTGCCCAGTAGGTTTTGGCATTGTGTCCGATTGCTCCACGCAGCCAATTATTTGCCGAATTCTTCTGGAAAAGAAAGAAAGAAAGTAAAAGGCACGTGTTAGTGTCAAGTAAAACCAGGCAATCAGACATTGTGAGCTACAGTTGTTACTTGCAAATCTTGAAAGGCAGTGTGAAAATGGGTGTTTTCAATGGAATATGACGTATATGTTCAGAGCATTTACTGCCCCCTAATCTTTGCCAAGAGACGCTGCCACTAAAGTGGTCGCTATAGGGGTGACCACAGGGGTCAGGCACGTGCATGCTGACCGGTCAAGTTCAAATCAACTAGCGAAAGCCAATTTTAGGATCGAAATAATGAACGTTTGGGCCCATCGAAATGCATGGACGTTGTCCAGGGTGTTCGGCTAGGACACTTGGCTATGATCAAACAAGCGAAACAATGAATTAACCAGAGTGAAATTAAAGGTAGTCTTCTGCACTGTGAATCACGCTTGAACAAACCTGGCCACGTATCCAAACAGTATGCCGTTTAAGGGCCAATCTGGCTGATTATTTTACATTGGCAACTAGTCAACCAGGTAGTTTTGTCGGGTTTCAGTTTCTGAACTAACTTCATTTTGGAACCAGTCTTCCTCGGTTCTCGTGCGGCACATGTTTGGTGCGTGGCGCCTCGCAGCCTCTTCGTTTTGGGCCCTTCCCCTCCAGCTGTGCTACATCAAGCCCTGCCAACACTGCACCGATGTCATTAGATTTAAAAGTGGCTTTCAGCTTACAGAACATCCAAGTCCATCCCCATACAATTGTAACTCTGCGAGCACGAATGAAATCCTTTCAACTCACTCATCCCACAGCGATGAGATTTGCACGCTGCTTCCTCAATGGTATTTCCACAAATTGCTGACGTGGCATGCGGTGGTTTTGTTAAGTTCAAACTGTAATGTAAGAATAGGGGGTGTGTGAATACCGAATAGTAGATTTTGACTCAAATCAAGAAAGCTGAATATCGAATCAAATATGGAGTATTAGAAAAGTTTATCACAAAATGTAATGCTTACAATTTTGGGCAAATATAACATGATAACCGCCTCCTAGCATTGCATAGAAAAAATGTAGCAAGCTATCAGTAATTTTGGTACATAAAAATCAAGATATACAACACAGTCTACTTTAATTAGAGGGAACTACAAATTAGTATACCAGCACTGATTACAATTCAGTTCTAGTATAAATATCCTGAAAATATTTTTTATCTGTGGGATGTCGGTTGAATAGAATTAAGTGATTTTTTTACCTCTGAAACTAAAATATTACCATATAGACGTGTAAGGGCTGGACTTTTACTTTCAAAAATTTGACAAGGTGCAGCCCTCATACAGGACCAAACCTTTTGGTCAAAATGGTGCCAGCACAGCCGGTGGCTTATGCACACCCCGGATCCGTTGCATCAGAAGTGAATGCGTACCTCTCACCATCTGGTAGCGGCATATGGAACTATGCAGCGTGTGGCACTGGGGCACTGAACGCAATTGGTTCTCTTTTGGAAATTTTTTTTTTTTTTTTTTGCTAATTTCGGTCGCCAAGTCCAGGGTGCGGCCCTTACACTAGTCTATATGGTAGTGATGTTATGTTGTACTAAGTACCAATCAGGCTCTTAGTTCAAAAGTTAACCTGTGTACTATTATGACTGTTAGTTATTTCATAGAAAGTATTGCATTCCAGTTTGACTTCAGAATACATAACGGCTTTCCAGTCTTTATGGTAAGTGGTTTATCGTGAGGCCAATCTGCGCGACAGACAAAAGCACGGACCGCCCATCACTTGACTCAATTACTGCTTAGCATGTGGCTATCAGCGCTGTGCGGGTTGATTGTGGTCGGCGCCAACAGTAGAGCGGGCACCTTTTCATTTTCAGGTTTAGCATTATTTGCCACCTGTCAAAGATCAAGAGAATCATGGAAAGTTCACACAATGCCCCCTCTCTCTCCCCCCTTTCCTCGTCAGTCCGCTGTCCACACATATGAATGCGTCAATCCGCCGTCCACAAATATGAATGCAGTCGGGCGGTCAGCAAACTAGTCACATGACACTTTTGTGCCCACTATGTATATTAAAAACTAGTCTCGTAACGGGTTGCTCGAAGCAACAAAGAAATACCAATGTGCATCTATGAACGGCATTGGGAATGAGAGGTTACCATATAGTGTAACAGATATCACAACCGTGAGCAACACTGTTGCCATGCCAAACACTTGATTTTGTTTGCGAGGCGATTTGTCAGCTTTCCTAATGTAATGCAGGCGGCTGCAAAAAGATCTGCATTGATTCAACACCAAACTGTAACTTTAGTTGCCGATACCTGACGAAGTAGCCACAATTTCGCGCCGTTTAGGCCTAATGGCCAAGGCAAAAATTTGCCGCTGGCCATTTTCATAACGGGCCACAAGCCATCGTGCAGTTAATATGGCTGTACAAGTGGCTCATCGCGAGATCACGCATACTGGTTAGATTGATGCCTGTGTTGAAGTTCGTCCCGCCTCATATCCAACACAATCCGCATGCCTTCCAGTAGCCAATCAGCACGATCTTCACACATTCTATTACACTTTATGAAATATGTGCTGCTTTTGTTGCCATTCTCTCTGTCCGCGTTGCGTCATCGTTTCGATTGGTCCTGTCAACATGGACAAACTTTGTACCAACATAGGTGGCCCTGGCTGGCACATTGCTATTCTACGAATTCGACATTCTGGTGCTCTGCGTTCAATCCCAGCATCGGGCTGACATCGGGGAGCGCATGCAATAGGGCAGAAGTGCAGAGACAAATTTCACGTACCAGCGGCTCATCTGTGGCACGCTTGGCACTCCTTTTGCGCCAAAAACAACAAACTAAGGTGCTCGCTTGTGTGGCATCGAGAACAAGGGGCTCCATGGCACACACAACATGTGGCACTGTGAGGATCTCTGCACCGAATACATAAAAAAAACTAATAGCAGGTATTCCATTCGTGAATCTAATTATTTGAATGTTCACTATTCGGTTTGATTTGGTGATATTCGAGTATTGGCTCACTCCTATAAAAATCCATCGAAGTTGGGATTGGAGTCAACAGCAAAACCTTGTTAATTCGAACGCTGTTCATTCGAAATCCCGGATAATTCGGAAGGTTTTCTGTGGTCCCATATTTTCCTATGTAAATTCAACCGGATAATTCGAATTGGCGGCCTAGGCCAACCCGGGTAATCTGAAGATTTGGGGTGCTATGCGGCCATTCCCGATCCTCATTTCACCACAAACCCAGCGAAATGAGTGCCACTGAGAGCCGCGAGGGGACGCCACATAGCCATTGCAATTATTTATAGACAAAGAACCCGACCAGTAGTACTGCTAGCACAAAAATCAGTCCACTGTATGCCCCGCACACTGCCGAAACACGCACCTGCTGGGGAGAAGACGTGCAGTGAAGCATGTCTTCTCCTTGCAGTCACAGCGGTCACAGTGTCAACGCATGTTTCGTGCTGCTGCCACTGGCTGCCTTTCGCCCATCCTCTGTCTGCGCCTGCGGTGACGGGTGTGCATGGAACGCCGGTCTGCATTGTTTCTTTGTGTGCAGTGGTTAGGGTTGTTGCAGCTAGCGTGGTGTTTTTTTTTTTTTTTTCTGAACTGTGCAGAAGTGCCAGTGAGCGAAGATGCCAAAGTATAGGACTTTAACGCTGCAGCAGAAGTTCTGCTTGATCCAAGAAGTGGGTAAGAACATGTGTTCCAAGACCGAGTTGGCTGGAAGGCACAGCGTGCCCCTCTTGACGTTGTCCACAATATTGAAGGACAAGTTGAAGGCACTGGAGGCCTACAGCAAGACATATTCTTCGAAGCGGTCGCGAGTACAGGCTCCCACGTACCAAGATGTCGAATCACCTTTACTTCGCTGGCTGCAGAAAGCAAACGCAGCCCACCTTCCCATCAGTGGAACGATACTGCTGGAGAAGGCCAACGACTTGGCTCTACAACTTGGGCACGAAGAGTTCAAGTGTAGCAATGGATGGTTCACCCGTTTTAACGAGCGCAATAATTTGACCATTGTAGCCATCTGTGGCGAGAGCGGCAGCGCAAACGAGAGCGTCGTTGACGACTGGAAGAAACATATGTTGGCTCCATTGCTTAGCGAGTACGGTGCAGACGATATGTACAACCTTTACAAGGCAGCCCTTTTTTATAAGATGCTGCCCACAAAAACATTCGCAGCGAATGACACCGTGGTCAAGGGTCGAAAGCAGGGCAAGGAAAGAATTACTGTTCTGTTCGGCGTGAACATATCCAGTAAACACAAGCTACCACTACTCGTAGTTGGAAAGAGTGGGAAGCCTCGCTGCTGTAAATATGCGGGGCGACCGCCAAGGGATGAGCTTATCTACCGGCACAACAAGAAAGCCTGGGTCACAGGCACAATATTTGAAGGTTGCCTTCGGCAGCTTGACTGCAAGTTCGTGGCCACAGGAAGGAATGTACTCTTCGTTGTTGATGATTGCCTGGAGCGTGGTGACATCCCACACCTGAAAGCTATCAGGATGGTATTTCTTCCTTCGAACACCACGTCGATCTCACAGCTAACGGACCAAGGCGTCATTCACCGCACAAGAAAGATTTAGCGCCACCACCGGCTCAAGCGCATGCTCCTTTGCTACGACAACGGCAAGGAGTACTCCATCGACCTCCTTGGGGCCATATGTCTTATTGTGTATGCATGGAAGCAAGTGGAACCCACTTTGATCATGCGGTGTTTTGAACACGCTGGCTTCTCAAAGGAAAGCACCGCGATGCTGATGCTGACTATTCATGTGCACTTGATGAAGAAGGAGCCGAGTATTGCGACTGGATCAATGCACTCTGCACAGAGGATAGTGAATCTGGTGCAGTCGGCTTCACCGAGTATCTGAACTTCGAAAATGATCAACAAACGTGCTAGTCAGACTTGGAGAGTGAAGCTACCTCTGTTGCGACCATGTGCGATCACAGTGACGACGACGATGCTAACAAGCCCTCCCGAGCACCTGCTCTCAGAGAAGTTATCGGATCGCTGAACGTCATCCGCAATTTTGTTGAGTGCCGCGATGGAAATTCTAAAATGCTGCACATAGTTGGCCAACTAGAAAACATGACCCTTGGAGCCTCGAACTACAGTACATGGCAAGCCAGCATCTCTGATTACTTTAAGTAATGTGATTACTTTAAGTAACTTTATGTAATGATTACTTTAAGTAATCTAATAAAGGTAGCGCATTCTTGCAGCAAAATTTTTTTGCCTGGGTTGCATTTTTCTGTGTGTTAATTCGAAAATCCACTTAATTTGAAGATTTTTTGCAGTCCTGATGACTTTGAATTAACAAGGTTTTAGTGTATTATATATGCGCAACTCCATGCTTGGAGTATGGGACCTACCATGTTCTCGTCAGGAACGCAAGTGGAACTACTGGTCGCAGAAATGTGGTGCTGCACTTTTTCAGTGGTACGTAACTAGATTCACGTCCGCGATGCCTTTTATGCAATAACTGCATCATATCGCGACATAAAAGTATGTCAGACTTCACCCCTTAAGTATTTTGAACGACCTCAGCTCGTCGATGCAATCATGGTTAATTTGCTTTGGACAACTACAGCTTGTCAATGGCAATTTTCCTGTTTTCAAAGCGACTTGGGCGAACTAGACATGTCCAGTTAGTTTTTCTCCAACTACGTAGAAGACTGCAGTGCCAGTGTCTGAAATCCGTGGTGATTTCGCTCTTTTTTGTTTTATCACATAGATGTCAGCACTTCTTCAGTGCCTCGTAGGAAACATTAATTCAGCTTTTGTGTTCTACAATATAGATGGCAGCCATTTCATCAGCGCTCAAAGACCGCATTTCTAGAATCGTAAGCCTTTGGCATCTTTAGGCAGTCTGCCACTGACAGCTTGCATGCGCAAAGGAAAGTCGCGGCTCAACTGTGACAGGGAAAGTGTGAGTGAAAGTGATGCACTAGGGTTGCCAAGTTCCGAGGCATTACCTGGCTTTTCTCTAAACGTTAACGGCCAGGACGAAGCACTGAAATTTATTGAGAAACAGAGAGAGATCTTCCAAAAAGAATGCGAGGCCGAACGTGCGGAAGTGCGGGAAGTGCATGCTAGGGAGAAGGAAATTTTAGAGCTCAAACTGAGATTGGCACTAGCAACGGAGTGTCACCGCGATGACAAGAGTTTGGCATCAGTGTCCTCCAGCTCGCAGTCTCCAGAAGCCAACAAAATCTGTCTGCATAAGCTAATGCACCATTCGATGAAAAGCGTGACGACTTGGATGCATACTTGCATCAGTTCAAAACGATAGCGCTCGGACAAGGCTGGGACTGGAGCAAATGGACCACAGCCCTAAGTCTATGCCTAGTAGGTGAGGCACTGAGTGTCTTTGGGAGGAAGATTACCTCTGACTCCCTAGATGATGACAAGGTTAAGAAGGCACTACTACAAAGATTCCAACTTACAGCGGAATGTTTTCACAAGCGATTCCAAAACTGTAAGCCGGAGGACACAGAAACGGGAAAGCAATTTGCATGCCGCCTGTCAAATTATTTTGACCAGTGGGTGGAAATGGCCGATGTCGCGAAGACTTATGTGGGGGTTGGTGATTGCATGGTCAGTGAGCAATTCTTAGCTTGCTATTGCCATAATCTGGGTGTCTTCCTAAGTGAGAGAAAGTTGGATTCACTTAACGATCTAGCCGAACATGCTAATCAAATTTTGGAGGCACGGGGGCTGAGAAACCTAGGAAGAGTGAAAGAGGACCCAGAGAGAAAGTAGACGAGGCAGAATATGAGCCTCGGGAAACCGTGCGCCCACCCCAGTTAAGGTGTTTTTCTGTAATCGTACCGGGCACTGTGCCGTTAACTGTCACGTAAGGAAAAACCGCTCCAACCAACAAATAGTGTGTCAATTATGCAATAGAAAGGTACAACGTGCGAATGAGTGTAGGTCTGGCACATCACAAAAAAACAATGTGCATAATAGGCAAGTGCGGAAAAACCGACTCGCAGCCGAACTGCGCAGAGGTGAACCAGGCTCAAGAGAGTCAACAGGTACCGAGGGAAAAGTGAAAGGAAGGAAACCCAAAGGAACAAGTTCTACCTGTCGTAGAAGGAGAGGTTCATGGACAACGGGTAACAGTGCTAAGAAATAGCAGCACAAATACAGTTTTAGTACAGAGGAGCCTGGTATGTGAAAAAGATCTGACAGGAGTGCTAACGCAAGTTACCTTGGTTGACAACACAGTGAGGTACCTACCTACCTGAAGCCTGTATTCAAGTCTCCACACCGTATTATACCGGATGGCTTAAGGCAAAATGCCTTGAAGAGCCATTATATGATCTAATTCTAGGAAATGTACCTGGAGTACGGAGAGTGGATGATCGAGATTGGAGCTGGAAGAGAAGTACAGCTGTCACAGTAAGAGAGATGAATGACTGTGGTGAACAACCACGTCAAGAAGTGAGCAAGCAAAAGCTGTACATCAGTCATTCACGAGAAGCGGCAACTAGGGTATGTCGTCTAGTTATATCGTCGGCTGTACGAACCAGAGCCCAAACCCAGAGCAAGGCACCCATGTCAGCCCTGAAGGTACCTGCAATTCAGTGGTCAAGCATCACGCCCGCTCATTTCAGGAAGGAGCAAGACAAGGACGAGTTGGTCAGATTGTGCCACAAGAAGACAGGAGAATTAGTGATAAGGAAAAGAAGCCGCACTACGTTTGAGTTTGTTGTGCACAATGGTCTTTTATATAGAAGATGCGTATTCAGCTCGGGCAGAGAGGCTCAGCAGCTCATTGTGCCTAAGGCCTTTATGGAGACAGTGATGGGATTAGGACATGATAGTGTCATGGCTGGTCACCAGGGCGTAAAAAAAAACCCTAGCAAGGATTACAGAAGAGTTCTTTTGGCCCGGAATCCAGAGTGACGGGAAGAGATACGTGAGGTCTTGTGATGTGTGCCAAAGAACGGTACCAAAATGGCAAGTGGGCACATAATTCTTGAGTAAGGCTAAGTTAACTAACGGAAGAGTAATGAGGTGGAGCCTCGCTTTGCAAAAGTACTGTTTTCATGTCAAATATACTAAAGGGAGAGAAAATGTGGGTGCATACTTTTTGAGTAGAATTACTTAGGTTCGGATGGTAATTCACAAGACAACAAGCCGTGTAAATTGTATTTTTGCAGTGCAGAGAGTTGTGTTTAAGCGCAGTGAAGAGATTAATTGTTTGGTGCCGTGAGGTGATGTATGAACAGTGGACATATGGAGTGGCATTGTGATCTTTCATTTTGAACTGGGTGTGACAAGCGTGCGATGAGTAGTCTTTAATGCGAAAAACTCTTGAAATGAGGGCCTATGTCATGAGTCACTGGCAAGACCTGTATGACAATGTGAAAAAGACAAAGACATTGGTCAACGAAATGGAGAAGGGACCCACAGAGGAGAAGCGTGTGAAGCATGTGAAGCGCGAAAGAAGAAATTAAGAAAAAGACATAGGCAGAGATGAGTTGGCATTGCTGACATGGTCGAAAAGCAAGACAGTGGCTTCTCCAGCTATGCTCTGAAGACGGGAGGTAGCAGCTGCGGGGACCACGGACCGGAGAGGGGACGTTCGTGAGTTTGCCAGCGACAACTCCGGCTCCTGAGCCTCTACTGCGTCGCCGTGGCTGTGCTCCGCAGCCCCTGTTTAACCCATTCTAGTCACTTTGGATGTTTCTGCCCTTTACACCAACATTCCCATGAGTGAAGGAATTGAAGCCGTTTCTAGATCCCTCGCAATCAATCCCCAAGCGCACGCTCCTGAAGTTTACTTATCGCTTCTTAGGTTAGTTCTCACGCTCAACTATTTCGAATTCGATTCTATGTATACACTACCTGCAAATTTTCGGCACTAGCATAGGTACGCCATTCGCTCCCACGTATGCGAACATTTTCGTGGGACAGCTTGAAGCAGACCTGCTGAAATCCTACCCTTTAAAACCCCACACCTATCTTCGTTACATTGGCGAGATATTTATAATATGGGAACACGGCACAAGCGCCTTAACCGACTTAATTAGCCATTTCATTCGCTTTAACCCGAGTATTAAATTTACTGCTCACCACTCTCCTAGTCAGACCAACTTCCTGGACACGACGGTCTACATAGAAAATGGAAAACTGAGAACGACACTTTACCGGAAGCCTACAGATAGCCAGCAATATTTAGACTACAACAGTCATCACCCGCGACATTGCAAGCAAGGAATTTTTGTCGGACGCGAAACGTATAAGAAGAATCTGCAGTGAAGGCCACGATTATATCCACCACCTAAATGACCTTAAATCAACGCTAGCAGAAAGGAGCTATCCCCAAGTTACTCTCGATAGAGCTTATGATGCCGCGTCAAGATTGGAGAGACAGTCGGAATTTGCGAAGAGACAGCCCACATCAGAATCTGACAGACCGCCGGCCTTTATAACAAAATATTCTAATGCACTCCCAAACATAAACAACATCCTAAGAAAATACCACCCAATATTATCAAGTAACGAGCGTCAGCGAAAAGTGTTTCCGGTTGTACCCAGGGTTACCTATCGCCGAAACAAGGACTTTAAAGACATGTTAGTGCATGCAAAAGTCAGCCAGCAGCATTCCCCCGTAATAAAAGCATGTTGTCGCCCTAGGGGCAAAACCTGCAGGCACCTTCAAAGTGACATTAAAATTAAACGCACTGCAAATAGTTATACACATGAAGTCAAATCTAGCTTCACTTGCACAAGTTCGGATGTGATATATATGCTTGAATGTTCCTTCTGTAAGAAACAATATCTCAGTGAAACAGGACAATCAATGAACGTCAGATTAAAACGGACATCGCACGGACACAGCTAAAAAGCTTCCCAAAGCCGTCGCCGAGCATTTCAGCCAACCGGGTCATAACTTTGATGAACTTAAACTCTACATCTTACAGTCAAATTTCCGTTCTGAACGAGAAAGAAAATACAGAGAATCATACCTTATCCATAAGTTCAAGACATTGCAACCAATAGGCATAAACGTTTCAAAGGGAGCTTTAGAATCTATTCGCTATGCTAAACTTCAACCTATAGGCAACAACACTTAGTTTGATTTCATCGCGTATCCCCCCCCCTTTTCTTTCCCCTTTCCTTTCCTTTTTTTTTGTTTTTGTTTTGTTTTGTCAGCGGGTGTGTCAGCCGCCTTTGACACGCCGGCTAACGCGCGTGTGTTGACAGACCGGGGTTGGGGGGGGGGGGGGGGGGGGGTGCCCTGGCTTTGACCTTGTACCCAAAGTTTCTTTACTCTCAATTCGACATGCTAACACATTTTCCCTCGTTTCCGCGTCCTCCCGCCTCACACCTTCTCCCCTTTAGAAGAACCCCACCTATATATACTGTGGCGAGGAAAGCATATGTCGCCTTGAAGAAGACAAGTCCACTTGTCAAAACGTTGGCTCCTGCATTCACCTTGTTCACGTTTTGCTCATCGTCTTGAATTTCCATCTCCCGCATTCCCCGTCTTTTCTATAGTGTTTATAGTGTGTCAAGGTAGTTTGCTGTTCTTTTTTTCTTTTGTTAGTTTTTTTCTTCGAGATAAATTTTCTTCAACATACTTGAATTGTGTCTCTGTCTATTTCTGGAGTGCTGAAATTCATGAGAACAGTGGATGAACGGAGAAAAAAGAAGTGGGCGGGGGGTACGAAACTGCCGATTGAGTCACGTGATGGGCAGTCCATATGTCTGTCACTCAGATTGGCCTTACAATAATCCACATGCAGTAAAGTAGGGATAGCCCTTCTGTATCTTGGAGAAAAACTGGAAAGTAAAACTTTCTATGCAATAAATAAAATATTGCCAATACCTCAGGTCCACTATTAAACTGTGGGTTCTATTCAACAGAAATTCTATTTATTAAAGAAACATATTTTCCAGACCATCATATACTAGAACTGAGCTGTAATGGGTGTTGGCATACTAATCTGGTGTGGCCTTTAATAAGACTGATAGCTGGCTACATTCTTGTTATCCAATGCTAATAGACTCCCAAGTATGTGCAGCATCGTATTTTCTTGCCCAAGATTTGTAAGCATTAAATTTTGTGATAAAGTTTGTAATATTCGATTAGATATTTTTTGTCTTGATTCAATCCGATATTCTTTTCGAAATCTACTATTCCTTATTTGCTTACCCCTAGTCAATTGCATAAATTTGCTATTAGTTGTAGATAGGCTTATGCCATCATTTCTCTTGAGAAGAGAAGGGTTAACAGAGGGGCGCGATTTTTATTAGTCGTATCATGCGAAGCCAACAAACACAGACACAAAGGACAACATAGGGGAAATTACTTGTGCTTAATAAATGAAATAAAGAAACAATAAATTAATGGAAATGAAAGTGGATGAAGAAATAGCTTGCTGCAGGCGGGGAACGATCCCACAACCTTCGCATTACGCGTGCGGCCCTCTCTCTACCAATTGAGCTACTGCGGCGACTGGGAAACGGCACCGCGGTAGCTCAGTTGGTAGAACACGTGGCAAGTTGTTTTTTCATCCACTTTCATTTCCATTAATTTATCGTTTCTTTGTTTCATTTATTAAGCGCAAGTAATTTACCCTATGTTGTACTTGGTGTCGGTGTTTGTTGGCTGCTTATGACACATCTCTCTTGAGGTTGTTCGTGATTACAACTCTGCATCTACCCCTGTGTTTCTTCTTTTGTCGTGCTATTTTGAAGTGCTATCTTTAATATTTAAATAGCATACTCCCATACCTTCCAGGTGAAAAAAAAATAAAGCAGCACCACATTCTCTGTCCCTTGTTTATTGCTGCTTATTCCCAACACTTCTGCAACTGGTGCCACTGGCGATGAAGGTGCAGAACCTGTTTGTTGGAGATGCTCATTGTTGAAAAGTTGACAGTTTGGCAGTTCACAGCTTGACAGCTTGATGACGACGAGCTGTCATGTCTTGGCAGTTGCGGGCTGTGGAGCATGCATGAGACAGAGCCTGATCGAGTTGCATTGTGCACCCATTGCCTTCAGAGCTGAGTGCCAGCGAGATGCTGGTGAGCATGGGCGGGAGCTTGGAGGAGTTCTACCCAGCCATGGTGGTGTCGACACTCATGCGCATCATGCGCGACCCCACACTCAGCCAGCATCACACTAACGTCGTTCAGGCAGTCGTCTTCATCTTCCAGAGCCTCGGCCTACGTTGTGTCCCGTATGTGCCACAGGTTGGTTGGCCACTGTGATGGCTCTGGGATTCTCATTGGGGCTGCATTGCTTGGGGTACAGATGCCAGAGCAAACTGTTGGTACATATTGCATCATGTTGTCAAGGCAGAGAAGATCACTAGTTACCTCACACTACAAACACTGTTTTGGCTTTAACTCAACATTGGAGGCACAATATTGTGGCTGACACTGCTTCCTTTGCAGTGCCTCTGAAAACAGCCACTGTATGTTGATGCAGTTATCAGTATTGCCTTGATTTCTTGGATAGATATAAAATAATAACTACTTCAGTATTAACACAGAAGAAAATGCTTTAAGCATCTGTATAGCCAGCAAAAGAAAAGCTCTAGCTTGTATTGAAGGGCCTCTTTGAAAAGAATTGTGCCACCAGGGAAACATTCTCGAGTCAAAGGTTTTAAGTGCAGTAAAAGCTTGCCAATTCACAACTCGTTAATTCGAAATTTCGGGTAATTCGAAGTAGCCGCCGCAGTCCGTCCAACAGTGTATTGAAAGTAATATGTAACGCAGCCCATTAATTCACACTGAAATCTGCACTGCCACCGATAATGCAAAGTCCGCGCCATCGTGGATGGGGAGAGTGCTGGTGCGCAGGAGCACGTTGGCGACGATCATCGCCGCGCAGCTTTGCTCTTTCAATCCTCGGCCGTCTGTTGCATGCCAGTTCTCTCCCTCTCAGGACCTCCAAGATGAAAATGCAGGCGCGGCACTGCGTGGTGTTTATGTATTTCTTTGTTGCGATAGCAATTATATGGACACTCCAAGCGCATTTCTACCATGGTGTGGGCGTCGGCATTACCATGAGGTTCCGTATAAAGTCCAAGGGTGATAAAACCATCGCCGCGCGCCTTGCGCTGTATGTGTGAGTGAAAGCATGCGAGGGGAGTCAACGATCGCGGCTCAGTCTTGCCCACACTAAAGGGATGAAGTGCGCCGTCTTCTCGCACGCAAGGGCCAGAGGGGACAGGCGCGTTCTCTCTGGCCTCAACTGCGCATGTAGCGGCTGCGCATTTGTTTTTTTCGCACCAGGGCACCTTTCTTCTTCTTATTTTTTTTTTTTTTTTTTTTCGCCATTCATTGTGGGGTGGCGCAGTCGGCACGACGAATGCGTGGATGGAGCAAGAGCCATCTCGACGTCAGGCCACATTGGCCGCTTCCGGTTACGTTGGCTGTGCCAGTGCTTCGAACTATAGACTGACCTGACAACCTGACATAGCGTGTGCACACACGTGCTTATCCTACGTCAGACTATGTATGCGCCTTAACCGAGCGATTTTTTTTTGCTGATTTTCATTAGTGCGCATTTCGTGTAATCCTAATTTTCATAGCATCCCTGCGGAATTCGAATTAACAAGCTTTTACTGTACCATGCTTGCAAGCTGCAGTGGAACAGGTGCACGCAGGGGGCCATGAACACATGTGCCTCCTCCTAAAGACCTCTGGTGTGCCAAATTGTTTCCTTTAACACAGTTGCTGAGAGATTTTACAAAGGGTCTGCAGTATTGGTATTGGGCAAAGGCAGGAAAAGAAGTACGAGAATTTCGAAGTTGTCGACATGGAGGAAGTAAATGAATTAAAAAGGAGCATAATGGCATGCCTTGGCAAGTCAACTCTCCGTGAAGCCATTCCCTTGACTCTTGCTCTCGAAACTTTGACCTAACATGCGACCTCTGAGACTGCATGTATTGGCCGAGAAGGTTTCGTTCTTGGTAGTTTTTAATCGAAACTCACTGGTTCGGCTGCTCTGCCGTGGTGCTACCCTCATAACGGCAGCACTAAAACCTACCACACACTTTGAAGTGATGATCACATGTTGCACCAACTTGTTTGGCTGCAGTCGTGTTGCCCAATGCTCCCTCCTAATTCTTTCCTTCCTCCGCAGCTGTCGATCAAGTTGCGTGCACGTTCGCCTTTGTTTTGACATTTTACTGCTGCCGATTTCCCCTGCCTCTTCATCATATTGCACAAGACTGTGTGGAATTATGACAATATCAGGAGGCAAAACAGTCATTCATTGTGTATCTGTGAGAACCAGTGCATGTACAAATTTGTGGGCTTTCTATTTTATTTCCTTTTTTTCCCTAATGAGCTACATATTTCGCTAACCGCCCATCCCTTGCACTTCTCACAGGTTCTGCCAGCACTGCTTAATGTGGTACGCACTGTGGATGCCAGCTTCAGGGAGGTAAGCTCATATGATAATGCATCTACATTTTGAAGGAGTGTAATTTTGGGCGCGTTTGTATTCTACTGTAATAGACCAGTACAAAACAACACAAGGATTGTGAGACAGACACGTGTGAAACACTTCATGCGCATCCGCCATTGTGTTGCTGAATACTTTGGAATATGTGTACAGTCAACCACAAAAGTTTATGGACCACGGGATCTAGTAAAGCGTTGAATTTCCAAGAAGCCTGCAAAAGTAGCCAGTAAAATTCTACATCACTATGTTGTACGCATATACTAGCAGCGGCTTGAAATGTGAACATGCGAACACCAGGCTCCATTGTGAGCCTGTGGATATATTCAGCTTTTGCTCAGATCCAATGGTAAAATTTTGTGGGCAACTGTACATTCTTGTACTACATATTCCAGATGCTGTTGTTTGAGACATATTTACCTGCTGTATTTGGTCTTGCAATTGAGAAGCTGTTTCATTTAGTGCATCACAAGCAAACCTTATTTCAACTGAGTCAGACTTGCAGCCATAGATCTTGTTGAATTAAAAGTTTTGTTAAATATGTTTAGGTGCTCTAGTAGTGCAAATTATTTCATTTTCTCCCACAATAACTTTCTTAAACAATATTTTATTAATTGGCATCATTGAAGTCCAACTGCAACAAAATGTTGGATCACATAGACTAAAAGATATACAGTCAACGACTGAATTTTCGGACGCCCAAATTTTCGGACATGCCTGATATTTCGGACGTCTTCGCGGCACCGCCACGAGCCCCATAGAATCAATGTATAAGGACATTTGAAGTTTCGGACGCTCGAACCCCCCGCCGTCCAATTTTCCTGACTTTTTGACGGACGGAAGGAATTTTTGGCTCCTCGCGCAGCGCCCTTGAGAAGGAAATCCACTTGCAGCCGAAGCATATCACCGCTTTGAAGCACAACTAGCCGAATCTAGTCGTCACACGCCGATTTGGTCTGGCCACGCTGGCTATGTTCATCACCGCACTTCCGCCTCCGGCGGTGTTTCCGGAGCCGCGCCATTTTGTTTGTTTATTTGTGCAGGCCACGTTTTGGCTAGCGTGGTGTGTGGTTGTCTGTTGTGTCAAGTGTGCTCTGCGACGCTAGGCCTAGGTGCTTCGACGCTCGTGAGCGAACTCCACTGTTCGCAACTTGAGGATTTCGCTTGCCTTCGATGGCGCCCACTCCGTCTTCGTCGTCCTCGCCGATGGCATCGAAGCGCGGAAAGCAGTACCGTCGGACGACGTGATCAACGACCTCCGCCCTGCTGGGGTTTCCATACCCACGGAAATAACTTTTGAACAGTTTGTTGACGCTGACAACGAGCTCGACTTCCACGCAGAACTGACTGACGAGGAAATAGTCCGTCGGGTTGTGGGGGATTCAGAAGACTCCGATGTTGAAAATGAGGAGCCAATGCCTGCGCCACCTACAGGCGCCGAGTTGACGCGAGCACTGTTGACTCTTTCATCGGTGTACAGTGCTGACATGACCCTTGCTCAGATCGAGGCGAATATGATCGCATGCAACCGGAACGCTGTCAAAACAACAATGAACAAGTTCTTCAAGCCACTACAGCAATAACACCGCCTGCCCGACGATGCACATGTACATAATAAACCGGCAGTCGGCTGCATACAGAGTTTTTGAACGCCTGTTTATAGCCACTTCACTGATGCTGTGGCAGGGTTTCGGAAGCCTGTTACTTCGCCCTTTACCTCTAGATCTGAGAAAAAAATAAAAAGGGTGCGTTTTTTTGCATGCATTCATTTTTTCGAACTGCCTGAATTTTCGACGTTTTTACGTTCCCTAGAGGGTCCGAAAAATCGGTTGTTGACTGTATTTGCGGGAAGGGCATCTAGTCAACAAGTGTGCACAAAAATGTGCATGATCAGTTTGTGCGATATATTGTGTTGAGCATGCCAAGCATGATGGGTTCCTCCTGCATTTGCCACGCTGAACACCATGCGCAAAGAAAGCAGCACATTGTTGGAAACAAGGCACTGTAGGCACAGAACGAACTCACCATATTTATTGGAATGTAGGTTGATCTTGTTTTTTCTTTTTCGTAAATGTTGCCTAAAATCAGCTATCAACGTATATTTGTGGTCAGGGAATCTCAACTTATATTCATAAACAGTGCTAGCAAGAGCATTGAGCTAATGGATTTCCACCGTTGCACCGGTCGTAAAGCCATTTGGGAGATCATCGAGACTGGCTTTAAGAAATGCTGCATACCCAGCACACTTGATTGCACTGAGGACAATGTCATCTGGAGGATCTCTGCGATGCATCCGACGAGGACAGTTTTTCTGGCAGTGTCGATGAGGATGGAACTTATGTCATCGACTACTGGAATTTAGTAGCCAAGCTTACGGTAAATAAAGGTGTACCACGTTCCATGTTTTTCATTTTTTTCTAAAAAGATTTAGATTCACCTATATTTGAATTACTATTTTTTTGTTTTTCAGTGAGTTCAGTACATAAAAGAGCCGACCTGTATTCATGTTCAACCTATCTTCTAATAAATATGATATTTTTGGCATAGCAATGTTGCCCAGTCTACTTCCATTAATTTGACCCTGATGTGACTGAAGAAATTGGTCTAATTATTCAGTGGGTCCAGTTAAACAAGTGGCAGAAAAAGCACCAAAAAACACAGCCAATTTATTTGGCAGTATTTGCCAAGATTCTAAGACGTCCCCAAATCAAATGCGCACCCACTTCTTATGGGTTCAGAGTCGAAAACAAATGTAAAAATGACATCAGAGCTCCTTAACAAAGCAGAAATCAAATGCGCTTCGAATTTTTTCGCAAGAAAAACATGGCACGCCTCCGACTGTGGCATAAATAAAGATGAAGCTAGCAATATTTACCATAAAAACCTGCGTATTATACAAGTTTTTTTTTTCCGATCATTAGCGTCCCAAATTTTCGCTTCGTATTATATGCGGATCTGAACAAAAATTTCAGTGGTATTTTCGCAGAATGGAACTTTACTTTCTCATTCTCCGTCGTCATCACTCTCAGACAGCACTTTATCGCTGTCTATGAAGAACTGCAACATTTCATCCTCCATATGGTCCTTGTGTAAAGGGGGTTTATTCAGGTCGTAGAGAAGCAGCGACCAACGCGGCAACAGCAGGTAGGGCGCAGGCAGTGAACGAACTGGGTACGAGCCACGCGATGGCAACGGGGCTTTTCAGCCTGCCGAACTTCTTCGTCACAATCACCCCCGGAACTGAAGAGTAGCCATCCTGGCGACCTAGGAAGAGGTGGGCGGATCGTAATACTGCTTCAACCTGTCAATGTGCACAGTCTCTCCCCCCCCCCGACGACGCAGATCGGGAGATGGCGATACGGGGTCGACCACATAGTTCACTGGTGATGTTTGTGCAACCACGCGGTAGGGCCCGTGGTACTTCGGGAGGAGCTTGGACGAAAGGCCAGGAGCAGCAACAGGCGGGACCCAAAGCCACACGAGTGAGTCGACGGGGAAGGGGTGAGGGGGAGGAATAAGGTCATGGCGCTCTTTTTGTCGGCACTGTTAAACGGACGTCAAAGAGCGGGCCAGTTGTCGGCATTTCTCGGCGTGCTGAGCAATCGCAGAAATAGGTGAGCATTCAGCAGGGTCCGGTCAGTACGAGAGAACAGTATCAATGGTGCTGGAGGGATGGCGGCCGTAAAGCAGAAAGAATGGTGAGAATCCGGTAGTGGCTTGAAAGGCAGTGTTATATGCCTAAGTGACGAACGGAAGTACAAGATACCAGTTGGAGTGGTCAGATGCAACATACATTGATAGCATGTCACCAAGAGTTCTGTTGAATCGTTCTGTTAAGCGATTGGGCTGTGGATGATAAGCAGTAGTAGTGCAGTGAATAATTTGGCATTCAGATAGGAGTGACTGCAGGACATCCGAGAGGAATACGCGGCCCCGATCGCTCAACAGTTCACGAGGGGCGCCATGGCGAAGAACGAAGTTCTTTAGAATGAACGAGGCGATGTCTTTTGCTGATGCGGCAGGCAAGGCTGCGGTTTCAGCATACCGTGTCAAATGACCTACGGCGACAACAATCCATCGGTTGCCAGTGCCAGTAGATGGAAGAGGCCTGTATATATCAATGCCGACACGGTCGAATGGCTGAGCTGGGCAAGGAAGCGGTTGGAGAGGTGCGGTGGAGAGATGCGGGACACATTTGCGTCGCTGGCAGGCAATGCAGGAGCGTACGTATTTGTGGACAAAGGTGTACATCCCTCGCCAATAATTTTGTAGGCGAAGCCGTGTGTAGGTTTTTGACGCTCCGCCGTGACCACACTGCGGGTCAGAATGAAAAGCGGAGCATAAATCTTGTCGTAGGTGGCAAGGCACTACTAAGAGCCTTTTGCGGCCGTCATTGTGGTAGTTGCGGCGGTATAAAAGTCCATCGCGGATTGTGAAATGTGCCTGTCGGCGTAACACTCGAGGTGGCGAAGTTGCTGGAGGATTTGACAAAAAGTCGAATATCATGACGATCCATGGGTCTTTTCGTTGCTCCGATGCCATGTCCAGGATGTCAAGTGGTGAGATGTCATGTCTGTAGGTAGAAGTGCTGCTGTCTGAAGTAACTGGGGAGTGCGAGAGGGCATCGGCGTCAGAGTGTTTGCGACCAGAACGATAGACGACACGGATATCATATTCCTGGATTCGGAGGGCCCACCGAGCGAGGAGGCTCGACGGGTCTTTCAGGTTGGACAACCAGCAAAGAGCGTGATGATCCGTCACCACGTCAAAGCGTCGACCATAGAGATATGGACGAAATTTTTAAAGAGCCCATATGATAGCCAGGCACTCTTTTTCTGTGACTGAGTAATTGGCCTCAGGTTTTGTGAGGGCACGACTGGCATAAGCGACTACATATTCGGCATTAGTGTTCTTGCGTTGTGCGAGCACAGCACCAAGGCCGACACCACTGGCGTCAGTGTGAAATTCTGTAGGTGCGCTTGGATCAAAATGGCGCAAGACTGGCGGAGACGCGAGTAGGTGACGAAGAGTCGTAAAGGCATCATCAGAGGCTTCCGACCAAGCAGAAAGTTCATTGTCGCCTTGGAGAAGTTGGTTAAGTGGTGCGATCACGGTAGCGAAATTGCAAACGAAACGTCGAAAATAGGAGCATAGGCCAATGAAGCTGCATAGTGCTTTCAAGTTAGTGG
Organism: Dermacentor andersoni; assembly: GCF_023375885.2. Taxonomy (NCBI): domain Eukaryota; kingdom Metazoa; phylum Arthropoda; class Arachnida; order Ixodida; family Ixodidae; genus Dermacentor; species Dermacentor andersoni. The sequence goes on along the minus strand of NC_092816.1, from coordinate 8,253,339 downwards.
GCTTGGGAAATTCGGATACGGCGTGAAGTTTATCAGGATCAGAAGAATGCCTTCTTTGGAGACAACATGGCCTAATATAGTCAGTTTTCAAGCTGCAAATCGGCACTTTCTTAAGTTAAGCTGGAGACCAGCATTCCGGAGACAGATCAAAACTTGATGTAAACGCCGAAGATGGGTCGGAAAATCAGGGGAAAAGAAGACAACGTCGCTGAGGTAGCAGAGGCAAGTATGCCACTTCAGGCCGCGTAAGATTCCGTCCATCATGCGTTCGAAGGTGGCGGGCGCATTGCACAGACCGAACGACATTACAGTGAATTCATACAAGCCATCTGGTGTTACAAACGCGGTTTTAGAACAGTCAGCGTCAGCCATGGGCACCTGCCAGTAGCCAGAGCGGAGTTCTGAGGAAGAAAAGAACTCCGCTCTTTGCAAACAGTCAAGTGCGTCGTCAATACGTGGCAACGGGTATACATCCTTTCGGGTAATCTTGTTAAGCCTTCGATAGACGACGCAAAATCGTATGGTGCCATCTTTTTTTTTAACTAGGACGACTGGTGATGCCCAAGGACTACTAGAAGGCTGGATGACACCGCGATTGAGCATATCGTTCACCTGGTCATTGATAACGCGTCTTTCAGTTGCCGATACTCGGTAGGGGCGCTGTCGAATTGGTGCATGGCTCCCAGTGTCGATAGTGTGCAAAACAGTCGTTGCGCGGCCGAGTGATGTTGCTTGGCAATCAAAAGAGGAAAAGAAGCCTTGGAGCAAGCGAAGAAGTTCGTCGCACTGCATCGTCGTAAGGTCACTGGCAATAGCTGGCGTAAAAGAACGCGGCAGTGACTGAGGACGCGATGCCTCGAGAGCAGCAATATAAGTGGAGTTGTCCATCGTGTCAAACATTGAAGATGAGGTCAGTGGCTCTGCTCTGCCAAGGCTTTCACGGCGGCGTAATGTAATTGGTTCAGCCGATGGGTTTGAGACGCACATGAGAGAGGTGCCAGCTTTGAACTCGAGGACGGCGAACGGCGGCAAACTAAGAGTTCAGATAGATCGAAGAGTACTGTACAGTCATCTAATAGTGTGGGGATGCGCGACTCTCACGCGTCCCCTTATATGTTGGTTTTCCCGCACGGCTCGCGTGGCCTGGCGCCCGCGGCGGTCGGAGTGGTTGAGGCGTAGTACGAAAGATGGCGCGAGTGTTGCGCTGCTAACGCCGCCGACAGGCGGGGTTACTGGGGCACCGAAAGACAAGGTGCTTCCTCTTGGGCAGCGGGACGGCAAGCAGCTCAGACGTCTCGTGCGTGCTCCAATCCAAGCTTCTGCGAGACCGTCTCGCGTTGGCGCCTTCGAACGCACCACCGTTCGCACGACCGTACACGCAAATGACCAGGCCCACATCTGGCTGCCCAACGTGGGGCTCTTGAGGCATCGGACGATAGTTTTAACAGTTTTGCTTCGTTCGAGACCTTTGTTTGAACCGAAGCGTAGGGCTAGCGTGGATTTTGATCGCTAGCGTTGGCGGCGTGCTTTCTTGAGCGAGGCGACGGTGGCTATAGTGTGTTTGAACATGTCAATATGCTAAGCCTTTTCGCAAGTGTTTTTTAATGGCATTCGTTGGTACGAGAGCCACGTGGTCTGCATCCTGGGACAGCGAGACTCAGCGCCTGCGGAGCATTGCCAAGCCTGAAGCGAGTGAGTACGGAAGCCTCGTGGGTGGTCCGAATTTTTTATGTAAATAGCTTCTTCTATCTCTTTGACTTGGATGAAGTCATGGCTCTGGGAGCCGGGTGGCCACGGGCCACGGGTGCCACTACGGGCTGACTGGTATTGCGGCCTGGCACCGGGCGCTCCGACACCGTCTGGGACGGTGGGCGCCGTCAACTCAGATGCTGTGTGCACTGAGCGGAGTAGGACCACCTCACAGAGCTGACGTCTCCTCGCGGCTGCGTGTTTTGCGCTCATTTTGGGTGTTGTTTTTGGATGCCGGTTGTTGTCAGGGTAGCGACGCTTTAGGCCTAAGGCTTTACGAAGCTGCCTGTCGCACGTGGAGGGACACAACCTGGTGGACCGTGGCGTTGAGGTGTTGCAATTTGCTTCCCTCATTCTATTTAGCCTCGCACGAATTGAAATTACTCGTTCGACTCAAGGAAGCGAGCTTCGTTCACGTGAATTTAGCATCTGAGTAGCTGCCCAATCTTTTGCTAGCCGAGTTGAACATCGTACCACGTGGGCGATACGCATGCAGAATTCGTCTCCCTTGCACTAGTTCAGTGTTTGCCGAGTGTGTTGAGTGTACGCAGCGTGATTGGAGTCACCTCTGGCTTGCTGTCACCTGCACAGCGTCTGCGCTGCTGCCTCGGACTACGATCGAGTCACCCCGGGCGATGGTGATGCTGTGGCCAGTTTGGCGCAGCGACCTCGGCGGCCGCCTGCATCCAGCTCATAGCCCTCGGTGGTGGACAAAAGAGCCGGCGGTCACCTACAGCTACGGCGGCTCTTGCCAGCAGGGCGCGTCGGCGCAAGCGACGCTTGCTCGTACCGATTACTGCATCGTCGTTCCCCGAGTCCTGGCCTGGAATCGTGCCGTCGAGTCTGCAAAGCTGCTGCTGTGACCGGCGGACGCCAGCGGTGTACCCAGGGACAATGTCGGCTCGCATGTTATGGACAGCGTGTGGACATTTGCTCAGCGCAGCCACTGTTGCATGTACTATCTTGTTCACGAAGCACGGGTTGATGTTAGTCCGTGTCACATGTTCTCGCCGGAATATGTAGTGATTTAAGGTTGGGGGGATGTGGGGATGCGTGACTCTCACGCTTCCCCTGATATGTTGGTTTTCCCACACGGCTCGTGTGGCCTGGCGCCCGCGGCGGTCGGAGTGGTTGAGGCGCAGTACGAGAGATGGCGCGAGTGTTGCGCTGCTTACGCCGCCGACAGGCGGGGTTACTGGGGCGCCGAAAGGCAAGGCACTTCCTCTTGGGCGGTGGGACGGCAAGCAGCTCGGACGTCCCGTGCGTGCTCCGATCCAAGCTTCTGCGAGACTGTCTCGCGTGGCCGCCTTCGAACGCGCCACCGTTCGCGTGACCGTACATGCGAACGACCAGGCCCACAATAGTCACAAGAGATACTGACAAGAGTGGAAGACCAGGCAGGTATAACAATGTCTTCTGAAACAGAGATTTTGCGACAATGTTCCTTATGGTCAGTGATAATATCGGTCGAAAACTGAAACAGCTCGATTTCGGCGCGGGCGCAGTCAATGATTGCATGATGTGTGCAGAGAAAGTCCCAACCTAATATGACGTCGTGTCATATTACCTGAACTACGACTGAACCTGAACCTGAACCTGAACCTGAGTCGTACCTGAACTACGACACGACCAATGCAGGCGCCGGATGGCTCGAGGTGCTGCGCGTTGGCAGTTCGAAGAGACAGTCCAGAAAGCGGCGTCGTCACTTCTCCTATCTTGCGGCAAATACTGGCATCTATCACTGAAAGTGCAGCGCCGGTGTCGACAAGTGCTAGCGTCAATGTTCCTTCTATTGTGACTTCAATAACTTTCTTCGGGGAAGTGTTAGGCCTTATACATTTCGCTGGTACCGCAGTTCTCACCTCCTGAACTGCGATATTTAGTTTTCCTGGTGCAAAGGGCTCCGACGCCGGTGCATGGGAGAAAGCGAGCGGCGGCGAGGAGAAGGTGAACGGTGAGCGGCTGAGAATGCGGTGTGTTAGATACGGGACCGTTTCCTGAGCCTACTTCGAGTTCCCCAGACCACATCGAATCGCACCACAGCTAATTAAGGAGCGCAGAAACACTAATACCACATTCCTGAGGCACGGCACGTGCAAACAAGTTGGCGGACCCCACTTTGTGTGCAGCCGGGGGAGCTATTCACTGCTTGGCTCTTCCCGAAAGCAAAGCGAGAGCCTGGCACTGTGGCGGGTAGAGTGGGTCCCGAAGCAAGACGGCTGTAATGCGCCGTGACAACCTGGCGGTGTCGCCCCCATCCCTCTATGGTGACGGCGCCTTGCAAGTCAGCAAGGCAAGACCGCAGGGAGAAGAAAGCCTTCGGACAAACACACGAGCAGCGACTCTCTTCGCCGGGTGTGACTCCATCGCACGGGCGCATACCATTGGCCGAAAATGACGACACCCGAGCGGGCTTGCCGATTGGCCGAAAATGGCGTCACCTGAGCGGGCTCTCCCATTGGCCGAACGTAACGTGTCTTCGAGACACCGAAGGGCTTAAAAGACGCAGACCGGGAGCAGCAAGAGAGCATTGCTAGAGCATTCCTTGATTCATCTCTTTTGAGCTTCTTGCCACGGGCCGCAGCATCCGAGTTGCTGCCGGCCCGTAATGACTTTAAGATGGTTAATATACGCTCACTGTAAATAATGTAAATAAACCGCACTCCCAAGTTTTTCATCGCGACGTCCTCCTCAACTCCAACAACTGGTTGCTAGCAGTGGGATCGCCTCATTATGCAACAACTGGTGGCATCACTACGGATCAACCTTCGTCGAGAAAAATCCTGAGGAACCCGGAACAGCGAAAAAGAGCCTTCGTCCAAAGGAGTCGCGAGGAACCGGGAAGAGAAAAGAAGAGAGAGCCTTCGTCAAAAGAGGTCCTAAGAAACTGGGAGTAGCGAAGAAGAGCGAGCCTTCGACCCAGGCAGTCCTGAGGAACCGGGAACAGCGGACCAACGAACCAGATGGCAGGGTGCTGCAACCGTAAGTGAGCGCGGGGTTTTTTTCCTTTTGATTCGCCAGACTCAAATGTTGTGTGTTCATTTTGATAGTTCTGGGAATCGGGAATTATTTGCATTGTGTGTTTGCACAAATTAATTAAGGAAAACAGTTCTAGCCACCAGTTGGGGCAGCTGCCATGGATCTTAGAAGGTTGACGAGGTTGGACTTGTTGTTGGTGTGCGACGATTTAGGAGTTACGGGAGATACGGGTTTCTCCTCCGTACTCTTGGGACAAAGGAACGACAACACAGTAGTGCAAACAGTCACAAGGGCATTTATTGCACCTTTCATAGATCCATGCCTGCTAGCCGAGTGGCTATCCACAAAACATGCCGATGGGCGCGCGACAAATCTAGAAGCCCGACTCACCGCGAGCGAGCGAATATGTTCGCCCCATGCTGGATCCCAACGCCTGGTCGTTCGCGTGTTCGGTCACGCCAACGGAGGCGCGCTCGAAGGCCGCCACGCGAGGCGGTCTCGCAGAAGCATGGGTCGCCGCGCGCGCGTGGGACGTCCACGCCATGCGCCCGACCCGCCGGGAAAGAGCCCAAGCGCCTGTCCCTCGGCGCCCGAGTAACCCCGCCGCGACGGTGGCGCCATCTCTCACACCGCGCTTGTACCACTCCGAGCGCCGCGGGCGCCAGGCCACGCGAGCCGTGCGGGAAAAACAGCATATCAGGGGATGCGCTATGCGGGAAAACATCAGGGGAGGCGCGAGGGTCGCGCATCCCCACAAGGGATGATTCAGTTATTAATCATTCGGACTGTGCGCGTGAGACAGCGATCGATACCGACGGGCTGTGTGTCGATGCACAGCGTGAGCTGGGCAATGCAGTAGAGGGCAGTTCGCAAGAGTGCGAGTTGCATAACTCGAGTAAAGCCTGCTGCATTGTTCAAGAGTCGGTTGAGCTGTCCGCCAGTCGAGGCAAAGTGAGAGTAGATTTATATGTAAACCACTCAGACTGTGCGGGTAAGAGACCGATCCGGGCCGATGAAATGTGTAACGGCCAGCACAAGGCACGAGAGAGCGGCATGAAAAGGAATTCAAAGAAAAAGCGCCGCAGAAAGAAGTGCCCTAAAGATAGGAATGCGGTGACTAATGTAGCGCCCCCAAAGACGGCGAGAGACCCAAAAGGGCAGGGCGCGAGGAAAAGAAAGGTGCGGTCGTCGTTGACGATGTTGACGCATCCAACATGTTCGAGCCACAGGTCAAAAGGAGACCGAGAAGCATGTTCTGCACGGACGCGGACAAAGGGCATGGGGCAGTTAAATTCCTCGTCATTCCGTCGTTCTTTTCGAAGCTCAGCCTGTAGTACAAAGAAGCGCAAGGTGGCAAGACGAGACCAGGTGGGGAGTAGCGATGCGGTCACTCGAGTTTCTGAGGAAAGAGGGGCGCCATGACGCAAATTGGCGGGAGACTGTAATGTCTTGGGGGAGCTGATAGTGAGTCAGCCCTTTTGTTGTTCCTCGGTAGCCAGAGCAGCTTTCAAACCGCGACCACCTCGAGTACGGCTCAAAGTATGAGTCAGACGTAAGCATTTGGAACGGGAGGCCAAGAGAGCTTCCGTGGAAGTAAAGCATGTTGTTTTGTATTATTTTTGAGCACTCGGATAATTTTCGTGATTTAAGTTTCTTTCAATATGTAAAAGTATGAGCTTTGTTTATGTTTTGTTTGAGAAGCTCGAGATTTGAATGACGTGTTTTTTTGTAAACATGTAGTATCGCGAGGTGTTCATTAATAAGTAGATAGGCTTTCTTTTTTTTGTGTGTAAGTAACCTGAGTGTCAAGGTTATCGGTGAGAGGCCTATCGTAATGCGCGTGTGTATTAGTTAACCTTATTTTTTTTCATAAGCGTTTTTTTTTTTATTTTCTAAGGTTAACCGCGTAGGTTTTCAGTGAGTGCATGATTTGCACTGAGAAGCGTTCTTAGTTCCAGTAGCGCGTGTCCTGTGTGGACGGAAGGAAGCAGATTTTTGACTGGGTTGCTAGTGTGTGTTGAGGGCAGCTGTATTCTGACTTCTCTGGTTAGCGTGCATGGAACTAGTTATTAGAAGACGCATCATTTTAAGGTTCCTGCGGAGCGCGTAAGTTACGCAAATTAAGTTCTCGTTTAAGGTACGTGTCCTGTATGGACTAGAGAAAGACACGTGAGTAAGCGTGATGAAAAGTTTGCCTACGACACAAGTACGCGTTCTGATTAGTGACCACAAGGCTAGCGCGCTTGTGATTACGTACTTGTGAAGTTGACCAGACTGTTCAGTGGCACCAATACGTGCGATAAGTACGCCACTGCGATAGGTTGGAAACATGCTGTTCGAGTAGTTAGGCCACTTAAGTTATGTTCGGCTGTTTTCATTGTTTGTTTGCAACGGCAACGACCCATTGCTTTACTACAACAATGACACTCTGGTCTTGTCGGCATTCGGAGAGAAATGGATAGCGGTTTGGAAAGCTGGTTGGAACTGCTTTGTCAAAATTGGGGAAATAAAAGATCAGGGTTCATTTTGACTCAGTAATAGCCTGGCGAGTCAGGGGTGAAGAGCCTGAGCTTACACGTGGTGCAGTGCTGTGTTGTTTTGTTTGTTTGACGTATGTTCTCCAGGACCCAGGATCCCGAAGTTCGTCAAACGAGGCTCAACACCAGTACCCTGCAGGTTCTTTCAGCGTTCCTCATGGCCAGCGAATTGAGTTCACCGGCCATTCCGAACTTCCGGGGCGAGGACGAGCTGTTAGATACGGGACCATTTCCTGAGCCTACTTCGAGTTCCCCAGACCACATCGAATCGCACCACAGCTAATTAAGGAGTGCAGAAACACGGATACCACATTCCTGAGGCACGGCACGTGCAAACAAGTTGGCGGACCCCACTTCGTGTGCAGCCAGTGGGGCTATTCACTGCTTGGCTCTTCCCGAAAGTGAAGCGAGAGCCTGGCACTGTGGCGGGTAGAGTGGGTCCCGAAGCAAGACGGCTGTAATGCGCCGTGACAACCTGGCGGTGTCGCCCCCCCATCCCTCTATGGTGACGGCGCCTTGCAAGTCAGCAAGGCAAGACTGCAGGGAGAAGAAAGCCCTCGGACAAGCACATAAGCAGGGACTCTCTTCGCCGGGTGTGACTCCATCGCACGGGCGCCTACCATTGGCCGAAAAGGACGACACCCGAGCGGGCTCGTCGATTGGCCGTAAATGGCGTCACCTAAGCGGGCTCTCCCATTGGCCGAACGTGACGTGTCTTCGAGACACCGAAGGGCTTAAAATACGCAGACCGGGAGCAGCAAGAGAGCATTGCTAGAGCATTCCTTGATTCATCTCTTTCGAGCTTCTTGCCACGGGCCGCAGTGTCCGAGTTGCTGCCGACCCGTAATGACTTTAAGACGGTTAATATACGCTCACTGTAAATAATGTAAATAAACCTCCCAAGTTTTCATCCCGACGTCCTCCTCAACTCCTACAGGTGTCGACGACAGGAGGAGATTCAAAGGTGTCTGAATAGTTGCGGCGTTGTTGGAAACGTGGCACATATGGACACACATTGTTGGGGACGTTTGGTGTAAGGAGGCGACGGTGACGTGCTACGTGTCCTGCACGGCCACAATAAAAACAAATCGGCCGATTGTCTTCCGTGCGCCAATGATCTTGAGGTCGTGCATACTGCACCAGTGGCCGGACTGGAGCGGATACGGGCGGGTGCAAAGGCGGGCGAAGGGGACCGTAGGTCTGTGGTGCAGGCCTCGAAGCGACTTCGGCGTACATCAGGGGAGCGGCAACCGGAGTCTGCTGGAGAGAAGGTAGAATGTGGTCGGCTACCTGCTCCTTGATGACAGATTGGAGAGCGGGCGCCAACGGAGTATTCGACTGGCCGTGTTTAAGGGGAATCAGAGAAAGCTGACGAGCCACCTCTTCACGGACGAAGTCCTTCATCTGTTGCAGTAACGACATGTTATCCGGGGAAACAGCCAAGCTCGACATTGAAGTCGCCTGAGGAGGGGATTGGCGGGTGGCTATGCGTTGTTTACGGAGTTCATCGAAGCTTTGGCAGAGACTGACGAGTTCAGAGACTGTCGCCGTATTTTTTGCCAACAGCATCTGGAAGGCGTCGTCTTTAATGCCTTTTAAGATATGGCGGATCTTCTCGACATCAGCCATTGTGACGTCAACGCGGTTGCAGAGGTCGACAACATGTTCTATATAACTTGTAAATGTTCCCCGCACTGTTGCGCACGACTGCGCAAACGTTGCTCGGCAAGCGAAGCTTGCGAACGGCGGGGCGCGGGCGCGAATACCTCCGTCACGTTAGTTTTGAAGGCTGTCCACGTCCTCAGATCACGTTCATCGTTGCGGTGCCACACGCTGGCGACACCGCTCAAATAAAACGATACGTAATTCAGTTTTTTGGGGTCGTCCCAGGGGTTGTGGATGCTCACCCGGTCGTAGTCAGCGAGCCAGTCTTCTACGTCATGGTCTTCGGTACCACTGAAGATGGGTGGGTCGCGTTGACGCAACGGGCCGGGGCAGACCACGGTAGTCACCGGGGCAGCGGGTTGTGGTTGCAGTGGTCCTTCTTCCGGCATAATGAAGACAGGCTGCAGTGTCCGGTTGCGAAGTTCCAGAATTCTAGTTGTATCCCACAGCTCCACCAATTGTAAAGGGGGTTTATTCAGGTTGTAGAGAAGCAGCGACCAACACGGCAACAGCAGGTAGGGCGCAGCCAGTGAACGAACTGGGTACGAGCCACGCGATGGCAACGGGGCTTTTCAGCCTGCCGATCTTCTTCGTCACACTTGGCACATTTCATATGCTGCATTTATCAGATGTCTCCGTAACAATCACAAACAGGGTGGTGTCCCACACTGAGGCTAACCACTTCGGCAGTCCGTCCTACAGTGCATGCAATTCTGTGGAACGCGAAGAACATGCAATGCCACTTGTTGCCACTAGCTTGACATGTAGAAGAACTTATCGTCTGAATGTGCTTTCGTGGTCGGACTGAAAGGAGTGTGTCATTGTCACGCTATGTGTGAACTTATTCTGCTGCCATGCTTGCTATCTTGTGATTGCAGTGGCGATGACACTGGCTAGGCTGGCTCCATTGGTAGGCTGTTGTGAACACTGTTTTGGTATCATATCAGATTGCTGCATCCAAGAAATTTTCGAACTAATTTTCTTGGGGAAAAAAAGCTGTTTGTTAGAATCAAGTAAATACTGTAATAATTCATTGTGAGCTACTGATTATTTAACATTTTCTTGCGGCAGATTGAAAAGAGGCATTTTTGATGGGAAAGGATATGTTTAAACGCTGCCAACACGGATGCTACAGCTTTGGACTCGGCACTGCGGTCACCATTGGGGTCGGGCGCGTGCTGTGATGACCAGCCAAGTTCAAATCATCTGGCGAAGGCTAATTTCAGGATCGAAATTACGAAAGTTTGATTCCATATAAATGTGTGGGCATTGGCTGGGACTTTGGGTTGGTGGGTCGGTATTGAATTGACCAGAGTCGAATTAACAGAAGTCTACTGTATCTTCGTATTTGTGCCACTACTGAACACATTCTGCAATTAACTTGGCATAATGCTCTACTTACAGTGCCTTCACATTGGATTTAAAACTTGTACATTTGTTTGATCGATAATTTTCCAATGTGTAAACTCTTTCTTATATTTATTTCTATAGAGTGTGCCAATGTGATGTCTTATTTATAAACCTCTTTCAGTTATTTCCTTTGTCTTTCATTTTTCATGATATTGCAACATAGAAGGCATGTTGCACTGCATAGTTGATACGAAACACACACAAAGTAAAAACACAGTGACACTAGAGATGATGTATCATCTTGTGTGTCTTCATATTTTTACTTTGCATGTTTCGTAGCAACTATTCTGCGCACCTTGGCTTCAATGTTCAAGAACCAACTAGTCATTTCTGATCCCTAGAAGCCCAAATAGATTGGCTCATGCCTAATGCTCCTAGTGTTGCTGTTTAGCCTCTTCCTGTCCAGAAACCGCTGGCACTGTTCTTGTTGAGAGTTAAGAAAATTACTGGGAATTATCAATCATATTGTGAACTGTGACAAATGTTTTGCAGTTCCATTTCCGGCAGCTTGGCCAGCTGATTGCCATTGTGAAGCAGCACATCCGCAATTACTTAGACGACATCTTTGCTCTCATAAAGGTAAGTCATTGATTGTATTAAATTTAATAAATCTTTCTCTCCTTTTCTGTATTATCTTGACACTATGTAGTGCACATAAGACATGCTTTACATATATTGTGCCTGTGCAGGAGTTCTGGGCCGTAAACAGCCCGATCCAACTGACCATCATCATGTTGGTGGAGCAGATTGTGACCTCCCTTGGCTCAGACTTCAAGGTGTACCTGCCCAAGCTGGTGCCCCATGCCCTCAAGGTTTTCATGCACGACATGAGCGCAGACAGGGCTGTCACTGCTAAGGTCTCTCACATCAACTCATAATGCTAGACAGCTGCCTAAATAGATGTGCAGTGTTGTGGCCGCGAATGCATCTAAAGCCATCAAGCCAAATGTGAGGGTCACTGACAGTGGGGCAAGTGCTACAATATGGGGGGGCACACCTGGCCAGCCTTTTAGCCCAATGAAGATTCCTTTAGCAATGAAGCAGAAGTTTGCAGCTGCAAAAGTCTTTGCAGCAACTTGGTCATGCAGCCAAGGCCGTCAAATAAAATTATAATATTGTCAAGTTGTAGTGGCAGGGAAAAACGATGCACTGTCACAACTGTGAGTTATAAATTTAATTCTTTATTGTGCAAACTTGTGCCCAGCAAAACAAGTAACACTCAAGCCCAATGATAGCGGCAAGCAAAGTCGGCGATCATTGAAAATTTTTTCTGCGAGTCAAGCGCATCGGCTTTTATAAATGATTCAACTAACCTTCCAGCACAGTTGCTACTACACAATTTGCGTCGCGCATGCAATCAAAGCACACCAGGTTTGGTGACAACAGACAACGGATAAAATCATCGATGACATTTGAGAAACTCCCGATACATCCAGGCACTTCCTGCGCCAAGCGATAACGTTTAACATTTGTTAGCCAATGAAAAGCGGTCACTGGTGAAAGATAAACAAGTAAACGTGCCAATATCTGCTTTTGCATAACTCAGCAAGCCAGCATGATAAGCTCGTGTAAAGGTTTGCATTATTGTAGCCTGATTATAGTCCTTGGGCATTAAAGCACATGTAGTTTGTTCAGCAAAATGTATGTACATGCAACATTTGCATAAATTTAGACTTCCAGAAAAAAAGGTGGTAACATACACTGTGTAGGCAAATCTAGAAACTAATTGTATTTGGGAATGTAAACTGCAGTTGCCTTTTCAGTGTGGTTAGCCGCCCTGCTTCACATGTCAATCCAGAGGCTCCACAGTGAAATCTCAATATAATGAACATCAGGGGACCGTGGTAAATTGTCCGTTATTCTAAAGAATTGGTATAGTGAAAGCCCCAAAATTAACAATTCTGCCCATCAACTCGTCAGTTCATAAGTTGTTACCATATGAGCTATCCACGAAAAAATCGCTGTTGTCTCTCGGCATGCGCTGTTGCTATTTTCCATAAATTGTGCCGTCACGCATCACCGAAGCACCGCATAATAAAAGTGATGTGCGTAAAACAGACGCTGACACTGAGAGAAATACCCACATAAAGGTATGTTGCCTACAAAGCGCAATGTTTCTTGCTTTTTGTTTGTTTTTCACATTTCTTGCCATGGACACCACAACTGTCTCGCTCAAGGCGGTCACCTGAATTATGTCAAAGCGCAAGTGCACATAAATGATACCGTCTGGAAAGTGCAAAGTGTAGCCGTGTGGCATTCCCGCAAGTATGGAGGTTACATTTCACACCACGCGGAGCTAGTACGGCCGCAGAAATAAGCGCGAAAGAAAGAGGCATGCGCAGAAAGAAAGGTGTAAGAAGGAAGAGATGCGCCTCCATTGCTAGGTGACACTTTTCTGGGCGGACCATGCACTCAAAAACCTTATGCGTCATCGCCTTTACTTGCCCGCATTCTTTTTTTCTTGGATGCTGTCTCAGACCTTCCAAACCCATGCGCCGCAATGTCCACTTTCTCTGCCTTGTCATCTGCTAGCGTATGTTTTGGCTGTCATGAAGGATATGAGGAAATCTAAGAATCCCTAAATTTCTGAATATTACTGAAGTACTATAGGGCCAAACAGACGACACAAGAAGGAACATGGACGAGTTCGTGTTTCTTCTTGTGTCGTCTGTTTGGCGCTATAGTACTTCAGTAACATGCACCAACTAGCCCAACAAAAAGTTCTTCTGAATATTAGTTCATAGTACTGAGGCATTGTTAACATCACAGGGAAACTAAGTAACAAACACTACTATGGGTTGTAACAGCGCACACAAGACAGGGACAACAGAAGGAATAAAACGACGACACAGCGCTGACTCTCAACTGATTTTTATTGAAGATATGTCTAACATATATATATATATATATATTGCTAAGAGATTTATTACCAACGGGCGCGAACGGGTAGCTGTCACAAGCGTTCGGCGAAAGACAGCAACCACGAGCTCATGCCGGCGGCGATGGTGCTGTGGCGAGGGCGGCTACTCTTCTTCGTTACAATCGCCCTCCGCAGAAAAAGGCGCCATCCTGGCGGCTTAAGGCGAAGAGTGAAAGTGGGTCGTAGTACGGCTTAATGCGAGAGACGTGGACAAGTTCGCGGCCGCGATGGCGTAGGTCCGTCGATGGCGTGAGGGGCTCTACGATGTAATTGACGGAGGACGTTTGCTCGAGAACGCGGTAGGGCCCTAGGTACTTTGCGACAAGTTTTGAGGAGAGGCCGGGTGTAGTAGCGGGTACCCGAAGCCATACGAGAGAGCCAGGCAAAAAAGTTGGTGCAGAACGGCCGGCAGGTTGACGGGATTGCTGCTGCCACTGGTCCTCGGTGGAAAAAGAGTGGGCAAGCTGGCGGCATTCCTCGGCATGACGAGCAGCTTCAGATAGCGGAGTACTTTCGGAGGCGTCAGGTGTATATGACAGAATGGTATCGATAGTAGTAGAAGGTTCTCGTCCGTATAAGAGAAAGTAAGGGGAAAAACCAGTAGTTGCTTGGGTCGCAGTATTGTACGCATACGTCACGAAAGGGAGAACTTGGTCCCAGTTTGAATGATCAGAGGCGACGTACATGGAGAGCATATCACCAAGAGTACGGTTGAAGCGCTCGGTCATGCCGTTAGTTTGCGGATGGTACGCTGTACTGGTGCGGTGAACGATTCGGCATTCGTCGAGTAGTGCCTTCAAAGCCTCGGAAAGAAAGGCGCGGCCTCTATCGCCTCTATAGCAAGTGGTGGACGTGCTGGGTTTCGACCACCCTGGAACTTCGGAGTCGCACTCTACCCCCCATCATGCCCGACGACGCACGCACTCCTCCAGCTCCTCCAACAGCGCCGGCCACCTTGGTTTGTGCCGGTGCCTTGCGTCAGCGAGATCCCCCTATCTTCTCCGGCACAGATGACAAAGACGTTGAAGATTGGATCTCGTCTTATGAGCAAGTGAGTGCCCATAATCAGTGGGACGACGTTACCAAGTTGAGAAACGTCGCATTCTACCTTACGGACGTTGCGAAACTATGGTTTCTAAACCATGAAGCCGACCTCACTTCGTGGTTGGTCTTCAAGACCAACTTTACCCAAGTTTTCGGTCGGCCTGCAGTAAGAAAGCTTCGTGCAGAACAACGTTTGCGCACACGAGCCCAAGAGGCCGGAAAAAACTTCACAAGCTACATTGAGGACATTGTCGACTTTTGCAAACGGGTGAATGCGTCGATGTCAGAGGAGGAGAAGATAAAACATATTATGAAGGGTATTCAGGACGACGCATTTCAAATGTTATTATCGAAGAGTCCTCACACTGTCGCTGAAGTGATAGAATTGTGCCAGAGTTACGACGAGTTGCGCAGGCAACGGCTTCACACCCGACGTCCCACCCCACCCGCCGACTCTCTATCAAGCCTTGGAGTCGACGACAACCATGCTGCTCTCTTCGTAAAAATCCAGGAATTCGTTCGCGCAGAGGTCGCCCGCCAGCTATCTTTGATATCTTCTGTCCAGGAACCACCCCCTGCTTTGCATCCTACGATCCGCGACTTCATTCAAGAACAAGTCTCTCAAGCCGTTCCTCCAGCCGTTGAGCAGACACCAGTCACGGCTCCTCTCACTTACGCTGAAGCAGTTTCCCGATCTCGTCCACAAACGCCCCTGCCGCCCTCTATGCATCGACCACCGACATTTTTGCCGCCATCTATGCCGCTTCACGACCGCCGGCATTTTCCTCCTATGCCGCTTCCCGACCGACAGCATTTCCCGAATCCTCAACCGCGACTCGGACCTTACCCCCACCAGTGGCGCACCTTCGATGACCGCCCAATATGTTTTGCTTGCGGTGGTGCTGGTCACGTGGCGCGCCATTGTCGTCGTGGCATGCTTCCTCTTCAGAACATCCGGCGAGTGCCACATTTCCCCGCTCCGTTTTCCTCTTCGCCTTCCAGCCTTCCTACCTCTTCCTTTTCCCCTGACCGCCCAACCGCGTCTACTCGCCGCTCACCATCTCCCCGTCGTCGCTCGCTTTCTCCGATGCGGCGTCGTCCCGTGTCCACCGAGCAGGAAAACTGATGGCCGCAGTTCCCGAGGCACGAACTGCGTCCACGTCGCAATGCCCAAGTCCTCGTCCCTCTCCAGCCAACGTCATTGAAGTCTCTGTCGAAGGAATCGCCGTCCTGGCACTTGTATATACAGGAGCCGCCGTATCCGTAATTTCCGCCGAACTCTGCCGCACACTACGAAAGGTTTTGACGCCTCTCTCCGACTTCTCCCTTCGAACCGCGAACGCTCAAAATATAACGCCTCTCGCTGCCTGTACTGCTCGCGTCTTCATTCAAGGTCTACTGTATACCGTCGAATTCGTCGTGCTGCCCACTTGTTCCCATGACATCATATTAGGCTGGGACTTCCTTGCAAATAATAACGCCGTTATTGACTGTTGTCACGCCGAACTCGAACTTTCTGCACTTCCCGACGTCGAGCCTATCGAAAACGACCCTTCCAGTGTTAAACTGTTTGTGTCCGAAGACAATTCCGTCCCTCCACGCTCTTCCATGCTTGTGCCTGTGTCGTGCGCCGCTATTTCTGATGCCACTGTTCTCTTTATGCCCTCTGAGCTGTTCATTCGCCGCCGATGTTCTCCGCTGCCCTTTGCTCTCCTTACTCTTCGCAATGGCGTCACGAAAATGGTCGTCGACAATCCCACAGCCTGCCCTTTAGCTTTATCTCATGGTGAATGCCTAGGCCTTGTTCAACCGGTCGACACCTTTTGCATCTTTGACACTCCTGCCGTTTCTACTTCTGCGGGCCTTGGCGCACTTACTTGTGACTCTGCGATTGATCAGTCACTCCTCGACGCTTTCCACTGCTCCATCGACGATGGCACGTCATCTTCAGAACGAAGCCAGCTTATTGCTCTCCTGCAGAGGTTCAGCGCTTCTTTCGACAGCCATGCTTCCTGTTTGGGCCGCACATCGACCGTTTTTCACCAGATAGATACCGGCAGTCATGCACCTTTACGGCAGCGCCCTTACCGAGTTTCCGCCTCTGAGCGCCGTGTCATTGACCACCAGGTTGCTGACATGCTCAAGCGTGGCGTTGTGCAGCCTTCCAACAGTCCCTGGGCATCACCGGTCGTCCTCGTTAAGAAAAAGGATGGCTCTATTCGATTCTGCGTCGACTACCGACGTCTGAACAAGATAACGCGCAAGGACGTTTACCCGTTACCGCGCATCGACGACGCCCTCGACTGTTTGCAGGGAGCTGAGTTCTTTTCTTCGCTGGATTTACGTTCCGGATACTGGCAAGTCCCCTTGGCACCATCTGATCGACCTAAAACAGCATTTGTAACACCTGATGGATTGTACGAATTCATCGTAATGCCTTTCGGCCTGTGCAACGCCCCAGCCACTTTTGAGAGAATGATGGATAATATTTTACGCGGCCTCAAATGGAACACATGTTTATGCTACCTGGATGACGTAGTTGTCTTTTCTGCTGATTTCCGAACCCATCTCAGCCGTCTCGAGCAAGTTCTCAAATGCCTCACTGACGCGGGACTTCAACTTAACCTAAAAAAATGTCGTTTCGGCGCCCGAAAGCTCACTATTCTTGGCCATGTTGTATCACGAGACGGCGTCCTTCCGGATCCAGCCAAGCTCCGCGCTATCACCGACTTTCCTCAACCAAAGAAGTCAAAGGAGCTTCAAAGTTTCCTTGGTTTATGCTCATACTTCCGACGTTTCATTCGAAATTTCGCTTCCATAAGTGCACCCTTGACAGCCCTTCTAAGTGGCGACAAAGAACTTTCCGCTTGGTCACCCGCCTGTGATGACGCCTTCACGAAATTACGCCACCTGCTAACCTCGCCACCTATCCTCCGCCACTTCGATCCTGCAGCGCCTACAGAGGTCCACACCGATGCCAGCGGCGTCGGACTTGGCGCCGTACTCGCACAACGAAAAGCGGGCTTTGATGAATATGTCGTTGCCTACGCGAGCCGAGCTCTGACAAAGGCCGAGGCTAATTACTCTGTTACAGAGAAAGAGTGTTTAGCCATTATTTGGGCCCTTGGAAAATTCCGTCCTTATTTGTATGGCCACGCTTTCGATGTCGTCACTGACCATCACGCCCTTTGTTGGCTGTCTACCCTTAAAGACCCATCTGGCCGACTTGCTCGCTGGGCCCTTAAGCTACAGGAGTACGACATCCGCATCCTCTACCGTTCCGGCCGCAAACACACGGACGCTGACGCCCTTTCTCGCTCACCGGTCTCCGCTGACTGCGCTTGCCTGCCCGCCCTTGAGCCCACAGTTCCATCTCATGCACTGCGCAACATGCCGTCGGAGCAGCGCAAGGATCCCTGGATCAGTGCTGTCATCAGCATCTTTTCTGATCCATCCACCTCCTCACCATCTCGCGCCCTTCGCCGCCAGGCTACCCACTTCTGCATTCGCGACGGCCTTCTTTATCGTCGTAATTACCTCTCTGACGGTCGCAAGTGGCTTCTCGTGATACCCCGCACCTCCACCACTTGCTAAGAGATTTATTACCAACGGGCGCGAACGGGTAGCTGTCACAAGCGTTCGGCGAAAGACAGCAACCACGAGCTCATGCCGGTGGCGATGGTGCTGTGGCGAGGGCGGCTACTCTTCTTCGTTACAATATATATATATATATATATATATATATATATATATATATATATATATATATATATATATATATATATATATATACACACAATTGATGTATCTGATTGTATCTTATATATATATAAGATACAATTGATGTATCTGTTCACACAAAATGCACTGTCAAACATGTGAACAGATACATCAATTGTGCTAAACAGGTCGTGTATGCCATCCCATTATCTTGTGGTCGAGAGTACGTGGGACAAACGAAGCGATGTGTGAATGTTCGACTTCGGGAGCATGAGCTATCTCTTCAAGGGGTTGCACCACTTCATCTCCCGGAGCATTGCAAGTTGTGCGGTTGTTGCCCTGAATTTAAAAAAACTAGTCATTTTTAAACACGCAAGCCAATTGACAAGGGAAATCGCCAAAGCTCACAATATAAAGATTAGGACAAGGAACTGCATTACCTATGTCAATTTCGATTATGTGTCAGTTTGTCACAGTTACCTCGATGCATATCTGTATCTTGTGCATGTCATGGTTATTATCAAATGGCTCCTATATATATATACATATGTTAGACGTATCTTCAATAAAAATCAGTTGAGAGTCAGTGCTGTGTCGTCGTTTTATTCCTTCTGTTGTCCCTGTCTTGTGTGCGCTGTTACAACTCATACCATGAATCCCAACCAACTGGCCCAACTTGCCGTTCTAAAAATCATTATTCTGAAAAGTTCGGTATTCTGAAGATCGTGGTACTGAAATATTTTTACATTGAAACTATAACAAGTCAGCAGGGAATTTCTGAACATTCATTAATCTGAAAAGTTCATGATGTGGTCTTCTTAGTAACAAAGTTTCACTGTGCATAACTCTTGAGAAAATAGAAGTTGAGGGAGTGCCTAGGACTCTCAGAAACGGGTCTGAAGAGCTTGGTCAAGGGAGCTTTGTCCAGAGCATGCAACGAGTCATTCATTCAAAGTGCATAGAGCTTGGTCAAAGGAGCTTTGTCCAGAGTATGCAACGAGTCATTGATTCAAAGTGCATATGTACTTTGCACTTTGAACGCAGCTTAGCTACTTAAAGGGCTTCTTACCAGGTCTGGCCATGTTGAGCTGAGGAGCACACTGCATACAATGTCCGCTAACAATCGTGACTACTAGGTATTACATCCCTACATACTGCAGAAAGAGCTTGAATTTCAAACCAAATGCCGTTTGCCCATCTCCTTGCGGCCGCCGCACTCCCAGCCAGAGAGTTGATGTCTGTCACACAAGTGTGCTTACATACATTGCAGTGCTGTGACGTCGCTCACAGTGACACGCAACTTTGAGAATTATTCAAGGCAACATCAGTTATTTCTTTAATCTGTTGCTTCAATAGACAAATTAAACTTTAGAGAAATAATGAAACATACAAACCAAACGTCTGAATGTTTTGGTTTTACTTCGTACTGTAGCAAGAGAGGTGTAATTCCATTTTGTCTGCTTGTTCCCACGTCATACAGTCACGCATGCAGCGAACAAAACTATGTCATTTTCTACTGTGTTCCACCGCCGCAATCGAGCTGCGTCTGCCTCAGTGCTCGTGATTGTGGCACTGACTTATACCACTAATCAGGTGATTTTATGCAGAGTGCGCAAAATTGTCTGCTGCGCAAAACAAGACAAACGCAACAGCTCACATGCGAGACCATCACCAGAAGTGCGCCACACAACAAAAACGTGAGAGAGAGATAACAGAAGGTGGGGCTCGTGACATATTCGTCGTGATCCTCCAGCTCTGGTATACGAGAACGCAGTAAAAGAATTTCGCTTGCAGAGGCTAGACAGGGAAGTGGAGAGAGTGTCTTATGTTGGCAGTGGCGTTCGCCTCCTGCAGTCATGTATTCGTGGCGCTGAAATATTTCCATCTCGACTATTAATGAACTAATTTTAAAAATTCTTGCAGTAGAACACTTAGCACGTAACGATTTGCAGCATGTAACCAAAGTTTTCTATGTGGCCTGGTTAGGGGCCCTTTAAGAGAGTCAAAAGAGAAAGGCAGGGAGGTTAACCAAGGTCTCACCCAGTTGTCTACCCTACATGTGGGGAAAGGGGGAAAGAAAGACAGTAAGAAGAGAAGGAGAGTCAGCTGCTCAAACTGCCTAGTGTTGCTTGGCAGGCTACTAAAACGTGTGAAATATAGCAGTATTTAGACTTGGGCTGCTTGATTGAACTGCATTTTAGAAGTGCAGCACAAGAAAAACACCTGGCCTAAAGCATTGTTGTGATCCTTCTTCCTTTGTGTCACATCTGTCCCTTACACCAAATTTCTACAATAAATGTGTGAAAGCTCCACTCTTGCAGCTTTCTCTTCATTGCCACTAAGTGTCTTTGCTACATTTCATGTTTCTTTTCAAGCAGCTTTTACCTGATCAGTTTATCGCAGCTGCAGCAAAGGAGAGAAATCTTATTTATGGTGTGCATAATGTTAACTGTCCATAGTCATCGAATAGCTTGTTAAAGCGTAGCCGCTTAGTTGCAGCTCTGGAGTTCAGTTCTACTGGAGTACATTTTCGTTTCCATTACTTGATAAGAGTTCCTGCATGTGTGTGTTGTGCACATGAATCTGCATGCAATCATGTCCATGCAGTATAGGCCGAGCAAGTCTTGGTTTAACAATGTTAGAGATCGGGCAAGTTGTCTCCATGGTTTTGGTTTGGTCATGTTTCAGTTGTTGCAGTAAGCTAAAAGGTGTTCTTCAAGGTATTGATTTACATTTCTATCTTGTAATGAACACAGCTGCTGACAGCACTGCAGAAATTCGGTTGCAACCTCGATGACTACCTGCACCTCATACTGCCTCCCATTGTCAAGTTGTTTGACTCGCCAGATGTCCCCAAGAATGTCAGAGCGTAAGTACTTTGTATGTGATGTGTTTCATGCTTACTTGGCTAGCTGTCTCACTTGGGCTAGGGTTAACAAAGGGAAGGGCCTGTCTAGTTTGTTCTTTGTTGTTACTTTTGTGCAAAAAGGGATGTAGCACATGATAAGTATTCACAAAAGTGCTAACTTTATATTAAGAGCAGGCGCTGTCACTGAAGTACAAATAGCAGACGTCATGTACTGTCGAGGACAAAGTGCCCAGGACATGCAAGCATCAAGTGAATTTAACACTGCGCTATCTGTCAAGATCAGCCCCACTATCATCTGCGTTCAACACTGCCGCAAAGCTTTGGTTGCATATGCGTATTTCGGCGGTCTTGCATGCAAAATGTAGCACAGCTGATCCCGGCAAATAGTGCACCGATGCAATAAGGTCGACGCTCTTGCATCCTGGGGACTTTTGTCCCCATTAATACAGTGTTACCTTATTACTAGGTAGATAGATCATTGTCTAAATGACTGCATTCACGGATATGACTACGATGTACATCATGGACTGAAAGGCCGTTGTTGTTGCAGCTGTGGATGTAAGCTTGTATTTGAAAGTTTTGTGATGCTGAACAGGAAGCCTAATCGATGCACTGATGTACTTGTTCAAGCTGCAGAAGTAATGCATGGTAATGTTACACATGCCAGCATGCCATTCATATAGCTGTTAGAAAATTGTTAGTAATTGTTAGTAACTGTTGGTCTGAATTGTTTGAAGTTGTGGTGCATGACAGTGTCTTTATTGTGTGCCACATATGCAGTAATGTGGTTGTCTTTTCTGTCTTGTTTTAATACAGAATAAATATAATGAATAAAAACAGGTTTATCTAGTGGCAGCCACTTTTTTCCTGTATACAGTAGAACCTCATTGATACAATTCCGTTTTGTATGATTTCCCTGTGCCAACATTTACCATTGAGAACACAAAAAAGGGCCCAATGCAGTTGACATTGTTTTGCTTGGGCGGCATCATATTCTGGCATTGCCCGCCAGCTAGATTTTACTTCATTTTTCCATTACCATCTTGTAATACTAGGCAATTGGAAAACGACAAAACAGGCCTCAGGCCACTTGGACTGCACCCAGTTGAAATGTGTCGATGTCTCTCACCGAATGGGCACATTAAAGCTTCTCACCAACATGCCTTTCTCTCCCTATGGCACTGTTGACCCAGGCCAAATTCGAGGAGTGCAAACAAACTTGCCAAAGCCGCAAAAGCAACAATGTGTGGCTCGGGCAGCGCGGGTCTCACCAGCTCGGCATTTGTCAGTGTCTCGTGGTGTAACGCTTCCCATTGCGTAGATATCACATGCAATTGAGTCTGAGAAATTTTTTTATTGCTTCAGATCATATATTTTTATGGTTATTACATTTTTTCTTGTGCTTTTTCCAAAATGTATGAACGAGGCTCTACTGTAGTGTCTGGTAATCAACGTACCCACCTTTTTAACCAAAACTGCTGCACTTGCTGCTAGAAATGACACTTATAACGCTCTCTTTATTAGCTAGCTAAGTGTTGCATGCATTGCTTCTTGTTGCAAGTTACCTTGTTTTGTCCTTTTTTTTTTTTCAATCTCTTAGATAGATTTTGCTCACACAGACAAAGTTGCATTCTTCTGTAGCTTTTGTACTAACTGCTGCAAATTGTAATGTTCTAGTTTTTTTTTTTTTTTTTTTTTTTTACTTTTTAATGTGGCAAGTTTCAATGAGAGTGGGGCGACAGAAGACGAATATCTCTTCTCGGGAATGGGGGTGGCGGAGGAAGAGGGGAATGCACTGACCCCTACTCTGGTTGTACACTCTGGCTGCTCACTTCACTTGTCAATAAATGAATACCATTTATGTATAAAAATAAGCTCACTTATTTTTTCTATTCTGCTTGTCTACAAAGAGTGCAGAAAATTAACTATGTTAGCTTTATCACTTATGTGTTACTGTTAGCTGTGACATGTTAGCTTATCACTTTAGTGGTAAAGATGGCAAAACAACATGGGACATTTTGGACAATCTTTGTAACAATTTCTTTTTACCTCTGCAGCACTGCATTGGAAACCATCGATATTCTCTCGGAGTCCCTTGACTTTTCGGAGTTTGCGGCCCGTATCATTCATCCCTTAGTCCGGACCCTTGACACCACCCCTGAGTTGCGCTCAGTAAGTGCATTGGCCTTGGAAGATTTTGACATGTAAATGAGTCATCGCATGCACAGAGTGTTTAGTCTGTGAAATAGATGTACAGACATAGCTTTATTACTGAATACCAATTTGCTTGCTCATCTCATGTGCTGTATTTTAAGAACTTCAATCTTATGTGGTATCAGTCATTTGCTAGAAGCCTGTATTAAGTGAGAAAGTCTGTGCGAAGATTGGGCCGATTAGGCGCCAATAGGCACGCAGATCGTGTTAGATATGCGCGCCTATTAACTTCACACCACTTCGATAGCCATCAATCTAATCCACACGCATCATCTCGGGACCGATCACTGATGAGACATCCGTACGAACATATTAGCGCCAAGCATTCCCTGATGGCTTGTGGCCCATTACTACATTGGCCAGCATCTCCAGTGGCGAATTTTCATCACGGTCACGCTGCCTCAGCTGTTAGGCCTAATCGGCTCAGCTTTATCGGGCGTTGGCGACCAAAGCTACAGTTTGGTGCCGAATCAACACAGATCTATTCGCAGCAGCCACGCAACCGCTGTTCAGAATGCCTTTTGTTAATATTTTTGTTCATACATTTTTTTTTTTTTTTGCTACATTACTTTTGTTTTCGACTCCACTCCTTTCTGTAACGCCTTCAGGCCTTGAAAGTAAGTTAACTAAATAAATAAATAAACACTCTGAATTCTGACAAACCACCTCGCAAATGAAAGCGAGAGGCGGCAGATGAATGAGGAGGATGAGGGGTGAGGGGTAGCGAGCGTCGTGAGCTTACCGTCACCCTCCAGATTTCAGATTCTTTGACTGGTGGCAAGTCACTCCGAACCTGACAATCAAACGGCACAGACTGTGCCTGTTCTTTACCGTCAGCTCCAGGTACGCATGGAGTTGTGATCGAGTTGCGTGATGCACGGTCCTTTTGTCCATCGATCGGGCAGATTGGCCTTACAATAATCCACCTGCCTTAAAGTTGGGTTAGTCCTTCTGCATTTTGGAGAAAAACAGAAAAGCAAAACTTTCTAGGCGATAAATAAACAATTGCCGCAAAACACAGGTCAACTATATTAGCCAAGAACCTCGTTGGTAATCAGTACAACAAAACGTCATTCAAAAAGGCACTTGATTCTATTCAACAGAAATTATAGTCATAAAAAAAGATATCTTACAGGCCTTAATATACTAGAACCACGCTGTAATCAGTGCTGGCATACTAAGTTGGTGTTCCCTCTAACAAGAGTCGACTGTATTGTATATCTTGATTTCTATGTACTGAAGTTTAATTTTCGTAGGAAAAAGAGCACTTAATCCTGTTTGACAGTCATTTCATCGATAAAGGTATTTTCCAGACCTTCATATATAAACTGATTTTTTATCTGTGCGGGCATACTAATTTGGTGTCCACTTTAATGAGAGTAGAACATACTATGCATCTCAATTCATAGGTACCCAAGTTACTGATAGCTAGCAAGATTCTTGTTAAGTAATGTGATATTAGACTCCTGAGCATGCACAGCACTGCGTTTCTTTAACAATATTTTGAAGCAACAAAGTTTGTTTTAATATTTCTAATGTTCAATATTCGATTCAATATTTGTTTTTTTTTTTTTTTTTTTTTTTTCTTGATTCGAAACTGACTATATGGTATTCACGCACCTCTAGTCTATATGAAAAATCAAATAGTAAATATTCGACTTGCAAATCAACTTATTCGAACATTCACTATTCAATTCAATTCGGTGACATTCCAGTATTTGCACACCCCTAGAATTAATTAGTTTGTGTTTTACAGTGCCAATAGAGTTAAAAAAATCTAAATGTGCTTAAGTCAGTTAATATGGAATTGCAAGTGCAGTTTATGTGCAGTGCATATGGTTGCAATTACCTGTAAATGTTGCAGGCAACCTTGTTCAAATTAGCCTCTTCATTTTGGTTGTGTTGAATAATTTTAGTTTAAAGGTTTCTGCCAACACACCTTTCTACCATATCTCAGTAAGCACACTACTAGAGTTCACAAAGAGTCAGCATTTATAACCTGTTGGTGGCCTGCATATCCACAGGCCACTTGTGATGAAAAGCCATTAGTCAAAAGCCATTCCGACTTCGTCTGTCCTTGGAGCTCATCGACATTGATGACTGCAGTTCTGCCAGCACCAGGCTGTCACTCTGCCACTAAAGTACAGCACAACGATATGCTTGCCCTCAGTAAATTTGCAGGGTTTGCCAAGGCTGAATACAAATGTCCATAGTAACAAATCCAGCTTATATCATGCATTAATTTCTGCCTGTCTACATTATCTGATATGACACTTTTGTCTTTCTTCATGAATGCAAAAGTGGCCACTTGAACCTTGCATCTTAATCAGGAGCTCTGGTGCCCTAGAGTCTGAATAATTAACGAGCGGCCACGAGCTATACTTTGGCGTCTATTCAATCAAAATCTCCTTGCTATAGGTCTAGTGGCAGAAAGACATCCAGACAAAATGGAAACGTATCCTCTCCCAACAGAATGACTTGGCCAAGCTAGGGTAATGTATATTCTGTAGAATTCACATCTATCAAACGAATAAAAAAGAAGCACCCTCACAGAGTCGTTATCACTGAACTACAAAAAAAAGCTGTCGTGCGCCATACGTGAGTCAAAAAATTTATATTTTACCGTGACATCGCCTAACTTTATAAAGAATGCACCGGATAAGTTTTAGGGCTACCTAGTCTATAGCAAGAAGGCTTGCCCGAAATAGCAGTTGATGGAACCATTGTTAATGACTTGAATGGCATCACAGAACATTTTAACAATTACTTTCATAGCGTATTCCCCCGTGCAAGTTCTGGCCCATCTTTAAGCATTGCAGTGTTTGAACAGCATCACGTGAACTTTATCTCTTACCATGGCATTGTGTCTATGTTACTCAATTTAAAAACCAAAACAACTCCTGGTCCAGACAACGTCCCGAATGTGTTCCTTAGGCAATATGCCAAAAGTGTTGCCAAGTTCATAGTTATATTGCTCAGAGCATCTTTGTTATGCATGAATGTGCCTAAAGATTGGAAGATGGCTTGAATTGTACCTGTGTTTAAGAAACGAAATCGATTATTGCTCGAGAATTACTGTCCCATATCATTGACATCAGCTTGCTGCAAAATTTTCAAGCAATAAATCGCAGCTTGCATTAGTGCATTCTTAGAAGAAAACTTGATACTAACAAGTGCTCAACATGGCTCCAGAAAGGGCTGTTCTACCGTCACGCAATTAGTAATAGTAATCGATTCAATTGTCAAAGCTTTGGATGCCAGCGGTCAAATTGATGCTGTATTTTTGGACTTCAGTATAGCTTTCGATAGTGTAATTCAAGAAAAACTCATTCTAAGATTACGAAACATTAACCTTCCAGAGATAATAATTGCTTGGATTACAGACTATCTGGATAGCCGCCAAAAGTATGTTTCAGTTGTTGATCACAACTCAGTATATCTACCATTCACTTCAGGTGTTCCACAGGGCATCCTTGCATTGCTCTTTCTTTTATATATCAATAACTGTTATCGTCATCAAACTTGGGACACAAATATGACTGTTTGCAGATGACTGCATTGTATTTCATACTGTTAAGTCCGCGGAAGATCAGAGGGAACTTAACTCTAGATTGAATAATATATTTTTGTGGTGCAAAGAATGGGGTATGGCTGCAGACACAGATCAAGCTGTCTCTCTTCACATATTGCATAAAAAGAACCCTCTGGAGTACACGTATCGAATGGGATCTATTCCATTAAAGCAAATTGAAAGTTACAAGCACCTTGGCGTAACTATCACGAACAATTTTTCATGGAACCTTCACATTGACATCGTATGTTCTTCTGCCTTCTGCAAGCTAACTTATCTACGACACAAACTTAGAAATTCCCCCTCATAGGTTAAGTTGCTCACTTACCTAACCTATATCCGGCCAAAACATCAATATCCTTGCATCACATGGGATTCCTATACTAAAGTCAATATTTAAAAACTCCAGAGAATACAGAGGAAGTCTGTTCGTTTTATTTATTCAAAATTGAAAAGTTCGGTTGGCAATGCGTTCAAAGGGGCTGGTTGGTTCATCTTTAGAATAAAAAAAACAGAAACAGGACGACACAAAGAGTGAGTAAAGAGCAGTGGACAGCAGCGCTCTGTCCTGTGCTCTTTACTTGCTCGTCCTGTGTCACGCTTTTTCTGTTTTTTGAAAAAAAGGGAAAATCAGACATCCACCCGAC
Organism: Dermacentor andersoni; assembly: GCF_023375885.2. Taxonomy (NCBI): domain Eukaryota; kingdom Metazoa; phylum Arthropoda; class Arachnida; order Ixodida; family Ixodidae; genus Dermacentor; species Dermacentor andersoni. The sequence continues at coordinate 8,226,014 of NC_092816.1, read as the reverse complement.
AGACAGAAATCAGACATTCAAAAGTTCGGACTCGCCGTCAGAGTTAATGTTAGCCAACGACATTCCTTCGCTTGAACAAAGAAGGCAGAAATACCGGCTAGATTTTTCATATAATCTAATTAACCACAAATTGTCTCTGGACCCTTCACTTTATGTAAGCCCTCTTTCCATAAGGAATACACGACACCATCGTCCTCATACACCAACACCTGTCTATCCCAGGACAGACAGCTATAAGTTCTCCTTTCCTCAGACTATTTCCGAATGTAATTCTCTGGCCACACCATACAACATGTGACTGTCTTTTTTTTTTTAATGGGTAAGTTTTTTTTAGCTTAGTATTTCCGTAGCGCTAAGGAGTGTGCATAAATTTGTTATCTTTGCTGTTGAATGATCATGGCAAGTCCTCGTCTCTCAAACACCCTTGCTAGAGCGGTGCCCAATGATTAGTTGCCTATTGTGACTAATCTTCTGCTTTTATCTAGTTTACATCACTCTGTTTGCTCCCTCTTCTGCTCTCCATAATCGACTTGGAAGAAAGGATTGATTGAGGCTTTGTGTTTTGATCTTTTCACGAATTGTTTTGTGAGCAATATAGAAACGTGTATATTTTTTCTGTACGTATATGAATGTATCTATGCATCTTTGTATTTTTATATGTCTTGTCTTGCAGTTAATTATGCAGTAGGTACTAAATACTGTATTTACCCGTATGTAACACATGTATTTTTACCAAAAATAGAAGTGAAAAGTCACCTCCCGCGTTACATTTGAATACTAGGTATAAAAATGCTAAGAAAGGCACCAAACACTCATTATTAAGCTCGCTTAATGTGCCGCATTTGCAAGCTTGTCGATTGACCTGCTCCTTCAAAGTCACGTGCTCCAAATTCAGCGGTCAACCAATACGTGAACCATGGCCAGGGCGAGTCGTGAATGCGGTGCAAACGCGAAAAAGGCACCGCAAACGACGCCAACGATAGCGCGCCAGCGACGAGTCACCTTGGAGGGACCAAACGCGCGTGAGTGATGACGAGCACCCCTTGGTGCGCGAAATAGACATGCCTTTTTCTCACCACTAGGCAATTCTAGTGACGTAGCGATCCGTTTGGGCCACTGGCGGCGCTTCCTGGGCACTTGCTTCCACGATAGTACCACTTCTCAGGCAGTGCATAGCCGCATTGTCTGTTCAGCACTTCGTCATGTTGGTCTGTTCCTGCCTGCTTAATTTGCCTACATACAAAATGGCGTGCTCTCGCACTCGGTATACTGCTGGCTTCAAACGCAACGCTATTCTACTCGCCGAAAAAGTCGGTAACTCAGCGGCCGCAAGAAGCTTGGACATCGACGAATCGGCGATAAGGGGGCGGAGGAAGCATCGCCAGGAGTTGTTCAATTGCAACAGTCATAGAAAAGGTTTCCATGGGCCCAAGAAAGGCCATTTCCAGGATTTGGAGCGTCGTCTTGCAAACTTCATTGGTGAACAATGCTCCTGGCTTCTTGGTGTGAGCATTGAAATGCTTCAGTGCAAAGCACGTGAACTTGCACAAGACGTGGGTTTGGTGCCAAACCAATTCAAGGCATCGCGCAGCTGGATACAGAAGTTCATGCGAAGGGCCAGTTTTTCCCTTCGACGCACTACCTCAATTTGTCAGAAACTACCCAAGGACTTCGAGTCAAAACTTCTCACGTTTCAATGGTATGTCATTGATCTCCGCCGCTCTACCAACATGCCACTGGGACACATTGGGAATGCGGACCAAATCCCCGTATACCTTGATATGCCAATGGTTAGGACAGTGCACAAGTCTGGTGAACACGGAGTTCAGATTAGAAGCGCTGGAAATGAAAACAATCGGATAACAGTTATGCTCGCGTGTTTGGCTGATGGTCACAAGCTCCCTCCCCTCATAATTTTTCGCCGGAAGACTATCCCAAAAGAAACATTTCCGAACAATGTTGTCGTACGCTGCCATGAAAAAGGCTGGATGGACTCGGAACTCGTCATAGATTGGATTTCCAGCGTTTGGGACCGAAGGCCAGGCGCATTGCTGCATCAAGAATCAATATTGGTGCTGGATTCTTTTCGAGGTAACAAAGAGGAGTCCAGCTGTGATAATGACAGCGACGGCAACATCAGTGGCGAGGATGAAGATTAGGCATAGTTTGCAGGTACTTCAATAAAGCTGCTCTCGACTTTTCCTATGGTTTGTTTCCTGCGTTACATTGGTGTTCTATAGTTTCCGTTCCTCACGTTACATTCGTGTTTTTGCGTCTTTGATTTTACACGTGCGCAAAGTCGACCCTCGCATTACAATCGTGTTCTTTTTTTTCCGGTTACGCCCTCGCAAAGTCGACACTCGTGTTACAGTCATGTTCTTTTTTTCCCGGTTTCGCCCTCGCAAAGTCGACCCTCGCGTTACAATTTGGGTCGCGTTACATTTGGGGAAATACGGTAAGTAAACAAAAAAAATATCTGTACAGTATGTGGGTCACATCTGACAAATTGATTGACACACTGCGTGGTGCCTGAAATTTTAGTTGCCATTAGACATACCTGTGTTCTATGGGTTACATGGTGGTGCCACATTTAAATACTTGACTAAAACAGAAAACCAGGGTATTTGGAAAGTTGACCGGCAATTCAATGACATCTAGTGGCGCCTTTTGAGGTCAAAGGCAGCTTGCTGTCCCTTGTCATACTTGTTGCTTAACATCGGAATACAGTCAAGCCCCCCTATATTGAACCCATTTACATCGAATTATTCTTTGTATCGAACAATTTCTGAACACGGTATAGTTACAATAAGTATATATAGCAAAAGTTACACTTACATCGAACAAAAATAGCAGCGACTCGCGATATATAGAATGTCAAACGGCGGAAAAGTTGCCCCAGAAGTTGGCTTTCCCTCATGATTGCGGGGAAACCCGGTGGCGTGGCTCCATCTAACTGTTCTCCCTACTGTGACCGTGCTGCGTCGAGCAAGCCGTCGATAACCCCCTGCAAAAAATTATCCTGTCCCGCCCGCAGCGCTTGCTCAGACAGCCAATCAGAGGCTCTTGGGCTCTCGTCGTGCAAGATGGCGCAGGTGTGAATTGTTTCGCTGCTTTTTGGGTTCATTGTGTTTACACCTTGTGGGCCTCCTCCCGCAGGGTTGCCGTGATGAAGCGGCAGAATTGGCCTTTCACCGTGAAGCTCGAAATCATAAATCGGGTTGAACGAGGTGACAAGTTGGATGTCCCCGCAGCGTGCAAGATTCCGAGGAACACTCAGCACGATCTTGAAGAATAAGGAAGAGATTAGGGCTAAAGCAGACTAAACTCGCGACCCGGTGCCCGTGGCGCCCGACGCGTACGCACGGCTGTGTACAAGTGGTTCATCTGAAATTGCTTCAGACGTGCCGCCTTCCGCGTGCCCGGTGATCACTGTAAATTCTGATGAGTGCAATGAAGCCGCTGCTGGTGTTGCCGAAGTTTGGACCAAGCTGTCAGAATTTCCAGAAGCCATTGATGAATCGATGGTTGATGAGTTTGTGAGTGCAGATGATGGTGTCACGACCATGGGCGAGCCTGAAAACGAAGACTACATTGCCGACATCGTACTGAGCACAAGTGAAAGTGGGCTGAAAGTGGGCACCATGAGGAAAGCAACAACGGTCCTTTGCCCACGTCCTCCAAGGTCTTTGGTGCAATCACACTAGTCCGGTGCTTCTGCACGAATGTGAAAGGTTGCAGCCTCAGCTACTCCGACTCCTTAGACAATCTGGAGAAGTGTGTGCATCACAGGCAGCGAAACTGCGCAAGCAGAAGAAAATACAGAACTATTTCATGTGAAACTAAGCTGTTTCATCAATAAAGGGATTTTATAAATGGTATGTGCTTTTGTGACGTCCAATCCTTTAGCAGGCTTATATCGAATTATGCTCTATATCGAACTGATAGGCGTTGTTTTTTTTTGCGAGTTCGATATAGCCAGGTTGAATGTATTCACGATAATGACTTTCGTCAGTGCCATTCTTTTTAGTGCCACATATGCCCGTTTTAGTCAAAGTAGTTGTATGGGTATGGGTAGAATGTTTTGCGTGCATTGAAAAACTGCATATCTTGTGATTTACATATATGGACATCCTGTTAGTAGAAATTATTAAAAGAGGTTGTTATTGTATTAATTTGTGCCTGTGCACATCTGTTTATGCAGCAAGCTATGGACACCTTGTGTGCTATGGTTGTTCAGCTGGGTAAAAAGTACAAGATTTTTCTACCTCTGGTCACCAAGGTCATTGACAACCACAAGATTGTACACCAGCGGTACAATTCTCTCGTCACTAAAATCATACGAGTAAGTACACCAAAAATCTTTTCTTGTGCTCTTGGTGAAATGCTTGAGCAGAGCAAGCTCTTTTGTAATATTCACTTCATGTTATCCGGTTATGTCCAGATAGGAGCTAGTTGTGAGAAGTAAGACTGACTGCAATCACTTTTGATATTAACAAAATTGTCGCACAATTAGCAGTGTTTAAGCAAACATACAATTGTGACAGTTTGCTTACAACAGAATTGTGCTAGTATTTCATGACTGCCATACTATTAGGATTTTTTTAAATGTAAGAAAAAGAGTACATGTCATATTTTTGTGCAGAGCACCAGTCTCATAGACGATGATGAAACATTTGGTGTGGACAAGCGGCAACCCCGGAGCAGACAGCAGTCGGAGGACCAGCCTGCGTCAAACACAGAGATCACAACGGTCAAGAAACAGAAGGTTTGCTCGGCCAACCTAGAGCGGGTGAGAGGGTCGCCTCCTTTTTATTTGTTTGAACACTTGCACCTGAAATAGCAAGATTCTCTGTGTGAATAAAACAGCAGCAAAAGCAAAGGCAAGAGAAATTATTTTCGTCAGAGAAAGCCATTTTAATGAAATCAAGAGTTTGACGAAAGCTCGTCTGGTCGAGATTGCTCATAGTCAAGGGGAAAACGAACGCCAACCAAAAACATTTAAAAAAGATGAAACCAAGACGTTTCGGCTCCTATACAGAGGCCTTCCTTGTTCACAATTAAAGTAAACGAAAGGGGGGAGATGATAATGTACGTGTGAATAAATGGTGCAAACAATGGGCATAAACGGAAGGAAGGCTGCCGTCATTACAGTTCAGCATGGCATCAGTAGTTTGGATTAGTAATGACTCAAGATGCAAATGCGAGGTTAGATTACTTTCAGTGGCTAGCACATGTGTCCTACCGCAGTCAATATCATGACCTTCTGTTACGTAATGCTCGGCAAGAGTATTAGAAGAAACTTTTTGTTTTTTGACATCATGACAGGGCTCCTTGATGCGCCTTTATAAATTGCCTGTCTCGCCGATGTAGACGTAACTACAGTCTGCACAAGGAATGTTATACACAACACCTGAGTACCTTTAGTTCGGAAGCTTGTCTTTGACATTTACAAACATGTTTTTCAGCTTTTTTGCTGCCACATGTGCAACGTGCACATCAAAAGAACGAAGTATACGGGCTAAGGCCTTGCTAGTACCAGGAAGATAAGGTATCGCAGCACGTTTACGAGGAGCAAAGGTGGCGAAGGAAACACTAGGCGGGCGGAATAGGTGGCTTTGCACTGAAGCCACAAATGAAGTAGGATAGTTGTTACGTGAAAGTTCAAGCTGGATGGCTTCCAAATCTTTTTCTAGGTCTTTAGGAGAACTGCAGGTTTGTTGTGAATGTTGTATGAGCAATGTGGTGACCGAACGTTTGTGGTGAGCAAGATGGATTGACATGAAGTTCATATAGCGTCCCGTGTGTGTAGATTTTGGAACACATTAAAATGAAGTCCTGTTCCTCCATGTTGCACCATAACATCCAGAAAAGGTAAGCGACAATCCTCCAATTCAACCATAAAACTTACAACCAGGGCATCCTTCTTTATCATACAAAAGCTGTCATCCACATATCTAAAAAATATTCTTTGTTGCGGCACGAAAGTTGTTAGAGCCGGGCATTCTACTGTGTCCATCGTTAGGTTTACAATGGGGACCAACAGGGAGGCACCCATCGGCATTCCCTGAAGTTGCTTGTAGAAGCAGCCTTAGAAAATGAAATAAATATTTTCAATGCAGAACTGCAAAAGCTTGTGCAGGTCCGTAACCTCGAACGGTGTCCTCTCGGGCAGCGAAGCGTCATCTTGGAGGGCAGCAGAACACACGTGAACGGCGAGGTTGATTGCCACACAAGTAAACAGGGAGGTCACGTCGAATGACACCATAGAGTGTGGGGTTCTCACCCATGCTCTTGGGACAAAGGAACGACAACACAGTAGTGCAAACAATCACAAAGGCATTTATTGCACCTTTCATAGACTAATGCCTGCTACCCGAGTTGCTATCCACAAAACATGCCGATGGGCACGCAACAAATATCGGAAGTCCGACTCACCGCGACCGGATAACGAGCAAATATGCTTGCCCCATGCTGGACACCAATGCCTGGTCATTCGTGCGTACGGTCACACGAACGGTGGCGCGTTTGAACGAGGCCTCGCGAGACGGTCTCGCAGAAGCATGGATCGGCGAACGCGTGGAACGTCCATGCCGCTTACCGAACCCGAACCAAAGAGGAAGAGCCTTCTCCTTTCCGCGCCCAAGTAACCCCGCTGTTAGGTGGCGTTAGCAGAGCCACACTCGCACCATCTCTCGCAATGTGCCTCAGTCACACCGAATGCCGCGGGCACCAGGCCACGCGGCGAAGCCGGATTACAAGAGATGGGAGCTATGCTGGAAAACAACATATCAGGGGACACGTGAGAGTCGCGCATCCTCATAAGGGTCGTCATCGTCAAAACTAAGATCGCATACTTTTTTGATGAAGTCACTCGAGTTACGTACATGTGTCGAGCCACAGCCCACAAGTGGCAATAGGACGCTGTGCAAGTACTTGGGAAAGGCCGTGAAAAGGAGACAGCCACATTGGTGAAGCAGGCTTGTGTATCTTGGGTAGGCCATAGAGAGCAGGAGCAAGGAAGTCTGTAGTAAAGATGCTTATGCCTCAGACGGACGAAACACAAGCAGCTTCAACTTCTAGAACTTCTGTTTATGCCTGCTGTTTGCGTCTTCTATTCACACATGTATAATCATCTCCCCCCTTTCGTTTACTTTCATTGTGAACAAGGCCCTCATATGGGAGCTGAAACGTCTTGGTTTCTTTTCTGTTAAAGGAACATTAAAGGCAAATATTAAGTCAAGCTAAAATGATAGATTAGTGCTCAAGAATCTCTTAAGGTGCCAATATTATTGCAGAGAGAGCCTTAATAATTGAGAAATCCACGTAAATGCAGGACATAAATAGAGACCTCCCCGAGACATTCAAGTACTTGCCCTATGACGAAAGCACTCCTCAGTCAAATTCTGTCTCTAGTACTCGACAACTCATTGCAAAGAAACATCCTTGTGTTCTATTATACGAACCAATAAAATGCTACTTGTTCAGCTTTATTTCATCTTTAGAAAAAAGAACTCACTGAAATTACCCTTCACAACGACGCGGGTGGTTGAAAGGTTTAATTTTCGCTCGACTTCACGCCGCCCGCGTTTTCGCGTTTCACATTACTTTTGTCATCGCATAGTGCTGCGCTGGTTTTTCTGGCTCGTGAGACTCGCACAAACTGCAACTAGCGAAGAATTCAACTTCCATGTGATGTCGCGGGATGTTTGAACGGTCTATCTATATAGTTGTTCTGTGGGTCTATGCCACTTGACCAAAAAGCAGCTGCAGCGGCGAATCCACTGCTTTGTCTTGGCTCGGTACCACCGTCTGTTGGGTGCCGTTTCACTCACCGACGGCAGCAAAGGGTGGTGATGGCGTATACAACGTCACCACTCATCCGGTTGGGCAGCTGGAAGTTTGAATTGCGGTAAAGGTATTTGGACCCTTAAGGTGCAATTTTCTCATAAGCTAAGTCTTTTCCTTGGCAGTATTCGGACCTTTAAGATACAGTTTTCTCTTAAACTAAGTTTCTTCCTTGGCTCGAAACAAATGTTGCAAGGTTCTGGAGCGGTGTTTAACAGTCCACATCGACTTAGTACTTGCCTTTAGTGTCCCTTTAATGTTATTGGTCGGTGTCAGGACTAAACGCCATTTTAACATTAAATTATTAAAGGAGAATAAAGGGGAGGGGACTATAGTTCTTGCTTTTTACAACCACATGAAGCCAAGAAGAGTGTTGTCTTTTGGAAGGCTGTCTTGTCATCCACCACTTTCATTTCCTTTTCTTTAAATGCAGTTAAACCTCAATATAATGAAGTTGGTAAAATCTGCAATTTCCTTCATATATCAAAACTTCGTTGTATTGAAATTCGACCTTTTATGCAAATAAGTATAGTCGCCGATTGATGTTTGTTATATGGAAAGGGGCCACAGAATTTTCCGCATTATCAGGCAGTAAAAAAAAAAGCAAGTGTGAATGAGAAAACAATTCGTTTTGATGAATTTGGGAGTCGGCGACAAATGATACGGTTTCATGCCATGTCAACGATATCTCCACATCGGCAGCATGAATTAAGTAATGCCACTTTGCCCCACGGCTTATAGCATCGCCCGCACTGTGACAAAGCTGTCATAAAAAGCGCGGGTAGCAAGGAGTGAATGTTTCACCTCTCGCTCCAGCGGGTCACCCAAACTTGAGATTACGCAACCTCCAATACTAAACGTGCAACAAGACGGCTTACATGATGCCACTCCATCTCGGCACACCCACTCTTTGCACATGCGGCAGATTACCTCTAAAGCAAGGTGTGCGGTGCGTATGTGCTCAGCTGCGCCTACATCCATGTGCAGCCAAGGCCGAGACATGTGCCAACTCACAGCTCACGCTCTGAGGCTCCATGTTAAAGTACACTATCTCCGGGACCAGCCCACTTTCCTCGGTACTCTCCTTGTAGCATGGTATGCAACTGACTTTATCATTGCCCAAGTCAATGATTCATTAAGATTTCTTGACGAGTGCAAACACCAACCTCATCTTAATGCACACCAACATGACATGACATAGCCATAGGTGTGTACGATTGCATAACATGCAGTCGCTGATGACGTCATTGTCTGTGTTTCTCTCGCTTACTCTCGTCCTCTACATATGTAGAAACCAACAATTGTCATGTCACAAACTTTAGCCAAACAGCTGCCATAGAAATCGTGCTGGTTCTGCCATATGATCATCTTCAAGGGGGAGACATGGTGCTGCTGTTGTCACAGACACGTATGCTCGTGACTCATGCACTCAAGTACTCAATTTACAAAAACATGTTGGTCCATCTGGTATCGCTTTGCAGAACCCCAAGCAATGCTAAATAGTAGCCAGGTACGTCCAAAATGGTTTACATAACATCGATTCCCACAGTGCATGGGATCTGCACAATTTTTCTTAAATGATAATAAAGATAGAATAGCTTTTCTCTTGAAATGAGCATTCATGTATGAGGGGTGGCAGCTGTGCCCTGAAGAATTATTGTTGTGAATAATCTGAGTACATACGCTACCATGCTGGGTTCTGTTCATTCTGTCTTTAGCACTTTGGTGGTTAGGGCCCCAAATTGCAGCTCCATAAAGGACAAAAGGTTGTAAAGGGTGCAGCCTTGCTGCTACTCCTACTCCAAAGCATGCATCAACAGCACTGCAGAAATTGAAAAAAAAAAAATCCAGCATTGAATCGCTTATAATGGAACTGAAAAAACAACCGGCACTTCAAACAGCTTCAGCACATTCCACACGGCACGCAGGCCACTTTTATATCCGACATGGGGGTTGGCGCCTACATGTGCGAAAGTTTTGTCGTTGGCTATTGCATTGGCACATGGCCTGGGCAAAAAGCTTACAAGGTCTAATTAGCATTTCGTGGATGTCAGTGTTGATGTGTTCAGGAGCTTTCTCCAGTTTTTATAACAAAAAAATCGAATCCTTTTAAAAACAATCCTTTCCTTAATTTTTCTTTTTTTTTTCAAATCTATACATCAGGATTAGTAGGTTGCCATATTTCATCTAATTATATTTCTTGATATCAGTCAAGGTGTTAGGTGCTTCTTAGTAAATGTTAAATGCTTTGTTTCTTTATAAAATTTAATTTCATGGCCCATCTCTTACAGCAACTTCAAATGGCTTTCAATGCACCTTTTCAGTTGTTTCTGTTGTCTTATCTAAGTTATGCACAAATAAGATAAGGAGGTCACAGTAATACTTGAATGGATCAACATTGGGTGAACAAGGTGTAGGGTCTTATATGTACTCTTGGGACAAAGGAATGACAACACAGTAGTGCAGACAATCATAGGGCATTTATTGCACCTTTCATACACCAATACCAACTAGCCAAATTACTACCAATAGAACATGCCGATGGGTGCGTATGAATCGAGGGCGTCCGACTCAGCACGACAAGATATCAAGCGTATATGTTTGCTTCCATGCTGGGCACCAACGCCTAATCGTTTGCCTGTCCAGTCACGCGAATAGTGGCGCGTTCGAACAGTTGAGTTCGTCCGTCCCGGTGCCCCATTCCGAAGCCTCGCAAGATGGCCCTGCAGAGCGTGCAGAGAGGTGCGCGCCAAGTCCATGCACTCTGCCAACCCAAAGCCAAAGCGGAAGAAGCTACTCCCTTTTGCGCCCAGCTAACCTTGCCTTTAGGTGGCATTAACAGCGCAACACGCGTGCCATCTCTCATGCTATTCTGCAACGACACCGACTGCCGGCAGCGCTTAGCTACGTGGTGAAGCCGGATTACAGGAGATTCAAGAGCCATGCAGGGAAAACAACACAAGGGGGTGCAAGAGAAGAGAGGTGCAATTTATTTTCTCGCATTCAAATTCGTTTTTTATCATTGCCCAATAATTAAAAAAATTGTATGGCCCCTTCAGTGTAAGAAAAATTTGTTGGTGACTTCTTAATTGCATAAAAGATAAAATTTCAATATACAGTAAAAAAAGCTCGTTAAACCGTAGTTGGCCGGAGCTCGGAAAAAGTACATACTAAGTGGTAGTACTGCTTAACCAAAATAGTGTGAGATTGCTTACTTACCTGTCAGAAATGGAACTCGGAGAGAGTACGATGAAAGGGCAAAAAACGTGCACTGTTTATTTACTTTGCGCGACAAAAGTCTTATTTTCATTTGATGCCGCGGTGGCCTAGCATTGATGACGGTGGCCTCAAACTCGCTCAAGCTATCAGCCAGCTTTTCTGCCAGCCCCTCTTCTCGGCAAACACCAGCATGAGGCTAACGTAACGGGCAACATCTGTCACTCTCAGGCCTTAATCACCCGTGCTGTTGCTTTCCGTCTCATCCTCATCACTATCGTTAGGCGACACTTCTGCAATAACAGAGGCAACGATGGCAAAGAGTCGAACCTCATAGCCAACGTATTTTCATGGTTGCAGCAGCATTGCCAACCAACTTCTCCTTCGCATTCCAAATGCCACACACCATAGTCTATAGTATATCCCTCTCATGTACCGGTGCCGACTTCTTTGTGCCACGTTCGATAGCACAAAGATGTCCAATATTTCTTCTATGCTGAGCACCTGGTTTTTGTCCAAGTTTCGGCATGATGCAAGTCCTAGTTTCCACGATGCCACAACACAGGTCTCAATGCTCTCTGGCACAGCGCCGAAACGATGTTGATGTTAATGTGGCTTCACCCTTCCAAGCACTCTCTGCATTTGCACTTGTAGGTCGTTCTGATCTCTGAGGCTCATTGTTCTGCCGGGTCGACCTATTGCCATAATTGCGCAATGAAAAGAGGAAACACTACATGTTAACCAATACGTACACAATAAGCTGGTATGGTTTATATGGATACAAAATGCGTTATGTTCAATGGCCACTGTGTCGGGAATCTGACTTTGCTACGTTTAAAGTGAAATGACTATTTAAGCAGGTACAGTATGACAAGGATAAAAAAATTTGATATTACAGAGTAAAATTTCGAAATTACCAACTTCATTATATCGAGGTTTACATATGGTTGAACTTGAGCCTTTCTCTTGTCTGAAACAAGAAAGCAAAACAGTGGCTATGCCAAAGGTTTATGGCTTGTGCATCAACAATTGGCTAACTAGTTAAATGTTAACAGCCCCACCAACCTTGTGTGTCATTCAGGGACAGCAGGTGCTCAGATGCTGCATGAATAGAGAATCGCAGAATGCCACAGATATGACAAGAGTGCTGAATGATCACAGCAACAGTAACGCCATTTAACTGAAATTTTGAAGCCATTTTCACCAACACGTTCACTATGCTTAGGATTTGTTGACACTGGGACATTCCGTGTTAGAGTAGCACAGAGTTTCCTGCTGCCTCATTGCCACATTGTTCACATTGCATGCTCATCGCACTGCCAGAACTGCCAGCTCTTGAAGTACTGTGATAACAAAGAAAATGTGCCATATTTTACTTTCACTATGATCTTATGAGTATGCACCACTTTTTAGCACTTTAGCTTGCGTCAGGTCAGTGCATTTTTATTTTTAGCACCAGTTCATCCTTCATAACATTATACTTGTGCTTGGTATTGCGCTTGTCATACAGAACTGGGTAATTTCTGCTACGATCACGAAAGCCAAACCTGGTCCGTCCAGCAGGTCTCGGCGGCTCTTGAAGGACAAAGGCCGAGCGAAACCGACGGAACGTTGCCCCTCAGGGCGACCGACCGCGGGAGTAACACGCGCTGGAGTTGAGTAGAGACCACCCGCTGAGAAGACGTCAGGGCCCGCGTCACGGCGCCATTTTGTCATGGTGTCGTTCTGCAGGCGACTACATGAAGTTGTCTCTCTCTCTCTGTCTCTCACAGTCTATACTAACATCTCCGCTGTCATGGCAGTCGACACAGCCTTTTGATACGACAGCAAGATGCCAAGTTCGAACACTGTCAGTGCCATCCAAAGAGTGCTGCAAAGGAAGACTCACTCACTGGCTCGCATTGTGATTGGTCTGTGGCAAAAGATTCTGATGGCAGTAGCAGAAACTTGTCTGGTCTGGAAACGAATGGTGTGGAGAGGGCCTTTTCAGTGTAATTTGCTGCCACCAGATGAGTTTCTGCACCACTGTAGATGCCAGATCTGTCAGTGTGAACGAGCCTTTACTTCCTTAGTTTCCCATCACATCAATGCTTCAAATATGGTCAAACCTCGTTATAACAAAGTTGTACTTGCCGAAAAAAACTTCGTTAAATCGTGAATTTCATTAATTCAGGGTTTTGAAGCTTCAGTGGTAAAAACAATTTTACTAATTTCCAAAGCATTCCTGATGGATAGTAGCTTGTTAGTAAGCACTTATAAACGAATCACAAGATTGGGCCATAATAGTGCAAATTGCGCGAAAAGCAAAGCACTGACGTGGCTCCCAGGATGCGAGATTTGCATGTGTTGCGTCACACGGCACCATAAATTTTGATGCCATGCCATATCATACTTTGTGCTCGCAGCCACCGCCCAGAAATTAAAAACAAAATTGTGAAATCATGCGAATATTCATTCTGTGCAAGAAAATACAAACAGGAAGAAAGGTCAGAGTTTAGGCAGAAATGTGGAGCATTGATTGCAAGTTGCAATAGCAGAGAGACAACTACATGAACTGAGGTTTGTAGTTTTATCGCTGTCACGAGCTCTCAGGCAAACAATCGCAGAGCTCACTCAATCACCATGACCTCTTTCACAATGCGAGCAAATGCTTCGCACCATATCTCGGAAACTTGAGATTACGCCACCACCAACATTAGATGCACCAGACCCCAATGTGCACCAAGGCACCAGCTGTCCTGGCTCATCCTTCGCACTTGCAGGGAGAGATTACCTCTAAGATGCGGCTCATGGTCCACGCATGGACGTGCTTAATTAGGAGACATGCACGCTAAGAGGAGAGAGTAGATAAGCATGCGTTTCTGCCCCTCTACCCCCCAGCTTATCTTTAATCACATTTTTGCGTGTTCTTCCCTCCACATCCCTCTTGTGTAGAAGGAATTGTCAGCTCTTGAGCGCTACAAGCTGCGGCACGCCCCACGGCTTTTGCAAGTTGTTTACCAACGCGGCAAATGCCACAGCGGTGTTCCCTGCCTACCACATGCCGGCGCATGCACTTTGATTGAATTTTTGCCACTCAAAGTTTTCATGCAGAAGGACGCCTAACTTTTGCCTCGCCCAGCATTTTTATAGTCTTTTGCTAAACTTAATAGCCATACAGGCTCCAAGTACATGCTTGAAATGGCCAAAAACATTGTTAAATCGAAACCGTGTCATGAAATTACTTCATTGTCATGAAAAGAATGCACGGTATTCAGTGAAATATTGTTGAAATGAAAACATTGCATTGTGAATTTCGTTAAATCAACATTCATTATATCAAGGTTTTGACTACATTTATAAAACCTTTGTACAACTGTTGACTTCAGAGGCATAGAAAGCATACGTGAGCTGAAATCAAGCTGGAATGTATAAGTGCTGGCACATGCTGTTAACACAGGAGGCGATGATTACATAGTGGTTTGCTAAGAGAAATTTATGTTTTATAGAAGAGCCAGAGGAGAAGCCTTATGAAAAATGTAGAGCTACGGTCTGAAGGGCATCGTGTCCTTTGGGCTTCTTGTTCTCGTCGTGCGTCCTTTTAGTGCTAATTAAATGCAGGTCAATTCTGGAATACCCCTTGAGCCCTCTGTAGCATAAATCTAACCCTCATAAATACCCCTTCTTGTGCACGTTGACAACCACTTTTCAAGTTTTCGTCAGTTTGGTATCCGGTTTTTCATTAGCCAGAACTCTGGGTAAAAATGCATTGGAATGCTGTATTTTCTGGCTTACATGCTTTATGAATCCTGGAACATTCTATTCATTGGGAAAAGTTATTGTTACCATAGTATTGAGTCAAATTCATTGGTGCTATTGTTGTATGGTGATTTTATTCGGCAGATGATAATACAGCGGGTCATGTTACATGACGCCAGTGGCATAGCCAGAAATTTATTTCAGGGAAGGGCGGCGGGGTCTCTGCCAACAATTGCCACTCCTCCCCCACCTTTGGCTCTCTCTCTCTCTGTCTGTCTGTCTGCCTGTCTGTCAGTCCGTCTGTGTGCGCGTGTGTGTGTGGGGGGGGGGGGGGGATGTACACCAAGCAAAGACAAACTCCTAGCGCTCTCCGGACAAAAATTCTTTAAAGGGACACTAAAGGCAAATACTAAGTCAAACTAAAGTGATAGATTAGTGCTCAAGAATCTCTAAGGCATCCATATTATCATGAACAGAGTCTTAATAATCGAGAAATTGAGGTAAATGCAAGGACATGATTAGAGACTCTTCCGGGACATTCAAGCACTTGCCCGATGACAAAAGCACTCATCAGTTAAATTCTGTCACTAGTACTCAACTACTCATAGCAAAAAATATCCTTATGTTGTCTTATAAGATGAAATAAAATTCAACTTGTCCAATCCCATGTCATGTTTAGATGAAAAAAACTCATTGAAATTTTTGTTGACATCGCGGGCGGTCGAAAGGTTTCGTTTTCGCTCCACTCTGTGCCGCCCACACTTTCGCGTTTTAATACTTTCTTGATCATGTAGTGCTATGCTGGTTTTGCTGGCTCGTGAAACTCGCACAAACTGCAAGTAGCAGAGAATTCAACTACCATGTGATGTCGCAGGATGCCCAAACAATCTACGCCACTTAACGAAAAAGCAGCTGCAGCGGCGAATCCCCCACTCTGTCTTGGCTCGGTTATGGTGACAACTTTTAGCCACCATAGCTTGGTGCCGCCGTCTGTCGGGCACTGTCTTACTCACGATGATGGCTTATGCAATGTCACCATTCCCCCGGTTGGGTCACAGGAAATTTTAATTACGAAAAAGGTCTTTGGATCCTTCAAATGCAATTTTCTCGTAAACTAAGTCATTTCTTGGCATGAAACAAGCGCTGCGAGGTTACTGGAATGGTATTGAAACAGTCCACATTGACTTAGTATTTGCCTTTAGTGTCCTTTTAAACAATAAGGATGCACATTTTTGCATTGTCGAAACAACACTTTGCTTAACTTCTGACAAAGGTTTTTCACTACTAAAGCGTGTAGCCACTTCGCATCAAATTATTTTATCATCCTTATGCTATTTTTAAAAATGATGATATTAAAAAAAAACTCAAATTTCATTTACGAATTGATGCATTTATATAACCCAAGTCGATGACCTGCTGGTACATGACTTGGAAAAACTAACAGCGCTAGAAATGGGGCCAAACAAAAACAAGACTGTGCACTATCGTGTGTCTTGTCTACAGGCCACACTTGTTGCAGCCCACGTAACAGTAGAGATCAAGGTTGTTTTCTAGCCCGACCTTCTAGTGAGTGGTAGGGCCGTGGCTACGTACGAGAGAGAGAGAGAGAGGGCGGGCACTATTTTGCAGGTTTCCTAGCACTCAGTCGCGCTTTCGGCATTGTTGCCAGGCTATATCATTCTAGATTTTAAAAATACAGGAAGGAAGCTTTGTGCTAGAACTTCGATTGTATCATATGGTGCAAGTCTCACTCACTTTTGGTGACCTGCTGTCTGACTTGTTTGAAGGAATGTTTGGAAGTAACTTGCGATCATGGTATTGTAGTCATGACACGACACATATTGTTATTTGATCACACTGAGGAACTAATGAGGCAGGCAGTCCGAAGCATGGCTACGTCCTGTTGAGAAGCCTTTGTGAAGATTACGGCATCCATTGTTCGCAGTAAAATAAGGGCCAGCTGGGAGCTCCGAGAGATTTGAAAGCGTTGTGTCTCCTGACACCTGTTTATTCTGAATATTGTTGAGACATTTACCTAGGATGGGTTCTCCAGAGCAAGCAGCACATGTTACGACGAGGTAGGTGAGCCTCAGCTAGGAAATTGGCCACGGCCGTCTGGCATTGAGCCATCGGGCAATGACGAGACACTCTCCTTATGTCCATAATTATCTGCTAACTTCGTTCTTGACGCTTTTTATGTGTGTCCTTCCCCCTCGTCTTTTCCATCACCCCTTTCCCCTTCTTAAGTTTCTTTTTCATTTTTCACTGTCACACTCTTCAACATTCACCGGGTTGTTCAAGGGCATAGCAGCCCCGAACATGCCTATATTTCTGTTTTTGCCTACCTGCCCTCCCACTTATTTGTTGTGGCAGTTTCTTAGCTTCCCTTGCCCAGCACTTCCGTCCTTCATATATTTTGCCGTGCACAAATCAGCATTCTGTAGGTCTCTTGCCCCCTTTCCTACCCTGTTTTCATTCTTAACAATGTACTCAAACTAGCCCAAGAGCAAGCACTTCTCAATTTTATTATCATAATTATTGAAGTCAAATACAAGGGAAAGAAAAAGAAGAAAGAAGATGGGGGTACTTATGCATTTCCTAGACGTGCAACTCGCAACGTTTTCGGTATGCCTTTCTTCCGCGCAGCATGGTCAACGATTCTGTCAAATACCAGAAGTGCGAAGCTCTTTGATGGCACAAAGTCCTGGTTGGGAGCAACAAAGTATCCAAGTTTTATGCAAGCACCCATCCCACCTTTATCTGTGTGTAGAATTTTAGTGCTGATCCCCCCTCAGCAGATATGGTTAAAGGGACTGACAACTGGCCAGAATGTGTTGAGATGTTATGGAAATGAAATGACCATGATTTATAGTAATGGAATCAAGCATAGTTGTTTGCGATTTAAGTAGGAATTATAATTTTAAATTGCCAAAGGAAGTCCCAAAAACCAGCAAGTGGCAAGACCTGGCTGTGAAATCTTGGTACTTCGGATGTATTCTATGAGATTACTGTACGTAAGTCGACTGTTATAAAGTACATCATAATTATCTATTAAAATTGCAGTTGGTATATTATTAGACACTTGCGCATTACTCTATGCTTTGGAAATCAAAAACGTACGTGTAGCTAGGGCAACACGCTGAACTCCGTATTGCGTGTAAAGGCGTAATTTCATTTTCGATCCGATTGGTTTTGTTTAAATACCATAGCAGTCCGACAGAAAACCACTAAAACATGTAGCTATTATCTTTAACAATTCGGAAAACATGAATTGCAGCAACATCGACTTTATAAACAATATAATACTTTGTCATAGCTACAGCCGCACTTGTCGTCTGCCTCCCACTAATGCTGGCGTATAATCACTATCACGCTCACCTATCACCATTTTCAGCATGCTTCCAGTGAACAACTACATTCTCACTACAGAAAGAAAAATTATGATAAAAAATTTTCCACTGTGTTTTCTGTATGAGCACTTCATGATTAGACACTCTGACCGGTAAGCTTTCCATTGCACTAAAAAAAAATTGGTATCATGAAAATAAGTTGTCAACCCCTTTAACACGACCCAGAATGAGGCAGAGGCACGCCATGAGCGGAGCCGCAATGTTCTGTGCATGGGAGAAGGGATCGCCCCCACGACAACCCCATCTTTCGGACCGCCACTAGCCCTCACCTTGCTTTCACATTCAAGCTTTCCCTTTCATCCATGTCTCTCTTTTGAAGCCGACCTCATGAAACATAATGTTCTGTGGGGAACGGGGAAAGGGGTAGGAGGTTCGTCCGAAAATTTCAGGAGGGGGAGTTGACAAGCCTGGCTACACCAATGCATGACGCAGTATATTTGTATAAAGCTGCTTTCTCATATTTAACCATAAACAGTTTTTATGAGTGTCTTTGAATTCTTTTGGGTGCCTCACAATATTATGTCTCTCTATTGTTCTCCAGCTATGGACACCAGCCAAAAGAGTTTCCAAGGATGACTGGTTAGAATGGCTGAGGAGGTTAAGCATTGAGCTTCTGAAAGCCTCACCATCTCCAGCCCTTCGCTCCTGTTGGTCCCTGGCTCACAGTTACAACCAGCTCCCCAAGTGAGAGCAGTTGGCACACTTTTTGCCCACGTTTACAAGCATTCAACCATACTTAATGGTATCGTAAAAGTTTACACAAACATGATCGGTCGCAGGAATACAGGAGCAATTTGTTTTTTACCTGAAGAGAGCATACTATTTTTTTTTTTTAATGGTATGCCTTGTATTTTATATATGTGTCCAACTTCCTAATGTGCCATCATTATGCGATTTAAAAGTAAGTAAATCTGTATTTGCCCTGAAAAACAGGCATGCTTGCTGCCATATGTGATGACCATGGTATACCTGCCAACACTCCATAATTTTCCAGAAAGTATATATTTGGGCTTATGTTACAATTTCACTAATGTTGCATCAGATTTATAAAAAATAAGCTCTCTTCCTGAAAAAGTTTCACTCGTTGGTGTCCAACTTTTTTATTGAAATACTTCTGGTAAGGAAAGGATGCAAAAATGGTACTTGCTTCAAGAAAATTTGTAATCGAACAAGTTCCTGAAGCAGACAATATCAACAGCAGAAAAGTTGCAGAAGAAGTCACTGTGATCTATAAACAATGTGTTGCTTATCAGTCTTTGCATTTCCAAGTTTGCTGTTGCTTGTTTGCTGCATCTAATGTAAATCATTGTTAATCAAGTGCATATGTAATGTACTTCAAAAAATGTGGGCTCAAGCTTGCAATAAAAAATGGGCACTACTATTCTCCTCGTTCTCATATCAGTGGGACTTTTACGAATGGTATAGTTCACAGGTTGGCAGATATGCCATGGGGTTTGGCTCATTGTAGAGTAACACTGTTCAAAGGTGAAGCCAACTTTTGACATTGGCTTACACTCTCTCACTCTTCTACTGTCTCAGTCCAGAATGAATTATGAGTTTGCCAAGGTAGCCCTCATTAGAAAAATCCACAGCGAAATCTAGAACCCTTTTCTTTGGCCTCTTTCGCAGACTTAAGTGCCATCTTCCAATGTGAAGTATCGCATATTTCTAATGCCACTCATTAATTAGCTTGGATGAATTATAGTGCTAATGCTTATCAACCATTACAGGCCTCGTCAGCTAACTTTTGTTTTGTGGTTTTGTTTGTTTTGCTCTCATCATTCTTTGCCCTGTCGCAAAACTGTCATGTAAGCTTTCTTTACCAATACTCAGTATTGGGGTACAAGAATCTGACCTCCCACCTTTTATTTTATCCCAAACTTCATTGTTGCTCTGCTCAGGGACCTGTTCAACGCTGCTTTCTTGTCCTGTTGGGTGTGTCTCGGTGAGAACGACCAGAAGGAGATAATAGAGAATTTTCAGAAGGCCCTGATGGACCAGGATATTCCTGAGATCACCCAGACTTTGCTCAACTTGGCCGAGTTCATGGAGCACTGTGAGAAAGTAAGCGCACAGGGGTCTCATATGAGTTGTATCCGAAAGGCAACTGCAGCAAAATTCTGCATCCCATAAAAAGACTAGTTTAAGAGAGTGCAGGTATAAAGCCGCCTTTGTGCAGAACACTGTTTTACGTACAACTGCATGCATTGCAAAAGGCATAATTGAAAAAAATAAATAAAAGAAACCTAACTGAAAATGATGCAACATTTAGAATGTTGAGAACCAGCACTGATCGTTGGCATGACCTCGGAAATTATGTGTTGCCTGGGGCATGTTAAAATTCTCAGAGGCCATGCTCAGTCTGGGATTTGCCACATATCCACTAACCGCTAGGTGCGCACCTCATCTGCCTAGGTGCATTTAAAAGGCTTCTAATGATTGTGACGAGCATGTGATGCCCCCTCGGGCATAATGTTCGTTGGCCCGACAGGTGGCCCGCGAGGCTCGGTGGACCAACGAAGATTATGCCCGAGGGGGTGTCGCATGCTCATCACAATGAGAAAACTTAAAAATTACCAGCCCTGCAGCTCTGCCGAAATTGCTTTAATGCTATATGCTACTTGTATACAGTGCAGTCCACTTGTAGGGATACCACATATAATGATATACTGTATATACTCGTGTAAGATCCGCACTATTTTTTTCATCAAATTCTCTCAGGTGTGGGTTACGCACAAGTCAGACCTATAGCTACACATTAGCACACTGTAGTGCCACTGTGGTGTCAGATAATTTAAAAACTGGTGGCAGATATCAACATTTTATTTCACTATTTATGACCGCTTTCAAGCTAATCACTCTCAGACAAGCTCAGCTCATCAGCACTCTCACCACTGTCGGACAAGTTCGCTTCATCAGCGCATTCCTAAAGCTGATCATCCTCTGTACTGTCCATGGCATTTGATATCCCCATGACACTAAAGCTCTTTGCGGTGGTGTCCACTGACACAGGAAGCCACGCATCCAGAATCCAACTGTACACTTGCTGAAAAGACAATCACTTCACTCACCCTGTCAGAGTTGTTTCGTGGTTGACCATGGCCATCTACTCGGTGTAGCACTGCGAAAACTCTGCCTTGAATGGCCAGTTTATGCAAACATTGAGCGGTTGCAGCATGGTTGTCAAGCCACCAGCAATCACGGCCAAGTCCGTTCAGCGGTTGGCCAGCCTAGTCTTCACTCAGTCTGTTAACACCAGTTAGGTAGGTAGGTAGTTAGGTAGTTGGCACTTAAGAGTGCCAACTTATGCATTAAGGCTATGAGAAAAAAAAACATACAGTCGAACCTCGATATACCGAACAGCACGATGATCGTGAAATAGTTCGATATAGCCAGAATTCTATATAAAAAAATTACGTAAAAAATGCGTCAAAAGCTTCTGCAAATCAATCAATGAACCAAGGGCGCGATCGGACATCGTTTATTGTAGTGCGAATTTGGTTGGGCCGCGCGCAATTGGCCTAGGTCGTGCCGACTACGTCTGCCGTGAGCGCGCGGCAGAAATCAACGTGCACTCCGAATGACAATCCCCGATCGTGCTCCAATCATGGCGCAGTAAATACTCACTTGAAGGCTTCACACAAAGTATTTATTTGGCTGAAAGTACTGCAGCAGTGTAGCCTGCTTCTTATTGGCAGCCGCGTGCTTAAACACGGAGTCCTCAACATAGTCTAAACGATCCTCAAGCGATAGGCCGGTGCCCTCTATCGCACTGCAGTAATGGTGTAGTATGGCCAAAGCAGTTACAGCCTCAGTTGAAGTTGGGAGCGGGGCAACATCAGCACCTCCAAAATCAACCTCGGCAGCGTCTTCATTTGGCCGCTACTTCTACTGCGACCTCCACATTCGTCAATCGAAGCATTTTGAAACACTGTCAGTAACAAAGTATTAAGTGGGGTCTGCCAAGGCATCTATGAGTGAGCACAGTGAGCACGCACATCATTGTGCGGGGTGTCTACCAACCGGGAAAACCGGGAATTCTCAGGGATTTTGAGTAGTCTGGAAAAACTCAGGGAAAACTTAGGGAATTTGTGCCTCTATCAGGGAAAATTAGCTGTAATGTTATTGAAAGGGTCGAAAGTCGCGGTAATGCTGGCTCGAGTAACAGACAGGAATTGTAACGAATCGTCTTTGGCGCCCTGTCGTGGGCTGGAGGAGTTGCCAGTGTACACTCAACGACCGACTTTCCGGATTCCCAATAATTTGGACGGCTTTGCGGCACCACCGCATACCCTATAGAGTCAATGTATCATAACGTCTGAAATTTCAGATGCAAAATCTTTTCGCCGTCCGATGTTCTGCCCGTCTTGCCATAACCGCAGGTCCCAAACGGCATTAATCAAAGCCACCACTGCTGCCATTTTGATTACCTCGCCGCCTGTAACCGGCGCTCTCGCACGCAGATCCGCTGGCAACCGTAGCCACCACTGCGGCAATGCTAGGCCTAGCTGCTTCGACGTTCGCTATTAAGCTTCTTGTCGTTCGGTGCCGTGTTTCTTCATTTCTCCGCTGTCAGCAACAATTTTGGCTTCGAAGCTCGGAAAGCACGGCGCATTGCATAATGCTGGTTCCCGAAAATCAGTTTCGCCTCAGTACAGTGTTGTGACGCGGTGAAGCGTAACAAGCGTAGGAAGGGGCAATTGTCCCGGGACACGGTATGTATTCCTTCATTTTACACGTGTGCACCCGCCCTCACCTGTCACAGTAGGAGCAGCGATATGCCTAATAAGTGCACCGACAGGCATTCAGAGCTTTTTCAGACGTGCCTGTGTCGATTTGAGCCCTTAAGGGCAGTAAAAGACACGGATTTATTTTTTCGGACTGCCTAATTTTTCGGAAGTTCTAGGGGATCCGGAAAATTGGACGTTGACTGTAAATTGACAAGAGTATTCTTCAAATGGTCCATGGGGTGAACACGCGATGAAAGGAGAAAGAGAACAGAAAAGATCGACGCACTGAGGAATGAACGGGGAATTAAGTATGCGACCACTTTTTTGAAGGAGCCTGAGCTCAAAAAACAAAGTGTTGGCTGACGCCGAGATGCAGGTGTCCCTCATCCAAACCAAAATAAACTCTTTAAAGCAGTGAAACACAACACTGAGGCGTCTTTCGCGAGCCTAGAGTATGTCAGGACAGTTGACGTTGACTTACGAGCTGTTGAGAATCTCAATTGTGACAAAGTTCGGGTCTCATACCACTGAGCTAGCTATCAGTTGATAGAAATAGCTCATATTCGAAAATATTTGCTTCTGTATGCATCTCCTTTTTATTTGTACTAGAGAATGTCCAACTTGATTTGCAATTTTTTTAGAAGACATTTTATTTGCTGTGCATTTTAATAACCCCTCCCTTGTATTCTTTCTTTGAATAACATAAACACTACTCCTTAGTATTCAAATTGGATTAAGTCGGTTTTCTTTAAATTTTTTTTTCATATGCTTACTAGAGAGTGACAGCATTGGCGATATGGTTTCAGCCCGTCTTGACGTAACACATAGTTCTGCATCACTCCGGGAATTTCGCAACGGCACTCAGGGAAAACCTGGAAAACTCGGGGAATTTGGAAATGTCAACTTGGTAGACACCCTGTTGTGGATGCAAACCGCCACTTCTCGTGAGGTGCGGCAAGTGCAGAGCACTGCACTGAGGTGGAGTCAGTGCAACAAATGCAATGCCAACGTTGTGCAATGCATCATTGACGTTGTCGAACTAGCCAAGCCGCCGCATGCATACGCAGCTACATTCAAATGGTGCCCTCGGCAGGATTGATGTGTGCAGCTATAGTGCGCAGCAGTCTGAAACGCCCATCGCGCCACTTCTATCTTCGAGGGTGTTGCAGGAAAGCTCACTGCCTGTCAACGGAGTGCACGTGGTCTGGGTTGGCAGACTTCGATATATCCATTTTACGTCCCACCCCATACAATATAAAAAATAAAAAATGCATGTGATTTTCCAGGCGCTATAGAAAGTGTTCGATATACGCAATAATTCGATATATCCGTGTTTGATATATCAATGTTTGACTGTATAATGATGTGTTATTCACCGCATATCAGTTATAATGATCAATATCTTGACTTCTGGATGGCATTTTTCGTGCAGAATAATCGTGAAATTGGCATTCTTAAGTTCCTTAAACAAATGATGGCGAGACAGGGCGATAAATTGGCCTATGCAAATTGGTACCTGCTCCCATTAACCGCGTCTTCCCCATGTGCCGATTGCGAAAGTCACAGAACATCGCTAGTTGGCGCAGCACGCCACAAGATGGGGCCTGCTACCTCACGTCCGCGACGCCAACGATGGAGCTACACGTGAGGAGAGAAAAAAAAAAAGAAAAGCAAGAAGTGATGTGGCACCCACCCTTTGCCCCCTTCTCAGCAAGCATGAAAATGCGCTACGGAAGCTGCAGCACACAGCCCAGTTGATAGGCTGCGCTGACAAAATGCAATGCTGTATTGCTTAAGACAAGCTGCAAATTTTGCAAGTCTCGAAGTCTGAGCTTACAAAGGAGCACCAGGATCATGACGGCTGCAACCAGGAGCCATGCCGATCAATGGGAAAGGTGGGCTTTGTGCGCCTGGGTGAAACCCCTGGAACCAGCACGGTGGAAGCCACTGATATTACCGAGCTCTGGAAGCATGTCGCTACTGACGATGGAACAGGTGGTGCTTCGATCGAGGAGTTTCTGAGTGCAGATAGTGATGCCTCGTTATGCTAAGAGATCTCTGACGGGGCGGTCATTGTCATGACAGACGGCAACGTTGTGCGACGAGGGCGACAAGATTGACAATGACCCATCTTTGACACTGAGCCTGATATTCATGCGAAGTGCACTGTCATCAATCAAGTCATTAATGCACGCTTAATTATTGCCACTAGTGTTAGCGCAGCAGTTGGACACCAAAGTTATGAACCTGAAACTCCCATAAAAGCTACTGCTGATTTCTATTTCAGCGTGCCTAATGGTTGATACACTGTTTAGACGTATACGTGAATGTTTTATTTTTCACAGGCTACATTACAGAATGTCTATTTTTTAGCGCAAGTGGCAAATTTGATTTCAGAGCTACAAAGGTATGTTCAACAGGTTTTTTTTACGGCAGTCCAGATATATAGCGATGATCGGTTATAACAATCAGATTTTTCGTTCTTCATGATATCGTTAAAAGTAGACTGAACTGTACAGTTAAACCCTCTATATGATGAACTTCAGTATAACGAAATTCTCGATATAACAAAGTATCTAACATTTTATAGCTTCTTGTCCATAGAACACCCTGTATTTAGAACTTCAATATAATAAAGTGTGTTTATACATGATTTCAATACATGTATAACGAAAATCTTACTCTGCTGTGAAGGAATTCTGAGACGATAAATGGAAACTTCTGCAGATGCAGATGGTCAAATAGTTCAGTAACAAGTGGCTGCTTGCGAATGCACCTCCCAAATCGTGTGCCCTGTGACTTAGTTTGGTACCACCGATGTGAAGATATTGACACGGCATCAAACCGTACCTTCCATTGCCAACTCATAAATTAATTTTTCTCTCATTTGTATTTACTTTTTCCAGTAGGCCATTAATTTGGAAATACTCGCTGGGAAATATAGTCTTGGTAAGAAAAAAGTCCTCCGTGACTGCACTTAGTTGCATAAAAGGTCAAATTTCAATATAGCAAAATTTGGATATGACAAAACCAATTGCCAATTTTACAAACTTCATTATATCAAGGTTTACAGGTATAACCATTAGTCAATATGATTTCACTGCTGTTGGTCCTGAAAGGGAGCTTTTTGTGTGTGTGTGTGTGTTTGTGTGTGTGTGTGTGTGTGTGTGTGTGTGTGTGTGTGTGTGTGTGTGTGTGTGCGTGCGTGCGTGCGTGTGTGTGTGTGTGTGAAATACACGAAATGCATTTGGTATGAATACGCATTTGCTCACTAATATTTTCGACAGCCTTAGTGAGATTATCATCATCGATTATCAAGATTATCATCGGCCTTAGTGAAGATTAGAAGAACTGGTGAGGCTTATACATTGCTGAATAACGGTTGTGTCCTCTGCTATAGAGCTCTCCTTGATAAGCAATACGATGTAGGATTTCAAATCCATAAGGACATAGCAGGCAACATTGACGAATTCTACAGCATTAATGAGAGGGTAGCTGTAGTCGTAATCAAAGTTAATAAGAGGTATATACAGATTAAAAATAGTACAAGCCCACACTCCAACATCCAGTCACGATGATGAGGAAGTAAACCAGTTTTATGAAGATGTTGAATTAGTGATGAGAAAAGTGCAAACTCAGTATACTGTAGTAAGGGGCGACTTCAATGCAAAAGTGGGGAAAAAGCAGGCTGGTGAACAAACAATTGGCAATTATGGCGTCGATTCTAGGAACGCTAGAGGAGACATGCTGGTAGAATTCGCAGAAAGGAATAAGCTTCGAATAATGAACACCTTTTTCAGGAAGTGTAGCAACAGAAAGTGGTCCTGGAAGAGCCCTAATGGTGAAACAAGAAATGAAATTGACTTCATACTTTCTGCTGATCCCAGCATAATACAGGATGTAGAAGTGATAGGTAGGGTAAAGTGCAGGGATCATAGGTTAGTGAGGGCTAAGATTCACCTCAATTTGAAAAGAGAAAGAGCAAAATTGGTCAAGAAGTAACAGGTCATTCTTGAGGCAGTAAGGGAGTTGACCAATTCAGGTTGATACTTGCAAACAAATATGCAGCCTTAAAACAGAGAGATGATGGTGACATAGAGCTAATGAATGAAACTGTAACTAGGTTGGCTTCAGAGATAGCAATAGAAGTGGGAGGCCAGGCACCAAGGCAACCAGTAGGCAAGCTCTCCCAACTAACAAAGGACCTAATAAGAAATGACAAAAAATGAAGGTGTCCAATTCAAGAGATAAAATAGAATTCATGGAACTGTCAGAACTGATCAACAAGGCAAAGATAAGTGATATTCGAAACTATTACGTGAAAAAAATTGAAGAAGCTGTAAAAAATGGACGCAGCCTGAAATCAGTGAAAAAGAAACTTGGCATAGGACAAACCAAGATGTATGCACTGAAAGATAGGCAGGGTAATATCACCAACAATCTCAAAGATATAGTAAAAGCAGCGGAAGAATTCTATACTGACCTGTACAGTACCCAGAGGAGTCAGGATACCTCAATTAGAAACTGTAATAAACAGGATACAGAAACTCCACCTATAACTCGCGATGAGGTTAGAAGGGCCTTGCAAGACATGAAACGAGGAAGAGTGGTAGAAAATGGAATAACAGTTGATTTAATCAAAGATGGGGAGACATAAATGCTTGGAAAACTGGCGGCTCTTTATGCAAAGTGTATATTGACTGCAAGGGTCCCAGAAAACTGGAAGAATGCAAACATTATACTAATCCACAAAAAGGGAGACATTAAAGAATTGAAAAATTATAGGCCCATTAGCTTACTACCAGTATTATATAAAATATTCACCAACATAATCTCCAATAGAATAAGGGCAGCACTGGACTTTAGTCAACCAAAGGAACAAGCTGGCTTCAGGAAAGGATACTCTACAATGGATCACATTCATATAATTAATCAGGTTATCAAGAAATCCGCTGAGCATAATAAGCCTCTCTATATGGCTTTCATAGATTACGAAAAGGCATTTGATTCGGTAGAGATACCAACAGTCATAGCGGCATCACGTAATGAAGGAGTACAGAACGCTTACGTAAATACCTTGGGAAATATCTACAGAGGTTCTATAGCTACCTAATTCTACACATGAAAAGCAGGAAGATACCTATAAAGAAGGGGTCAGACAGTGAGACATAATTTCCAATCCTATTCACTGCATGCTTGGAAGAAGTATTCAAGCTACTAAACTGGAAAGGCTTAGGAATAAAGATCGACGGCAAATATCTCAGCAACCTTTGGTTTGCCGATGACATTGTTCTGTTCAGCAACAATGCAGATGAGTTACAACAAACGTTTGAGGACCTTAACAGAGAGAGTGTAAGAGTGGGATTGAAGATTAATATGCAGAAGACAAAGATAATGATAAATAGCCAGGCAAAGGAACAATAGTTCAGGATCACCAGTCGACCTCTAGAGTCTGTGAAGGAGTATGTTTACCTAGGTCAATTAATCACAGGTAACCCTGATCATGAGGGGGAAATTCACAGAAGAATAAAAATGGGTTGGATTGCATATGGCAGACATTGCCAGCTCCTGACTGGAAGCTTACCATTATCATTGAAAAGGAAGGTGTACAATCAGTGCAATTTGCCAGTGCTGACATATGGGGCAGAGACTTTTAAACTGACAAAGAAGCTTGAGAACAAGTTAAGGACTGCGCAGAGGGATGGAACGAAGATTGCTACACATAACGTTAAGAGACAGAAAGAGAGCGGTTTGGATCAGAGAGCAAACGGGTATAGGCAATATTCTAATTGACATCAAGAGATAAAAATGAAGCTGGAGAGGTCATGTAATGCGCCGATTCGATAACCATTGGACCATTAGGGTTACAGAATGGGTACCAAGAGAAGGGAAACGCAATCGAGGACGGCAGAAGACTAGGTGGAATGATGAAATTAGGAAATTTGCAGGCGCTAGTTGGAATCGGTTGGCATAGGACAGGGGTAATTGGAGACCGCGGGGAGAGGCCATCGTCCTGAAGTGGATATAAAACAGGCTAATTATTATTATTATTATTATTATTATTATTATTATTATTATTATTATTATTATCATTATTATCATTATTATTTTCAAACAAAATGTTCTTAAACCTGTCTTCTACGAACAGAGGTATTGGCAATTATGTGCTGCCTCTGCCACATCCTTGTAGCTTTGCCCTCTTTTTCATCATTTCTACTGTGCTTGGAGCTGTGCCACCATGTGCACGTGGTGCTACACCCATCATTCGCAGCCCTTCAGTACACTCAGACTTCATATCAGCATAACCTGCCATGGTATCGGCACAGTGGCTAATCATTCATCACAACCAGGCATCGAGACTAGCTTATCAGGGAGTAGGTTCCTTTGTTCGTGTCTCTGCTACAGGCATTTCTTGGTTGTGACATCGAAACAAATCCAGTTGGGTGTTTGTAAGTTCTTAGCAATATACTGCGTGGAAAGGGGTAGGAATTTTGGGAAGTTGAAGGAAACAACAGGTTTGAATGAAACTGAATGTTCCTCCGCTGCATGTACTCCCATAATTTGTCCACCTCCACTTCATTATCCAGGCTTCAAAAAAAATTTGTAATCTTATATTTGCACATCATGCACCGTTCTGCACAAGCCCATCAGCACGGCATGCAATGCATGCTTAGCATGTTTGTTGGCACTTTGCACAGTGTGCGTGGCTGCAATGTGGCTGTAAATTGCATAGAAGTGAGAAAAGGTTAACTACGTCCAAGGCCAAGCTGCTTAACAGCAAGAAATAACATGGCCAAAAAAAAAAAGAAAGTGGTCGCCATTGCCAGCATTGTTTTACACATTGAATGCATGTAACAGTGAAGCTGCACTGAGCGAAGGATATAGCTCCTTAGCTGTTGCGCCAAACTGCATCGAGTAATGGCGTAAATCTCCACATAATTTGTGTATCCCTCTTTCATTTCCAGACCCGGGAAAGAAAGTTAGCAAATTACGTGTATAAATAAGGTAATGTTTTCCTCAGCTGTTCATTGCATTGCTCAGGTATTGCAGCACTGTTTAAAATGAACAGGTTTACTTACAGTATCCAAAAAAGTGTTGCTGAGCAAGTGTCATATTGCATGCTGAGCTATACTAAGAAGGTATAACAATATTTTCCCAGTGCTTGTAGGCTTACTCACTTTATTACTTAGGTTACGGCACAATGGTTATGTCAGCAAACATGGAATATGGCAATGCATATCAGCCTCTAATTTAGGCCAGTGTAATGATTTTATTTCACTTCTGTTACAAATTGTGTAGGAATAAGGGGGACGGCCAAGGGGCGCCACACCTTGGCACACCATGCACTGCTGTTGGCCCACGCCTGCCATCATCAACTGCAGTCAAGTAAAAGCTCGAGGAAACAATGGACGACAACCATGTGCACACTCGCAAAGAATTTACTTATTACAATTGCAACCAGCACTTCGAGCAGGCCTACTAGCTGTAGTTTACATCACTGAGGCTCCTTCAAAGTGAATAATACGCTAGGTAAAGAAGGGTTTCCAACTTACCGATTGGGGTATGGCTGCCACGGCAAAACGTTGTTGACCAACCACATGCGAGAAAACGAGAGGGGTGGTGAAACCTTCCGCACTCGCC
Organism: Dermacentor andersoni; assembly: GCF_023375885.2. Taxonomy (NCBI): domain Eukaryota; kingdom Metazoa; phylum Arthropoda; class Arachnida; order Ixodida; family Ixodidae; genus Dermacentor; species Dermacentor andersoni. The sequence goes on along the minus strand of NC_092816.1, from coordinate 8,195,434 downwards.
ACTTGTTGGTGACCAAAGAGACTCGGGCAATGGTAGGGGAATCTTACATGGCACACCCAGTGACGTTGATAGTGCTTGTGATTCCCTGTGCACTGCCCGCGAGAAGAAAGCTTTCCCCTTCTCCCCGAACCAGCTGGCACTTGTGCGCGACATGATGTTTGCTGTGTGTGCTAACATCATGGGACAGGAGGATTCCCACGACTGTTGATCTCAACTTTTTATTTTTATTTTTATTGAATCGTGACCACAAACAGCTTGGCATCTTCTTGTGTGGTTCACTACAATACAAATTGAATGGTGCATGTAGCAGCAAAAAGGTCCCGAGCACAGTTCGATGTCCAGTGCAATACAGCTAAGCCTTCCTGCCTCGCTGCTGGTGCAAAACCACTCGCTAGCTACTCCTTGTCCAGAGCACAGCTGGTAGACAATGTTGAGCATGAGCCATCCCACTGAGCAGATAATGTCGCCATGCTTTCCGACTACCGCTTGCCTTATGCTCGCCTGAGCGATACGTTCAGTGCGCGTGAGCCATCCCACTCCTCTATTGATCTGTTCGCCGGTCATGTGAGGCTTTTTGCACCTGTCAGATCGGCAATCTAGCTCCTCTCTCTGCTGTTTACTGGCCCCTCATAGTCAGGCACGCATTGGACGGATGAAGTGCCAGTTGCTCCTTCTTTTTGCTCTCTTTGTGCTTTTGGTGAAGGAGTACCCTTTGTTGCGGGGACATATAGTCAGGCTTAAGCACTTGCATGAGCCCTCAGGCCATCTTGCGTGCAGGGCATTTACACTGTACTAGTACAACTGTGTTGTGCTCTACTAGAGAGAGAGTTCAAATATGCTGGCGGGCGTCTTGTTGTGAGCACCCATTTCGCTCTTTGTCCCTCCTGTCAGCCACTCCCGTGAGCATTCACACCAAGTAGAGATTGGTGTCTCAGCCTCCAATGGCTCAAAAGGCGTGAATCCCACGCATTCAGTGGAGACTGGAGCCTCTGTCTCCAATAGCTCGAAAAGTGCAAACCCCATGCACTTAATAGAGACCGGAGCCTCTGTCTTTCATGACTCAAATGGCGCCAATTCGCACTCATTAGAGACCGGAGCTTGTCTCTCCAATGGCTCGAACAGCGCAATCCCCAACCTCAAAGCAATCGCCGTATAGCCAGCTTCAGGAGAGGATGTGGACCCCATTGCCTCCCCTGATATCGTCTTCAGCAAGCAAGAGCTACTAAAGGCTCCATTAAAAGCGATCCATTTTGTCGACAAATTGTTGACGAGCTCAAAGAGCCTAGCTCCCTAAACAAGCGGGGCAGCAATGCCATCGGGCACACACAGACAGCTTCTAGTGCTGTTGACACTGAGTGTGACATAGCTGATATTGTTGTGGGCATGTTGGATACATATCTGCTTGATGCTCGTGGAGTTCTCCTGCCCTATATCCCATCTGAAAACGCTCCTTAGGAGTCTTTCAAAATGTTGGTACTCTGCAGTCTAAGGAAAGCCAAACTGAGCTATTTCTACTACTCACGGTTGGCCAGACATGCAAGTGGCCTTACGACTTTGAAAAAGTGCTACCTGGCCAGGCATGAAGCGTGACACTCTTCAGTATGCCCACTCGCGCCACACGTGCCCATGCATGAAGCCTCGTGTAGGCAAACGCCCCAGGATCGTGCAGCCAAACAACAGTCAGCGACCCTGGCAAATCGTGGCCTATGACATTATGGGACCCTTTCTCAGAAGCTGGCGAGGCTTTCTCCTGGCTATCATAAATCACTTCTTGAAATGGATTGAATTTTTTCCCCTTCAGAAGTTAACTGCATGTGCAATCTGGGGCAAGTTTATCGAGGTTTTCAACTGGTTTGGCTTTCCGGTGGAGCTGGTATCAGACTATGCGTCCTAGTTCACAGCCAAGGTTTTCGTGGATGTGTGTGCTGCCTTTGTCATTAAACACTGCAAGACAACTATCTATCACCCGCAGGCGAACCCGACAGAGTGGATTAACCAGAACCTCAAGCCCTTGCTCGAGGCCTTTGCCTGGCAACACAGGGATTGTGATGTCTGTCTTAATGAGATAGGCATCTCCTTGTGAACCACGGGTAACTGTTCGACTGTATATTCGCTTGCCATAATCACGTTGGATTACGATATAAATTACAACTACAACCTTCTAGTCTTTAACAAACAAAGAAGCCTATGAATCACATTTTGCTCAGTTTTCTACTCATTTTTTAAATAAAAGCAGAATAGGACATTACTGACTCTGAACCATAAACAAGGACAGTTTGTGTTAAACATTGCGACAACCTTTTTTAGGCTACTGCATGTGGTGCAGTCTTGCACTTACTAAGTGGGGATACAGCCCAATTCAGACATATTGTGCGCTAAGAATTATTTGCAGAAATTGAACAAGCATTGTATGCTCTGCTTGGAGGTGCCAAACAAGTGTTGAACCATGGCCCACAACAAATAAAAAGAAAGAATTTCCTGTGCCATTTACATTTGTTGTTACTGCACATTGAGAAAGTGATAACATTCATTAACAACCACAGTGTTGTTGTTAAAAGGCACCATGCTATTGAGCTAGTTCATTTTCCTATACAGCTAAACTTCAATATAACAAAGTCAGTAAAATCGGCATTTTGCTTCGTTACACCCGAATTTCATTATAACGAAAGTCAACCTTTTAAACAAATGAGTATAGTTGTTGATGGATCTTTCTCGCATGGAAGGGACTGCAAAATTATCGAGCATTCGGAAAGCAAATTTGAATAAGAAAAAAGATTAATTTTGTCGGTGATGAAAGATACGGTTTCATACTGTGTTGATGATATCTTCACATCAGTGGTATGAAGGAAAGCCAGCTATGCTTTCACGTCCATTCTGCCCCCATGGCTGATAGTGTCACCTGCAGTTCAACGACGCCATCACTAAATGCACCAGTAGCGGGGAATGAATTGTTTGTCTGCCTCTTGCTTTAATGCATCTCCAAAACTTGAGAATTGCACAACCTCCAATACAACGGGCATAGGAATACAGTGCAACTGATGCCACACCATCTCAGCATTCCCACTATTTGCACACATGGCAGATTACCTCTAAAACACCCCGCAGGGGCATCTGCGTAAGCAGGCATTTGGTGTGTTTCCCAACACCACATACCCGAGCACACGAGGGTTGGACCCTCCCACGTGTAGCCGTGCGCGGCTTAGCCGTGTCTGGGGAAAGGGAGATCTTGGGGGTTGAGCCGATGCTGGGTTTTTGGACTTTTAAGACACCCCCCTTCCCCCGCCGGCGGAAGCAACACACCTCTTTGGCCTCTGCTTCACATAGACGGCACCTCCAGGCTGACCCACCTGGAAGAAACCGGCAGTCGCCTTTTCCTATCTCTCTCTACCCTCATCTTCGTCTTTCTCTTCTACTTTTAATCTTTCCTGTCCTCTCATCTTTTCCATTCACTTTGACTTTTCCTGGCGGCAAGGGTTAACCTGGTGTGGCTGTCCTACCTTGGGTATACCACATTGTGTTATAGTAACAGCATACTGCCGGTGCTGTGCAGACTTGTTTGCATATTCTGCCACATCCCCTTGTTGGGCTCCGTGGTGGGTGGCAGATGCCGTTGCCGAACAAATCAGTTTTTTCCATGGGATCCTCGAACCCTTTTTCAACCGATCATGCCTCGAAAAGGGGTATGCACCGACGCAACCTCGCTATTGTGGCCCAAAAACAAAGAAACTTTCCCGAAATTTCACGTCCTTCACTGTGAGCAATTGTCTACAAAAGCTAGAGCAATTTCACCATTTCTTGTGGTCAAGTGCCTAAAAGAGACCATTGGAACTGGTTATAAGATAACAAAGATGGCAAGTGGGCATTTGCTCCTCAAACTAAAAGACAAGGAACAATACAACAGACTCGCACACCTCATAGCCTTTGGTAACATCCCTGTTTCTGTGAGCGCACATTGAACTATGAGCACAGTCAAAGGCGTAGTATCAGATGAAGACCTAATGACATTGAATGAAGAAGAACTCCTGGATGGATGGAAGGACCAAGGCGTAATCCAAGTGCAGCACATCAAAATCAGATGGAATGACAATGAAATCCCAACGAAGTATTTAATACTCACTTTCAGTTCAACTACTTTACCCGAGACTCTTGAAACCGGCTATGTAAAACTTCATGTTCGACCTTATATTCCGAACACGCGACATTGCTTCAAATGTCAGAGATTTGGTCACGCATCCCAGAGCTGCCGAGGGCAGCTTATGTGCGCAAAGTGCAGCACAACTGGTCACTCTGCTGACGACTGCAATAATGATGAGGTACGTTGTGCGAACTGCAACGGCAGTCACCCTGCATACTCCAGAGCTTGTCTAGCCTGGAAGAAAGAAAAGGAAATAATTACTGTAAAAGTTAAGGAGAATATAACATTCCGTGAAGCACGACAACGGATCTCCTTGTAATTCTTACTGAAAACATCTTTTGCTGAAGTGATGCTACGGGAGGCGGCACAACAACGACCTCTGGCGGCAGCCCGGACCACGCCTAGCGTGCTGAGGCTAATGCCACCCGCCCCTACGGTGGGAGCAGCCAATGCTGCCCTGCCATCTCTCAAAGTGTCCACACCAGTGGTCTCTTCAAGCTCCGGCAGCAGCCAGGGCACCGCAGAGGCCACAGGGGTCTTGTCGACCTCCGGCCTGGTGGGGGCAATGACTTCGTCACTTGAGATGGTCTACGCTACGTACACATCGCTCTCTGGAGCGGGGGTCCAGTGCCTCGCAATAGGCTATGGGCACCAGTCCAAGCCAAACGGCGCAGGTAGCGTCGAAGGAGCGGCGAGGTTCTCTTGACTGCTCCAAAAAAGACAAAACACCAATTTCAAGGCCTAACAAAGGCTCTGTAAAGTAAGTCACTTTCTCCCTTTTGAGACACACAGCACAATTTTTTTCTTCTTTTCAACATGGACGACATAATATAGTGGAATATCGGAGGACTTAAAAAACTTAGATGACGTCCAAGAAATTCTCTGTAAGTTTAGTCCTAAAGTGCTGTGTGTGCAAGAAATACATCTAACTTCCAAACACACCAACTTCCTCCGACAATACCTGACTTTCCAGAAAGACCGCGAGGATGCTCTCACATCATCTGGCGGTGTAGCCATCATTGCTTATAGAAGTGTAGCATGTCAGCATTTGAAGCTCCAAATGGCCCTTGAGGCAGTGGCCGTTCGAGCCGTACTTTTAAATAAACTCATTACCATCTGCTCCTTGTATATACCACCACATTATCAGCTTCACAGATGCGACTTAGAATCATTGATAGATGAGCTCCCAGAGCCCTATCTGATTCTTGCTGATTTTAATGCACACAGTAGTTTGTGCGGCAATTCATGCTGTGATGCACGAGGTTGCGTTATTGAACAGCTGCTTTTTTCCTCTGGAGCATGTCTCTTAGATACGAAAGAGCCCATGTATTTTACTACTAAGTATGGACAGCTGGGCTAGTTGGTTATGATTTGTTGGTATTTGTTGGTATTTTAACCTGGCTAACAAGTCATACTCTGCCATAGATCTTAGCGTCTTATCGCCGACGCCTTTACCCTATCTTAAATGGAATGTGCTTATTAACCCGTATGGGAATGACCACTTCCCAATAATTCTAAGTACACCGAAACAAAATCAACTTCCCCCCCAGGTCCCTCGTTGGAGGGTTGACTCAGCCGATTGAAAACGGTACCGAACTCTTAGTCACATGATGCGGACTGAGATGTCCGGTATAACCATAGATGATGCTGTTACATATTTTACAGCTTTTATACTTATACTTATATACTTGTATATACTTATTTTATACTTGCCTGTAAATGTATTACTCAAACGAGTGGCATGGGTTCCTAGCAGCATGTTCCCTGGTGGAACGATGCATGTAGGCAACCACGGAGGAACCAGAACAAACCGTGGGCGCTGCTTCGCAATTCTCCAACAGCAGAAAACGTGGAAAACATTAAGCATGTCAAATACCAGACAAGGAGAACACGCAGACAAGTAAGACGAGAGAGTTGGGCAAAGTTTATATTGTCACGGGTATAAAACTATTTACACGGTGTATTTACTAAGCGTATATAAATAGCTGCCGAGAATCCCGAGAGGCTCTTACCACTTCGTTGTCTTCATCGTCGAGGACCTTGTTCTCTTTTCCCACCATAACACAACCCCTGCCAGAAAGAGCACCATCCCGGTGCTTCAGACGGGGCCCATCAGTAAGGGCATAGTAAGGCTTAAGGGGGTACGTGGCTTTAAAAATCAACTTCCTATTTCTTCATGGATTTTGATGAAAATTGGCACAAATGTTTAGAATGCCTCCCTGATGCTTCCATAAAAGTTTCAGAGTGATATCTAGAGAACATTTATTCAATTTAACTGAGCAGAATTTTTCACCCTCTAACTTTCTGGAGAGCCTGGGGAACTTAAAAATGTGATAGAAGGCTTGTGAAGTATTGACTGCATAGCTAAATGTGGGCTGAAGGTCGTGACGTTCTTGCATTTTTCTTTTTTCGCAACACAAATTTTTTGGAGGGCCATATTTTGTTACCTTTGCATCAAGTGCACTTTCGGGGTAGACGAATAGCCATATCGTAAACTTACAAAAGGTCAAGATAAAAAAGCGAGAATGTCACGACCTGCACTGTAGCCCAAGGAACGTTACAAAAAAAAAACGGAGTCAAAATATGTTAAATGGTAACAAAGAAATCAGCTCCTGAAACTGAGCAGAAAGGCAGAAAAACAGTTTTGAGAAAACGGCTCTCAAAGTTTTACCTTCTCCTTAGTTCTCTAAAAGGCACCAAATTTGTAGTCTTTGGGGTGTTTTGTGATGTGGGGTTTCTTGTACATGTGGCCTCTAGTCTGGTGTGCTTCCCCCCCCCCCCCCCCTTTTTCTTTTTATAGGGCATTCTTTGCTGCTGCTGCTCTACAAAGAGCATGGTACCTAAATTTCAAACCAAGTGGTGTGCAGAACTCTGTGTGGGCATGAATATAGTTCCAGTGTATATCCAGGGAGCCTGTACCCACAGGCTGCCTGATTGATAGCAGCCTCCAGTACAATCAGTGAGGAATTTTTTTTTTCTTTTGGTAGAATTGACCATGTTACTGAATGAAGGCTCTGAATGTCGGCAGCCTCCCAAGTCATCTTTACTTGACAATGGCTGTAGAACTTAAGATCAGAAAGGCAGTGATAGATTTGCAGCTGCTAGGTGCTTTCCAGAATTGTACTTTTGTATGATGCCTCAATCACTTCTGCGGCCAGGTGTCTGTGCCAGCCCAAGGGGCCTAGTGAAGAGAGCTCATGATGAGGTTCTCTTTATGAAGGAGTGGTATGATAGATATTGTTGCGAGCTATTGTGACAATATTATAATAGAGTGAACGCGCAATATGCTTAGTTGCGGGTCCGATGTACGAAATGCCTAGCCGCAGATACAAGGGGCCGACGCGCGAGGTACCTAGCTGCGCAGTCCGAGGGGCCGACGCGCGAAATTCCTAGCGGTGGGCTCGAGGAGTTGACACTCGATAAGCTTATTCGCGCAGTTCGAGGTGCCAACGCTTGAAATGCCTAGTCGCGGGCTCAGAGAGTCGACACTCGATGCGCTTATTCACACAGTTCGAGGTGCCAATGCACAAAATGCTGCTGCGAGGGTTCGAGAAGTCCGGGCGTGATGTGCTTGATTGCCGAGTCGGAGACTCCCTAGGCGCGAAATGCTTAGCCGCGTGTCTGAGGATTGCATGCGCGATGTGCTTCGTCACGAATTACGAAACACCGAGTGCTGAAAGGCTTAGCCGCATGTCCGAGGATTCCGCGCATGAATCTTGGTCGTGAAATCCGCGTCGCCGATGCTCGGAATGATTAGCCGCGAGTCTGAAATGTCTAGAAGCATAGAGATCGGCCACGCTAGTGCGATGTCAGCGTAGCACCCGTTTTTACACGTCGAGATTACGGCAAGTGGAGACGTCCAGACTCGCGAGGTGCAAAGAGCCGAACAGACGACGCGAGCGCCAGACCAATGGCGGACCGGGCTAGAGTCACGTGGCGGGTGCGGCCAATCGCAGACTCCGGCACGACCTTCAATCATTTGCTTTTTGTACGCTTGTTCCTGTATGGAGAAGATAGCTGAAGCGGCAAATTTGAAGACGGAGAAATGCACTTTCCAACGAGACCAAGATAGCGGTGCCCAGTCGCGCCGTTCCGGAGATATTGTGACTTGAAAAACGCCATTCTTTCTTGATTTCCACGAGATTTTTCGCCACCTTGGCTGATAAAACGAATTTTTAGAGCACTTCTAAGTGGTTTACGGTGATGATATTTGGGTATCAGATAGGAAAAGAGTTATAGAAACTGAAAATGCGATTTTCAAAAAATCGATTTTATGGCAATTTTTCGTGATGCGAAAGCCACGTCCCCCCTTAAGCCGAGAGACATGTACGACATCAGGTGATGTGGAACCAGGTGGTATGGCGGAGGTCTCAGAGATTATCTTGTAAGTGGCATTGGTCACTTGACGAAGAACACTGTAAGGGCATTTGTATTTATTTATTTATGTATTTATTTATTTATTCAAGATACCCCCAAAGGCCCTCATTACGAGGGTATTACATGGGGGGGGGGGGGGGGGGGGCAATCACAAGCACTGGTCATAGTTAGTACATACTAAAAACAAGAGAGTGTAACAGAAGTAATAATACAGTGAAACATAGGTAATATACGGAAGAAGTTTCTCAGAGAGCCCCACTCGGAGGTAAGGGGACCAAAGTAGCACGAGAGAGCCTGGTGAAAAATATGTGTCACAATGGCAGTGATTGTAAGCGTGCTGTTGAGATTCCTGCAATGCCAACAGATAAGTACGCGCAAGCTGGCGCGCGTGGTCAGTGTGGGCAATGACGTTGCGGGCATACTCAGTCCTCGAATCTCGTATCAAGGGGAGTGAAGTGTCCAAGGATAATACAGGGTCACGACCGAAGAGCAAGTAAAAGGGGGAATACCCAGCAGTATCGTGACGTGATGAATTATAGGCAAACGTGACATAAGGGAGCGCCACATCAGGGAGCGCCCTTGTGGTCGGGTGAAACATATTTTAATAGCAGGTCAATAATGGTCCAATGAAGTTGCTCAGTAAGGCCATTGGTCTGGGAATGATAGTAGGCAGCTTGTTCGTGCTTGGTAGAACATGAGCGGAGGATATCGGCGATGACTTGGGAGAGGAGAGTGCGGCCCCAGTCGGTAAAGAGCTGTCACGAGGCACCATGCACTAAAATGATATCCCGGAGTAGGAAATCTGTGACGTCGGTTGCGCAGCTTGTGGGAAGTGCCAGAGTGTTGGCATAGCGCATCGTGTAATCAGTAGCGACGTCGATCCACCTGTTGCCGGAGCTGGACTCCAAACCGACGCGAATGAATGGCTCAGGTGGAATGTCGATCGGCTGTAAGTACCCGGCGGGAAGCGTTGCTGGCTTTTTGCGATGTTGACAGGGCTTGCAAGCAGCTACATAGCGCCATACGGAGCGCGCGAGGCCGGGCCAGTAGAAGTGGCGGCGCACGCGATCATAAGTGCAAGCAAACCCAAAGTGTCCGGCAGTTGTGGTGTCACGGAGCTCCTGAAGCATGGTTCAGCGGAGGTGTTGAGGAACAACAAGGAGAAGGGGAAAACCGTCAGGATGAGAACTGCGTCAGTACAATATCCCATCGTTGAGAACGAACCACCGTAACGATGGATCAGTAGGAGCAGATTCCATTCGGTCAGTGAGGGTCCTCAAAGTTGTGTCATCGCGTTGCTCGTTGGCCATGTCCAAAAGCTGGGAAATGGAAAGAACACTTGCGAAAGTGTCCATGTCGGCATTGGCTTGCGTATGTATAGGGTAACGGGACAAGCAGTCGGTGTCCTTCTGTAGGCAACCAGACCTACACACCACCGAATAGGAATGCTCTTGTAGCTGCAAGGCCCATTGTCCAAGCCTCCCTGTGGGAACTTTTAAGTGGGGAGGCTACCCTGGAGACCGAACTTTTTATTTTTTAAGATATCCAGATGAAACTTTCAGGGTACATTCACATTACCGAACTATGAGGAACTGCAAAATTTCATAAAGGTGTGTTTATTAGTTCCAGAGTTATTGAGGTCTAACTTGGTGATTCATGTATATGCCTGAGGAAGAGCCTGGAGAAATGCCAGGACATTGTAGGAAGCTGAAATTCACTGTGATGATCCCTTGATAGATATCCCAGGGGGCTAAAGAGCCCTTTTCTTTAATTTCCCCTCCAAAAAATTTTAAGACATCTTTGAATTTGATGTAGCCAGTAATGACCACATTCATCAAAAATTAATTGCTTATTATAATTTAACTGCACCAGCTTTCAAAAAAAGAAGCCTGTTATCCCCTGGCAAAGTCATTAAGGAACAGAATAAAAAGACTACTTACAAATCTGAAGAGCGGTTCTTGAGATATCGCCTTCCCCAGCACCACTACTAGCGAAAAAATCCATTCCGAGAAAACAGGCCTTAAAGTTGAACCCATGTGTTTTTTTTATTAGAAAGCTCCTGCGGAGCTTGTAATTAACTCTTGCGGCTCCAGGCACTCTCAGTGTGTCGGATTTTCAACTGGCGACAGCCGAAAGCACAGTTCCGCCGCTGAAAAGCGTCTACGCAGTCGGCACTCGCTGCGGAAGATTGGAAGTTGGATGCTCGTACAAGATGCATATCTTGCTCCCACGCACCGAACATCTTCACTGCCTTGGGCTTAGCCGGCATCGCGTGCGGCAAAGAACAAGCAAAAAAAGAAAAAGCTGAGAGAATAATCTCAAAGATAGGGCAAGGCGATGAGCAGCTCACAAGCAGGTATCTCTTGAGGTAGACGAAGCAAGGGGCAACAACGACGCGAGCGTGACGGGCGCGGCAGGCGCGGCATCAAAGGGAGCAGCCGCCGCTGCTCGTGCAGCAGCCAATGGCAGGCGCGCTTTAGCCCGTGAAATTTGAACGCGCTGCTCTGGCCAATCAGCGCTCCACATCACATCGCGGGAAAACGCCAATAGCGCCTCAACCGCGCCAACAATGCAGTTTTGCAAGGCGGCAAAACAGAGACAAAAGACAGAATTCAGGGTCAAAACGACACCAAGATGGCGCGGGCAGGCTGCATGGGCCGGGAATGGCACGCGCACTAAGTTTGACTTCATTTCGGCACTTGCGCGTGTTTTGTGGGCCGTGGTGGCCTGAAAAGTAGCGTTTTTTTTTTTTGTGTGCTTTGCGGTTGAATTAGGTGCTGATAATTACAGAACAGGTAGTTTTTAGACATGCAACCCAGAAATGGTCGAAGTTACATTTCTTGGAGTTGAGCTGCAGACCGGCCTAGCGAAAAACAGCAAGTACAGCTGAAAGGCGCTCAGTATGTGTGCTGAATGAGGGCGAGAACACAATAACATAATCTAGGTAGCAGAGACAAGTGGACCACTTGAATCCTTGTAGTAATGGGCCCATCATGCGCTCAAAGGTAGTCGGAGCGTTGCATAGCTTAAAAGTCATAACTTTGATGTACTAAAGACCATCAGGCGTTATAAAGGTGGTTTTTTTGCGATCTACATCATCGACAGTGATTTGGCAATATCCAGACCGAAGGTCGATGGACGAAAAATACTGTGCCCTGTATAGGCAATCGAGGGCATCATCGATACGAGGTGGTGGGTAGACGTCCTTCTTCGTTATGCGGTTGAGGTGACGGTAATTGACGCAGAATCTGCATGAACCGTCCTTCTGTTTGAAGAGCACGACAGGGGACGCCCAGGGACTTGACGATGGCTCAATGATGTCTTTCACTAGCATCTTGTCTACTTCAGTTTTGATGACGTGCCACTTCGAAGCTGAAACTTGGTAGGGTCGCCGATGGATGGGTGGATTATCGCCTGCTGTATGTATCCCATGTTTGACAAGGGACGTCTGGCCTAAGGGTCGCTTGTTCAGGTCAAATATATCCTTGTAGGAAAGCAAGACTGCAGAGCTGTTCATTCTCTGCAGGAGTGAGATTCGGGGCGATCATTTTCCTAGTGTCATTGTCAGTACATTTGGCAGACCGGAAAGGCTCACAGGAAGCGTCAACGGCAAAAGTCTCAACGCAACTAACTTCTAAAACAGTGATTGTAGCCAGGGTGATACCTTTAGGAAGAATTTGCTTAGCGAGCCCGAAATTCACCACAGGGAGGTACATGTGATTGTTTGTGCCCCTCAGTATTGTATGCAGGACAGTAATGCTGTGCGTGAGAATGATGGCAGTTATGGGAGCGGAGATGTAATTACCATCGGGAACTGGCATAGAAGGCTTTCATTTCGATGCATGTCAAGACCTGTGGTGGAACATGAACAAAATCAGTCAGTCTTAGGCGAATTTTGTGTGGTGTTGGAGGAACGTCCAGTAGAGGTAGGTCAAGATGCAACAGTACTTGAAGAACAATCGATGAGTGCCGAGTGGGCGGAGAGGAAGTCTAAGCCTAGGATGAGGTCAAGGGAGCATTGGTCAAGTACAGTGAAAAGAACGACACTATGGTGGCCGGAAATGCTTACACGGGTAGTACACATTCCGACCACGGTCACCATGCTACCGTCGGCGATTTGTACAAACCGAGTAATGGCAGGCGTAACAATTTTCTTTAAATGGCAGCATATGTGGCTGGTCGTAATCTATATGTGTGCTGCGGTATCTATAAGTGCTGTGACGGATGTGCCATCAACTTGGACGTCAAGAAGGTTATGTCTCGTAAACAGCGTCAAAGGAAGATTTTGCGGCGAATCCGACATTGCAGCACCACTTCGAGGTGTCGCATTGCCTAGTTTTCCTGCTGGGACGGTCCTAGGTAGGTCGGCGACGGCGAGCGGTGAAGCTTCGGCGGGCGTGGCTGGCAACATTGAGGCGAGGGCGAGCGAGCATAGCGATGAGTCGAGGTAGTGGCGTCGGAAGCGTCGTAGAAGCGATGGGGTGAGGAACTTCGGGGCGAACTTGAATTCCGGAAGGAGTTTCGAGGAGGAGACGGCCAACGGCTCCTGCAGTGATGGGAAACGTGACGAATGCAACCCGCAGCAAAAACAGATCGGCCTGTCGTCAGGTGTACGTCAGTCCGAGGGATTCCTGGTAGTCTAGGGATAACGGACACTGTGAGGTGGACTGCAATAGGACCGAGGCATAGGAGCAGGGTGGGTGTCAGGGCGATTCAAGAAGCAGGTGCTTGGAAGAGACATATTAGCAATTTCCTGACGAACCACGGACTGGATCAGCGACATCGTCTCAGCAGTGTTGTTCCAAGACGTCCGTTGAGGTCAGGAAGGCAACGCTGCTTCGAGTTTGCATTGTACAATTCAAGTCACGTTTTCGCTTGGTGGTGGCGAGCTAGATTGGTCAGTACACGAAGAGGTCGCTGCAGTATTTGGCAGCCGTGTAACCTGATTGTATATACGATGACTCTTCGTCTGCTTGAAACGGTGGCATTCCTTCATGATGGTGTCGACAGATGATAAGTTTCTGAAGATCAGAAGGTTGAATGCGTCGTCTGCGATGCATTTGATAATGTGTGCAACATTGTCTGCCTCTGGCATGGACATGTCGATTTTATGACAGAGGGCTAGGACGTCCTGAATGTAGGAGACATACGACTCTGTAGCAGTTTGGGCACACGTGGCGAGTTGTTGGTCCAGGTTTAACTGTCTCTACTTCCTTGCTTTCCACATGCACTGCTGTGTTTGTTTTACGGTTTAGATAGTAATAGTAGCAAGCTGGTTTAACAGCCGAATTGGGACCTTCAACAGAAATGGTGATTCTACATGTGCCATTGAAATAATGTTCAGGGCGTGGAACACAACTGGCATTGCCAAGTTCTCAAGTGCAAGCGTCTCTGCCTAAGTGGCTGTAAATTTACCAGTACACACCTTTACACACAGTTTACCAGCACAAGCACCCAATCTGCTTGTGAAAATATACTCGCCGACTGAGAAAAGTAATCAGCTCAAAGAATTGCTTACTCTTAAAGCACCTATTTACACCCTGTATGCTTGAACCGTTTCATGCCGGATCAGTAACCATTATTATTCTTTTCGATTCAGGTTTGGTTTGTGTTCAGGCACATTCTAAGTATATAGGTTTGGTTTTGGGTTCAGTTCCAGCTAGAATTCCAGTTTGGGTGTGGTTTTCAGTTCAGGTTTGTTAGACACCCCACTTTCAATATCTTTTAAATACTTTTGCGGTTGTAATGTGCTTACCCAGTGTGTCTTATTTTTTGTGCAGGGTCCCCTTCCACTTGATCAGAAGTTGCTTGGTGAGCGTGCCATGAAATGTCGAGCATATGCAAAGGCACTCCACTACAAAGAGGACGAATTTCACAGAGGTCCTACTACTGAAGTGTTGGAAGCGCTGATTAGGTATATGAAACTAAGAAATGTTACTTTAGTGGCTCTGTTAACTCTCTTTCTTTGTCTTCATACCCATGGTCCTCGAGAGTATTGTCACTAAAACACCGCAAGGATGATGCCATGTTTGTTTAAAAAGCACAGGAAAATCAAATGCAAAAAGCACGACCTCAGAACAGAAATTTGAAGGATGCTTAACTTTCGTCTTTAAGAGTAGAACGCAATAGCAATCAAAGATCCCTGGCACATGCAATTGGCGAACACCGTGGCCGGTCTATGAGTGGTAGAAATGCTGGAAAAGGGGTTTCTTTGAGTTTTCACATAACAGAATTATGTTTTCTCAAATAGTCAAATTACAATGTGATGCTGTCATGTCTGTAGATTGCGTGTGCCATAGTTACTCTAATCTAACGCGCACTTATTTTCTGATAAAATGGGTCCAAAAATTGCTTTCGTATTAGAATCGAGTACAACCCTAAATCTGCGTTATCATATTTCCATCGATATGCAAAACGAGAACAAGGTGAAAGCAGGAGTCAATCTTTCGACAAGTGGACTTGTCTTCGTGAAGAAGACAAGTTGAAAGCAGGAACCAACGTCTCGACAAGTGGACTTGTCTTCTTGAAGAAGATAAGTCCACCTGTCGAAACATTGGCTCCTGCTTTCATCTTGTTCTCGTTTTGCTCATTGTCTTGAATTTCCATCTCCCACTTTCTCCATGTTTTCCCTGCATATCGCCATCGGCATTTCAAGATGGCCGCCTCGTACGCGCTTAGAGCCTAGCTGCCGTAGCTTTCTCCATGTACTGTATACGTATGCTTAGACAATGCTTTCTTTGGCATTGTCAGGTTAGTACACCGTCTGTCTTCCCGTTTTCTGCGTTTGCTCTATCAGCATGGAAGTGCTGACTGCAACGACATGCCGAGTTTATCTCGATGCCGCAATTAAAAGGAAAGCTATCACATGTGTGGAGATGGATGGAAATCACAGGTATTCGGAGTTCCTGAAACTTGTGTGCGGGACTGATGCAAACAGCAGAGGCATTCTACACTGGCAGCTGCTACGTACGGCGCAGCCGTAAGGCCCCTATATTGAAAGCGATCTGCGGTGGAGACAAGTCTACGCACCTAAGCGCACCACGCTGTGTTCTCGTCGCTTAGTTTGCGTCGAAGCAAGGGGCTGTACAAAGGTCAATTATCTTGCACCTGCTACCACACTTCCTCACTCCAGCGTTTAAAGTGTTTCCGTGGTCATTAAACGAGACATGTTCATGCTTGTGTGTGCGTGACACCATGCTTGTTAATTTGGTTAGTAAGCAAATGCTTAAAATTTTATATGGCGCAACACCACGTACCTGAGCACACGAGGATCGGACCCTCCCGCGTGTAGCCATGTTTAGGCCCTTTTACATCCATATCACATCTACTATGAGGAATTCATTGTGCACGTCATCCATAATACATCGTTCACATTACCACTTGTCATGGTGCTCTTTGGCCAAACCTGGCCCTTGTGCCATAAAACACCACACATCATCAAAAGTTTATATGGCTGATAAAACTACTATCCTTACTTTTCATATAGCTGTCGACTAATTTGTTATTGTAATCGATGCTTTGCCTTTCGTGCGAAACTGCGACTTCTTTATTTATCGCAACTTTAGTGCATTGGGAGTAAGTCTTTATTTTTTCCAAATGAGAGAAAGTTATATTTCAATATGAAAGAAGGAGGTGCACGGTACTGTAAGGACTTTTCTTTCTTTAGGTCACGGCAAATGGGTGCACGTTACAATGGAGAGCGCTTTTTTTTCCCTTTTTTTTTTTGGACATGTAAAACAGACGTGCGATACAATCGAGGGCCTGTTAGAATAAAGTAAATACGGTAAGCCATACTTCACGATTTTTGTATGTATTCTAGCTCGAGAAATCCAATTAATTCAGTAACTTCCTTGCACCACATGAAGGGCCTGAGTATGGGTGGTATGAAAATCTTTTTTCTGAAACACCCGCTGTGGTTTCTTAGTAGCTATGGTGTTGGGCTGCTGAGCACGAGGTCACGGAATCGAATCCCGCCCACTGCTGCTGCGTTTCGAGGGGGGTGAAATGCGAAAACAACTATGTACTTAGAGTTAAGTGCATGTTAAAAAACCCCAGGCGGTTGAGATTTCCGGAGTTCTCCACTAGGGCGTGCCTCATAATCAGAAAGGGGTTTTGGCACGTTACCTCCCTTTCTCTCTCTCTCTCTTCTTCTTTTTCTTTTTTCGGAATGATGTTTGACGGTGAATGCCGGACGCCGACGCCGGATTTTCTGCAAGACGAGGCCTTTTACGTTATCACATTAAAATGAAAACCTGCCGCCATACAGTGTGAAAAATCGTATTCAATAACAGCGCGGAATTTCAAACAGCTACTGCCATCTATGTTGTAATTGGAAAAACACCCTTTTATGCCCTTTGTTTGTCAAAAGCCATTCAAAAAGTTGCCGGAATACCCATGACAAGGTAAAACAGCCATAAGTAAAGAAAATGACGACTACTCGTGACGAACTGAGGTCAGTAAGGTCCCTTAAGGGATTAAGTGAACATTAAAGGAGTCTGAACTTGTGCTTGTTTGTATGGCTTCATAACAAGAAAAAGGCACCAAAAAAAATGGGACCAGAAGGAAAGACGGTACAGGTGCTGAATCTTATTGCAGTGTAAGCACAGGTGTAACATTTCCATTCTTCAATTAATAGTTGGATCAGAGACATGTTGTTGGAACAAACATATAAATTTCATAGGCTGAAATAGTACCAGCAGGACATCTTCAAACCGGTTCTTGCTTCTCGTCAGCTTTCATCTGTTGTCTGGGAAATATGTTGGGTGGAGTTTCATTTATCTAAGCATTTTTTTTTTATTCCTTGGGCAGCATCAACAACAAGTTGCAGCAGCCGGAAGCTGCCGCTGGTGTCTTGGAATATGCAACCAAGTGTCATGCAACAGACCTGGTTGGTTGTCTTCCTTGCTTTTCTTTTCTTTTTTGTGCTCGTGTGGGTGCTGTATTGCGCTTGCTTTCTGATTCGGCCAGTGAACTGTGCTTTGAAATGCATTCATAAGAGTTTTAATACAAATAACTTAGTTGTGCTGGCTTGTTTCTTTTCTCATACAAAATTTCCGGAACTGACATGTGCCCCGTTGTCTGCAGAGAGTGAAGGAGCGCTGGTATGAAAAGCTGCATGATTGGGAGAATGCACTGAGGGTCTATGGAAGAGCACGAGAGCAGAAGCCAGATGATGTGGAGCTTATCTTGGGTCAGATGAGATGTTTGGAAGTTCTTGGCGAGTGGTATGTATCACTTGACATGGTTGACCATGTGCAACTGATTCCCATCTAGCTGCAATGCTCAAACAGCAATGTGTTATTATTTCCTTTACCCCACAGGGAGCAGCTTTACCAGCTCTCGAGTGGAAACTGGAGCAATAGTTCACACAGCAACCAACAAAAGATGGCTCGCATGGCGTCAGCAGCTGCTTGGGGCCTTGGTGAGCTGACAACAGACAAATAATTTACCCCTTTTCACGTGTGTGTGGTTGCATGCATGTGTGTGCACCACACGCACGCACACACACTTATTCAAACTCATCGGATAGTCAGTTTTCATTTGAGTTTGAACCCAAATAGGATATAGTGTAAAACAGCATTATAATTGTACAAATTTATAATTGGGTGTTCTTAAGACGCAGGGCCAAACAAGATTTTCAGATTTCCTTGAACTCGCCAAAATTCTTAAATATGGCATCACTAGTATTTTATAAAAATTTGTGTCAGAGGGGGCCGCACACTATATTTTTTGTAGTTGTGGGGCTAATTTGAATCTGCTTGAAATCAGATTCATTGAAGTTTGGGCACTTTTTATTACATGTGTATATACAGCTGTTGCTTGGAGTGTTGAAATGTTAATGTCAGCATGATAAAACTTTTTGCGATTACAGTGGAACCCCGTTCATGCATATTTCATCCGACTGGAGGGAAAAAAAACGTAACAGCCAGCAAAACGCAGCAGTGGGAAAAGCTAAAAAAAATTATTGAAAACAGTGTAGTTTCGATTTGAAACCATTTATTTCTTTAAGGTTGCCTTTCAAGGCTTAAAAAACTCAAAAATGGAGGCCTGCCGTTTCTTTCACTCACTGGACAGCACCACATGTTTCTCGATTGCCTGAAAGGCTGCATTGCTGTCAGCATCGCTTTGAGGTGTGGCGTACCTGTGCAGGAGGTACAGAACCGCAACGGCTTCTGCAAATCTTGGATCTGTTAAATCCCCGGAATCTTGTGGCTCGTGCTCGTCTTCATCATTGGAGGCATGGGCGTCGTCACTTGTGACCTAGTTTTCAGCGATATTGGTGAATCATGTCAGAAGTGCTTGTCGAAGTTCCCGTACTTAGCGCCACAAGCCTGCTTAGCTTTTCCGACGAAAAGCGTGTAATTTCCTTCAATCACGGTCCTGTTTGAGACGATGCTGTTAATGTTAAGTGTCGTGGGTGGTAGTCCTAGGCCTTTGGCAATGCCGATTCTTTTCCACTCTGGCTGCTTGTTGACTGCATCGAGTACGTCGAGCTGGAGATAGCTGCCTTCTGTTATATCGTGATGGTCTTTCGCGTCCACTTTCCACTTGGCTCGTCGTGGTTGAGCAGCACGTGGCAAACAACACAGTGCTCCTTTGTGTTATCGAGAAGGTAAGCGTCAAGTACGTTCAGCTTGGTCAGCAACTGTATAAATTTTCTATACAGCGGTTCTGATTATCAATCTAAAGGATAATGTAATCACTCGAACCTCGTTATAACCGAATGGGCTATAACAAAATAATGGATACAACGAAGCAATTGACATTCTCCTTGAAATCCACATAGAGATCAACGTAATTAAAACCTTATTTTAATGAAGTGAAATTGTCCAGCCAATGGATACAACAAACTAAATTCATCTCCGAAACCAAAAAACACCTGACCGTTGCGTGCCAAGTACAGTGCTTTCTGCGGGATTCAGCATTTGTCTGCCATGGCATTTTATAACTCCGGTGTCCCCATGTTTAATGCATTGTTGAACAACACTGGTCTTTTTCACTGCCGCACGTAGCTGCATACTTGTGCACAAGCAGCAGCTCACTATTGTATTTCTCCACTGACCTCTCTTTCTTGCACGTGCCTGGCGCCGCGGCTACATGCGCCAGTGCAAAAGATTTGTGCAGTCACTTATACGTGCTGCGCAGGCTCGCACAGCTGAGTGTGGCCTGCGAGATCTTCCCAACACAATTTGGAGGGTCATGCGCAAGCCTGTGCGAGCTGCACCATGCTACGCAGCTGCGGGCAGCGGTGCGAAACATTAGTGCATTCACTTCTCTAATTCTCTGCTGCGTGCTGCGCAGGCAGCCGCAGGTGGGCTGGCCTCAGAAACCACCCTGGCGCAGTCTCGAGGGTCACGCCCAGCCATGCATTCACTTCTCCCCCTCTCTCTGCAGTGCACCGCGCAGGCTGGCAGCTGGCTGTGGCCTCGGAGATTGCACTGGCATCTGCGCAATCTCAGAGGCTACGAGCCGGCCAAGCCAAGCCTGTGGCGAAATTCGCTTACCTCCTCGATCACACAGAGGAGCGCTGTGTTTTGTCGCTGTGTTGTTTGCCACGTGCCGCTCGACCACGACGAGCCAAGTGGAAAGCGGACGCAAAAGACCATCACAATATAACAAAAGGTAGCTATCTCAAGCCTGTCATGCCAGGTGCTAAGAAGTCAAGGGACACACCGCAAATTCGTTTGTTTTATTCAAATTTCATGGCATGCATTGTTGTGTAGCTGCTAGATCCGCAAGGCCACTGTCTTATTTACGTGTTTACGATTGTGACCCCATCGGGCTTATATTGCAGTAAATGGCAACAATGGATGTAACGAAGTAACGAATATAAATTAAGTAATTTCGGCTTCTCCTTCAACTTCGTTATAACGAGGTTTGGGTGTAGCCAGCAGCTGTATTTTTCTCACTCCCAAGTAGAAACGGCTTTGCTGTTTTAGAACATCCACTGAAATTGCCACATCAACGATGTGCACAGGACGGGCAGCAGAAACGCTACAAGATGTGACTACAGAGCTTACAGCAAACGTGGCAGCAAGCATGGCAGCCTACCCATTTCTTTTCACCTTGTTCAGTGCCAGCATGTAATTGATCAAGAATTAAATTCTAGACATAAACCCCTCATTCAACTACCATTTAAGTAGTGGCCTATGTTGCCACAATTTTTTTCATCCCTGATGTAGCAGAACTCCTCATTGAAGAAGGTGCGTGCGTGTTGACGGAAGCTTTGGAGGATGAGACTCTCCAGCATTGCCGAGATTGTCCAGAGGTCCCGCAGTAGGCTTGGCAGTGCCGCCTTTGTTGCTTAATGTCAAGATAAGAGACACTGAAACTACATAACACAATTGGAAGGAATTTAAATGAAGTGAAACACATCATAGAGAAGTACTGACAGAAAATTTTTGTCTTGCTTTCTTTAGTTTTATTAGATAGTTGCAGACTCCAGCTGCTAGGATAAGCCTAGGCATAAACATTCTCCACCAGTGTTACTACCACATTATACACAGTTGTTGAACATGTACAGTATCAACAGGACAGACAGCAGGGAAGCTGTGCCAAAAAATTCTGTTCTTAGGGTGATACCCGGCCTCGCTCGGGACACTGTTTCGTATAATAAACGTTTCTTTCTCTCTCTCTCTCTCTCTCTCTCTTGCCTGAAAGTGCCCTGTTGGACATTGCATTGCACAAAAGCAAGAGTACCGCTGAAAGTGTCATCTGAGAACATTAGTAGTGCCTCATGTACACTGCCTCTTTACATATAC
The DNA here is from genome assembly GCF_023375885.2 of Dermacentor andersoni. Lineage (NCBI taxonomy): Eukaryota > Metazoa > Arthropoda > Arachnida > Ixodida > Ixodidae > Dermacentor > Dermacentor andersoni. Next base: position 8,174,161 of record NC_092816.1, on the reverse strand, counting down.
AGTAGAGCCTCGTTCATATGTTTTGGAAAAACCACAAGAAAAAACGTACGATACAAAATAAATAAAAGAATTTGACAGACTCAACTATTGTTGACATCTATGTAATGCGAAGCGTCGTGCGGATCGCTGCGCCATGAGATGCCGATGCACGTCGAGCTTGTGGTGCTGCAGCAGCCATAGACGAGTTTTATTGTTTTACTATTGCGTGGTGTTTTAAGAGGGCGACAGGAAACCGAAACGAAATCGGGCTGGTGGGCGAGGCCGGATGCCGCCGAAGCCAAACCTGTTGCCGACATTGCACCGCCTGCAGCAGGGAACAGCGGCTCATTTGGATTATCGCCTACTAAAAGCATGCAGTTTGCTACCAATGGCACAACACACTATGCACCACGCGCTGTAAAACAGGTAGATGAAAACGCTTAGCGCAATTGGCTTCGCGGCGATAGCTGTAAATGCGGCGTGCAACGGCCCAGCTGGATATTTGCTGGGACCGAAATAAGAAACTGTGCTTGCCGTCGTTTGCGCGTGAGACGGGTGGCTATATACTGTTTTTGATCGCGCGTGCCTCGCGCCTTTTCTTGTTCACATGGAATCTAGCGGCTGGAAAACTTATACCATCGCAGTCTGCAGCAGGGAACAGCGTCGCATTTCAGTTATCGCCTGGCATGCGCTCTGCTTGTGACGGCACCACGCACTGCGAAACAGATAGGTGAAGATCCTTATCACAATAGGATTGGCAGTGATAGCTGTGAATGCCGCGTGCAGTGTCCCCAGAGAAGATTTGCTGGTACCGAAATAAGAAACTGAGTTCGTGCCGGTGTTTTTATGCGAGACATATGGGCAGGCAAGCATCGCGGTGAAGCTTCCATGTCGGGCACACATACTATATATATATATATATATATATATATATATATATATATATATACTGTTTGTGATCGCGCGCCTCGCGCATTTTCTTGTTTACATGGGATCTAGCGGCCAGACTACGTATCATACAATCACAGTTTAGTGATGTACTGAACGTTAGTGCCGAAAAATTGTGTGTTCTGGGAACATATGAACCGGCAAAAAATTAGAGTAACTCTATTGGGTCATCTTTTTTGTGTTCTCGACTGTGAATGTTGGTGCTGAGAAAATGTACGTAACGGGAACATATCAACAGGATTTTACTGTATTTGTTTCTGACCTTCAAGTAAGCTTCAAGTTAGACCTAATAAGATAATCTTCCGTTGCTGTTAAGATGGTTTAATGTTTCAATATGGCAAATCAGTTCTGCAGAAATTCGCAAGGTATGTATGAAAGGAAAAATTTTCGACCACCTGACAGAAGCGTGAAGCTAAAAGGGAAACTCAATACAGGCTTCTCAGAATTAAAGAAAGGTTCACAGTCGAAGAAAAGCTTGTCCTGATTTAGGGATTTATCTCGGGGCCAATGACTTTTGCAAGCGCTTGTTCTACAATCTGAGCTAAACAGGCTAACAGATCACAGCACAAGAGCGAATCAATTGGCAACTCGAAGCACAGGGACGCCGAATATGGCAAATCAGTTGTGCAGGAATCTGTGAGGTGCAAGAAGTTGCAGGAAAGGGAAAGATTCTCATTCACCCATTAGTAGCACAAATCTCCAAAGGAAATTCACATGGTTTTATCGGAAAGCAAACTTGCCTGTTGAAGAAAAATTAAATCTTGTTTTGGGATCGAAGTCGGGAACAGTGCCTTTCCTGGGGAGTCGCTCTACAATTTGAACTAGCCAGGGGTTAGCAAACTGCAGAGCAACTTGCTGAGTTAATCAGCAACTCAAAGCATTTTCCTTACAATTTCTCTTTCACAGTGTAATCCTTATCTACCAGGCGGCATTGCAGCATTTAGTGTTATACCATCCGTCGAGGACATAGTGGTAACGGGTCATAGTTATATTATGTTTAGTCATGTAATGTGCCAAGAAAGGATATACTGTATTTTGCAGTGTATAAGTTGTGCTTATATTTTTTTTTTTTCTAAATTTTTCGTCGGTGCGTTGTATAGAATGGTGCGACTTATATACATTACTCTCTCCCCACCCATTTTTTTTTTTTTAACGGAAAAAACTATTGTCAAAATTGGTTTAGATGCTATGATCATGTGGAACACGCTGGGTTGACCTCCTTTGGCTGTTGCTATGGGTTTTGTGCGCGCTATGGATTTACTGGGTTCTTCTCATGATTGTGTTGCCGAGCGCCGTGTGAGAAGGACAGAGCAGCAACGCAAGCAACGGCAACCTGACTGCGAGTTGACCGACTCCAAAGTTGCCGCATCTGCAGATCGCTTTCAATATGCGGTGTGTGCCGCTGTGCAAGCTATGCAGTTGCTACCAGAGTATAAGCCCCCCCTCCCCCTCCCTCCTGTACTGCCTGCCCGCGTTTTCCCTTGTTTGTGATTTGGGTCATCGTTGCACGCTTCCACTCTCACATACAATATACGGCACAGGGACAATGTTATCACCCTTGGACTTTATACGGAACATTGCAGTGACCACGACCACAGAAATGTGTCTGGTGTGTCCATCTCATTGCTTGTGTGTGACCTGCGTTCACGAAGTGAAACGTCACAGTGTTTTTTTAAATCGCTTAGCAAATGAACAGGTACATCTTATACTCCCGTGCAACTTACAGACGTGCTTTTTTTTTTTTCTATAGAACTGTCATTTTGAGTGGGGGAATACTTAAACAAAGGTGTGGCTTATAGACCGGAAGATACGGTACTAGAACTGTCTACTAGCGTAAACTAAACTACAGTAGTAGGTTATGTTTCTGGAGTAGCAGTGGGCAATTGCCAAAGGTATTTCAGAGAACAACACAAAGCAACTGGCCTGGCTCTCAAAGCGGGGCAACTTTCATGGACTTAATTCTGTGAAGTAATCACCCAAATCTCTTAATGTATTGCTGGCAATATCTTTGTAGTCTTACCATGTTGTCAGTGCAGCAGATTGGTAGTAATATTTAAGGAGGATCCATTCGTTTATCACCTTCTCTGCTGAAGAGCTGTTTATCCTCACCAACTATGGCCCTATTTATTATTTAGCTTTCGTGTCTGTTTTAATCTTTCAAGTTGGTGCCATTGTAGGTAAGCATTAACTCTTGTTTTGCTTGGTGTTTGCAGAAAAGTGGGAAACCATGGAGGAGTATGTGCAGGTGATCCCTCGTGAAACCACTGACAGTGCCTTTCACCAAGCAGTACTTGCTGTACACAAGGAAAACTTCCAAGGTGCACAGCAGGTATGGTGGAATGGTGCATCTCTTGAGATATCGCTTTTTCTCAGGCCCTACATCTCAAAGCAATATCCAGGCTATGAGAAGCTCAGTTACAAAACGCTCGAGACGAAGTTTAATCTTCTGAAGCTCTTCATCATTCATACCACATACACACATTTGTGTTTTGTCTTTGTTGATGTGCAAAGACTGTGACCAGTAATGCAGTCTCAGTATTGTGGATAACCTTAAAACTTGCATATAGCTGTGTATAGTATTCCAGAGGAAAGTTATCTCTCGTAGTATTCTTGTTCTGTGTTCTCCCTTTCTGTATTTCCCATGAGGAGCTGTTAAAGTTTGGTTAAGTGCTGAATGTGGTGGTGCTAGATGAGTGTTGTGTCACTCTGGGAAATGGGTGTAAGCCACCCTCCTGGATAAACTGTTGTCTTCTTTGTAGGGGTGTGTGAATACTCATATATCACCTAGTTGAATTGAATAGTGAAAGGCTGAATAAGTCGATTCTTGAATCGAATATCTACTATCCCATTTTTCAATATTTGATATACGTACCCTGTGTAAAGACCCGCACAGTGCCGCATTTCACATGCCCCGCGCGCCCCCTTGTGTTCAATGCCACCCAAGCAAGCGGTTCACTTCCTTTTCGGTACAAATTGAGTGCTAAGCACACAGGGGTAGCAGACTTTGTCACTGAAAGCGCTCCCTGACGTCAGCCTGATGCGAGGATCCACACACACACACACACATAGCGGCCATATGCCGCAGGCTGCAGAACATTGTCGCATCAGCTCAGTTCGCCTCTGTCAGTACAAAGTTCGTCTGGGTCATCAGGACCAATTGAAATGATAATGCAGTGCGGACAGATGGAATGGCAACAAAGGCAGCATGTATTTTATAAAGTGTGGAAGCATGTGCAAAGATTGGGCTGATTAGCTGCCAAGAAGCATGCAGATTGTGTTGGATATGCAGTGACAAACTTCATGCCACTTCAAGAGCTGTCAATCTAACCCACGTGCATCATTTTGGGATTGACCACTGATGAGCCAACCGTACAAACATATTTGTGGCAAGCATTCTGCAACAGCTTGCAGCCCATTAGCACATCGGCCAACGGTGAATTTTTGTCACGACCATACTGCCTAGGCCATTAGGCCTAATCGACTCTACTTCATTGGGCATTGGCAGCTAAAATTACAGTTTGGTGCTGAATTGATGCAGATCTATTCGCAGCAGCTACACAACATTTGGAAAGCAAACTAACATGCGCGCAAATGAACACAATTGGTTGGGATAGCAACAAAGTTGTTCATGGCCGACATTTTTCTGACATACTGTATGGCGACCTCTCGTTCCCTATGCCGTTCATAGACGCACGTTGGTCTCTTTTTGTAGCTTCAAGCAACCTGCACAAGACTAGCTTTGGGTGGTGTTCACGCTTAGGTGCAACAGTGTCATGACCCGTTTGCATGCATTTGGTGCAGACAGCGGATAAACAAAGGAAAGGAAAATGCAAATTTGCCATGACCCTCCAGATTTCAATATCTTTGACAGGTGGCAAATCATACTGAGCCTGGCAATGAAACAGATTGGCATTACAGTAAGCCACTTGCGGTAATGTGATGGCAGCTCTTCTATGAAACTTGCCAAGGTTGACGACTAGCGCGTTGGTATAGCATATTGTCACGTGGTAGTGACGGTGAAGAAAGAAGCAGTACGGTGGAATACAAAACTAGCTTTTATTGGGCGAACCTGTGCCCACAAAACAGGCTACACTTATAGCACAACGAAAGCGGCGAACACAGTCGGCGATCGTCGAAAATCTGATCAGCGGGTCAAGCGGGTCGGCTTTTATAGAGCAGTCGTCCAATGTTCCAGACTAATCGTTCGGACCCGCGTGCCTTCCACAAAGTTCTACACCATTCGCGTCAGGTGATGAAATCAGATAACAGAAGTCTCGGCGACAACAGACAGCGGATAGAAGCATCGATAACTTTCCAGAAACTTCGGATACATGCAGGCGCGTCCCATGCTGTGCGATTACATTTGTTAGGCGGCGAAACGTGGTTGCCCGATAAAGATAAGTACACGTGTCAATACCCCCCCTCTTAAAAAAGCATCGTCCCGATGCTACAAATATAAGAGAGCGAAACACAAAAGGACACTTCCTAAACATAAGTAACAAAAAAGAAATAAAGTCCAAAGGTCAGTTACGCGAAGCCACAAAGTTCGTTAACGCTGGTAGTAAGGCTTGAGTCGCACAACGTGGACTATTTCAGGTCGCGAGCGGCGCCGCTGTGATAGCGAAATACCGTCTGGCATGACCTCATAGTCCAGTGCGCCAATACGTCGGATGATCTTGTACGGTCCGAAATAGCGACGCAAAAGCTTCTCGCTCAGTCCTCGTCGGCGTATAGGGGTCCAAACCCAAACACGGTCACCGGGCTGGTACTCCACGAAGCGTCGTCGGAGGTTGTAGTGTCGGCTGTCGGTCCTCTGCTGGTTCTTGATTCGCAGGCGGGCGAGCTGTCGGGCTTCTTCGGCGCACTGGAGGTAGGTACGGACGTCAAGGTTCTCCTCGTCCGTGACGTGAGGCAGCATGGCGTCGAGCGTCGTCGTCGGGTTCCTGCCGTAGACCAGCTTGAACGGCGTGATCTGTGTTGTTTCTTGTACCGCCGTGTTATAAGCAAATGTTACGTACGGCAGGACGGCATCCCAGGTCTTGTGTTCGACGTCGACGTACATCGCTAGCATGTCGGCGAGGGTCTTATTCAGCCGCTCCGTAAGACCATTCGTCTGCGGGTGGTAAGCCGTTGTCCTCCTGTGCCTTGTCTGACTGTATTTCAGAATGGCTTGGGTGAGCTCCGCTGTAAAGGCCGTTCCTCGGTCGGTGATGAGGACTTCTGGGGCGCCATGTCGCAGCAGAATGTTTTCGACAAAGAATTTCGCCACTTCGGCTGCGCTACCTTTCGGCAGTGCTTTTGTTTCAGCGAAGCGGGTGAGGTAGTCCGTCGCCACGACTATCCACTTATTTCCGGTTATTGACGTCGGAAAGGGTCCCAACAAGTCCATCCCGATCTGCTGGAATGGTCGGCAAGGAGGCTCGATTGGCTGTAGTAATCCGGCTGGCCTTGTCGGCGGTGTCTTGCGTCGCTGACAGTCTCGGCATGTTCTGACATAACGGGTGACGTCGGCGGTCAGGCGCGGCCAATAATACTTTTCTTGTACCCTCGATAGTGTCCAGGAAAATCCGAGGTGTCCAGCGGTCGGATCGTCATGTAGGGCGTGCAATACTTCTGGACGAAGTCCTGACGGGACAACAAGAAGGTAATTGGCGCGGACTGGTGAGAAGTTCTTCTTCACGAGTAGACTGTCTTGAAGCGTGAAGGAAGATAATCCGCGCTTAAATGCCCTGGGAACAACGTCGGTGTGCCCTTCCAAATAATCGACGAGGCCTTTAAGTTCCGGGTCCGCTCGTTGTTGTTCGGCGAAGTCTTCCGCGCTTATTATTCCAAGGAAGGCGTCGTCATCCTCGTCATCTTGAGGCGGCGGGTCAATGGGGGCGCGTGATAGGCAATCGGCGTCTGAGTGTTTTCGTCCGGATTTGCATGTTACAGTGATGTCGTATTCTTGTAGTCTCAGGCTCCACCGTGCCAGCCGTCCTGAGGGATCCTTTAAATTCGCTAGCCAACACAAGGCGTGATGGTCGCTGACGACTTTGAATGGCCTGCCATATAGGTAAGGGCGAAATTTCGCTGTAGCCCAAACGATGGCGAGGCATTCCTTTTCGGTTGTAGAATAATTGCCTTCCGCTTTTGACAACGACCGGCTAGCGTAAGCTATCACGTGTTCATGTCCATCTTTTCTCTGGACCAGGACGGCGCCGAGGCCTAGGCTACTGGCGTCAGTGTGGATTTCGGTATCGGCGTGCTCGTTGAAGTGCGCAAGTACGGGCGGCGACTGCATGCGTCGTTTGAGTTCTTGAAATGCGTCGGCCTGCGGCGTTTCCCACTTGAACTCGACGTCACATTTAGTTAGCTGCGTCAGCGGCTTAGCGATGCGTGAAAAGTTCTTGACAAATCGCCTGTAGTAGGCACACATGCCAAGAAATCTACGCACTGCCTTCTTGTCGATGGGCTGTGGGAACTTTGCTATGGCAGCTGTCTTCTGCGGGTCGGGGCGGACTCCAGATTTGCTGATGACGTGGCCTAAAAATAGAAGCTCCTCGTAAGCGAAGCGGCACTTTTCCGGCTTCAGAGTAAGTCCTGATGACCTGATGGCCTCTAGTACTGTTGCCAGCCGCCTAAGGTGAACGTCGAAATTTGCGGCGAAGACGACGACGTCATCCAAGTATACGAGACAGGTCTGCCACTTCAATCCTGCTAAAACCGTGTCCATTACGCGCTGGAACGTTGCAGGCGCCGAGCACAGTCCGAATGGCATAACCTTAAACTCGTAGAGGCCGTCTGGGGTGATGAAGGCGGTCTTTTCGCGATCTCTTTCGTCGACTTCTATTTGCCAATAGCCAGACTTGAGGTCCATGGACGAGAAGTATTTAGCGTTGCAGAGCCGATCCAATGCGTCGTCTATCCGTGGGAGGGGGTATACGTCCTTCTTCGTGATCTTGTTCAGACGACGATAATCGACGCAGAAACGTAGGGTTCCGTCCTTTTTCTTTACCAGAACAACAGGGGATGCCCACGGGCTTTTCGACGGCTGGATGATGTCGTCGCGCAACATTTCGTCGACTTGTTCTCTTATAGCTTCACGTTCTCGCGCCGAAACTCGGTAAGGGCTCTGACGGAGTGGTCGAGCGCATTCCTCGGTGATTATGCGATGCTTGGCGACTGGTGTTTGTCGAATCCTCGATGACGTCGAAAAGCAGCCTTTGTATCGTCGGAGCAGACTTCTGAGCTGCTGTTGCTTAATCATAGGGAGATTTGGATTAATGTCGTAGTCTGGTTCGGGAACCATGGTCGTCGGGGTAGATGCGGCGGAATCCGAGAGGACAAACGCATTACTTGTTTCCAGAATTTCCTCGATGTACGCGATCGTCGTGCCCTTGTTGATGTGCTTGAACTCCTGGCTGAAGTTTGTCAGCAACACTTCAGTTTTCCCTCCATGCAGTCGAGCGATCCCTCTTGCGACGCAAATTTCACGGTCTAGCAGTAGACGTTGGTTGCCTTCTACGTCAGCGGGTGTTTCGGTGCTGACCGAAATAACAATGCTGCAGCGAGGCGGGATGCTCACTTGATCTTCGAGCACACTCAAGGCGTGATGGCTACGAGGGCTCTCCGGCGGCATTGCTTTATCTTCCGACAGCGTTACTGACTTCGACTTCAGGTTGATGATTGCGCCGTGTTGGTCCAGGAAGTCCATACCGAGAATGACGTCTCGTGAACACTGTTGGAGAATAACGAAGGTGGCAGGGTAAGTCCGGTCATGAATGGTTATTCTTGCCGTGCAGATACCAGTCAACGTGATGAGGTGTCCTCCAGCGGTGCGAATCTGAGGGCCTTCCCATGCAGTCTTAACTTTCTTCAACTGGACGGCGATGGGTCCACTCATGACGGAGTAATCAGCGCCTGTGTCCACTAAGGCGGTAACTGCGTGGCCGTCGAGAAGCACGTCGAGGTCGGTGGTTCTTTGTCTGGCGTTGCAGTTAGGTCTTGGCGTCGGATCGCGGCTGCGTCGTGTTGAACTGAAGCTGGAACGTCGCGTCGTCAAGTCGTCTTTCGTCGGTGTAGTCTTGGCTTCCTGACTGCGTCGGGACGGCGGCGGGTCGTTATTATGTCGTCGAGGTGGTCTCTTCGTCGTCTTCGTCGGCGGCGGAGGATCTTCGTCAGTTCGACGAACAGCAACCGCACCTCCATCGGTTGCTGCTTTTAGTTTTCCGGGTATGGGCTCGCAGAGCGGTTCCGGGCTGGGCCAGTGTATGGACGGCGCTGCGGCGACAGGTAGCGGCCTGGTGACGGCGAACGGGACGGTCGTCGAGAGTTCCACTGAGTGCCGGCTAGGTAATCGGCAATGTCACATGGGCGCTCCCTAAGCTGTGGACGCGGCGCGTTGACGGCGAACCCTCTCAGTCCCATGTCGCGGTATGGGCATCAGCGGCACACGTGGCCGGCTTCTCCGCAGTGATAGCAGAGCGGGTGGTGGTCGGGGGCTCGCCAAATGTCCGTCTTCCTCGCATAGGTGCGCTGGGCGACGGGTGGGCGCGCTGGCGGCGGCGGCGGCGGACGACGGAATTGCGGTGTTGCAGGACCTTGGCGCGGTCGCACAGGGGGGCCTTGACGGCGGGCGACGACGGCGGCGTAGGTCATTGCTTCCGGCTGCGGTGGTTCTGGTTGCACCTCAGGAACTCCAAGGGATCGGTGCACCTCTTCTTTCACGATGTCGGCGATAGAGGCCACTTGAGGCTGCGACGAAGGCAAGACCTTGCGCAGTTCTTCGCACACAATGGCCCTGATGGTCTCGCGCAGATCGTCCGTGGCCAGTGATTGAATTCCTGCGTAGTGGGTAGAGCTTGTGCAGCGGTTGAATTGCCGGTTCCGCATTTCGAGTGTCTTCTCAATGCCGGTGGCCTCGCGAAGGAACTCTGCTACGGTCGTCGGTGGGCTTCGTACCATTGCGCCGAAAAGTTCTTCCTTCACACCACGCATGAGTAGGCGTACTTTCTTTTCCTCGGCCATATCCGGGTCGGCGTGGCGGAACAGACGGCTCATTTCTTCCGTAAAGATGGCAACGTTCTCATTTGGTAGCTGCACTCGGGCGTCCAGCATAGCTTCGGCCCTTTCCTTGCGCACGACGCTTGTAAAGGTGCGCAGGAAGCCGGTACGGAACAGGTCCCATGTTGTCAATGTCGACTCCCTGTTCTCGAACCACGTTCTCGCGGCGTCTTCTAGGGCGAAGTATACATGCCGCAACTTGTCGTCGGAGTCCCAGTTGTTGAAAGTCGCGATTCGCTCGTACGTCTCCAGCCAGGATTCCGGGTCTTCAGTTGCTGCTCCATGGAAGGTCGGTGGGTCCCGAGGTTGTTGCAGGACAACGGGGGTCGCTGGGGCAGCCATTGGGGTTGTCTTGGCCACGATCTTCTTGGTCTTCTCAGGTAGAAGTCCGTGTTCCGGGGGCAGCTGTTGTAGACGACGGCTTACTCGATGGTCCGTGACTACGTTGGTGCTCTCTTTACGGTCCGGGCTTGGATCACGGCTTGTCGGGGGCGTCCGGTACATGGACCAAAAGCACCTCCACCAGATGTCACGTGGTAGTGACGGTGAAGAAAGAAGCAGTACGGTGGAATACAAAACTAGCTTTTATTGGGCGAACCTGTGCCCACAAAACAGGCTACACTTATAGCACAACGAAAGCGGCGAACACAGTCGGCGATCGTCGAAAATCTGATCAGCGGGTCAAGCGGGTCGGCTTTTATAGAGCAGTCGTCCAATGTTCCAGACTAATCGTTCGGACCCGCGTGCCTTCCACAAAGTTCTACACCATTCGCGTCAGGTGATGAAATCAGATAACAGAAGTCTCGGCGACAACAGACAGCGGATAGAAGCATCGATAACTTTCCAGAAACTTCGGATACATGCAGGCGCGTCCCATGCTGTGCGATTACATTTGTTAGGCGGCGAAACGTGGTTGCCCGATAAAGATAAGTACACGTGTCAATATCAGAGGTTGGATTGCGCAACATTTTGACGAGACACGCACCACAGAGCGCTACTTGCAACTATCGTTTCATTCCCTTGTCAGTGGAATAAATACAGGAAGATACTCAGGAGGCAGGGCGGTAGTGACAAAAAAAACAAATAAACAAAAACCAAAAATAGTTTTGATAAACATTGCCATCTACCAATGCCAAGCCGGCTTTGTCATGTGATCGTTTTTGCTGCACTCGACATCTTAAAAAAAAAAAAACGGGACAGAAAATTTCAGATTAGCGCGTGAGGTAATCTAATTCCTTTGCACTAAGGGATACTGAGGGCGTGCTCACGCACATACTTCCCAAACGCGCAATCTCAGCGGCTTCGATTATCTCCCGCGTTATTTGGCTGCCATCTTTGCTCACAATCTTACAATTCTTGAATAATGGCCGACATGCGCAATCTCTACAATGTATCCCAAGGTGTCCGGCGACTGTTCTTGAAACGTTATAATCATGTTCCTTTAATCTTTCGTTTAAACATCGTCCAGTCTGTCCGATGTACTTTCTGCCGCACTGAAGTGGAATGGAATATACCACTCCCTCATTGCAGTCGTATCCTGGTCTTTTTTTGTGATGTCGAGTGCAGCAAAAACGATCTCATGACAAAGCCGGCTTGGCATTGGTAGATGGCAATGTTTGTCAAAACTATTTTTTTTTTTTCCCCGCTACCGCCCTCCTCCCTGAGTATCTTCCTGTATTTATTCCACTGACAAGGGAATAAAACGATAGTTGCAAGTAGCGTTCTGTGGTGTGTGTCTCTTCTGTGTGTCTCGTCAAAATGTTGCACAATCCAACCTCTAATAAGCTCTTCTATATCTTGGAGGAACCTGGAAAGCAAAACTTTCTATGCAAGATATAAAAGATTGCTGCAGAACACCAGGTTTGGCATTAGACAGAACCTCATTGGTGTCCAGTACAACAGAACACCACTAATTCATTAGATTCAGAGGAAATAAGAGCAATTAATTCTATTCAACAGAAATTCTTTGATAGAAGAAATATGCTTTCCAGACTTTCATATACTAGAACTGAGCTGTAATCAGGGCTGGCATAATAATTTGGTATTCCCTTTAATAATAGTAGACTGTGCTGTATGTCTTAATTTCTCTGTACCTAAGTTACTGATGCCTTGCTACATTCTTGTTATGCAATGCTAGGAGACTCCTGAGCATGTAGCACCATATTTTTTATCCCAAAATTTGTAAGCATTAAATTGTGGGAAAAATTTTCTGGTATTCAGCATTCAATTTGATACTCATTTTCTTTTTTTCTTGATTCGATTTGCTATTTCATTTTTAATCTACTATTCGGTATTGGCACACCCCTACTTTTTTTAGTGCAGTTTTGACACAGAGGTGGGATGTTGCAGTGTGCTGCTGCAGTTTTTTATCCAGAATTAATTGGTATGCATCATATGCATTGATGACAGATCAAAGCAGCTTCATCTCAGTGAAAGGATGGTGAAGGAATGTTTCATTTGGAGAGAAAAAACCATTCTATATACTGTTGTCTATGCAGCAGGCATTTAGCCTTTGAAGGTCAGATGACAGATGTAGATCAGCAAATCTTACAGGGGCCCACTTTTGTGATGTCATTTTTTCTGACCTCACAAAAGCTTTGTGGAAAGAAGGTTAAGTGACTTGAAAAGTGTTTCATTAAACCATATGTAAACATACAGCTGTAGGTGTCAAAAGGCTTGTTCATGCTTGACCTAGCATTGTGCTCCGACTCCATAATTGATGTGACTCATACTTAGGGCATAGGTTCTCCATATTTTGAGTAGAATGCAGTTGGGTGTCTCTTGCTGTTGATATATGCATTAATTTATTATCTTCATGCGTGCTTTTGTTTGTTTCAGTTCATTGACAAAGCAAGAGACCTGATAGACACAGACCTTACTGCCATGGTTGGAGAAAGCTATAGCCGAGCATATGGGGTGTGTATGGATGATGCAGATACTTGCAACATCAAACTTTTTTTTTTCACTGCTATAAGCTGGAATGTAGCTAATCGCTTACCCCATCTTTATTAGTATACTTGAGTAATAGGAGTGTGTGAACACTTAAATACAAATTAAATAATTGAATTTACAACTTGAGCATCTATTATTCAGTTTCTCAATTATTTGGTATAGCCTCCATGCAGCATCTGTTGCAGTGCTGCAAAAGCACAAAGCAATTGGGTACCAGTTCCCATCATGCAAGTAAATGCAGGCACGTCGCTTTCCTAGGTGTAGTTTAGTCCTGGGACATCCTTTTTCAGAAATAAAAAAATTGTTTGAGCTAATGATGTTGTGAGGAGGTCTGCTGGGAATGGGTTAAGTTCCAGCGTTAGGGACTCAGTTCTTGTTATGTATTTATTTGTCCTTCCCTGAATCAGCTTGTTTTCTTCCTGAAGACATAGACAAGCACACCCACAAAATGCTTCTTCCAGAGCTTCACCAATGCACAAGAAGTAAACGAAACATTTTGCTGCTGACGAAGGAAAGGGTGTAGATGGCATTAACATTGCTCATGGCCGCCACCATTGCAACATTGCATGCATGGCTGTTTCAAAAGGCCAAATAATCGTGCAGGCCTTAAAATAAGGCATTCAAAGAATCGGTCAGCAGCTGTACATGCAATTAACCAAATGCTAGAAGAAAGGGAAAAGAAAAAAATCATCGGTGTAAAATACAGATCCCAGAGATTATGGTTTGTGTTGACTCTAAGATTACAGAATTATTGAAACAATCCCGCAAGTTGTCGTTTACAAGCCCATTTGGCTGTCCATTGTTTTCATGCAACTTTTGCTTTCATTCATCCTTGCGTGAGTGTCCTACCTCCTGTTGTGGGTTTACCTGAAGTTCTTTTTTTCCATGGCCATTTCTTCTGGTCTTCTTACAGTTTTATGGAACCCATCACTGCACTAGCTCTGAATTTATTTGATGGGCATGAAAATATCATGTCACCAGTCTACAGGCCATTCAGCTGCAAACACATTTCCACGTACAGCAGAGTGGACAGAGAAAGAGTGGGGTGCGTCTTGTAAACTTCTGCCCTCCTGGTTTCAGAACCCTTGGTAGGCAGCAGAAAACAGAGTAGCTGTTTGGGATGGTTGGTTAAAGCAGCTGTGCTACCCTCACAGTGGCTAAGCACGGAGCAATCACATCGAATCAGATGATGTACCATTTGCACGTTTGTCTGCCTCGTGGATTGGCCTTAATGTGCTAACGACGACCCACAGAACTCGCCTGAAGAGAAAAAAAAAAGAAAGAAAACATTCACGTGGAGCATTAGGTAGACATGCTATTGATACAATATGTTCCAGAGCTGTAATCAGTGCTGGCTTATTGATTTGGTGTAATAATAGCAGTAGATGACAGTTAATAACAGTAGACAATATTGAATGTCTCCATCCATAAATACCAGTATTATATAGCCAGCTGGAAGAGTTCCTATTACCAATAAAGATACACTCCTAAGTATGTCCAACAGCTGATTTTCTTGCACAAGTTCACAAAAATCAAACTTAGTTTTAAATTTGATTATATTAAATATTTCTATTTCTTTTTTTGTGAGATTTGATTTGATATTTAATTCAAAATCTAATATCTTGTTGTTGGCACACTCCTGATAGCTAATACCTGAAATATATGGTGTAGTCCACTGTTAAGGGGATCACAGCGATGGCTCACTGTATCATGGTGCTCCGGCTCCACTTGCCAGCAGGAAAAGGGTCAGTATGTTGTGCATGCACACGGAGAAGAGCCAGTGCCACATACTTTAAGCCATCAGTGGAAAAGCAGTGTTTCAAGACTTGCAAGAAAGATAAAGTCACAACTTTCTCACTCATATTTGTTCCTTGTAAGAGTAGCCCATACTGTGTATTATGTAATAAGGTGTAATTGACTTTTTCATTTTGTTATTTCACCGTAATACAGGCTATGGTGCAAGTGCAGATGTTGGCTGAACTGGAGGAAGTGATTCAGTACAAGCTTGTGCCTGAACGAAGGGAAGCAATCAAGCAGAAATGGTGGGACAGGCTGCAAGTAAGTGTACATTTATGGCTTGTTTAAGGTTTTATATAGCGGTGTGTGAATATTCTAAACTATGAATTGGTTGGTATTCGATTTGATTCTAAAGACACTTTTACTATTGAAATATTTCAACCCCCAAAATTTCGAAATTTACTCCGAACATGTTTTAACAACGAAGTCACAGAGAAATTACATTTCTTGAATGATGTTTACTAGCTCCCTTAGTGCGCTTTTGCAATGGCTGTACCGGTGTTCTTGCATAGTCGCCAACACGCAGCAATGCAAGCATAATGTTGGTCAGTTTCCTGCAGTCAGCTTTGCCACAGTTATGCAGCGAAGCATACAAGGTATTGTGATGATACTTATTTGTCTTGCAGTGAGGCACACCAAAAGTGAAAAGGGGGCAATGTCATGGGCCCATCACTGGTGCTGGTGACTACCCGACACTATCAGCTCAAGTACACATACTGTACTGTCTCTTCGTGCATCTTGAAAACACCAACTGCCAGGTTTAAACCTGTGTCTGCTACTAATCTGGCTGAGGGGTTAAAAACACGGTTTTCAGGCAACAAATTTGACCAAGCAGCAATTTGGGAATGTTTTTAGACCCTCACTCTTGAGTACAGCCAACAGCCAATTTTTCGAGTGCCCAATCTTTCATCCATGCCTTATAACTTGGACGTCCTCGCATCACCGCCACATACCTCATAAAGCCAATGTATAAGCGTGACTGAAATTTCGGACGCTGGAACCCTTCGCCATTTGATTTTTCCTACTTTTTGCCATGACCACAGGTCCAAAACTACATTAGTTGGACCTGCGCTCTTGTAATCCTCGCCGATAACTTCGAAGTGAGGAAACCATAACAAGAGTCTGCGAAACATTGCCTAATGCCCGTTTCCAAAAGTCAGCTCTGCCGCAGTGTTCCACGGTCAAGCATATACAATGTATTGTGGTGAAGCATACCAAGAGTGGAAAGGGGCCACTGTCATGGCACATGGTATGTGTTCCTCAATTATACACGCACCCTCCCACCATCGCTTGTCACAGTATCTAAACGCCTAATAATCGTACTGATGAGCCTTCACAGCTATTTCAGACATGGCCGTGGTGATTTGAGCCTTTAAGGGCAGTAAAGGTACGCCTTCATTTTTTCGAAGTGCCCACTTCTTTAGTCATCCTTGCTCTTAGGGAGTCTGAAAAATTGTACATTGACTAGTTCTGTATCACCAACATCCTCCTATGGCAAACTGGGTTAAAAGCGTGAGAAAATTTAAATACCCACGGACCCAAGGATGTTCTCAGCAACAAAACCTCCCGAAGAAGCTCCTTCCACATCAGCACAGTGTTAAGACTTCAATAACCTCCTCAACCCGCAGGAATCTTCACTGCAACAAGAGCAAGCTGAAAGATATGTGCATAATGAAATTTGGGCCGAAAAAGAGATCTGTGCGAGTGGTGGTGTAAGCATTGTACCCACTGTTGGCTCTGCTTCAGAAGAGATACCTGTCGATACCAGACACTAGTGCTTGTAGCAAGTGGCTCTTTTCAGTGTCTGGAGGATACTCAACCAGCAGGAATCTTCACTGCAAGATATGTGCATAAGATATGTGCATAATGAAATTTGGGCCGAAAAAGAGATCCTTGTATGAGTGGCAGCGTAAGCACGAAACCCACTGTTGACTCGGCTTGTGAAGAGATACCTTTTGATACCAGACACTAGTGTGTCCAGCAAGCAGCTCTTTTCAGTGTCTGGAGGAATGTGGAAATGCAGGAGGGTGTCACTGCTCCACGGACATGACTAGCAACTATCCTCCCTTCATGGCAACATCAAAAACTGCAGTTGTGATACTGTCAAGTAAAAGTATTGTACTAGAGAATTTTGTTGGCCACAAAGCATAATTTTCCTATACACTATTTGCTGTACTATCACTTTTTTTTTCCATACTTGTGGTTGGTGAAAAAAATTTAATTTTTGCCAAAGCCAATAAATAGTATTCGTATTCAAAAAATATTCAATTCGAAAGGCACTTAGTTTTTATTATTCGAATTCACTTTGAAATGGAAAATTTGGTGTTTGCACACCACTACTTTTATGTCATTTTTACCCTGCAGGTTTCTCTTGTTGAGCTGCCTTAAACGGTTCAATGCATCCACTGCACTAAGTTGATGAAGAAATTGCAGTCACTGACCAAGTCACAATGAAAATAACGCAAAGACATTTTGGGACCCGTACGGGTTTTTTGATCACACTAAAAGGGGGTGACATATGCATCTGTTGTTTGTAATGCTATGCAGTCACCACCTCCAATTACTGTGTTGTCACCTGCTGCGTGAATGCATACTGCACCTGGTGCACATTTTGATCAGGCCAATAAGAATGATGCTGTAATTCTTTGCACAAAGGACGGCTTGAGGCTTCGTACTGTGAGACAAAGGGGATATGAAGATGTAACAGGCATCTGTTAAAGCCAAAAATGAAAGCAAGACATTAAACTTCATGTTGATATTCTATTGATGGTGCTAATGTGAGTGTAGTTTGCCAAAGAAAGTGTGCTGAGCTTCTAATTTACAGATGCATGTGTTTTCGCTGTATATGTATGCTAATGTCTTATTACCTCACTTTCTGAAAGGCAGCTTTTCTGAGTGTAGTTTGGCTTACCATGACATCTATGAAATCAGCTGCATGCGTAGAAACAAGGGGGAAATTTTAATGATCTTGTAGTAATGGATGGTACAGGCTCTCTGATGTTTGCTTTCACTTGAACCTCTCCGCCATGCCAGGGTTGCCAGAGGATTGTCGAGGACTGGCAGAGGATATTGCAGCTTCATTCTTTGGTTGTTAAGCCCAAGGATGACATGCGCAGCTGGCTAAAGTTCAGCAGCCTGTGCAGGCGCAATGAACGACTGGTAAGTCATGCTTTTATTAGAAGCACCTTCATGGCTTACGGTAGACAGGGCAAAGCCCTCAAGAGGATAATTGCTCTTTACATTCTTTAGCTTTACTTTTTATTGGTGTTCATGACGATATTCTTTTCATGTGATCATTCACAATGAAGGTCGACTAAAATTCTTTTCATAAGCTTTTCCTTTGTGTGCACTGGCAGTTGGGTGTTTTTCTGCAAAATCTTTGTAACAAAGGTACAGCCTGGTTCTGCCATGTGCAAGCAAACTGGCCTCTGTAGTAGTGGTGTATGAATGCTTTTGCTCCCTTGTGTGCCCGTGTTTTGTACTTAGAAGCAACCGGGCTCAGCATGAATGAGTGTGTTCATATACAGAGCCCGTTCTGTGGTCACATTCTGAGTTGCTCACTTTCAGCAGACACTGATGACCAAACCAGGACGCAAAACGTCCATCACACCATTGAAGCACTGTGCCATGTGTTATGTCATGCAGAAGGATCCCTGAAAGTAATAAACTGAGAATATGGCCCCTGGTGTGCCAGGCTTTTCACAATTGTTCTGAGGCTGTATAGTGCAGCCTGCTTATTTTGTCTGTTATAAGTGTGTAAGGGAGAACCTAATGGCACACACCTCCTGATGTTTTGTTGCAGGCACAGTCTCACAGAACACTGGTCACTCTTTTGGGGACAGACCCTTCTCTAGTGCCTAACCAGCCTCTGCCTACTGCTTACCCTGCTGTAACATTTGCCTATATCAAACACATGTGGCAGAGCAACCAGAAGGTAAGAATACCATTTTATATACACTTCGAAAAAATCATATAATGGGATGCCTGGCAAAAAAAAAAAAGCTAATTGGAGAGAGAAAGTAATTTTGCAAGGTGTGTGGGAATACTGAATACAGTAGACTTCCATTAATTAAATTGACTCCAATGAATTTGATCCTGAGCGAAGGCCCCAGTCAACGGCCATACATTTCTATGGGCCCAAACCTTCATTATTTCATTCCTAAAAGTGGTCTTCGTTGAATAATTCGAAATTGAACGATCTGCACGCACATGCCTGACCCCTGTGGTAACCACAGTAGGGACCCTATTAATGACAGCGTCTCTAATCAGAACTTGCGGGACAGTGAATGCATTGAACACTTGTCAATCTTCCTCAGAAAATTCCTATCTTCAGCTTGGCCTAGGAAGATTTTCAAGAAATAACCGTAGCTCACTATGTCCAATTAGAGTATTTACTCAATTCTTAAGCATGGCTACTTCCTCCTCTTCTTTTTTATTATTATTATTATTTCCCAAGCAAATTGGGCCTTAAATTACCTGCGCAATGTAGTTGGACATATTACGAAAGCCGCTTTCACGGCGTTTATATGCTTTACCGCATAACAAAGGTGTACTGCAACGAAGCTGACTTGTAACTCATATATGCTTAGTGTCGTACATTTAGTACACTACTTTCATTTGCAGTAACTCTTCACATTTCTTATAGAAATGCTTCAGGTTCCTAGCCTCTATTTATGAGCTCATAACTCTTGTCTGTGCACACTTTGGTAACTGAGTATCTAGACATTTCAGCATAACGACAGCTGCAACATCATGAATTTCCGGACTTCGAAAAGGGCACCATCTCATGGCAAATTGATCTGAATATAATTGGTTGTTGGCAAAATTGTGATTACCTGTTTATAAGGGGCAAAATGCCTCTTATCTCTGTTCTCTGTATTTAAGGCTTTATCACCTACGATGTTGGGTACAGTTTCAAGAGCCTATACAGTCTACGCTCATTACAACGGACCCACGTACAACATACTTTTGAATATAATGGATCGTATTTCAGCTTTAGTTCTTCCTACCTATTTTATTAATACAATGAAGTTCGCTTTTAACGGACCACACTACAACGGACTATTGACTATTACGGACAAAATTTTCTGCAATTTTTTTTCAAAATAGGGTGTATAAAACATACTTTGCCCTGTCGGCACGGCTGACAACTGACCTGCGAGGCTCAGCTGACAATCGCGGCTCAATATCGCACGCAAGAGAGAGGAAGGGGGTGGGGGGCGGAAACGTGCCATCTTCTTTCATGTGCAAGGCACTGGGGTAGGCAAGAGAGAGGAGGCTTCCACTCCAGTAGCTGCCACTTACGGTGCGGCTGCGCAGTTGCCATATCTTGAAAGCGATCTGCGATGTGGACGAAGTGCTTATTCGCGTGGGCGCCGTATTTTGAGAGCAATCTGTGATATGGACAAAGTGCGCCCAGTGCCAATAACTTCGTATGCCTGTACTTTCGGCGTTTAGTTCACATTGAAGTGAGAAAGAGCACGAAGGTCAATTTGCTCGCTGTTGCTGCCATGCTTATCGTGCTTAATTTGCTATCACAATCGAGGCTTCGCCTTTCAGGCAAAACTGCGACTTTTGTTGTTAGTTTTTTACTTTGGTTGTTTGCCACTCACACTTTACAATAAAGTTGTTTTGGAAGTGAGGCGTTTCGGATATTATGGACTTCGGATAAAACGGACATTTTCTGGCAGATTTTTAGGGTCCGTTGTAACGAGAGTTGACTGTAGTTTGGTGTGCTGGATGTCCTATCAAAGAGAGACTAATGTCATGAATTTATGTCTGTCACATAAACTGTTTTGTTCCTTCTTGTTGGGAGGGAAGAGATTCGTTGATAAGGCTTTTGCAAACAAAGCTCCACAAAAGCTGAACATCATTTCGAACAAAATTGACACTTGTGATGAGGTGCCCTCAGCAGTGTGCATTATTTCGCCTGGAGACTATGCTGCGGCAGTAATGAATGAGGCAAGTGTGTTAGCTTCGATGGGGTAGCAGGATGGGAGACCTACGGCATGAGGCCTAACAGCCAAGCGCGAAGCACCGCAACAGAAGAGCCGGACTGCTCCAGTCGGGGACCAGGCAAAGAACGTGTTTATTCCAGTGAGGGGAAACACGGCAGGATACACATGCAGCATTGGGTACGGAATGGCACTAGCGGTCATAACCATCTGAAACCGAAACCACGGGCATGAACTATTTGCCGGAGAGCACTTTTGTGGCTTAAGCAGTAGAAGCTTTGCAATGCAGTGATGTTAGCAAGATTATTTCACATTTTTATCAAGTTTTTCCACTACGCAACCAGCAAAATGAGAAAAAAATTTGCAGAAAGTGAACACATGCATCACCTAAATGTGTTCTAGTTTGTAGTCCTGCAGCATGCCAATTTATGAAGAAGCAACCCTGGCTTGATTGGATACATTTTAAACATTTTTCGTACGCGAAGTGGTCACCTTCCTTGTACGTAATGCCAACTGCAGTGCACAGCAAAGTAATGGATGCATAAACGATACATGAGATAAGTTGATCTTTCAGGCATTCTTTCTTCAGTACTCCTTTCCTAGACTGATACACTATTAGTAAATGTTGTTGAAGTAATTTTCAAATTATAGTCGTCAGCTTTTGATTACCAAGTTTATTGTGATTCTGAGGTAATCATCTATCGCTGCCAACGCTACACTACTGTTGCAGTCAGGTGTAACACTCAGGATGTTGAACCCATGCATTTGCTGTTAGGACACTGAATAGGAAGTAATTAAAAGGCTGTATTCAAAAGCCAAAGCCTTTGATAATCACCAGATATAAAGCTAACATCGGTGCAGTAGAGAGACTTCACCAAACCATTGCAATACACTGCACTGCTATATGGGCAAGAAGCGGTATTCTTTGCTGCTCACATACTGTCCTGATGTGTGTGTCAACAATGCCTTCAAGCACCACGGTGTAGGAAGTGATAAAGGTGACCTGCACGCATTTCAAAGTCCTATAGCTGCCATATACAAGAAGGCTTATATGTCATTGCTTGCAAAGAGCCAACAGTATTTGCTGAAAACATGAAATCGATTCGGCCGATTCAGCCAAATTGCAATTTTTCAGTGCAAACAAACAACTTGTTCCCCTACCATGGGGAAAACTAGCATGCGTTATGAGAAATGTGCCATCGGAGTTTGTAAGAAGTATTTTAAGTTCTACCACACCCTTTAAGTAGCGCATTTGCCTTGTGTCCTATATGTAGGACAGCTCAAAACCAGCAATAACAAAATAATTTTCTATCAATAAACTGCTGGTACTACATTCTACAGTCTCTAAAAGGCTTTTTATGGAAAAATATTTTTAAATTTCTAGCTTGTCAAAGTTTCGGCACATAATGGTTGGCTCTTTCTGGCATCACAGGTCATAGGTGACCATGTTTTCTGGATTTCTTTCCTCTTCAAGTGTGCCAGTCTTACCTGCTAACTTTCAAGCTTCTATTACTTCAAGAGTGGTAGCACACTGCCTATGGGCTCCACTGTCACGTGTGGCAACATTTTTTTCCAAACTGTGATGACCTCTGTGACGTGATGAACACTGAACTTAAAATTCCTCGATCAAAAGAAACTTAAATTCCGTCCTTCCTAGGTTTCAAGCATGAGATAACGTATTTTATGCATAGAAAGTTCATGTCGTGCAAGAAATTAAGTGCTAGACTCCATTATTACAGTTTGCCATGTCATTAAAGGTGGTGGTCACCTGTACCATCATGCCTGAAGGGTCTTAGGGGGCTGATTTTTATACTTATTGCTTGAGTTTTTAGGAATTGTTATGAGTTTTTGCAAATACAATTGTACTCTAATAGCTTTGCAGGGTGTGAAAAATCAAATGACAGTGATTCTGACTCGTGATACAGTCTACTAGAATGCACAGAAAAGCAGCCAGCATGAGGAATGCACTTCGCACTGTGTTTGAGCCTCCCAATACCGGGGCTGATGAAGATTATGCTCCTTTCATGACCGCAATAATGTCTGTGTGGAGTCCATCATACGAAATTCACTGCCATTGAACCATTTAACATACAGTGGAGTGCGGTTTCCTAATCAGCTAGAACAAAGTGATAATATTCCAAGTGACATCATCGGCCCTTTCGCAAAGCTATTCTTGACATTCATGTTAGTTTTTGAGACAAATGCCTATGCTCAACAGCTGTGAAAATTTTACACACCAATTGCAGTCGCTGACCGATTTTCCGGACCTCGCAGGGAGAGAAAAGTAGTCAAGAAGATTGAACAGTCCGAAAAACTTGTTCACCAAAAAAATTAAAATAAATTTATGAGGCATACAGCAGCTTGAAAAGATTTCTAATAATGCCCTGCCTCATACTACGCTTGGAGGCGATCAGATTTGCTTGGATTTACGCAAGACTGACGTCGCCTCTGTATACAGTCTTGACAAGAGCGCCACCGAGTCGGCGATCTTCGTTTCTGGAGCCCACCATGATGATCAAAGAAAGGAGCCACGTTTCTTCGCGCTACTTGGCTCTTGCGAAGGTACACGAGGTGATGTCGATCACACAAATGTAAAGCTGCACAAACACACAAAGATGTGACAACATCTCTGAGACACACCTTCTCTGTAGACACACCATGTACAAATAGCAACCGAAACTTAAAAAAAGAAAAAAAATGGAACACGCATTAAATATGGCTAGTTTTTTTAACCTACTCTTCATGCAGGCTTCTGTAGACAAGTGTAGTGCCGGGTAGAGGCTATGATGTCATGTGCTGCACTTGCTCTAGCCAACCAGAGCAGACTGCACGTCGTCTTCTGCATCAGCAGACGAAAAGCGCCTGACTCTGCACTTTGCCTGACTTCACACTGACTGGCTGCGCATATCATCATCATCATCAGCTTATTTATGTCGACTGTAGGATGAAGGTCTCTCCCCGCAATCTCCAATTAAACCTGTCCTGTACTAACCGATTTCAGCTTGCCTAAAACTAAACGCTAAAGTACAACTTTCCTTTCATCAACAAATCTAGACATCATCATCATCATCTTGGCTACGCCCTCTGCAGGGCAAAGGCCTCTCCCATACTTCTCCAACTACCCTGGTCATGTGCTAATTGTACCCATGTTGTCCCTGCAAACTTCTTAACCTCATCCGTCCACCTAACTTTCTGCTGCCCCCTGCTACGCTTCCTTCTCTTGGTATCCAGTCCGTAACCCTTAATGACCATCAGTTATCTTCCCTCCTCATTACATGCCCTGCCCATGCCCATTTCTTTTTATTGATTTCAACTAAGATGTCATTAACTCGAGTTTGTTCCCTCACCCAATCTGCTCTGTTCTTATCCCTTAATGTTACGCCCATCATTCTTCTTTCCATAGCTCGTTGCGTCGTCCTCAATTTAAGTAGAACCCTTTTCGTAAGCCTCCAGGTTTCTGCCCCCTAGGTGAGTTCTGTTAAGACACAGCTGTTAAACACTTTTCGTTTGAGGGATAATGGCAACCTGATGATCATGATCTGAGAATGCCTGCCAAATGCACCCCAGCCCATTCTTATTCTTCTGATTATTTCAGTCTCATGATCCAGATCCGCAGTCACTACCTGCCCTAAGTAGATGTTTTACCTTACCACTTCCAGTGCCTCGCTACCTATCGTAAGCTGCTGTTCTCTTCCGAGGCTGTTAAACATTACTTTACTTTTCTGCAGATTAATTTTTAGACCCACTCTTCCGCTTTGCCTCTCCAGGTCAGTGAGCATGCATTGCAATTGGTCCACTGAGTTACTAAGCAAGGCAATATCATCGGTGGTGTTCTTTAACATGTCACTAAATCAAAGTGTGCGAGCGTTTTTTATTTTGCCCCTGTCAAAATGCAGCTGCCGCAGTCAAATCTGCGACCTCGAGCAATGCCATAGCTGCAAAGCTAACATGGCGGGCACAGAAGTGTTGATTTGGCATGCAACCGCTTCTGTTGTCGCCTAGACCCTGCGGTGTGCTTTAATTAATGCGGCTCTGCTTCTATACGCTCTGCGTAAGTTGTCCGCTATACATATTTGCAGGGTTTAATTTTCAGAAATAGCAGAAACACACCGTATCATACCTTGAACTTAAGTTTATCCAGTGTTTCCTTGCCTTCTCACATCACCTTTTCCCTATCCTGCTCCCCCCTCCCCCCTTGCGTTTGTATGGGAACTGCAAGCGAAAAGTGGCAAGGCTGTTTTGCGACTGCGTCGGTTCTACCCATTCTCTGCCTCCTCCTGTCCTCCTCTTCTCTTCCATTCTATCTAGCTTCCCTCTGGACTTGCACGTTGGTAGAAAGATAAGCTTGTGGGGCGTCACGGATAATAACTGCCAAATGCCGTTTTGGCCGCCGCGAAATCACTGTGTTTGGCCACCTTGTGAGTGCTGAAGGCGTGCAACCTGACCCAGAAACAATTCGCATTGTCAAAGACTTCCCATGCCACGTTCCACTAAAAACGTACGGAGCTTTGTCGGCTTGTGCTCCTATTTTCGATGTTTTGTCAAAAACTTCGCCGACGTTGCCCATCCACTCACGCAACTTTTGAAGAAGAACATGTCTTTTTCTTGGGGTCCTGAACGGGCCAATGCGTTTCACATGCTCACGACTTTACTTACATCACCACCCATCTTGGCTCATTTTGACCCGTCAGCCCCCACTGAACTCCGCACCTACACCGATGGACATGGCATCGGCGCTGCTCTCGCCCAGCAGCAACAAGGACAAGACCGCGTCATTGCCTATGCCAGTCGCCTTCTTTCCTCTTCAGAGTGAAAGTTTTCTATCACTGAGCGCAAGTGCCTCGCACTAGTTTGGGCTGTTGGCAAGTTTCGGCCATATTTCTTCAGCTGCACATTTTTGGTCATTACAAACCACCATGCACTTTGCTGGTTGTCTTCCCTCAAAGATCCCACTGGACGACTTGGTCGCTGGGCACTGAAACTGCAAGAATGCAGCTTTCACGTCACTTAAAAGTCTGGCAGACTGTACCTGGATGCGGACTGCCTATCCCGTCATCCTGTGGAGCCTCCCGACTTGTCAGCCCACGATTCGGACACGTGTGTCTTCGCAATATCCGATTTAACCGACATACGCAGCGAACAGCTCCGCGATGCCAATTTGCGGTCAATTATACACCATTTGCGCTCTCATCACTCTGCTCCATCCCTACAATTATTTGTGCTTTGCGACAGAATCTTATACAGATGCAACACCAGCTCCGATGGCCCTGAACTTCTACTGGTTGTTCCCGAAACACTCCGTTCCACTGTTCTCGAACAGCTTTATGACGCCCCCACCACTGGACATCTCGGAGCAGCTCGCACGTACGATCGCGTTTGGGGTCGATTCTTCTGGCCAGGCCTCCACCGCTCTGTGCGCCGATACGTTGCCGCTTGTGAGTCCTGCCAGCACCACAAGCATCCATCCTTGTCGCCGGCCGGTCCGCTTCAACCCATAGACATTCCTAGTGTCCCATCCTACCGCGTTGGCCTTGATCTCATCGGGCCATTCCCAACATCTCTGACTGGGAACAAGTGGATTGCCGTAGCTACGGACTACACGACACAACACGCTATCACGTGGGCACTGCCGACAAGCTGTGCCACTGACGTGGCGGAATTTCTACTTTACGACATTATTCTTCACCATGGCGCTCTTCGACAGCTGCTGACCGACCGTGGTTGCTCATTTCTGTCCCAAGTTGTCGACGACATTCTTCGTTCATGTTGCATAAATCACAAGCTAACCACTCCTACCATACACAAACCGACGGGCTTACCGAGCGCCTCAACCGCGCGCTGACCACTATGCTCTCCACGTACGTTTCCTCAGACCACTGTGATTGGGACAGCACCTTGCCTTATGTGTCATTTGCCTACAACTCGTCACACCATGACACCGCTTCTATCTTTTGTTTGGTCACCATCCCCCATTGCTCTTCGAGACTCTTTTACCATCACCTGTGCACCCTGTTACAGACTGCGCCCACGATGCAGCTTCTCGGGCTGCAACGGCTTGCCAGATTGCAAGGGATCGGCTTTCATTATTCCATTATTCTCCGAAAATTCAGATTGGCCTGCTTCAAACTGCTTCAAAATGAAATTTTACTTGGTCAAAAAATTTCTCCAAAATTACTTTGGGCAGTCCCACCCCTGTTTAGGTAATGTCCGCGTCTTGCCGCGGTGTGTGCAAGAAGAATGGCTCATGACGCAGCTTGTGTGTACTGCACAACCTTAGATGTATGCTTCTATCTTCCTGCAGGAAAACGCCCTGAGGCAGCTGCACCACTTTGTCCAGACAGAGCTTCCAGCCAACAGCACCCTGAACCACCTGTGCCTGCCTGTTCCCAATGAGAATGCACAGCGCAGTGAGCACCAGAAACTCCTGGCCAGGTGACGGGGCATTTGTGTATTGTGCCGATTGTCTTTGTGTGTTGGTTGATAAATTTCTTTTGTTTTCTTCAAGCAAGCACTAAGATACATCATGCTTTTTGCCTGTTTTGTGTCATGCAGGGAGATTTCAAGGACAGCAGCATAATGTAAGCACAGGCAAGAGAGCTACACAAAATAGAGGATACCACAAGCAGTTGAATCTTATGTTTTAAAGGGTGCTTTAACCCTTTGAGGGTCAATTTTTTTTTGCCAAGTACGACCCCCAAGGGTAGAATTTCTTTATTGCAAACAAAAAATTTACCGCAGTTCTTCTAGAGTGACGATAAAGTGAAAAAATATATACCGTATTTACATGATTGTAGGTCGGCTCGAATGTAAGTTGACCCCCCCTCATATCGCATGTGACAGGGGAAAAAAATAAAGAGCATACCCGAGGGTGTATTCCATAACAAAAATTTATTAGTGGCTGGCATGGTCACTGGACTGCTCTTCACTTGTGCCGTCATCATCGCTGCTACGGTTTCACAGTGCATCGTCATCCAGCAAAATTCCACATTTGGCAAACAAGCGCACCACGACATCTTGTGGAACAGCAGCCTGCGCCGAATGCACCCAACCACACGTAGCACTCAGGGAGGCTCTTTTGACAGGTCCGGTTGGCATAAGTTCGCAGTCTTCTGCCGCCAGCCACTCGTTGTACTCACTGCAGAGCAGGTCCCTAAAAGGTGAAGATCCGGGCTTGTTTCATGACCATGTCGCACTTCACTGGCAGGGACCGATCACGCGTTTCAGCGACGTACACCGCAAGCTTGGCCAACTCTCCGAAAAGCGTCCCGACTTCGGCCCGTAGGAAATACTTGCTTGCCGTCACAGGTGAAAATTTTGCTTCGCTGCAGTCGCCACACACATCACCCGTTCAGAAACATCAAAATTGTGGCCTGCTGTGCAGTGATTTGTTTTTTCGGTGTAAAGGATGGCAGCCCTCTTGAACGCTGCTGTGAACGAGTGCCGAATGTTTAGTGGGCCTGGAGCACTCATGACGACTGAGGAAGGACGGAAGTAGCACGTAGCTTGCAGTGAAGTCGAACGCGTCAACAGAGCTACAGGGAAAGAGAAACACTTGAACGGTGTCTGCTCTTCTATGAACTATCGGTACTCCCCGCAAGCGCCGCCGTTCAGAGGGTGCCGCCTCGAATGGAACAGCGGCACTTCCATCAACTTTAGACACCCCCCCCATGATTGTTGCATGCGCTGTAAAACTCTCAAAAATGTAGAAAAACCCTTCTGAAAAGCAAAAGAATGTGTGGGATAGCGAAAAGCTATGGGTAGGGCCATAGAGCAAACAAAATTTTAACTACGTTGTAGCTCCCCTGATATCTCATTGGTCTCGCTTCTTTGGCGGTGCCATGTTTTGGTTTCGATTGTAAGTCAACCCCCCTACTTCAGATTTTCAAATTAAAAAAAGAAGGTCAACCTACATTCGTGTAAATACGATATTTTCCGTATGTAAACATGCATTGTTTCTTTATGAATACAGATAGGCTTGCATAAATACTTATAATAAGTACAAAGAAGTAAGTAAAATTGATATGTATTCCGTCAGCAGTAATCTTCATCAAAGGCATTGCCACTCAACTCGCAGCATAGCAATTAGCATGCATGCCCACAACATAATTCAACCGTGTATGTGAGCGCAGACAAGAAAACTGTATGGTTGTGTGCAGGCATGGCAGTATTTTCATACCATATTTACTCGCATAATGATCGCACTTGGGTAATCATCGCACCCCTGAATTTTGTCATCAAAAGTCGATTTTTTTTTTCTTTCCTGTGTAATCATTGCACCCCAAACTTGTCGCAGCGATATGTCGTGTGCCAAGTCTAGCTAATGATGATCCCGCTTACCATTTGTTGAATGCTGTCAAATGCTACGCAAACAACTCTTGAAGACATACCAAGCGGTCTGCACGCGCCAAACATTTTTAAGCAGATGCCCCATTTCATTTCTTCCATCACTTTCCGCACTTCCATAAAAAAAACAATGCTACAACCAAACTTGCCTTGGCTTTATTACTTGTAGGCTTCTCGGAATCCCATTCTCGTTATGTTGATCCCCCAGAATCCCCCTCAGACGCCAATGAATGGCTGCCTCACTGCCTTCCGAAAGCGAAACAGCGAGAGACTCTAAGGGAAACGTTCTCCAAGTATGGCGTTTGTCACGCGGTTCATTGACGTCTCTGCGGCTTCTTAATGGTTTTGGCCAACAACGACGACAAAAAAGGCACGTTTCGATTCCTGTCATCTGCACTCGTGGGCACGCAACACATCACGAGCGGCCACGATAGGGGCCGTGTTTACACTGATACGTTAGAAGTGTACCCTTTTCATACACCGACACTTGTAACACAGCCAAGATATTCGCCCACCCTTAGCGGAAACGTGCCGTATTAGGATAGTAGTGAAGACTAATGCTGCAGTTTCCACAGCATGCCCGCTATGTGTTTCTATGTCACTGGCAGCTAAGTGCACCCATCTCTATTTCTGTCCCCTCAAAGTAGACATGGCTATGTTATTGTTGCAAACTTGCCAATATTAATGATATTACTCACAACTAATATGGAAGAAATGTTTCAATGCATGTAATGTGCTCACAAGAAGAAAAAAAATCGCGTTCGGCTTGCTACGCCGGCCACCATTTTTGTTTTGGTGTCCTGCACCATTACAGTGCAATTGTTCAGTGGCAACCGCCTGCTTGACCCGTTGTCATCCCGCAGCGAATGTGGGATGAAAAAAATATATATTTTCGCGGGAGATTTAACCCGCGTAATGATCGCACCTCTGAATTTGCGTCAATTTTTTTTTACAAAAAAGTGTAATCATTATGCGAGTAAATGTGGTATACGGTGGCATAGTTGTACATACCAGCGTCCAATTGGGAACAGATGTAATTGCACCCATGTGAGCCATAAATGAGGGAGTATCTAGCGGTGACCTTTTGAGAGATTAGAAACCAGATAGGTATCCGTTTTTACGAGTGCAATGAACAGAAACAGCCTGCGAGACGAAACCACAACTAACCGCCTCGCAGATGCACGAGCAATCACTCAACCGCCAGCATAAAAAGGCCATAATGATAACCATGAGACTGCGTAGCGGGAAAAAAAATTGTGGTATCCACACAGGGTGGCAGCGCTTGCTAGGCAACAAAGAGTAGAAAATTTGGCTTGTTTTTCAAACATAGATGGCTCCGTAAAAATACAACATCAACCATTTGGGACTTGTTCGCGGTGCGATATATTTACGTCTTTGACCCTCAAAGGCTTACGACTTTGTATTGAAAGAAGATGAATTTAAGATTAATGTATGATAAGTTCGCTAATCAAGTAAAGCTTCTAATCATTCTATGTTTCCGTAAATTTCGGACAGTTTACATTTTCTTTATTGTGCAAATGTTTCTGCACTGAAGGTGTAGCTTACGTCACTCCCCTGATGTAGCAGAAGATGTGTTGTCGGCCAGGCAGTGCACTGCCCCACTGAAAGCCTCCATGAGCATATTTTAAATGTTCAGAGCTCCATGTCTGATCACATGGGTATTCACATATCTGATTGCAGCTGTGAACCATTGTGCCAGCAGTTTTTTTGTACGGGAAAGGAGTGCAGATCAAGCTACTTGTGAAGCTGTTGAGGAAGTGGAAATAGTGGGGCATAATGGGCTACTGTTGTGGGCTACTATGCAAGTCTACTGTATAGTGTTTATTTGTTATTATATGAATAAAATGTGGACGTAGTGCATAAGCATGGCATGAGTATACCATACCGACAAAGTGCTAGAACTTCTCTCTAGATCATAATAGTGCTTCAGGTGATTGTGCCTATGTGGCTACAACCCTGCGACATGTGGTGGATATCTTGCTTACTTTTTCATTTTTCTTTGGTTCTTTTTTATTCCACCTTTTCTACCCGTTAATGCATATATGTGCACGTGAGTCAAATATGCACCAGATGGAAGACAGCGCCCTGTCTTCTCTCAGTGTTGTTGGGCCAGTACTGTGCCTGGTTGCCTGGCATAGATTCGGTATCCAAGTCGTTCAAAACTCTCGGCAGTGCTTTTATATGGCTACAAATGACATACAGCTGACTTTATAGACACGTGAAACTTATTTTACTTGTCTTTGTGAATGAAAACTGTGCATGTGAACACTGAACCAGCCAGTAACCAAAAAAACAAAAAAATATTAGCCAATGCAGTCAAATTGTGTTAACCAAAACTCCACACATTAAATAGTCTGCTGGCAGAAAATTATATTATTGGAATGTGACCAGGGGATATATTCTGTGACGATCGTTTTTGGGGATCCTATTGCCTCGGCCATCAGGCGCACGCGCAGATTGGCTGGTTGAGCACTATGTCACGCGAAGGCAATAGTATAGCTGAACGTGATTATCCGAGAATACATCCCCAGGTCAGATGAGCTGTCTACTGAGGTAGTTAACCATTAGCATTTATGCTGTGGACTAACGTAGGGGATTTCAGGAGGAGGGGGAGAAGGGATGTCTGTTAACCTTTCCTTTCTGCCCATTTTTTGCAAACAGCAAGGTTGTGTAGATTGTAGTTTTCTGTTTTACAAACAGCAGTTTGCTTCGGGTGGATTACTCCCTTATGTAAACTATGTCTTAAAACCAGCTCATGTGGTTTCAGTGGATCTGCTTCTTTTCTCTTTCTCTCTCGTTTCCATTCTTTCTCTCTTTCAAGAAAATTTGCATGGCTTGGGTTTATTTCAGCATTTTTAACAGGGATAAGCGGGCTAGTTGGTGGTCGTTATTGGAATGCATCATGTAACCGCACAAAAACAAGGGACAAAGAAGGAACACACAAGACAGGCGCGGAACTTCAACTAAGATTTACTTCGGGAAATCCCACATTTATACAAGTATCATAATCACACTTGCTAATCATCAAACAGCCTTCACTCGACGTTGGCATGCGGGCGTGAGTGCCACAAGTTTGCTTGTAAATATTTGAACTCTTTATCGCTCAATGACACTGAAGAGCTGCTTACGCAGCTGCCAGATTGCATTTTTATACAGTAAGCTTCATAGATTTCTCGGCTCAGTTGTGACGCAAACATCTTCAAGACTTTAGAGTCGTGGAACCTAGGCGTGCAATTACGACAGTGGCGACAATGGTCAACCAGTTTGCCACCCCCCGCCAATCCTTCTACTCCTGCGCGGTGCTCCTGCAGTCTGACATTTAGGCGCCGTCCCGTCTGCCCTATGTAGCTATTGCCACAAGAAAGAGGTATCTGGTACACTACCCCTATTCTGCATGGGACGAACCTGTCGACGTGCTTGATACCACATTCATTTCTTTTGTTCTTACCCTGCACCATGTTGCACATACCCGCCAGTTTTTTGGGCGCCATGAAAACCACCGGTACTTCACATTTTTCAGCCACCTTTTTGAGGCGGTGGGAGATTTGGTGGTAGTAAGGGATGGCAACAGGTCTACAACGTTGCGGCTCTACGCTTGGGCGGAGCTCTGATGGGCCCCGCGCTTCCTTGGCAAGGGTTTCTAGCACCAAGGTGACCATATCATACTGAAATCCTGCGCTGTGCAGTCTTTGCAACTGTAAGAACACGCTATTTTGCATTTCATGCTGGCAGGACTTATCAAGAGCAGCATGCAGGCAGTGTTTTGCAATTCCCCTTTTTACAAGCTTCGAATGAGCAGACTGGTAGTTTAAAATACCTTTTTTTGATCGAGGCTGATACCTCCAGCACGCATGGGTTCAAGCAATAATAATGAAAATGTCCAGGAACTGCAGGCATCCATGTGAAGGCAACTCAAAGGTGAAACTCAACCCAAACAAGCTTTCTCGGAAAATTTCAAGAACACGCTCTACTGCAGTTGGACCGCCTCCCTCCCCAACCCCTTTAAAAAAAATGGCATAATCGTCTACATATCTAAAAATCTTAGCCGAGTAGGCTGTGTCAATGCGTTCAGCAATTCGCTTGT
This sequence comes from Dermacentor andersoni, assembly GCF_023375885.2. Classification (NCBI taxonomy): domain Eukaryota; kingdom Metazoa; phylum Arthropoda; class Arachnida; order Ixodida; family Ixodidae; genus Dermacentor; species Dermacentor andersoni. Next base: position 8,141,038 of record NC_092816.1, on the reverse strand, counting down.
CACAATATGATAAAAATATGTCACTTAATGAAGGGGCAATACCGGAACCAATGCACACTTTGCGCTTTTGGACGAAGTTATTTCCTTCGAAATTAACGATGGTCGATGCCAGATAAAAATGAAGGATTTCTAAAAAGTCGTCCACACTTACACCACATGCGTTCTGAAAGGCCACAGGGCCATAGTCATCAGTGGAATCTCTAATGGCGCATAGCAATATATCTTGTGGAATGGAATAAAATAGGTCAATGACATCAATGGAAAACGAAAACAACGGTTCCCTCGAGCCTTCATGATCACGAAGAAATGTGATAAGCTCCTCAGAATTCCTTATCATGAACGGGTCCTCAAATCTGAGCAAGCGCAAGTGTTTCTGCAGAAACTTAGAGACCGTACCCTGCCACGTGTCACGTTCCGATACGATGGCTCGGAAAGGAATGCCTTCTTTATGCGTTTTCGCGGAGAAGAAAATGCTAAGCGCTCCGCTCTTCGCACCCTTGATACCCAAACCAAGATATTTCAGGTTACACCTATCACACAGACCCAATGCTAGCTTTTTTAGCTTAGCGGCAGTGCACGTCATGATGGAAAAATTTTTTGCGACAGCTTCCCTCGCTTTCTGACGAAATAACGAATTTGGTAGAACCGTAAAACTACCTTCTTTATCAGAAATCATTAAAGCCAGATCATTCTGCTTGAGGTACCTCAAGCATAATGATCTGGCTTTAATGATCTGGCTTTAAAGATCTGGCCTCGATCAAAAAAAGGTATTTTAAACTACCAGTCTGCTCATTCGAAGCTTGTAAAAAGTGGAGTTGCAAAACACTGCCTGCGTGCTGCTCTTGATAAGTCCTGCCAGCATGAAATGCAAAATAGCGTGTTCTTACAGTTGCAAAGACTGCACAGCGCAGGATTTCAGTACGATATGGTCACCTTGGTGCTAGAAACCCTTGCCAAGGAAGCGCGGGGCCCATCAGAGCTCCGCCCAAGCGTAGAGCCGCAACGTTGTAGACCTGTTGCCATCCCTTACTACCACCAAATCTCCCACCGCCTCAAAAAGGTGGCTGAAAAATGTGAAGTACCGGTGGTTTTCACGGCGCCCAAAAAACTGGCGGGTATGTGCAACATGGTGCAGGGTAAGAACAAAAGAAATGAATGTGGTATCAAGCACGTCGACAGGTTCGTCCCATGCAGAATAGGGGTGGTGTACCAGATACCTCTCTCTTGTGGCAATAGCTACATAGGGCAGACGGGACGGTGCCTAAACGTCAGACTGCAGGAGCACCGCGCAGGAGTAGAAGGATTGGCGGGGGGTGGCAAACTGGCTGACCATTGTCGCCACTGTCGTAATTGCACGCCTAGGTTCCGCGACACTAAAGTCTTGAAGATGTTTGCGTCACAACTGAGCCGAGAAATCTATGAAGCTTACTGTATAAAAACGCAATCTGGCAGCTGCCTAAGCAGCTCTTCAGTGTCATTGAGCGATAAAGTGTTCAAATATTTACAAGTAAATTTGTGGCACTCACGCCCGCATGCCAACGTTGAGTGAAGGCTGTCTGATGATTAGCAAGTGTGATTATGATACTTGTATAAATGTGGGATTTCCCGGAGTAAATCTTAGTTGAAGTTCCATGCCTGTCTTGTGTGTTCCTTCTTTGTCCCTTGTTTTTGTGCGGTTACATGATGCATTTCAGCATTGCCATTTGTTGGGCATGTTGGTAAGCCGACTTGGAAAGCATATTTAGCGCCAGCGAACAAGGATAGAAGGGAGAGGACACCACAACACATTTTATTGCAACAAATGGCAAGCTGTCGTATCATCAGTGCTGGAAAAATTGGTGTTAGAAGCTGCTCCGTTCACAAACAGGGGTCTCACAGTAGCTCCCAGTGGCTATGGCATTGCATTGCTGAGCGTGAAGTCATTGACCGCTGTGGCTGATGGGTCGGAATGCAGAAACACTCATCCAGCGTGCTTTGGGTATGCATTAAAGAACCACTGGTGGTAAAGTTAATCCAGAGCCCTCCACTACTGCGTTCGTCATAATCAGATCACAGTTTTGGCAAATAAAACCTCGGAATTAAAAACTAAAAGAAATACATGCAGCAGTCAGTAACACACATCCATGAAAGGCAGTAACAGGTGGCAAAGGTGCTGAGAAGAAAACTCTCTGTACAAATGCATGCACAAAATGTGGGCGGACATTTCAGGGTCAAGGTGAGCCGATGAAAAAATTGAAATTGGGGCCTGGCATGAGCGTTTGTCACTGGGTGGGTTACACGAGTCTGCAAACACTGCCAGCAGCAGTGTGTGACAGTGTGTCCTGAAAGAGGCTTGGCCACACTACAGGCGCATGCCAACAGAGGGCAGTGTTGATGATTGAACCTTTGTGCCTGTGGCATATCTTCAACATTTGACCCACGACTAGCCTGTGATTATGGTGACAGCCATGTGCAACATTGTAGGGTGTTTGAATGTATCAATGAAGGCTATATGAGCACAAAAACATATAATCAGTGATAGGATGAATGAGAAGCAAAACTTGTCAGGTGAGTTGACACCAGTTTATATTGTTGTCTTACATTGTCTTACATTGTTGCAGTCTTAGGCTGTCACTAGCTGCAGGGAAGGACATCTGCAACCCTGGGAACAGAAAGTGCTAGGCATGCATTCACTACTTGATAAGAACAAAGTGCAGGTCTTGTATGCAAAGGCACCAAGGGGCAAGAGCTCTATAGACAGGTCTACACTGTAAAAACATGGACAAAGGAAGGAAAGGACTGGCAAACACTGAAAAAAAGGGGCTTATGACTGCACGAGCTCCTTTCTTTATTTGCATGTATTACACACAGCCCTGTTTGTACTTTCAATGAATTAAATAGCCTAAAGCAAAGTTATGTTGCACCAAGGATGTCTTGCAACACTACTTGTTTTCTTCTTAGTCTGCCAAAATTGTGCCAATGTGATAAGCTTCATTAATTAAAGGAAGCTATGGTTCTCCTTCTTCTTTTTTTGCCCTTAGTTTTATTCTCTCAAATGTACAACATTTTCCCCACCCCACTCTTCAAAAATTCTAGGGTTTTACACCCCAAAACCACATTCTGATTATGAGGCACGTGATATCGCCCAGGGGGCTTTGGATCAAAATTTACCATTTGGGGTGCTTTAACCAATGCATGTTGCGCAAGTGTTCTCTCATTCCACCTCTGTTGGGATGCAGCTGTGGAAGCCGGGATTTGATCCTGCTCCCTCAGGCTTCCCAGCGCAGCGCCATAGCCACTGGGCTTCCGTTTTAGGCCCTCTCACTCTTTACAATCTGATTCAGTTAATGCTAGGGAGCCAGTGCTTCAATTAGGCACCAGTATGAGCACTGCACTAATACCCCTGCCACACGGCCACGGATAATGACATTAACTGGCTAATGCCTTAAACTTTAATGTCATTCGTGGGGTGCCACATGTACATGCTTAATTGCATTAAAGCTTAATGCCATTCACGACATAGTGTGTTCTCGTAACTCACTTGGCCATCAAATGCGTACTCTGGTTCCCAATGTCTCCACATTCTGACGAGACTGAATGGATTCTTAGTGAATAGCAATTAATATTTTCTTCACTTTCTTTAAAAGATTGCACTTAACGCGGCGTAGTACATTCTTACAATTATTACAACTCACTTGGCAGTCAAATGCTTACTCTCGTTTCCCATTTCCCCGCTGTGGCCACGGTGACCACATTCTGACAATATTAAACAACCTTGTAGATAAAAATGACTAATTTATTCTGCGCTTTTTTTAAAGGATCTCTTTATTTTTGTATAGATCATGCAGTCGATCTTGCCGCTATATGCAAGGCTACGGCACTAATCGCGAGCGCGTTAGCCAGGAGAAGCTGTTTGATTGCACGGCGCCGGCTCCTTGCCTTGTTGTGCACATCAATGCTGTGCACATCACAGTAAATAATGTTTAAGCACCACTGTCAAAGACAATGGGTAAGGCAAGGAGTTCAGTAATTTTAGAAACAAGAACTACCCTGTAAAAATACTTTTGTAAGTTAACTATTCTGTATTGGAAAATTTTGCATTGTGGTTCATGGTGTTAACTTTTTTGTAGTGCCTCTCTAAATAGTTGACCCGCAAAATGGGCGCTACAGTGGCACAGTGAGAAGTATTAAATTATTTCGTCTACCCTCAGATGTTACTTGAAGCTTGGCCAGTGGGAGGAGTGCATGCAGGGCATCAATGAGACTTCAATCCCCATGATTCTGCGTTACTACCAGTTGGCCACAGAACACGATAATGATTGGTACAAGGTGGGTATTACAAGACCTATACCATAACCTCATAGACAGATGATGCACAATGCAATGCAGCATTCTGCTCAATAAGTGTGTCTAAAACATGGCATCCATGACATGTTTTCGGCTCCAGAATCGCTTCCAGCCCATGCTGCCGGCAAAAGCATAGCCTTCGAGATCTGTTTCTGTTATCTAGAGAAAGCCACGGTGCTGGAGTGTGACATCAGTGTGATTCATCCATTGACATGCATTTCATGGTTACCAGCTAATTGTGTAGCAATACCACAGTTATAACTAATTACTTGCAGGAAGTGCTTTACTTTGTCTTTGCACTTCATTTTGGCATGACTGTACACTGCTGGTCGAGCACATTGTTTTGGTGGTTTTCGAAGACACCTTAATATCAGAGGCAAATTTAAGAAAGTATGGAGGGGATCAAGTGCAATTCACTGCTTCATTTTGCCAGCACTGAAGTGCTGGAATATTTTAAGAGGAAGAAGAGTTGGGGGGAAAAGGGGCCTTCCCCCTCTTTCCCCTGGATGTGCCATTGGTCAACACCCAAGCTTTTCATTTGAACCAAGGATTAATTGGCGGAATCATTCAATTTTAATTGTCATACCCTCCATATATAACTTTGAACCATCAAATAGTTATCGTGCCTGAGATCTTCTTGTGGTCACAAATATCAAAGTTGCAACATATGGCAGCAGTTGCAGAAAGCGCATAGAATTTTTTCCATTGTCTTAGATTTGTTGTCTGATATTCAGGGCCAACTTATACATGGTTGTAAGTGGTAATTTGATGAGATGTTATCACCATGCAAAAATTTGCTCTGTAAGCTGCATATAGATTTTCTTTTTCATAGTGCTTTCATTTTATTACGTGTTTTGTTCACTGATGGACCTCTGCTTTCATGTCTTATATTTCAAAATATTTAGGAAAGTAATTTTTGTTTTTGTTAGGTCACCCTTTGGTGGCTGCATTTCTTATAAGTCAATTCTTCTTTTCTTTCTTTTTTAGTGACAGTAACTTTTTGTAACTTTTCATGTTATGCAGTGCTTAGATTTATATTAAGTTACCCATCCTCCTCTGAAGTATTCCATGGTTGCCCCCTGCCAAACTGATCCATAGGGTGTCAGGCTTAGTCAAGCTGCAGTATTGCAGCCTTTTCCTATTGTTCCCTTTCTCTCCTTGAGATAAATAACATTGATTGATTGATTAATTGATTGATTGATTGATTGATATGGAATATATTTCACTAAAGAAGTTAGCAGAGCTCTGTGATTTATTCAGAAATTTGGTGCCATACAAGACGAGGCGAATTTGCCTTATTTGCACAAGTGCCACTAACGTTGGAAAAGTGCACCTGTCCTCGCAGGTGTGTGTGCTATGTTATTGTGCATAGGAGAATGCTTTGATGGTCTCTGTGTCACTACAAGGGCCAAAGAATGCTCTTAATTGTGAAGAATTCACATGTAGCTCTAATAACATGAAATAAATTTACAAAACCCTAATGCCATATTTTGAAACATCAACATATGATCAACAGGTTAGTCGTTATATGAGGTTTGAGTGGAAGTTATTCTATGTTAGCCAAGTGACAAGCTGCTTATTAGAGCATTTGTTGGCTATGAGGAATGTTTACATGTGAGAAGTGAGCTTAGAGGCGCCTTTAAAGGAGAGTGTGTTATACTTCCTCCACGGTTAGTGTCATTCAGTGTTGAGGGAAGCGATAGGATCGAAATGATTTAAAGCTTAGCTTGTTGCTGGACAATTGCCTCATTTTAGCTTATTTAGGAACATTTCTTGCATTCTTAAATATGATATGTAGCTATCTTAGCTATTTTTATTATGCTGTGCTCTGTAAACGTTCTTTGTTTAGCTGTTCTGGTAAACTTTTCTGTGGTTATGCAAACCTGCCGCGGAGAGCCAAAAGCTTAAAATGCTTTTTTGCAGGGGAATCTAAATTTATCGCAGGTGTAGCGGAGCCACCAAAAGTTTGGAGTTTGCTGTGGATAAGCTGTGTATGTGTGCGTGCGTGTGCTTATGTGTGTGTGCTTGTCAATGTACTCCTTCTTTTTTGGCAGGCTTGGCATGCTTGGGCTTACATGAACTTTGAGGCAGTTCTGTTCTTCAAGCACCAAGCTCAACAGAGCAACAGTGCCAGTGCACTACCTTTGCAGCAGCAGTCCCAACAGGTTGGAGGAGGTGAAACTGCATGCTATGCTGGTGACTGCCCAAGAACTGGTCTGGTGAGTCATTGTGTGGCACTTGGTAAGCAAGCAAGCACTCACAGCAGCAGTGACAGGCATCACTGTGGTTGTCAGTGTTGCCGTCCAAGGAACCTTAGGGCAAAATACACAAGGGCAACAACCAGCTGCTTGTATGTGCTCTTGTGTTTCATTTCCAAATTGACACTGCCGTTGGCAAGTACAGTACAAGGTAGCTGAATGCAGACCCACTTTCCTATGGTTCGTTTTAGGGTCAGCCCTTTAATGACAAATGTTCCCTACAGGCTACACACCAGAAAAAAAAATTTCTTGCTGCGCTTCGATATTCTTGATGAAGTTTCTGGCTAAGCTTCTTCAGTCAGCACTGAATGACAGGCACCAAGCGCATTTGTTGGTTTAGAGCAGGAACACAGGATGAAAAAACTTTGGCACGTGACTCGCTTTTTTTGTAAGCACGGTCAAAGGAGACAGATCGATGCAAGATCTCCGGCTGCAGTAGTGCCACACTTGATGTAAAGCAAATATTTACACCTATGGTTCACATATGGTGAAAGAAATTCCAAACAAAGCCATAGATGGCTTGGGGTGAAGCCTACTTCCTGTTTTCTGCCTGGTGTTTCTCCCCTATACCTGAAAAAGCCTCCGCGCAATATTTTTTTTCTTTCATCGATTGTGCTTCTCAGTGCGTTTTGGACATTTAGATGGAAAAATTAAAAATTTTGTCGGGTATTTATATGTTCTGGCGTGAAAGAGTTAAGTTAGGCCCAGAGATGCCTTCCACGTTTCATGTCTTTATTGTTGCTGCTCCCCCCCCCCCCCCCCCCCAGAAAATGTTCTAGAATTCCTTCTAGACAAATAAAGCTGGCTTGTGCAGGTTCTATAGCTTGCATGATGTTTATGACTTGGTGTGTCTTATGGTCTTATGTTTCTCAAGCTAATGAGAGTTACTGATTTTATGAATGCACTTTCTGCAAGAAATATGCATTTTTCTAAGTGCTGTACACGTCCAGTGTCGTGTCCTCTGCTTTTATACTGAGCCAGCATAGTTACATTAGTGTTCCAATTCCGACAAGGTACTTGGATTTCTTGAATTACTAGCAGAGCCTGTGTACCTTGAGGTGATCTGTTGCCCTTGCAGACAGCTCAGCACATCAAGGACTACACAGTACCGGCTGTGAAGGGATTCTTTCGGTCGATTGCCCTTTCTCATGGAAGCACCCTACAGGACACCCTCAGGTGGGTTGCATGTGCCACATTATTCATGAATTTGTGTATGCAGTGCTATTGTTTATACGCCTTTCTATGTTACGGCTATGCTGCATCCTAGCTATGCTTTACAGATACAGCAGAACCTCATTGATACTATCCTGCTTCATATGATTTCCCAGTACCAATGTTTGCGATCGAGAACTTTAAAAATTACCCAATACAGTTATGCTTCTTTTTCGGTCGATACGTTCCCGAAAAACACGGACCTTTTGGCACTGATGTTCAGTGCATCGCCAAACTGTGATCGTATGAAATGTTTTCAAGCCTCTAGGTCCCATGTAAACAAGAAAAGGTGTGCACCACAGCAGCTTCCTCGTAGTACTCGGCTGCCCGTGTCTTATGAAACTACCAGCATGCGCTTAATTTTTATTCCACTTAGTTTTCTATTCTGGTACCAGCTAATCTCCTCCCAGGACGTCACACATTGCATTCACAGCTATCACCACCAACCCTATTGCAATAAGCATCTTTATCTGTGGCACAGTGCATGGGGCATAGTGTCATTGGAAGCGTACTGAATGCTTTTTAATATGCGATAACACAAACATGCCACCATTCCCCGCTGCAGGCGGAGTGATGTGAGTGTCATGTCTTGTGTTCTGGTAGCATCATATTCTTCCAAAGCCCACCAGCTCGATTTCGTTTCGGAAACACTATGCAATAGAAAATTACAATCTGCATCTCGGGCCACACGTCGGCGTCTCGTGCCGTAATATGCGCCGAGTGGGCACGTCAGCACTTACTGTAAATGCTTCACCTGAAGGAGCTGCTTACCCAGGCCAAATTCGAGGTGCGCAAACGTATGCTTGCCAGAGCCACAATAACAAAAATGTGCATCTCGGGCTTTTCCGGCCCTACCAGCTCGGTGTGCGTTGGCTGTCTCATGCCACAATGCATTGCGTTACGTCAATGTCAACTGCAGTTGAGTCTGCCAAATTTTTTAGTGACTTTGGATTGTACATTTTCCTGGTTAGTAGGGTTTTTTATCACATTTTTTTCCTGAAATGCACAAACGAAGTTGTACTGTAATAACTTCAAAAGTTTGTTGTGGAACTTCAGAGTAAAATGAACAAAAAAAAGGAAATGGGTAGGCTGTATTGGGGACACAGCTGCACCGGGCATGCGAAACGTCTTGTGTGTGCTGCTGAGGTTGTATGGGCACTAGAGTACAGAAATGACATTGTCAAATCTACAAGTGACATTTATCCACCTATTACGAAGCTTACATGCATGGCTTATAATACAGTGAGGGTGGTCCTACGAACCTATGGCCTAATCTTGCAGTCGTGCTCGCTCTCAATTCGTAGTGGTCCTGCCGTGGTCAGAGGTGGCAGGCATGGATTGGCATCCCTCTGTCTCGCCGCCTGGGTCTCTTCACACCATTTCTAGACCCTAGGTGTTGGAATGTGGGGGAGCCATAGCCAAGCACCTGTGAAGTTTGTGCAAGAAATTGTATGCTTGTAAGCCTTATAGCACCTGACAAGCACAGGTTTGAGTTCGGTAGGTTGTACCTACTATGACAGAGTGAGCTCTCTCAAATGTGATCACTCCCTCTGGGATCGGCAAACGTACTGCCAAGCTACGCTGCTCTGTATGCTGAGTAACAGGATAAATTTATCCCCGATTACATTGGTGTGGCGCAACAGCGGTGCCACCTGTGCATGAGACACATACATGATGGCATAACAAGCTTCTTTTCTCTACACAACAATACCAAAGCCAGGTGCATGGGTAGTTACGGCTGCAAAGGTATAAGCAATACTAGTGTTACACGTCTTCGTTACATTTCGTTACGTACGGTTTTACTAAGCAATCGAGCATAATAATTTTATTTCCATATATTAGCATTGAGGGTTTTTCCTTCTTTCTTTATGTAAGTGTGGTTGCAGCCAGAAGTCGAACCTGTGCTAGGCCGCCACAGTGGGTGGTCTTCACAAGTAAAAAAAAAATGTTGTGCTGATCCATAGAGCTCGGGAGCCACACTGCAGAGGTGTTGCTTCAGTTTCCCTTCTGCGACGAAGATGTCTTTGAGATTTGGTTGTCCGAGACCAGTCCCTAATATTCAGTTTTTCTCTCTGATAGCCTTTAAAACATTTTCTGTGCTCTGTACTCGCTGTGGGACGACCTGGAGGTCCCCACGCACCCGGAGAGGCACATCAAGCGACCCTCTAGGCGCTCTGCGCCGTATCCACCACGACACGGAACATCACCGCCAGATGCGCTCCACGCTGCATCCATGGCAGTGGTGGCAACTACTAGTCCTTCGGCCTCTGCAGTAACAGCTACAAACCAGGGCCCTGTGAACAGGAGACTACGCGAAGAAGAGCCTTCAGGCAAAAATGCATAGGAGATGGACCAGGCATCCTTCACGGTTGTATCCTAGAAGAAAAAATACAAGGTGCTGGTGTCCCTGTTATCTTCAGACGTACCCTAGGAGGAGAAAACCTATGAAATGTTAACCCTAACATCGGGGCATCGGCAGTTGTAACGTTGGCTCAAGAGAAGGTTCTCAGCCATCGCCTTAACAAGGATGGCAGCCTGATAGTTACAGTGTCAACACTGCCCACCGCCAACCGTTTGCTCACGATAACTTAGCTAGCTGGCATGGCTGTAGAAGCCTGTGTCCCATATTCATACACGGCCAGCTGCGGCAACACGATGTACCTCTCAGCTACTAAAATGAAGAACTACAAGAGGATCTACACGACCAAGGCATCGTTACAGCAAGGAGGCTGTACACTTACACCCCTGAAGATGGCGGCAAGGTCAAAGAGACATGTCGTCAATCTGTTATATCGGAATTCGCCAGAGGCTCGCCTTTACCTCAACAAGTTACACTTTGATTCTGCAGTTACCCTGTCATTGAACACGTCGGGGTAGCAACACAGTGCTACAAATGCCAGAGGCATGGCCACATATTGCGACATTGTACCGGCCCAGTGCACTGCAAAGTGTGTGCTCGCTCCCATTCACCCAAGAAATGCACCTCGAGAGCACAACCTAATTGCACCAACTGCTGTGGCCCACAGCCTGCTTCATATGGCGGGTGCATTAAAAAGAACGCTGCTACACTTGCTCGCGTGGTAAAGCAAGTACAAGGGAAACCACGCAAGCGTCATGAACCACCACCTAACCCCGACGTGGTTTTCACGAATGCGACAAACCACTCCCAGAAACAATCACCACAAAGCCAAAAGACATCTGGCAACACATACGCTGATGCAGGCAAGAAAGAAACATGGGAAGCCCGTGGCCTCATCGCCTCCTTCGAAGCTGCCACAACGTGTCGCACAAGACCCACCAAATGACCACTGCCGCCATCAGCCTCAGGCACCACAACACAACAGGATGACCTGCAAAAGGCAGCAACACGAAAGCACCAAACAAGACATTACACGCTTACTGATTGTGATGTTGTTTACAGCCTTCAAAGCTCTTGTTCACGCCAACCACTTATCAGGATGTCTCCCAGAAATAGACGCCGTCCTTACAATGGAGCCGTTGGTGTCGGCATCTTACGCTCCACAGGTGTGTACTACCTCACAGTAATAATCGTGGCTTCTGCAACAACAGCCTCACCTGAGCTGACCATCCACAAGATTTTTCGCACATGCACCATATTTCAGTGGAACGCTCGCGGTCTTCGCTCGAAACTTTCAGATTTCCGGCAGCTGGTGCGAACATATCACTTCCCTTACGTAGTCAACTCTGAATCATGCGTCGAGGAACATTTCCAAATGCAAGAGTGCTATTTTCATCATTAACAGTGACCGGATGACATCAGCAGCTTACTCGTAGACTCTCGCTAGGATATTCTGGCCTCCATGGTTGATGTTCTGCCTCACAGTGACAATGAATATGTGTGTGCCATAACATTAATAGGCCAACAAGAATACACTCTCATTGGAGTATAGCTGGAGCCAGGCAGGCCATTCGATGCTTCGAGACTTGAAAACTTGATTGCAACAACACCTCCTCCACATATTATTTGTGGTGACTTTGATGCTCACAATGAAATATGGGGCAGTTCAAACACATGTGCATGAGGAGCCAAGCTCACAGAGCTTCTCTCAAACTATTCAATTGAACCTCTAAATGATGGCAGTATAACCTACCTCGAAGGCCCGACAACTACCAGCAGCATTGACGTGATCTTCGTAACAAGTTCAGTGGCCCGAAACTTTACCTGGTGTACCGACTTGGAAACACGAGGGAGTGATCATTACCCAATTCCTATATCAGCAGTCTGTATGCAGCTGTCACCAAGAAAATTGCTTACAATATCTACAGATTGGGATGCATACAAGGATGCTGCAGGCAGGGTAATTGCTTCTGCAACTTGGGACAAGGAATTACTCACAACAATGGCTCATCGTCTGAGGAAATTCACACTAATTTCCAGTAAAAAAGTGAGCTTACCACCAAACGACGAGGAATTTAAAAGATTATGCGCCATTTGCAGGCGAGCTGAAAGGAAAGTTTTACGCGCGAAATGCCTTGAAGACCTCTGGGCCTGCCGGCGGACACAACGTCATATCCAGCGATACCTGGATAAACGTAATCGGCAAAGATGGTGCAACTTCTGTTCCACGTTGGACGTTCGTCAAACTGTAGCCAAAATTTGGCGGATCCTTAGATGTATGCGCACGCCGCCCCAACAGCTTCACTCCTTTGCTGAACGAAATTCCCTCAAAGAAACCTCAGATAAATACTGCAGACTACTATCAGCGGGTTCAAGGCCTTCGATTTCCTTCACAGATAGTTAGTCTGGCATCCCACATGTGGCAGGGCCAGTATTGGATCTGCCTTTCACAATTGAAGAGCTCCCCATTGCTATCGCTGAATCAAACAGGCGCACACCTCCAGGCCATGTTGAAATAAGCTATGAAGCAATCGCAAAGCTGCCCCGCACCTCCTGCTTACGGCTCCTGGAATATTATAATTCTTCGTGGATGTCTGGTAAGGTCCCAGCAGAATGGAAGCTGGCAAAAATCGTGCCGATTCCGAAGCCTTTTAAGCAGCCAACAAGCTACGTGTCTTTCTGGCCTATTGCCCTACCGAGCTGTGTAGGCAAGCTTATGGAGCGAATGATCTACAAACGTATTACATGGTTCCTTGAAAGCCACAACAAGTTTCCCCAAGAAATGAACGGCTTCCGCCAAAACAGGCCTGCTATTGATAATGCCATCGCCCTCATCTCTTCACTTGAAGAAGACATTCACGCTGGGCGCATCCCAACAGCCGTTTTCCTTGACATTGAGGCAGCTTTTGACTCTGTTTTTCACCATGCAATTCTCGTGGCTTTGGCTAGCCTTGACCTCAGAGGAAAGCTATACAGTAAAAGCTTGTTAATTCGAACTCGTGTGGGACTGAAAAATTGTTAGAATTAAGCGCAGTTTGAATTAACGAGCGGGCGGCAAAAAAAAAAAAGATGGCCATTGCATTTGGCTGCTAGGGCCGAAGCCAAAATAGCCATATCTGGGATCGTCATCTAGGAATACGCACTACTACTCTTTGAGGTTAAGAGACCACGTTCAACCGCCTGCAATATTTCAACTTTAGTCTTTAAATCCTTTGCCGAGTACTTTCCACGGCTCGCCATGATCGGCACAGTCGATGAGACGTCAGCGGCGAGATACCACACAAACGAGCAAGCTCATGCAAAATGCGACAAGAAAAGACTACTCGTGCATTCCACCGATCGCAGCCGCCGCAGCGCAACGAAAACCTGAAACGGCTTGCTCCGGAGCATCGGCGGCGGCGGCGCCCGCGCGTCAGAGAAAACCTGCTACGGCATGCGCCGGAGAGTGGTGTGCAGCGAGCGATGAGCGAGCGCGGCTTCGGCCGCTTATCTGTTTTTTCTGCCAGCGTCCGCTGCGGCGTACGCGGTTGTTGCGACGCGCGTCTTTTCTTTTCTTTCTTTCCTCTTATCTTTGAACTCTCCTCTATCTGCACGCGGCAGCGGTGATGGCTCGGCCTGAGCCAATCGGCAGGCCCGTGCACTTTCCTTTTCATCCTTCCCTCAGTCGCAACAACAACAACGCCGGAGGCTCCAGCAAGGAAATTGGCAGCTCGCCTCGTGCGTGCAAAAATGCGCGCTGGCTTATTTATTCTCGTCGCTGTGCATATTAAAAAAAAAAATTTCAATGCATTGTACTCGTTACGAGGCGACTTCTATTTACGAGAAGCAATGTCGGCTGCCGGCTCCTAGTTCGAATTAACCGACGTGAGTACCGGTACGTTCGAATTATCGGGCGTTCCGGCCCATTGATATACATAGGGCTTTGCAGGGACCCGGGCATCAGTTCGAATTAACCGGCGGTTCGAATTAAGCGATTTCGAATTAATGAGCTTTTACTGTACAAGTGGATAGAAAACTATCCAACAGAGTGGAAAATATTTATGAGTACTCCGAACAGACCTACACAGCCCGCTCCTATGCCATCTTAACCTGATACACATAACAAGAAACCTGCTGCGAGGAGTACACATCACAATCTATGCCGATGATATCTGCATTAGGGGGGGCACATCAAGTTCGCGCTATATCACCCAACAGCGACTTCAAAAAGCATTGCTGAAGCTCTCCATGTATTTGGCTCCCCGAGGTCTTCACTTCTCGCCAGAAAAAAGCACAGCCATGGCTTTCACAAGAAAAAAAGGACCAAATATCCGCTCTTACTCGGTGGACAACCATTGCCATACATAGTCTCAGTGATTCCTTGGAATTGTGATAGAAAGAAATCTCTCTTGGTCACCTCAAGTAAAAAAACTAAGTGCGAGGATTGCTGCAGCATCACAAGTTTTCGAATTCATGGCAAGAACACGATGGGGCTGTCCTCCATATTGAAGGCACATTGCGCTATCGCCTACCGGTGCTTCAGAGATTATAACCAGCAAACAAGAGGACTCAGGAAGCCGCGCAGAACAACTGCCTGCGGATTTGCCTGGGCCTCCCAAAGGGCTCTTCAGCCCCGGAAGCAATAGCGGAAGCAGGATGTCTACCGCTAGATGTCATCGCTTCCCAAGAAACAATGAGTACCCATTTTCGGCATGTGCTCCAAGAGAAGAAGCACTTCATATACCGCATCCACAGTAAGTCTGGCTTTGGCCAAGCTGTGCAAATCTTGCACCTTCCCCCAATTATTCAGCCACAGAAATTACTGCCTCCGACTTTTCCTTCCTGGACACTTTCGCCTCTAGATATAAACCAGTTTGTACTCGGTGTAAATGGGACAAAGAGTCGCATGCCACAGGCTGCACTGCTGCAGACCACTCTCCTTTATATAGCCGAGAAATATACTCGGCACGCCCACATCTACACTGATGCCTCAACCAACCGGGAGACTTCCTCCTCTGGTCTTTACGTGCCCTCAACAGGACAAATGCTTTCTTATCGGCTGCAGCAGAGGACATCCTCAACGACAGCAGTGCTTCACGGCATCAAAGAAGCTGTCCTCTGTATACTGCACCGAGCACCTGATCAATGGGCGATTTTCACTGACTCTAAAGGAGCACTACAACCATTGTGCAGCCTGTTAAAAAAAAAATATCAGCCTGTTTCTTTCGACATTGTGTACTTACATCACTTGGCCATTGCATCAGACCACCGTATCGAATTTCAATGGATACCTGCTCATTGTGGTATTCTGGCCAACGAAAAAGCAGATGAAGCGGCACGCAAAGGTCTTCAACACCAAAACATTAAGCAGATTTATTTCACTATACCTGATGTTTCCCAACTCGCTAAAAGATTTGCTTCTGAAAAAAAGGACCGGCTGTGGAGTTTGCCGACCCAGCGTTACCCTTTCCTTTATTCAGTCGACCCAAATCTCAGACCCGGACTCCCATCCAACATTCCTCGCCATTGGAAACTACATCATTGTCTTCGCCTGAACACCGCCTATGGAAACGGCTTACGGTACTGTTTGGTCAAGTGGCAAGTCCATACTGCAACAACTGTGGCTCAATTGAAACTGTGGAGCATATCCTGTTTGAGTGTCGAGCGTATGCCGATGAGAGTGCATTTTATGAACATTGCATGCATTTGCTTAAACAGAGACCTTCGTCATTTGGCTATGTCTTAGGCCCTTTAGCCTGCCTCACACAACAGAGGTGTGCAATGAACTTTTTATTCACATACTTAGAAAACATTGGTCAACTCAACAAACTTTATTTCTACTCCGTCACCCTCACGTACCTTCCACGCAGCGAATTCTGTCACCTCATTGTGGGACGGTGCCTACACTGAAGGACTTTACCATAGCACCTCAATGCCCATGAGTCAGAAAACTCAGTGCCCATTTTTTTTAAAACTTATTCCTTCTTTTTGTGCCTCTCTCCTCTCTTTCTCTCCCCAATTCTCTTTCCCACGCAGAGTAGCATGTCTGCGATGTCTGTACGCCAGCTAAAATCCTTTCGTTAAAGGGTTCTCTCTCTCTCTCTCTCTTCTGCAGGTCTAAATTACAAGTTTGCCTTTTCTCCCCGCTGCATAAGATTATGCATTGTATAGTCATTAGGCTGATCAACACCCAACTCACCATTGGTATCACTGTAAAGGAAAGGCATAAAAAAGAAAGTATTGACCCTTAGCATTGCCAGGAGCCACCAGTACAAGTTTTTTCAGTCCTGCATTGTCACAATTTACATCAAGAAACTGGGGTGCAGATAGAGGTACTGTGAATGGTTAGGGCCGCCAACAGAACTAGAGCTACAACAAAAACGGTCTTTATGTTTATGACAATGCAACTGAAGACAAAAGAGAAAAATGTGCAACAGAGCTGTCAAGCGTTATGGAAAGGGAATCTGGTTTATTGATTGTTCTCCAGGAGAATACAAACAAAAGCCAGGACATTTGGCCATTCTGACTGGGTCAAGTCGGCACTTGGGACTTTTGCTCAAAAGTCGGGACTGTCCTACTTAATTAAGGATGGCTGGAAACCATAGTAGAAATTCATATTATCAAGTATTGTATTTTTTATAGGGGTTGCATCGATGTAAGGCTTGCACTCCTTAAAGGGTCCCTGAAAGGGTTCGGACAAATTTTGTAGATGCGTAGGGTACCGCTACAATAAATAGTTGGCCCAATAATTTGTGTGAGGCGTCTCATATCAAGAGAGCTATGCTTGATAACAAGTTACCCTCCTCCATAACCATGCATTTTTTCCCCAACTCGTTCACCTAGTGATCGGAGCCAAGCTCCGCCTTTATTGGCTCTGCATCATGATGGGACATTGTGTCATCTACTTCCGGTTGTCTTGGAGCCAGCAGTCGAAGCCTCTCCCTCTCCGCCAGCTGCCTGGCAGTCGATCCCAAGCAAGAGCTATCGAAGCAGCGTGTGTTGTGAGCATTCTGTTGCAGTGCCGAGTGTGTCCAGTATTCTGGTAACCACATGCAAGCTGGACATTTCGACGGATGGATGCAGGCTTAAACTAAAGCCCCTGCATACTACGATTGCTGTGATGAAGGAGCTTTGGCATTGACATACGCGAGTTGGCTGATCGGTCTGCACGGTCCAGCCACCTGGTGGCACAGAGCTTAACCAGCCAAAAAAAGAAAACAACTAATATTGCTCAAACCAAGTGTAAAACATATTAAACATCTAGAATAGTGTTCAACAAACAATCTGGCTAATAAAGCAGATATCCAACAGGCACTATGGCATGAAAGAGCACAATCTAATCCGATTAATAGAAACATTCGTAATCAGTCGTATTGTATATGTGGTTTCTTACCTCAAGCTCCACGCTGCGTAGAAAGCCAAGATAGACTGCATTATTAGAAGGGCATATAAGCAAACCTTGGGACTTCCAGCAAATACGTCAAATGAGATATTCTTGGAGCTTGGCGTGCACAACACATTAGACGAACTTATTGAGGCCCAGAGAGTAGCACAGTATGAAAGGCTTACACAGAGTTTGACGGGGAGACACATCTTAGATGACATCAGAATAACCTACGAAGCACAGCACGGAGTGCGGACAGACATCCAAAGGAAAATAAGGGAACATCTATCAGTACCCCCAATCCCCAGAAACGTGCACCCGGAGTTTCACCAAGATCGAAGAAACGCAAAAGCGAGAGCTCTCCACAAAAGATTCCGTAGTGCCAGGGACGTGGTCTATGTGGACGCGGCGGAGTATACAAATGGACAGAGTATGTCGATAGTTGCTACGAGTCTAGAGGGTGACTGCAGAGTTCGCGGGACGGTAAAAACATGGAAGGCGCACGTGGCGGAGAAGGCTGCCTTAGCACTGGCAATAGCCTCCACGGAAGCTAACATCATAGTAAGCGACTGCAACACAGCTGTCAAGAACTATGCAAAAGGAAGCATCTCGCCAGAAGCACTGAAAATTTTAAACAACTTTCGTGAAGATCGCCACATTCACACTATATGGGCACCCGCACCCTCCTCCCTTCCCGGGAATGAAATAGCGCACAACCTGGCTCGATAACTAACAAGCCGACCAGGTGACGCACACAAATACTGGGTACAGATAGAGACCGGATGACCAGCTTTAACGAGATCACCAAACACTATAAATTGGGAAGGGGACACTTGATACACTGGAATACTGGACTTGGGAATTGGGAATACTGGACACTTGATACACTATTGTGGTAGTAATCCTCCGGCATAAACTGACGGCCTCAAACGCGCAAATCTGGCCGCCAGTCGGATACTGACAATCCAATGCGCTGCAGCCACTCCGCTCGTCTGCTGCCTTGCAGAGGGACACGATGTTGCAGCATGACATATTGCCAGTCACTACGCTTGCAGCCCACAACCTAACAAGAGCGAACCATGGTGCTCGCGAAAGGAAAGATTGAAACCAACACTGACCACCGAGGAATTGTCTTGTGCATTCTCTTTCTGTTACTTTCTTTCTTTATAGAAAACATTCCAACTATTATGACCAACATTTGTTTGCCATAATTATCGATAATGAGCCCTGGGCAGCCAATTGGATAGCTCGCCCTACTGGCGTCAAATGGTCACCTCGTGTCACCTGTTCAGGGGCAGCTGAAAACTTAACCAAGTGGCGTGCTGCGATTGTCAGCGATGTACATTTTTAAAGCCTTATAATAAATTACACGCTTTTCACGGAGCACTTAGATGCGTCAAGTGATGATCAGAAGGACCTACCCTAACTGCTTAGTACGTTTTTACAATATCGTCAAAATCGTTTCAGGTTCCTCTTAAGAAAAAATGCTTAAGAAAAGAACTTATCCATAGTTAAGTCATACACTCCTCTCCCAAGCACACATCTTGTCTTTTGTGACATGCACTGCCCTATGTCCATGCAGTGTTGGCTTAGCTGTTGTTCACTCTGTTTGTTGCATGTAAAGTTCACATCTGTGACAATAGTGCACAGTAAACAGCAAAAAAGAAAGGAAAGACGGGACAAGCATTGTCTGACAACTGAAACCGACATGGCAACTGACATTTCATTGGAAATGAAAAGTGACATATACAGTATATACAGGTAAACCTTGATATTGTCACAGCCTAGTAGGAGACCGGAAAGCCGGTGTCGAGGACGTGTAAAAGCACTTTATGAGAGCAGTCAACGCGACATCATTGTCGTCTCTGTTTTTCTACTCGTGCGCTACTTCAGCTTCGTTCTCATCGCCTGGCAGGTACCCGCGGCGACCATATAGGATGTGGCAATATATCAAAGTCAGTAAAATCTGCAATTTGCTTCGTTATATTGAAATTTCGATCTACTGAAATTGGGCCTTTTATGCAAATATATACAGTCACCGATCGATTTTTCTTACACGGAAAGGGGCCGCAGAATTTTCTGAATTATCAGGCAATCGAAGAAAGCAAACTTGAATGACAAAACAATTCATTTTGATAAATTTAGAAGCCAGCCAAGCTTTCGTCTGCACTGAGACGCTATCAGGAAAAGCGCCGGCAGAAGGGAGCGAATGCTTCGTCTGCCTCTCGCTCCAACGGGTCACCGAAACTCAAGATTATGCCACCTCCAATACTAAATGCGCTGTAAGACAGTTCACGTGATGCATCAGAATGGCAAGTTGGGCCAGTTGGTTGGGATTCATAGTTAAGGGTTGTAACAGTGCAACCAACAGAAGGACAACAGAAGAAATAAAACGATGACACAGCGCTGATGCCATGCCATGCCATGTTGACGACACAGCGTTATGCCATGCCATCTCGGCACTGTATGCGCACGCAGCAGATTACCTCTAAAGCAGGGTGTGCAGCGGCATCTGCACTCAGCCATGCTTACAGCCATGTGCAGCCATGGCTGAGACACGTGCCAGAAATAGAGACGCGTGCCAACTTGCCCCCGCGAGCTCGAACCCCTCCCCCCTTTTCCCTTTGCTCGTGCGGGAAGGCGGCACTCGCGAAGCCATCATCTTTCTTGTCTCACCCTTGCACACTCACTCGCACCTAAAGCACACAGTGAGTGGGGTGCGATAGGATCTTATCGCACTTGGACTTTGGACAGAATGTAATGCGGCTCCACTTCGGTGGTCGCTGTTGTGGTGTGGTCGGCAATTTGAGAGGTGCCTGGGCAAACAGCTGCTTGTAATTCAATCATTTGATGATCTGCATCCACGAAAGTTTTCATTTATTGTCGTGGCATTCCTTTGGGGCGGCAGTGAAATTTCGTTATATTGAAATCGCATACAAGTGCACTTCGTTATATTGAGGTTCTAAATACATGGTGTTCTATGGACAAGAGGTTGTGAATACTTTATTAATACAGAATACATTATATACAAATACTTTATATATACAGAATTACTTTATTATACTTTATTAAATACTTTACTATACAATTAATACTTCATTAAATACTTAATTATATACAGAATTTTGTCTATTGAAGGTCGTTATATAGAGTTTTGACTGTAAACTAAAATACCACTGTGACACATCAGTGCTGGACAGTCACGAGCAGTCAGCTCGCCTGGTCCGTCATCCTTGTAAAGTTGACAGTCTGCTAGGGTGAAACCCGCCGCTGATGTCGGATCTTGGCACCTGCGGCTTGTCCCATTGCACTTTCCCCCATGCGCCTGTGCATTTCTTTCCACGCACAATGACTGCTGCTGTGCACTGCCATGAGCATGTGCGCATTGTACTCGTAGACATTCCTTATTTCATAGAATAGTTTTGCACTGAGGCTGTGTTTCTCATACCGCCTGAAAAATAGCAAATACTATCAGATGTAGCATTTTGTCCATGTTTTGCACGAATGGTTCTCCCCTTTGCATGCGTGCATGCATTGTGTGGGTGTGGAGGTGTTCGGGTGTGTTTGGGTGTCGTTACACGTCAGCAGTTACAAATGAGCTAGGCAACTAAGTTGAAATAACAGTTTCTACAGGTTCTTGCATTTGATGACAAGGATATCTGTTTCTTGAAGCAAATACACATTTAGTTTTTATTCTTGTGTCGACTGCACCTGAGGAATTTCGAACTGTGTACAAACTGTTGCATTCTGTGTGACACCTGTGGAGAATTCTTTCACTATCATTGCTGTCATCAAACTGTTCTTCTTTCATGCTGTAGCAACTGGCTTGTTCATTGCAAGATTGTGCTTCTCATGTGCAGGCTGCTGACCCTGTGGTTTGACTATGGCCACTGGCCTGAAGTGAATGAGGCCCTGGCAGAGCGGGTAAACAAGGCCCCTATGGAGACTTGGCTTCAGGTGATACCTCAGCTCATCGCCCGCCTTGACACCCCCAGACCCTTAGTGGCAGGACTTGTTCATGAGCTGCTAGGAGAAGTGGGACGCAAGCACCCTCAGGTCAGTGCTGTGCTCAGTGTTGTCATTTTAGCGAATTTGTTGCTATATTTAGTGACATTTTTGTTTGTTTAACGCCAAACCTTTATATTTAGTGACCATTAACTTTTTCTGGGGACATCACAAAACAATTGGCGACATCTTAGCAACTTAAATCTCGTGAAGGCTGCTTTGAAGATGGCCTTGCAGGATGTACCTAATTTTTGAAAGCCATATGTAAACGGCCGAAATTGGCTGTGGTAGCACATAGGCTCTGCGACCATGTGAAAGCAAACATTTGCCTTGTAGCATGTAGTTAGTATGATTACCTTGAAGTGACTTGCAATGTTGTCACACATGCTCCATTTGGTCTTGGTGTACACTGTTTCTGTGAAAGAAAATCAGTTGTTCGTCCAGAACCCTTCCTGTTCCTTTCTCTGGGCCTTGTCTCACAATTTTTTCTAGTTATTGTCTCCATCTTTAAGCACACCTTTACAAAGTAGCCATAGCTGTTGTCTGTGAAGTGCTATTTACTATGACTATCCTACTATAGATTGTGCCTTCTTTATAGTTGTTGTATAGTAGAATGGCATGTTACCACATAGGACACTTTCACTTCATTAACCTTTAAGGTTTGTGGGGTTCTCACCCTTGCTCTTGGGACAAAGGAACGACAACACAGTAGTGCAAACAATCACAAGGGCATTTATTGCACCTTTCGTAGACTAATGCCTGGTAGCAGAGTTGCTATCCACAAAACATGCCGATGGGCACGCGACAAATCGTGGAAGTCCGACTCACCACGACGGGATAATGAGCAAATATGTTCGCCCCATGCTGGACACCAACACCTGGTCGTTCGCGCATACGGTCACGCAAACAGTGTCAGAATTGGGGGCTCAATCCCATCGCTCGTAACCCGTTGTCAAGATTAGAGTCCGGCATGAATTAGAAGGTAGCTGGCCCGTGCCATCGTCCAGAAGGCACGGGCCTTCTGGCCTTCTGGAAGGCACGGGCCTTCATCAACGTCCAGGCTGAGGACGTTGATGAAGGGAAGGATTGCTTTTTATCGAGAACGAGGAATATGGGTTTATTTACAGTATTTACATGCAGTTCCTCAGTCTAACATGACTGCATGATTGAGTGTCCATAGCAACCGCACAACAGCGGTTTATAAACACTCGGTGCTCCCTCGATCCAAGGTAAGGGAAAACGTTCGACCTGGAGACGAGCCGCCTCTTCCGAGGAAGTACACACACACGCACACACACAGGTTCATGGTCCCCCCCCCTCGAGGCAGCCGGGCTTTGCAGAACTCGCAGGGCAGCGCAGCCCCGTGGTATCTATTGTCTTGCGTTTGAACGGCACGTGGGAAGGGGTCTCCCTAGACGTTCCCGCTGCATCCCCCGCTCATAGCAGATCAGGCCCGCGGTGGCGAGTGCAGGCACAAAGCCTGCTTCGTCGAACTCGGCTCCAACGACGGAGATTTGAGGACGCGTGTATTGTTCTCCACACACAGTTGACTTAGTCACGCCATGGCTAGAGGTTTGCGGCGACGCTCCAGGAAAAGTTGCCGCCCGCGGTCGCAACTGGCTGGCAAAACTTACACGTCAGCGGGCTGTTCTTAACAACAATGGCACGTTCGAACGATCGTGTTTGTCCATTGTGGGGTAGGCCTCGCGAGACGGTCTCACAGGAACATGGATCGGTGCACATGCAGAACGTCCGCGCCGCTTGCCGAACCCGAGCCAAAGAGGAAGAGCCTTCTCTTTTCTGCTCCCAAGTAACCCTGCCGTTAGGTGGCATTAGCAGCGCAACACTCATGCCATGTCACGTACTGCGCTTCAACCAGACCGACTGCCGCGGGCGCCAGGCCACGCGGCAAAGCCAGAGAACAGGAGATGGGAGCTATGCAGGAAAACAACATATCAGGGGACACGTGACAGTCGTGCATCCCCACAGGGTAGACTTCTTTTTAGCAAAATATGTGCATTCGTGGTCAATTTCTTACATTGCAGTTTCCAGTAGAAGGAAATCATTGAAAACTCATGAAAGCAGTAAAAATTTATTGCCAGTAATATTTGTGAGATGTTCCGGTCACAATGCACTCCGAGTCTGAACTGCTCATCAAAATTTTCTCATCTGATAACGAGCTGTTATTCATTGATTCCGACTTGATACTCGGTATGCACTCAGAGTCAGAAGAAGAAACGCTTGAGCAGTGGCCGGGAGAAGAGCCACCACGCATGCCTTACCAAAACCATGTCTGCATGAACTCCAGTGTATGTGAATATTCAAATCTCAAACTAAGGTAAAGCCAAAACTGAAGGCTAAAAAAATAAAGAAGAAACAACTTACCAGTATCCCTGAACTTCCTCCACACAGGACTATAACTAAGATAGCGAAAACACGATAGTGGCTGCCGTAAAAGAGAAGGGCATTGCCTCAATGCACGCCTTGGTGGTAGAAGACGACATGCGTGCGACCGCTTGTGTGAATGCTTGAAGGTGAAAAAAAGTCGAGCTGTGTGCCTTAGTGAGTGTAAATGCAACTTCAAGCAAGTTTGTGCAACTCCGTAGAGATAGCAGAACCTCTCAACAACTAGTCTTGTCGAATACACGTGAAATATCAAACATAAGATCAACATCATACACATCATACATGTGACAAAAAAGCATTCAGGATGCATCAGTGTTGTCGTTCATGTACGATGAAAATCCTGAAAAGGTTGAAAGTGTTTAGGCCCTAAAGCAAAAAAAAAAAAAATGACCCTGTAAATATGGCCTAAGCACTGGAGGCAGTCACAGTTATCTACTGTCAATCATGAAAATGTGGAACAACGTTGGTCCTTTCTTCCTGCCAACAGTTGATTTTAATGAACTGCACCTGGACAACACTTCTGTTGTACTCTTAATGACTATTGCTGCTGCCATGTCTCATTAGTTATATGTGTCTGAATAGGCAAAACTATGCTAAATGCCAGCGGTCTGCGAGTTCTGCAACACAGGTTTTACGGTGCCTCGAGAGATGGCGCCACATTGCGTGGCGCCTCCTTCAGGCACTTCTAGCTCCCCCCCTCCCCCCCTCCCCCCCACGGCGGCTTAGTGGTTATGGTGTTGTGCTGCTAAGCACGAGGTTGCAGGATCAAATTCTGGCCATGGTGACCGCATTTCAATGGAAGTAAAATGTGAAAAACGCGCGTGTCCCATGCATTGGAGGCACGTTAAAGATCTTCTGGTGGTCAGAATTAATCCAGAGCCGTCGACTACGGCTTACCTCATAATCAAATCGTGATTTTGGCACGTGACACCTCAGAATTCACTTCATTCTGCTTCAAGGTGGGCAATGTGCTCTATCTCCCTGGTGTCTTTCGCTGCCTGTCATGCGGCCTTCAGCCGCTTTTCTTCTTCTGGCTGGGCAGCGTCCATATAGACCAGTGCATAGTATGGCATGGTGGGGTGTGCCATTGTGAACATGCACTACACACATTTTATGTGGCTAGTGTCATCTCCAACCAATCAGCTTTGCTGGTTGCCATTTCATGCTTACATCTACTCTCAATTATGGGAGAGCCAGCAATTTTTTTTTCTGCAACCCTTTAGTGAACACAACTCAGTGCCTTGAGGAAAGGGAGGGGGACCTTAAGAGAAGCATTCCTCCCTTCACGCTGTCCCTTGCAGCAGTACAGCCCATTCAGTGTATTCGCCTTTAGCACGAGGGCCTTCACTTCCCATGCCGTCTGGAATTGTCAATGTGACAGATCTTGGCCACTACTGTGCTTCTTGTTGCGCTATGGTTGAGGCCCTTCACTGGCTGAGTGCACATGGATAGTGATATGTCAGATTATGCAAGGCATTTGTTTCTGCAGCTTTCTAAGTGTGAACCCATGGTGGTTGATACTCCTATGCGTGCTTTTGAGCCAGCACAAGATGAAGCTACCAATGCCTGTAACTTTTCGTGCCCCAGGTTTTGGTTTAGATTAAGCTCACAGAATGAAACCAACAGGCACTTTGTAACATTTGTTGGTAAGTACTACTTTGAATAGCACTAGATGGTTGTCATGTGTGTGTAAGTGATAACCTAAATACTTTTTCCTTGTTGCCTGAAGTTTGTTTTTTTCTCTTCCCAGGCCCTCATTTACCCTTTAACAGTGGCGTCCAAGTCGGCGCTTCCAGCCCGCAGCCGAGCAGCATTACGTGCCCTTGGTGTGATGCGAGAACACAGTGCCAGGCTAGTCAATCAGGCTATAACGGTGAGTAAACCTCGCTTGTCTACGGTGATCTCTGCGCATAGAAAATGTCTGCTGAGATCTCCCACATGCAGCTAACCGGGAAGGCGACTTTTGTTTTCCAGCTGCACGTGGTTATGTCACGCATGTTCACGTATGATCCCAACCTGCAGTACAGCGAATTGGTGATGGCATATCCTGTGGTGACAGAAGACAAACAGTGGCGCATATTTAGGCTATGTTTATTTATCCTCAAGTGTTCTGTCATGTTATGGCAACAGAAAGGTTGACTTTTCTTTTTATTGTTGAAGTGTGGCCACAGCAGCTCAGGGCTGTGAGAATTTAGCCAAGCTGGTAGTTTATTGCAGCTACTTATCTTGTGAACTCGAACCTCATTATGACAAAACAAGATATAACAATATAACTGATGTAATTAAATAAATAAAGTTCCCCTTGAAATCCCCATAGAGATCCATGTATATGAAACCTCATTTTAACGAAGTGAAATTGTTCTACCAATGGATATAAGGAACTGCAGACTCGTCTCCAAAACCAAAAAATACCGAACCGTTGCACGCCAATTACATCACTTTCCACAGGGTTCGGCACTCATTTGCCGTGGCAGTTCAAAACTACCGGGTCCCCGCGTCGAATGCGGCGTCAAGCAACACTGGTCTTTTTCGTCACCTCACATAACTGCACATCTTCGCATAAGCATCAGCTCACTATCACACTTCTCCACTGACCTCACTCTCTTGCGCCCGCCTGGCTGCATGAGCCGCGTTGCTATGCGCGGCGGTGCAAAAGATTAGTGTATTCACTTCTGCACGGCCTGTCGCAAAGGCAGGCACAGTGGGGCGTGGCCTCCGAGATCTCACACCGTGCAGCGCGACTAAACACAGCAGAGTGAAAAATTTTTGCATTCACTTCTCCCTGTCTCTATGGTGCACCGCACTGGCAGCCGCAGCTGGGCCTGGCCTCAGAGACATCAGGGTGCAGTCTCGGCGGTCACACCCAGGGCTAATAGCTGGGCATAGCCTCTGAGTTTGCACTGGCATCAGTGCAATCTTGGAGGCCACAAGCTGACTGAGCCAAGCCAGTGCAGCGAAGCTCGCTTGCCTCCTCAATCACACAGTGGAGCGCTGTGTTGTGTGTCACATGCTGCTCGACCATGACGAGCTAAGTGGAAAGCGGCCGCAAAAGACCATCACCAGGCAGCTGTCTAAAGGCTGTCGCATCAGGTGCTAAGTCACGGGTTGCACACATAGAAGATTCTTTTGTTCTTTTATTCAAATTTTGTCGCATGCGTGGCCATGTAGCAGTGTCGTGGGCTGCAAAGACTTCTTCTTATTTCCATGTTTACAGTTGTGCACCACATTGAGCACGTACAGTAATCTCTCATTATAATGAAATCGATTTACTAGAAATATCACTTTATTCGAAATTTCTTCGGTCCCAACCCAAGCGCAAGCACATTAAGCCGCATTACTCGAAGCGCACGAAGAGCGTGACCCGCTTGGACTGCAGTGGCGAGGGGAGGCGACCCTTTTGCCCATGTACTGTCAAATTAATGCCACCGACAAATTAGTCTCATGCAAGCACAGAACAGGCCGCGAAAGTACCAAACCCACGGTGGATGACCTCCTGGTGACGGGCACCAAGCCAGTGTCAAGTGCTCCCAGCTGTTTACTGTGGAGTGAACGGAAGCTGTCAAATTCCATGGTGCAGCAATCTCATTCGCTATCGCATCGCTGGTGTCTGTGATAGAATCCACATTAAAATATGGTTTTCCTGATACTTTGTGATGCCAGAAAACAGCGGTCTCTTGGATGCCAAAAAATGGCCAAAAGACTGCGGGCAGACACGCGCCGTAACATTCCATGGTGCGCACTCAACAAGCAAAGTTTTACCACTCTGAAGAGCAGTTCTGGTGCTGAAATTGGCCGAAAAGCACAAAAGAAGTGTCCCTTAGATTATAACTGCCATGTTTAACACAAAAAGTATGTTAACATATCGGGAAGACAACTTTGGTCTAGAAATTTGCTCACCGCTCGTCATAATCAGCCTGCATCACAATAAAACACCGCCCCTAGCTTTGTTGCACTTTTGACGGTGCAAATTGACTGATAACTTGCCAAAAACACGAAAAATCCGAGCGTCACCAGCGGCAAGTCAGGTTGTCAACATGGCGGGTCAACACAAGCTGGTGTTTCCCCAGCGATTTTCTCGAGCCAGTCATGCTTGATTCACGATCTAAATGCATGGTAGGGTCATTGAATTTTCTTCCTAAACATTTGTCAATGGCACGGATGTGACATTGCACGAACACCGCCACTCGAACCATAGAATTAGCAGTGTCATCGACAATAGTGCGACGAAAAACTCGTTTTGCAAACTTCACAACTGCGCACCTCGGGAAAAAATTGCCCAGTGATCATGCAAAGCTCTTGCTGCAAAACCATTCAGTTTTAGCAATCGCGCTGCGTACCCACAATGAGCGGCTAATTGTTTATTGAGCACAACAAACACAACCTCAGACTAGAGCCACAGCATTTGCGGCGATTTTAAGTGTGATACTCTCGTAGTCGTCTGTGACCTCCGCACCCCCCCCCCTCCCCCTTATAAAGGCAGCCACTACCTTCCCCTCCTAATTCGCTCTCCAGTCTGCAAGCCGTTTGGACGGCAGTCACTCCTCTCACTCGATTTCATGTCAACTCCTCATCTGCTCGCTGCCAGTTTGGACGACGCTGCTCCTCCAAAGCTGCCCTCTTCCAGCCTGCGCTCCCAAGCACAATCTTCCAAGATTAGGGGTGCCCTTCTGCAGTTCCTGCTTCTTGGTCTTCACAACTCCGATCGCCTTTCTTCCGCTACACATGAAGTCGATGCCAAACC
This sequence comes from Dermacentor andersoni, assembly GCF_023375885.2. Taxonomy (NCBI): domain Eukaryota; kingdom Metazoa; phylum Arthropoda; class Arachnida; order Ixodida; family Ixodidae; genus Dermacentor; species Dermacentor andersoni. The sequence continues at coordinate 8,112,368 of NC_092816.1, read as the reverse complement.
CGGCATTGCAACCGTCGCTGTTATGTTGCTGCGTTGGTCATATAACGAGGCACCATTGCTACAAGGCGTATTGACAATAACCTTTTATTGCCGTCACGAAACAAAACAGAATAGGGGAACTTGATAACAACTGGATTATATATACTCTTGGGGCCGGAAGGGGGCGCTCTTCAACACCAGGATTGACTGACGAAGATACGTCATCCGCTGAACTCAGCGGCCAGAATTGGTACACAACACTCCTTCCCCCTTAGTTTGGACTCAACAGTCAGCCAATGCCAGCACAAAGTCCTGAAGATGTTGGGGTGTCTTCTGGGAACGCTGCGAACGGCGTGGGCCCGGCGATTCTCTGGCTGAGGTGCTGCTATGTCGTCTGAAGGGAGCATGACTGTTGGTTGCTCCTCGGTTTCACTGGGATCTGATGTCTTGCTGCTGCTCACTCTGCCAGGTGAAGGGCTTGATGCAGGCCGGACCTCAGGCTGTCCTCCAGGTACGGTTTCAGCTAACCTCATGGGAATGCTGCTCCGACGATCTAGCTGGTCCACGTGCTGGCGACACACACGGCCGTCCGGAAGAGCAACCTCATAAGAGATCGGGCCAGTTGCTCTGGAAATCACAGCAGACGCCCATTGTGGGCCCTGGCTGTAGTTACGTACAAATACAGGGTCGTCGGATTGGAATGTGCATGGTGTAGGCAAAGCTTCTGAGCAACCGGGAGGACTTGTCAGGGGCCCGATCTGGGTGCAGCCTATCCAGCATGGTAGACAGCCAGCGGCCCATCAACAACTCACACGGGGAGCGTCCCGTGACTGTGTGCGGAGTTGCATGCTGCTGTATAGTGAAGTCTGCCAGGCGCTGTGCCCAGCTTCCTCAGATTGTTCGAGATAATGCCTCTTTGGTGGTCCATACCATCCTTTCAGCCTGCCCATTCATGGATGGGTAGAACGGTGCAGATGTCACTTGGCGGATTAGGTTGGCATCCAAGAACGCTCGAAATTCTGTGGGTGTGAATTGCGGGCCATTGTCTGAGACAAGGGTATCTGGCAGGCCATGAGTTGCGAACAATCTTCGTAAGGTAGTGATTACAGCACTCGATGTCACTGACGACATTGGTGTCGCCTCCAGCCATTTGGAATAAGAATCCACCACAATCAAGAAGGTCTGTCCTTGGAATGGACCAGCGAAATCAATGTGCAGGCGTGACCATGGAGTCTGGGTTGTCTCCCATGGGTGCACAGGTGCCCGAGGCATCTCGGGCCATGTTTCCTGGCAAGGAAAGCATCGCCGGACCCATTCCTCAATGGCTGCATCCATGCCGGGCCACCATACATAACTGCGGGCAAGCGCTTTCATTCTGAAGATGCCGGGGTGTCCGACATGCAGAGCTTCGAGGACCCGGAAACGCAACTTCTGTGGAATCGCCACACGGTCACTTCTCAGTAAGCATCCCTTGTGGGTGAACAGCTCATGTTGCCTGGACACGAATGGTGTGAATTGGGAACTTGGAGCGCACCTTGGCCGCCCCTTCCACACCCACTTGAGGACACGGGAGAGGATAGCATCCTTGGCGGAGTACTTAGCCACATTGTCTGCATGGACTGGAGATTCTGGAAGTACGTTCAGAAGCATGATGACCTCTGCTGACGAAGGGTCATCCTGGCACTGGTCCGCTTGAGGCAGTCTGTTGAGGCCATCTGCGTGGCCTAACTGTTTTCCTGGTCGGTGATGGAGAGTATGCTGGTATCCATTCAGAAAAATGGACCAACACAACATTCCCGGTGAAAGCATTTGTGGCGTTTGCCGGTCTGATGTGAAGAGCCCCAGGAGCGGCTTGTGGTCTATATGGATCTGAAATGGGCAGCCGAATACGTAGTCATGGAACTTCTTTACTCTGGCAACCGCAGTGAGTGCCTCCTTATCAATCTGGGCTTAATTCCGCTCTGTAGAGGATAAGGTTCTTGAATAAAAAGCGATTGGTGCTTCCATGTCATCCAGAATTCTGTGACTCAACACCGTTCCTATTCCGTACGGGGACACATCGCAGGCAAGGATTACCTTCTTCTCATCGAAGTGTGTCAGCGCCTGGTTAGACGCCAGTAGCTTCTTGACATTGTCGAACGCAGTTTGTTGTAGGTTTCCCCACAGCCAGAGGACCTTCTTGTCTAACAAACAGTGCAGGGGTCCAGCGACAGTGGCCTTGTGTGGAAGGAATGCATGATAGAAATTGAGAAGACCCAGGACGACTTGCAGCTCGGCTCTGTTCAACGGCTGCGGTGCATTAAGGATGGCTTGCTTCTTGGCCAGTGTGGGGTAGATTTCCTCAGCATTGACTCGGAAACCTAAAAATTCCACTTGAGTCACTCCTAGCTGGCATTTCTCCGTCTTGACCTTAAGCCCTGCATCTTGGAACCGCTGAAGGACCTCTCGAAAGCGACTAAGTAATTCCTGGTGTGATGCACCTGAAATGAGGACATCATCAAAATATGGAATGACGCCTGGTAGTCTGCGGAATAGGTTCTCCATTAAACTCTGGAAGATGCCAGGTGCGACGCTGACACCAAATTGTAATCATCTAATGCGGAAAGCACCCAATGCGTCACAATGGTCTGCACCTCTACAGATTCAGCAGTCACTGGGAGCTGTTGGTAGGCCTGTGCAAAGTCTAGCTTTGCAAAGGCAGTTCCACCAGAGAGAGATGTCAGCAGGTGGTTGACAGCTGGTACCGGATACAAGTGCTGCTGCAGGGCTTTGTTGATGGTGCAATTGTAGTCTGCAATGATGCGGACGTCCCCATTTGCCTTCAGTGGCGGAACAATAGGGGTTTCCCAACGAGCGTGGTCAACCGGCTCTAGGATTCCTTGTATCAATTTGTCCAGTTCGGCGTCGATTTTTGGTTGCAGTGCGAAAGGAACCCTTCTTGCTTTCAGGCAGATAGGCACAACCTCAGGGTTAAGTGCAAGCTGCACGGGCGGTCCCTTGTAGCAGCCCAGCATCCCGTCGAACACAGAGGCAAAGTCGCAGAATATGTTATCAAGTGAGGATGGTTGCTGATTGATGCATTGCACTCCCATGATATTGATACCGAGTGCCAGAAACCAATCCTGCCCGAGAACACTTAGGCGCTCGCCCTTGACAATGACCAGGCGCAATGGGCCATCAAAATCTTTGAACTGCACTCGGACGGTACCAACTCCATGTACAGCAATACGGTTGGCTTGATAGTCCCTCATGATAACGTAAAGTGGCTGTAGGTTTTGAACATGCCCCTTTGGAAAAGTGTGTCTGGCTGTGGCGTTGGAGATAATAAAAAAAGTTGATCCTGAATCCACCTCCATCTGGCACTGTGTGCCTTCGATTTTTACACTCACATCTAACTTCCTCTTGGCGGGTTTAGACACTTCGTCGATAGCAGTAACTGCCAAGTCGTCGCAGTATGAAATGTTTATGCGAGGAGTGGTCTTGAATTGTTGCATCCAGGCTTAGTCTCTGGCATTTCAACATGGGCGAAGCTGCCTCCGGGACCGGCAGACCTTAGCAATGTGCCCGGTTTTTCTACATTCCCTGCACTCGGCACCACGGAAACGACACAGACGGTGTTCTCGTGCGGGCCTCCACAGCTGGTGCAGGGGCCGCCCACCAATCTCTCGGTGTCTCGTCGCTGAGTGGGGCTAGCACGTAACCAAAGAACATCTTCGGCAGTGTCTTGCTCGCCATCATAGCCAGTCGTCGTCCCTTGATGCATAAGCTCGAAATGCGGCGTGTTGATGGTTTGAAACGAGCCTAGGCTGGCTTCCCGGGCAATGGCCTCAGCGGCGACTGTTTCCTCGACAGCGCTGGTGAAAGACACCTCTTTTTTCGCCAGTAGTCGCCGCTTCACCATGTCGTTCTGCAGTCTGAACACGAATTGATCCCGTAGCACGGTGTCGAGGTCGTTGAAGTTGCAGTGCTGTGCCATCGTTTGAAGGGCAGCGAGGTAGGCGGCGGCAGACTCACTTGGTGCCTGGTTGCGGCGATGGAATTCATATCGTCTGGGAAGCTCCGGTGGTTTCGGCGCTAGGTGGTCGCGCAGAATGGCGAGGATTGTTTCGTACGGTGTATCCTTCAGCGGGGCCGGTGCCACGAGTGTCCTGGCTAATTGAAAAGTGGCAGGACCGCAGCGGCTGAAGAATGTCGATCTCTTCTCTCTGGCGTCCGTAACGTCTTGCGCCTCAAGGAAGAACTGAACACGTTCTGCATATTCTCCCACTCTTCAGGGTGAGTGATATCGAAAGGCTCGAGCCCCTCCGTTGTGGTGGCCGTCATTGTGAACGAGTAAGCACTGGACGGAGCTAGCTTCCCATTGTGGCGGTCTCATTCAGTCTCACCCTCGTCGCCAGTGTTATGTTGCTGCGTGGGTCATATCGCGAGGCACCATCGCTACAAGGCGTATCAGCAATAACCTTTTATTGCCCTCACAAAACTAACACAGAGCAGGGGAACTTGATAACAACTGGAATATATATACTCTTGGGTCTGGAAGGGGGCTCTCTACAACACCAGGGTTGACTGACGAAGATACGTCATCCGCTGAACTCAGCAGCCAGAATCGGTTGTGGGGAGCACACGCGCCCATCTTCCCCCGCGCCGTCGCGTCGAGAGCCGGCATAGACAGGGGAGAGGCACACTATGCCCTCTCCTGATTCTCCCTTGCTGATAAAAGAAGTGGAAAAAGGCAGCCGGCAGAAAACTGACATCGCGAAGGAATTCGGCATACCCCCGTCTACTTCATGAACTGTATTGAAAAACAAGGAAGCTGTGCTGGATGGCTTTGAAAAGAGAGAAAGAGGAATCCTAATTCGAAATACGCCGAAGTGGAAGGTGCACTTCTACAGTGGCGGAGGAACGTTAGGAGTGGCAATGTTCCCATACATGGACCTGCACTTGCTGCAAAAGCCGAAGCTCTCACCCTCCAAATGGGCCATAAAGATTTCAAGTGCAGCAATGGCTGGCTTGAGCAGTTCAAGAAACGACATGGCATGACCTCGAAGTCAATTGTTAGCAAAAGCGCAGCCGTGAACCACGACGTTGTAGACATATGGCACCAACATCGGCTCCAAGCTCTACTTGAAAAGTATGAAGACAAAGATATCTACAACGTAAATGACGCTGCATTTTTCTACAAGATACTGCCCAACGTTTGTCTCCACCCACGCCACTGCAGCTTCGCATTCGACAGACTGTGCTTCCCCGCTGACAGTCCTGCCGATGATGTCGTGGCACTCCTTGAAACACTGCAGCCAGCTGGCACTCGCCACAAGATGGTTGTACCCCATGATACATGCGAAGTCCCTTGCTTTCCGTTGCAACAGCGCCCAACTCATAGGAGTGCCGCTTGCTCTTGCATCCAAAAACCACTTGAAGACCGCCTTCTCTACAGCTTCAAAGGCGGGGGCTCGCAGCTTCTTTCTGTCGCCTTTTACACCACATGCGACAGCACCGGTGACAGTTTCTTTGCTACTCAAAATTGTCGACAGCGTGCTCAATGCTAAGCCGAAATCTTTGGCCACATTTTTCTCCTTCATGCAGGACTCGACGGCTTTCAGCATAGCCGCCTTCTGCTTCATTGATATCGTTTTAGGCACCCGTTTGCCATTGCCATTGTCCATCTCCTTTCTGGCAGCAGGAACTCGCATGAACAAACCGATAGAAACGCTGATATCCTTGATGCACATGCAGGCAACGACAAACAACAACAAAACTGCAGTCGGCACTGCCCCAGGCACACAGCAGAAGAGCGGGCGGGTCCATGAGTTCCACGGGAAGGGGGAGGCCAGGAGGCACGCACAGGAGATGCATTGCGTCGTGCGCTATAAGACATTGACCTGACAGCTACCAAAATTCTCAGTAAATGCTCGTTGTGAAAAAAAAGAAGGTTCTTTATGCCCATTGCGAGGGAATATTAACTACATTAAAACGAGGATTTCAATACATGGTCATCTATTGAAATTTCAAGGGGAATTACAATTGCTTTGTTATATCCACTAGTTAATTACATCCCGTTTCGTTATAACAAGGTTTTACTGCACATCCCAAAACTTTGCAAGAAAAAAAAATGCTTTTCTGGTATGTTGCCGGTAGGCAACATTCGTCGATAAAAGGATAACTTGTAATGTCATTGAATATTCACGGCATTGTAGCCAGTCCTGGGCAATTAATTTTGTTTCTTGTATTACTCACCGTACAGTCACAAATCGTTTTTTTTTTTTTAACCTACATGACTACTTAGGCATTTGTGCAGGCTTTCCTGCAATTACTCCCATCGCCATTGAAACAATGTAGAGTGGTATCCAAAACTTACACCCTTTCATCTACTCATGCAACTGAAAGCTTTGGTGACTGCAATACCATATTTTATTCAGCCAGGTTTTGCTGTACAGTCGAACCCGACTATATCGAACCCGTTTACATCGAATTATTCTATATATCGAACAATTTGTGGTCACGGTATAGTTACAATGAGTATATATAGCAAAAATTACGCTTGCATCGAACAAATATTGCAGTGACTCCCGATATATCGAACGTCAACGGCGGAAAAGTGCCCCAAGAAGTTGGCTTTCCCTTGCGGTAGCGGGGAAACCCGGCGGCGCGGCTTCATCCAACCGCTCTCCCTACCATGACCGCGCTGCCTCGGGCTGTTCGGGCGAGCCGTCGACACTCCCCCTGTCGCGCATAGTAAAGTCTATTATCCTCCCTCTTTCTCTATCATCTTTCACTTCCCACTCCCTTTCCCCTGACGACGCTTCGCCGTGCTCCCTCACGGGTTGCAGAATCAAGCGTCCTTCCTTTCTTTGTTGTTGAATCCAATCGACACTCCCCAGCAAAAAATGATCCTGGCCCGCCTACAGCGCTTGTTCAGACAGCCAATCAGAGGTTCTTGTGCGCTCTTCGTGCAAGATGGCGAAAGTGGGAGTTGTCGGGCTGCTTCTCTGGTTTATCGTGTTTGCGCCTTGTGGGCCTTCTCCCGCAGTGTTGCCGTGATGAAGCGGCAGAATTCGCCTTTCGTCGTGAAGATCGAAATCATAAATCGCGTCGAACGCGATGTCCCCGCAGCGTGCAAGATTCCGAGGAGCACTCGGCACGATTAGGGCTAAAGGGGCCAGACTCGCAACCCGGTGCCCATGGCGCCCGACGCGTACGCACGGCCGTGTACGAGGCGTTCTTCATACATGCCGGTTTCCGCGTGCTCGGTGATGACTGTAAATTGTGATGAATGCGACGAAGCCATTGCCGGTGTTGCCGAAGTTTGGAGCGAGCTGTCAAAATTTCCGGGACATTCGAATCAACGGTGGACGAGTTTGTGAGTGCAGATGATGGTGTCGCAACCACGGTAGAGCCCGGAAACGAAGACTACATCGCTGACATCGTACTGAGCACAAATGAAAGTAGTCACGTTGAGGAAAGCAACTACGGTCCTTTGCCCACATCCTCCGAAGTGATTGGTGCACTCGCATTAGTCCGGTGCTTCTGCGCGAATGCGGAAGGTTGCAGCCTCAGCTGCTCCGACTCCTTAGACAATGTGGGGAAGTGCGTGCGTCGCAGGCAGCGAAATTGCCCAAGCAGAAGAAAATGCAGGACTAATTTATGCGAAACTAAGCTAGTTTCCTCAATAAAGTGATTTTATAAATGGTATGTGCCTTTACGACATCCAATTATTTAGCAGGCTTATATCGAATTATGCTCTATATCGAACTGATAGGCGTTTTTTTGCGAGTTCGATATAGCCGGGTTTGACTGTATTCTGTTTTTCTTACATTTTGTGCAGTTGCTCCGCTCTGAGTTGTCGATTAATTCACTTTTGCCCAATCATCTGACAGTGTCCTGGTTAGCTCATTTGGTAGAGTAACCCCTCTGGTAAGATATTGGGGCCAAATTCAATTCATGGACCTGAACAACTCATTCTTCAGCTCGGGAGTCTCTTACTGAGGAACATGTAGAGGTTGTTTTTGTAGCATAATGTTACTTTCAGGTGGATAACAACTTTCCCTTTGTGAAATTTCCTTTACCTTACAGAGTCTTGCACAACTCATTAGCTTATAGTGTGCAGTAGGCGAAATTGCAGTGTCATAACTGCAGGGCATGTCTTGTGTACTGTGCAGGTGAGTGAAGAGCTGATACGGGTGGCCATTCTGTGGCATGAGCTGTGGCACGAAGGCCTTGAAGAGGCCTCACGGCTCTACTTTGGCGAGCGCAATGTCAAGGGCATGTTCGCCACCTTGGAGCCCCTACATGCAATGATGGAGCGGGGGCCGCAGACACTTCGAGAGACCTCCTTCCACCAGGTCTGCTCAAATGTCATTCTCTCTAAGGCTCCAGCCTGCACAGCCTATCACAGCTTTGGCATAATTTTGCTGTATATTTCCTGTGTGTGGCATGTCTGCCAAGTGTGTTCGGCATTTCCACCTGCTGTATTCCAGAGGTTTTTCAAAAGTGCAACAAATTCTATTTCTGTCTAGATAAAACATTAGAATACTCTAAATTCAAAGGCTATTTATTGGTCATATCTTGCTAAAATTTTATAAAGTTTCTAAATGTGAAAGTTCAAACAAAAATTGAGACATGATAATTAATAACTTTAATTTGCATAATTACTGTTGCGTGGGCAACATGATGTCTTCGTTGTGATCATTGTCATTTGACACCTACCTCGTAATCAAAATTGAAGTTCTCTGAATCAGAGCTCATAAGAACGTTCTTGGAATTTCTTCATCATCCGAAAAATTCGTGGCGTTTTCGAGCCAGTTTGCAATGTCAAAAAACGTGATGGGAGCAACACCAATAGATAAGCTTTGTCGCACCATTTGTCACATAAAAACAAAACCTGTCATACAAATTGAGTTTAAGCAACTGCTGTGCAGATGGCACTACCAATATACAAGTGTGTCTTGTTTGCTAATTGTCTTGGGAAAGGCAAGGTCTATGTGAAAAGTGTGAGGTGGCTTACTCAGGCATTGCCAGTGGTGTGGATAAGCCCCGGACGAGTATGCTTGGGCATGGCACCTAAAGGTTAAGTGCCATGGACAAAGTGTCCTGAAAATTGTTCACAGTGACTGCCTGGAAGAAGTTTGCTTCTTCTATAAGACATGCCACTCATTTTTGATGGCAGTAGTTATAGTCATTGCCATCTCATCTTTCCTCGGCATTTATGTAGCTTCCTTTCAGACCATTAGTGGCAAGCATTGGAAGCATTTTTTTTTTTTTTTTTTTTTTTTGCTATAGCATGCATAAAATTTTTTTGTTCCTGAATTTAGCCAAAAATGTTGCTAAGATGTTGTATGCACAGAATGCAGGAGGCAGCATCGATAGAACATGGCCATCTCTACCAGCATGGCAAAGCATGTCATTTAGCACATTACCGTGTAGCTGACAGCTTGCAAGAGTTTAGACTGCTGTGTCAGTAGAATAACTACCAGCTTTAAGCATTGTCAAATGTTTCCCTAATCAGTGCGAAATGATCAGTAAATCTTTGTTATGAACTAAAAGAGCTTCATTGTATCTATTCACAGGAAAGTATTGCTTTCCTATGAATAGATTCAATGAGCGAGATCCTAAATGCACAGGTTTATAGGTAATCTTGAAGAGGAATTATAATTATTTCATAATGTCCATTGCTCTGTTATAACCCATTTTGTTAGAGTGAAATTTGACTGTCTGTGTGGCATCGCAGCCTTTGGAATACTGAGTGACATTGACATTATGACATTGAACCTTTGCAGGCCTATGGTAGAGACTTGGCAGAGGCTCTGGAATGGTGCAAGAAGTACCAACGTTCTTTGAATGTCAAAGACCTGACTCAGGCTTGGGACCTCTACTACCACGTGTTCCGTCGCATCTCCAAGCAATTGCCTCAGGTCAGCCTGAGCTTTGCACATCAATGCCAGGATGTTTTTCTTTCATTACAGATGCAGTAGGCTCTCAGTAGGAGGAACATTGTGAGGACCAACTCTCTGTTAGTGCATGGCCGGTCGTCGTGGTATGGTACACGAGATGGGCCCGACTAGATACCATGGTCACTTGTCAGTGCCCAGCGCAAATATTGTCTCTCTACACTAATGCAAAGTGGCTATGGCATATTGGTTAAAATGCGCAGCTTGAAAAAGGGAGAGCATTAGTTCAATTTCATGTTGAACATCCCAAGTCATTTTTTCCTGTGATGTAAAATTGATAAAATCCTATTTGGCCACCAAATGGTTATGTCATCTTTAGATTGACTCCTGGCGGTTCGCATCAGCATCATAAAACTGTAGTTTTGATCTTCAAAGCTACTGATGATCTGTCTGTGCTAGAATAACTGGAAGAACCATTTTGTTTGTTTTTGGATCTCTACAGAATCAGTTACCAATGACAAATTTGGGGAATTTTTTCAGCACATGGTAGCATTCTGTATGCAGAAATCCGAGAGTGTTATATAAATGCTAGGAAAATAAATTTTTGGATTGTTCTGGAAGTAATACAAAAAAATTTACAGCTGAACACATCTCATGATGATTGTCGGTGGATTAGAATGTGATTAGAAGTCGAGCAGTGTAACAATACACCATACATGGCTGGTATAGCATAAAACTATTCCACTCTGTTTTTATTCCAAATGGGCCATTAGCCCTCTGTGGTAGGTCAAAATGGCTTGGGCTCTGCCCATATGGGGGGGGGGGTGCCACGCCTATTAGGGCAGAGCACGAGCCATTTTGACCTATCAGGGTGAGCTAATTGCCAGTTTAGAATAAAAGCAGATAGGAATAATTTTACGTTATATCGGCCTATTTGTAGTGGTCATTCTGAGACTTCTGTTGCTTCGGCTATATGCGGTATACTCTAATATACCGCCATGGTCTTCCATAAGCATGTAGATATGACGTCGACTGTATGACACCAAACAATGACAACAATGGAATGACATTAGTGGAATGACAAAGACGGTACAACGACAACAGCAGGACGACAACAAAATGACCATGGTATAATGACAGTATTATTTATGATGAAGACATTAGGACAATGAGATGACGATGACGGGGTGTGGACGATGGTTGTATGATGAGAATCAGATGACTAAGCTGGAATGGTGACAATTTAACAACTACTGCGGCATCAAGACAAGGGTATGACAACAAATGTTTCAAGACCACTGTCTGACGAAGACGAAATGACGATGGTTGAATGAGAACAGCATGATTATGCTAGAATGACAAAGGACGAATGACGTCGATCAATTGACTAAGGCACTATGATGACAACGGCATGACCTTACTGAACTGATGACAATGGTAAGACGACAGAGGGACGACAACAACATGGTGACAATGCTATGATGACAACTTTTTGACAACGATGGTCTGATGAAAACAGCATAACAAGAGTCAAATGTTGAGGTTAGAATGATGAAAATGGAATGACGTCGACGGCATCATGACAGTAGTATGACAACGAATGCGTAATGACGATTGTATGAGGATGAAGCAATGATGACGATGGCATGAAAACGGTATGAGGACAATCTGATGACAACAAGTTTATGACGACAATGGCATGTCGATGCAGGTGTGGCGACGACAGCAGGTTCAAGCTGGAGTGACGATTATGGCACAACCACAATGGCATGACGACATTGGCATGACAATGGCAGCATAATTACGAGAGATGATCGGAAAGTAAGTTTCGTCATTTTTTTTAAAGAGAAGATGGTACATCATGTGAGACAAACAATAGCCATAAGAATCCATGCCCATTGCTGGTTCAACGAAGGAAGGGATGTCAGTGGAGGAAGAATGACGCATGCGCAGAGCGCTGAAGAAGAGAGTAGCAGCAGACCGGTGTGCCCGAGGTTATTCGAATACAAATCACAATGGCAGAAAGACATGTGCTGGCAACATGGTTGCCAATGGAAGTGCATGCTGTGATCCGGTATGAATGGGCACGTGGGACTAGTGTGTCTGTCATCAATGAACGCCTGCAGATCGTTTGTGGGGAAGACATGTCTCATCAAATGGTTGGTTGCTGGTGTTGCATGTTCATTGAAGGAAGGCAGACTGCGGAGGATGAAGATCAAAGTGGGCTTCCCTCCACATCCACGAATGAAAACAACATTACTAGAGTACAGGACATAGTGTTAGCGGACAGGCGCATAACGATGTCAGACATGGCATCCACACTACGTATTGGTCATTCGCAGGCCCATCACATGCTCCATGATGTTTTGGGTTACCGAATAGTGTCTGCAAGATGGGTGCCAAGAAACCTGACTCTGGATCACAAGATGCACTTGATGCAGTACGTGCGAGAGGGAAATGAATTGCTGTTCAGAATCATCACAGGTGATGAGACATGGGTGCACCACATTACCGCAGAAACCAAGGCTGCCTCAATGACATGGAAGCATGCCAGTTCACCAGTCAGGAAAAGCATTCAAAGTGTCACCCTCTGCAGGAAAGGTTATGGCAATGGTGTTCTGGGATGCAAGAGGTGTGATTCTTTTTGATTTCCTCCATGAAGGGACCATCAATGTGGCACGCTACTGTGTCACCCTCACCAAACTCAGATCTGCCATTCGATGAAAGAGACCAGGCCTCTTGAGTGAACGTGTTGTGCGCTTGGACGACAACACAAAACTACACACTGCAAGACTCGCACAAGATTAGATTCAGTGCTTTGGATGGGAGAGACGATCACCCGGCCTAAAGCCCCTATCTTGCCCCGTCAGACTTTCACCAGTTCCCTGCATTGAAATCCGTACTCTCGAGATGTCACTACCAAAACAATGCTGAGGTGGAGCAGGCTGTGCGACAATTCCTTGCATCGCACTGCATCAAGTTTTACCAAAGTTGTCTCTTCAAACTGATTGCACGCTATGACAAATGTCTCAATGTTGGTGGCGACTATGTGGAAAAGTAGTGTAAGGTGTATCTTATGAATTGGTATTTTATGCTGCATCACGTGTTCACTTGTATGCCCTGCATATATTATTGCTTTTCTGCGTCTTTTTCCCAAGGTATCCCTTGAAGCATTGTACTCCTTGATCTGTTCATTTTTCCCATATTTTACTTTCTAGTATTAGTGCCTTAGGTTAAATTTTACTCGTGTTCTTTCCTTGTAGTGACCTTTGTGGCATTTTATTACTTCAGTTCCTCCTTTTTCATGTTTTGATCTTTGTAGTAATGTTGATGAGCCCTGCATTGAAGCACATCTTTTGTACTAAACTTCAGAAGGCTGCTTACGCTTTTTTTTTTTATGCTTTGATTTTGTAACCCCCCCTTACACTATGCCCCCATAGGGCCTGTAAGGTATTTGAAATAAATAAATAAATAAATTCATGATGTCATGGGGTTTTTTTTTTTTTTTTTCAATGAAGTTTTCCTGTGAAAATAAATGACAGAACTTACTTTCGGAACGTCCCTCATACAGTACAATGATGAAGACGGATTGGCATTGATAAATTGACAAAAGCTTTGGGATGACGTTACTGAAGTGATCAAGATGTTAAAACGACAGTTTGACAATGACTGCATGATGACAATGGTATGTCGACGACTGTGTGACGATGATGGCATGAGGACGGCAACATTAAAAGAGTCAGATGACGAAGGTGATGTAACAATCACAACGCAGAATGATGGAGGTATGAAAACGAATCCATGACGAAGACACAATGACATCGATGGCATGAAAACAGCCTGAGGACAATGGGAAGACAACAATGACATGACGAAGCCTGTGTGACGATGATGGCGGGACGAGAGTCTGATGACAAAACTGTAGTGACGACAATGAAATGACCACTGTGGCAAAACAACCACGAGCACATACCTAGTGACCCAAGCTATTAGACAACTTGGGTCCACAGGATCGGCATAGAAGGTGTGATGACGATAGCATGACGAGGGTCAGATCACGTAGCTGAAATGACAACAAACGAATGACCACAACAGCATCATGACCATGAGAACATACATAGTGGTCCAAGCTGGTAGACAACTTGGGCCACTAGATCGGCGTAAGAGGCTAGACAGACAGACAGAGTAGGCAAATAATGCTGATCGCATTTATAAAGCTTAAACACAAATTGAAGGCATGCACCCTGAATCCCAGCCCTGAAGAGAAAAGCTGTCATCATCATCATCAGCCTGGTTACGCCCACTGCAGGGCAAAGGCCTCTCCCATACTTCTGCAACTACCCCGGTCATGTATTAATTGTGGCCATGTTGTCCCTGCAAACTTCTTAATCTCATCCTCCCACCTAACTTTCTGCCGTCCCCTGCTACGTTTCCCTTCCCTTGGAATCCAGTTCGTGACCCTTAATGACCATCGGTTATCTTCCCTCCTCATTACATGTCCTGCCCATGCCCATTTGTTTTTCTTGATTTCAACTAAGATGTCATTAACTCGCGTTTGTTCCCTCACCCAATCTGCTCTTTTCTTATCCCTTAACGTTACACCCATCATTCCTCTTTCCATAGCTCGTTGTGTCGTCCTCAATTTGAGTAGAACCCTTTTCGTAAGCCTCCAGGTTCCTGCCCTGTAGGTGAGTACTGGTAAGACACAGCTGTTATACACTTTTCTCTTGAGGGATAATGGCAACCTGCTGCTCATGATCTGAGAATGCCTGCCAAACGCGCCCCAGCCCATTCTTATTGTTCTGATTATTTCAGTCTCATAATCCGGATCTGCGGTCACTACTTGTCCTAAGTAGATGTATTCCCTTACCACTTCCAGTGCCTTGCTACCTATAGTAAACTGCTGTTCTCTTCCGAGACTGTTAAACATTACTTTAGTTTTCTGCAGATTAATTTTTAGACCAACCCTTCTGCTTTACCTCTCCAGGTCAGTGAGCATGTATTGCAATTGGTCCCCTGAGTTACTAAGCAAGGCAATATCATCAGCAAATCCCAAGTTACTATGGTATTCTCCATTAACTCCATAACTCAGAAAAGCTGTATTAAATGTTAAAGTAAAGATTTAAGCTTCTGGAGATAAGTTTTATAATGTAACATTGATGCAGTTCCTTTTAAGGGCCCCATACCAGGCCACATTGCAAATTTGGTTATACGCTGGAAGTTGTTACAGGCCCTCTAGGGAGCAGTCTGCAGCAAGAATTTTTCAAATTGGTTCATTAATAGCAGAGCTAGAAATATTTGAAGTGCCGCAAACCCACGATTTCCGGAGGCAAGCTTCACCACCAACATAGACACTCTCTCCACTTGCCCCCATCTAGCCTCTGCAAGCGAAATTCCTACCCTGCATTCTCCCATACCAAAGCCGGAGGATTGCATATCGCATATGTCACAGGCCCCGCCTCTCTCTCTCTCTCTCTCTCTCTCTCTCTCTCTCTCTCTCTCTCTCTCTCTCTCTCTCTCTCTCTCTCTCTCTCTCGTTTTTATTGCTGCGCGGCGCACTTCCGGTGACGGTCTCTCATGCGAGCTGATGCATTTGTCTCATTTTGTACTACGCATGATTCCGCACACTGTGCATGAGAAAACCTGATTAGTAGTACAAGTGAGTGCCACACAAGGACTGAGGCAGACACAAGCAGATCCAGAGCGCGATCGCGTACTGAAACCCTGTAGAAAACCCAGATAGTCTCTTCTTCTGTGTGCGTGACTGCACGATGTAGGGACAAGCAGATGAAACAAAAGTACATCCTTGCTATGGCACGAAGTAAAATTAAAGACTCTGAGGTATTCGGTTTGTAGGTTTATTTTTTTTTTCCAAGCTTTTAATTGTCAAGAAAAGCAGCAGATCAAACAAATAACTTCTGTAGTCTTGAATAATACTTGAAGTCATATGTTGTGGTGAGTAACGTTTCAGCAATGTGAATTGTAACTGTTGTAACTATGTAATACCCGTGTCACACGGGCGTTTGGAAGGCCTTCCAACCGATAGTCAGTTGACTCAAAGGTCAAGTTCGAGCTGCTACACGGGCGGTTTCGACGGCCGCCGAGTCAATAGTCTATTGAGTCAACGGAGCACCTTACAACTCTATCGAAATCTCGATGGCCTTTGAGCAACGGAAACGGAAACAGCGCGAACCTGCCCTCTCGTTCACAGTGTGCTCCAACTCACGTTTAGAAAGAACAAATCAAACCAAAATGCTCTAAAAATACTATATATGAGTGTTATCAATTATTCAAAAAAGTATTTTTGCCACTTGATATGCGCGAACTACACACACTCTCGACAACAGCGACGTGCAGCGACGCAAACGTTGCCGCAGTTTCGCTACTCAACAACTTAAAAACTAAACATATATGTAAGGCAATGTATAAACAATTGTTTTAATGTATAAACAAACATAAAAGAAATTATAGTGCTTTTAAGTGGTTTTAACGTTGTTTAACTTTTTGTGACAAGAAAACGAAAATAAAGATACGCAACGCCACACAATTTGGCGAGAAACGCCGGAACCACTCAACGGCCTTTCAAAAGTGCCGTGTAGCAGCGCGGCAACTCCTTTGAGTCGAGAGAGTTCTGGCGTTTCGAAGGCCGTCGACCGGAAGGCCTTCCAAATGTGCCCGTGTGACACGGGTATAACTCTGTTGGGTCATTTCTTGTGTTCTCGATTGCGAACATTGGCACCGGGAAATCGTGTGTAACAGGATCGTATCAACGAGGTTGCAATACTGTATTTGCAACTGTATTTGCAACATTTAACAGCTAAATTGTGTCTGCAGCATCAAGAGATATTCAACGTTTGCTTGTGCGGTCAATTAGCCTGTAAATCTGGGAGCTGTAAAATTGGGGTTATACCCCAGAATGTCCATGGCTTGCCGCAACTTTGGCTGTGGAACCCTTTGTTACTTCTACTTCATTTATCATTTATAGCATCAACTACTACGTCGCTATAATTGCAAACACAATTGGAAAGTACTGTGTATTTATCTGTTTATTCGGGCAAAACAGTCTGGAAGCTTTCATAGCTTAATGTTTTCAGACTGCAGGTAGCATGAATGGTGAGAGCAGCATGTGTGAGTGTGTATGAACATTGGGATAGACGTAAGGGGAAGAGGGCAGAACAGGATAAAATGGCACACCTAGCTGTCTTATATCTAGTTGGCTGTTCACTGCTGCCTACAATGTAGGCAGCGCTGAACAGTGTCACACTCGAGTGAGAATGTTGAAAAACCAACAAACGTCATGGTGTCCTCAACATTACTCAGCACATTACTCATTCACTTGTATTGTCCAGAATGATCCATAAAATCATTTGTGCCTACCAAACTCTTTAATGTTGTGCACAAGTCTTAGGCCAGGATATTTTATGATTTGTTAACTCTTCAAAATTTGTATAGAGTGCAATCGTATCACTGAGTATCATTTAATGGATTCATTTATGCAAAACCTACACTGTTTTTGGAAAGTTCAGTGTGGTTTCACCACTTGCCTTCTAGCTCACCTCCCTGGAGCTGCAGTATGTGTCACCCAAGCTCCTCATGTGCCGTGACTTTGAGTTGGCCGTGCCAGGCAGCTACAACCCAAACCAGCCTGTCATCCGAATTGCTCGCATTGAGAGCTCTCTTCAGGTCATCACCAGCAAGCAGAGGCCCAGGAAGTTGTGCATTAAGGGCAAGTAGGCTTTACAGTTAGCTAATGCAGCCGTCGTGCTTCAGCTGTAGAAAGGAGATCATGTCCTTGTTTGAGTACTGGGTGCACAAGTTATTTGAGGATGCACCTTCAAATTGCCATACACATCAACATTCTCATTTCATCTGTCTAGGTGCTTGACTTTGTCTTCACCAACCCTTCTGTCACCTATCTAGCACACTTATTGCAGAGTATCAGCTTCCAGTCTGACACAATAGGTGAATGCAGACTCTGTAATCACCTTACACATAGCCCACAGCGACTTTGAGATTTCCACCTTCTTGAATGTCATCAAATCTCGTTTTTGGAATTGGGCCAATGGACCTTTTCTAAAACGTGCAGCGCTGCACTTTCCCTTGGTGGTGTCTTTTGGAGCGAGGGTGCACCGGGCAGCTACCGTCAATGTGAATGTGAAGACACTGTGCACGCATATCATTTCTTTTTTTTTTTCGAAGTTGTGATATCTTTTATCATTGGCGGGTGCAAGCTGGCTAGTGTGCATACTGCAGAATCTTCGGCAAGCATTTTACAATTATTTTACTGTCTTAAGCATGCTGCAGAAAAAGAAGAAAAGTGGCAGGTGAAGGGGCCCTGTAGCTAACGAAATGTTCTATAGGTAACTGCAACAAGAGCTTAACAAAGGAGATGTCATGGGAAGGGGCTTATATAGCTTTGCCGCACTACCACTGTACAATGGGTTGAAACGTACACTGTGTTTTGTTGGGAAAAGTGAGAATCACGGACAGCCGATCTTATACATGAACACTCCCCGGCACGCTCTGGCAGCTTCAATCCACAGACCGCAACTGACATTCTGCGCCATCCACTTTATCATAATCTCAGGTACTGAGGCCTCCATTGCAGATATTAATTTTATCTTTTCATGCTCAGTGACTTCACAACAATACATATCTGTATTGCAGTGAAGCTTAGATCGGTCATTGTGAAACGCATTCAGTCATAGAAAAAAGATTTTGCACTTATCACAGCATTGTCCTTCATAAACTTTTGCAGGAAGAGTTCATTTTATAGCCTGGATTATTCATTGTAACACATGACGTTGTTACCTGCCTAGCTTGTTAAGAAAAATCAGCAAATTTGTCTTCAGATGCACCCTCAAGCAGCTATCGGAATGGAATCTCGAAGCCATGCTCTCCTTTATTGCAGAGGACAGACGTTACATAGCCGACGTGTTTTAGACATTATTTAGACACATAAAACTTTCTGCAACTACTTGCCAAATTTGTCAAAATAAAAACTGTGACTTTGTCTTCGTCTTTTTTTTTTCTTTATCGTGGCAGTTGTTGCTGTGCGCTTAAGCCTGCCCATTGAACAGGCTGTCTCCACCCCTCGTGTATCTTACATTCTTGCGTTATCGCGCCTTTGCAAACAATAACCTTTTGTTAACTATAATGTACTTGTGTCATGTTAACCTTTTTTCTATTTATTTGTACTATGTAACCACATTGTATTCTTCAATACTGCGTTGCTTCTGTTAAACGTGTTTCATTCAATCCCCCCCCTTACTCAATGTTCCTGGCGAAACCTGTAAGGAAACCTGAATAAATAAATAAATAAAAATCTGCAGTACTCACAGTACGTAATGTCTGAAATATGCCTGTAATGTCAATTCCGCCTGATGCAATGTGCAGAGCAGAGCCTTCGAGATTCACTTCCAATAACTGTTCTGGGGTGCATCTTAGAGGTGAAATACAAAGTCCCAGTTCTTTCTTGACCAACTAGGCATGTAACAACACAAAGTGTTACATTGTATAATCTGGGTGAAAAAATGTGATCCCTCTACTAAAGCTGAGAAAGAACGAAGCTGCAGTAAGCGCAAAATGTTTTTGCTTTTTCTAGAATTTTAATAGAAAAAAGCACGGGAGTGTATAAGACCCTTGTCGACAATGCTCCCAGTAATAAACAACATTAAAAAAGGGCTGATTGCATGATTTTTTAAGCTTTGAAGTGCTATCTGTGAATACAGTAAATTTTCGTTAATTCACGTGCGGGTAATCTGATTTTTCAGTTAATTTGATCTTGACTAAAGGTCCCAGCTGATGCCCATGCATTTCCACTGGCCCAAACTTTCACTAGTTAGGATAAACAAAACTTTACTTATTGGCATGCACGTGCCTGACCCCTATGGTGATCCCAATAGCGATCTCTTTATCGACGTCAGTCTCAACAGAGCTTAGAAAACAATAATTTCATTGAAAACACATCCTCTCCTGTCGAAAATGCGTTTTTGGCCTACCTTGGAAAGAGTTCCAAGAATTAATTGTAGATCACAATGTCTAATTACAGTATTTACCTGATTCTAATGCACACTTTCTTTTTCCATGAAGATTAGACCAATAACCATGTTTGAAGTGTTTGTATGCTTTGCCGCATGATAATGCTGCACTGCGGCAAAACTCACTTTATGAAACCGGCTGTCACTGTGCAACACATATTATTAACACATATATTGGACCCTTGCCCATTTTCCTTGCTAAAAAATTGAGTGCGCATTAGATTTGTCATTTGTTTAGGAGCTTTAATGTTATCCCTACGTTGGTATTCTGCTTTGGATACATAGAAAGCAATTGTGTGTTTGATTCAACAGTGTATTAGAATTGAGCAAGTACTGCCAAATCAATCTACAGTGTGCTTTCATGTTTTTTCTGCATCTTGTTTAATGCAACCCCGCTGGATAATGCGATCAATTTCGTCGATCCCATCAGAGTCAAATTAGCAGAAGTCGACTGTATTTGTACATATGGGAAAAATTCAGGAAGGTTCCACAGCACTTGCTCACCTAAAAGAGCAAGAAAATGCGTGATTTTGGTTGCGCCTGTTACAATGTGCATGCAAACACACAGTGGCAATAAACAATAGTGGAGCCAGTGCGCATTCCTTCGGGTTGCTGTTGCTAGGGGCGCACATGACTTTTTGAAAAAGTCGATTATCATTTGGCAGAAACAATACAAGTGCATACTGAATAGAAAGGGAAGGGGGGTTGCAGAACGCAATAAAACAAAGAAGAGAGCAAACAACACAAACGCTGCACTTGCAACAAACTTTTATTTTGATATAAAGTAATCTTAAGTAGGCATACCAGTGCACCACCATGTGACAGAAAGGCACTTCATATTATTACAATATTATTGGGAGATACTCAAGAGACAAGCCGCTGTGAGAACGACGAAGTTGGTGTGGGTGAGTGTCGGCCTGGCTGTCTGGCTCCAGTGTAAATAGCCTGTAAATAGCCTCTTTCGTCTGTGTCTTTCTACACGTAACATTCTGGTGAAGGTGCGGGTTATCAATCCCCGTGCCTTCTACACGTGGTAATATCACAGAAAAAACTAATAGAATAAAAATTTTGTATGGTGGAAACTTATGAAACTGGTGTCAGCAACAAAAAAAATTAATGACACCAGATTGAATTTAAGAGCACTTAGAGATCAATATTAGTTGATTGAGCTGAGGAACGGCGCTGACTGAAAATTCTTTTCATTTGGTTTTGCTTACTGATTTGGCTTTGCTTGCTGACCATGTCTAGATGTCATTTGTTGCGATTATCAAAAAGTGGTGTAGTATAGCTATTTTTGTTGCCCTAGGTGAAGTTAGAATAAGCAGACTACCATTGCTGTTATGAGGTCCAGGTTTTGAAGCAGAAGGCCTATCGGTGGTTTCACAGCTGGTATGATTGTAGAGCTCAGATTAATAGAGCACTGGTCATTAAAAATGCACTGAACTATGATGAGGCGCTGATGCTATTGTCATTAGCATTTTTTTTAGCTGTTCCTCCTTGGCAACTTCATGGTTCATGGTTGCTTGTCAAAACATATCACTACGCTTTGCAAGTGGAAGCTCAAAATGTGTACAGAAACCTAACCAAATATACACAAGCCTGCTCGTTCTTTAAGCAGGTGCAGTAACTAAATGACTGCATCATCTACCTTTAAGACGTAGCATCTTTGTGGATGCTTTATGTTGTTTCCTTTCAGCTTCTTGCAGTCAACATCCAGCAAACGTTGCCATTAATGCACAAACCAGTGTTCAGTGTGTCAAGGTGTCAAGTGCAAACTCTTATTGCAGCAGCAATCCACTTTGCAATGCGCATGAATTTGGCAATTGAGAAAGCATTCTATAGCCAATAACAAAAGTCTAAGCAAGGTCCCTTGTTTGTTCTGTAATGTGCTATTGTGTTGGTCAGCATGTGAGATAATTAATGTCTTCATTTGGAACCGGTGAGTTATTGTACATAAATAAAGAAGTGTACTTTCACAGAGCTTTGAAGCAGGTGCATGCCATTTAATAGTGCAGTGATTCATTTTGGTCCTCAAGCTAAATGAGCGAGGACTGCACTAGGCGCCATCATAGCAGAAGCCGCACATTTCTTTCCCAGTGTGGCATCCACTGCACATCCTCCAGGATTGTCCAGGTCAGCCCAGTTTCTCACTGGAGGCACAACAGCACATGTCACATGGTGCTCATGTTTCCTTCATTGTATGAAGTGCTCCAGACAGTACGGTTTCAGTTTCCACTTACTTTCTGATTTAACAAGTGCAACTTTAGAAGAACTTCACTGAAGTGCAACTGGGAGAAAAAATTTGTTCATTGTTGCAGAAAATTTTTTGTGTTAACTCCCATGGAACATTATTCACTGTGGGGTTCTCACCTGGGCTCTTAGGACAAAGGAACGACAACACAGTAGTGTAAATAATCACAAGGGCATTTATTGCACCTTTCATAGACTAATGCCTGGTAGCAGAGTTGCTATCCACAAAACATGCCGATGGGCACGTGACAAATTGCAGAAGTCCGACTCACCGCGACCGGGTAATGAGCAAATATGTTCGCCCCACGCTGGACACCAACACCTGGTCATTCGTGCGTACGGTCACGCGAATGGTGGCGCGTCCGAACGATCGTGTTCGTCCATTGTGGGGTAGGCCTCGCGAGACGGTCTCGCAGAAGCATGGATCGGTGCACATGCAGAACGTCCGCGCCGTTTGTCGAACCCGAGCCAAAGAGGAAGAGCCTTCTCTTTTCCGCGCCCAAGTAACCCCGCTGTTAGGTGGCATTAGCAGAGCCACACTCACGCCATCTCTCGCAATGCGCTTCAACCAGACCAACTTTCGTGGGCACCAGGCCACGCGGCGAAGCCGGATTACAGGAAAAGGAAAAGGATTACAAAAGGAAAACGACATATCAGGGGATGCGTGACAGTCGCGTATCCCCAAATCACATAACAAAAACCCTTGATTGTAGTATACAGCGGAGCCCCATTGATACTGTCACATAGTAGTGACGTTGAAGAACACAGTAGTAAAACTGTGAATGACGAAACTAAGCTTTTATTGGGTGAACCTGTGCCCACAAAAACAAGTTACACTCAAAACACAACGATAGCGGTGAACACAGTCGGCGATCGGCAAAATCTGATCTGTGGGTCAAGCACGTCAGCTTTTATACATGAGTCATCAAAGGTTCTAGAGTAATCGCTGGTGTCCACAGCTCTTTCAGAAAGTATTAAAGAATTCGCGTTGCACTTACAAGCAGAATATAGAAGGTGCAGCAACAACAGACAACAGATAGAATCATTGATAACATTCGAGAAACTTCTGATACATGCAGGTGCATCCTGCGCTGAGTAACGTTAAACATTTGTTAGCCGGTGAATAGTAGTCACCGAAGAAATATAAAGAAGCACACATGTCAATACGTTCCTCACTGTTGTGTTTTCCCAACTGCTACAACGCATCTTCCTGGTCCCAACTTAAATCCCATTGACTCCTAAGTATAATGTTCCCATTTGTTAAGTCGTGATTCTGTAATGTTCCTGTATCTTATGTGGCATTTGAATATCGCAGTCCATAAATTTAGTGGTGCAGAGGCAAATTCACTCTCCCAGGTTGCTGAAACGATGGTAAATGCATACTCGTGGTTAAGTCTGTCAAGCCCCGTTAGTGGCATCACCCCAAAAATGCTGGAAGTATGCAATAGTCAGTCCCGATAAACGTTTATTGCAATTGTTGCCAGTTCTTTAAAGCCATCCCTAAAGTCAGCACTACAGCCGTGCTATGCGGTGAAACATATGTAAAATATTGCAGTGAAGCGCATTTTAGAATGAAAAGGGGCCACTGTAACGAAGCACAGTACGTGTCCTTTAGTACGTATCCCATAGTACGGGATATTACCCACAGCAAGGTGCTCGTGAAATATGTGAAGCTTTCCTAATACACAAACATGGTGATTTATGTGTAAGCAAGCCTTCTGTATCCTTACATTGCAGGGAAATGTGCTCCTTATGAAATGTATGACAAACTGCAGACAACTGTGGCACGTCAAATACAGTCGAACCCACTTATAACGATACCAGTTTTAACAATATATCGGTTATAACAATGAGAAGCTGCTGCACCGTCAACTTTTGTATGTTTTCTATGGTGAAATAACCCGCTTACTACAATGCCCCGATGCCGCATTATCGGTTATAACGATGAAGTCTGGCTACTGGGTGTCCGATGCGAAAGGTTGTGAAATGCGAAATCCTTGATAATAAAACAAAACGAGAAATTCAAGTCACTGCACTATGGGCCACTGCTCCGATAGCCGCCGCACGCTCATTTTTCAGCCATCTCCGGGTGCCTCTATCCCGTCCCCCTTCCGCCCCTCCGAACACAAATAAGCTGCACCCATCGCTAGCTCTATGCCGCCCTACCCTCCAAAACATGATTGGACCGCGCCTACTGCACTGTTCGCAAATTGTTCGCATGTAGCTCGCTGGCTCCTCAATCAGCGCAGTTCTGCAAAGAGCTCAATAGCTTGCGTTTGTCTTTGTTGGTTGCATCAAATTCGTTCCTGGCCACGTGGTTTCTCAGCCTCGTTTGATCAGCAGGTTTGGCTCGCTGCCAAAAGGGAAGATGGCTGATTCGCTCGCTGGCCCTTGACAATGCACGACATTGCTAGTGAAAAGAAAGTGCACTGCTATGGATTTGGAAACTAAGTGCTTCATAGTGACAACGACGACGGCAGCGATGACGTGGTACGGTGGGCTACCGCAATGTTATACTCACAGGAGGCCTGGCAGGTGATTCAGTCCCTCTAGGGCTTCGTTTTCACAAGGAACCGGAGGGACTGAACTGGAGGGACTTATGCTGCACTACATGGAGCACCTGGATGCCTTGGAGAAGGCTGACAGACATAGGGTTTCCTCGTGCAAGCTAGTGGAAAGTATGTGGCGGGATGCTTGTGGCGATCTCACCTGAGCATTTCTTCTGGATTTCTCAAGCTGGCAGGCTGCCACGGCAACCTTCTTGCAATTTTTAAAAGACCCCTTTTGGAGCCATCAAAGCGATGCCTCGGCAGAGCTCGCATATCCCTTGCCACCCGTGACCCTTCTATGCAGTTGTTATAGCAGTGCCATTCTTTAACGCTTTAACGCTGACAGCCGCGGCTTGTTACACGCGATCGGAGCGCACAGGAATCAGTTAAACAAAGGAACACAATCAGCACCCGGATGGAGCAAGGTGGTCGGGAGGGACACTGGCCTTCCCACCATAGTTTTCTCACATCAGCTCTGCCATCCCCATATTTCAATTTTTTCATGCAAACCAGTTATAACAATTATCAATTATAACAATGGAATTTTTGTGGCACTTGAATATTGTTATGAGTGGGTTCGACTGTACTTTTTTTTTAACTTTCTGCACGTAGGGATTTCCATTTATTGCAACTGAAAATGCTATAAAGAGTGGTTGTTAGTCAATGCTGTACAGGTCGTTTCTGCTTTCGTCCTTTCTTTCATGCTGTTTTTACCCCCTTCGTGTCCCTTAATTATACATACATGCACGCACCATCTCCGATCACAGTACGAGCATTGTCATGTCAAATAACTGTATTGGCAGCCAATAAGAGCCGCTTCCGATGTTGCTGTGGCAATTTGGGGCCCTTCTTACTGTTGAGTTTGCCTGGCTGTTTGGTCTTTTTTCACAGCCTCGTGAAAAATGTATCAACATATACTGTAATAGAATCTTGCTTTGAGACTCAACTGTAATAGCATATGCATTGGTGCTGATGAAGAGAGATCAGCCCTAATCAATTATATTCTGACACTATCGGATTGAGTGAGTGAACATTAAAAATTTCTTTCTCTGCTCAATTGCAGGGAGCAATGGCAAAGACTACATGTTCTTGTTGAAAGGACATGAAGACCTGAGGCAAGATGAGAGAGTTATGCAGCTATTTGGCCTCGTCAATACGCTGCTTGTCAATGACCCTGAAACATCAAGAAGGAATTTGACGTAAGTTTATATGCTATCTCTCTCTGGCAATCCTTGATGTCATCATATGTCATCATCTCGGGAAATGTGATGCTCTTTGTGGACATCATGGACAGAGTACCTTCAAGGACCAGGACAGGATGAAGCTCATTTTGTTCAGCCTTGCTTTTTCTGTGTGTGTGTGTGTTTTCTGTTTATTTGTGTCATCCTTTGTCACCTGGAGTTATACATTGAGCTTAGCAGCATGTTAAGCCTGTCTCAAGGCTTAACCTTGAGACGACAGGCTAATTTGTTTGGTTAACACTAAAATTTTTCACTCCCATGTGCGTATGTTTTTGTGGTATACTGGTTGATGTGTACAGTTTTCTTGTGATTCACTTTGAATATGCAAGTTTTGCAGACAGTGGGACAGGCTGTGGGGTGCAAATTACGCGATGGAGAGTGTTCAGAAGGCTCTTGCCCAATGTTAGCAATCTGGAGTCTCGCAGTATTGGCTTTCTGATGGGTTTGTTTCAGAAAGAAAAATGAGAAATATGGTACTTTTTTCTCCAGTACTGTTTTGTAGGAGGGCATTTTGTGCTGTGGTGGAATCACAGTACTCACAGGAGTGCCGACTACCGCACAACTGCATGTCTGGGCTACCAGTATGTGTCAACAACACGCCGGTATCTGTACATGCTCTACCTCTTAAAAGCACTGAGCACTGTGCCCCACAAGAAGCACAGTAGTGCCCAAGTTAACGAAGGAGGGGTTTATTTGTGCCTAACTTCTGGCAACACCAACGCTGTGTAACAAACGACAGGTTCTTGCTGGCACGGGGTGACGCTGCTTGGTGTTCACATGGAGTGGACGCGACTCTCTCGAGCTATGCAAAAGTTTCGTCTTATCCTGGTTGATGTGGTGTTGGACCTTCCATTTTTGGCAAGGACATTCCAAACGTTGATCGACACCCAAGCAAGACATCCAACCATTCACAAGTATCAAAATTGTTTTATTCACCACTTTCGGCATCGCCAAGCTTAAGCCTCGTCGGCAACTCCGCCACGTCAGCGGCAGCGCACGACGCTAAAGCGGCAATGCCAGCAGGGATTGAAGTTGAAGGAGAAGAGCTGATGGCAGAGGAGATGGCCTACTGGCACAAACAACACATATTCCACACCGACAAACCCTCCTCTGCAGCACTATCGTCGCAGCTGAGATGACCTGGGGAGATGGCGTGGCCCAGGCAGCCAGTGCCGCCGGATTATTCCTACACTGCCATCGTACAGATACACAGGGGCGTAGATTGCTCAAAATACCACCAGTTCTACCTCAAGAGTTTGATGAAAAAGGCTGCCGGACTTGCAGAAGACGTCCACAGCGCCCGGGTAAATACCCTAAATAACACTTTATTGATCACCACCACAATTATGGACCACATTGATACCTACCTTCGCATCAAAAGGCTCACCATCGCTGGCAAGACCCACGAAGTGGTGGTGCACTCTACCTCTCTGCAAGACTCCTATAAAGGCATTTTTGCCTTACCCGTCGACGTTAAGGAAGCCAAAATCATGCCCCATCTTCAGCAAGCTAACCTGGAACTACCGGTGCTCCACGCCCGCCGAATGGGACAGACCGAAACAATATTGGTGACTTTCCTCGGCAAGAAGGTGCCGTTCTACATCAACTACGCCCACTGCTGGCTCCACTGCACCCCTTTTCGGCAGAAGGTGGAAGCCTGTGTCAAGTGCAAACAAATTAGACACCGGCCAGATGTGCGCCCGGTTGTGTGCGTTCCAACTTGTGAGAAGTGCAAGGAGGTTAGCCCGGACACGAACCGTATCTGCAACCCTAAATGTGTGGTATGTGCGGGAGAGCACGTCACGGGCTCGGTGCAGTGTCCACAGCGCTACAAGCCCAAGGCAACCCCTCCTGCTCGAAAGAAGAAGGCGTATGAAAACAAGGCATCGGGCAAGAAGCCGCCGCCACTCCTGAAAGGGAAAGAACACTGGCCATTACTACTGACAGCGTTGACCTCATCGACCTACATGTGAAGCATTCATTGCAATAGCAAATTATTAGACAGCTATACAAAGTAAGGTTAGTAGTTTTATCATCCGTATCATCAGCCTATCTTTATGTCCACTTTAAGACGAAGGCCTATGCCAGTGATTTCTAATTACACCTGTCTTGCGCTAACCTATTCGAAGTTGCCTCCTGCAAATTTCCTAATTTCATCCTCTCACCTAATTTTCTGCCATCCTCAACATTGCTTTCCTTCCTTTCGCACCCATTCTGTAAATTTAATGGACCACCGGTCATCTGCTCCATGCATTACATGCCCTGCCCAGGTCCAATAAAATTAGATTCTTGGGTTCCGCACACACCCTATCTTGGAAGTAATCTGCAGTGGGCACAAGCACTAGGCAACCTGAGAAGCCTGATGGCTTCATCTGCGCTGTGTCGTTTCTTGTGTGCCTAGTTAGCTTTGAAGCGAGAAGCAGCACAAAGAGGAATTCGTTTGCCACTGCTGCCGCTCTTCATCACACCATAATCCTAGTAGTGAGTGTCCACGGTCATCGAGTTAAATGTGTCCATGTTTGCCTGTGCATGCTTGTTAATTTTTGAGGACCTTAACTAAGCAAGTGTAAGTGTAGAGTTGAAAATTAGAATGCAGAAGACAAAGCCTGGCAAGAGACTTAAGAATAAGCCTCTAGAACCGGTGCAGGAGTACATTTATCTAGGTCAATTACTCACAGGGGACACTGATCATGAGAAGGAAATTTACAGAAGAATGAAAATGGATAGAGTGCATATGGCCTGCACTACCAAATTGTAACCGGGAGCTTACCAGTTTCATTGAAGAGAAAAGTGACCAATCATTGCCTTCTACCACTACTGACATACAAGGCAGAAACTTGTAGGTTAACAAAGAAACTTGAAAACAAGTTGAGAACAAGCAATGGAACGGAAATAATGTAACAGTTTCGCCTGAAAGGTGAAACATCGATTGTGGTAGCAAATTATTAGACAGCTATATGAAGCAAGGACAGTAGCATTATCGGCTGTATGAACTTATAAACATTCGCTTTATGACTAAATTACCGAGCATGTTGTCGCGCGCACAGGCAAACATGAACACATCTCACTCGATCACTTCGCGCACTCGCTGTCAGGACATTGGTGTGAGGAAGAGCGGCAGCAACAGAAGCGAATTGCCCTTCGTGCTGCCTCTCGCTTCAACTTGAAACTAGGCAATGAGAGCACAATGCACACAATGCCATCAGCCCTCGACACACCTAGATTTTGTACAGATCACAGGTTGCTTTCAAGAGAGGGATAGTGCCCGTGCATATGCGCCATATGCAGCAGTGGGCGGAGTAGAATGCCTCCACCTTACTGCCTTGCGTGCATTGGAAGGCAATGTGCTTCCTCCCTTGCACGCGCGAGATGAAGTCTTGGCTCACCCTTGCACACTTTCACTCACACCTACAGCATACGGTATGCAGCGCGATCTTGGACTTACTTTGGAACATCATGGTGATGCCAGTTCAAAATTTGTCTGAAGTGCTCATATATTTGCTATCGCAAATAAAAATGTTATGCATAACATTAATAGACAAGAGAGCGGAGTGGATCAGAGAGCAAATATTCTAGTTGCTATTAAGAGGAAAAAATGGACCTGAACAAGTCACCCGCCGTTGTGGTGGTGTAGTGGCATTGGCATTGCACTACTAAGCTCGAGGGTGTGGGATGAAATTACAGCCACGGTGGCTGCATTTTGATGGAGGCAAAATGCAAGAACGCCTCTGTAACGTGCATATTAAAGAACCTCAGGTGGTCAAAATTAATCCGGAGTCCCTCACTGGGGCCTGCCTCATAATCATATCATATTGTGGTTTTGGCACGTAAAACCCCAGTATCTAACTTTATTGGATTTGGGCACGCCATGTAATGCGTGGGGCAGATGACCGGTGGTTCATTAGCGTTACAGAATGGGTCAACCATGCCCAGCTGCGCCACGTGTAGCCGCGGCGGGAGTGGAAGGGGAGATGCACCCTAACCTGCCCCTTTCCTCGCCCCCTCCCCCTTAGTGCGCGCACAAGAATATGCCACCGCATCAAGCCACCATCCTTGTCGGCTCACCTTCACACACTTTCCCTTGAACCTACAGCTTATAGTTCACAGTCACGATCTCATTGCACTTGGACTTTATAAGGCACATCATGGCAACGCCGACGACGACAGTGGAAATTCGCCTTGTGTGTCCATATACAATAGAATCTCAATGATACAATTATTCTGATAAGAATTTCGGGATGATCAGAACTTTTCAAAAGTCCTGGCCCAAGTCTATAATTACGTGTGAAATTTCAAACGTTGGGAACCACTTTTTGTGCCACAACAGGTGATACAAACAACTCAGCCTCCGGTAAGGAAGCCCCGACGTGCCGGAGTGGAAGCCCAGGTGTACTGGTAGTGCTGAGACACTGGCTGTGGTCAGATCGGCAGAGCGGCCGCACCAATGCACCAGTGACGTCACTGTTGCGAGAGGACCTACGTCACTTCCCTTTGACTCCACCATAGCACGTCTCTCACACACCCCCTCCAACCCCATGTTCAAAACAAAAAGAATAATGCATTTGATTTGTGCAGTATTATGCAACTTGTCGCCTGTTTTCAAACACCTTGCAAGTTTACGAGAAGCCAGCAATCACACGTGACCCTGTCTTGCCACATCAGTAAGATCAGCAGCGTTCACTGTCACAGGTAGCCTTCTCTGGATTCCAAGCTTTCATTGTCTTTGGTGCCAGATGACAATTTGAAACATTTCTTCCTCTGCACCTGTAAGATCACAGGATACAAATTAGCTTCACTGCTGCAGAGAAAAAGGATAGATTCCCTTGTCTTGTGCACATCACATCCTTATCACCATCAGGCAGCAGCTAGGACACAGCAACAAAAGAAACTCAAGAAAAGCAGGCAGATCCTGAAATGTCAGCCTCATAACACGCGAAGTGTGCGGCTTGCTTCTGTCGAAATGTGTGCAAAATAAGCACACCATTGATTCAAATTCGCTTACCATTGATTCAAATTTGCTTCGGCCAATGGAAACGTATTCTGAGGACCTCGCGAGCGGTGCTCAACGAATTGCAACGCTTGTTTTTCCTTGTCGCACTTGCTTTTGTTGCCTTTATTGTTGCATCGAGAAACACAGCACTGTGGCTGTTTTAATCTCTAATATCTTGTACTTACAGCAATACCAAGATCGCGAAGCTATGCGAACAAAAAGCTGCGCTAGCGCAAGTGCTTCCAGAAGCTCATATTTCTTCCCGATTTCAAAGGCAACATGCTAAAGAAGGGCAACTCCATGAAATTCTGCTGTGTCTTTCTTTTAACAAATTTTTTCTCCATGACATAAAGGAAGGTCTTAGGTTTGAAGTAATACAATTAAATAAAAAATCCGAAATTTTGAGCAATCAGGGATTTCATTGACGTGTCCGCCCTTAGCTTCCCTATGGACTATTGTTTTTGGGTGATACGAATTTTTGCACCATCCTGAGAGATTTGTATTATTGAGATCTTACTATATTTGTTATTGCAATAAAACTTAAGCGTTTAGATATTAAAAGGTTGCATTGCACTGACAGTCACTGCTAGTGTGAGCAAGACAAGGCAATTTTTTTTCTATTTTTTTGTGCTTGCCCCATCTTTTTTGCTGTGATGGTGTCTTTGTTAGTGCATAGCGGACTTCTGAATGTCAACCAACTAGCCCAGCAGTGTGCATTTTTAGAGGGGCTCTGAACCACTTTTTATCGAAGTCGAGAAATGTATTTGAAGTAAATATTAGACGACAGTGAAACCTCGTTAAACCGTAATTGGCTGGAGCTCGGAAAAAGTATGTACTAAACAGTAGTACTGTTTAACGGAATAGCATGAGATCGCCCACTTGCCTGTCGAAAACGGAACTCGGAGAGAGTGCGATGAAAGGGGAAAGAAAACATGCAGTATTTATTCACTTCGCGCGACAGAAATGTTATTTTCGTTTGATGCCGCGGCGGCCTAGCACGACGACGACAGCAGCCTCAAACTTACTGATGCTGTGTGCCAGCTTTTCAGCCAGCCCCCTCTTCTCGGCAAACACTCGCATGGCAGATCCCTCGTTGGCGTTACGTATTCTCCGTGCACATGCGCAGTAGTGCTGCAGAAGTCCTGGGGGCACCTCTTTCATTGCCGGGTGCCGGAGTTTGGAATACTTTTTATTTGGAGTAGAGTTACGTTATCGCGCCCCTGTTCTCGTCGCGACGATTGCATTCATGAGGCTGATGTAACGCGCGGCTTATGCCACTGTCGGGCCTGAATCGCCCGTGCTGTCGCTTTCCGTGTCGTCCTCATCACTGTCGCTAGTCGACACTTCGGTAACAACACAGGTAACGATGGCGAAAAGTCGAACCTCGTAGCTGACATGTCTTTACAGTCGCAGCAGTGCTGCCGAGCAACTTCTTTGCATTCCAAATGCCACAAATTGTAGTCAACAGCAAACCCCTGTTGCGTGCCAGCGCCGACTACTTCGTGTCACGTTCGATAGCACGGACGATGTCTAATTTTTCTTCTGTGCTGAGCACCCGGCGGCTTTTTTATCCGAGCTTCGGAACGACGCAAGTCCTCACTTGCATGACGCCATAACGCTCTCTGGCACGGCATCGAAATGATGTTGATGTTGATGTGGCTTCACGTGCAAACGCACAGGGTGCTTGGAGGCCGTTGTTCTGATCTCTGAGGCTTGTTGTTCTGCCGGGCAGCCCGATGGAGATGGCGCACCGCCATGTTTGCGCAACAAAAAGTTGAAACGCTACGTTTTAGCCGATGCGTACGCAATGAGCTGGTACGGTTTATGTGGATACAAAACACATTATATTCAATGGCCGCTGAGTCGGGGATTTGACTTTACTACTTTTAAAATGAAACTACTGTTTAAGCGGGTACGTTTTAACGAGGTTTTGCTGTATTTCAGAGATACTTTACCGCAAGAAGTTCTTCGATCCATTCAGCAAAAGCTCCCATTGCCGGTGCTTCCTCTCCTTCTTCAATGATTCGCACTGCGAAGGCTATGGTGGAGCGGGGTGTGCCCACAATGCTCTGCCTACTGAACGTCATATGGCGCGCAGTTCAAATTTTATTTTAAATCATCACGTAGGTGCCACTATTTCTGATTTTGGTGCCTATGACATGCAAAACATGGTTGTCTTCAGTGAGCCACAGTGCGCTCAACTAGTGGACTCGTCGCAGCACCCCACGGCGCCTGCAGTATCTACGCTACATAGCAGAGCACAGCTACATGCAACTATAATGCGTATGCGCAGTGTTTGCTTTGTGCACAACAGGTTTAGATTGCGCACTTGCACTCATGTGCTCCCATCTGGCTATGCTGCATGGTGCAGACAGGCTTTGTCCTGCACCAGCTTGATTGACGAATAGTAGCCACGTCCAACTTGCGCTTTTTTAAACGCTATCAATAGCTGATTACGAAGCAAAGTCTGCCAAGGCATCTGACGAAGAGCGACCAGGAGTAAGCACACACTGGCGAGCATGTGTGTGGTCTGACCTTAAGCTTCACATGGCTCGAGCCTAGTTGAGTGTTCAAAACTAATCAAAATTAGCGAGAACCAACAGCTGCGACACCGATAAGGAGGGTGGCCAAAGCTTAATATAGCCACGACCACACCTGAGCAGACGATAGTCGGCTTCTCCCTGAAGTACGTAATTATTATCGAAATTCTAAAGCACATTTTCGCTTACTTCAGCCTGTTTACTAAATTTCGTCAATAAATATACACAGTAACAGTAGGAAGAAGCGCACTGACCGAAACATCCTTCTTGATTGATGTCAACTTTTGGCCAATAGCAGCAATGTATGGGAATCTGCTATATTACGAAATAAAGCGTCCAGAAAGAAGTGAGGAGCAGGCGTCAGTTTAAAAGAGTGCATTATAGAAAAAGGTGACTTTCCACTCTTCTTGCGAGTTCCACATGCCACGCACGACTGCAAAATTTGGTTGGTATGTTCATAGCAGTAAATGCTATCCATGAAATGTGCTTTTTCAGCAAGGCCGAGGGGTGGTTCAGGGCCTCTTTAAGCTACATCTGGCCGTTACTTATGCCTTGTGATCATTGATCAGTACACTGCGGGAAGTCCTGCTCCTTGACGTGTGACCACTCTTGGAATCTGTAACAGCAGGGTAAAATGTTCATCAATTGTATGTTTTAAAGCCATATATATGTATAGGTATTTAGTCTCATGTGTCCTTGTCATTTCAACTAAAAATTTTTTTCTTCTACTTTCTCGTGCAGCATTCAGCGTTATTCAGTCATACCACTGTCCACAAACAGTGGGCTGATTGGTTGGGTGCCTCACTGCGACACTCTGCACACCCTCATTCGAGATTACAGGGACAAGAAGAAGATATTGCTCAACATTGAACACCGAATCATGCTACGGGTAAAGAGTGAGATTTTGACCATGATTAATGAAGCTAACATTGCCCACGTATCATTTGTTCTGAAAACAAGTCCTGAGGCTCTGTCTTTCTTTGTTCACAAGTTGCATGCATCTTGTACATTGTATCATTGCTTAGCTGCAACATGTATCACTGTGCACACAAGCCAGCAAAGGGCCATGCAATTTTAGATTTTTTGTTCCATCTGCCAAACATTCACTTGATAGCACATATCGTTCCTGCACCTTCTCTGTTGCATATGACAGTCAAGCTCCTTGACCAAAAGGGCTATAAATTTGATGAATGAATACTTTTCAGGGGTAGAGTACAGAGCTGTGAACATCTGTGCCAAGTTTTGCAGCTAGATGTGGCACGTGGGATTTATAAATGTAACTTTAATTTAGCTCTACTCTGCAACTGTTTTGGAGCTGCTGCCCAGCTGTCGCCCAACATCAAACGGTAACCGCTCAATGATGCCAGCCATTGGATATTTATTTCGATGATCCAAGCATGTAGTTTACCTGACTGTACAGCAAATCTTTATGAAGTGTGCTTCTTGATACTAGTAGTGCTTATAATATTTGAAGGTGCAAACAAGACAGGCTGAAGTAAGGGAAAACAGTGTTTAAGTTTTGTTCATGATAACGTACTACCAGGACAAAAGAACCATTGCCTGCTGAAGGTTGTTGCACTTTGTCGAAATTCAAGATGAATTCCTTATTGGTACATTGCTGTAATACATTATTGGTTTTGGCCCCCACTTAGTCACACAAAAGTATGTGCACACCTTTGCATGCTTCCAAGTCTGTCAGACAAGTAATGACTCAAAATTGCCAGGGGGACGGATAAGCTAAGAAGGAAAGGAGGACATAAGCATTGCCCTTTCAGCATCTCCATTCATCTTAGATCCTTCTGTAAAATTTTTTCAGGTGTACAGTCAAATTTTGATATAACGTATCACACAGGACTGCCGAAAATTGTTTGTTATTCTGAAAGAGTGTTATAGTGAAAGCCCCAAAATTAGCCATTCTTCTATCAACCCATCACTTCATAAGTTGTCGCCATTTGAGCTATTCACCAAAGTGTCGCTGTTGGCTCTTGGCCTGCGCTGTTGCTATTTTCCCTAGATTCTGCCACCACGCACCACTGAAGCACTGTATAAGAGTGACGTGCGCACAGCTGATGCTGAGAAAACTACTGACAAAGAAGGAAGCTTTCTGTCATCTCCAAAACGCAGTATTTCTTGTTTGTTTGTTTTATTGCGAAAGCAATACTACGCCAGGTCTAACCGCTCATCGCGTATGCCGTGGCCCCCCCCAGAGCCGGTGCTGCGCTTAGCAGGTGGTGTGACTTCAGCTCTGTCCGTTGCTATGACAATGCGTGATGTCAGCTTGCTCCCCGCCGGAGCTAGAATGGAGCCGCTCGTCGCGTGTGCTGTGGCCCCCGAGTCGGCGCCGCGCCTAACAGGTGGTCTCTCCGTTCATATGACGACCTCCTCGCCTTGCGCTCGCTCTGTGGCGGCTTCACTGGGATATATAGCGGTGTGCTACACGTTGGTTGATCAATCTTGCCATGGAAGTTACCGACGAAGAGTCTATATCAGAGTCTAGTTGCTCTACTACTTCGGAATAGTTAAATTCTAATGCGAAAGCTAAGCAAGCTAGGAAGAATGAGAGAAAGAGGTTGCAACGTTGCTTTCGCAATTCAACCAGGTTTAACCAGAGCTAAACCACAGCCAATTTTTTCACATTCCTTGCCGTAGACACCGCAACTGTCTTAGTCTAGGTGGACACCTTAACTATTCCGAAGTAAAGCACACGTAAATGACGCCATGTGGAAAATGCAAAGTGCAAGGGTGTGG
Organism: Dermacentor andersoni; assembly: GCF_023375885.2. Taxonomy (NCBI): domain Eukaryota; kingdom Metazoa; phylum Arthropoda; class Arachnida; order Ixodida; family Ixodidae; genus Dermacentor; species Dermacentor andersoni. The sequence continues at coordinate 8,076,144 of NC_092816.1, read as the reverse complement.
CATCTCCGCGAGTATAGAGGTTACATTTCTCTCTGCACATAGCTAGTATGACTGCAGAAAAAAAAGCCGGAAAGAAAGAGGCGTGCAGAGAAAAAAGGGCAAAAGAAAGAAGAGAGGCACCTCTGTTACTAGGCAACACTTGCCTGGGCGGAGGATGCGCTCGCAAAACCCGATGCATTGTCACCTGTGCAATGGTATGGTATGGTATAAAAAACTTTATTCAGGTCCTTCAGGTCACGCTAGATTCGTAGCTCGAAGCGGGCAGCCACTCCCACGTCGGGACCAAACGGTTTAGCCTCTCGGCCACATCACGAGCCTGATGGACTGCCCATGTCTGTTCTTCTAGTTCGGGGCTGCAGAGAGCCACGTCCCAACGCTCTTTGGTGTTGTCCTGGTCGCTGCTTAATGCGGAGCACTGCCAGAGCATATGTTCTAAGTCGACTACACTACTGCATCGACAAAAAAAATATCTCCCGCATTTTTTTATTGAGCGCTGTCTCAGGTTTTCCGAACCCATGTGCCGCAGCATCCGCTTTCTGTGCCTTCTCATCTGCTAGTCTACTGTTTCGGCTGCCATGAAGGACACACGGAAATCTTAGAATCTCCAGGTTTCGGAATATTAGTTTGTAGTACTGAGGCGTTGTTAACATGACATGGAGACTTAATAATGACAGTTATTCTGAAATATTAGCTATTCCGAAGTTCGTAGTACCGAAATATTTTTACATTGAAAACATAAGAAATCAGCAGGGGATTTCCGGAAAGTTTGTTAATCTGAAAAGTTTGTTAAAGTGGTGTTCATTGTAACGAGGTTTCACTGTACTATATTTCTTAGAAGGCACCACATTGATTCCAATACAAAACAATTTCGGACCGTAATATTTACGGCCATATAGCTCAATATGGAAATAAACAGGCAAGGGGACAACATGTTTGCATATTACCTTGTTGCCTCCCCTCTTTATTTCCATTTTGCGCTAAGTGGTTATAAATCTTATGGTCTGAAATTGTTCACTATGAACCGACTAGCCCAGCAACACGTACTACTGGTTCCAATGCATTTGTCATGTTTCAGGGAAGTGTTGCAGGGCCCCTAGTGTGAAAGCACAAAGTGCTAACCAAGGGTGCCGTAGCTGCACTGATATTGACTTGTGTGCCTTTGCTAGTGTTTACTGATGCTCTCACACTGTATCTGCTTGGATATTCACTGAAATTTGTGGGGATGCTTGACTCTCACACATCCCCTGATGTTGTTTTCCCCGCATGGCTCTTGCATCTTCTGTAATCCAGCTTCTCCCCGTAGCTAAGCGCCAGTGGCAGTCAGTGTGGTTGCAACATATTACGAGAGATGGCACGAGTGTTGCACTGCTAACGCCGCCTAATGGTGGGGTCAGTTGGGCGCGACAAGGAGTAGGCTCTTATTTTTGGCTCGGGGTCGGCAAGCGGCATGGACCAATCCAGGCCTCTGGAAGACCGCCTCGCAAGGCCTAGGAGCAGCACACCGGAATAGGTGAACATAATTGTTTAAACACGCCGCCGTTCGCATGACTGTACATGTGAACAACCAGGCGTTGGTGTCCAGCATGGGGCAAACATAGTCACTCTATATCCAGTTGCAGTGAGTTGGACTTTCTAAATTTGTCATGTGCCCATCGGCATGTTCTGTGGATAGCCATTCGGCTTGCAGGCATTAGTGTATAAAAGGTGCAATAAATGCCTTCGCGATTGTTTGCACTACTGTGTTGTCATTCCTTTGTCCCTAAGCGCATGTGAGAGTCCCACAAATTCCATTTGGTAAACGGCACTTGCATGTGTTAACACTTTCATCCTCCCTTATTGCTCTTGGTGCGGCATTCTTATCCAACTTGCACAACTTTCTACTGTTGTGTAGTGCTTCGTCTATTGAAAAGAGGTGTATCTACATGGACATAATCATGTTGACTACTGTTATTTTTCACATGCACAACCAGATGGCGCCGGACTATGATCACCTGACTCTTATGCAAAAGGTGGAGGTCTTCGAGCATGCCCTCGAGCACACCAATGGTGATGACTTAGCCAAACTTCTCTGGCTGAAGAGCCCCAGCTCAGAGGTCTGTCCTTGGTTTGTCATATACCTGGAGTATCTTACTTCTTCTTCTACAGTGAGATACCCTTTTGCAACTAGACCTGTTTTGTGGATTTCTAAAGCAAGTGTTAACAGAAGCACAGAAACATGGTCATGTTCAGCTGTTAATATGGTTACATGGAAGCAAACTAGGTGGGAAGCTATTTACAAAATATATTTGCAAGTTTAGCAAGCATTGGTCAGGACGAAAGCCAACCTACATCAAGCAGAGCATGTCGTCGTCTTCAGTTCACTCATTGACTGCTTTTGGAGTGTCTCACTGAATCCAAGGATCTATGTCTTCTTCGAATGTCGTGTAGCAATATGAAAATTCTGTCACTTATAGTTTTGAGCAATGTGAGCAAGCAATGAAACAATTGTGCAGACAAGAGTGGCATTGCACTAGTATGTTAACTTAGTGCCGACATGTACTAATGTGTTAGTGAGCAAATTACTCCATTAAGAGCACATAATTAAAATGGCACTGCCCATGAAGCATGACCAAAGCTGTCTGTTGATACATCCAGGTGTGGTTTGATCGGCGGACCAACTACACAAGGTCTTTGGCCGTCATGTCTATGGTCGGCTATGTACTTGGACTTGGAGACAGGTCAGTAACTAATGTGTTATGTTGCTTTCAAGATCATCTTTGTTAGTGCATGAGCCATTAAAGATCACTATTTCAACAGAAGTCAAATGTTGATTTTATACCACCTGCAGCTGAACATTCTTTTACATAAACGTTTTCATGTTTGAGGAATGTAAATAATCTTTAGATGTTTCCATAACAGTCTTGTTGGTTGACATGTTATGATTTAGCATATAACCTCCAAGATTTAAGCACCATAACTACAGGAATAAAGATTTTTTAAATTTTGGTCTAGAACCCAAGTCTTCCCTTAAATGGAATAGTCGGTCACGATGTGGGAGTGGATTTCTCGTGTGAGAATACCTGTTATACAATTAAAATACAGCAAAACCGCATTATAACAAATTTGCATTCGACACAAGAACACCTTTGTTATGCCCAGTATTAATTCTAAGCATATCTCTGTTACATGCTGATATTAAGAAGAAACATATTATATTTATTTTGTTATATTCGATACTTTGTTATATATGTGTGTGTTATATCAAGTTGCATTTGTATTCACGATTTGTCACCCGTTCATGCAAAAAAAAAAATGAAGTATTGAAAAAAAGTGCCATCACAGTTGGCATGCATGAGACGAGAACTAGTAGTATTGCTAAGGACCCAGATGGTTTTCCAATAACATTTCTATAAACATTTGGAATAAAGATTTTTTCAGTGTTGGCAAATAAACTAAAACATGAACTGATATGTGGGTCTTGCAGTGTCTACCGTTCAGCAACAAGCTTGTAAATCTTTATGCCACCACTTACAGCAGCTGTGCCGGGCAGATAGTTCAAGTTCTGTACAAGCTACATCTGACACAGCCATTTGATTTTCTTAAGGATAAGATAGACATGTGGGCAGAGTCCTCCAAGCAGCCATGTTGTGCTGTACGTTATGCCCAATCCAGTCCAGTTTAGGGTGGCAACACTAGGCCCCGCACCTATGGTGGAAGATTTCCACTCCCGAAGTCTCCGTCTAGGAAAAGGAAGCATGTTCATTGTTTTAATGTTTTAGGGCCAACCTCCATGCAACGTAGCTTTGCAATAAAGTCAGAACAGCTAGAATCTGAAGCAGAGAGCAACCAGATACCACACAACTATGTATTACCGTATAAACCCTTGTCAGAACCACATCCGAAACTTGGCAGCCCAAAATTTTGGAGGGGGGGGGGACTCCAACTGAGAAGAAAGTGTGTTTGGTGCGCTGATTTGGCACACACGTATCAGCGAATTTTTGCATGCAGGGTACTTTCACATGCCGCTACTAGATGACGAGAGCTGCGCTTCGACCTGTATGTCCGGGGTGTAGCCATGACCGGCTCCTCCGTAGCATCACGCAAGTCGCTGGCACCATATTTTCTTTGTGCAGTTAGCTTTTGCAGCCAGCTCAGCCAACTCCTAGGGGCTCATCTGTCAGCTCGCAGAGGATTATGAGGGACTTCATACTCGTAGTCAGAAAAATTTAACCAAATGACTCAGTCCTGTGTAAGGGCCGCACTTTATTAAAATTGCGATAAATAGTGCGGCCCTCATGTGAGTCTATACACCATACTGCATCACACAGTTTTCTAACTGAACAATCAGTTCAATAGCTTTTGCAAAAGAAACCTGGTGGACTAATTTGAGGAAACTAATGCATGTTCTTCTGTTGAAGCACTTCATGATTTTAAAATTTAATTGAATCAGTTCGTTGAATTCAGGTTCAGCTTTAGTTATTCTGCATTTATAGCATGTAACATTTGTCATTTTTCTTTGGATTCAATTTATGAGAATTCACCTTCACATTTTATATTTTCACAGGAAAGTTAAATATATCATATGTTTTAACTATTGTTAACACATATAAGGTCATAGGTCTCCAATTCCTTTTCTCACTTTCGTCAGACATCCTTCCAATTTAATGCTGGACCGGCTGAGTGGAAAGATTTTGCACATAGACTTTGGAGACTGCTTCGAAGTTGCTATGACACGTGAGAAGTTTCCAGAGAAGATTCCTTTCCGACTTACACGCATGCTCATCAACGCCATGGAGGTAAGTAACACAGTGTGAATCTACTGCTCTCGTTGCTGCTTTCAGTGCCTTACTGGCACACTTTGGTCCATGCAAGGGAATCTGTGTCACTTGGCCAGTGATAAGCTGCAGATGCATAATGCCTCACTGGTTTTGTATAACACTACCGAACTATAAAGCCATCTTGGTGCCGCAAGTGCTCGCAATGACCAGTAACAGTTTTTGATTGCGTCACTGCAAAACCTGCCATTGCTGTAGCATAGCAGTCGCACGCAAAGAATGAGCTATGTGAGTTTTAAAACATAAGGGGTAACCTTTATTAAGATGATTGAGTTGAAAACTGACCTCCTTCAGTTCTGTCAGCTAGCCAGACAGACTTTTGGCAACCATTTCTGTTCAGAACACTAACTACTTGTGCAGGCAGAATGCGAAAGTCATTTAGCTTTACCCAGCACACTCATTTTTAGTTCCTTTTTTGATATAGAAGATTTTCACGGAAAGAGGAATAAGAGAATGTTGTGCGCAAACATGATGCCTATTTGAAAGTGAATATTTGGTCTTGATAAAGCACCTTAAGAAATGAATGACACTCTCGTATGAAGGACATTTGTCTTAGCTTGCACTGTTTATTGAAGAGGATGCCTACTGATTATTATACATTTTTTTTATTTATCATAGTTGAATATCTGTTCTTAGTGCAAGCAAATCTTTGTGCACTTGTTTTTGTTTTGCTTTTCTCAAAGTGATTCATGACAGAGATGATTGACCATAATTAAAAAATATAGAAACGCAATTCCTTGCAAGCTTAATCATTCAAAGACAATCACAAAGACCAGGCTGACACACTTGGTGAACAGTTCGAGCACGTATTCAGTTCAATTCACTATTCTGAGGCATTCCTAAAACACAAAGAAAAAGCAGAACACCAGGTAATTGACTGCACATGTAGACTTAACGAACCGTATAACCTTCCTTTTAGTATTGCTGAGCTGTGAGCTTCCCTGACTGCTTGTCCCAGCTCTGCACCTGGATCTGAAAGAATCATGTACAACATAATCAAACACCTTTACAGTGATACTCAAATGACATTAGTTGCGCTTTACAATGCTATGTGGGCTGCTGGATACCTTCCACATATATATATATAGAAGCCACATCGTTCCAGTTTTAGAACAGGGGAAAGACTCCTCCTTTGGGACAAGTTATCACCCGATTGCACTCACGAGTTGCCTTTGCAGGTTATTCGAAAAAATAGTTAACCATCGTCATCTACACTTCCTGGAATCTGACAGACTGTTTGATCCTCGTCAATGCAGTTTCAGAGAAGGCCAGTTTTCAACTGTCTCATGCACGTCAAAGCAAACATTTGTGATGCATTCATACACAAACAATTCTTATCTGTGTTTCAAGATATGGAAAAGGTATACGACACAATGTGGCGTTACGGATCATGTGAGACCTGTTGGCAATGGGTATTTGCGGGAACATGCTAAATGTTATAGAAAGGTACTTGCTCATTCATACTTTCCTGGTCAAAATAGGGAATGCATTGTCCCATCCTTTCATACAGGAAACTGAGGTAACTCATGGAGGCATCCTCAGCTGTACATGAATTCACTCCGAACATCATTGCCTTCAGCTATTTTTTATTCTGTGTATGTCGGCGACGTACAGGTAGGTTACAAACCCTGTAACTTTACAGTGTGCGAGTAACAGGTTCAAGTAGCCCTGAACCAGGTTTCTAAACAGGCCACTGAAAATGGCTTTAAAAAAAAATCAGAATAAAAGGTACACTGACGGATCCGTGTCCAGTGACGGTTCCGCTGCTGCCGCGTGCACGGCACCGGACATTTCTGCGTCTCGACAGTGCCGCCTTCCTTTTCCTGCCTCGTCGACAGTCGCCGAACTCGCGGCGATTGACCTCGCGGCTGACCTACTTCTTCAGCAGTGCGGTGTCTCGTCTGCCGCGATACTGTCGGACTCGCGTGCGGCTCTGTGCATGCTGAAGAAGGACTATGCCGGTCTTCCGCTTGTGCAGCGCGTGGGATCAAAACTGCGCCATCTCGTAAATCAGGGCTGCGATTTGGCATTGCAGTGGGTCCCCACGCACATCGGCCTGCCCGGAAATGAAGCGGCCGATGCCCTCGCGAAGCAAGCTCTCTCGACTCGCTTCCCCCTCGCCAGGTCCGTCACCCGTTTCGACGTGGCCAAGACGGCGATACTGCGCATTCTCCGCGCACAGCACCCGGATCCGCGCTTTCCTGCAGGTACGCCTCCTCGCCTCCTCCCCCGCGCGGGTCTCTCCCGCTGGGACCGCTCGTTTCTCCTTCGGCTGCGCGTCGGCTGCTACAACACGGCCGCCAGAATGCACAGACTGCACGGAAGAGGCAGCCCCGCGTGCTTGGATTGCGGCGAGGAGGAGACGCTTGAGCACCTTCTGCTCCGCTGCCCGGCCTTCGATGTTGAGCGCACTGCGCTATTTGCATCATACCGTCATGTGGGACTGCCCTGTGACTCGGAGGGAGCACTTCTCTTTCCGGCAGCCCACCCTCCCATTGTCAAGAAAGTGCTTCCTGCCCTACTTGCTTTTGCTGTAACACGCAGCTGAGAGCGCGGCTGTAAGCTCCGCATTGCTTCTTCACCCTTCTTGTTATTTTTTTTCCCGCCTTCTTTTCCTTCTCTCCCTGATCCTTTTCTCCCCACTCCCCTTTCCCTGTGCAGTGCTGTTGAGGTGTCCTCCTCTGAGAGACAGTTACAGCACTGCACTTCTCTCTTCCTCTCCTTCAAAAGTCACTACACACACACAAATCTTTGGACACCATTCTAGACTACACTAACTTTCATTCTCCACATAAAGTATCTAAAGGGTAAATCTTTAAAAGCAATTAACATTCTAAAAATTTGGCCACATACCAAATGGGGCAGTGACAGGAACTGTTTGTTAAACTTATAAAAAGCCCAATTCGTTCACACATCGACTGTGGTGCAATAGTCTATTAGTCCACTGCACCCAGTGCTTTGAAGATGCTGGATCCTGTTCTCAATTTAGGCGTCCACCTTGCAACTGGAGCCTTCAGGACAAGCCCTCTGCAATGTCTCTATGTACAGTCAAACAAGTGGTCCTTCAACCGTCAAAGGTCTTCCTCTAGTTTTGTGTACTTTCTTAAAGTTAATTCAGACTGTCAAGATCCTTGTCACGCCACCATAAATGACACTACATATGCCACACTTTTCCATAACCGACCTAGAGCAAGGGAGCCTTTCTTACTGTGTGAGCTAACTCGGTGAAGAAATGGGTTTTCCACTCCTTGAGCACGGCGTAATGCCTCCGTCAAAGCTGTTACCGCCCTGGCGATGGGAAACTGTAGATGGGGACACATCGTTTGTTGAGGTATCGAAGCTCCGGAAGTACACATCCGAATCCACTTTCTTGAATTTCAGTCAAAATACCCTTGCCCGGAATTTTTCACCGATGCACCAAAGTTACATGCTGGCATGTCCTATGCAGCATTCAGTCCATCCTTTTTTGAATCTTATGTCCTGCACTCATAAAGAAATATCTTTACGGCTGAGGCATGTGCCCTATTGTCTGCAGTGAATCATATCAGGAATATAAATCTTCAAAAACTGTTATATTTACTTACTCTTTAAACGTCATAAAAGCATTTATGTCGCATCATAAACACAAAAATCCTGTGCTGAACGAGCTCTATTTAGTGCTGTGCACAGCATATATGTCTAGCCAGCATGTGACAATATGCTGGGCGCCTGGCCACATAGGTATAGAGGGCAACAGGCTTGCACATGAAACTGCCGCTTCCCTATCAGGAAAGGGGAACAGTTCCTCTATAGCTTGTGGGGATGCACGACTCTCGCGCGTCCCCTGATGTGTTTTTTCTGCATACCTCCCTTTTCCTGCAATCCGGCTTCGTCGCGTGGCCAGAACTACATAGTGGCGTCGGGCGCCTCTGACCTACCTGCCATGCGTCGGAAGGCGATTCTGCTCAACTGCTTGGGCTTGGAAGGACAACGCATCTTCCAGACTCTCACGTCAAAGGACGACCCGCGCTTTTTGGCTTCAAGCACCACCGGTGGGACGTTGACGACTCCTGCCCCAGATGAGTTCAACTGCGCTGTTTCGACATTTGAAAGTCACTACAAGAGCTCTGTCAATGTCACCGCAGCGCGTCACCGTTTCCGTCGAAGTGCACAAGCCCCAGGCAAGACTGCGCTCGATTACGTCACCGCGCTACGAGGTCTCGTAGGAGCGTGCAACTTCGGTGACTTGGCGGACGACATGATGCGCGACCAGCTTATAGAAAAAACTACTAGCAAATACTTGCGTGAACATCTTTTACTGGAAGAGTCTCTTACGCTTTCTCGGGCCCTTACCATTGTGAGACAGCATGATCAGGCGACTAGATAAGCGAGAGAACTTGCACGACATGAAGCACAAGTGCATCACGTTAAAAACACAAACACGTCAAATATGAGAGAAAAGCACTGTGGCACGTGCACGTGCTATAAGACGCCAACTGAAAGTCGTCGAGCTCTGAAAGAGCAAGAATGTTATCGTTGTGGCTCTTTGGACCATCTGGCGAATAGCCCTCACTGCAAAGCTAAGACATATAAGTGTCGCAGATGTGGAAAGACTGGCCATCTGGAAAAGGTGTGCAAGTCTTCCCGAAAGTCCGAAAAGAAAATTCAGCATGTCACGGGAGGCGACACAGATACAGCTGACACGGATGATCACATAAGCGTTTGTCACATCTGGAGTCGTAAGAAGGGAACTTATGCAGTGTTGGAAATTGAAGGAATTTCCGTGTCGTTCCTGATTGACACTGGATCATCGGTTTCAATCCTAGCCGAAGAACTTTACCGACGCCATTTCGATACTGTATTTCCTCTGACATCAACATCCGTCCAGCTCCTCGATTATTCTAAGTCAGCAATTCCTATAAAAGGATATTTCATTGCTCCAGTTTCATTTCATGGCCGATGCACTTCTGTCCTTCTGTACGTTGTATCGGGAGGAACAACAATTCTTGGTTTAGATGGCATCGCGGCTCTGGATATGAAGATTCAAGGGTCACCTCTCAGGTGTCTGCTAATGATGCAAGAAACTCCTGTGCTCCCTCCTGAATTACGTTCCAAGTTCGAGCACTTGTTTGAAAAGCAGCTAGGAACTTTCAAAGGTTTCACTCACAAGGTCAGAGTTCGCGCATCTGTTCAACCAGTGGCCAGCAAACTGAGACGACTACCACTCGTCATTCGTGAGCAAGTCTCGGCACAAGTAAACAAATTAGAAGCTCAGGACATCATTGAGCGCGTCGATTCTTCAGAGTGGGTCTCGCCAATTGTCGTAGCCAGAAAAATGGATGGCTCGATTCGCATGTGCGTAGACCTACGAGAGCCAAACAAAGCTATAGTAGTGGACAGTTTTCCCCTGCCACAAACTGAGGAACCTTTGAACAGCTTGGCTGGTGCACAGCGATTCTCCAAGCTGGATTTAGCTTCTGCATACCATCAGTTACCACTAAGTCCAGAGAGTCGTGATCTTACGACGTTTATAACCCACGGCGGACTATTTCGCTTTAAGAGGGTGTGCTTCGGACTGGCATCGGCACCGTCAGCGTTTCAGAAGATGATGCATATGATCCTCCAAGAATGCAAATGCGTCTTGTTTTACATTGACGACATAATTGTGTACGGACGCTCCAGAGAGGATCACTTGGTCAATTTGCGCACTGTTTTGAAACGGCTCTCTGACACTGGCCTCAGGCTCAACTATAAATGTGTTTTTGACGTCACAGAGTTGACTTTCCTAGGCCATGTTGTCAGCGCCAAAGGGTTATTGCCACTGATGTCATCTATCGAGGCGATAACCAAGGCACCATCACCTACAAATATTAATGAACTTCTCTCGCTGCTGGGACTCGCAGGCTTCTACTCCAAGTTCATCCCGCATTTTTCTGATGTTGTGGAGCCAATGCGTGCTTTGCTTCGAGGAAACGCGCCTTTCGTTTGGACTGCGGCAGCCCAAACCGGCTTGGAACGGCTGAAAACGTTGATAACATCTTGCGAAGTTCTTCACCTTTTTGATCCTCAGTTACCCATGTACATTACAACTGATGCCTCAGGATATGGATTAGGTGCTGTACTGCAGCAGGATAACGGAACGTCACTGCAAACTGTCGCGTTCGCCTCACGCACTCTTCAACCGCATGAACGGAAGTACTCCGTCGGTGAACGTGAGGCCCTTGCCTGCGTCTGGGCCTGCGAGCACTGGCACGTTTACCTGTGGGGCCGACCTTTCATCTTGCGGACAGACCACGCTGCTTTGGTTACGCTCCTCTCAACGAAAGGCACAGGTCACCATTCGTTAAGGATTGCACGCTGGTCATCATGGTTGCTGTGCTACAACTACATCATGGAATACGAAAGGGTAGCGAAAACGTCGTGGCTGACGCACTCTCCCGGCTGCCCGTACAGAGTTTCATCCATGATGCACCCAAAGAAGAATTTATATGTCTCTTGTCACCAGTAGTTACCATGCAAGAGCTTCAAAAAGCAAGTGCCGCCGATCAGGCTATCTCTCAAGTTAAGCAGTTTAACACTACTTGGCCTGGCAAGAAATTCTTGTCAAAAGAGCTGCTACCTTACTTTCACGTGCAATCTGAACTCTCTGTTGTTAGCGACATTCTTTGCCGAGATGACAGGATTGTCGTGCCTTCAGCTTTGACCCGCCGTTTATGTATCTGGCTCATGAGTCACACCCAGGAATTAGTCGTACCAAAGCTCGTCTTAGGGAGTCATATTAGTGGCCGTGCATGGATAATCACATTGAAGAACTTGTACGCACATGTGTAGCCTGCCAGTCATGTGACAAATCAGCGCGTACATCTGCAGCCCCAATGCAACCCGTCACTCTTCCCGAGAAAGCCTGGGACAAAGTTGCTATCGACATTGTGGGACCTTTCACGCAAGCTCCAGCTGACTGTCGATTTGCCATTACGCTTATTGATTATTACAGCAAGTGGCCAGAGGTGACTTTCGTACGCGATGCGACCACATCTACAGTGACCAAATTCCTACTTGAACTTTTCGCAAAAGAAGGATATCCACGTGGTATCGTATCCGATCATGGACCACAATTTTCTTCAGTGAATTTTGAAGATTTTCTCACAGAGCGCGGAATCACCCATTACAACTCTTCTGTTTATTACCCGCAAGCTAACGGTTTAGTGGAAAGATTTAACTGGGTATTAAAATCCTATATTCAATTAGCCCTGTTAGAATGCCATGAGATAAGAACAGCGATGTTTGATTACCTACAAACATATCGCTGTACGCCTCATGTGACTACTGGTGTTGCACCCACAATTCTTCTTCATGGACGCCAACCTCGCACCAGACTTGACATTGTGGGATTCCCTGACAAATGTTTCACCAATGACCCTTCAAAGGCACTACAGCAGTTGAGAGAGCGCATCAAGAACAAGCAAATGACGTCGAAGTGCTACACCGATCAAAAACGCGGTGCCAAGGAACCCAACTTCGCCGTGGGCGACTACGTATGGGTTAAATTACCTGCAATTCATGTGAAGTTATCTTCACAGTTTTCTGCGCCCAAGAAAATTATTGGAAAGCACGGACCCGCCTCTTACCTCTTGGAAGATGGGCAGGTGTAGAATGCTTCCAAATTAGCGGCCGTTCACCCTGAAGCTATCAGCAGAATGAAATTAGGTACCACTGCTGTCATGAACTGGTCACCGGCATCCGATCACTCAACCAGTGCGGCTGTAAGCCATGCGTCACAACCTGGCACATCAAGCGCAGATAATGCACCCCTGAATCCTGAACCACCTGCTGCAGGGCGCACGCAACAAGCTTCAGGTAATTTGCCGAGATGCGAAGAGCGCGTGAGGAGAAGCGCCCGCAACAAGAAGACACCAAAGAAGCTGCATGACTACATCAGGAAGTAACGGACCCTTTTTTTTTTTTTTTTTTTCTTTTTTTTTCTCCACGAGGGGATATGTTATGTAAGGCGTTGTTGCCTACCGCAGCGCCATGAGAAGGCGCACGCTTGGAGCCGCCCAAGGGGGAGGAAAAAGAGGATGGAATAAATGCAGAGGATGAGTAATGTCTCCATTCCTGTCGTACTGAGTAATATGCACGATATAACACATTGTAAGATCAATAGTCTTGTTTCCGTGCCAAGCACGCTCTCTTGCCACTGTGCCAGCAATGCTTTTGCCAGTAAACGCAAACATTTCTAATGCTGAGTGATTGAGAATGTTATGGTGTTATTTTGAAAAAGCTAGCTGGCTTCTATTTTCGTGATTTATCTTGAAACTCTGCTTACCTAGAAAACTTTTCCTGTTTTTACAGCTTTGACTAAATGGGGTTTTGCTGTATGTTTGTTAAAGGGACGCTAAAAGTTAGCATTAAGTCAATGTGGACTGCTGAAATACCATCCCAGAAACCTCGAAATACTTGTTTTGTGCGAAGAAGAGACTTATTTTAAGAGAAAATGCATTCTGAAGCATCCGCGTACCCCTAGCGCAGTTCAAATCGCCGCCCTCCGATCGAAGAGTGGTGACGTCATGGTCTCATAGTGACGTTGCGCCGTCGGGGAGTAAAACGGCGCCCGCAGACGGCACTATGGCTTTTCTGCGCAAAATGCAAACGCACGGCCAGAAACAGAGCCAAGACAGAGCCTACAGCAGCGCGAAAGCGGAACTATGGTGGCTAGCAGAAGGGAAAGCGCGCGACAATAAGCTGGTTCTTTATTTTATGACACCAACTTTGATGCTCGTTGCAATAGACGACCCTGACAACGACACATTGGCTCGCGATGCTGGGCTCGACTTCAGCGATTTAAGCACTGACGACCGTGACCTTCTGCTGAGGGCTTGCGCAGCCGGCGTCGTTGCGTACTACTACGACGGCAATTGTATGTCATGGCTGTACATATTCGCACATTTGTAGCTTTTCCTTTGCAAAAACCAAATGCCGCACTCACCGCCCCGTCTTCGACCTGCAGTTGTTCTTGCGCTTCGGAGAATGCAGGCAAGACAGACAGAACAGCGCTACAGGAAAACATTGCTTTGAAAGGCACTCCGCATGACTTCAGTAAGTCAGCGTTGAACTCGTAATCCTCTGGACGAAAGTGCAGCAAGCACACTATGCGATTTTTCAGCTCTTTGCCAACGCGCTGTGGCCGAGGTGCGGCACTTAACCACTTCGAACGGAGAGGTTCACTCGTTGGCACACAGTGATAAGTTACGTTGGATTCGCCGCTGCAACTGCCCTTGGCCAAGTTCCGCGGACCGTTCACGCATCCCACAACATCACATGGACGTGGCGTGCTTCCTGCTTCTTCCAAATGCAAGTTTCGCGAGCCAGCAGAACCAGCACAGCACGATGTGATAACGATACAATTGAAACTTCGAAGCGCGCGCGGCGTAGAGTCGAGCGAAAACGAACCCTTTTGACCACCCATACTACTGAAGGGTAATATCAAAATGTTATTTTTTCTTAGAATCGAACAGAAGTAGACAAGTAGCATTTTCTTCCGTCTTACAACCTAATGAAATTACCTTTTTAATACGAGTAGTTGAGTACCAGTGACATAAATTATGGTGAGGAGTGCCTTTGTCATCGGGCTAGTACCGGAATTTCACTGGGGGGTCTCAAATCGTGTCATCCGTTTACCTCAATTTCTCGGTTACTAAAGCTCTGTTCGTGATTATATTGACCCCTTAGACATTCTAGAGCATCGCTTTATCACTTTAACTTGACTTCATAGTAACCTTTAGTGTCCCTTTAACCAGCTTAATACCCACAAAATAATTTCACTGAGAAATAAGATTGAAAATAGCAAGTGTGTTAAAGTATGGCCAAGCAAGATTAGCTACGACAGTGATGTTGCATAAACTGGAAATGCACACATATATAAGATGTGCAAATTTTATGGCATGCACTTGTTTATGTCAACAGTATGTGTTTATGAATACCCCTTAAATATTGTTCAATGCTTTACGAGGTGAAATATACCGATAGAGTTGTATAAACAGTCATTTCATCCTAGCAACAAAATTATGCTGATGTATGCTGAAAATCAGTGTTATCATTTTATTTTATTTTTTTCCTGCACAGAGTTAGCTAGAGCCCTGTTCTTTTTTATTTCACTGAAAACATTTTAAGAAAAAATTCTTTTGAGATGGGTGATGTAATCTGTTCTCCAAACATGTTTACATTCTTCACAAGCTAAACCATCTGCTGGATCTTGCAGAAAATGTGTGGTACATCTGCTCTTGTGTGATTGGATGGGTAACATTTAATTTGTTTGGATAACTCTTTTGTGTTTTGTTTGTTTGTTTGCATAGGTGACTGGCATTGAGGGCACATATCGAATGACCTGTGCAAAGGTGATGAAGGTGCTGCGTGGGAACAAAGACAGTCTCATGGCTGTCCTTGAAGCCTTTGTTTATGACCCACTGCTCAACTGGAGGTTGATGGATGGTGAGTTGCATGCACATAAGAAATGTGTTGTGCACATGAAACATGCTTCACAAGAATAGATAGTTGGGCTGGTCAGTTCACGATCAATAACTTCCACTGTATGGACATGAGTATATCTCTTTGTTCTGTTGTTGTGCATTTCAAGTTATTAGCCCCAAGAAATCTGAGTGGCACCCTCTCGCATGTAATGTCAGGTAGGGAACTCTGCCAGCTGCATCACTGTTAGTGAAGACTGCTCCATGCTTGTCGTACTCTCATAACCACATTTTGTTAAGAATACAAGAGTGATTATTTGGGAGAGTGCATTATCAATTCACTGCGTTCAGAGTCCCAATACCATGAAATCGACCACTTTCTGCATAGCACTGTCAATATTTCAGTGTGTGCCACCGACACCCCATACACAGGCTTTTTGTAGGAATGGGCTAATACACTAAACCTCTACATAACGAACTTCAATATAACAATATACTCGATATAACGAATTATTTAATTTTTTATGACCTCTTGTCCATAGAACACCTGGTATTTAGCACCTCAGTATAACGAAGTGCGTTTGTATACTATTTCAATATAACAAAATTTCACTGCCGTTGCAAAGGAATACCGAGACAATAAATGCAAACTTCCATGGATGTAGATCATCAAATGATTGAATTACAAGCGGCTGTTTGCAAACGTACCTCTCAAATCGTGTGCTGCACAACAAGAGCAACCGCTGAAGTGGAGCCACATCATGTTCTATACAGGGGCGCTATAACGTAAAACTATTCCAAACTTTTCCAATTCTGCAATCTGTCCTCTGCGATTGGTCAAAAACTTTTTTGGACCACCCTAACTTCACCTGTCTGTCGCGCGACGTCACGAAAACCACGATAGCTCCCCATCTGATATCACCTGTACACACTGATTATGTACGATTTGACTGAACAAAAAAAATAGTTATTTCTGATTCAATGCTTTTCGCCATTAGCCCTCGGCTATTGGTCAAAAGCTTTCGGGCTGCACCCACTTCACCTGCCTGCCACGCGACGTCACAAAACCACAAAAACTCAGCGCATCAAATTGACGTGTACGCGTTGAAGATGCATTAATATACCGAACAAAACTGAATTTTCTTCTGAATAGCCACAAACTGCCCCATTCCGAAAGGAATAAAAAATGGCTGCCGCCACTCGCTCAGGCAATGGCTACTCGCACCTGCCGGAGAGCATGGGTTTATTTGCGTATAATTAAACCATTTGCATGTTCGTGTAACGTTTTCGAACACTTTCTACACGTTTAAGACCTCGTTCTGCCAACTCTTCTTTGCTGAGGATTCGTTTTAGCAGCATTCTTAAGCTTCCGTTGCATGCCGCCGCGATGTGTGACCAGCCACGGCAAGCTAAGTAAGGGAAAGCGGACCAATCACAGATGCCGGCACCACCTTCTTCACGCGGTTATTGATTTTCAGTGCAGTGGCTCGGCCCCATCGAATCCCTCTCCACTTGAGCGTGCTCCTTGCCTCTTGTTAGCCAATTAAATAAGGCAAGCTGCTTAGTGTAGGCAGTGTTTCCGTTTTTCAAGCACACAAAAGTGACCTCCTATGAACGTGGATAGCTTTTGATTGGTCCGTTCAGACAAACCTGCGGGTGACTTCCCAATGCTTGCGTCGGCGGTTACACAAATTTGACGTCAGGAGATTGGAATAGTTTTACGTTATAGGGCCCCAGGGGTTCCCACATAACTTGAGTCAAAGTCTCAAAAATGAAAGGCACTCCGGACGTGAGTTCAACTGAATGCATAATGTTGGCAGTGGCCTTAAGTTACTCAGGCTATGTTTTATTTTCCCCTTAACTAACAGATTTGATATGTTTGATTAATCAACTTTTTAAATATTGGCTGCAAACCCCAAGTGTGATACGCAAAGTTGTAGAGCACCCGCAGAAACCTCCAAATAAATTTATTCCAACACGATATATCTAACGTGGTCCTCTTTTCCGCGTTCCAAAGAAAGCCCACAAAATATGAAAAAATACCACGTGACGGGGCGATTGCACACTGTTATTATGCTGCTCTCAAGCATGTGATGAATGAACAAGGTCAGCTACAACAAGACTGGCCCGGGACAGGGCATTATGCCTGGTGTAGGTATCTGGGCATGCAGCTCTTATTGCATGATGGTGCAAATGCGTGCTGCTGGCCGAACGTTGCCAAAGCGATAAAGCATGCAAGGCCACGAAAAAGAAAAGACAAAAGCAGCATTTTGATTCTGCTTGAAAGAAGGAAAGGGCGAAGTGCTTGGGAATGATGGAAGGTGACGATGGCTGCTACAATTTTACCTTTCTACGCAAATGACCTTGTAGTAGTTTTCGAATTGAATGATGATGCTACAACTTTAAACCTTAGGGCTCGTATAAAAGTGGATAAATCACACAGGTACAAGACTAACTAATGGTAAAAAAAAACCTTGGCTATATTGAAGGAAGATTACGCATGTCTTCTTCAAAAGATCACTCTTTTCGCACTGGCCCCATGTCATATGTAAGAGGCATGTGGCACAGAAAGAAAGGAAGAGGACGATGTGCACATATCGGTCCAAACAGCATGAGCCCTCGAGGCGTGTGACCCGAGCTGTGATCGAGAGAGAAACGGTGCTGAGCTGGGATTATCGACGTGGCTCTGGGCCAAGAAAGTTGTAGCATCAGCATCGCACTGGTGACAGGAGCCATGGAGGTTCGGTCAAGTCCGTGACGCTGGCAGGCCAGGGTATGGCCATCAACCTCGGCGACGTTCAGGCAAGGCTCCTTGGACCTGCTGCAGCCTCTCATGGCAGTGCCTGGCACTCCAGGAAGGATCCCCCTTTAGACGCAGACCAGCACGTATGATAGTCCCCGGATTGTCTCGTCGGCACTCAAAGAAGAAGTAGCGGCAGAACCCAGAGTTAGGCCTAACCAGTGAGGTCGGAGTGCCACCTCACAGACAAAGTTTGGGACACCGGCATTACAGACACACGAGTTGACTGGCCAACACCAAGTCAGCAACGTTTACGAAGTCGGCAAGAACACCGACTACGATGAACATCCGACATGCATCGGGCTCGGAGGGTACGTGCAACGTCAAAAGTCTTTAACAACGGTCTTTTCTGATAACGCCGCAGCCATAGGCTAGGGTTGCCTGACTTTCGCATAGAAGGGGCAAAGGACTAACATAGCCAACAATTGGGACATGTTTAGTGACTATTACGTAGGTAGCATAAGTGCTAGCATTTCTTCGTTGTGTTGTGGTTTACAGGAGTATTGTGTTGAGTTTTGGGCAATTAAAATCTGTTTGCTGTGCTGCTCTACGCCTCCCAACCCGATCTCTCCTAACATCCGCACGCCGCCGTGATAGGTGACCCGCGACACCCTATCTGCTCTCCTTCTCACACTTACTGTCTACCAGACATTCTTTTTTGATCTCGCACCCCACACATGCGCATCGCTTCGTGGTCGCAGTATCGGGTGGGCCGCGTCTGGCTTGACACTTGTGCTCCATGACCGGCGCGTCAGTCCCTGAGAGAGTGTGCCCGCAGGCTGTTCCAGTTTATCGGAGGTAGATCATACCTCACGTACCTCGCTTGACCCAATCCCAGCGAACTGCAATATATCCAGTGCTCCTCAGGTGGCTGTATCCCTGCGTGTTCTCCACAGCAATGCTATTTGGCTGTGACTAACATCATTGAGAAGCAGATATGGCTTACTCCAATGAGGAAAGGGTGGATATGGTTTTGGCTTTAGGTGCGTCAAGTGCACATAGAAGGCGCGCAGTTGAGCTATTTCAACGCTGGCATCCAGGTACGCGTCTTAGCTCAATGACGATTGTGCACGCATGTGAACCGCTGAGACAGACTGGGACTTTTATGAAGAAACAACATAAATCTTCAATCCTGGGCAAGGACGTGGAGACAGATAGTCTGTCAAAGGTTTTCTTCAGACCCACATGCAGGTGTGGGTACTGAAGCAGGAGTGTCAGTCTTCATTATGGAGAGTACTTAAGAAGAGGCAACCTCATCCGTACCACGTGCAGCTGCACTAGATGTAGGAGCCCCGCAGTTTCTAAAATCGAAAGGACTTTGCAAACTGGATCATAATCAAGACGGAAGAGGACCCAAGCTTTGTCAACAAGATACTCTGGAGCAATGAAGCTACCTTTTCACATATTGCCCCCGTGAACATCCACAACACTCACTATTGCAGCAACGAAAACCCTCACTGGGTTTTGAAGACACATCATCAATATCAGTGGTCGGGTTAATGTGTGCTGTGGAATTTATGATGGCACTATCATTGGCCCCGTGTTTTCTGATAACACGCTTACAGGCGAAAGATACGTCAACGACATCCTTGATGGGGCACTTAAGGATTTTCTTTGCAATGTTCCAGTGGCTGGGATCAAGGGTATTTGGTATCTGCATGATGGTGCTCCCACGTACGGCAGCACCAAAGCTTGCAAATAGCTGCATGAAGTATTCCCGCAGCAGTGGATTGGACGGCATGGGCCCATTGCTTGGCCAGCACGGTTGCCAAATTTAACTCCCCTCAATTTTTTTTCTGGGGCTACGTCAAGGATCAAGTATACCGCACACCAACCACAACATCAGAGAACCTAAAAGAAAAAATAAGACAAGTCTGCAACTCCATCTCTGATACCATGATCACGAACGCCTTGGAAAATGTGCCTATGAGATGCCAAATGCACATTGCAGCAGATGGCGACCTCTTCTAACACGCTGTCATGATCCGCCTGGGTTCGTGAACGAGGAAGGGGTCGAGGCACCCTCCGTTACACAGACGCTCCGCAGCGTGGTGGTGATGTACGATGACTGACCGCAGAGCAGCTGTGCTCGTCGGTGTTTATTGGGTGTGGTGATCAGTGTTGCCCACCGAGCCTTGTGGGCCAACGAAGATTATGCTTGTTACACCCCCTTACCCCCAGTTTGTCTGTCAACTACAAAAAAACATCCAAGTTCAAAGTATGGGGCCCTGCCTCCGTCCTAGCTGGGTGAACGGTGCTTGCTACCCTGACAAGTAATGGTCCGCTGGCCTCCGCGATTGAGTACGGAGCACCGGTGTTGACAGGCAGGGTGTGGCAACGCCGGGTGCTTCCTGAGCCAGCCTCGCTCCGTCAGGAGGGTCCGCAGTGGTCGGCCTTGTGAGTGGTGGGGGACTTGACAGTGCCCCAATGCGTGCCGCACCACTGGCAACGCTTGCTTCCTCCGAGGATGGTATGAGGATGGTATGGCGGATGGTATGGCGAAACCATCATCCGGCAGATTCCATTTTTCGTCAGCCAAGCCAGGTACTCTGTGCTGACAAAAGCAGGACCATTGTTGGACACGATGATGTCCAGCAACCCCTGGGCAGCGAAAACCTGTCGCAACGCCACAATGGTCGCGCTTTATTAAGGCCAGACCACACTGTATATTTTGATATTTATGTACTTAAGTTACTGATAGCTTGCTATAACTCTAGGAGACTCCCGAGCATGAAATTCTTAAGTATTAAATTTTGTGAAAATTTTGTGATGTTCAATATTCGGCTTGTCTTTCATGATTCGAGTCGATATTCAATTCGAAATCTCCTTTTTGGTATTTGCACACCCCTAGTTTTTGGTGGTTATAAAATGTCCGGAACCATTGCTATAGGGGTGGAAAAAATTACTGGGCAACATAGGCAGTGTTACCTAGTTATGTGCTGAAGTGCTGACCTGCACCTCCCCCCCCCCCCCCCCCCATGACTCAGCTTGGTGCCTGCACATTAGTCGGCTCAACATAACCCGATTCAAATTTCTTTCTTAGCTCTTGCTATAGGAGCGGACATACTTCGCAGGCAAGATTTGTTGAATGATGCGAATAAATGCTATCATGTAATAAACACTGGGGAACACCTCGGCCAAATATTTTGTGCATTGTCTTCAATATATTGTTACGTTGCAGAAGTCACATATAACAATGTATATACAATATTTACAAGGGAGACAAGGATGCATAAACAAGATGGCTGTCGAGATTCTACCTCTACATGTCAAATTGTCTTCTTCTGACTGGTGACCTGCAATAGGAGTGTCATGCAACTGCGGAAGAACTGATGTCCGGAGATGGCGCGGTACAGTAAGTAAAAATTCCGGTCCTTCAGGGCGTAAGCTGCGACAGTAGAGAATGTCATTGCGAAGCACAAACATGTGCAGCATGGGCTCTGAAGTCGAGAATTGAGACGATCAATGAGAACACATAAGCAGTCATCACACTCTTGTTCAGTGCGGATGTCGTGCAGATCAGAAATGGCCCAGATGCAAGAGTCTGCGTCCTGCGCATCATATTCAAGACGGTCGACAGGATGATGGGAGATGCAGTTGGCATCCTTGTGCAAACGGCCTACTTGTATAAAACAGTAAATGAATATTCTCGGAGCCGTAGCGCCCATCTACCCAATCGTCCAGTGGGGTCTTTAAGTGAGGAGAGCCAGCACAAGGCATGGTGATCGGTAGCCACAGAAAATGTGCGGCCGTACAAGTAAGGGCGGAATTTGGCAACTGCCCAAACTAACGCCAGGCATTTCGGTTCGGTAATTGAAAAATTCCTCTCGGCAGATGACAGGAGATGGCTGGCGTATGCAATTACACTCTCAGCATTACACTGCCATTGAACAAGTACAGCCCCAATTCCATGGCCACTGCCATCCGTGTGAAGTTCAGTGGCGGCAGATGGGTCATAATGAGCCAGCAATGGGGGAGCCATGAGCAAGCGTACAAGGGTGGAGACCCATTTCAAATCAACGTTCTTCTTAAGTAAGTCAGTGAGTGGGTGAGCAGTTTCGGCAAAAGTCTTTATAAAACGACAGAAATACGAACGAGCATAGCCCAACAAAGCTTCTTACGTCTGCAGTGGAAGACGGAACAGGAAAGTTCTGGACAGCACGAATCTTGTCAGGGTCTGGTTGAACGCCAGCGGCACTGACAAGATAGCCAAAAATTTTACGACCTCCAAAGCGGCACTTGGATGAGTTTAATTGCAGGCTGGCTGGTCAGAAAACAGCAAGAATAGCCAATAGACGCATTAGAAGACCCATGAAAGTTGGTTAAAAGATTATGACCTCGTCTAGATAACACAGACATATGAGCCATTTATAGCTGCGAAGTAAGGAGTCCATCATTCTTTCAAAGGTTGCCAGGGCATTACAAAGGCCAAACGGCATGACCTTGGAATTGGTAGAGGCCATCAGATATTACGAAGGCAGTTTTTTCACGGTTTATACCATCTACCGACATTTGCCAATAGCCTGATCGGAGGTCTATTGATGAAAAGTACTTGACTGAAACAGTCAAAGGCATCATCAATATGCAGCAAGAGGTAGACATCCTTGCGCGTGATTTTGTTGGCGTGTCTGTAATCCACACAAAAGTACCAACTGCCATCCTTCTTCTTGACAAGGACTGACAGGGGATGCCCATGGACTGCAAGATGGCTTGATAACGCCTTTAGTCAACATCTTATCGACTTGTTGTATCACTTGTCATTCAGCATGTGAAACGCTACAGCCAGCAGCGTATCAGATTCGTGCCTCTGGTGGAAATACGATGAGTGACCACCGATGTCTGGACTAAAAGGCAGCCGTCCAGGTAAAAAATGTCGCAGTAAGTTTCCAAGGTCAGCAGCTTGTATCAGAAGATCAGGTGCAATCATCTTGTCAATTTCGTCTGTGAGAGTCGGTAAATCGGAGGTTCCGATAGCGGGCGGCGGAATTTAGGCGTCAAGAGCCGATATCTCGCAATCACTCACATGCGAGATGTCACCCAAAAACATGCCTCTGCGAAGATTTTGAGTAGAGCAGTTAAAAGTAAGGAGAGGAAGCAAAGTCTGATTGCCTGTACAGTAAAACCTCATTAAACCGTACCCACTTAAACCGTAGTTTAGTTCTAAAAGTAGTAAAGTCAAATCCCCGACTCAGCGGCCATTGAACATAATGTGTTTTGTATCCGCATAAACCGTACCAGCTTATTGCGTACGCATCGGTTAAAACGTAGCGTTTCCACTTTTCGTCGCGCAAACGCGGCAGTGCTTCGTCTCCATCAAGTGGCCCGGCAGAACAAGCCTCAAAGATCGGAACGGCCTCCAAGCGCCCTGCGCATTTGCACGTGAAGCCACATCAACATCAACATCATTTCGGCGCCATGCCAGAGAGACGCCAGAGAGCATTGTGGCGTCGTGCAAGCCAGGACTCGCGTCATGCTGAAGCTTGGATTTAAAAAAAAGACGCCGAGTGCTCAGCATAGAAGAAAAATTAGACATCGTCTGTGCTATGGAACATGACACAAAGAAGTCGGCGCTGGCACGCGACAGGGATTTGCTGTTGACTACGGTGTGTGACATTTGGAATGCGAAGAAGTTGCTTGGCAGCGCAAAGAGATGTCAGCAACAATGTTTGACTTTTCGCCATCGTTGCCTCTGTTGTTGCCGAAGTGTCTACTAGCGACAGTGATGAGGACGGCACGGGAAGCAACAGCACAGGCGATTTAGGCCTGATAGTGGCAGAAGCTGTGCGTTACGCCAGCCTCATGAATGCAATCGTCGCGACGAGAACAGCACCCGGCAATGAAAAAGGCTCCCCTGGACTTCTGCAGCACTACTGCGTGCGTGCACGGAGAATACGTAACACCAACGAGGAATTGCCATGCCAGTGTTTGCTGAGAAGAGGCAGCTGGCTGAAAAGCTGGCATGCAGCTTCAGTAAGTTTGAGGCCGCTGTCGTCGTGCTAGGCCGCCATGGCATCAAACAAAAATAACACTTTTGTCGCGTGAAGTGAATAAATACTGCATGTTTTTTTTTTCCTTTCATCGCGTTCTCTCCGAGTTCTGTTTTCGACAGGTAAGTGGGCGATCTCATGCTAATTCGGTTAAACAGTATGACCGTTTAGTACATACTTTTTCCGAGCTCCGGCCAACTACGGTTTAACGAGGTTCCATTGTAGTAGGGAGCACGTTATGGGAAATGGTTAAATTTCAAGCAGTGTGTCAGCAGTGGGACATAGTACGTAGACGCTGTCAGGAACAGATGGGAACGAAAGTAGAGTGACGTACGTAGTGGCTTTAGGCAACAGGCAGATGTCTTCGCCATGGTTGTGTGACTGATGGACTATAGCAGCCGTGAGGCAGTTCAAGTTGAATGACACTAGATGCGCAATCAAAGAGGGCTGAATGGGATGATAAAAAGCCGAAGTCAAGTATAACTTTGTAAAGCATTGTTCCAAAACGGCAAACAAAACAGTCGTTAGGCGCCCCATGATGCCAATGCGAGTGGTGCACATACTAAGCATGGTAGGTGTTCCTCTGTCGGTGACGCGGAGGGTGCATGATACAGCGGGTGTGAGAACTTTGTTCAGGCATCAGCACAATTTGGCACTCATCACGGATGTGCGCACCAATGTCAATGACTGCTGGGACACTGATGCCATTGACTAAACCGTCCATCAAGTTCTTTTTTGTCAGTAAAGAGATCGGAGGGTATTGTAGTTAAGTCATCAATGCAGCGTCACCTCCGGGAGCTGCATTGCTTAGTTTTCCAGAGACAGGTGCCGGGGCTGCATCAGGGACGGTGGCCGATGAGCCTGCGGTGGTAGGGACAATGGTTGACCAGCTTGTGGTGAACGAGACTGGTGGTGTCGGAATGACGACGAGGGACTGTTCCAAGGTGCATGAGCGTCATTGTTTGGCTGTTGCGGTGCCAATGGAGGCTGGCAACGATGCTCGCTCTTTTTTGGGTGATAACTGATGAATGGCAGTCACAGAGGGGAGGAGACAGTACGGTTGTCACAATGGTGAGCAACATGACCAATATGCTGGCAGGCAAAGCAGATTGGCCGATAGTCTGCGGTTTGCCACTCTGCTGGATTTCGGTAGCATGCAGGATACCGCGGACCAGTCGATAGACCTGGAGCATGAGACAGCTGTGAAGTGGCAACGCCACATACAAGAGAACTCCAAGATTAGCGAGTTCTTCACGGACTATTGCCTGTACAAATGGTACTGTAGGCAAGTTGTTCGGTTCACTGGGGCGGGAAAAAGGGCTGCAGGAGCCATGGCTTCAAGTTCTCGCCACACTATCCGTGTTAGGTCATCTGATGATGATGGTCGCTGCACTCCCAGCCAGTCATCACAATAGGATGTTGCAGCTGTGTTCGACAGACATGCGAATGGCGTTGCAATGCAGTTTGGCTCTTGTGCTGCTCAAAGCGTTGACACTCTTTTATGATGTCCTGTACAGTTTCACAATTTTTGCACATGAGCAGGTTGAAAGCATCGTCAGTGATCCCCTTCAGTACAGGCCCAACCTTGTCCGACTCGGCCATATTGCTGTCAGCCTTACGGCACAGAGCTAGCACGTCCTGGATGTAAGAGACGTATGATTCCGTGGACGTCTGGGCGTAGGTCACTAGTTCTTTCTTAGTGGTGTTCCTCCACCCAGCGGGACGGCCAAACAAGTCCCTCAGCTTCCGTTTGCATGTGTCCCAGTCGTTAAGCTATTCCTCGTGGTTGTCATACCACAGCTTTGCCGTGCCTTGTAGGTAGAAGACCAAGTTAGCCAACATAATCATCAGATCCCATTTGTTGTGGGCACTTATACGCTCATACATGGTGATCCAGTCTTCCACGTCGAGGTGGTCGGTGCCACAGAACATTCCTGGATCCCGCGGCTGAGCCAGCATAACTGTCGGGGTTGTAGGCGTTGATGTGGGCCGTGCCATGTCGGGTTTTGTTTCGTCCAGCTTGTTGTCCAGTCCAAGGTGACGACCACTGCGGAGTTCCATTGTTTCTCGTGGATACCCCACACCTCTCACCAATTCATTACATTGCAGAAGTCACATATAAAGATGTATATACCATATTTACTAGAGAGACAATGATACATAAACAAGATGGCTGTTGAGACCAATTGCACTTCTACGTGTCAAATCATCTTCTTCTGACTGGTGCCACTCTTTGTTTTGCTGTAACAATATTGTCTTCTATAAGCATATTTTGAAACTAAGACAAAAGAAATGCAGCAGAACCCATCTCTCAAGAATTACATAGCGACACAACTTATTGCCACCATTGAAACAAGTTATGTATGAGGTGTGTACTGCAGTGAGACTCCTCTTTCGTGGTTCCCTAAGAACACTCGGTGACATCTAGCGCCACTGCCACAAAGCCTGCGCGTGGCCTCCAAAACGCAAACAGATGGGTAGGTGGGCTAGTTGGTAATGCATTATAATAAAAACTTAGAGCGCTAAAAGCACAATAGACGTAGAAGAAGAAACACACACCACACGCACTCTTCACAACTGATGTTTGATGCACGTATGAAAAAATAGATATGTAGAAAAGGGACGCTTCGTGCATGTCAAGACGAGGTACAAAAAGCAGCATACATCCAAAATGCATTGCACACCAATGCATACGAACACTGAGAAACGCGTCATGCAGCAACTGGGTTCCTTTCTCGCACTTCTTTCTGGACATGCTGCTCCATCTAATGGCACTGAAGCCTGTGTGTGGCCTCCGAGACGAGAAGCGTGGTGCACCGGTGCCTGGGAATGCTGAGAATTGTTCCCTAGCTTACCGCACACTCAGTGGGCCTTACTCAGTGACTCAAACTGGCGAGAAGTTCATTAAAGAGCAGTGCATGCCCAGTGCATTCATGGCCCAGCTCGCTAAAATGTGGGCGTGAAAGGTGTTCTTTGAAAGCTGTACCTACCCAGTGCATTTGTGGCATAGCCTGCTAATGTGCCGGATTGCTGTCCTTGAGGAACCTTTGTAACATGGGTTCGATTCCGCTGAGCATCAGAGAAATTAAAGAGATCTTCTTTGTGACCCAAGTTGTCATCAAAGAGGTTCCCTGAGGACCAGCACGGACCAAGTGGCGCATACCCAGTGCTGCAAGTCGGCATCGAGTGTTTCTTTGAACAGTGGTACCTACCCAGTGCTGCATCTTACAGTAACTGATGTCGGCATGAAAGTTCATTGAAGAGCAGCACGTATATAATATATATATATATATAATACTCTGTGACCCAAGTTGGTCTGATGGTTGGTTTCGAGCCCTGTTATCTCAGCACAGCAGCACACTGTGCTACCCATTTGACCACGAACTACCCAGTTACTCAGGTAGGTAAGAAAACGATTAGATGCAAACATATATAGAAAACACAGACGGACGGACGGATAGATAGATAGCCGGATAGATAGATAGGTTAGTGCGTGAAATACCCTATAAATGCTAACTCATTAAATATTGAATAGTTCGAGGTTGCTGGTACTTGACAAGATAAATAGCCAGAGTATTAAACAGATGACATGGATGGAGATGCACATCTACCTGGAACTGGCCGCACCTTCCACTATCGCATGTCCCACACACTGTGCACTTCCAGTGACGGAACCAGTCACCGTGAGTCGTGCAAGCCTGCAAGCAGAACACTCCTGTCTGCTACTGCAAGCTTGCCTACTCTACAGTGCCACGACCAGCTGTTTGTTGGGCACGCAACAATAGATTCCATGAAACAGTTTTCATTGTTATGCAAAATAAGCCTTACAGCACACATATAATACACACCATACATTATGCCTTAAGGAAGGTATTAATCGTAACAGTAATTTTTTTTTAATGTAGTGCAATATTTTTGCACTATGTATAGCCACCTTAAGACAGGTTTCTTGCTTTCCTTCTTTTTTTTTTTTTGTCAGTAGAATATTTTAATTTTTACATTGACAAAGTGATGTCTTATGACTGGTTTCGTTAAATACTTGCATCAAAAAGTGATCCTGAGACTCATTTGCAAAAGGTGGAGAGGATGCCTGACAATTGCAAAATATAATAAATCTTGGTGCAACTGCTGTTTGAGAAGTACCGTTTGTCGGTGAAATTATGCGATTTTTCTTGTAAGCAATGCTTTGGTTATGAAGTAGCAAATGAATTAATTCACGGGCAAAATTTAAAATTTGCATTCAACTATACTGCCCCTTGGTCAATGCAAAATCTTGAGAATGAGCTGTTAGGTCATTCTTCAGTTTCAAAGCTGTGTAGACTATAGTTTACACACTATGGGGGTTCTCACACCCATGCTCTTGGGACAAAGGAACGACAACACAGTAGTGCAAACAATCACAAGGGCATTTATTGCACCTTTCATAGATCAATGCCTGCTAGTCGAGTTGCTATCCCCAGAACATGCCGATGGGCGCGCGACAAATGTAGAAGTCCGACTCACCGCGACCGGATAGCAAGCGAATATGTTCACCCCATGCTGGATCCCAACGCCTGCTCACGTGTACGGTCACGCGAACGGTGGCGTGTTTGAAGGCGGCCACGCGAGACGTTCTCGCAGAAGCATGGATCGGCGCACGTGTGGGACGTCCGCAACGTTCGCCAGTCCGCCACTCAAGCCCCAGAGCCTTTTCTTTCCCGCGCCTAAGTAACCCCTCGGCGGCATTAGCAGCGCAACACTCGCGCCATCTCTCGTACTGCGCCTCAACCACTCCGACCGCCGCGGGCGCCAGGCCACGCGAGCCGTGCGGGAAAACCAACATATCAGGGGACGCGTGAGAGTCGCGCATCCCCACAACACTCAACAAATTGTTTCGGGGCTGAATCATAAGATTGTGTCTATGACCACAATAACCGTTGTTTTATGAAAGGTAGATTGAAAACATAAGATTTGTTGGCCTGATAATGCTAAAATTTATAAAGTTAACACTTGAAAAAAAAAAAGATATAGACAGTAAGTGGAGAGCACCATGCTATGCAATCATGCTGCGAGAGTGCAAAATAGAGCGGGAATTATGCAATTATTTCTGGCGGAGCATAGCAGACAATAAAAGCAAGTCCTCAGTTGATGTCACCCGAGCACTCTTCGCAGGGCCACCATCAATCACTCATGAGGTCATTTTAGCTAACATGCTGACAGCTAGCTTTGGGGTTTGAATGTCACCAAGAAGCATCCTTGTTCTTTTTTTTTTTTTCAGCACAGCCAAAAGTGAAGCACTCTAAAACAAGAGGTGGTTCTGCCCCCTGCAGCCATGACCAAGGAGGTAATTTAAGGAGACATGGCCAAGCTAGTTCACAGTGTGTGATGTTCCTGTGCCTCTCAGCATGAAATTAAGGACACTTGGATGTACTGTATATAGCACAAACCTCTTTCTTATTTTACTTTAGGCATGTGTGAGTATGCTGTCTTTGGATTAGATAAATGCCTGGCTCCAACAAGGCACTATTTGTCAAGTACAATTTACTCCTATTAATTGTGCATCAATGGGAAATGTAAAATTGATTAGGGCTATCCCATGTTAAAACTTGAGCTTTCTTTATCTAAATGCATGGGATCGGAGAAGCCATTTTTCTCGGCAACCACTGCACCAATTTCAATTATTTCTTATTTAGGACTTCCATATTTTTGAATTCCTGAAAATTGTAAACGGTTGAAAACTTGGATATAAAGTTTACAACTCTAACTTGGCAATGAAGAATGATGTCACAATTCTGTGAACTGCACCTAATAATACATCTAAAAAAGGACAAAATTGTGTTATGCACAGCGCCGAAATATGCCACTAATTTGCAAGTGAGAGTTTCACAAAGCCCTCATAAACATTGTAACAATTTCATCCGAGCTCAGAATTCATAAATCAAATTTCTCCGCATTAGATGCTTTAGTGGGTGCAGTGTATAGAAATGTGATAAGTTTTTGTTGCACGGTTACAAATTTTTAAGCTTTGTGCTTCAATTTTTATTGAACTTTCAGATCTTATGCAAACTATGCAAATAAAAAAAAAACTTTCAGGGCATAGATCAAAATTTTGCTTCCTAGAGTTAAATGCAGCAAAATTTAATTCAAATCAGTCTAGTGATTGTCTGACAAAAGCATTTTTGCATTTTGCATTTATATTTCAATAGGGAAGTTGGAGTTGGAACTGAGCTAGAGATTTGTTTACCTTGCATGCAGCATATTTTCAAAGCTTTGAATATGCGCATGCAAAAGTCCCTAGGTTATAAAGGAGGTCATAAAGCGAGAAGTGGTCAATGCCAAGTGGTAGTGGTATGTATCACATGTGACTGTTCTACTGAAAATATTGCCATGTTACAATGCCTCTATGCACCAGCAAAAGCAGCAGTCTCAAATATAAACATTGTCGTTTAGTACTCTGTGCACTTTATATATGTTCAAAGCCAGCACTTTGTATTTTGTAAGACCCAAGTATGCGTGCCCAAAGCTATTGACGTTTCAGGGAAAGAGTGTGGCTGCTCGTTCTTGTGCAATAATCTAGACCAATATTTGACTAGGCTTACATATGAGAGCACTGCTACCTTAGTGTGTTGACATGTAGTTGCATAGCATTATTTAATATTTTGTCAGCTTAACCAGACTCTTGACTGGTTAACATCCCTGCCTTCCTTATATCCCTCTCTCACTCTCACTCTCTCTCGTCAGCTTTTTTCATTGTAAAAAGATCACACAAGACTGAGGTTGCTCTAAACACTGTTATCAGTCTTGATATGCTCCACAACTTATGTATTGACGCATTAGCAATTGGGTAATGTAATTAAAAGTTAGCTAACTACACTTCAATAATTATTTGTGCAAATTTAACAAGATACTCCCTACTAGCATGAACAATGCCCATCAATATACAGTGATTGCCATTTGTACCTACCCTTCTATTATTTTTAAATTCTAGGCAACAGTTAGTTGAGACAGCTGGTGCATATATGATATGCATGTAGTAAGCTCCAGAATATCTCATTGGCCAGTCAGCTCATCTAAAATTATTGAAGGCAACCAATTAATAAAGAGCTGATTCTGTCCAATGAGAGTTTACTGTGCTAGTTACCAGCTGCTAAGGTGACAGAGACATGGACTGGTTTTGCCACCTGTTGGCAACTGGAGAAAGGGTGGAGAGCTGCAGTGCCAGGAGGATTACGGCATGATTAAGGTGGTTGATTTGAAAATACTGGTTCATCTTTTCTCTCTCCCTTTTTTTCTTCTTTTTTTTTTAATGCTCAGGACATGACTGCTTCTTGACTTAATACTCAATTTGGTGCATAAAAAGTTAGCAGATGAAACGATATTTTGAAATCAACCGCCTTGTCGAAGGAGCAATCCTCCCAGCATCGCTGCTGTCCGCACTTTTCCAACAGGTGGGCGACATTAGTCTGTGCCTGTGCTTCCACGGCCTCAACAACTTATCTGATGGTGAGGGTACAGAAGGCAACTTGCATTTTTTTCTTTCTTGACTGACCAGATATGTAACACTAAACATACCAAGTGATACATAATGATCCACACCTTAAAATGCAGTATCGCTGCGAGCCAAAGTAAAGCAGCAGTAAGTGCACAATGTTTAAAGTTTTCGAAATTAAAGCAGTCATCGTTATACATCAATCGCTGTGGGTTCGCATTTCAGATAGATCTCTCTGCCAAACACTTTCTGTGGAATTTACTTTGCCACTCTATGGTAACAATGCTTATATTTTGTTTCAGATATCCTAGAAGCAGTGGACATTGGCTCCCAGCCAACTGCAAAGAAAGCAGTTGATGCCATTTCTGGAATCGGTGGTAAGGATGCATATTGGTCAAAGCGCATATGTAAATGTTATCGAAACATGACAAGAGATTTCAAAGAAATCTGGGTCATTAATGAGCTAGCACATAAAGGCAATTTTCAGTTAATTCATTATAAATAAAAGTCTTGGCCATATGCTGAAAACTAGATTGTGTTCAAAGGTGCTGCTCAGTTAAAGGAGCCCAAAGTACTTTTCTACCTAATCACAGAATGGCCTCACTATTAAAGGATGTCACCCTACAAATCTCCTTCCACAAGTTTTTTTCGAATTCTTCAGTATAGCGGAGTTGAGCGACTCTCTCCTTTCGTCTCCGCTAGCGTAGTGGAAGCTACACAGGGGATGAGGCAAGGCTCTGCCCAAAAGTTGAGCATTTCACCGGCGAGAGGGTTTGTAGTGCAACGAGTGCAGTCTCGACATCTACCGTATAAAACGGAATATAGGTCAACGACTGACCTTGACTGGACCAGACGAGAGCTCACAATGTGCTAGTGACTGCTACTATATAAGACTAAGAATGACTTTAGCTGTTCTTTTGTGGGAAAAGATTTCGACCTATATTCCAGTTTATATGGTACTCTAGCAGCACGCCACTGTTATCTCAGTGGCCACAAAGCTATGCACAGCTGTCGTGTGTAGATGGGCAATGCAAAAAATGAATGCCTTTTTAGTCTTGTTGAGATTGCAGATATATATTTTTTTTCATTTATTTACCTAAAAATTAACAATAATAGTATTGCTGAGAATGTTCTCGCAATCACGAAATCAGCCAAAGAGTGTTGGTGGGCTTTGCTGCTTGAGATGACAGGATTGTGAAGGCGAGAGCAAGCAATTTTTCACTTTTTGACACAAGATTGTAAATTCTTTGCTGCATGCAGTGCAATAATACAGTAGAACCTCATTGATATGATCCCATTGCGTACGATTTCCTAGTGCCAATGTTCATGATCGAGAATACAAAAAAAAAAAGGACCCAATATTGTTACCATTATTTTTTGCTGCTTTATATGTTATCAGAAAACACAGATCATTCGGCACCAACAATCAGTATGTAGACAAACTGTGATTATATGTTGTGTTTTCCAGCCACTAGATCCCATGTAAACAAGAAAAGGCGTGAGGTGTGCGAGATTGAGAACAGTAGCTACCCACTGTAGAAGCAGCCCTGCAGTACTTGCCCACTCATCTCACGTGAAAACACCAACGCGCACTCAATTTCCTATTCCAATACCAGCAGAGCTCCTCCTGTGTTGTCGCACGCCACATTCACAGCCATTGCCACCAGCTGTACTGCGATGAGCATCTTCACCTACCTGTTTCACAACATTTGGTGTACTGCGGTTGGAAGCGTACTGCATGCTTTTAATAGGTGATAACCAAAACGCGATGCCACTTCCTGCTGCAGGCATTGCGAAGTGAGTGCCATGTTTCGCTCTGGTGGCATTGTAGGTATCGTATTCCGGCATCGCCCACCAGCTCGATTTTGTTCTGGTTTAGAACACTATGCAATAGGAGAACAACCATATGCATCTCATGCCACAACAATTTTTGCCGAGTGGGCACGTCAAAACTTCCTGCCAAAAGCCAAAATGCTCCGCTCAAAGAAGCTGCTGGCCCAGGCCGAATTCGAGGAGTGCAAATGTAAGCTTGCCGAAGCCACAAAAACGACGTCAGAATATGCGTCTCAATTCTCACCTGCTCGGCGCTACAACACACATCTTGGGCCGCTTCAGCCCCACCAAGTCGGTGCATGTCAGCTTCTCATGCTACTGGTACATGGTACTGGTGAACATTTCACGATTCTCGCAATGCTTCACATTATGTAGATGTCAACTACAGTTGAGCCTGCCGCATTCTTTAGTGATATTGGGGTGTTTGTTTTACTGGTTGTTATGGTTTTTCTCGCATTTTTTTCCAGAACATATGAACTAGGTCCTACTGTATTTAGCTTAGATGTTCACAGGAGCCTCTTCGACAGATTGGAAACATTTTCTCGTGTTCAAAAAGTGTAAAGTGTTTAAGGCCCCCTTAACCTGTACGCTTGCCAGATCTGGCACTGGTGCTAAACAGTTGGGTTTCTAAGCATGTTTCTTTGCATAAAAGTGGTGATAGCCAAAACTTGTTCCACAATCAGCTGCTTTGCTTTCATTGACAATTTGTCACCATTTTGTCATGGTCACTATTCTAACTTCGCTAATTTTCGTATTTTTGTATTACTAGGAATGTTCAAGCAGTGAAATTTTCAAGTCAAATTTAATATCAATATTAACAAAAAAACTGGCCTGAAATATTGACTCGAATCCCCAAATATTTGTCAATTTTGACAAGAGTGGCAGAAAAAGGTAATACGGCTGCTATACAGGAAGCAAAGCTTGCTTTTGTTATTCAATATATGGAATGCTACTGCTGTCTGTGCAAGTCAACAGCTTGTGAATAAGAAACCAGCAAAAGGCCATTTTTTGTGGCATTGTATGACAATGACAGAAATTAAATGAAGGAAATAACAGTGAATAAATGCATGTGGAGAGTTCGGTTCCTTGTGTGCTGATGTGCAAACTTAAAGTGTCTGCTGGTGTGATTCAGTGATGGAACTAGGCATGCTGCCATAAATGGCATTGCTTAGCTAAGTGTTGCTACAGTGGTGGGGGTCTACCTAAGAAGCAAGGCCTAGTTTCTTAGATAAATTTACAGACAGTTTAAAAATGAAGAATAAACAGATGACTGCAAGATATTGATGAAGCAATTTGCTGCTGCACATTCTTGCTCAGCATTCCATATTTGTACGCGGAACTGTGCAGGACAATTGAAATCTACGCCTCTGCTACTGTACTGCAGTGAAGAACTGTGCATGTTGGTGCGCAGTTATGTGGGAAATGCCACTGGAACAAAAACTACACAAGGACGAGAAGTAAATGATAATGCTACTATATTCAGCTTTAACAAATATTGAAAAATATCTATTTTCTTTATTGAATATAATCAAATAAGGAACATTACTTTCAATTTGTGTTCGGATATTCAAATATTCAGACACCTTTAAATCATACTTTTTCGCGTCAAATAATGCAACCTTTACCTTCACTGTTCATTTGTTTTACCAGATGGTGAAGCTGGCCAGCCAGAGGCCCTGAACAAGAAGGCTTTGGCCATCATCAACAGGGTGCGAGATAAGCTCACAGGTATGCACAGAGTTTTTTTCCTTGCCTTACTTTTGGTTTCATTAACCAAAGCATTTCTGCTGCAGCTAATACTAGGTAACATTAATTGGCACAAAAATATCCTGTCTCTTTTATGCAAAATGCATTTAAAGTCAATTTGAGCAGGCAGGCAGGCAAGTGACACAAGGCAATGAAGACATGATGGCTGTGAACATCAGCAGGAAGCTTCATCTTAACTGGGATATCTGAGGAATGCAGGAGTGTTCTTATTAGGCAACCACAGCACAATTGTTGACAAAATCTATTGTTCTTGCAAGAATAGGCTGCAAAGCTTTTCTTTTTTTGACTGAAGAAGTTGCAATACTGGAAGTTTTTGAAATGTCTTGTTTACATCTCTGCACTTTGCAACAATTATAGATACAGTGAACTCTCATTAAGACTAACTCGGTTAAGCTGAATTCTCGCATATAACAATTAACATACGAACGATTATTTGGTTTTCCATAGACTTGAAGCAAAAAAATCCACTTAGGATGAGCCACCTCAGACATGCTCTTTAGTTAAGATGAACGTTTGGAGTGACTACCACCGCTACCGATCCTGGAGGCTAGGGTGCCTCGATGCGCCGCGCCTATGGGCAGCACGTTGTGGCACCCTACTGGAGGCCTGCAGGGCACATTGCCCGTGGACATATGCGAAAATGAGAAGAGGAAACAAAAAAAGACAGACGCGTTTCACTTCGCCCTAAAGGCAAAGCATTGATTGCAGTAGCAAATTGATAGATAGCTATATGAAGTTAGATAGTAGTTTTATTGGCTGTATAAACTTGTAAACATTTGCTTACTAACTAAGTTAACAAGCATGGTGTCAGTGTGCACAAGCAGACATGAACACATCACACTCAATGACCATGGGTGCTCGCTGTCAAAACGCTGGCGTGAGGAATCGTGGCAGCAGCAGCGAGAGAAGTGACCTTCGCGCTGTCTATCGCTTCAACATAAACTGAGTGGCGAGAATACAGCGCAAGCAAAGCTACGAGCCATCGACCCACCTAGACTGAGCCGCCAAAGCAGATCGCATTCAACATAAAGCCCACACGACCGCGCGCCGCTGTAGTACAGCACACCCCCTCCCTCCCCTCCCTGGTGTCATGCACGCAACGGAAGACAGTGCGCTCCCCTTCCCCCTTTCCTCCATGATGGTGAGCTGCCATCATCGGCTCACTGTCGCACGCTTTCACTCGCACACACAGTGTATGGCATGCGAGGACTGTGTTATCACGAGACAAACTCGGTATGTCCATTTCGCAAATGAAACCTGTGGCAACAGCCAGAGGAAGTCAACCCAGCGCTTCTCTGCTTACCTTCCTCCTCCGCGACGCTTCACCTCATTTCTCCTTCCCCACTTCGCTTAACGTCACCTAGACTTTCCTCTAGGTTGCATTGCTTTGCGGTGCACTCAGCTCGCTCCTTCGTACTTTTGCTAACTCGGAGCCTGCACTGATGACCTGTGAGGCGGCAGATGCCTGCTTTAACTCTCTAGTGAACCTTTTCCAGCAGCACGAAGGACAGAAGGATTTTTGAGCTCATTAGGTGAGATGACATGGTTTGTGGCTGCTTGCCAATTTGCACATAAGCACCAAACATCCATCACAGACTGGATGCAACCAAGCAGGATTACCACTTGAAAACAGTTTTCTATTAAATTCAGCTAAAGAAATGCTTTTATATCATTTCTTTCCCCTGTTTTAAGTCAACTTGATTTACCATTTTGAAGTAAGATATTTCGATGTACATGGTAATGTTGCCAATTGTTGTTCTGATTAGACAAACGTCTGATAAGACGAACAAACTTTTATGGTTTCTTTGAGTTCGTCTTAAAGGGAGTTTACTGTACTCGTACAGACCCTTTTTGTGGAGTAATATGCTCCAGAGGAAATGAGATGGCACTTTCAGCGGCACACTGCATGTTGCCTCATCCAAAAGCACACGAATGCAAAACCATTACTGCGTTCTATCCTGGGGCCGTATTCTGAAACGTTCGCATCCCGCAATAGTTTCGCTGCTGCAGTAGTGACGTTCAGTAAATCAAGTGACTGCTTACCTGTCACGTCAGCATGCACTACCAGCACGTGCTCTCAAATGCTTCATATCGCATGAGAGAGCGCACCATGCAAGTGCAGATCGGCTCGGGTGCATTGTTTTCGAGTGTAGTGGCCACAGTACGTGTTCTACGCACTGACTACAGTTGGGTGCAGCCGCTTTAGGTAAATTGAAAAA
The DNA here is from genome assembly GCF_023375885.2 of Dermacentor andersoni. NCBI lineage: Eukaryota > Metazoa > Arthropoda > Arachnida > Ixodida > Ixodidae > Dermacentor > Dermacentor andersoni. The sequence goes on along the minus strand of NC_092816.1, from coordinate 8,038,814 downwards.
GGAAGTGTGAGATGTTTTAGTTTAAATGAACCAACAAATATTGCCGCAAAACAAAATGTATAAAATGCCACCAAAAAGACTACTATAAACTACCACCTCTCTTATCCCTACTACACTCCACCACCAACCGAACGCCAAAAGACGTGTGCATTTATTCAATATATGTCGAGAGCACTTATCGACACCATGACATTAAAGTGACGTAGGCCAGAACTACTAGATGGTGCTGTTTATTTTCCGCTTTCTTTAAAACAGCTAATCAGTGCGCCATTGGCGAAGGCGTGGCCAAGGCGATAGTTTCGCGTAAGGCAAACGTTTCAGAATACGGGCCCTGCTTCTGTGCAATCAGCTGTCAGAAATGCAACTGGGGGATCGCTAATGCATTTCCCTCCATTCATGCTGCAAAACATGGAACGGCAGAGGGAAGACATGCGCAGTAGCTGGCTGCTAAAATAGTGACTGAAATATTAAGAAATGGAATGAATCTGTGTGACCTAATTCAGGGACTGCTGCCTGTTTTCCCAACCCTTCGCGATGCACTGCTTTCGTCGAGAATTAAAAAGTTCACTCATCTACCAGCGTTGTATCTCTAACCTCTAAAGAAAACACCTCAACAAGAGTATCACTGATTACACATTGATCAAGGGTGTGGTGCCACCTCCTGACATAGTAAGTTTCTCATTGTGCATGAGCGTATCTGTCTGTGTATAACACATCCACCACAACTCACACTCAAGCTTGTGCCAACTCTATCATTCCTGTATCAAGATAAGTGAATCAGCGCACTCTTTTCAATAAAGTGCTGAAGCATGGGTGATGGACTAAACCGACAGCGCACGAATGTTCGAAGCTGAACACTTTGCAACGGTCCACAGAGTAAGCGAGTGACTATTAATAACATGTCTTCTGGGGGAACGCTCTGCATGAGGCTAGGGCTGAATGCAAGTTCCGGATCTAACGACACAGAGTCGTTCCGTAGTACTCCCCAAGCCGTAGCACGTGTAATTGCAGCTACATTGGGTTCGGGCGAATAAGGCAACCTGCGGCGTCAACTCTAACAATGTTTATTGTTAAGCAACACATGTAAACGGAAAGTCTACTTGGAAATAGTTAATAAATAGGCTTGCCTCGTTGTGCATGATAGTCGGGCAACAAGGTCACTTACGGGTTGGGGCTGGTATCCCCGAGTTCATCGTTCAGGTTCCAAGTTAGGGGTGCCAGAGAGAGAGCGTCTCTCCCGGTGATGCTCTTTTATACCTTTTTACCTTTGCAAGAGGAATGTCCTTTTTGTGCATTGAACGCCTTTTCTTTTCTTGCGAGTCAGGAAAAGGTGGCGGGGGCACAGAAGGATGCAAGCTTCTCTTTTTCCAAAGGCGCTCTATGAAACTTCTGGTGCAAGCATCATGTGCCAGTTTCTCATATTATTCCCTTGCGACTGCTAGCACTTTGAGATGATTCATTTTAAACAGCAGTGCCTCCGGGACCGGTTCACATTTTTTATCACATGGATACCTACAAAGTGTGTGAGGTCTGCCTATAATGTCACATTAATATGGACATCTCTCGTTACATGTCAAGATAATGAAAAAAGTGCAAGCGGTCAAAATGTGAATCTGTGGAGCTAATGTACCTTTACTTTGGGCCCCAAGAGTTCAATAGGTATTCAGCAGTGTTCAAACCATGAGGTGACATATTTTGAAAAATTGTCCAACTTAAAAGTCTTCTTTGTGCAGCATACAAAGTTGAGTACAAATCATGTGGAAGTCCCTGTGGTGACATAAAACAAGATGCTGGGGAAAATATGTACAGCCCAGAGCAAAAGTCTGTGGACCATGGCACGAGCGAAAAGTATAAATTTCTTGTAGTACAGAAGTGCAACTTTATTGTCTCAATGCATACTGTTGGTCAAAGACGTGCACGTAGACAAAATTGATTTCAACCTGCATGTCTTCGCTGCAAAAAAAAAAAAAAAAAGATTTTTCGGCGTTCATAGTCTTTTGCTCACGAGTGCACACACAGTAGGCAGCATGTGTGCTCATCCAACATATGCTTTTGTAGGAACTAACCAGCAACCTCCTTGCCATTTCAGGGAGAGATTTTGCGCCTGACGAGACCTTGGATGTTCCTGAACAAGTGGAACTCTTGATAAAGCAAGCAACTTCACATGAAAATCTGTGTCAGTGCTATATTGGATGGTAAGTGCTTCATTGTGTTAGCACAAAATTTCGTGGACATCTTTGACACTCTCTTCGAGCAGGCAGCCTGGATTAGCTTAATATTACGAACAATCTCGCCTAAGGACTGGTTTATAAGGGGTTTGAATCGGCATTTTCAGGTATTAGAATTTATTTCACAGGTTCACATTGAATCGTGACTTCTTTCACACAAGCATATATCTATGCTGTCTTCTGAATGAACTGTTACGCTAAATCATTAAGGTTGTCAACTGAAAATTATTGTAGTGTTATACGACTTGTAAGGTGTGTTCTTTTGACCAACAGGATTGTAGGTTTGAGTTCACACCGCAACCAAAACTGTTGTATCCTCTCCTTATATTAAAGTAAGACCAGCATTCTAAACTTAAAAATGACCCGTGTATGCAACATTTACATTGTGCGCCTGTTACAACTTCACTTTGAGCACAGTTTAGTTTGATGAGGTGTGACAGTCCTGTCATTGCTTCCGATCTTCTTGACAAAGATGGAAGTGCAGTTTTACATGACTGAAAGAACACAATGTGTACAGTTGATCCGGAATATATTGAACTTGAAGGGGATTGCAAAATAGTTCAAAATATCAGAAATGCCCATCTGAAGCTTGTACAAAATCTCTGCACATCGCCAACAGTTTCCCAAGATTGTTAAAGCGGGAATTTGCCGCCTCGTTTCTCCAAGGCCATGTTGAATGTGCAAAAAGTCAACTTTCCTTTGCACGCGAATTTCACAAGTCATTCGCACATTGGAGTGGTCTTTTATATCGCAACACTAACCTTAAGCCTGCGTCGCTTTGACGTGAGATCACAGTAAGCCTCACGTGCGTCCAAGTGCTTGTTGGACATTTTTATTCAAGATATGATAGAAATGGACGCAGCACTGTAGCAAGTCAGGCTTTGTGGATATATGCCATGCCACTATTAGCACAGTTGAACTGCAGGTTGAACGCGAATGTGCCCGGCTGCATTTCTGATACAATTTGTTGTTTAAACGGCTGATCGTCATACGTCAGTAACAAGTCAGCCAGGCAGTTGCATCATGTTTAGACTTTGGAAACTACTTCTGGTTGTAACCACTCATCCTCACTTCTTATCCACCCTAAGTCCGCCTGTCTCTTGCATGCTGCTCTGCACTCTAATGCCTGGCGGTTCTTTCATTCTCGACCCTCAAAAAAGTATCAAAAATGTCTGTCAACTTACACAAAAGCAAAGTCCATTCCCACTTACATGTTACTCTGCGAGCACAAATGAAATGCATTCAGTGCACACGTATCAAAAATGTCTGTCAACTTACACAAAAGCAAAATGTCTGTCAACTTACACAAAAGCAAAGTCCATTCCCACTTACATGTTACTCTGCGAGCACAAATGAAATGCATTCAGTGCACACTGTGGGCCCACGAATTGCACAGCAATGAGCCTTGTGCACCACTGCCGCGATGGCCTTTTCACAAAGTGGCTATGTGGTCTGCGGTGGTTTTCTTAAATTCAAATTGTAAAGATTCGTGGCAATGGAGGTTGGTTCGGTTTCACTTTGGTCGCTCGCAGAACCGTAAAGTTGCACAAGCTTGCCGTGACCCTGCAGATCGTCGAATTCTTGACAGGTGGCAAATCATGCCAAACCTGACAATGAAGCGAAGCGGACAGCACCTGCTCTTTCCTGCTGATGCCAGCAACGCGAGTCACGTGACGCGTGGTCCTTTTGTCTGTCGCAAAGTTTGGCCTTACAATAACCTACATGCCATAAAGTTGGTATAGCCCTTCTACTTTTTGAAGTAAAACTGAAAAGCAAAACTTCCTGTACAATAAATAAAAGATGGCTGCAAAACACAGGTCCACTGTTAAACTGAGAGCCTCGCTGATATTCATTAGAAAAGAGCGTCACTAATTCATTAGTTTCAGAGGAAAAAAAAGCACTTGATTCGATTCAACAGAAATTGTATTGATAAAAAAAATATCTTCCAGACCTTCATACACTAGAACTGAGCGGTAATCAGGGCTGGCATAACAATTTGGTGTTCCCTTTAATTAGAGTAGACCGTACTGTATATCTTGATTTCTATGTACCTAAGTTACTGATGCCTTGCTACATTCTTGTTATACAATGCTAGGAGACTCCTGAGCATATGCAGCATGATATTTTTAGCCCAAAATTTGTAAGCATTAAACTGTGCAAAAAATTTTCTGATGTTCAACATTCAATTTGATATTCACTTTCTTTTTTTCTTGACTTGATTCGAAATCTACTATTCAGTGTTCGCACACCCCTACAGAAAACCCATTCTACATTGCTCCTTTACCTGTAGTGCTGTATTGCACACCTCTGTGAAGGCTCAAGCTCACTCAAAAGGCTATGCACAGCTCAAGTTACCTGAATCACCATTGTACGAGGCTCCAAACAGTTTTGTACCAAACTGGTTACCGTACCATATGAGTGCATGCCAAGCCTGACTTCAGACATGCAGTGATGTTGACGTTGTTCTCCCGCTGTCGTGAATGTTTGCTGCAACCGATTCTGCATGGAACGGTCTGCTGAATCAGACATAAACGGTGCAAAGAATCGGGAATAGTTTATGCTGATGGCTTTTGGATGGAGCTATCATCAAAGGTGCACTCTCTTTGATGCTGCAGCGTCAAAAGGTTGCGCTGCTCTTATAAGAGTGTGAATTTTCCTGGTTAGTAACAGTATGTTAGTTAGGCATATTGATAGCCCATGAGAAAGATGAAATTTGTAGTTCTTGCTAATATATTCTTGTGGCTGCATTGCATTGGATTGTTGAGGTAAGCACAAGGATTGCTCTCTTTAACCTGCAGTGAAAGCATGTGTCAATGGAACATCTCTGCAGCACGAGCTCTTTGTATTAATGTTGTATTAAAGAAAACTGATGCTGGAAATAGTTTTGTCCAGCTTCTGCAGGGACGTTAGTGATTTTCCTTGGACATGCCAGTTATAATTTTTTTGCTAACAAAAAACCTGGGACAACATAATAATCTAGTCTGCAGAAGTTCACACATAAGTATTATTTGTTTCCTGGTGGTTCAGAAAATGAAAAGATCCCGGGCTGTCAAATTTGGTTTTAAGGTTGTTGTCATGTTGTTTCAGGTGCCCGTTTTGGTGAAACCAAAGGATAGGAAAAAGAAGATGCATCCACAAACACTGTGGGAGATCATGTTAGGTGATGCTGGAAGCGGATCCATTTGTTGTCGGATGGACTGTTTATCTTTGTGCAGCATCATGTAAATTGTCTTTCTCTCTCTCTGAAGCATCAAAGTTGCATATAAAGTGTGCATTGTTATCAACAACTGCGCAAGCGCACATGTTTTTGTTATATTTGATACAATGTCCCGGTATACGAACAGCTAGGTCCAGTCAACTGAGTTGCTTTGCTCAGGAGCAAGGTGCATAAGGCACACCACATTATGCCCACTTGAGGTTTCTTGAAATTTATGCCAAACAAGTACTGTTATTTCATTCCATTTTCTGTTAAATTACGACGTGATTAGCAAGATTTCTTACATTTGAGACAGTATTTGATGATTTGCAGATACGGTATAACACCGTTGTTACATTTTTAGGGGAACGTGGAAGAAAATATGTGTGATCCAGAAGCACATAACATCTAATAATGCTTGCAGCAGCATTACTGATGACACAAAAAGCTACCTTGTTTGAAGTTCAATAAAAAGCTAGCATAACCTGCTCACTAAAGGCACCTGGTGGTTAGATTGAACATTAACCCTTCAAGGACGAGACATAGAATTATCCGAAAGAAATGTTTGTTTTTTATCAAGTTGTGCAATAGTATACACTCTGAATAAGGATATTAAATGAAAAGAAAAAAATATCTTGTGGAAGCTTTCTGAGCATTAAGTGGGCCATGCCAGACAGGACAATGGAAGTGAGCTTCACCCCAAGCCACGTATGGCTTTGTGTATATTTTGTACAGACGGTTTTCTTCAGATGTAAACTAGAGTTGTGCATTACATTTACTGTACAGTCGCAGACAGATTGAAATGGACCACGGCTTAGGCAGCTGAAGCAGCTGCGGGGCCACACCGCAGCGCTGCTATCTTGCCTCGGACGTTCACGTCAAGAGTGTCCCGAGTGACCTCAAACTTCACCCTCAAACCCTCGCTCTCACACTGGTGCTTGTCATGCTTGATAAATTTCTAGTGCCGCATTCGGCTGCGCCGCCGCTGATGGTCGGGACGAAGGGGCGCCTGAATCGCCAGTACTTCAGCCAGGGTGTCTACCAACCGGGAAAACCGGGAATTCTTAGGGATCTTGAGTAGTCTGGAAAAACTCAGGGAAAACTCAGGGAATTAGTGCCTCTATATCAGGGAAAAGTTGCTGTAATTTTATTGAAAGGGTCGAACGGTAATGCTTGCTCGAGTAACACACAGGAGTCGTAATGAATCGTGTTTGATGCCCTGTTGTCGGCTGGAGAAGTTGCCAGTGTACAGTCAACGACCAACTTTCTAGATTCCCGATAATTTAGACAGCTTCGCGGCACCACCACGTACCTCATAGAGTCAGAGTAAAAGAATGTCTGAAATTTCGGACGCAAGAGCTCTTAGCCGTCCGATTTTCCAGCCGTTTTGCCGTGACCGCAGGCCCAAACGGCATTAATCAAAGCCACCACCGCTGCCATTTTGATTACCTCGCCACCTCGAACCGGTACTCTCGCACGCAGATCCACTGACAGCTGTAGCCACCACTGCGGCAACGCCAGGCCTAGCTGCTTCGACATTCGTAATGAAGCTTCTTGCCGTTGGGTGCCATGTTTTTTATCAAAAGAATTTGCCGCTGTCAGCAATGGCACGCACTCCACTTTGTGGTCCTCGCGATTGGCTTAGAAGCTTGGAAAGCACATAGCGTTGCATAATGCCGGTTCCCCAAAGTCAGCTTCGCCTCTGTACAGAAATGTTACTTATTGAGGCATACGCAAAAGTATTGCAGTGAAACATGAGTGTGGGAAGGGGCCATGCCACGGGACACAGTATGCATTCCTTAATTATACACGCATGCACCCGGTATTTCCTGTCACAGTACGAGCATCGATATGCCTAATACATGTACCGACAGGCCTTCAGAGCGTTTTCGAATGTGCCTGTGGCGGTTTGAGCCCTTAAGGGCAGTGAATGACATGCATTTTTTTTTCCAACTGGCCAATTTTTCTGTCGTTTTTGCGGCCTCTAGGGAGTTAGAAAAATCATACGTAGACTGTGCAACTGACCAAGAAGAGGTTTCAAATGGTCCATGGGGCAAATGAGTGGTGGAAGGGCCTACGCACTGAGGAATGAACGGGAAAGGAAACGTGCTGTCGCCGTGTTGAAGGAGCTTGGGCTCAAAAAACAAAATGTTGGCTGATGCAGGCGTCTCTCATCCAAACCAAAATAAATTCTTTAAAGCAGTGAAACACAACACTGAGGCGACGTGCGCAGGTTGAGTATGTCAAGACAGTTGAAGTTGACTTACAAGCTGTTCAGAGAGAATCGCAATTGTGGCAAAGTTTGGGCCTCATACCACTGAACTTGCTATCAGTTGGGATAAATAGCTCATCTTCGAAAATATTTGCTTCTGTATGCATCTCCTTTTTATTCGTATTAGGGAATGTCCGACTCTATATGCTTACTAGAGAGTGACAGCATCTGGCGATATGGTTTCAGCCCATCTTGACATAAAACATAGTTCTGCATCACTCAGGGAATTTTGCAAAGGCACTCAGGGAAAACCTGGAGAACTCAGGGAATTTGGAATTGTCAGCTTGGTAGACACCCTGTTCAGCGCTTTGCGCTGTCACGCAGTAGCAGATCGCTACAGGCTATCAAACCGCTGCACTGTGAAGGAACGAGGACCATTTTTCTTTTTTCTCTCGGCGATTTGCAGTCGCGGACACAATGGCTTCAGTTAAAAAATGTGTACCAGTAGTACCAACAAGGGGAAAAGGTGCCTGGTGTCAAGACGTCTGCTCTCCAAATCATTAGCATCTGCTTAGCGCTCTTTAATCATAGCGAGCAGCACGAGCTGGGCTCACAGAACAATTGTGCCCGCAACAACCCGTTCTGACAGTGTATCAAACGTTGCAGCTGCAGCGGCGTCATCTCGCGCTGCTCACTACGATTAAAGAACGCTAAGTGAATGCTAACAATCTAGAGCAGCCGAACAACACAATAAATTCATCAAGTGTGATTAGCACCACCACGAAAGAGAGGGTGTGAGGGCGACGTTTGACGTCACTCGGGGGCACCCTCGACAGGAGCGCACGAAGTGAGATAGCAGCAGCACGGTGTGGCCAGGCCACCGCTCCGGCCGCCGCTCCGGCCGCCTAAACCATGGTCCATTTTAATCTGTACGCGACTGTACATTACATGTGTGATACCATTGCAGCTGAGAATCCTGCATTGCTCTTTCTTCTCCAACAGTGCTTTCAAAAGCAAGCTAGTCTTATGCCAAACTACTACTTCGTCATCCTCTGTTCCTGCTCTAATCCAAAAAGCGATTTAGCCTGATGCTCCTTACTCAAAACCGAAACGTTTGTCCATAAAAGCAGTCAACACATTTTTGTAACGATCATACCCTTGAATCAGACTACGTGAAGCTTGTAATTTCTGTATGGTGCTTTGGTCAAATCTTCGAAAACATCTGCTTTTCGAGCACTTACAGCCCGTTTGCAGTTGTATGCAGCCTCATACAGTATACTCTTTAATTCGACTCTGGTTAATTCGGTTTTTTTTTTCCGGCACCCATGAATTTCCATGGGCCCGAATGTTTGTTATTTTGGTCCTAAGATTGCCCAATAATTCAAACCTGACTAGTCACCATGCATGCACCTGTCCCCTACGGTGAGCCCAATAGCGACCCCTTTACTGGCAGTGTCTGTCTCAGCTTAGGGGACAGTAAATGCGTTGAATAAACCTACGCACCCATCGAAAACGCCTATTTTTGACCTGCCCTAAGAAGATTTTCAGGCATTAACGGTAGCTCGTACTGTATGATTGTGGCATTTATCTGATTCACAAGCACCTTTTTTTTTAATGAGAAAGTAAAGCCTAAAACCGCATTTGCTTGCTTTGCCGCATGACAAAGCTGTATTGCAGCGGAGCTGGATTAGTAAATGGCCACCACTGTGGAACACATTAGACCCTTGCCCATTTTTCTTGCTATAAAATTGGGTGCACGTTATATTTCTTAGTTTAGAAGCTTTAATGTTATCTCTACTTAGTTTCCTATTTTGGTCACACCGAAAGCGCGCGCTCATTTGATTCGGGGGCATGTTAGAATTGAGCAAATACTGACAAATGAAGTGGATGTGTGTTTAGACGTTTCTTTCGGCATCTTGTTTAATTTGACCCGCCGGATAATTCGATCAGTCTGGTCGGTCCCGTCAGGGTGGAATTAATGGAAGTTGACTGTACATGGAAGCAAGTGCATTCCAATGTGGAGTTACCCTTTTGTAAGTTCCTTTTGCAAGTTTGATATTTGCTCACTACTCTGTGATATATGCGCACACACACACACACAAAATTTAATGCAGTCATGCCTGCAACATGAGAAACACGATGTTGCGTGATGCAAAGTCGTCCAAGTTGCCAGCCTGTCTGCTTTAACAATATTCAGTGCAGCATAAAATGAGCTGCACAGGAGTAAAGCTAACATTTTCCTCCTGTGCAATGAGGAATACTTTCTTTAAAGAATCACAGATTTTAAAATATGCACATACTTGTCAGGAAAAACAGTGAAGGCAGGTGACTTTTAATTTCATGACAGTTTACACCTGAGCAGCAGTTTCAGATGACTTGATTGTTTTAAATCCATGAAAAGTGCACTGCCATTGGAACGATGTCACTTTGGAGGCAAGTCCGAAGCTCCAAATGACAACGGTAGCAGTTCATCGGCTCTTTTTGACGAAACCCTCCCATCAGCAGCAGCAGAGTGCACAACAATGTTTTTGCCGAACTGTCACAGAGAACAGAAAAGGAAAATTAGCAGCATGTACAAGTAGAGACATGGCAAAAGAAAGTTAACTGCTTGATGCACCCAAATGTCACACTTTTGTATTTGATTTGATTTATTTCAGTTTTCAAGCGCATGAGCTTGGTAAACCAAGGGAGAGGAGGATAAAGGGGGTTATAAACACCTGGCGTACGCCCACCCTCCCATCATAAACAAGCATTGGCGACAATTTACGACAAAAGATACAGCAGCAGTAGGTACCGAATTTACTCGATTGTAACAAGAGTTTTTTTCATGATTTTCATTTATTGAACTCGACCCTCGTGTTACGTTCAAATAATGGCAAAATTTACTATTTTAAACAAGTACTCTAAAATCCACGGATTTGAATGTTGTGTCGGCAACCTGCAGCTTTACATCTCGACTCCAGCCACAGATAAGTCAACCGAAGTCAAAACTTTTTTGTTAGAATCGATGGTATTTTTATTATGCTTGTGACTGGTGTTACATTACCTTTCGGCAATGTTCATTTGCAATGTTATGGCGACGCAGCTCGTTCGGTATGATGGGTGCATCGAGAGACGAGTAAGTTGGATGGCCGAGGAGCTGGGAAACTCCACTGCGGTTCGGCGTCAATGAGTTGACGATTCTCAGATGAGAGCCCTTTTGTAAATGCTTGGCCGGTCGGAAAGGCCATGCAGTGACCTGTTACTGTCCCCAAATGAAATGGTTTTGCAGTCTTTTAAGAAGTACTTAATCTGAACCGAGCTCAACAGCACGGATGACTTGATTCTCGGGCAATTACTTTCGGAAATAGTTTGGCTTTAGCTAGACTTCGGCATCGAACACCTTAAAGTGTACGGCCGACAGCGCTCTTGGCACTGATAATGATCTTGGCACAGTGCCAGAACCACTTGTCAGGACGCTTGCGGTGCTGTGGCACGCGAATTTTCGCTAATTCTCCTAATGTGGTCGCCCGAGAATACCACCCAACGAAAGATCCGTCTCCTTCTCAGACGACGATGACAAGTGAAAACTACTTTCCGCATTGATTCCTTGTGTAAAGGTACCATTTCTCTTTCTGTTCATCTCACGTTAAATTCGCAGTTTTTTCTATTTTCTGGACTGAAAAGGACACTTGTCTTACAATTGTGTTTGTGTTACATTCGAGTAAATTCGGTAACTAAACAAACAGCATAGCAAAAGTACAACAGTGCAATCAATGTAAAACGCAATGACAATAACACAACATTTATTATTAACTAACAGTTTACGGACACCTATAGCAACATTTGACATATTCTGCAATGATAATTCTCATACTTCCGGGCATACAACAATGTGTGATGTATTAGGTATATGTTAGCCTTTTAGGGATGTGTGAATGTCAAATATCACCAAATTGAGGCGAATAGCAAGTGTTCAAACAATTCGATTCACGAATAAAATCTTTATTTCATTTTTCTAATGTTCGATATATTCAGTGTAGAGACCCGTGCAGCAGCACAGGTCGCGTGTGCCGTTGAGCACCTCATGCTCGATGCCGCCCAAGCTAAAATTTCACTCCATTTTTGGTGCAAAAGGGGCACCGAGGGCGCCGGGCACAGCCAGCCCACTGTGGGCTTTCCCCGATGTCGGCCTGAAGCGGGGATCCCACACAGCGCCCAAATGCCGCAATTCACATAACAGCATCGTATTGGCCAGTGCCACCTCTGTCGGTACAAGGTTTGTCCAGGTCGACAACGGGAACGGCAGCGAAAGCATCGCGTGTTTCATAAAGTGCGAAAATCAGGCTGATTAGCCAGCGATAGGCATGCAGATTGCATTGTATACGCGGCTTCGGACTTGACGCCGTTTCAACAGCCGTCAATCTAACCCGCATGAGTGGTTTTCAGCCTGTTACCACATCGGCCCACGGCAAATTTTCATCACTGCTACAACTTAGGCCACACTGCCTAGACCATTAGGCCTAATCGCTGCCAACGCAGCAGCCGCCTGACACTCGGAAAGCCGACAAACCGCCTCGCAGTTGAAAGCAAATCCACGAGATGGCTATTCACGGCCGCCATATTTGAGAACGCACAAAACAGTGGTCACGTTATTAGAGAGTTTTAGTTTAGGGGACACAAGCGGCTTGTGTACGCAAGAACTAGGGGCGATAGTACTGCGCATGAGCAGACCACTATGCCTACTTGTGTCCTTGGGTTGCTGGGGTGGCCAAAAACATTGCTGCCCCTAGGACGTCACGTTACCCACGTGACTCTCACTGTGTACGAGAACTTACGAAAAGCGAGACCAACCGAGACAAGCCGCACATCCCTCCACACAGACATAGAACATGGCTGCACCGGTGAGAACATGTGCATGTGTGCATTTCACGGCCGACATAGTAAAGAAGCTGGCTGCAGAGCACACCGGCATGCTGTCGCCGCAACGGCGGCATGTCAAATTTTGCAGGAGACTCTAAATAAACAAAACACAGACCTCAACGAATTATGCTGCGCGAGACGCCCAACTACAGTTTACCAAACGTATGTTTGGATTGCTTCGGCTCAGCCTCAGTCGTAACTTAGGCGCGTAGATAATCTTGTAAATCTCTTGCCTAGTATCGACAGACATCATTTTTATACGTATTAACTGCTTTTAATGAAAGTAGCTTAATGTACTTCATATGCTTGATTTCAAATTTTGAATAATGATAATGTAGCAACGATCAGACGCTAATGGCGCTGCGAGCGCATGCAACCTCAGTGCGGCTTGCGTTTGGGGCCGCTAACATATAACATGTTTCTGCTTGCATATGCAAACGCACCCAAGCGCTAGAGGTCCCAATGCCTTGCGTCCCCTAAACTAAAACTCTCTATTGACGTTCGTAGACACACATGACATTTGAGGGCTCGCAACATTCTGCGAACGCACGCAAGCTCGCATCTACACCTGCCATACTCGCAAGAAATGGCGCTTTGCATGCACAAGGAACACACAACAGTGCACGCAGTTACTGGGCTCGCTCATAGACGCCTTGGCAGACACCACTTCGTACTTTGTTACTGACAGTGTTTCAGAATGGTTCGATATCTATAAACGTAATTGTTATAGTTTAGAGCTGTTATATCAGCACAAAAAGGAAAGAAAATTCACTCTCTTGCATGATATAAATCTGCTTCACTGAGAGTCGATTGCACAACGTCATAGCTGCGTATCCAGGTGCGCGATCCTGCGTTGAGCGTTGGCCTCGGTGTAACTGGCAAAACGAACGAGTGGAGTGCAGCAAAGGTTGAAAGACCATAGAAAAGCCGGTGATAGCGAACAGAGGCCGAAGAGGAAAGTGGAGGAGGAAGGTTCAGTGGAAGCACAAGGAGCAAAGCGGAATGCCACACGAGACGTGTTCCACCACCCAGGGATGAAAAAAGAGCGAACACAAAGTGCAGCGGAGGATGAAAGAATGATAGCGAAGACAGCACGAGAAAGAAAGCGGAGGAGGGAGTGTTGGGAGGCTAGTTCGTAAGACATAATTTGGGAACTTAAACTGCGCTTTAATCGGTCATTATGTTCTCATTGCTCTTTCTTGCATGCAATAGGAGAAAGTGATAATATTGCCATCATGCTTGCCCTTGCAAAGAGAAGTTTGTGAAGAGGCTTCTACTACCTGAGTGAGATTACAGGGAATGAAGCAGGCACACTGGAGAATTGGAGTGTTTGTCCCAGGGGAGTTCAGTTTTTTAGTCAAATTGGTGATTTGGGCAAGTTGCTTATGCATTTCCATATGCATTATGCATGGTTTTTGTCTTGCGCTAGAAGACGTGGACAAAGATGGACTATAGGACACACGAAGCGCTTCATCTTCGTACCCCCTTTCTCTGTTCGCGTCTTCTAGTGCAAGAAGCATTTAAAAATGTGTAAGGTTTTCAGGCATTTTAAGCTCAAGTGGGTTTCAGAGACAAAGGAAATGGGCAGGGTGTCAGGTGAAGAACGAGAGGGAATGATTTAGTTGGCTGAGTAATTATAGTGGTCTTAAACATGTTCCTGGATCGACTGGACTCGAACAGAGAATTGGGAAGACCTGTGCAGTATGTTCTTCTTACACTGCTTTGCCACCTTACCTGAGCTGCTTCACAGTGCTGAGCGAGTTGGTGGAGGTGTAAACAATGTCAGCATTGGTCAAAGCACTGACAGATTTTATAGTAAAAGGATCACATATGTATGGCATCAGTGACACTCACCTCTATAATGAACTGTCGGCATGCTCCACAAGGCATTGTAAGATCATTCATGTTCCTAAATGAAAGACATCACTGAGCACACACCAAGATTTTGACACACATGAAAGTTTTCCTAGTTGCACATTGTGTTTAGCAACTTCTGCGATCGTTCAGCCATTACACATGCCATTAAATCTGCTCGCCACCCTTAGCATACAAAAATGTTTTTCTCTAACTAGATCTGCTATATTATTTGCTATAAATTCAGTTTTTATTGAAGTTGCACTAACTTCAAATAATATATATATTTTTGCATTTATTTGAACAAATGGCAGACAATAATCACAAAAATTTATCAGCCAATGCCCCTACCAACATTTCAGTGTAGCGGTGTTGATGAGCAAGCATTTCAACTGCCACTAGTAAATGTTGCAAGCTGCTCACATTAAGCACATTCAAGAAAAATATGCATGAATAACAGCCCTGCTGCTTAAAACTTAACCCTGCAAATTTTTATAACTCTCCTGGACTTTTGACTGCTTTTCATACAAAGCAATTGAAGCTATTCTCACAAGAACCACTTGCAGTTGGGAGAAAAAATGAGAGGTTTTGTGCAATCAAGCAAAAGAATGAAGAAGCACTTACGATGCAACAGCTATTGCTTTGAAGGTCCTGTGACCTTCTGACACTGCTTTTACTAGCGCTGTTCTTTCTGCACATATAGTCAGCCCATAGCTTGCGTTCTCCACATTGCATCCTGCACCAAGCAAGAAAAACAGCCTACAAATTTCTGTAAGGCTACTCGGAGCCCTATAAAACATCAACAGTGCCATATGAAAGTGCACGTCGTTGTGTTGGATCCGCTGGCATGTGGGTGCGCTGTTGATCGGGATGTGCAATTTGTCCCTTCTCTGGGTCGCACTGGACTACTAAAACAGCAGTTCATTTGCAGAAGACTGGAGCCATGGCCTACTAATCGCTATATCACAGCAAATATAGGATCTTTCATGGAGCACATCTAAATAGAGCATACTTATTGTTGCCTTTTCTAAATGCCACTGCAGCTGAACATTCTACACAACTTTGGCAAAAGCACAAACGCATACTTAGAATGACAAGTTGAATGACTAATCCTACTTATTGAAACAAATTCGGTCTTGCTGTGTTCTGTTTCTTGTTGAAATTCTTTGGTTTCAATGATTGTCTATCTTTAAACCTAAAATTTTCAAAAAAATCATGTATATGTGACGGCTGTGACAAAAAAGGATGTTCCACATCTGCCGTCAAGGCCGTGAGGTGTGGCACTTGGCTAACACTCCCAGGTTTAGTTCTAGTAGATAAAACATAAATACCCTAGAAAGTGGATGGAAAAAGGGCGTCGCGGTAGCTTAATTGGTAAGAGTATCGCACGCGTAATGCGAGGACGTGTGTTTGTACCCCACCTACGGCCATTTGTTCTGTTGCGATAACAGTTATATGGACAGCCCAGGTGCATTTCCACCATCAGCGTCGCCATGAAGTTGCATATAAAGTCCAAGGGCGATAAAGTCGTCACCGCACGCCATATGCTCAATGTGTGAGTGAAAGTGTGCAAGGGTGAGCCGGCAATCGCGGCTCAATCTATCACGCCGCCTTCCGTCGCATGCAAGGCTTCGAGGGAGGATAGAGAAGGGTGCGCATTCTACTCCGGGCGGCCCGGGCGGCTGCGCGCCTCCGGCCAGGCCATTGTGTCTTGGACACCATCTGCGACGGGCACAGACTCCGTGCTGCGCTGTGTTTTCGCGAATTAGTTCGGGTTGATGGGAGCGGCTCCGCGAAGGTCAATTCACTCACTGCTGCTGCCACATTTCCTCACTGCAGCGTTTTGACAGCGAGTTTCCGCGGTCATCGAGTGAGATGTGTTCATGTTGGCTTGTGTGCGCGACACCATGCTTGTTAATTTAGTTAGTATGCCTATGTTTACAAGTTTATACAGCCGATAAATCTGTTCTTACTTCTTATAGCTAGCTGTCCACTAATTTGCTATCGCAATCGATGCTTCGCATTTCGGGTGAAACTGCGACTTTTGTTTCATCCACTTTTATTTCATTAATCATTTCTTTAATTCAGTTAATAAGTACATGTAATTTCTCATATACTATTTATCGTGTCTGTTGGCTTCTTACAATATGACACAAAAATCTGGCCTTTGAATTCCTTTCTTCTCGTTCATTATATATATATATATATATACACACACACACACACACACACACACACACACACACACTGCACGACTGGCCATTCAAGGCAAGTTGCGTGTATTCACGGGCTTTCACGCTCGCAGTGATGGAAGTGTTGCGCCAAACTGCACCGTGAAGGAAATCCTGCTACATGCTGCACAAAATTGTCGTTAATTGCAGGTATTCCGCCAGGCCTGCGCCGACCTGCACTTGCTTCGAATTGGGAATAGATATATTGCGCGCGCGAGAAGGCACCATGCATCAAGCCACCGTTATTCACGACTCGCTCTCGCACGCTTTCCATCACAGCTACAGCATACAGACCTAACCACGTTTGCAATCAATGTATTCTGTAGTATTCCAGGCCCTATAGCGCCATCGCGTAGGGTTCTGCCCACATTCGCCGGCTCCGCTTGCGCTTTTTTTTAGGGGGGGGGGGGGGGGGGGGGGTGCCAAAGCCACGATTTGATTATGAGGCATGCAGTAGTGTGGAACTCCATATTAATTTTGACTACCTGAGCTTCTTTTATGTGCACCTAATGCACATTCTTGCATTTTGCCCCCATCGAAATACGGCCAAACGAGTCAGTATGGGCCTATGTCACTGACCACCGCAATGACGACGGCGCCTACTACCTGGCCGCAGCTTGTCATAGCGCTCTTATTTCTGACAACACGATTAACGTGGGCTTAAATGATCTGGTTTGGTCAGTGCGAATAGCAAACGAAACAAAATACTTGCAAGCCACCCGAGACGCCTCACTGATCGGTGTTTGCTTTCCGTCTGCGAGACGAAATGCTGTCGGATTGTTGCTGGCGATAACGCCAGTGATTTAGTACCAGGTGCTGCTTTACAAAACAATCGTGCATTTGATCTTATGTTGTTCTATTAAGTACTACTCCACGCGAAAAACAAACTGTACATAGCAGATTTCTATATATGGCGCCGTGAGCGGCAATAGAAGCGATCGCCTTGGCTGGGTGATATGGGACCGGTGACGTGTACTGACCCTATATGGCAATGCCAGTTGTGTATAGGCCCACGCAATATGTACATTTTAATTTGATAACATACACACTGCAATTCACGTAGCTGTGACCGTGCTGCATCTACACTGCAGATGGCTCAATTCCTTGAGATGAAAATAAATTTATAAGATCCTTAATTGAAATGCAGAATTAACTGTGAATTAAGATTAAGCCTGTGCTTATCTTCATCTTATATAACAAGAATAAAATGGAACAGCAAGTTGAACAAAAATACTTGCATCTTGGTATAACACATATTGAATGCAATGTTTAAGAAAGTACTAACTTATACAGAGCTTCCTCTTTGCACCAGTTAGTAGGTTAGTGCTCTAAAGCATTCTTTTCTTGCTCCAAACAGCTACTTTTCCTGCTCCGAAATCATATATTTCTGCTCCAAACTGCGATTTTTTCCGCTCCGAAGGCTGCTTCCATCACTGTGCTTGAAAAAACACTTATATAGCACGTATTGAGCAACAGAAAGCTGTATCAGGAGTTTTTCATGTTGCTCTCAATTTTCTCATAATTATATTTTAGAAGTTAATTAAGAGTGGTTATGTAATTAGGTGGAATGCAATGTATTCACTGATAATTGTGATACTCCCTAATGTGAAATTTGGGCGCAGCTGTGACCGTGTTTTCATTTGGCGCGAACAATCTGTCTCGTGCAGCACGCTGCAAACGAGTGCCGTGTGGCACGACTGCCACGCTAATCAGGAGAACACGAGGCAGCATGGATGACACGTGGGCGCAATTCGGAGCAGTCGCCACAGACAGACCTCCGCTCATCCAGCACTTTGTTTTGACATGCTCGTCACATGCCTTACCGATGGCGTAATCTGTGAACAAACCATGGAGGAAGAAAAAAACTAGGAGGGAGCGTCACGTGATTCTACTAGCCTTGGCAAGCCAACCTCCTCTGAAGCCGCCCCTCCCACTCGCAGGGGCCTTGTGTGCAGTGCTGTTTAGGTAGGAATAGGCCCATATTGTTGCCGGACCATTCGTGTTTATTTGGCACGTGGCACGTTCTTCGCTTCAAATGCGCTGCCTTGAAATGTGGAGAAAGACTGCAGAGTCAGAGCCATGGCAGCATAATTTTCAAAGCATCACTTGCGCTTACCACTGCAGTTAGTTGGCACTCTCACCTTGAACATAGTCCTGAGTATGCCAGCCCGAGCATGGTCTATTGTTTCATCAAATCAGCTGTTGTGTACCTGAAACTCCGGTGCATATTTTCTTGCTAATTTTTGTTCCACTGCTGAGCACCTATATAGGATGAGACAAGATCTTTCGCAAGGTAGCTATTTGTCGCACGTTTGCTTAGTAAAAGGTTGTGTTGTGCATCTTTCGTTGTGAAATAAATAGCATTACCCCGCACTCTAAACACCAAAGTCGTCGCCTTTCCTTGAGATTTATGTGCTCTATTTTGTAAGATTGTGTTAGTGCGACATCGTTACGCTGTTGAGATGTTCCTATTGAGTTCTCACCGGTCTGTTGAGACGCAGAAGGCATTGAGCAGAACGACAGCATCGACTGGGATCGTCTGTCATAACAGTGTGCCTCAAATAGGGTCGGGGTACCCGGCTCGCCATTCTATCATTGGGCACAAGATGGGACAATTTTTTTTCACTTGGAAAAGCAGTCGCTGTGGACCCTGGACACTCGGTTCAGGGCCTGCACATAGTTGCAGGGGCAAAATACAGGATATTGTTTCTCAGAAGATGGCCCCAAACACGACGAATCGCTGTGGGAAGGGCAGCTTGGTTGCCTTCACATGTTTGCAGGGCGAAAGGTTTCCTCGCTTCCCTGAAACCAGCCCGAAACGTGACCAGTCATCCTTTATGTGGTAGTAGCAGGTTGTTGGGCATAATGCCGACGCCTTCGTTCACTACTGCATTGGCACCTGTCTGCTGCTTGCTTAAGCGGCGAGCCACATGGTGGTTCAGTGCTTTACCTGACTGACATAACACAGACTCGACCGCTTCTCACACTTGAATTCCTTCATTCAACCTCAGCATGCGTTCGTCACGCGGACTATGTGCGCATATTCCAAAACCCCCGCAGCAGATGCTACCAAAACGAGCTGACTAAAGCTACCGCTTGCCTGTCACACGAGGGCCTATTTCCCATCATCCCATTCCTCTAAATTTTTTATGAGCAGGCTTCAATCGTCGCTGCTAAAAGCCGTCTTCGCCGTCTTGGCAGGATAAAGAGGTGCATGAGTTTGTTGGCTCATATTGACTTGGAACTGCGTAAAGAAAAAGGGAAAGTGCTGATAGATGGGAACCATTTCTGTGTGTAACTTTTGTCCTTGCATACTCTTTGTTCACAAATGAAGTGCAGGTTCCACTGTGATGTTTTCACTTGAGAGCCAGCGGCACCACTTTGTCATAAAGGCATAGTACTAGTTTCACTACATAAAGAAATGCCAGCGATATGACGTAACGACGAGAATAGCTGAGATGCTCCTTGTTGATCGCGCACGTTTCTACACGACGCTCGAGTCATTCAGGTGAATATGTCACGCGCCTTGCGTTCGGTGATCACGGTACTAAGAAAATTAAATTATGAAGCTGCAAAAGCTGGACACATGGCAGTCGACTAGGTACACGCAGGTACACACGTACGCACTTCGAGAACTGCAAATGCATCCGAGTTGTTGAATCGGCAGCTACATAGTGCTGCACACATGCAAGCGCATCACCTTTGGCGTGTACTGGTGAAATAACGAATCTGATGAATGCAATAGAAATAACTCGCAAAGCAGGTTGATCTGTGCAAGCCGCGACAGTATTGCTGCCTACGAGTAGAATGCATGGCTGTGGATGACATAACTCTGGTATGTATATAAACGTCGTGTACATTACGTATACATTAGTGGCGAGACAAAGAATTCTGATTTTTGTGCTAGTACTCGACACTGAAAGAAATTTGTCCACCAAACTAGCCTCAAAAGCCTTCTACTGGAAGCAGGCAGCCCACCCGAAACCACAAAAGCACACAGTTATGCACCGGAAAAGCACAAAAAACATCTGCTTCCGCCAGTTTCATAGCGTTTCATCATCGCTCCTAGCACAGCAAACAATAATCAAGCCTTAACTCTTTCCCTACCACAGGGAAAATAGGTGTTTTTCATAGGTTACGAGAGATTTTCTTTTTTCAGAAGGAACTACAGCACTTTTCACACATAATGTTTCATTAACGAGATATATGCCGTAAAACAGACATAAATCGCCAGAATCAAGATTAATGAGAAGAAAAAAGGTTAACCGAGGGGCCCGATTTTTATTAGTCATAAGAAGCCAACAAACACTGACACCAAGGACAACATAGGGTAAATTACTTGTGCTTAATAAATGGAATAAAGAAACAATAAATTAATGGAAATGAAAGTGGATGAAAAAACAACTTGCCGCAGGTGGGGAACAAGTGGATGGGGAAATGGCGCCGCGGTAGCTTAATTGGTAGAGCATCACACACAAAATGCGAAGGTTGTGGTATCGTTCCCCACCTGCAGCAAGTTGTCTTTTTCATCCACTTTCACTTCCATTACTTTATCATTTCTTTATTTCATTTATTAAGCACAAGTAATTTCCCCGACGTTTTCCTCGGTGTCAGTGTTTGTTGGCTTCTTACGATATCACAGAATCAAGATTGTGGGCTAAAATTGAACAAAGTTTGTAAAGATACACTTGTATCTACTAAGAAAAATATGTAGCAAAAACTGTGAAACATACAAAATGTCTGATTGTCTAATAGGCACTATGTCCAAAAAATAATTTTTCATTGAACAGGTATTCCACTAGAAAAATTTAACGGCAAGCAATAAAGTTGAGCGTGCCAGGCTGCGACCATGAATGTTCCTGGCTGGTTTGCGTCGTCGCTCTCAGAGTCAAAAGTCTGATGAATAGGCATCATCCCGAAATTCTGCTGCTCGATCCATTGATAAAATCAGCCACAGACGCCGCAGAATCGCGACATCTGCGGTCTTTCGAAGCATGTACACTGCTCGGAGGCAGCCATTCTTGCTTTCTGCTTTTACGATCATGAAATCTTTGGGCGCATTCAAGATTTACCATCTGGCGTGAAAAAAATCGAACTACTTAGAAAACAAAAATGTTGTTCTCTTCCTTCACGTCCAATGGCACAGTGTGTCTGTCCGTGAGCCACAGAGAGGCTGTGCGAGGAGGAATGTTGCTACCTTCTAGTTTTATTCAGGGACCTCTCCTTCTCCGAGCCTTCTCGCAGCTCACTCTTTCTCTCGCTCGCCCTGGCAGTTTGGTCATTCGCTCGGAAGCTGCCCATATATTTACATGAGGTGAGACAATAAAATTGTTGTTGGGTGTTTGCGCATGAATATTTACCTTATTTAAGGCTTCATTACTGTGTGCTAGTGCTAGGAGCGATGATGGGCCTCTATGAAACTGGTAGAAGCAGATGTTTTTTGTACTTTTTCGGCAAGTAACTGCACGCTTGTTTTGTGACTTCTGGTTGGCTACCTGCTTCCAGTTAGAAGGCCTTTTAGGCTAGTTTGGTGGACAATTCCTTTCAGTGTCGAGTACTAGCACAAAAATCAGAATTCTTTCTCTCAACAATATATGCAATGTACATTTATATACATGCCAGAGCATTGTTTGAGTGTTACGTCGTCCACGGCCATGCATTGTACTCGTAGGCAAAAACACTGTCGTGGCTTGCACAAATCAACCCGCCTACCGAGTTATTTCTGTTGCATTGATCAGATTCTTTATTTGGCTTTCTAAAGACGCTTGCCCAGCGTGAAAGAGCTGCGATGAAAGTTTTGCTGGTACACGTCAAAGGCGATGTGCTTGCGTGTGTGCAGTACTATGTAGCTGACGATTCAACAACTCGGATGCATTTGTGCTTCTCGAAGTGCGTACGTGTGTACATCATCTTAGTATCACAATGACCAAACGCAAGGTGGGTGACATATTCACCTGAATAACGCAAGCGTCATGTAGAAACATGTGCAATCAACGCAGAGCATCTCAGCTATTCTCGTCGTTTTGTCATGTCGATGGCATCTCTTTATGCAGTGAAACTGGTACCACGCCTTTATGACAAAGTAGTGCCGCTGGCTCTCAAGCGCAAACATCACAGTGGTACCTGTACTTCATTTGCGAAGAAAGCGTATGCAAGGACGAAAGTTACACACAGAAATGGTTTCCATCAATGAGCACTTTCCCCCTTTTCTTTACACAGTCCCTAGTTAACATGGGCCAACAAACTTGTGCACCACTTTATCCTGCCAAGACGGCGAAGTGGAGAAAGCCTACTCACAATAGTCAGAATCACTTGCACTGGTAGTGAACAGCTTGTCCTGACAAAGCTACACACTCTCAGTACTACAACAATAACACATGTTACGTTTCTAGCATGATATATGACAGAACACAGCCTATGCACTCTATAGCTTCATACAACTGTTGACGATAGCACAATCAGGAAAGCAAATCTGAACGAGCACCAAGAACAGCACCCGTGCCTAAGATTACCCATGCCTCGCCGCGGAAACTTATGATGATGATTATGATGATGATGATGACAATCTATGCGGCTTTCCCCTTTGTATCGAGTGATCAACGAGAGTTCGGACCTGGCACTCATTAGAAGAATCTGGTAAAAAAAATAAGAGTACATAAAAACACAAAACTAACAGGCAAAGAAAAAAAGACACCACCACTTAGCGAGGAGAAAAAAAAAATAATATGTAAAAAGAAGGGGAGGAAGGGGGGGCACAAACGGCTGGTCTTATGTTGACTTCACTCAACAGGCTCACTGCCCCTTGTGGGTTTCACTGGTGCGCCACCAAAATTCTAGTCTCCTCTTAGTCACTTCTACCGCTTCCCGCTGCAGGTCGTGGCGACTCCGAGGCTAGCAAGGCTTGTCGCTACTGGGGGCAGAATCCTAGGACACTCCGTAACAATATGTCTTATTGTTTCTTCGGAGTTGTTACACGGGGGCAGGTTGAATCAAGGCTCGCCGTCAATTTGGAGCGCAGTGACCATGTTCGGAGGACTACACTTCAGTCAACAAGGCCGCTTCCTCTAGAGTTGTCATATATGGACTCCTTCTCTATGGTCATCTTTTGGGCACAGTAGACGGACATTGCCGTTCCTTCAGTTGCCAAATATGGACTCCTCCTCTATGGTCATTTTTGGGCACAGTAGATGGACATTGTCATTTCCCTTAGTGCTTCATCTTGCCAGAGTTCCTTGCTCGACTTCAGCTACCTGCTTCCTTAGTTTCTGCCGCTGGGTTGGCTGGAGCGAATTTGAAGGCCAACTGTCATGGTGACGAGCACGCTGAGACGCGGAAAAGAAGAAAAAATAGAGAAAAGAGCGTGAAAAATATGACGGCGCTCAACCAATTGGGAGACGCAGACCTTCTCCCCTGTCTTCTCGCATGCTCCTCACAGCAGTGGCGGCAGCAAGATAAAAGCATGTTGCTACTTTTTAGTTTTATTCAGGGACCTTATTCAAAACTAAGGCCTCTAGATAAAATAATTGAAGTTATTAAAAACTCCAGCCCGTTAGCCTTCTATAGCACGCGGCACGCACAGGGCACCATGCAGACAAAGCTGAAATGAGAAAGTCCACTTTGCCTCGCTGCATGCGAATACTTACTCAAATAAGGTCAGTAAATAAAAAACAGATTGCCCTGTCATTGCATTGCGTTTTATATGGCTGTGAGCCACTTTTTAAAGATTGTGCCATACTGTCAAACTATATCATGATGAGCGCGCACGACTAATAATTTCTCTCTTACACATCCAGAAGAGCAGTGATCTCTCCCTCAATTTCCCTCCATCCGAAGAAAAATTAATTCCTGTCGGAGTGATTATATTCTTTTTACTTCCATGCAAGCTCTTTTCACGTGTTTTCTGGTTTTTCTTGCAAAGTGGCATGCCTATATGCTGTTTGAAAGACTAAACATTTGGTTGTTTGTTGGCGCTGTTGTCTGTCCCTTTTCCTTGCCCTATTATTTTCCGCTCAAGCCATAGAAGATATATGCTGCATGCGCAAGCGTTTGAGAGATTTTTCTTTCTGTGCGCAGTGGATGATGGACAACACCAGCGGTGACATACTTCGTCGCCTCGCTGTCTGCAAGTTGCGCGCCGAGCAGTGGTTAAGAGAGCGAGCGCAACAAACCGAGTGAAACATTCACCAGTTATATTGAAGAGGTTCTAGACCTCCGCAAATGTGTGGATGCTTATACTACTCCAGCAAGTGAGGGTGTGGATTCCTGCGGCTAACCTATACTGGGGTCTATATATCGTGTAGTTTTGCCCGAACCTGCGTGGTCATTTATTCTGCAAGAACTCCACGACTGCAATCCTTGCTCACACAATGTTTTGGCATCCCGGGTGGGACCATGATAAGCTGATACGAAGCTGCCCACAATGTATACAATGACTGTGCAGGACAGGTTCTGTCAAATTGGCCGAAAACAAACGCTGGTCTCACCTGCGCGTCGACTTTGCAGGCCCTGTTGAGGGATCGACACACCATATTGGTGGTAGGTGTGACGTGGAAATGAAATGGACGGATGCCCTTAAGACAGCGAGGGCATATAGACTACAGATGAGGTAGTACTGCGTAGGACCTTTACACATTTCGGCCTGCCTCACACAGCCATGCCCGACAATGGCCACAATTTGCCAGTTCAGTTACTGAGCGATTCTTCAAATATAACCAGGTGTGTCACGTTATCTCGGCTCCATATTAACTTCAATCAAACAGGTCGACGGAGGGTGCAGTATGCACTGCGGCGAGTAAAGTTTCCCGAGTCATAGTTCTTAAAGGAATTTAGCATTTCCAAATTCTCATTACGTTACAGGGCAACCTCGACCCGAGATGGCCAGTCGCCTGCAGCGATGTGGCTTGGTTTTCAGCCAAGAAACCATCTAAGTGTACATTTTCCAAAGCAAAAGTCGGCACATATGTGATCCCCATGGTGAGCGTGCCCCTGGCGCCTATGCCACAGCTGTTCCCACTGGGAAGCATTTTTACAATTGCTGGTAGGTACAGCGGGACGTGGTGTTTCTCGAAGCGCTCAATGTTTCTGAGCGGGCGCTAGTAAGAGCGGATGCGAGAGAGAGAAAATCTGGGGCCCCTTGCTCCTTGAATGTGTGACTCTGCCTAGGCACTATGGTGCAGAAGTTTCTTTGAGCATATTGCATGCATTTGTCCCTAGGCGTGTCGTCATTACAGAGTGGGGTCGAGTTTGTTTACCCTAGGACGTTTCTTCTTTCCTCCATGGGGAAAGTACATATGTCCGCTATAGGGAGATTAGTAAGAGGCGATTGGAAGGTTGGTGGAAGAAAAGCAGGGAAACAACAAACAACGGAGAGGTACAAAAACAAAGTTCACAATAGGGGTTCATAAACATTGGTTATGGGAATTAATCGTGTTTTTCTTTTCTTTTTTAACATAGCTAGGACATTAGGCAATAAGATAACAAGAGCTTGGTGGCACAACCCACCACCCCGTTCCAAAGGGGACGCTCATGACATCCATCTATCCATCGCGGCCCGTGCAATAGGTCGCGTTTCTACCAGAAAGCCCGCCTTCGTGCATAGCGTTCGCCATGAGCATTTCCCGATAAACATAACAGTTACATATGCTACAGTTGCCGGGAAGCTCGAGAAGGAGTCGGGGATCTTTGAATGCTTTTTTGAGACCGAATCAAATAGTGCTCTAAGTGAGTAGAATCGAATTTAATAGTTTGCAAATAATCTACAGCCTTGTCATCAATAATTTCCATATCCTGGGATTCACTACAGTGGAGTTCCTGTCATTACACTGCACGTTATACTCCATGCACAGCACTTATAGGGGCACCACTGAAAGCCGCCTAGCAACAGCCATTAGAACTGCAGGCGCGCCTCATGCCAAAGATGCCTGCATCCACTGCAGGCATGACTGAAGTGTGTGCGTGCGATTTGCCACCTGTGCGCGTCCCAGGCAGTACTCCTGCGGTGTCAGTGTGCGCAGGGAAATCGCACTGCAAATAGTGGACTTGTGTCCGACTTTACAGCTGTCTGGGATGACATTGTCACCTTACGTGCCAAGTGTTTGCCGCAGATGAGTATCCACAAGCTTGCCTATGAAGGGGAGCTCATCGCCAGTATGCCGCTTTCATTATAACGCCCTGGGGGCTAATGGCTTCATTTGTTGGCCCGTGAACCAACACTCTTTATGAACACGCTTGCTATGTTTACATGCCGTGTATTTTTAATAGCAGGTTGAGGGAGCGCCGTCGTGCCTGTGAATTCATGGTTTGTACAGGCGCGGCCACGTGAGAAGCCAGCGACGGTAAAGCTTGCAACCAGGACGATGAGATTGAGATGAGAAAAATAGCACATATAGGACTCCGGCAATAATTAAGGGTTGATTGTTTTTATGCTTGCGTCTTACCACTGTCTGCACAGCATGGATTTCACATGTTCCATCGTTAAACAAGCAGAGCGTTTCAATGATTTCATGGGATCATTCGAAAGAGATATCAGAAGACACCATAGCTGAAAATTTGCCTCCCTAGGTCAGTCAAGAACATATTCCTTTTATATCTTATGTTGTATTTTAGTGTCACCATTATGTTTACTAGAGTCACCCTAGCACCGAAATGCAAAATGAAGCTGCATGCTGTAACGCCTGTTGTAGTGCCCTGGAGTCTGAATAGCCAAGGCAGTGCTTTTTAATTAGTTAAAAGAGTATGTTCACACAATATTGTCACGTACCAGTTTGTGCCGCTGGGGACACAATGACGTTAGGAGGTGAAGAGGAGGTTGAAGTGTCTCAAAGATCGGTAGATGGTGTTACCCTGGCAACTGAGCTACAACCTTGTAACAGTATATATTGTAAATATATGTTGTAAAAATATATTGGACCGCGAGAAGACGGCCTTCATCATGCCGGATGGCTTATATCAGTTCAAAGTCATGCCCTTTGGCCTATGCAATGCTCGTGCGACATTTGAACGTATGATGCACTCTCTTCTGCGAGGCTACAAATGGACCAACTGTATTTGTTACCTTGACGACGTTATTGTTTTTTTCTCCCACGTTCGGCGGCCACTTTACCCGACTCGCTTCAATTCTTGCAGTCTTCCGAAAAGCCGGCCTCACTGAACCACACGAAGTGTCAATTCGGCCGCCATCAGATTACCGTGTTAGGACACCTCGTTGACACATCCGGTGTCCAACCAGATCCGGAAAATGTACGCGCTGTACACAGTTTCCCGGTACCACGTTCTGCTTCGGACGTGCACTGCTGCGTCGGCCTGTGTTCTTACTTTCGCCGTTTCGTCAAAAAATTTGCCGACGTTGCTTGGCCTTCGACAGATTTTCTAAAGAAGAGCACCCCATTCTCATGATGCCCGGAGCAGGCTCACGCGTTCGCCGCTCTCATCAGGTTTCTGACCACCCCTCCCATACTTGCCCACTTTGATCCATCTGCACCGACCGAAGTCCACACTGACGCAAGCGGCCACGGCATCAGCGCTGTTCTCGCCCAACAACAGAATGGTACAGAGTGCATGATAGCATACGCCAGCCACCTGCTGTAACCTGCCGAGATAAATTTCTACATCACCAAGCGGGAGTGCTTGGCTTTAGTTTGGGCTGTTGCCAAGTTCCGGCCATATTTGTACGGCCACATGTTTTCGGTCATCACAGACCATCACGCACTCTGCTGGCTGTCTTCCCTTCAGCACCCGACTTGACGGCTTAGTCACTGGGCTTTGCGGCTCCAGGAATTTTCATTTAGTGTCCATTACAAGACTGGACACCTCCACAAGGGCGCTGACTGCCTTTCTCGTCACCCCATGGATACTTCCTGCTGCGCATGATCCGGTGACCTGCGTGATGGCTTTGAGTGACATGACCGACATGCGGGCTGAACAACGCAACGCATCCTTACAGTCAATCATCACCGGAGTGCGATCTGGCAGCACCGATGGCACATGCTGCACGACGGCATCCTCTACCGACTCAATATCAACCCTGACGGCCCTGAGTTGCTCCTTGTCGTTCCTCGTCATCTGCGATCCGTCGTTCTCGAACAACTACACAATGCACCGACGGGGGGATACCTTGGTGTTTTGTGTACATACGACTGCATACGACGCTGGTTCTTGTGGCCGGGTCTCTACCGCTCTGTGCGTAGATATGTCACAACTTGCGAATTGTGTCAGCACAGGAAGAAACCTCCCCTGGCACCTGTCGGACGACTCCATCCAATTGACGTTCCCTCTGAACCGTTCTTTCGCTTAGGCCTTGACCTGCTTGGCCCTTTTCCGACAACGACTAGAGGGAATAAGTGGATCGCCGTCGCTACTAATTATGCGACACGCTACGCGATAACAAAGGCGTTGCCAACTAGTTGCGCAACAGACGTCGCCGATTTTCTCCTCCACAACGTCATTCTCCACCACAGTGCATAACAGTTACTTACAGACTGCAGCTGCGCATTCTTATCTTGAGTTGTTGATGACCTCTTCCGCTCTTGTGCCACTGAGCACAAGCTGTCCACCGCCCAGCACCCACAAACAAATGGTGTTACAGAATGTCTCAACTGAACAATCACAGAGATGCTGTCAATGTGCGTCTCCAATGATCCCCGTGACTCAGACGACACGCCAGCTTATGCGACGTTCACGTATAACTCATCCCAACATGACACCCCAGGATATTCACCTTTTTATCTTTTGTATGGTCATGACCCCACATTGCCGTTTGAGACCATCCTCCCTTCTGTGCCGCGTGTTGCAACTGAGTAAGCTAGTGAAGTCATCGATCGCGCTCACATGGCACGTCAAATCACCCGATCTCGTTTATTAGCCTTGCAGCATATACAAAAAGAGCGTTGCGACCGTTGCAATCGCAACTTTAAGTTCACGCCAGGTGCTCCTCTGGTCACCATGTCGTTGGGCTGGCCTCTTCCAGAAGCTTCTCTCTCGCTACACAGGGCCTTATGAAGTCCTACGCCAAGTTAACAACATAAATTACGAGATTTTGCCGCTACACTTTGATGCATCCTCAAGTCAGATGCCTGTTGACGTTGTGCACGTTTCGCGGCTGAAGCCATACTTTGCTCGCAATTCTTCGCCTACCATGCGCCGAGACGGCGCTTCGCCACCCGGGGGTCCTGTTACGGAAGGATGAAAGAAGAGAGAGGACGAAGAAGATCGGAGACGCTAGCAGCTGCATGTTGGTGGTCAGCCATTTTAACTACTCTGACTCAGCGTGTATATATATTGTAAATATAGTCTTTCTGTGCTCGCAACATCCCCATAACAGTATATTTTCTCCCCGTAACATTTTGGTGGAGGTGCAGGGTAATTTCGTCACAAGCTGGCCCTGGATCTTCGCAGCGGGCGTCACATAGGTTCCGCTGTTATGGCCACTGACGCTGTCTCCACCGCTCAGACACCAGCGGAAGTAGTGCTAACCCAGGTACATCACCTGGGAATCTTCATCGGCACTGGCAAGGTCGACGCCGAAGACTGATGTCGTATGATTGCGTTGGTAAGCACAAGTGGGATGCCACACTTTTGTTGGCCAACGTGATCTTTTACTTGGGACGAACCGCGAAGGTATGGTTCGAGAGGCATGAAGCCGACATTAGAAGCTGGGACTCCTGCTAGGAAAAGCTATGCGATCTTTTCGGAAGACCTGCGCGACATCAAATGGAGGCCAAGCAAGAGCTAGCGTCTCATGCCCAGACATCAACCGAATCGTACGTCGCATATATTCAAGACATTCTGGCTCTCTGCTGTAAAGCGGACACGGACATGCTGGAGGCCGATAAGGTTGGACACATCTTGAAGGGCATTGCGGACGATGCGTTCAACCTCCTGCTTTGCAGGAACTGCTCAACGTTTGAGTCCATCATAAAGGAATGCCGGAATTTTGAGAAAGCGAAGAGCAAATGCATTGTACAATGCTTCAACCGACTTCCAAATACAGCTGCCACTTCCTCCTGCAACGACCCTCCAGTGTCACATCCGTCTACAATGCCAAGCTTGACACAGGTCATCCGTCACGAACTTGAGGCTATGGCTCCAAGTTCTCACTGCCCCCATATGCATGACAACATGACCATCTCGCTCATTCAAGCTGTTGTCCACCAAGAAATTGCAAACATAGACATCCAGTCTGCCATCCGCCCACATCCCGCCCTTACCGCTCCTGTCATTGGTTCTGCTGCACCTCCACAGTCGTTCCCGAATCAATATTGGAACCCCTCTGAGTGGCGAACACCGGATGACAGGCCAATTTGCTTTGCTTGCTCACGGGTCGGTCACATCTCCCGCCACTGCCGTGGTAACCGCTGGTACTCCTCACCTCGACCATATGCTGATCGCCACTTCGACCGAGACCCTCAGGCCTCTGTCGCTCCTCTCTGAACCATATCATGCCGCCCTTCCACCTCGGGGACATGCCACTAGCCGCTCGCCCTAGCCGCAACGCCGTCAGTCTCGTCTGCCTACACCTCGACGTCCCTCGTCCCCGTCCTATGCAGGCTGCTTCTCAGGAAACTAAGCAATGCAGCCCCCGGAGGTGCGGCTGCACTGACAACTCGGACTGCAAAATCTCTGCTGACCCCTACTGCTCGACCAAACCTTGTTGAAATTTTTGTTGATGATGTACCCGTTCAAGCCCTCATCGATACTGGTGCTCAGGTGTCGGTTATGCGATCAGATCTTTGTAGCCGTCTCCGTAAAGTCCCGACACCTGCCGAGTTGCCTGCCGTGATGTGAATATGCGCTGCACATGTTACCATTGCCGGCCATCCAGTATTAGTCCTGTTCACTGTACTGGCCAACTGTCCCCACAAAGTGATTCTTGGAATCGACTTTCTGACTGCCCCTTCAGCACTTATTGACTGTGCAACCGGCACCCTTCGCCTTGAACTGCCCCATTACTTTGCCGACCCGACTGATGACTACAAGTCCAGACTTTGTTCTACTGAATTTATTCGACTGCAACCTGATGCTGCGACTTATGTGCTCATGTCGCCTTCTCCACCACTTCGAGATGGTCCCTATGTGCTGTCCCCACTTTGTGACGTCCTCCTGGCCCGTCAAATAGCACTAACAAGCTCAGTTGTAACTCTTGTCAACAATCAAGTGTGGCTTCCTCTTTCGAACTTTGGTTCGTGTCTGCAAGTGCTTTCTAAGGGTGTATCTCTCGCTGTGCTGTCCCTTTTGGAAGACTGTGGAGTAGTTGCTCTTACGCCCGAACTGCAATTTGACACTGCCGCAGCTTCTGCCCCTCCTACTTCACGCAACGACAAATTCACACCAATGATAGCTACTGATTTACGACCTGCTTACGCCAACGCCCTTCGCCGCATTCTGATGTCCTATGAAGACATCTTTGATTTTGGCAGTCGCCCGCTAAGTCAAACCCATGTCTTCACCCATGTCTTAACCCATCCAATCCACACTACTGGTGACGCTCCTCCTATACACCGGTGGCCCTACCGTGTGTCTGCGGCTGAACGCCAGGTGATCTAAACGGAGGTGGACAAAATGCTCTCCAAGGATATTATCGAGCCTTCCTGCAGTCCGTGGGCGTCACTTGTCATTTTGGTTAAAAAGAAGGACAATACCTGTAGATTTTGTATCGATTGCCGTCATCTCCATAAGATTACCAAAAAGGATGTGTATCCACTTCCGCATATTGATGATGCGCTCGAAAGCTCACACGATGCCAATTATTTTTCGTCGATTGATTTGCCCTCTGGTCACTGGCAAATGGCAGTGAATGAACAAGATCACGAAAAGACCGCCTTCATCACCCCAGATGGCCTCTACCAATTTAAAGTGATGCCTTTTGGACTGTGCAATGCCCCTGCTACCTTCGAGCGCATGATTGACACTCTTCTGCGCGGATTCAAATGGCCCGCATGCCTCTGTTACCTTGATGACATCATTATTTTTTCACCGATGTTTGAGAGCCACCTCCACCGACTCTCAGCTATCTTTGCTTTTTGCCGACGAGCTGGCCTACAAATCAATTCTGCAAAGTGCCATTTGGTCACTTGGTTGACGCTGCTGGCATCCAGCCTAATCCTGATAAAGTTCGTGCCGTTGGTGAGTTTCCACTTCCGCATTCTTCTACCGATGTCCGAAGTTTCCTAGGGCTGTGTTCCTATTTTGGGCAATTTATCCAGAACTTTGCCAAAATCGCTCGTCCTTTCACAGAACTCCTCAATAATGTCACTACTTTTCATTGGGGACCCGACCGGGCTGCAGCAATTTCAAACGCTTATCATTCGCCTTATCAATCCACCCGTTTTGGGTCATTTTGATCTGCATGCCTACACAGAAGTTCGCACTGATGCCAGCGGCCATGGCATTGGCGCTATCTTGTACCAACGACAGCGAGACACCAATCGCGTGTGCTAGCCATCTTCTTTCAGCACCAGAGCGCAACTACTCCATAACTGAACATGAATACTTGGCCCTTGTTTGGTCCATTGCTAGGTTCTGCCCTTACCTGTTTGGTCGGCATTTCACTGTCGTGACAGGTCATCATGCCTTATGCTGGCTATCCTCACTCAGAGACCCAACAGGCCATCTTGGCCGCTGGGCTTTACGCCTGCAAGAGTACACCTTTTCCTTGTCCTACAAATCTGGGCAGCTACATAAGGATGCCGACTGCCTCTCCCGCTATCCTGTCGACCCTCCCGATGGCACCGAAACCGATACAGATACCTGCGTTTTGTCTATCTCAGACTTCTCACGTATCGCCAATGAGTAGCGTCGTGACCCATATTCGCGATCCATCATCGAACACCTTACTTCGGAGCAACAAGACGTTTCCCTCTATATGTTTGTTCTCCAGGAAGGGACCTTATACCGACGCAATATGAATCCACATGCTGCTGAACTGCTTCTCGTCATTCCCCAGCATCTGCATTCGACAATTCTCTCTGTTACACGATGTGCCCACCGCTGGTCATTTGGGTGTCTCCCGTACATACGACTGTGGGCACAGGCAATTTTTCGGGCCTGGGCTATATCGCTCTGTTCGAAGTTACGTCGCTGCCTGCGAACTTTGCCAACGCCGCAAGAAGCCTCCGTTGTCTCCTGCTGGGCACCTTCAGCCTATAGATATCCCCAGTGAGCTATTTTACCGTGTCGTCTTGGACCTCCTTGGCCCATTTCCAACTTCATCCTCAGGCAACAAGTGGGTGGCCGTTGTGCCATAATGCTGGCCTTGCTTACGAGCTGTGCAACAGATGTAGCCGATTTCCTCCTTCATGAAGTGATCCTACATCATGGTGCCCCATGTCAGCTACTCACTGATAGAGGCCGCTGTTTTCTTTCTAAGGTTGTCGACGACTTTCTTTGCTCTTGCTCCACGTCCCACAAGTTCATGACGGCTTATCTCCCACAGACAAACGGACATACCGAGCGTCTCAACCATACACTCACGGACATGCTCTCCATGTATGTGTCTGATGATCACCAGGATTGGTACTGCACCTTACCATTCGTGACATTTGTGTACCATTTGTCGCGTCACTATATTACTGGTATTCTCCGTTCTGTCTACTATATGGCCGTGACCCGCTCCTGCCTCTTGGCTCGTTGCTCCCTTCCGATGCCGCCACTACCCACATTCTATGCTCACGACACCATTGTTTTTTTCGCGGCCACAGCACGTCGCATTGCCCGTGACCATCTGCTGGTGTCTCAGACTATCCACAAGCACCGTTACGGCAGTTGTCATCGGGACGCTCATTTCAGCCCTGGGTCACTTGTCCTGCTTTGGTTACCCTCCCGTCGCGTTGGCCTTTGCGAAAAACTGCTGCCACGATACGTCAGGCCATACCGAGTTCTTCGCCAAGTCACTAGCCTCACATATAAGATATCACCTGGGACTTCGGCGTCTTCTACCCCACCAAGAATGTGCACGTTTCGGGACTAAAGCGCTATAGCTCACACACTGATTTGCCACCCTAAGAAGCATTGAGATGATGCTTCTGCCGCCGGAGGTTAATATCACGTACGAGTTTGTGCCACTATGGACACAGGGACGTTGGGAGGTGAAGAGGAGATTGAAGTATCTCGAAGATCGGTAGATGGTGTTATCCTGGCCACTGAGCTACAGCCTTGTAACTGTATATACTGTAAATACATATATTTTCTCCCTGTAACAATATTAACAGTCTGAAAGCAAATGCAAAGCATGACATTAAATCATTCTTGTAAACCACGTGCTACATTGAAATCATTTTCAAAACAGAGACAACTACAGGGAAGCAACATGAACATATATTGATCCATTTCTTGCAAAAGAGAAAGAGAACAAGCACTCGCTACCACCACTAGCAAGAAAAAAAAAAGAGACATGAAGGTTTCTGGGGCCCTATAACGTAAAACTATTCCAATATGTTTTTATTCCAATCTCCCGGCGTCAGATTTGTGTAACCGCCAACGCAAGCATCGGGCGTTCACCCGCAGGGTTGTCTAACAGACCAATCAAATGCTCTCCTCATTCATAGGAGGTCACTTTCGTTTGCTTGAAAAAGGAATAACATTGCCTACACTGAGCGGCTTGTCTTATCTAACTGGCTGACAAGAGACAAGGAGCACGCTCAAGTGGAGAGGGATTCGATGGGGCTGAGTCACTGCACTGAAAATCGATAACCGGATGAAGAGGGTGGTGCCAGCGTCTGCGATTAGCCCGCTTTCCCTTACTTAGCCTGTGGTGGCTGTTCGAAAATGGAGGCGGCATGCAACGAAAGCTTAAGAATGATGCTAAAACGGATCCTCAGCAAAGAAGGATTGGCAGAATGAGGTCGTAAACGTGCCGAAAATGCTCGAAAACATTACACGGCCACGCAAAATGTTTTATTATACGCAAATAAACCCTTGCTCCCCGGCATGTGCGAGTAGCCAGTGCCTGAGCGATCGGCGGCAGCCATCTTTTATTCCTTTCGGAACGGGGCAGCCTGCGGCCATTCAGAAGAAAGCTCAGTTTTGTTCAGCATATTAATGCATCTTTAACGCGTACACGTCACTTTGACGCGGTGGGTTTTTGCAGTTTTGCGACGTCGCGTGAAAACCCGAAAACTCTTGACCAATAGCCGAAGGCTAATGGCGAAAAGGCGCCGAATCAGAAATAACTTTTTATTTTGTTCGGTCAAATCATGCATAATCACTGTGTACACGTCATGTAGTATGGGGAGCTATTGCGGTTTTCATGACGACGCGTGGCAGACAGGTGAAGTGGGGGTGGTCCAAAAACATTTTTGACCAATCGCGGAGGGCTGAGTGTGGAATTGGAATAGAAAAGTTTGGAACAGTTTTACATTATAGCGCCCCTGAATTCACCACAACGCATGCCACAGCTGGGGTAAAATGAATATGCATTAGTAGCAGACAGAGATTCGAAGTTCAGGCGTTTCCCATTACCGCAAAGTGATATAAAGAGGCATTCAAAACGAGATTGAATGCCCTGTCAAAAGCCTTTAATGCTCACAGACGCCAGGTTGTACAGTCAACATGCAAATAGCTGAGGCGAGTGTACGCCGATCGTTACACGCCGCAGGCCGCATTTAGGTGCAGTCGATAAGTAGAGCAACAGTGGATTCCGTGCAATGCATGGGTGATTGCGCGACTTTTTTTTTTTTTTTTTTTTTTTTTTTTTTGAAGGCGCCGTCACTTGCTTTTTAACGCGGAGCCCTTTAATTGTTCAAAGCTTCTAAACACTGTGAGCGCTTCACAGCTTCGTTCCGCATTCTCTGGCTTAGCTTTTCGCATCTTTTCTTTTTTTTTTAAAGGGGGGCATCGCGTCTCATCAGTAACAACTTAGGCGATCAAGTTTAAACTGACCCACCGTGGTTGCTTAGTCGGGCTGCTAAGCACGAGGTCGCGGGATCGAATCCCGGCCACGGCGGCCGCATTTCGATGGAGGCGAAATGAGAAACCACCCGTGTACTTAGATTTAGGTGCACGTTAAAGAACCCCAGGTAGTCCAAATCTCCGGAGCCCCCCACGACGGCGTACCTCATAATCAGATCGTGATTTCGGCACGCGAAACACCATAATCTAATAATCGAAGTTTAAACATGGGAGCGCTCACTAAAGGCGCAGCGACATAAAGCAAAAAATAAAAACACGGCGATTGTTCAAAACCTGCAGTAAACGCTTATCTTCGTCGAACAGCCGCGATCCACCGCCGCCGCCGGTCTTGCTCGAAAAGTAGCGCCGGAAACTAAGTGTGTGCCTGACGAATTTTTGTACATGTTAAAGCACCCAACTACGCAACAGTTATTTCAAGACATTGCTGGAGGCTTATAGAAGCGTTAAATCACGATCAAGAATGCAAACATAACAGCACGCGCATAGGCGCTGACGGGAACAGCAGTTGGTTCTTTATTCTATGGGGAACAGTGCTCGCCCAGCTACCCGAGCCTGTCTACGCCTCGCAGCCTTGGCGACAAGCGGCGATATGCTTTATGAACATATATATGAACATCACAAAAGCATTAGGGAGCGGCTCGCTCGCAAACGCGGGCCTTCGGGCCATAACGCGCTCACGCATTATCGTATAAAATTTATAAAGGTAACGCTGTAGGCCGATTTGTGCACATTCGCTGCCAAACCAGGAATGCGTGTCGTCTGCGGCGATGGCAGAGCGAAGAAAAAAAAGTATCTTTTTTTTTTCTTTAGTTCGAGTGGTCGTGGCAGATGAAGCCACAATTGTATGAAGTTTCTAGTAATGAAAGATATTCGGATTTTGTCTTATGAGAGGACACGAATGTTGAATCTATAAATAGTACCATGCAATATCCACAGCCGATGTGCCGTGTATAAACATTTTATTGCGACTGATATCGTACGTGTCTAGCCAGAAAAGTCTGGCTGGGCGACACAGCGTGCTCGGTATGTCCGCGAGCGTGGGATGAAAAAATATCGCATTTTCACTTCAATTCATGGCTGATCGCGTACAACTGACGACATATGAAGTATCCGAAAGTGTTTAAAATATTCGAATGGTGACTGTTCGATTCGACGACCTAGCTAATCGAAGAGCGACTATTCGACTCGAGAACCGAATGGGACCATATTCGATTCGTTATTCGAAAGTTTTGAAAATTCGCACACATAGTATGTCCCAATGTTCGTGCACCGAGAAGGGAGCGCACACGGCGGCACGTTGATGTGTAATACATCCTTGAGACGTGCTATATAGGATATCCGAAATTGGACGTCCGGTGAATGTCCGATTTGTTTCCGAAATAGGTCATTCACCGGACGTATTTCGGATACCGTCCCAAGGATGTATTACACATGGTCAATGTGCCCGCGGTGTGCTCCCTCTGGCTACGCCAGTTCCTGTGACCAATCAAAACTGCTCAGATGGCGAATTCGACAATTTCCAGTACACGTGGTCCAGTACGCACGTACCACCCCGGGTCTCAATGTGAAATAGCGTTCTCGAAAGGAATGGGACGAGATAAGCCCGAAATGGTGTACATTTTTTTTTAGAAGAGTCAAAAGGCACTGCTTTTTTTGGGGGGGGCAATATTTTTTTTTTTTCCAGGTTCGACTATTTCTTGCTGCGAACCACGGGTATTAAAAGGCAGGCAACAATCGCAGAAGAAAAATACTAGCTTGGTGGCATAAGCCACTACCTTGCTTCAAAGGGTACAACGATTTCTACTGAACCGTTTGCTAGAAGTTAGAATTTATAAGTTAGAAGTTAGCGATCGTGGTTACAGAGGCCGTGGTCAAAATATATTGACGCGTGTATTCTATGCAGAAGACAACGACGATGGGGGCATTAACGGACTCCGTCTAGTAGGTGGCTGAGATTGGGCGAGGACGAAGAAGACGTGCCTCTGTTCCGTTTATTTTTGAACAGGTTGTCCTGTTATTCTTGAAGAACGTCTCCCTGTTTTCTGTCCGCGTTGTACGCGTGCGTCTATTTGTCGTACAAAAATCCCTCACGTGACCTGATCCTAGGTGCCTAGGGACAGCATCGTTTAGGGATTTTTGAGAAGGCGCGATGCTGGCGCCGAGCGACGCCGTGGCGTGTTCGTCCTCGGCGTGATCGTTCTCTAGACCGCGCGTTGTTCAACATTGCTCATGTAATCGTGCGTGCGTTGCTTGGGTAACACTGAACTTAGTGTCACACATTACTTCCCCCCTCTCCTTTGGCTTCTGGATTGGATTGGCGCGGCTTGCTACGTGCTTGCGCGCGCTTTTCCGAGCGCAGATTGATGTGCGCCTGGTTTCTGCACTAGGTATTTACACCATCACTTTTCCGAGCGCAGATTGGTGTGCGTCTGGTTTTTGCACTAGGCTCTTAAACGATCACTTGTCGCTGCTTTCCTTTTCTCTGGTTTGATTCGGCGCGGCTAGGTGCAGGCGCGCATATTTGGTGTGCGCCTGCTTTCTTGCGCTGGTCTTTGAACACATCGCTCGCTGCTCGCGCTTATATGTAAGAAAACGCTGCGCCGCTGGCGTACCGTGTACGTAAGCGAGCAGCAATGCCGGGAAACATTCATACAAAAGCAAAGGGTCAGAACACTGCGCTTTGTTTTTCATTACTTTGTCATGTACCTTCACACTGGGTAGCGCCGAGCGATCGCTTCTAACAAACGCAGAAATGAGTCTTTGCAGCGCGTGTGGCCATTAATTGACTACCCAACACAGCCATGTGAGGTGCGACTCCAGGCGGAGAGGAGGTGGCGCTTCACTTTCTGCATGCCAATAACTTTCCATTTTTTGCGTGTGAACGCCCGTGATCGGGTCCACAAATTTCATGCTGTCTGGTTTAGTTTCCCATTGCAGATTGAGGCTCACTCCGTTAGCATCCACTAAGTTCGGGATGCAGTTGAATGCGGCCCATTCATCACTGTGGATGGTGGTCCCCGGTTCAACGTTGGCTGCAATAATGGGGCCTAGCGTCGCCGCGTCTCGCCTGTCGACCTTGAATAGTCGGAACTGCCCGGTGGTCACGCAGGTCATGCCGAATACCGATGGTCCAAGGTCTGCAATGCCGCCGTGATTTTGCCGGCTCGGCGGAACCTTGTCACCCGTCATCAGGCGGCCCCGATTGTGTTTTCGCTTGCCGCGAAGGAGGCATTCATCAATTTCCGCAATCCTTCGGGGCCACCGAGTGGGTGTCGCGCCAGCAGCTCGTCCCGCACGACTTCACGAGCTATCACGGGCGTTCACACGCAAAAACTAGCAAGTTAATAAACTGAAGCGCCACCTCCTCCGCCGGCTGCAGGGTAACTGCACCGCTGCTGGAGTCGCACCTCACATGGCTGTGGTGGGAGTCAATTAATGGCCACACGCGCTGCAAAGACTCATTTCTGCGTTTTTAGAAGCGATCGCTCGGTGCTACTCAGTGGTAAGGTACATGACAAAGTAATGGAAAACAAGGCGCAGTTTTCTGGCGCGCTTACGTACACGGTACGCCCGCGGCGCAGCACTTCCTTATATATAAGCGCGAGCAGCGAGCGATGTGTTCGAAGACCAGCGCAAAAAAAAAGCAGGCGCACACCAAGTATGTGCGCCTGCACCAAGCCGCACCGAATCAAGCCAGAGAAAAGGAAAGCAGCGACAAGCGATCGTAAAAAAGCGCAGTGCACAAACCAGACGCACACCAATCTGCGCTCGAAAAAGCGACTGTATAAAAGCCTAGTGCAGAAACCAGGCGCACATCAATCTGCGCTCAGAAAAGCGCGCGTAAGCGCGTAGCGAGCCGCGCCAATCCAATCCAGAAGCCAGAGGAGGGGGGGGCAGTAATGTGTGACACTAAGTTCAGTGTTACCCGTTGCTTGTGTGTTGGTTGTAGGTTCTGTGTTACTTGGCGGAAAGCCGTGAGTAGTGGCGGTGCGGCAATGCGGCTTTGGCCTCGATGAGCTCTGACACTACAGAATCTGCGTTGTGTGACCCGTGCTTTCTTGAGAACCCGGCGGTGGTGACAATTGAAATATCGAAGTGGCCTAGCGCCTCGGCAGCGAAGTTCTGCGAACCGCGATGTGGCGTCGCCGTGTCCGACTTTGCTGAACGGACATCGAGGGATGTGCTGCTCGCTGCAAGTCATGTAAATGCAACTGCGTCGACCTCCCACTGTTCAGCGCTGAATGTGTGTTTGGTGTGCTGTGCTTGAAACGAGTGGTGCAGCCGTGCAGCGGGGGTGGCGGAGGAGCAGAGTGGTTTAGGGCTTGCGCGTTCACAGACATGTGCTCCCGTCTTGGTCTCATTAGCGGCTGTCGCGGGATTGTGGTGCGCTAGCTCCTTGCCTAGTATGAAGTTTACGACGCTAACACACAGCATGTTCACGTTTTTCCGCGTTATATGTCATTTGCATGACGGCCGAGTTGAAAACGAGACATATAGTGTTCTTTGCGTTTGTGTGTTGTAAATTACGTTCTATTGTGGAAGTTCTGGGAGTCTTATTACGCAAGGAGTGCGAACGTAAACACAAACACATATGTGTGTCTGAAATTTTGAATTACCCATAATACCCTTTACGACTGATAAGTGGGCTACACGGCCTGTGTGAATCAGCTACCGTATGTTGCGACGCTCTTTCGTGTGGTAGAATGATGCATGGTGCGCGTTTATTTCTGTACTTTGTAAAAACCATTTGTTTATTCACTCAATACAAATGTACGGCTTCTTCGCCGCGGTACAGCTTAGTTGCGCGGTGAAGCATACTAAAAGTGGGAGGGGGCTGCTATCAGCCAGCATAGTATGTCCACTTAGGCGACCTGAGAGGTGCGGGTGCGCGAGTGTATAATTAAAGAACTCTTATTATGTCCAGTGATAGTGCAGATCATTAACTGTAGCACCAAAGTAGTGGACCACTACCAGAACAAAGGCATGTAGTATGCCCATCTCAATTCTTGTGCTTATGCCAGTCTTCTTTTTTACAGCAATAGCTGCTATGGGCTAACTCCCCTGGTTGTTCCGATGTCTACTGGTGTTGTCACTGGAATTCCCGAATTTCTTGCTAGAATATTGCAAATAAAGTTCTCATTGTGCTGCGAGGATTCAAACATACGATCAAAAGAGTGGCAGTCCACAATTCTACATTTCAGCCACTCTGCTGAAGGTACAATCGTGGTGAATACTGATACCGGAGAGCGTGATCTAGCCAACAGGTGCCTAGATTGGCTAACACCTGCTCAATGTCTGCGTACTGTATATAGAGCTCTTACACATCACCTTCCCACTTGTGAAGGCAGTCCTATGTTAAGTTTTCTTCTTGCATGTGATGATAATGATTGGGTGCATCTGCTTCATTAATCTTCTTCTAGTGCTTGGCTTCTCAGATTTACTGGATGGAGCTGTTGGTGTCTTGTTTTCCTCAAGCAAAGCGTGAGACATAGCAATGCGTAGCCCAAATATAGATTTGAGAAAACCAAAACGAATTCAGCAGTAAGAAGCTAAAGGGTTGTTTTGGTGTAGATCAGTGGCTAAGTCCGGGTATGAAAGAGGAGTAAGAAAAGCCAAGTCTTTCCACTTCAACACTGAGGCACAACTGCCACAAATAAATAGGACTCTTACTTATTTTACTTTTTTAAGGAGATTACCGACTTGCATTGACAAGTGTTCACTTCAGCAAACACTGCATGAAGTAAGCTTCCTGTGCATATTTCACCAGCTACTGCATCATTGTTTCACATTATGAGTGAAACTGCAATTTTCTTTATGCCAGAACTTGCCCAATTTTGTGTTTTGCAGTGGGATGTTAGCAGTGCTAATAAGGCACCTAAATACTCATGAACAGTAATACAGAGAAAAAGAAGTAAGAACGCAGTGGCTTTTTGTGCGTAGACTATGCATACACCTGGTGCTCTTATGGTCATTTTTTCCCTATCCGCTCAGCCATTCTAAACAAGAAAAGTTTATACACAATTAGTTTATACACAGACGACAACTAAACCACAGGTATCGTTGGTAAGCAAAGTATATTTATTCGGTGACATTTTCTGCAGCCCTGCTATTGAGCTTTCCTTCCTTCCTTTTCAGCTGTGCAGGTTCATTAAGAAGTGATGATACAGTTTGACAATTTTAATCATTGAAAGACTTGGCGAAACCTTTTTCGGGTTGTTTTTTCTTGGTTTCAGACTCTGCGCATTGCATTTTAAGGCATGTTTTCTGTGTTTGTTGCTTTTTCTTTATGGGTAGGGCATGTCAACATTTTTTACACCATTTCAAGTATGTGGTGCCATAGACTGTTCTTAGATGAAGTCTTGCCCTTTCATTCTGTACAATATGATGTCGGTTTTTTTGTGTCCAAGGCCGTTTTACAGCGCGATTGTAGCGTTTTGCTAAGTTTTGCCTCTATCACCTAAGCTTGAGAGATTGCTACCCACTGGTGGTGGCATGACACATGTCACGTTTCTTTTTCAATAAAAGGAAGTCTGTCACTTATCCTGTGCACTGGTTGCCTTTTGTCTCTTTGAATTGCAATTTGTTGCCTATATTTGCTCTTTTGTTGCATTTCAGATTAGGAATGGCTATTATAATTGACATTTAACCATATTGCACACAATGTGGATGATATGTAATTGCAATATATGGCCACCATAAATATCATAGAAGTAAATAATTCAAGAATAGTGCCTTTGCATGGTGGTGCAGCCATGAATTGTGGCTATAAGGTACCAGCGCTGCAGATAGCACTGCTTGTGCAGAAATAGTGCAGCTCTACTACTTTCAAACATCATTGTTTTTATCTGCATTTGTATAGCTCCAGTTTCTGTGAACAACACATATCTGGTGGAAGGGTGGCTTGCACCTGCAGTTGGGTCCAATGAATAGCCAAATTTCTGCCCGTTTTCATGTTATTACCATATTAGTAAAGGCAGTCGTTCTTATAGTAGCCTGGTTGCCCAGTGTAAAAGCCGCTGCAGGGTGTCAGGATCTCATACACATCTTCAGCTTTGCAGGGGACACAGCATCTGGCACATAGTTTGTCACAGGCCATGTATTCGGGGCAAGTTGAGTTCACTCACTAGCAAAGGGAGAACCAAGCTTGTCGGATATGAAGTAAACGGCCTGTATACTCAGTGGCCTTCATTTCGTGTGACATATGTGGTTATAGCGACCCTTGTTTTAAGTATTTCTTGTCTAGCAGCGGTCGTTTGCTTTTTGAAACACTCAGGATAGCTTTCAGCAAGCTGGACAGGAATAACACTGAAAAACCAGCAGATGTTAATTGTCGCACTTATCATGCGAAGCTTCATACAGTATGATGAGGACGTAAATAAATGAGGGTGTTCCTCAAGGCCTTGTAGCACATGCTACACGAGTTTGGAGCAACATGATGTATAGCACTTTTTTGATCGCATGCTATAGGTTAAGCAGGTGTGGCCATGGTTGAAGTACAGTGCAAGGTCAAGAAAACGGATATCTATGAGCAGCACCCTGGTAAGGAGACTCTGGGAAAACTAGTGGGAAGCCTGTTGAACATCTGATTGACTCACTTGCTGGCTCCACCAGGCAAAGTATGATAAAGAGAAGGAAGTCATCAACACATCAGAAGGTTTTTACATATAAACAATGTGCTAAGGTCATAACATGACAACAAGTCTTAGTGCGCAGGCTATGCACGACCAACTACATATTGTAACTAACAAGGATGGAGTGGACAAAAAAAGAACAGCGGCTCCATTAATTTAGTTTCACTGGTATCGACAGCGTTTTGTAAGCGTACATTGCCATACTCCCCAATGCCTTCTTGGGTGACATCAGCAAAGACCAGCTTGAGGCAAGGGGTAATAGACATCTTTAC
The DNA here is from genome assembly GCF_023375885.2 of Dermacentor andersoni. NCBI lineage: Eukaryota > Metazoa > Arthropoda > Arachnida > Ixodida > Ixodidae > Dermacentor > Dermacentor andersoni. The sequence goes on along the minus strand of NC_092816.1, from coordinate 7,994,386 downwards.
AAGCTAAAAATGCATGAATGCATGGACAGCACATTGTGTCCAAAAAGTAGGCACTTCACAGGGGCACTGGAGAAGGAACAGGTTATTAACAGTGGGCAAAGACAAGCTACTAAACACCCAACACTGTTGCCATGTAACGACCTCCGAAACAATCCCTCTTAAAGAGGAAATCATCTTTGTGTATCCATAAAGAGGGCAGATGGGCAAAGCCCCTTCAGTAATGCTGCCAGCTTCAAAAGTCTATTTTGCACATCCTGAATGCTTCCTTCTTAAGACTTTGCTGGGTGCAAGCATTCTACTGTCCAAAAGCTGTCATTGAGAGCACTGTTGGTTTGGTGGCAATAAAGTTCAATAGCAATTGCAACAAACCTCCCTTCCAAATTTGCCTGGATGCTCACGGTGCTTATGAAGCAGCACCATGAGGCAAGCAAGGTGAATGGATGCCTCCAAGCCCTTGTTCGTTTATCACACTGTTCTGTTAGTAACAACCATGAGACTTGAAACCAACAAGCTCAAGCTCAGCACTCGCATGGTTACTGCGGAGGATTCATAAACAGCACAAAACAGAAAACTCAAGGGAAAGGATAAAGCACCATTTAACACTTAGTATTGCTACAGCACACCCCCTTCTTTTATTTTGTCTGGTCGTGCTACATCTTTTTACTATATATAGGCATGAACTTAGGTGATGTTCCCAATCAGTGTCCAATATTTATATACACTATCTGCTGGTTCAATGGTGTTCTAAACACTGCAATGGAAGCTTCAAGTAGAAAAGGTGCCTGGAAGAAAAAAAAAAGCTGTGCTGCAACCATCTTGGCAACATCTTGTCCCCTTAATAAAAGTTGTGCTTTCATATCAACTTGAGCCCTCCAGTTTAGAGTAAAGTACCAGTGCGCTTATGAACAATGAATCAATTCTCAAAGAGCATGTGCAGTCCAGCCAAAAGCAGGGGCAAGAATCTGCAATGTGCTCCTGCATTGAAGGTGAATAACACGTGCCATAATGGCAAATGTGCTTTAGTAAGCTTCATTGCAATATTAATTTGTAATGTACAAAGAATTGTCCATGAAGCTTACCACAAGCACAGATGCACTTGCAAATTATGTCATAATTGAAAGTAACGAGCACAGTGTAAACCTATGTGCCCTTTCCACTCTTAGTATGCTTTACTGCACAATGCTTATTTACACCCCTGCATTGCGGTGTAGCAAGCTACAAAAGAACGGTTGCATAATTAGGCTTTTTACGATTATCTTTCTCGCAATACACTATTATTTCGCGGTGAAGCCTAAGCAATGTACTGCAGTGAAGCATACTAAAAGTGAAAAGGGGCCACTTTCACTGGACATAATAAGACTTCTTTAATTATACACTCGCGCACCCGCCGCCTCTCAGGTCACCTAAGTGGACATACTATGCTGGCTGATAGCGGCCCCCTCCCACTTTTAGTATGCTTCACCGCGTAACTAAAATGTACTGCGGCGATGAAGCCGTACATTTGTATTGAGTGAATAAAAAAGTGGTTTTTACAACAGTAAGAAACGCGCACCATGCATCAGTCTACCACACGGAAGAGCGTCGCAATATACGGTAGCTGATTCACACAGGCCGTGTAGCCCACTTATCAGTCGTAAGGGGTATTATGGGTAATTCAAAATTTCAGACACACATATGTGTTTATGTTTAAGTTCGCACTCATTGCGTAATAAGACTCCCAGAACTTCCACAATAGAACGTAATTTACAACACACAAACGCAAAGAACACTATATGTCTCGTTTTCAACTCGGCCGTCATGCAAATGACATATAACGCGGAAAAACGTGAACATGCTGTGTGTTAGCGTCGTAAACTTCATACTAGGCAAGGAGCTAGCGCACCACAATCCCGCGACAGCCGCTAATGAGACCAAGACGGGAGCACATGTCTGTGAACGCGCAAACCCTAAACCACTCTGCTCCTCCGCCACCCCCGCTGCACGGCTGCATCAATCGTTTCAAGCACAGCACACCAAACACACATTCGGTGCTGAACAGTGGGCGGTCGACGCAGTTGCATTTACATGACTTGCAGCGAGCAGCACATGCCTCGATGTCCGTTCAGCAAAGTCGGACACGGCGACGCCACATCGCGGTTCGCAGAACTTCGCTGCCGAGGCGCTAGGCCACTTCGATATTTCAATTGACACCACCGCCGGGTTCTCAAGAAAGCACGGGTCACACAACGCAGATTCTGTAGTGCCAGAGCTCATCGAGGCCAAAGCCGCATTGCCGCACCGCCACTATTCACGGCTTTCCGCCAAGTACACAGAACCTACAACCAACACACAAGCAACGCACGCACGATTACATGAGCAACGTTGAACAACGCGCGGTCCAGAGAACGATCACGCCGAGGACGAACACGCTCGGCGCCAGCATCGCGCCTTCTTAAAAATCCCTAAATGATACTGTCCCTAGGCACCTAGGATCAGGTCACGTGAGGGATTTTTGTACGACAAATAGACGCACGCGCGTTGTACCGCGACAATATATATATATATATATATATATATATATATATATATATATATATATATATATATATATATATATATATATATATATATATATATAGGTCACGAAACACAAACAGGAAACTTATGAGTATGAAGGTCAGTGGTATAATAAACGCCAGCTTGTGAAGTTTAAACGTAGCTTGCTACGAAAGTTCACTGTGTACAGAGAGGGACAACGCTCACCTGTAAAAATTGTCCCATCTTCACATAGGAGGGCCGCGCCAACACGAACCTTGCTATAGTTGCAGTAAGCTCTGGCTCGCATGTCCTGGGCAAGTTTCACAAGTTTCTGCGTTTCCTGATCAGCTGAAAATACGAACAAACAGCGGTATGAAGTTTTATAAAGCCGCAACAGCGGAAAATGTCCGTACCCATGTGTAGTTTATAGAGACGCGATGCCGCGGGGCTCGCGCGACGTCCACGAATGACAGAATTGCAAACGGCTACAATTGCTTTGTCCTTGTCATCGTCAACTGTGCTCGCCCGAGGATGGCATTGGTGGTCTGATGCTTTCGTTTCTCTCTCTCTCATCCTGTTAAAGGCGGCTGCAGCAGCTGCGCGGTAAAGCGCTATTTACAAAAAAAAAAAAATGAAAAGGATAACGTACACTTGTGAAGCGCTCAGCAAAATTCTTTGTCGCTGCGCACCTCACTTACTGCTCCCGGCGAGTCACACATATTGAAAACTTTGCACTCACTGGCTCCAAGTCATTTGAGAAGTTTGCGATTAATATGGGTACCTGGGCACAAAGGCATATATTTATGAATAAGGTGGCACAGACAGCTTGGCCAAGGCTTCTATCAACGGCCCAGTGCTTCCCCTTCTTCCAACGAGGGATCACGTCCGCCAGGTTCAGAAGATACATCCTTTTAACATCACAATCAAACCTTAAATCATCCCTGGAACTACACCACTTACAATTCCCTTGGAGCAGGAAGTTTTGCAAAACAAGACAAACGGAAGTTGCATTATAACGAGACTACGTTGTCGAGTCCCACCTCTAAATTTTTACATGCACCGATCTGGTCTGGCAATATCCCCATTGTGTCATTTTTGCAATGCATTAGAGACGATTGAACACTACTTACTGGAATGCCGGCGTTTCTCCTCCATGAGGAAAATGACATTAGAAATTACAGTGCGACTGCTTGGCCTGCCATTGAACACCCCGGTACTACCGTCTTTCGGAGCGTCTGTGCTTGGGCACTCACACAGGAATGTGTGCTTTGCCTTAGAAAAATTTATTATTCAATCAAACCGATTTCATTGATGACCGTATTATTCTTTTCATTCCTCCTCTATTGCCTCATTTATATATTATAGATAATAATTTTTTCCTCTTCATAGCATGACAGTCTACTGAACCCTTTCGATTTTTCCTCGCCTAAATTCATGTAACAAAATTATAGATTTTTACCTCCATTTTCTGAACACATAAGCAAAGTCTGCCCGACTCTTTGCCAATCCCCGCGAGTGGGTAAGCGCCAAACTCATCAAGGACATCATCATCATCAATCCCCTATGCCTACAGTGGGCATGTAACTCTATGGGGCATGTGTCACATATAGTTTCGAGAAGTGAAGCCTGACAAACAGTTTCGCCCGGTTTTAGCAGTACTGCTAAAACCGTTGTTTCTGACATGTGCAACAATTAACGCTGACAGCTTTTTCCGAAAAAGCTTTGCAAATGAACAAGTCAATGTCAATCATCTTACCGGTACGTAGCCCCATAATATTGTGCCGCTGGTAGTTTTGACACAAGCAGCTGTATCGATCCCGCGATCCCGCTTTCACTACCATGCACGAAGTCGTCTCCCTTATCTCCACTTCCGGCACACGTTGGCTATCTTGATCGCCGTGCAACCCTGCACCGCGGCTCGCGTATCCACAGGCGCCGGCTCTCTGGACGCGACGCGCACTGCGGTGCGAGCGAGTCGCATCACAAGATTTGTTTTCCTATTTTTTTATTCCTAAAGCTATGATTGTTTAACATGAGCAATGATGTGGCACAAATTTAAATAACATTAGCGATTGCTCTTGTGGCTCTACGGAATACCGGGCTCGCTGTGCATTTTATTTTCGCTTAGGAACACATCTTGCAGACGGTAAATTGTTTTCTAGACTCCTTCAAAGTGGATGGAACGTCTGAAAGTATTTTTCTTTTTTGTATTCAGAAAAGTTCTTAACGTACCTTTTTCTCTTTTTTTTTTTTTTTCTGGGAGCGGTGATTCCACAAAGTTTGAAAACTAACCTATGTTGCAGCACAAAATGCTGAGACGTACGACACAGGAGAATGTGCCTATCAGTGCTTTTTGAAATTGACATGAAATATGCATCCAAATTTGCTCAAGGAACTAGGGCAAATAAAATTCAAACCTCATGTTCCAGGAGACTGTACGTACCCATTGGATAACATGGGTAACAGACAACAAATGCACACTCGTTGCAGCACCTGCATTACGCGGGGCTGCATTCATATATTTGATGTTCCTTTAATCAGATTTTTTTTTTACACAGCATATGCTTTGTTAACGGCTACAATGGTTCCCTTTACGTTGATTCTTTTTCTACACTACATATACTTTGCAATTAATGGCTACAATTGTTCTCTTTGTCCTGGAAGTTCAGGCATGCCAAGAAGCTCAATTCTTTCTTGGGCTACTCCATTTTCTCATTTACATAATCGGTTTGCCCAATCATAATTGTTTCGTTACGTCTCGTATAGTGGACGATAGAACACTGGACTTTTGTTAACGGAGGTTAACTGGGTTTATTAAGCATGGAGTACACAGGAATGGGTGTGGTTACATGGAGGTACAAAGAGTGGATCGAGTGTTTTGACATGGGGCGGCGGCCGACCAGCAGGAGAGGAGCGGGAGAGCCAGACGGAACTTGATATGTCGTCAGCTCAGAGTACATGGAGGAGGAGGGCTGCGCAACGGTGGGAGCGGAGGCGGCGGAGGTTTCAGAAGGGGCGCGTGGCCAGCACGTGCAGGATAGTGGCGCCATCTCTTGAGCCTTCTTGTAACATCCTTCCTTTTTTGGTGATAACCTTTCAATCGAGGACAAAATCCTCGAAACTCTTTGGAAGTGTTGTGTTTCTTTGAGGTCTGATGGCGGTGCGGTTTGCCTGATTTGTCGCGCTGGTATCCTCTTCTGGTTGCATTGTAGTGTCGGGCTGTTCATGTTGGCTTTTATCGACAGTCGCGGACGGTCTTGGTGTGATAAATACTCGGTTTCTTCGCAGCACGCTTTCACCAACTTGAACTTCATACGACCCTTCATCAATTATTCTAGTTATTGTCCCTTTGACCCATGTCCTGCCTTTCAGTGGTCGAACTGTGACACTTTGACCTAGGCTCGGCAAATCCTTGGCTTGTCTGTTGTAGTACAACGTTGCTTTTTGCCTTTTCGACTTTCTTTTCTCACTCGCGTCGACTGCTTTAGGTTGCAGTAGCTCCGATGGTGTTGGCAAAGTCGTTCTAGTGCGGCGACTCATGAGTAATTGCACAGGACTAGCGTTGAGACCTTGCGGCGGAGTGTTTCTGTAATCAATAAACGCCAGTTGTGGATTTGAGTGGCTGTCTTCTGCTTTCTTGAGCAGCATTTTTGCCGTTTTTACGGCTGATTCAGCCCTTCCATTGGAACGCGGGTATCCTGGGCTTGACGTTTTATGTTCGAAGTTCCAGCTTTTCGAGAAGTTGTCGAATTCCTCTCTAGTGAATTGTGGTCCGTTGTTGCTTATCAGGATTCTTGGTATTCCATGTCTTGCAAAGTGAGACTTTAGTTTGAGTATTACTTGATTGGAGGTCATTGATTTCAGTTGGTCCACATCCCAAAAGTCGCTGTAGTAATCCACTGTGATCAAGAAGTTATTTCCGTTCAATTCGAAAACGTTGCATCCAACTCGCTCCCATGGATAGCTTGGTTCTGGGTGAGGATAGAGAGTTTCTCGTTGCTGGGAGTGTGTGTGCTTTTGACACACTTCGCACCCTGCGATGAGGTCTTTTAATTCTGCTTTCATTCCTGGCCAAAAGACACATTCACGAGCGCATCTTAGACAGCTCTCAATCCCAAGATGTGATGAGTGAAGCATTGCTTTGATCTCACCTCTCAGAGAAATTGGTACAATTAGACATAATCCCTTGAATATGAGGTTGTCTTCAACTGTAAGCTCATCCTTGTATGTGACATACATGCGCGTGTCTTGGGGTAGTTGACGCTTATCTTGTGGCCAACCTGACAAGATGATGGCTTTCAACCTTTGCAGTGATTCTCTCTCAGTCGCAGACCGAATCTTTTCCACGGTTTCTTTTCTCACAGGAAGGTAGTGCAAGACGATGTTTTCAAGTTCTTGTTCATTGCTTTCGTTGGGAAGGAACGCACATGACATTGTATCAGCCAAATGTAATTCTTTGCCGGGTCTGTGCTTGATGACAATGTTGTATCTTTGCGTCTGAAGAATCATGCCTTGTAGTCGTCTTGGAACTTGATCCAATCGTTTCTTCAGGATCGCTTGTATAGTGGCTTGTGATCGCTGATGATCTTTGTTTCTCTTCCGAATGTGTACTGGTGGAACTTGTTTAGTGCGATGACGATAGCCAACATTTCCTTTTCAATTTGTGCATAGCGGATTTCTGTCGGTGTAAGTGCTCTGCTGGCGAACGAGATTGGCTGCCCGTCTTGAAGAAGAGCTGCTCCGAGTCCAAGATCGCTTGCATCACACTGAATTTCTAACTGCTTTTGTGAGTCGAAGTAGGCCAGAATTCGAGCTCTTTTCGCAGCGTCTTTTGCCTTTTGAATTGCTTCTTCTTGCGGTTTTGCCCAGTGCCATGGTGTATCCTTGACAGTGAGTTTTCTCAATGGCTCTAATACACGCGAAATTTTCGGCAAGAATCTGGAGAGATAGTTGATCATTCCGCAGAAGCGTTGTATTCCTTGGACGTCGACTGGCTTTGGCATTTGTTCAATTGCCTTGACTTTATTTGGATCAACTTTTAGTCCTTCTTTCGTCAGCACGTGTCCCAGGAAGACAGTTGATGAGGCTCTGAGCTGAGTTTTTTGTTTGTTGAGACGAATTCCAATTTGTCGGCATTTCTGGAGTAGACTCTCTAATTTCTTGTCAGGATCTTGGACAGCATCTTTTTAATTTTCGCCCACTCCATAGACAAGAATGTCGTCTGCAACACAGAGAACTCCGCTAAGTCCTTCAAGTGCCACTTGAAGTCTTTTCTGAAAAATTTCGCTGCTTACCGCGAGTCCAAACGGCAGGCGGAGCCATCGATAGCGACCTTTTGGTCTTTGAAATGTGGTCATAAAGCTTGACTCATTATCAAGAGAACGTTGCCAGGAGCCTTCTCGCAAGTCTAATTTTGAGAAAATTTTTGCTTTGGCAAGATCGGGTAGCACATCATCATCGTTGGCTCTGCTACACTTTTAATGATACCTCTTTTTTCCAGGCTTGCCAATGTTTGTTCTAATTGCGGTTTGATGCTGACAGGCACTCGGCAACTTATCGCTTTCGGAAGCGTATCTGGCTTAGTCACCAAGTGTACTTTTCCCGGGAGTGTTCCTAGAGTGTCACCAAAAACATCTGGGTATTTTTCCACTATATGTGACGAGTAAAATTTTCTTCTGGAATTTCGTCGATTCCAGCCACAAGGTTATAGTCTATGGTTATCAGACCCATTTTCTCAGCTGTCGATCTTCCGATGAGAGGAGTGAAGTCATCTTTAACCACTATGAATTCCACAGAATGTCTCTGTCCGTTTGAGGTTGTAACATCTAGTTGCGCCTTGCCTGAACGCCTTGCCTGAACGTGAACTTTGCTTCCATTCCACGTTCGCAGTGTTGTTGTGCACGGTTGTATTTGCTGTTGCATGACGTGTCTAGCCGGGATGATGTCAACAGCTGCATCGCTGTCCGCTTGAAACATTACTTGTGTTCCGTTCACTCTCAGAAACGTGTGAACTGAGCTTAGTTTGTGGCTTTGAACTGCCAGTATGTTTTCATCCTCGCTATCTACTCCCAGGCCAGCAATTACCTTGCTGCTTTTACAAACTGCCGCGAAGTGATTTCGTTTTTTGCACTTGCTGCATGTTTGTTTCCAAGCTGGGCATGTTTCTCTTTTGCGCTCGTGGCTATCACCGCAATACCTGCATTTTGGTACGTTAGGTTGTTGTGGTTTTCCTTTCGCGCTTTTCGAGTTGGCATTGGTGCGATGGACGAATTTCTTCACTGCGTGCACTGCCTCGCTGCTTGATGGAGTACCCTCTTTAAATGCCTTCATTTGAATTTTCGTTGCTTCGTGTGCTGCACACATCTTTTGAACCTTCTCTAGGGTCGGATCTTCTAACTTGAGAATGTCTGCACGGGCTTTTTCGTCATAGATACCACAGACGATCTGATCGCGGAGCATTTTTCTCTTTCGTTTCCGAATCCACAATCGCGCGCTTTGAGCTTCAAATCTGTTACGAAGCTGTCGAACTGCTCTTCCTCCCGTTGGATGCGAGTTCGGGAGACGTATCGCGAGTACAGCTCGTTGTGCTTCGGTAAGAAATGCGTGTCGAGGAGGCTGATGACGTGTGTAGTTAAATTCTGAGTTTGGTCTTTCCTCAGTCGGTCCCCCGAAGTCCAAAGTGTTGTGGACATCAAGCAGTGAAGAACCACCGACGGTCAAAAGAAGTGCTACTTGCCGATCAGATGGTGCTCTCGCTGTGTTATTTCTTTGAGGTACAACGTGAAGCTCTGCTTGAAGGTTCGCCATTGTTTCGCAGCGTTTCCTCTGGAGTCGATCGAATTCGCAGGTGCAGGAATTTTCTCCATTCCTGATTGGCTGACGTTATAACTAGTTCACTTCTGACACCATGTTTACGTCTCGTATAGTGGACGATAGAACACTGGACTTTTGTTAATGGAGGTTAACTGGGTTTATTAGGCATGGGGTACACAGGAATGGGTGTGGTTACATGGAGGTACAGAAAGTAGAGTGTTTTGAGACGGGGCGGCGGCCTACCAGCAGGAGAGGAGCGCAAGAGCCAGACGGAACTAACTGAACTTCAGTTCGATTCGCCTGCACCACTGCGAACCAGTTCACGGTGGTTCACGAGAAGTTCAGAAACTGTGCAGCTCGATTCCGGAAGTGCAGGCCCAGCGAAACACTCGAAACGAATGCAAAGGTGCAGACGCGGTTTAGGCGTTATGCTGTGTCAGACTAATGTATTACACGGAGTGCGTAAGTTTGAGAGGTCCTGAACTGCAGGTATGATCGGTTTCTGGGGCGTAAATACACACCACAGTTTCGTAGATACATCAGACGTGCGTAAGCGGGGTTTTAACGGTGCTCGCGCCCGTGTGCTGCGCCGTCTGCTGCGTCGCTGCTTCGCACCTGTATGCCTGCACCAAGTCGGCACCGACAGTGGAGCGGGTGCAGCAAAATCATGAACCAGCCTTGCACCTTTGCTGCACCTTTTGAAACGAACGTCGTGGTTCTGCGGGCGCCATTGCTGCACCGCTGAAACGAATGGCATGGTGCAGCACCTCGCGAACTGGTTCAAGTGGTGCAGGCGAATCGAATGTACCCTTGATATGTCGTCTGCTCAGAGATCAAGGAAGAGGAGGGCTGCCGCGACGGTGGGAGCAGAGGTTTCAGAAGGGACGCGTGGCCAGCACGTGCAGGATGGTGGCGCCATCTCTTGAGCCTTCTTGTAACAATAACCACTCTCCAATTCGACTCTTCACAGGTGACTGCGTAGTTCGTAGCCCAATTTTTTCCAGCAGTTGAGATATTATTCTAGATTGTCCTTAGGAAGATCACTAGTTGGTATATAACGCATGAAAAATAAGACTTAAGTGTTTGTGAGTGTACTAAGAATATTCTTAAACTTTTTCCCAATGCATGTCACTTAGACACCTCAAAGTCTACATCAGGTCTAACTGCACACTTTTGTATATACATGTGATGTTCCAATGAAGAAGAAGACTGAAGAGACAAGAACAGGAAGAGGAAGAAGAGAACGAAGTGGTCAAGATGGATCCCTGTAAATAAATGAGTGTATTTTAACACGTACTTTATATTTGGCGCAGCCAACCATGTGGCTTGAAGTAACGTTGGTAAGAACAGATGGGCAGGCGACTGTGAGGACCTACCGGCTTTATGGCGAAGACCAAGTGCTTCTTCAGGAATCAGCAACTTCATCGGAACTGCTTCACGTCATCACTGAGAAGTGTCAACTGAGCGAAGCGGCCCTCGTTGAGGAAGGTGCGGTACGAATCGATGCTTCTGTGTTTGAATTTGAGATTATGTTTCTGGGATATTCAGGGATAGATTCCAAGAACGAGACTGAGCACACTAATAACGCCTTCTTACAAGCGTTGTTGCAGCAGCAGACCACGTAGTATGAGCAACAGCGACTGATTCTCGAAGCAGTTTGCGACTTAATAAGAGCACAGAAACCATACTGAGAACAGATTAAGCCTAACAGTTTCGATAGGGCGTACAATGCCATCAACTTGTGGCTCAGATTTTATGAATATGCATGTGCGTAAAACCACTGGACATTATTGGACTACAAAGTGTGTAACATGCGCCATTTTTTACCTGGCAATGCCAGAAAATGGTGGGACATGCGAATCGCAAGCCAATGCCGTGATTCGTGGCACAAATGGAAGGACAGTTTTCTTTCCGCCTTTGAGCGAAATCTGGTTGACAGATGGGACGATGTAATAGCTTTCAGACAAAGAAAAGGGACAGTCATGTATTATTTTTTCGTGACGAGACATTTACTCTACATTGCCGACCGTAGTCTACCGGACTCTGCAATCCTTCCGCTGATAATTCAAGGCATGACTAATGAATTGCAAAGAGAGGTTCGTGTACACCGTACAACCTCCACGGATGACTTACTTGCTTGCCTTAATTGTGTGTCCAGCGATTGTCTGATTGATGGTCCCATCAAAAGGCATAGTACTCTACCACTGAGCATTGACGCACATGGTGAAACGGTAGAATACTTTAATACCGAGTCTGACCATTGTGAAACGATGGAAAAGGTATACCTTTTGAAATCAAATCCTTTATTTGTTAAAAATGATGGTAAATGGAAAAAGTGTGGACTCCCTGGTTGATAGCGGAGCATCCGTAAGCCTGGTAAATCAGGAAGTTGTCCAACCCAGCAAGGTGTATGAAGGAAGAATAGTTAGTGTTCAAAGCTATGATGAAAAAACTAGAAGGTTGCAACATTGGACAGAAGTAGAATTGGATTTGGTGGACATCATGTGAAAGTAGATGCCCTTGTCATGCCGGCTGTTGACTTTGTGTTTATTTTATGTAGACCTTATATGTAGCGATTGAAGATGAATATTTCTTGGAGAGACGAAGTGACCACTGACAGATCATTTACGCCTAATTTGTGTGGAATTGACAATTCACATCAAAGAGTTAGAAATGCTGATGAGATACTGACAAATTTTCCCGAACTTACTTGTGTTGAGACGTACCCGCTAGCAGCACATGTACTCGAGGTACCTTTTAAGCTTCGTGACGTCACAGTAGTGCGTAATAAGTCGTACAGTCTCTCCCACGAGAAAAAAAATCTGGCTAAAGGCCGAATTCCAGCAAATGCTGAATGCCAGTATTGTAAGGCTTTCAACATCCACCTTCGCGTCACCAATCACCATAGTACTAGAAGACGGTGGCTCATTTCACCGTTGCACAGATTACCAGCAGATAAATGACCAGACTGATTTGTTTCCTTTTTCCGTGCCACCGCGTATGCGTCGCTGCTCCCTCGGTACTCCGCCGCGTCCACGTAGATGGCGCCTTCTTCTCTGGCGTGGAGGTCCACGAGAGCCCTGGCCCTCGCCAACCTCCGCTCCTTGTTGTGCTCGGGGTTCACGTTCCTCGGGATCGGGCAGACCCTGAGCTTTCTGTTGATGCTATCCGGTATAGGTACGTCTTTCTGCTGCTCGCCTTCCCTCGGCTCGAGGCCAAGGTGGTACGCGGTGGTGGCTGTCGGGGCATCGACGGGTGCAACGAAGACCGCGGCGAGCGTCCGGACTCGAGAGGCGCACCGGGCGGAGGAGGTGGCCATCGCTTTGGCCATCTCCGACCCCGGATGCACTACAGTGTTGTGTGACTCTAGAACGGCAGTGAAGAACTACGCCAAGGGTAGGGTATGTAGCGAGGCTGCGCGCATACTGCGCAAGGCCGAAGACATCGGACGCACAAGCGCTGTGGTGATCAAGTGGTTTCCGGCCCACATAGGCAGTGACGTGTCGGAACGCGGGAACGTGGGAACGTGAACCACAACGAGACGGCCAACTCGGCCGCGCGAGGACTAACCAACCGTGCAGCTGCAAGCACGGCCGACTCGGAGTGTTGGTCGCGGTGCAGTGCCGAGGACAAGATGACCACCTTCAACGAAATAGGGAAGTGGTACAGACTTAACAGACAGACTATGCCGCCACCTCACCCGGGGCTTACTCGGAAGGAGGCAGTGTTATACAGGCAATTACAGACGGGGTCCCTGCTCACCCCGGTGCTAGCTAAACACGTGTGTCCGAGCGTGTACGCGAGTGACGTGTGTAGACTGTGCGCTAAGGAGAGAGCCACCGCGGCTCACATCCTTTGGGACTGTAGTATAAATCCACGAGAAGCCAGCGAGAAAACGACGATCCCGCCGCAGCTAGAGGCTGCAACGAGGAGATATGACCAAGATGCACAACTCAAGGCCGTCCAGCAGCTCTCGGCAGCTCTAGAGAGGCAGCGACCTCGCGAAACCGAGAAGAAGGGGGGCAGCACCCCGAGGAAAGGGGCGGCGGCCCTCTCGGATCCGCGGAAGTAGCGAGGAACCAAGACCTCGAGGAGCACAATGCACGAGATTGACGTAGTGACCGCGTCGCGGTAAAAGCTTGTCCTCCCTGCGTGGAGGGAGCCTAACCGACTCTGCAGGCATTTTCGCTAAAGTTGTTCTCTCTCTCTCTTTTTCCGTGCCCCGAATAGACGAGATCATCAATGAAACTGGAGAATCAAATTTTTTCTCTCGGATCTACCTCGGTAAAGGATACTGGCAGGTGCCAGTACAAAAGGATTGCAAGCAGTACACTGCTTTTGTAACACCTTTCGATGCGTATGAGTACAACCAGTTACCATTCGGTTGGAAGAATTCTTGAACTTGGTTTCAGAAAATGACGAATGGGATTCTTGACGAGTTCCTGGAAATGTTTTGTAACATATACATTGACGACCTCATCATATACTCACATACAAGAGAAGAACATGAAAAACACCTTTCGTGCGTGTTAGAAGCCCTGAGCAAGTCGTGTTGAAAAGAAAAGAAAGTGCAGCGATTCGGAAAGCTCAGCTTCATCGCGTGAGAGTGTTTTTGAGACAAAGTGCATTGTGCTGAAACATTTAAATGAGAAAATTCCAATATGCAGTGAAGCCCAACTTTGTTGCAGTTTAAGAATTTTTTTTTTCTAGTAGGCTTTGCCATTATGACAAGCCTTTTGCTTGGTATTGCTGTATATAATCAACAGAATCATTTGAAACAACAACAAAAAGGAACTCAATCTATTTGGCAAATTTTATCATTTTTCTTACCATCCTTAAATGGTTAAGTATGTTAGTTTGATTGCACTTTCTTCAGAGAGTGATACCTCGCCAAGTTTTCCAGAAGAAATGAACACCCAGCAAGACAAACTGCAATGCTGCTGACTAAGTTTATAACCTTGTTCATGCTTAGGTGAACACTTATGCAATGTACAGAGCAAATCAGTTCAGATAGAGAATTTGTGTAGTGCGTATGACCTACATATAAGAAATAAAATTTCCATACAGTCAAAACGTTAAAGCACTGCATTTTGAAGAAGTGCTTCAATCTCCTTTTCAAAAGATCATTTTCTTTTTTTACGTCTTTCCTGCAACTGCTCAGTTTGCGGAATGAGTCATTTATATTGCACTACTTAAAGGTAAGCAGCTTGAATAGAAATGTATCTGGCTGGGCGAGAAATATTAGAAGCGAAAACGGCGCCAGCCAAGGTTCAAAGGTTCCATATGTTTCGGGACCAGCTCAGTCCCTTCTTCAGGGGGTGACGAAGTGGCTGAAGAAACAACGTCCGTTAGACTCCTGTATTCTTTTTGTTGCGATTCCTCCTCTCCATAGCATCGCAAAGCCTGTGTGCGTACGTAGGGGGAAGCATTCCCAATGACCGATTGATGGCGCTACGAGTATTTTGAATGCACCATGACTCAACAAGCAAGAGCCTCCTTATTGGGTTGGGTTCGGTGTCGGTCACAAAGGTGCTGTTGAAATCAAGTGCATGATCGTGCTTTTCACAGTGTTTAGCGAGAGTGCTGCACTGGGCTACGAGTTTCCGTATGTAGATCTTGTGCTGGTGGATTCTGTCATAAATGTTATTGGTTCCACCGATGCAAGTGGCGGAGCACTTAGAGCACAATGCTTTGTAAACAATCCCCTGGCATTTTCCAAGGACGGACGGTTCTCCAGCCGTGGGAGCAACTGGGCAAGCGTTGATACTGGCTTGTGCGCAACCTTGACGCCTTCTTTCGGCAGCACCCTCGAAAGGCGTTCGCTAGTTTTGGGAACATATGGAATGCCGATGCAACAGGTTTTCTTCGTTTCCTTTGTCGCTGGCAAAAGGAAGAGCGAAAGGGGCGGACGACCCTGCCAGTGCCAAACCCAGTGGATGAAGCCTTTGGTGTAGCCATTTCTCCTTAGTTCTGCAGTTACGGGGCTTTCTTTTTTCTTCCGGTCCTCTGATGTTCAGATCGTTTTTTCATGGAAGCGTTGAAACCACCAATGCTTTGTGGGCTGCACAATGGTTGGAATTGAACTTCAAAGAGACTTGTACATAATGAATTACATGTAATTATATATGATCAACCACATTTATGGGTAAACTTGTAATTTAATAATTACTTCGTTTACTCTGTAATGCTCACTGTAATTCAATTACTTTTCTGAGTAATCAATTCCATGTAATCAGTTGAACTTTTGATGAAACGAGCTTCGACAGGCAACGCAGCTTTGAGCACTTAAATTTGGTGGGAACAACAGGGCACAAAGGGATGAAAACATGTACATAGGTTACCCCCTTCCCACAATCAGCATCTTGCACCTACGACTGAGTCACCCGAACATGGCAGGCTTACATTTGCACACTTCTCTTGAAAGTTCGACGTGTTATGATAAATTTATCTCCCTCTCTCCTGAAAGCACTTTCAGGCAGTTAGAACTGCTGCTCAATTCTACACTTCGCACAGTCCACGACTCCTCTTGATTTATAGAAAAGTTTTTGGCGGTACAGCTCATATGTGTCTATTGGTTTGACACTATGTGACCCATATACACCTATTTCTCGAATTGCAACACAGGAACGGTATTTCTAGGGCTGAATAATATTGAACATTACAATGAGTTACAGATTCAGTTGATTTTCAAGAAATGTGAACATTTTCTGTCATCCGTTACAATTAGTATTTCAGCCTAAAGGGCTAATGAGTGAAGGGCATTAAGAGGTCCACGAGATGTTGGCAATCAAATTAAAATAGCATTTCAATGGCCACTTGGGACATTCATGATCATCTAATACAATTTTTTCATTTTTCACTGGCCATGTTGGGAGCATTGTGCTTCACAGACAGCCTAATAGACTCGAGCATCGCAGCATTGAGTAACCACAATCTATTGAGCAAGGCGTTTCTACACTACCACACAACCGTTCCCTCCAGCACACACATTGAGAGTTTTCAGTGTCTGTGCAGATGTCCTCCCAAGAAAATGAGGGAAACTTACTGAATAAAATTTTTATAAATAATTCTTTGCAAAGATAAACAATGTGTGAAAGGCTGCAGAGAACACATTGATAGGGCCAGGCTAGCTCGTTCCTTTTGTTGCATTCCTGCTATGGTAATAAAATTAGGGAGGAAAGTACCATTAAAATAATTGATTACATCTTTTAAAGAAGTAATTGTAATCTGTTACTCTTTTTGTGTAAGGTGTACAAGTTTGACTGCAAATACTGGCAGGTGTGCATCAGCTTTCTATGCACAGAAGAAGTCATCCACTCATCATGTCACTGAACCAAAACATCCAGGAAGGACAAGGTGTCATCTTCCCAATCCATGGTGAACTGGATCACCTAGGGCATGGAGTTGAGATGGGCGAGGAAGCTGTCCACTTCTTCATGATGTAAAAGCAATCTTCAACATACCTGACAAATACCTTCGGCTTGTGAACAAAAGATGACAGCGCTGTCCCTTTGATATGCTCCATTGTGAGGTTCGCTGCACCTATCGCAGTTCCACTGGCTTGCTTGTATAACTCGCCCTTGGAGCTGAAGTAGTTTCCATTTAGATATAACACTACCAATCGGCAGTCTGTCGACTTCTTAACCTTGGCTAGAGCAGTTCTCGCTTCTAATATTTGGGTCATAGTGGTTTCCACACTTCTTTCTCGTGTAAAAAATCTCTGCACATCAGAGAAGACCAGGAGAAAAGAAGAAAGCACCATAGCTGCAGCGCTAAGGTGTCATCTGTTGGGTCTGGCATCGACAGGGTCGACCGCCCCTTCCCCTGCAGAATCCCCCTTTTGCTCGCGACAAAGTCAATTGGTTGCCTTGGCATTCCACATGTTTCTGAAATTAGAGAGTAGCTTTCAAGGGTGCTGGCAAAAGAAGGCATGAAGGTTGTGCACAAGCAAGCGTCAACTCTGACCCAGTTGCTACCGTGGCTGAAGGACCGTATATATCCAAGAGTAAATGCCAGGGGATTGTTTACAAAGTGTCACATTTTAACTGCCCCGCTACTTACATTGGTGAAACCAAGAGCTTTTCTGACAGAATCATATTATTACGATATTACCGGTAGATACCCGAGAGACGAGCCGCCGTGAGAACGACGACGAAGTGGGTCGGTGCCCTTGGCGCGAGTGAATGTCGGCCTGGCGCTCTGGCTCCAGTCTAGTGTAAATAGTCTGTAAATAGCCTCTTTTGTCTGTGTCTTTCTACACGTAACATTCTGGTGGAGGTCAGCGATCCCCGTCCTCGCTACGGAACTCCGGAGTGGTCGGTACGTCGAGCTTGTCACCATGCCTCCCGGTGACGAGCCCGCCTCTGCAACGGCTTCGGCTGGTCCGACTGCTCCCGTTGTCACGGTTGCCCAACATCGTGACCCTGGTGTGTTCTCTGGCCTGGAGGGACAGGACGTTGACGAATGGCTCAAGCTATATCAACATGCCAGCGCTAATAACAGGTGGGACCCAACCATTACGCTCGCCAATGTCATCTTTTATCTTGGCGGCACGCCACGCGTGTGGTACCAGACGCATGACGAAGAGATCAGCAGTTGGGACTCTTTCAAAGAAAAGCTACGGGCACTGTTCGGCGACCCCACTGGCCGCAAGGTTGCCGCGAGAAAGGCTCTTGCGTCTCGCGTTCAGACATCTACAGAGCCGTACGTTTCCTACATCTTCGACGTCTTGGCTCTATCCCGCAAAGCTGACGATGCTATGTCTGAATCAGATAAAGTGTCACATGTCCTAAAAGGCATCGCCGACGACGCTTTCAATTTGCTTGTTTTCGGCAATGTCACGACAACTGACGCCATCATTAAAGAATGCCGTCGCCTTGAACAAGCCAAGAGCCGTCGTATCACACACCACATCACGCGGCTACCCAACACCGCTGCTACGTCGACATGTGAGGGTCGATCGCGTCAGGCCACCACCTGTGACAAAGTCACCCGTATTGTTCGCCGCGAGCTTGAGGCCGCCTGTTCGCCAGCTTTCTCCACGACGCCTCCAGATCTGCCAGCAACCACGATTGCCATGATTCAGGCCGTAGTCCGACAAGAATTTGAGAACATGGGTCTGAACTCCATGTGTTCAACATCTCAACCCAGTGTTCCCCAGTTCTCCACTGGCCCTCCTCGTCCCCGACAGTCCTTTTCCGCCACATCTCGCCGCAACCGTCCGATTGGCGTACCCCTGATGACAGACCAATCTGCTTTCACTGCTGTCGCATCGGCCACGTCGCTCGTCACTGCCACAACCGATGGCCTCCGCCTCCTCGGACATACGCCGCCACTTACCACTTACTCCTGCACCTTTGGACCTTCTGTTCCCTATGCCACCCGCCGTGAACCCACTGCCGCTGATGCTCCTGCTCCGAACCTTCGCTACAGCTGCTCGCCCTCACCTCGACGCCGTCAGTCCCGTTCGCCCCAACCCCGCCACTTCTCTTCGCCGCCTATCACCTCCCGGGCCCAGCCAGAAAACTAGGCACTGCAGCTTCTGGAGGTGAAGCTGCGTTGTTGACACTGCCCTCAAATCCTCTGCTCACGTTAAACACGAACCAAAACCTTCTTGACGTTGACGTTGATGGATATCCTGTCACGGCACTCATCGACACAGGGGCACATCTTTCTATTATGAGTGCTGCCTTCCGACGACGACTGAACAAGCTCCTCACCCCAGCGTCGGCACGCGTTGTCCGCGTTGCGGATGGCGGTACTGTGCCTATCATCGGCATGTGTACGGCACGTGTTAGCATCGCCGGCCGCCACACTCCTGTCCTCTTCACCGTGATTGCTCATTGCCCCCACGACCTCATTCTCGGCCTCGATTTTCTCTCCGCGCATTCTGCTCTTATTGACTGCTCTGCCAGTACCCTTCGCCTTGAGTTACCGATTCTTGCAGAACCTTCTGACGCACCCCAGTGCCGCCTATGCCCCACTGGCTTTATTTGCCTGCCGCTAAAATCAATAGCCTTCCCCACCAGTCCCTGATGGCGAGTACCTCGTCACTCCTCTGCGCGACATTCCACTACAGTATGACGTTACCGTGCCTCACAGTATACTTAGTATTACTGCGAACCGCACTTTCATGCCTATCTTTAACTTTGGATTGGCGAAGCAAATTCTACCACAAGGTATTTGCCTTGCCAACGTTGATTGTCTCGACGACCATCACGTGCCAAATTTATCAACCGATCCTTGTTGCGAGCTTAGCAGGCCTCTCTTGCCAGCCTCGGCCGCCGATCCCAAGATACAGAAAATGGTTGCGACGGACCTGTCTTCTGCGCATGCTGAAGACCTTTATCGAGTATTATCGGCCTACAGAGATATTTTCGACTTCGACGATCGCCCTTTAGGCCAGACGCTCGCGGTCAAGCATCGGATTCTTACTGGCGACGCTACTCCTATTCACCGACGACCGTACCGAGTTTCTGCGTCGGAACGCCAAGTTATTCAAAGCGAAGTGAACAAAATGCTAGACAAAAACATCATTGAACCTTCTTCGAGTCCCTGGGCGTCACCTGTAGTGTTGGTTAAGAAGAAGGATGGCACGTGGCGCTTCTGTGTAGACTACCGTCATCTGAACAACATTACTAAGAAGGACGTCTACCCGCGCCCACGTATAGATGACGCCCTTGACTGCCTCCACGGTTCCAGCTATTTCTCTTCTATTGATCTTCGTTCTGGATCCAGGCAGATTGCTGTTGACGATAATGACAAGAATGACATATGGGAAGTTGAAGTCCAGGGCGGAGCTCTCACTGAGCACTGCGAGAAGCATGACCATGCAATTGATTTCGACGGCACCTCTCTGACCGACAACGAGACCTACCCGGGCAGAAGACCGTTGCTTAAGTCGTGGCACATTAAAAGTACTCACAGAAAATTAAATCAGTTGTTGGGGAGACTCCTTTCTGTGTGTGCCCATACTTGTCACGATGCTACGGAGAGGAGCAATCACAACACAAAGAACACAGGAGTTTAAAGGACGCTGTTTCTTCGGCCGCTTCAGTCACAACCCTGAAGAAGAGACCGAGCTGGTGCCGAAAAGCCGAGAACTTTTTAACCTTGGCTGAAGCATTTTTCACTTCTAATCTTATGCTACTGTATTGAAGAAAAAAGCACTTCGGAACTGGGAAAAAAAGGAAGGAAAGCCGACTGACCTGCCACAATTTCCAACAAAAAGTACACCATGCTACTTTGACATACTGTGTCCTCTGAATAATATTTGATTGCCATAACATGTGCTGCTTATGTGATCTTTGCTCTGCCACAAATGAGTACTCACCATTGTGATTAATGTGATTATGCTTTTTTAATACCATAAAGCAATTCTTCATGCTGACATCTGGTAGAGGGATTCAAATATAACTACCGGTACAAAGCCTCACCCTAAGACCTTTATTCCTGTGCTTACAGGAACAGTTTAAAAACTACTTGCGCTTTTATAAGATGTTTTAGTAGTTTTTGCATGTCCTCCATATCTTTGCAAAGCTTCTTCCAGATCTGACTTGCTGCTTTTATAGCCAATCATTTAATTCTCGCAATGCAATTAGCTTTCATCATTTGTTGTTCGTAGACCCTTTTCCTAATTTACAAGTGCACTTCCCTGCACAACTGCCCAACTAATGGGAGCACCAGTCATGTTTCAAACAGAGTGCTAGCTGCCCATGCTGAGACTTCTCTATTGCATGGTTTCATCACAAGAGCTACTACCACAATTTTTCATGCCGCAAAACAAGCAAACTTGGCTTGTATCTGATGGCTGGAAAAGTATCTGCCACGATTAGCTTGGGAAACTTCTTTTTGGGAAAACTAGCATTACGATTTTGATTTACGTTCGTTACTCTACATCTTTGTAACTTCTGCATATGCTACACACTCTGCTGCTTCAACATTCCTTCCCACTCTTCTTGGTTATCTCACAGCAATCGTTGCAAACAAGCCTCTGCATTGGCAATTAGTAAGAATTAAAATTTCCTATAACGCTCCCAATTGACATGACACATTCATACTAATTTGCCCTCCATACTCCACTGAATTTTGTCTTGATCTGTATTTTAGTTACCTTGCACTGGGCACAAATATCTGCTCTGAAAAAATTCTTTTCTCTGGACATTTATGACTTATTCTATTACTCTTAAGCTGCAGCTTTGCTGTTATAAAAAAGAATAAATAAAGAAAAGAAAAAGAAAGAAACACAAAGAAGAGTTGCTAACATGTATAATAGTCCCTCTGCCAAGACATCATAGTCTGTGGAAGGTGAAAAGCTGCACGAAAATGCGTATCAAGCAGGGGTCTCAAGGTGACCCTCTCATATAAAGACTGTCTTTTCTATGGCAAAGGAGACAGTTTTCGCTTCTAATGCACAGTCACTACAGCAGCACAGAAAGAAGCGATAAAGAAGTGATTCCATTAAGCTGACTAAACGACACAAGTGAGAATTCCTTATCAAACGAACTGTACGAGGTCATGAAAAAGAAGACATGGTTCTTTTCAACTGTATAATTATCGCGACTTGACACAGCTTAACAACATGGGGAGAAAAGTGCATGCCTGAGATTCCTCATGTCTGATGTGCAAGCAAGAACACCAGATAGGTTTGGTTTATACACTTTTGCAGTACTATCACTGTACAAGGGGTGCAATCTCATCTGGTCAAAGGCTTATGCTCTCAATGCATATGATGCTGACCCATCTGCTGAATGCTTCAGAGGTAGCAAATAAAAAGTGCACAAGACATACATGGGAGCTTGCAATTCTGCACAGTAAAAATTCCTGTGCTCCTGTGAACACCTTCTGGTACTTATAGTACACGTAAAATCACACACATTCCTAAGTACTTTGACACTCGTTTCCACTTAGAAGTGCTTCAACAGCAGCTAGTTTGCATGACATTACTTTATGGTGTATGGTCATTTCGTCTTTTAGGTTAGTGTTCCTGTGTGTACCACTTTTGCAGTGCAAGCACAACCATATAACATAAGGTCACGTTTCTACTACATCATTCCAAGGTTAGTAATATGGATCAGTTCAGATTCTGGTGTTCTTTTCTTGGTGATATAGCAGTGCTCAGTGTGTCAAAATGGAATAGAAACTAAAATGAAAAATGACAAAAAAAATTTTTTTGACCGGAATGAAAACATAACGAAGTGTTACCATTTTATTTCGAAGTGAAACCGAAATATTTTTTATCGGTTTTCAGTTCAACGGGAAAGTCAGGAATCTGGAACAACCGACATCAGCCAACGTCAGCATTAGCGCGTATCTGAGGCAAGGATAACACGAGCGATAGCCGGTCGAGCGCTTCACTAATCTAAGCCTGCCGCTCGATGCACTAGCAGAGTGGCATTGTAGCAAAACCCAGGGCATGCGTGCTGAAGAGCTCATCGTGTTGTTTTCTATGGTTACAACGCTTTGTTATCGAAGCTTTAACCTTCACCTAGGTTCCTTTTATTGGAACAGGGGTCACGCATTTCGGCGAGTATACTCAATGGTGTACTACTTCTGACAATGATAAAAATGATAACAATGATAAAAACATAGTATTATTTGTTCTCACTAATTGAATTATGATTTCTGAGATCATGCTCAGTGCCTTGACTCATGGCACTGAACATGATCTCAGAATTCGTAATTCAATTTGTGAGAACAATAAATACTATGTTTTTATCATGGCTGTGCTTAGAAAATCTTTGCATGCCAACAAAAACCATTATGAACCATTACAAATCATTCTTTTTTTTCCGTTCTGGACCAGCACTTGTATGGAACTTTTTTCAGTGGAACGAAACTAAAACCAGAACAAGAAACATTTCGTTTCGACACCCTGGTAGTGTTGCAGAGCAGAAAACTAACATAGCTGAAAATGCACCTCCTGAAAAAAAAAAAAGAAATTACAAAGAAAAAATAAATAGAAGAAAATTGAGAATGGGCAATGTGCACTGACCAATGGAACCAGCTATAGGAATCTCAAATAGAAATAGGCCTCAACAGAGAAGTGTCCCCCCCCAAAATAAGAGAACACTTTCACCCGCACATGGCACCATGTTCACACACCACGGACAGGCACCATCACAAACGGTCCCCGACTTCACACTTCAGCACGAAACCCATGGATGAAGGGCAGGCCTGTGCAAGTCCGCTTCTGGTATTGCACATAATCTTCACCAAAGAAGGTCAGAAGGGTGATCTCTTCTTCCTCAACCCTCGTCCTAAAGAACTTCCATGATGCAAGAGTATAGGCCACAGTGCAGACTGGGTTGACCAGGACAACCTAAAAACACGGAAGTAGCAGTTGCAACAGCCTGTTCATCCAGTCAAACATCAAACATTAATAGGCCTCACACGTGCGTGGTGTTGCCAGTTCAACATTATCCAAACAATGCAGAAGACAGGAGAAAAGAAGGTAGAAATAGCATGTTGTTCATACCTCAGTGCCTGTGCTGCACTGCTCATTTCGTCGGGTCTTAAAAAAATATAATTCGTGTTGCTGCAGCATTCATATGGGACGGATTACCAGCGAAGCTGTTTAGGCTGCATACATGGGCTGCACACATTACAAAATCATAATTTATTTTTAAGATGGCACCGCACTGTGCCGACACAAGCACCGCTGCGGTCACCGAACCTCCCATGCATATGCGGCAGCCGTGCCGGCATTTCCAATGCGCATGACGTTATAACTAAAGTGCAGGCTACATGCACAGGCGCCGTCGCCACACTCTTTCCCCCTCTCATTATTCGTCAAACAGGATTTAAAACAAAAAAAAAGTACATGAAGGCCAACTTGCTACACTAAGCGCACTTTCTAATATATATATATATATATATATATATTGCTACGGTGAAGTGAAGGAAGAAGTTGAATTGGACTAGAGGAAGACGAAGTCTGGCAGTTGCCTGAACGCCATATACACCATTTGTAAATATACGTTATTTTACACTCGTGGGCCTGCTTTCTTCCCGCAACAGTATATATATATATATATATATAGAGAGAGAGAAGGAGAGAGAGAGATTTTTTCTCTTCATCATCATCATCAGCCTGGTTACGCCCACTGCAGGGCAAAGGCCTCTCCCATACTTCTCCAACAACCCCGGTCATGTACTAATTCTGGCCATGTCGTCCCTGCAAACTTCTTAATCTCATCCGCCCACCTAACTTTCTGCCGCCCCCTGCTACGCTTCCCTTCCCTTGGAATCCAGTCCGTAACCCTTAATGACCATCGGTTATCTTCCCTCCTCATTACATGTCCTGCCCATGCCCATTTCTTTTTCTTGATTTCAACTAAGATGTCATTAACTCGCGTTTGTTCCCTCACCCAATCTGCTCTTTTCTTATCCCTTAACGTTACACCCATCATTCTTCTTTCCATAGCTCGTTGCGTCGTCCTCAATTTGAGTAGAACCCTTTTCGTAAGCCTCCAGGTTTCTGCCCCGTAGGTGAGTACTGGTAAGACACAGCTATTATACACTTTTCTCTTGAGGGATAATGGCAACCTGCTGTTCATGATCTGAGAATGCCTGCCAAACGCACCCCAGCCCATTCTTATTCTTCTGATTATTTCCGTCTCATGATCCGGATCTGCCGTCACTTCCTGCCCTAAGTAGATGTATTCCCTTACCACTTCCAGTGCCTCGCTACCTACTGTAAATTGCTGTTCTCTTCCGAGACTGTTAAACATTAGTTTTCTGCAGATTAATTTTTAGACCCACTCTTCTGTTTTGCCTCTCCAGGTCAGTGAGCATGCTTTGCAATTGGTCCCCTGAGTTACTAAGCAAGGCAATATGATCAGCGAATCGCAAGTTACTAAGGTACTCTCCATTAACTTTTATCCCCAATTCTTCCCAATCCAGGTCTCTGAATACCTCCTGTAAACACGCTGTGAATAGCATTATTGGAGAGATCGTATCTCCCTGGCTTAGCAGTATTCCTGTAAGGTCTAAATACCAAAATGACACATGCACGCAATTGACTTTTTTTCAGCTGATGCCGTCCGGTGTTGCTTCGTACGGGAACTACTGCTGCTTACCTGGTGCCACAACGTTGGATGAACGCACAAGAAGCCCGGAACGAGCATTTATGCACAGCGAACATTTCCTCATTTACGAGGCATTTTGCGTCTACTTTATGAAATCTCACACGACACAGATTCGATAGAGGCTTGTAGGGATCGTTCGCAATAATTTAATTAAATAAACACTTCCGCACTAAGACCGCAGCAGGAGAAGAAAAACGTGCCGAGCAGCGCAGCCGTCGTATAGCGCGCACCCAAAACCGGTGCGCTACAGCCAATGCGGCCAGTGGGCTGCACAGAGTTTCCTACACATTATTGTACGAAGCTGTATGGCTCGCTCTTGTTGAATGTCTTTCTCTGTGCTGTCACGGCGCAGTTGCAGAAAGTCGCTCCCATGGCGTCGTCCAGTGCGGCTGCGTCGCGAGAAAAGCGTCCCGCTCGAAACTATGCTGCACTCGCACTTTAATTTAGCGACGAGGACCCGAGTTATGATTCCGAAGATGACAGCAAAGCAGATTCAAGCCCTGCCGGCGACGATGTTTCGAGTAAGCATGGGACGTCCGCAGCTGTTCACCGGCGAGCTTCGTTTACGGCCTTGGGCAGTCTCCTTCCTATAGTGCACGCTCATGTGCCGATCTTATTGCACGGCCTGAGAGATTATCTTCGTGGTGCATACTCCGCTTGGTTATGACGTGCTCGGATCGGCAAAGTATATCTCGGGCCAGAACTACGGATCAACGCAAGACAGTTTACAACTGTGCGGGATTTCTTTCTACTGTTCTCTGCAGAGGTGATAAAGACAATCTGCAAAATGCAGACATATATGCTTGGATGCATAATCTTGTAGTCGACCAGCTACGCTGACAGCGATCTGTCCTGGAAGAGGTGCATGATTCTAGACGAACTAGTCAAGTATTGACTAGTTCAAGTGGCGTCCCCTTTCTTATGGATTAGGATTATGTTAGCGTTCTTCCAAGATTCCGGTACGCTCGAGGTCATGAGGCATTGCGTATACAGGGCGGCCAGTTCCTCTAGAACAATCTGCCCACCATCCTTCAACAAATCTGCTGTTACCTGATCCTCCCCAGCTGCCTTCCCCCTTTGCATATCTCCCAAGGCTTTCTTTACTTCTTCCGGCGTTACCTGTGGGATTTCGAATTCCTCTAGACTATTTTCTCTTCTATTATCGTTGTGGGTGCCACTGGTACTGTATAAATCTCTATAGAACTCCTCAGCCACTTGAACTATCTCATCCATATTAGTAATGATATTGCCGGCTTTGTCTCTTAACACACATCTGATTCTTGCCAATTCCTAGTTTCTTCTTCACTGCTTTTAGGCTTCCTCCGTTCCTGAGAGCATGTTCAATTCTATCCATATTATACTTCCTTATGTCAGCTGTCTTACGCTTGTTGATTAAGTTCGAAAGTTCTGCCAGTTCTATTCTAGCTGTAGGGTTAGAGGCTTTCATACATTGGCGTTTCTTGATCAGATCTTTTGTCTCTTGCAATAGTTTACTGGCATCCTGCCTAACGGAGTTACCACCGACTTCCATTGCACACTCCTTAATGATGCACAATGACGAATTTATCTGGATGTATTTGGACCCAAGATATTAAACTTATTTTTGGAAAGTGGCAGAATGCTTGAAGCTTGCTTCACCTCCGCCAAGGATCGGCCAGATATTGCACTATCTCTGAGATCAGCCCACACATTCCTGCCCAGGCGTTGCGATACGGATGTAAGCTGGCCAGGGTACCCCCCTGGGAATGCATTCTCGGTATTGCACTATCTCCAGGATTGATGCACACATTCCTGTTGCTTATACGGACATAAGCCGGCCAGGGTACCCTGGGAACGCATGCGAGGGATGCATACAGGGGCTAGGGGTAAAGAGCTCTGCTGTAAAAAAAATCTCAGTGACTTTCGACAGCGACACAATTAATTACCATTGAAGAAATGTAGCAACAGGCCATATTGCCACCACTGAGACACATCATATATGAGGCATGAAAGCAGCCAGGTTCCTTTCTCATGCTTCCCTATGAACATGCTAGGCGATCTAGTGGCACCACTGAAAAACCTATGCATGGCTTCCGAAATGCATGGTGCAGCTGTGTTGTGCTGCTTTACTTAAGGAACTTGCGTGATGTGGATTCAATTTCGCCCAGCCCCATAAGCATTTACATAAGCTTACGTAAAATTCTGTAAGCTCCTAGAAGTTGGC
This sequence comes from Dermacentor andersoni, assembly GCF_023375885.2. Classification (NCBI taxonomy): domain Eukaryota; kingdom Metazoa; phylum Arthropoda; class Arachnida; order Ixodida; family Ixodidae; genus Dermacentor; species Dermacentor andersoni. Next base: position 7,966,765 of record NC_092816.1, on the reverse strand, counting down.
ATACACACATTCACACTGCAATGTGAGTGAATCTCCCAAAGGATGCTAATCGCATCAAAAATTAAATGATAGGGTTTAACGTGCCAAAAGCGACACATGGGCTATGAAAGACGGCGTAGCAGGGTCTCCTGATTAATTTCAGCCACCTGGGGTTCTTTAACATGCACCTAATTGTAAGCGCTATTGCTTGGCACCCCTGCCTGCCATGGCCAGAAATTTAAACCAGCCAGCTGGTGCCCGGCATAGCCACAGAGCCACCACGGTTGGTGTTGTGTTGCATAATGAAGACAAACATCATAGTGCTGGCAAAAACCATGATGCTAACATTCCGCACCACTGCACTTAGCTATTCAACAGACCTCATTTGTGGCAAAGTTGCCTGCAGAATGAAATTCAATATTATCCTTAATGCCTCAATGGTGTTACCTCATTCTCTTTACAACTTTGCTGACTTGAACAAAAGAAAAAGAAAAATACAATGGGGAATCTGTCAAGGTACTTTATGACAACCTAAGAATTGAGTACAAGCTGTGCCTGCAAAACTGCACTGCACTGCACTGGCACTCTGTGGCTCTAAGCTGCTAGACCTGCTAGTTCCCGGGAGACACCAATAATGAAATAAATTTGCCTTCACCATGACATAACGAACATGGGCTAACATAGTGGGCTGGCTCATCTATACAGATTCGCTCAGTTGGCCAATGGTGTGCTTGTCAATGCATTGTTAAGTTGTCAATGATTATAGGCATGCCCTGTGCCTGTAACTATGGCAACGAAGTGAAACTCGTACCAAAGTCATTCCACTGTCATCCCTATGGAATCTGCATTGCTGGTCTCAAGTGCAATACTAACTACGAAGAGGGTGGCAAAAAGAAAAAAAAAATCACTACTGAACTTGCGCTAGCCATAAACTATGTGGCCAAATATTTAAGCATAGTACACACAAGTTTCCAAGCTGAAAATAAAATAAAAACTATTGACTGATTGACTGAATAAGCAAGGATGCAGGGCACATGCAGTGTCGTTATGATCTGATGTTCTATCAACCAAGCACTCAACGGTAAAATATAGCTAATATTATGCAAACAAACTTGTAAAGGCGGCACAGCGAACAGTAAAAGCATGTTAACTTTTCAAAAAGTGATAAAATAAAGCTATGATTAAGTTGCACAAACCTTCCTTTTAAGTACTTTTACTGTGTCAACAATCAGAAATGCTCCGCCCTTTTTTTCTGTCTGAATCTTTGTTCTTTAGCTTTAGTAAGATTAGATGAATATGGTTGTAGTCATGGATAAAATTGAGGAATAGTCTACGTGGTCAATTTTTGTGTGTGTGTACCTGCGTGCGCGTACGTGTGTGTGTGTGTTAAGCTAATTTTTTTTTGTGCAGCAGAAGCTAGAAGTGTGGCATGTCTCACAGCAAACAAGAAGCACGTTAAACATTCTGCTCATATTTTTTTTCCGTCTATAGTTCCCGCGATCGGACATCATCATGGCAAAGCATAAGGGATGTACTTTCAATTAATTGCCTTCGGTAACACTTTCACCTAAAATATTTCATGCGATGCATTGTATGTATTATCAACATTCACATATAGCGAAACCCCACTGATATGATTTTGAGGGGATGTCAGAAAAGAATGCATGATCTGGGTAAATGTAACGCCCAATAACACTTGTGGCTGAACTATTGATTAGACAAAAAGATACTCTCACACACCTTTATTTGAAGTTGAATCGGACGGCAACAAATTATTGACAACCCACTCAGTAGAAGTCATTATTGCAGCCCGGCGGTTAGGCTGAACATTAAACCCATTTTTTAGAGCGGTCATACCTGTGAATCACACTAAATGAAGTTTTATCATAAGAAGCCAACAAACACTGACACTGAGGACAATGTAGGGGAAATTACTTGTGCTTAATAAATGAAATAAAGAAATGATAAATTAATGGAAATGAAAGTGGATGAAAAAACAACTTGCCGCAGGTGGGGAACGATCCCACAACGTTTGCATTTCGCGTGCGATGCTCTACCGATTGAGCTACCGCGGCACCGTTTCCCCATTCACTTTCTTGGGTACTTATGTTTCCTAGTAAAGTCGAAGCCGACTATATCGAACCCGTTTACATCGAATTATTCTATATATCGAACGATTTCTGGTCACGGTATAGTTACAATGAGTATATATAGCAAAAATTACGCTTACATTGAACAAATATTGCAGTGACTCCCGATATATCGAACGTCAAGCGGCGGAAAAGTGCCCCAAGAAGTTGGCTTTCCCTCACAGTAGCGGGGAAACCCAGGCGGCGCGGCTTCATCCAACCGCTCTCCCTACCGTGACCGCGCTGCCTCGGGCTGTTTGGGCGAGCCGTCGACACTCCCCCTGTTGCGCATAGTGAAGTCTATCATCCTCCCTCTTTCTCTATCATCTTTCACTTCCCACTCCCTTTCCCCTGACGACGCTTCGCCGTGCTCCCTCACGGGTTGCAGAATCAAGCGTCCTTCCTTTCTTTGTTGTTGAATCCAATCGACACTCCCCAGCAAAAAATGATCCTGGCCCGCCTACAGCGCTTGTTCAGACAGCCAATCAGAGGCTCTTGTGCGCTCTTCGTGCAAGATGGCGAAAGTGGAAGTTGTCGGGCTGCTTCTCTGGTTTATCGTGTTTGCGCCTTGTGGGCCTTCTCCCGCAGTGTTGCCGTGATGAAGCGGCAGAATTCGCCTTTCGTCGTGAAGATCGAAATCATAAATCGCGTCGAACGCGATGTCCCCGCAGCGTGCAAGATTTCGAGGAGCACTCGGCACGATTAGGGCTAAAGTGGCCAGACTCGCAACCCGGTGCCCATGGCGCCCGACGCGTACGCACGGCCGTGTACGAGGCATTCTTCATACGTGCCGGTTTCCGCGTGCTCGGTGATGACTGTAAATTGTGATGAATGCGACGAAGCCGTTGCCGGTGTTGCCGAAGTCAAAATTTCCGGGACATTCGAATCAACGGTGGACGAGTTTTTGAGTGCAGATGATGGTGTCGCAACCACGGTAGAGCCCGGAAACGAAGACTACATTGCCGACATCGCACTGAGCACAAATGAAAGTAGTCACGTTGAGGAAAGCAACTACGGTCCTTTGCCCACATCCTCCGAAGTGATTGGTGCACTCGCATTAGTCCGGTGCTTCTGCGCGAATGCGGAAGGTTGCGGCCTCAGCTGCTCCGACTCCTTAGACAACGTGGGGAAGTGCGTGCGTCGCAGGCAGCGAAATTGCCCAAGCAGAAGAAAATGCAGGACTAATTTATGCGAAACTAAGCTAGTTTCCTCAATAAAGTGATTTTATAAATGGTATGTGCCTTTATGACATCCAATTATTTAGCAGGCTTATATCGAATTATGCTCTATATCGAACTGATAGGCGTTTTTTTGCGAGTTCGATATAGCCGGGTTTGACTGTAGAACCATGGAAGTGTTAGCCAGCGCAACCACTAACAGGCCTTGGCGGCAAATGTGGAATATCCTTTCTGCCGCAGGCGTCACGAGAACGCGATCTTTGTGGGTGATGGCAACCGGTCAATAAACCCACATATGCTGCCTGAAGGCACCAATGTTGGATTCGAGGCCGTTGTTATGTAATAAACGAGAAGAAAGGGTGTTAACCGAGGGGCCCGATTTTTATTAGTCGTATGATAAGAAGCCAACAAACACTGACACCAAAGACAACATAGGGAAAATTACTTGTGCTTAGGTTGTGGGATCGTTCCCCACCTGCAGCAAGTTGTTTTTTCGTCCACTTTCATTTCCATTAATTTATCGTTTATTTCATTTACTAAGCACAAGTAATTTCCCCTATGTTGTCCTTGGTGTCAGTGTTTGCTGGCTTCTTGTGATACAACTAATAAAAATCAGGCCCCTCGGTTAACGCCCTTTCTTCTCGTTTACTACATGAATTTTGTAATTTCCACATGGTGCTTGGGTAGAATCTTCTATAACAGCCTCTTTTCAAGTACTTGTAGCACTTTTTCAGTTTCTACACAGCATTGCATATTGAAGTTCACGACATAGTATCCGTGAAATTAGGTGTGAGGTGTCCATCTCCTCTCGGCTCTGGCCCTTATGAGCCATGTTGAAATTGTCAACAAGCAACAATTTGAGCATGACAATAGGGATCCTTCTTCACTGCACAGTAGGTTCTGTGAAGGGATTGTTTTCCGTGGCAACATGCAGCGGTGAGTGCACTTGTCACTGATGGTCGATGCTGTGTCAATGGTGCACCATAGCAAGTTTTGGACGTAACAATCATGCAATCAAACTAAATGGAACCTGTGCTTCTGAACATAACAGCAGGAAAAAAGTAACAAACAGGAACATATGATGCTGTATGTGATAGAATTACTGCTTTCCATCCTGTAAATGCACAACATAATTGGAAAGCTTGCCTCTCCAGGATCCATTAAATCTCTCTCCAATACGAAAACAGTGCTAGTCAGACGCGTGTGCATAAGAAAGATTGTTTTGCCATGTCTCCCTCAACTCGTTCATCCAAGTAATGCATGTGAAAGTAAAGCGATCAATCACAAACGTGGCTCCAGTTTCATATCTTGCATGCAGCAATGCAATGCACACCAGGCAACACACTTCTCAAAATCAAACTTGTATCGAAACAGCCTCAGTGTCAATGCATTTGCAAAAACAGATATCACAAGGAAAGGGGAGTACCTGGGTGCCGATGGACCACAGGAACCAGCCGACATAGGATGGGTGCCGACAGAGGGCATACACGCCATGGGTGACCAGCACGTGCCCTTGCTCTCGGTGGTTCTGTATGATGTGGTTGAAGTTGGTGCCTGCTGTCAGCATGGCTGCTTTACGCAATCCTTCACCGAGCACGCACATCGCAAGGCCCATGTAGCTGACCCACCATATCTGCTTCATGCCTAGAACAAAGCAATGAAAAATGGGAACACATGTAACAAATTAGGGACAAAGTGCCAAAACTCGGGAACAAATTTCGCCTCACCATAATACAATGGTTTAACAAGATTAAATGGCTACTGCATAAGAGTTGAAGCTTCTGAGGATGATCTTCCAGCTGTTCTCTACTACTTAAATTATTGGAATTGAACACTTACAGGCCTTCTTTATAACGAAAAAAAGGAAAAAGAGCGATAGCCATAAGATTGCATGTCTGAGGAAGGAGATGCACAATTTTGCCTCAACATTTGTGGCATTTCGTAGAATATTTGCATGACTTGATAAAATAGCTAATTTTGTCATACATGTTGCTGAACTGTTTAAAGGCACCAAATTTTGAGTTTTTATATTTTTATCCTTTAAGCTATGATCAAATAATTTGGTATTGTCCATATATTCCTAGTCTATGTGCTTACTGTGTTTCAGTATGGGGCAATATATATTTTTCACATTTGTTCTTTCTGCAATAGCTATGCAAAGCCAAGTAACTCTACTCATCACAGTGTGTTTCATTCCTTTGCTACAACTCGCTGCATGCACCAGTGATTTCTTCCTTAACACCAGCTGTTTATTCTAAAAATGTTGGTTGTCATCTGCAAACTAATTCACCATATGCACATGTAGAAGGTGTTACCTTTTGCTACCTCCACAACACTAATGTTACCAGATTCTCTCAGCTACAAAATATTCTCCAGAAGGTACCCCATAACTACTGAAAGTTTACTAGTTTGTTTGCTGGCACAGCAGAGTGGAATCCCATACTTCATGAAATTAAGTAATAAAGGAATGCCAAGATATCACAATATTACATATGCTTTCCTCTGCAAAGTATATATTGGTAGGGGCCTTCTAAAGGCAAGAGGGGGGGGTAAGGCGGGTAGGCAGAGCAACGACCCAGGTTGGGTTAGTGGCAAGGGTGTAGAATTGAAAAGAAAGGTGTCTGTTCAATGTTGGTGGAGGAATGTGCGGTAGCGCCATGTCAGCCGGTTGGCGTGTCACCGGGTGACACAAGGCCGGTGAACAGCACACCTTTCTTTTCAATTCTACAACCTCCTAACACACCCCCGGTCATTGCCATGCCCACCCGCATTATCCTCTCTTCCCTTTAGAAGGAGCCACTTATATATACTGTGCCGAGGAAAGCATATGTGATATGTTGGCATTCCTTTATTACTTAATTTCATGAAGTAAGGGATTCCAATGTGCCACGCCAGCAAACACAGCCATGCATTTTTTTATAGAAGGTGCCTGGACGACAGGGTTTTCTCGCCCATCCGCCTTACTCCCTCCCCTTTAGAAGAACCCTACCTATATATACTGCGCCGAGGAAAGCATATGTCACTTTGAGAGAGCCAAGTCCACTTGTCAAAACGTTGGCAAGTGGACTTTGTTCCTTGTTTTGCTCATCATCTTGAATTTCCATCTCCTGCCTTCTCAGTGTTTTTCCAACATATCACATAGAGCTTTTTAAAGATTCATTACTTAGTTTACATGACTCCCTATAATTAGTCTTTTCTCTGAGAGAGAGAGAGACAGAATAAACATTTTTATTTGGTGAATGCAGCTTTGGAGAGGCGTCCTCATTCCAGAATGCCTTGAGCTCGGGCTGTGTCCTGGGCTCTTGCAATCAGCCGTTGCTTATCCTCGAGGTCGGAGCTGGCCAAGGCTCTCTCCCAAAGCTCGTTAGTGGGGTAAGGGTTCGGAGGATTTAATGCTGCCGCTCTGCAACCAGCTACTATGTGCCTGAGGGACCTGGGCTCTGCGCAGAAGCAGCATTGCAGAGAGAATTGTGTAGGGGTTATGAGGTGATTTCTGGTTGGGTGGGGGAATGTATTAACCTGTAGAGCTCGGAGGAATCGCTCCTGCTCTCTAGGTAGTGACTTGTGTGGGGGTGCACATGTTCTGCGGGTTAGCTTGTAGTGTTGTGTGATGTCTTGGTACGAGATTAAAGGGTGCATGCTCTCGGGTTCAGATTCCTCGGCGTCGGATCGGTGGGTCAGATCTCGAGCCAAGTCGTTGGCGACCTCGTTGCCAGGAATGCCGTGATGAGCTGGCGCCCAGATGATCACGACTGATCTCGTTGGCGGCTTTTGATTGATGATCTGGAGTGTAGTGGTATGAATTCTGCCGCTAGCAAAGTTGCAGCACGCCTGTTGGGAGTCGGTCACTATGACTTCAGCCTCTGTTTGGAAGAGCGCGAGGGCTATGGCCGCTTCCTTGGCTTGGAGGGGATTGTTTCGTGTGAGCGAAATGCTGCTCCGATGTTCTTTGTTGACTATGGTGGCTGTTGTGGCTGTGCGTCTGGGATAAGAACCCACGTCCGTGTAGGCTGTAGAGGGTAAAGTCCCGTATCGCTTGTGTATGGCCAGGGCCCGGGCCTCCCTTCGCTCTGCGTGGTGCACTGGGTGCATGTTGCGAGGTAGAGGACGTACGGTGATGTTGCTCCGGATGGCATGGGGTAAGCTCAGTCTGAGGCGGCGGATGGCTCAGAGGGGCAGAGAGCCCCAGGCGTAAGAGAATGGACCTCCCCGCTTTTGTAACCGCCAGCCTTGTTCGCTGAGTAGATAAATGTGCCTCGATCAGCTCCTCGACCGTGTTGTGCACGCCTAATCGTAGTAGGCCTTCTGTGGGCGTACTGATTGGCAGGCCCATTGCCTGCTTATATGTCTTTCTGGTCATTGCGTTGATTTTCTTGAGTTCTGTCGCGTTGAGTAGTGCGTATGGAATAGCGTAAGTTATTCTAGACACAATGAAGGCTTGGACAAGCCGAAGCGTGTCCGCCTCCCCCATGCCTCTTGTCTTGGTTGTTATTCGCCGGATCATGTGGGTAACTTGGGCTGTTGTATTTTTAAGCTTGTGAATTAATATTGTATTGGTGCGATCCAAGTGGACAGCCATTTCCAATATCCTTACACTCTGAGATGGAACGATGGTGTGTCCCTCCAGTTGTATGTTGATAGTGGGCGAGTCGGATGCGTGCTTCTTTCGTGGTGGGAGCAGGAGTAGCTCCAACTTTTATGGTTTTGCAATAGTTTCTTTCTAGTTTAGTTCCGTAGTTTAGGTTTCAGTCTGTCTTCAGTCTGTAGTCGTTTTAGTGCAATTGTTTTGTAATCGTTTGTGTTGTAACGTGTGCACACGATGAATCAATTTTGTTCATGTAACATGTCCTGTTCCATTTTCATTAACCCTGCAAGGCACTTTGCATACAATTGTGTACACCAAGATAGTGCATTAACAACAAAAGCATTGATGAAAGTAATGATATTTAAAATGTGTTGTGTACATTTTGAAACACTTCTGATTGGAATAGTGCTTCAAGTTTGAATAAAAAGTGTGAAATGTTTTATTAAAGTGAGTAGGAAAGTAGATAATTGGGTGGTGTTGCTCAGTGTCAGAATGCCCGTATGTAGCAGGTTCACTTGTTTCATCGTTTTTCACAATGTTTAGAACCAGGCATTATTTTTAAGTGGCTCGATAGGTGCTTTTCAAGTTTCCTGGACATGAAACAGTTAATGCTATTATATTTGAGGTTCCTGTAGCAAGCTTTCGCATGGAGTCCACATTTTGTAAAGTTGACAAAACTCACTAAAGAACTGAAAATTCGTCATATATTCTGTAGCTGTATGCTCTTGATTCTGAAGATGCAAGAAATGTGGTGAAAGTAAGTTTTCAATCAACAGAATTAATCAGTGCCTGAAAGGATTAAGCAGCTTGCATTTTCTATTTCAGTACAGTGGGCACAGCATGAAGCAGACAAGACACATGCAGCACTGCCTGTCTTGTCTACTTCACGCTGTCATCTAACAAGCCCAACTTTCTGCACTTCTATTTCAGTGTTACTTTATCGTTTATCGTTTTTTATAGCGCTCGCTATAGTCTCTAGGCTTAGAATAACTTATACGTGCAGTGCACATGTTAACCACTATTGGCTGCATTTGATCAAATGTTTCCCTATGTGAAACTGCCACCTACAGGGGCATGTAGTTACGATGTGGTAGCAATCCAGACAGCTGTGACTAATGCACTGAAGAGCATCTTGTATGAAGCTTTCTCTGCTTGCTGCCATGGCACTAGAAACAGAAGCAGCTGTGCATAGGTAGCCAAAGGAACTACTTTGACAAAAACCTAGTCATTAGTTTGTAAGCTCGATAAATTACTCTTTACAAGTTCAGCCCTGATAGCATGCATGTTTTTTTTTTTTTTTTTTGTACGGGGAGGCTACTTATGATGGCTAGGGCATTAGTCTCAATGTGTTCGACAAAGGTTACATGGACTTACCAGGAGCAATGTATCTCTCAATGAGAAACTCCAACCAGCTGCATGCTGCTGCTACACCATATTCCCGACTATGGTTGAGCAGAAATGAGTCGAGAGTCAGTGACTTGGGATTCGTGACTGCTGTTACAAAGTACTCAGAGAAGTGGAAGCCGCTAAGCAGTGACAGGTACCAGCCAAATACCCGCCACGAGTCAGATCCATGGACACTAGTGAGGATTCCAAGCCCCGTCCCTGTGCCAAGCAATGCAGCTCTCCAAACAACCTTCAAGAAAAGAGAACAGCCCAGCATCAGAGTAAATTACCAAGAAAGTCGCTAACCTTAGCGAGTTTCTTGGTCATCGTTATTCATCATGCTTTTTTAGAGTCTTGCACGCTAACGATTGTGTTTGCAAAGAAACACATCACTATGCACCGCGGAAAGGTCTGAAATTTCAATGCGAACGCCATTTTCCCTTTCCCTTGTGGTGACTGCGCTCCATGCCGGATGGTGACGTACTGGTGTCCTGCACCTACGTATTGGTGTCCGCAATGTGACGTCGCACGTGGTGACACGCGACTTCAATTATTCAAGGCAACATCTGTTATTCATGTGATCTGTTGCTTGAATTGACGAATGGAAGTTTAGAGAAATAATAAAACACACAAACAGAATGTCTGCATGTTTTCTGTTTTACTTCGCACCGAAGCAAGAGAGATGTGCTTCCGCTTCGTCTGCTTGTTCCCATGGTCATGCAGTCACATGTGCAGATACCAAAACTATGCCATTTTCTACCGCGTTCCAGGGTGTGATCATGGTCTGCAATCTGCTTGTTCTGCCTCAGTATTCATGTAGCACTTAATTATACCACTAGTCATGTGCCCTTGTGCACAGCGCGCTAAATCGTGCGCTGTGGGAAACGAGACCATCACAACAGCCTGCGTGCAACACCATCAGCGGAAGCGCGCAGCGTCGAAAAAAAAAAAAAAGAAGCAAGGAGAAAAAAAATGAATGCGGGGCCCATGACGTATGTGTCACGCGATCCTCGAGGTCCGGTATGGGAGAACACAGGGAAGGAATTTCGCTTGCGGAGGCTAGACGATACTTAGCGACATTTGCGAGTCAGTGCAGATTCAAATTTACGTTGAAAGCAATTCCTACATGGTCATTTTCAAGCAAGTGTGGCTACTATCTTGCTATCTGGGGTTCTACGCACCAAAACCACAACACGATTATGAGGCACGCCGTAGTGGGGGATTCCGGATTAATTTTAGCCACCCGGGGTTCTTTAACGTGCACCCAATGCAAGGTACACGGGCGTTTCTGCATTTCGCTCCTGTCGAAATGCGGCCGCTGCTACCGGGATTCGATGGCACACTTTCGGGCTTAGCAGCGCAATGTCGTTCGGAAATTTCAAAGAACTTCCACGACGACGCAACTGTCCCTGCGACGTGGTCTGCTCCAGTGAGAGTGATGCTATGTTATGCACTTCAAGCAGTGACTGGCTGCTTTTTTTTTTTTTTTTTTTTTTTGAGCTCGAATCGTTCAGCAGAATTTAGCCAAGCATCAACTCTCGTAGTACTTCATGTGCTGTTAGAACATAATTAAATTAAATTGTAGGGGGCTAAGAGGGACGCCGTTGTGGGGGCTCCGCATCAACTTTCACTACCTGGGCACGTGCACCGAAATTTGCGCGGCACACGAGTGCTTTTACATTCCGCCCCCACCGAAATGCGGCTGCCGCTAATCGAACCCAGCGGTGGGTGCTGTCGGAGAAAGCGACAGCAACACACGTGAGACCTCGCAGGCAGAAGAAACCTCGTCGATATTGGGGCTGACTGGTTGCTGCATCAGTGCAATACACATTCGTACAGTGCCATTATCTTTCAGGCGCAACCGAGTGAAAGAATATTGATCCGAAAATGAGTGCGCAAGCGTCCATCCAGCATACCTTGTACGCATTTCCACGGGGTTTGTAAAATATGTACAGGACACCGTGAATACACGTGGAGTACACCGTTGCGAGCAACAGCCAGTAATCTTCGACAACATAGTAGAGCAGCTGACCTAAGGCACCAATAAGGGAGATGAGCACAACACTCGCCGCTAAACAGAAGCAGTAAAGGCTGATCCTCCCATTCGTGCTAAGCGCCATGATTGATGCGTTGCGGCCGCCAACCGCGTCTCCTGCTGCACGCTGGTTCATGAGCAGAAACTTTGAGAAAACCTAGTTAATGTGGTATAAATTAAACCAAAAAGCGTAATATAAGCATGTGTTAAACATGAATGAGATGCAATAACTTATTGCATGAAAAAAGCCGAAAGCGAAACTGCCTTAGCGTTCAGACAAAAAAGTAGGTTTGGCCACACTGAGGGCACGTCATAGGCGGAAATCAGCCGACGCAACTTCCTACATTTGGCATGGAGCAATTGCATGGAGCTTGTGCTTGGTGGCGGGTACTTGCGCTTAAGTTTTGTTTGTTTTTTTCATCGTTGTGGATGTTGTGCGTACGCATACAAAGAGTGCTTAGCGGCATGACTCACAGTTAGGAGCCCTCTTGGCGACACTTTGCACGTTGCTGCGCCCTTCCTGGGTGTCCTATATGGATATTAGCCCGGCGTGACACTTCGAAAGTAAGTTCTACCAAACTTTTTGGAGTCCGTCTGCCTTTCCGTTTGCTGTCCGTTGGCGCTTGTGTGTCTTGGTCCCACAGATAAAGCCCCTTCGCCGCGACTGCTGTGGTTTAGTTATAGTTTGACGCTCTCGCAACCTAATAAGAGCAATACTGAAATATTCATCTCTGCGCTTTCTTTGTTTTGTTACTCATTCGCGTTTGCCGTGGCATGCGCCTTTGCGATACTGAAGGCAGTTCTGCGAGTTTGCGGAGTATATGAGACAGATCCGCGAGCTGTGTGACCAGTTTGGCTTCTAAACAAGAACTAATTGCAGCGTCTGTTTGACCGGTACTCGCTCCTGTCGAAGTATTTTTTTGCTTGGCCGAGTAAACAAATGAGTCGCAGTGCACTGTTCTCGTACCACATTATCGCCGGACGCGTCGAAAAGCGCATATCTTCGCCCTCCTCCGCATTTTTGACCGTTCATAACCGTCAGTTCTACGTTTGAAGCAGTGTAGCGATGTTTTCTAGCCGCAGAAACTTCCGCCAAATACAGCAAGGTTTTCTTCGTAAATGACCAAAGCAGCGAGGCCGTCAATTTCTCCGGAATAATAGCAGCAACAAAGGTACGTGCAAAAAAAAAAAAAAAAAAAAGACACTGACATGTTGCACGCGAGTGGTGCTTTTCAAACTAGTTTGTGCGAACTACACCTCGCCAAGAGTGGTCACGCGGTTCTTGATTTTGCCCGAGCAGTTTGCTAACTTCGTGGGCAGATGCGGGGCGGTGGCCGCTGAAGTGTTGTGCCGTCACTCGACGCCTCATCCTCATCGCGTCGCGGGGCCTATGCTGTAGAGCCGAACACCATCCGATCAGAGGGGCGGGGGGGGGGGGGGGGGGGGGGAAGGCGCCCGCGCCTTGTGTCCCGTGATTTCGCCTGTCGTGTCGTCTTACCGCACTTTCCGGTGCGCAGCGGGCAGGGGCCGCTGTTTCACTTCGTTTCACACGAAACCATCGCCTGGACTCGGTGACCGAGTGTAGCTTTACCATTGTGTCGGAGCGCGGAATTTCGCCGTTCTTCGCCACAGGTGTGGAAGTAAGCGCAGATGGTGTGGCATTCGCCTTTTATGAAGCAGTGCACGTCTCTTCCATTACAGAGCCAACGCGCGAAAAACCCGTACGGAAAAACATTATTTTCTGGCTTATGGCGTGCGTCAAGGAATCTTACATCGTCAGCTGTTTCACCTATGTTATCTAGAAAAACATTTTATATATATATATATATATATATATATATATATATATATATATATATATATATATATATATATATATATATTCTATTGTAAGCCTTTCATCAAATACTTAATCTCGATTATAATCGCTCGTGTCGATTTCAATGCGAGACATGAATTCAGTAAACGCTACATCTTAAAATTACATAATTGTTTGAAATAGGCTTTGGAATGAACTCCAGTAAGGTGTCATTTTAAAAACAAACATTTTCCTGATCACTGCCAGAACTGTAGATGTGTTGCAGTTGCATTCGTAGTTAATACTGAGCTGGACTGTTGAAAGATGCAGTCACAGATTCAAAAAGAGCACTAATCGAATACGCCGCGTATTTTCAAGGCGTATTTCTCGAAAGTGGTGCAAGGCGCGAGATTGCTGGCGAACGATGGGCATGCTTTGCGTGCTGCACGGTTTCAGCTTTGCATTACGACATGCCCCTGAATTGTTGCTTAAAAACCTAATCAGGGAACTTTAGTTAACTACGTGCTTGATGAGTGGAATTGTTCGCGCACGTAATGTCCACCTAGCGTAAAACGAGCAGCATTCGCACAACTGCGCATGTACTCCTGTATGTGAGTGGCGATTTTTTCGTCCGTGGTAAATGTAATTAAAGGGTTACTTTGTGAGCCGTTAGCGTTGCCTGCTCCAGAAAGAATGAATTATGTTGAGACACGTATCATTCACGCCTATTTCGCACGTGATTGAAAACGGCTCGGCTGTAGGAGCTCCTGAAGTCTGCAGTTCTCCGCAAGTCAAAAAACAGAAAGCAGACTTCGGCAACCTTGATGAATAAGACCGATTTCCGGCGAATCATGTGCACCTTAAAGAGCCCCACGTGGTGTCAGAATTGATCCTCAGTCTCCCCACTACGGCGTGCCTTATGATTATTACAGTGCAGCTCCTGCGTTGAGCGTCGTCGGCGTAACCGAGCGAACGCTCACAGCGAGGCTTGTAGAAACAGTCGGAACTGGTTTTGGCGAGGTTTTCCGAATCTGACCGCTGTGATGTGTGCGGTCACTTGCAGAACAGGAAGGACTGGGCCAGAAAGTGATGTCTTTGCCAGTGAACGGGCAGTGTCATTAAAAAACAAACCTTTATGACCGGGTACACAAAACAAATGAACACGTTGCACATGGGCAGGAACTAGCAAGTGAAAAATTTAAGATGGGCGAATCACTACTAGCGCTAAGGGAAAAGCACACAGATAGTGAATACCAGCTGTTGTAATCGTTTGGTCTAATTTACGTCAAGTTAGAACTACTGCTATAAACACCGCCAGAAAAATAGGCACAAAATCAGGCAGCCTTAAAGGGACATTAAAGTACTAAGTCAAGCTAAAGTGATAGATTAGTACATGAGAATCTCTAAGGCTTCAATATTATCGCGAACAGGGCCTTAATAATCGAGAAACTGAGGTAAATGCAGGACATGATTCATGCAGGACAGGATTCAAGCACTTGCCAGATGACGAAAGCACTCCTCAGTTAAATTCTGTCACTAGTACTCAACTAATTGTTGCAAAAAACATCATTGTATTGTAAGACAAAATAAAATGCTACTTATTCAGTTCTATTTCATTTTTAGAAGAAAGAACTATTTGGAATTACACTTTACAAAGACGCGGGTGGTCGAAAGGTTTCGTTTTCGCTCGACTTCGCGCCGCCCATGCTTTCGCGTACCAGCAGTTATCGCGTAGTGCTGCGCTGGGTTTGCTGGCACGCGAAACTCGTACAAACTGCATGTAGCAGACAATTCAACTTCCGCGTGATGTTGCGGGATGCCCGAACGGTCTACGCCACTTGACCAAAAAAAAGCAGGTGCAGCGGCGAATCCGCCTCTCTGTCGTGGCTCGGTGCCGCCGTCTGTCTGGCGCCGTTTTACTCACCGACGGCAGCAAAGGGTGGTGATGGCGTATGCAACGTCACCACTTCCCGGTTGGGTGGCGGGAGATTTGAATGTCAGAAAAAGGTATTCGGACCCTTCAGATGCAATTATCTCGTAAACCAAGTCCATTCTTGGCAAAAGGTTCATACTGAACCTTTTTCATGCTCCCAAGAGTGTTTTCTTGTAAACAATTCCTCACTTCTAAGTTAACTTTTTCCCTTCTGTGGTATTGTTTCCACTTGCGTGTATGCATCATTCACGACGACACCTTGAGTTAATCGTGCATTACAACCAGTAGGATTGTAATAACGATCTTGGGTGCGGGGTGTAAGGTCGTTGTGAATGTTCGGCTTGGTGAAGCTCATTTGTGCATTCTTTTTCTTTGCTTAAGTGCGTGCTTGCTCGACTTCTCTGGGGTCCACTCTGTTTTTGTGTATGCTTTGCATTGTGATGTGCTGTTGGCTCGCAACCGGGCCGCTTCCAGAGAGCGCCTGCTTTGGGAAGGCGGTGGCCGGACGCTGTTCGGCGGAAAAGGGAGCGGCAGGGGTTCTCGCGCACTGGTTCTGGCGAGCGCCATAAATCGCGCAGCGAGCTGCTGTAGCGGCATCTGGAGAAGGGAGTAATTGGGGAGTGTTGGGTCGGGCCAAGGCGGCGCGGGCGGCTCGGGTGGTCCGAGCGGCGGCCGCCGCCGGTGCCAGTTACGCAGCCCGGACACATGGTCCCGCGGCTGGGGGTGAGAATGTGCGCGGCTGAGCGGGCAGTGTGAGCTGAGGCCTGAGAGTCGACGGACCGTTCTCGTCAGGTGCCCGATCGGAGCGACGGACTGCTCCGAGGCCTTGCTCAGCCGCATTCGTAAATGTGAACCCGTTTTCCTTGTTTGCTATATGCTCATTGTAACCGTTACTATGGGCCTGTAAATAAATCAGTTCGAATTATTGACATCCAGCGTCGTTAGTCCCGGGATACCGAAGCAGAGAGCAGGGCATCGACTCGGGAAGAGCCGAGAGCGAACAAAAACCACGAAGACGGAAGAACCCGGCGGAGGAAGGAAGAAACACTTTACTGAAAGCCTAAGCACAAACGTAGCGCCTCTCGTTTTAACTAGCGGCCGAAGCTTGTATGATGGAACACCTGAGAATAAAACACAGCCAAAATCTAAAACCGCATGAACGTACATTTTATATACCATCAAGAGGGATTTTCTTCGCATTCCTGTTCTTCGACTGCTCAACTTGCGCAAAATGCCCATTGTACGAGCTCCTTTTGTCGCAGTATATACAATATGCGGCCGCCAGTTAAGATTTCCGTTATAGATAACTCCAAGGTACTTGAGCGACTCTACTTATGGGATATCTTAGAGATGATATTTAAGCGATATGTTGTCAGGATTGGGGCTCAATGCCGTCGTCCAACTTATCCACGCTGAGGACATTGATGAAGGGAAGGACTGCTTCTCATCGAGAACGAGGAATACGGGTTTATTTACTGTATTTACATGCAGTTCATCAGTCTAGCATGACTGCGAGAGAAAGTACGTCAGTCTAACACGACTGCTTGAGAGAGTGTCTCAGTCCAACATGACTGCTTAAGAAAAGTGTATCGAGCATCCGCACAACAGCCGTTTATAAACACTCGCCCCTCCCCCGATTCCAAGGTGGAGGAAACGTTCGTCCAGTCATCGTAAACACTCCGCGGGACGGTTTACACACACACACACGCGCACGCACACACACGCACACACACACAGGTTCTCGGCCCGAAACTGACATCACACGAATTTTGTAGAACTCGGAGCGGACCGTCGCAGTGCGCCCGGGTAGCCATTGTCTTGCGTCTTGGTCGGCGCGTGGGAAGAGCTCTCCGACGACGTTCCCGCGGCAACTCCCCCACTCATAGATTAGGTCCGCTTTGGTGGGTTCGGTAACATTAGTTGGCCCGCCGAACTCATTTAGTCACAACGGCGACGAGGCTAGAGCGTAACGGTGGCGGTTTCAGAACAAAGCCTGCTTCGTCAAACGCATCCTAGCTGAAGCGACAGTGTGGAGGACGCGCGTATTGTTCCCGACACAAAGTCGACTTAGTCACGCCGTGGCTAGAGGTTGGCGGCGGCGCTCCAGGAAAGTTGCTGCCACTGTCGCAACTGGCCGACAAAACTTGTACTGCAGCTGGCCGTTCTTAGCAATGTATATACAGGGTCTTTAACGGGAAAAACAAGGATAGCACACTTATCAGCATTCAGGCTTAAGTGTAAGCTATCCAGCCAGCGTTCTAGTTCCCTTAGATACGACTGCAGAATTGGCTCAAGGGAAAAAATGGTCACTAGCCATAGCAAGAAAGGTAATGTTGACAACATAAACATAGGTACTGACACCTCGGTGAACGGTGATTCTGCTCAGTAAATTTATTAAACAATACTGGTATAAGTACCGATCCCTGAGGCACACCTCTTGTTTGCTTGTGTTTACTAGAAGAATAGCCGCTTCGAAAACAATAGAATTCCCATTCTACTGACGGCGGCTACCGACAGCGGGGTCAGCTCTGGGATCAAGAGGCGCCTGCTCGGGTAAAGACCGCTGTCGACAAGCATCCTCTCACCTCGGTTTTTTCAGTGAAACCAAAGTGCGGAAGTGAGTGTGTGAACCCTCCCGCTCAAAGGCGGGTCGACCACGATGACTTTGGACGCTCCCATTGGTCAGAAGGTTGAACGGCCGTTTCCCCTCACCTAGAGGTCTAGGAAGGACAGTGTTTTTAAGCAGCCGTTGTGGGCTGTTCACTGTGCTGGTCAGTGAGCAGGGCGGCTGAATTAGCCGAGGAGTACGCAACGCGTAGAAAGCTGAACGCCGAGGACGGAAATTGGCACGGTCGAAATGGACCGTGGAAACCATTTCCGTTCAAAAAGGGTTCGCAGACTAGACGACCGGAGCCTGTAGACGTGGAGGAAAAGTCCTCAGAAAAGAACGAGAAGTCGAACGGGGAAACCGGGCAAAAAGAGCATAAAAGAAAATTCGAATCTTTTAGACCGATCCGCTGCAGTGCCAGAAACTCGGACATATCGCTGTAAACTGTGGGAAGCCTAGCGTAGTTTTCTCGTTCGTGGATGAAAAAGACGAGAATATGGAACTTTTAAGCCCATATCTTCACGACCTGCAAGTTAACGGCAAACCATGCCGCCAGTGATAGTGCTGCCACTATGGACATTGTTTGTACATCCGTCTTACGTGACGGTAGGTGACTTCACGGGTGAAGTATCATGGATCAAACAGGTTGTAGAAGAACACAGCGTGTGTCTCCCCGTGGACAAAGTCAAAATCAGTGGACCGTTCGGGGAGCTCATGACCGAGGCTGCAGTTTCCAAATTTTTGTCGGTGCAGTACCCTTACATTTTTTCGAATCGGTCGGATCAGTTACTGCGTGACAACGGGCTTAAACTGTGAGAGAACGTAGTACAGGCGTTGAAGCGAGACCAAGCTCGTAAAATCGCGTCGATTTCGGCTGAAAATGCTAAAGCTACTCCAGCGGAAGTAGCAAAAGAGGTAACTTCAGTAACCGAATGCGAACTAGGCTTGAGGGACGAAAAAAACTGTTGAGAAAACCCTGTCAGCTGACCAGCTCAATGAGAGCGTATCACTAGGGTGTCAAAGTTCACGCCTGAAGGAAGGGCCAGCTGACGCACTCGCAAGCGACACAGGGTCGCTACTATCGCCGGCCTCAAAGAACTCTGATCAGCTCTTACGTGTGGACAGAGAGTCACTGGTAGCCGAGCAAAAGAATGATGACAGCTTAGCTAAATTGCATCACACAGCTAAAGAAGGTATTGCTAGGTGCAACATGATGATACAAGAGAGAGGAGGATTGTTGTATCGGCACTACACAGACAAAAAGGGTAGGATTCTAGATCAGTTAGTGGTACCTACTAAGTACAGGGAGGACCTTTTGAGTCTCTGTCATGGGAATGGGTAGTCTGGCCCCCTAGGCATAAACAAATGAAAGGAAAGATTGCTTATGGAATACTGCTGGCCTGGCTGTTTCAGAGACGTAGAAAACTTTGTAGGATCATGCGACGCCTGCCAGCGCTCGGGTAAACCAGGAGAAACCTGGAAAGCTCCACTAAAAGTAGTGCCCTTAATTTTAGAACCTATCAGACGACTTGATAGATACGGTAGGGCCTCTACCAAAGACAAAGTCGGGTTACAAGTACTTGTTCACCATTGCTGTGTCCGGCTACAGAGTTTCCGGAAGCAATCCCTCTGAAAGAGCTCAGCTCTATCGAACTAGTAGACGCGCTTTTGACAGTATTCGCACGAGTTGGGTTTCCAGCCGAAATTCAGGCGGGTCAAGGGTCAGTATTCACCAGCTCACTAACTTTCATATTCTTACAAAAGTGGGGGGGTAAAGTTGATACACAGTTCCGTCTATCACCCTCAGTCAAATAGTGTAGAGAGGTGGCATTCAGTGCTTAAGCGAGTTTTGAGGGCGCTATGTTACGAGCACAAGGAGGACTGGAAGGATTGTCTTCCGGCCACTTTACTTTGCGAACGGTTCCTCATGAGGCTACAGGGTTCTCGCCAGCAGAACTAGTGTATGGGAGGACACTCCGTTCTCCACTGAGAATGTTAAGAGAGATGTGGGAGGAAAGAGGAGAGATTCCAACAGTGGTAGAATACGTGCTAAATCTGCTGGAACGGCTAAGCGCAACCCAAGAACTAGTCGGAAAGAACATGGGAGTACCTCAAAAGAACGCCAAGTTCTATTACGACAAGAATGCGAGGCTTCGTACGTTTAACGCCGGAGACCAGGTAATGATCCTCAAACCTTCAAGAAAGAACAAGCTTGAAGTTCACTGGGAAGGACCCGCTAAAGTGTTGCGCAAACTTTCAGATACTAACTATGCTCTGAAAATGCCCGGTCGCAGAAAGGAGGTGGGGATATACCACTGCAATTTGATGAAGCCATACTTTATCTAACTTACTTTAACTTTACCATCAACGAGCAGGATGACACTAGCACCGAGTTTAATGAGTACAAAGGGACTTTCAACTCTGAAATAAGCCTGGAAGAAGTGGTAAAACATTCGATAAGCTCGCACGCTCTCAGACCCGAGCAGCTAGATGAGCTAAGAGGGCTGTTAGGGGAATTTCTCGGCAGATTCAGCGATCAGCCAGGTAAAACCGAACTAATAACGCATGAAATAGAGCTGACATCAAGCGAACCCGTAAGGTTAAAGCCTTACAGGGTGTCTCCACGACAGAGAGGAATTATGGAGGCAGAGATACAGCGCATGCTAGAGTTGGGAGTTATTGAGCTCGCTGAGAGTGACTACACGTCACAGCTAATACTTGTAGAAACCCCTAATAAGGACCCTCGTCCGTGTGTTGACTACAGGAAGTTAAATGCCATCACTAGGGATCAGCTGTACGATACCTAACATTGAGGAACGAATCGAACGAATTAGCGCTGATAAATACATTTCAACTATAGATCTCGTGCGGGGATACTGGCAAGTTTCCCTTTCAGAAAGTGCCAGCCGCTATGCCTTATTATCTCGCCTGTAGGCACTTTTCGCCCTCTCGCACTCAGCTTCGGGCTGAAGAACGCGCCGTTTAGCTTCTCTAAGTTAGTGGATATTGTCCTAAAAGACTTGCAGGAGTTCGCCTTGCCATATCTTTATGATGTAGCAATTTTTTTCGGACAGCTGGGAACAACACGTATCGCACCTCAAACAGGCGTTCTCACGGTTGAGGGAAGCCGGCTTGACGATGAAGGCGGAAAAGTGTAGATTTGGCTGTTCGCAGGTTACTTATCTTGGCCATGTTGTCGGCCAGGGCACGAGACGGCCGGCCGAGCTGAAAATAGCTACGATTGGAGATTTTTCACAGCCGCGCACGAAAACAAACATTCGTTCATTTTTGGGTCTTGTGGGGTACTATCAAAGGTGCATTCCGAGTTACTCAATAGCAAGTCCTTTAACGGACGCCCCCCGCAAGGGAGCACCGAATAGCGTGCACTGGGATAAGGACAAAGAGAACGCTTCCCAAGGTTTGAAAACGCTATTGGTTTCTTGTCCTGTGCTTCACGCCCCGGTCTACACAAAGGAATTCATAGTTGAGTGCGACGCAAGCGACAGGGGTATGGGCGTGGTACTTAGGTCGGCGACGATAATAAGGAACATCCTATCCTCTATGCCAGCCGTACTGTTAGAGAGGAAGCCTACAGCGCTTCAGAGAAGGAATGTGCTTGTTTAGTTTGTGCAGCCCAGAAGTTGTGTTACTTGTACGGAGCGAGGTTCATCTTCGAGACCGACCACTGTCCTCTGACGTGGCTCAATACAATGTCACACAGAAATGGCCGCTTGCTCCGATGGAGCCTCACTCTCCAAGAGTACAACTTCTCCATAAGATATAAGAAGGGAAAGTTGCATAGCAATGCGGATGGTTTGAGCAGGATAATTTAAATTCTGCGTTTAAGGATCCCGCTTAAATTTTGTTGTTGTGATTGTTAATATTGTTAAGCCAATAAAATCCCCTCTCATTTAGCAGGACTCCATCCATGATTGTTCAATTCGTCAGCACGAAATTCCTCCAAAAATTGGCGTAGCGAAATGCAGAATTTTTTTTGTTTCTTCTTTTTTTAATTGCGACAGCGTGCCTTCTGGCATAAAGAAATATTTAAACATGTAGATACACTCCGGATTCGCGGAGGAAGTCCAGCAATGTCCGGTGGTGGGGCCCCAAGATCCAACTTTCTACATCTGGCGGTCGACCTGGGGGTGGTCCACATCGAAGCAGGTGTTTCTGGCGGAGGGCATGTAGAGAAGGGCAAGTCCAGAGGAGGTGCCCAGTGTCCACCTCGCAGACAGGAGCGGGACAGAAGGGGCAGGAATCGCTGATGGAGGCACGGTACTGTGCCGACCACGACCAGGTTATCGCAGGGGTGAGGGCGACACGGAGGCGTAAACTTCGTAACAAGACCTCTTCCCAGCGCGCTAGGCCGCCAGGGAGGTCGGTGCCACACGGTGGGAGAAGTGCTCGCGTGGCGCGCCGAAGGTGTTCTTTTTCTGCGAGGAGCCTTGTCTCCATAGAGGTGGGGGCCAGTTGAAGTGGATGCGAAGGTTTGTTATGGCTCGCTGCATCCACTAAGGCTTGTGTGGGATGCGCATTGCGACGTATCCATTGTACACGTACTGTAACGGAAAATTTCCCCACTGTGTCCTGAATGTCCTGTGCCAAAACGTCGGAATTCAGAACACGCCGCAGAGAACGGATGGCAGCTGAGGAATCGGTGAAGATATCAATGTGTCTACTAGACGGCGGAAGCAGCGGACAGAGGATGGATATTGCTTCTCGGATTGCCAAGAGCTCCGCCTGCGTCGACGGCCAGGCAGGGGAGCAAGCATACGAGCAGGTTACGATTTCTTACAATACTTCAGGACAAGCGATAGCCGTGGTGACGTGATCACTCACACTAGCGTCGACATACGCTGCATGTCTGCACTCGTAGCTGATGAGCTATTTGCTATTATACTCGACTCTCTAAGGTGGCCAATGGATCGTGTATGTATGCGAGTCAGAGGTCGATTGTCCGTAACTTGCTGATAAAGCCATGGTGGTCGTGGCGAGCAGGAATCGCAGGGCATCACTGAACCGTCTGCCATATACTTCTCAAGAGCTGCAGCTTCAGGGATAGTATGGCACTTTGCGGAACGAGCTTGGCGACGCTGGTGGACCAGTTCGTCTAGCGTATTTAATTGCGCTTCGGCCTGGAGTGCGTGGATGGGCCTAATTTGTGGGAGGCCCGTAATAACCCGCATTGCTGCTCGATTGATAGATTCCAAGCGGTCCCACTCTGCTCGTGTCATGTGGTGAAACTGGGCTTGGTATATCAATTTTGGCTGTAGCACAGTACGTATGAGGAGGTGAGCAATGGTGGTTGTGGCACCACCTGAGTTTTGAGAAATCCTACGGATGAGGTGCAGCATTTGGTATGTCTTCTGACGTGCTGTGCGAATCCAGGGGCCGGCGGAGCCGGAATCGTACAAGTCCAGGCCGAGGACTCGGAGTGAGTTGACGATTGGAATTCTGTTTCCGTGCAAGAGAAGGACGATAGGGGTGGTGTTAAACGCACGGCGGCCGCGCGCATTCGCGACCGTAAGCAGAGCCGTCTTTTGAGGCGACAACGTGAGTCCCAGAAAAGAGCACCATTGATCTGTAATTGTAAGAGCGAGCTGCAACCTTGTGGCTTGAATTTGGAGAGACGGGTGGACAGTCCAGACTGTGATGTCATCCGCATAAATGAGTGCGTGCAGGTCAGCAGTGTCGCCCAATCGCCATGCCAAGGGTAGGAGGCTAATGTTGAAAAGTATGGGGGCCAGCCCTGACCCTTGCGGTACACCGCGATGTGGCCGAAAGGATCCCACATTCTCCTTGTTGATGCGTATGGCGAATTCACGAGATGTAAGAAAGGTGTGAATAAACTTGCATATGTGGGCGGGTAAGTGGATCCAGCGTAGCACTTCAACGAGGGCAGCGTGGCTAACGTGGTCGTATGCTTTGTGCACATCCATGCCGAGCACGGACCTCACTCGGGTCGATCGGCCACCAATCAAAACCATAGAGGACAAGTGACCTAGGCCGTCTTCTGCTCTAAGGTGGGGGCGGAAGCCAACTTGCGACGGATGATACCAGTGATGTACGTCTAGCCACCACTGGAGACGGTTAGCCACCGTGCGTTCCAACAATTTCCATAATGTACACATAAGAGAAATTGGTCGAAGATTTGATATGTTGTCATGAGGTTTGCGGGGCTTTGGGATGGCGATTATAGCTGCTTGCAGCCAGTGCTCCGGTACTTCTCCTGACAGCCATGCAGCGTTTAACGAGCTAACATCTTTCAAGGTGGCTCCTTATAGGTTTTTAAACGCCTCATAGGTGAGACGCCGTCAGGACTCGGGGCAGTCTTCAATTTGGCTTGGTCTATTGCAGCGAGAAATTCAGCCACCGTGAACGGAGACTGCATCCCAGCGATAGCGTGAGCTGATGGGAGTGCCCCTGCACTCGGCGTAAGCGTAAATGGGGCGGAGACCACAGGTGGCTGCGTATCATAACCGGGAAATAATGCCTGCGCTATGTCAAATGCAAAGGCGTCTGCGGTTTTGCCAGACGCGAGGCACGCGCTCGAACCCGGGTCAGGAGAGCGTCCACCAACTTCCATTGCTCGGAACGTTCTCCAAATTGAGGCGGCGCTGGTGGTTGGACCTAGCGAAGAACGCCAGGCCAACCAGCGTTGACGTGAGAGGCGGCGTTCGTGGCGTCTAGCTGCAGCTGTCAGCTGACGGATGCGGAGTTGAGCCTCCACGGAATCTGGGTGTCGGCTGGCATGAACCTCTGCTTGGCGACGCTGTGCCCGAAGCCGTAGGAGTCGAAGATCTGGCGCCGGACGAGATTCCTCGACCCATGACGTTAAAGTGGCTGTTTTGACCGCCGATTGTAACATTGGGATGGGGTCGCATAGAGGGGCAAGAGCGTCCCTTGATAACGAAGCACGAAACGTGTCCCATTCGATCACCCTACATTGGCGACGGATGCGGTTGGTTTTCTTAGGGGCTAAGCCGAGCCGAATGGGATGGTGATCACTCCCCCAGCAGTCCGGTTCCCGATGCCAGGTAACTGTCTGATGGCCTAACCACCAGGCCAGGTCCGGTGAATACGGTGGCATTCGTGGGTGGGTGCAACGTCGTGTAGGCATGGATACGTCATTAATCAGATTAAAGTTGTTCTGGGTGAGAGTATCAAGGATGAGACGTCCACGTTCACTAGACACATAGTACCCCCACTCACGGTGAGGAGCATTGAAATCACCGACGATGAGAATAGGACAGCCAGGATCATGCCGACGAAGCCAGGCGATCCACCCTAGACGAAGACGGGGCGCCTGTCCCGAGTGTGAACGCACATAACACGACACAAGCACAACAGCACACTGAGAGAGTTGCACCTTTACAGCCACGACCTCTTGCCACGCAGTGCACCATGTCACCATAGGTATAGCCGTCTGAACGAGGGAGGTACGAACATATATAGCTGCTTTGCCTGGTTTATCACCTGACAGGCACGCACGGCGATCTGGGATGGAAGGTGTTGCGTAGCTAGTAAACCCCGAGATTCGAGGAAGAGAGTTCTGCTCCGGCAGGAGGAACGCCCAAGCTCGAAGTGAGCCCAAGCGTATGCGTTCTCGGAGCTCGCCAACCTTGTTAGCGAGACCCCGACAGTTCCATTGAATTACATATGAAGGCGGGTTGGAGGCCATTGTGGCAGCCATCATAATAAGTGCTCCGCAAGAGTGGCAGTTAGGGCCTGTAACTGTTGCACAACATAACGCAGAAGCGATGCCGGGTCGGAGGCGAGTTTAGGCGCAGGTTCACGCATAGACGCAATACCTGACGCCGGCACTGGTGAATGACATTTATGAGGCGTTTGTGCCGCCGATGACCTATTTGTTGTCGACGAAGTGTTCGCAGTGACAAGGCGGTTGCGGCGAGAATTGAGTTTGGATAGTTCCGTTTGCAATTTTTCGATGTTGCGATCGATGTCACCCAATTCCTTTTGAAGTTCCTCCTGGGCCGTTGTAGACGCACGATACCTGTGACGAGTCCGGCTAGTAACATCGCTGTAAGTTGCCTGAGGAGTAGTACCCCCTTAGATGATGAAGGGTCGTCTTCCTCGATGGCTTCATCCTCTTCTGTTAGCAAAGCGAAGCGGTTGGGAGACACCAACAGGTCCTGGGTTTGTGGAGTAGGGCGAAAAGTGCGGACGCCGCGTTTACTTTTCTGAGCCTTACGTTTCGTTGGGCAAGCGCGATCCGTTATTGAATGGTCATTGGATTTGCATAGACCACATCGGAATGCTTGGGAGGTGATTGGCTCATTTTTCTGCACCGGAGCCGGGTTAGGGCACGATGCACGCATGTGGCCTTGTTGTAGGCACTGGTAACAGTATACTACGCTTGGGCGGTGTCAACGAGGTCGAAGGACGTACCCATTGCAGATAAACCGTTTGGGTGGGGTAGCGGGTCCTGAAACTGTTACCAGGCATGTGCGACCACGTCCTAGGTAGCGGGCTAGCAGCACATGATGAGTGTCAGAAAGTATCACGTAGAGTTTTCGGCGGTTCGTCGGGATCGACCCCTGTTACCACGTAGCGAGAGGTGTCCGTGCCAGAGAGCAGGTATGCTTGAACAGGCAAGACGCGTCCACTGGGAAGGGTGATTGCTGTCAATGTGCACAGGGCACACACTTTCTCTAAGGACGGCACCCACACCGACACCGTGTTGGAGGCCCGGTGATATGTGTAGCCTGAGAAGCCCGTCGCGGTGACGCAAGAAGCGAGCGTTTTCTGAAGGGTCGTCGTAGGGATGTCTTCTATGTTGTAGCCTTCCTTTGGCCGGATGGGAACTTTGTACGATGCAGGGGGGCTGTTAGACGGGGTTCCGGGAGATCGTCTGGATTCAGCAGACACGGACGCTTCTGGGCAGTAGCAACTGACAAGGCAAGCACTGGAGACGCGCCCGGTGATGCAGCGTTGCACAGAGACGCCTGTGTTCGCGGGTCCCCTACCTCGTCTTCCATCGACTCTTCGTTGATGGCGGTAACCGACTCAGCAGCAGGAGTAGTCGCCATGATCTCCACAGCCAACTGCTGCCGCAGCTGCTCTTTCTTGCGCGGCGTTATTGCGCCTTGGCGGGATCGCTGTTCACGCGATGAGGCGGCTAAGCCTAAAGCACTCTGACTCACTTTAGGCGACGCTGTCTTGCCCCCAGGAGTATCCCAGGGGCCGTCGATGGCTCGGCTCGGTGCCACACGTGGACTGGCTACGAGGAGCGTCCAGATGTGGCGGAATTTCACAGTTCCAAAGGGAAAAAAGCTTCAAAAGCCGGAGCTGCAGGAACACACGTCCGACGAAATCAAGCGCTTGCAGCGCCCCCCTTTTTGTTTCTGCACTTATGTGTTTTTTGAAGCACAGCGGGTCTAAAGTGAGATCCAAGATACGTCATCTCGGCGCAGAACCGTGTTGTGGGGTTCGTTTTGCAGTTGCCTGTCCTTGTTGGATGTTTTGGGGCGGTGTCATTTCACAACTAGTCTCTGCAAGCCAAGGCAACCCCCCCCCCCCCCCCTTGCCACCAGCCATTCTCTTCCTGCCCAGCGGTTATCAGCACTGGTCAGTCTAGATATTCCGGGCCATTGAGTAGCTGTTACGTTCGACCTGCGGGGGCTTGCAATCTTCGGGGAAGCGACCGTCGAACTCTGCCCGGCCCGCTGCGATGACTCGCTTTGTGAAAACAAGAATGCGCCTCGTCAACAACCCGTTGGCGCGGGCATGTCTATCGCGGTGCCTCGATTTGTTAGGACGACAATACGCCGCGTCCCCAAGCGAGAGGCGCCGGCATATCTAGACGCAGTCGGCGGACCAAGTATTGTTAGTGGATTCGCCGTCACCGTCACGGTTTTTTTTTTTTTTTTTGGAGCGGGGGGGGGCGGCAACTTTGGAGCGGGGGAACTCCTGGAAGGAGGTGTTTTGCGGCGCCGTCTCATGGGTCTCAAGTCGTCAGTCAATGGACAGACGCGGCTTGCTTGCTTGCTTGCTTGAAAGCTTTTATTCGAAACAGGAAGAGAGGTAGGGCCCTTATGGGGCTCCGCAATGGGTGGAGTCTCTATTCCGGGACCCCATTGGTACGAGCCGCCAGCTTAGCCCTCTGGACCAAGGCCTTTTGGGCCTGAAGGTCCGAGCAACCGAGCAGCGTCGCCTCCCACTCCTCTCGGGTTGGGTTAGGGTTGAGGGGAAGAGCTGGGTTTAGCTGACAAGCCCAAACCATGTGGTAGGTGTCAGCCACCTCCCCACAGTATTGGCACTTGCCAGTGAAGGAACAATCGAAATGTTTCAAGATTGCCGGGCACAATAAAGTGTTAGTGAAAAGTCGAATCAAGATCCGTTCATTAGCCTTGCCAAGCCCTTTTGCGGGAGTTGGGTATTGGCGATGCCTATCTTTGTAAAAGGTCGTGATATCTTTGAATGTTACAAGATAAATGCCTTCGGATTCCAGGTACTCACGGTCTAACTGGGGCGCCCGGTATATGAGTGCTCGGGCCGCCGTGTTCGCGGCTTCATTCCCTGCTAGGCCCTGGTGGCTCGGAGTCCAGACCAGACAATGGGGGGTAGGATCTACTCCCCCGTTGCTGTAGTTCTCCAATATTCGTTCCGCTGGTGGGGTGATCCAACCAGCTTCATAATTTCGACAAGCCCCGCGTGAGTCGGTTATGATATATTGAGACCGGGGGTCAGAGGCAGCCAGGGCAACAGCTACTTCTTCTGCATGTGTTGAGCCCGAGGCTTTGAAAGTGAGCCCATCTACTTGCTTTTCCTCGTGAATGACCGCTGCCGTATACCACCCCCCGCGGCATGGACCGGCCACATCCACGTAGAAGACTCCGCGTTTGTTGCCATAGTGGCGTTGCAAGGCGTCCGCCCTCGCCTGGCGACGACCACTGTGGTCTTCCCTATCCATTTTTGTGGGGAGGGGTCGAACTCTGATGGCGCGTCTCCAGGGTTCGGGTACTCGGATCCGCTCCTGAATGTGAAGGGTGTGTTTCAAGTGGAGCCGGTCCAACAAATGCCGTCCCGAGTTTGTCTGAGATAGACGTGTGTACTGGCTGGTAAGGTGGGCTTCCTTGAGCTCCTGAAAGGTGTTCACTACTCCCAAAGCGAGAAGTCTCGCGTTCGAAGCTGTGACAGGGAGGTCAAGGGCCCTCTTCATCACTTTGCGGAGGATGACTTCGAGTTTGGCTTCATCATGTTTCCGCAGATAGAGATACGGGACCGAATATAGAATTCGGCTTGTTACGAACGCATGAGCTAGCCGCACAGCGTCCCTGCTTCGTAATCCCCCTCTCTTGTTGGACACACGCCGGACCATTCGGCCCACTTGGTCCCCAACCTTGCGGAGCTTTGCTAGTGTTGTGTCGACTCTTCTTTGATTGTGGATAAAGAGTCCGAGAATTCGGAGCTCCTTGGTTTCGTGTATGGGACCACCAGCCAAAAAGAGATGTATTTGTGTAGTGTCCTTAGGTGTTGGTCTAAGGTGCACAAATTCTGATTTGTTTGGTGCACACTGAAGTCCACAGCGCTCTGCGTAGCGATCCACTACGTGGGCGGCTGCTTGCAGGTTTTCCTCTATGTGCCCTATGTTTCCCTCTGTGGCCCAGATGGTGATATCGTCGGCGTACAGCGCATACCGCACGCCTTCAATACCGTTTAGCTGGGCCGGGAGATGCATCATCGCAAGGTTAAAGAGCAGCGGGGAAAGCACAGCGCCTTGTGGCGTCCCCCTATATCCATTTCGTAGGGTCCATATTCCGTGTCTTGGATTTTGACGAGTGCGGCTCGATCCGTAAAGAAATCCTTGATATAATTAAATGTGTTTTTGCCACAGTGGGTCTCACGGAGGTGTGCTAAGATAGTGCTGTGTTTAACGTTGTCGAAAGCTCCCTTTAGATCTAAGGCCAGGACAACTTTGTCGTTGTGAGGGTGCTCCGTTGGCTGTAATATGTCGTGATTGAGTTGCAATAATATGTCCTGTGCCGACTTGTGTGGGCGGAAGCCGAACATGGTGTCTGCAAAAGTGTTATGCTTTTCCAAATATTCTGAGAGCCTATCTCGCACCATCGTCTCCATTAGTTTGCCCACACACGATGTGAGCGAGATAGGTCTCAGGTTGTCCGTATTAATTTCCTTTCCTGCTTTAGGAATGAAGGTGACAAGGGATGTTTTCCAATCGAGGGGTATGGGAGTCTCCCCTTTCCATATGGCATTAATGTAGTCAAGAAGGGCTTCATACGCGCGATCCGGGAGGTTGGCCAGCAGCTTGACTGTGACCTTGTCCCGACCGGGCGCAGTGCCTCTCTTCATTTTGGCTAAGGCTGCCTTGAGGTCGTAGAGTTCGAACGACTGATCCATCTCTGGATTATCTCGGCCTGCATAGAGATATTCCTGACCCCGAGGGTCCTGTTTGGTGCAGAGATACTTGTCCCTTAAGGTTTCTGCCAGTTGTGTTGTTGTGCCCTGGAAATTGTGTAAAACACGTTGTAAGTGTTTCTGTGTTTCTCCTCGAGATTGAGCGGGATCAATCAAGCTGCGGAAGAGCTTCCATGTATTCTTCCCTGACATCTGTCTGGCTGCCGTGTTGCAGCGATCAACCCAGTTGGAATCAGCTAATTGAGAGGCATACTCGGCAGCCCGCTGGGTCAGGTCTGTTATACGTCTTTTCAGTCTTTTGTTGTGTTTCTGTCGTTTCCATCTTTTCGTGAGACTGCGGCGAGCTTCCCAGAGATGGAGTAAATGATTATCCACCGCTGGACAGTCCTCCGCAATCTGTATGCTTTTCACATGTTTCTTGAGTGTTGCCATAAGATTTTGAGCCCACGAGCTGTACCCTTCCTCGAGAAGACTGGCCTGCGGCAGGGACTTACGGAAAGCAGTCCAGTCCGGCAATTTCGCTTGAGTCATGTGCCTTTTTAGGGGCCGGGTATGAATTAAAGTGTTAATGATGCAGTGATCGCTTCCTAGCGTGTCTTCGGTGTTGTACCACTCAACGTGTTGTATATGTTTGGAAAGCGTGAGATCGGGACAAGTGTCCCGAGTCACGGAGTTTCCAACACGTGTTGGTTGTGCTGGGTCGGTCTGAAGGGTTATGCCTAGCGTGGAGATGAGCTCCGCTAGCTTCCTACCGCGCATCTCCTCCTTCTTGTAACCCCACACCTTACTGGGAGCATTGAAGTCGCCCAAAATAAGTAAGGGGTCCCGACCAGCTATCTTCAGTGCCCGGGTGAAGATGTCTGCAAAAGTGATACGTTTTAGCTTGGGCGGACAATATATGTTAAGGATGTGTACCTGTGGGTCAGAGCGTCGCAGAGGTAACACTGTGACCATGGTGTATGAATAAGTTGTCTGTAGGTCGAGGTCTACCTCTTGTGCGGTGTACGCTTTGTGTACAAGGATGCAAGTAGATGGATCTCGCTGAAATGCATTGTACCCTGAAATTTTAGCTGAGGCCCCTGGTTCCTGTAGAGCCACGATGGCTGCTAGCGGTTGCAATGTTTCTAAGTAGAGACGAAAATGAGCGCGTTTAGTCCGATTCTTGAAGCCCCTACAATTCCACTGTACGATTGACAGTGGTTCCTGTCTTGATTTAGCTTGCCTTTTTCTATATCCCTGCGCCATGATTAGCATTAGTAGACTCTGGCTGGCTATGAATAACCGTGCCGGCACTCTGTATGGTATCCAGTGAATCAGCAAATTCTTCATGTTCCTCGTCCTCCGTTACGCGGAGGAATTTGTTCGGACGCCCGGCCTCTCTAATGGGACCGGTGCGGCGGAAGAGTCTTGGGTTAGTTTGGATCCATGTTTTGATGTTTTGAGTCACCTGTTGCGTGACCATTGTGGCTATTTGCTGTGTTTGCAGTTGAATGGCAGACTGGACTGGCTCACTGATTAGATTTGGGAGTTGAGCCACTTGCCCCGTTAAGGCCTTCATTTGCTGCTCCAGGGCGGTAACCCGGACTTCTAGGTTGTTAGTAGGCGACGCGCTTGCCGACTTTACGGCGCTGCCCGAGCACACCGGTGCCGAACCCCCCTCGTCATCCATGGGTCCTCCCGGAATCGGACTGTTCGTCCTGGCATTTTCCAGTGCATGAATTTTGCTAGCTAGCTGAGCGTTTTGTCTCCTGAGAGCTTCTAGCTCTTTCCGCATCTCGAGTTCCATTGGGGAAGATTGGGAGGGGGGAGAGGAGGAATGAGAGGCGACTCCCGCCCAGTTGCTCACCTGTTTTGAAGAGTTACCAAGAGGGGGAAAATCCCCTGCTTTGAAGGAAGGCGGCTTCGGCCCGGTCTCGGATTGTACAGCATTTTGCGTCTTCTGCTCCTTCTGTCCCAGTGGTGCTTGTCCGGACTTGCCTGTCTTCTTTTGTTGTGGTGGTTCTTGTAGTCGCCCCCGTTGCTGCCGCGTTGATGGCGTTGCCGCTCCTCTTGCTGGGGTCGTTGATCCCGGCCGCTTAAGTTTCCGGAATTTTGCTACACACTCTGCGGATCCAGTGAGGTGGGCTCCTCCGCAGATAATGCAGGATGGCGCGCACTCGTGTTCTGCAAGTCCGTCCGTTGTGGAGCCGGCTTGTTTGCCACAGAAGCCGCATCTTCCTTCCTCTGGGTGGGGGCAGTTATGCACCCAGTGGCCCACCGTGCCGCATCTGTAGCACGCGGGTATGGTCTTCTTATACTCCCTCACCGGAACGCATTCATAATTATATTGTATGTAACGGGGGAGTCTTCGGCCTTCAAAGGTTACCACCGCCACGTTAGTAGTTCCCAATTTTCGGACAAAGGCGATCTCGCCCTCCCTCCAGTAGAGCTTGGGCTTGAGAGAGGCGGAGGTTTCATCCTCCCGGACGTTGATCACCCCCTTGCATACCTCTCCATTCAGCTTGAGATGACCGCGGAAGGAATAGGAGCGTTCCCCTACCTGCAGGTCGAAATCTTTGATCAGCTTGTCAGCTATCGGTGTTGTCTGGGTTCCGCACACGATAACGTTCTGTTCCCATACGGGCCACACATTGAGATCCCCGGCGGCTACTTCACCCACGTATTGGGCCACCGCCGATCCCACGTCACCATGCTTGAAGGCCATTTTCAGGTCCAGGGTGTCTCGGGGCTTCAACACCACGATTAGGTCCTCGGAACGGAGTCTGGGCGTCTGTTTCGGGCGCCAGTTGCGAGCCGTCTTCATTTGCAGCAGTGGCGCAGCGCGAGCGCCGTCCGTATTCCCGGCGCGGAGGGAATTCCCCGCCGCCGTTGACGTCGGCGACGCCGCGCCAACGCAGCTTTTGGTAGCCATGTTCGCTTGTTGCTTGCGTTGCCGCAGGCGTACAAGTGCTTGAAGACACTCACTTTCGGTGGGCAGGATGTCCTCATCTCGGGGTTTGTGCTCGATTGCGGTCCAATTCATGGATGTCGGGTCGTACCCGGTGATCTTCTGCATCGCCATGTCCGGAGAACCTCCGACGCCGGCTGCGCCGAGCTAAGCCCTCGTTAGGGTC
The DNA here is from genome assembly GCF_023375885.2 of Dermacentor andersoni. NCBI lineage: Eukaryota > Metazoa > Arthropoda > Arachnida > Ixodida > Ixodidae > Dermacentor > Dermacentor andersoni. Next base: position 7,933,619 of record NC_092816.1, on the reverse strand, counting down.
AGCTCAACCGCGGCATGATGCGATCTTCAGATTGGCGTAAGAGCGTTGAAAATCGGTCCACCTGCCTCAGGTCGGTGTCTGCAGGATCCTTGCGATGTTCGGCGTCGGAGAAGACCAAGATTTCTGGTGTGCCGTGTGTTGACCCGCGGTTCCAGTCTAAAATCGACGGAGCCGATGCGTCGCACGTCCGACCTCACGGAACGCCTCCGAGCGTCCCCCAGACGCGGCGGCCACTGTCTGCGGGGTCAACTCTGCGACCAAGAGGCGCCTGCTCAGGGCAAGACCCGTGCCTGCGAAAGCCCTCTCACCTTAGTGTGGTCAGTGAAACCTGTGCGGAAGTGAGTGTGTAAACCCTCCCCCTCAAAGGCGGGTCGGCTTCGATGAATTTGGACGCTCCGAATTGGTCGACGGTTGAACGGCCGTTTTCCCTCACTTAGGGATCTAGGGAAGACAGTGTTTATAAGCAGCCGTGGCGCGGCTGCTGAGTGTGCATTCTTTTTCAGTCATGCTAGACTGATGAACTGTAACGTTCTCACGTAGATATTTTAAATAATTCCCATATTCCTCGTTCTCGATGAGAACAAGTCTCTCCCTTCCAGAACGTCCTCAGCGTAAATGAGTTGGACGGCGGCATGGGCCAGCTACCATTTATTCCCTGCCCGACCCCAACCCTTACACCCTTAGTTAACGACCTTGGAAGACTAGGCCAGCGCTCTGGGCGAACATTTACTCAACATCATTCCTTAAGTATACACAAGTAGCTGACCCTGAATCACTGGATCGTAAATCCTGACCGAATGAACTCTATGACTGTCCTTTTTAATATTGCCGAGCTGGAGAGCGGCCTTGAGCGTATGTAGGAGCTCTGCACTGGCAGTTGACAGAATCGTGTATGACAGGATTAAAAACCTCTCCACATTGACACACTGGTGACACTCCTTGCAGTTTTCAACTCTGTCTCGGCTGCCGGATGCCTTCCATTGTCATGGAAGGAAGCTATTGCTTTCCAGCCTTGAAGCTGAGTAAGGACTTCCTCGGTGGCAAGTTACCGCCCGTTGGCTCTCACACGTTGCCTTTGTAAGCTTTTTGAAAAACTGATTTATCGTCGGCTTATAAATTTCCTTGGAACTGAATATATGCTTGATCCCTATCAGTGTGGCTTCAGAGAACGGCGGTCCAATACTGGTCATCTTGTGTGCATTGAAGGATATATCCGTGAGGTATTTGTACGTAAACAGTTTTCCTTATTGATATTCCTCGATTTTGGGGAGGCGTACGACACAACGTGGCTTTGCAAAATCTTGCGAGATTTGTCGGGAATAGGCATCCGTGGAAATATGCTTAACATAATAGAAAGCTATTTTTCTAATCGTGCCTTCCGCATGAAAATCGGCACTGTATTGTTGCGACCATTTATACGGGAAACTGGTGTACCCCAAGGAGGCGTGCTCAGCTGCACGCTCTTTATCGTGAAGATGAACACGCTTAGTGCTCCATTACCATCAGCTTTTCTCGCAATTCATGTGCTGCATTTACCCCAACTTCGAAGTTGAGGTAAATGCAGGACATGAATTGCGGCTCACCCGGGACATTCAAGTACTAGCCCTATGTCCAAGGCACTCCTCATTTTATTTCTGTCACTAATACTCCTCTCATAATAGAAAGATAATTGCATTGCATTTTAAGACGGAAGAAAGCGCTACTTATCTAGTTCTATTCGATGTTTGGAAAAAAGTTTGGAAAACGCTTAAAGGAGCACCGACACAAAAAATATCGATCTGATTTTTTCTGGTTTAATAAGTAGCTGATGACCCAGTAATCACGACACGAAACCTCATTTACTTCAGAGCGCGACAGGTAATTATTTGAAGGCTTGTTTGTAGCGAGCAGTCCAAGTTAAGGTTTCTGAGAGCAATGAGATGGGCCAGCAGAGAAGGAATGTAAACGCAGCTGGGCACGTGATCGCAAAAACCTCTGACGTATGCTCTGACGCGCGCGAGCTTCGAGTTGCTAGTTCGTTGGCTACGCCTGCACGTGCTTTGCGATGTCCTCGCCACCATCTTCGTCCAGATGTGACGATTTCCTGCCGGCGGGAGCCGCTGTGTTAGACGTAGCCAATCACTTTCGATTCGACCTACTGGAAAGCAGCGACTCGGATATTGCGGCAGGCGACAGTGAGGACGAACCTCAAGACCCTCGCATCGGCCACGTCCAATGGTGAGACACGACAAATCGGCGTCGAACGACAAACTCCCGCTTAATTCTGCAGTTGCAGTGACACGGAGAGCGTTCCACTACAAGCAACAACTGAGAAGGGCACATGCAAGCAGCATGGCAGCCAACGAAAATTCGTGACGTAGCGTTTTCTCGGTTGTTTACAATTCTTCCTTGATGTCGACATCACGAGGTGCCGCGTTTTGCGGTTGGCTGCGCGGAAGTACTTTAAAATTGATTTTAAATATGTTCTAAGCTATATTCGCCGTTGATATTTTGCAGGCGACGTGTGTATGCCCACATAAATCTACCTCACGCGTTATCTCCACTTGAAAATTGTGTCAGTACTCCTTCAAGCTTTGCCTTTAAGAGTCCAACGCGAGACATTCAAAGATCCCAGACTGCTTCTCACGCTTCCCGGCAATTGCAGCTTATGTAACCGTAAGGTTTACCGGGAAACGCTGGCTGCGAACGCTATGCACGAAGGCGAGCTTTCTGGTAGAAACGCGTCCGCTGGCACTGGCCGCAATGCGGCGGAGGCGAGCGCCATCTGGAGGTGTTGTAAGGAACCGGGTGCGCCTCTGTGGCCTTTGAGATTTTACAAACGCTGGAGAACGGGGTTGTGTTTGTTTCCGCGTAACATAAGTATGTTTTCTCGTGTGTTCAAACTACAGTCCGACACTATCATGTCTGTAGGTTGTGTGTAAGTCGTGCTTTACGATTTTTCTGACGTATTTTATTTAAACTCAATTAGTTCAGTAACTTCTTTGCGCTACACGGGGGGTCTGCGTGGTTGGCAATGATTTTTGCTGAAACGAGGTCGACGCGGGACGCCGCCGCCGGATATTCTGCGACGCGTTGACACAGTGACGTTACCCTTGACAACGACGCGGGCGGTCGAAAGGTTTAGTCTTTTGCTAGACTATGCGCCGCCCGCGTCTTCGCGTTTCAGTGGTTTCGTTATCGCGTAGTGCGGGGCTGGTTCTGCTGGCATCGCGAAACTTCCACAAAATAAGTACCAGAGATTTCACGTCCATGGGATGTCGCGGCATGCCTGAACAGTCCGTGCCACTTGACCAAAAGCAGCTGCAGCGGCGAATCCAATGCTCTCTCTTGGTTCGGTTTCTCCATAGCCGCGTGCTTGCGTTTTGGGCAAAAACCGTTGCGCCGTCTGTCGGGGGCGGTTTTATTCACAGACGGCTGCAAAGGTCAGCTCATGTAACGTCAGCGCTCTTCCGCTCGGGGGTGGGTGATTTGAATTACGCTAAAGGTATGCGGTCCCTCCAGACACGGTTTTCTCTTAAACGAAGTTTGCACGGAACAAGCTGTGCGAGGTTTCTGGAAAGGTATTTTAACAGTATTAGTTTACTTAGAATTTGCCTTCAGTGCCCATTTAAAAGGATTAGAAAAGACGATCCGCGTACATTTTGCGGGGCAAACTAAAATCTGTCGCAATTGATGGGGGCAAAAACACGTCCTGGGTTAACAAAGGACTCGTAGGGCTAATGTATTTTAGTTGCCAAAGCCAATGTTCTGCACTTCATGATTCACGAGCAGGTCTTCTGTGAGAAATACGTAGGCATGTCCTGTTTTCTGAAATCTGTTGTTTCAGCTGCTAATCTTATTAGGTCGAATGGGCTCAATCACCGCCAGTTTCGTACATGTCAATAAACGGCAGAATCTGAGTTAGTAGACGTGATGTACTATGCGGCAGTTCTATGGCTGAGCTTTGGAAAAGCTTTGTCTCGTTTCTTTAACCTTACAGAAAAAGATTGTTTCTTGCGAATTCAGAGTCGTCTCGAGCCAACGCCTCCTAGATAGTGCAAGGCCAGTGGACTTGGATCTATGACGTCATGTTGCCTTGCCCGACTGCCATATAATGTAATGGGGATGCTCCCGAGTAAGCAGCGGTGATTTTGACGTCACCGCTTTCGTCACGCCGGGCTTGACAGTGGAAATTTCAATCCAAGTAGTATGACGTCATAAAGCAGTGCACAGGCCTGCTATCTTGTAGGCGGCACGTGCTCGAGCCATTGCCGTCCAGTTAGGTGTGGCTTTGAAAATCGGCCTTTGTAGAGGCGCCACTATCGCCTCCATAGCCGGCGAAGATGGCTCGAGGACAGTTGGCAAGGTATCAAGTGTACCTGGTAGCGAAGCGTCCATAGAAGCCCATACGTTCAAAACGTGGCGGTCCATTGGCGGTTCATGGCGCTATGGTCCCAGAAAACGTGAAGAATGCAAACATTATACTAATCCACAAAAAGGGAGACGTTAAAGAATCGAAAAATTATAGGCCCATTAGCTTACTCCCGGTATTATATAAAATATTCACCAAAATGATCTCGAATAGAATAAGTGCAATACTGGACTTTAGTCAACCAAGGGAACAGGCTGGCTTCAGGAAGGGATTGGGGGCGAGCTCCACCACTGGAAGAGCTAGCGCCACCGTCAGCGTGACGTGGCATGAGGGATCACGTGGACACAGCGGCCGCGTCGGCTGCTTCGGAAGCGCCGAAGCGAGCCGAAAACAAAAGTTGAAAGTCCCACCTGCGCCGCGGTTCTGATTAAGTTGTGAGGCTTTACCGCCTTGGGTGTCTGCTTGACAACATTTGAAAGTACTATAATAGGTAGTGGCTGCCTTTGGAGGCGTGCAGCATGGTAGGCTCCTGCTCGGTGCCGCAATGCCGGACGTACGCAACGGAGCCCGGTGTCAGCCTTATTCACACGTAGCCGCAGGGCAAGGAGCTGCGTGAAGCTTGGCTAGCGAAACTTAGAACCGGCAGACTGCCATCGGCTACAACTCGGGTATGCAGCAAGCACAGACGCGAGGAACATTTCTGCTACTGCGCCGGGACTGCGCGATCTTCGGCAAGTAGCAGAAAACGCGCACTGAGACGCTCGCCGGCGCCCGCTGCCCGGCTAATTTCATGGCGATTTGGTCTATGAACTTGTTGATGCTAGATACTGGCAAGTTCACTGGAACGGAAAGGAAGCGGTAAGCCGCACATTAAGAAAAGGCATGGCATATGGTCATGTTTGTGTTATGAATTAGTGTACTGGATTACGAAAAACAAGCAGAGGGAAATCGCACGCTGAAAAGACCGATAAACATACAGTGCGACGCAACTTGATAAATAATATTGAAATGTCCGAGAATTTAGAAGGCAAAAAAAGATTGAATCGTCGCGACGGCACATCACAGTCGCCGTAGCTTGGCGTCGAAGTCTCAATAACGGAATTATTTTTGAACAGTTCTGATAGCGTCCACGCAACAATGGTTGCTAGTGTACTGTCAAATACTCATATGCTGCGGCCTAAAGCTCACGGCACGGTGCGAAAACGCGCTCACGGCGAAAGCAAAACATTGTGCGCGGACATGCATGCAGACGCGCAGTCGGTCGCTGCGAACCCGTGCGATCGCTGGATTGAGGCTCCATTCTGTTATGCCCCATTTGGTTATACAGACAGCCCACTATAAGAACATATTTCACATAGTTTACTCTCAGTGCTTGGCTACCTTTCACGCAAGAAGCCGGTTCGGGAAACTCCATCGCGGCGACCGCGCGCATTAGCGTTCACTGTACGTATTTGATAAAGAGATAGCATCTGTAAATGATTCTGTGCTTTCAGTTTGCCCAAGATTATTATATCGACAGTAAAAACTTCCCTCCTTTATAGAGTACCTACATTAATGTTCAGGAGGGCTGCCGCGTGGTGCTTTTATTGAGCGTCGTAAGCGAAACCTATGAGGAGGCGCTACCGACAGATGGCGACTCCGCAACTCCTCGCCGCCAATACTCTACAGTGGATCACATCCATGTCATTAATCAGGTAATCGAGAAATCCACAGAGTACAATAAACCTCTCTATATGGCTTTCATAGATTGCGAAAAGTCATTTATTCAGTAGAGATACCAGCAGTCATAGATGCATTACGTAATCAAGGAGTACAGACCGCTTACATAAATACATTGAAAAATATCTAGAGAGATTCTACAGCCACCTTAATTCTACTCAAGATAAGTAGGAATATGCCTATAAAGAAAGGGGTCGGACAAGGAGACACACAATCTCTCCAATGCTATTCACTGCTTGCTTGGAAGAAGTATTGAAGCTCTTAAACTGGGCATGCTTAGGAGTAAGGATCGACGGCGGATATCTCAGCAACCTTCGGTTTGCTGCCATTTCTGCACTCTTTCTTGCCGAAAACAAGATTGGAACCATCTGCTCCCATCCATTGCGTGCATAGAAGATTCTGTGGCCTTGAAAGGCGCGATGAAAAATTTTCTGCATTTGTACCTTGAACACGTTAGCCTATCTTTGTACTTAGTTTTTTTAAATGTTTTTTTTAAAGCCCTGCACTATGTGCTTTCTGTATGTGCGTGCTTTGTTTTCCTTTTTTTTTTTTCCTGATGTCATCCGCAACTTTAGATTCTGTCGTTGTTCAACCATGCAACCACCCCCGCTGTAACGTCCCAAAGGCCCTGGGGGTAAATAAATAAATAATTATCCGTGACTCCCCTCAGAAGCATTGCAGAAACTGCAGCGCTTCCCTTTCTTTTAACGTGCGAGGCCAGAGGGGACGCAGATAGAACTGCAGAGAGAAGAGAAGAAGAGGCAGTTGCCATACAAGAGAGGGGGGAGGTGACATGAGAAGCCAAGGAAAGCGGTTGCGGGGACACAGGATAAGCTTAAGTTCAAGGTACGGCACAGTACGTTGCTTCTATTTCTGAAAAATAAACCCATGCAAATATGTCAATCGGGCAACTTATGCAGGGCACGCAGAAGCAGAGCCGCATTAATTAAAGCGCACCGCAGGGTCCAGGAAGCACTACGGAAGCGGTCGACCGCCAAATCAACACTTCTGTGCCCGCCGTGTTAGCTTTGCAGCTGTGGCATTGCTAGAGGTCGTGGATTTGATCCCAACCGCGGCAGCCGCAGTTCGACGGGGGCGAAATAGAAAACGCACGTGCATTTAGATTTTGGGTCACGTTAAAGAACATCACGGTGTCAAAAATACTCCGAAGTCCGCCACTACGGCTTGCCTCATAATCCGATTGCGATTTATCCACGTACAGCCCCATAATCCAATTCAAATTTATACTTCTGCCACAATGTGTCATGTGTGGCAATGACAACGCTCAACCCTCTCGGAGGTTATGAAATATGGCGCACAAGGACGCCTCAAGCAAACACCTCTCCCTGTGTGTTCTGTGTACTACGCAGACAAACAGCAGTGGTGCTCGCAAGGTGACGTTTTAACATCAACCCGCCACCCTCGTGTTAGCCTAAACGTTGAAGAAATGAAGCTTTAGCCGTCAACATCACCGCTAATTATCGTCAGCCAAAGCATCCAGCTCGGCGCTTATATCGATTCACACATTTTTCCACCAAGGGAAGCCCGGACAATGAAGCGCGGTTTTCTAGCGCGCCGGCCGCGACTGCTCCCACCGCGCGAGCAGCGCGTTGCTCCCCGGGTCCGTCGAGCCGCTCTTGGCGCACTCGCGGCGCCGAGCCCTTCGCAACTATTTCGGGGCACCAGGAGCCCTCGTTGCCAGAGCCCGCCTGCGCTGCTGGGGTCCCGGGTGCGGAGGGTCCCTCGACAGGGGCCCGCGCTTCCTGTCGCCCGCCAAGCAACCACGGCTGTTGCAGCGCCGATAGGCGACGGGTGCCGCGACTTGGAAAACAATGAAGAACCGCGCAAGCAACAGCGATGGAACGGACAACGGTGGTAGGCCCAACGTTACACAGACGGTGTGATTTTAGGGAGCAAATTGGCAAAGCTGAGATATGTTGAGAATAAGAGCGAGAACGGGGTTCGGAGGATGCGCGGTGCAGATAACTGGATAAAATAATGGGTGTCGATGAAAGGAAAACTGAGCTCACAACAGCAATCCAGAAATTTACCTTCGTCCTCAAGTGGTCATAAACTACGTTGATGACGATCTCCTTTTTGTTTTTGACCGATCGTACTTTTCACTTCTGCACCGCATGACGTCGACCGCGACGCCTCACTCCGTCGATACTCTGGAGTTGTGCGCGATGTCAATAACGTCGTTCGCAGGTGCACCATTCCCGTTATCACATTCTTAAAGGGGTCCTCAGCTAACCCTCGGGCTTGTTAAAAAAAAAAGTCCGCGGATAGCATACGCTGCTCTGAAGATCTCAGCCAAATTTTGCTGCCGTGCTCGGCGCCAGAAGCTGGCAAGCGGAGCGCGAAGTCGTCTTTTCTTTTTGTTTTTCAAACATTCACTTTTTGACAGAAACCTTCTCTTCACTATTTATTTCGTCATATAGCAGTACGACTGTTATTGGGCAATAGCTGACATCAATCAAGAAGTGTGTTTGCATCTGTGCGCTTATTCCTACTGTTACTCTGTATACTTATTGACGCAGTTTATACACGGGTGAGGATCTGCTTTCGAATTTCGATAATTACGTACTTCCGGAAGAAACACTATCGTCTGCTAGCGCTCGGCCGCCTGCGTAGGAATTTGGCCACCCTGCTTGTCGTAGACGTCGGGTCTCGCTAATTTCGACTACTTTTGAACACTCGACTATGTAGCGTCGAACCACGCGAAATTTAAGGTCAGACCACACGCCTGCTTGCCGGCGCGCGCTCACTGATAGCAGCTCCTGGTCAGACACCTTGGCAGACTTCGCTTCATATTGAGCTACGCTATAAAATCTGTCAATTGTATGTGGCTACTATCCGTCGGTTAAGCAGGACAAAGGCGGTCCGCGCTACGTAGCACGGCCAGACTGGGGCATACGAGAGAGCGCGCGCACTCAAGCCGTGTCCTATCAAAAGCAAACCCTGCGCATATGCACTACAGTTGCACCTGGGTGCGGTCTGCTGCATAGCGTAGATACCGCTGGCTGAGCGCACTGCAGCTCGCTGAGGACAACCGCATTTGGCGTGTCGTAGGCGTAGGAGTTGGAGGACAATCTCACCGCTGGCTACCAGTTGTAGGATTTGGGGTCGGGCATGTAATAAGTGAGCCGAAAGTGGACGTGGAAGCCGAAAGTGGACGTGGAGGAGCCCGAATGGTGAGACTAGAAATGAAATCGACTTTATACTCTGCGCGAACCCTGGCATCATACAAGATGTAGACGTGCTCGGCAAGGTGCGCTGCAGTGACCATAGGATGGTAAGAACTCGAATTAGCCTTGACTTGAGGAGGGAACGGAAGAAACTGGTACATAAGAAACCAATCAATGAGTTAGCGGTAAGAGGGAAACTAGAGGAATTCCGGATCAAGCTACAGAACAGGTATTCGGCTTTAACCCAGGAAGAGGACCATAGTGTTGAAGCAATGAACGACAATCTTATGGGCATCATTAAGGAGTGCGCAATAGAAGTCGGTGGTAACGCCGTTAAACAGGAAACCAGTAAGCTATCGCAGGAGACGAAAGATCTGATCAAGAAACGCCAATGTATGAAAGCCTCTAACCCTACAGCTAGAATAGAACTGGCAGAACTTTCTAAGTTGATCAACAAGCGTAAGACAGCGGACATAAGGAACTATAATATGGATAGAATTGAACAGGCTCTCAGGAACGGAGGAAGCCTAAAAGCAGTAAAGAAGAAACTAGGAATAGGCAAGAATCAGATGTGTGCGTTAAGAGACAAAGCCGGCAATATCGTTACTAATATGGATGAGATAGTTCAAGTGGCTGAAGAGTTTTATAGAGATTTATACAGTACCAGTAACACCCACGACGATAAGGTGAGAGAGAATAGTCTAGAGGAACTTGAAATCCCACAAGTAACACCGGAAGAGGTAAAGAACGCCTTGGGAGCTATGCAAAGGGGGAAGGCAGCTGGGGAGGATCAGGTAACAGCAGATTTGTTGAAGGATGGTGGGAACACTGTCCTAGAAAGGTTGGCCGCCCTATATACACAATGCCTCATGACCTCGAACGTACCGGAATCTTGGAAGAACGCTAAGATAATCCTAATCCATAAGAAAGGGGACGCCAAAGACTTGAAAAATTATAGACCGATCAGCTTACTGTCCGTTGCCTACAAAGTATTTACTAAGGTAATCGCAGATAGAATCACGAATACCTTAGACTTCTGTCAACCAAAGGACCAGGCAGGATTCCGTAAAGGCTACTCAACAATAGACCATATTCACACTATCAATCAGGTGATAGAGAAATGTGCGGAATATAACCAACCCTTATATATAGCCTTCATTGATTACGAAAAAGCATTTGATTCAGTCGAAACCTCGGCAGTCATGGAGGCACTACGGAATCAGGGTGTAGATGAGCCATATGTAAAGATACTGGAAGCTATCTATAGCGGTTCCACAGCCACCGTAATCCTCCACAAAGAAAGCAACAAAATCCCAATAAAGAAAGGCGTCAGACAGGGAGATACGATATCTCCAATGCTATTCACAGCATGTTTACAGGAGGTATTCAGAGACCTGGAGTGGGAAGAATTGGGGATAAAAGTTGATGGAGAATACCTTAGCAACTTGCGATTCGCTGATGATATTGCCTTGCTTAGTAACTCAGGAGACCAATTGCAATGCATGCTCACTGACCTGGAGAGGCAAAGCAGAAGGGTGGGTCTGAAAATTAATCTACAGAAAACTAAAGTAATGTTTAACAGTCTCGGGAGAGAACAGCAGTTTACGATAGGTAGCGAGGCACTGGAAGTGGTAAGGGAATACATCTACTTAGGGCAGGTAGTGACCACGGATCCGGATCATGAGACTGAAATAACCAGAAGAATAAGAATAGGCTGGGGTGCGTTTGGCAGGCATTCTCAAATCATGAACAGCAGGTTGCCACTATCCCTCAAGAGGAAAGTGTATAACAGCTGTGTCTTACCAGTACTCACCTACGGGGCAGAAACCTGGAGGCTTACGAAAAGGGTTCTGCTGAAATTGAGGACGACGCAACGAGCCATGGAAAGAAGAATGATAGGTGTAACGTTAAGGGATAAGAAAAGAGCAGATTGGGTGAGGGAACAAACGCGGGTAAATGACATCTTAGTTGAAATCAAGAAAAAGAAATGGGCATGGGCCGGACATGTAATGAGGAGGGAAGATAACCGATGGTCATTAAGGGTTACGGACTGGATTCCAAGGGAAGGGAAGCGTAGTAGGGGGCGGCAGAAAGTTAGGTGGGCGGATGACATTAAGACGTTTGCAGGGACAACATGGCCACAATTCGTGCATGACCGGGGTAGTTGGAGAAGTATGGGAGAGGCCTTTGCCCTGCAGTGGGTGTAACTAGGATGATGATGATGATGATGATGATGTAATAAGTGGTAGTTGGCCCATGCCGTCGTCCAACTCACCCACGCTTGGGACGTGGTTGTATAGGGAGGAACTCGCTCTCATCGAGAACTAGGAGTACGGGATTTATTTACAATATTTACATTACGACAGGAGATACATTTCAACAGTCTAGCATGACTCCCAAATGGAGAACGAAAGACGAAGCACCGAGCACACCGCACTCTGCTTAAAAACCCTCTGTCCTCCCTAGATCCCTAGGTGAGGGAAAACTGCCGTCCAACCTTCGTCCAATCGGACCATCCGCAGTCGTTGGAGGCGTAGTCAACCCGCCTTTGAGGGAGAGGGTTCACACACTCACATCTGCACTTTGGTTTCACAGAACCCACCGAGTGGAGCGGGTCCTCGTAGACAGATTGTCACGCTTGACCCCAGCGGGCGCCTCTTGATTCCAGAGCTGACTTCTCAGGTAGCCGCCGTGACTGTCAGTCGACTGTGACGAATTCTGGGGCCCGTGAAACCGCACCGCAAGACACCCTTTTCCAGGACTTCTCTTGCTGCAAGTAGACCGTGTAGGCGACAGTGAATCAACTAACAATACTCGATCCGCCGAACGTGGCTAGCCTTGTTGGCGTCGCTGGGCTGTCCGAGGAGGCGCATTGTTGGCTTCCCAAAGCTACTCGTCGCAGCGGGCCGGGTAGTTGTCGGTTCTCCGAAGATCGGCACCCCCGCAGGTCGATCGAAACAGCTGCAGTGGACTGGGAAAGGTTTGCAGTTCAGTACCCCTGCAGGCCGATCGTAACAGCTGTATACGTGGGCATCCAAAATCAAATTTGAACTGCGTGCCACTGTGACGTTATGTAGACGGAGCGTTGAGGGCAGGGCCCGCTTAGCCGTAGCCTTCGCAGTGCAAGGCATTGAAGAAGGAGCGCGAGTACCTAAATGGGATCTTTGATTGCCGATAACTCCGCTTCTGCTGAACGCATTGAAGTACTTTTTGAGAAAAGGCATTTCTGAAATCGTCTATTTTAACCTGAGATGCCTTTCTCGACTTCGGTAAAAAGTGGTTCAGGGCTCCTTTAATTCTGTTATCCATATATGGGTCCAGATATACTATTATCCAGATATGGTCCCATGTTGAATTGACAAATGGTCCGGACAGATATGCGCCCGTCATCTGCATACATCATCTGTGTTCAGTGAGCCTCACTTCCTTAACACCTTTGTCATTAGTAAAGACAGGCGCTATACGCTCGGCCACGTTCATGAAGCATCCAAGTGTGCTACAGCCAGACATATGTCCAGGTCCGGTTCTCTTAAAAACGGAAATTCATAGTCGGCGTGTATTTATACCCACTGCGGGACGAAGGCCTCTCCCTGCGACCTCCTTTGTACTTACCTCTCTGTCTTGGGCCAGCAGATTCCAAGTTGTGCCTGCAAATTTTCTGATTTCTTCAAACCACCTAATTCCCTGTCGTCCTCCACTGCGCTTCCCTTCCCTTGGCACCCATTCTTTCACTCTGACAGACCACTGGCTCCTCTACGCATTGCATGGTCTGCCCAGCTCCGTCCCCTCCCACTCTTAATGTCAACTAGAATATCGGCTATCCCCGTTCACTCTCTAATGAAGAAACGATGAAGCTGCAGCTCTGTAACTCGGCAATAAATCGCAATTATGTCAACTACACCTAATAATACATCTAAAGCGCGGACAGAAATGTATTATATACACCACTCTGATATATACCACTAATTTGTGAGTAGGACTTCTTGCGAAACCTTTGTAAACATTGTAACGATTCTGTGTAAGCTGTAAATTAATTGATCAAATTTGCCCGCATTTGGTGCTGTAATGTGTGCAGTTTAAAGAGCTGCTATATCTTTTTCTTTTTTTCTTTTTGTAGAGGTACACATTTATAAGCTCCGTGCTTCAATTTATTGACGCTTTTAAATTTGTGGGGAAATTTTGTTAAAAATTTCAGGCCCCAGCTGAATAGAAATTTCGATTCCTAGGTCACTAGAATTTAACTTTTTCTCTCAAATGCAACAAGCTTCAAGTTGCGCCAGGGATTGTCTCGTAAAAGTACTTCTGCCTTTTGAATTTAGGGCAATAGGGCAATCTGAGTTGGCCCGAGTTGAAGCTTTTATTGCGATAGCACATGTCTGGACACTCCAGGGCCATTTCTGCCGCCAGCGTCGCCGTGAGGTTCCTCTTAAGTCCAAGAGCGATAAAGTCGTCGCCGCGCTCTGTATGTGCGGGTGAGCGGGCGATCGTCCCTCGGTCTCGCGCACGCAACGGCGGAAAGCGGGGAGGAAGCGCGCAGCCTTCCGTCGCGCGCAAGGCTTCGGGAGGAGGGTAGGGAGGGCGGCCCACTAGCACTTGTCGCGGGCCGCCTGGGCGGCCACGCGCGCTGTGCCCGGTCGCGTCCCGGTCGCTGTATCTTGAAAGCCATCTGCGATTGTCTAGAGTGCGCGCTGCGCTGTGTTTTCGCGACGTATACTTCGCGTTGATGCGAGCGGCTACACGAACGTCAATTTGCTCGCTGCTGCCGCCGCGTTTCCTCAGTGCAGCGTTTTAACAGCGAGTTTCTGCGGTCATCAAGTGACGTGTTCATGTTGGCTTGTGTGCGCATGACACCATGCTTGTTAAGTTGGTCATAATGCCTATGTTTACGGCCGATAAAGCTACTATCCTTACTTCGTGTAGCTGTCCACTCATTTGCTATCGCAATCGATGCTTCGCCTTTCGGGGGAAACTGCGACATTTTCTTTTTTTCTTAAAGTCTCGTTTGTGCTTCTCTGATTGTTGCAATAGCGGCAGGCAGCGTTGTTTCCGCGGTTGAGACACCATTCCGCTTAGCGGTTCCACTCGAGAGGTTACTGACATTCACAGCTCCTGGCCTGACACTTTGGTACGTATAAAGGCCGCCCACCATATACGAACTGAGGAGCATCGTTAAACAGCATATGATTTCATACCAGGGGACGCGATGAATTCCTGCCCCTCTTCATGCTATAGCACGCTTGCACACAAATCTGTTGCACCTGGAGCAGGCCACCGCGACGCCACATTTGTGACTCCATTAAAACATATATCTGACTTAACCCAGCAGGCTATTTCCTATCTACAGTCAGAAAGCGACTCGGTCCTGGTGAGACTTCAGCTTAATGTATATAGTCAGGTTAGTCTGTGTGAGTCGCAGCGGGCCTCTAGCCCATGATTACGTGTCAGAAGGATTCGGAAATGTGATCTTTTCTAGGATTACCAGTAGTTCTAAAGATCGTCCATAGTTCTCGCGTGTCGTGGGGAGTCAGGAACCCATATTTGCACTAGTTGAGTTCAATGGAGCAAAGGTCATAGGAGTCTGGGGTTTTAAATGCGATAGCGTTCAAGAGGACACTCGACGATCTTCGCGGTTGGTAACGCCTCAAAGCACGCGGCGGGAGAAGTATAGCCTGCCCGAACAGTGGAAGAGTCACGTGTCTAAGAGGTGCAACAGGCTGCCCCCCCCCCCTTTTTTTTTTCTTTTTGACTAATTTGAGCTCAAGATGCCGCCAGGATATCACCTTCGATACTCGGCGAGGGTCGATGGACTGTTGTCAGGAGATAACGGATTATGGTGTGTGCAGTGTGGCTGGCTAATGGGATACGTGGAGACTTAGAAAACGCCTAGAGGCGCGCCTGGGCCGCCTATTCACTGCCGCACTCTAAAGGAAAGTTTGCACCCTTTGGGGTGTATATCTGCCACACAACAGTAATCATGATCAGCCTTGGTTGCGTTTCCTTTCTTGAAAACGCCTCGCGCGCTACTTTCCTGTCGGCAATGCTATGCCATGCGGATAACGCGCATGTCGTTCGTTACTGGGAAGTACTGGGCTCGCAGCGTTAAAGAAAGGAAATGCGGACAAACCAGATAACGTTTATTGTCGTGTGGCAAGATACGACTCAAAGGGTGTAAACTTTTCTTAGAGTCCGGTGGTATTCCGAGCCTTATTCCGGAGGGCCGCCCGGTTTTTCGTTCCGACTGCTGCCCTGGCATGCAGAGGTTTTGATGCAGGAGCATTACTTGGCTCATTGTCCGATTCCGCCGTCATCAGAAAGCCGTGGCCGTGACGACGGACAAGATGCAACGCGCTTCAGGTAGCTGTCGGACGACGACTACGACATCCTCCTGGAGTATGGAGTGGCCTACGAACCCGGCGATGTGCTGTCAACACCGTGGCGCCGCTCGGAAAAGTACTGCCATCACTCGGCAAAGTGGTGTCATCGAGAAAGAACACTCAACCCAATGTGCGTGAAACACCCAGCGGTGGAACAGCTGCGCCGAAACTGCTTTAGCGTAAAATTGCGCCGAGGCTGCGCCAAAGCATGTATACGAGTGAAACCCTTCTTCCGTCAATGCTTCGCAGCTAGCAAAACTGAAATCAAAATCAACAGCACGTTATCAGCATCATCATAGAAGGAAGCAGCCGCCCGTCCATAGTTTCTCACTATGTAGTGGCCTGCCACATTCGACCTCATTCGTTAATTCCATTATTAACTATGCACCACGTGCGACTCTGATCGCCGCGGTTCTATTGCAAAGCCCCTCTATCACCCATAAACATCGAAAAAGCTTAACTTTAATCCTAAGAATGTGACATATCCTAGGCACATGTTTGACAAGCGAAGCAGTTTATTTTGTGCTTTGAATATACATGACATAGCGGGCGAGAGAAAAGCTGGTCGTTAGCAAGATTGTTCAATACTCAGATTCCGAAGTCACAGATTTGGCGTTGCCTTGTTCTTCACTTTCACTAGTAAAACTTTCAATGTAACAGACAAAAACGCCCACAAAATTCTGATGATGCAAGCCTAGTTGCTATAGAAGGAATGTTTTATATCCAAGGGGTACTTTCTGCATCCCGACATTTACACGTTGTCCCATGTAACACAGTACCCGCAGTGGCCAGGGGCGTAGCCAAGGGGGGGTGGGAGGGTGCTTATGGTGCTTCAGCCCCCCCCCCCCCCTCCAAATTTTTTCGTGCTGTGATACACCGCCAACCAAACAACCCACGGCGCCGGAAATCATTCGGAATTTTCTCTAGAATGTATTTTTCGCGCCCGAAAAAACATTTCGGCGCGAAGATTGTGAACTCGGGCTGGATTTCGTGGCGACGCCCTTGCACCTGGAGTCACATAACGCAAAGATCCCCATCCGAGCACAATGTTCCAAGGGCGCTTTCATGGCGACCGGGCCCGCCGCGGCATCTCGCAGAGGCCGCAGAATCTACGGAGCGCATGGATTTCAATTAAGAAACTTTAGAGGTATAAAGATCACATAATGTTTCGATGCGAACGGTGCATTGGCATTTCCGTGCTTTACATTTTCATTTCCGGATCTTTGTGGGTTTATTGTTCTTATTAACATTTGATGCCAAAGTTGCATTTCGTTTTCTAAAGTCGTACATCGGACCATACAACGAAACAAGCCACATAAATACACTATCAGACAAGTTGGCAAAGCACGCAGCGAGGTCCGATGAGACGAAGCGTTGTGATGGTTCATTCATATTTTCCATCGAGTCACAGAAAACAATATCAACATCTTTTTCACCTGCGCCAAAGCATACATGCATGTCAAGACACTAAAGCCAGCAAAGGTAACTGCGTTCTTATTTATTTTTTCTACTTTGAATTTTATTCGCGAGCACACATTGAGCCTCTCCAATGTTTTGTTCTCGCTACCCGCGGGCTACCCTAGCCAGCCAGAGGTCATGCGTTGTCCTGACAACCGCGCGGCGCACTGCGGTGCGCGTTCGTTTTTCTCCGGCCGAGCGGATTTTGGCCTCGGAGAGTTTTGGACGCTTTCTGGTTAGCAGGTGAGAAAAAGAAGCAATGGTCGCTCGCCGTCACCATTGTGGGGGCTCGACAGATTGCAACGCGTTCGCTTGAGGGCATCACCATCGTTTCTATGTTATCGCAACGTCTACGGAAAGTCTTATCTCGCCAGTGTAGGATAACGAGCAGCATGCATGTGGTTCTCTGTGGACCAAGCGTCTCACGTTTTCTTGGATATTCCTTAGGTAGCTACATTAGGTGCCCCAAGCAGGCATTCGATTGTGGCCAAGATGCTTTCCTTTGCGAAAGATGATTTCCTTCGCAAGAAAGAGGCAGAGAGCTTCAGTCATAATGAGGTTCGCTCCAACGTTCTGTCTTTCATGGCAGCTAATCCACACGCTAGCACGCGCAGCGTGAGTACACAGCTCGGTGTGTCCAACTGCCTCGATGATTTTGAAAACAGCTGGACTGCACCCTTATCACCTGCAGTTGCATCAGTGCCTGGAGTCAAGGGATCTTCAAAAGAGACTCAACTTTGCGAATTGGATCTTGATTCGGGAGGAGCAGGATTCTGACTTTCTCACCAACGCATCCGGACTGACAAGATGAACTTTTCCTGAAATTGCCAAGTAAATATCCACAACGCACACTATAGAAGTGAGCAAAATCCTTGTGGCTAGGAATATCCCGCCACCAATATCAGTGGTCTTCTAACGTTTGGTGCGGAATATATGACAACACAGTCATTGGCCCAATGTTTTTAACGTCACTCTGACCGGCAAGAGGTGAGTTCTTCAAAGGGCAGGTTGAAGACTTCTGCTGCAACATGCCACTAGCCCAGCTTGACGCAATGTGGTGTCAGCACGACGGGGCCAGTCAAGCACGACAGTCAAGCACACGAGCAAGCCTTTCCCAGGGCAATGGATAGGGAGATGCTGTGGCCGGCAATGTCATCCGACCTCAACCCTCTGGACTTTTTCTTCTGGCGCTATATTAAGGATCACGTATACACGACCGAAACGACAACTCCAGAAGCCTTACAGGAGAAGATAATTCAAGTCTGCCACAGCATTTAACCGACGGTGCTCAAGGTAGTGACAGCAAGCGTTCTCAGAAGGTCCCAATGTTGCATCCCCGCAGAAGGTGACCTCTTCGAGCGCTTGCTGTGAAAGCGCATGAAAAATAAACGTAAATTCAGTGAAAGACTGCGTCTGGTGATTAATGATACTCTTCTACCACCATGCATTTCAGCCTTCTGAAAACTGAGTTATTTTTTTATTTAGGGATGTTCAATTTGCTTACAGCTATCGCGAAATGACGGACCTGTTGCTTCCGGCAGCACAAGCGATAACCGCTGCGTCTGCTTATCGCTATAACGAACTTTTGCGAGGGGAGCACATCGCTGGCGTAAACGGCACAGCCGACGCCTACGTGGTTGCCCTGTCGCCTTTGAAGTGGTAGCGCGCCTATGGCTGTTTGTGCGATGAACGTTGGGGAGCAGCGCAATCACGACGCGCAAGCGGGCATGTCACTAGTATTGTAATTCGCGTTCATCATGAGTAAGCTGAAATACACTAATACCTAATATATATATATATATATATATATACACACAGAAAGACAGAAACTGTTTATTCGGACGCTTTGCAAACCGCTCTGCAATTTTCTAAATTGATATTTTTGCCTAACTTCGTTACTTCAGAAGGTGGTTTATTAATCTTGACTAAAAATCTAATTAAGCAAAATACAAAATATAGCGTGACACACTACGTACAAAAGTGAGCAACACGCACTTGGTCGCGTCGTTTTAGAGTACATCGGCATTTTTTAAAACTCTGGCTAAAGTTGGCCGAAACACCTTGCATACAGTCACTTTTGCTTAGATACGTAGATTTATTGGTTACTTGTACGCATGTTTAAATATCTTGTTGCGATGTTTTGTGGATACATGCAATGAACTTTGTTTCAAGAGACACTTTTATTTTTTGCTTTTTAACAATCTTTATCTTGGAATTTGTGTATTCCATTGTACTTGGAATTTCTAATGTATATTTTGCAGAACTGCTGCTTTTTATGTGATCTCTGTTGCGACTACGATTTCGGTGCAATTACAATACGCAACCGGTGACAGCTGCTACTGCGCAGTACATTGGAACGAAGGACAGCGTCACTGAAAATTTTCCCTGGCCGTTGCATATGTACAAAAATGTAAACAAGGCTTTCGAATGACAAAGTATCATTAACATATTTGTCCTCAACTTGTTCATTTCACGGCCTTTACATTTATCATATCAGCGGCATGCACTGCTTTGCTGGTTTCGCACTGATGTAGGTCTAAAGTTCGCGTGGTATTTTATTTCTTAATAAATAGACAAACAACATGCAAGCATTGATATTAGTTATTTATGGCACAATTTTTAGGACATATTAAATACACATTTCACTTGTCTTGACAGGGCGTAGCGTTCAAGAATTTGTTTGCAGCATCTCTGGCAATTGCAGTGCAGTTATTACTCATGTATTTGATCCCTCGACAAATTCTGTGAGGAGGCCAAGCTCCAACGTGAGCCGAACGAAATTTCTGGCCACGCCACTGGCAGTGACGTTTCGTGACTCCAGCGAGCGAGAGGCCGCGCTCGAAAGTAGAATATGAAATAAGAATAGATGGCTGAATAGGCAGCGATTCGTCTCCTGATGTCTACATGCGAGGCATCAGGAGACGAATAGCTATCGATGTCATGCTGACTGACGAACCTGATTAGGCAGATGGATGCCGTTCGCGAATCGTCCGAACAAGTTTTTTTTTTTTTTTTTTTTTTGACAGCACCCTGTCATTGTAGCAACTTCGCTGCACTGAGAAGCACCGCACACTAATCTTGACGCTCCCGGCAACAAGAAGAATGGCCGTCCAAAGTGCACTAAGCAACGCACCAACACGACATATCCAACACTGGCAGAAGCCGCAGAGGCTCGCGACGACAGTGGCGCGGCGGGCGGCAGTGCAGACGCCGCCGGGAAGTGTGCTTGCCCTCAAAAGGATGATTTTTGCCCATCCGACCATTGTGGGCGCGAGCGGCGCGTTCAGTCGGACGCGCAATCTGCTCCCCACGGGGAACGACGGCCGTAGCGAGCTTCGCGGTGTGCAGCAGCGTCCTTTCCCGACCGCGCTTGCATGGTCTCGCGTAAACCCGACTCCGCGACATATCGACCAGTGAATATGATGAGCACACGTGCGTTGGACCGTGCGCCTAAAGTGCTTGCTGTTGCGCCAGGACCGAAAAGCGAGATGGCTGTTCCACCACTGACAGGGGTGGGACAACTGCGCCATTTTGATACAAACGCAAATTCCTGCGCCATACGCAGAAAATTGCCCGGAATCGCGCCACGCTGCGCCAGAACGGCGTGTGTGCTCCGGCAGTGGCGGCGAAGCGGATTCGTTCTCCGGAAAACGTTCCGCGCAGCTGGCGACTGCGTCTCCCGCAGTTTCTCGTAATTTTCGGGCTCGTGCGTCGCCGTTGCTGCTGTGGGGCCGAGCGGCGCTCCCCGGCCGAGGCGCAAAACAACGAAAGTTAGGTTAGGCTGAGGGCACTGCGAGCGAACTAGTGCTAGTCACGGATGTAGTTGGCGTGAGCCGCCGCCTGGTTTACAGGGTTCATCCACACTGGGGAGGCGCGCGCTGCAGCGGGTCGAGCGTCTCTGATCCCGGTGTAGCACGAATCTATTCCAGTCCGTTTTCGTTGTGCCCATGTGGGCGAGGTCTGAGGCAGTTTGACCGATCAGGAAGGGCTAATGGCGGATTTGGAATAGTTCCACGTAATACCAGCCCAGGGTCGATGGCGGCTCTCTGGGTCTGCGATGATATATGCGGCAACGCAGAAATGTTACCGCGTCGGTTGGACCGCATAATCCGCAATTGTCATGAGCGTGGGCGCGGGAATATAGAGTTCTATCGTAGTGCCACCGACGTTTTCGGCTTTACAGGGAAGCATGCTCCGTGCCTCCACTCGTCCCACTCTTCCACATTCCTTTTCCCTTCACTTATGAATCTGCAGCCAATCTCACAGGCACTACTCTTCTCGTCGGCTTTTGGCGAAAATCCGCTCGATGCTGCCTTATTCTTTCGCTCTGTACTACCTACAGAATTCTCAGACAGCCGTTGTCTCTGTGCCATTAACTGATCACAATACTGTATCTCTTTGATCAGTGCTGCCTTCTCTCTCTCGTACTTTTGCTTACGTTCGTGATACTCGCGTTCGCGTTCATTCTCGCGTTCTTGATGCTCACGCCAAAGAAGTTCTTGAAGCTCACGCTTCTGTTCATTCTCGCGCTCTTCACGCTTACGCTTACTCTTACTTTCGCGACGCTCACGCACACTTTCACGACGCTCACGCTCCCGTGGTTCTTGTATCACCTCCCAAGCAATCTTAATGCTTTCATCATCGTTGCCACTATCGTTAATCGCCTTTATGATAGCTGGCGTTTTCATCCGTTCGTCCGCCTCAACTCCCAAATCGTCGCACACCAACAACAAGTCTAACCTCGCCAACGTTCTAAGATCCATGGCAGCTGCCCCGACAGGTGGTTAGAACTGTTTTCCTTAATTTATTTGTGCAAATACACAATGCAACAAACTCCCGATTCCCAGAACTATCAAAATGAACACACAACATTTGAGTCTGGCGAATCAAAAGGAAGAAAACCACGCGCTCACTTACGGTTGCAGCACCCTGCCATCCGGTTCATTTGTCCGCTGTTCCCGGTTCCTCCGGACTCCCTGGGTCGAAGGCTCGCTTTTCTTCGGCACTCCCAGTTTCTTCGGACCTCTTTCGACGAAGGCTCTCTCTTCTTCGCTCTTCCCGGTTCCTTAGGATCTCTCTCGACGAAGGTTGATCCGTAGCGCTGCCACCAGCTGATGCATTCGGAGGCGATCTCACCGCTGCCAACCAGTTGTAGTGGTTGGGGACGGACTTCGGGATGAAAACAAAACTTGGGAGGTTTATTTTACATTATATAGAGAGAGGTGAGAGTCAAGTAACAGTCGTACAGTCATTACGGGCCGGCAGCAACTCGGACGCTGCGGCCCGCGGCAAGAAGTTCGAGAGAGGTGAATCAGGGAATCAGGGAAAGCTCTGGTCTCTCTGGAATGCTTCTTTTAAACCCTTCGAAGACTGGAAGTCGCGTCATGTTCGGCCAATGGGAGGGCCCGCTCCGATGACGCCACCATCGGCCAATGGTAGGCACCCATGCGGTGATGTCACACACCCGGCGGCTCCCCGCGGTCTTGCCTTGCTGTGGTGCAATGCTCTCTTCAAAGGCGGCCGGTGAGGCGCTGCCAGGCCTTCCCGGTACATCACAGCCGTCTTGTTGTCACGGTGCATTACAGCCGTCTTGCTCCGGGACCCAATTTACTTGCAACAATGTCGGGCTATCCCTTCGCTTTTCTGGAAGAGTCAAGCGGTGAATAGCTACCGCGGGGCACACGAAGTGGGGGCCGCCAACTTGTTTGCACCTGTCGTGCCTCAGGAATGTGTCATCCATGCTTCTGCATTCCTTACGTAGCAGTGGCGCGATTCGATGCGGTCTGGGGAACTCGAAGTAGGCTCAGGAAACAGCCCCATATCTAACGATACCGTCAAGAGGGATTTTCTTCGCATTCCTGTTCGATTGCTCAGCTTGCGCAAAATGCCCATTGTACGAGCTCCTTTTGTCGCAATATATACAATATGCGGCCGCCAGTTAAGATTTCCGTTAGAGATAACTCCAAGGTACTTGAGCGACTCTGCTTGCGGGATATCTACGAGATGATAGTTAAGCGATATGTATACTGGTTTTTTAACGGGAAAAACAAGGATGGCACACTTATCAGCATTCAGGTTTAAGTGTAAGCTATCCAGCCAGCGTTCTAGTTCCCTTAGATACGACTGCAGAATTGGGTAAAGGGAGTAAATGTCACTAGCCATAGCAAGAAAGGCAATGTTGTCAGCATAAACATAGGTACTGACACCTCGGTGAACGGTGATTCTGCTCAGTAAATTTATCAAACAATACTGGTAAAAGTACCGATCCCTGAGGCACACCTCTTGCTTGCTTGGGTTTACAGAAGAATAGCCGCTCCGAAAACAATACAATTCCCTTTCTTTTAAATGTACCCATGCTACAATATAGGCTGTAAAGCAATGGCCCTGTAACCTATTTGTTAAAATTGTATGTTCAGTGCTGTCATAGGCTCTACATATATCTAAGCTAACTAAAGCCGCATATTGTTTTTTCTGTCTGGCGATGTTAATGCGACTTTCAAGGTCTACATGCGCGTGCTATATTTAATAGCCAATTCTAAACCCAATTCGACAAGGATTCAACAATTGATTTTCGTCAATAAACTCTATTATATGCCCGGGAAGCACTCTTTCAATAAGTTTCATTATGTTTGATGACAACGCAATTGGTCTGATGTTGTCGATATACCCTGCCCCTTGCTTTTTATGTAACGGAATAATTTTGGCGATCTTCTATTCTTGGGGAATCCGTGCATTACTAATAGAGTAGTTTAGTAACTTCAGAAGCTCACTTGGAGCTTCTTTGAAGAAAATCTTTAACATTGCATTTGTTATTCCGTCCGGGCCAGGCGCTGTAGTTGGCAACCTTAACATGACCTGTGCTACTTCCGAATAGGATATCTTTTTGTAGTCCGAGAATGCAGGATTAAAGACAGAAGTTCGAAGGCGCGTTGTGAACCGGCTCTCCAATCCTTTAGCCAATAGGTCTAAAAACTCCTGCATTTCCTGTGAGGTATTGACGATTGAGTCAACATTAGCGCTCATTAGGAGTCTGTTTCTAAAACGAAGGTAATTAAATAAATGACGTTTGTTTTTGAATTTACGTAGATAAGTTCCGTTATCGCTAAGCGAACGTCTTCTTCTCCCCTCTCTTACCTTCTCCCCTTCTTCTCCCCGTGACCCACTCCTGCTGGCGGCACATACCCCATTCATACAATAATTTCACGCTTGTAACAGTATATAGACCTTTTTATCGGGCGAGGAGGATATATGGCTTGGGCTCTCTGGCTTGGGCGATCCGGCGCGGCGCTGCTTGAAAGTATTGCTGTCGCGTGCTGCGGAACCATTTCCAGATGTTTTAGATGGTACTTTGTGAAATTTACGCCATGTCCGTTCATATAAGGTCGTCAGGGAAGCCTTTTGGTGTATAGGTAACTACAGTAGGCGGAAATATCTTTTGGGGGCGCAAAAATGTGACGCGCTTTATCAGTCGCGGTGTTTGTATGTGTTGTGAACTATTTTGCTTATATCGGTTTTAATTCACCAAAGAAAACCAGTGTCTCTGTATTAGCAGCATGAAATGGTAAGTCTGCTCACTATCTGATCGCTTGGCGTAGGGAGTAAAACATAAAGCATAAGAGCGCATGCTCGTTCACGGCCAACCTAAGGCAACCACGAAACATAAGTGGCATGCGCTATCAAATATTTGTTATGCACCGGCATCGTTCTCGCGCATTTAAAGTCTAGTAGGCTTCAGATTACCATATGTCTACGCTAGCCTTTCCTGCATGAGGCCGATGGCGCTGCTCAACACAGCGATCACTGCGGTTGGTGAACCAGCACGATACAAATGTAAGCTGTGCGCTTCGGCATTGCCTTTTGGGCATGTATACAGCCATAATATATGAGAGGGATCGCATAAAAAGAATGCGATGCCTATTTTTGAGGACAAAAGTTCCGTAATACGTGTGAGTGCGTCGTAGAGAACGGAACGAACACAACCGAAAAAAAATTCGGTTATCATCCTTTTTCTCGGAAAAGCAAGAGAAAACAGGCTAATGCCGCAATACGACCTCGCATAGTCACGCCGCACAACGTCTATAAATATATAACCGCTGATGCCGTATGCTTGGACCATGCGGTATATAGAAGAAATATATCTGTAATCCGGCACCTACCACACTCGCGCAGTTCGTAAACAGTCCATTTGCTTGACAAGCTTAATTCAGACTGTAAGGTATGCTGTTATTACTTGCCAAAACTATTTTATTCAGGGGCGGAAACCTCATCCATCGAACCAAGTAGTCACGCAATGTAACCTGCAGCGAACAGTTCGAACGCTTGTCAAAGTATAACATCACAGCTCCGGCCTATCGTAGCAGAACGGTACCCATGCTGTTACAATCGTCGCGTATGTTTCATGGCTCCTAAACCGCAGCTCAGAAACAGAGGGCAATACTGCAATAAGGTGACATCAGTGATTGGGACATTCATAAATACACAATTGATATCTGAGGCTGATTGTATATAGGCTCAAATATGCGCTCACACATCGCGCTGCGTGTTCCGTCCACCTCAACGCCAGCAGAAATTCCGGCCATGACGCCTTAAACCACTTCAGCACGTCTCACAGAACCGTTTACGCACGTCATACTAAACAGACCGCACGACCGCGAAAACAAACGCCAGAACCTACCGCCGAGCGTATACCTGCCATGCAAAAGACCGCTTTCACCCAAGCCAGTATGGCGCTGCTCATAGGCGGCGCCACTGTGTTCACAATATGGCGGCGCCTACGAAAAAACGGTGTGTGTGAGGGCAAATCAGAAAGTCCTTGCCCCTATTCTTATTAGCCAAAATAAGGTACATACGGGTAATTACAAATATACGTATTATTATACGCACCTTGCACTATTTTTCCATATAGTTCCCACACTGGGTGAGACATTACTATTGCACGTGAATCGCTGTCCGGCGAGGAACTTCTTCAGCGGACCGTAAACGGGGAAATCAATAGTGGCGAGGTCCGGATTGTATGGTGGGTGGTCCAGACTCTCTCATAGAAATGATCAGAGCTTGTGGGCAGTTCTGCTTGCCACACTTCGTTGCTCGTATGCCGTGGACGTGTAATGCACAACCGCCATCTTCAACTTACAGCAGCGCCATGTTTCGGAGCTGCGGCAGATAAGGCCGGGCTGGACAAGAAAGGTACACCGCTGGGAATGGATGTGTTGACTTCGCATTTAAATTCTTAATTTGGCTAAAAAGAAATAGGGGCAAATACTTTCTGATTCGCCATCGTGTATATATTGTCACGTGGTGGTGACGTTAAGAACACAGTAGCAATACTGTGAAAGGCAAAACTAGATTTTATTGTGCGAACCTGTGCCCACAAAACAGGCTACACTTATAGCACAACGAAAGCAGCGAACACAGTCGGCGATCGTCGGAGATCTCATCAGCGGGTCAAGCGCGTCGGCTTTTATAGAGCAGTCATCGAATGTTCCAGACTAATCGTTGGGACCCGCATGCCTTCTACAAAGTTCTACACAATTCGCGTCAAGCGATGAAATGAGATAACGCGAGGTTCGGCGACAACAGACAGCCGGGTAGAAGCATCGATAACTTTCCAGAAACGTCGGATACATGCAGGCGGTCCCCCGCTGTGCGATTACAGTTGTTAAGCGGCGAAACGTGGTCGCCCGATAAAGATAAGTACACGTGTCAATATATATATATAAAGGACATAAGGAAGTATAATGAATAAAGGGAAAATCAGACATCCACCCGTTTGTAGCAATCGCTACAAAGGAAACCCATACGGGTTCCTCGAAAGAGAAGCCTCATAGTTGAAGAAAAATTCGTCCTGGTCCGGGTGCTAGCCGCCTGGTTATCTCAGATGGTAGAGCGGCTGCCCCGGAAAGGCGGTGGTCCCGGCTTCGAGTCCCGGACCAGGACAAATTTTTCTTCAACTATGAGGCTTCTCTTTCAAAGAACCCGTATGTGTTTCCTTTGTAGCGATTGCTACAAACGGGTGGATGGCTGATTTTCCCTTTATTCATTACTTCTCTCCACCTTGCGGGTTTCCGCAGAACTACTACGTCAAACCTTGCCTTTGCTTCGTGTTGTCGACAAATTCGACTTCGCCCTGCCATCTGCTAGCCGCCTGGTTATCTCAGATGGTAGAGCGGCTGCCCCGAAAAGCGGTGGTCCCGGGTTCGAGTCCCGGGCCAGGACGAATTTTTCTTCAACTATGAGGCTTCTCTTTCGAGGAACCCGTAGGGGTTTCCTTTGTAGCGATTGCTACAAACGGGTGGATGTCTGATTTTCTCTTTATTCATTACTTCTCTCCACCTTGCGGGTTTCCGCAGAACTACTACGTCAAGGAAGGAAGTATAATATCGATAGAATTGAACATGCTCTCAGGAACAGAGGAAGCCTAAAATCAGTGAAGAAGAAACTAGGAATTGGCAAGAATCAGATGTATGCGTTAAGAGACAAAGACGGCAATATCATTACTAATATGGATGAGATAGGTCATGTGGCTGAGGAGTTCTATAGAGATCTATACAGAACCAGTGACACCCACGACGATAATGGAAGAGAGAATAGTCTATAGGAATTTGACATCCCACAAGTAACGCCGGAAGAAGTAACGAAAGCCTTGGGAGATATGCAAAGGGGGAAGGCAGCTGGGGAGGATCAGGTAACAGCAGATTTGTTGAAAGATGGTGGGTAGATTGTTCTAGAGAAACTGGCCGCTCTGTATACGCAATGCCCCATGACTTCGAGCGTACCGGAATCTTGGAAAAACGCTAATATAATCCTAATCCATAAGAAGGGGGACGCCAAAGACTTGAAAAATTATAGACCGATTAGCTTACTGTCCGTTGCCTACAAAGTATTTACTAAGGTAATTGCAAATAGAATTAGGATCACCTTAGACTTACGTCAACCAAAGTACAGGCAGAATTCCGTAAAGGCTACTCAACAATGGACCATATTCACACTATCAATAAGGTGATAGAAAAATGTGCGGAATATAACCAACCTTTATATATAGCTTTCATTGATTAGGAGCAAGCGTTTGATTCAGTCGAAGCCTCAGCAGTCATGGAGGCATTGCGGAATCAGGGTGTAGATGAGCCGTATGTAAAAATACTGAAAGATATCTATAGCGGCTCCACAGCCACCGTAGTCCTCCATAAAGAAAGCAACAAAATCCCAATAAAGAAAGGCGTCAGGCAGGGAGATGCGATCTCTCCAATGCTATTCACAGCGTGTTTACAGGAGGTATTGAGAGACCTGGATTGGGAAGAATTGGGGATAAGAGTTAATGGAGAATACCTTAGTAACTTGAGATTCGCTGATGATATTGCCTTGCTTAGTAACTCAGGTGACCAACTGCAATGCATGCTTACTGACCTGGAGAGGCAAAGCCGAATGGTGGGTCTAAAAATTAACCTGCAGAAAACTAAAGTAATGTTTAACAGTCTCGGAAGGGAACAGCAGTTTACGATAGGTAGCGAGGCACTGGAAGTGGTAAGAGAATACATCTACTTAGGACAGGTAGTGACTGCTGATCCAGATCATGAGAGTGAAATAATCAGAAGAATAAGAATGGGCTGGGGTGCGTTTGGCAGGCATTCGCAGATCATGAATAGCAGGTTGCCATTATCCCTCAAGAGAAAAGTGTATAACAGCTGTGTCTTACCAGTACTCACGTACGGGGCAGAAACCTGGAGGCTTGCGAAAAGGGTTCTACTTAAATTGAGGACGACGCAACGAGCTATGGAAAGAAGAATGATAGGTGTAACGTTAAAAGATAAGCAAAGAGCAGATTGGGTGAGGGAACAAACGCGAGTTAATGATATCTTAGTTGAAATCAATAAAAAGAAATGGCCATGGGCAGGAGACGTAATGAGGAGGAAAGATAACCCATGGTCATTAAGAGTTACGGAATGGATTCCAAGGGGAGGGAAGCGTAGCAGAGGGCGAAAGAAAGTTAGGTGGGCGGATGAGATTAAGAAGTTTGCAGAAACAACATGGCCACAATTAGCACATGACCGTGTTAGTTGGGGAAGTATGGTAGAGGCCTTTGCCCTGCAGTGGGCGCAAGCAGGCTGAAGATATATATATATATATATATATATATATATATATATATATATATATATATATATATATATATATATATATATATATATACTTTCGAATATCACTTATTTTCTCCTTGTTGATTAGTTCTGGCAGTTAGCGAATTTTATCTGATATCTTCAGTTCGACACTTTCATTCTTTGTCGATTCTGATTAGGTCCTTTGTTACTTGGGAGAGCTTACCTACTGGTTGCCTTAGGGCCTTACCTCCCACTTCAATTGCTGCTTCTGAAGCCAGCCTAGTTATTGTTTCACTCATTGCCTCTATGTCATCTTCATCTCCCTGTTCTAAGGCTGCAAATTTATTTGAAAGTGCCAACCTGAATTGGTCTGCTTTTACCCTTACTGCGTCTAGGTTGGCCTATTTCTTCTTGACCAATTTATCCTTTCTTTCTTCAAATATATGTGCATCCTAGCCCTCATTAACCTATGATGACTGCACTTTACCCTACCTAACACTTCTACATCCTGCACTATGCTGGGATCCGCAGTATGAAATTTCGTTTCTTGTTTCACCATTAGGGCTTTTGCAGGTCCACTTTTTGTTCCAACGCTTCCCAAAGAAGGTGTTCATTATTCGCAGCTTATTCCTTTCCGCGAATTCTACCAACATCTCTCCTCGAGTGTTCCTGGAGTCCATGCCGTAGTCGCCAATTGCTTGTTCACCAGCCTGCTTTTTCCTCACTTTTGCATTGAAGTCGCCCATGACTACAGTATACCGAGTTCGCACTTCTCGCATCGCTAACTGAACATCTTCAAAAAACTGTTCTATTTCTTCATCATGGCGACTGGAGGTTGAAGAATAGGTTTGTACTACCTTTATTATATACCTCCTATTTAGCTTTATTACTACTGCTACCCTCTCATTAATGCTGTAGAATTGGTCAATGTTGCCTCCTATGTCCTTATCGATTAGGAATCCTACTCTGACCTGCTTCTTATCTGGTAGTCATCTATAGCAGAGGGCGTGGCCATTTGTCAGTACTGTATAAGCCTCACCAGTTCTTCTAACCTCACTAAGGCCAATGATATCCCAAACATTGCCTGACAGTTTTCCTCAAAGAGCCCTGCTATGCTAGCTTCACTTGAGAGGGTTCGGGTGTTAAACGTTGCAAGTGTCAGTTATATTCAATTATATTCTAATTGATAACTGAGTTTCTTCTTTTCTCTTTGAGGTTTGATTTCATACTTTCCGTGCCCATTCAATTACGCAGGGCCGTGCGGGTACCACCGAAGAGGGCGCTAGGCGTCTAAACACATTTCTGGCCATGCGTTTGTTTGGTATTATTAGCAGCAGCATCGCACCTAGTCATCACAGCATGATAATGATTATGGCTTACACTTCGGCTTTTCGAGATGAATGTTAGTAGCAGATCGTTATATTCTATGATACTGAAAGTGGGAACATATTGTTGTGATTGGGGGTTCTATCCCATCGCTCGTGATCCGTTGTCAAGATTGGAGTCGGACATGAATTAGAAGGTAGCTGGCCCATGCCGTCGTCCAACTTATCCACGCTGAGGACGTTGATGAAGGGAAGGACTGCTTCTCATCGAGAACGAGGAATATGGGTTTATTTGCAGTATTTATATCAGTCTAACATGACTGCTTGAGAAAGTACATCAGTCTAACATGACTGCTTGAGAGAGAGTGTCCTGAGCAGCCGCACAACAGCGGTTTATAAACACTCGGTCCTCCCCCGACACCCAGGTGACGGAAACGGCCGTCCAAGCACCGTAGGCGAGTTGACCAGGCACCGTAGGGGCATTTATTCCCCGAGCTGCAGCGCGCCCGCCGACTGCCCATTGTCTGGCGTCTTGGCCGGCGCATGGGAAGGGGTCTCAGTAGACGTTCCCGCGGGCTCAGTAACAGTAGTTGGTCCGCCGAGCCCGTTTAATCACAATGGCGATTTCGTCAAACTCGGCTCCAGCGACGGAGAGTCGAGGACATACGTATTGTTGTTCACACGCAGTCGACTTAGTCACGCCGTGGCTAGAGGTTTGCGGCGACGCTCCAGGAAAGTTGCCGCCGCTGTCGCAACTGGCCGGCAAGACTTGCACTGCAGCTGGCCGTTCTTAACAATACACGGGAAGTGTGTGCAAATGAGTCTCGATGCTCCTATAGCATCCTTGGGCCACTTTACAACTTATTGTAGATTTCATTCAATGTTTTTTTTTTTTCAGAATTCACTTGGAAGCGATAACTCAAAATATTCATTCTGGATATGAAGTCCGGCGAATGTGGAACTGTACAGAAGTGGTTTACACATTCTTGCCATCCGCTTTCGAGAAATGTGACACTAAATTGGTCTAGATCTATGTATTGTTACAAACGGCGAAAAGCAACTCCTTAAAGTGTGTTTCGATTTGTTTGTGTGTTTGTGTGTGTGTGTGTGTGTGTGCGTGCGTGCGTGCGCAGCAGCACGGCAATGTACTACACGCAGTTCCATCTTCATCTCTGCGTTTAAGCAATGAAATACAAATTTTACCATAGCAAACTTGAGGAAATGGTTACTTCTTCCACGTGCTTGGAGATGTGGCTTTTGGCATCTAACCGTGGCAATTAAACTTAAGAAAAAATGTATTTCCAGGTTCTTAACATACCAGTATACAATAAAAAGCTGCTTGAAGGGCGATTATGTCCCATAGCTGTATTTGGGTCTCGGGAGCTAGTGAAGTCCCCCTGCGCACAAATTCGTGGGTGTCGCTCTTCACTGCCGTGCCCCTTTATTTCTACACCAGGGGCGGCATGCCGTTCCCGTCGGCGGCGTCCACCTTCAGCCTGGGCTCATCCTGCTCGTCGTCGGGGGGCCCACCGGGCGGTCCCAGCCTGTACGAATTCTTGCTCGAGGCTGAGCTCTCCTCGTACTACGACGCGCTACGCAACGACCTCAAGGTGTCCTCGGTGGGACAACTCAAGTATGTCGAGGAGGACGACCTTTCGCACCTGGGAATGAGCCGGCCCGAGCAGAGGCGCCTGCGAAAGTACTTCCACAAGTACTTCCCCCAGACCTACCTGCGAAAAATCAAGCAGGTGAGCTTTGCTCGGCGCTTAACTATAGAACTATGGTGGCTAGAGCATAATATAACTGTCGAGTGGTGCGTCGTATATGTTCATGCGAACAGCTGCTTATTCCTTAGAGCCTGGAACTGTCAGCCATGGCAACGGGGAACGACTATAGTTATTTCGGTTTTGGGCAAAATATTATTTATTTGAAGACGGTGTCAGCCTTCGAGAGTTATACCGCTTTTACGTGTCGGGTATGTGTGCTTCTAGCCTCTTTCGTGGGCTGATCCTAAGGTAGTGGTGTCTAAAAATGTGGGCCCATGCCGAAGGTAGTACAGTCTAAAGCCGCTCCCATGGGTACGTGCTGTCTGTAAAAATGCAGACTGATCCCGAAGTAAATGCAAAAAATGTGCTTAGTTCCCGTGGGTGTGTGCACCCTCAAAAAATTCACCTAGGATTACGTACTCCCTAACGCGAAATTTGAGCGTTACGTGTTTTCATCTCGCGATATATTGGCTCCATGACGCGGACAATCTGTCCCGTGCGGCACGGTGCAAACGGAGCGAAGTGTGCCGCGACTGCCTCGCTAAGATCACGAGAGGCTGCGCGTGGGCGTGCGCGCGATTCACAGCAGCCGCCGCCGCAAACAGACGTCCGCTAATGCATGCAGCGCTTTGTTTTCTTATACAGGGTGTCCCGACTGTCATGATATAAGATTTAAAAATATGCAAATGCCACGTAGCTGGGCAGAACCAAAGTAATGTTGTTTGCCGTCGCTTGGAAATGCTCAGAAAAGTTATTGCATTCTGCTTAATTACACAATTAGTCTTAATTAGTTAATTAGCTGCTAAAATATTCTAATTAGATTAAAAGTGTCGATGAGAAAATTGTAGAGCAACATGAAAAACTCCAGATGCAGCTGTATGTTGCTCAGTACGTGCCACATAGAAGTTTTTTCCAAGCGTGAAAGGAGCCCGCAAATGCACGCAATATTGCCACGCAACTGGCCGCTCTAAGCACTCGAGCCGACATACAATCAAGCCAAGGAAAGCATAGCACAAATTAGCCAAGTGGAACGTGAAAGCAGTATGTAAAAGGGAAATGAAAGTGTTTGCGGCTGGTGGAAGCCGCATTACGCGCGCGATTCCCCCCCCCCCTCCCCGTTCACTTTCTCGGGCTTCGAGCATGTATACAAGTGTGGGTGCTAGCTATAGCGCCGTTTACGGCCGTGGCGGCGGATGTGGGACATCCTTTCAGTCACGTGACTTTGTTATGCGTTAACTTAGGGGCGTCCGTTCACCCCCCTCCCCATTTGTTATGTTTCCATTTGAAAACAAAAAGAATGGTTATATTCCGCTATGTAGCGTTTTCCTTTCTTTTTTGCTTCATTGTCACTGGCGTGTTTCACAAGTTAATGCAACAGAGCGAGAAAGGACAGCGGGTGCAAGAAGCGCAAGACTGATGCTATACGAAAGTAATTACTGAGTTTTGTTGCTCGAGAGTCGATAACACATAGGCACGAATTCACGGAGAGCACGGAAAGAAGCATCATCACCACTGCACTGCAAGCGCTCAACCCGACTAGACGACTGCCAAACTCTGTCCGCATTGGGCATTTGTGTTTCAGCGCGTCAATCTCCATGCGCGCGAAAGTTTCCTGCCAACGATTTGCATGCGGTGGTGCCCGGGAACATCCCGTGCAGCGTGCGTATACGACTAATAATAGGCACTTTTAGTTGGACGCCCGCTGCAGCTCTGCATACGTAGGAAACCGGCGACAGTGCGCATGTGCAGTACCCAGGAGCACGCGTGGTCTCTTGCGTGCGCCCGCAGCTTTTCTAAAGATGTCTATCGTCCGCAGCGGGCTTTGCGGGAAGTTCTCGCGTGCCCACGAGAGCGCATTTTTCGATATGGCTCTTGCTGAAGATATGACTCCGGCTTGTGGTTTGACTTCGTGGCGGCTGATATTGCCTAGGCAGTTTCAGGAGCTGGCATATGGACGACCGCACGCCAAGTTTCATCCTAGACGCCAGCGCTCGTTTCTCCCCTGGCGGAACGATTTCATCTCCAACGGGTGTATGGGCCTCTTGCATTGCCCAGGGGACGCTGCGAAAATGGTGCTAAAAAGCGCCCTCTGTCCTCAACTGGGTAGTACCAAGCTCGGCCGTCTGCTTCGGAAAGCACGTTTACAATATGGACCCGCCACTTTCGGTTTTGTTGTACCGCGGCTTGCAGCGAATATCGGCCGCCGAAGATTTTTTTCAGGGGTGGCACGCTGCGTAACGGCGATAACTAATGCAACGCCGAATACGTGTACGCCGTTCAAGAAATAAGCGGCGAAGTTTTAACGCGGTGTCAATCGCAAGTGAAGCGAGTTGCGTACGAAGTTGAACTTTAGGCGCACAAACGCGAGGAAATGCTTGCTATAAATGAATTCACAGCAGCGATAAGCCGGCATCATGTGTACGGAACTGCTCGAGCGCACGATCGTACGCGCCGCGACGGCAGCGGTCTTTCGACATGCCGTGAGACGGCGGGCCTCCTGCAATCTTTGTTGACTGCATGCCGCTACACAAGTATGCCTGCTGCACTGTAGTAGCGGCCATCTGTCCCTTTAGCAATTGATAAATAACTGATGCAATGCTATGAGCTCGCAGTAACGTACGTGCGAATCACGCGAGCTCGTGCGCTGCTCGCTTGATGTAGCTTTTAATGACAGCGCTCGAATATCGATGTGCTGCAATCAATACTACCTTGCTGCGCTGCCTCAACGTGCTGGCTTGAGGTCAAGGATAAGCACATTTAACTCTCTAACCTGTGCTGCTCGTAGTGGGGTAGTGAATTGTCACCGAATCAGCCCGAGCATTTGTGCTCATTTGCACGCACCACTTAGCACGGGTCGAATTGTTAGTTGTCACTGTGGCCGGGTCTCGAATCGTGAATCACCAGCCATGCCTGCTATATGTCGGTCTGCCGTCGGGACTGTGGTTGCAAAAGACCGAATTTTCGAACGCAGATAAGCAAGCTTCAAGACAGGCGAAGCAGTCAGCATGGCGCGAAGTTTCGCTTACCCAGCGCCCATCGCCCCAGCCGCTGGCCCAGCGTGCCATCACCATTTCGAGAACAGAACAAAGGCAGAGAGCTTTGCGCTTGGAGCGAAACCAAAACTGCTAAAGAATACCTGTGGACTAATTCGCCAATCAACAGAATTCCAATCCGTAGCCTGTATTTCCCATCATTCCCATGATAGTTGAATGATCCCAGCACCAGATTTCCCTCTAGTTATAATAATACGAAACTCTGGTATCTAGTATCGGTGGAGGCGCTCGCCGCATGCTTTATTGATGGTGTCATCGGTGAACAGACGCCGGCGCGCTACTCTGGCGCCATCTCGTAGCGGTTGTCGTCACAGAGCCCGTCTTGCGCGGCACTATACAATTCCTTTCATGCTTTCACCATACCACCTCCTTCGCGTTCCGCCTTATTGTTCCGCTACACCCTCCTTCTCCGCTTTCCACCTCGCGCTCTCTTTGCTATCAGCGCCTTTCACCCTCCGCTGAGCTCCGCGTTCGCTCTTTCATCCTTCGCTGTGCCCGTTCGCTTGGTTACGCCGAGGGACGACGCCGAAGGCCGTCGACGCTAAACGCAGGAACGGGCGCCTAATAGATGCGCTCGAAAGTATGCCGACCCGGCGTCGTGGCGTTGTGGATTTGGCGTTGCGTTGCGTTGCTAAGGCCGAGGTCGCAGGATCAAATTCCGGCATCGGCGGCCGCAATTCGATGGGGCCAAAGGCAAAAAACGCTCGTGTCCCGGGCATTTAGTGCAAGTTAACGACCTCTACGTTTATGAAATTGATCCGGAGCACCGCACTACGGCGTACCTCATAATCATGTGGTGGTTTTGGCACGTAAAACCCCAGATTTTTTTTTTTCAAATATGCAACTGCCATGTAGCTGGACACAGAACCAAGGTATTGTTTGCCGTAGCTTGGAGCAGGTCGGATTATTTTTTTATGTCGCCTAAGTACATAATTAGTTATTAATTAACCAACTTCTCAAATATTGTAACCACACCAGAATTGTCAATGAGAAAATTGTAGACCATCCTGTAAAATTGCCGATCCAGCTTTCTGTTGCTCAATACGTAGCGAGCATAAGTTTTTTGCAAGCCTGAGTAAACCTGCGAAAAAATTTTGAGAAATGCATCTTAATTTGAAGCCAATACTTGACATGATCTAAACGACGCCTGTTGCGAACGCGCCAAAGTAAACGTACTGAGCGTCCTGGGCAGGTCCACGCCAGGCGTCATGTAGATTAAGTCAAGCAGGGGCTTCGAATTAAGATGTATCTCTAAATATACGGGAGTTAAGCTTAGCCTTTAAGAGTGGAACGCGGTAGTATTCGAAAATCCCCGATTGCTTCTTATGCTTATGCTCGAAGGAGAGCACAAAGCGATCCCGGAGGTGGTCCACAGCCGCGCCACAAGAATCACATCTGTTACTCTGTCGCACGTTTAATATTTCAATCTGAGAAGATATAACATAAAAGGCGTACTCCGTCGGTGTTTTATTTCTTGACATTTGTTTGTATTCTGTCATTCTCATAATTCGGAAGAGTAACTTTGTCAAGAATGTAAGACAAGGTATAAGTAACTTGAGTGATAGAATGGTGCGGCGGTATAACCCGCATATACCGCGTGTCATATGGCGAGGCGTGACATATACTTATTCCTAAATGTATGCGGAAAGTTTCGCTCGTGGACAAATCCGCCGACGCCGGAATTTCTGTGACACGGGGCACGGTATCGCGCTAATACGGAAAGTGCCACATATTTCACGTGCTTTCTTTCGGGCTTGGAATGTTACACATCTGTCCATCTTGACCCCGAGTGGCGCTGGCTAACACTCCCAGGGATGCATCTATAACCACTGCCGCCGAATAAAAGCACACGCACTGTGTCCTTTTATCCAACGGCCGTGCTTCTATAGACATATCACCACTGCGCCCAAAACAGTGGCCGGATTGATGGCCGTCGCAGTGTCACAATTCGTAATGCAACGGACGCGTGGGTTCGCCTCCCACAAGTTATCTTTCTGTCCACTTTCATTCTCTTCATTATCTAATACATTTGAATTTCAACCGCAGCTAATTAGGTTTCGGCTTTCCTTGGTTTCATTGCCTGTTGGCTTTATACTGCCTTCCTGTCGTAATAAACGTGACAACCGTCGTTATTGTAGATGGAGAAACTAGTGCCCTGCTGAAAAATACACAAGTTGTCCGCCGTTTTGGTCCGGCAGTAGTGTATATCGATTGTTAATGTGGCTTCCTGTTCGTTTTCAGACATGCCTGTCTTCCGCGTAGTCGGAGCTTCAGTATCAACTGTCACTGGAGCTTGGCGACCTGCAGCATTTGAGCGATTCTGAGTAGTTTCACTTTTACAGTATTGATGCGACAATCTGCGTTTCATGTTTGTACCCAACAGAACCACCGAGACTATTCAAAGCACCGCATTTGCACGGTTCTACCGCGTCCCGCATTGTAACGCGTAGTTATTTTACCGCCCAAATATAAAAATAAAAATACTTGTTGCCAATTCTACCGCGCACGTTAGGTAACCAAACCTGAGTCGACGCGTAACGTGTTAAAATCTTACGGAACATACAAGAGCACACAGACATGCACTCAGCTGAATCTTGGAGATGTGATCGGCCGTTCACCCCGCGACAACATCCGGCCACGGCTAGCGCGATTGAGAAGGACGGGCCGACGGCCTCGTCAAAATGGTTCTCAAAACGGATGATTTATGGCCAGCATGGGCGTACCTCGGTCAGGAATAGAGCGTACTGGAATACGGTTGAGTGGGACGAGCGGCGAGGGCGGCGCGTGCTTTGCGGTGAGGCGCGCGAGGACGAAAAATACTGTGGTGGCGCTGCGATAGAAGTGCATTGGGCCGCATCAGGGTCGCGCCGTTGGAAACTGCTGGCGATTCTGCTCGGCGGGGTCGTTCGTGCTGCTCCGCGCGCTGCTGTTTACGAGCAGACCGCCCAAATGGCGTTCGTAATTGGATATGAGATGTATTTATGCCTTAGGAACAGATGCCTTTCGTTCTCTTCTTTATTTCATTCTATTGGATTTTAATGCTGCTCGGTGACTGCGCGTGCATTGTGGCCGCAGTACGTGTCGGCTTTCATTCTGCTATGTGATTGTACGTACGCGGTTCCCTTTGGAGAGCAAGTATTTTTCTTGTTCTTCAAGCAGTATGTATCCCTCGTGTGTATTAGCGCATATAGTTTTTCAATAGGTCTTGCGAAGCGCAGCCGGAAAAGAACATATGTAAACGTCCTGCTTGCCGCTTCAAACAAATAAAACATGTCGGCCCCATCCAGCGCCCTGTACTCAGATTTACGGGAAGTACTCTGATAGAAAAAAGAAGAGGAAAAAAGAACTGCAGTGCGACATACCATTCATGTTTCCGTCCTCCTCGCGTAACAAAACGCGGAGTAATTGGCGCGGTATCTTTTTTTTTTTTTATTGCGGACGCCACTCGGGTGCCGAAAACAGTTTTAGGTAGCGATTACGTGTGCTAATCTTCGGCCCGTAAGTCGTGTGAAATTTTATGTCCAATCCGTGCTTAACAACAACAACAAAACTCGGTGCCCCTCCACTCTGTGAAGAAGGATGACCAGCGAAGCTGTGTATGTGAGCCCCTTAATGGCGAACTGCACCTCCGCCGCCGGTCGGCCCGGTATTGTACTATCTTCGGGATCGGCCCACGTATGGGGAGTGCTTAACGCCTGCGTCACCTCCGCTGCGGGTAGGCCTGTCATTGCACTATCTTCGGGATTTTTTCTACACGCGGACGCGATAGTAGAGAAGGTAGCGCTTAACAGCTTCGCTGTTAAGTGGATATGGCGTTGCGCTGCTAAACTCGAGCTCACGGGTCCAAACCAGGTCGCGGAATTCGATTCGTATATCTGTTTAGGTGCATGTTAAAGAACCCAGGCGGTGAGAAATTAACAGGGTGCCTCATAAGCATATCGCCAGACGTAAGACGCTAGAATTTGTTCTATTAAAGAAGAACAAGAAAAAAAAAAGGTAGCTACATCATTCGGCTTTTTTCTAAGGGTGTAAACGAAAGAAATTATTCTCAAGTATGATTACTGAGAAAAACGTGTTACGCTTATATTATCTTTCATACCTTCAATGGAATGCCGTTCCCGACTGTGCGTCCGCTCAGCTAAGCAGCTCCTGCAATATAAGCGGCTGCTTTCAGTTATCCGGTGCACTATCATAAGAACAATACTGAAACTCGCCGTGGTTGCTCAGTGGCTATGGTGTTGGGCTGCTGAGCACGAG
Source organism: Dermacentor andersoni (assembly GCF_023375885.2). NCBI lineage: Eukaryota > Metazoa > Arthropoda > Arachnida > Ixodida > Ixodidae > Dermacentor > Dermacentor andersoni. The sequence continues at coordinate 7,894,033 of NC_092816.1, read as the reverse complement.
GTCGCGGGATCGAATCCCGGCCACGGCGGCCGCATTTCGATGGGGGCGAAATGCGAAAACACCCGTGTACTTAGATTTAGGTGCACGTTAAAGAACCCCAGGTGGTCAAAATTTCCGGAGTCCTCCACTACGGCGTGCCTCATAATCAGAAAGTGGTTTTGGCACGTAAAACCCCATAATTTAAAAAGAACAATACTGAAGCATTTAAAGGAGCGGCATGCCTCACATACACGTAAACATATTTGTTGATCTGCCGTGTTCATTGAAGAAGATCGCCAGACAAGCCACAGAGATTACTTTCGTAAAGACTTCCCGATCTCTCCGATTGAGTCTGAGTATACATAGGCAATATCTTGTCCCTAACACTGTTGTTCATATTAACGTCCAATAATTGCCTTGATTCGTTTTCTTGGAAAGTCTATTGGTTCACCTGGGGCTGGTGCAGCTTTTAAAAGAAACACGCTTATTCCGGACGGGAGTTCACTTTTTCAGTCAATGTATTTACAATATTTTATAATTTTTCTCTTGCATATATGTCGTGGAGATATATGTCTATGTACTCTTAGATTTACCTACAAGTACACTGGTAATTTGCATCTCTTCGCGCCGCGCAGTTAATGAACCTAGTTTATTTCACTATAATGCTGTTTTCTTTGATCATTGTCCCTGATCATTATTCCACCAACAAGAAGCGTGTGTCAAATGACACGACATCAATAACATTTTCTTACGTAGCTTGATGTTGCAGATAGGCGGCCTCTGTGGCAAAAATTACGTGTCACATTTAGAAAACAATGTTAAAAACAGCAGTTGGCCTGGCTAAAACTACAGTTGGTAGCGGCCGACAAGAATCGCGGGCGCACCAATGCAAGTAAAACCATACAAAATTTTACTGCACGCGCTTTTTGCAAGAAAAACTGGGCGTCCGCCAGCGTCCGCGCAACGAACGCGCGCTCGCTAGCAGACGACGCACTACACAATGACAGCAAAATTGAAGACGTCGTGTTGTATAAGACATGCCTGAAATATAGGTGGCAAAAATTTGTTAATGAAAATTTGCAGTGGCAACAAAGCACTATTATAGGATCGTGCGCGCGCAATCGGTCTCAAAGCCCGCAGCGAAATGGCGTTGAATATGCCGCGAAGCGCGTCCACCCCTGTCCAGTTCGCTCGCAGCGCCCTCGCAAAATGTTTCCACATGCGGTGCCACAGCGAGAGAGCGCCGTTCGGCGCACTTGACCTTAGTCTAGTACACTCTAGTGAGGAAGGGCAGGAAGGGTAGGAAGGGTTTGGGCAATTAGCAAGGATACGGCCCATTACCTGTAAGCCGCCCAAATTGGCACGTCCACGCCGGAAACGGAGACGAAGTCAGTGTACGATCCCCCTTCCCCTGTTGGTGCCCAGTGATGTACGTGTTTCCGACAAAGCTCCCTTTGAGGGAAAGGGCAACAGGCCTCCGGATTGGTGGGACCTGATGTCATCTGTCTCTCGAAGCCGGATTGGGGGAGGTGACTGAACTATGACCACGCAGGGCATGAAAAGAGCAACGGACTTCGGGAGTGATCGGCTGCTGCTACTTGAATTTTGAATTTTTCTGTACTATTTCGATTTTTTTGTAAATGTGTAATATAAACTTGTAAAACCTCCTGGATATCGGGTCCAGCCCCACATTCCCTTACTCCTCCACGAGCAAAGTACATTCGACATCTTCGGGCCCCCAGTCGCAACACTGGATGGCAGCGCTTAGATAGTCTGCGAAGCGCTTCGAGTTCGGCGTGGTGAGTGCACGACATTTTCTCCTTGAGAGTTGCCAGGCTTAATGTGGTTCTTCCTGGTAACAAGGGTGTAGGAAGCCTTTTTCAAAGATACCTTGCTTCTACACTTAATTCCTTGAGAAACTTGCCGGCAAATGAAAGGTAGCCATCGATTGGAGGAAGTTGTGCAGAATGGACCTAAACGCGATATGCGGGGAATTCGGGATTGATTGTGGGAAGCAGCTAAAGAAGGCGGAGGTCATCGATGCGATAGAGGCAAGCGGCAGAGATGACGAGGAGATCGTGGAGGCTTGGGAGGATAATCAGAGACAGAGAAAGCGAGAGCAGTATGAACGCGAACGTGAAAAAGAAGCCGAAATAAAGCGGGACAGAAAACTCGAAAGGGAAGAGTATGAGCGAAGGCGACAACACGGAATACGGATAGAGGAAATTCACAAGGAACGCAAACACGAGCGAGAAGCCGACATAAGGCGGGACAGAGAACGCGAAAAGAAAATAGAGGAAATTGACAGGGAAATACAGCATCTCAGGGCACTGGAGGCACGGTCTAGGCTGCACGTATTCGAGGACGGCGAAAACAAAATTTTATTGAATTTTACGAGAATGCGTGGAGGTACAGCTGGACCGTGGCTTTTGGTCGGTAGTAGTGTTGGGGGTACTTCGCTGTGGCGTGTCCTGTTGCTTAGCTCGCCTTTCTGATGGCGACTTCAAGAGGTACGATCTGGCTAAACAGGCATTGTTGCGCCATTTCGGTATTTCTGTGGAGAGCGAAAAACAGGATCAAGGGGACCGGTGCAAAATTTGTCCTTTCGAAGCGACTGAGGTTGCGCCAGTAAACGGAAGAGCACGAAAAGTGCGAGGTGGCGAAATCTTTAGAGATGGAGCACGTCGAGAGCGAGGCCGTTGCCAGTCTACAGAGAGAGGCCATTCCGGAAGGCGTCCCTTGCGAGGACTAGGCTTGTTCCAGTAGCCTGAGAAGGTTACGGAGGCGCTAGAGACCTTCCTCGTATCAGAGCAGATGGGCGGCTTTCCGGAATCCTCTTGGTTAGACCAGGATACGGTGGCGGCCGAGCCAAGACCGGACGCGACAGAACGGAGTGGAGATTGCTCAGAGCTGCAGCATTGGTGACTGCATGCGCAATGCAGTCGTACACCGAAACTGAGCTAGCGGCCATCTCAGAGAGGCTTATTCCAGCAACCCTATGAGGGTCAGTGTCACTCAAGTGCCTCAGCACTTGAGTCACTCTCTTTCATGGCCGAGAATAAAGAGCGAAGAAGCGACAGTGGCGATTCCGAAAGGCGTTCCTTGCGGTGAGGAGGCTTGTTTCAGTAGTCCAAACAGTGTAAAGGAGGCGCTGAAAACCTTCCTCGTACCACCGCACTTCAGCGACGTTCCGGAATCTCCAAATGGAGAGTATACCAGGGTGGCCAAACGGCAGGAACCCGACGCTTGGGGTTTTCAGGGACACATTCGATGACCACCTTGCAAGGCAAATTTTTTTTCATACTGCACAGGGTCAAAAGAGCTAAGTTTTCGGCGCATCAAAAACTCGTAGAAGACGCCACATTGCCGCGCGTGAGACAGAGGAACAGGCCGTCGCGCAGAGCCGAAAAAGGTTTATTGTGGCGATTCAGGAAACGGAGGCATCTCGTGTCACGATCCACCCGGGTTCGTGAACGAGGGAGGGCTTGAGGCACCCTCTGTTAGACAGACGCTCCGCAGCGTGGTGGTGATGAACGATGACTGACCGCCGAACAGCTGTGCTCGCCGGTGTTTATTGGTGCGGTGACCAATATTGCCTACGGAGCCTGACAGATCACCAAGCCTGGCGGGCGAACGAAGATTTTACCTGAGGGGGCGTCGCATGCTTGTTACCCCCTTATCCCCAGTTCGTTTGTGAACTAAAAGAAACAAACATCCAAGTTCAAAGCATAAGGCTCTGCCGCCGTCCCAGCCAAGTTGACGGTGCCTGCTACACTGGCGAGTAACGGTCCGGTGGCCTCCGCCGTCGAGTACTCTGCCCGGGCCCGGTGTTGACGGGCCGGGTGTGGCAACGCCGGGTGCGGCCTGAGTCAGCCTCACTCCGTTCGGGGGGTACGCAGTGGTCGGCCTTGTGAGTGGTGCCGGACTTGACACCGGCCCAACGGCCGCCGCACCACTGGCAACGCTTGCCGCCTCCGAGGTGGGGGATACTCCGCTGGAAGAGACTGGTGTTGCCACTAGTCCTCCTGCTGGCTGGAACTCTGAAGTGGCAGTCGAGGGTGCTGGCCAGGTCCCGAGGCGAGGCCTTACATGGTCGGCGTGTCTGTGCCACGTGACCCCGTCTGACATGCGGATGAGCAGCGATGAGGCGCTGGCAGGAGACACCACCTGTCCGGCGGACCAGGGTGGGCCAGGACGGAAGTTCTTGGCGAAAACTGGAGCTCCCCACTCCGGCAAAGGCCCGGGATGGCACCCTCGGTCAGCAGCCAGCTTCTGCTTCAGCTGCTTCAGGAGCACTGTGAATCGGAGGTCCGGATGCAAGACGTCCAAGGGTGTCTTGACCATCCAACCCAGCAGGAGCTCACAGGGGGCACGGCCAGTGACATCGTGGGACGTGGTTCGGTACCGAAACAGTATCCGGGGCAATCTGCGTCCGGAAATCCCCAGTCTGTCTCTTCTTGAGCTTGTCCTTGATGGTTTGTACCACCCGCTCGGCTGCACAGCTTGAAGCAGGGTGGTACGGCGAAACCATCATCCGGCGGATTCCGTTTTTCGTCAGCCAGGCCAGGTACCCTGTGCTGGCGAAAGCAGGACCATTGTCGGACACGATGACGTCCGGTGACCTCTAGGCGGCGAAGACCTGTCGTAGCCTTGCAATGCTCGCGCCTGCTGATGTAGTGGTGACAGGTGGAACCTCTACCCACTTCGAAAAGGCGTCCACCACTACCAGGTAGTAATGACCCTGAAGGATCCCCCAAGATGCACATGCATGCGGGACCAGGGTCTCTGTGGGAACGGCCAGGGGGTGATTACCACATGACGTGACGCCCACTGCAGGGCAAAGGCCTCTCCCATACTTCTCCAACAACCCCGGTCATGTACTAACTGTGGCCATGTCGTCCCTGCAAATTTCTTAATCTCATCCGCCCACCTAACTTTCTGCCGCCCCCTGCTACGCTTCCCTTCCCTTGGAATCCAGTCCGTAACCCTTAATGACCATCGGTTATCTTCCCTCCTCATTACATGTCCAGCCCATGCCCATTTCTTTTCCTTAATTTCAACTAAGATGTCATTAACTCGCGTTTGTTCCCTCACCCAATCTGCTCTTTTCTTATCCCTTAACGTTACACCCATCATTCTTCTTTCCATAGCTCGTTGCGTCGTCCTCAATTTGAGTAGAACCCTTTTCGTAAGCCTCCAGGTTTCTGCCCCGTAGGTGAGTACTGGTAAGACACAGCTATTATACACTTTTCTCTTGAGGGATAATGGCAACCTGCTGTTCATAATCTGAGAATGCCTGCCAAACGCACCCCAGCCCATTCTTATTCTTCTGATTATTTCCGTCTCATGATCCGGATCTGCCGTCACTACCTGCCCTAAGTAGATGTATCCCCTTACCACTTCCAGTGCCTCGCTACCTACTGTAAGTTGCTGTTCTCTTCCGAGACTGTTAAACATTAGTTTCCTGCAGATTAATTTTTAGACCCACTCTTCTGCTTTGCCTCTCCAGGTCAGTGAGCATGCTTTGCAATTGGTCCCCTGAGTTTACTAAGCAAGGCAATATGATCAGCGAATCGCAAGTTACTAAGGTATTCTCCATTAACTTTTATCCCCAATTTTTCCCAATCCCGGTCTCTGAATATCTCCTGTAAACACGCTGTAGGTAAACACGTTGTGGGATCACCACCCTGGAACCCCACAGTAGGCAGCCCTGCTGCAAGCTCAGCTCGGCGGCCTTGTGTCTATAGGCCTGCTGAACCAATTCCTCCCCACGAGACACCGCCTTGACCACCTGAGACAGGACTGGGTCCCGGCTTGCGATACCGCAGATCTGGAGAGCACCGCCGGGTACGCGTGCTCCAGCATGAACACTTCAGCAGGTTCTGGAACAGCATCAGACACCTCTAGCAGGGGCAGGCGGCTCAGGGCATCAGCAGGTCCCAGGTCCTTTCCCGGACGGTAAATCAGCTGGTAACTGTAAAATGCAAGCTTCAAGGCCCAGCGTACCACCCGAGGTGAAGCCTGCACGGGAACTGCCTTGTCAGGCCCCAGCAGTCCTAACAGCGGATTGTGGTACGTGACTGCCTCGAACTTCCGGCCCCACAGATACTGGTGGAAGCGTTCGACACCGAACGTGAGGGCCAGGCCTTCCTTGTCCAGCTGGCTGTAGCGTTGCTCTGCAGCATGGAGCCGACGAGAAGCAAACGACACAGGGCGTTCGTGGCCATTTTTGTCCCGGTGCACCAGGACGGCTCCCACGCCGTACGGCGACGCATCTATGGTCGGGACGACAGGCTTGGCACGATCGAAGTGTACTAGCTCTGGAACATTGGTGATTAGCTCCTTCCTGCGCTGGAAGGCCCGGTCCTGCTCCTTCTTCCAGACCCATTGCTGACCATCTCGAAGCAGAAGATGGAGCGGCTGTAGATGCTCCGACAGGTTCGGCAGGAAACTCCTGCAGAAGTTGATGAGGCCGAGGTAGCTCTGAAGCCCCCTTGTTATGGCGCTTAGGCGGCTTGAGCACAGCATCAACTTTGCGTGGGGCCGGGGCTAGGCCAGCCTGGGAAATGACATGTCCCAAGTACTCAACACTTGGGGCCAGGAAAATGCACTTTTCCAGCTTGAGCTTGAGACCGGCGTCCTGCAGTCGTGCTAAAACGTTGTGCAGGTTCTGCAGCTGGTCCCCGTCGTCGCTGCCAGTAACCAGGATGTCATCCAAGTACACCGTCACGTGCCTCATACCCCTGAAAAGGTTGTCCATCTCCCTCTGAAATATGGCTGGGGCTGAGGCCACGCCAAACGGTAAACGCGTGTACTGGAAGAGCCCCAAAGTTGTCGATATTGTGACATACTTCAGAGAGGCATCCTGGAGCACCAGCTGCTGGTAAGCATCTCTGAGGTCGAGCTTGGTAAACTTCTTTCCACCAGACAACGCTGACCAGAGATCTTCGTTCCGAGGCAGCGGGTACTTCTCGAAGGTAGCGACGGGTTGATGGTAACCTTGAAATCCCTGCAGATCCTGAGGCTGTCGTCTCGCTCGAGGACTGGTAGGATGGGAGCGGCCCATTCAGACGACTTGACGGGCACCAGGACGCCCTCTCGCTGTAACCGTTGCAGCTCCTGGGCGACCCCGTCCTTCAGGGCTAGTGGCAGTGGGCGAGGCTTGAAAAAACGTGGCCGTGCTGCCTCAGGTGCATAGATGCCAGCCGTCACGCCGTCAAATGTACCCGACCCCTTGCCGGAACAAGGACTTGAACTCGGTCAGGAGGCTGGGGACGTCTTTTACCACATGCAGGCTGGCTTCCTGATACTCTGACAGACGAACACCCAGTGCATGAATCCAGCAGCCGACGCTGCTAGGCCGAAAGAATATCAAGAGTAACCTCTTGGTTAAGTAAAGGGGAAGGGTGGCCTCCCTGTCGCCAAAGCGAACGCTGACCTGGGCCTGGACCTGGGAGAGCTGCCCGGAGTAGCTGCGCAGCATCACGCCCGAAGCCTCGACGGACACGCCGGGGAAGGTACGCTTGAACAGTTTCCCGGCCCAACCGACGCGCTGGCCCCTGTGTCCAGCACCATGGAAATTGAGTGCCCGCAGATTTCGACGGTCAGCATGTACGGCGGCACAGACGACGGTACAATGCCTGTGTACCACATGTCAAAAATCGGCGGGTCCTCCGCCACAACGAGGAACCTGGCCACGGAAGAACTCGAGCCTGCTGCCGCTTGCCCCTGCCGCGTATTCTGACCGCGGGCTGACCGCGGGCGTACATCCTGGGCTTGAAAGAAGTTGCTGCTACTGCTTTCCGCTGTTCGTCCTCCCCCTTCGGCATACCCGTGCCAGGTGCCCAGTTTTCCCGCACGCGAAGCATTGTGCTTGAGAGAACTGGCACTGAGAAGGGGAGTGGGTACCACCACAGCGACCGCAGTTACCGCCTTTTGTCGCCAACTTGTTGACCGCCGCTTCCGCCGACGGTGAGCCAGTCGCACGGGCAATGTCGCCGGTGTCCTTGATGGCAGTTTCCATTGGCAGCTCAGCCTTCACGGCGTCGTCCAGCGAGGGGTCGGGAAGCTCCTGGAGTCGCGTCTGCATGGCGGTGTTGTTGATGCTGCAGACGAAACGTTCGCGGAGCAGCGAATCCAGTTGGTCCCCGAAAACGCAGGCACTCGTTAACTCTCGTAGAGCAGCGACGAACTGCCCAAGGGTCTCCTTCCCGGCGGCGCCGGTTGTTGAAGCGGAAACGCTCCATTAGTGTAGACGGTGCTGGGTTGAACTGCGAGCAGTATGGCGAGCAGCTCAGCGTCTTAACATGCGGCATGGCTGGCTTGAGAAGGTCGGGCAGGAGACTGAAGACGCGGGTCCCGCAGCTGGCCAGGAAAATGGCCCGCTGTTTGGTCTCGGGTGCGTCGTTTGCCCGGAAGAACACGTGGACTTGTTCCTCGTAAACTGGCCAGGCGGACCCATCTCCCTCGAACGGACCGAGCCTTCCGTACAGCGGCATGGCGGCAGCAATGGGGGGCGGTGTTTAGCCGCTCGCGGAGGCGTTGAACGATCCGTGGGTACTCATCGCCAGTGTCATGATCCGCCCGGGTTCGTGAACGAGGGAGGGCTGGAGGCACCCTCCGTTAGACAGACGCTCCGCAGCGTGGTGGTGATGAACGATGACTTACCGCCGAGCAGCTCTGCTCGGCGGTGTTTATTGGTGAGGTGATCAATGTTGCCTACCGAGCATGACAGACCACCAAGCCTGGCGGGCCAACGAAGATTATGCCCGAGGGGGCGTCACATGCTTGTTACGACAGGAGAGAGCGCATCTCTGCGATTAAGGGTGCGGCTGTAATGTTTAACTTGGCTAAGACATGCGATTCGGAACCGGGTCAGTTGAACAGTCACTGAGGTGGAATGCACCACGAGAGTGAGGGCGAAGGGAGAATTGTTTTCTTTCCGCGTTTACGGCCTCCCACTCAGGGACGAGACAGCAAGCCGCGAGCACACGGAGTGGCAGGACGGCAGATGACAATGTAGGTATGGCACCCCTTGTGCTCAGCGTGGCCCAGAGGTTGTCAGTCGGCGACCCAATCGAGCACGCATTAAGAGTAATTGTAGAATTTGGCCCATCCATAAGTTTTTGTTTTGTTGTTCTTTTTGTAATTATTGCGCAATGCATTTTGTTAGTTATTAGGAACGCATTACTTTTCATTTGAATAGTTTCGCGTTAGCCTAGAATTTCATCGTATTAGCAGAGTCTTTCCATTTTTTTTCTGGTCACGAAACTGCCGCCTCAGTTTCATATAGAGCCAACGCCCGTCGCTAGAGGCGCAACCGTGCGTGAGAGGGCATGCGAACGCCGCTACCGCTGTGGTTGTGTGTGGGGCAGCCTCTCTCAACTTCCTCAACCGTCGCTTTAGTTTCACGTAACTATTTTTAACATTGAATATGCTTAAATTACTGCCTGAGTGCGTCTTCTGCCATGATATGAGCGCCGGGACGAAAAAAAAAAAGCCGCTCATAACATGGAGCTTGCGGCTGTCTCAGACCCAAAAAAAAAAAAAAATTACCAAAACCGCGATACGATTATGAAGCACGCCGTAGTGGGGGACTCGGGATTAATTTTGACCACCTGGGATCCTTTAAAGTGCACCTAAATTTAAATAAACGTAAATAAATGTCTGAATGAGATTTAGGTAGGATTAATGCAACACAAACTTCGCTACTAAGTGTCTTTAAATGCACCTAAAGGTCTGCAAAGCGATGCCATTTCTGAATGAGATTTAGGTAGGAGTAATGCAAGGCAAACTTCGCTACTAAATGTCTTTAAAATGCACCTAAAGTTAAATAAACTGGTGTTTTGCATTTCGCCCCCGTCGAAATGCGTCCGCTGTACACGGCCGGCTGGTCTCGGTTCACATTTCTACATCATTGTGTTCGCCACCAAAGTGTTCGCCTCAACACTTTGGTGGGCTCCGCTTTTTAATATTTGCCTGAGATTAAACACAGCGCATTCGCAACAAAGCGCCAGTGGTCCCACTTATCACCAGATGCAAGCATATGGGCTGTTGCACCCCCGCTTACCAGTAAGTAAGCGCCAACGTTGCGCATAGCGCGAGATTGTTCGCCGAGCACAGCTGTTCACTTTCTGTTAAACTGTGGCAGAAAAGGACTCTGACTGTGGGCAGTATCTTATAATTAAGGAGATCAAAAGAATGAAATTGTTATTGCAAAGGGCTGCTACCGTAGAATACTTAATGACAAAGAAAAGGAAATTGAGCTGCTCTGTGCGCTTAAGATTTCTCTGTAAAGCGATGCCATTTCTGAATGAGATTTAGGTAGGATTAATGCAAGACAAACTTCGCTACTAAATGTCTTCGGTGCGGCTTTTAGCAACAGATTGAGGCGAACGTGAAGTGTTAGGACCTGCGCAGTTGAAACTAGCTGTATTATTATTAGGCAATTGCCTTAGCAAACAGTCGTTTAGAAGCGTCAGTGAGCCCAGAACTTATTCACGCTGCTCGTGGTTTCGACGCAGCAACGACGAGACTAGGTATTTTGGTTCTTAATGCGCAACTATTTACAATATGTTAAAAACTTTATAATTCGATTAAGAAAAGAAATAGAACGTGTTGGTGCAAAAACAACATACAAGCACGATCATTTATTTAATTATCATGTAAAATAAGCGGAGAGAAATACAGACAGCACAGAGGCGTCCGGTCACGAATGGTCCGCCATTCACAATGCAAGAAGTTTGTTGAAAGCATGACACTGCTATAATAAGCATAAAGAAATAACATCAAACGTGAGAGATATACATTGGGGGGCAGGAAACAAACACCAGCAAACGAATGGCAATAAATACAGAATGCATAATCCATTGTTTCTATAAACAAGAAAGTGTAAAGCATAAGCATTTCATAACACATGGCAAAACAACTCTCAAACGAACACAAGTAGCCACATCACAAATACAGCATTTTTTTTTTTTAATGGCTTGTTAGAGATACCACCATTCTACTTCTTCAGCTGTTACTTGCAACACGTGTTCGGCATCGTTGTCCCACCCCGCCACTTCAACTAAACAGCCCAACACTCGAAAAATAGCGCAGCACTTGCACAGAACGCGCCCGATCACTCAGCTCGCCTCGCACTGCGCACGCGTTTCGGTACCCGAATGATGCCCTCTGTGGCACAGTGGCGCTGCGTCGCGGCACCTTTGGGCAGCATATGAACCCCTCCCATAGCGTGACGGCGGAGTTTCGTGACCAGAAAAACATGGAAGGACTCTGGTATTAGACACTAGAGACTTTTAGCGTGTCCGGTATTCGGGCAAGCGCGGGCGGTTTTCCGGTTTAGCGGGGGCGTCAACGTGAGCGGCCAGATTGGTGGCGCCAGCTGGTGGCGCAATGCTCAACCACACAAACACAGAGCTAATTACTCTATTCTGCTTAGCTGCTGGCGTAAATTTTCGACAGTGGCGTAATCGTGTTCACAATTACGCCGCTGCCAAAAATTTGCACGAGTGGCGAAGCAGGATATGGTGAGTTACTGTAGTTTTAGCCATGCGTTTGTCTGGTTGAGCTCTACAACACCAGGCGGCTTCACCGCTCACGTTTACGCCCCGACCATCCGGTAATCCGCCCAAACCGCTCCCATTTACCGGAATAGCGTACAAGCTAAAGGTCTCTACTGTTAGAATAGCGTTTACAACCGAGCGTAAACGCATTACGTACGTAAAGAAATAGAGTCGTCCTCAATGCACATGCTTGGAACGTTATTGGTCTTCTACGGTTCGCGTGCGCTATGATAACATACGTTATTTAGCGAGTTTAAGTTCATGACGTTACGGACGCTAAGAGAGAGAGAGAGAGATAGCAAAGAGAGGAAAGGCAGGGAGGTCAACCAGACGCGCGTCCGGTTTGCTACCCTACACTGGGGGAAGGGAAAGGGGGAACAGAAAGAAAGAAAGCGGGATAGAGGGAACACTGTCTGTGCACGCAGCAAAGTGCTTGGAAATCAGTCATGTCAAAGCAAGTGCTCCGTCCATACGTTAGGCTGCCGTCAATCTTGGTGGTTCATAGCTGGTGATGCACGTTGAAGTTACCAGTGAAGACCAAGGATCCGGTGGGCGTCAGCAGTACGTTGCAGTACGTGGCAGTATATTTTTAAGCTAAACCCCAGCCGTTCTGACTTCAGTGCGAGTATAATGATGCGGGTGAGCCATGATGCTTACTCAAGGGTTGCAAGTAATGAATTGAGACCCTACGGACGCTAAGAAATAGCGTTGTCGAACATGGCGGCACCCATGGCTCCCGCTTCAACGTGAATTCTCGTGATGGCTACGCTCTCACTCACATTGATCGCCACCAACCATTGTAATGAGCTTTCACTTTCTCTAAACTCACCCGAAAGGTTAGTTATGAGCGCATAGCGCATCCATTTTCTGAGATCGTTCGGCAATTCTGACGCCCGTAGGCCTGACTAGACGCGTCCACATAGCAAAAGCATGATTACAGTGTACTAGAACGCTTTGTTATGGGGGGCTCACTGGCCTATCATTTCAATGCTCGCCACTGGCGCGGCCGATGTCGCCTGCCAGTGCGCCTGCTAGAGGCGCTGCAGCAGCTTCCTTTCGGTTAGGTAAAGGGGAAAAAGAATTCACTCGTATGGACCGTTGACCATTACATCAGTAATATACAGGCTAGCAATGCAGGTAATCAAATTAAAGCTGCAACCATGGGCAGAGAATAATAGTATTTTGGGAGAACTTCAGAATGGCTTCAGAATAGGTAGGCATTTGGATGATAACGTATTTGTTCTTACTCAGTGTATTGAAATATCAGGTGTAGAAAGCAGACCGTTGTACGTGGCCTATTTAGACATTACAGGAGCGCATGACAACGTAAACCGCAACATTTTGTGGGATATTCTGGAAGGGTAAGGCTTAGGTGACGATTGTCTACACCTTTTGAGAGGTTTACCTAGAAAACACCGTTTGCGTTGAATGGGAAGGGATGAGGAGCGAGGAGAAAGTTGATATCAACAAGGGACTGAGACAGGGGTACCCTTTATCCCCACTGCTGTTTATGGTGTTCATGGTGAGGATGGAGAGGGCAATAGAAGGAAGTAATATCGGGTTTAATCTTTCGTGCAAACAGGCGAGTACAGTAGTAGAGCAACAGCTGCCAGGTTTATTTTATGCAGATGACATTGTGTGGCTAGCTAACAAGCAAAGTGATCTGCAATGTCTGGCTAATATCTGTGGACAGGAAGACGAGAATTTAGGTTTGAAATTTAGTGTTAGAAAATCAGGTGTTATGGTATAAAATGAAAACAGTGAACAGACAGTGACAATACAGGGCCAGGAAATACCTCGGGTAAAATAATATAAATACCTTGGTATATGGATAAACGAAGGCAATAGATATATGGAAACACAGGACAAAAACAATAACAGTAAAGGGGAAGAGAAATGCAACCATAATGAAGCACAGAGTGCCATGAAGATACAACAAGTACGAGTTGCTTCGAGGTATGTGGAAAGGTGTAATGGTTCCAGGACTTGCTTTTGGAAATGCGGTTGTTTGCTTGAAATAAGGGCTTCAATCAGGCAACCAAAGTTGGTTGATGGTTGGTTTGGTTGATGGCAACCAAAGGCCAGCGGGACGCTTCGCGTTGGGTGTTCACGGGAAGCTGTGCAGGGTGATATGGGCTGGACTAGTATTGAAGTGAGGGAAGCTCACAGTAAAATTGATTATGAAGAACGACTGAGGAATATGGAAGAAAATGAATGGGCTGGGAGAGTGTAGAGGTATTTGTACAGGAAAGAATAATTGATTCACAGTGGAGGAAAAGAACTTCGAAGCTTACCAGCAAGTATGTGGCCTGTAGGGTGAGCAACACATCTACAAAGAACGTCAAGCGGAAAGTCAGAGAGGCCGAAATAATCTAAAAAAGAACCTGCCATGAGTAACTAATTATAGGGCCCCTGAAACGGATCGGACAAATTTTGTAGACGCGTAGGGTACAACTTAAGTAGAACATTCGCACCACAATTTAAGTGAAGCGTTACGTATAATCGAGCGACAAGCGATTACAAGTTACCCTACTCCCTAGCCATGCTTTTCCTCCTCAACTCGTTCGCCGAGCCATCGGGGCTAAGCTCCGCCTTCACTGGTTCTGCGTCACGATGCGACGTCACATCGTCCACTTCCGGCTGTTTTGGAGCCCGCCCCCGCCCGCGCGACACCTCTCCGCTAGCCGCTTGGCGGTCGATCACAAGCGAGAGCTATCGAAACAGCGTGCGTTGCGAGCATTCTGTCGCAGCGCCGAACGTGTCCGGTATTCCGTTAACCACACACTAGCGGAACGTTTCGACTGAACGGAACTTTAGGAACATTAGCGTAGACGTACAGTACGTGAGCTGCCTGATTGGTCTCCACAGTCCAGCCACCCGTTGGCTCAGAACTTAACCAGCCAAAGAAAGAGCTAATATTGCTCTAACCATTAAAACATTTTAAACATTTACAAAAACAACGTGTTAACAATTACACTCCTGCAAAAAGTTTACACCAGCAGCAAAGAAGAATACATTTTCTTACTGCTACTGTGTCTGGTTGAGCTCTATGCCACCAAGTGGCTGCACCGTGCAGACCATTCACATTTGCGCTTCTGTTCATCCCTTGAAACGACATGCAAGGGGACACGGCCACGCCCTGTCCCCTTTGCGCTTGCGTTTGCCCTAATACCGGACTTGCAACACGCTATTGCGTTAGTATTCTTCCGGTGTAAAGTGACGGCCACAATCGCGCAAATTCTGGCGCCGATCGGATAGCGGCAGTCCGATGCGCTGCAGCCAGTCCGCTCGTCTACTGGCTTGCAGAGGGACACGATGTCGCAGCTTGACATATTGCCAGTTGCTACGTTTGCAGTACACAACGCAACAAAGTTGAATCATAGCGCTCGCGAAAAGACAGACCGACACTGACGGCGGAGCTCTCGTCAAAGATGCAGCACGTTGTAACACAAGCAGACGACACTTGCTGTGTGCCGGAAATGCTTAAGTGTACTGAAAATTTTTTTCTTGTGCATTCCCTTTATGTGACTTTCCTTTTATGAAAACAATTTAACTAACATTTCAACTATTACAAACATCATTTGTTTACCATAAAGTTGGAAAAATTATCGATCACGCGCCCTGGTCAGCAAATCGGTTAGCTCGTCCCACTGACGTCATATGGGTAATTTGCGTCATATGGGTAGGGGTGGCTTAAAATTCCGCCGCGCAGTGTGCTACGATCGGCAGCGATGTGAATCTTTAACACCTTATAATAAATTACACGATTTACGCAGAGCACTTAGATGCGTCAATTAATGATCAGAAGGACCTACTCTAACTACTCAGTACGTTTGTAGAAAATCGTCAAAATCGTTTCAGGGTCCCTTTAAAGGCTGTTTCACATGCTGCGACTGCAACGACGAAAATCGGTGCTGTCGCACGCGTCGCAATGCGATTTTTAGAGGGCTCATTTCACATGATTGCGATTTTAACAATGCGACTGGTGCGACGCCCAGGGTTGCTGACTGCCAGGTTTCGTGGCACATGCTGCATAATTCTTTTATTGTAGTGAATAAAATGTTGAAACCATAATATTATTGACTTCTCTTGATAAGAAGCAAATAATATGTACGTTTACTAATTTAGAAACGTTAGTTAAGATTTGTCTTGGAATGCGCGACGGCGGTTTCTGTAGTTCAGTGCGACATCGTGCACGTAAACAGCTGTTCGCAGGTGGTTCAGCGCTGTGTGTTGTCTTATCTACCTTCTATGACCGTTTCGTTCTGCCTGCGCTACAACAATCTAAAAGATGACCTATCGACAAGTTCATATAGCTACCCTCACCGCTTATGCAGTATTCGGAATTCGGCTGCCACGAAGTTCTCGTGTCAGCCCAACAAGATCCTCGCGCTACCCGTGCTCGGCGTCAGCTCCTGGAGAAATGATGCGTGTATATTGCCCGTAATTGCGCTTATGTGGTGCCTGATTCTAGCCATATTCTTGCGCCAAAAGCAACAAGAAGCACCAACCCGAAAGCCCGCGTGTGCCCCTGAACGAAGCCTCAAATGATCTGTGTGATTACTGGACGTGGAATGAAAATTGTGTTGTGAAATTCAACCTTAGCGCTAGCCTGGTTCATCCATCGCCGTGCTTGCGCTGCGAATATATATATGGGAGCCCTCTCTAAACATTTCTAAAGGCGCAAAAGCCGACGCATCAAATGTTTCGAGCAGTTACCGTCACTTTTGTAGAAACCTGTACGTTGTAACACAGCATTATAAAAGACACACTTCTCGTCCACTTTGTGTCTCGCGCTGGTAGTATACTCGGAACTTCTAACAAGAAGACCATATCAATACGCGCTATTCTCATGCAGGATCCTAGGCCGACGGTAGGCGCACTTGCCGTAGAATTTTTCGGCTTTCTGCTCAGCCTCGCACGCCGCTCACGGTTAGCCTGTCTTGTGGAAATAAATATTATTATTATATTATTAATGTTATAAAACATTATAGTTCCTTCGCAGTAATTTATAGCAATCATCCAGATTTCTTAAGCTAGTCATGCATTTAACATGTATTAGATCAACATTGTTAAGACATGCTTATGGGAGTCATTTCAAACTAGGTTGCTCAGCCAGAGAAAGTACAAATGCAAGTCTCAATGTTTATTCCAATTTAATATTCCTAAACAGATTATAGTGGCAGAATTTTATGCCTGCTTGCACTTCTTGCAGTTCAGTGTTCAGAGCTGGAAAAACTGATTCCTTTTCTTGCTGTCGAAAGGCTGATTCAATGTCGATAGCAAGCTATAATTATTCATTTCGAGAGTGTTAAGCAATTACTATATCTCTAAGCTTATCAATGCGTTTTTGTTCCACGAACACAATTAAGTTTTCTCTCTCCCTCTCATTGACAGCCATGGAATGAAACTGTTCACTTTCATAAGTATCAGGATGCAAACATTCTAGAGTTTGTCCTGAGCATTTGTCGGCACCCTATAGTGTGCATGTTTGTATCAAGTTCTGGTGTTACAATCGCAGTGATCTACACATATTGTTATATTGCAACAAACAAATTTATTTAACTTTGTTTTCAAATCTGCAATGTGGCCATGCAGTAACGACCACATTAATAAGCAAAAAAAAAAACTGCAGATGCAGTGTACGTGTTGGAATCTATGCGAAGTGAAGTTTTTGTCAAGTGGTCAATTAAATGCTGTTAAAGTAACTGCAATATATACAATTTGTCTTATTTTCAACATCCAACATGTAATCTTTTGCAAGGTTTGCTTGTGCACCGCATAGGTCACAACCTTAATGTCATGTAATCTTTATGCATTACACTGTTCACAAACCATACCGAAATGCAAACGGCAGTTAAAGTACATGCACGCTGCAAGACATCAACACAGTGACGTTTGTTGAGCAAGGAATGGTGTGAGGTGTATGCAGATGAATGAATCACGTGCTTATGTACTTATTTATTTATATACCTCGCAGGCTGCAAGGTTGGAGTATTATGCAAGGGGGAATAAAAAAGTTGTTACAAAAGGAAGAAGGGCACAACATTAAGACAAAAAACAGCAATAAGAGCAGTACCAATACATTGCACCAACTAGCCCAAAGTGTTTTACTGGCACAACATTATACAATACTTAACAATCAATAACAGAAAAAGTTACTGCCCATGCACCCTGTACAGACGGTAAACCAGCGAAGCTGAAATGTGCGGCCCCGGTGTTTATCACTGGGTTAATTCCAATGGTTTATTCAGGTCTTTCTATATTATTGGTTATGTCTGTGTTTCTTAATGAGGTTATGCACATGTTTGGCTTGGGTTTATCACATTGTTTATTTGGAATGCCACACATTGCACTTTGCAAGATCACCATCATGGAAAGTGCAATGAGTGGTTCATTGTATTAATCCAGCGGGCCCATCAAAGTCTTTCTGAATTATGTTACGCACTTGCGTTTTGTAATGCGTTAATCATAATGTTTATGACTCACTTATGCACTGTAGTTACCAAGTGACACACCGGGGCTGCACATTTAATTTAATTAAATACAGGGACACATTTTCGAACCTATTGGGAAGTCGAAGAGAGACTGCTGCTAGAGAAAAACGACGTCACTATCGGTCTAGCCAATGGCCCACCACACCTTTGCTGCGAGATAATGACATCATGATCTTGTCTTAACCCCATCCCCCTCTGTGTCCCTTCCCTGCAATAATACGCAGATAAATGTATGTTTGAAATGCATAAGCATTTCTATGTCTACCCAACATGAAATTTCTCTGTCCATCATGCAAGGCGAATGCAATGGCTCACACCCCCTTAAACAATGGCTCATACCCCTACAGTAGGGTTTTTGGGATCGGACCACGAGTGTTTCGCCTAGGCATATACAGCTTCACTGTAAAAAGAATGAACACCTTTCTGCTAGAGACGAAGACCATCATGAGGTATATAAACAAATGAAAGTTTATTGAACATGCCGAGTAAATGCTGGTTGACAAGCAATAAATTGAATTTACACAAAAAGCAGAAGCAAGATCTGATGTGTGTCCATACTGATCCCAACAGGAAACGCATCCATCTCTGAAAGTGTACCAGCGGCCATGCTGACAAAAGATTCTCCCAGTGTCTTTGCATCTACAGCTTCCATGATTTCTCTGGGCAGCCGATCTCCACAGAATGCTAGCTTCTTCCTTTACAATGCACTCTCCACATCTGAGCGTGCATTGTAGAGGAAGAAGCTAGCATTCTGTGCAGATCGGCTGCCTAGAGAAATTACGGAAGCTGTAGATCTAAAAATGCTGGGTTAATCTTGTCAGCACGGCCTCCGTTAGAAATGGATGCATTTCCTGTCAGGAAACGCACATGAATTTTTGCTTCTCCTTTTTGTGTATGTTCAGTCTATTGCTTGTCAGCGAGCATTTACTCGGTGTGTACATTAAACTTTTGGTTGTTAGATCATCTCGGTTTTCTTGTTCGTCCTATGTGTTCTCTGGTGCCATTTGCAGCCAGGCTATTCATATTTTTTTTAGACTGCAACAAGTCACTTTAATGGCCCTCATGCTACCTTATAAAATCTTTTATTTGGCCAATGTAGCAAGACTGTACAGTGTGAAGCAGTAAGAACAGGGTACGTTAACTTCTAATTAAAAGGTTTATTGTGAAAATGCAGTGATCTATAAAGGTTACCACAAAGTAGTACAGCAATAAAACCTGATAAAGACTAGTGCTTGATGAAACCAAACATAAAAGCAGGAAAGGGAGAAAATACATATAGATATACAAGTCCAGGGAAAAAAAAACATTGTGATCACCAAGTGTGCATGTGGCTACCTTCCAGGAAACTCATTTTTTTCCCAATGGCATGGAACTGGAAGAATGTGCTTGCATCAGCAAGCTGTCAGTCTGTCTATTGGAATAACAACAGTGTTTCTTGAAAGGTGCTGGCATGCAGGATTGGCAATTGTAATGATTTTTTCCTGCACTTGGAATTTTTCTCTATTTTCTTTCTGTAGCATTTTTATTTATGTTTGGCTGCATCAAGCACCAATCTTTATCTATCCTTCAAAAATGTATTTCTTTTTCTGGGGAAATCTGTTGCGCTTTAGTTAATAATGAATACACACAAACTCGTCTAGTTTTCAGTTATTATGTTGGGCTTATAAGCCCGCTTGTGTCCTGGAATATCTGCATGGCTATGTATCCTGTAATTTAATTTCTGGCCATGTGCTTGCAAGTCGCGTGTCATTCTCCTGATTTTCCTGACAACCTTGTATGATGTGCAGGCCCAGACAGTTTCTGGTGAATCCATACAGGGTGTAATCTGCACTACAAGTGCTGCTTTGAATGCTTTCATTTCAGTTTTTATAGGTGTAGGATGACCTGGAGTGGTACTCACTTATATGGGGTTTAGTTTTATGTAGTGTCATACTACTGTTACACTGCTATTGCCAGATCAGTGTACTATATGTGCCTTATGTTTGCTTGCATCTTCATGATTAGCAACCTCCTCTGTGTGTTTGGCAGTTGCATATAGTCTCCTGGCCTAATTTTTTGCCCCCATATTTCACAATATGGGCCTGTTGTGTTTCAAGTTCAGGTACTCCCGAGGTTGTGTTTCTGAAGGGAGGGGTAGTCATCTTTGCATCTCATATGCTAGTTGGCATAGTATGTTGGGACGAGGTTCTGAGCTCTTGAGGCAAAGAATTTTGCTGCAGGCTGCAACTCTACTCTGTCTAGGTACTTGTTCGTCAGCTCTTTCTCATAGAGGTCTTCAAGCATGGTAAAGTTGGAAAGACCTATTATTACTACCTGATGCCTGTATTCAATCAGTTGTCTTTTTTTGTGTGCTGCTGGTAATTCATACCGTACTATACCTTGGACACAAGCACAGCATCTGTGATTTTCCATAGTATCCACTCGTACACCCCCATTATTTCGAGATTATTCTTTTCACCGGGTGTGGAAGTTGCGTCCAGGCATTGCATAATTGTTTCACCCACGTGCTGGCTCTGCCGTCATGGGCTTACACTAGCTGAGGATTTGTAGATGTTGACTTGCAGGCATATTTGTCCAGCTATGTGGATCACAATGTGTAATCTGGGGCAGTTCTTGATTCTAGTCTTTTTTTTTTTCCGCCGTCGATATGAGCTGACTTATCAGAAAGCGAGAGGCCAGACTGGCCAAGAAAGTCTGCAGTGTTGTTGAGGGCTTGTTGCATCATTCTTGATTTCTGTATAAGATAGCTTTCCCACAGACTGTAATACACCATAGGCTGTAGTGTTTCTTGTAGTATGCCCGCGTTGTTGGTGTGTGTGGGCCAAATGTACCTCCAACTCTCACCTGGAATTTTCTGTCTTTCAGAAATTTACTGTTTAAGTGCTCTACCAGAAATGTTTTTGCTCATCGTTCTTCTTATTAGAGTAGCATGAGGTACTGCTGTTAAAAGCCTCTTCACTCTCTTCATTCCTTCATAAGCGGTATTACACAATGTTCTGCAATAAAGTTTCTGCTGCTTATGGCCCACTCATATCTGCCAGAAGGGACAACTCTTGAAAAAGGTTTTCTTTGTGCTATGTGTGCGACGTAGCATGAGCATTCATGCCTTGACATTTATACATCTGTAGAACCAGCTTCCTACTTGCTATACCTGATCATGCTTATTTGTGCAGTGCTGTTGAACAATACATATCCAATACATATCCAATATCAATATCAATATCCAATACATATCCAATACATGTTGAACAATACATTGATCCAATGAATATTTACACACTAGAATTATCACGAAAGATGGTTGTTTTACAATTCTGCCCTTTGCTTTCTATTGGTGCATAAGCATGCCCCCCTATGCAATAGTATTTTGAAGTGTAAGGGTTCAGTGAAAGGTGAACTAAATCTAAGTGCAAGAGCTTTTTTTTTTTCACCTATGACTCCCATCAAAATGCGACTTCCATGGCTGGCAAATCAACCCCTCGCCTTGTGCTAGCAGCAGAATGCTATAGCCACAGTGGCAGGTGAACAAATTGAAGAACGATATGTCTGTCTATAATTTTTTTTCTTGCCTGTATGTAAGTAAAGTTTGGAATAAGTTTGTCACTGCAAACAAGCCCAGTTTGTGGTCTTTTATTGAATAAACCGCATATTGTGTATAGTTGAAATGCAGAAATTTCTAAAATCCTCGGGTGATATATGTTCTTGCAAGTAGCATGGTATTTCATTACTTATATAGATAGTAATCGCAACGGATATCGTTACATGGGTTTACACACTAATATATGTGATCACAAACTTATTAGAAACTTACTAGAAACATGTAAGGCATGAATGTTTCTGCACACTTGATCAGCTGTGAACGTGCAAGAACTGCTTCTACTGGCTGACTTCACTGCACAGTTTTGATTTACTTTTCTTCAGCGTGTCGTTTTATACTGTTTTATCCCCACAAGAACAGGCTGTTTGCCTGGTTTTCGCATTGTTGCACGAGTTCTACATGATTGTGCAGGAGGGTACGTTGTCACTGTGCCACTATAGCAAGCAATTTACTTAATCTACTAGCTGTACAGTTAATTACGTTGCTGAGCAAGTGTTCATACAGATGCAGTAAGGATACAAAGTCCGCAACATAGTCAATGTTTATTGGTTTCTGTGCAAGGAAAAAAAATTCTCCAGAGAAGAGGTGCAACTTAACGCGCATGTAATATTTTATTCAAGCCACGGACTTAATGCTATCGTAGCAAATTCATTACGACAGCTTACACTTTTGCTCTGTCAAATTTAATAAGAGGCAAGATAAGCTTTCAAGATGCATCGGGAAATTCATGCTTGAAAACCGACAAGAAAATGCAACTGAAGGGTACCGCGTTCAGCGCAACGTTGAAACTTCGGGTACTTTGCTGTCTTATCATTTGCCCTTGCCGAGGTTGAAATAATTCAAGCTGCTCCGTAAGCGCGATTTTTGCATGCTACTCAACAAAAGAAAATTGTGACGACCTCGTCGTCTGCTGGGGATCGAACACCTCCTAGCACTGACAACTCACAAAGGCGTACGAAGCAAACGTGAAAATGCACTTTATTTGCTGCGTACCGTGTCGACAAATGTACATATATGGGAGAATCGAATATGCGGTACAAGTTTTTGTATTCTCCCTTCGCGTACGTACCGAATTCGACAATCCACGTCTCCGCGCATTGCACTTGTAGTGCCAGACGCCATTTTCCAAAACAAACCGGCGAAATAACTCCGTTGACAGCTCTCCGCGCAATTTCGACGGAAAATCGCAGCGATCGGTGCGACGGTGCGACCAACCGGTTGGTCGCAGCCGAAAATCGGGGGGTCGGCACTGCGACTGCGATTTTCATCGCAAACAACGGAAATCGCACTTCCGGTGCGACGAAAATCGCATCATGTGAAACAGGCTTAAGAGGAAAAAACGAAATCAGGAAAGAAGGAATTGAAGATAACGCAAAGGGAAGCTCGTT
Organism: Dermacentor andersoni; assembly: GCF_023375885.2. Classification (NCBI taxonomy): domain Eukaryota; kingdom Metazoa; phylum Arthropoda; class Arachnida; order Ixodida; family Ixodidae; genus Dermacentor; species Dermacentor andersoni. The sequence continues at coordinate 7,871,004 of NC_092816.1, read as the reverse complement.
ACTTTTCGAAGCGAGATCGGGATGCCTTAGAACACGCACCTATAAAGTGAGAAATAAGAAGGAAGAAACATGTGCTTGCTGCGGTAAAGCTAGGGAAACAATGGAGCAGGTTTTATTATAATGTGAACACATCTGCCCGGCGGTCGATTTAGGTACCACTGGCCTCCTTGAAACCCTTGGGTTCAGCGAGAACAAGGGGAAAGTAAACATGTCCACAAGAGCGATTAGTAAGAGGTGATTGGAAGATTGGCAGAAGTAGGGAAACGACAAAAAACGGAGACGTACAAAAGCACAGTTCGCAATAGGGGATCAGACAATTTGGTTATGGGAATTCGTCGTTTCTTTTCTCAGTTTCCTTCTTTTCCTTATTTAAACTAGGTAGGGCGTTAGGCAGTATAATAGCAAGAGCTTGGTGGTGCAACCCATCGCCCCGTTCCAAAGTGGTCGCTCACAACATCCATCCATCCATCCTTCCTGAACTCGCCAGGTCCGCCCGCCAGTTTGTCTCGCGTGCGTGTGGTTCTTTGTGCTATGTTGCAGTGGCGGTCGGATGTTTGCGACTTCGTTGCTTGCTGCCGGCTTCTGTTCCCTGTAGCGTCTGTCTCTGCGTGTCACCCACATTACAGACTTGTGTCCCAGGTAGGCGAAAATGCCTTACCGTAGCCGCAATTGGAAGACGCCATCCCGACAGTTCTCCCAAACCTGCCTAACCTCTTCCCATGACCACGACCTGCACATAGAGAAGAACTATTCGCGGTTAACATATTATGTCGCTGGATACGTCGCACGAAAATGTGTGTTAAAAACCAAGTGTGACGTTTGCAAGCACTTTGACAATTCCAGCCAGTGAGGAGTGCTCAGAAGCCACAGATTTCACGCGGCGCAGGGATAAGGGAGTGAGTTTGTGTCCATGTGGGGCACTGTTTCGCTTTGTTGAAGCACTGGATAATTTTTCACGGAATGCTTTAGCAAAAGCAAGCCGCACTTTGAAAGCATCGTGGATGTACTGAGTTTGGCAAAGGCCAAGTGCACGAACACGATTGGTTGTAGCGAACGCGGGGTTGAACTAACAACGAAGGTGGTCAGTTTCTACCTGACTACTCGGCTGCACTTCGTGAAAGAAGAACGCAGAGAAGTGAGGCAACAAGGAGACAATGAAACTCCTCAAGATGAGTAGGTGCGCGTAAGCTAAATATGCAACATGGGGGCGGGGGGAATGTCGTTTGAAATGCTGCTTGGCCTCTGGAAGCTGGTCTGCGATGTTTTTGCAAGATGCGCCTGACCAATGTGTTGCATTTATTACTGTTGTAATGAAGCAGACGCGCCCCTGTGTATGTGCCGACTGACGAGAAAGATGAAGGACCGTGCCTTGATCGCGAGTGAGCCCCGTGCTACGGACAGCCCTAGCTTGCAGTGCCTTTACCTAGCTTTCCACAACGTTGTGAACGACAATACAGCTCGTCGCATTTGGTGGAGGTTGCTGAGATCCTTCGCCTCGTCCTAGAGCTGCGCACTCGAACCCGGCCTACAAGATCGCCCTGCACTATGCCTGATGCCGCCACCTCGTTGCCTGCACCACCAGCTGCCACTGTCATCTGTGCTGGCGTCCCTCGTCAACGCGACCCACCCATCTTCAGTGGGACCGCCGAACACGACGTTGAAGACTGGCTGTCATCGTACGAACGTGTAATTGCCCATAACAAATGGGATGACCAGTCTAAGCTAACCCACGTGCCTTTCTACCTCGCCGACGTAGCCAAACTTTGGTTCAACCACGAATCCGACTTTACAAGCTGGTCCGCGTTTAAAACTCTTTTTGCCGAAGTGTTTGATCGCCCAGCTGTGCGTAAGCTACGCGCTGAACAGCGCCTGCGCCAGCGCGCACAGCAGCCTGGAAAGACATTCCCCAGCTACATCGAGGATGTTCTCGATTTGTGCAAGCGGGTAAATCCCAGCATGTCCGAGGATGACAAGATCAAACATATCCTCAAGGGTATCGAGGACGGCGCATTCCAGATGTTGCTGGCCAAAAGCCCAACTAGCGTATTCGTCCTCATTAACCTCTGCCAGCGCTTTGACGAGCTGCGCCGCCAACGTTCCATCGCCCGCCAGAACATTCAGAACGCCGATTCCGTCTCGAGCATCGCGCTTTCTCCCGACATGAACAACTCGACCCTCTCACAGCATATCAAAGATTTTATTCGTGAAGAGGTGGCCAGGCAGCTCGATCTCGCTTCTGCCTCACAGCGACGCATCTACGGCAGCTTTGCCTCCAATGCTGCAGCACGCCATCCGGACTCAGATATCCGAAGCGCTTCCTGCAGCTCTTACCACCCCCCACCCCCCCCCCCCCCCCGCACCCAATCATGAGTGTGCCGCTGTCCCATACCGACTTTGCCACTCACCCTACGTCGCTCCCGCTCAGTTATGCAGCCGTGGTTGCACGGCCACCTGCGCCGATTGCTTCCTTTTCATCGCCCGTGCATCCGGCTTCATTTCCAGTTGCCCGACCGTCACCACAGTTTTTTCGTCCCACCGAGACGTGGCGCACTATAGACAACCGGCCTATCTGCTTCGCGTGCGGCATTGCTGGCCATGTGGCGCGCTTTTGTCGCCGACGCGCCCCAACTACGCCTACCACCTTTGACACGCCCAGCTACGTGCCACAATACGCCGCCACGCCTCCATTTTCACCGCGACGTCTTGATACTGATCGCCGGACAGAAACTCGGCGTACCCCATCCCCTCGTCGCCGTTCGATTTCACCCCTGTGTCCTCGAGCTCCCACTGAAGGGGGAAACTGATTGGTGCAGTTCCCGAGGCAAGAACTGCAAATACATCGACGTTTTCAAGACCTCATTCATCGCCGCAAAATGTTATTACCGTATTCGTAGAGGGAGTACCCGCAGTGGCACTAGTCGATACCGGAGCAGCCGTTTCCGTCATTCACGAAAACCTTTGTCGCAAATTACGAAAAGTGACTACAGCTCCCTCTGGCCTGGTGCTCGCCACTGCCAGCGCGCAGCGAATTCACCCTTCAGCTATATGCACGGCCCGTGTCGTCATAAACGACGTTCTGTACACAATCGAGTGTTTCGTGCTACCATCGTACTCTCACGAACTCATCCTTGGTTGGGATTTCCTGTCACGTCATCATGCTATCATTGGCTGTTCGCGTGCAGAAGTGTCGCTTTTACCACTATGTGAATCACTGCTGACCAGCTCTCATCACTTTGCCGACAAACTAATTGTTGATGACGACACAACCATACCCGCTTAGTCGTCGATGGCTGTTGTCCTGTCGTCTGGTGCCGCATCTGACGCCACTGTAGTGTTCACGCCGTTCGATTTGTTTGCTCAGCGCAAAGGCATTGTTCTTCCGTTTGCCGTGCTTACTATAACATCTGGGTCAACTGTGATTCTGGTCACCCACTACTACCAGTACCCGATCAGCCTACTGCGTGGAGAGATCGTAGGATACTTCCAGGCGGTCGACTACGTTGACGATCTCGATGTTCCTACCAACTCCCTCCGTCACGTTGACGCCATCGCTTCGGTCTCAGACTTATCACCTTCAGTGGGTTTTGACAACGCCATCAACCCTGCTCTTTCCCCATCTCATCGCCGCCAACTTCTCACTCTCCTTCACAAGTTTCTCTCTTCTTTCGACTGTCATCAGACGTCATTGGGCCGTGCCACCGGTGTTTCTCACACCATCGACACCGGTTCCCACTCCCACTTGCGACAGCGCCCGTATCGTGTCTCCGCTGAAGAGCGCCGAATCATCACAGAGCAAGTGGACGATATGCTCAAAAGTAGAGTCATCCTTCCCTCTCAAAGTCCTTGGTCTTCATATGTCGTATTGGTAAGAAAAAAAGATGGCTCCATTCGCTTTTGTGTAGACTACAGACGCCTAAACAAGATAACGAGAAAAGACGTTTATTCACTGCCTCGGATCGATGACGTTCTCGACTGTTTACAAGGCGCAGAATATTTAAGTTCCTTGGATCTGCCCTCTGGGTACTGGCAAGTTCCTATGGCCGAACCTGACAGTCCGAAAACCGCATTCGTTACACCCGATGGCCTCTACGAGTTTAACTTCATGCCATTCGGGCTGTGTAACGCGCCTGCTACTTTTGAGCGTATGATCGACACTATCCTTCGCGGCCGCAAATGGAAGACCTGTTTATGTTACCTCGACGACATCGTCGTCTTCTCAACCGATTTTCCGACACACCTCGCTCGCCTGCATGAGATTCTGACCTGTCTCGCATCTGCCGGCCTACAGCTTAACCTCAAAAAGTGTCGTTTTGCTGCGAGCAAGCTAACCATCTTGGGTCACGTTATCTCAAAAGACGGCGTCCTCCCGGACCCAGACAAGCTCCGCGCCGTTGCAGACTTCCCAAAGCCCACGTCTATCAGAACCCTGAGAAGTTTTATTGGCTTATGTTCCTGTTTTCGTCGCTTCGTATGCAGTTTCGCATCCATCATGGCGCCCTTGACAAGTTTACTTTCCGCCAGTAACGGCATAGCAGCGTGGTCACCTGATTGTGATGCAGCATTTCAGCAGCTGCGCCACTTGTTGACCTCACCACCGATTCTTCGCCGCTTCGATCCTGATGCTCCCACGGAAGTTCATACTGACGCCAGCGGAGTTGGCCTTGGCGCGGTCTTAGCGGAACGGAAAGCTGGCTATGATGAATACGTCGTCGCTTATGCGAGCCGTATTCTAAAGAAAGCAGAATCACTCCGTCACAGAAAAGGAGTGCCTAGCGATCATCTGGGCACTAAGCAAGTTTCGCCCATACCTTTACGGCCGTTCTTTCGCCGTAGTTATTGACCACCATGCCCTTTGTTGGCTTTCTTCCTTGAAAGACCCGTCGGGACGCTTGGGACGTTGGGCGCTTCGCTTGCAAGAGTACGACATCCGCGTCATGTACCGCTCCGGTCGCAAGCATTCCGACGCCGACGCGCTCTCTCGCTCCCCACTGACGCCCGATATGGCGTCTTTGTCACCTTCCTCGTCCACACTGTCACCGTTGGTCATCAATGACATGCTCACAGAGCAGCGCAAGTACCCAACACTTGTAATGTTACTTGACTACCTTGCCGCTCCGTCTGACGCCCCTTCGACACGAGCACTGCGTCGCCAAGCAACCCACTTTTCCGTGCGGGACAACATTCTATATCGCCGCAACTACATGCCCGACGGTCGCAAATAGCTCCTTGTTATACCTCGTCATATGCGCTCTGACATCCGCGCGTCTTTTCACGCTGATCCCCTAAGCGCTCATGCCGGCGTCCTCAAAACTTACACACGGTTGCGTCAGCGCTATTATTGGCGAGGCATGTACAACTTTGTGCAAAAGTACATTCAGTCTTATACTACATGCCAACAAGGCAAGACACCTACCCAGCGTTTAACAGGACCGTTGCAGCCGCTACCGTGCCCATCTCGTCCGTTCGACCGCGTCGGCATCGACCTCTACGGTCCGCTTCCATGTAGCGGGTGTGGAAATCGGCGGATTATTGTGGGCGTAGACCACCTTACTCGCTACGCTGAGACCTGCAGCTCTGCCAGCAGCGACCGCCCGTGACGCTGGTTTCTTCATCCTTCGCAATTTTGTTCTTCGCCACGGTGCACCCCGAGAACTACTGAGTGATAGAGGCAGTGTTTTCCTGTCGGAGGGCGTCCAAGCCCTCCCCGCGGAGTGCAGGATAATTCACCGCAAATCGACAGCGTACCATCCCCAAACCAACGGTTTGACCGAGCGGTTCAATCGCGCTCTTGGCGATACGTTGCGCATGTACATTTCATCCGATCACTCCAACTGGGACACCGTACTCCGTTTTGTTACGTTCGCATACAACACCGCGACGCAAGCGACCACCGGCTTCTCCCCCTTTTTCCTTGTGTCTGGCCGTGAGCCTTCATGCCCATTGGACACCATACTGCCGTACCAACCTGATGCTACAGAGTATACTCCGCTTTCCGAAGTCGCCAAATATGCTGAAGATTGCCGTCAGCTGGCACGTGCCCTGACTGGTGAGACACAAGCATGTCAAAAGACAAGACATGACCATGCTCATCGACCACCGCACAACTTTGCTCCTGGTTCGCTTGTGTGGCTTTGGATACCAGCCCACGTTCCTGGCATTTCTTCTAAACTCCTGGCGCGTTATCACGCGCCGTACCGTATCATCGAGGCCACTTCACCGGTCAGCTACATTGTCGAGCCGCTCACAGTGTCACCAGACCTGCGTCGTCGTGGCCGAGAGACAGTACATGTCAACCGCCTGAAACCCTATTACGACCCACTCATCTTCTCCGCGCCCCGAGGCACCAGGATGGCTATGCTTCAATCCCGGGGCATTGTAATGAAGCCCCTGTGTATGTGCCGACTGACGAGAAAGACGAAGGACCGTGCCTTGATCGCGAGTGAGCCCCGTGCTACGGACAGCCCTTGCAGTGCCTTTACCTAGCGTTCCACAACGTTGTGAATGACAATACACCTCGTCGCACTGTAAACAAAGTTTATATACATGCTCTGAAAAATGCTTCTTTGTTTTGGCGAATTTGCTCATGCTTTGTATTGTAAGGAAATCGTCCTTAAAGGCGAGTATGCAAGAGTGCCGTAGACAAACCGTTTGAGTTTCTCACTATGCGCCTCGTGCACCTATAGATGCGCCACTGAAAGCCACCTAGCGGACGCTTCCAACAGTACACGCGGGAGCAGTAGCAGACCACAACCCTCTGCAGCAAGGGTGGCTGAAGTTCGCGGCTGCGATTTCTCCTTTGTTAGAGTGCCAGGCTGCTGCTTCTGCGGTGACAGCTGTAGGGAAGATGCTGACCTCTGTTTGAGCGGGTATGAACACGATGTTACCGGTGTTTGGAACAACATGGTCCACATACGTGCATGGTGTGTCCCGCAGACAAACGCCATGACCCCATTTACATGACGTGGAGCTCATGTTCACTAGCCGATAAATTTTGTTGAGTGATGCGATCTCTCGATGCTTTTTTTTATTCTACCCTTGCCGCAATGCTGCTCCTGTACCTGAATAATAAGCACCCAGCTGTCGTTAGTGTAGACTTATATCAAACAAATCCGCACGGTGCAATCTCTGCATATGTCGTTGTGATTTTTCTGCCGATGAATACATGTGACATCGCCGAATAAGTGCAGTCAAAGTCGCCTCAAGAAGAGTAATTGCCAATTTATTGATGGAAACGCGTACACTAGCCAACGAAGTCACCAAACACACGGGTTAATAAAACCGCGTGTTAGTGCTGTACCGCCGATGCAATTCTGCTGCATACGCCGATGAACTACCGTTCCCGCTGCAGTTTGTGCAATTTTAAATTCCCCAAGGGAGCTGCTTGGAAACGCACAATTAAAGCTGTAGACTAACTTTTCAGTACTTTTTATATTACTAGAGAGAGGTGCCACATGATATACTTAAAGGCACAGCAGTGCCAGTCAAAGTGGATGAGCGCTGGTGGTAAGGCCCGGTTCAGTCGTCTGCAGCATAAGTATAAGAAAGAATTCAGTTGAGTACAAAACTCACATGCAAGAAGGGACTACGTTGTGAAACAAACAAATCACTCAGCGTGTTAAGTTTGTTCAGGAAGCATCGACGTGTGATGACTTCCCAAACGGGACGCGAACTTTGCAGCGAGAAATGAAGCAAAAATACCATATGCAGCAGCTATTAGCAATTCTCGCCCTGAACTACCTATTTTCTAAACACATTTCCAAAAACGCAAACAATATCTAAGATGCCCTCGGGCGAAAAGAATAAAGCTGTTTAAAAAGCACTTCCTTGGTATCATTCCGATAAGACACAGCATGATTTATACCCTTTACAAACAAGGCAGGGTGAAACTTCGCAGCTCAAAAAAATCGACAAGAGTTATGCATGGAGCAACTAGCAACAGTTAAACATGTGCGAAGCCACGCATAAAATAGATGTAAAAACATGAAGTGCGCGATAGCTGGTGCGAGGATTTACCGCGCCACATGAAACCAACAATTTCAGTTCTTGCAAACTTCAGTAGCTTTAACGTACAACGCAATGCGCTCGTGCACTCGTGCTGCCTAGCTAGCGCAACGCGGTAAAGAAGCGGAAAACAATATAAGCGGCAAACAACATTCCGAACTTTAGCGAAATGCCTTTAAACCTCATGCTGCACTGCAGACGAACTTCGTTACTCACGTGTCTAACTATATGTGATCGAGTGAAAAAAAAAAAAAAAAAACACCGACGAGACAAAGGAAAGGATGGATGGATGGATAGATGAAAAACTTTATTAGGGTCCTTTACAAAGGACCCTAATAGGGTCCTTTGTAAGGAAAGGATGGGAACAAGAAATTTCCCTTCGAAGCGACGATCCATTTTTGCTACCGTTGCTCCCGCTGATGAGGCTTTGCCAGGAATGATAAGAACCGTATCGCCGGCACGTTTTCACCGGTATTTGAGCCCCCCACCCTGCAACAATTCTTCGACATTCCCTGAAGCTTTGGCCACCCCACACGTGCGAATGGTGTTGCCTATCTTGCTCTGAAAATGTGAATAAGACAGAGAAGCACGATCAACGACACAACAAACTATGGCGCGCGCCAGGCTCCTCTCCCGCGTGTTCTGCGCATGGCCGCCACCAGTGGCGCGTCCGTCGGCGTGCACGGCGTGTATAATATTGTGAGAAACGCTATGTTATAACTAGAGAGAAAAGTGGCGCTGCGATCGTTCAGCCATCTTGGGAATGATAGTACAGGCTACGGATTGACATTCTGTTGACTGGCGAACTAGTCTATAAGTATTTCTTGATAGTTTTGGTTTCGCTACAAGCGCAATTGCTATAACCTGCAGTGGGACAGTGCAACGCAAAGCTCTCTCCTTTTGTTCTGTTGCTCGAAGTGGCGATAGCGCGCTGGGCCAGTGGCTGGGACGCGTTCTGTGCCGCGTTGTGGGGTCGCAGCCCGGACGAGAAAGCGATGGCATCGTAAACGCTGAAAGGACATGTTTTGACCGTTTGGACCTTGGTTTGTAGCGGTACCTGCTTTATGAAACTTCAGAATAGGAAAAAGAAGGCACCACTGATACAAGACATAGACAGTTGTACTTCTAGTGGCTTGACAATCAAATTTTATTGAGGGCTTCATTATGCATTGTTCGTTGATGTGCTCATTGAAATGTGTGTTTTAGGACTTTGAGAACACAAAGTTACTTGTGGTAGGAAAGGTTGCTGCTTGCTGGCTGTAGTCTAGTGTCGCAAAATGTGTAAGAGCAAAGCCACGCCATGACGCTTCGGAAGCGGTGCGTCAATATAAAATAAGATGAAGCATACTCGTAGGAGGCCACAAGCGTCCTAGCTAGCACTGCAGCAGATGTGCTTAAAAGTACTTGAAGACTTTCAGCAATCGTGACAGCCGACGCAGCCTTTCGAAAGAGCGAGAGAGTTCGCAAGTGCCTGTCGTCTGCGACTCGCGTTTGTAGCGAGCAGGCGTCGTAGCAGACGACACATAGCATTCCTCTCCAGGGCGCAACACTTTCTCACAGTGCAACATTTTTATTTCCATAAATACTTGAAGAGTATTTTTATATAAGTACATGTACGCTTCTTATTGCTGTTGTAAAAATAAATATTTTTTGGCGTTGAATTGAGAACAGAATCGCACAAGATTGCAAACCCTGGTGTACGCTGTTGATAAACCATATAACCATGCTTCGATCTCAAACTCATACAAAGTTTATGTAACGTGTTGTACATTATATATTTCAGAAATAAAATTATATTTTATGCGATAATATTTAAGTATAGCATCGTGTACTGCGCCGCAAGCAAATGCCGCTAGCATAAAGATTGAAGTCAATCCGAAGCCTGTACTTCCCATCATTCCCATGTAGATTGAGGCAACGCTCATGAGAACTCCCGTAGACACTAGCGGCACATTTCCCTCTAGGGTATTTATTTATAAACTCTATGACTACAAAGCCTTCTAGTACACTGAGGAGGATTATCAAATCAAATCAAATCAAACATGTTTATTTTGCAGGAAGAATACAAAATTTCCCTGCAGGAGGCAAAGACTAAAGGCGAGAAAGCCTGACGAGGTCTTGGCCCCCTGATGAACAAGACAGTCTACAGCAGTTGACACGACTCAATATACGATTCATTAAGTACAATGCATCTGCTTCTCTACATCGGATCACATACGTATTTGTTTATACATGTATATGCAACACGCTCTACAATACATTATACATTTAAAAAAGATACATTGAAATGGAATCTAACAATTTTGTTTAAATTTTCGCAATTTCCAGCAAAAAAAAAGTAAAAAAAAATTCATCTCAACATATACAAAACATAATTTGACAACATTTATGGATCGACTATGAGGTTAGTAGTCAGAAGGACTGATCTATAATTGCGCTTGAGCTTCTTGGCTTGTAATGTAAGGTCAATATTCGATTCATTGAGGTTTAATAATTGCACTGCTTTATATTCAATGGCCTGTTTGCCATAGTTCGTGCGTATTTTTTTTAGTTTTTCGGCTAGAGCTTCTGAACTCATATTTCGTGGATACAGTTCTTGGGAAGGCATCCTGTAATTTGTGTTTATGTATGTGTTGCATCAACTTTAGATTATATATTTTTTTTGCGGATGGGATTTCATGTTTGAGAAAAAGTGGTTCAGTGGCTAGGTCCTTGGCATGACCTTTATATTTTTCCAGAATACGAAGCACGCGCTTCTGCAGGATTATTAACCTATCATAATTCGTTTTAGTTGTTGTTCCCCACACCAGCATTCCGTATAGTAGTTTCGAGTAAAATAACGTATAGTAGAGTGATTTAGTTAACCACGAAGGGAGAAGGGAAGCAATTTTACTGAGACATCCTACAGAGCGAGCCAGATCAGTTAAGAGATGTTGCACGTGTGGTGTCCATGACAGGTGTTCATGGAACCAGACTCCTAGGAATTTCTGTGTGTTTACTTGTTTGATGCGTTGGTCATTATAATAAATTATTACATTGCCGCGGATGTGCTTGTTAATAGGCCTGAACATAACAAATTTAGTTTTTTGTGTGTTTAGTTTTAGTTTATTTTTTGTTAGCCAACCTGAAAGTTTAGTGAGGTATAGATTTGCTGAAGCTTCTACTTCATGAATAGTAGATCCTGTGAAGAACAGGCTAGTGTCGTCAGCAAACATTGTAATTTCCGGTGTATATTGAACATCCTTAATATCATAGATATATAGAAGGAAAAGCATGGGACCTAATATAGATCCCTGTGGAACTCCTTTTATTACGCTTAAGTACTGGGACTCTACATTTTCTATGCCAACAAATTGATATCTTGATGATAAATAGCTTTTAAACAAGTCCAGGACAACACAACGAATTCCATAGCGGCCTAATTTCAGCAATAGGATATGATGGTCAACTGAATCGAAAGCTTTACGCAGATCAAGGAAGACACCCAAAGTGAACATCTTATTTTCAATATTTTCTATTATGTGGTTTTTTACACTTATTAGAGCCTCTTCCGTCGTTTTGTTTTTTCGAAAACCATGTTGATATGGCGATAATAGGCTGTGTTTGTCGAGATATTTCGTAAGACGGTTGTTTACGCATTTTTCATATATTTTCGAGAAGACTGGTAGCATGGATATCGGTCGATAATTTGTTAATTCAGAAGTAATGCCGCCTTTATGGATTGGAGTAACTTTCGCCACTTTAAGTTTTGTTGGGAAAGTTCCCTCCAGAAACGAAAAATTTATAAGATATGCTTATACCGGGCTAAGTATAGATGCAACAGCCTTAACTGGAGCCACTCTTACGTCATCGTAACCACTTGAAATGTTGGTCCTTAGTTCTGCTATGTATCTGCGGACTTCTTCTGGTGATACCTCGTTCAACACGAGAGAATTCACCTGGTTACCTAGTTCAATTTCATATTGCATTGTATCCTCATCGCTAACAGCCACATTCACGAAGTAATGATTAATTGCATTCGCAAGCTCCCTGCCTTCTAAAATAATATCATTAACTTTTATTTCTTTGGGTGTATTGCATGACACTGTTCTTCCAGTTTAAGAATTAACTTGCTTCCATACTTTTGCAGGATCTGACTTTATGCGCGAGAACATTACTTCATAATAGGCTATTTTTGCTTTTCTAGTGTCACTGTTTAACCTGTTGCGAAATTGTTTGAACTCTCGCAATACTGTAATATCTCTGGTAGCTAGAAATCTGTGAAAAAGTGCGTTCTTTTGCTTGATTCTTTTTAAAAGGTCACTATTTATCCATGGCTTTCGATTTTTACCCTTTCTTATTTTGAACTGTTGTAGCGGAAAAGCAGTGTTGTAACATTGAACGAATATTTCTAAAAAAGTGTCATATGCTTTATCTGGATTTTCTTGCACATACACACGTGACCAGTCAGCTCGTTTAATTAATTCGCTAAACTTAAGAAGAGTTTTGTCATTAATACTTCTATATCATGGGAGATTTGGACGTTTTTCTTTAATGAATAAGTTTTGTGTACAAATATAAATAGGTAGGTGATCACTAAGGCCTGAGCACAATATGCCTGCGTTGTAATCGTTTTTGTTTACGCTTGTTATACAGACATCGATAGATGAGCTGTTGTGAGTAACACGAGTAGGCTCTAAAATAGCATTTTCACATCCATAGGATGCTATAAGGTTTATCAGATCAAGCGCATACAAATCTTGACTCATCATATTAATGTTCACATCACCCATGATGAAATATGGTTTTTTTATGTCATTGAAACAATGCATAAGTTGTTCTAAATGGCTTAGAAAACGGCGCTTGTATCCAGTTGGGGGTCTGTATACTACAGTAAGCAGAAACGAGTTCGTTTCTATTGCTAGACATTCTGTCACCACTACTCATAGAAAGACCATCAAGTACTTGAAAGGAATATTGCTGCTTCATGTATATAGCTAACCCTCCGCCTCTTCCAGCGTGATCCAATCGCACTGCAGAATAATTGGGGAATTCAGGAGACGTGTCAATATTACACAGCCATGTCTCTGTGAACGGTATTGCATCAGGGTCAGCATGAAGAGAACGCAAAAATATATCAAATTCTTCCTTCTTAAGACTTCTTATATTTTGATGTATTAAGGTAAAACCAGATCTAGAACAAGCATCACTACTCATCCGTGCTGTTTTTTCCATTGACAAAGAAAAATAATTTTTGTCCATTTTGTCCTCTTTTTTCACTTGATGAGATCTAAGTCAGCAGTACTTGTTATGCGGATTACATCTGAAGTTTCATCTTTGCGAGCCAGAATTTTTCCTCCACTCGTCCATACATATTTCCATGTTGCGGATTTCTTTTTTGCTATGGCTGCACCAAGGAGCTGCTTGTTCTGTCGTGTCAGGTGCTCGTTAACATAGATAGCACTTTTTGTGCCCTTGTGGCCTAGGTCAGTCGAAACCATCTTCTGTTTCTTTGATTTCGCGAGTAGCGCATTACGTTTTGTGCGTGAAATGAGGCGGACAACAATGTTTCGTTCATTCTTTTTTACCGTGGATACCCTGTGGCAGATGTCAATATCACTATCACAGATTGGCTCGCCTACGAGCTCACCTATCTTTTTAACCACGACAGTTGAGTCAAGCTCCTCGGGTGCACCTTTTATTTCAAGATTGTTACTTCTTTGATATTGCTCAAGTTCTTCAATTTTCTTTTCAAGCCGTTGGTTCTCGGTCTTTAGTTTTTCGTTCTGGGAAACTAGTGTTTTTATTTCGGCTCTGAGTGCCTTACTGTCGGTTCCTATTTCTTTCACATCATCACATGTATCACTGCAGAATTTTAAGCTTTCTTTCAGCAACCTTATCTCAGCACGTATTTTCCGTTGAAAATCAGATATTAGTGTCGAAACATCTTTCTTGTCACCCTTACTCATGGCAAGAAACTTCAGGCAACAAGTTTCAAAGTAAAGTCAAGTCAGTTGTCCGGCAGCAGTGTAAGAAAGCAAGGAAAGTAGCACGGGGATATGTTTTGCTTACCTGCAAAGGATTGCAGATGTACTTTTAGTCGCCCACTCGCTTCGTACACTGCTGCCGGACTGCACAGGAGACCAGAATTCCAGCGCTTATAAAGCCAGCTGTGGATCAGCAGCCAGCCTTAGACACTCCCGTAGACACTAGCGGCACATTTCCCTCTAGGGTATTTATTTATAAACTCTATGACTACAAAGCCTTCTAGTACACTGAGGAGGATTATGGTAGCAACTTCTAGCCACCCATGGAGGAAGGAAACTGAGGAGAGGCCCTACCCCCTCCGCGCACTAGGAGAAAAGTGTGGAGGAAATGACGTGGTAGGTTCTCCAGTGTTTTGCTGTTTTTTTTTTATTTCTTTGCTGTCGTGGCCCCGCCTTTCCGGCCACAATGGAGGCTTCGTTATTGTTCTGTGCGATCACACGTGTTGCTCCGTAGGTTTCGTACCGTGGCAAAGGCGCCGTGCGGGCAGGTTTGCGTTGGTCTCCGTGTTTTGTTGCGCTGCGTTATCTGGACCGTGCTCTACCGGATGTTGCTGTGGCCAGGTGGGACAGGAGGAACTAAAGTTCATGAAATTAACCCGCATGCAACGCTGTACGCAATGTACCGCGCCACGGCAATGGCAACGGACGAAGGAATATTCGCGGGAAATTTTGCCCTCGTTCGCGGAATCATGCTAACGTGCTAACGATTGTTTAGTATTGCTGCGGGGCGCGCGGGTCCGAGCAGCACGGGTGCGCGCAGCGCGGCGTGGTTTCGCGAGAAATGTAGAGAGGAGAGCTTGCCCGATAGGCGGAGCAACGCCATGTTCACTTTAGCTTCACAAAGAGTGACGTCAGGGCTTCTCCTGAGTTTCCTTCCTCCGTGTAGCCACCACGACCTACTGAACTCCAGACCTGCACAGATCTCCCTCCTCCAGCACGCCTGGTCTAGTTCGCCCCTTTTGCCGCTAGGGAAAGAACATACGAGCAGAGTGGCGCTAGTTATGACCTGTTCGCTGTCGTCTGCTTTTGCGATCTGTTCAGCGCTTGTCTTGCCATTTCGGCAGGCACAAAGCGCTTGTATTGGCGGTAAATGACTAAATTCACAAATATACAAAAAAAAAGACATATTTGCGAATGCTTTGCGTTTGAATAGTGAAACTAGAAGAGGAGGAGCGGTGCAAGAAATGTAAACAACTAGCATAGGTAGCCGCTGCAATGCTAGATCGACGGCATAAATTTCCCTTTCCTAGCCTCCTTAAGAGACTGGAAAAATTGTTTTGAAAGATTCATAATAATCTAGCTTTTTTTAGTTGATTACAGACAGCCTAATGTCGTAGATGACACTAGGATTTACTGCTGTGCGCCGTAGTGAAAGGCAGATGATCTGGTAAAGGTATAGTAAAAGTATTCACGAGTAGGTCCTCCGCCCGATATGTGCTGATCGATTCTGTATCAAGGGAAGGTGAGCATATCTTGTTTATAATATCGTTGGATGTCTAGCTCAGTAGAAAGCTTGCAAAAAATTAAGCGATCCCAGTGCTTTAAAACGTGCGCTGCACTGCAGGCCTTAAAAATCGTGTCACGGAACTGTTTTCAAACTGTAAAGCTAGCTTTTCTTCGTGGTACGGCGGCAGCATAACGGTGGTGCTTAAGATACGTACGCAGTGAAGCTGTGTACGTAATTCACTTTTTGAACTCGCGACGCATTCACAGACAACTTTTAAGAGTTAAAATGAGTGGTAATCGTTCTGTCGTCGAACATTACGGTGGCTTCAAGTTTCTAAAGAGCGCAGACGCGAATTTTACAACGTGTACAATGAAACTGATCTGTACGTTGCGAACTCTATACACAATGTGATTTATAATAATCTGCTTGAAAAAGGCAATAGGAGCGGCTATTTAACGCTATTTTAGAGAGCAGCGGACTACACGCTCCGACATTTTTTAGGTTCGGGCAGTCAACTTTTGGAGCCAAGTGACCGATCAAAGCCTTGACATCACTGTCACTGTGTTAGCAAAAATCATCAACTAGAGAAGCAGGTCGTCACAACACAACAGTTGCCGTACTAATTACAACGCCGCATAGCCGCCCACCGCGTAGCAGACGAACAGGTTATAAAAGCGCCACCTACGGCCGTCGGTTGAACGAAAGTGGGCGCAAGCTGCTCCCATAGAAGCCGGATATCTGTGCAGGTCTGGAGTTCCAGTAGGTCGTGGTAGCCACCATAGCAGGATGGTTGGATCGTCTTGGCTTGGATACGTTTGGCACGAGGCACCAAACGGCGCCCTGTTTTATAACGTCTTTACGTTTGCGTTTCCGCACGGTAAACTAAAAGACTTTAAAGGACGCGCACAGTAACGTCCCGAAAAGGTGATTACGTTTAACGTACGTAAGGCGACAAACGATATTCTA
The DNA here is from genome assembly GCF_023375885.2 of Dermacentor andersoni. Taxonomy (NCBI): domain Eukaryota; kingdom Metazoa; phylum Arthropoda; class Arachnida; order Ixodida; family Ixodidae; genus Dermacentor; species Dermacentor andersoni. The sequence goes on along the minus strand of NC_092816.1, from coordinate 7,854,564 downwards.
AAACTGTCTATTGTTTTGTGTACGAGCCTGTTATGTGGATTAAAGTGCGAAGCAGGTTTGGCGACAGTGGTGACTCGTAGTTGCAGCGAAATTGTAGATAAGCATTGCAATTGGATGTTTGTAAAGACAAAGCGTTGGTGGGTAATTCTATGCTTATAGGGTAGGTGCGCGTTAAGAAAACATTTTTTTTACAGATTTCTTTACGCGCACATAGCGTGTAGCTTTCTTTATGTTTTAAATGCGACTCTACGAATTAATTTAGTTTAGAGTAAAGCGGTCAGCAGAGCCCAGTACGTTCGCATTAGAGGCGCTGGTACTGGCAGATGGCACTGACCGAACGAGCATCTCAGTACGCGGCATTGATCTCTTTGACCATCTCAATCGCTGTGACGAATCCCGTAGTCCAAAAGGTCGCATTTTTCTTTCGCTTTGGCGACCCACGTTCCCTCACTCCTCCACGAGCAGAGTACATTCGACATCTTCGGACCCCCCGTCGCAACAGAGGCTAGTCACTGTCGGAAGTTTGACGACACCTTCTTTTCGCTGTCTGCCGACCAGAGAAAGTCATCTTCAGTTCTATATAATGCATTACAAATTCCTTTGTCGCTACCAATTGCCGACGCATGACTCGGGTACGCCGAACACACGCTACCCGGCCCGGCTACCCTGTTGTTCTGCCAGAACGATCACCTTACGCTTGAAGGATGCCTCGTAGAGAATGAAAGCTTTTTTTTTTTTTTGTCATCCTGCCGCTGGACTACCTCCACACAAGGCGGTTGAGCAGAAGCGCTACAACAGGCGTAAGGCAAACTGAAAAATGACGATTTCAAACCAAGGCGTAAAACAACGTCTGTTCGATGGCAGTGTGGCTAGCTACCTTGTAATAGTGATGGTGATAACAACTTTATTGAACATCTGGCAAATTCGTGGCCTGGGCCTAGGGCGCCCCCGAGGAGGTCCGGAGATCCTGTCTCCTCGCCGCCTCACGGGCTTGCCGGATTGATCTTGGAGGTTTGAGCTGCGCAGCGCGGCCGTCCACCGCGCCGCAGCTTCATCTGGGGAGACTGCATTTTCTCCGCCTATAACCTCACATTCCCAGAAAATGTGTCGGATGCGTGAGCCTTGCCGCTGAGTTTGCAGTTATCGTCTGAATAGATGTCTGGCTATAACCTCCCGAGATGAACGGGGTTAGGGAAGGTCTTGGTTTGTAACACCCTTCAGTCCACCGCTCTGGCCCTGTCGAGCTTGGGGTTAGGGGGTGGATAAACACGTCTGGAGTTTTGATAAAATTTTGTAATGTCACAGTACCTGGTCATTCTGTCCCTCTCTACCAATCCCTCCGTTGGATTTCCTTCCCCAAGAAAGGATCCACGCGTGCGCGGAATTCCTTGTAATGAGCTTTTTTTTGTGAGTATGGGTATTGTTTTTTACTTTGAGTAGAAACACTTAGGATTGTAACGTGCACGTGAATTTGAACGCACTTTTTATTACGCGTTAGAAGCAAATACGGTACTTGAAACTATTCGTCTGCAAGAAGTTGGTCCCGTGACCGAAGAAGCTGGGCTCTGGGTCATCGTTGTGATGGTTTGTTCGATAGCGTAATTTTATCGTTTACTTCATCAGCTTGAAAATTGCCTTCTTTTTATCGTTTAGTCCAAAAATAACGGCGAAATGTTCCTCGAAAACGGGAACAGACATCCCTGGTGTGTCGCGACCGTCAGCGCATAACTGCGCGGTGGTCGAGATTGCGTATGTATATATAGCGATTACGGGCTTCGCGAGCTGGAACGAGGCCAGTTGCTTGCGCAAGACGAACCAGGCGCAGGAGTTCTTACGCAAAGCAAATAACTCGTCACGAACTCCACGAGGGGAAATTGTCGCGTTGCATAGTACGCTCGCAATCGTGTCAGATGGCATGCCCACATCCAGCCCCCCCCCCCCCCCCCCCTCTAAGCCTCGGTTTATCACAACGCATGTTTTCTGCTCCCATGTCAGCATCAGCTTTCTCTTAAAGGGCCCCTGAAACGGTTCGAACAAATTTTGTGGACGGGTAGGGTACAGCTAAAGTTCATCATTCGCACCACAATTTGTGTCAAACGTCTCATATTAGAGAGCTACGTACGATTACAAGTTATCTTCCTCCACAGTCATGCATTTTCTCCTCAAGTCGTTCGCCGAGTGATCGCGGCTAAGCTCCGCCTTCACTGGCTATGCGTCATGATGGCACGTCGTGTAGTCGACTTCCGGTTCTCTAGGAGCGAGCGCGCGAAGCCTTTTCAACCTCTCCGCCAGCTGCTTCGCAGTCGACCCCAAGCGAGAGCTATCAAAGCAGCGTGCATTGCGAGTATTCTGTCGAAGCGCCGAACGTGTCTGGTATTCCGGTAACCATAGGCAAACTGGGCGTTTCCGCAGATGGCTGGAGGCATAAACTCAAGCTGATGAAGGAACTTTAGCGTAGACGTACGTGAACGGCCTGATCGGTCTGCACGGTATAGCTTAACCAGCCAAACAAAGCTCTAATATTTCTCTAACCAAGTGTAAAACATTTTAAACGTTTACAAAAACAACGTGTTGATGATTACACTCCTGCGAAAAATTTACCCAGTAGCAAAGAAGAATACATTTCGTTACTGCTATTGTGTTGTGGGGGATTATTTAATCATTTCCGTGTATCGCCCCCCCCCGACCCCCCACCTGAGACAATTCCCCGATATTGCAGTATTGAAAATAAAGAGAAACCTATGTCCCATATGGGGATTATTTTGGACATGCACCGTATATATGATACATGGGAGCATACGGGTTAGAGTTACTGTATATGCTACCGCAGGTAGCTACCTTTGGTAGCATATACAGTAACTCTAATACGGGTTTTTATACGGCGCCCCCGTGTGTTTGTATGGGATTATTGGATATGGGTTTTTTCGATAGCGTCAAGCTACGAGTGATTTTGTAAATGAACAGCCAGCCGGCTTTCGTTATGCTTCTAGTTCCCCGACACCTGGCTTATGTTCTTCTGCGATGTTCCTGTAGGGATTCGCACTGGTCCTCTGACGTGTACGAGACTGCCTATATGGCTGAACTAGAATGTACTATAGGCTGAACCATGCGGAGCGTCGCCACTGGTATGATGGATGCCCCCGCGAACAAGGCTTAACGTTATGCGGCTGCAAAAAAATAAAAATAAAAAAAGCTGCTTTTCTAACGCGGAGCTGCGTCGTCGGGCTCGCTCCGCCCACGCGTGGACTGTCAGCGAGCTTCCAGTTTCTTCGTTTGCTCGCTGCGCGTCTCTCTGGGTTGATTGTCAGTCGCCACTAATTAAGGCCGATGGCATGAGTGTGCGTGAAATATTTAGGGCACGCCGCTGACGGTGGCTTGGCGTCAGCCTGGAGCGCGCCCTTGTACGCTGTGTCGACGAACTCGCCCCGACGGCCGGCCTACCGTGCCAGTAGCTGTCAACCGAGCCACGCCGTCCGATGACCTGGATAACGCCAGAGACCGATTGGTCGAATATCACGAGATCACCCTCCACTACCGCGAAATGCGGTTGAGATATCCTCCCCCAGATAAATCCTTAACAAAATTCCAACAAAATACCTGGTGCCAGCTTTAGGCACCAACTTTTATTTCTCCAGCTTTTCTCGCCCTGGTTCATCCATGCCTATAGACGACCGCACGCCAAGTTTCATCCTAGACGCCAGCGCTCGTTTCTCCCCTGGCGGAACGATTTCTTCTCCAACGGGTGTAGGTTTCCGCCGCCGCTTCAGCGGTCGCGCCCGCGTTCAATTCGCGCTGCGCGCCAAACGTCTCTTGTTTGCGACGGCGCCTCTTCGGATGACCGGAAATTATTATTTTGTTGTTAACTGTCACGACAGCAATGTAAACACGAAAGGGTTGATGCCACCAGTGAAATTCTGCCGATTCACAAGAAAATGGTACGAAAAAAGCAGACGACACACATGGATTACTGCGGTGCGCCGAGCGAAGTAAATAACTGGCAAACGAAGCGAGCTCGTTCATGGATCACTCCTGAGTGTATGACGGTTTTTATATGTAACCCACATGAATTTAATAATTACTCGGTACATAATCCTTTTATTCATATAAAAACTAAGTTTTTCGACGAGCGCTTGTCCTGTCTTCTTTCTCGTGTTTCGTTTATGTGTGCGCTGCCCAAGAATGCAAACCACTTCTGTTGTACGCGCTAGCAGTGGCCGAAGTTCACGCGTGCCGAGAAATTGAATATGTGCACGATGCATTGAACATGACCGGAGTTAATTCTCCCTTCACCACTGCACCGATCGATCGAGTTACTGGTCGATGCACGCCCGCGTCTTGGCCGCGCCGGCATTGCTGAAGCAGGAATGATTACTAATACTTTCAACTTCCGTCTCTTGAGCACTGTTAAAAAATGGCCAAGCTGTCTACATTGCTGCTTCTATTCCATATTGGAAGGGACGCACTAGTTAAAGTTGTGTGCGCATGTCGTACTTGTGCTATGCAGCGATATATTTTGTTTATTTCCGCACAGTGTCGATGGAAGACCGTTGTCGCCATCAGAGACAACACGGATTTGTAGCAAACATATTGTGAGAAACTGCAAAAATGACTTTAGCTCGTATGTGCCGTATGTATGTGCCGCATCGTATGTGCTGACGATTTTTCCGGCGGTACATACGATGTCGTTTCCAATCACCTGCTCAGCGTCACTTACATGGTTAAGCAGACGCTGCCCTTTCGCCGCATTGCAGCCATAAAATAATCGTCAAGCGTACCGATCTTCTTAAAGGCAAATAGAAGCGTGTACAGTCTGTTTCACACTTAGGGGAAAACTGGGAACGTATTGCATCGCGATGCAGCAAGCAATGCAGTCGTGCGGTGGCAGCAGCTCGAGCAGGCGCAGACGCTCGAGGGGCGGAGTCGTGATCTGCGTCGTCTGCTACGGCGGCGCGCGCTGGCCGCATTTGTCGGGAAGCGTGCTGCTGTCAGGGGCAGTGCACGTATATTTCTTCACTGTGTGTGCTACCGTAATAAGCAGCGACAAGACGCACCAAGATGTGCGCGCAACGTGTTCAGTCTTTGTTTGACTCGAAAGGAAAACAAAGCACTCAACAATGATAACTATGGGAGGCGAACACGATGGAACAAACGGATACGATTAAATGAATGTTTTAGGTTCAGACAATGAGCTGGAAATGATTTTTCTCGACAATCATTCGCTACACCAGACAGACTCTGCCCGCCGGCGGGGAATTGGACACGTCACGCTCGGAACTTCAGTTAGTATCTCGTCATGTCCCCAGCGGCAGCGATGACAGCGCTCATCCTGGAAGGCAGTGAAGTGCAGAATGACTTGATCAGGGATGTGTTCATTCGCAGCACGTCTCAGTCGCTGACGATGGTGGATCGAAGCCTATCCTCGGGCGACTGATAGAGGGGATGGTGCGCCAGCGATACTTTCAACGAGCCCCAGACATTTTAAATGATGTTGGCGCCCGGGGATTGAGGCGGCCAGTCCAAGAGAGTGACTGGCGCGCTCTTCTAGCTGTTGTTGCACCACACGTGCAGTGCGGATCGGCGACCTATCGCGTTAGAATATATAGTCGCCTTCCAGAAACGGGCCGTCAATAATGTATGGAATCAGTACGTCGTCTATGACTGCCCTGCAGCGATGAACTTACCTTCGAGGCGTATCAGTTCGCGTAGCACAACGCATAGTAAAGAATACCGGCTCATTTCACGCCGTAACGATGAGATGAGTAGAACGCCGTTCTACAGATAGTAGAACGTTTCCCGACAATGCGGCCAGCGCGCGCCGCCGTAGCAGACGACGCCGTTCAAGATCCCGCCCCTCGAGCACCTGCGCGAGCTGCTGCCGCCGCCTGACTCAAGCGCTCGCCACATCGCGATGCAATGCGCTCCGAGTTTTCCCCTAAATGAAACAGACTGTACACCGCCCTTCGAACGAAATCTCCACGCGCACACACGTAGGCACACACCGCGCGCGGCGCGAAACGTGCCCAAACACGCGCAGTGCAGGAGGCAATCAAGGCGGCGCGAACGAGAGATGGGAGAGGGGTACCACCCGCTATTAGAATTTTGCGTCGCATGCGGCGCTCTCAACGCCGGCGCAGCAGCGCCGCTCTCGGTGCCGTTCTTGTCCATATCGACAGGAATGTGCGCTCTGCGGCGTGCCTAGAGTAGCTTCCATCACAAAATGTTCCTATGCCCTGAGCTCCAGCCACCCTCTGAGTGGCATATCACCGACGTCGAGGGATGGGAGACCGCCGTGTCTAGCTCCAACCCAGCCGACCAAATACGGCTGGTGGACTGGGCTGTGAGGGTCGCCGAGGGCCACAAACTCCCGGACGCCCTCCGCGCTCCTGAGCCCCTTCAGAAGTAATGTTGTAAAAAGGCTCAAGTAATAAATGTTTACCACCACCACCACCAAGAATGGTTCTTCGTAGTAGCGGCAAGCACGCCTGGCACGTTCAGTCGAACCTTTTCGACATCTCTTCAGAGACCCACTCTGTGTAGTTTGGCTTGCGCCATCCAACCTGGAAGAAGCACCAGAAAAAAGTTGTTCTGCCGCCGTTTTTCTTCCGCCCGACGTCGGACGAGCTTTATTTTGAATCGGCTTGTGTACGCTTTTTCTTTTTCTGTTGAGCTTTCCTCGCTAGCCGATTTTGTCAAATCCATAAGTACATAGTTAAAGTGTCACAATTATGGGGTTTTATGTGCCAAAACTACGATATGATTATGAGGCATGCCGTAGTAAGACTCCGTATTAATTTCGACCACCTGGGCTTCTTCAACGTGCACCCAGTGCATGGTACACTGGAGTTCTTGCATTTCGTCCCCATTAAAATGCGGCCGCCGTGGCCGGGATGCCACGAAGCATCATCATTTGTAAGCTTATTTGCGGACCTTATCCCCGATAGGTGCGGCATATATGGAGGAGCGTATTGACGCACCCTAAGCTCCGCCAACCGTTGGTATGTAATAAGTTTGCGAGAGAACCAAAGCTATCTGGTAACATCAGTTGGAGGTGTCGGGGCCGAGATGTGTAGATTGCGGGAAGCTTGAAACGCGAAATTTCATTGAGCAAACTTGCGCCCCTCAGCCCCCCCCCCACCCAATTCCACACCCGCGCACGCTCGCACGCTCGCACACCCTAGTTGCAGCGCTGAAGTTTCAACAAGCACTATCTTTAATTACACTTCTGCCTCGCGGTTTTCGGTGTGGCTGGCCATGTGAGCTGGCATGGTGGAGCTACTGGATGGATGGATGTTATGAGCGTCCCCTTCGGAACGGGGCGGCGGGTTGCGCCACCAAGCTCTTGCTATTATACTGCCTAATGCCCTACCTAGGTTAAAAAAAAAGAACATGAAAAAAAGAAACAGCGAATTCCCATAATCAAATATTCTGACCCCCTATTGCGAACTTTGTTTTTGTACGTCTCCGTCTTTTGTCGTTTCCCTACTTCTACCAATCTTCCAATTGCCTCTTACTAATTTCTTTTGCAGACATGCTTACTTTCCCCTTGTTCTCGCTGAACCCTGTGGGGATGCGCGACTCTCGCGCGTCCCCTGATATGCTGTTTTCCCGCGTAGCTCCCGTCTCCTGTAATCCGGCTTCGCCGCGTGGCCCCATGCCCGCCCGCGGCAGTCGGTCTGGTTGAAGCGTAGCGCGAGTGTGGCTCTGCTGACGCCGCCTAACGGCAGGTTACTTGGGCGCGTAAAGGAGAAGGCGCTTCCTCTTTGGTTCGGCGACGGAAAGCAGCGCGGACATGCCGCGCGTGCGCCGATCCATGCTTCTGCGAGCCCGTCTCGCGAGGCCTCATGCGAACGTGCCACCGTTCGCGTGACCGTACGCGCGAACGACCAGGCGTTGGGATCCAGCATGGAGCGAACATATTCGCTCGCTATCCGGTCGCGGTGAGTCCTACTTCCGCGATTTGTCGTGCGCCAATCGGCATGTTTTGTGGATAGCAGCTCAGCTAACAGGCATTATCTATGAAAGGTGCAATAAATGCCGTTGTGATTGTTTGCACTACTGTGTTGTCGTTCCTTTGTCCCAAGAGCACGGGTGAGAATCCCGCAACCCAAGGGCTTCAAGGAGGCCAGTGGTACCTAAATCGACCGCTGGGCAGATGTCTTCACATTCTAATAAAACATGCTCCATCATTTCCCTAGCTTTACCGCAGCAAGCACATGATTCTTCCATCTTATTTCTCACTTTATAGGTGCGTTTTCTAAGGCTTCCTGATCTTGCTTCGAAAAGTAACGAGCTTTCCTTTCAGTTATCATAAATTGTTTCTTTCCTGATTTAGTTTTTTTTCTCTTAAGTAGTTACTTATGGCAGGTTTCTTTTCCATTTCGGCAACCCATGAGATTATTTCAGCCTCTCTGACTTTCCGCTTGACGTTCTTTGTTGCTGTGTTGCTCACAATACAAGCCACATACTTGCTGGTAAGCTTCCTAGTTCTTTTCCTCCACTGTGAATCAGCGTTTTTCCTGTACAAATACCTTAACACCACCCCAGCCCATTCATTTTGTTCCATATTTCTCAGTCGTTCTTTATAATCAATTTTACTGTAGGCTTTTCTCACTTCAAATCTTGTCCAGCCCATATCACCCTGTACAGCTTCATTTGTAGTCTTCCCGTGAACACCCAATGCGAAGCGTCCCACTGACCTTTGGTTGCCATCAATTCCTGATTGGTCCCCTTATTTCAAGCAAACAACTGCATTTCCAAATGTAAGTCCTGGAACCATTACACCTTTCCACGTACCCCGGAGCACCTCTTATCTATTGTATCCCCATAGCACTCCGTGTTTCATTATGACGGCATTTCTCTTCTCCTTTACCGTAATTGTTTCTTCCTGTGTTTCCATATATCTATTGCCTTCGTTTATCCATATACCAAGGTATTTATATTCTGCTACCCGAGGTATTTCTTGGTCCTGTATTTTCACTGTTTTCATTGAATACTATACACTCACCTGATTGTTTAATGCTAAATTTCAAACCTAAATTCTCACCCTCCTACTCACAGATATGAGGCTAAATGAGGCTATGAGGCTAAATGAGGCTATGCAGTTGGCAATGAGAATGCAACTGGCAGCACTTCTTAAACAACTTCTTGTCTCATTGCTAACTCCTCAAGCTTTCAGTTCTCACATTGATTTTTTTTTGTCGTGTAAACTCACACACAGATAAATAACTGTTCCTGATATATCTTTTTACAGAAAATGGTAGCAATAACAGAGATGCTTACCTTCTTTCTTCCTTCTTTGACATCATGTGCTTCTTTGTTTCTTGTTTTCTTGTTCCTTGCTGATGTGTTTGCACTGTGTTGGTTTCCATTTCTGAAGTAAAGTAAATTTTGAAGAACTGATAGCCATAGATGAAAAGCAAAAGATTTTTGCTTCAGGAAAGTCTGGTCTCCAAGCACTGCCAAGGTTGTCTTGAGAACCAAACAGAGAAAAGTCCACAGGTAAATGCAAGAGAAGAAAAGCAGAATAAAAGACATTCAAAAAACAAAGATGCTGCTGTCTCGAATAGTTCCAATTGTTTGTGCTTGAATGCAGCTCATTCCCCTGCTTGCCATATGGTTTCCATTGCTCATTGCAGTTGTGTAGAACTCGTGTTTGTGCACAAATCAAATATAATAAAACACATGATTTCTTATGTTGTGCAGATGATTCTCCCCAAAGCCAAAGATGACATGGACCAGTCGTCAGTGCTGTTGCTTGACACTAGCACGGACAAGGGTTCCTCGTCACAGGTTCGGGTTCCCAGCAAGCATATAATCCCTGCAGACAGCATTGTCATCAACAAGGAGCTCGGTGTCGGCGAGTTTGGTGTCGTCCAGCAAGGGGTCTGGACCAACGAAGATGGAGACAGGGTGAGTTAGATTGGTGTCCATTAATGGCCATTTAGAAATAGCTAGGCACCAGGCATGCACGTTATTTTCTTCATCTGCCCTTCAGAATATCTCAAGCAGGGACAATGCGCTAGGTCAGCCAGCTTGTCTTCAGTTTGGATGAATGGCCTCACATGGATAATGTCTGTCCCTTTGGTCCCGGCCACATACCCTGAGGTGTGCAGTTCTGCGCTTAAAGTTCAGGGCAACAGGTGGCTCGTTGTACGAAGAGCGTCTGATAAGCCTAGCTTTTCAGTGAAGAAACACTGCAAGAGGAACCTTTCTTTTAAGCAGTATGCATGTAATTTCTGGCTCATTTCACATTTCAATTTTTTGTTGCCTAGTAATGTGTGGTGTTTAACCCATTTCGAGGTGTGCCACAAGGACGACTGTCATCTGCAACTCAAATTTTTGGAGATTGGGTAGAGAGACTGTTTGCTAGTCTCCAGGGCATGTGAGGTCTGTCCTAAAAGTTTGTGCACTACATTTTAAAAAGTGCATATTACGAACTTTCTGATATATATCAATGTGTTCACTTAGTACTCCCCATTAGCCACAATATACTGGTCTCGCCTCTTTTTCCGTTGCTGAAAACACCCTTGGAAGTCTTCTGTTGAGTGCTTCAGCCATGATGTATTTCTTTTTGAATTGATATCACATCTCTGAAATGCCAGCCCCGTAGCACCAATTTGCATTTGAGAATAAAAAAAAAAAATTGTGGATCCCCACACATTGTGGGAATGACGTAAGCAAAGCTTTCTGTGCTGTTTGCTTTGATTGATGATAATTAGCAGTGATGTTGACGGCGAATGTTTCATTTCTTCAGCATTTAGTGAAATACAAGAGTGGCAAGTTGATGATAAATGTTACCTTGCATGCACCACTGCTGTTTGTCTTAATAGTACACAGAACACACAGCGAGACGTGTTTGCTTGAGGCGTCGTTGTGCACCATTGTTCATAGCCTCCGAGGAAGTTAGTATTCTCATTGGCTCACACATCACATTGCATCGAGGCAAAAGTGTTAAACTTCACTTGAATTATGGCACTGTACACACCAAAACTACAATTGGCTTTTGAGGCACGCCATAGTGGCATACTACGGATTAATTTTGACCCCATGGGGTTCCTTAGCAAGCAGCTAAACCTAAATACACGCTCATTTTTGTACTATTTCGTCCCTTTCAAAATGTGGCTGCTGCGGTCAGGATCGAGCGTGCAACCTCGAGCAATGTCATAGCTGCAAAGCTACCACGGCAGGCACAGAAGTGTTGAATTGAAGTGCGATGCCTAGACTATACGCTGCTGTGATGTTGCCTAGATGCTACGGTGCCTTAAGGGGGGACGCGGCCTTTGAAAACCGACAAATTTCAAAAAAGTCGATTTCGGAAAACCACATATTCGGACAGTATGTCTTATAAACTACCATTTCTGTAAATATCAACATCTAATTCATCGCGAAACTATTTCAAATAAAGTTTATAACGAGCCGCGGCAGCCGTCGAGTGGTGAGCGAGCACTCAAAATACCCTGCTTGGCGCGAACACCATCTCTCCACCGCTCCCCCAAGCGCTGCCATTTTTGTGTTGTTTTGCTCATGCTTGTGCTCTTTCTTCTCTGCCAACCGCGGTAGCGGTGGTAGCGCGGGAGAGGCGTAAATCGCTCATGATTGGAGAGCTTGTCAGAGCTTTCATGTTTTCAGAGGCTGAGACGGGAAGCTGAGATTGTGCGAAGCACGTGCTCCGCAAGGACGCGGGAAAGCCCGCGACTCCCATTGGCTGCTGTGTGTGATGACGTAGTGGTCTCCTGCATAATGCGTCCGGCTGTCGTCTGCTTCGGCTCCTCCATCGCTGGCGCCCTTAGTGTGTTCTGCTTGCCGTCGTCTATCTTTGCAGCCATTCACATATTCTCCAAGTTTCTGCTGTCTTTATGAGACGATTTTCAACCGTCTTTACAAGGCCATGGTTGCCGATTGTTGTGCGGTCGGCCACAATGCGCCCAAAGAAACTCAAGATGCTACATGCTTTCAGTGCAAGGAAGCGTTCTATGAAGCTCGCCCGCATAACGAAGCTCGCCGCTCGCTCGCGCGCTGACGATTATCGCACCGATGATTCCTGTGGGGCAGCTTCTGCTGCATCTACGCAAGAGCGTGGTTGCATCGACGCTTCTAGCAACGCGACTCCTGCTCCACTGGCGCAAGAATTTGTCGTGACGAGTGCGCCTGGTGTCTCGTGCTCATCGACAGCGGCTTCCACATCCTCTCTTTCATCTGCATCGGACAGTGCGATCATGTCATCCACTGTGCACTTGAAAACAAGTTTCCTGATGTGTGAGGATAAAGAGACAGCGGATAAAAAACATGCTGCTGTGCAACGAGGACTTGGCGCTATTTCAGCGATGGAGCGAAAATTTCAAGCAATAGAGCGTGATCCTGAAGCTGCCACTGCTAGAAGTGAAGGCACAAAATTTATCCTCGTGCAAATGGATGCCCTAGGTGACTTGCTATCCGGGACCCCGTGCCAGCAGTGCTTTGTGACTGGGATGAAGGTTCAAGGAAGCACCTAACTTGGACTTTCAACAAAGCTTGAGCTGCTATGTTTACATTGTGAAGTAGTTGCAAGCTCGTGGAGCTCTGCTCGTCAGGATGACTCGATGGCCTTTGACATGAATTTAAGAGCCATTGTGGCAACAAAACAGATAGGGAAGGGACAAACAGCCCTCAGTGACTTTCGGGCAGCAATGAATGTGTCCCATCGTGACCTGCATCATAAAGCTTTTCAGAAGCACTTGAAGAAATTCAAGGAACCGCAGACACAGTGCATAGACAAGCTCTATGCAGAATCTGCTTCTGCTGTGAAAACCACCTACAAAATGTAGATCCATATTTCAGCTGGGATATCACAGTAATCTTTGATGGAACGTGGCACAAGCATGGCCACACATCCCATGTTGGAGTTGGTGCAATAATTTAATGTCATATGGGCCTCATCTTGGATGACATTGTTTTATCGAACCAGTGCCTTGGTTGCCAAGTAGGACCAAAGCCTGGAGGTCCAGGCTACGCAAGCTGGCAGGAGGATCATGTGTGCCAGAAGAACAGCGACTCCAAGTCTGGGAGGATGGGGGTTGAGGCAGCTGTCATCCTTTTCTCTCGTTCCGTGCCAAAGCACAGCTTCCGTTACACAACGCTCGTGTCTGACGGAGATAGTGCCACCTTCTCTGCCCTTGTACAAGAAAATGTTTATGGACTGGTCCCCATTTTGATAGAGGAATGCCTGAACCATGTCCAGAAGAGGATGGGGACAGTACTGCGCAACCTTGTACAGAAAAGGGACAAGGCTTTAGGAGGGAAGGGCAGGCTGACGAAGGCCCTCATTGACAAGTTGACTGACTATTATGGCTGGGCCCGATGGAACAATTCCAACGATGTAGCTGCAATGCAGCTTGCAGTGATGGCATTGTACCACCACGTGACATCAACGGAAGAGGATCCTCACCATGGCTTGTGCCCTGAGGATGCAGACTCGTGGTGTCGTCATAACGCCAGCAAGAGTGATGGTGTGCCACCTCCGAAGCCTAGGTACAATCTTCCAGGCTATGTTGCAAAAGCACTGCTACCTGTTTATGAGCACCTCTCACAGGCTTCTCTTCTGCACCGCTGCCTGGGAGCAAAGACGCAGAATGCATCAGAATTATTTCACTCTGTGCTGTGGTCCCTGATGCCCAAAGAGCAGCATGTGTCGCTGATTGCTGTGGAGACAACACTGCATGAGGCAGTTTAAAATGTAATGCTGGCTGCCACAGGGCCACCCAAGAGCTATGTTCATCAGTGGGGCTAACACCTGGCCACCTGGCCATTTAATGGGCAGCCAATATGATATGAAGTGCTGTGCCACACGTGTCAGACATGATTCGTTCTTTTTATGTTACGTCATAGGCAAGCAGCCTATATATATAGTTCGCTGTCACTGAAATAAAACAGTGCGGTACGTGCTCTTGGATCGTCTCCGTCACTCTGCCACCCGCTACAACAGTGGCGACGAGGGTGACCTCGTCGACGAGGGTGACCGACGAGTGGTTCATCAGTGGGGCTAACACCTGGCCACCTGGCCATTTAATGGGCAGCCAATAAAGATTCTCTGCGCTTGAAAAAGGCCAAGAAGCGTTCGCAAGAGAAGGTGGAAAGGCAGCAAAAGAAGAGAGTGCCTCTAAGGACATCTCCACTTACGCTGCAGGGTCATTTTAGACCAATATATGTGCTCAAAACTTTTCAAAGCCCATTTTCTCAAAATCACTTTGTTGGTTGGTGAGGCTGCTTGTTCCAGTCATATCTCTGTAACCGCTCATCAGATTTCCAGAAGTTTTTTGTTGTGTATCTGAATAAATTTCTGAGGGCAAGGCAAGCCCTCATATATTGTGTTTGTGATTTGGGATATTTAATCAAAATTTGATTGATAAAATCTTAGTCGCCAACACTAAATTCGGTGGTCTAAAATTTTTCAGCAAGGAAATTTTAAATCTTGCCCTGAGGTATCCATCTGGGAATCGTCATAGTGAATTTCACATTTCCAACACCTTTTGAAAATTCTCCAGGCCTGGAATGAGAAAACTATGTGCACCAGTCTGACTTTTGCTACGAGTCTCTCCTGAAAATTTCATTAAGATATCTCAATAAACAAAAAATTTGGTATGCAAGGGTAGCCTCCCCCCTTAATGTGGCTTGGAGTCTGCACACCATGTATCATTTGTCCACTTGACAAATTCGCATGGTGTTTATTTTTCAGAAATATCAGAAACATACTCTACCGTACCTTGAACATGAATTTATCCAATTTGTCCACAACCACTGTCACATCTAGTAGTAGCTAGGGTGCTTCAGGGGCACTTGCATTGCACAGCATTTCCTCGCCTTCTCAGGTCGCCTTTTCCCTCTCCCCCCACCCCAATATATGTATTTGAGTGCTAAGAGTTTCGTGGCTGCATTGGTTCTACCTATTCTCTGCCTTTTCTCCCCACTCCTCTCTGCCATTCTATATACTACTTCCCCTCTGGACGGTTCCACGTTAGTAAAAGGGTAAGCACTACAGTTTCTGCAATGCTTTTGAAAGGGGTCGCGCATAATTACAGCTGTCAAGAAGGCATTGGGGCGATGCCCAGGGAGCTCCATAGGGCATTGTGGATATGCCACACAGTGCAGAGGTTCAAACAAGTTTCTCATGTCGCCTATCCTCTCTGCCATGCTCCAGCAATTATATACACGCTATGAACCCCCCCCCCTACATGTCATGCAAAGCAGCAGCAGCGGCAGCAGCAGTGGCGGAAGAGGCAAAGAAAGCTTTGCTTGAAGAAGTTTCAGGGGGCTAAATCTAGCAAGTGGGGAGGGTGTTCCAGCACAAGGACGAAATTACATGGGAAAAACTTGCCTAATATCAATACAGAGTGTGCATGGGCATTATCGTGGTTCAGATCTGCATATTCCAACAACCCTCTGCCAACATCTTTGGGCACATACATTGCACACAATCTCTGTCACTTCAAGACCTCCAAATAGAAAGCTGCATCGACATTTTGACCTTCAGGCACAAAATGAATGGTGCACAATTATTCCATGGTAGTCTAAAAACACACTCAACATGACCAATTTTTGTTTTCTTTGTCCAGGCTTTTTTGGTCTCGGCTCATCTAACTTTTTCCACACCTTGCTCTGCGACTTCAGCTGGATTTTGCATTCATAAATCCAAGTTTTGTTGCATGTGACGACCCTTCGCTAAAATTTATCGCTGTCATCTGAAGTTTTCTAATCGATGCAAACCTCCACGAAAAATGAAACGGGAAGAGATATAAGGTTAAATGGGAACTTGTTTACTCTGCAGAAGATATGGCCGGTACAATCAGCATGGCCGAACATTAGGTTAGCCCCACTACTTTGTCTCTGTCATCTTGTTGGTGATTGTCGTCTTTGTCCCTCTCGTGGCACCGTGACAATATATTTTGTTGCAACTTCTGCTCAGGAGTCGGCAGTTTTAGCACCATCTTGGCAGAACCAGTTTTCATTTTCAAATTTTCAGTAAATATCCAGTGAACATGTGACTTTCCTAAACCAAGCACTTCTGATATCATACTAACACTTGTTCGGCTCTCACTGGGCACAAGAGAATGCACATAATCAATGTTTTCATCTTTGCATGAGGTGGAGGGGTGTCCTAATGCTGTATCATTTTTGGGGTATTCACAACCCTCCTGAAAATGGACCCACTTTAATGCAGTAATTTCTTTAGTGCATCCTCTCCATAGGCCCTTTACAATATTTGATGAATTTCTGCACTATTCCTCACAAGAAATTTTATAACAATCCTTTTTATGTCTGTCGGTCTCCACTTTGACAAAGGCTAAAAATATGTTGCATAAAAGTGCATCCATAAAATTATGCCTTGTCACAGCAATCCAGTTCTTACTAGAGGTCAACTGAGCCCCTTCGAGTGGAGAGAGTGGTCCCGATACACCCTCTCCAACTTTTTTGCAGACTCATTGCGTGAGATTGTGGGACAGAGCTCCTACATTTAAATCCAGGTCTTATTCATTTTGTCAATTTGGGACAAAAGTCTGAGTATTACAAGAAATTCTCCAATATAGCCTTTGAAGCAACAACACGCTCCCACTTTTTGTGATTCTTCAGTTGTTCCAGCAGCCACGTCAATGACAGTTTTTGCATATCTGGAACGTCATTGCTGATATAGCTGACATGTTGCAGTGATAATTCAGCATCTTGTGCTATCTTTTGCACAGAAATTTACTTTTAGGTTGCATAAGACAGGCAGTAGTCATCTTAGACAGGCACCATGGCAAAATAAATCCCCTTGGTTGCTTTACCCTCTATTGGTGGTTTCACTGCTGAAACGCTGATCACAAGGACAGACACCTGTAGCATTGGTAATGTACCTCCCATGAACTGCACTGGTCCTTTCTTGTGTTTGTGCCAAGATGGCCTTCCGTCAGTTTATCCTGAGCAGCTGCAGCAGTCCGTATTGCAGTCACACACTGACAGCGTGTACTTCTTATCTGCAGATCCAAGTGGCCATAAAGTGTCTGAGCAAGGATCAAATGCAAAACAACCCCATGGAGTTCCTCAAAGAAGCTGTCATTATGCACACCATTGACCACGAACACATTGTCCGGCTCTATGGGGTTGTTTTGGACACCGTGTCTCTCATGCTGGTGAGTGGAATGCTTGCAGATGTCCTAGTATTGTGACACTAATTTGGTACCTGGTTGGTTCATAATTTTCAAGCACTCATTCAGGTGCAGGATCAATGTAGGTGTGCTCTGATGGTCCATGGTTATGCATAATTATTGATCAAGCAGCTGGTGTTTCTCCTTTTACTATTGTTTTGCTTAACTGTCTTTTGGCCTCATATGGTTGTTACTGAAGGTTCATTTTGAAGTTACAACAAAAACAATGACACTAAGCATAAAAATACAAGGGTCTTTCCATGCTGGTGTCCCAATCCTTAATATGCCTTTCTCAAAATGAATCTAGTCCAACTTGCCCTGTTTGCAGTTTTTTTTTTTTCTTATTCCGGACATTGAAATTTTGAAATATTATTTAATTTTCATACTGATCCTGTGCGATAACCATTCAATTAGTTGTTAAAAAACATCTGGCTGCAGTTTATTTGCTTTACATTTCTTGGTGAGCAAGATTCCTTACGTGTTGCTGAGTGACAACAGACACAATTTGTGTAACTGCGACTTGCGGGTGATGGAATGCAGGTGACCGAGTTGGCACCTCTGCGATCACTGCTGGAGTGCCTGAAGGAGGCTTCTCTGCGGCCCAGCTTCCCGGTGATGGCACTCTGTGACTTTGCCATGCAGATCTGTGATGGCATGCAGTACCTGGAGAGCAAGCGCCTCATCCACAGGGACCTGGCTGCACGGAACATCCTAGTCTTTGCCAAGAACAAGGTTTCTAACAATTCATTCAGAAGAGCAACAAGGCATGCTTAAGTGAAACTCTTAGTGAGTGTATGAGGTGTGTTCATTAAACATTACCCCTGACCCACCTTCTGTGGACTGAGAGCAATGAAACTAGGCAGTTACTAGTTGTTCCCTACATAAGTGCCACCTAGGCACACACAATTCTCCTATCTCTTTTTGCAACATTAAACACTATGCTTGTAGAAGTCAACAGGTTGCTCCAAAATCATTGTTGTAAGTTCCGAAATTGGTCGCATCAAAATGCTTGCACCTAAAAGAAAGTTGCAGTTTCACCCAAAAGGCGAAGCATTGATTGTGATAGCAAATTCGTAGACAGTTATACGAAGTAAGGATAATAGTTTTATCGGCCGTATAAACTTGGAAACATTTGCTTACAAACTGAATTAACAAGCATGGTGGCAGCATGCACAGGAAAACATGAACACATCACACTCAATGACTGCAGACACTCGCTGTCAAAATGCCGGCATTAGCAAGTGCAGCAGCAGCAGCAAGCAAAGTGGCCTCCGTGCTGTCTATTGCTTCAACGTAAACAGTGGCAAGAAAATTTCATGCACAAAGGTATGAGCCATCTGCAGATCGCTTTCAAGATACAGCGCGCACTACCGTGCGCCACCATGGAAAGTACGCAGTTGCTAGTGGAGTAGAAGCTGCGCCCTCGCCCCCCCCCCCCCCCCCCCCTTGTGCGCTGCCTCCCCAGTTTCCTCCCTTTCGTGCGCAAGATTGAGCCGCGATCGTCAGTTGCTCTTGCACCTGGTCACGAAATACGCAGTTGCTGCCGGAGCCCAACCCCCCCCCCCCCCCCCCTCCCTTCCTCCGATCCCCCCACAGCCTGTCATGCAACAGGAAACTGCATGTTTGCCCTCCACCTTCCTACCTCGCGCTGCCAGATTGAGTGGCGGTTATTGACTCCGCTTGCGTGCTTTCACTCATACACACAGCATGTGGTGCGCGGCAATATCGCCTTTGGACCATTTCTATTGCAATAAAATTGCTGCACTGTTGAAAAGAGGTAGAAGTCTGATCATGCAAGGTTGAGTGAATATGTGGATGCGATAGAATTTCAAACACACAGCAGAGTGCTTCCATCTAGGTAAAATGCGAGTTGTGGACTTGGGCATCGTCTTGCAGAAGGCAGACACTTTTGGTAAATGTGCCATGTCTCTTGGTTTTGATGGCCTCCAGCAATTTTTACAGCAGTGAGGCATAGTATGCCCCAGTAATTGTGGTACCCTTTGCGGGGAAATCCATCAAGACTACGCCATGCTGGTCCCAAATGACTGAGCATAACCTCGCCTGCCAAGGGTTGGGCACGTACCTTCTTTGGAGTTGGTGAGCCTGGATGCTTCCATTATATTGATTTGACTCTGGATTACAGTGATGGACCCAGCTTTCATCCTTTGTAACCAGTCTTTCTAAAAATTTCTCCTGGTTTCCATGGCACTTCGTTAAAAGAGCGTAAGAGTATTCGACTCGTTCCTGCTACTGGATAGGTGTGAGTAGCCATTGAACTTAGTGAGCGGATAATTTATACACATGAAGATGGTCTTGAATGATTTTTTCCACAGACCCCATATTAATTTTGCAATTTTGTGCTATGCATCGAATGGTTACGAGACGATTTTTTAAAGTGGTGGCCTCTGCTTGCTGGATCGTGTGTTGATCGATAGTGGAGTAGAGTCGCTTTGCAATTAGAGCCGTTTCTACCAAAGTCCAACCACATTTCAATTCATGATAACAGTTCTTGACTACAGCATCATATGTTGGGGAATCATCCCCATAAGCCTCTTTCATCTTATCGCACATCTCTCTTGGTGTGCGACCTTTGAAGTAAAGGCACTTCATGACTGCTCTGTATTTCACTAGGTCCGTTATCACACCTCGCACCACTTCACCACTTGCAAAAGAAAGGCCTTTATCAGTTCCGAGTTGCAAATTGGCACATTACCAGTAGAGACATATCATTACACATGCACAGACTCAGCTTCTTGTGATAAATAGAAATGGGTCAGGGGAAATCTTTAACGAATGCCCCTTGTACTTTAGGCACTTATATTGTCTGTTGTGTGCAAGGAGGATACTGGCAATTGAGAGTTTATTATGTGTATGCGAAGTAAACATGCTAAGAAGCAACTGATAGGGTAAATGTGGCACATAGAAACATTGGTTAAATGCTTTTTTGGGGGGACTGCAGACAAAGTAAATGAGAGTAAAATAAGAGGCAACATGTCGGCTGTTGAACTTGATTGAGTATAAAGCAAGAAAGTGAGAAACTATGGTTGCGGACCAGGCTGGGTTTTGTTTTCACTGGTAGCCTGTTGCCCATGGCCTTCATTCTAAAGAATAGGTATAATGATAATTTCCCTGTAAGCACCATACTTTTCCTTTTCTTTTTTAAGTATTCCATGACTTTTAGCTTTTTTGTTTTTGAGAGAGGGTCATTTGAAAACAAGTTGCAGCTGTATGTGTCAAAGAAATGCAATTGTGTTGTACAGTAAAGCCTCGATAATTCAAAGGCCGCCGGAGACTGAAAATTTTTTGAACTAAGTAGATATTCAAGGTAACCGAAAAAAAAAAGAAAAAAAAAACATGAAAAGCATGAACTTACCGCGAAAAAGAATCGCATTTGTATTTCCATATCCACAAAAGATTACCTGAAGTAATCACTGATGCAGAATTGCTTGGCATGGTAGTTCTTCGCTGCCAAAAGTGCCATGTTCTCCAGTTTGCTCACAACATGTAGCATATCAATATCACCACCGCTGCACTCAACAAAGCTGCGGATGATGTTCACGGAATGGATAGCCGCTGCTAAAGCAGGTGCGTGGGTCGGTTTGTTATCATCATTATCATCGCCAACTGGCACACTGTCAATGATTTCATCTTCCACAGCAGCATACATTGTTTGAACATCTGCTTCTATGTTCGAATATTCCGCGAAGCCTAGTTCGCCGCCATCTTCTTTGCCGGAGTTGGTGATCAGAGTACACATCGAGTCTCTCTTATCATCTAAGCAGGAAGAGCTGTAAGCGTCACGCTGGTCCTGCCCATGTTGTTCACAACATGTAGCGTGTTCAAAACAGCGCCTTATGATATTTGCCTTGAGCTCTTTCCAGGTGCAGACAATCGGGAAAATTGCACTGAGGAGATCTATTGAATACTGCTTGTGGTTGTCATAGCAGAGCAGAATCCGCTTCAACAGGTGGTGGCAATAATTCTTCCTCGTCTGCAGTATCACTCCCTGGTCCATCGGCTGAGATATGGCAGTTGTGTTTACAGGGAGGAAGGCAATCTTGATGGCTTCCAGGTTCTTGATGCCATCGTAAGCTGGGCAGTTATCGATAACAAAAACTTTCCACCCTCTGGTGGTGAAATTATGGCCGAGGAATCGCGCATACTCCTAGAATATTGCAGCTGTCATCCAGGACTTCTTATGTTTGCAGATGACAGCATCTCTAGGAGGGAGATGCTCGTCCTTGAAGCATCAGGGCTTTTCTGCTCTGCCGACCACAAGCAATGGAAGCTTGCTGCTTCCAGACATGTTCGCAACGAATAGGATGGTAATTATGTCCTTGGGCTGCTTTCTCCCCGAAACAACGGTCTCCTTGGCAGCAAATGTTTTAGTAGGAATCGTCTGATAAAATAAGGCTGCTTCATGTAAATTGTGCACATTGGCATCTCCATACTCCTGAAGCAGCGGAGCCAATGTGTACTTCCGCCAGTCTTCAACAACGTTTGCGCCCGTGCTGCCGCTTTCTCCACACCATTGGGTAGGAAAAGTGGTTTCGTTTAAAACGGGTGAATCAGCCTTTCACGGGAACGTCAGTGCCACTCGCGGGAAGATGAGTAACATTTGCATTTTGTAGCCACTTCATTTAAGCGGCTTCGACAACCGGGTATGTTGGGAAATGGATCCTTGATCGCTTTGATGAATGCGTCTTCCCGTATGCCTCAATAACCTTTGCCCTCTTTCCTGCCGTTGCAGCCGGCTGGAAACTTCAAGTTGTCCGGATAGATCTACACGGGCTGTTCAAATTATCCAGTAGAATTTGCATTGAAAATGGTGGGACAGTTCAAACTCTTCAAATTAACTGAAATTTCGAATGAAAAATTATTGAGGTTTTACTGTACTAGTCGTAGGGCTGCATTAATGAAATCACTAATTTTGTTCTTCCTCTTCAGGTAAAGATTAGTGACTTTGGCCTCTCTCGAGCACTTGGTGTAGGCAAAGACTACTACCAGACAAACTTCAATGTTAATCTCAAGCTCCCAATTGCATGGTAAGCATAAACCCTTTGCTGGCCGATTGGTAACTTCATTGCGGAGTATGCTGCAAATTCCAAATAGTTTTTGTACGTTCATTTCCATATGGCTTCTCATGCAATCTCTCAACAGGTGTGCTCCAGAATGTATTAACTTCCTGCGATTCACATCAGCATCTGATGTGTGGGCATATGGTGTAACCTTGTGGGAAATGTTCAGCTACGGATTTCAGCCCTGGGCTGCGTTGACTGGCCAACAGGTGAGCACATTGTCACTTCAGGTACTGGCCAACGTCAAACAGCTACATTGTGCTAAAGAGTTTGACTCATACAGCTGGAGGTAATGCTTTCATTTTTCTAGTAGCAGTAGTGCTGCTGCTTGTTCCACCAAAGGGTGTATGTTTATCACAGTGTTTATATAGTAGGAGCTGCCATATAATTAGCACCTAGTGACTCGCTCTTTGCACCTTCCACTTCATGTTATTTCTTCCCCAGCTTTTGTACCTAGCTATTCTCAAACATTCATGACAAAAAGTCTTTTGGTTATTATCAGAACATAAGAACCTATTCCCGACTCCTATCTTTGTCAGAGTCAGTGCAGTCATTAGTGTTTTGTGTGTTGACAGATATTGGAAGCGATAGACGAGCCAAATCTGCAGAGGCTGGAGCAGCCTGACTGCTGTCCTAAGGATTACTACACACTGATGCTAAAATGCTGGCAGCACGACCCAAACAAGCGGCCAAGGTTTTCTGAAATACTTCAAATGTTGCCTGATGTAAGTGACCCCTACAAAAGTCATCACTACAACCCAAATTACTTTCTTACCTATTCAGTTGTTATTTTTTTTCACTGATGTGGTTCTCTGTGGAAGTCTTGAATTTAGAAATGCACTGTAAGCATCTCTGCCTCAGCTCGAAATTTTGTTTATGCTGCCTTTTTTTAGAACCTCCTTAATAAATGTTCATATGATTTCCTAGTGACATTGTTCGGTATCAAGAACACAAAAGAATACCCAATACAGTTACACTTCTTTCTTGCCGGTTCGTACATTCTTGGAAAACACAATATTTCCACACCAGTGTTCAGTACGTCGCCAGACTGCGATCGTATCATACGTTTTCCAGCCACGAGATCCCATGCAAATAAGAAAAGGAGCAAGGCACACGCGATCGAGAACAGTAACTGCCTTTTGCCACAGCATACCCACAAAACTCACCCACCTTTCTCACATGAAAATGTGAACACAGTATTGGCTGTGTTCACAGCCAATGCTGTGAACTGTATTGCGATAAGCGTCTTCACCTGTCTGTTTCACACCGCATGGGGTGTAGTGCCGTTGAAAGCATACTGTGCACTTTTAGTAGGCAATAACTAGCGGTGAGCTAATATCTGAAATTTCGAATACGAATCGAATATTACACACAAATTCTTTGTATTCGAAAGTGAACTATTCGGTACGTACAAATATCAAAGCTAACCAAATCTTTTGCTGCTACTGACTGTTAAAGTGTGGTTACTGCTCTCCGTCTGCTAAACAAAGTACCACAGATTATTAGGACGACAAAAGCTTTTCATGCAGTGTAGGAACAAAAGGGGTAATGCAAATGGTGTTGCCGGTATCGCGACGATGTCGTACTGGGTGTACGAGGTATTTAGAGGACATAATGATGACTCCACAATAGCAGCCTTTATAGAGTTTTTATTATTGTGTGGCTGCTTGTTAGTCTTGTTCTCAGTGATGCCTGTCATGCATAGCAGTGTACAGGTTTAGATATTCGGAACTAGGAAGCTACATTAAGGGCGACGTGCCTGTAGAAGCTCATAACCAGACATCCTCGTGTCACGTAAGACAGTCTGATACCTTGGAGTGGCGCCTAATGAAATCGTGCATAGAGTGCTTGAATATTAACTCTGCCACCTAAAGCCGCTTCGCAGTGCCCATAATCAATTTCTCAGCGTTCTCACTCATCATGACCTCCATGTGCTGGAGAATCTCAACCACCTGAATGGCATCTGGCCACTGGCAGCGCCTATTTATCTTTTTCACAGATTTTATTGACCAAAATCTCTGGTCTCGCACCAAAAACAAAGGATTTCTCAACATTCAAGAAAGCGGCCATCTCCAAGTCGATGTGGTCGGCGTGGGAGAAGACTACGCGAACTTACGGAGTCATCTCCCACGTCAGACTGAAAGCTGGTACCCTGGAATATATGGGCTGGATGGATGACAGAGCAGTTGGTGTGGATGAAGCAAAGTACTTAGAAAGATAGAATGAGAATGGTAATGTTTATGGCGATTGAAAGTAGTGTCCTCAAATACCTTATGCACCTGATACATGAAAACCAGTGATTTGTGCTTGTAGTCTGTAATTTAGTGTTTCTTGCAGTCTAGTCATGTGGCATTTTTATCTTTTATGCTACAATTAGTGATGTTCTTTTTGGAACGAGCCCTTTTACATGCATCTAGGGCACACAATTTCTGCAGCAGCTCTTTTTTTTTCTCCTTTTTTCAGAAATTTGGATCTTCTTTTAACAACTAGTTATCTAGCGTTTTTGTAATGATAATCATACAGCCGCCATTCATTCTTGAAAAGCTCATTTGCAACCATGCTCTAAAGACGCTGACAGACTATTTGTGCACTTGTGTTATTGACAATTTGTGATCTTGTGTTTAAAACTGATGCTTATTATCTGCGATAGAAAGCTGCTCTTTTCTCACTAGTCGGTACAAGTGTGATACCTAATTTTACTGAAATAATTATTCCTGTTATAAATATGTACACCTGCGTTTGACTATTCGATATTCTATTTGATATTTGATGCTTACTATTCATATTTGATTCGTATTTGAAAATATCATATTCTCCAACCTTTATCGATAGCCTGAACATGGTGCTGTTCCGTGCTGCAGGGGGCACGAAATGAGCATTATGATCCACTCTGGCCCACCAGCTCAATTTCATTTCAGTTGCCATCTTAAAATACTATGCAATAGTAAAACAACAGCACGCATCTTGGGTTGCTCGGGCCCCTTCAGCACCATAACGCTTCCTGCTGAGTGGGTGCGTCAAAATTTTCCGCTAATTTACTGTATTTAATCGAATATGACGCGACCACAATTGTAGCACGAGGGTCGATTTTTCAGCCTGCAAGATAAAAAAAACATAAAACCACAAATGTAACGCGAGATGAATGGAAAGAGAAATGGCACCTTTATTCAAGGAATCTATTCGGTAACACATTCTCTTCACTTATCGTCATCTCCTGAGGAGGAGACGGAGCTTTCCTTGGGTGGTATTCTCGGGCAATCAATTTTGCGTGACTCGGCATCAAAAACAGCCCCGACAACTGTTTCTGGCTCTGTGTCAAGCTTGTTATTAGTGCCAATTATGAGCGGTGCTGAAGCGAGTCAAGTCTCAAAAACTATTTTCGAAAGTGATCACCTGAGAATCAAGTGGTCGTGCCATCAGGCTCCTTTGAGATGAAATATTTCTTAAAGGGCCCCTTACCAGGTCTGGCCATATTGAGCTGACAATCACAGAGCATACATTGCGTGATAATGATCGTGTTTGCAAAGTATTATATCGCTACGTGCCGCGGAAAGATCTGAAATTTCAAATCGAATGCCGTTTTCCCTTCTTCTCGAGGCTGCCGTACTCCAAGCTAGAGGATGATGTACATGTGCTAGTGCGCCTACATAAATGTGTTTGTGCTGTGACGTCGGTCGTGGTGACACATGACTTCGAGAATTATTGAAGGCAACATCTGTTATTTATGTAATATGCTGGTTGAATAGATGAATTAAAGCTTAGAGAAATAATAAAACACACAAAACGAACGTCTGCCTCTTTTTGTTTTACTACACACTGCAGCAAGAGAAATGTACTTCCGTTTCGTCTGCTTGTTCCCACGACATCCAGTCGCACGCACAGATAACTAAACTATGTCATTTTCTACCGTGTTCCAGCGCGGGATCATGCTCTGTGATTTGCTTGTGTCTGCCTCAGTATTCGTGTAACACAGACTTATACCGCTAGTCAGGTGTCCTCGTGCACAGCGTGCAAAATCGTTCGCTGCGCAAAACAAGACAATCGCAACAGCTCGCACGCAACGCTGTTAGCGGAAGTGTGCCGCGCCGAAAAAAGCGCCGAGAAAAAAAAAATTAAGGCGGGGCTCGTGATGTGTGCATCACATGATCCTCGAGGTCCAGTATGGGAGAACGCAGGGAAGGAATTTCGCTTGCGGAGGCTAGACAGGGTAAGTGGATAGAGCATCTATGTTTGTGGTGAAGCTCACCTCCTGGAATCATGTAAAAGGCCGCACAATTATTTCATTCTAGCACAGTACCAGGCCACTATGAGGCCCTTCCGACCAGCTCTGCATTTATAAAGGCCTCCCGTTGGTGCCACCATTTGAAAATCGTTCTCATTGACACCAACCTGCCAAGCCACGGCAGCGTTTCCCAGCTGCTCAGCCATCGAAATTACTTGTCTCTCGAAGCGGCCGTCATGCCGAACGCTTAATGTCGCCATAACATTCCGAATGAATGTAGTCGTAGCATGAAAGGACGCAGGGTAATGCCGCACCGTAACCCTAACACCATTCGAAAATGGAGTCTATTCCAACAAAAAATAAGTACAGTCGAACCTCGATGTATTGAACAGTGCGGTTATCGCGAAATAATTTGATATAGCCAAGTTCAATACATAAAATCACGTAAAAGACGTGTCCAAACCTTCTGCAAATCAATCAATGCACCAAAGGCATGATCGGGGATCATTGTTCAGAGCACTATTCGATTGCGCCACGCGTAATTGGCCTAGGCCGCGCCGTCTTTGTTAGCCGTGAGCGCGTGGTGAATTGCACCGCACACAATTAGCCTAAGCAGCGCCGACTTCATCAGCCACACCAAGTCGGGGCAGCCTAGGCCAAACACGAGCTCCGAACAACGATCTCCAATCGCGCCCCAATCGTGGCATTGCACAGGTAATACGCACTTGAAGCTTCACACAAAGTATTTATTTATTTGGCTGAAAGTACTGCAGCAGTGTAGCCTGCGTCTCACTGGCAGCCGCGTGCTTAAACACGGAGTCCTCAACATAGTATAAACAATCCACAAGCGATTGGCGGGTGCCCTCCATTGCACCACAGCAGCGGTGTAGAAGGGCCAAAGTAGTTACAGCCTCAGTTGAAGTCGGGAGCGGAGCAACATCAGCGTTTGCGAGATCAACCTCGTCAGCGTCTTCATTTGGCTGCTACTTGTGCTGCGATCTCAAAGTCCGTCGATCGAAGCATTTTGAAACACTGTCAATAACAAACGAGAAGAAAGGGGGTTAACCGAGGGACTTGATTTTTATTAATCATATCATGAGAAGCCAACCAACAAGGACGCCAAGGACAACATAGCGCAAATTACTTGTACTTATTAATTGAATTAAAGAAATGATAAATTAATGGCTATGAAAGTGGGTGAGAAAACAGCTTGCCTCAGGTGGGGAACGATCCCACGTGCTCACATTACACGTGCGAGCAGTAATTTCCGATATGTCGTCCTTGGCGTCTTTGTTTGTTGGCTTCGCATGATATGATTGTCAATAACAAAATATTAAGTGGCATCTGCTAAGGTGTCTGTGAGTGAGCCTAGTGAGTGCACACTGTTGCGCGTCTTTGCGGATGCAAACCACCAGTCCTCACGAGGTGGCAGGCGCATGTGAGGCGGAGGCAGTGTTGAACTAGCTAAGCCACTTTCGCATGCCACTACGTTCAAGCAGTCGGGAACGTCCATCACCCCACCGCTATCTTCGAGGGTGTTGCGGGAAAGTTCACCGCCTGTCAACAGAGCGCATGTGGTCTGGGGTGGCGGAGTTTGATATATCCATTTTACGTCCAACCCTGTTCGAAATAAAAAATTAAAAATGCATGCAATTTTCCAGATGATATAGAAAGTGTTCGATATGTGCAATAATTCCATATACAGGGTCCATTATGAAAGTAATGTGCATGGTTTTATTATGACATGACTATCCATGGCAGCGCAGTAAAACCGGCCAGGAAATGTGGCGAGGGTTCTCCCCTGCCAACGCAGTCGGTCGCCAGTTTACTCCAAGCAGTGTGAGGTCTGCACAAAGCTTGCGTCGAAAGTGTTGACAGAAAATCAGAAAGAACTTTGAGTTTCTGCTGTCAAGAATTGTTGTACTTGATTCAAAATGAGTCAGACTTTCTTACCTCTGTCGTAACCGACGAAGAATCCTGGATGTTCAAGTACGACCCAGAATCAAAAAGGCAGAGCAGCGAATGGCACACAAAATCATCCCCCCGCCCCAAGAAAGCGCAAATGAGCAAGTCTCACATCAAAACGATGCTCATTGTCTTCTTTGATGCCCTAGAAATCTTCTATTTTGAGTTTGTACTTCAGGGAGAAACTGTCAACTCCGCCTTTTACCTGGAGGTGCTCAAGAGATTGAAACGCCGGTGGCATGCATGGGGGCTGACATCAAAGACACGGTCAAGCTCCACCATGACAATGCTCCCAGCCACACATACTTCATCGTTACCACCTAGCCTGGAGCAACACCCCGGTGGTCTCCCATCCCCCTTACAATCCCGACTTGGCTCCGTGCGACTTTTTTTTTGTTTCCCCGACTGAAGAGAGCGCTGAAAGGAAACATTAGGAGACAGTGGAAAACATCCAAAGGCATGTTACAGCATTCCTGAGAGACATTCCCGTCGAGGATTTTCAGGGTGCCTTCCAGGCATGGCAGACGCGTCTCCGCAAGTGTATTGATGCAGAAAGGGAGTATTTTGAAAAATTTTAACCATTTGTACAGGTCCGGCTACTTTTCCCAGAAAATGCGCATTACTTTCAGAATAGACCCTTTATGCTTGCTCGATATATCGAGGTTTGACTGTATTGGTTTCAGTCGACTTGTCGATGGATTGAACGTAATGTTAAAATACGCGAAATTTAGAAAATGTTTTAAAATATATTCTTGCGGTATTCGAATGTAACACGAGGGTCTAGTTCAAGCAATGAAAATCATGAAAAAAACTCTCATTACAATCGAGTAAATACGGTACCTTTCTCAAAGAACCACCCTACCCAGGCTGAATTCAAGGAGTGCAAATGTAAGGGAGGGCTTGTGTGTATCGGGTGTGTATCGGGCCACTCAAATGTGTGCATCAGGCCACTCAAACCCCACCAGCCCGGTGCACGTCGGCGTCTTGTGCTGCAACGATTCATGCAACGCTTCGCATTATGTAGATATCAACTACAGTTGAGTCTGTCAAATTTTTTAGTGACTTCAAATTGTATGTTTTCCCAGTTAGTATGGTTTATGTTGTTTTTTTCCATAACATGAACAATTTTCTACTGCATTATCTAAATGCCATTATTCTTCCTGGCCAGAGTGATTCGAGGGTCCTTGTACACAATTTTGACATTTTTACTATACGCCCAGTCTGTTGTAGCACAACTTGAAACTGTTTAGAATGGGACATGCATTGCAGAGCATTAACTGTTTCATTTCAGAGAGTTTGGCGGTGTGTCAATGGATTTATAGACATGTCATAACCTTTATGATTGTCAAAAGAAAGAGTATAACAACATGTGCATTCTCTCTCTGGCTTGAAACACGTATTAAGGGCTGAATGCTTATGCATGCACAAAACTATTACTGTTTTTGATAATTCCATTACCATTTTGGATGCTTCAGCAAGCTTTCAGAAGTCAACTCTTGTTAGTTTGTTCTCTTTTATATATCCCTTTTGAAGTCATTTCCTTTTTGTTTTGTGCTTCAAGAGAGTTCATTTATACTGAACCATATAAAGCCAGAAGCACAAATTGCAGCCTTGCTTGTTTCAATTGTTTTCTCTTATGTGATCAGGTAAGATAATCGTAGCATTGTAATTGTTAAACCAGCATGGGAATGATGGGAAATGCAGTTTTTGGAATGTCATACGTTGACTTGCAGGCTATCAATCATACAAATTCACTTCTCCCGACTCTTACTTTTAATCTCGTCTATGCTGACTTCACCTTCCATTTACCTGTATTTTGGCAATTTATGCTATTGCTACAAAGCTGTGCAAAATCTCACGTATTTAGTAAATTTTGTATACTTCTTTATGCGACATTCTCACACAAGTGTGGTGGCACTGCCATTGGTAGTAGTTAGCTATATTGAGTTAGCAGATAGTAAGAGTTCACAATGCAAAACTTCCAACCTTGCAACCTTGCGGCAGTTCAGAGCATCTTAGCATGTTGCTTCAGAGTGGAAAAGAAAGCACTCATGCATACGCATACATACAAACACCCACACGAACAGTGCTTATGTGAAAAAGTGGGGGGTGTCCTTTCATGGGGTGTTTATGTGGGTGTTAGTGTGTGTGAGTAGAGCACACTAAAATGGAGGAGTTGGTCCAGCGGACACCACGGCAAGCACCAAGAGTGATGCAAAAAATGCTGAAATGGTGGCGGTGCTGCCACCGCCTTATCCTGAAGCTCTGGCTGTTTCGGATGTGCCCATTGGCTGCAGTGAGCTCATGGGCCAGGTCACTGTCGTCTGCTCGGTGTGCTGTTCTTGGGTCGCTTGCATTGTTTCCGTCACTCTTTCATCATTTTCTTTAGAACATGTCGGGGGGGAGCGAAATAAGTCTTTCTACCACCGAATAACAAAACTAGATAGAGCAGAGTGAAACACCTGCCCACACTCCATGCAACTGTTGCAGGGCTTCTGACAAGACATGCGTCCGGCCGGCATGTGGGCCAGACGCATGAAAATGCCTCTAGTGAGTGCATGCGTACATCAGAGTGTGTTCTTTTGTGCTCTGAAGCAGTGTTGCCATAATTTTTTGCAATGTGTCACTAAAGTAAGATGAAAAAGTAGAAAAAGAAATTTATATGAAGAAATTTTACATAAAATAGGCATTTTGGCAAATAGGCTATAAAATACGCTAGCGTTGTGCTTATCATTTATTAAAAGGTCTCATGTTCGCCTAGGATCCATGTGAATAAGAAATTAACAGCGAATTTACAAGCAATACTTGGATAATAACAGTTGATGACAGCCAAAATTCAAGCATTTGCCTTCAGATTGTCAGGTTTGAAATGCCACACAATGCAAATGAATGCAACCAACTTGATTTCCCTAGAACGCAAAGGCACTTGGTCAACATAATCTCTGAAAGTTTTCTCGTTCTCGGCGCTTCTGAAAGAATAGCAAAATTCTGCGAGACGTTCAAGGTTGCACGTTAATACGGAAATGACAATTATGGGACCTGTATGCAGGTCAACTACCATTCCTCTGCCCCTTTTTATACCCGAAGGCTCTTTGCAGTACTGATTTGTCCACAATCTATGCAATAAAGAAGCAGTGTGTTCCGTCTTGCATAAACAAACCCGGTTGCTCTTGCGTATAAGCCTTGTTAAAGTCGATCTATCTTGTTATTCAGCTGCTGTGTTCTAAATCTCACAATAAAATTTTTAAATGTTCACGAGTCGAAAATATTTAGTAGGGGTCTGCAATTACCGAATTGTAGATACTATTTAATTCTATATTGAATCGAATCAAGAAATAAAAGATGAATATAAAATCAAATGTAGAATATTGCAAGATTATCGCAAAAGTGAATGCTTACGCATCTTGTGTAAGAAAAGACAGTGCTGCACATCTCTGGAGTCTCCTAGCATATTGCATAACAAGAATGCAATAATTAAGCTATCAGTAACTTGGCTATACAGAAATCAAGATAATACAGTATGGTCTACTCTTATTTAATGGAACTACAAATAGTATGCAGGCACTGATTACAGGTCAGTTCTAGTACATGAGGGTTAGGAAAATATTTTATTTATCAATAGAACGTCTGTTGAATAGAATCAAGTGCTTTTTTCCCTCTGTCGTTATGTTCTACTGAAGACGAATAGGGTTCTCAGTTCAATGACGTATATACAGTATTTACGATGCCGTTCGTACGTTTAAAAAGCATGCCAATTTCCTAACTTTTTCTTTCCTGGCATACGTTGCCACTATGTGGGAATACAGCTAATTTTTTTCTCGCACCTCCCTCTCTCAGTTTTCGTTGCATGGTTTGCTTTAGAGCTAGTTTGCTCCGGCACGTCTATGTACTACCACTCACGCATTGGTGCGCGCGCGCTGACGGGCATCAGTTTGGGTTTTATTCCGCGTGCACCATACCAACGCAAAATATTTTTTTCTCTCCGTACGGTCGCCCTGGAAAAATTACGGTAAATTTTTTTCGAAATAGGTCCCTCAGAAGAATTGGATTCTGCAATAAAAAAAATCGACCCAAGGCGGTTGCATATGGTGAAAAAAAATCAACCCTGAAAGGGTTAATAGTGGACCTGTGTTTTATGGCAATCTTTTATTGCATAGGAGGTATTGCTCTTCAATTTTTCTCCAAAATACAGAAGGGATTTTTTATCATTGTGGCAGGTGGGTTATCGTAAGGCCAATCTGCACAACAGAATTAAGAAAGGGCAGACCGTGCATCAGGTGACTCGGTCACTGTTTCACGCGTAGCCATTGTTGGCACTGTGCAAGTCGGCCACGGTCAGTGCAATTGGTAGAGAGCAGGTGACTTTTCATTGTTAGGTTTGGCTTAATTTGCCGCTGAAATAGGGAGGGTCACAGCAAAATTGTATGCTGCCCCCCCCCCCTCCCTCTTCTCTGTCTCCGCAAATGTATGCAGCCAGGCAGTTAAGGCACCAGTCACATTACACTTTAATGCCCACCATGTAAATCCAAAGGTAGTCTTGTGACTGGTTGCTTGATGCTACAGAACGATACTGATGTGCGTCTACAAATGGCTTCAGAAATGAGAGGCCGCCGTATGGCGCATTGCAAAGGTGGCAGCCATAAACAACTTTGTTGCCAAACCGTACACGCTTTCATTTGTGAGGTGGTTTGTTGGCTTTCAGAGTGTCATGCAGCTGCTCTGAACAGAACTGTGTCGATTCGGCACCAAATTGGAGCTTTAGCTGGTGACGCAAGATGGAGCAGCATCGGTTAGGCCTAATGGCCTAGGCAGCGTGGCTGTGGTGAAAATTTGTCGCTGCTGAGGTGGGAATGGGCCACAAGCCCTCTCGGAAAGGTTGCTGCTAATATGTTTGTATGGGTGGCTCATCAGTAATGAGTCCCTAGATCATGCGTTTGCATTTGACTGACAGCTGCGAAAAGGGTGTTAAGTTTGTCGCTGGGTATACAGTATGATTTGCATGCCCTTTGGCGGCTAATTGGCCCAATCCCTGTGCATGTTTCTGCACTTTCCGAAATATGTGCTGCTTGTATTGCTGTTCCGTGTCGCATTATTGTTTCGATTGGCCCTGATGACCTGGAAAAAAATTGTACCAAGACAGGGGGAACAGGCCAATGCCGCTCCATTCTGCCGATTGTGGCATTTGGGCAGAAGCACTTGTAGAGACAAAATGCGCTGCCGCATCAGCCAGTACGGCCCATCCGCGGTGCACTTGGCGTTCATTTTGTGCTGAAAACAATGAAGTGAGATGCTTGCTTGCTTGCCATCGATCCCAAGGGGCTCCACAATACACGCAGCATGCGGCATGGTGCACGTTTCTGTACCGAATATTCTAAATATTGAACAGTAGATGCTTGAATTGCTAATCAAATGATTTTAATGCTCACTATTCGAGTATTTGCACCCCCCTAGTATTTAGTGAAAGTGGAGAACCCAGATCATTGAGACCCATTCAAATCGGTTTTGTAAAGAATAAAAAACACAAGAACATGCACTTGTGAGCACACTGTGGATACTCACTTCATCATGATCATAGAGCCTACATGGCGTATAGCCAATTTCGGTTGCTTTGCCCAGCACAGAGTAGCCAGCCAGTGCTTGCACTGGCTAACCTAACTATATTCCCTGTACTTTTTTGCCCTCGTCAGCCACTCACATGTAGTTTTTAGATAACCAAGTGCATTCTAGAAGCATAAAGCAAAATGCCTAACTTCAAAGTCGCTGAAATGTTGTCAGCTGTTCTGCAACATCACTAAAAAAAAGGTCGCTGGTTGCTAAATTTAAGAATTTGTCGCTGAGCAGACAAGAAAGTCTGTAAATCTATTGTTAAAATGGCTATACTGCTCAGAATCAACATACTAAGATGAATTTCCAGCTAGCCCAGCTACAAGTTCTAGGTTCAGAGCATGCTCCTCACTTGTAGTTCTGAACTGTGTACAAAAGGTATAGCCATGGAATGTTATAGTGGTGTGTTGTGGCATTATTGTCACTAGAAAGGGCATTTACACAGCAGTACTTACAATGTATGCTAAGCCATCAGGTGAGCAGCACTGTTACTTCCCATGCTAGCACTTTCCATGCTGTTATGCTAGTTGAGTCATGCTACTCAAGAAACCTGTACAGGTGCTAGTGCCGCGTTCCTCTCTAGAACAAGCTTTATAAACTGAATGCTTGCAGTTAGCAAAAAGAAACATGCTGACCCTCAAGCTACTTCCTTGCTTGTTTCCTGCAAAAATGCTCTTGAATAAGTGCAGGGCACCTGTTGTTGTGTTTTTACTCTTCGTTTCTTCTCAGTGTAAGCCGGAGCAAGTGCAGGCTATCACCGACTGCCCAGACACTTCTATGGGAGGCTCAGTCAAACTGAAGAAAGATGCCTTGCACTACCGAACAGGCGATGTGATTACAGTGCTGGACAAAAGGTGAGACAACCTGATTGTCTCAAACTTCTTTTTTAATTAATTCACAGCATGTCAGATGTGCAAGTACCATTTGTAATCTGCAATATTTTTTAGTCTTTTTTTTTTTTCTTGAAACTAACCTTTTTAAGCAGCGCTGTATGTTTCCCCAGTATTGTGTATCTCTGGCTTCTACTTCACGGCTACACTGACAGTGTGGGGTATCCGCTATGAGGGCTAAGTGGCTATGGTGTTGCGCTGATAAGCACGAGGTGGGGAGATCAAACCCCGGCCGCAGCGACCGCATTTCAATGGGGGCGAAATGTAAGAATGCCCGTGTTTCGCGCATTGGGGGTACATTAAGGATCCCCTGGTGGTCAAAATTAATCCAGAGTCCCCCACTACGATGTGCCTCGTAATCAAATCGTGGTTTGGGCACATAAAGCCCCAGAATTCAGTTCACTGACAGTGCTGCAGAGGTAAGGACAAAGGCTAGTTATGCAAGTGCTGAGCTGTCAACTACAGATTTATTCGAGAGAAGAGTTTAATATATACATCATACTGCACATGTGCCTGCAAGGCAACGAAGCAAACGTGCCAACTTAATACAGTTTCTATCGATTTTTCTGAAAAAGAAAATAATAAAGATTACTAAACCAGTGAGAAACATGACTAAAACTGGCATATTATAAAAGTGATGTTTTTTTGGAGATCTATTTAAGGGGCCCTGAAACACTGATCTAACTAATCATAAAATGGCCTCACTATTGGAGGATGTCACCTTATGAATCTCCTGCTGCAAAAATTTTTTTTTCGAGTCCAACTATAAGTGGAAGTTATCACAGTGATACCTGCCTTGTGTGTCACAGTATCTATGTTGAAAGCTGATCTTCTACCCGCCATGGTAGCATAGTGGCTTCGGTGTTGCGCTGCTAAGCCCAAGCAAACTGTATCAAATCCCTCCTGTGGCCGCTGCATTTCAATGGGGGTAAAATTTAACATGGTAATGGTAAAATAAATCCGGAGTCCCATACTATGGCATGCCTCATAATCGTACCGTGGTTTTAGCACATAAAACGCCAGTAAAAGGAAAGAAAAGAAAACTGACTTTCTGCAAAACGTGTGGTAGCAGCACTACCTTCAATCTTTAATACTATTACCAAAATTCAGCTCTGCCCATTCAATGGTCATTAAAAAAGAATGGAATCGCAGCTTTGTACTTTACATTTTTGATGGTCAAGTCATGTGACTACAGGATGGCTGGCAGCGAATGAGAATAACTTGACATACTCGGAGATACTAAGTACCCAGACTGTGTGCTGCCTTTGATGCGTGAAAAGCTTATGCGAGAATTGAAAGTTGCTGTAAAGGGGTACGATAAAGTTGCAATAATGGCAAAGGACAAAAAATGGTAGTGGTTGCACCATGAGTCCCATCTGTGATTGCATAGGTTGAAGCAGGTGCGGTCCCAGAGTGTTGTTGTCATTGTTTTTTCAGCCAGGAACAAAGAAAATGGCACATGCACAGCAGGCTGCAACTGCATTGAGCAAGCAGCACAGGTGAAGGTATCCTGCGCTGTAAATGCCTGGCACCAAGCTCGTGCCTTGCATTGCCGCTGTTGCCTACAGCAACCCTCTGCTGTGCCCGGGGTGTGTAGAGGATGAGGAGGGTGCCGTACGAGCATGCAATGCATTGCCTTGACTGTGGATGTATTGCATAATTTGTGCGGACAAAAGGTGAAGCTTATCATATAGTACTGAAGGCATGCCTATCACTTAGCTTTCGATAACTTTTTGACAAAAGAAAGCATCAGATTGTGCCATTACACGATACTCATCTGCCTTGCTGTTGTACTAAAGGTTTTAGTTTAGTTACCTTTCTTTTTTTCTATAAAATTGATCACAACTGTGCTGAGTTGTCATATTTGCTTTGTTGCTTTGCAGGCACACATAGAGTGCAGTACACATATTAAACCGGTTTCCAGGATAGATCTGTAGCTGACCATTCGCTTGTGTTGTCACTTGCCTTTGTCTATTAGCCACGTGGGTGACCGATGGCAGTGCTTCAAATGGCACTGCGAACAATGCTCCAGTGATGTTTGCCGGGGTATTTGCCTTTGTCGTCTGCTATGCTCCGGTTTGATTAGCTTCATTTTCATGCATTTGCTACCGTTCTGACTTTGTGCATGCCTTGTATGGCGCTCACGAATTACCATCTGTGTTTTTTCTTATTGTTAATGTTATAAATGCCAGTATTAAGTGGACAACTAATGTTATATATTTAATGTACCTTCCGTATAACCATCGCACGAGCTAGCCCTGTGGCTATGGCATTGTGCTGCTAAGCTCGAGGTCGCTGATTCAACCCCAGCTGCGGTAGCTGCATTTTGATGGGGGCACAAACAATCGCGTGTACTTAAATTTAAGTACACGTTGAAGAACCCCAGATGGTCAAAGTTAATCTATAGTCATCCATTACACTGTGCCTGATAATCATATAATGGTTTTGGCTCGTAACATCTCAGAATTGAATGTTGTTATAATAAAAAAAAAACTTTATTTTTTTCATATAATCACATGCCTCCCGGGCAAAGACACAATCTCGGGACTCAGTCATAAAACATTGCACCGAGCGAATGAATGAGTCCATGCAGCTTTAGAAATGAAGCATGATCGCAGGGCTAATTTGCAAAATTTTTCGTCGACTAAGCATCATTGTAATTAAATATAAATTTTACATTTCGCTCATAATCCTAGTAACTTGGTGGCGCATGTATAAAACTTTTTCTGGCAAGAAAAATCACATTATTTTGCTGACATGTAGTTTCTCTTGAACATTAGTTGCACCATGCTCTATGATGTTTCGCAATCATCACGCATGCTCTGCACCGCTTTCTTGCAAGTAAATATTATTACCACTTTCTAAGGTAAAAATTTTGTTTGTTTTGGTTAGCATTACACTATTTCTGTTCAGTGCACTTTCAGACTATGTTATGTTATATTATGTTATATTATGTTATATTATGTTATATTATGTTATGTTATGTTATGTTATATATTAAAAAAAAAAGTATGAGAGACTGTGAAAATTTTATTGTGCCATTGTATGGTTCCCTTTTTTTTTCTTGTGTATT
Organism: Dermacentor andersoni; assembly: GCF_023375885.2. Classification (NCBI taxonomy): domain Eukaryota; kingdom Metazoa; phylum Arthropoda; class Arachnida; order Ixodida; family Ixodidae; genus Dermacentor; species Dermacentor andersoni. The sequence continues at coordinate 7,816,576 of NC_092816.1, read as the reverse complement.
TAGCGTTCCAACTATAATTATTCAGTCAAGGTTTAGGTACGTATGACATGCTTACAGAACAAAGTACATTGAAATGGTCATCTGAGCTATGGTTGTTGCCTGTTTTTGTTATGTGATAGCATAAATTCCCATTGCTGGACAAACGTTGCCTGCGAAATGTGCTTGCAACCAATGGCAGAAGCAATGAAAGGGCTAAGCTGAGTCAACTAACATGCAGGGTAGTGCTGTGTCATGGTCGAAGTAATCAAGTTTCATTAATATTATCTTGCGAAGGTCAGCACTACAGCACAAGGCTATGCAATTTCGTTTTGCCTATGAATTTTGTCCACCCTTCTATCAGACATTCCAGACCGTGTTTTGCTGCAACGCCGTTAAAGGAGTGCATGCATTAACGCACTATAGCAACCACCTAGTTTCCTAAAAATGGCATCAAATGTCTTTCATGATATGCTCAACTCGCTGAGCAGCAACAAAATTTGAATGTCTATGGCAAACCGAGCGGGCGACCAATCACACGGCACATTCTGTACAGACAAACACAGTATTACAGCACAGATACAGTAGCTGGAGGTCAGATGCTGCAGTTAATCTTCAAAAAAGGGCCGACAAATCATTGAATACGCCACAACAACGTAGCAGCAATGACTAGAAACCAATGCCGTACACGTACGTGTATAAACTGACGACTAGCATGCGACACCATGAGCAATCCACACTAAGCATGGTGATGACTGAGACTTCCCTTGATATCAGGAAATAATGTTCTGGAACATTCAGTATAGACTTTTCTACACACCTGCAGACTCTCATTTCAGAAACAACTCAAACAGAGCAGGTTTGTCAAAAGCGTCAAGTTGCCTTGCCTTCTCATAGTGAGTGTGTGCGCAACATGGCAGCTTGTCATGTGCAAGAGGGCAAGGGAAAACACGAGTAAGGCAGGGGTGGAAATTCAAGACAACGAGCAAAACGAGAACAAGGTAAAAGCAGGAGCTAACATTTTGACAAGCGGACTTGTCTTTTTCATCGTAAGAGGGCGGGCACCACTCAAAAATCTTGTGGCTAATATCTTCATAGCACCTTTAGTGCTGCCACAAACCTGTCCCAACTTGCCCTGTTTTCTCTCCTCTTTGGCTTCTATTAACACAACATATTTTGCTATCAGAGGTCCTAGTTGCTGCAACCATCAAGGAAACTTTATTGTACTCTGAAGCATAAAGACATTATTGAGGGGAGTGACGAGGTTGCAACATGAATCAAGAACAACAAATGTGGCAAGAATTTGCCCTTGTTATTTATTTATGTGGTGAATTAAGCTTATTTGGCACCATGTGATGATATTGAATAAACTAATTTGAACTCAAGAATAAAAAATGCGAATATAAAAAAATACAATCGAGTATCTGTAGGTGGAAGGCATGTGAATACCATATGTGATTTTACAATAAGAAAGAAGTGCATTATAATTACCTGGCACAGTCACTGTAGTTTTTACAGACAATATCACTGTAATTTATACAGTTGTTAGTGCAGTTAGTTCTTGAGTGGCATTCTTCAACTGCTGTGAATGCAGCATCAATGATGTGAGCTGTTTACAGGCACTCTGATTGCATGGTCACATAGATATTGAGACTCGTTCTTTGCTGAAGGTGGTGACCCCACATTATTGGTGTTAAACAGCAAAATGTGAATTCCTTCCCAATTGCATTGCACAGAAAGACCCCTTTGTTTCATGCTCACTGCATCTCGGGAACTGTGATGGGTTGCCGCTGGATTTGCGCGCAGGGACACATGGATAGAGTGCAGATTTCCAACTATATTCTTTAAAGAACTCAATTTGTGGAACTAAATAATATAGGCTCCTTGGAAGGACATAGTTGGAAGCCCTATGCTCAATCTTTCAGTAATAATAGTTGGTGCAGGTTAACATAAAAAAATTAATATGATGTTGCAGCACACACTGTGTACAAAAACTCATGAGCACATGGAAAGGGCCAACCACCATGCATGCCTTTTGCAACCGTGAGAACCACTCCACAAAGCAGTACTTGCGGTGTTCCAGGCCTGATGCATGGTCCCTGTGGAAAGGTGTCACAGCTTCGGGAAAGACTGGTTTCTTCAATCCGGCTGCTACAATTGCATATCTGGGCCACAATCTGCCTTCAAGTCGTTCTAGTGGCAGCTTCATCCGATGGGATCCTCGTTCGGGTGCTGGTGTAGCCTACGCCAGTGGTCGGCGCAGTCGATTGCGGCCGGAAATGATTTCAGGCCCCCAGGTTTGTTCACCACACTTGCTTTAATTGCATGCTACTCTAATCCATGCTGCCTGACTAGTTGAAGCTTGTGAGTTTGTGGGTGTCAGACCTCATTATCATGTAAGGGGTATGACAAAATCATTCTAATTTCCCTTAATTTTAATTTAAACGCAGGCATATAAAATTTCACAATAGTAATGCAAAAAGTTCTTATATATATATATTTATATGTATGTATGTATGTATGTATGTATGTATGTATGTGCTTCGCCTCAGTGTATTTAGTTGTTATGGAGAGTGCGAAAGAGACGCAACAACGACAGAACGAAGCGAGCAAAAGACAACGCACTCAAAAGACGCCAGAAGAACGCGCCGCACAGCTCGAGAAGCGTCATAACGAAGAGGCGGCTAGAAGTCGTGCCACATCCCAGAGTGACTCTTCAACTGTGGAAGAGAGCGCTTTGAGTTCTCGAGAGCATCGGAATTGAGACGCTGCGTAGACGTTACCTAGCCTAGTCGTTACCTGAACAGTGTGTCTTGTCGTGTCTATAAAATAGAGCTAAACCAAACGCTTAACCACAAGCTAACACCACAAGCGTAGCCATGCAGCTCTTGCTTTCGCACTTCAACTAGGGTTAACCAGAGCTAAACCACAGGCAATTTTTTGCAGTGCTGACCAATTGTCCCCATGACCTAATCCTCGGACTCGGCTTTCTTACGGTGCATTCGACTTTGATCGACTGTTCTGTCGGTACCCTTTGCCTCAAACATCCTCTACTCGCACCTATTTGTGCTGAACTGCCGTGCAACTTTAGTACAACCGCCTTCGTCCACCTGCCGCCTAAAGCCTCGACTTTCGTCGATTTGCTATCACGTTTTCCTGTGCCCGATGGTAATTACATTGCCACACCTGTTCCTGATGTCTTTTTGATGCGCAATATCGCTGTGCCCCGCTTTGACGTCTCTGTCGCCGATAACCGGACATGCCTCCCTGTCGTCAATTATGGCCTGACAAAGGAAGTTCTACCCCGAGGCATATCGGTTGCAACGCTGCGTGCTATAGGAGATGACCACATCATGACGTTTTCAGTAGACGTCTGCTCAGATTCTTCACCATGTCTACAGGATGCCATTTGCCCTGATGCAACATTTCGTCCCATGATTGCTGCGGACCTATTGCCTGTACAAGCTGCAGCTGTGTGTCGCCTTTTGGTTTCCTACCACGACATCTTCGACCTCAACAATCGCCACTTGGGCCAGACTTTTATCCGCCTTTTGCGATGCATTGTGGTGCCATTGCGCGGTGGCCACGAGAAACAATTTGGCAGGCGCCGCGACAGCCGCCCCACGCGAGACTCGCGACCAAACAAGCAGCATGTGAGACAAGACCGAAGCAGTGTGTACGCGCTGTCATATTTTTGTCATCGTCAGCTAGCCATGGAGCCCACTGGTGAATGCTTTGTACTCAGAGGTTTCTTCAGCGTGACGAATGGCCGGAAGAAGAGCTTCGGCCACGCTTTACAAACTCCCCTTGGCCTGAAACCGCTGCATCTGTGGCGTAAAGTGAAGAAGTAATAGAACAGTATGAGTGCGCACAAAAAACACATGACTCAAATAGGGCGTGAGGTGTAGTTCTTAAGGCGAGTATCACGTTTCACCACTGCATGTATTGCTTTATGGTGTGCCATATTGCTAGGCGTACATACATACACAGCCAGTGGGGAGGCAAACAGAATGCCAAGTTGCATATGTTAATTACCCACATAAAGTGTGTGTACATCTACAAAAATGATAAAAAATGGTCAGAATCATCAAAATCGGTGATACCTGTCGCTGATGCCTGTCTTCCTCTTAGAATGCGCTGCTGTACGAACAAAGCAATTGACCGCGTCCTTTTCTTTTCTTTTTTTTGAACTGGTGCGTGTAAACAAACAGCGTCGGTATTGTCACGTAGTAGTGAATGCAAAGAACACAGTAGAAGTACTGTGCATGACGAAATTAACTTTTATTGGCTGAACCTGTGCCCACAAAAACAGGCTACACTTAAAGCACAACGATAGCGGCAAACACAGTCGGCAATCGTCGAAATCTGATCAGCGAGTCAAGCACATCAGCGGGGTCAGCTTTTATACATGAGCCATCGAACGTTCGGGAGTAATCGCTGGTGCCCACGTGTCTTCCAGAAAGTTCTACAACATTCGTGTTGCGCATACATGCAATAAGATTACACAAGGTTTGGTGACAACAGACAGCAGATAGAACGATCCATAACATTAGAGAAACTTCCGCTATGTGCGGGCGCGTCCCACGCTAAGCGATAACATTTGTTTGACGGTGACAAGCGGCCACCCAAAAAAGATCAAGTACATATTTCAGTATGAAGTCCAGATGTCTGAGCGACAGCGAATGTGCCCCTGAAATGTGTCTGTTACACAATAAGACGTACCACTCGACCCCAGAACATGCCGCACAGGAAAATGAGCCTTCTACAAGTAAATATTATGTAGTGCCGACAAGAATGACGCAACGACAGCTAGCAACGATTGCTAACTAGCGCTATCAGCTACTTCCACAGTGCGCGCTGTTCCCCACGTCAGCCCGGCAGTGCAGGTGAGCTTGGCTCCTACAGATAACTGCGCCGACATCACGAGCATTTGCTGAGCGTTTATAAAGCTGCAAGTGTGCACGGCGTGAAGTTCCGAAATGACAGTGTTCTAGCGACAGACACACGGAGACGATAGGGAAAAAAAAAACAAAAAAACACTTCGCGTTTCACTCAACCAGATTGCGTGAGCTCAGAGATCGTTTGTTCCGCTAGCTCAAACATACATTTGCATCTTCGTCGAGATTACTCGTATGAGTCAGTAATGACAAAAACAGGTAAACTGCATATGCCAGTGCATGCCTGTCACAAAGTGCAGCCCTAATCCAGGCTTCATGGCGCTGTCGATCGCATTTTACTGACGGAAATCGGAAAATCCGCATTGCCCTGCAGGGATGGTCACGGGAGGTGCAGCCGTAAACGAGATACGACATTGGCATTGCGCCAAATTTCGATGACAATAATGGTGTAATGGCAAGGATGACAAGTGAAATAACTATTGGAGGTCTGGCGAGGACGCAAACTCGTCGCGCCCCCAGCTAGTCCCACGTCGGGACTGGCAGGTCTAGCCCACAGGCCTGGTCATGAGCATGCTGGACAGCCAGGATTTGCTTGTCTAGAGCGGAGCTACGCAGACGCAAGTCCCAGTTCTCCTTCCTGAACTTGGGGTAACTCGACTCGCACTCCCGGAGCACGCATGCTAGAGTGGAAGTCTGCCCACTGGATGGGCAGGCGTCATCGCGATAGACGTCGGGGTAAACCGTGTAGAATGGCAAGAGACTGGTATATGCCAGTCCGTAAGAGTCTAAGAGAAATGGCGGTTGCCCTATTCCACTGACAAGTGCAGCACCTGCCTCTGCCGTACTCCACTCACTCGGTGTTGAGATTCGAGTCCGGCCATGCGCCTGCCAAATTACTTCGGTCCTCAGCCGCTAGGGCGCTGCGTATGCGCAGTTCTGCGTCGCAAAAAGCAGATTGTTAAGCATCACATAAATACTGGGGTGCCAGCCCTATTCATCGCTGGCCATATGGAGTTTCTGCTTCAGAGCGTAAGGTTATTTAAGATGAACTGAACAAGATGCTTGTTAAAGGCATTGTTGAACCTTCGTCGAGCCCTTGGGTGTCGTATGTGATACTTGTTAAAAAGAAAGATGGCACATGGCGCTTCTGCATAGATTATCGTCATCTAAACTGCATTACCGTGAAAGACGTCTACCCCTTGCCTCGCATTGATGACGCCCTCGATTCTCTCCACGGTGCCAAATACTTTTTATCAATAGACCTTCGGTCTGGTTATTGGCAAATTTTTGTGGATGAAAAGGACCAAGAGAAGACCGCATTCGTCACCCCTGACGGTCTATATCAATTCAAAATTACGCCATTTGGTCTATGCACCGCCCCAGCGAGTTCAAACGTATGATGGACTCCTTGCTTCAAGGGTTGAAATGGTCAACATGCCTCTGCTACCTAGACGACGTTCTCATATTTTCACCCATGTGATGGTTGGAGTCGGGCATTAAATAGATGGTAGTTGGCCCATGCCGTCGTCCAACTTATCCACGCTGAGCACTTTTTTCAAGGGAGAGACTTGTTCTCATCGAGAACGAGGAATATTGGATTTATTTGCAGTATCTACATGAGAATGTTACAGTTCATCAGTCTAGCGTGACTAAAAGAGTAATTTACCCTGAGGAGCCGCCAACGGCTCCTTAAATGCACACTGTCCTCCTTAGATCCTTAGGTGAGGGAAAACGGCCGTTCGACCAAACGGAGCGTCCAACGTCATCGTAGCCAGACCTGCCTTTGAGGGGGAGGGTTTACGCACTCATTTTCGCACAGGTTGCACTGACCATGCCGAGGTAAGTGGGTTCTCGCAGACACTGTGCTGCCCCGAGCAGGCGCCTTTTTATCCCAGAGTCGACTCCACAGACAACAGACAATAAACAACGGCCGCCGCGTCTGTCTATTGGCTGACGACTTCTAAGCTGCGTGAGACGGCACCGCAAATCATCTTTCCGGAGCTCCCCTGCTCCAAACAGACCGTGACGGTGTCAGCGTACGCACTAACAATACTTGCTCCGCCGACTGCGTCTAGACATCTCGGCACCTCGTGGCAAGGGAAGCGGCACATTGTCCTTCCTACAAAACGAGTCGCCGCCGCAGCCATGGTGGCGCTCACGGGCTGGGGACTGACGTATTGTCCTTTCAAAGCGAGTCATCGCAGCAGACATGGTCGCGCCTTTCCGTCGGTCGCTTCCCCGAAGATCACTAGCCCCCGCTGGTCGAATGTAACACCCACATTTGAGACACTCCTCAATGGTTTATCAGCTGTTCAAGTCTTCCGTGAGGCTGGGCTGCCACTAAATTCATCGAAGTGTCACTTCGGTCGTCGGCAGATTACGCTTTTGGGCCACCTCGCTGACACTTCCGGTATTCAACTAGACCCAGAGAAAATTCGTGCTGTCATGTCTCTTCCTGTACCTCAGTCCGTCAAAGATGTCCGAAGTTTTGTAGGACTCTGCTCCTACTTCCGACGCTTCGTTAAAGACTTCACAGTCAACCGTTTACTGATCTTCTGAAGAAGGACACGCCATTTACGTGGGGCCCCGCTCAAACTGCTGCACTTGCCCAGCTCACCAACATTCTCACCACGCCACCTATAATGGCCCACTTTGACCCGTCCTCTCCTACAGAGGTGCGTACTGATGCCAGTGGTCACGGTATCAGAGCCGTCTTAGCCCAGCGCCAACAGGGTCAAGATCGTGTTATCACCAACACTAGCCACTTCCTCACAGCAGCGGAGTGCAAGTATTCGATTACAGATCTTAAATGCCTGGCTCTCGTCTGGGTAGTTTCCAAATTCTGCTCGTACTTGTATGGCATGCACTTCTCTGTAATCACGGACCACCACGCGCTCTACGGCTGCAAGGATATTCCTATGCAGTTGTGTACAAGTCGGGCCGACTACATCGACGCAGACTGTTTATCAAGCTATCCAGTGGACGAACCACCCGCCGACCCTCACCCTGATGCCGACGCTTGCATTTTCTTTGTTTCTCAGCTGCTACACGTTGCCGACGAGCAACGCCATGATGCTACCTTGCGTGCCATCATTGATGGCTTGGAATCTTCATCTTCTGATTCGTCCCTGCACCTGTTTGTTCTCCGGGATGGTGTATTATACCGCCACAATGTACGCCCCGACGATCCTGCCCTACTCTTCGTCATTCCTAAGCACCTCCGGTCAGCTGTTCTCCAAGAACTTCACGATTCATCAACGGCAGGTCACCTTGGTGTCTCCCGCACCTATGACCAGATTTGCTGACGCTTCTTTTAGCCAGGCCTTGCCCGCTCCATCCGGAAATATGTTGCGGTGTGTGAGAAATGCCAGCTCCCTCAACGCTCCCTGCCAGGAGCCTTCAACCGCTCGATATTTTTTCGGAGCTGTTCTTTCATGTTGGCTAGGACTTACTTGGCCCTTTCTCTCAATCCATGTCTGGCAACAAGTGCGTCGCTGTGGCGACTGATTACGCACGCGCTATGGCATCACCAGAGCTCTTCCATCAAGCTGCGCCACAGATGTCGATTTTCTTTTACACGACATGATTCTGCAGTATGGCGCTCCACACCAACTGCTCACTGACCGTGGTCGAATATTTCTTTCTAAAGTCATCGCCGGCATCCTGCACTCCTGCTCAACCAATCACAAGCTTACTACTTCTTACCATTCACAGATTAATGGTTTCACGGAGCGTATGAATCGTCCCCTAACAGACATGCCTGCAAAGTGTGTCCCGTCCGACCATACTGATTGGGACCTTGCCCTGCCCTATGTCACTTTTGCACATATTTCTTCACATCACAACACTGCCGGTTATTCCCCGTTCTTTCTCTTGTTCGGCTGAGAACCCGTGTTGCCACTGGACGCATCCCTTCCATCTGCTGCAGCAGAGACCAGCGAGTATGCACTTGACGCCATCAACAGCGCAGGCCAAGCGTGCGAAATTGCCCGCTCTCGCCTCCTGACCTCGCAAGAGAAGCAACTGCGTTTGTAGGATCGCCAACACAGAGACGCCAAGTTTTTGCCTGGATCTCTGGCACACCTGTGGTCCCCGACTCGTCACATTGGCCTGTCAGAAAAACTCCTGTCTCGGTACACAGGCCCATATCGAATGCTGTGTGCCATGACTCCAGTTACATATGAAATTGCCCCAGTCAGCACGAGTGCCTCATCTGCCCCGAATTCTACTGACGTTGTGCATGTCGCACGCCTCAAACCATATTACTCTCCTGTTATTAGCGGTATTTAGATACACCGGGACGGTGCTTGTGCCGCCGGGGATAATGATACAGGCATATTGCGTGTTTCTTGTGGTCGATGCATGCGGGCGCCCCGACGAAGATGACAAACGCTCTCTGGCTCTCAACCTGTTGGCGGAACTGGCCAGCGCTGCATTATCCTTTGTAAATATACTTTGTAAATAGTCTCTAGTCCTTAATCCTTTGTTCGTGTAACAATATTGAACAAGTGATAAATAAAGCCCTTGCAATAGCATGTACCGATGATACTACACTTGTTCCTGATAAGTGTGAACTAAGCGTAGTAAGAATGAATGAAACGCTTGTAAAAGTAGAAACATGGGTATAAGCAAATTGCTTAAAGGGGTCCTGAACCACCCCTCAGGCTGTAGGAGTCGGGAGTTGTTGCCTTGGAGTCTGATAGCATACACTGCTATGAACATCTTAACCAAATTTTGCAGTCGTGCACGGCATGTGGATCTCGCAAGCACAGTGCAAAGTCACCTTTTTCTCAAACGCTCTTTTCAACAGAAGCTTTTTCCTAACTCTTTTCAGGCTGCTATATTTTATAATATAGCAGATTCCTATACGTTGCTGCTATTGGCCACTAGCTGACACCAAGAAGGAGTGCACTGCGGCTCACCAAGGACAACTGCATTTGGCGCGCTGTAGGCACCAAAATTGGAAAATAGTGGCATCTATCAAATTTGAACTGTGCACCACAGTGTTATTTAGTGGACGGAGTGTTGTGGGCATGCCCCGCTCAGCCGTAGCCTTCTCAGTGCAAGGCATTGAAGAAGGTGCAGGAACACTGCGAAGGGAATCATAGACGGCCTTTGATTGCCAATAACTCCGCTTCTGTAGAACGCATTGAAGTACTGTTTGCAGCAATGTATTTCTGAAATAGTCTGTTTTAACTTCGTATGCATTTCTTGATTTCAATAAAAAGAGGTTCAGAGCTCTGTTAAAAATAAACTCGGGAAAATTCAAAGCGGTGTTATAGACACTAAGAAAAATTAAAATACTCTTCAACAGCTGAATGTTTATTTGTGGAAGGAAACTATAGGGTTAGTGGACTCGGTAAAGACACTGGGTGCGATTTTCTCAAGCCAGCCAACATGAGATGAACAGGTTGAACACCTGCAGTCCAAAATGTCTTTTGCTTTTATGCATGATTGCCCCAGACATTATATGCCTGGTAAAGTCAAGCTTATACTTTATTATGCATTAGTGGCTTCCCATCTTGAATATTGCAGTCTTGTGTGGCTAATACCAGGGTCACTAACTTGACAAAATTATACCTGCTTGAGAAAAGAATAGTTCGCTATGTATCAAATGTCTCATATGTTCACTCTACTTCCAGCTTTTTCATTCAGTACGAAATACTTCCTCTGTTTCATTTGTACAGATATAGGCTGACACTACCATACAAATCAAGGTTGAGTTATGATGGTATAATTTGTTTGGCTGGCCTTCAAGAAAACTACAGTAAAAGCTTGTTAATCGAAATTTTAGATAATTCGAAGTAGCCTCCGCGATTTGTCCAGCAATGCATTGAAACAATATGTAACACACCCCGCTAATTCACACTAAAATCTGCACCGCCACCGATAATTTGAACTCTGCACCATCGTGGATGGGGAGAGTGCTAGTGTGCGGGAGCACGTTGGCAATGTTGGCGTCACTGCACGGGCCGCGCAGCTTTGCTTTTTCCATCTGTGGCCCTTTGTTTGGCCTGACTGGAGAGAGATGCATTTGCGCCTGGCCAGGCATGGCCAACACCTCTGTTGCATGTTGCTTCTCTCCCATGAGGTTCCGTATAAAGCTCAAGGGCGATAAAATCATCGCCATGCGCCGTATGCTGTATGTGGGAGTGAAAGCGTGCAGGGGTGAGCAGGCAAATGCGGTTTAATCTCACATGCACTAGTGAAGAAGGCGGGGCGGGTGCGCACCCTGTCCTATCGCACATGAGGCACAGGGGTGAGGTGGAAGGAGGGAGGGAGGGAGGGGGGACATACTTCTCCGGCGGCTGCTGCTTACAGCATGGCCATGCGGCCACTGTATCTTGAAAGCGATCTGCGACGTGGCCAAAGTGCGCGCCTGCTTTGGCCTCATCTTCAAAGGGATCTGTGATCTTTGCAGTTTGCGTGTAGTGCCGGTAGCTTCGTACGCAATGTGCCTTCTATGTTTCATTCACGTTGAGGCGAGAGCTTTACAAAGGTCAATTCGCTCGCTGCTACTGCCACGATTCCTCACTCCAGCGTTTTTGAGGGAGTTTTCGCGCTCGTCGAGCGAGATGTGTTCATGTTTACCTGTGGGCGCGTGACACTGTACTTGTTAATTTAGTTAGTAAGTGAACGTTTACAAATTTATACGGCTGATAAAACTACTATCCTTACTTTGTATAGTTATCTACTAATTTGCGATCGCAATCGATGCTTCGCTTTTCGGGCGAAGCGACATGCGCCAGTCGGTGCGACGAACGTGCGGATGGAGCAAGAGCCATCTCGACATCGGGTACGTCGGACTGCGTTGGCCACGTCGGGCTGCGTTGGCCACGTCCGGCTACGTTTACTGTGCCAGTGCTTCAAAGTATAGATGTTGTTGTACACGGCAACGTGACATAGTATGTGTGCGCACGCGCTCACACCACGCTGGACTATATACGTGCCTTAGCAGTTTTTTTTCTCTGACTTTCATTAGTTCGAATTTTGTATAATTCGAATTTTCGTAGCATCCCCGTGGAATTCAAATTAACGCGCTTTTACTGTACAGCATCAAATACACCAGACATAGAGAGCCATGGAAAATTCCTGCCCCTAGAATCAATTGCTGCGATGTATTCTCTGTTAAACAACATATCCAAGTCCCCAAATGTTGATCTTCTACATAGTCCAATCTCGGTTATTAGAAGGGTTTGTTGGTATCAACTACCCCCTGAATAAATTTTACCATTTTCCACAGTGAATTCGTTTTCTTTAATGTTTAGTTGCTTTCTTCATCTTTAATGCGTCTACTGTATGTTCAATTATCAGAGTGTTCTGCTTACAGTCTTTGCCGTCACTGAATGTGGATTTTTTTACTTGCTTAGCATTACAGTGCTACTATGTCATGCCAGTAGGATGTCACCTGCACATGCATGGCGTGGTGCCATGCAATTTCTTCCCATGAAACGGGCGACTTAAGAAAGTCAACACTGCCTGTCGCGCCAACGGCATTCGGGGAACATTGAGGGTCAATTCCGGTTTTGGAGGTCGTGTTACAATGAACTTGGACAACTTGGACAAAGTTCTTGGACAACTACTTGGACAACTGATTGGTCTCTGTGAGTGAGTGTGGCAACGTGAGACAGGAGATCTCCGAGTAGTTATCTGTCCCCGAAATATACCAAAGGCTTGTAAACATTGACGGAGCTCTTAATGATAAAAAACACTCACAGGAACCTTGTAGCTGTTGCCAGTATGTACCAAGGCGTATTTTCCAGCATAAGCTTCGAAGTATGCGCCAGTGGCATGTGCATTCAGTCGGTGGACCCCAGCGTCTTGTCAAAATGCTTTGAAAGACACCTTCCGTTCAAAAAACATTTTCGGCATTGTAACCAGCATGAAGCATATTCTAATGCATAATACACACGCCGAAGAGCCCTGCAAAAAGACTGTTCATGCGTTGAATTGCCTTAAATGTTATTCCAGTTGGAATGCCTCCACACATACGGACAGCCGAAATGCAACGAAGTACTAGTAGTGTAGAAAAAAACTTAATGTTCAAATGACATGCCACTGTCTTCTCAGCAGTGTGTCGTGGCTGTGCATTTCGTGTATTTAGTAGCAAAAGCAGGTCGTGGAACTTCACTGCATGTACCCAGCATGTAAAAGGTGGGTGCTAGAGCATGGATACACTCAATACACTCACACAGTAGAAAAAGGCCAACTTGTTCTTTTTTCTTTCTTTTTTGCTCTTTTCCTTTTTCTGTTACATATGTCTAGCACAAGAGCACCTATTATTCTTGTCATAAATGAGTGCAGAAATACACCCACTTGCTTGGTCTTTATAGACTGCAGTACGTACAAGTAAATAAATAAATAAAATAAACTCGACATACCAAATGTGTGGAGACGTCATGGCTGCAGTACCCACACAACATTTTATGGCCACTTGGGTTGTGTTTATTTTTGTTGTGATATGTAACCTGTTGTACTCTGGTTAGCTAAGATGGTAGAAGGAAGGGTTGACTCCAGTTCAATTGTCCATTCAATTTTGGAAGTGTCTCTCGCACAGTCTTTGCCATCATTTTATGTGAATTCTTTTTACTCTTATTTTTGCTGGTGAGGTGACCTGTACAAGTGTGGCTTGGTTGGGCATGTGCTGCTGGTGTCTTCCCTCGTGATGACGGTGGCACCAGGCACTAACATTTTTAGTGTAATACAATGAGGCATTTGTCATTATGAAGAACAGATGTGAAAATATTCATGGAATCGTTTTCATGCTGCTTTTGCTATGGCCATTCTGAACAAGTCTGTACTCTCTGTCACTGCAATTTTCATGCACTGTGTATGTCATGCATAACATGCATTTCATGCATTGCTGTGTGCATTAATATATGTCAGCATTAATTGTATGTACCCATGTTTTATTTATTATAATTGTTATTATATTTATTTATTTATTTATTTATTTATTTATTTATTTATTTATTTATTTATTTATGATATTGCTACTCTCATTTGAGAGCGTGGCAGTTGGGCGATACAGTATACATATGTGTATCAGTATGCATCTAGGCAGAACGATTAATTGAAAAAAAAAGGAAAATAAAAAGAAAACGATTGCCCAAGGATGGCAATAGAAGAAGGAAGTTGAGTTTAGGAACAAAAATGCACCCCACAGGGGCGTCTGCATAAGCAGGTGTTTGGTGTGTTGCGACACCACGTACCCGAGCACATGAGGGTTGGACCCTCCTGCGTGTAGCCGTGCGCGGCTTAGCCGTGTCTGGGGAAAGGGGGATCCTGGAGGTTGAGCCGATGCTGGGTGTTTGGACCTTTAAGGCCCCCCAGCGGAGGCAACACACCTCTTCGACCTCGGCTTCACATAGACGGCACCTCCAGACTGACCCACCTGGAGGAAACCGGCAGTCGCCTTTTCCTGTCCTCCTCTCCATTCTTTGTCTTTCTCTCCCACTTTTCCATCTTTCCTGTCTTCTGTTCATTTCTTTTAACTTCCTATTTCCTGGCGGCAAGGGTTAACCTTGTGTTATATATCCAGTCTTGGGTATACAGTGGAACCCCGTTCATACGTTTTTCACCGGACCGAGGAAAAAAAACATAACAGCCGGGAAAACGCAACAGTGAGGAAAGCTCCGAAAATTAATGAAAAAAGTGCAGCTTATTTCCACAGAGTGCGCTTAGAACTTAAAAAAGTCTAGAATGGTGGCTTGCCATTTCTTTCGCTCGCTAGAAATCGCCACACGTTTCTCAATAGCCTGGAAGGCCGCATTGCTGTCAGCGTCGCTGTGAGGTGCGACGTACCTGCAGAAGAGGTCCAGAGCCGCGAACGCTTCTCCAAAGCTAGGATTTGGCAACTCCCCGGCATCATGCGGCTCATGCTCCTCGTCGTCACCGCGCCACGGCAATGGCAACGGACGAAGGAATATCCGCGGGAAATTTTGCCCTCTTTGGCATAATCATGCTAACGTGCTAACGATTGTTTAGTAGTATTGCTGCGGAGCGCGCGCATCCAAGCAGCCCGGTTGCGCGCAGCGCGGCGTGGTTTCGCGAGAAATGTAAACAAGGGAGAACAGCTGGCTCGATAGGCGGAGCAACGCCATGAGCAACGCCAACTTCCGGCTTCCCTTTAGCTATAGCTTCACAAAGAGTGACGTCAGGGCCTCTCCTGAGTTTCCTTCCTCCGTGAGTCGACCCGTCCAACAACCATTCGGTGACCGTAATCACAGTGATGATAGTGAAAGCATTTTTCACGAATGGCCACCTAGTGGCGGCCTCTCGAACTGGCCTGCGGCTTCTTGCAGCCAGTTCCATAGCCAAGCCCGGCCAAGCCCGGTCAAAACTCGTCAAAAGCCAAAATGGCGGTTGGAGCGCGTTGCCTACTTTAGCCCAGGCGGGTTCGGGTTGTGACGCATCATGCGGGAACGTTTTCACAGCTACTACGTAACAGCGGGGTTCCTTATACATTGGATCCTATGGAAGCTATGCCGGGACCGGATAAAAACGACGTAGTAGCCGGGAAAACGCAGCAGTGAGGAACGTAACAGCGGGGTTATACTGTATATATATTAGGTTATAGTGGGAACGTACCGCTGGCGTACGCAGAATAGAATCTTTCTAATCCTGTGACGTCCCCAGGTTGGGCTCCGAGGTGGGCGGCGGGCATTCCTGCCGAATGCAGTAATCCTATATATGGCTTCAAATTTCCCCTCACTCCCTGATCGCTCCCTGAAGAGGGGGCGCACCGATGAAACCTTCAACTTTCTCTTCAAACCAAAAGAAATATTTCCCAAGTACCACGTAATACATAGTCAACACGAAACCAAGACAGTCCGTACAATATCCCCATTTGTGGTCGGAAAATGCCTGACAGAAGCAATCGGTTCTGGTTACAAAGTAACTAAGATGGGAAGCGGCGACCTTCTTCTGGAAGTGCGTGACAAGCTCCAATACAGCAAACTGACGAAACTTGTTGCGTTTGGTGACATTCCTGTATCTGTGGGCCCCCACCGGTCTATGAACACTGTGCGTGGTGTCATTTCTGATGACGACCTCCTTGATCTTAGTGAGAGCGAGCTGTTGGAAGGATGGCAAGACCAAAACGTGGTAAAGGTGCAACGAATTAAGTTAAGGCGTGACGACAAGAAAATTCCAACAAAGCATCTAATAATAACATTTGGAACAAGTGAACTACCTGATTCATTAGAGACGGGATATTGTAAACTACACCTACCACCGTACATTCCCAATCCACGCCGATGCTTCAAGTGTCAGCGTTTTGGGCATGGGTCTCAGAGCTGCCGAGGGCGTGCCACTTGTGCAAAATGTGCATCTAAAGAACACGCTTCAGACAACTGTTCTTCCACAACCCACTGCGCTAACTGTGACGGAGACCACCCCGCCTATTCGCGATCGTGCCCATCATGGAAGAAAGAAAAACAAATAATCGAACTGAAGGTAAAACTAAACATCTCTTTTCCAGAAGCGCGCAAGCGTTTTAGTGTCCACAACCAATCGAATCCATCCTACAGTGATATGACGCGCCGGGGGGCAGCGCCACATCTTCTGGCGGCCGCGCAAGTCACACGGAGTGTGACGGCGGTTACGCCATCAGCCCCCCTGGCGGGAGCAGCCCCTGCTCTTCCGCCCCCTACCACGAAGGGCCAGCAGACTTCCGAGCCTGCCGGTCCCAGGGCCACTGCTCGTGCGGACAGGCCCACAAACCCCCGCGCGTGCCCGCTGAGTGGGCGTCATCCAGCGCCTCTGACGAGGCGATGGATGTAACAAAAATTTTTCCGGCGTCTCCGACGCTGAAGGAACGGCGTTGCTCCCTGGAACGTGCCAAGAAAAAAGAAATACCCCGCATCAAGGGGCCTGGAAAGGTCCCTTGAGCCAACCTAATCCATATCTCTTGACACACACCATAAAACACTTTCAATATGGCCACACAGGTAATGCATTGGAATGTGAGAGGTCTAATACACAATCTTGATGACATTAAGGAACTCCTTCGCAAGTTTAATCCAAGGGTGCTGTGTGTGCAAGAGACACACCTCAATCTTTCACATACTAACTTTCTCAGACAGTATGCCATTTACCGCAAAGATCGCAGTGACGCCTACGCCTCGTCAGGCGGTCTTGCTATTATAGTTGATAAATGCCTATAAGCATTTACATCTGCAAACGCCCTTTGAGGCAGTGGCAATCAGAGCCGTGCTATTTGATAAGCTAGTTACTGTTTGCTCTCTCTACATTCCTCCGAGCCATCAACTTTCCAGAACAGAATTCGAGAGCTTTATCGCAGAACTCCCCGAACCTTACATTGTTGTAGGCGATTTAAATGCACACAACACCCTCTAGAGAGGTTCTCGTTGTGATAGGAGAGGGCGCTTATTAGAAAACTTCCTTTTATCTTCCAGTGCATGCATACTAAACAAGAAAGAACCGACATTCTACAGCGTGCCAAATAAAACGTTCTCATCTATTGACTTAAGCATAACATCAAGTACACTAGTGCCATACCTGGAGTGGAACGTGATCAAAAACCCATATGGGAGTGACCATTTCCCAATTGTCTTAAAATTAACAAAAAGCAATAAGTTTTCTCCACATCTGCCCCGTTGGAAGGTCGACTGTGCTGACTGGAAACGATACAGAGAGCTGACACATTTGACCTTGGATGACATCTGTACTCTCTCAATCGATGATAGAGTGTCATATTGACGGCGTTTATAACAGATGCTGCATCAATATGTATCCCTTAAACGAATGGATCACCGTCTAAACGACATATTCCTTGGTGGAATGAGCAGTGTAAGGAAGCCCGCAAAAATCAAAATAAGGCTTGGAGTTGCCTTCACGACTGCCCAACTACCGAGAACTTGATCAGCTTCAAGAAAATAAAATCGGAAGGTAGAAGAACTCGCTGCCTTGCCGAAAGGGAAAGCTGGCAGAAATACATCTCTAGTATTAATTCATATACAGACGAAAGAAAAGCCTGGAACAGAGTAAACAAAATAAAAGGCCGCGAGACTCATCCTCTACCATTAGTAAACACGCAAACAGATACTCTTGAGGACCAGGCTGACTGTCTAGGAGCACATTTCGAGCACATTTCCAGTACATCTCATTACACAGATACATTCCTAAAATTCCGGCGACAAGCATAACAGGTGACTCTGGGTGGGAAAGGCACATCCAATAAAGTGTACAATCGTCCATTTGGAATGGCTAAGTTCCAAGCCTCACTGAACTGTTGCTACAAGTCCGCTCGGGGAAGTGACAGAATAATGTATGAGATGATCAGACACTTACACCCTGAAACCCAAAAAACACTACTGTCACTCTTCAATTCCATGTTCTCTGTCGGATACATTCCTTCTGTCTGGAAAAAAGCAGTCGTAATCCCTATTCTCAAAGAGGGCACGGACCCTTCCTCACCCAACAGTTATAGACCTATAGCTCTCACTCTATGCAAATTATTTGAGAAGATGATTAACCGTTGCCTCATCCATTTTCTTGAAAGCAACAAAATACTTGATCCCTTTCAGTGCGGTTTTAGGGAGCGTAGATCCACAACAGATCACCCTGTCCGCATCGAGACAAATATCCGTGATGCCTTTGTCCGCAAACAGTTCTTCCTGTCAGTATTTTTAGGTATGGAAAAGGCATACGACACAACCTGGTGCTTTGGAATCCTCCGTGACCTGTCTGAAATGGGAGTTCGAGGCAACTTGCTGAACGTGATTCAGAGTTACCTCTCCAATCGGACGTTCCGTGTTAGAGTTGGTAACGTTCTGTCTCATCCATTTACGCAAAAGGCTGGTGTTCCACAAGGTGGTGTGCTGAGCTGCACTCTTTTTATTGTCAAAATGAACGCGATCCAGACTGCCATACCACCCCCCATACTATGTTTTATTGCGTATATGTGAATGACATCCAGATAGGTTTCAAATCATGTAACCTAAGTATCTGCAAGCGACAAGTACGGCTTTGCATAAATAAATCATCTAAGTGGGCGGACCAAAACGGTTTCAAACTAAACCCACAAAAAAGTACATGCATCCTATTTTCTAACAAGAGAGGCATAATGGCGGACCCCGCAATAGATCTTAATGGAGAATGGCTATCTGTGAGCCATGAACACAAATTTTTAGGAATCCTTTTAGACAGTAAGCTGACTTTTATACCACACTTGAAGTATCTGAAATCAAAGTGCCTCAAGTGTATGAACTTGCTGAAGCTCTTGTCACGTACATCTTGGGGAAGCAACAGGCGGTGCCTTTTAAAGCTCTACAAAAGTCTAATATTAACACACCTTGACCACGGAGCAATAGTCTATAATTCTGCCGGACCTAGTGCTCTGAAAATGCTTGATCCTATTCACCACTTAGGTATCCGCCTTGCTACAGGCGCCTTTAGGACTAGCCCTGTGCAAAGCCTCTACGTCGAATCAAACGAATGGTCATTGCACTACCAAAGGACATATTTAACTTTCTCCTATGCCCTTAAAGTTAGCTCAGATGTTAAACATCCTTGTTATTCCACTATATGCGACTTGTCCACTGCTAGGCTGTTTCGTAACCGCCCAGCTACTAGGCCTCCTCTGTCCCTCCGGTTGGAAGCACTACAGAAAAAACAGGGGTCCCTCTTTTACACAATGTCCTAAAGGCTCCTACACTGCTTCCACCGCTTTGGGAGTGGCAGGCTATCCAATGCGACATCTCTTTCTTAGAAATATCGAAACGAGCCCTGGAGGCACACATATATTGGCATTTTCTGGAACTCACGGAGAAGTACTCATGTGATGAATTTTACACAGATGCTTCGAAGTCTCCAGCTGGTGTTGCTTAGGCAGCTCTGGGACCCTCACTTTCAACATCTGGACCACTAAACCCATACACCAGTATCTTTACAGCGGAAGCATACGCCATTGTTAAGGCTATTCAACACATACAGCTCACAAATATTGCTAAGGCTATTGTCTTCACAGACTCATTAAGTGTAGTGAGAGCCCTAATTAGCTTACGAAAGCATAAGAACTCTGTTTTTAATGAGCTGTATAGCTTGTTATGCTCCGCATGTATGTGCAACCAAGCGATTATACTATGCTGGGTACCTGGCCATAAAGGCATAAAAGGCAACGCAGCTGCTGATGAAAACGCTACGTCAGTGAGTTTTAGCAACACAGATGGAAATATCCCCATTCCTGCCACAGACCTAAAGCCCTTTCTGCGCCGTAAATTGAGGAATCATTGGCAAGAAGAGTGGGATACACAAACATTGAATAAGTTACACGTTGTAAAACCAAAATTGCGGAATTGGATAAGTGACAAAACAGCACGGTACAAGGAAGTACTTCTTTGCCAATTAAGAATAGGACACACTTACAGTACTCACTCCTACCTCTTGACTGACGGGGATCCTCCTACTTGTAGTAGGTGCGGCGATAGTCGGACTGTCCTCCATGTTCTTATCCAGTGCCCTGCAATAGAAACAAAGAGGAAAAAGTATTTCCCTTCTGCGTATCAGGAAAATATACCTCTCCATCCTGCATTTTTTCTTAGTGACGAACCATTTTTTAAACTGCAAATAGTCTTAGATTTTTTAGCCGAAACCGACACCCTGAAAATCATTTGGCCAGGCAATTTTTAGCACATGACTAACAGCCCTGCATCCAAGGGCTTGCTTGAAACTCTGGTATCAGTGTTATGTTTTATTGCATAATGTTTTAACGAAAGCCATAGCCCACATCACTGCCTAGTCACCGTCATTATTTTAGCAGCTATATATTCTACATCACTTACAGCTACAGGTTTTAGGCCCTTTTACAGCCATGTGACATCTACCACGAGGAATTCATTGTGCACGCCATCAATAATACATCATCAACATTACCACTTGTCATGGCGCTCTTTGGCCAAACCTGGCCCTTGCGCCATAAAACACCACACATCATCAGGAACAAAAATACATGTTTTCACATGACAGTTAATTAACATGATACTAGCAGTGAAGAACATGTAAGTAACCAGTTATACATGAAATAGGAGCGAACTGAAAGATAACACTTAATGCGTCAAGAAATTTTAAAGTTATGTGAAGAGATGCACTTAAAACATATACACTTCGAAAGCGAGAAGACATGAATTGAAGGAAAAAGAAAAATGGGAAGTTGAAAGCAACACAATGCAAAGTTTGTGACGATGATTCATGCGATGATAAATGATTTTATTTACGCACTGCAGCTTCTACTTGTGAGGTAAATTCGGACAATGATTCGATGGTGATTATAGCAGGATCAAGTCAGTTCCATTCAGCTACTGTAAGGGGGAAGAATGAATACTTAAATGTCTCATTGTTGCATGTGTATTCTGTTAAAGTGTATGCATGTTTGTTACGTGTTTTTCGAGCCTGAGAAAATGAAATGTACCTGGACACATCTATCTTATAGTTATTTTTTAGAAGCTGAAACAAGAACTTCAGGCGAGCGTGTTTTGCTTTGGTAGATAGCATTTGCAATCCAGACTGCGTTAGAAGATTAGTCTGTGAGTCAGCGCATTTATATTTGTTGTGGATGAACCTTATAGCCTTTCTTTGTACTGCCTCTAATTTTGTTATGTTAGTCGTTGTATGAGGAAACCAGACTGTATTTGCATATTCGAGAACTGGCCTAACGAACGTTGTGTAGGCCAGTAGCTTCGTTGATGTCATAGAGAGTGCAAGGCTTCTTTTGAGGAAGAATAATTTGTGTAATGCTCCTGTGGTGATATTCGAAATATGTTTATCCTACCTGAGGTCTGAGGCTAATGTAACTCCCAGGTATTTGTTGTTCAACTTCAGTTAGTGGTATACCGTTAATCTCATATATAAAGCTAGATGGTCTTGTTTTCCTTGTTACGGTCATGGCCACAGACTTTTTTATGTTAATTGACATCTGCCAATTAGAGCTCCAAATAGCTAAAGTGTTAAAAGATGTATTAAGTGTGATGTGGTCGCTATAATTAGTGATTTTGCTGTAAATAATTCAGTCGTCAGCGAACAGTTTTATATTACAACCAATGTTAGCTGTGATGTAATTAATATGGATTAGGAAGAGTAATGGCCCAAGAACTGAGCCTTGAGAAACTCCAGAAGTAATGGTGACAGTGTTAGATAGCATTTTTTCGTAGATTAAAAATTGTGAATGATTGGCTAGAAATTATTTTATCCAGGCTGAAGGGGCCCTTTCCCACCAACACTTTCAACTTTAGTGATTAAATTGTTATGGCATACACAATAAAATGCCTTAGATAGGTCAAGTAAAATCATGTCAGTCTGGTCGCGGTATTGACAGTAAATGCAAGATTGTGGACTAGTTCTGTTAGTTGGGTTACTGTTGATAAACTACTGCGAAAGCCATGTTGGTAATGAGACAAGAAGCCAATGCTCTCTAGAAAAACGTTATGTGCTTTAAGATTATGTGCTCTAGAAGCTTACAGGATGTACTAGTTAATGGAATGGGTGTAAAATTTGAAATTTCTGCTGTGTCGCCTGATTTATGTATAGGTATTATCTTTGCAATTTTCCAATCGTTTGGTAGTTGTGAAGTTGTGAGTGATTTACGAAAAATTATGCCGTGGTATCTACTGCACCATTCCGCATACCGTTTCAGAAAGTCGTTAGGTATGTTGTCAGGACCGCTGCCTTCTTTAGGGTCAAGATTAAGCAGAAGACTAGGTATGCCAGCATTTGTAATGTCTAATTTGCCAATGCTTACACCCTGTCTGATTAGAATGAGGGGAATAATGTTATTGTCTGTGGTAAATACTGATTGAAAGAAAATGTTATATGTGTTAGCTTTCGCAGTTTCTTCCTCTGTGTGTAAGCGGGACGCTTCTTTATCATTGGTGCGAAAGTGCCTCCAGAACCTTCCGGGATTATTAGTAAGAAAGCTCAGTAACGTTACATTAAAATAATATTCTTTTGCATGTTTGACTGTAAGCTTGAATTTTGCAATGGCATTAGGCAGTTTCGTCACCCTGGATTCGTCTCCTCCTTTAATTTTTATTGTTCTACGCAATGTTTTCAGACGGCACTTTGCCTGAATTACTTCTCGGGTTATCCAGGGATTATTTTTTGGCGACCGCTTGGTTTTAGTAGGCACGTAGTTCGTAACGCAGTAGAGGACGATAGATTTGAGCATAAGCCAAAGGGAATTTATGTCAACAGAGGCATCGGAACCCATTTGGGAAGAAAGCTGGAACTCGTGATCAAGGTATGTTAGTATGCTACTGTCATCAGCGTTTTCGAAGTCGGTTACTATGGACACAGGAAAGTGGGCAGTAATACCAAGTGGTAACACGCGTACTTGTATGTCATGATCTGATATGCCACGAATTACTTCAGTTCGTACATGGTTAATATTGCAATGATGGCTGATAAGCATTAGGTCAAGAATGCTGTGAGTAGTTCCCTGCGAATGCGTTGGACATGAGACGACCTGATGAAGATTGAAGGTTAACATGAGATCAAATAGTGCATCCGAGGCTGCTGATGGGAGTACATGTCTTTCCACTTAATGTCAGAAAGATTAAAACCACCCATAAGGGTGATCCGTGAACCATGGGCGTGACATTGCATGCAGTCGTGAATGGCACTGATACACTCGTCACCCGAGTTCGGGCTCTGATAAACACACCCTAAGACAACATTTCTACATTTGCAAAGCAATTTACAAAATACTACCTCAGCATCTTTTATCTCAGACAGAACAGTAAAAGCAAAACATTTTTTTATTAATAACGCCACTCTGCCACCACGTGTGGGATGGTTTTTTGGATGACGGAATAATTTGGCGGTGCGAACTCTTGATCAAGAATGTCAGGCATAAGCCATGTTTCTGTTATAGCTGCTACATCAGGTTCATAATCAATCAAGTTTTCAAATACCTGGGGTTTATTGACGACGCTTCTAGCATTTACTGTGAAAAATTAGTTCGCTGATTTTGCACCTTGGCGAATTACAACTCCGCTTTTGTCTCTTCTGGTGATGTTCGCCGCTTTGTCGGCACGGTGATTTTCTGACCCCCTTTCTGAATAGTTTTTTTTTCAAGCAGCACTTTGTGATCCTGCTCGTCACTCCAAACATATGGGCGATTGCTAATGCATAGTTTGTCGAAAACAAGCGAAACCTTTTCATCCTTTTGCCAGTTTACCTTCGCGCTGTTCCAAAGTTTTCTTCTGATATCCCACATGCGTTTTGAAGTCTGCTGCAGTAGCTAGTTGAGTGTCCTTATGTTTATACCCCCTTTTCAGTATTGTGTACTTATTTCTTGAATCTAGTAATATGAAGATTACAGGCCGAATATTGTTAGGTTCTGCTCTCCCTATCTGATGTATGCGTTCGATAGCTACTGCTTTTAATTCCAGAGGGCCTTCGATAATCTCTTTATTCGCTGTGCGTTCCAGTGTCAAGGGTGTCTCTCCACTGGCTTCTGGTAGTCCATATATTATCAAATTAGAGCATCTGCTATGATTCTCTAGATCATCGATTCTATTTTGCATTGATATTATTGCTGAATTCATGCTTGCTTTTTGCTCTTGACAAGAATCGACTTTTCGTTCTAGGCTTGTCAATGTGTTCAATTTCTTATCTATTTCAGCTAGATGATTTTTCTTAATGTCTTTTATATCTGCGGCTATTTCCTTTAATTGTTGACTTATTTTGGGGCCGGGATTAGTTTCCACATCTCCGCCAAGTAATAGAAGCTTTAGTATAAGCACAGCGTGTTCAAACACGATACCACACAGCCTTGGGCACGGCAGCACTAACAAGAATTGGTCACTAAAGTGAATACATTTTCCGTATCGCTTTCTCACCTGAAGAATGAAGACAAACGGATTGTTAGGTGGCTGTATTCCCTGAGCGCTGTCGTGCCCAATGATCTCGACTTGCGTGTGATCGGCTTTTATAGGCGGGCTGCAGGGTGGTGCTGAGCACCGGTTGTGCACCCAGCGACCTGCGCAGGTTGCCGCCAAACGGTGCAGCACAGAACCCCATGACTTTATTAGCATGACATCCGGCACGTGGCAGTTGGTCACATTGAAGATCCCTGTTATTCCAGTCACTCCTGGTGGTTCAAGGCCCGGACTGGCGTAAAGCACCAGTCCGAGAACAAGCTGAAGAATGAAGACAAACGGATTGTTAGGCGGCTGCATTCCCTGAGTGCTGTCGCACCCATGTATATTATTATTATTAGTATTATTAGTATTAGTATTATTATTATTATTATTATTATTATTATTATTAATCTGCGCTGCCACATGTCACCATGTAGACCATCTACATGGTGACAAAATACTGCCTACAGGTTGGGACCTTAGTCAAGCCACTACAGCTTTTAGTCCTGGCCCCTCCTGTCAAAGCAAAAGTAAACTTATGATTGATTGGAAATTAAAATTGTGGCAGCCATTTACTTTTTCATTTATATGTAACCTTGTGCTTATGAGTATCTTTTGCTTTTGGATCAGATGTGCTCTGGGGTGATCTAAAGAAACACTTGCTCTTTACTTGCACGCGAAGGCTCTTCTTTGATGAGTCCTTTTCTTTTTCTCGCTCTCTCTCTCTATCTGCAGGGTGACTTGAAGCATACTGGCCATGTAGGTCTTGATGGAGCATTTTTTGGAGATGTAGCTTTCCTTGGTGATAAATATGGGCAGCTGCCGAAGCAAGTTGTGAATCCTTGTGAGTGAACTTGTTTTTTCTTTCTGCCTGCTGTAGATGAAATATCACTTGGGCTTTTTGGATCTTGAAATATCCCTTGCCAAGCACCTGGTATAAAAGGGTGAAAAAAGCACGTTTGGGTGATTCTTTCTGCGCAGCCAATTACAGTCCTCTTACAATTGCTTCTCTTAATTTACTGAGCAAGTGAAGAAAACATACCGGCTATCATCAAGCTCTGTTCCGCATGTGAATTAGAAGTTGGTGCCTGTGCCTTATAATAATTCTGACACGTTTGTGCAATCTAAGGTTGAATGTTCCTAATTTTCAACCTGGTTTTATTGATATTGAGCTTTAATACTAAAGGTTGAGACATTACTCTGGAAGGTGTGAGCGCCGCTATTCAACAAAATTTTTACTAAATTTGAGCTTGATATTGGCAAATAGCCCAGCTAAAGCAAGTTCTTGAGCAAGCTGTTGTTCTTTGGACACAGAAGAAGCAAAAAGAAACCCACACACTAGGACCTTTTTTCTTTTCTGTGGCATTTCCAGATAAGCCTCAAGAAGATAAGGACTCCTCAGACTCTTCAGATATGACACCTCTCCTAAACGGCTCCAGTTCCACCGTAGATGGCAAAAGTGGCCCTGCTTTGGGTGTGTCAATTTGTCTTGGGTCTGAAAGCCTTGACCATTATGGCACTATTTTCGTGGTTTCTGTTTTCTCATAATGTCAACTGAGGTGAACTGAGTTTATTTTCATTTTATTTTAACCATTATTTTTGCTATGTATTGGCTTGTTTAAAAGGGCATAAACAGTCTAGCAGTTTAGTTTCATTAGCTGAAGTGTCTCAACTGCACAGCTTTTGTCATCTGCATCACAGTCCACAAGGTAAAGTCACCAAATGGCGTTCCCATTTTACAAGTGACTGCACTTTGATGATATTTTTAACTGTAATATTTGAAACAATCAGAGATAAAGGCGGAGTGGTGCAACATCCTTTGCCTTTTCTTTTATGGTTGCTCTGTAGCTATGCTCTAACAAATTATTTCATGTGTGTGTTCAAAGCACTGACAAATTTTGTAAACACGTATGTTTGCAGAAACTTGGTCTGACACTAGTAGTGAGAAAGACCTGGCAAAGGAGTACATTCTTGAAAAAGAAATCTGTGCCAAGCCACTGGATCAGAAGCTTTCCAAGCCACTTGACCTGAAGAGCATGTCAGCAAAAGATAGCCAAAAACCTGATCATGAATATCATGAAATAAGCGATGAGGAACAGATGGATGCTACTGAGAGTCCCAAATTTGAGGCGAGTGTTTCTTTGCAAGATTTAATCAACTATTATTGGAATCTTCAGTGATGTTTGCTTACCAAGACAGAAACCTGTATTTCCTATGCATTAACTAAACAGACGTGAGCCCGGGTCATTAAATTTTGCTGGATTTAAAATATAGTTGTTTCCATCCATTAAATAAACAGCATATGCATTAATTGATCTGACTGTGCTTGCATGCAAGTAATTGAAAGTTAACATTGTGAAATGGCTCACTTAAGGACTAAACTTAGGGGTTTTTGAGTAAGGAAATGTTACTTAATTACTTTCGGCACATTTTCTTTTTGGCTAATTGACTCATCATAACGATATCTGTGTGTCCTATGTGTGACTTTGTGTGTTGTATCTTGAAAGTCTTTTGAAAAAATTAATGTGATGTTTAAATTCTTACTTGTTAAAAGTTTCTGCACTCTGCATTTCTGCACTCTATTGCGTAACTCACTCTTTTGTTGCTATGTAAGTGTTGCTGCAAATATTACGTGCAGAAAGTAATTTGCACCATCATTGGCTCGAAGCCAGTTCATACAATGTTCCACAATTTACTTGCTTCTACCCACTTGCAGACTCTGGACTTGGGCCCCTCATTGATGGACGAGGTGTTTCGAGCTCTTGAGACAACTCAACTCAACTTTGACTTTGACAAAGTGCCCAAAGACAGCTGTTTCGCTAAAAGTGAGCCTCCAAAGGAAACCCTAATGCCCAAACCTTCCTCTGCAAGCGGAACCTTCAAGAAGAAGCAGCTTGCAGCAGTCAAGCCCATTTCGGCTGCTGAGGAACAGACACTTGAAACGGCCATTGCAATAGCTAAAGAGGCTGCTGCACAGAGCATGCAGGAAATGGATGGTCCCTCAGAATCTGATGCCACACAGGACAGCCCGCGCACCCCCAGTTCGCCAAACAAGCGGAAATTCTCCTTCAAGTTTAAGTCAAGCCCCAAATTGGGAAGGCGCACTTTCTCAGAGGAAGCAGAAGCAATTCCTGACATCCAAGACTCTCTCTCAGAAGAGGCCAAAGAAGCGTACAATAGTCTTGTCGACAAGGTACCAGAAAAACTAGTGGCAGTTGAACCAACACCGGAAGTAGCACCAGCACCCGCAACGGCAGCTGTTAGTGAATCCCCCCTGGACACAGGTGCCGACATGAACCCACTAAGGCGAATTAGGAGTGGCATCCAAATTCAGCCTCGCATTAGAGGCAACCGTCATGGCATCCCAAGCAGTTGCAGGCCCACCACACCACACACGGCTGCGCTTGCACGCTTGGCTGCCAATGCTGTCAGCTCTGGCAGCACACCAAGAAATGGGCTGGGAGCTCCACCACCACCACCACTCTTGCAGCAGGCAGAAGCGAACCCTCTTCCACTGCCGCCAAGGGACCGTACTAAGCCTGCGCAAGTCCTGAAGCATCACCAACGGAAGCACCCGCTGCTGCTGCTTCCCGGTACTGTTTCAGCGGAGACTGCGGATACCTGTAAGGACTCTGGCAGTGAGTCGCCTCCTGTGAAAGAATCTGTGACAGTGCCGAGGCAGGCTTCTGTAAATGAGCGGATAGCGGCTGTTGAAGCAAGGACAAGCAGAAGTGAGGCTGAGCCACGGTTTCCCCCACCAAAGCCAGTGCGAACATGCAGGTTTGGTAGCGCTTGTTTAGCAGCAACCATGAATATTCTGGAGTTTTATGTCCCAAAAGCACAATCTGATTATGAGGCGCACCATAGCAAGTGACTCTGGATCAATTTTGACCACTCTGGTTTTTTAACGTGCACCTAAATCTAAAGTACATGAGCGTTCTTGCACTTCGCCTCCATCGAGGCGCAAGATTGTGTCTGCAATTCCTGTGTTTTAGGGCATCTTGCATGGCAGTTCGAAGCAGAAAATTTCTAACTCTATTGTTGCAGCATGAAGCAGAACTTCTCTGATATTGCCTATGCATTCCTGCGTGAGTTAATAGGCGAAAATGGGAATTTCTTTTTGTGCAAAAAAGTTGTTTCGAGTGTTCTTTCTTAGTGCATTTTGTTGCTAAATTCTACCTGCCATGGTGGCTTATTGGCTATGGCATTGTGCTGCTAAGTACGAGGCTCAGAATGAAATTCCAGCCGCAGCGGCCACATTTCGATGGCGAAGTGCAAGAACACCCATGTGCCTAGCAATGCATGCATGTTAGATACCCAGGTGGCCAATTTTTGCAGAGTCCCCCACTATGGCGTGCCTCATAATCATATTGTGGTTTTGGCATACAAAACTCCATAATTGAATTGCTAAATTCACATTTATGAGATGCTCTTCTGCATTCGGATATTGCAGCACAAAGGTTGCTGTTACAAATTTAGGTATTGATTTCTTTTCAGTAACCCAGATGATTCGTTTGAGAACCAGATTCAGGAAGAAATTGACAGCCTAGACCATCTCACAACAGCTGAAGCTCCATCACCACCAACCATCTATAAGAACAGTGACCACGTCAGTTGTGAAGATCTCCTCGAGTTTGCCATGGACAGGCCTAATGCAAAAAGGTTGGACTTCTCGGAACATAATTTTGTGTGTTATGTGAAACTTTCACATATCTAAATGTTTGGAGCACCGTACACTTAACTTCGTATGGCTTTTTATGCATTCACTAATAGTTAATAAAGGGAAAATCAGACATCCACCCATTCGTAGCAATTGCTACAAAGGAAACCCATACGGGTTCCTCGAAAGAAAAGCCTCGCAGTTGAAGAATAATTCGTCCTGGTCCGGGACTCGAACCCAGGACCACCGCCTTTCCGGGGCAGCCGCTCTACCATGTGAGCTAACCAGGCCACTAGCACATGGTAGGGCTAAGTCGAATTTGTCAACCACTTGAAGCAAAGGCAGGAGTTTCACGTAATAGTTCTGCGGAAACCCACAAGGTGGAGAGAAGTAATTAATAAAGGGAAAATCAGACATCCACCCATTCGTAGCAGTTGCTACAAAGGAAACCCATGCGGGTTCCTCGAAAGAAAAGCCTCGCAGTTGAAAAAAAATTCGTCCTGGTCCAGGACTCGAATCCGGGACCACTGCCTTTCCGGGGCAGCCGCTCTACCATCTGAGCTAACCAGGCAGCTAGCAGATGGTAGGGCGAAGTCGAATTTGTCAACAACTTTATTAATTACTTCTCTCCACCTTGTGGGTTTCCGGAGAACTATTACGTCATTCACTAATAGTGTTGCAGAATGCAGCCAGCCCTTGGACATAATTTCTTTTTTGTCTCACGCACTTTCTCAAGTTTTTGCTGTGAGCAGCAGTTATGAGCTAAGAAATAGGATAAATCTGTTCAGATGTTCATTTAAACAATTCTCATACCTTTTAGTTACTTATGTTAACGAAATTGGGCTACAAGACATATTTGCAAAAGAGGAAATATATTGTGTTCTGTATGTATCAAAGCCTCTCGCATTTCCTTATTTCTTTGAAATGTAACAGATTATTTTTGCAATTAACATGTGGTTACCATTGTTAAATTTTTCTGTATATCCGCCTCTTGTGCAACATCCCCTAGAGGGGTCCTTAAGGTAATAAAAGTGAAATGAGACATTTTCTTTTTCAAAGATAACATACAAACTTGAGCAACAATGATGGTTTTGCAAGATTGAGCAATTGAAGCTGGGAGGATGAATTTTCAAGCTGATAGAAACATTAGGATGTTGCAGCAGCTTGAATAGAAGTGGAGAGGGAAAGGGAAAGAGTCACTAGAATTGCACTGTCTCCAGGATCATCCCTCTTTTCATTAAGCATCTCCAAGATTAGCCCAATTTACTATTGCACTATCGTCAGGACCAGCCCACCTTACTTGGCTAGAAGCAAAAAGAGCAGATGTGCCATACCCCAAGGAAGAAGGCACCAAAAGCTTCACTTTAATACAGCAAATAATCCGCTGGTGTGTATTAGGAATACTGGGGATATTTAGGTACCATTCGTTCTTTCACTGCCTGATTCCATAGAGAACAGCTGTCACATCTGTAGAGGTAGTTCAGACATATCAGCTGGTTCATTAAGTGCTATCCTGTGAATGAGATATCTGACAAGACAGCTGCAGCAGCAGCTGTGGTCAGCAATGTCTTGGAGGGATTCATGTTTAAAGCAAAGAAACCTTTGCTTTAAAATGCAATGCAAAAAGCTGTGGAAGCTTGAAAAGGTGCAATGTATGCCATTGCTTGTGGTCCCAGAAGTTTATTGAGGAGGCCTATATGCATACCGTAATTTAGTTGCTTTGGGAGAAGAGTCTAGCAGTTTCTTCCCTCTCTATGCATAGTGCAGCAGTGATGGTAGCAGTAAAACTGACCGTTAACAAACAGCATGACCTAAATACCTGGTGGTCTGAGTGGTTGGCGCCTATTTGGATCAGCTTCCAAACATTGCTTTAACTGCAGTATTCAGATCTGACAGACCCACTTTGGTCTTCATCTCAACGAAGGCACATTAGGCTACTAATGTGATTAACTACGTTAGTGCCGATGTGCGGCACTGTTTAGGGTCGCTTTGCAAACAACATTTATTTCATTTCATTTCATTTATTTATTTTCTGAACGTGCCCAAGGACAGCCTTACACCTTAATATTGGTGCACTTGTGTTAGGCATAGAGCATAAAACCGAAAGCAAAACAGAATATCTCAAATAGCACTGGTACACAATGTAACAAAAATTGAATTAATCAAAGACAGAAGTCAGATAATGAGCAAATAGTAGAGCTGAATATATCAAGATCATAATGCAGGGTATTTTGTTATGTGACAAAACGTGTTGTAGCGTTAGAGATGCTAGAGGAATTCACATAGAAAATGCTAGCATTGCACGAGTTAGGGCAAGGCACGCAGAACGTTACAGCTGACAGTAACCGTGGGCAGGAGAAGTGGTTGTGGATAAGTTTATACAAGAATAAGTAATCACAGTATTTCCGCCTTATTTTTCGAGCCCTAAATAGTAAACATGCATAGTCATTAATCAAGGGGCACCAAAGGGCTCAATACTTAGTCCTTTATTGTTTTGTGTCTACATTAATGATTTACCTAATTGCATTAATGTTCGTAATGTTGTCCTTTATGCTAATGATACCACCATTTCCATGTCATGCAAGTTGTTCACAAGCGCTAATCACTAAAATGAACAACGAATTGACCAAAGTTATTCAATGGTGTTCTTTAAACAACCTACTCTTGAACCCGCTTAAAACTCCATTCATGATTTTTAAACAATCTCAAAGTTCTCCCTTATTTACCGCAAGTGTCCATAGGCCATCATTTAATCCCAGCAGCCGATTGTGTAACTTTCCTTGGCATAAAATTACACCCTAACTTGAAGTTTAATAATCATATTGCTTATGTTTGGCAAAAAACTGCTTTTGGTATAAGAACTCTCCTTAAATCTTGACCATTTTTTTTCTGTCCACGCCTTATTGTCTTTATATTTTGCCTTCATACATAGTCACTTTACATATCGCATTACTACGTGGGGAAATACATATAACTGTCACCTTTCGTCCATACAGCACATTCAGAACCAGGCCATTCGCTTTATTACCAACAGTTCTTCTTACTCTAATGCTGCTCTGCACCTTCAGGCTAACTTCATTCTTCCTATATCTGGCTTGTTTAATTTTCATTTACTTATCACTCTATTTAAATTACTTAAAAGGCCCCTGAAACAGTTCGGACAAATTTTGTAGATGCAGGGTACAGCTGAAGTAAATCATTCACACCGCAATTTATGTGAAACGTCTCACATAGAGACCTACGGACGCTTACAAGTTACCCTCCTCCACAGTGATGCATTTTCTCCTCAACTTGTTCGCGCGGCTAAGCTCTGCCTTCACAGGCTCTGTGTCATGATGCCACATCGTGTTGTCGACTTCCGGTTCTCTAGGAGCGAGCACGCGAAGTCTCTCCAAACTCTCCGCCAGCTGCTTGGCAGTCGACCCCAAGCAAGAGCTATCGAAGCAGCGTGCGTTGCGAGCATTCTGTCGCAGCACTGCACGTGTCTGGTATTGTAGTAACCACAGGCTAGGCGGCCGTTTTGACGGAACGGTGGAGGCATAAACTTAAGCTGATGAAGGAACTTTAGCATAGACGTACATGAGCGGCCTGATCGGTCTCCACAATCCAGCCACCCATTGGCGCAGAGCTTACCCAGCCAAACAAAGAGCTAATATTGCTCTAACCAATTGTAAAATATTTTAAACATTTACAAAAACGTGTTAACAATTACACTCCTGCGAAAAATTTACACCAGCAGCAAAGAATACATTTGTTACTGTGTGTGGTTGAGCTGTGTGCTACTAGGTGGCTGCACCGTGCAGACCATTCACATTTTCACTTCTGCTCATCTCGTGAAACGACATGTAAGGAGACACAGCCAGGCCCTGTCCCCTTGCACTTGCGTGTTTACCCTAATACTGGACTCGTGAAATGCTATTGCGTTAGTAATCTTCCGGTGTAAAGTGATGGCCGCAAACATACAAATCTTGGTGCCTATCGGATAGCTGCAGTCCGATGCGCTGCAGCCAGTCCGCTCGTCTGCTGCCTTGCAGAGGGACATGATGTCGCAGCTTGACATAATGCCAGTCGCTACGTTTGCAGTTCACAATGCAATAAAGTCGAATCATAGTGCTCGCAAAAAGACTGAGACCGACTCTGATCGTAGAGCTCTCGTCAAAATGGAGCACGTTGTAACACAAGCAGACGACACTTGCTGTGTGCTGGAAGTGCTTAAGTGTAGTGAGAAATCGTTCTTGTGCGTTCTCTTTCTGTTACTTTATTTTTATAGAAACAAACTAACATTACAATTATTATGAACATCATTTGTTCACCATAAAGGCGGAAAAATTAGCGATGACGTGCCCTGGGCACCCAATCGGATAACTCGCCCACATGACGTCAATTGGGTGATTATGTCATATGGGTTAGGGCAGCTGAAAATTCTGTCGAGCAGTCTGCTACGATCAGCAGCAATGTACATTTTTAAAACCTTGTAAAAAATTACACGCTTTACGCGGAGCACTTAGATGCATCAATTAATGATCAGAAGGACCTACTCTAACGACTCAGTACGTTCGTAGAAAATTGTCAAAATCATTTCAGGGTCCTTTTAACAAACAGCTCGCATTTCAAATAGATTCTAGGTTGCTGACAAGTACCAATAGCACTAGGTTTGCCCGTAATCATAACTTTCTATTACCTAAATGCAACAAGAATTATGGCAAAATGACTTCCTCCCTCTCAGCGATTCAACTGTGGAATGACTTACCCCGTCCTTTTAAATCATTGTCCTTGCATGCATTCAAATATGAACTTAAAAATTTCATTTTGTATAACTAGTTCTCCTGATTAACTTACTTTGTATATAAAGTGTGTACTTCATTTGTTAAATAAGTTATAACAATTTAGGTTGGTAATGTGCAAATTTTTTTTTCATGTATGACTTCTTGTGTAAAAATCAAATGTATTCCTTTTCATTACTTCGTTCACTTTTTATTTACTTAAGTATTGCATAATTTTACACTGTATTAATTCATATTTTTGTACCAATATTGTTATCCGAGGGTCCCGCTGCAATCGTTTGACTTTGGGACCCTCGCCTGCATACTATTAACAACCAACTATGTATCTTTAGAGAATAATAAACTTAAACCGAAACACGCTCATAGGCATAAGATACACGGTGTCCCTAAATCGATTGTACAGCATACGAATGAAACGGCACTGAACACAATCAATTGCAACATTTGTCAAATTAATACAGTACGATACAAGAGAACTAAACTCTTAACTTCGAGCGGACAAAAGAAGAATACAAAAGAATAACGCAGTTGACATTTGTAAACTTTTCAGTCATTTTTGATATGAGGCCTAACTTTCTGTAGGATGCATTAACGGTGTTTTAAACATGTTCTTCGAAAGTTAGCTGGGAGTCAAGTAATATTTCTAAGTCGCATGTGCCACCCGCTTATTTCAAATGAATGTTATCAGGTATTCAAGTATATCAAGTATTCGTATAGTAAAGTGTAAATTTTGCAATTAAAGGAAACAGCAAGTGTCTTAGGCGGATTAATGCGCAACATGTTGGAAGCGCACCACTCCACTACAGAATTCGCACATCTTCCTCTAATAATTCACAATACTGCTCTGATTCTATTTCACGGTAAAGTTCAATATCGTCAGCGTTAAAAGGAGATGCAAATAACGCAAACATTCTTCAAGGTTATTAACAAAGATATTGAAAAATAATGGGCCTAAAATAGACCCTTGAGGAACACTGGAAGTTGATTCATAAGGCAAAGAGTACTTAGCAACACCACAAAAATAATTTAACCGAGTTGTCAGGTAGTTTTTAATCAGCGTGCACAGGCTAGTACTAAAACTGTGACTCAAAAGAGTTTATGGATAAGATCATGAGAAACCACATCAAGTGCTTTTGACAAATTAAAGTATACAGCGTCTGTCTTCGGTTAGCAACACCGCTGTTGCTAACCTGTTGCGTCCTGCAGCATCAAGAAAAAGAAACAAGGTCTGTTTCCACAGACCTACCATGAACAAAACCATGTTGGTAGTATATATACTGATCTTATGCTTAAAGAAAAATGACAGATGTGTAAACCTAGCTATTTCAAAGTCTTTTGCAAACAGACACAGGAGGGACATGGGGCAATAATTTTTTCTCTTTCATGCTGGCACAACTATTGCATTCTTCCAACAAGAAGGAAGGACACTTGTATGCAAAGCAAGATTAAAGATGTGCGTAAGGAGAGGAACAAAAATAGAAGAACAGCCTTTGATAACAAAACTTGGTATGCAATCGTAAGCAAGAGAATGTTTTATTTTCAACTTACTTATGGCCACCGCAATATTGTGTTGTGTAAAACATGAAATGTTGAAATGGTCACTGAAGTTATACCGCCAGTCACCAGAACTAAAAGCATACGCTGTATTTGAAAAACTGAGGAAAAATGTTCAGTAAATGCGTTGGCGATATTGTCGCAATTTGTAAGAATGCCATGAGATGGATGATTTGTGACTTTAATCTGAGCCCGCTCAGAAGTTGAATCTTTTACATAGAACCAGAAACATTTTGGATTGCATTTTACACGCTCTTTGACAAACTTAATGGATGCATCACTGTCTCTATGCATTACACATTTCACCTGGCTTCGCAAGATGCTAAAATTTTTCGTACCACTCCAATGATTCTGTTGTCTTGAACTTCCTATGGTACCTCAGTTCTTTACGAAGTAAATCACGTAATTAGAAAACCACATAGGATAGCAAGCAGGATGAAACTCTTTGCAGGAAATGAAGGCTTCCAAAGCACATTTTACATTATCAGTAAGGATGCTAACTGCTTTGTTGATATCTGTGCCACAGTACGATTCATACCAGTACACCGAAGTGCATAGTTGTGCAGGTTCAGATAGCATTGCACAACTTTAATTTTGAACCAACACCTGAAACATTCGAAAATTGCTTGCCCATGGAAGGTGCTTCTACGAGTTGTAGTATCATTTATTGACGGCATGTATGGCATCAGTGACTGCCAATAGGCGGTGTTTTTTGAACATTTTTCTTAACAGGACTCAAGGCCCTGCACGAGGCGTTGATTCTGATGAGGTCCGAATCATGCAGAAAGTTCTCGCAAAAGAGGTAAGCACACACACTTGCTGCCTAGGTCATATTGCTGTTGAAGTGCTAACAGTTTTATTTTGTTTTTAAGTTGACTAACCCTACGGAGAGTGGGGGCTATTCTGTAAGTGTCCACCTATGGATGGTCCATTTCGGGCACTGCTGACTGGATGGAGCTGTGCCAGTTAGGATACTGGCTGTGCCTACCTCCTTCTCACTGGTGTCGCAGTCCAGCCAATCAGCCCTTTAGCTGCAGCCATATTGAATAGTCTACTTGAGGGACACTTACAGACTGCCCTCCAGGCTCCACTTAGAGCAGTGAACCTGTGATCACATCTCCTATCTGTAGCACATGCTATTGAGCCTTAAAATTTTCACATTTATTACATATTGAAGTGCAAGCTTTAGCTTGAAGCCATCTTTGATTTCTCTATTCAAATTCACATGAAATGCAGAAATGTCAGATTATGTCTTATTTATTTATATGTATATTTGTTGAAACAGCTTCAAGGCTCATGGGGCGTTACAGAAGGTAGTTTGGCAATATGGACAGATAAAACAGGAAATACAGCAATTATGCAAGAACAAAAATAAAATTCACCAATGATTACGATACTCCCTAATTCAAAATTTGAGCACAGCTCTATACGTGCTTTCATTTCGCGATATATTGGCTTGTGTGGACAATCTGTCTTGTGTGGCACGTTACAAACTGAGCCAAGTGTGGCACCACTGCCTCGATAATTTGGAGATCACACGAGCCAGCACTTGGGTGACCCATAAGCACGATTCACCGCCGACAGAGCTCCCAGATGGTGTGCTGCTCTAGCGCCATCTCTTAGCCATCGTTGCCACACTACGCTTTTCGCCTCACCCTCCTCCTCTGTTTTCCTCCTCGCATCTTTCATCCCCCGCTCGTTCACTCGGTTACACCGACGCTGACACACGCTGCAGGAACGGGCGCCTAAGAGCTGCGCTCTAAAACATATACATTTCAACATGTACATTCAATGCATGAGTAAAAATGCATTGCAACATACACCCGTTCATGTCCAGTATTAAATAGCTAGCAATGATTAAACATATATTACAAAAATTATTCATCAAGTGCAATTTTAAATGCATCAAGCTGGTTTGCTGACACAGTGTAGGTGGATAAAGAGTTCCAATCTCAACTTGTCTGAGGAACAAATGATTAAAAAGACTAGTGCATCTTACAAAAGGGATTACCAACTTTGTATTGATCTGCATAGAAGTATAAAATAGCTCAGAAAGAAGTACAGTTTTCAATTCCTTATTCTGATTATATTTATTTATTTTATTTTATTTATTTATTTCATACTGCAGACCTAGTTCAGGTCCAAACAGGGTGGTAAGACACAACAGTAGTACAATGCATCAATCAATTGAAACAGGCAACGAGGTATTCCAGTCTGTTATAGTTTGGGGAAAAAAAGAATACTTGAATACATCCGTCTGTACAAAATAAATTGTTAGTGAATTCGGATGATGGTGTTAAGTAAGCCTATATGTTGAATTAGACAAATGGGATGCAGGAATTATTGATAAATCTCCATAAAAAGCATGAAAAGAAATCAAATTCTTCAGTTTTCCCTTCACTGCTCAAGGATTTCAATGCCATTATTATGCGTTATTTGGGAGGGGGGAATCATATCCAGAGAATTTTGAATTATGAATGACACAGTTTTCTTCTGTACTCTTTCGAGACATTTAATATTTTGTTTAGTAAACGGGTCTTAAACAGCACATGCATATTCAAGTTTCGGTCTAATTAATGAATAATAAGCAAGCAGTTTTACATTAGGTGAAGAATTTTTAAGTTTGTGCTGCAAAAAAATACAATTTACGCAAGGCCAAGGAACAGATATTATCAATATGTAAATTCCATGATAAACTGTTATAATTGTGACACTCAAATACTTATATTTTGTTTCTTCCTGTAAAGGCAACGAACCTAACGTCTAACTAAAGGTTAGTGGAGCTTTCTGACGAGTGAAGTGAAGAAAGACCGTCTTTTCAGCGTTAAGCCGCATTCCCCACATTTTGCACCAATCGATTGTAACAGCAAGAGAAGTATTTAAATCAATTTGATCATTTGTTGAAGTGATTTCTCTAAAAAGCACACAATCGTCCCCAAACAACCTAATTTGCACACTGGAATGAATTGCAGTAGTAATATCATTTATGTAAAGTAAGAAGAGCAGTGGTCCTAGAACACTTCCTTGAGAAACTCCTGAGTTTACCGGAAGAGAGCCAGACTGTTGCTTATTAATTGCCACAAACTGATGGCGATTTGTTAGATAGTTTGTTGTCCATGTGATCAGTATTTCTGGAATCTCAAGATGTCTCAGTTTTAGTGTTAATTTGTCATGTGTAACTGTATCGAAGGCTTTGCTAAAATCAAGAAATACAGCATCAATTTGACTATTTTTATAAAGGTATGAGGAGAGTGAATGAATTACAGTGACAAGCTGCGTAACTGTTGAATAGCCTCTTCTAAATCTGTGTTGAAAATTAGACAGTATTGAATGTTTATCTAAAAATTCGTTAATGTTATTTATTGGCAACAATATGTTCGATTAGCGTACAACATGAGGTTGTCAATGATATTGGACAGTAATTTTCTAACAATGAACAGTCATCCTTCTTGAATACGGGTACAACTCTGGTTATCCTCCAGTTATCCGGTAATTTTCCAGCAAGTAATGAAGCATGAAATATAATAAGAAAGAACCTTGCAATAGTTTCAGCATAGCGTTTCAAAAAAATGTTTGGAAGGTTGTCAGGACCACATGAAGATTTAGTTTTTAACTATTTTAAAGAATGAGGATAGGCGCGGAGCTTTTCTGCGAAGTGAGAGCAGTGGAAGGTTTAGGCTTATTTTCATAGTTGAGACACTTGATGTGTGGTGGTAGTTTGCAAATATAAAGTGAGCACCACGATCCTGAACTGATTCAAGACTTGGTGAGATAATCATGATGTGGATCCCATACATGCATACTCCAACTTGGAGTGAACCAGTTTTATTTACATATTAATAGCTTTAGCTTAGATGGTGTCTTAGAGAAGTTCTGTCTGATATAACCAAGAGCTTGATTAGCATTATTTACAATTTAATTAATATGCTCAATGTAAATAATTTTATTAATTTTTCAAGGCCTTGAAAAAGACAAGCTTACTTGCCAAAATGTTGGCTCCCACTTTTACCTTGTTGTTTTGCTCATCGTCTTACATTTAGGCATAACTTTTTCATTTGAATTTAAGCTCCCTGTATTATCAACTATGTTGCTCATGTGTTCTGAAGCTTGGATTGTAGCACTATTTTTTGTTTTTTGAAAGTGAATGTTTATTTTCTTTTCAACAAAAAGAGGGTGCCAAGACAAAAGGCAAGAGCCTGACAAGGTCCTGGTCACCCGTAGAACACCTGGCATTGTGTACGAGCACTTCACAACAAATTCACGCTAAATTTCTGAAGCGTTGTAGA
Source organism: Dermacentor andersoni (assembly GCF_023375885.2). NCBI lineage: Eukaryota > Metazoa > Arthropoda > Arachnida > Ixodida > Ixodidae > Dermacentor > Dermacentor andersoni. Next base: position 7,776,538 of record NC_092816.1, on the reverse strand, counting down.
AAGCATGACACAGTAAGTTAACATGCATGAAATTTGTACTATAAAAGAATAAATCGCACACACAACTTATCGTATGAGTGGTAAAAAGATGCATACTTTTTTTACAGACATAAAAATGTCAGTCCTAAAACATAGAAATAATATCACAAAGCTTACAACATGTGCATTATAGAAAATACATTTGAAAGGTAGTAAAATAAATACAAATAAATACAAAGTCTGTCGACTAAATAAGTATCTCATTCCGTTTGTTCCAATAGGTATCTTTTAATTGTAGATTTAAAATGTTCTTGTGGAAGGTAATATTCAGTTTCAAAGGGAAATTGATTTATTGCCGTGGGAATTTGGGAGCTGAGTGCTTGCTTGCCGTAATTGGTGCGTGTGATTGGAAAAAGCTTACGTTTCGTCCAAAAAGCACATTGGCTGCTGGAATTATCTGGACAAGAAAAGAACAATTTATGATGATGGATGTACTTAAGTAGACAGAAATTATATACTTCTTTTACTTTAAGGATGCCATGTTTCTGAAATAGCGGTGACGTAGGTAAATTTGAAGGTCTGCCATGAAACTCCTTAATAGCATGCAAAGCGAGTTTCTGAATTGAAATTAGTTTAAGGTAATTGCTGGACGTCGTAGTTCCCCAAACAAGGATACAGTATGATAACCTTGAGTACAGAAGTGCGTAATACATGGATATCTTTAACCAGGGGAGCAACATATGAGGTTCGAGCTTAAGGTTTCTTTTCCTTCAAAGATGAAAGAGGGAACTGCAACAAAAGGTGGTAAAGCCTGACGAGATCAGTTTCCCAAAACAGTCAATACAGCAGTGAGCAACACAGAAATAAATATTAACATGGTATGATAGTGAACAAAATACATTGCATCAAACGACAGTATTACCGTGAGAAATATTACTTACTTAAATATTTATTACGTGAGAATCTGAGATATGTTATACAAACAAGCGGCTGTTTTACTTAGATCAGACATTAATTTGGTGGTGTGAAAATTCCAAGAAAGATTCTCATTGAACCAAACACCAAGAAATTTCTGGTTTGAAACTCGCTTTAAAGCAATTCAGTATGCTCGTACAAAATTTTCAGAGTGATACTTTCTACTGTAATAATAGGATGAAAAATAATGTAGTTTGTCTTTGATAAATTAAGGCTTAGCCTATTGGTCAACAACCATTTATGTAGCTATCTTAAATATGCATTTGCCATAGCTCCCATTTGGGACAAGGAGTGGGATGAAAAAAATATATTCGTATCGTCAGCGTACATGACCAGATAAGGCGATTCGGATAGTCTAGCGATATCATTTACGTATACTAAAAACAATAACGGTCCTAATATTGATCTAATATTGATCCTTGAGGAACACCATGCTGAATTGCCAATTTCTCTGAGGGTACGCCATTAACTTAAACATACTGTGATCTGTTATTTAAATAGCTTTTTAGCAAGTCAGATGCAATACCACATATGCCATAACTGTTAAGCTTGCGTAGCAGGGTGTTGTGATGAACGCAATCGAATGCCTTTCGGAAATCTAAGAAAAGACCAAGAGTGTACTGTTTCATTTCGATATTCCTAATAATTTTTTTCTTTTACTGTTAACAGCGCCTGCTCTGTTGATTTGTTTTTCAGAATTCTATACTGCGAGGAAGTAATAACATTGAACTTATGGAAACAATTTTTGAGACGAGTATTAATGACACCTTCAAAGACTTCTAATAAAATGGGTAGCACAGAAATAGGTCTATAATTGGATATGTCATTCTTTCCCCCACTTTTGTAAACTGGACATACACTTGCTATCTTCAGCTGATCTGGGCTTTCGCCGCTTTCTAACATACGATTTGCGATGTAACGCAAGACATCAGATATTAAAGAATATACATGCTTCAAAGGTACTGCTAGTACTATACCATCATGCCCTGGTGAAACATGCTTTTTTACCTTATGTATTAATGAAGCTATTTCATGAGTAGTAGTTGGCATAAGCGCAATAGAATTTCGTAAGGGAGTGATTAAATTAGAAAGTGCATCCGGTACTGATGTGGTCACCGACGTACATATAGAATCTGCTACATTAATGAAAAAACAATTGAAAGTGGTTGCGAGATCAGAGCCTGTAAGTTCACCATTGACTGTCATAATAGTAAGGGGCGGGTCTGGATTACATTTATTAGTTAAAAGGTAATTTCACGCCAAACTTTCCTACTTTCAGAATGTACTTTGGTAAACCGATCAATATAGTAAGTAGATTTAGTTACTTTAACATCCTGGTTAAGTTTATTTCTGTATTTTTTAAATTCAATAGCTGTTGGCATCAAAGCTCTTAATAAGCTTGTGGTACAAATGGTTTTTCGTTTTAATTCTTTTGTATAGTTCCCGAGTCATCCAAGGCTTTTTAAACTTTTTGCAAGTTTTAGTTTCTTTTAGTAGAAAGGCATTGTTGTAGCACCAAAGAAACTGTTTATTAAATGTGTTTGACGTAGTCAAATGCATTATGTGCTTTGTTTACATCAGTTGTATTGTACACATTATCCCAATGAGAACTTTCAACTAATGTTTTGAACATACTCATCGTGTTAGCATTAATTACTCTGTATAACCATGGGACCTTCACATCTATATCGTGCATGACAGGCAGGAAGCAAAAGATTGGCAAATGATCGCTGATGTCATGGGACAGGGCACCAGAGAGAATGTTATTAGACACCAGATTTGTAATACGTATGTCTAGTAGACTACTTGTTTCAACAGCTACCCTTGTGGGTAAAGATATGCGATTCCGGCAGGCAAAGGATGCAACGGTATTATTGAATTGTGTTGCACATGAATCGTTCAGCAATAACTTAATATTTATGTCACCCATAATAATAAATACGCATCTGGTAGAAGTCAAATACACCAGTAAATTTTCTAGGAAGTCGCAGAAGTGCCATTTGTTACCGGTGGGAGGTCTCTATATTGCAACCACCACTACATCTTTAGTAGGTACAGTAATGCATACCACATTAGAATCTATTATGCAAAATTCCTCTATTACAGAATGTTTGTACAATTTATTTAGATACACAGCGAGACCACCACCCTTGCAGTGAAGTCTTAATAATCCATTATAAGTATAATTGTCAAAGTGGGGATGATCCTCATGGGATGTTGGCCATGTTTCTGTGAACGCCAAAAAAAATCAAATTCATGCTTTATGGACGCAAAAAACAAGTTCAGATGGTCACCCTTGTGTTTGATACTTCGAGCATTAAAATGAATAGCACTGAGCCCTTTCTCTAGAGAGCCGAGCTTCGTTCTGAAATCTTCAACATTATAGCCAGCACAAGTTGGCTCGCAGTTCATGGCAGTGCGACAGTCCATCTTAGGAAATGGACCTTACCTAGTCATTTTTTCCAGATCGCCATGATCAGTGATCCTCAGAGTGTCAGTCAGTTCACTTTGACGTGCGAACACCTTACCCCCTATAGTCCAGACCTATATCCATGACACTAATTTCTTACGTGCAATGGCGGCACCTAACAACTGCTTATTAAACTGAGATAGATGCTCATTAGTGTAGACAGCCCCTCCATCCGAAGAACCAAGCATACCGTTATTAAGTCTCTGTTTTCCTTGCCTTAGAAAGGAACATGTTCCTTTTTTCTCGGCGAACAAAACAAACTATAATGTTCATCTTGTCCGAGTTCTGAGTGGGAGTGCGGTGACATGTATTGATGTCTAATTCACTGACTGGTTCTCCAACAACTTAACCAATTTGTTTTATTACATCAACAGGCTCTACATTCGCCTTGACACCCTTTACTTACAAATTGTTGAGCCTCGTGTACTGCTGTAGCTCTTCAACTTGTCATGTCAACCACTTGTTCTCACTCCTAAAACCTTCATTACACCTAGCAAGTTCGCTGATTTCCTTTCTCAGTGCCCTTAACCTCGGAGGTGATCTTCTTCGTCTCATCGCAAGTGTCGCTGCAGAATTTTATGCTCTTTTTCACAGAACGAAGTTCTAATCTCATTTAACGCTTAAAACCATCGAAAGCTTTTGCGAAATCCTTAGACATATTAGAAGAAAAAGAAGAATGACAAATTGAACAACAAAAAGTGGGAACTGTAAGAGGTGTGGCAGCAGTGTGCAGCGCGCAAGAAAAACAAGAAATTGCTCCCTGTGGGTGCTTACCTGCAAAAGCAGATACCTGTAGTAGATGATTGCGCAGCCTGCGCACTGCTACCAACTAAGAGGACAGGTGAGGGTGCGTCCGCTTTTAAAGACCCAGGGCGACAGCTGGCCCACGCCGATTGGTTGATCGATGCTAGTCACACCAATCAGTTGGCATGCGCTGAACAGAGGGTGCTCCTTGCAGCGCTCTACGGCGCTAGCTTCGTGACAGCATAGTCTCAGTCCTAGATACACTAGGTTCCCTGGATCAGCTGCAGCTCGAGATATGGCTTCTTTCGTTGTCACTGCAAAAGCAGATACTTTTAATAGATGATGGCGCGGCCTGCACACTGCTGCCAACTGAGTGAGAGATTGCGTTGTATGGGCTGAATGTGTAGTATTATTATGGGCAGTGCCTGTAAGCATGCATTTTTTTTTCATGGCTCTTTCATTATAATTTTGCTTCTGAAGATCTGCTCTTTCTGTACTCAATAATCTTTCTTGCAGAAATAGTTTTAACTCTTTCATTAGCGCGAGAAAATGGTAGTTTTTTATAGGTCTCGTAAAAAAATTATTTGCCACCGCAAATAATATTCCAGCACACATTGCAGCATAGCGTACGGTATTGTGCATAATGGAATGCTGTTTCCAAGAACATGTGGTGCCAAACAAAAAAATTTATTAGGTAAAACATAAAAATTCTAGGAAGTTTCATTTTTGCTGCCAGTTGAGAAAAAGAACAGTAAAAGAACATGATATTTACAAAAACATCAATATCAAAGGAAATTCAGAATATACATTTCAAAGACAAATAGCCCAGGAATGGTGTCTGAAAAAATAAATGCTCAGTAGACCGCCATTCTTCGGATGCAAAAGAGAAACCAGGACCGGTTCATTGCTCATGCCATGCGGTGAAGAAGTTTCTAGATATCGTGAAGCATAGGTGCACTCCGCACTTTTCCCACAATACGTCTGGTTTTTGTTCAACTTTGCAGTCCTCGTAACACATTTTGCAGTTCTGCCTTTTCGGCATCTTCTGAGGATGGTTCGATGAGAAGACCAAGGAACGTACTTCACCAGTTCGTCTAGAGTCATGCGCCTCTTCCAGGATCGTTTGCTCTCAGCGTAGCTGGGCAACTACTACAAGACTATGCATCCAAGCATATCTGTTTGCATTTTTGCAGATTGTCTTTATCGCCTCTTAGAGAAGAGTAGAAAGAAATCCCACGCCGGTTGTAAACTGCCTTGCGCAGATCTGTAGTGCTGGGCCGAGATGTGCTATGGGCAGCCTTCTTTCATTTCATTCATTTCATTTTATTACCTTAAAGACCCACGAGGGGTATTACATAAGGGGTGGGTACATATATTTTGGTTAGCGAGTGTTAACACGATGAAACATGATTGGTAACATTATCGGCAAAGTTGGATGAGCACGTGATGGCTGCGATGTCGTTGGGTAGGTCGTTCCAGTCTGCTGCAGTACGGGAGAAAAATGATGCGGCAAAAGTGGTAGTTCGGGCACGAGGTCGGGAAACTTGAAGCGGATGACGAGTGCGATGAGATATGCGGGCTGGAGGGACGATGTAGGGTGGGCGACCTAGTGAACTATGGAAAAATTTATGAAACAAGCAAAGGCTGGCATTGCGGCGACGAAGTGATAAGGGCAATAAGTCGGATTCAGCTTTCAAAGCTGACACACTGATGTCGTAAGAATATGATGAATGGATGAATCTGGCTGCTCTGTTTTGGACTGATTCGAGTGCATCTATAAGGTAAGCTTGGTGCGGGTTCCAAATGGGTGAGGCATATTCTAATTTTGGTCTGACAAGGGATTTGTATGCTAATAATTTCACATGTTTAGGGGCTTGGCAGAGATGACGTCTTAAAAATCCAAGTGTTCTATTAGCGGATGAAATGATGTTCGTAACGTGTGTACTCCAGGACAAGTCGCCACACAAGGTAATGCCTAAGTACTTGTATGATAGAACCGGTTGTACAGGGACGTTAGCTATGACGTATGGGAAATGAAGTGGGTTACGGCGACGCGTGAAGGACAAGATATTGCATTTTTGAGGGTTAAGTTCCATTAACCAATTGGCACACCATTCCTGAATGCGGTTAAGGTCGTCTTGAAGAGATGTTTGGTCAGAAGCGTTATTAACCTTGCGATAAATTACACAATCATCGGCGAACATGCGAATATTACTAGAGACATGTGTTGGTAAATCGTTAATATAAATTAGAAACAGAAGCGGACCGAGGACAGACCCTTGCGGGACACCTGACGTTACTGGGATAGGATTGGAGTTGTGGTTGTTAACGGTGACGTACTGTGAACGGTTAGTCAAGAATTCTTCAATCCATTTAAAGATATTAGAGGGAAGGTTCAAATATGAAAGTTTTAGTAGTAGGCGTTTGTGAGGAACCTTGTCAAACGCTTTTGCATAGTCTAGAAAGATAGCATCGGTCTGTACGTTCGAATCAAGATTAGCCTGCAAATCATGAATAAAAATGGCCAGCTGTGTTTCACATGAGAAGCCTTTTCGAAAACCGTGTTGCGCAGAATGAAAAAAGTTGTGACAATCGAGAAAGCTCATGACATTGGAGTAGATGACGTGTTCCATGAGTTTGCAGGGTACGCTGGTAAGGGAAATGGGACGGTAGTTAAGGGGTGAATTTTTTTTACCCGATTTGAAGACTGGAACGACCTTACCGCTTTTCCACTCGCGTGGTAGTTGACCTGTTAACAGTGACTGTGAAAAAAGTAAGCATAAAAATTGCGCACAAATATCCTTGTTATTCTTCAAAAGCTTTGGGTTAATATTGTCGATACCGGATGAAGATGAAATTTTCATGGTTTCGATTAGGGACGAAATGCCAGATGACGTAAAGACAACTGGTGGCATAGCATAATTTATCACTGAGGGTGGTGCTGAAAATGATGGCGGTATTTCAGTTTCTTTCGTAAATACGGATGAGAAGGCAGAGTTAAACATAGTAGCGCACTCAGCATCAGTGAAGACTGTGCCTGACTCATCTGTGAGGGTTATTTCTGGTGCGTGATGCGGATTGATGACTTGCCAGAACTTTCTGGGGTTACTAGTTAGCATATTGGGCAAGTCCGAGTGAAAAAAGGTATGCTTGGCATCAGAAATAGCGGCGAGATATGATCGTTCAGCTTCGTGATATTTCGCCCATGCGCTATGCGTCCCCTGAGACCTGGCTGAACGGTAAAGACGCTTCTTTTTGTTCTCCAAACGTTTCAGTGTTTTAGTAAACCATGGCTTTTGTGAATTAGAGTGAAAACTAATTTGGGGGATGAATCTATTAGTTAGACTTTCGAGTTTGTCTTTGAACAGTAACCAATTATCTTGAACACTGCGGGAATAAAAACGTGACGAGAAGACTTGAAAAAACGCGTTAAGTTCATTATTTATGGCGTTATAATTTCCTTTGTTATAAAGACGGATGGTTTTATGGTATTTGCGGCGCCGGTTTGGCGTAAGGAGAAGGTTAGCGTGAATTACTTTGTGGTCGCTTATTTCAGGTAGGTATGTAATGGGCTGAACGCTGTCTGGGTGATTGGTTAATAAGAGATCTAAAATATTTGCACAGTTCTGTGTTACACGGGTAGGTTCAAATATTACCTGAGTAAGGTTGATGTTATTGCAAAAATCTAGGAATTCCCTTGTCTCTCCATTGTTAGCTATAGGTGCGGGCTGGGTATGCCAGTCAATATTCGGAAAGTTAAAATCGCCGAAGAGGAAGATGTGTGAATTCGGATGCTTTGCGGACAGTTGACTTAGTACGTTATTAAGCTGACGGGAAAAATCCTGGCTACTATGTGGCGGTCTATAACAAACGCCTAGTAAAACTGTGTTAGGTGCTGCGTGAAAAATTAGCCACAACATTTCGAGGTCAGATGAATCTTGTATTAGGGAACATGATAAATCTTGGCTAACGGCAATGAGTACGCCCCCTCCTCGTGAATCTTTACGGTCTTTCCGAAAAACTTGAAAGTTTGGTAGGTCAGTCAGTATTTCGTTGTCTGTCATGTCACTGTTCAGCCAAGTCTCAGTTAGTATAAGCAGGTTGCTGCTTGATGACGAAACAAGGCTAGAAATAATTTCACGCTTAGGAATAAAACTACGAATGTTAGTGTATATAACGGCGAGCGAGAGGTTAGATAAAGAAGCGTTCTTGGCGCGGTTCCCAGAGGATTCACGACGAGGTGATTGCTAATCTGATTGTGAGGGCCGAGTTGCTATTTCCTTGACTGTTTGCGTGGTTTCGTCGAACATGTAGCGCTTGAGACCAATATGCAGTGTCTTAAAATTCAGAGCAAACTTTGTTCTCTTTTCTTTAGCGAACGCGACTAGATGCTTTCGCGCATTTCGTATTTTTAGGGAAAAGTCCTCGCCGACGCTGAAGTTAGTTTCCTTAAACTTATGCCCATTCGATAATATGGTGTCTTTAATCTTAGATGAAGTAAACTTGACGATGATTGGACGAGTGTGGTTAGATTTGTAACGCCCAAGGCGATGGGCGCGTTCAATGTTCTCAGGGTTAATTGTTATACTCAAGTTCTGACAGCAATGGTTGATGACTGTTTCCTCAGAGCCTGCAAAATTTTCGGATGGGTTAGTATCGGGAATGCCATAGAATATAAGATTATTGCGGCGCGAGCGATTTTCTGCATCCTCAATTCGCGCATCTAGAATGTTTAAATGTCGAGCAAACCCAGCACTCTCAGATTTCATTGCTTCGAAGTCGGTTTTTAGATGTGAAAAAGCTTGGAAATGGGCCTCCAGATTGGTCATTCGCTTAGTCAAGCCGGCTATCGCAACTTCAGTGGAATTGATCTTAGTTTTGAGGTCTTGTATTTCGAAAATGAGCTTGGTTTGACCGGCGGATACATTTTTTAGTTCAGCGAGCACATGGTCGATAGCGTGAATGGAAGTTTCTTTGCTGCCAATGGCAGCACATCATAGCCAAGCAAAGTATGCACGCTGAAGATAATCAGTAGAGCTCTCGGGTCGTGCCAAAAGATCGGCAGATAAGTGCGGACAGGAAGGAGACTGCTTAAAGCCGTAAAGGAAACTGGCCAGTGAACAGCTGCAGATGTCCCATGCTGACTCAAAACATTGTCACTGTCTGAGCTTGAATCTGCTTTGCTGTCATCTTCAGAATCATAACTCGAGTCCTCATCACTAAATTGAATTGCGAGTGAAGCATAGTTTCGAGCACGACCCTTTTCTCGCGATGCAGCCGCGCGGGACGACCCTGTGGGAGTGACATTCGATAACTGCGCAGTGACACTGGCAGCGCCCCTTGCCTGGATTTTACAAGAGAAGCAAAAGGGAAACTCTTGGAAACTGGTTGAAAATGCCAGGTCCACATGTTGGATATGCGGTGGACCTTCAGAAATACACTTCCATGGAATAAAACGACTTGGACCCCGAACCAAAGCTTACTAGTGAACAGCTGGCATCATTCGCGGTTAATTATCACTGCTCAGCACTGTCGGATGGCAAAGCCGGTGATATAATGTAATTCTTGACTTGCTGGGAGTCATTTGATTAGAAAATTTTTATGCTAGTGCAGCGTAATTGTGAGTGGCATGCTTTTTGTCTCGAGCGCCACAGAAGGTGACAGTCATGCCTCTTTTCGCTGCAACACACGCACATTAGTTTGCAAAAAGGCCTGTCAAAAATCACAGGATCGCCGGAGCATGAAAATTTAAACTGATTCTGAAAAAATGGAAAAGAAACGGTTGCAACATGTCAAAATCGGCGATCTGGTGCATCAATCACCCGTGATCGGTTTGCATAGGCATGGTAGCGAAAGAGTTAAGTTAATAAATAGATCAGCGATTGCTGTGAGCCGTTTTTGACTATTCTTTCAGTTCTTTCGAGATACCTTTTAAAGGCAGTGAGGTATTTTGTTAAATATTGTTCCATTTCAATAATAATCCAAGAAGCAATGTACCAAGGATATATCTGACCTTAATCCTAAGACTACTGGGACACTTCCTTTGTTTAGTGTAATTAGTGTACATTTTAAGGTGCAATCTTTATTTTATTTGTTTTGCAGTGACTTTACAGGATTAAATGAAGGAGCAAAAGTTGTGGCTTCTCATATTACAGTTATTGCATGTTACTTGCATTTGTTTTGAGCAAACCTCCGCAGGTAGTGCATTCAAGTGGTTTGTTTAAGTAAGCTTTGTTTGGGTGGCGAAGCCTTTGCTGATGTCTGTTTATTAGTATATACATGATGTCTGAATGAAAGCCATTTGAGGATTTGTGGTGTGGCATGTGTTGGTTTCAGATGATGTTGATTCCACGCATATTGTCTGCTTGGACCATTCTTTCGTCTTGGCATTGGTGGAATGAGTGCTGCAGCTAGCTTAAGTTTCTGTGATGTCATGTTTGTCTTGTTGGAACGATGAACTTAGTTATGTTGTAGGCTGCACCATCTTAAAGGTAGTAGGGTCAGGGCTGGGACTGCCAAAAGGCATTTTGGAGCACGTAAAGTAGCATTTCGGAGCAGTTTGAAGCAGACAAAATTGAATTTGGAGCAGTTTGGAGCACACTAAATTGCTTTTTGCAGCAATTTGGAGCAGGCCAACCTGAATTTTGGCAAAATAATAGAATATGAAATATGGCAGCACACTTTGAAACCGTGACAGAACACAGAATGGTTAAACTAACATGAGCAGTGTACTGCAGCTGTCTTAAGCAACATCTTAAGTTGAATGTTGAACCAGATTACCCTGATACTGAAACAGTCTAGTGCATGCAAATTTCGGTAATAGTGCCTGTAGATTTTCACTTAGCAGTAGCAGTCACAAAAACGTACATTCTGCAATAGCGAGTCCAAAATTTCCAAAAGTAACCCTAGACATCTTTTATAAATACATTTTTCTTTAATATCTCTACAATGGGGGTGAAGTGCCCAGGAATGCGCTTTACCAGCAGATGGTATGGAGAAGCCAGAGTTATGAAATACTGTGGTTTACTGAAAGCCATATCTATATAATCCAAATAGTTTTGCCTTGCTGCAAGCCAATCACAACATGGGGTGATAGAAACGAGCTTTGTGGCTATAGCGTACTAGAATATGGAAAAGTGGGTAGGGCGGTGGCATGATGTATGCTTTTTTGTAAAGCCAAAAACATCAGTGGCACTATGATTTTCTAGATCGGGAAGAACATGCCATTCCTGTGCCGATGCTCATGATGATAGCTAAAAAGGTTCTCAAATTATGCAGTTCAGTCAACACGGTAACATAATTTCTGGGTCACAATGTGTCACCACAGACTCTGAGAACTGCAGTCGAACCTGGGCCGGTATAACGTAAAACTATACCAATCTGTCTTTATTCCAAATCCGCCGTTGGCCTTTCGTGATAGGTCAAAATGGCTCGGCCCTTTCCCATATGGGCCCAAAAACAGATTAAAATAGTTTTAAGTTATACCAGCCCTGGGGACAGAGACACTCACCTGGTGAACTCTCTGCAGCGCCGCCTCCCTAATGCAGGATTCTTTTGCATTCCACAAGGTCAAAGCTTTGGCCAGCACTTCATTTCCATAATGTAATTACAGCTACACCTCTGTATGTAAGCAGATGTACCATCACAAACAAATAAAATGTGAATAAGAAATAACAAAGTAGAACACCTTTCTTAAGTAATAACTCGCTAGCATGATCTCACGCCACTACTTATCCAATTGACAAAGGTGGCATAAGGCTCAGACTAAGCTTGAAGCCAAAATTTTGCTGACATTGCATATTGGTGAATACATATAGGAAAGAATCTGTTCTAGTTAGCTCCAACTTGTTTAACTACCATATAGACACATACATCATCATTCTCTTTCTAGGTATGGTTTTATGAGGTGGTTTCACTCTACGTAGGAAATAATCACATGGAGGCACTAGCAGCATAAATTCAGATGCAAACCATTTCAAGACTACTCCAATGCATTATTTCGTTTTCATTTTGCGTGAGACAGAGAACATTTGTAACAGTGGCTTAATTCAGACTCTGAAAGGTACACATGGCACTACTCCATGCTTAAAAACTAGCTACCAGTTAATGTCCAATTTTTTTGGACTCTCTAAGGGCCACGAAAACATAAAAAAAAAGATTAATGCATCCCCAAAAGGTTAAATTGTCACAGGCATGCCTGAAATAGCTCTGAAGCCCTGCCAGTACACTTATGCGTATCGTAGCTCACACTTCAACAGGAGATGGCGGGTGCCTGTGTGTATAATTAAGGGATACATACCATGTACCGTGACAGTTGCCCCTTGACACTTTTGGTATGCTTCACCGCAATACATTTTGTATGCTTGACCGCGTACATTTCTGTATTGCGGCGAAGCTGACTTTCAAGTAGCATATGCAACACGACATGCTTTGTACGCTTCGAAGCCATTGGTGAGGATTACAAAGGTGGAGTCGGTGCAACTGATGACAGCGGCCAATTCTTTCAATGAAAATAATGCCACCGAACAGTGAGAAGCTTGGCAGCGAACGTCTGCAGCAGCTAGGCCTAGCGTTCCCACGGTGGTGGCTGCCAGCGAATTGGCGTGCAAAAGTGCTGGCTCAAGGCACTGATATGATCCAAATGGTAGTGGCTTTGATTAATGCTGTTTCAGACCTGCAGTCACGGTGAAAAGGTCTGTGAAAATTCAGACGACAACATTTTTTCCATCCAAAATTTTAGAGGTTCTTATACATTCACTCTATGGGGTATGTGGCAGCTCAGCGAACATGTCCGAATTATCGGGCACGTCCACAAAATCAGTCGTTTACTGTGATTACACGTAAAAAGTGTTCATTACGGTAAGCATTTCTATTCATGCCAATGGTACAAGAGCAAAACCAGAGGCCACAGTGACAAGATAATGAAGCACTGGATGTGAGGAAAAAACAGGTAAAAAAGGTTCTAGTTTGCTCACAGTGCCCTCAGCTTACTTTTCATTGTTTTGCACCTCAGCTAGGGAGTGCCATGCTGTTTGGCCCACTGAACCATATTCTAGTACACTTTAAATACAGCCGCCCTGGCCATTCCAACAGCAGCGACGACAGCCAGAAGTGGCTACGTGCGTACCGGCCACTTGCCGGAATCACCAAAAGGTCCATTGTTATAAGTTCGAAAATCGTGAGAAACTGTATAGGAGGCACCGTTGCGTGGTGTGTGTGGAATGTGAACAGCTGCACTCTTTTTCCAAGAACGAATCCCCTCATTGATCACAACCACTTCCGGAGCACACATGCCGAAGGCGATCTGGCGCAGCTTGGGGCAATTGGCGCTGGAGTCCCACCCCTGTAAGGTAGACAGCTGGGCTAGTTGGAACAGCATTTGTCCCATGTCCCTCTTTTTGTGTTGCTGGCACTTTTCACATTGGTTTCAATTACATACCTAAGAGTACTTGTGATTCTGTACTGTTGTTTGAAATCACTGCAATGCCAGAAAAGAAACCTGGCAAAGTCGTTTTTCCAAAATGTTGGCTCCAGGCAGAGGCTTCTGTCATTTCACCATTGCTGATCCCTTCAAGCTTCCTGTAATCACTTTGTCTTGTAAGGTGAAGCCACACCAGCTGATCTGGGTTGTGGAGGAAAGATAGGGCAGCCTTACTTCTAGGTTCAGTAACCATTCTGTTTCTCGTACACAGCGTGTTGGCGTAGAAGAGTGCCTTGTGGCCCTAAATGAAGTGGACTGGGATGTGCACAAAGGAATCAAGTGGCTGCGGCTTCAGCAGCAGCTGCAGCAGCGGCATGGCTTGACTTTCCCAGCTGATGCTTGCTCCCACGCCCTGGAGCAGAGTGGGTGGAATGTCTTGCAGGCCACCAACCTCCTCAGAGCTACACAGGCAAGCACCTTGGATGACACCACCGAAGTCTGATGTTTGAACCTGGTAGTGAATTTACTTGGGAGCTGTGGGGGAAGAAGGGAGTGTGTATGGGTGTACACATATTCTGCTGCATAAACTAGTAGCCCCAAACGATGAATTTCATTAGTGAAGCACACTCCATACATTATTATTCACTACCACAACATACATAGCAGAATAGCACCTCTGTTCTACTGTTGGCTGCAGGATTCATGAATTATGCACACAAAATGCCATACAAGTTTACCAGAAGTATATTTAGCTGTTGTGAAGACCTAGGAAGAACGCAGTAGTAGCAGAAACTGCAAATAGGTGGATGCTTAGCTGCTGAACAATGCCATATTTGTCACTGATTTTGGAAATATTGGCCTCTAATTTTACTTGTATGGATCCATCTAAGTGAAGCAATGGAAAAATCAGAACTAATCAGTTGTATTCCATTTACTACAGAAAGAAAACTGCAGCTTGAAATACATTGTAGCATGCATACTACAAGGAACGGTTTTGCGAACATTGTGCTCACCCTTCTCGGCTCAGGTAACACTGATAGCATGAGTGAGTGCAGGCCCTTTACAGTGTCGAGTCCACAGTATCGCATCATGCCTGGTGAGCAGACAGAATGGGCCACAAATTCCACTACTTCCATTGTTTGCACGTAGCATAATAAAGAACATGTAGTAATCAAACAGGGAAACAAAAGACGCTGATTTAAGTCATGCAGTTCACCATAGTGTTCTTATATATTGAGCAGTACCATGTGCTGCTGCTTTTTATGCTTGTCATTTTTCACATCTGAGCTGCTGCTGGATTTTTCATGGAAGCCTGTGTAGTGAAGACTGTGAAGTTCATAAAAAAGATTGTAAGTGTCCTGGTTTTACGTTAGTTGTTCATTACATCTGTGGAGCCAGCTGAGATAGTTGGCACGGGTGCCTTGTGCTTTTGTATGTTGTTTGTAGATTCTCGAGCATTTAAGTACTACTGCCTGTGGCTATAGATGTTTCACAGTGTTTTTTGTGCCTACTACTTCGTGGTTGTCTTCTGTAACAGATGGTAGGCAGGCTGATGTGTGTGTGTGCCTGCCTGAACAGTGTCATAACTGTCTGCTTTGCACTTTAGGAAAGCAGTGAAAAAGGTGCCTTCAGAATTTGGTGACGCTCTCACGCAATTTTATTTTCTGTGTGCAGTTGTAGTGGCAAATGTTTTGTGTCTAACATGTGCTTCGAAACAAGAGCGTGTTTTCCTTATACTGTATGCTTTACTTACTTGGGCCCTGGGTATGGCAAGTGTTCTTTAGTTAACAGCTCTGCACAAATAAGTGCTCTAGGCATTGTATATGCGATAAGAGAAATTTGTGAAGAAGTAAATTGGCTGTGAAACAGGTGCAAAGCAACTAGCTGTTGAAGGAATCCGTAGTCTGGTTTCGGTGCAATACAGATAGGTTATTATTGCTTAACCCTTTCGCTGTCGGACCTTTCTGGCCGTGACGCACCCCCAGTGTCGGCTTGGTTTCAGGGAACGAGCATAACAGGGAATGAACATAGCAATTTATTTTTGATTATGATTGGTATACAAATAACATAGTCAATGCAATATGCACATTTCAATGTTCTGCAGCTGTTATTAGTAAACATCATCATCATCAGCCTGACTATAACATCCGTTCAACATCCGAATCTGATGATGCGGAACTCATCTCTTCGTCGCGTTAGACGCTGTCCGAGTCCAAATCCGAGCTCGGCTCGTATTCTGAATCATAAGAGCCACCGCTCCAATGAACAGACGAAGGTCTCGCGCCGCTCAGCTATCCGAAAGTAACCGCGCGCAGGGAGAATGCGCTTTCAGTCGCCCGCGCAACGGAGATAAATGGGACGTTGTGTGATCAAGAAGAGGGAGATGGAAAAACGCTAAAACAAAGTTCGAAGGGCTTTACGTTTACTGCTGCAAGTCGGAAGCGAGGGTGCGGCGAGAGAGCGAAAGCAGCAATCGAGTCACCCTTTTCGGAGAGGCAACGGCGACGCGTGCGCCTGAACTTGACACGCCGTAGCAGACGCGCCAACAGAAGAAAAATAAAAACCTTCAAACAGGCAGAGATGGCAGAACAACCCTGAACCCATAACCACACGCGCGCGACGCATGATCCAGCGAACGCGGAGCCACCGCGCCACTCAGCAAAAAGAGAGGGGGGCGTGGCAGTCGCACCGTACTCTTCAATACATGTACTAACACAGGTCGGGGCGAAAATACGAACTTGTAGGAAGAGCCAACAGATGGCGTGGCCAAGTCCGGGAGCGCCAGCTTTGCGCTCAGGCGCAAAATTTTGAACGCGCGATAGAGAACGTGCCGGTATGTCAGTGACACTGTGGGGGGGAAGCACGATGACGTACCGGTACGTCCGTGACAGCGAAAGGGTTAAAAGAACTGTCCATGTTGCTTCAGTAAAAGGGATAATCAAAAGCAGTTAACTGTTTGCTTTTTCACATCGTGCATGGAGTGAGCCACAAAAAACCCAGAACCATTAGAAATGTCAGTTCTGGGAAAAAGTTGAGGCATATACATTGCACACACATTCTAGTCAGCATGGAGGTTTATGCTGACATACTGCCACTGATGCGTGCTACTATTGGAAAATACATCAAGTGCGGGACGTTCACAAATTCAAGCAGCTCTATGAATTGCTGCACCAAGTGTGTATTTAGGAATCTCCTGTATGCACAGAAGAATTCTATATCTCAGCTGATAATGTGCATTTTTTTACTCTGCCTCCACTCTTCTCTTTATGCCATTCAGAGACTTACCATACAGGCATGCTACGACTATGATCAACTTGCACACAAGATTGTCAAAAAAAAAAGCATTGCATAGCTACTGTGGAATTGCACCTACTTAAGTGCATCTGTGTTTGCAGTGCAATGTATTATGGCACCACATAGGAGATAGTCTCTAAAATACATTTTAAAAACTGGCAGGTGTTTGTGGCTTACCATATATACATATATATGAGCATCAAATGCATGCTACTTGCCTAGCAGTAGTTACCTAAATTGCAATTCCTATGGCTGTATATCATAACTGGTTTTCCGAGCACTGCAAGATCTTAATTTCTTTTTGTACTTTGTTGCAGTGATATTAACTTTACTGAAAGTGTACAGTAATGAGTCCAGTAGTTAGGCCTATGAACCTATAAATGCCATAAAAGCTTGTCAAAAAATTACCTTTCTCATGTCTCGCCTTACTGAGCTTGTTTGTTGTGCTGTATAGTGTTGCGTGGCTGCAAGCTTTCTCTTCTGCATCTAATTTCTTTTTTCATAGACCTCAGTGCCTCAGATAGAAGCTGTTTTGTTTGTGCCAAGCACAGTCTGTGCACTTTTTAACAAGGCCATCTATGATTTAGATCATGGATGCATGATTGAGCTCATTTCTAAATGTTAAAAAAGAGAATGCAGGTAGTCAGTATTTTAAGTCAGACACAGTATCTACTCATTGTGCATGTTCTTCACTGCTTAAGCATATTGTAGAATTTAAGATCTTCCTTGCAAAGCATGTGCCATCCTCGTCATATATAATTGGTTCTCATTTCAAAGTTGCCTGTTTTGTTCCATTTCCTCAACACACAGCTTCATTCGAATCCTCCTTTGCACATGCATGTTGCCAAGGGTGCTGGCAGAAAACCAATTGTAAAGTATGCTTCTCTGTGACATTTGCACACCACAGGAAATGTGTTTTCCGCACAGATATAAACATGTGTAGCTTTCGTCATAAGTAGGTTTTAGTTTTGTGCTCCTGATAGTGAACCAGTGAAGCATGAGCACTTGAAGTGTCTTAAAGTTCTCAACACTGATTTCAACCTAGCTTTCTTAGAGCAATAGGCAGTGCTTTATTTTCTCTGTTAGTGCTGCCAAGGAAAAGAGCCCGTTAGTGTAAATATATTTATGAATAGGCTTTTCTAAGCGTTAGGTTTGCCTTGTGCAAGTTTGTATATGTTCGATGTATGCTTGAACCTGTGTGTTCAGTGAGCAGTGTTGTGGCAGGCTGCATGTCATTGCAGAATTTATTTCACACAGTTAGCCATGCACTGTAGCTGCCACATACATAGTCCTTGTGCTTGGCTGTTTGCTTATAGGTCCTGTTTTGTCATGGACGAACTCCTAGTACTATTTCGTAATTGACAAACAGCTATATTCAGGCAATCTTCATTGACTGATTGGTAATAACTTCATCTTTTGAAACGTCTTGTATCTGTCTAAGCTTCTGGAGGTGCCAATTATTAATAGCTTTATATGCTAACCTTTTACACTGCAACAGAAGCAAGCTGAACAACTAAACTTGCATTCCTGTGTTACACGCCAGCTTTGTTTGACCGCTGAAGTGAAATCTTGGCAGCTGTATGTTCAGCATGCCTTCCATACATATGCAAGTGTGTTTTTTGACGTTGCGCGAGTTGCCCTTCTGAGAAACCATGAAAACCATGTGGGTTCAAATGCAGAACATGCTTTCAACCTGGCTATGCATGATTGCTAATCATGCGGAAAATATTTTGGCTTGCTGATGCTTTCTCATCTGGCTTTTAAGAATCTCAGTGGTCCGTTTTTTCCCCATCTCACTTTGCACCTAAAAATAATATTCCCCTGGTTCTATTCTGCAAGTTTAAGTGCGGCGCTACAATGGAGATATTTCATTGAAATTACTAACAGAAGCATCTGTCCCTATTTGGTATTGAAATGGTTTAGCTACCAGTGTTCTTCTGTTAAATTTTAAACTAATTTAACTTGTAACTAAAAACCTTGAGACAAGACAGGGTTTTTGTGTAATTCGCAAATGTACAAGTGTCTGGAATGATCTGAATGCTATTTTGCTGCTGTACGCAGAAACTCTGTAACAGTTCTACTTAGCATTGCATGCTGTCAATAAAATGTTTGATGAATGCATGTTTCTGTGTTATCAAAGCAAGTATCTATTCACACAACATCGTTAGTATTCATAGGCTAATTTTGTATGTACAGTGAAATCTTTTTCCGCCATTGGGAAAATGTTTTTAGAATTAATAGACAGTTTCAGAATAAACGGGGTGTCTACAGACTTGCATACGAACATGCTGCCAAGGGTTACAAAATTCACCTTATTTAAGTATGTGCAAGGGTCCCATTGCAGTCTTTGACTTTGGGACCCTCGTCTGCATATTGTCTCTTACCCATTTACTGTATTTAAAGAATAATAAACTGAAACTGAACATAATAAAAGTATCCGGCAAATAAAAATCGATCTAAAATAGCCTGAAAGTACATACGAGGAAGCTGTTGTATATACAGGGTGTCCCAGCTAATTAGCCAGAGTTTAAAAATATGTGAATACCATGTAGCTGGACAGAACCAGGGTAATGTTGTTTCTCGTTGCTTGGAGGTACTTAGATTTTTTAATTCTACGTAATTACATAATTAGTCGTAATTGATTAACTTATCAGATATTATGATTAGATGAAAAGTGTCAATGAGAAAATTGTAGAGCAACATGAAGAACTCCTGATACAGCTTTCTGTTGCTCAATACGTGCTACATAAAAGTGTTTGCCGAGCGTGAAAGAAGCTCGCGAATACATTCAAAGTGCCTCGAGCGGCCAGTCGCGTAACAATTTAGCGTGCATTTGCAGACTTCTTTCGCACTCAGAAAAACACTTTTGTAGCACGTATTGAGCAACAGAAAGCTGTATTGGGAGTTTTTCATGTCGCTCTACAATTTGATCATTGACACTTGTCATCTAATTATGATATTTGAGAAGTTGATTAGTTAATGAAGACTAATTATCTGATTAGGCATAATGAAAAACGTAATTTGAGTATCTCTAAGCGATGGCAAACAGCATTACTTTGGTTCTGTTCAGATATATGGCATTCGCATATTTTAAACTCTGGTTAAAGTTAGCTGTGACACTCTGCAAATGTAGACAAATACAGGATGCATTTCCACACAAGTGGCAGGAAAATAGTACGATGGCATGAAATGTAACACGAACAAGTACACCATACACACTTTGCATACTGAATTTACTGCAGTGTACTCTCTTCAAGTGGAACCTCAGGGGACCAGGGAAATTGGTTCCATTTATAATTATGATGTCAAACACCGTGAATGAATGATTTATAAATGATTATATGTCAAACACCGTGACAGGTTGGTTCACTGTGGAAAGGGTGTAGTGTATCGCATTTTCCTGTCCTGCAGGAAATAGTACATCAGCCAAACAGGACGGTGTTTGAATAACCGATTAATGGACCACAGGGCTTCCTTGAAGGGGCTGCCGTCGTCTAATCTGTGCCTACATTGCAAAGAATGTAAGTGCAAACCGTTGCTTAAAGAAACCAAGGTGTTGTCAAGACACAAACATAGGATAGCGAGGGCGATTCTTTATTCAGAAGTCCGGTGACGTGCGTAGCGAGGCCATCAGTGAGTCTGCACAAACTAGAAATTGATTATTTATCTGCTAATCTTTAAGGTACTACACATGTTTATGCCAGCGTATATATTTTGTGTTTTTCAAAGTGAACCCTTGTTGCAAGTCTGCGCTTGTCCGTGTTTTCTATCTTGTCTCTGTTCATTCGCGCCATTCTTCTTTGAGTATGGATTACCAACATGCCCAACAGTTAGTGCTTGTAAATCACTGGAAGCAGCACCTACCAAATACCAAAGCCCTCGCTGAAGTTTCTGTAGATAAGTTTTTCCTTGTACTTCTAACCAAATATGCCTAAATGCCTGTTGCCTTCCACCGCTGATGATAGCTATTAAGTTCCGCAGTTGAAGAATAAAATGCACTCACCTCTACCACCCTCCTTCATCGTTCCACTTGCAGCATAACCATCAATGTGTGGTATAGTACATAATGAAAAGTGGTGCATAATCTACCATATCGTAACACAAAGCTGCATTGTTGTCATGGCCAAGTCCTGAATGTGGCGGCCTCAACTTCGAGGCACTGGCTTTGCAGTCCAGTCACCACCACATATAACTGTTCCTTTAATCCTCTTTGTCTTTTTTATGGATTACCCACGGCAGATAGCAAACATCCATGAAAATGATACATCTTCGGGTAGTTGATTAACAAAGCTTTGCTAGTTAACTAATGCACCATACAGCCACATTGCAACTGCTGAAAGGAAGCCTGGTGATGACGAAATCTTATGCCGTTAGCACATATGTGAAGACTAGCTCATGATATGTCTTCAAAATCTGACAAAAGATACATTAGAGCTCCAGCTAGTTTCTTCCTGCGAGTGAGGCTTTGGGAAAGCTATTAACTGGAATGGCACTATTTCATGGCACATTCCAAAATTTATAGGAAAACTGGTGCTAATCTTGGAATTTTTACTAATTGGATATGGTTACCAGCCCTCGTTTTCAAATTCCAACAGGTCTTTTTTCTAAATTGCAAGTGCAATTTGCCACATAGCACACCTTCCCTATAAACAGCGACACCGTTCACCATTCAAGTGAAAATGATGCTCAAGCTGGGCATGCTGTACTATCTTTAGTGGGCATAATAGCTAGCTCAGTTGTGGCTCGAGGCTTCATAATGGGAGCCACAACTACAAACCTATTTCAGTCAGTCAGCGGTCGGTCAGTTTTTATTTGCAGGAAAATCACATCATCCTGCAGGTGGCAGAGACTAAAAGCATGGTTGTCTGGCGAGGTCTCTGCCACGTTGTAAAATGTATTAACTGAGCACATCGATTAACATAATTAGGCAAAGAGTCTAATTTGCGCTAAAGTGAATGGTCAGAACTTTATAAGGTTAATTTTTAACTACATTATTATTTGTTGTGCCAACATGCCTGCCTCTTCCAAAATGATATGAAGCTGAATTGCCCATGTGCCCGAGGCGAGTATAAAAAGAAAGTGTTCAATATGTGTGCATGGTAGGTAATATTTTCATGTAATCCATGTCCACATTTCCCACATAGATGTCTAAAATCATCTAATACTCATCAACACACTTTGCAGCCTTATAATGCCATGGCCTTATTGAGCCCTCCTTTATACAACCATGGCCTTCGGGATGCCCAGCACCACCTGGTTTCGCTTTAGCCGTCCCATTTGCTGTGCTTTCAAGCAAAAAAGTGTAATGCTGCTCATGCCCGGCTACCCCGAGAAGGCGCTGATTAGCCGAGGGGTACGGCACCAGCGGAGACAGTGTGAGATCTCAGCTTGCACATTGGCTCTTTTTTCGCATATTGCGGAGCATTTTCACAGTCAAGGTGAAGAAGCAGCACCCAGGTCCTTCACACACACCCACACAAGAGCGTTACGTACCCGCCTGTAGCTACAGTCCGGAGCCGTCGCATTGCCTGCTACGCTCAGACTTGCGTATGACCACTACTTCACCCCCCTCCCTGCCCCGTGCTTCCAAGTGTGTGTTCACTCTTCGTGCCTCTGCGGTATGACGGAGAGAGCTTAAAAGGGAAACTGGGGAAGCTTTGCGTGCGAGTGCAAAGCATTGTGTGCTATGCGAGCATAGCTCTCGCTTTCTCCTTCACTGCCGGTATCTCCAGATGCGGTGGCACCAGCGACATCGCAAGAAGTAAGCATGATCGATGCCAAGTGCCAGTTGGTCGGCTCAGTTAGCGTGCTTTTCAGCATGTGCTTGACCTTCTTTCTTTGTAAACTTCATATGCTGCTTAAACCGAGTGTTTGCACTGTTTCCTTTATCAAATGTGGCGCTGCCTTTCAGTGCAACTGAGAGGAAGTCTCGATGTCACCACTTGGAGTGTCAATATAATTGCTATTGCAATAGAAAATTTTGGGTGTACGGGCCAAGAACAACATGATTATGAGGCATGCCGTAGTGGGGCACTCAGAATAGCTTAGGCCACCTGAGGTTTTCTAACATGCACCTAAATCTAAGTACATGGGCGATTGCAGCAGATTTCTGTGGGCAAGTCATACTATGTCTTGCTTCGCACCTTATCATGACAGCGAAATGCACAGACAAAAAAGCAAGCGCCGACACTAGCAGCCAAAACTGCTTGGAAACTGGCTGCTTTGGTAAGCCAGCTTTGAAACTGGCTCACTAAACGATAATCATATCTACATAGCCCGCAAATTTCAAAGTATTGTGCGTTTCCCGTACATGATGGTCTTTTGCATAGATGTTCCCATAGGCACCGACTATGGGGTGTACCGAGGCCGGAGCCCCCTCTGAAGTTTTCCAGGGAAAGAGCAGCGCTCTCCCCAGCAATGCCGGTGCCTATACCCCCCAAAAGTGTCCTTACCAGGGTTCTGTTACCCACATCATTTAAGGTTGGTTTTATTGTAGCTAAAAGCTTGCTGCATCATTGCTGGCACGGACATGCGTGGCTTTTAATTCATACTTTTGCTTTATTTCTGCAAATCATGACAATAGGAGGACAAGCGCATTAGAAGCACCAGCGGCAGCTACCTCATCCGTATTGTCACGTGGTGGTGACGTTAAGAACACAGTGGCAATACTGTGAAAGGCAAAACTAGATTTTATTGGGCGAACCTGTGCCCACAAAACAGGCTACACTTATAGCACAACGAAAGCGGCGAACACAGTCGGCGATCGTCGAAAATCTCATCAGCGGGTCAAGCGCGTCGGCTTTTATAGAGCAGTCATCGAATGTTCCAGACTAAACGTTGGGACCCGCATGCCTTCTACAAAGATCTACACCATTCGCGTCAAGCGATGAAATCAGATAACATAAGGTTCGGCGACAACAGACAACGGATAGAAGCATCGATAACTTTCCAGAAACGTCGGATACATGCAGGCACGTCCGTCGCTGTGCGATTACAGTTGTTAAGCGGCGAAACGTGGTCTCCCGATAACGATAAGTACACGTGTCAATACCCCCCTCTTAAAAAGCATCGAACAAACAAACGAAGTTAATAAACAAAAGCACTCGTAGCAAAGAAAAGAACAAAAATGACGAAGTGCGTCAGCGTCCGTAAAAGGGTTTAAGGCGCACCACGTGGACCACTTCAGATCGTGCGCGGCGCCGCTGTGAATGCGAAATGCCGTCTGGCACGACCTCATAGTCCAGTGCGCCAATACGTCGGATAACCTTGTAGGGTCCGAAATAGCGTCGGAGTAGTTTCTCACTGAGTCCTCGTCGGCGTATCGGTGTCCAGACCCAAACACGGTCGCCAGGCTGGTACTCGACGAAGCGTCGTCGGAGGTTGTAGTGTCGGCTGTCGGTCCTCTGCTGGCTCTTGATTCGCAGGCGGGCGAGCTGTCGGGCTTCTTCGGCGCGCTGGAGATACCTAGCGACGTCAACATTCTCTTCGTCAGTTACGTGCGGCAGCATGGCGTCAAGCGTCGTCGTCGGGTTCCTGCCGTAGACCAGCTTGAACGGCGTGATCTGTGTTGTTTCTTGCACCGCCGTGTTGTACGCGAAGGTTACGTACGGCAGGACCGCGTCCCACGTCTTGTGTTCGACGTCGACGTACATTGCTAGCATGTCGGCGAGGGTCTTGTTCAGGCGCTCCGTGAGACCATTCGTCTGCGGATGGTAGGCAGTTGTCCTCCTGTGGCTTGTCTGGCTGTACTGCAGAATGGCTTGGGTGAGCTCTGCTGTAAAAGCCGTTCCTCTGTCGGTGATGAGGACTTCTGGGGCACCATGTCGCAGCAGGATGTTTTCGACGAAAAATTTCGCCACTTCGGCTGCGCTGCCTTTTGGTAGAGCTTTAGTTTCAGCAAAGCGGGTGAGATAGTCCGTCGCCACGACGATCCACTTATTCTCGGATGTTGACATCGGAAACGGCCCCAACAAATCCATCCCAATCTGCTGGAATGGTCGGCGAGGAGGTTCGATCGGCTGTAGTAATCCTGCTGGCCTTGTCGGTGGTGTCTTGCGTCGTTGACAATCTCGGCATGTCTTGACGTAACGGGCGACGTCGGCGGTCAGACGCGGCTAGTAATACCTTTCCTGTATTCTCGACAGCGTCCGGGAGAATCCGAGGTGCCCAGCGGTTGGATCGTCGTGTAGGGCGTGCAGTATCTCTGGACGCAGCGCTGACGGTACAACAAGAAGGTAGCTGGCGCGGACTGGCGAGAAGTTCTTCTTCACGAGTAGGTTGTTTTGAAGCGTGAACGAAGATAATCCACGCTTAAATGCCCTAGGGACAACGTCGTTGTGCCCTTCCAAATACTCGACTAGGGCTTTTAGCTCCGGGTCCCCTCGTTGTTGTTCGGCGAAGTCTTCCGCGCTTATTATGCCAAGGAAGGCGTCGTCATCCTCGTCATCTTGCGGTGGTGGGTCAATGGGGGCGCGTGATAGGCAATCGGCATCTGAGTGTTTTCTTCCGGACTTGTATGTTACAGTGATGTCGTATTCTTGTAGTCTGAGGCTCCACCGCGCCAGCCGTCCTGAAGGGTCCTTTAAGTTAGCTAGCCAACACAACGCGTGATGGTCGCTGACCACTTTGAATGGCCTGCCATAGAGGTAAGGGCGAAATTTCGCCGTAGCCCAAACGATGGCGAGGCATTCCTTTTCGGTTGTCGAATAATTGCCTTCCGCTTTTGACAACGACCGGCTAGCGTAAGCTATCACGTGTTCATGTCCATCTTTTCTCTGGACTAGGACGGCACCGAGGCCTAGGCTACTGGCGTCAGTGTGTATTTCGGTATCGGCGTGCTCGTCGAAGTGCGCAAGTACGGGCGGCGACTGCATGCGTCGTTTGAGTTCTTGAAATGCGTCGGCCTGCGGCGTTTCCCACTTGAATTCGACGTCACATTTAGTTAGCTTTGTCAACGGCTCAGCGATGCGGGAAAAGTCCTTGACAAAGCGCCTATAGTAGGCACACATGCCAAGGAATCTGCGCACTGCCTTCTTGTCGGTTGGCTGCGGGAACTTTGCGATGGCAGCTGTCTTCTGTGGGTCGGGGCGTACTCCTGATTTGCTGATCACGTGGCCTAGGAACAAAAGTTCATCGTAAGCGAAACGGCACTTTTCCGGCTTCAGAGTGAGCCCTGATGATTTGATGGCTTCTAACACTGTCGCAAGCCGCCTAAGGTGATCGTCGAAATTTCCGGCGAAGACAACGACGTCATCCAGGTAAACAAGACACGTCTGCCACTTCAGTCCGGCTAACACCGTGTCCATGACGCGCTGAAACGTTGCAGGCGCCGAGCACAGTCCGAATGGCATGACCTTGAACTCGTAGAGGCCGTCTGGCGTGATGAAGGCAGTCTTTTCGCGATCTCTCTCGTCGACTTCTATTTGCCAGTAGCCAGACTTGAGGTCCATCGACGAGAAGTATTTAGCGTTGCAGAGCCGATCCAATGCGTCGTCTATCCGTGGAAGGGGGTACACATCCTTCTTCGTGATCTTGTTCAGTCGACGATAATCGACGCAGAAGCGTAGGGTTCCGTCCTTTTTCTTTACCAGGACTACAGGAGAGGCCCACGGGCTTTTCGACGGCTGGATGATGTCGTCGCGCAGCATTTCGTCGACTTGTTGCCTAATAGCTTCACGTTCTCGCGTCGAAACTCGGTAAGGGCTCTGGCGTAGTGGTCGAGCGCACTCTTCGGTTATTATGCGATGCTTTGCGACTGGTGTTTGTCGAATCCTCGATGACGTCGAAAAGCAGTCTTTGTATCGTCGAAGCAGACTTCTGAGCTGTTGCTGCTTAATCACGGGGAGACTTGGATTTATGTCGAAGTCTGGCTCGGGAACTACGGTCGTCGGGGTAGATGCAACAGAATCCGAGAGGACAAAGGCATCGCTGGTTTCCTGAATTTCCTCGATGTATGCGATCGTCGTGCCCTTGTTGATGTGCTTGAACTCCTGGCTGAAGTTTGTCAGCAACACTTTCGTGTTTCCTCCGTGCAGTCGAGCGATTCCTCTTGCGACGCAAATTTCACGGTCGAACAGCAAACGTTGGTCGCCTTCGATGACGCCTTCTACGTCAGCGGGTGTTTCAGTGCCGACGAAAATAATAATGCTGGAGCGCGGCGGGATGCTCACTTGATCTTCGAGCACACTCAAGGCGTGGTGACTACGAGGGCTCTCCGGCGGCATCGCTTTATCTTCCGACAGCGTTATTGACTTCGACTTCAGGTCGATGATTGCGCCGTGTTGGTCCAGGAAGTCCATACCGAGAATGACGTCTCGTGAACACTGTTGGAGGATAACGAAGGTGGCAGGATAAGTCCGGTCATGAATGGTTATTCTTGCCGTGCAGATTCCAGTCGGCATGATGAGGTGTCCTCCAGCGGTCCGAATTTGAGGGCCTTCCCATGCGGTCTTAACTTTCTTCAACTGGGCGGCGATGTGTCCACTCAATACGGAGTAATCAGCCCCTGTGTCCACTAAGGCGGTAACTGCGTGGCCGTCCAGAAGCACCTCGAGGTCGGTGGTTCTTTGTCTGGCGTTGCAGTTAGGTCTTGGCGTCGGATCACGGCTGCGTCGCGTTGACCTGTGGCTGGTATGTGACGTCGTCAGGTCGTCTTTCGTCGTCGCATTCTTTCTTTCCAGACTTCGTCGGGACGGCGGCGTGTCGTTATGTCGTCGAGGTAGTTTCTTCGGCGTCTTCGTCGGCGGCGGAGGGTCTTCGTCAGTTCGACGGACAGCAACCGCACCTCCATCGGTTGCTGCTTTTAGTTTTCCGGATATGGGCTCGCTGACCGGCCCCGGGCTGGGCCAGTGAATGGTCGGCGCTGCTGTGACAGGTAGCGGCCTGGTGATGGCGAACGCGACGGTCGTCGAGAGCTCCACTGAGTAGCCGCGAGGTAATCAGCGATATCGCGAGGGCGTTCACCTTGCTGCGGGCGCGGAGCGTTGACGGCGAAACCTCGCAGTCCCATCTCCCGGTATGGACATCGTCGGTAGACGTGACCCGCTTCTCCGCAGTGGTAGCACAGCGGGCGGTGGTCAGGAGCGCGCCATACGTCTGTCTTCCTCGGGTAGCTGCGCTGGGCGACGGGTGGGCGTGCTGGCGGCGGGGGTGGTCGACGGAATTGCGGCGTTACAGGGCCCTGTCGCGGTCGCGGAGGAGGACCTTGACGGCGTGCGACGGCGGCGTAGGTCATCGCTTCTGGCTGGGGATGCGGTAATTGAGGTTGCACCTCCGGAACCCCAAGCGACCGCTGAACCTCATCTTTGACGATGTCAGCGATCGAGGCCACTTGAGGCTGCGACGACGGGAAGATCTTCTGGAGCTCCTCTCGTACGACTGCCCTGATAGCCTCGCGCAGGTCGTCGGAGGCCAGCGATTGAACGCCGGCATAGTTTGTAGAGTTGGTGCGGCGGTCGAATTGCCGGTTTCGCATCTCGAGTGTCTTCTCGATGCTAGTGGCCTCGCGAAGAAACTCGTCGACGGTCTTCGGTGGGCTTCGTACCATCCCGGCGAAAAGTTCCTCCTTTACACCACGCATCAGTAGCCGGACTTTCTTTTCCTCGGACATTTCCGGGTCGGCGTGGCGGAATAGGCGGCTCATTTCTTCCGTAAAGATGGCAACGTTCTCGTTTGGTAGCTGCACTCGGGCGTCCAGCATAGCTTCAGCCCTTTCCTTGCGCACGACGCTTGTAAAGGTGCGCAGGAAGCCGCTACGGAACAGGTCCCATGTTGTCAAAGTCGATTCCCTGTTCTCAAACCAAGTTCTGGCGGCGTCTTCTAAGGCGAAGTAGACATGCCGCAGCTTGTCGTCGGAGTCCCAGTTGTTGAACGTCGCGATGCGTTCGTAGGTCTCCAGCCATGATTCCGGGTCTTCAGTCGCTGCTCCATGGAAGGTTGGTGGGTCCCGAGGTTGTTGTAGGATAACGGGGGACGTTGGGGCAGCCATTGGGGTTGTTTTGACCACGATCTTCTTTGTCGACTCAGGTAGAAGTCCGTGCTCTGGGGGCAGTCCTTGAAGTCTGCGGCTAGCACGCTGGTCTTGGGCGATGTTGGTTTGGTCCTCGGGCTTCGGGCTTGGATCGCGGCTTTGCGGGGGCGTTCGGTACATGAACGCACTAGCACCTCCACCAGATGTCACGTGGTGGTGACGTTAAGAACACAGTGGCAATACTGTGAAAGGCAAAACTAGATTTTATTGGGCGAACCTGTGCCCACAAAACAGGCTACACTTATAGCACAACGAAAGCGGCGAACACAGTCGGCGATCGTCGAAAATCTCATCAGCGGGTCAAGCGCGTCGGCTTTTATAGAGCAGTCATCGAATGTTCCAGACTAAACGTTGGGACCCGCATGCCTTCTACAAAGATCTACACCATTCGCGTCAAGCGATGAAATCAGATAACATAAGGTTCGGCGACAACAGAAACGGATAGAAGCATCGATAACTTTCCAGAAACGTCGGATACATGCAGGCACGTCCGTCGCTGTGCGATTACAGTTGTTAAGCGGCGAAACGTGGTCTCCCGATAACGATAAGTACACGTGTCAGTATTGTTTCACTTCACCATTATCTTTAATTTCCTCTGTGAACACCATGCACAGACACAATATAAATATATACACAGTACAAAGTTCATTATATTTTTTAAAGAGAAGGACGTAGCCAATTAAATATTATTTTTAATGGCACGGACAACCTATGCCTAGAGGATGAGTATGTTGTTGTATGTTCACCTCGCTTCAAATTGCGTTGTGTGCTTTTTTGACCAGAAAAAAAAAAAAAAAACCTGCAGACTTCAGAGACCCCTTTGGCCAAGTCTTTTTATGTACAACATGTGCAGTGCGTGTTAATTATATGTGTCCCAGTATTGTTTCTCTTTACACCAGGCAACGCTAAAGACTCATAAAAATAACTCTTCTAACAATTTACAACATTTATTAGGGATTGAATTAAACATCACCACTTGCATGCAGAGGTCAGAAATATGTCTAACTCATTCAGCAACCGAAATGAGGCCAAGCTGAAGTCACTCGAAATCATAATCAATAGTAGTCATGCATGGCAGCGCTTATACTCGGATTCGCAGTAAAAAAGAAAGAAGGCTGCAGTTTTTCAGAAAGGCGAAGTAGTATTAGTCATGGTGAAGTATAAGACAATTACACAAAGGAAGATTCGTACAGTATAAATGTGTGTAACGGACGCACCCGTGTAAAGGCCACAGCCCCAGCTTAACAGCCAATATTTTTTTTAAATCCAACCAAGAAGCAATCGTGTTTGCGCTCAACAGAGAATTTTCGCGTGTCACTAAGAGGTGGCGATGGCAGAAGTTTACGGCGGATTTCATACTCGTTGGCAAAATTAGATTAAGTGACCTGCTCCCATGTAAGGTTTGCCAAAATCACAAGAAAATAGTGCGGCCCTTACATGAGTCTATATGTTAGTTATATCGACCGCATAAATTTTAGCAACCACTTACTAAGTCAAATAACAAGCATAGTGTAATGCACGGACTATGTAAACCTGTAAATATCTTACTGGAAGACCACAAGCGCTCACTGTCGCAACGCTGGCATAATGAAGAACGTCAGCAGTGGGGGCGAACGGTTCCTACAGCTGCGAGATTCACCGCAACTCCGAAAATTAGATTCGTCATCGTCATCTGCTTATTCTTATGTCCAGTACAGGACAGTCTCTGTCAGCGATATCTCTACTACTGTTAGACTACGCGATCTGCAACGCTAGGGGCACGGAAAAACGGCCCAGGAAGGAAGACAGCCTGCATGAAGTTAGGAGCGATCCCTGCTTACCCTTTATCATTGCAAACACCGATTACCAACAATTAGATATGGCACGCAAGCCACGTAAGCATCAGCCACACACAGTAATTCACAGCTACGGCATGGCGACTTAACACACATATCTCCCTAACGTGTTTAATGGAATCCGCTTGTTGCATGGCTTATCTGAGAGACGTCAGTCTCTTGCTGCAGCGAGGGGACTCGGGCTGTGAAATCGAACTGTCTCCGACTACAAGGTCTTGTAAATACTCATATAAGGTCGTCACTTCAGTGAACGATTCTTCACACACACACACACACACACACTGACGATGAGCCAAATACTCACGAATGTCCCGGCTGCCGAATGCTGCGCGGTCCCGACAGCATGTCACATATATATTTTTGGGGTTGTCTACAAGTCTATACAATTGTCTACGAGCCGTACAAGTCGGCGCAGCCACGATCAAGGAATATATGCGAAAGCCGTGTACCACCTATTCCCCCTTTCCCTCACCCCCAGTGTAGGGTAGGGTAGGGTAGGGCTCGTCTGGTTCATCTCCCTGCCTCCAATCTTTGCTCACTCCACGCACGCACGCACACACACACCGACAGACAGACAGACAGACAGTCATATCATAAGAAGCCAACAAACACTGACACCAAGGACAACACAGGGGAAATTACTTGTGCTTAATAAATGAAATAAAGAAATGATAAATTAATGGAAATGAAAGTGGATGAAACAACTAATAAAAATCGGGCCCCTCGGTTAGGTTTATATGGTCGAACCCGACTATATCGAACCCGTTTACATCGAATTATTCCATATATCGAACAATTTCTGGTCACGGTATAGTTACAATGAGTATATATAGCAAAAATTACGCTTACATCGAACAAATATTGCAGTGACTCCCGATATATCGAACGTCAAGCGGCGGAAAAGTGCCCCCAGAAGTTGGCTTTCCCTCGCGGTGGCGGGGAAACCCGGTGGCGCGGCTCCATCCAACCGCTCTCCCTACCGTGACCGCGCTGCCTCGGGCTGTTCGGGCGAGCCGTCGACACTCCCCCTGTCGCGCATAGTGAAGTCTATAGACCTCAGACTCTGCCCAGGCGGCGCTGCGGAAAAACCCGTCATCAGCGCCCCCATCGCAGCCTTGGCGCTAACTGAGTAGTGCAAGGAGAGCTGTCCGCAAGCGAAGGTGCATAGGCCACAATAGACCCTTCTCTTTCGTTTGTGTTGAGGCACGGTTTCCTAAAACTCAAGGACCTGGAAAGCTTCTGCCCATCCAGGCTTCGGAAAGGAAGCGCAGCAGGACGAAGTACGTGTACAATATAAAATAAAGTCTCAAGTGTCATTTCGGCGTGCTGCAACTCGCAAGTACAGAGAGCATCAGGTTTGTCTATAGGCATATCAGCATAAAAATTTAAGCATTTCAAATTGGTTCATATTGAATATGTCCTGAACACAAGACTTAAGTGTCTCCTATATTTTTATGTATTTTATCGTAATGTTTTATGTCGCAATTATTTACAGAGAGTGAATTCCTTTCATAGCCTTTTCCAGGGCAGCAAACAAAGTTTTCCAAGGCAGCAAACAGCGTGCCATCATAACGAAAGTAAGCTTCCTACAGTGCCTACGCGCTGCATCTTTCTTTCTCGCAGGAGCTACAGCATCGCTCAGTACCTTAATTTGAACTTTTCGCAGACGCTTCGAGCAACAAGCGCGCACAAATGAATGTAAATAAACGCGACATTTTTTTCTTTCCACTCGTGCGTTACTTCGCAATTACTCATCCAGTGCTCCTACAGCAACTTTATTGCTCACATTTGAAAAACGCAGTCGAGCAGGCTCAGCACATCGCGAAGCGTGCTTGTTGTATCGGCGCAGGACATACAATATACGGAAAGTAGAAATGATCTCGCGATACAATGATGCTCTAGAACAGGATTTTGAATTCATAAACGAACCAAAATGTTTTGTTAAGCTGACCTGCCAAATCTCTCCGTTCCACTTGTTGAGTCAAGCGGAGGCGGACGTTTGTTTAAAGGTGGAGATATCGATGTCACATAAGCAGGATGGTTCGCAACGTTGTTTTTTCTGTTACCAACGAATTCGCGGCTGCAGATTCTTGAGTTTTCGCTTGGTTACCACGGTCCTCCGTCAGGGCTACGCAACACAATTACAGAAGAACAATATTGTCGCACTTTCTCATGCGAGCCGCTGTGTTGTGGGGAATGCAAGTAATACGATTACCGAACAGGTTGAACAGCCCGTATCCAGCGCTCTCTCCTTTCCCCTTCATACGATCGCGATGCAAATCGGTGAAACTGAACGTTGTTTTTCCGCCCTTCACGTTCACGGCAATTTACAACACAACAGTAGCGTCTATTGAAGCGTTTTTTCGTAGCGCGGCGAGCTATTGCGGTTGCCGTCATTTCCACCATCAGTCTGAAGAGCGAGCCAGCAAGCGCTTTATGGCAGTTCAGCGGCGCGTCCGACTAGCGTAGAAATTCATAGCTCTCTGTCTGGCGTGCGTCTATTTGTGGTACAAAAATCCCTCACGTGACCTGATCCTAGGTGCCTAGGGACAGCATCGTTTAGGGATTTTTGAGAAGGCGCGATGCTGGCGCTGAGCGACACCGTGGCGTGTTCGTCCTCTGCGTGATCGTTCTCTGGACCGCGCGTTGTTCAACATTGCTCATGTAATCGTGCGTGCGTTGCTTGTTGTGTTGGTTGCAGGTTCTGTGTTACTTGGCGGAAAGCCGTGAGTAGTGGCGGTGCGGCAATGCGGCTTTGGCCTCGATGAGCTCTGGCACTACAGAATCTGCGTTGTGTGACCCGTGCTGTCTTGAGAACCCGGCGGTGGTGACAATTGAAATATCGAAGTGGCCTATCGCCTCGGCAGCGAAGTTCTGCGAACCGCGATGTGGCGTCGCCGTGTCCGACTTTGCTTAACGGACATCGAGTCATTTAAATGCAACTGCGTCGACCGCCCACTGTTCAGCGCTGAATGTGCGTTTCGTGTACTGTGCTTGAAACGAGTGATGCAGCCATGCAGTGGGGGTGGCGGAGGAGCAGAGTGGCTCCGTTTGGGTGTCCACAGACATGTGCTCCCGTCTTGGTCTCATTAGCGGCTGTCGCGGGACTGTGGTGTGCTAGCTCCTTGCCTAATATGAAGTTTACGACGCTAACACACAGCATGTTCACGTTTGTCCGCGCTATATGTCATTTGCATGACGGCCGAGTTGAAAACGAGACATATAGTGTTCTTCGCGTTTGTGTGTTGTAAATTACTTTCTATTGTGGAAGTTCTGGGAGTCTTATTACGCAAGGAGTGCGAACGTAAACATAAACACATATGTGTGTAAAATTTTGAATTACCCATAATACCCTTTACGACTGATAAGTGGGCTACACGGCCTGTGTGAATCAGCTACCGTATGTTGCGATGCTCTTCCGTGTGGTAGACTGATGCATGGTGCGCGTTTATTTCTGTATTGTTGTAAAAACCATTTCTTTATTCACTCAATACAAATGTACGGCTTCTTCGCCGCAGTACGTTTTAGTTACGCGGTGAAGCATACTAAAAGTGGGAGGGGGCCACTATCAGCCAGAATTAGTATGTCCTCTTAGTTGACCTGAGAGGCGGCGGGTGCGCGAGTGTATAATTTAAGAACTCTTATTATGTCCAGTGACAGTGGCCCCTTTTCACTTTTAGTGTGCTTCACCGCAGTACATTGTTTAGGCTTCACCGCGAAATAATAGTGAATTGCGAGAAAGATAATCGTAAAAAGCCTAATTATGCAACGTTTCTTTTGTAGCTTGCTACAAGTGCATCTGTGCTCGTGGTAAGCTTCATTGACAATTCTTTGTGCATTACAAATTAATATTGCAATGAAGCTTACTAAAGCACATTCGCCATTATGGTAGGTGTTATTCACTTTCA
The DNA here is from genome assembly GCF_023375885.2 of Dermacentor andersoni. Classification (NCBI taxonomy): domain Eukaryota; kingdom Metazoa; phylum Arthropoda; class Arachnida; order Ixodida; family Ixodidae; genus Dermacentor; species Dermacentor andersoni. The sequence continues at coordinate 7,741,884 of NC_092816.1, read as the reverse complement.
ATGCAGGAGCACAATGCAGATTCTTGCCCCTGCTTTTGGCTGGACTGCACATGCTTTTTGAGAATTGATTCATTGTTCATAAGTGCACTGGTACTTTACTCTAAACTGGAGGGCTCAAGTTAATATGGAAGCACAATTTTTATTAAAGGGACAAGATGTTGCCGAGATCGTTGCAGCACAGCTTTTTTTTTTCTTCCAGGCACCTTTTCTACTTGAAGCTTCCATTGCAGTGTTTCGAACCTCATTGAACCAGCACATAGCGTATATAAATATTGGACACCGATTGGGAACATCACCTAAGTTCATGCCTATATATAGTAAAAAGATGTAGCACGACCAGACAAAATAAAAGTAGGGGGTGGGCTGTAGCAATACTAAGTGTTAAATGGTGCTTTATCCTTTCCCTTGAGTTTTCTCTTTTTGTGCTTTTTATGCATCCTCCGCAGTAACCATGCGAGTGCTGAGCTTGAGCTTGTTGGTTTCAAGTCTCATGGTTGTTACTAACAGAACAGTGTGATAAACGAACAAGGGCTTGGAGGCATCCATTCACCTTGCTTGCCTCATGGTGCTGCTTCATAAGCACCGTGAGCATCCAGGCCAACTAGGAAGGGAGGTTTGTTGCAATTGCTTCCGAACTTCATTGCCACCAAACCAACAGGGCTCTCAATGACAGCTTTTGGACAGTAGAATGCTTGCACCCAGCAAAGTCTTAAAAAGGAAGCATTCAGGATGTGCAAAATAGGCTTTTGAAGCTGGCAGCATTACTGAAGGGGCTTTGCCCATCTGCCCTCTTTATGGATACACAAAGATGATTTCCTCTTTAAGAGGGATTGTTTCAGAGGTCGTTACATGGCAACAGTGTTGGGTGTTTAGTAGCTTGTCTTTGCCCACTGTTAATAACCTGTTCCTTCTCCAGTGCCCCTGTGAAGTGCCTACTTTTTGGACACAATGTGCTCTCCATGCATGCATGCATTTTTAGCTTGTAAAGACGTCTATTACCCCTTGCCTCAAGCTGGTCCTTGCCGATATCACCCATGAAGGCATTCGGGAGTATGGCAATGTACGCTTACTGTCGATACCAGTGAAACTAAATTAATGGAGCTTCTGTTCTTTTTTTGTCCACTCCATCCTTGTTAGTTACAATGAGCAATGTCCGAACAGAAGGCATATGTAGTTGGTTGTGCATAGCCTGCGCAATAAGACTTGTTGGCATGTTATGACCTTAGCACAGTGTTTATATGTAAAAACCTTCTGATGTGTTGATGACTTCCTTCTCTTTATCATACTTTGTCTGGTGGAGCCAGCAAGTGGGTCAACCAGATGTTCAACAGGCTTCCCACTGGTTTTCCCAGAGTCTCCTTACCAGGGTGCTGCTCATAGATATCTGTTTTCTTGACCTTGCACTGCACTTCAACCATGGCCACACCTGCTAAACCTATAGCATGCGATCAAAAAAGTGCTATATATCATATTGCTCCAAACTCGTAACATGTGCTACAAGGCCTTGAGGAACGCCCTCATTTATTTACGCCCTCATCATACTGTATGAAGCTTCACATGATAAGTGCAACAATTAACATCTGCTGGTTTTTCAGTGTTCCTGTCCAACTTGCTGAAAGCTATCCTGAGTGTTTCAAAAGCAAACCACCGCTGCTGGACAAGAAGTGCTTAAAACAAGGGTCGCTATAACCACATATGTCACACGAAATGAAGGCGACTGAGTATACAGGCGGTTTACTTCATATCCGACAAGCTTGGTTCTCCCTTTGCTAGTGAGTGAACTCAACTTGCCCCGAATACATGGCCTGTGACAAACTATGTGCCAGATGCTGTGTCCCCTGCAAAGCTGAAGATGTGTATGAGATCCTGACACCCTGCAGCGGCTTCTACACTGGGCAAACAGGCTACTATAAAAACGACTGCCTTTACTAATATGCTAATAACATGAAAACGGGCAGAAATTTGGCTATTCATTGGACCCAACTGCAGGTGCAAGCCACCCTTCCACCAGATGTGTGTTGTTCACAGAAACTGGAGCTATACAGATGCAGATAAAAACGATGTTTGAAAGTAGTAGAGCTGCACTATATTCTGCACAAGCAGTGCTATCTGCAGCGCTGGTACCTTATAGCCACAATTCATGGCTGCACCACCATGCAAAAGCACTATTCTTGAATGATTAACTTCTATTATATTTATGGTGGCCATATATTGCAATTCCATATCATCCACATTGTGTGCAATATGGTTAAATGTCAATTATGATAGCCATTCCTGATCTGAAATGCAACAAAAGAGCAAATATAAGCAACAAATTACAATTTAAAGAGACAAAACGCAACCAGTGCACAGGATAAGTGACAGACTTCCTTTTATTGAAAAAGAAACGTGACATGTGTCATGCCACCACCAGTGGGTAGCAATCTTTCAAGCTTGGGTGACAGAGGCAAAACTTAGCAAAATGCTACAATCACGCTGTAAAACGGCCTTGGACACAAAAAACCGACATCATATTGTACAGAATGAAAGGGCAAGACTTCATCTAAGAACAGTCTATGGCACCACATACTTGAAATGGTGTAAAAAATGTTGACATGCCCTACCCATAAAGAAAAAGCAACAAACACGCCTTAAAATGCAATGTGCAGAGTCTGAAACCAAGAAAAAACAACCTGAAAAAGGTTTCGCTAAGTCTTTCAATGATTAAAATTGTATATGTATCATCACTTCTTAATGAACCTGCACAGCTGAAAAGGAAGGAAGGAAAGCTCAATAGCAGGGCTGCAGAAAATGTCACCGAATAAATATACTTTGCTTACCAACGATACCTGTGGTTTAGTTGTGGTCTGTGTATAAACTAATTGTGTATAAACTATTCTTGTTTAGAATGGCTGAGCAGATAGGGAAAAAATGACCATAAGAGCACCAGGTGTATGCATAGTCTACGCATAAAAAGCCACTGCTTTCTTACTTTTTTTTCTCTGTATTACTATTCATGGGAGTATTTAGGTGCCTTATTAGCACTGCTAACATCCCACTGCAAAACACAAAATTGGGCAAGTTGTGGCATAAAGAAAATTGCAGTTTCACTCATAATGTGAAACAATGATGCAGTAGCTGGTGAAATATGCACAGGAAGCTTACTTCATGCAGTGTTTGCTGAAGTGAACACTTGCCAATGCAAGTCGGTAATCTCCTTAAAAAAGTAAAATAAGTAAGAGTCCTATTTATTTGTGGGAGTTGTGCCTCAGTGTTGAAGTGGAAAGACTCGGCTTTTCTTCCTCCTCTTTCATATCCGGACTTAGCCACTGATCTACACCAAAACAACCCTTCAGCTTCTTACTGCTGAATTCGTTTTGGTTTTCTCAAATCTATATTTGGGCTACGCATTGCTATGTCTCGCGCTTTGCTTGAGGAAAACAAGACACCAACAGCTCCATCCAGTAAATCTGAGAAGCCAAGCACTAGAAGAAGATTAATGAAGCAGATGCACCCAATCATTGTCATCACATGCAAGAAGAAAACTTAACATAGGACTGCCTTCACAAGAGGGAAGGTGATGTGCAAGAACTTGAAGGTGTGGATGCCAGCTCTATATACAGTATGCAGACATTGAGCAGGTGTTAGCCAATCTAGGCACCTGTTGGCTAGATCACGCTCTCCGGGATCAGTATTCACCACGACTGTACCTTCAGCAGAGTGGCTGAAATGTAGAATTGTGGACTGCCACTCTTTTGATCGCATGTTTAAATCCTCGCAGCACAATGAGAACTTTATTTGCAATACTCTAGCAAGAAATTCGGGAATTCCAGTGACAACACCAGTAGACATCAGAACAACCAGGGGAGTTAGCCCATAGCAGCTATTGATGTAAAAAATAAGACTGGCATAAGCACAAGAATTGAGATGGGCATACTACATGCCTTTGTTCTGGTAGTGGTCCACTACTTTGGTGCTACAGTTAATGATCTCCACTGTCACTGGACATAATAAGAGTTCTTAAATTATACACTCGCGCACCCGCCGCCTCTCAGGTCAACTAAGAGGACATACTAATTCTGGCTGATAGTGGCCCCCTCCCACTTTTAGTATGCTTCACCGCGTAACTAAAACGTACTGCGGCGAAGAAGCCGTACATTTGTATTGAGTGAATAAAGAAATGGTTTTTACAACAATACAGAAATAAACGCGCACCATGCATCAGTCTACCACACGGAAGAGCGTCGCAACATACGGTAGCTGATTCACACAGGCCGTGTAGCCCACTTATCAGTCGTAAAGGGTATTATGGGTAATTCAAAATTTTACACACATATGTGTTTATGTTTACGTTCGCACTCCTTGCGTAATAAGACTCCCAGAACTTCCACAATAGAAAGTAATTTACAACACACAAACGCGAAGAACACCATACGTCTCGTTTTCAACTCGGCCGTCATGCAAATGACATATAGCGCGGACAAACGTGAACATGCTGTGTGTTAGCGTCGTAAACTTCATATTAGGCAAGGAGCTAGCACACCACAGTCCCGCGACAGCCGCTAATAAGACCAAGACGGGAGCACATGTCTGTGGGCACCCAAACGGAGCCACTCTGCTCCTCCGCCACCCCCACTGCATGGCTGCATCACTCGTTTCAAGCACAGTACACCAAACGCACATTCAGCGCTGAACAGTGGGCGGTCGACGCAGTTGCATTTACATGACTCGATGTCCGTTAAGCAAAGTCGGACACGGCGACGCCACATCGCGGTTCGCAGAACTTCGCTGCCGAGGCGCTAGGCCACTTCGATATTTCAATTGTCACCACCGCCGGGTTCTCAAGACAGCACGGGTCACACAACGCAGATTCTGTAGTGCCAGAGCTCATCGAGGCCAAAGCCGCATTGCCGCACCGCCACTACTCACGGCTTTCCGCCAAGTAACACAGAACCTGCAACCAACACAACAAGCAACGCACGCACGATTACATGAGCAATGTTGAACAACGCGCGGTCCAGAGAACGATCACGCAGAGGACGAACACGCCACGGTGTCGCTCAGCGCCAGCATCGCGCCTTCTCAAAAATCCCTAAACGATGCTGTCCCTAGGCACCTAGGATCAGGTCACGTGAGGGATTTTTGTACGACAAATAGACGCACGCCTCTGTCTGGGTGTTAAATGCGCAAAACACTCGCAATATGTACCAGAATCTAGTTAAATCGTCGTTTCGCAGTCGCTAGCTGCATAGGCAACTTAGCAAGGGAGTCGGGCTTCGCACTACTCAATTACTGCCTCTTCGCAACGGCAGGTGGCGCCACGCGTCTTGCAAAACTCCAGTCTGACGTCCATTATATCCTCCCTCCTTCTCTATCTTTCACTTCCCACTCCCTTTCCCCTGACGACGCTTCGCCGTGCTCCCTCACGGGTTGCAGAATCAAGCGTCCTTCCTTTCTTTAGATCACTATCTATCGACACTCCCCAGCAAAAAATGATCCTGGCCCGCCTACAGTGCTTGCTCAGACAGCCAATCAGAGGCTCTTGTGCGCTCTTCGTGCAAGATGGCGAAAGTGCGAGTTATCTGGCTGCTTCTCTGGTTTATCGTGTTTGCGCCTTGTGGGCCTTCTCCCGCAGTGTGGCCGTGAAGAAGCGGCAGAATTCGCCTTTCGTCGTGAAGATCGAAATCATAAATCGCGTCGAACGCGATATCCCCGCAGCGTGCAAGATTCCGAGGAGCACTCTCAGCACGATTAGGGCTAAAGTGGCCAGACTCGCAACCCGGTGCCCATGGCGCCCGACGCGTACGCACGGCCGTGTACGAGGCGTTCTTCATACGTGCCGGTTTCCGCGTGCTCGGTGATAACTGTAAATTCTGATGAATGCGACGAAGCCGTTGGCGGTGTTGCCGAAGTTTGGAGCGAGCTGTCAAAATTTCCGGGACATTCGAATCAACGGTGGACGAGTTTGTGAGTGCAGATGATGGTGTCGCGACGACGGTAGATCCCGAAACGAAGACTACATCGCCGACATCGTACCGAGCACAAATGAAAGTAGGCACGTTGAGGAAAGCAACTACGGTCCTTTGCCCACATCCTCCGAAGTGATTGGTGCACTCGCATTAGTCCGGTGCTTCTGCGCGAATGCGGAAGGTTGCGCCTTCAGCTGCTCGGACTCCTTAGACAACGTGGGGAAGTGCGTGCGTCGCAGGCAGCGAAATTGCCCAAGCAGAAGAAAATGCAGGACTAATTTATGCGAAACTAAGCTAGTTTCGTCAATAAAGTGATCTTATAAATGGGATGTGCTTTTATGACATCCAATTATTTAGCAAGCTTATATCGAATTATGCTCTATATCGAACTGATAGGCGTTTTCTTGCGAGTTCGATATAGCCGGGTTTGACTGTATATATATATAGGTGTGTTTCAACTAACTTGGGCCGAGTATTAAAAAAAAAGAAACATAGGCACCAAAAGTGTGTCGAATTGCCACAGTATCGTCCTGTGCCATGCGGAGCACGTCATGTTATTTTTTTCAATCCATCAAGGTGAGTAATGAACAAAGATTGCTTAATTAACCTTCCAAATACTACTCTGGCGAGACATCTTCAATACAAAAGTTGTAGCACTTGTTCAGAAACATCGGATTACTTCTTCTATGCTAAGATAACTGCCCTGTTTTAATTTTTTCCCAGCCTTTCCTTAATGTGTGCAAAATTTAGAAAATACCACGTTACACATGTAGCACCTATGCTTGTTTCTTAAGGTGAAAGCCTTTCTAGGCTCATGGTGAAGTTTGTGTCAGCAGACCTGGCCGCCATAGTGTCTACCAAAGTGTCATCACGCCATGTGAAGACAGAATAAAGAATGAAAAATTATTGATAGTGACAGTTAGTGAATGATAACGTTATAATAGAGATTGATAGAGGTTAATAATGACTACTAATGACTTGCAGTGACTACTAATGACTAGGAAATGAGCAATATGTCTAACGGTGGCTTGTAATGACCGCAATGGATTAGAAATGACTAGAAATATCTAGTAATGACGTAATGACTACGAAATTATCAATATGTCTAATGACAGCTTGTAATGACCACAATTGATTACAAATTATTAAAGTGCTTACTAGTGAGCAGTATTGACTATGAAATGACCAATATGTCTAATGACTTGTAATGACTAATAATGGCTGAAATTACTTGTAATGACTATTAATGACCACGAAATTGCTAATATGTCTAATGAAAACTTGTAATGGCTACAATTTAATAGAAATGACTAAAAATGCTTAGTAATGACTGATATGACCAACATGTCTAACGACGGCTTGTAATGACCACAATTGATTACAAACGACTAAAAATGCTTAGTAGTGAGCAGTAATGACTAAATGAAAAGAGAAAGAGGCACAAAGAAAGATGTGAATGATAAGAGGAGGAAGAGTAGGCTTTCGCCATTCACCTCTTAAATAGAAATCGTAATAGACTCTGTAATTTTTGAATACTTGGTCCAAGTTAACTGAAACACCATGTATATGGGAGGGGTTCGAAAAGCTGGTACAGCCCAGAAAAATGAAAACTTTCTGCCTATGGATATTCCCATTCTACACACCGACATAAATGTAGCAGGAGTATGTCTGCAGAAAAAAAAATTTAATGCATTTGAGAATAAATGGGCAGGAGCATGCACTTTGCCCTGCCATTTTTTAATCGGTAAAAGATCATATACCAGCAGAAAAGCATTCTTCTCTTGCCTAATCCAAGCCGCAGCAACAGTATCCAAGCGCCTGAAAGCCTCCCGGATGCAGGAATTGCCCTCGGCCACAGACCCGCCGTTGCTTAGTGGCTATGCACGAGGTCGCAGGATCGAATCCTGGCCACGGCGGCCACATTTTGAGGGGGCGAAATGTGAGAACACCTGTGTACTTAGATTTAGGTGCATGTTAAAGAAACCCAGGTGGTCTAAATTTCCAGAGTCCCCCATTACGGTGTCCCCCATAATCAGATTGTAGTTTTCACACATAAAGCCCCATAATTTAATTTTCTTAGCCCTTGATTGTGAACGCCACAGTCCAGAGCCGGCCACGCCACCTCAGAAAGTACGCTTTGTGCAAATGGGATGGCCAAAAGAAAGGAGGCCATGATACAACTCTCTCTTGCCTCCCAATGAAAAGTCCCATGTTTACACTCATGTAAGCCAATTAAAAAAAAACTTACAAATGCAGAGCTCACGAGTCTAAATCTAGTGATGCATCTAGAGTGTTTCAGAAGTATATTTTGCAATTGGTCCATGCCATCTTCGCAGACACTACGTTTAAGTAGCCAATTGTTTATATGTGCCAGCCAATCCCAAGTGGTCACACGAGCCATTTCAGGTGCCCCGAATGAAGGCACATTGTGCATGCAAGGAAGCAATAAGAAATCAAGTGTAGTCAGTGTGGACTACCAAGCATCAGACACAAGATGACCTTTTGATTTTCCATGCAATTACAAAAAATTTGGAGCTGATATCAGAGATATTTTCTCCCAAGCCTGCTTACATTTAAGCTTTTTACTTTTCTGCCTTCAGATTTGTGGGTATCTGGTTACTATTAGAGTAAACAGAGTATGTGTGCATTTTTATCCAACAGAAGTATAAAGTGTTACGAACACCATTTATTCATACAAAAATCTCGCCTTCAGGAATTCAAAACAAGACTGTAAAAGGTTTATAAAAAAAGCATATATGGTAAAAAATAACATATAGTGGTACATCCTGGTTGGCAATCTATAAAAGAACAAGGCACTCATGTAATACAATAGCCTGAGAGGTTTTCTTTCTTTTTTCTCTTGAAAGATGCACGTTGGTTGCAACAGTGACAAACTGGCACTCAGAAAGGGGCATGCAGCTCCCAATTTTGGCAGATGGAGCAATCCCTATAAACAGGCAGTAAATACAAAACGTTTCAGTGCATCAGCATGTATAGAAATGCAAGAGTGGCACATGACCACTGCCTAGACTTTGGTCTGGTGCTCTGTGCCATTTGTTGTTCCTTGCTGCATTTGTTCCTGCATTTTTTTCAGCATCTCCTGCATTCTCTTGAGCTCAGCTTCTTTCTCCTGTAGAATTCTGTCTTTCTCTGAAAGCTTCTCATCAGATGCAAGTCTGTTCAAAACAGAAAGAAAAGATTCCTGTGAGACTTCAGATGATGAAAGAGCAAGAAGCTGTTAAGTCTAAACTACATGTATGCTTGCCAGCACACTCCTAAGTATGCACAGATGGTGCGGGACACTGAAGTGCTGAAGCGCGGTGCAAGCACAGTTATCTTCTCCAGACAAACATCGGTGCTCTGGCTGCCTCACAAAAATACGCAACAATGTCTACCAAGGGGAAAATAGTGAAGCACGTGGGCACACACCACCATTTCTCGCAGTGCGGGAGCTTTCGCGCACAAGCAGTTTTGCCTTTACAGTTCCCACCCCTCTGATTACCATGTGTAATAAAGTATTTCCAATTTTGTAAGGCGATTTTCGATGTCCACGTAAGCTCATAGGTGGATAGCTCAAAATGTTTATTCTGCTGCTAATCACTCTGATCCAACTTGCAATTTTTCCAGATAAGGAAATTACAGATTTGGGTGTTAGTATACCACATATATCACTAATGCATCATTTCCATGGAATGCAAAACAGGAGATGAATGGCAGCTCCACTGGTGCTAGCATGGACTGCTGTGAACCACAAGTTTCTATATTTTTACTGTTAAGCATTCAAGAAAATGCAAAAATAAACAAGTTGTGGCACCTTTCCTCCAACGTAGTATGGCGATCAATGGCTTTATGCAACACTCAGCCTGGGATCCTTTCTCTACCATCCAGAACACCAGGAAGCAAATTTGAAACCATGCGACAAGCTCTGGTGTGGAGGGGATGCGCAGGAATCAACGCTCATATGCACTAATATAATGATAGTTTTTTTCGGGGGGAGAGGCATTCAGAAACAACAGTTCAAATCAAACACGGACCTCCGTGGATGCAAGTATCTCCTATTCTACCTCCATTTTTGCCGATGCTATCAAGCTAAGCCAACGTAATGAAGCCATTGTGTGGTTCAGTAACACCTATTGATAAATACCAATACGTACCACTTATATTTACATTACGTGCGCAGCACACAATAAAAGTAGTTGACGATCAGCGCTTTGTTGTTTGTGTTCTTGCTGGTCCCGTCCTTTGCACTGTATAGACTGGACCTGCTTTTTCACCCAACTCGTTCCAAGACTAAAATGATTATATTTAGTGGCAACCCAAGTTCTGCCAACAAAATTGATTTTTTTTTTTCTTTAAGGTACTCCAGGTATCTGCAGTCAGGTTTCAGAAGCTGACGGAGGTGCACCCTTGCCATTGTCTACTCCCAATTTCTTAGGATAATTGTTGTATAACAACTTCCATTCACTGGAAACTTACACCCAGCTGTTCACAGTTCTTATCACAAAAATAACTGCAGTGTTGCAATACTACACGAAGTGAGAAACAGCAGTCAATCGAGGGATGTCTCAAGCTTCAGCCAACATTTTGAGAAGGGAACTTGTCTTCATCAAGTTGAAGTAAGTTCTCTTATCTGACAAAACATTGGCTCTAGGCATCCCTTGTTGAACCAGTGTTGATCATGACAGCACAAGATATTGTAACATGCTGGCAACAGCAACAAGTGAAAAAATACATTTTAGAGTGATGCTCTAGATAAGCAGATTCAAAAATTTTTGTGTGCAGCTCCGCTTTATAAATTAATATGTTCAGTTCTTAAGCATGAAATGCTTTCTCCGACTGTTAGCCCTGTCTAGTGGAAAGTCGGAAGCAACTGAAATTTATAAACTATTCAATATCTTGATCAATACTGAACAGAAACTGCGTACACGCTACCTGAATTTTTGTGACCATGAATATTCCCACTCATACCTTTCACTTTCATTGACAAGCCAATTTGGTTATACTTTCGAGTGCCATTCAACAACAAAGCCAAAGTAAAAAAAAAATCTGTGACATGGCTCAAGCTATAAACTTTTGACCATTGACTTGCCACCTAGATAGCAGTACATTAGCATAGTTTTTAGAGCCAAGTCTTAAAGAAAGAAGAAGGTGTTTTTTTTTTTTTCTACGACGAAGATGAGCAGGAATGCAAGCTTGACTGATGACATGGGCTGCATGTCACAATATGGAAACTGAAATAAAAAGGTGTACCCTATGTGAAGTGAGAACAGAAAATCACTTTGACACCATATCCTGCCTCAGCAGAAATTCATCAGCTTATGAAAGGTTAAACACGGCACACAACATGATCCCCATTTGCGTTTTTACTTCGAAACGTCAACTGTTTCACAAGCTATGGAATATTTTTGTACACCGGTTTGCTTATGTGAATGGATGCTGGAGTGCAAGTTCCTTAGAGTGTTCACTTCCATTAGAAATTTCTACAATTCTGCTTACGAAATCAGAATCCAAGCTAAAGTATCATATCTGTTTAGGAGCTTACCCTCATATTCAGAAATGCGCCACTGCTAGACTTTGTCAAGTTCGGCTCAAGATAGCGCCTGATGTGAATGTCCCTAATATGCTCATGTTTCCTTGAGCACCTCAGGCGTTACCCTGAGCTGGACTTGACTAAAGGTGGCTTCAAGTTAAGGTGCGTTTCTGAATACAAGGGTTACAACCAGTAAACGGAGACAGTTGGCTAGAATAAATGGGGATACGCACACTGTGGGCTTCTTGGCTGTTGCTGGAGGAGCCTTACCAGCCAAACGTTCTGAGCGGTAGTTCTCATAGTGCAGTTCCTGTGTCACTTCCTGCAAGTCTTGCATGTGCGTTCTGTTAAGAGGAGGCACAGGTAGGTGAAAGCTTTAATCCATCAACAAGTGCCAGTTTGCAAAGGGCATGCATGCAGCTGGGAATAGGTGAGGATCATGCTCCAACGTACATAAGCATGGTCCTGAGCTTGATAAAATCTCCATGTTCTGGGTTCTCCACTTCTACAACACCCCAAGGGTAAAGACGTCCTCTGACTTTTCGGCCTTTGACTTCTATCAACTGCACAGAGGAACTGACTGCAAAAGGTACTGACTCCTAAAAGCAGAAAAAACAGAGGAAGCAATCTAATGTGAGGAACTGGCTCTTGTACGGATTTCACACTTGGAATATGACTAGGAATTTGACTGCCTTGTTTAGTGTGTATAGCTTGTGCAAGTTTTTACAACTGTGCTCACCGACTCCACCATACTGCTTTGGAAGCCCTTACTCCTGAAGGTGCATAAGGAATGCTAGCAAAAACCAAAACATACAATCTAAAAATAAGGCTGGGCAGCAGTTTCTTTAAGTGTTTTCTGCTGTTCCCATAATCAACATTTGTGGACCTTGTTGACACGAAATGCTCATTTTCACCTACGTCTAGCTCACACACTGACCAATCCAGCCCATGATTTTCAAATGGGAGTTGAGTTTACTGAAAAATACAGTATTGTACAAACAGAGAGATACACGAAAACGTTCGGTATGAACTGCAACATAAACCTGGTGAGGCTGCACTCTGGCACATGATGAGCTTTGCCGACATACAATGCAACTGAGCAAATTGGCCTCTGTTATTCTGAACAAATATATCAACCCATAAGTTTTGCTCACTGCTTGCGTTAAAGGCACTGCAACATTAAGCATATTGAAAAGTACACCAGCTTGTTATGCAAAGCAAGACACATTGTCTGCAGCCTTATTTAATACAGCTGCCTTCTGTTAATTCAACCCTGACGGGGCTAATGAAATTGGTCTACTTAAACTAGGTACAGATAAAATGCCAAAACGCACCATCAATTTATTTGGCAGTATTCGCCTGATTCTATCATGCCCCCGAATAAAAATACCTGTTTTCTATGTGTCTGAAGTAGAGAACTAACGTGGAAATGACATTAAAAGTACTAACAAAAGTATAAAAATAATGTGCACCCTTTTTTAGCATGAAAAATGGGCAAAGGTCTATTATATGTTGCACAATGGCAACCAATTTCCTTAAAGGGAAGCTGAAAGCTTTTCCAGAAAAAATGAGTGAAGAGCAGTACGTCGTGGTTTTCAACCCTCTGAATTCGAATATCGCATCGAAATTGAGCAAAAGAAAGTGCAAACATATTTTATTTCGACGAAAAGTGCAGCAGCAGACACGTCCAGCTCGTGCGCCTCGTTTCCGCCTGTGATTAGTCGGGCGCCTTGTGACATCAACAATGGTGTTCGTCCGGACCAACTGCTGTCGCTACACACGAAGCACGGTGCAAGGTAGTTTGGTGCTGTTTTGCCGAGACGGTCATGGAAAATTTCAAGAGCTTGCGTTTCTCTGAGGAGTTCGGTGTTAAGTCCAAACTCCACGAGAGCGATGTTGCGCGCGACGGTGACGGGCGACGGCTTCGAGCGACAAAACAGGCCGTCGCTTGAACAGATCGCTCGGTGTTGTCGCTCAATCGCTCGTTTCTAGAAATCTAGAACTCGTCGCTCGTCGCCCGGAAGTGCTATGAGCGACTAGCCAATAGTGCGAAGTCGAAACTGGATGTACATAACTCAAATACTACTGTTTGTCGCACGGAACGCGCAAACTATTGAATTTTACTCTTGCAAGAATAAGAACCTAGTGCAAGACGTTCAGAAATATTTTATTCTCCCTTTTCAGTAAAATACATAAACTTAAATTGATAAAGCATGCATCACGCTAGTTTCGGCGCGTATATTGCTGCCCTCGTACCGGGAAGTCGTCGCTCAAAGCCGTCGCAGGCGTGGAGTTCGGCTTGCAGGCGACAAGTGAACGCGACAGCTATCGCCTCGCTTGTCATGCTGTCACTATTGCATGCAAGATCACTTGTAAGGGGTTTATACTTTACTCCCTACATGTACGAACCGATTGCGAAGAGCCGGCCTCTCCAAGAAGCAAAAAATGCTGGTGCAAGCACTGCTTTCCACGCGAACGAAGGCGAAATGCTAGCATCTTCTTGTGTTGGAAACGTTCTTTGGCGAGTATGTTTTTTGCTAAGCTGCATGCAGCGTTCCAGTGAGTATGTTTCCGGGCAAACAACTGTAGTGTTATGTTCCTGCATGCCTCCTCGTAGAACGTAAGCGGTGATGCGATCTTCAGCATTTGTGCGCTGCGCCAAAGCTGTCGGCAATCTACAGGGACGGCTTAAACGCGGGAGAAGTTTACAGGCTGTTGTAGCACGTGTAGTATAGAACCTTCATCAGCGCACCATCCGCACGCTACTCGTAACCGACGAATTCCGTCGGCTACATGAGATGGTCGGTTTGTCTATGTGTGCGAGAGAAGGGGGAGCGCAGCGTCCTGGCGTGAGCAGGCTTTCCAACACATACGCTTGCACTGCGTTATGGTAGCTTCATGCAGGCTGTTTCACAACACACGTGAGAATTGAAAATTCGCGGCACTTGGCGATGAAACCTGCGTCAAGGGTGGGAGATAAACATGCGCCATCCGTTCAGCGTGCTAACATGAAGGAAAACCCAAAGCACGCATTATTGACAAATTCCGGTAGTAATCATCACAGAAGCGGCTAGAGCACAACACTTGTTCTTGAACGCTTGAAGTTGTTTCGCTTCACAGCAGCCTCCCACTTAGCTGAAAGCTTCTTGTCTTGCAGGAACTAATGGAACATCGGGACATCGTCGCGGCCGCTGGTGTTCGTGCAAGCGTAGGCTGCACAGAACGCCGGCATGGTCAGCCTACAAGTTAAATTGATGCTGCGCACGTCAACTACCACTCCTATATACACACAAACAAAGGAATGTAGGGTCGAGCGAAGCCCGGTCAGACACGGTCGCGGAGACTGCGAAGGACCGGAACACCGGTGCTCACGTCACTACGCCGCGGTTTCCAGTCACCGCTCGCATCATCAGCGTCAGCAGCAGCGCGCGGTGCTCGACGGGGGGCAGAGCTACAGCGCAATTTTAACCGACGATTGCATCACTCCTAAGTGAAAAATCCCCCCCAAAATTTTACCTGCATGGTTTATAAGGTTCCCGCATCCGTATATGGGCATCTTATTGAATTCGACAGACTCTTCAGTTTCCCTTTAAGTCAGCTTTGCCTCAGTGTTTTTTAAGTAAGCTTTGCCGCAACCCACTTTTGTTGCACTGTAAACCTTACGAATGCCACTAACGTGGTTTTGGTTTTGTATCCGATTGAATTTTCAGCCCACTTTTCTGGGAAAAAATAAAGTGCTCGTTAGAATCGGTTATATACCGTAATCAGACATTATGAGCTACCATTATTGCTTGAATATTGCTGCATTGCTTACTACTGCAGCAAATCTTCTGTCTGTGAGTACAAGGAGAAGTGTAATTGGCGTTAAAATAATGGCGTACGTGTCCAAGTACTCGTCGACACTCAAGCCCACGTATCTGTGATGAGTGCTAGCCTATGTAGACGTTTAAAAAAGTCCTCACCCCTGCCGCTGGCCGAGTGCTTCCTGTGGCCGACAGTGGCGTGCTGGTTGTTCTTGGAATGTATGCTGCGCGCTTAAATATAGCCGGCCGCCCTACTTCTGTTCTCTTTGCTGTGATCAGCAACTGCCCTCACGACGTTATCCTTGGATTGGACTTTTTATCCATTTATTCTGCTCTCATCGACTGCGCGACCGCCGTTCTTCAGTTAGAACTGCCTCAACACGTCGACGGTCCAAGCACCGCCCTACCGCACTTGTGCTCGCTTCACGATGTGCGTCTGTCACTCGAGGCAGTCAAGTCACTTTGACTGCCCAGTCACAGGTTCCTGACGGTGAATATGTGCTTCGCCCCATCATCGACGTGCTTTTAAACCGGAACGTTGCTGTTCCACATATGCTGATCATGGTTACTAATAACGTCATTCTACCACTTCAGAATTTCAGCCTGTGCCCTCAAGTGATTCCTGTCAGCATGTTCTCAGCCAGTGTTCCCATTGGTTCCGAATTTTGACACTGAGAGTCTGAATGCTGAGAGTGGTTTATTAGCACCAATTGCAGCTCACAGCTCAGGTTCCTTAAGGGATGGCTTCCCGAAAATGATTGCACCTGACCTCACCTCTGCACAGGCCACGGACATGCATCTCCTGCATGAATCGTACAGTGACATCTGATTTCGGCGACAGGTCTTTAGGCCAAACATCTGTTGTTCAGCAATGTATAAACACTGGAGACACGAATCCTATTCGTCGGCATCCCTATCGTGCATCGCATGCGGAACGTCAAGTCATCCAATCAAAAGTGGCCAAAATGCTCCACAAACGGGTCACCGAGCCATGAGCCAGTCCTTGGGCTTCACCTGTCGTCCTTGTGAAAAAGAAAGATGGTACTTGGCGTTTTTGCGTCGATTATCGCCACTTAAACAAGATCACGCGATAGGATGTCTACCCACTACCACACATCGATGAGACCTTAGACAGCTTGCATGGAGCTAAATACTTCTCGTCCATCGATCTTCGATCCGGCTACTGGCAAATTTCAGTTGATGAAATTAACCTCGAGAAGACGGCTTGCATCACGCCGGATGGCTTATAGCAGTTCAAAGTTGTGCCCTTTGGCCTATGCAATGCTTCTGCGACATTTGAACGTATGATGGACTCTCTTCTGCAAGGCTACAAATGGACAACCTGTCTTACAGTCTTACGGTCTCAATCGAACAATCACCGAGATGCTGTCAATGTACGCCTCCAACGATCACCGCAACTGGGATGCCACGCTGGCCTAGGTGACATTCGCGTATAACTCGTCGCGACATGACGCCACAGGGTATGCACCTTTTTATCTTTTGTATGGTCTCGCACCCCACATTGCCGTTTGGCGCCATCTTCCCTTCTGTGCAACGTGTTGCAACTGAGTATGCTCGTGAAGTCATCGATTGCGCTCACATGGCACGTCAAATTGTCTGATCTCATTTATTAGCCTCGCAGCATCTGCAAGAAGAGCGCTACGACCAGTGCCATCGCGATGTTCAGTCCGCCCCAGGTGCTTGGGTGCTTCTTTGGTCACCATGTCATTGGGTTGGCCTTTCCCAGAAGCTTCTCTCTCGCTACACAGGGCCTTATGAAGTCCTACGTCAAGTTAACAACGTAAATCAGGAGATTTCGCCGCCACAGTTTCATGCATCCTCAAGTATGATGCCTGTTGACATCGTCCACGTTTCGCGGCTCAAGCCATGCTTTGCTCGCAATTCTTCGCCTACCATGCGCCGAGATGGTGCTTCATCATCCGCGAGTCCTGTTACGGAAGGATTAAAGAAGAGAGGAAGAAGAAAAAAAGATCGCAGGACGCTGGCTGCTGCATGTTGTTGGTGATCAGCCATCTTAACTACTCTGACTCATTTTGTATATATATTGTAAATACAATCTTCTATACTCCCAACATCCCCGTAACAATATGTTCCTAGGGCAGGCTGGAAATAAGTGTTTTTGACAGGAGATGATGTGTGTTCAATGCATCCAGTGTGCCCTAAGCTCCGCCAATACGGACGCTACCGCTAAAAGGATCACTGTTGAGGTCACCTCAGTTCTCAGGCGCATCTGTGCCGACCAGTCAAGTTTGAATAGCACGTAGCCGCTTCATTGTCCATTTTACGTGAAAAGATCAACGGCGATTGAAGAGATGACTCTCGAGCCAGCCTTTGAACTATGGGACTTGTCTTCATCGAGGCAACAACTGCCATGGATGCTAGATGGAAACATTCACTCGTGAAATTGCTAAATAAAATTAAAAACCTTAAAAAGAAGTAAAGACCTGACCTTATCCTAACGATTATCTACGTGGAAAATTACTGTATCAGAACATATTTTACTCTAGAGACATGTTAAATTGGCTCAGACAGTGCAGGCACAAAAATCCGAAGAGAACAATTCACTGTAAGGGTTGAGGAGGACTTCTGGATGAAACTTGGGAGGTTTATTTACATTATTTACAGTGAGAGTCAATTAACAGTCTTAAAGTCATTACGAGCCGGCAGCAACTCGGACGCTGCGGCATGTGGCAAGAAGCTCGAAAGAGATGAATCAACGAATGCTCCAGGAATCTCTAGGAATGCTCCCGGTCTGCGTCTTTTAAACCCTTCGATGTCTCGAAGACACGTCACGTTCGGCCAATGGGAGAGCCCGCTCAGGTGACGCCATTTTCGGCCAATCGGCGAGCCCGCTCAGGTGTCGTCGTTTTCGGCCAATGGTAGGCGCCCGTGCGATGGAGTCGCACCCGGTGAAGAGAGTCACTGCTCGTGTGTTTGTCCGAGGGCTTTCTTCTCCCTGCGGTCTTGCCTTGCTGACTTGCAAGGCGCCGTCACAACAGGCGGATGGGGGGGCGACGCCGCCAGGTTGTCACGGCGCATTACAGCCGTCTTGCTTCAGGACCCACTTTACCCGCCACAGTGCCAGGCTCTTGCTTCACTTTCGGGAAGAGTCAAGCAGTGAATAGCTCCACCGGCTGCACTCGAAGTGGGGTCCGCCAACTTGTTTGCACGTGCCGTGCCTCAGGAATGTGGTATCCGTGCTTCTGAGCTCCCTTAATCAGCTGTGGTGCGATTCGATGTGGTCTGGGGAACTCGAAGTAGGCTCAGGAAACGGTCCCGTATCTAACATCACCGACAATTACGATACTCCCTAGTGTGAAATTTGAGTGCAGCTCTATACGTGTTTCCATTTCAAAATATATTGGCTGGTGCAGACAATCTGTCTCGTGCAGCACGTTGCAAACAGAGCGAAGTGTGGTGCAACTGCCTCACTAATCTGGAGATCGCGTGGGCATGATTCACAGCAGCTGGCGCAGACAGACCTCCCAGACAATGCACTGGCGCCATCTCATAGCCACCATCACCACACTACGCTTTTCTTCTCAAGATTTTGCCATACCCTACTCCTCCGCTTCCCTCCTCACGCCTTTCATCTCCCGCTGCGCTCCGCATTTGCTCAGTTACGCTGCTGCTTGCCGTAGGAACGGGTGCCTAAGAGCTGGGGTCGAAAAAATAGCTCGACACAGATGTACATTTCCTTTGCACAAACACTTAACGCCCCATTATATTTCGGTCTTTGTGTGAATCGAACTCGGGCCTCGGGGGTGCGAGAGGAGCACGCTTCCCCAATGCCATGGCAGCTCCACACACATCACGTCACAGCCAATGACTAAAGCTACGGCCTAGAGCGTGCGTCATTGGGCACATGATGGCACAGCCAACGGGGAGGAGATGACGCCATGTCACGGGTCTATAAAATGAGCATGGTCATGGCATTCTGAGTTCTACAAATGGTGTAATGCTTTTGCATTTCCACACATAAGCAGTCTTAGTGTCTCGGCAAAAATTTTTATTTGCTTTATTTCACGATTTGCTCCATGCCATTGACGTAACGGTGCAGTGTTAGTTGTGCTTTCATGACGTTTGAATGGATAAAGTAATTGTTTGAGCTTGATTAAGATCAGATGGTGGAGATGTCCTTCGACATGAAGCATTTGTGGCAAACCGTCGCCATAATATTTATGCACAAATCCCAGCATGTGCAGAAAATCATGCTTCGACTGTGCAGCAAAACAGAGGACCACGTGCTGCACACTCCTGGCCATTGCAAATATTTTGCTGTAAGTGGTGTTCGTGACTGGCACCACGGTGCCCCCACACAGTGCTGTGGCCAGAATGAACTGCAACATCGCCACCAAATTGCTACGGCACTCATTTTCACACAGATTGTCTGTGGCTGTCCATTTTCCTATAGTTGTAAGCTGTTTGAACGGTGAAGTGCAAAAGACTGCAAGGTCCTCCAAACCAAACAGTTTTCTGCCCTCACAAGAAGAAAGTAGTACTTGTATAATGTATCAGGGCTAAATCCATCTGACCCACTGACAACGCGATGACCGAGGAGAGAAAAATAGACTGCACAAACAGATGTAAAAAAGAAAGCAGCTGCAAAATTGAGTTGGCACTACCATGCTCCGTATTGTTCAAGTAACCCCCATACACTCACATGCAGGCCATATTATAGCCTGTTAGTTATCCCTCGATTTAAAGGAATACTGACACAAAGGTTCCTTTGTAGCAACATACCTTCAATGATTTATAAATAAAGGCACCTAAAGCATGTTTTAATGCAACTTTAAGGACTGTGTGCATGGCCAAATTCAAACCATAGCACTTCATTGCATAGGCAAGTTTTGATGGTGTTCGGAAGCACAGATTGCAATCCAGTAGGCAAGCACTCAAGCCCAATCTTTTAGCGAGTCTGCACTGTTGTGTAAAATGTGGGTAACCTGCAGAAAGGTTTGATGTGCCTAAAGGCCAACTGCAATCAAATTTCACTTTGCCGAAATTGGCAATAAACATACAACTGAAGCCGCTGTGCTGGCAATTGTCTCATGTTTTTGTTATGAGCTTTTAATAGCACCTAAGGAAATGTGTGCACCTGGCAATTAGCACATATGATACAAGTCCCAGCACGTTGCCTCCAAGATTTTTCAAAGTGCCCCGGACCACGGTGGTAGACTAGGCGTCGGAACGAGGCTGTCACGCAGACTATTTTTTTCAGTCGTGGTTTACATCTCTCTTGTCAGATGGCATGGCACACGGGTCTCTTCAAACATGCGCACGCGTAAAGGAATTGCTAGTAAATTGTCCCATATGTGCCTATGTACCAGTCTAAGAGTCTGGCGAGGCTTTAGGAAGCAAGCTTAGGTATATTCTCTTAAATACAAGGGCTATTTTTTTAAAGATCCGATCGGTCGCGAAACGAAAGCCACAGTGAAAATCAAGACTGTCTTATTTTGAACATTTAGATACACTTTCCAGCTATTTCTCTACATTGTCGCCACTCAGATTGGGACATTTGTCATAGCGTGGTACAAACTTTCCTATACCCTAGAAATAGAAGGCAGCCGGCTGTGCTTTCAGCCAATTTTTTACGCTGGTCTGCAGCTCATTGTCCGAGTCCCTTCCTCCTAGCCAGCATTTCATCTGAGCAAAGAGATGGTAATCAGAGGCAGCCAAGTCTAGACTGCACGGTGGGTGATCAAACACTTGTTTTTCAAACACAAGTTGTTTTTTCATTCACTTTCATTTCCAATAATTTATAGTTTCTTTATTTCATTTATTAAGCACAAGTAATTTCCCAAAGCACAAGTAATTTCCCCTATGTTGTCCTTGGTGTCAGTGTTTGTTGGCTTCTTTATGATATTACCACAGTTGTGTCACCCACATCATTTGAGGTTTCTTCTCCCTTGCCTTTACCTTCTCACTTAAAATTTTCTTGCGGCTAATAGCTTACTGCATCATAGTTGGCGCGGACATGCACTACATTTAATTCATAATTTTGCTTTACTTCTGCAAATCCTGACAATAGGAGGCCAAGTGCATTATAAGCACCAGCAGTGGCTGCCTCATCCATAATTTCTCACTTCAACATTGTTTCAAATTTCCACTGCAAACACCATGCACGTACACAATAAATTGAAATATTTACACTGAACAAATTTCATATTTTTGAAAGAGGAGGTAGCCAATTAACAATTATTTTTAAAGGTATGGATAGCCTATGCCTAGAGAATGAACATGTTGCTGTATGTTCACCTCGCTTCAAATTGTTTTGCGTACTTTTATGACTCCCCCAAAATACCTATAGACTTCAGTGACCCCTTCGACAGAGTCTTAACAATGGCGTGTGAAATGCATGTGGATGATGTGTGTCTCAGTATTGCTTAAATGGAAACTGACCCTTGCAACTTTTAAGACCTGAAATCTCTCAAGGGAGGAAAACTTAGCAGGACTCTGAGGAACTATCAGGTATTGTTTGGGATATCATTAGCCTTAGTGAGGTTAAAAGAACTGGTTAGGCTTATACAGTGCTGACTAACGGCCACGGCCTCTTCTATAGAGGACTCCCTGATAGGAAGTTATACGGAGTAGGATTCCTAATACATAAGGACATAACAGGCTAATGACAGAGCTGCAGTAGTCACAATAAGACTTAATATGAGGTATAGATTAAAAGTGGTACAAGCCTATGCTCCAACCTCCAGTCATGATGAGTAGATCAGTCAAATGAGTAGATCCAGTCAAACTGAGTAGATCAGTTTTATGAAGACGTGGAATTAGCCATGAGAAAAGTGCAAACTCACTATACTGTAGTGATGGGCAACTTCAATGCAAAAGTGGGGAAATAGCAGGCTGGTGAACAAGCAATTAGCAACTACAGTGTCGGTTCTACAAACACTAGAGGAGAGATGTTGGTAGAATTTGCAGAAAGGAATAAGCTACGAATAACGAACACCTTCTTCAAAAAGCGTAGCAACAGAAAGTGGACCTGGAAACGCCCTAATGGTGAAACAAGGAATGAAATTGATTAACACTTTCTGCCAATTTCAGCGTAGTGCAAGATGGAGAAGTGCTAGGTAGCGTAAAGTGCAGTGATCATAGGTTAGTGAGGTCCAGGATTCACCTGAATTTGAAGAGAGGAGAAGTAAAATTGGTCGAGAAGAAACAGGCCAACCTAAACGCAGTAAGGATAAAAGCGGACCAATTCAGGCTGGTACTTGCAAACAAATATACAGCCTTAGAACGTAGAGGTAATGAATGAAACCGTAACTAGGCTGGCTTCAAAAACAGAAATTGAAGTGGCAGGCAACACACCAAGGCAACCAGCAAGTTGCCTTGGTACGTTGCCAAGCAACGACAAGAAACGACAAGCAATGACAAAGAATGAAACAGACCAACTCAAGAGATCAGATAGAATTTATGGAATTGTAAAACAGATCACAAAGGAGAAAATAAAGGATATTCAAAATGATAATTCAAGTAAGACTGAGGAAGCAGTAATAAATGGACACATCACGAAACCAGAAGAAAACTTGTCTTAGGACAAGCCCCAAGATGTATGCACTGGAAGATAAGCAGGGTGATATCATCAGCAATATTGAAGATGTAGTAAAAGCAGCTGAAGAATTCCATACTGACCTGTACAATACCCAGAACAGCCAGGATACCTCCTTTGAAACTAGTAATGAACAGGTTAGAGGCTTCTTATACACCTTGCGATGAGGTTAGAAGGGCCTTAGAAGAAACGAAACGAGGAAAGGCGGTAGGAGGAGACGGAATAACAGTTGATTTAATCAAAGATGGAGGAGACATCATGCTTGAAAAGCTTTCGGCCCTTCATACGAACTGTCTATCGACATCAAGGGTCCCAGAGAATTGGAAGAATGACAACATTATACTAATCCACGAAAAGGGAGACATTAAAGAATAAAAACATTATAGGCCCATTAACTTACGTCCAGTATTGTATAAAATATTCACCAGGATAATTCCCAATAGAATAAGGTCAACACGTGACATCAGTCAACCAAGGAAAGAGGCTGGCCTCAGGAAGGGATACTCTACAATGTATCACATCCATGTCGTTAATTAGGTAATCAAGAAATCTGCAGAGCACAATCAGCCTCTCTACATGGCTTTCATAGATTACGAAAAGGCATTTGATTCAGTAGTGATACCAGCAGCCATAGAGGCATTACGTAATCAAGGAGTACAGGAGGCTTATGTAAATACCGTGGAAAATATCTACAGAGATTCCACAGCTACCTTAACTCTACACAAGTAAAGTAGGAAGATACCTATGAAGAAAGGGGTCGGACAAGGAGACACAATCTCTCCAATGCTATTCACTACGTGCTTGGAAGAAGTATTCAAGCTATTAAATTGTGACGGCTTAGGAGTAAGGATCAATGACGAGTATCTCAGCGACCTTCGGTTTGCAGATGACATTCTCCTGTTCAGCAACACTGGGGACGAGTTTCAACAAATGATTGAGGACCATAACAGAGAGAGTATAAGAGTGGGGTTGAAGATTAATATACAGAAAACAAAGATAATGATCAATAGCCTAGCAAGAGAACAAGAGTTCAGCATTGCCAGTCAGCCTCTAGAGTCTGCAAAGGAATACGTTTCCCTAGGTCAATTACTCACAGGGGATCCTGATCATGAGAAGAAAATTTACAGCAGAATAAAATTGGGTTGGAGCGCATACAGCAGAAACTTGGAGATTGACTGACAAAGAAGCTAGAAAACAAGTTAATGACCACACAAAGAGCGATAGAATGAAGAATGATAGGCGTAACGTTAAGTGACGGGAAGAGAGCAGTGCAGGTCAGAAAACAAACGGGCACAGCTGATATTCTAATTGACATTAAGAGAAAGAAATTGAGCTGGGCAGGTCATGTAATGTGTAGGTTAGATAACTGGTGGACCATTAGGGTTACAGAGTGGGTGCCAAGAGAAGAGAAATGCAGTCAAGGACGGCAAAAGACTAGGTGGGGTGATGAACTTAAGAAATTCGCAGGCACAAGGTGGAATCGATTAGCACAGCACAGAGGTAATTGGAGATCGGAGGGAGAGGCCTTCGTCCTGCAGTGGGCATAAAATAGGCTGATGATGATGATGATGATTGCTTCTCTTCCCAGTAAGCAATGATGACTCATGAAAAAAAAACTCTTCTAATAATTTACATTTATTATTATCATTAAACATTGTCACTTGCATGCAGAGGTCATAAATACATACATGGTGTCCCAAATAACTATCATTCACCAAGACTTAAGAAAAGAGCAATTGCGATACTCAAAGGAAACCCATTGCATATTGTTTCCAGTACAGTGGAGTAGCCGCCAGTAACTTTGTGTTACGGAGATTTAATTAGGTAACGTTAATTAATTATCTAACTTGAGACATACTATCGTAACTATCAAAGTGTCAA
Source organism: Dermacentor andersoni (assembly GCF_023375885.2). Classification (NCBI taxonomy): domain Eukaryota; kingdom Metazoa; phylum Arthropoda; class Arachnida; order Ixodida; family Ixodidae; genus Dermacentor; species Dermacentor andersoni. Next base: position 7,717,143 of record NC_092816.1, on the reverse strand, counting down.
TGAGGCATTTGTAGGCACAGCCAATGGACATCCAGGTGCGATATTTTTAACGATGTACTAATTGCACAGCAATTTTTTGCGACTGATAAATAAACCCCGCAAGATATGAAAAATACCATGCGACTGCGCTCCTAGCTGCATAATAAAGCAGCGCTCTCAAACACGCTTCCTCCGAGTTAACCAGAAAGAAATAAAGGAAATAAAGAAAAATATTGTGAACGAGCTAGTGCCTTATCTGCCGCACCCAGTCTGAAGCAACACGGTGCACTTTGTGTTAGTTCAAAATAAGCTGTTATAGCTGTTGTCTTAGCATAAAGTGCACGGATCTTTTTATTTATTTTTTTGTCGCCAAGCCTAACACCCCAAAAGAGAATTGACGTGAGTGCAAAGGTATAAAGTTGCATTTTGTTTCTTCCCAATTGCCACGTCTTTCTCTAATGAGCAGAAGGATAACATGATTCTTGGCTTGGGAGCTACAAATGGCAATATGAGGAATGTCGCAATGATATATCAGTCACGGAAGTGTGGCAGTAGACCAAACGCTCACCAGAAATTATAACAACCCGAGACAAACTAGCAGCTTCCAGAAACAGCGGCGAAGGACTCCATCTTTCGAGTCCTAGCCTACACACAGATGTTCTAGCATTTATGGCCTCAAACCCTCATGCTAGGGTGCGGGACTTGGCCACGCAGGTACCAATTTCTAAGTCATTAGTTTGGAGGATCCTAAATTACTCGGCCTTTCACCCGTACCACCCTAACCAGCACCATTGCTTGGAAGATACGTACCCACAGAATCGTTCAGATTTGTCGAACAGGGTCCTCACAAAAGCCAATGAGTCAAGGGAGTTTTTGAGCTCGTCAAGTGCACAGACGAAACCAATTTTTGCAGAAACGTCCATGTAAATTCGCATAATGCACACTGTTGGAGCGACTCCAATTCACACTGGGTAAAGCACACTTGGCACCAGTACCAGTAGTCATACTATGTGTGGTGCGGAATTTACGCTGGTGCTAGAATCGGTCCCACCTTCTTCGATCACACACTGACTGGACAGCGTTACGTGGACGAAATCCTTGAAGGATTGGTGGATGAGTTTCTCAGCAAAGTCCCGCTGTCATTTCTTGCATTCTGTGGTATCAGCAAGATGGGGCACCCACACACAGCAGTAACCGAGCAAGAAACTGGCTGGGTGTGACTTTTCATGCTCAATAGATTTGAAGGCATCGGCCTGTAAATTGGCTGGCTAGGTCACCTGTCCTCTCTCCACTCGATTTTTTTCTTTGGGGTTATATGAAAGATTGTGTTTACATGATCGAGACGACGATGCCAAATGAGCTCAAGGCAAGGATAATGGATGCCTGCCATAAAATTCCAGTGTCGGTCATCAAGAAAGTCACTAAAGATGCGATAAAACGGACTCAGTACTGCGTAGCTGCAGAAGAGGACCTATTCAAGCACATTGTCTAGGCGGCAGGTAGTGTTCAGCAGCACTTAAGAATTCACAGATAATAAGCGCACACTAATATCTAATTTCTCTTTTTTTTGTGCAAACGTATCGATTGCCAATTTGGCTCATTTAGAAGTGGTACATTTACTTTCTTTAAATGCATTGGTTTTGCCTTTTCATTACACATGGCTGACTTCTCGTTCTGCTTATTTCGCTTTTATTTTTTGCCACGTGAAGCTGTTTTTGCAGCATGCATAGACTCTCATGAAAAATAAAATTATGCAGATCCTACGTACTGAGGGAATCTATGTAAGCGAAGCTTTCCGTGCTGGATGCTTTGATTGACGGTAATTAGTGGCAATGTTAACAGCTAAAGCTTCACTTCTTCAACGTTTAGGCTAACACGAGAGTGGTGAGTTGATGTTAAACGTTATCTCGCATGCACCACTGCTGTTTGTCTGTGTATTACACAGAATACACAGGGAGAGGTGTTTTCTTGAGGCGTTGCTGTGCGCAATATTTTATGACCTGTGAGAGGGTCGAGCGTTGTCATTGCCTCGCATGGCACATCGCATTGTGACAGAAGTATTAAACTCAAATTGGATTACGGGGCTGTACGTGCCAAAACCACACTCGGAAGCGGTGGGGTGAAAACGAGTTTCTCCAGTCGCCTTTCCTCTATTACTCGCCTGTCATCTATGTGCACGCTGTGAACCCCCCCCCCCCCCCCCCCCCGACGCAGTGTGCGCAGCAGCAGTGGGAAAGTCGAAGGCAAAGAAAGCTTCGCTTTAAAACCGTCACTTTAATTTGGCTTTGGTCCAAAGGAAGTTTCTGGTGCGAAATATAGTTGCGCACGCACTCTTTCGATGCGATGGTCAGAGTGGCGCATCAGCCGCATTATCAAGGGGATTTGTTATCAATTTGATCAATCGGCTTTGAGAGACGGATAACAAGTGTGAGAAACGAGAGGAAAGAATAGCTGCGAAGGTGCAAAACCTGATGTTGGTGATCTTTCCGTACCATTACCTAGGTGACGCGCTGTATCTTCGGGTTTGCAACAGGCAAAGCAGTTGCTTTCAGTCAGCTTATTTGAGGGTGCTGCTTTATGATGTGGGTGGGATCGCAGTCACATGATATTTTTCATATTTCGCTGGTTTTTTTTACCAGTTGGAAAAAATTGCATGCAATTAGTACGTTGCCGAAAAAATAACAGATTTCATTTGGGGGTGCCTACAAATGCTTCATTGACACTTTGATAATTAGGACAGTATGTACTTTTCGAGTTAAATTCATTGCAATTACCTAATTAAATCCCAGTAATTAAAGAATTACTGGCGGATACTTCACTGTACTGGAAACAATATGCACTAGGTTTTTCGAGTAACACAACTGCTATATTTAAAGTTTGGTGCATGATAGTTGGGGCACCCTGTCCAATTCACTCAGTAACCGAAATTACGCCAAGCCAGATTCACTCGAAATCAGAATCAACAGCGTCATGTGCGGCAGCACTTATACTCAGACTCACAGAAAAAAAAGAATAGAGAGAGAGAGAGAGAGAGGCTGCAGTTTTGCCAGAAAGGCGAAGCAGTGTTAGTGATAGCAAAGTATATGGCAATTACATGGAGGAAGACTGTACCACCGAGAGACGCCAGATTCTTGGTGGTGCAAGAGGACTGAGGTTGGGAAACTGAACTGTTTCCTACCATGAGGTCTCATAAATACTCATATAAGGCCGTCACTTCAATGAACCATTATTCCAGGTCACACTAAGTTTCTTCAAGCGCGACTGTTATTAAAGGCTATATATATATATACATATATATATATATATATATCTGGTCCGCACAGGAAAATTTAAAACTTTACACCTAGGCCTGCCCATTCATCCAACGAGCCCTGGACAGCCACAAGCAGCACTTAACCTCGGAGGTTCTGCTGCAGAACTGCACATTCCGAGTCAAGCATCACTTCTGGTCAGCAGTAATGGCAGCAGTTGTCCAGTTTCAATTTCAGCACATCTACTTTTGCAAGCCTTTCACATTATTTCAAATGAAAGATTTTACATGGAAGTTGCTCTATATCTACACTATCTAAAACTCTGCTTTTGCATGGCCCGACATTTTGGTGCAGTTGGCCAATAGGCTTACTTGCGGGACCTGTAAGCACTGTTATGTTTTCTGTGACCATCAGTGGTTAGTGCATTAACAAGGTGTTCCACAATGCCGCACCATTCTTGGCACTCCTCAAAAACAAAAAGTACTGGCCACTGTATAGGTTTTACTTAATTCATCAAGTGCACGAGAAAAGGGTTGCATGCTATATCTACTGAGTCAGTAGCTACTGGCCAAAACATTAAACTTCTGTGTCAGTACGCCTAATGCACATCTGTCGATGTTTACGATTTCATCTTAAAAGGCCATGCATTTAGCGCTCGGTTACTATGCTGTAGTGACACGAATATTTTACAATTTTTCATAGAATATAGTTAAGGATAAAGAAACTTAAAAAGAAAAGAATAACGCAGTTGGTGAGTGAATTTTTATTGCTCAATTTCTTGGACCCATTGATTACATGGGTGCACCTTTGTGGCAGCAACTGATAGAACCAATATATCATGGCAACTGAATCTTCGATGGTCGTTATGCGACTATTGCGTTAATAAACTTCATAAACATTTCTGTTTGTTTGTGGCACAGTTCATTGTTGCTGCGACTATATAGTGACGAGTGCCTATTCACACCATCTCTACAGAACAAAGGCTGTGAAACTTTAATAAACATTAAATATTCAATAATCAAATAATTTTTTGTATGTTTAAATGTTTTGGTTCTTTTTCTCCTCCACTGTAGTGTCTTTCGAATTCTGAGGTTGGCAAGTCTGCTAATGCAAGACATGTTCAGGAAATGGTTTACTCGCAGCTTCAAATGCAGAAGGCTGCATTGAGAAGTGAATAAAAAGAAATCACCTACTTTGAGTTGCTTGACTTGCTCTTTGTATTCTTCATCTTCGTCAGAATCGCAGTCCGGAAGAGGGTACAGACGAATTCCATTTTCATGAATCTCGTGCATTATCTAAATACATGCAAAACTGTATGTATTACATACAAAAGACTTATCAGTGTAGTAATTCAAGTTGTAAGCACCTAATTGTTTCCCAAACTTGGACCCTCTAAATGCTTGGCACGTGTTTAGAATGGAAGTCTTCACATTTGTTAATCTGTTGCTTTTATCCTTTTCTTTCTGAACTGCAGTTTTCAAAAGACAGAAAGGTGCTTAGAATAATGGAAAGTTTAACTTTTCATGAATACGGTACATGCACAATGATACTATGCATAATTTGCACATCAGCATCAGCCTTTATATAACAGTGTATGATGATAAGCTGCTTTGGTTCTTCTTAAAGTGCACCATTAATAAGCACAGAGCCAATAGTTCTTTCGACATCTCTGACAATACTTCTAGGCACCATTTTAGGATAAGGCTAAAATACTGCTGTTACACACTGTTAACAAAGGCAGTTTTCAAACTAAGTAATGACCAGTGCACACTACCACTTTATGTTTTGGGGGAATCAAAATGTTCGCAGATATACATCTGAAATTTTATTAATGTGTCACTTTGATGTTGCTGTATTTTGCATCAGAAACTAAGGTGGCAACACCCATGTGCTTAAAATCAAATCACCCAGAAAAAACCTGGGAAAGCGGAAGATGGAAATTCAAGACAATGAGCAAAACGAGAACAAGGTAAAAGTGGGAGCCAACGTTTTGACAAGTGAACTTGTCTTTTTCAAGACTTTTACCCGCTTTTATTTTGTTCTCATTTTGCTCATGGTCACAGAAAACCTGTATGCATGAAAAGAGAAGAGTACAGCCACACACACTGTAGGCAAAAAAATAGCAGATGAATAAAATGATACCCTTTTCTTTATCTGCTGTTTTGAATATTAATTGCTGCAAGAAAAATTTGCAAGATTGCTCTCAAGGTTAATTTTATGTTCAGAGGAAACTTATGTAGCTAGAGTTTGTCATATATGTTTCATGTGTACAGTAAGGCTGAAAGCACTGTCGCTGCATCTTTGTGACATGGTACTCAAGAGCTTGTCGGAATTATATGGCACAGGCATACTGACCCTCCTCTTGAGATTCATCACTTCTTTCTTAGTCAAGGCATCTGCTTTGGCAATTACAGGAACTATGTTGACCTTATTGTGAAGCATCTTCATAAACTGGACGTCCAATGGCTTCAGACCATGGCCAAAGGGTGAAATGAAGTAGAAACAACAATGGACACGGTTGTCCGTAATGTTTCGCCTGTTGAGTCCACTCTCGTCGCACAAGAACCGTTCAAATTGGTCTTCAATGTACTGAATGATTGACTTGAAGCTGGAATGAGAACCGGGGGCACACCGACATTCTTATGAAACAAGTTCGAATGTCAATACTCTGCTCTTGGAAATGAACAGTATGAACAGTCTGGGAAAAGGTAGGCATGCTCACCAGTCTGTATTGTCAATGGCATCTCCAAAACCTGGTGTGTCGACTACTGTGAGCCGCAATTTTACACCACGCTCTTCGATTTCAACAGTTGATGCATCAAGGGTCACCGTCTGCTTCACTTTTGCTGTATGGAAAAGATGGCACAAGAACTGACAGCGTTAATCGTCACAATCGTACAAACTGTCAAATGGAGCATAATGATCGTGGACCAGTCATTTAAGTGTATGAGGACTCGTGCGTTAACAATGCTACAAACGCTGTCTATGGTTGGGGTCTGTTCTTAAAACTTTACCATCCTTCAATTCTTACTAAGGTTACCAACGTTTTTATTTTCCGTGTCATGCAAAAAGGTTTATCGATTCTGTTAAGCTTGTGCGAGCATGGTAATGCTCACCGCTGGCATCAGGAACATTCCTTTCAGGGTACAGATCCGTTAGGAAAAGGCTGTTGACTAGTGTAGATTTGCCGAGGCCAGACTCTCCTACAAAAAAAAGTGTTATTCAAGCTTTGGTATTACGAACGAAATAGCAGCAGCGATGAGCAACACATTCGAAGCTTACCGACAACCATCAAAGTGAACTCGAATCCTTTTTTTACAGACTTCCGGTGAACTTGGTTTGGAAGGTTCGCAAAACCGACGTAGCCAGGCGTCTCTGGGTTGGAGAACTGGAAGTACGAAACGCACAAGGAAATCGGTTCGTAAACCAGAAAAATAAAGCGAGGTGACAAAGGATTCTGCCTGGGTAATATTGGCGACTTGCAAAATAGTAAGTCAATGTAAACACGCGTAGCAGGAAAACGAAGAACATAGGATGCATTTCAACGCGGTGCAAGAAAGATAGTTACAGTCTATGTTAACAGGACAATGGAGCATTTACGAATTAATGCGTGTTGCCGAACGCAGTTTCATCACTTGGCAAAGGAAACAGCGATGACTCGACCGAGTCGCCTTCATATGAAAATGGAAGGCGTTCATCATTTACCGTTTTTGTGTCCGACGACATACTTGATGTTAGGGTAAGCGAAGGATCTCGCTGATGATACAATTCTCGTCAAATAAATGGCTCTTATTGAAGGAGAAACCTTGAAACCCGTGAAGTCTGGTCACACGAACCGGAAGATGTTTATAGAGAGCGCCATGACAGATGGGTGGAGGCTGTGCATCATATCCGCGAGCTCACGCTGCGCGCGCTGCAGTCGCCACAGCCAGGCGGCGAGAGCGACATTTGAATTCGGTTTCGCGAAATTCGTGGTTTCTCTGCACGACATCTACGATGTATCGCCGATCAAAATCATGCAGGTAAGAAAACGATCGTGCATTGAGCCTCCTGTAACATATTGCCAGTTCCTAAGAATAATTTTGTTGCGAAAATTGATGGTACAGCCAGTACAGCGTTTCACTTTTACAGGGAAGTGCCAGAACGCACGATGACAAGAAGCGACATATTTAAACTTGTACAGGGTATTCGAACTAGAAAGCACAGAGAAACAGCAGCTGCAGATGAATTATCTGACAAGTCGGAAGAATCGCGGTCGCAAGACCCTTCCAGCGAGGTTGGTAGCCTCATGGTCAAGTTTCGTGTGTTGTATATGCAAGTGTTCCTTTTCTTTGCCTTTCAGCACCTTGAGAGTAAAGAGACGAGGAGCGGCGTGAATGTATGCATATTCCCTTGCAACAATCCAATCGAACACGTCATTGCAGAATGTTATAGACACGTCAAACATGGCCGGCGTTTATCAACAGAAAATTCGCGCTCAGCTCGGAGTGAAGAATTAAGCTTGTCCACGTGCGAAAATCTCTTGGTAGGTTCCGCCCTCGCATGTCACTTGTCCACACTGGGACACTACTCGCAGGATGAACATGTGCCAAAGTATGCTTCTTTTCTCTTTCTTTCTTTCTTTCTTTCTTTCTTTCTTTCAGAGCCAGGTAGCGAAAAAAATAGAGGAGCTGCAAAACGAGATGAAACTTTATCAGTCTCATAACGAACACCTTAAGAATCTGCAACAGCAGTACCACCAGGTGAGCATCATTAAGTGAGTCAGTACTCTTGTAGCAAATTTAATGCGGTTATTGGATATAGAATTGTCTTACAGGCAGGTTTGTCATAAGCATGCGTGCCAACTGAAAACAAATTTCATCTTTCAGACACCCTCGGTGAGGTAATGGGATGTGAAAGCAATGTAATATTCTACCTCGTTACTGCATGAAGTAAATGGTGATAGTTTCTCTGTGGACATATTGAAAATTATTGCAGTTAATAGGTAATGTTGGCACAGGTCACATGTGTTTTATCATACTTTGCTCAGCATTTTCAATTGTAGAACTTTTAATGAAAAGATAGCATGGCCTGGGGAGGGATCCGAGGTGGCCGTATTCTTTAACCTCATATTATTTGTTTCATAGTTTACATGCATGGCTTCCTTGAAATAATTCTTCTGGCGTGTTTTATTGTTAAATGAATCAGTGACCTAACAGGATAACCTTAAGACAGTAAAGTGGCTACGTAGTCTAAGCAACAAATGTCTTTTTCTGCAAGCCAATCGATACCCAGTTGTTGGATAAAAGAAGTCAGTTTGCCAATTTAACATTGTGGCCATGGAAAATTATACTTGTGAGAGATTGAGAGATTTTATACGCAAGATTGCAAAGGCGCAGAGTTATAAAAAAGTGCAAGTCAGACATTTTGTTTCTGTAAGAAAATCTGCACTTTTATCTGTGATACAATGTGCAGCTGTGTGAGCAGTAAACTGTCACTCTTATTAATTTGTTTCCTCTGTTAATTAAACGGTCTGTGAAAGTGCAGGACTTTCCTTACATTTATATCAAGGAAAGAAGTATTGCTTAAAGCTTAAAACATTGAATAACTTGAACTCAATGAGCAAATAGTGAACATTACGAGTTATGCTAGAGGTGCTATCAGTGATGCTTGTGCAGTTGTGCCCTTGACACTCAGAGAAGTGTAAGAAAGCCCACATCTTAGTAGTGGATGAGCTCTAGAATATAGTGCTGGAAAGGAGCTATGGAACAGTGCAAAAATGCATGCATCAGAGGCATGCCAATGGGCATACTGCTTTGTAAGCAAGCTTCTATAGAACGCAACAGTTTGTATATTGTACCCTCTTTTAATCTGTTTGACACCCATATGATCATGGCAGATTCAGCTGTACTGAAAGAATGGCGCTTTATAATGTAGCCTCAAGACCAAAAGTTTCGAGGTCGTGGTGTCATAAAAAATTTTAAATATCTTGTGGCACAGCCATGCCTAGGCTACGTGGAATTGTCAGTGCATTTCATTGGCCAAACACACAGTTGTGGGCTATACTGCTTCACTTCTAAAAAAAAATGTTACAATTTTCACAATCTCTCTGGTTTCGACTTTTACTTACAACTGCACACTTTTGAGCTACTCGGTGCAAACTGATAAACATGTAATAGATGTACAAAAGAAACACCAAAGGGACTGCGACATGACAAGTGTGAACTCACAATTGGCTTTATTGGACGTTGATGTGAAAGTTGAGCAGGGAGTACAATGTGCAGAAACAACATGAAAAAAAACAAAAACATGAGGCTGTTGTCTGGGTTCAAAGAAGCTGTTCAAATGACAGTATTTGCCACTTCATAAACTAAGTAATGCTGTAATGTCACCGAGGTTGCAAAGCAATTGATGGTCTAACATAGGTTAAGGTCGCTGTCCAAGTGCATTGGTTCCTGACAACTGCTTTTCTTCAATGATATGTTTCACATATCCCAAAGCTCTTATAAGCTTGAGTGGTCTTTCAGCTTATAGGTTTGAGTGGCTGTATATTCAAACCCTCCAATAACATATGGATGCGCAAAGATACATTTTGTACATTTAGTTCATTGTAGGTTAGTCAGATCATAGGTTAGTGAGGTCTAGGATTCACCTCAATTTGAAGAGAGAAAGAGTAAAATTGGTCAGGAAGAAACAGGCCAGCCTAGATGCAGTAAGGGTAAAAGTTGATTAATTCAGGCTGGTACTTTACAAACAAATATGCAGCCTTAGAACAGAGAGATGAAGATTACAGAGAGGTAATAAATGAAACCGTAACTAGGCTGGCTTCAGAAGCAGCGATTGAAATGGGAGGTAAGGCACCAAGGCAAGCAGTAGGCAAGCTCTCCCAAGTAACAAAGGACCTGATAAAGAAACAACAAAGAATGAAAGTGTCCAACTCAAGAGCTAAGATAGAATTCGCGGAACTGTCAAAACTGATCAACAAGCAGAAAATAAGGGATATTCGAAAATATAATGTAAGAAAAACTGAGGAAGCAGTAAAAAAATTATGCGTGGCTCTGCTCTCGCAGACACCAGAGACTAGTGGAGCTGGGGAAAGACCAGTAAAATAGTGTCAAACCACACACGAGTGCCGGCAACGCTTCCCTACGGTGTCTGCCAAAGGCATCTACTACGGCATCCGTGATTTGCATGACCAACAGTGTAGTAGACGCCGCGGTTGCCTCCACTCTGTACGGAGTGGCGAGCGAGGAGATTGAGGCACCCAAGCAGCCACCGGAGAAGAAAGCCCCTCCTCCCTCGCCTGACCCCCCTGCCTCACGCGCCACAGGAGAGGGCACGCATCCGCGCCGCGTTTCTCGCTTGTGTGTGCGACACTCCTTCTCCCCTGCTAGGCTCCACCCACCCTTGCCGCATCGCTTTGCTGCGCGATGATATCTTTATGCTCTGCTTTCACTCTCTCTCAGCTCTCTCTCCCCCAGCTCGGCAAAGCTGCAGACGCGATGAGAAGCCCAGCGAAGTTCTAACAGCTCCACTGTAAAATGGATGCAGCATTAAATCAGTCAGAAGGAAGCTTGGCATAGGACAAACCAAGATGTGCACACTGAAAGATAAGCAGGGTAATGTCATCAGCAACCTCGAAGGTATAGTAAAGCAGTGACAGAATTTTATACTGACCTATCCAGTACCCAGAGTAGCCACGATACCTCCATTCGAAATAGCAATGAACAGGTTGCAGAGACTTTCTATAACTAGCGATGTGGCTAGAAAGGCCTTGCAAGATATGAAAAGGGGAAAAGTGGCAGGAGAAGATGGAATAACAGTCGATTTAATCGAAGATGAAGGAGACATAATGCTTGAAAAACTGGCGGCCCTCTATACGAACTGTCTATCAACATGAAAGGTCCCAGAGAATTGGAAGAATGCCAAAATTATACTAATCCACAAAAAGGGAGACGTCAAAGAATTTAAAAATTATAGGCCCATTAGCCTGCTCCCATTGTTATATAAAATATTCACCAAGATAAATTGCAATAGAATAAGGGCAACACTGGACTTGAGCCAACCAAGGGAACAGGCTGGTTTTAGAAAGGGATACTCTACAATGGACCACATTCATGTCATTAATCAGGTAATAGAAAAATTCGCAGAGTACAATCAGCCTCTTTATATAGCTTTCATAGATTACGAAAAGGCATTTGATTCAGTAGAGATACCAGCAGTCATAGAGGCATTACGTAATCAAGGAGTACAGACTGCCTACATAAATATATTGTAAAATATCTACAGAGATTCCACAGCCACCTTAATTCTGCACGAGCAAAGTAGGAAGATACATATAAAAAAAGGGGTCAGACAAGGAGACACAATCGCTCCAATGCTATTCACTGCATGCTTGGAAGAAGCATTCAAGCTATTAAACTGGGAAGACTTAGGAGTAAGGATTGACGGTGAATACCTCAGCAACCTTCAGTTTGCCGATGACATTGTTCTATTCAGCAATACTGCAGATGAGTTACAACAAATGATTGAGGACCTTAACAAAGAGAGTGCAAGAGTGGGGTTGAAAATTAATATGCAGAAGACATAGATAATGATGAATAGCCAGGCAAGGGAACAAAAGTTCAGGATCACCAGTCACCGTCTAGACCATCAAGATGGCCAGTTGGTTGGGATTCATAGTAAGGTTCGTTACAGTGCTGCAGTGCTGTAACGAACGTCACAGCGTTACAACGTTACAGCGTTCAAGGTGTGTTTCGGAGTGTGTAGATGCCATTGCTAGGACAGGAAAAGGGAGGGGCCGCAAGGACGTGCTTAGGCCCTTAGTTGACTTTCTGTGTGAAAAGAATTTACATGTGTTTGTAGCAGACAAAGAAGGGCACTTCATTGTCATGAATTATGATGTGTAATCACAAAAGTCTGATGATGCAATTCGGAAAAATTTAAAAGGTGTAAAGGTTAAGTTTGTGAAAGTCTAGCGGCAAGCACTAATTCTGTTGGAAGGAATGAATCTACAACATTTAGCGGCCACTGTAAAGAAAGCAAAAATTCTGGAACTACAGGTTTTCTTTACTGTGAAATCGCACAAGGATGACATGCTGTTCCGGGCCATAGTCTTGGAAAGGGACAACTGGCAGTTAAGCGTGTCACGATTTCTATAGAGGAATCTTGTGAGCTTAACAATAGTTAATCCTTTCAGGATAGCCAATTTGGATAATGTGTGCAAGTACTACCTGGAAGACAGTTCGTTAACATTCGGTGCGCTTTCAGCGTAGATGTGGAAAACTTATATTACTCCCTTCCACATGCCCAGGTTATGAAATGTGTTAAAGACTGCATAGTGTGTGACAATGATGAAGCAGCCTTCATCAGTGGTTGCGATATCTCAGTAGAAGCCTTTCTTGAACTTCTTTCCTTTTATTTGAGATCTACCTTTGTTTCATGGAGAGGGGGTGTGTATATACAAAAATAGGGGGTATGCATTGGCTCGTGTGTAGCTCCTATCATTAGTGACATATTTCTAAATTATGTTGATAGGCAACTAGAGAGCCACCTTGCTAAGCTTTCCAATAGGGTTTTTCGCTGTGTTGATGATTTCGTTATATTTTTTACCAGTGACATTCACGCCGAAGGTGTTAATGAAATTTTAACATTATTCAGGCAGCACGACATGGGCCTTAATTTTACTTTCAAAGTCCCTAAGGGCCATCAACTGCAGTTTCTAGCCCCAGATTAATCTGTGGTAAAAATCATGTGTGCTGGAAATATGATCCCAGGTCGGTTACGCCCATTTTTAACTACAAATCTGGTCATTCTAAAGTAGTGAAGCGGGCTATAGTGAAGACTATCCTAAATGCTGCATTAAAGAAGTCATGTTTTCATATGTCAAAGGCTGCTTTTTTTGATCAGGTAAATCATTTACTGGATGCTGGTTACGCCGAAGCGATTATTTCATCTGTGAGTGAAAGTATGGTTCGCAGCGTCAAGAGCATAAATGACCAAGGTATGAAAACTAAATTAGAAGAAAAAAGAAAAACGCAGTAGTACCGTATGTGCACAAGTTAGTGCATGGGCTTAAGAACGTTGCTTCAAGGTACAGCATTGATGTCCGTTTTTCTGCGAAACATAAGATAGGTCGCATATGACCGTTTGTTCATAATTTGCTGAAGGATAAGCAAGTGAAGGGAAAATGCACTGTCAAATATGTGAACAGGTACATCACTTGTGCTAAGCAGGTTGTGTATGCCATTCCATTGTGGTAGAGAGTACGTGGGACAAATGAAACGATGTTTGAATGTTTCACTTATGGAGCGTGAGCTATCTCTTCAAGGGTTTGCACCACTTCATCTCTTGGAGCATTGCAAGTCGTGTGGTTGTCTCCCTGAATCTAAAAAAACTAGTGTCATTTTTAAACACGCGAGCCAATTGACAAGGGCAATCGGCAAGGCTTACTAAAGATTAGGGACAAAGAATGTATCAGCGAACCGTCTATCACTCTTCATGACGAGGAACTCCGTTACCTATGTCAATTTTGATTATGCGTCAGTTTGTTATAGTTGCCTCAATGCATCTCTGTGTCTCGTGCATGTCATGGTTATCAACGGGCACCTATATATACGTTAGACATATCTTCAATAAAATATCAGTTGAGAGTGAGCGTCATGTCGTCATTTTATACCTTCTTTTGTCCTTGTCTTGTGTTGCGCTGTAACGAACCTTACTAGGAGCCTCTAGAGTCTGCCACAGAGTATGTATACCTAGGTCAATAAATCACAGGGAACCCTGATTATGAGGAGAAAATTCATAGAAGAATAAAAATAGGTTGGAGCGCATACAACAGACACTGTCAGCCGCTGACTGGAAGCTTACTATTATCATTGAAAAGAAAGGTGTACAACAAGCGCATTTTACCGGTGCTGACATATGGGGCAGAAACTTGAACACTGACAAAGAAGCTTGAGAACAAGTTAAAGACCATGCAAAGAGCAATAGAACGAAGAATGTTAGGCATAATGTTAAGGGGGAGAAAGAAGGAGTGGTTTGGATCAGAGAGCAAATGACTGATATTCTAATTGACATTAAGAGAAAAAAAATGAAGCTGGGCAGGCCATACAATGCATAGGTTAGATAACCGGTAGACCATTAGGGTTACAGAATGGGTGTCAAGAGAAGGGAAGCGCAGTTGAGGACAGCAGAAGACTAGGTGGGGCAATGAAATTAGGAAATATGCAGGCCCTAGTTGGAATCAGTTGGCGCAGGACAGAGGTAATTGGAGATTGCAGGAGGAGGCCCTCATCCTGCAGTGGGCATAAAATATGCTGACGATAGTGATGACTAGGGCGAATCAAACACAGGTACAAAAAGCACTCTGTCCAGTACTCACAGGTTCACCCCAATGCAAAACAAAAAATGCTTTCTGCAAATTTTGGTAGTGAAGTCAGGCACTCCAAGTTCAGTAGACCTTGTATCGAATTTAACATTCATGTGTGGACCAGCTTACATCAACTGTACAAAGTGCTATGGAATAATGCATACAAAAATGCTGTAGAAGTAATAGGAAATCCCCTGACTGGTTTTTGCACGAGCTGAAATATTATTGTGCAGGAAGCAATGGTTCCATAAACTTTGTAAGGAAACGAACGATGAATATTGGTACCAAAGTTTCGCTATTTGCCAAACAGCGGTCAAATGGATATTATGTCACGATGCAGTGTGTTACCATCAAAATCTCGAAGTTAACTTCAAAACTGACCCTGATTGTTTCTGGCGCCATGCAAGGTTGCAAGGAAAAGATAAAGTAAGTTTAACTGGTTTTAAAATGCTGGTATGATGTGCTTTCAGCCAGAAGATATCAGCAATCTGTCCGCTGAGCACTTTGGCTCCTGTTTTTCTTCATCATTAGCCCCAATAGATGACGCCATGCTGGCAGACGGTTCAGACTCTTTATCTTTTTCGTCACTGAGCTCAAGGTTTGCTGTTGCATCAGAAAGCTGAAATTTTCGGCAGAGTGTGATGGGATTTCTAACTTTATAATTAAAGGATGCGCAGAAATCTTTGTTTTTATTTTGACTTGCATGTTTAATCTTTCTTTACGAAGTGGGTTTTTTCAGTCGGAATGGAAAAAAACAGTTGTAGTCCCTGTGTTTAAGGCTGGCGATCCTTGTGACGTGAAAAACTTCCAGCCTGTTTCTCTGTTTTCAGGGTTTTCAAAGATTTTTGAAATGGTAATACATGAACAATTGTACACATATTTAAGGGCAAGATTTCTCCTCTTCAATATGGGTTAGTGCAAGGCAGATCAGTAGAAACCAACAGAAACACTTTTCTCGGTTACACCGCACCGCCCATATTTAACTGCAGTCAAGTGGATACAGTGTACCTTCATAGTAAAATATACAGCGCACACAATTGACAAGGACGCAGTGAAGGGGGACACACGAGTGCTTACTCACAACTATTTTATTTTCGGAAAGACGCAGAACATATATGTACACCCCAGCTATCAGCGCTGAGCATGTGCAACAAGAGTGGTCAGTAAAACAGAAACAGATTAAGAAGGTTCAACCAGTATTTAAAAAAGCAAATTCATTTTCAGTGATTGCAACCGATGGTTGGCCTATGCATTTTTCAGCGCACTTTTTGATATGAAATGCTACTGTGATTTCACGTGTCTATTTTTATCTGAAAACAAAATGTCAGTGTCAAAAAATACCGGATCACAATGACATAGATTACAGTAGTTCGACAAATGCGAATAGTTTTCTTTACCGAGAGAATGTTCATGTTCTTTTAGACGGGTGTTTATGCACCGACCGGTTTGTCCTATGTACGTGTTGCCGATAGGTTAACAGAAGGCGGTACACAACACCTATTCTGCATTTTGGGAATTCTTGATCTTCTTTTAGACCGCAGCTGCATTTTTTTACCCTATTGCCAAACTTATTGGAAATAGCTTGGCACAGTTTTTTCACCTTGTTAGGAGCGCTGAAAACCACTTCAACGCCATACCGGCTGGCAACATTCTTTAGCCCATGGGCCACTTCAGGGCCACTTTTGTTTTTGTGTTTGTTAATCATTTGCTCTGTTCTGAAATTGAGTCCCAAGCTTTGATGTTTGCTGCTGATTTAAAATTGTTTAGAAGAATAGGGTGCTTAAATGACTGCTATAAATTGCAGAAGGCCTTGCCTTTATTCATCAGTGGTGTGTTACTACAAGACTTGAAGTTAATGTGAAGAAAATGAGTGTGCTGTCATTTCCAGAAAGCATGTGCAGAGAAATTTTAATTACACTTTGTCGGGTGATAGTAGTAATCATGTGGTTGATGTCTGTGACCTTGGGGTTCATGTAACTTCAAGGCCTGGTTTTTGCATTCAAGTATCCTGTATTGTGAGTCATGCCATGAGGCATTTAGGTTTTATATCTAGAGTTATAAAGAAGTTTTGGTGTCCCGAATGTTTCAAAACATTGTTCTGTGCACTAGTCAGACCGTGATTAGAGTTTGCTTCTACTGTGTGGAATTCTATCAGTACCCATCAAAGTAACTTAATAGATGTCATCCACCATTGATTTTTTTCGCACTTATACTACGACAGATATATTCGTCGGCACCGATACTATGACTACTCAAGCCTGTTAGTGGACTTAAGTATGCTTTCTTTGTGTGACAGGAGACTCATGCGTGATGTAAAGTTCTTGCGACGAGGGATGTGTGGGCTGATTGATTGTCATGTGTTACTAGCATTGTTGCAGTTTCGGGTTCCATCACTGAAAACCAGCAGGTATTTTGATGTGTTTTACCCTAATCTTTCTCTAACTTGCCCCATGACATGGCTGCAGCAGGTGTACATGTTCGATGCCAATTCATCTGACATGGATATTAACACGATAGCGTTAAGGGCCCAGTGTCACAGAAAATCCGGCATCGGCGTCCAGCGTCCCATGTCCAACATCTCGAGAATAATTATTCCTACTATGCATACCCGACCATGCATACCCAACCACGCAGGCACTCCATGTAGTGCAAAGAAGTTACTGAACTAATTTAATTTCTCAAAGTAAAATGCGTCAGAAACATTGTACAGTATGACTTAAAGCAACCTACAGAAAATATAGCATCGAATTGTAATTTGAATATATGAGCAAACATCATTCTGTTACATTGAAACTCAAACACAAACCTTTTTTAACGTGATAGTGTTTTCCAGCTGCGGTCTGTCTTAGTAGGAGCAGCCCTCGGTTGCTTGCACACCATTAAAAAAAGAACCACAAAGCATGCCTTCGTGTATAGCGTTTGCTGCCAGCGTTTCCCAGTAAACATTATGGTTACATAAACTGCATTTACAGGGAAGTAATTGAGTGTCTGTGCTATGTTGTCACACAGGATGCTTGACGTAATTAAGTTCAGCAAGCACATCTTCTCAAGTTTCTTATACAATCTCATGCCTTGTATATTTGCTTTAGCCTACAATATTGCTGGAAATCCTGTTCTGTTTTCATGTTTTATTTTTGTTCATGCTCTTGTATTTGCTAGTGACCTGTTGCCAAGGCTTTACAGCTGTTGGCAGCCACTGAAATAAACAATAATATGCCCCTGCATTGATATTAGCAGTTCTGTGTGCCATATGATGTTTCTTATTATTTGCTGTTATTCAGTTATATTGTGAAGGAACCATTGTCAACTGATGCAGTAAAACTAAGAAAACAGCACATAGAATTCACAATTATTGATAATAATGCACTGGCATGTTGCTACTATTAGCATTTCTAGATCTGTAGAAAAACTGTGATAGCTTCTCCCCCTCACCTTGTATTTGTTTTAACATCGGTACAGATGTTGAGCAAGCTCCAGAAAGACAAAGACGACTTTGAGGCACATAAGGAAAAAGAAACAAACAAGCTCAAAAGTGAGCTTGAAGAAGAAAAGCGAAAAATTAGGTGAGCTTTTCTTGCATGTTTGTGATCACTCGTGACATGATAGAGCAGCAATAACTTGCTTGAGCAATACCAAAGGAATTTCTTCCCTCATGTCCAGGACACAGAGGCGAAGGCAAAACCTCAGCACAGTCACTAAGGCAGAAATGAAATCCTCTGCTTCAGCTGCTAAAGATAAGGTACACCTTTAAAAGCAAGCTTTCATAAATGTGACTCTGTATGCAATCAAGTTGTGTCTTGATTTTCAGAATGTGAATAAGGAAGCACAGAGCCAGATCCAACGAAAAGTCAATCTACTGGCGAGTGAGAATGGGCGCCTGAAAGACAAGCTCCAAGTTGCAGACCAGGAGAAAGATTCCTTGAAAGCTATGGTGAAAGAACTGGAGGAGCAAAGAATCGCTCTTCTTGAAAAGCTTGAAAAAATGTATGAGTTAAAGCGATATCCAAGCCTAAATGAGCTGGCACTGTCACCGGCATCACACTTTGTCATGCCTATGCTTATACCTGCACCTAGTTCTCCTTTTCAGTCTGATGGGGCACAGTTGGCATTGGAAAGTGCACACGGAGATAGCTTATGCATGGAGGCCAAGAACTGCAAGGAAACTGCATTTGACTTTGGTAGCACACTGAACCTGAGTGGCAAACCTGCAAAATCAAGAGAACAGACATCCGAGCCATCGGTTGTCATTTCTGCTACTGCTGTCACCCGCCTCTCCCTTGACAGCACAGTAGCAACCAGTTCTTTAGGGGTTTGCAACAAGGAAAATTACACCCCTGCATTGCGCAGAAACGATAGCCTTCAGAAAGAAAAGCTTGCCCACAGCCAGTCCTCCAAAACAGTAAGATTTGCTGCAGACATACAGACAAGTCAAAGTGATAGCAGTGTATTGGACAGCATTGGCAGAACTACTGTGGTGGGCTTGCAAGGTGAACATGTACAAAGTGCCTCAGATGAGTCTGCAGGGCAAAGAATGGGAGAGCTATGCATAAGTTACAGAGAAATCAGTTCAGACCAGAAGCTATGTGAAGTACCTTTGACAGAAATGCCCGTAAAAAATGACAACCTTTTAGATCGTATCTCAAAGGTGACAAAAGTTGGATTGATCATGAAGGAAGTACTGACCAGCACATCATTCAAAAGGCCCTCAGCTGATGTTCTCCACTGGAATGGAGCATCTCAGATGAGTCTGCACTCTGATAAGTCTAGTTCAGTAAATATTACCACTGAAGATAGTAAAAAAAATGCTAATCAAGGTCTGCGTCTGGTTTCCAGTTTGGTCAGGGAATGTGAAGTTGCAAGAACAGAGTGTAATGAAGGATCTGAAAGTGACAGATGCACAAGTGCTGACATTCAGGCCACAAGGTGCGACCAAACAGACTTGGAATCCTGCCATGGGTCTGAGCAAAGCCAGTCATGCCGTAATGAGGAGCAAATTGCTGAAGGAACTGAAAAGACATATTGGAAACTAGTTAAAGAATTGCAACACAATGAACACCCTAGCAGTGATATCAATGTCTCAAAAAATGGGGATCACTCAGATTGGGAGTCTTATGAAGAACCCGAGCAGGGCCCACTTGTATGCGGTGCTCAGTGTGCAAAGGACACAGAATGTTCAGAGGTTAAAAGTGCTGAACCTGGTAACGAATGTGCAAGTGACATCAGTGAAGGGGGTACTCGTCATGGAAGCCCAAATGCAGAGGAAGCCGGAAACAGCCTCCGTGAGAGTCTCCAGGAGCTAGGAGGCCACTGCTCCTTGCAGGCTCCAAAGGCAATGTCGCAGTGTTTTCTCCAGGACTGCCAAGCATCTCATTCGGCTAATCGTTGGAAAAGGCCAGCTGATTTAGCCGTGGTGTCGCACCTTTGCGCAGACAGGAAGGTTAGCTCGCTTATCAAGAAATATTCTCAAGTATGCACTTCGAGTGAAGACACTAGTGCCTTGCCCAAGACCACGAGAGCACGCAAATCTCAGTCTGCACAAATTCAGTCATCTAGCCTTATGCGAGACCACAGCCTTGATAAGCACAACAGCCGCACATGGGCACTAGATTCCAATGGTCACAAGATGTTACTCACTGTTGTGTCCAAGGAGATAGACCCGTTTACTCAGGTCATTATCTACAAGTTTCAGAATGGAGACCAAAAAGATCTGCATCCTGATGGGAAAGTGGTAAGAACCTTGAAAGCTTGTGCATTATGTAACATTTGTTTGCATGTAGTTAGCAAAAATGTGTCTCATGCAGATTTGTCCAAACATCAAAGTTATGATAATTTTGAAGCTTCATTGGGAGCTGCCATCATTTCTCAGTCTTGAGCTGCACTCATAATGCTCGTAAAATGAGCAGTGTAAGCAGATCCTGTACACATTGTTGTGTGGTGCACTCAACTTAGCACGCACAGAAAAATAATTACTTGCAGCCTGCTTTATTTCACTTCAATGTAAACACTATCAAAAACAAGAGCAAAATGTTAAAACATATATCCTTAAAAGTGAGATGCTAATGTCAACACTGATGTTGAAAGTTGGTACTGTGGATAGCTGTGCAATGTGGAATTCGTGCTATGATCACTGGCTTGCTCTACAGATAAAATATGCCATGTTGTGACAAACCCTTAACTAAGACAGGCCTCTGTTGTGAAACTTATGCTTCAGTTGCTACCAACTGCCAGCTCTGCACCCCAAAATTAAATTGGCCTCTTCAGTCATTACCCTTTTATTTTATAATATTACAGTGCACCATAATGACTATGAATCGGTGAGTGCAATGCAGCTGATGCTCATTGCTTTGTTTTTCTTGTTTAGGTCTATCACTATGCAAAGAGTCAAACTGTTCACACAGTTTACCCTTGTGGCCAGAAAGAAATCAAATTTGTCAAGTAAGTCTAGGTGCATTATTTAGCATCATGTTTCTCTCTTCCCAGAAGGGAATCGAACAGCGCTTCAGACAGGATAAAATAAAGACAATAGACACATCGCTGACTAACAACAAGTGTTTTTTGCGATTGAATGGTAATATATAGGAATGAGGATCAGTGCAGAAAATAAAAAGACAATCACCTCAAGCCACCATTGTCAGCAGCCAGTTACACCTTCGATAGATATCTTGGTTCACTGCTGTGCACAGATATAGAAGGCACGCTGATACAAGAATCATTGCGTTGGTATATCTGAAAAGCTTCGCTTATCTCTTGGGCACGTTGCTGTTTATAGCATTCTAAAAATGGGCACTTTTCAAGAATTGTTTTACAAACACATTTTTACAATGTTCAGCCAAATGGCTGTCAGTAGGTCACTTCATATTTGTGACCTGCATAACAACTACATCATACTGTTCTGAAAAAGCAGGCTCATTGCTGCACTTCATTTTTTCTTCTTTGAATGATATCCGCGCCTGATTACACACTAAGTTGCACCATAAATGTAATTCTTAGATTATAGGAGCCCATAGTTCTTCCATTGAAGATGTTCAAACAAAACCTGAAAATCTGAGATGTCCCGCCATATTGAAATGTATCATTACACAAACGTTCTTACACAAGAAATTCTTTAATTTGCCCCTTTTGTTGGACAAATATATGGGTGAAAGTTGGTAAGCAAATTTAAATTATAGTAACTGAGGCCTGAAAATGTTTATTGAACAACATTTAGAGTTCTAAAGTTGCCAAGAAATGAAACCAAAACTGGCTTTTGGAATACTTATAGTAAATTATTTAGAATGCTCCAAGGCTTGCCAGTATTTTTTAACCCCAAGAAAATCAAGTTGAAAATGTCTTGTCAGCATCACATTATGACTGATTTGTATGAGCCCGGACTCAATATAACATGCAGCACTTTTCGTTGAACCAGTGGTCAAGTCGAAACACACAGTGGGGATGGAAATGTTGAGGTGACGTACCCAGATGGCACGGTTCGTCGAATTTTCTCTACCGGGGAAGAAGAACAGAAGACACCAGATGGCATCGTGGCTCGGAGACTTAGAGATGGCACAGAAACTATTGACTACCCAAATGGCCAGAAGGAGGTTCGCAGTGAACTGTACAGGGTAATGATAACTTTTCCTGAGTGACCTTGCATGCTTAAGTAGATGTTACGACTGCAGTTGACTTCAGTTAATTCAATCCGGACGGGACCGGCAAAACTGATCGAATTACCCGGCGGGTCGAATTAAAAGGCAGAAAAAACGCCGAAGCACGCCGTTACTTCACTTAGCAAAATGTGCCTTTAAAGGTGGCTTCGCCGCAATACAACCGTGTTGTGCGGTGAAGAATACAACACGGGGACGGTGTCGTTGATACTGGACATAGCACGTATTCCTTAATTTACACACGCACATGCGCCGTCTCTGGTCATAGTACGATCATCGAGACGCCTATTAAGTTTACTGGCAAGCCTTCATAGTTTTATATAGACCCCCGCTCATTTGTTGGCTTCAAACGTCCTCTCGACTTTCGGCGGTTTTTCCCCATCTTACCGCCTTAATTCCTTTTCGCTAGCTTTCCAGAAACCCAGCTGGTTTTTCTCCTCTTGTTACACGGCGCATGCGCGCCCCGTTAACGGCCTCATATACAAGGCACGCATGGCGGGCGAAACAAGGGCTCAAATCGCCGTAGCAACAGCAGAAACAGCTCTGAGTAGCCTCCAGTTTGTTTATTAGGCTTCTAGGTACTCTTACAGTGACCGGAGACAGCGCGTGCGCACCTGTACGCGTACTATATGTCCCGTGACGGTGGCCCCTTTCAATTCTTGATAAGCTTCACTGCAATAACTTGCATATGTTTGACCGCGTAACATGGCTGTATTGCGGCGAAGTTGACCAGTCAAGTACAAATTATTTGGCAAAGGCCAATTTTGAGATCGAAATAAATGAATTTTGGGCCTACATTAATGTGCGGGCGCCGGCCGGGACCTTCGGTCGGGATCGACTTAACCAAAAAATTGAATAAGCCAGAGTCAAATTAACGGAAGTCTACTCTGTTATCCAAAAATCACTCCCAAACACTTTGCTAAAGTGTACCCACACTTTTGAGGCTTTCTGCATATAGCTTACTAATGTGTTTCTTTTTTTTAGTCTTATGCCAATTTGTTTCATGCTTTCAAGGAAACAAGAGACAGTTGCAACAAGGCTGGCTGATTCTATTCGTTTGATGCTAGCAAGTGATCATTAAATATAATCTGTTGCAACAAACACTACTTACTTTATCAGTGCTCTTCATCATGGGCAGCCTTTAGCGCAGATGCTCACCCACCAGGGTAGCCTAGAGACTGGAATTTCGCTGCTGAACTTGTGGGTTCAGTCCCGGCCACAGCGGGCACATTTCGACGGGGGCAAAATACAGAAATGTACTTAGATTTAGGTGCATGTTAAAGAACCCCAGATGGTCAAAAGTAATACAGAGCCTGCACTACGGTGTGCCTCATAATCAGATTGTGGTTTTGGCACATAAAACCCCAGAATATAATTTAGTTTAATTTA
Source organism: Dermacentor andersoni (assembly GCF_023375885.2). Lineage (NCBI taxonomy): Eukaryota > Metazoa > Arthropoda > Arachnida > Ixodida > Ixodidae > Dermacentor > Dermacentor andersoni. The sequence continues at coordinate 7,693,531 of NC_092816.1, read as the reverse complement.
GTTCAGGTGATAGTTCAGATGGCAAAGCTCTCTGATAAAAATGAAGTGACAATGGTTAGTCACTGAATGAAATTGAAATATGAAATATTGGAGGCATGTAGCTTATATTTCAATGTGCTTACAGGTGGGCATTGTGCAATCAACTTGTTAGTTTGACCATGAGAGGAATGGTGTGGAATATTTGTTTTAATTATACAGTCCAAGTCGAAAGAAATGTTAAAAGCGTGATTGCTTATAAAGCTTTTGACCACGGTCCCATTACAAGGTTAAATTAATGAAACGCGACTATTACACAAGATTAAGTGTTTATACCAGTGATGTCAATCTTTGTTCCAGAGTCGATACTACCCAAATGGCACTGTCAAGACAGTTTACGTTGATGGGAAGCAAGTTACCAGGTATCCCAATGGACGAGTTAGAGTCAAAGAAGCTGACGGCACCGTCAGAGGCTAATAGAAATGAGTTGGTACTCTCCTTCTTCCTTACCACACTATTTTTCCACATATTGCCTGCTGTATTGCCAGGACATTGCCTCTTGAAGGTTTTAGTGATATTTATTACATGCACGGTCCTATAATATTTCCAAAACCAATAAATACGGTGTAAACGTAGCAATATAATATGAAATCCAGTACTTTTTATCCTCTAGAGGAAGCTTTAACTTAGGGCCTCCTGTCTAATTACATGGAAAAAAAGAAATTGTTTTTCTCGGCAACTACTGCACCAAATTTGATTGTTTTTTGCCTGGAAAAGAAATAGTTAAAATCTAGTGACTGTTGGTTGCGAATTTTTTTATTTAGGTTGTGAATGTTTTAATAAAAATTGGCAGAAATCACTGATTCTCAGAAAACGAAACTATAAAGTCTGCAACTCTAACACAGCAATGAGAAAGGATATCACAATTCTGTAAATTGCACCTAATAGTACATCTAAAGCAGACAAAGTTTATATATTGTCATGTAGTAGTGATGAGGAAAAGCACAGCTGCAAAACTGTGAATAACTTGACTAACGTTTGAATGGGCAAACCTGCGCCCACCAAAGCAAGTTACACTGAAAGCACCACGATAGTGGTGAACATAGTCGGCAGTTGTCAGAATCTGATCAGCGGATCAAGCGCGTTGGCTTTTATATATTACTCGTCGAGGGTTCTAGTGTAATCGCTGGTGGCCGCATGGTTTCCAGAAACTACTACACAATTCGTGTTGCTCATACAATCTGATTATACGAAGTTCAGCAAGGACATACAGAACAGATAGAATGAACAATAGCATTCACCCAAGTTTAAAATCATGCAGGTGCGTCTTAGGCTGAGTGATAACGTTCAATCCTTTGAAGGTTAATGCCGTAAATATATAGCACTGTGAAAAAGTCCAAAATGGTTGATGCTGTATATTTGTGGTGCCGTCTGTACGCTTAAAACGCGCGCCAATTTCCTAACTTGTTCTTTTCTGGCATGTGCTGGCTCTATGAGAGAATACAGGGAACATTTTTCTCGCACCTCCCTTTCTCGGTTTTCGTTGTACGCTTTGTTTTAGAGCTAGTTTGCTCCGGCGCACCTATATACTACAGGGCGGGCGGGCGGCGGTTTTGGTTTTGTTTGGGTTTCGGCTTCTTGCACTCGCAAAACTGATGGCTGTCTCATTATTAATCCCTCAAAGGGCGACCGCCTGTTTCTCGCTCGTTTAGTGCTCACAGGGGTGAGCTTAGGAAGTATGCCGCCGTGCATGGGTTTCCTTTTGTTTTCTTCTTTTGTAGACTCATGAAAACTAATTGCCTCTCGTTGGCGATAAGATGAAGATTAGCGGAAGTTTGTCACACATTTTGCTTTTTTGACGGGCGCACAACCACAGTTTTCTTGAGTGCGCTCACCTATGTAGTTCGATTAGCTATGGGCGTAAATATTAGTGTAAGAACAAGAACATTTGACACTTGCGAAATATTCTCTTGTGCGCATTTTCTAAGCCTTATGTGTATAAAAATGCCCCAAGTTTTTAATTCTTATAAGTTTATTTCCTTTTTTTATTGTTGTTATAGGTGAACAAACAGTACATATGTACCAACGCAAAATATTTTTTTCTCACTTTACAGTCACCCTAGAAAAATTACGGTAAATTTTTTTTGAAATAGGTCCCTCAGAAGAATTGGAATCTGCAATAAAAAAAAAAACCGACCCTGGGAGCTCACATATGGCAAAAAAAAAATGACCCTCAAAGGGTTAACATTTGTTAGTCGGGGAACAGCGGTCACCGGAGAAAGATAAAAAAGCACACCTGTCAACATTGTACATTGCTCTCCAATAGACCATTAATTCGTGAGTGGAACCTTTGCAAAACCCTTGTAGCTAATTTAACAAATTCATGCAAAATATAAATTGACATATCAAATTTGTTTGCTTTGGAAGCTGTAACATATGTAATTTACAGAACTGCGATATCTGATCTAGGTGCAGAACTGCAAATTTGTAAACTTCATGCTTCTATGTTTTTCAAGCTTGCCAACTTTGGAAATTCCTTTCAAAATATCAGTCACTAAATCGAAATTTCGCTTCCAACAGTCACTATAATTTACCTTTCTCTCTCAGATGCAACAGATTTCATTAAATTCGGCCAAGTGGTTATCTCAGAAAATTGTTTCTGCGTTTCACGTGTATTTGAATAGGCACCATCGGAGTTGGGCTCGAGCTAAAGCTCCCTCTTAAGTGGGGATGTGACTTTCGAATCAGCTTCTTTATTTCTTCATGGACTTTGATGAAAATTGGCAGAGGTAGCGGTAATGTTTCTGTGATGTCACCATAGAGGTTTCAAATTTTATCTCACCAACTTCTTTATCTACAAATTCTTTTCCCGTATGGGCTTGTAAAGCTTACAAAATGTAACAGAAGACTCATTCAAAGCGCTGTGCATTCCAATATGAATGGTTGATGGCACACCATTCTTTGAATTTTTAGAGTGCAGCTTTTAGGTGCCCGTTCCTGCGGCGAGCGTCGGCGTCCTACCTCGTAAACGAACAAACGACCGCAGCGGGAGATGAAAAAGTGGTGAGAGCGAAGACAGTGCGAAGAAAAGATGTGTAGTGCCGCTCACGAGGGGCTTTGCAGCGACGATGGCTATGAGATGGCACCAGAGTAGCGCACGTCATCTGTATAGAAACAAAGTACCAAATGAATGGAGATTGTCTGCGGTGGCTGCAGTGAATGACATCCACATGTCGCCCATGTGGTTCGTCTCGCGATCTCCCGAATAGCAAGGCAGTTGCGCCACACTTCGTTCCATTTGCAACATGCCGCACGAGACAGATTGTCTGCACCAGCCAATATATCGCAAAATGAAATTACATTTAGAGCTGCACTCAAATTTCACATTAGAGAGTACGATAATCATCTCTTAATTTTTTTATATACATGATTTTTTTAGTTCTTATTTTTTATGAGGTGGTGACTGTACAACAGGCATCTAGACTGTGAGCAACTAGTTCAATCACTAATTCAGAAAAAGTCACACTGGAAAAGAATGAATGTCACGCCTTGAATTGCGCTTCAAAGAACATAATAAAAAAGCGGAATTGAAATATACCTAGCAGGTTGCGAAGAAATCGACGGGACAAGCTGAGCAGGAGCCAAAAAAAAAAAAAAGAGAGTTTTGAGAAAGTGCCTTTCAAAGTTGTACCTTAGATTTTAAGTTATCAAAAGGTACCAGAGCTGTAGTCATTGATGTGCCGTCAAATGCTGGACTTCTGGAGTGTTCTGCTTTTAGTCTAAAGGGCCTTGCCTGCCTTTCTAGAGTGCAGCTTTTAGGCGCCCATTGCTGCATTAGGCATCTGAGCAACCGAGCCAATGAGCACAGCAAAGGATGAAAAAGTAAATGCGTAGCACAGCAGGCGATGAAAGCAAATGGCGACAGCGAAGAGAGCACAATGAGGAAAGCGGAGGAGGAGGGTGCAGCGAAACCATAAGGCAGTGGAGGAGGTTATGGTGAAAGTGCGAGAAATGTAGTGCCAAGCAAGACAGGCTCCGCAGTGGCGACTACTGCAAGATGGTGCCAGAGTAGGGTGCTGTCGTCGGCTCATCAATAACACCATCGATAAGGCATGCGACGAGTGTGTCCACCGATGCCATATATGGAAACAAAGCGTTGCATGAGCGAAGGTCTGTCTGCAGTGGCTGCTGTGAATCGCTCTCACACATCACTCACACGCTGCCTCTCACGATCTTCCGATTAGCGAGGCAGTCGCATCAACCATGCTCTTCACAGCATTCTCTTCCTAATATAAACTGTGTACCTATATAATCATAGTACAAAATATTGACATGCATACCTCTTTTAGTACAGAGCTTCGCTGTAATTTCGCATTTTTCCCTGAGACATCCTTTTCTGCTGCTCAATGAAGAGCATGCTGGCCAGGTTTCAGACCAAATGTTGCACAATATCCCACAAAAGCACAGTGGGTCCCAGAATTATGTTTGCATACTGCCTTGTTCACAGCTGTCTCTAGTGGAGCAGAGAGGCCTACCCATTAGCATCACTCACATAATGTCTGTCACATCAAATGGCACTTTTTTTTGGTAGCAATGACCAGATGGTTAAACAAAGGCTTTCAGCAGCATTTTGAATTTCGTTTTAGACAATGGCTGTGGAGCTAGCTGCACATTAGAAAGGCACTGGTACATGGACAGCAATGCAGCTGAAACTTGCATGCCTTGCAAGCCAGCACTTATGTTGAGGTTTACCCCGTGTTTTTCTGGCCTAATGTTTGCACCAGCTACCATATTTTTGGGAAGATTGTATTGTACAAACTGTTTTTCCTTTGAATCTTTTGAGTGTGTGGAGAGCTTACAGAATGCAGTGGAAGGTTTGTTGAATATTGTGAGCATAGCTAAATACCCAGACAACACACAGGCATCCTAAGGATGCATGATGGATGTCTCTGTAAGGATGTTGAAGAGATCCTAGGGATGTTCCTAAGATGTCTTACACTAATCAAGAAAACCTCCCAGGTGAAACACCGAAAGATGTTCCATGAAGGCCCCAGCCAGGTCTTTTTCGGACGTTATCTGGATGCGGGATGGAGGTTATATCCCAGGCTCAGGATGTAAAATAGATATTATTTGTCATGCTTGTTCTAGGCACATGGTGTCCTTTGCATGCAAATAAGTGGAGCAACCTTATAAAACTTGCACAGCTTTATTGCAACTTGTCATCGGGCTGCCTAAGTGAATGAATTTTGTAAACAATCAGACATCAGGCCCCTGAGAGAAGGAAACAAACAAATTGAAAAAAAAAAAGTTGAGAAGCAAAACCAAAGTACATTAAACAGGCACTGTTGGAAATTAGTTTCGAACAATGAAAGCTTCACATGATGAAATGTAGGCCAGCATGTCGGTGAACAAACTCTCTCTTATGTACAAAGCAATCTCTTATGTGCAAAAAATGCCAAGTGTTTTTTCTTTGACCAAGCAAAATTAAAAAGGAATCATCTTTGGCAGCTAACACAATTGTAGTAGTAGTGCTAGATTACTGAAAGCAGCGGGCATTACTTACATGGAAAATCTAAATGCATAATTGACAAATAAAGAAAAATTTGCTAATTACACTTGTAAGTCACATCACACGTTGCAATTTCCTAATTATAATCAGCGAGGTCACAAGGTATATCCACTTGGAATTAATTTTGAGGTTAACACTAGAACACATTGGCCTCCCGTTACTTTTGTACTTCAGTGCACAAAAAACACATTTTCTTAAGAAAGTGGAACAGTGCATTTTTACCTTAGGTTTTATAGTGCATATCTCAAAACCAGTGCCATCCTCACTATTTGCTCCTTGTAGGTATGCCTTGCACACTTGATGGCTACAATTTCCAAATTGCAGTATGTACCGTAAAGTAATTAGTTTAAGAGTTAGTAATCTTGCTAATTAATTGGCTATGCATTTCAATTTATTGGGTAAGTAATGTGCACCGCTTCGAACAACCCTGATCAAGGACTGCACACTATTTGCCACGGACAATTTTTACAAATTGTGTTCTGGAACAAGAAAACACACACCCTGTATAGTTATTCAGTTAAGTTAAGAAGCAAGATACTTAAGAAGAGAATAAAGAAGTCTGAGAGAGCATATGTACTACCAGTTTTTCACAATACGGCTATGGTGGCTCGATTTCAAGTGTCTTGCAATCCAGGAATTAAGAGAGAATTCAGCCTCTGTTTGACTGTGTTACATTACATTACATATCACACAAAACAGTGCATACTCATGAAGTTCAGGTTGTTTGCCGATTTTCAAGGTCACCATCAGCAATGCATCAAGAAAAGGGCACTTTAAGACCAAGAAAGGCCCTGGGGAGGTATCAGAAATTGGATGAATGAGAGTACATGAGAATCAGAATTGGTTTATTCATGACAGGAATGGGGATAGTTGCATAATAAGTATATGCAGAAGGAGGTCCCATAGTTAGAAACTGAAATGGGACCTCGTGTGCATGATGACAAGAATTAATAATACAAGCGAAGGCAACTTGTAAAATTTACAATAAAAAAACTTTTAGGCAACAAGGCATAAATGAACAGAAAAGCAGCAGTTGAATGCATTAAACAATAATAAGGCTTCAGATTTGTCAATAATAGGGAAAACTATAAAGGCAGCTTTTTAAAAAAAAAGTGAAAAAAAATGCTAGAGACAAATATAGAAACAAAGTTAACGTTAAAAATACAACACATACTACACTCAAAAAGGGAAGTCGGAGGAATCTAAAAGAAAGTGCTTAAGTTCTCTGAAATCTGTGAGCAGGGTAAAATGAAGTTCATATTGCCTGCAAATCTAGTATTGCTTATATTAATAAGGGATGTCTTTGGTATGATTGTTACTGGAATATTATTGTTTAATGCCCTAAAAATAAAAATGGCCAGGTTATATTTAGCAAGACCAGTCACATTCAAAATATTATGTGCATGTAATAATTGATTTGCACTAATGCTACGAGGTGAAAATGTTATTAGGCAAAAAGCTTGATTTTGAATGACTTGCGATGAAGTTAGGTGACTGTTATAAGTGTTTCCCCATGATTCAATGTTATAGTTAATATGAGGATGAACAAATGCATAATAAAGCGACATCAGAGTAGAAAATGAGAAATATCATCGTGCTTTGATTAGAATGCATATTCCATATGCCATTTTCTTTTTTACGTTAGCTATGTGAAGGTGAAATTTAAGATGGCGATCAAATGCCACACCTAAATAGGTGCAATGATCAACTGCAGTGATTAGGTGGTTGTTGATGGAAATGGATTGAAGGAGCTCAGGCAATTAAATGCCACACCTAAATAGGTGCAATGATCAACTGCAGTGATTAGGTGGTTGTTGATGGAAATGGATTGAAGGAGCTCAGGCAATTGCTGATGCAAGGCAAAGACTACAAAATTGGTCTTGTTATGGTTAATCTGCAGCTTATTAAGTTCACACCATGTGGAAATTTTCATGACATCTTCGTTTAGCTTACTTGTTCGCATTAATACACAATTGTTAGAATTAAATATAGTAGTGTCGTCAGCATACAGAATGCACTTCGATGAGGAGAGGCAACTTGGCGGATTATTAACATATATTACACCTATGTTAGTACGAGAAGGAAGGGGGCTAACCAAGGGGCCCAATTTTTTATTAATCATATCATGAGAAGCCAAAAAACACTGGCACCAAGGACAACATAGGGGAGATTACTTGTACTTACTTATTGAATTAAAGAAATGATAAATTAGTGGCAATGAAAGTGGATGAAAAAACGCAGGCGTCACAAGTACATGACGCCTATGTTACTATGTTAGTACATGCAACCTTTGTTAGTAGTAGCTTCTAGTAGTAGCTAGTACCCAGAAATGCTTACTTGTTTTCTATCTTGTAACTGGAGATTAGAAGTAGTGGCAGACCAGTTATTCCAAAGGCTTCAAGTTTAGTGCAAAGAGTTGTGTGATTTATTGTGTCAAAGGCCTTGGATAGGTCAACAAATATTGAGGCTGCAAATTTACTTTCATCAATCGCTTTCTTAAGATAATCAGTAAGTGATACACTAAGCGCTAGATTAGTTGAAAAGCCAGAACGAAAGCCAAACTGATAGGGGGAAAGGATACTAAATTTATCTAAATATTTTAGGCACTTTTCAATAAGTGTTTCAGTAACATTATTAAGAAAATGGAAGAATGCAAATGGGTGCATAATTCTGCATAAGCGTGCGGTCACCTTTTTTGAAAGCAGGAATGACTCGACCGTGTTTGAGATCACATGGGAAAACACCGGTTTTAAAAATCAGGTTAATGATAGCTGAAAGAATGTTAGCAGTATGTTATGCGATCATTTTAATATGGCAACCATTAATGTGGCTAGTGGCTTTAATATGGCAACCATTAACTAGTGGCTTTAAGCGTCCTAATTATTGAAATTACTTCATCAGGCGTTGTTGGAAAAAGGAAAAATGAACGAAGTAGGCGGTTGAAGGACACGTTACAGCATGAATCAGAATCAGAAGTGTTATTGAAGAAAGCATCACAAAGGCATATGCAATATCAAGCGGATTAAAGTATACCTTGCCATTGTGAATGATTCTCGAAATGACGTTCTGAGAGTTACAGTTTAAAAAGTAGCTAACTATTTGCCACTTTTTCCTAGTGTTATTGCCACATTCTATAATTTTTTTGTTTGTTATTGTACCTCTTCGCACTTCTCAGCTGAGCAGAAAGTGAGTTAGAAAATTTTTTGTAATGGGCAAGTAGTTCAGTATTGAAAGGTTGTTTCTTAGTTTTCTTATACAAAATTTTCACTAGACCACATTTGTTTCAGGAGGTTATTTGTAAGCCGTGGATATTGCGGCAATGCTACCTTTTTTCTGCCCTTAAGTTTATGTGAGTGGGAGTTAAAATGCAATGAAAGTGTCATCAGAAACTGTGAAAAAGCTTTTTGAGGATCACTAGATGATACAAGTTCCGACCAGTCAGTTTTAGTTAGGCTAGTAAGGAGCATTTGTTTGTCAAGTACATCTCTGCAGAATTAAGTGTTTGTTAAGGTTGAGTGATTATGCAAGTTTAGAACGATAAGGTAGTGATTTGGTATATCGGTCGTAGCAATGCAAGCATCCGATGGGTCTGTTAAGTTGGATAATGCGTGATAAATCAAGGTGCCATCAGCAATGTTAGGATAGCAAGTAGGAAAAATAATTAAACATTCATACCCAAAACTATGGGAGGTACTTGAATAACTAGAAGAATTAGATGAAGTGGTATCCAAGAGGTTAACGTTGATATCGCCCATGATTATAACATTAAAATTAGTGCACAATATATTTTACATAGCTTGATCAAGCACACTACAGAAGTCAGTAACTAAAGAAGAAGGTGAGCAATAAATGCAGCCACACATTAAGTTCTTGTCTATACAGAAGATGGGGGAATCAAATTCAACAAATGCTGATTCACAGTTAGAAATATTCAACTCTAAGTCATGCCGGCATTTGTATGGAATGTTAGATGAGACAAATATAGCTGCATCACTGTGATTACTCATCTCTCTGTGAGAATACTCAGAAGTGTATGAGTTAATGCTGAATAGGTCCTTGTCATCATTACTAACCCAGGTTTCAGACACACATATTATTTAAAAGGTGTTGTTAATTGTCGAAAACAGATGCTGAAAATCATCAAAATGCTTGCGGAGACTTCCAGCATTCAAGTAAATGATTGAATGTCAGTCATGCGACATGAACTTATCCAGTGCAGATGTTGACAAGTAAGAATCCATGGTGGATGGTAATGACATTTAAGGGTTAGAATGGAGGCAGGTAGTTGAAAACACAAAGGTCAGACTCATCAGCAATGCGACAAACACACCTCTCATTTGTCTTTCTAGCCTTAGTCTGACAATTATCCGTCCAGAAGTGCTTCCAGTTATCTTTTTTTAGCCCCAGTGCTTTGGAAAAGAATTCCTTATTTTGTGGTGTCAAGTGGTTGTTAACAAATACAGGGCAGTTGTCATATTTGCCGATGTCACTCAGGCAGAACCTTGCCTTTCATGCCTTGCAGATAAAAATTATTCTTTTTCATTCGAGAACAGAATCTAGCAATGAAGGTTTTTTTACCCTTATCTTTAGTGGAGACTCGATGAACGACATCGATATCAGAGGAAATCACGGAACATCCAATTTTCCTGCCAACTGTGTCCAATACAGCAACACAGTCCTCGCCCTCAATACAGGGGATACCCCTGATCTCGATGTTAATGCAAGAGTACTGCTCGAGCTCGGAGACCTTGCGGGAAAGTGAACAGTTTTCACTTTCCAGGGCTTTGTTTTCTACCACAAGTGAGGCCTTCTCAATGTGCATCTTGTCAACCAGATTATTCAGAAATTCTAAACTGGACTCAGGGCTGTCCACGTGTTTCTTTAGCTCCAGCATGTCAAAACCTCAGAGGTCTTTATGTTCACGATAATCTTGTCAACAATGCGATCAGTCATACGATCAGATTCATTAAGAAGTCTTGACTCTAGTTCATCAAGTCTCTTAGCGAGCTCAGCACAGGTGGGCATATCTAACAGCACTCAACCATAAAAAAACACTAAAAACTAAATGAAAGAACACAAGTAGCTTAAAAACGGTTTGTGGCAGCAGCGACAGTAACAGGATAACAAAGAAAACAACAGAAGCTGTCGTAACCAACCTGTACAAACAGAAAGGAATGCGTGAGCTAATGCACAAGCACAGCCAATGCTGCCAAGAACGGTCGACGGTAGATGAAGACGGCCTTTAAGTAGCGATGCCAGGACAAGCGAGCACCACCTGATGGTCTTCTGTGAAGATCTTGCTTGACAACATAGCCTCCTTGATGACACGTATGATTGACCCAGCGATATTCTGGTGGTCTTCTGAGAAGACCTTGCTTAACAAGATAGGCAAACAAGTTAACCTTAGCCTGCAGCTAAGGTAAACCTCCACCTAAAATGCAACACCTACAGTTACATCAAAAGCTGGACGTAACCAAACTGTAGGAAACCACACAATCGTAGCTGAATAAACAGCAGCCACTTCTTTCTTCTCCAATGCAGCTGCTCGCTCCGATGCATGACGAAACCACGGCATTACACATTTTTCTATTTCTTTGATAGTTGCGATTGCTTGAGACGACACCTGTGAGCACGGCTGCAAGTAAAAAAAAAAAAAAAAAAAGCAAACGAATTTGTGATAACTTCATCACAGGAACAAAAACAGCTTTAGTTATAAAGATACTAAGAAAAGTTCAAGGCAAGGCAAACCTTACAAATTACTAGACATGCAGCTTTGAGTTAGTAGAAAAGTTGTGAGCCATGTGGCCTTAATTTTGTTTGAACGATGAGGTTATTCAATTAGCAAACAAGACAAGTACCAATATAAACCACTCGAACTGACGTGTTGCACATTGTTAGGTATATGTGATTTATCTAAATGCTTGGGCAGTATGTTTACCCACCATATTACTTTCCATGGCGACCGCATTCTGATGGCAGCAGAATTCAAAATGCTTTTGTTCACGTTAAAGGTCACCAGGTGGTCAAAATTATTCTACAGTTTCCCACTACTATGTGCCTCGTAATCAGATTGTTCTCTGGCACGTAAAGCTACAGAATTTTATTCTAATTCTCTTATTTACTGCTACTTTGAACTATAATATTGTGCACTACACAACAAACAATGCTTCGACAGCAACAATACTTCTACTGGTGAAAAATTAGAATGCCACACCATGACCCATTTCCAGGGGACCTTTTCGTCCTTTTTGAATGTGTATTTATCTACAAGCCAAATAATAATGGTTCTTAAGATGACTTCTCTCCAGATAAAAAAAAGGTGTTTTTTAATCTACAGAAACAAGAAGAAATAAACTCTAGGAGTCATCTCAGCTTCTAGTTTCTGATAACTTGCACTAAAATTTTGAAGTGTTGTCAACTTCATTTTGTTTACTCTGCTAAAGTTGGTTAGACATTGTTGCATTCTGTTGCTGGCTATGACATCACAGGCATGACTCAAGGTCACAAGTAATTCCAATTTACACATTCAAACAACAGAGACACCTAGTAAAAATTATTGTGAAGGCTTCGTACTACTGCACAGTTCACAACTCAAGGGTCTGCATTCAAGAGTACCTTCAGTTATTGTCTTAAGAGGAGCAAGTTGCACGCATACATAAGTGGCACCTACTGCACACGAGCTTGCAGAAGTTGGTGACCACAAATTTCTTTTTACAGCGGAGCTGTTACACGCTAGGTTCTCGCAGTTTGTATACGTAGGCAAAAAAGATGGCGACCGCCCCAGAGCTAAAAGAGCTAAAGCATAAAGCAAAAGTGTATCACCGGGTATGCCCCAGCTGCGTTTAATTGCGAGAAGTGTCAAAACGTATTGTGGTAAAAAAATATCGTAATAAATAAAGTAAAACCAGAATAGACACTGCTGCTTAGTATGGAATGTGGTTTGACATCACGGGCTCTATAGGCAAACCACATAACCTTATCTCAGTTCCCTTCCACCAGTGCAATGGGTAGGCCATGTGCAGTGAGGGCTGCAAAAGAACAGCATGCCTACAAAGAATACCGTTGTGAACAGAAGTGGGATTGTGCGCAGCGATGGCGGTTGGCACGTAATATGGATTAAGATCTTGCCACAAATGCCAAGCATATGTAGTCAAGAGTTCGACGAAAGTTCGTCTGGTCAGGTAACATGATGATGAAGAAATTGTGCCCACTGACCAAGTCAAGGTGAAAAAACACACAGACGTTTCTTGATCACACCGACCAGTCTGATCAAGGAACCCGTACGGGTCCCGAAACGTCTCTGTCTGTTTTTTCACCTTGACTTGGTCAGTGGCCGCAATTTCTTCATCAAATGCCAAGCATATGTACCTTTGGTTGGATCGGCCCTACCGAGTCCACTCCCATTGTAAATTGTGGGTGATTTCAACGTAGACGTGTCTTGGGCAGATGGAAATTAGTTTGCGGCATTTCTCTTGGAAAGGTTTGGCGTTCAGTGTTACACAAGCATCATTGTGCCCATGACGCATCATCGGTCGTGTATAGACCTCACATTGGTAAAGAGCCTTTCCAGTATCGCCACAGAGCCACTGGCCACATACCATAATCATAGCACAACCCTTGTCTTAAGCAAGGATTACTTCCCCACTCTTCATTTATATCATCTCGTATTGACCATCGTTATAAAGTGTTTGTTCCTTGTTGTCACACTAACCGACACTTTCATTCTTTCGTTTCTCAAACTTGTAATGATTAGAACCACTTGCCCACCTCCAATGTATCTATTACGGACCCCAGTGACTTTAAAAATTCGCTGGAATATGTTACCTGATGTTTGCTTTGTGCTTTTTTATATTCATTGTTATCACTCCCTTCTGTAACGCCCTATGGGCCTTGAAGGTATTGGAATAAATTAAATAAATAAATAAATCATAGCGATCATAAAGTGATAGTCGCCTTGGTGACCAAATAATAAACCCAAAAAAGCGAACAAAAGAAGGTTAACACTCAAAAAGCATTGAATATGCAATTTAATAGAACAACAAGAACATCGTGAAAAAATAAAATTCATTGTGGTATGTGTCTTTCATTTTCAATCAACATATTTATTATCAACATATTTATCATCATATATACAGCTCCGCTGGTCATCCACCTTCACAGAGTGGAATGACTCTGAATTTTCTTTTTCCTTTTGCCCCGAACCAACACAACTCCGCCACCACTGCTGGCACAAGAATGCTGCGCGAGATATATCATGTTTTTTTTTTTCCTTTGCTGTGTCCCCTCCTTGAACCACTCCTTGCTTTCTCTAGAAGAAAGCAAAAAAGTGGTGTGCACTTAAAGAGAAGGAACAATGAAGCATATAAAACTGACTACTGATTTTGATACCTCACCCCCTTGGTAGAGCAAAAAGATCACAGGGACTACGAGCACTGGCAATTTTCTGACACAATGATGAAATCATTCATGAATTAACATTTTCAGAGATCAGCAAGCTTTTCTTGAAATCTGTGAAACTATATGACTGTTTAGTGCAATAAGTACTGTGTGTAACTAATGACATCAAAATTCTGTTAGTCAGCTAGACATGAAACTGGTAACCGAGACAGCATAGGAGCACAGTTTGTGCAGAAAGACAGCCTTAGGGTGGTGGCTCATTTCAGTGTAGACTTGTTAAAGCTTTTGCTCAGCCCTACACCTACAAAACAATTGCAGCAAAACAAAGCAAAAATAAATTAACGTCAAGAAGGAAACAGCCTATAAAACAAGCGCAAACAATCACTTGTTGTTATTGTGAGACGACATTGTTTCTCATTTTTCGTGGTAGCCATCACTCGATAGCAGCATCCGCTTCCCACTCCACAGAGCCAAACTAAAGAAGCTGAATAGTGAACATGAGCACATTGACTCATAAGAAACTATGCATGTGTACAAAAAGAAACGAAAATGTCTGCAAAAGTATAGCAGTAACATTTATAGTCATCAATGCAGAATCCGAAAGTTTACGCGATACTTCTTACAACAAAAAAAACGCACACTTTGTTGCTCAGCCTGGCTCAGCTTGGATGAGTTTCGACGACAAAAATGATGGCGAAGACATCTTTAGTGAAAAGTAGATGTGAAAATATTAGTATATATATTTATTTATTTATTTAACATATACTGTGGACATGAAGTCCATGCAGGGTGGATAAAATAAAAAGGTAGGGCACAAGTAAAACAATGCTGATACAACTTCCATAAAAGCAAGTCAATCCAGTCATTAATGGTGCCTGGAAAGAAAGAATGTTTAAATAAGTTGGTTCGGGCAAAATACGGGGTAAGAACATTTTGATGATGATGGCGAGTAGGCCTCATTATTAGTGGATTTGCATACATTGCCGGCTCGAGTGCCAGTTTGTTATTAAGTAACTGAGAAAGTCGAGCCGTAATTTTTTTCGGTGCAATTCTAGTGTAGAAATACTATATTAGACCTCACTAGTTGAGTTGGAGAGTCAAATGTCAGAAATTTATTGTAAACAAACCGGATAGCCTGTCTTTGGATTCGTTCAAGTTTCTTTATGTTACATTCAGCACAGAGATCTCAGATAATATGGGCGTAATCGAGCTTCGGTCGAATTATGTAGCAATAAGCAAGTAATTTAACAGAGGATGTCTGTTAGTAGTAAACCTTGGAACTAGTTTTTATTACTGCTTTTATTAGTTATTGTGTCATATTGTTACGTAGAAAATACGCTGCGCTTGGCCAAGAGGCAACAGCCCGCGCTAGCTTCTAATCGTCGTTGTCGTCTTCTTCCTGCTCGGCTCTTCGTCATTGGAAATACTATCCCGTAGCACTACCCC
Source organism: Dermacentor andersoni (assembly GCF_023375885.2). NCBI lineage: Eukaryota > Metazoa > Arthropoda > Arachnida > Ixodida > Ixodidae > Dermacentor > Dermacentor andersoni. Next base: position 7,678,143 of record NC_092816.1, on the reverse strand, counting down.
CGGCGGCAAAAGCGCTGTCCCGGACCGACTAAAGGCCGGAGTCTGAAGCAGTGTAGTAGGTCTTGAGTCTACTGACGTGCACATCACTAAATGCCAGAGTAGATGACGAGGTTGAGCTCACAGGAGCAATTTCGTAAGTCACAGGCGTCACCTGGCGCAGCACGCGGTAGGGCCCTGTGTATCGCGAAAGGAGCTTTTCTGAAAGTCCGACGTGACGAGAGGGCGACCAGAGGAGCACGAGTGCACCAGGCGAAAACTGTACATCATGGTGGCGGGCGTTGTACCGATGCTGCTGCGTGGTTTGCGAGTCCGTCAGTCGAGCACGGGCAAGCTGGCGTGCATGGTCGGCGAGAGCGATGGCGTCGCGTGCATACTCGGTTGTTGAGATCGGAGCAGGAGGAAGTACCGTGTCAAGGGGCAAAGTCGGTTCGCAACTGTAGAGTAGATAAAATGGAGAAAATTCGGCGGTGTCGTGCCGGGAAGAATTATAAGCAAATGTGACGTACGGAAGGGCGACGTCCCAGTCGTGGTGGTCCTTTGAAACGTACTTGGACAGCATATCGGTAAGAGTACGGTTTAACCGCTCTGTCAGGCCATTGGTTTGAGGATGGTATGAGGTAGTCAGCTTGTGTTGAATAGAGCAGGAACGCACAATGTCGGCGATAACTTTCGAGAGGAAGTTACGACCACGGTCAGTAAGCAGCTGTCGCGGGGCGCCATGCACCAACATAATGTCACGCAAGAGAAAGTCCGTGACGTCAGTGGCGCAACTGGTAGGGAGAGCCCGCGTGATAGCGTATCGGGTGGCGTAATCAGTTGCGACGGCTACGCATTTGTTCCCAGAGGATGACGTGGGAAAGGGACCGAGGAGGTCTAATCCAACACGAAAGAACGGTTCCACAGGGACGGTGATCGGCTGGAGATGACCGGAAGGTAGCACCTGAGGTGTTTTCCGACGCTGGCAGGGATCACAGGCAGCAACATAGCTTCGGACGGAGCGAGCGAGACCAGGCCAATAGAAGCGGCGGCGGACTCGGTCGTACGTGCGGGTCACCCCAAGATGTCCTGCAGTGGGTACGTCATGCATCTCAAAGAGCACAGTCTGTCGTAGATGTTTTGGCACGACAAGAAGAAGATCAGGGCCATCAGGGAGGAAGTTCCTTCGGTACAGAATGCCGCCCTGTAGGACATATCGGCGAACGGATGCGTCGGTAGGTGTAGAGCGCAGACGCTCGATGAGTACTCGCAGCGATAGGTCTCGGTACTGCTCATCGACGATGTTAGCGAAGGCAGATACAGAGACAATGCCGTTGGCGGTACTACTGTCGGCGTCGTCAGGCTCGTCTACCGGGCAGCGAGACAGGCAGTCAGAGAATGAATATTCTTGGAGGCGCAAGGCCCAGCAACCGAGTCTTCCTGTAGGGTCTTTCACTGAGTATAACCAGCAAAGCGCGTGATGGTCTGTGACAACGGAAAAGGGTCGGCCATATAAGTATGGGCGGAACTTCGCAACCGCCCAAACTAGGGCCAGACACTCACGCTCAGTGATGAAATAGTTGCGCTCCACGGGTGAGAGGAGCCTGCTGGCGTAAGCAATAACACGGTCGTGGCCACGCTGGCGTTGTGCCAGTACTGCGCCAATTCCGTGACCGCTGGCATCAGTACGGACTTCGGTAGGCGCAGAAGGATCGAAATGGGCCAGAACGGGAGGCGTTGTGAGAAGGTCGATTAGAAGCGAGAATGCAGAGGCCTCGTTATCGGGCGTCTTTTTTCACAAGCTCGGTTAGTGGTCGTGCTATGGCCGCGAAATTTTTCACGAAACGGCGGAAGTACGAGCAAAGGCCGATGAAGCTGCGCACATCCTTGACACACTTTGGAACAGGGAAGTGCGTAACAGCATGAATCTTGCCTGGGTCCGGTTGCACTCCGTTTGCGTCAACGAGATGTCCAAGGACGGTAATCTGGCGACGGCCGAATTGGCACTTCGATGCGTTGAGTTGCAGACCGGCTCGCCGAAAAACGTCCAGGACTGCTGAGAGGCGCTCGAGGTGCGTAGCGAATGTTGGGGAGAATACTATAACGTCGTCCAAGTAGCACAGGCACGTGGACCATTTGAAACCGTGAAGAAGGGAGTCCATCATGCGTTCAAAAGTGGCAGGAGCGTTACATAGACCGAACGGCATCACTTTGAATTGATAAAGACCGTCGGGTGTTACAAAGGCAGTCTTCTCGCGGTCGAGATCGTCCACGGCAATCTGCCAATAGCCGGAGCGAAGGTCAATAGAGGAGAAATAGCGAGCACCGTGGAGGCAGTCAAGGGCGTCATCAATCCGAGGTAGGGGATGCACGTCCTTTTTGGTAACCCTGTTAAGGTGCCGATAATCCACGCAAAAGCGCCATGAGCCATCCTTCTTTTTTACCAGCACAACAGGTGACGCCCATGGACTACACGACGGTTCAATAATGTTCTTGGCAAGCATTTTGCGAACTTCGGTGTGAATAACTTGACGCTCAGCCGGTGATACTCAATACGGGCGGCGATGAAAAGAAGGGGCATCGCCGGTATTAATGCGATGTTTGACAGCTGTTGTTTGGGCCAAAGGACGATCGTTAAAGTAAAAAATATCTTGGTAGGAAATGAGAACGCGATAGAGCGCACGAGCGTGCTCGGAAGGCATGTCGGGTCCAATCATTTTTTGTAAGTTGGCGATGGTACAAGTTGCCGACTGCGACGATAGAGGAGGATCGGCTGAATTGTCGTCTACGGAAATCGATGCTACAGAGTGATCCTCGAATGAGCAAAGTTGGGCCAGAGACATCCCGCGTGGCAGCACTTGTGTCGTCAAGCCAAAATTGACCACTGGCAGGCAGACGCAATTCGCCGTAATAGATAAAACTGTGTGAGGTACTGTGATCCCGTGTGTAAGGAGGACGTCTTGCATAGGAGCCGCGATGTAGTGACCGTCGGGGACTGGTGGGGATGACACGAAGTCAACGTAAGTCAGTGCCGAAGGTGGCAAGCGAACGAAGTCGACGGAACTGAGGCGAGTAGGGTGTTGTTCAGCGGGATCCAGAACAGGCAGGTCGAGGCGGAGAGTACTGGCGGAGCAATCGATGAGAGCAGAATGTGCGGAGAGGGAGTCTAAGCCGAGGATGATGTCGTGGGGACAGTGAGCGATGACTGTGAATAGCACGATTGTTGAGCGATCGGCGAAGGAGACGCGGGCGGTACACATACCAATTACGTGGGCTATTCCACCATCGGCGACACGGACAACAGGCGTCGTGGCGGGCGTGATAATTTTCTTTAGCCGGTTACGAAGGTCAGCGCTCATTACGGACAAATGCGCCCCAGTGTCTATGCGCCCCAAATGCGCCCCAGCAACATCAGTAGAGGATTTGGCGGCGTAGGGAGCAATGCAACGTCACCTCGAGGCGCTGCATCGTCTAGTTTTCCAGCTGGGAGCAGCATCCGAAGGGTGTCGGCGAATAGGAGCGACAGGGCTGGGGAGAGCGAGATTGTCATCGTTGGGGTGAAGGCGAACGAGAATAGGAGCGGTTCGGTGCAGGAGAATCAGCGGCGGCGTTATCGGAGCGTGCGACATAGGGACGAGATAGGCCACCTGGGGGGCAAGAGTAGGCAGTATAAGTAGGCCGGGTCGGGGAACTCCAGCGACTGCGACAGTGCCGAGAAATGTGCCCGATTCGATGGCAGTGGAAACAAATTGGCTTGTCGTCAGCAGAGCGCCATTCAGATGGGTTGCGGGAACGTGGTGGGTAAGAAGATGCGGGACGGGGCGGAAACGAAGAAGCCGGGCGGGTATCAGGACAATGGGCCGAGCAGATGGTGTGAAGACCCATGTTTTCGAACTCTTGGCGGACAACTGCTTGGATCAGTGAGACCGTGACTGCAGATGTGTTGGTGGGACTGGAGTCGAAGGCAGCCGAACAGGCGGCCTCGATCTCACGCCGGACGATCCTGGTAACATCGGCAGTGTTGCTGGGACGAGGAGTGTCGGCACAGGAAGATGACGCTGGGGTGTTGGGCAGACGGGCAAAATGCTGGTCAATACGTTGGCTTTTAGCCAGTTCCAGGCGTCAGCACTCTTTTATAACAGCATCCACCGTCGCTACGTTGTTGCAAACGAGCAAGTTGAAGGCGTCATCGGCAATGCCTTTGAGGATGTGGGCAACCTTGTCGGACTCAGTCATGTGGGTGTCAACTTTGCGGCACAGAGCCAAGACGTCCTGAATGTACGTGACATAGGGCTCTGTTGACGTCTGCACACGGTCGGAAAGCGCCTTCTGCGCGGCAAGTTGGTGACCGTAGGGGTTGCCGAACAAGTCTCGAAGCTGTGCCTTAAGTGAATCCCAACTGGTGAGCTCATCTTCGTGCGTGCGATACCAAACTCTAGGTGTGCCACCGAGGTAAAAGACTACGTTGGCGAGCATAATAGTAGGGTCCCACCGGTTATTGCGGCTGACGTGTTCATACAGGCTGATCCAGTCATCAATGTCTTCCCCATCTTTGCCCGAGAATACGCCAGGATCACGGGGAGCGGGGAGAGTAATGTAGGTCGTCGAGGTGGCACCAGGTGTCGGAGCCGGCGGAGTCGGGTTGTCGTCGCCGGGAGCCACGAAGGAAGGCTCAACGTACCGTCCACTGCGAAGCTCCGTGACGAGGTACAGGGAACGTCCACCTCCACCAGATATGTTACGTAGGAAGACGCAGACGAAAAGCTATGTACAGGTATATTTACAAGAAAATACACTGTGCTTGGCCAAGAGCCAACAGCTCGCGCTAGCTTCTAATCGTCGTCGTCGTCTTCTTCCTGCTAGGCTCTTCGTCATTGGAAATACTATCCCGTAGCAATATATTACAACCAGCGACTGCTGCTTACGCTACAAAAACAACTCTCGGGGGCTATGCTTATGCTATGCTAGGCTATGCTTATATCAAGCCTATGCTAGGCCTGATATAGGCGGTGTCCAAATTCTTCAAATGTTTTTCCAAATAATGTTCCTCCATGGCCCAAATCCACGCAGTGATGATGACGCTCTCTGTTACAACAAATACAGATCTTACAGGCCATGATTTTGTCTGTTGACTGTGACGAAACTGAATTTCAGGGCTGCAAATACTTCATGACGGCCAGTTTTATACACCAGCTATTCCAAGCGTTATTTATTAAGTTACCATAGAGTGCCTAACGTGATCACATGTGTCGCTTGAGTATGCTTTAGTGGTGGCTATGGTAATGGTACAAGGTGGTCCATGTTTATTTCTTTTCAAAGGAAATTTAAGCATCGTACCATCGGAAGTGCCAGTAAGGTGAGAATGAGAAAATATTCGGTACAATCCGGCAAAATTTGTATGTTACATTACTGACAGGAAGGAAATGTGATATGTATAATTTGTACAGGAATAATTGGCCCTCAAGGTGTGCATAAACTCCATGTTACTATTATATGGCCCGTCAACGTTTTTGGTTTAGTCGCGAAATTAACAATGAAGTGCACACCCTTATTGGGCCATTTTGTGCACGTTTCAAATGCGCGGATGGCCAATTATGCCAGCACTTCCCAATAATGCCTGCAACTGTTCATTATTGGGACTTTGCTGAATCCTGTGTCCTAGAGATGCCTGCAGGATGTCTTTCATAGGATCTGGGATGTCAGGATGTTTCTCGGACGTCCATGGGATGTGCATTCTCTGGGATGTGACATCTTGGTTGAGCTTCGACTGAATTAGACGCTAGCTCGTAATCAATGAAAGCTATATATAAAGGTTGGTTATATTCCGCACATTTTTCTATCACCTGATTGATGGTGTGAATATGGTCTATTGTTGAGTAGCCTTTACGGAATCCTGCCTGGTCCTTTGGTTGATGGAAGTCTAAGGTGTTCCTGATTCTATTTGATATTACCTTAGTAAATACTTTGTAGGCAATGGACAGTAAGCTGATCGGTCTATAATTTTTCAAGTCTTTGGCGTCCCCTTTCTTATGGATTAGGATTATGTTAGCGTTTTCCCAAGATTCCGGTACGCTCGAAGTCATGAGGCATTTCGTATACAGGGTGGCCAGTTTCTCTAGAACAATCTGTGCACCATCTTTCAACAAATATGCTGTTACCTGATCCTCCCCAGCTGCCTTCCCCCTTTGCATAGCTCCCAAGGCTTTCTTTACTTCTTCCAGCGTTACCTGTGGGATTTCGAATTCCTCTAGAGTATTTCTAGATTTTGATGCATCAGCTGTAATCTTCGTGATGTGCTCGGACCAGGTGAGTTCCCTGGTGATGTGAATTCCAAGGAAACGGTGAGATTCAACTTGGGAAAGGGCAGTTGAGTACAATGAATATGTGTAGCTGAGGTTAGTGCGCTTGCATGTTACCTGCATGTATTTGCACTTAAATACATTCAGCTTCATTAGCCATGTCAAACACCAGTCTTCAATTCTAAGTCATTTTGAAGCAACAACTGATCATTCATTGTATGTGGTTATGCGGCGGTACAAGACGCAGTCATCTGCGAAAAGGCGAATGCACGATTAAATGCTGGAAGGAAGATCATTCATGGAGATTAAAAACAAAAGTGGGCCGAGCACCAAGCCTTGCTGGACACCAGAAAGAACTTCAATTGTGGGCGAATTATCATTATCAATAACAGTGAATTGACAACGACCGGATAGAAAACAATGAATCCATGTTAATATCAGCGGATCAAGACACAAGCTTGAAAGTTTGGCTAAAAGGTGCTGATGGGGTACACGATCGAAAGCTTTTGAGAAGTCGAGATATATGACGTCCGTCTGAAATAAGGAATCTAAATTGAGGTGAAGATCGGTTGTGAAATGGAAAAGTTGAGTTTCGCATGAGTAACCGGATCTGAAGCCGTGCTGGTTGGGAAAAAAAAAGCTGTTGGAATCAAGGTGAGATGCAACTTGTGAATATATTATATGCTCTAGTAGTTCGCAAGCAATGCATGTTAGTGAAACCGATCGGTAGTTAGAAGGATCAGAATGGTTACCTGCGTTAAAAACCGGTACTACCTTGCTCAGCTTCCAGTCGTCTGGAATTCAGCCGGTAGCAATCGATTGCACGAATATTATTTGCAGAAACTGGCTTGATATGTCCTTGGTGCATTTCAGTATCTTAGATGATGTATTATCCGGGCCCCGGATGGTTGACACTTCAAGCCTTTCAATAAGATTTATGATACCATGTGTAGTGATGATAATGGGCGGCATCTTCGTAAACGGAAATTTAGATAGGGGAAGGATATTTAAGGTCGGTTCATTCGTAAAAATAGGAACAGTAAGAATTCATTACATCACTGCGTTTGTCTGGTGGAACTTCAGAACCGTTATTGCTAACCAATGGGATGTTATGTGATGACCTAATGCCAGGAGTTAAAAGCTTCCAGAATTTTTTTGGATTGGAGCAAATCGTGTCCTGTAGATCCCGATGATAAAATTTTCTTTTTGAGCATCGCAAAAGTTTTGTGTAATCGCGAAGACAAGAGAAATACCTTTCCCAATGCAAAGCGCTAGCCGAACGTTTTGCTGCCCGGAAGAGTTGTTTCTTTTTATTTGAAAGTTTTCTGAGGGCATTAAAAAACCAGGGTCTGCTGGCATCGCCTCGAATGCAAACAAGGGGTACATATCGGTCAACGAGTGACAACAATTCTTGTTTGAAAAGCAGCCGATTTTCATTTACTGTTCTGGAAGTGGAGGACATGTGGAAGTAATGAAGAAACTTGTCCAGCTGGGGGATGATACTCTAAATGTCAGCCTTCTTATAGTCTCGGATATATTTGACAGATGGTTGACGAGTAGGAATGGGTACGGGCAGTTTGAACAATAAGGAGCAATGATCGCTGAAACCGGGAATGCATGATAATGACTGAATGGATTCAGGGTTCAAAGCAAGAACAAGGTCAAGAGTATTGTTTTAGCGTGTTGGCATATCAACTGTTTGTATAAGATTGAAGGTAAGAACTAAATTAATAAACTCCTTCAATCGGCCACTGTGCACCGATAAGTCAAGCCAGTTAATGTCAGGCAAGTTGAAATCGCCACAAAGTAAGCACCTCGCACGGGGATAGCGGGCCTGAAGATCCAGAAGGATTGAATACAGTTGGTTAACATATGAAATGGCGGCGTCCGGGGCACTATAGCATGCAATTAAAATGATTGTACTGGAAGGAAGTGTTAATTTCAGAGCAACAATCTCATGATTACTCATTGGTAAGACACAGAAAGAGGGCACACTTGACCTCACGAAAACAAGCACACCGCCACCCCTCCGCCCCGCTCTGTCGCACCTGTACACCATGAAAGATCGCACATAGTGTAGCAACTCATCATTCGAGATACCAAAAGTTAGCCAGGACTCAGTAAATATTGCTATGTCTGTACTGCTATCATTTAGAAAGGCTTCAACAGCGTCTTTCTTCGGCAGATAGCTGCGAATATTGGCTAGAAGAACCGCCAAAGTTTGATAAGTCGATGCGAAGTATCTCACGCAGGGTGACTGTGGCCGGGGGTGTGGCGGCGACCCGTAATGGGGTGGTGATTGCTATAATTGCACTTCCTCGACAGAATTTGTTTTGGAATTGTATATGAATTGTCTGTCACTCATGGTGAGCTTGTCGAATCGGATCTTAAAATTAGTGCTCCTTTCTTGGGCGTAAGTGAAAAGCATTTTTCTGGCTGTTCGCACGCGTGTTGAATAATCACGAATTGCGTAAGACGTATATTTAAGCTTGGGTCCCACTGATAGAATCTTCGATTTAACTTTGAACCCCCTAATTTTACAACTATAGGGCGCTTTTTGTCTCCCTGAAATCGCCCCAGCCGGTGCGCTCGCTCAATGTTGTCAGGATTTACGGTAACGCCAAGCTTCTCTGAGCAAAAGCAAATAATCTGGGTCTCAGACTCTGCCCAAGTGTCGCCTTTATTATTCTTTATTCCGAAAAAAATCAAATTTGAGCAGCGAAGGCGATTCACGGCGTAATCACATTTGTTTGTTAGAGCTTGGATTTCCATGGAGAATTTCTCTATGCTTCTTTTCTAGGCACAAGAAGACGAGTCATTCGGTTTATTATTCTCGACAACTTTTTCCAGTGCGTCAACACGCGAAGACAGGCAGTCGACCAGACCTTCTGTATTAGTTTGGGCAGCGCGGATTAGCGAAAGTTCTACGAGAATAATGGTTTGGGACTGTTCCAGGTGAGACAGTATGTGTGAAATAGATACAAGCTATACAGGTTCGTCACCGTTCGAAGGTCCGGGATTCAGTTCTACATCCCCTGACATGACAAGCAAGAGAGATACCAAATGGACATTGAGGCAAAAATAACATGAGAAACAACATGCTACGGTAACAATCAAGCAGGTCAGGGGGGCACGACACTGTGACCAAAAAAGCGAGAGGGAGGTAACTAACCTGCGCAAAAAGGAGCCGTCAAATGAGAAGAGGACTTGGCGCCTTTGAAGGTGCCGTGTCCACGAGCTTACATGTACTCATCAACCCAGCATCATTTGATACATAGACCCTGGTTCTCGCCCTCAACCCGGGTTGACTGGGCGGGGGGCTTTGGTTCGGGCCAACGGTCCTTCCTGGACAAGGGGGCTGTTGTGGTGCAGTGCCACTGAGTTACTGCACTCAACACACAAACAGCCATGTCGGTCTTATAGGACACAAGCCTGACTGACCCTCGGACTGCCTTGACGCAAAAGAGGCCAAGGCATACAACCATGGAGAGCACCAAAACCGTCCACGGAGCAGCGCAACCACAGAAGGGTGCGCCACCACCGGTTCCAGCTCTAGGTTCCACTGAGCCAAACAAAACCCCGTAGATCGACTGGCACACACGGCCGAGTTGAGCGACCTTAGGAGCATGCATTATAACTTAATGGATAGCTTTCCACCTGACTCACCAAAAATCACGGCAGGACGAGCCCACACTTCGAGAAACTTCTCGCCCAAGCGGTGCCACTCCTGGGTGAGATGAAACCAGACCTTCTTCCATGCTTTCGCAAGCACTTCGTGAAGGCCCAGCGCCCGACCCCCGAAAACTGCATTGCGGCGTGCCAACCAAACTTGGTCTGAGCACTCGGCGAGAAGGAGCATGAACTGGTTGACCGCCTGATTAGGCAAAGGGTGCAAAAATCGAACTGTCTGATGAGGAATGCCTGGGAGATTAAAAAGACTAGCAATCCTTTGGAGAAGAGCTGCAGGAAGCAAACATTGCATAAAGGTATGAACCGAGTCCTCACAAGCGCCACAGAACGGGCACACCCCATGAGCCGGGACGGCTGTGAAGGGCCTGTAGCTCAACAGCAGGCACCCTTGCGCCAGGCGGTACATGAACGTAGCTCGCCTAGCATCGAGGAAACTGGCCGTGATGAGCTTCCAGTTTGGCCTGTGAATGGACAGGTCATACATTTGGCAATGGGCAATGATTATTTCAACAAATTGAAATAATCAAGCCAAAAAAGCGAGGAAGGCCCGACCTGCACTGTAGCACAATAAGAAACCGTGACCAAGAAAAATAAATAAATAAAAATTTGGAGGACGCTTAAGCTTCGCCTTTAAGAGTGGAATGCGATAGCATTCAAAGATACCTGACTGCTTCTCATGCTTCCCGGCAACTGCAGCTTATGTAACCATAATGTTTACCAGGAAATTCTGACAGCAAATGCTATGCACGAAGGCGAGCTTTCTGGTAGAATCTCGATGCGGCGGAGGTGAGCGCCATCTGGAGGTGTCGAAAGGAACTGGGCGCGCCGCTTTATGGCTTTTGAGATTTGCGTGCACAAATCTCAGAGGCCATGGCCGCTCTATGAATGGTAGAAATGCTGGAAAAGGGGTTTATGTTTTGAGTTTCCGTGTAACAGAATTTACTATTTTTCTGGCATATTTTACCTTGAGAGAAATTCAATTAGTTCAGTAACTTCATTGCTCTACATGGAGGGCCTACGTCGTTGGGTACGCGTGGTTCAAAATTATCTTTGCGGAAATGAATATTAACACTGGACACCTGATGCTGACGCCGGATTTTCTGCTTCACACCGAATCATCACCTTTGTCTACTTCAACTGATAATCATGCTGCGACCGCTGCTTTAACAGCCTTGATAAATCTTGATGTGACTGCAGCCCAGAAAGAAGACCTTTTGGCCCTACTGCAAAAACACAATGCATTATTTGACGTTCATTCCTAGCTTGGGGGGCGCATCTCCGTCGCAGTCACACCGAAGCCGAAACAGTTCGATTGTACACCACCGCCCATACCGTGTGTCTTCCGCTGAATGGAAAATCATTGCAGACAACGTTGATGACATGCTCAAAAGAGACATTATCAGCCGTCATCGCGTTCTTGGTAATCTCCTGTTGTGTTGGTCTGGAAGAAAGATGGCTCTGTATGATTTTGCATCGATTATCGAGCACTTAATAAGATGACATGCAAAGACGTATACCCATTGTCTACAAACGACGATGCCTTGACTACCTCCAGGCCACTAAATATTTCTCGAGTCTAGACCTCCGACCTGGGTATTGGCAAATACCTATGCACGAGGCAGACAAGACAGCCTTTGCAGCACCCGACAGACTTTACGAGTTCAACGTAGTGCCCTTCGGTTTATGTAACGCTCCTGCAACCACTTTTCGTCAACACCTTGAGCGTTTGTGTGAAGCTTTAACACGCATCTCTAGCGCTGGGCTCTAATTCAACAACAAAAAAATTCAATTTCGCCAGAAAGAACATCAAAGTGTGGAGCCACCTTATCAGTAAAGATGACGTTCGACTAGATCTTGACAAGGTTGCTGCCGTGATTCGGTTTCCTCACCCCAAAAATCAAAAATAAGAAGTTTCTTGGGCCTGGCATCCTACTTCCACCACTTCATCACTCATTTTGCTGCCATGGCATTGCCACTGCACAAGTTTCTGACGTCAGATACTGCTTTCACTTGGACAGACAACTGCAAACTTTCTTTCAAAGCCCTCAAGCAAGCCTTGACATCCGGCCCCGTCCTCTGTCACTTCGATGAGAATGCACCAACTTCTTTGTACACCGATGCTAGTGGCCGTGAGATCGGTGCTGTCCTTCTACAGCATAATACCACTACACCAGAGAGGGTTGTTGCTTATGCCAATCATGCATTAACAGCTATTGAAGAGAACTGCTCGATAACAGAGTAGGAATGCCTCGCAGTAGTTTGGGCCATGCAAAAATTTCGGCCATCACTTTATGGATGCCACTTCACTGTCATAATCAACCATCACGCCTTATGCTGGTTGTCGTCACTGAAAAATTTGTCTGGGCGCCTTCGTCGCTGGCTGCTCCAATTGCAAGAGTACGATTTTGACGTTGTGTACAAGTCTGGGGGAAAACGTCAGGATGCCGACGCTCTGTCTCGCTGCCTCTTGCCACTATTATCTTCGAGCACGTCTCTTCATTGCTCACCACTTGATGAGACTATGTCTCCACTTATGCTATCACCACTAGCGGTTACTCACAGGCTATCTTCCGATCACAGCACTCAATTCACCTCATGTCAATGTTCTGATCCATACTGACACCGCATGCGGAACTTCTCCTGCACCGAATGCCAGATTATGTCGACAACTGCGACTATTTAAACTTGAAAACGATGTGCTGCACTGCTACATTTATGATACCAACGGACACTGCTCGGTACCTGTTCTTCCACGTTGACCCGCCGTGGTTGCTTAGTGGCTATGGCGTTGGGCTGCTAAGCACGAGGTCGTGGGATCAAATCCCTGCCACGGTGGCTGCATTTCAATGGGGGCGAAATGCAAAAGCACCCGTGTACTTAGATTTAGGTGCACATCAGAGAACCCCAGGTGGTCCAAATTTCTGGAGTCCTCCACTACGGCATATCTCATAAACAGAAAGTGTTTTTGGTTTTGTTTTTTTGTACGTAAAACCCAATAATTTAGTTTTCGTTTTCCTTTCGCATTCGCTGTGCACACAAGTCCTTGAGGCCTTTCACGACGACCCATCTGCTGGCCACTTGAGTTTCCACAAAACATACAACCGCATTAGGAGCCGTTTCTTTTGGCCAGTCATGTCTACCTCTGTGGCCAAGTGCGTTGCCTCTTGCGTCCAATGTCAACGGTGGAAACGACTGACTTCGCTTCCTGCTGGCCTTTTGCAGCCTATCCCATGTCCCAAGACACCTTTTGCAATCGTTGGGATAAACCTGGTCGGGCCTTTGCCCATAATGCCAGCAAGTCATTGATGGATTGTGAAAGTTGTCGACCATCTCACATGGTACGCAGAGACCGCTCCTCTGAGCTCTAATTCGGCCTCACACGTTTCCATGTTATTCTTGGACACCATTGTGCTGCATCATGGGGCACCTCGTGTTCTGTTGAGTAACCGTGGCAAGACTTTCATGTCAGCTATAATCGAAGAAGTACTCGGAGCTTGTGGCACAGTTCATGAGACATCTGCATACCAGCCTCAAATGAATGGCTTAACAGAGCGATTTCATTGCACACTAACGGATATGATATCAATGTATATCAGGCCAAACCCCGACAACCTGGACAAATTTTGTGACGTTTTTCACAACACCGCTATCGAACGAACTACGGGGTACTCACCTTTCTGCCTCGTTTACGGCCATTCGCCGACATTCACTATCGACTCCACTTTCTTAAATGCCCCAATCTGACACCCCAGTCAGTATACCCGAACAGTTCGTCTCGAGACTTGAATGTCGCCAACGTGCTTGCCTCAACGCAGGAGTCAGTCAACTAGATCGCAAGAAATGTTGCATCTCTCGTCGAAATGTCTCCTTTCGTCCTGGAGAGGAAGTGCTCCTTTGGACGCCCATACATACACCCGGATTGTGTGAGAAATTTTAATCACACTTCCTTGGATCCTACATTATTACTGAACAAACATCCCCAGTGAACCATCGTGTTGCTCCCGTTGAGCTTTCTTAGGATCGTTGTTACCGTGGTTCAGAGATCGTTCACGTTTCGTGCCTCAAGCGATTCGTTCTGCGTCTTCTTCCTGTCTAATGGCAAATTTCACTGGTCGATTTTTAATATTTTATTGAAATTTATCATTTCTTTAATTCATTTACTAAGTACAAGTAATTTCCCCTATGTTGTCCTCGGTGTCATTGTTTGTTGGCTCCTTATATGATTAATAAAAATTATGCAGGTCCCACACACAGTGCGAATTGATGTAAGCGAAGCTTTCTGTGCTGGTTGCTTTGATGATAGCGGTAATGTTGACGGCGAAAGCTTAATTTCTTCAAAATTTAGTCTAACACGATAGTGGTGATTAGATGTTAAATGCTACCTTGCGTGCACCACTGCTGTTTGTCTGCGTAGTACACATAACACACAGGGAGAGGTGTTTTCTTGAGGTATTATTGTGCACCATACTTCATAACCTCTGAGAGGGTTGAGCATTTTAATTGCCTCACTTGGCACATCGCATCGTGCCAAAACCACTCCGGAATAATTTTGACACCGCGATGTTCTTTAATGTGTCCCAAAATCTAAGTGCTCATGCATTTTCTATTTCAGCCCCGTCGCAATGCGGATACCACGGAAAAGTTTAAATCCGCGATCTCTAGCAATGCTATAGCTGCAAAGCTACAGCAGCGGGCACAGAACTGTTGATTTTACGGTCGAACGCTTCCATAGTGTCGCCTGGACTGTGCCTTGCGCTTCAATTAATCCAGTTCTGCTTCTGCACGCCCTGCGTAATTTGACATGTTTGACATAATTTGACATATTTGCATGGTGTTTATTTTTCAGAAATAGCAGGAATGTGCTGTACCGTACCTTGAACTTAAGCTTATCCAGTTTCTCTACAACCACTGTCATATAGTAGTAGGCTATGCAAATGTGGGTAGGGTACTTATACTAGCTTAAAGGCCAACCTAGTCGAGTGGTTCAAAAGCGCAGAAGCATACGGGAGCAGAGACATGATTATTGAATGCAGGTGTCTAGAGCAGTTTTACAGAAGCATCCCACAATCTGTGAAGCTGTGGGTGCAAGACAGAGGAAATGTAAACACTGTGGAAAGGGCGGCTGAATTAGCCGAAGAGTACGCAACACGTAGAAAGCTCAACACCGAGGACAGAAATTGGGACGGCCAAAATGGACCACGGAAACCATTTTCATTCAAAAAGGGTTCGCAGACTAGACGACCGGAGCCTGTAGATGTGGAGGAAAAGCCCTCAGAAAAGAGTGAGGAGAAATCAAATGAAGAAACCTTGCAAAAAGAGCAGAAAAGAAAATTCGAATCTTTTAGACCGATTCGCTGCTATAAGTGCCACAAACTAGGACATATCGCGGTAAACTGCGGGAAGCCTAGCGTAGTTTTCTCCTATGTGGATGAAAAAGACGAACTTTTAAGCCCATATCTTCACAACCTGCAAGTTAATGGCAAACCATGCCGGGTGCTGCGAGACAGTGCCGCCACTATGGACATGGTCCAGCCGTCTTACGTGACGGTAGATCACTTCACTGGAGAAGTAGCATGGATCAAACAGGTTGTAGAAGAACACAGCGTGTGTCTGCCCATGGCAAAAGTCAAAATCAGTGGGCCGTTCAGGGAGCTCGTGATCGAGACTGCAGTTCCCAAATTTTGTCGCTGCAGTACCCTTAAATTTTTTCGAATCGGTCGAATCAGTTACCGTGTAAAAAAGTGCTTAAACTGGGAGAAGGCGTAGTACAGGCGTTGACGCGAGGCCAAGCTCAGAAAATCGCGTCGCTTTCAGCTGAAAATGCGAAAGCTGCTCCAGCGGAAGTAGCAAAAGAGGTAACTTCAGTAACCGAATCCGAGCTAAGCTCAGCGGACGAAAAAACTGTTGAGGAAAGCCTGCCAGCTGACCAGCTCAGTGAGAGCGTATCACTAAGGTGTCAAAGTTCACGCCTGCAGGAAGAGCCAGCTGACGCACTCGCAAGCGAGACAGGGTCATTACTATCACTGGCCTCAAAGAACTTTGATCAGCTCTTACGTGTGAACACAGAACCACTGGCAGCTGAGCAAAAGAATGATGACAGCTTAGCTAAACTACATCACACAGCTAAAGCAGGCATTGCTAGGTGCAAGATGATGATACAAGAGAGAGGAGGATTGTTGTATCGGCACTACACAGACAAAAAGGGTAGGATTCTAGATCAGTTAGTGGTACCTACTAAGTACAGGGAGGACCTTTTGAGTCTCTGTCATGGGAATGGGTAGTCTGGCCCCCTAGGCATAAACAAATGAAAGGAAAGATTGCTTATGGAATACTGCTGGCCTGGCTGTTTCAGAGACGTAGAGAACTTTGTAGGATCATGAGACGCCTGCCAGCGCTCGGGTAAACCAGGAGAAACCTGGAAAGCTCCACTAAAGGTAGTACCCTTAACTTCAGAACCTTTCAGATGACTTGTGATAGACACGATAGGGCCTCTACCAAAGACAAAGTCAGGTTACAGATACTTGTTTACCATGCTGTGTCTGGCTACAACGTTTCCAGAAGCAGTCCCACTGAAAGAGCTCAGCTCCACCGAAGTAGTAGACGCACTTTTGACAGTATTCACACGAGTTGGGTTTCCAGCCGAAATTCAGGCGGATCAAGGTTCAGTATTCACCAGCTCACTGACTTAACATTCTTACAAAAATGCGGGGTAAAGTTAATACACAGTTCCGGCTATCACCCTCAGTCAAAGAGTGTAGAGAGGTGGCACTCAGTGCTTAAGCGAGTTTTGTGGGCGCTATGTTACGAGCACAAGGACGACTGGGAGAATTGCCTTCCCGCCACTTTGCTTTGCAAACAGTTCCTCATGAGGCTACAGGGTTTTCGCCTGCAGAACTAGTGCATGGGAGGACACTCCGTTCTCCACTGAGAATGTTAAGAGAGATGTAGGAGGAAAGAGGAGAGAGTCCAACAGTGGTAGAGTACGTGCTAAATCTGCTGGAACGGCTAAGTGCAACCCAAGAACTAGTTGAAAATAACATGGGAGTAGCTCAAAAGAATGCCAAGTTCTATTACGAAGAATGCGAGGCTTCGTACATATAACGCCGGAGACCAGGTAATGATCCTCAAACCTTTAAGAAAGGACAAGCTTGAAGTTAACTGGGATGGGCCTATTAAAGTGTTGCACAAGCTTTCAGATACTAACTATGCTCTGAAAATGCCTGGTCGCAGGAAGGAGGTGAGGATATACCACTGAAATTTGATGAAGCCGTATGTAGAGCGGAGCGGAGTCGTTAACTGTACCATCAAAGAGCAGTATGACACTAGTACCAAGTTTAATGAGCACTATAAGGTGACCGCCAACTCTGAAATCAGCCTAGAAGTAGTAAAACATTCGGTAAGCTCTCACGCTCTTATGCCCGAGCAGCTAGATGAGCTAAGAGGGCAGTTTGGAGAATATCTCAACAGATTCAGCGATTGGCCAGGTAGAACCAAACTAATAACGCATGAAATAGAGCTGACATCAACCGAACCCGTAAGATCAAAGCCTTACAGGGTGTCTCCACAACAGAGAGAAATTATGGAGGCAGAGATACAGAACATGCTAAAGTTCGGAGTTATTGAGCCTGCTGAGAGTGACTACATGTCACCGCTAATACTTGTAGAAACCCCTAACAAAGAACCTCGTCTGTGTGTTGACTACAGGAAGTTAAATGCCATCACTAGGGATCAGCTGTACCCGATACCCAACATTGAGGAACAAACTGAAAGAGTTAGCACTGCTAAATACATTTCAACTATATATTTCGTGCGGGGATACTGGCAAGTTTCCCTTTCAGAAAGTGCCAGCCGCTATGCTTTATTATCTCGCCTGTAGGCACTTTTCAGCTTCTCGCCCTCAGCTTCGGGCTGAAGAACGTGCCGTTTAGCTTCTCTAAGTTAATGGATATTGTCCTAAAATACTTGCAGGAGTTCGCCTTGCCATATCTTCATGACGTAGCAATTCTTTCGGACAGCTGGGAACAGCACGTATCGCACCTAAAACAGGTGTTCTCACAGTTGAGGGATGCCGGCTTAACGATGAAGGCGGAAAAGCATAGGTTTGGCTGCTCGCAGGTTACTTATCTGGGCCATGTTGTCGGCCAGGGCACTAGGGGGCCAGCCGAGCTGAAAACAGCTACGATTGGAGAATTTTCACAGCCGCGCACGAAAACAGACATTCGTTCATTTTTGAGACTTGTGGGGTACTACCAATGGTACATTCCGAATTACTCACAAATAGCAACTCCTTTAACGGATGCCCTCCGAAAGGGTGCACTGAATAGCGTGCACTGGGATAAGGACAAAGAAATGCTTTCCAAGGTTTGAAAACGCTATTGGTTTCTCGTCCTGTGCTTCATGCGCCAGACTACACAAAGGAATTCATAGTTCAGTGCAACGCAAGCGACAGGGGTATGGGCGTGGTACTTAGGTCAGCAACGATAATGAGGAACATCTTATCCTCTATGCCAGCCGAACAATAACTGTAAAAGAGGAAGCCTACAGCGCTTCAGAGAAGAAATGTGCTTGTTTGGTTTGGGCAGCCCAGAAGTTGCGTTACTTGTACGGAGCAAGGTTCATCTTCGAGACCGACCACTATCCTCTGACGTGGCTCAATCAAATGTCGCACAAAAATGGCCACTTGCTTCGATGGAGCCTCACTCTCCCAAGAGTGCTTCTCCGTTAGATATAAGAAGGGAAAGTTGCATAGCAATGCGGATGGTTTGAGCAGGCTAATTTGAATTCTGCGTTTAGGGATTCTGCCTAAATTTTAAGGTTGTTACTGTTAATTTTGTTAAGCCAAGAAAATCCCCTCTCATTTAGCAGGACTTCCTCCATGATTGCTCAAGTTGTCAGCACGAAATTCCTTCAAAAATTGGTGTAGCAAAATACAGCATTTGTTGTTTCTGCACTTATGTTTTTTTTTTAAGCCTAGCGGGTCTAAAGTGAGATCCAAGATACATCTCGGCGCAGAGCCGTGTTGTGGGGTTCGTTTTGGAGTTGCCTGTCCTTGTTGGATGTTTTGGGCGGTGTCATCATTTCACAGCTGGTCGCTCCAAGCCAAGGCATCCCCTCCTTGCCACCAGCCATTCTCTTTCTGCCCAGCGGTTATCAGCACTGGCCAGTCAAGATTTTCTGGGCCATGGAGGAGCTGTTACGTTCGACCGGTGGGGACTGGTGATCTTCGGGGAAGCGACCGTCATAAAGGCGCCACCATGTCTACTGCGACAACTCGCTTTGAAGGGACGACAATACGTCACTTCCCAGCCCATCGGCACCACCATGGCTGCAGCGGAGACTCGTTTTGTAAGGAGGACAATGTGCCGCGTCCCCAACGGAGTGGCGCCGAGATGTCTAGACGCAGTCGGTTGAGCAAGTATTGTTAGTGTGTACGCCTACACCGTCACAGTCTGTTTGTAGTAGGAGAGCTCCAGGAAGATGTTTTTCGGTGCCATCTCACGCAGCTTAAAAGTCGTCAGTCAATGGACATACTCGGCGGCCACTGTCTGCAGAGTCGACTCAGGCATAAAGAGGCACCTGCTCGCGGCAGCACTGTGTGTGCAAGAACCCTCTTACCTCGGTGTGGTCAGTGAAACCTGTGCGGAAGTGAGTGTGTAAACCCTCCCCTTCAAAGGCAGGTCGGCGACAATGACTTTGGACACTCCCATCGGTCGAAAGTTGAACGACCGTTTTCCTTCACCTAGGGATCTGGGAAGGACAGAGTGTTTATAAGCAGCTGTGGCGCGGCTGCTGAGTGTGCATTCCTCTTTCAGTCATGCTAGACTGATGATCTGTAACGTTCTCTTGTAGATACTGTAAATAAATCCCATATTCCTCGTTCTCGATGAGAACAAGCCTATCCCTTCAACAACATCCTCAGCGTGGATAAGTTGGACGACAGCATGGGCCAGCTAGCATCTATTTCATGCCTGACCCCAACCATCACAGTGGCCACCAGTCCCATACAACCGCATAGGCACAGGATGCCGCGGCTCTAGACGTATTGCGCCGACTGCGGAAGGTTAGAAAAATATCCACATTAGCACAGCAGAGAACGGTGGCTACGTCAGGTGGCTCGACTGATAACTGTAGAAACGTCATTTAAAACATAAGGAATTATTCTCTACTTCCTTTTTAAATAAAAAGATGTTGATCTATAAACATTTTCACAAAAAAGAACAGTTAAATTTGTTACTTTTCGCTTTTCCTTCCTGTTTGGCTGCTGCTTTGGCTCTCTCCCTTAGTAGATCGCTTAATTTCTCTACTCCTTGCAACTCTTGTTCCCAGTTGCCAATTTTGCGCGAAAAGTGCTGTACAATTAGGGAAAAACCAGTAGAGGTAACGGGTGACAGTCATATCGCATTTGGGTTTAACGGTTATTGCAGGGTTTGATGATGGACCCTGCTTCGCATTATTTTATTTTCCACCTTGTCTAACCCATATCGCAGGTGTATGATTTCGAGGATATGCTAGCGTCACGGCGAGCCATCGCTCGGGGAAATAATGAAGCAAAGAAATGTTAGACACAACTGGCATTTGCTTCGGCCACGACTTGTTCCACGAGCATACAGGCCAGCTTACTACAAACCGAATCCCTTCCCTGGTCCCTGGATCAGTCTAAACAAAGGTTGAACTAATGAAGCAACAGCAATGCACATGACCGTTGAATAGATGTTGACAATTGAACGCATCTTGAGTTCATTGCGGGCGCACCGAATCGATGAGAGAACTGGCCTTCACATCCCGGAGATGCCGATAACTACCACCATCCAAAAGGAGTGAAAAAGGCAACAAAATGTTGACTGCAGAATAGCTGTCAAGTCTCAAGATTGATTTGGCAGCGCTTTAGAAATGTGTGTGAGGAGTGGTGGCATGGGTGGGGAGGGAGGGGGGTATGCCGCTTAATTAAAAAAAAAATTTGGGGGGGGAGGGGGGCCCTTAGGTAGGGGTTTCCTGGTAGTAGGGTTTCCTTTGCCTTCGCACGTCATGTATTCTCATGTCCCCATATTTTGCAAGTTTCCTATCACTCAGTCACACTTTCGGCATTGTGGGCGTGCTATATTGCCACCTGCAGTAGGGGGCACAGTGAAAGAGGCAGGTTGTCCACTGTTAGGGTTATCCACTGGGTTATCCACTGTTACACAACTAGTTACAACTGTGCATGAATTTTCACGAGTGCTTGATGCATCAGGACAAATAGATGTTCTCTTTCTAGATTTCTGTAAAGCCTTTGATAAAGTGCCACATGGGAAATTGCTGTACAAATTACAGTGCTTGGGGTTACCAGGAAAAATAGTTCGATGGTTTGGGGCTTATCTTCACAACAGACAACAGTAGGTGGTAAATAATGATTCATCATCTGCTATTCTTCATGTCACGTCTGGAGTACCACAGGGAAGTGTACTGGGACCACTTTTGTATTTAATTTATGTTAATGACTTGGTTGATGTTATCCCCGAAAATGTGTCTGTACGTTTGTTCGCAGATGATTGTACAATTTTTAAACAAATTGTGTCACCCAGAGATCACATTGAATTGCAACATGCACTGAATGCAAAAGTGCAACATGCACTTTTGACGACTGGTGTCAAAAATGGGGCATGCAACTAAATACTCAGAAAACAGTACTACTGCGTATCACCAGGAAACTAAATCCTAGCCAGTTCTGTTATACCCTTAGAAACAATAGTATCTCGATTGTAGGCAAATATAAGTACTTAGGTGTCATCCTCACAAGCAACTTAACTTGGTCAACCCACATTTCTGATATCTGCACATCTGCACTACGTAAGTTATGGTTCCTTAAAAGAAAGCTGAAATTCGCACCCTCGCAAACAAAGCTTTTAGCTTTTAATACGTGTGTTCGTTCTAAGCTTGAGTATGCTTCTATCATTTGGGATCCCTATTTAAAAAAGATATCATGCAACTTGAACGTATTAACAGAAACGCTGTTAGGTTTATATTTGGCAAATATCGTAGACTTGATTCCCCATCCAACCTAATGCAATTAAACTATTTCTACTCTAGAAGCCCGCAGAAAGTTTAGTCGCCTTTCATTTCTTTATAATTGTATGTTTGGTAACACAAAAATAGATCTGCCTGACAGTATAAAACCCCTAACAACACGACGCACACGCCATGGCCATGAATTTGCACTAACCCCAATCTTTGCCCGATCAAAGTCTTTCAAATTCAGTTATTTACCAAGAACTGTGGAAGAATTGAATTCTTTGCCGTCTGATATTTTTGGTTCCAATAATTTTCTCGCTGAGTTGGAGTGTCACCTTCTCTCTTAAGCTTTATTTTTTTTTCTTTTTGCTTTTTCTTTCTTGCTTGCTTTTTGTTGTCTTTTGTTTTGTACATTCATGTTGGATGTAACCCACACCTGCTTGGGCCACCACATTGGCCTGCAGTATTTTGAAATAAAACAAAGGACAAGAAGGACAAAGCGCGCATGCTACCCCCGCCCGCTCGATAGCCAGGTCCCACCGCCGTGTTTCTTGGGAGCCAGCTGTCTTCATTAAACATAGTGAGTCCTCTTTGAAGACACGTGACAAAGTGGTGGAGGTGCTGGGTGTGCCAATAGAGACTCGATCCTGTCTATCAGGATCAGGATCAGGATACAATACACAAAGAAAGCCTCCAATGTTTCCCCCTGCCGCGCCTCCTGTTGTGCTTCAGCCAACAATAATAAAGAAACTTCAACTTTGTGAGCACTATTTGAAAGCTATGATGACCACTGTGCTGTGAAGCACAATCGCAATGTGAAGGCTACCCAAGTGAAGGCAACCATTGGTTCATCATGGTCATGGTGCCTACGCATCATACAGCTAGTTTCGGCTACTTGCATGTAGCTTTTGAATATTAAGCCGTCTTCTAGAAGGCGCTTTTTCAAACAACGTTTCTAACTTATGAGTCGTTCAAATATCGCCAACTGTTTATTCAAGTCACTAAAAAAGTAGCAGATTGCTGAATAGCTAACTTTGCCGTAAACAAAGAAGTCACTAAATCTAGCGTTAAATCGCTAAAATGGCAACACGTATTAAATACCGGTAAATTATAAAATCAAATGTGATTTTGTGTTTTCAAAGATGGTTAGGTTAGACAGCCGCAACAAACACTGGATGATGCAAGTGACAGTAGATTAAACTTGTTTTGGACAGCTTAGCAACAGCTTTCTCAGCAAAGCAGGCTTGTAAGGCACATCCCGCAGGTGTATTGCACTGCAAAGTACGGGGTAACCCTTAGCTGTTTAGTGCGGCCGGCCAAGCATCATATGGGACAGCACATGGCATCGAGGCTTGAAAGACAATCCTATCTGCCCAAGCAGGGGATATGTAATAAATTAATCATACCTATGTGGGTGCGATTCTGAGAGAAAACTTGGCCTCAGCTGTTGTTTTGTTGTACTTGTGCAGCGTGAAGCTGACAGTGCCTGCTTTTACAAGTGTGTGTGTGTGTAGGGGGGGGGGGGGGGGAGCAAACGGCCTACTTTTCCCTTTCACTCCCGATTGTGTACCGTGACTTGGAAGTACCGGGCTCGCAGCGTTAAAGAAAGGAAATGCGGGAAAAGACTGATAACAATTATTGTTGTGGGACAAGATACGCCTCAAAGGGCGTAAAATTTTTTAAAGAATGTAAATCGAAGCAGTCTTGAAAGTACTGGGAACCTCAATTGCACTACTGAGGTTCCTAATATGATAGACCAAGTAGCCCGAATCAATGCCTATATCAAGTCTTGAAAGACAACCGCAGACTTGTGGAGGTGGGTAAATTTACCAACTGGAACCAAGTAGAACCTGTGTGCTATATACCAGTGTGTTGGAATGGAATGAAAACAAAATGAAAAGAAAAATGATATTTTTGACCGGAACGAGAACGTAATCGAAACATTAGTTATTTTGTTTCGGAGGGAAACCGGAATATTTTTGATCGGTTTTCAGTTCAAGGGGGAAGTTGGCAATTCGAAATAACTGACATCAGGCAACATCAGAATTAGCACGCATCTCAGGGGTCCGCATAAGTGCATGTCTCAGGCAGGGATAGTGTGAGCGACAGCTGCGGTCTAGTGCTGCACTAATCTAGGCCTACCACTTGGTGCACTAGCAGACAGTAGTGTAGCAAAACCCAGGACATGGGCACTGAAGTGCTTATCGTTTTGTTTTCTCAGGGTGCAAATTGCTTTGTTACCGAAGCTTTATAGTTAGTTTATGTTCGTTTAAGTTCGTTTTATCGTAACAGTGGCCTCGCATTTTGGCAAATACACTCAATGACATGCTTCTGAGGTCATAGAAATCATAGGTCACTTATTGAGAAAGATAAATACTATGCGTTTATCGTTATGTTGCTTTGAAAATTTTAGCATGTGAGCCAAAACTGTTATGAACCATGACAGATCATTTTTTTTCCATTCTGGAGCAGAACAGAAACGAAGCTTTTTTAAGTCGAACGAAACTAAAACTATAACAAAAAACATTTCATTCAGACACCCTGGTATATAAATACGGGTGACGACTGCCCTGGAGAACCAATGTGGCCAAGACTCCACATGCAGCTGGTGGAGAGGCCAGAACCCATTATCAGGGCTTCAAGCAGCTTTCTGCAGACTCAAGTGATCTTGGTTGGGACCGAGGCACCGTATACTGGGCTTTCAAAAACGGGGGCAAATGGCCTATTTTGCCCCGGCCCCTCCAGTCCCGACAGTAGGGAGGCAAGTGCCCTCTTCCCCCCCCCCCCCCCCCCCCTTGGTAAATATACCTATAGCTTTATCTACGACGTATTTTATTGCCAAGAGACGCACACTTTAACGCTATGCAGCTTGTGTTTGGTGTGTGCCCAGTGAACCATACAGCCATCGCACATGGAACATGTCAATGTGTTAAAAAGCTCCTCACCAGGCCCCATAGCAAATTTCGGTTATACGCTGGAAGTTGTTACGTGTCCTGTAGGGAGCGTTCTGCCGCAAAAATTTTTCAAATCGGCTCATTAATAGCTGAGATAGAAATATTTTAGTGCCGTGAACTCATGATTTCAGCAGGCGGGCTCCACTGCCAAGCAAGACGCTCTCTCCACTCACCCCGTCTAGCCTTCGGAAGCGAAATTCCTTCCCTGCGTTCTCCCATACCAGCCCTCAAGGATTGCGTGACGCATACGTCACAGGCCCCGCCTTCATTTTCTTTCCTCCTTGTTTTTTTTTTTTTCCCTGCGCTACACATTTCTGCTGACCACGCTGCGCGCCAGCTGTTTTCTCGTTCGTGCAGCGCATGATGTTGCGCGCTGTGCACACGGAAACATGAATAGCAGTATAATTCAGTGCTACACGAATACTGAGTCAGAAGAAGCTGATCACAGAGCGTGATCACGCGCTGGAACATGGTAGAAAATGGCATATTTTCAGTACCTGCGCACATGACCGCACGACTGTGGGAACAAGCAGACGAAGCAGAACTACGTCTCTCTTGTTTCGGTGCGAAGTAAAACAAAAAACGCGAAGACATACCATTTATGTGTTTTATTATTTCTCTAAACTTCAATTCGTCAATGCAAGAAGCAGATTGCACAGATAACAGATGTTGTCTTGAATAATTCTCGAAGTCACATGTCACCACAAGTGATGTCACACTGTGGGCCCGATTATGTAGGTGCAGGAGCCCGACTACGTCACCATCCCCTTCCGGGCGGATTCGCCGCAAGTGAAGAGGGAACGGTATTCGGATTGAAATTTCAGGCCTTTCTGCGGCGCGTAACGATGCAATTCTTTCCAAACACGATCGTTGGCGCGCACTGTACGCTCTGCGCTTGTCAGCTCAAACAGACCTGGTGAGGGGCCCTTTAAATGTCAGGAAGACCTGCAGAGTTAAAGGGTATTTCCTGCAGTTGATAAAAAGAAATATTTTCACTTAAATAGTGAGTAAATATAGAAAGAATATCGTTCACACGAAGCATTTGACAAGACATGTTGCATTGCAGTACAGTGCAACATATCAACCTGCATTACGACATGCAATGCAGTTCGATATACAAGGAGCAGGACACTATGTGTCCTGTTTCGTGGAACCCGAAGACTGTCAAAGACGATGCAAGTCGGAAACACCTTCATAATTACAACAGAAATCTTATATGAGCGTGAATAAATACTGCTGATGTTCCACTTTATCACCGTTTGACAGCCTAGCTGAACATGCTCAGCTATAAAATTCATGTGCGCCTTGTTCAGGATGACGTCCTCAGACGTGGTTGACGTCCACTTTTAGCATTCATGGAAAGAAAAAATACAAGTCGCCACTGCGGTGCTTGTCTTCGTATTAATTTTAAAAAAAGGCCAGTTTGAAGAGTTTCTTGGACTCATTTTAAAAATAATCTCTCCTAGCTTGATGGCAAAATTTCATATATTTATGCTGTCTACGCGAGCCGCGTACGAACATTTAAAAAAATTATTTTTCGTGTTTAAGAAGTACCTTTTTGTAACTTCTTATATGTATAGCGAACATATAGAGCTATCTAATGATGTATCGCGAATATTTTTAGGCAAACCACCAAAGCAACTTTTTTGATCTTGAACATGAAGCTTTTTGCAAGCAGTTGCAACTTTACAGTTTGTTTTCGGCGATTTGCTGAACCTTCAAAGCTTAAAATATTTTTCGGCTATACTATGTTAACCAGGCTACCATTCTATGTTTGTTTGCCACCTTCTGAATTTTCCTGCACTCAGATAAAAAAGTTCAAACTTTGCAATTTTACCGGCTTTTGCTGGTGCCTAAAGCACTCAAGTGGTCAAATATTTGAAGTATTAGATATTTTTGCAGTCACATCACTAGTGTCTTGCCATACACACCATTTGAACAACTGGATTATACAATGTGCCTTTAAAAAAATTTTTTATTGATGCTTTCTGGCTCAACTGGGCAAGAACAATAAATCTTCGCCAAAATACTACAGAACTTTGGAGATAAAAGTAAATGGGAAGAATGAGTTTTGAAGTTCAAAAAACATGTGGAAATTTTTTTCAGCTTTATCTGTGATGGTCGAGAAAACGCTGGCTGATTTGGCATGGAATGACCCATTAGGGAATATCGTAATCGCCAGTGAATTCTTTATTTCCATTTGATGTTTGATCGCATAAATTGACAATGTACAGTATTCACATTTGGACATCTTTATCACTTTCGGCGAGTAATGCATCATCCTCCGTGACACCTACCAAAGTTATTGGGAAAAAATCACTTCGCTGTAACCACATTGATGTGGTACTAACAGCATTCTAAATCAGGAGAAGAAAGACAGTGCCTAATGCGCAGGTAACTCTCACTTCGCAATCCGCGTTGATGGCGCGCAGCAACCGACTTCATTCACAAAGTGCCAAATGGGGGTGGGGAATGTACAAAAAACTAAGTATATTATTTTTAAAAGCCGTAATAAGCCTGATGACTATAGTACTTGTATTAGATTTAAAAATTGTGCTATCAAATGTGTTTGTTCCTTCTTATAAATTTCTAGGTGTCGTCATTCAAGAGAATTTGAGCTGGATGCCGCGTGTAAACAAGATCCATGCAAATATGTGCAGGTCAATTTCTATATTCCATACCAGAACTTTGGTGCAAAAATGGTTAAAACTACAATTATACTATGCCCTTGTTCATTCACATATACACTGCTGTCTACTAATCTGGGGTACAACTACTAAGACAAATTTATATAGGTTAGTAATCCTACAAAAAAGCTGTGCATCGCATAGAGAACCTTAATCAAAGTGACCACACAGCACCATACTTTTCCAAGCTAAACATACTCACAATAGATAATCTATTCCACTTAAGGCTTGCTATGTGTACACATAGGGAAATCCTGCATGACTCAAATACCCTGTCCACATCTTCGTCATCTGACAACTCACAATATCACCTTAGGCATAACCGACTTGGAACACCTTTGTTTAGAACCAAATATGGTACTCAGACACTTGCCTCTTTCCTAAATAATAGAGAAACTGCTATGATTCAGGAATGCAGGTCTGCCTACAGTTTGAAGAAAAAGTTTAGGAATTATCATTTGCTAAGCTCCTGGTGGTACTAGCCCTCCTTGTGGTCTCTATATTTTTTCTTTTTATTGTAGTATTCTTTTCTCTTAAATTTTTTCTCCTATTTGCTGCATGTTCTGTAACATTGATCAGTATTATTTGCTTGTTTAAATATTTCCTTGTTTTCTCGCATTACTAACGATATACTATGTATAGTGTAACAACCTTACTTTTTCGTATGCTTGATTGCTTGCCGCATACATTTTGTTCTTCCTTTTCTTGTTTCTACACTGTTGCACTGCATTTTCGTAATTTTCCACCACCTAAGCAATGTATGGGTAGGGGGGCCTCTGTCAGGCAGTTGCATGTGCCTTTAGCCCCTACATCCTAGACAATGTATTGTCTAAATAAAGCATTCAAACCAACCAACAAACAAACAAAAAGAATAAAGAAAAAATGTGCATAGCAACTAGCAAGCAAGAGAGAGAGAGAGAGAGTGGTTTCAAAGAGGGAAAAGTGCTATTTCTACTGTGCAGACAGTACAGATCAGAGAGAAGGGCAACACGTCGAAAGTACAGTGAGGAAACCAGGACACACCAACCAGCGCGAACATCGCATAGGAAAGCACGAGAAACAAGCAATCCATTTAGAGCCCAGTGCAAAAGCCAAGGTGCACACCAAGCGGTGCTGGAAGTACAAGCAGCGACAATCTAATCCAAACGAAGGAGGAAGAGGGGGCGCCGCCAAGTTACGACACCAAGCTTGGTGCTACCGGACATCCTTCATTCAATGCTTCACTGTGCTCCCTCAGGGGTTGCAGAATCAAGCATTGTTTCCTTTCTTTTTTTTAATCACTATCATCATCATCCTTCGTTCATGCTCTACCCACGACAAGCACACAACCATTTATCACCCACTGACGAATGGACTCACAGAGCGCCTGAATCGAACTCTGACCAATATGCTTTCAATGTGCATTTCTGCCGACCACCACAATTGGCACGGCTCTCTCCAAGCTCATCGGCTATGTACACTTGGCCACGAAATTTCATGGACCACAGGATCTAAGAAAAAGCTTAATATCTCAGCAGCCTCAGAACGGAGCCTGGTCTTTGCATTTAGAGTCGCTGCTAGTATGTGCAATCAACATAATGATGCACTGTTTTACTGGCTGCTTTTACAGGCTGCTCTGAAATTCGTTTTACAAGGTCCCATGGTCTATAAAATTGTGTGGCCGGGTGTGTGTATGCAATGCCATAGCTTGTGCCGATACAGCTCGCCAGATCGCTCATGAACGGCTGACAGTGTCCCAGGCTTCCCGAAAAGCCTTGTATGACCGTCATCACTGAGATGTTTGTCATTCCCAAGGTTCCCTTCTGCTACTGTGGTCTCCGTCCCACCATTATCCGACTACGGCAGTCCACATAGGGCGTTACGTCAAATCACCGACGTTACATATGAAAGTGGGCACTGTTCTGACTGGTATAGGAGGCTGTAGAAGTTGCGGGGTGCTTTTTTCCTTGCTGGGTGCTCTTTCTGTCGTGACGATAGACTAGATTGTTTACAAGTACTGCTCCAGGAGGGCACATGTAACTGGCAAACGGAGGCCTCAGGAGAGCACCTGAGATTATAATAAAGGAGGCGGGCGCAGGATCTCCAGGGCAATCAAGGGACAGCGAGGGGTCAAAGCTGGAAGCAGGGCAGTGGGTTGGGCCCCCCCCCCCGAGGTCGAAGCGTGCCAGAGGTGTATAAGATCGGCTGTCTGCGGGCAGGCCACGGCGAGCCCCAACCCATGGACCAGACCAGGGCCTAGCTTTGGAGGTGCCGCCAATAACACGAAACAATGGCACATTGTTACAACAAGTAAAAAACACGATTGAAGAACTGTAATCACACCCAGTTGCTAACTTGTGACACTAAGTTCAGCACTACCACGTCCCGCAACTTCTACAACACCTGTCGGAACCTTTCCTTATATGGAACCAGTGGTCGAGCCAGAGCCTAACAAGCGCTTGCATCCATCGCCGCTGCTTATGGCTGTTGTAATAGTAATAATTTGTAAATACAGGCTATTCCCAATACACTATACATGTTCAGATGGCGTAAGAGATGCTTTCTTTAGGTTTCCATGCAGAGATTGTGTGCATAAATAATTAAATGCATGGCATCAAACTTGTGTACTGTCAAGTGGCACATGTAGCCATCAGGCTATAAGTGCTTGCTTGAGATATGCTAACAAATTATTGGAAAGACTTCTATGCTTAACCCTTTAAGGGTCGATTTTTTTCGCCATATGCGACCACCCGAGGTGCATTTTTTTTTTTCATTCCAATTCTTCCGAGGGACCTATTTCGAAAAAAATTTACCATAATATTTCTAGGGTGACCGTAAAGTGAGAAAAAAATATTTTTCGTTGGTATATATGTACTGTTTATTCATGAATAACAGCAATAAAAATAGGAAATAAACTTATAAGAATTACAAATTTGATGCATTGTTATGCACATAGTCCAAGGCTTAGAAAATGCACACACGAAAATATTTCGCAAGTGTCAAATGTTCCTGCTCTTACACTAATATTTACGTCCATAGCATAATCGGACTGCGTAGGTGAGCGCACTCAGGAAAACTGTGGTTGTGTGCCCGTCAAAAACTAAAACGTGTGACAAACTTCAGCTAATCTTCATCTTATCGCCAACCAGAGGCGATAAGAACCAGAGGTTCTCGCTAGT
Source organism: Dermacentor andersoni (assembly GCF_023375885.2). NCBI lineage: Eukaryota > Metazoa > Arthropoda > Arachnida > Ixodida > Ixodidae > Dermacentor > Dermacentor andersoni. The sequence goes on along the minus strand of NC_092816.1, from coordinate 7,647,391 downwards.
CTCAATAAAAAAAAGGGGGGAAGAAAAGGAAAGACATGCATGGCGGCATCCTATGCGCACCCCTGTGAGCACTAAACGAGCGAGAAACAGGCGGTCGCCCTTTGAGCGATTAGTAACGAGATAGCCATCAGTTTTGCGAGCACAAGAAGCCAAAACCGCCCATGGAACAAAACCCAAACCGCCGCCCACCCGTGCACGCGCCAATGTGCGAATGGTAGTATACAGACACGCCGTAGCAAAGCAAACTAGCTCTAAAACATACCATGCAACGAAAACTGAGAGAGGGAGGCGTGAGAAAAAAATGCCTTGTACTCCCACATAGTAGCAGCACATGCCAGAAAAGCAAAAGTTAAGAAATTGGCACGCTTTTTAAACGTACATACAGACAGCGTCGTAAATATACGACATCGACCGTTTTGGACTTGTTCGGGGTGCCATATATTTACGTCATGGACCCTCTGAAAGGGTTAACCCAAATCCATTTCTTCATGGTGACAAGATCTCCGGCATATGTTCGGTGGTAAATTAGAGTGGAACATCTTTGCAACGTTTTCCTGGCTCTTACGCTCTAAAACTCTGGTCCTGTTTATTTTTCATGGGGTCATGTGTACTAGCTTCCCATTTGTTATGTTTCCATTCATAGTTTTTATGTCTAAAAACGGGGACGGCGCACCTCCGGCACATGTAACCTCTGAAAATACACCGAGCACCTACAAGACATCGAAAATGCCGGGTCAGAGAAAGAGGTGCAAAATCTTGAGGATGTTATGGCACAGATAGGAGTACATATCACCTATTGTGAATGTCTTGGGATGTTGGCGCTGAAATCCTGGAACTGTTATATAATCGCCGATCTCAGCACAGCTCATGTCGAATGCAGAGGTGAATGAAAGCACAAGCCTTTGCCCTGCACCCCTGTTTGTGGACGTTTTCGTGGCTCTCATTGCCTTCAATGTACACAGCTGTGTGGAAGCTGAAAAAGGGCTGTGAGTGCTCTATAAAAGGCTGGCATTATTGAAGATTCTACCAAAGCAGTAGATGGAACCCACAAGTGTTATTTACTGTGATTCACGGCTACGACTTCTCCACAAAGTGTTGAACGTTCGATCTAATTGCCAGGTAGCAACAGCACGTCCTATTTACCTAGCTCAAAATAATTTCATTGCTTTTTATCCAACTTCAATTACAGTTGCATGAGAGTAGCTTTTTGCTTCATCTGTAGTGCTGCTGCATGTGTTATTAGATTTTACTTCTCCAAGATCATGCATTCGTTTTCTGCAGCAGTGGGCCTTTAAAAACGTATCAACAGGGTTCCACTGCATTCTAGAAAGCAAGGGTTCCGAGAAGACAAGCTGCACGCTCTGCAAGACTACTGCTAGTAAAGAAGCGAAGGCATATGAATGCCACTTATTAACATAGTTAAAACACATAATATTAGAAGACTGAAGTTAGGCCAGTTAATTGAGCAAGATTCTGATAGTACAGGTAAACCTCGATATAATGAAGCAGGTAAAATCGGCAATTTGCTTTACTATATTGAAATTCTGTTGTATTGAAATTTGACCTATTATGCAAATAAGTACAATCGCCGATCAATTTTTCTTACAAGGGGCCGCAAAATTTTCCAAATTATCGAGCAACCGAAAATTTGCAGATTTGAATGCGAAAGCAATTCATTTTGAATCATTTGGGATTCGGCGATGAATGATATGGTTTCATGCCATATCGACATCACATGGGCGGTACAAATTAAGTGAAGTCAGCCACGCCTTCAAGTGCACTCCGCCCCCGTGGCTGATAGCGTTGCCCGCACTGGGACGACGCTATCATGAAAAGCAGCGACAGTGGGGAGCGAATGCTTCGTCTACCTCTCGCTCCAATGAGTCACTGAAACTCGAGATTATGCAACCTCCAATACTAAATGTGCAGGAGGACGGCTTACATGATGCCACGCCGTCTCAACACTTTTTGCACACGCGGCAGATTACCACTAAAGTAGGGTGCACGGCTGTGTATGTGCTCAGCCGCGCTTACAGCCATGTGCAGCCACAGCTGAAACGCGTGCCAGAAATCTCGACGCACCCACTAACCCCCTGCCTCTCGCGCGCGCTTGATCGCATTACCGTGAGCGAGCTCCCCTCCCCTTTCCCTTTGCTCACACGGGAAGGCGGCACTCACCCTTGCACACTTTCACTCGCACCTAAAGCACAAAGTAGAACTATTGCATCAAACCCTTGCCTTTGCTTCGGGTTGTCGACAAATTCGACTTCACCCTGCCATCTGGTAGCCGCCCGGTTAGTTCAGATGGTAGAGCCGCTGCCCTGGAAAGGCAGTGGTCCCGGGTTTGAGTCTCAGACCAGGACATATTTTTCTTCATCTGCGAGGCTTTTCTTTCGAGGAATCCGTATGGTCTTCCTTTGTAGCAATTGCTACGAACGGGTGGATCTCTGATTTCCCCTTTATTAACTGCTTCTCTCCACCTTGCGGGTTTCTGCAGAACTATTGTGTCAATCAATTTTTCAGATTTCGCTGAACAGGTTATCAATGGCTTCTGCATGATTCAAGGGACGCCCTAAGACCAACCTTATCACTCTGCCTACCTAGAAGAGTTTGAAGTTGTAACTAGAGAGAGAGTTCTGTTGTTCTTGATCACAAAAGCAGCTGCCATGTTGCCACATTTAACAGTGCTTTTCTGACAACTTATTGTATGCAGTGTTAACAGTGGTCTTGTGTGCACCACAGAGCAACCGTCTTGGAGACCACAGCGTTTTTTTTTTTTTATGCTGTTGGTGGTTCACACAGGCCACACTTATTGAAGTTCGCAACTGTGCAGAAAATTTGCACTGACCAAGAAGCACACTTCAGTGTGACTAGTTTGTTATGAAGTGGAGTGTTGCACCTGCTTGTAGCTGCCGAAAACTTGAGTACAGCACCAATTTTAATAATGATATGATTACATGACCAAATAGACCCGATTGCATTAACACATATTTATTCAGTCTGCTTTCAAACACACAAAGGACCTGCATGTCCGATATAGATATCTTGTTAACTTTCCAAAGCATAGGCATCTCAAATGTAAGAAAACCTGCACAGTTTTGGTTCACTTTGGTTGTTCTCTATACACATGCAACAATGAATCCTTTCACTATGCCTTCTAGTCTAAGCATCAGGTTGTTTTATGCTCGCCAGTATATATCCGGGCCTAAATCTACTTAAGCCATATTGCGCATAGGTAAAAAATAAATTTTGTCATGCTGGGACCTGCCAGATATTTTTGGCTTTGGACTTGGCCAAGAGCACAAGTTAGTGACAACAGAATCATTATTGCAACACTTAATGAAATTTTAATTCAGGATGCTTAATGAAGTTTGCTAAACATGCCCTTCTGGTGCCATCTATCCATAGACATGAAAGTCATTAGTGGAAAATAAATTCTGAGATTCTTTGAATTGTGACATTATAGCTACCGACACATATTTTAAAAATACTTTTGCCAAAGACAAATGCTCCAAAAGCTTTTATATTTTAGCAACTGATAAAGTGCAGATTCATTCCATGCTAAAACTGTCGCCTACCTAGTCCACCTTTCCCATGGATGGAACAGCTCATTTTGTGTATGATCTTACACAAGAAAATTGGGCATTTACACTTGGTGAAATGGCTTTTCAATGGAACATGCACTACCAGACTGATTGTTGTCAATTCAAAATGAAAAAATTTGACATTAAGCTTTCATTTGACTAGGAAAGCAGGTGCATACCTGCCAACATATGCAAACCGTCCTAAGAGCATCCTTGAAAACAAAAGGAACATGGGCAACAACTGTTGCAACACTTGGTGGGCAATGTCAAATCTCCTTTCCAGAGGCATTGACCTATGCACAGTGGCCCAGAACGGGGGACAGAGTGTAGCGGGCACAATTGACACACAGCGCCACAAAGGCGGCTACACAACTGCACTGCGTGGAGAGGTACTTGTAGCACCTTGATGCTTGGACAATGGCCAGCGCCAGTAAATGGGATCCTCCTCCTGCTCAGGCAGCCACTTGTGTCTCTTCATACATCTGTCGCAGCTCAATCTTGGGGTGATTCTCGAACAAGGCAGCACGGTTCTGCATTTCTCCTTTCTTGACCCAGTGGCAGTAAACTCTGAAGGCACAACCATCGATCACCTGCAGAGAATGTACAGTGCCATCTGGTGTGAAAAGCAGGAAGCGAAAGGAGAAAAGGTGACAAAAGCAAGGCATCAACAAGGCTATGGTACTGAACATACATATGCAAGCACTTTTTTTATTATTTGTGTACACAATGCTCACAAATGGTAGATGACCCCCGACTGCACCTTGCACACCGTTCTAACCCAGTTCCACACTTTATTTCATTACTCAAGCCAGACTTGCACTGATCCTCTATGCACACAAAGCTTACTGATACCTTTCGCAATGTCTTGATGCGATATGGGTTGGTCCGTGCGATGTTCAGAGAGAGTGGCTCAGGGGTGTATCGTAGCCGTCGAATGCGCACCAGTGCTCTGACACAAAGAATGCCAAACTGCAATATACAACAAGAGTCTGCAGTGACAACACTCGGCAGAGGACAAAAGTTAGAGCAACACTAATCAGGCAGCACATCAACCTGCTGCATTTTTTTTTTTCTTGTAACAGAAATGAATATTATGGCCAACTCACATTCTAGCCTCAAAGTCTAGAGCCACTTAGGCCTTCTTGATTCCTGTGCTGTACATGCAAAAACACAATCCACCCACATACAATGTGCTCACATACCTGAAAAGTTTTCTTTGCATTGAAGGTGCGCTTTTGTATTCCCACCTACAAATGCGTAGAAAAAGAGTGTATGTAATATGGCTACAAACGAAGCATTAGTGGCATGATTCTACATCTCTGGCAACATTCACGTGTTGGTTTAAATTTTGCAACTTCTATGATGAGTTTTCAACTCCTGCAATCACTTCCACTGCATGCAACCAGCAAAAGCATAGCTTTCAAGACCTGCATTTGTTTATCGGGAGGGCACCACCACTGGGGCATGGATGTGGACATCACCTATAGCAACTCTGAAAGGTAACTACATCAAGAACTTCTTAGGAACTGAGTGACTCAAAACGTTTACAGTAATTTTCAGTAATTTACATACGATAGAGAAACAGTAATGTGAAGCAAAGAAGCAGCTTTCTAGTATACTTCTCCAGGACACAATGCACATTTTTTTGTAGGCCACATCACTGAATGTTGCACTAAACATCAGTAATTTCACGCACCTGAATAATTTTTGTGGACGAAAAGTCTATAGAAGTTACTAATCCACCAATCCAGTTAAACTTATTATAGTTTTCATTTTTACAACATTCTACATAATGGAAAAAGATGGCTCATTAGTGGAGAAAATCAAGGCCGAGCGAACTTGAATTTCACACCCAAATCGGAGACCACATCTGTCACTTCCCACATCAGTGGAAAGCAGTGCTGCCAACTCTAAGATAAGTTTCATAGACCCACGAAAATTTTGCGCTAAGACGTGAAGAAAAGAAAAACGCTGCGACTTGAGAAACTACTGCAATGCCTTGATGACCAAATCCGGGAGTTGCTGATGTGTCGCTGCATTTTGACTTCTGTCACCGCAAATTACTCTGCATTTGCATGCCAAGTGTGGCTTATGATCATACTGCAGCACAGTTTATGCATCTATTAAAGTAAATGACAAGGTGTGAATGTCCTGCATATAGGCTCACTGACAAAGCACTGCTACTGCGCTTTTGTCATTCTTATTTCTAGCTGTGCTGAACTGTGCTGTCGATTTCTGGGCACTTTGAATAAAATATTTGTATTTAACCAGCGAGACAAGCATATGCTGCAACACTCGCAAAGCAGCACAGGCAAATCTCAGCTTAAATAGATACATATGTAATGCTGAGCATGACAATGAGCAGCCGACTACGCATGTGCGTGCTAAAATTTACCAGCAGCCACCCATACGTGGAACAACCTTGGACGGAATCCCAGTGGTTAAGAGTTTGGGTAAGTTTTGGAATAAAGGAAAAAGAAAGACTGACCACGTATCTGCATGCTTCGCTGCAAATGACATGTGAGCATGGTGGTGCTAAGTCTGTATATTGCATAGGAGAAAAATTTATTACACATTGTTTACACTGGTCTCGTGAAATGGCATACTGTTCCAACTCTATTACATGATGCAAGGTAGTTCCACTGCCCATCTTCCTTACAATTCGAATGAAATTCCCTGTCAATCTTGGCACTTTGTCGTTGTTCAAACTTGTTTTGCATGTGCAGAAAAGTAATATAAGCAGGCTGATGTGTTCTGTGAATGTGGCTTCAAGCAGGAAAATATGTTAACAAAACTTGCACTGTAACAGCTTTCAGCTCGACTGCAGCTTAACATTTTAAAATGAGCTTCGAAATAAATATAAACTATAAAATTTGCAGTCTAATTGCATAACACAAAAATAATCATTACTACAGAGAACCATGTTGATAAACTGAACAACCACATCTTGCAAAGATATAGGGGATCTTTAAATCAGATTTATAGGAAAACTAGCTTTGGAGGTCAGCAGCAGTGGTGGGAAGTCGTATGGCATCCTCGCGAAACCACACCTCACCAGCTGCTGCAACAATCCCTAGCAGTTTCTCCAGAATAAAACATGGGAAGCTGGCACCACAATGCCAAGGCGTAATAGCAGCCAGTTTTTTACCTCAATTAAATTGTTTTCGACCACATACAGCTCCTACTTAAGTTATAAGTAAAAAATCTAAATTAAGTTAGTATATTATTTTCATGTCCCTTATATAAACAAGAAGCCCTTTTATTTTTAAAATTCTAGCAGGCTTTGGGGGGTTCCTAGCTTAGACAAGGACCAGATTAGAATGCAATGCAATATCCCTGAAATCCCAACGGAATGATTGGATGTAGGTAGCCTTTTAAGTACTGTGTCAGTGGTTAGCCTCACAAGACCCACTGCTGATGCATTGTTGCTTGCCGTGCATAATCTTCGCAGCACGTATACTGTGCCAATTCTGCACCTTTTATGCCGCCCTGACTTCCTTGAGAATTCTCAGTGCGACGAGCCACCAATAACTTCAAGCGTCACACATGCTGCACCATAGTTCCAAACCTGCACGCTGTTCAATTTCTAGCCACTGGCATCACGCTTTCTCTCCAGTGCAACGATTGCACGGAGGCCCACCAGCACATGCCATCTAATTACAATTTCTGCTTTTGATTCGGTACTTCTAATCACAGAGAGCGCTTTTTGAGACCCACATCTGATTAATGTACAGGAATTCGATTGAGTGTGCTTAAGTTTTAACTTAGTAATGTTACTGCCTTGTCATCTCAAGCAATTGTTTAAAACTTGTCTATATGCTTTGATGCATGTGGGCCACTCATTAGGTGATCACATGATCTTTAGTAATAATCTGCGCTCTGAGGCACTTTGTCTGCCCACACCGTACACTGTCTGTGCAGAGCATCAGTTCACTATGCCTATTGCACTGCCTGTAGCAATAAATTAAATAATTGAGCAATATATGCCGACTATCTACAGAACAGACATGAACAAGAATGCAGCAGATAAATTGTAAAGCTTGCATCAACAACGAAACATTCCATGGTTTTCTCAGCTTCATATTGAACGAATAACAGCGCATACTGACGAGGACGAGATGAGTAGGCAACACGTAAGATTTCTCATCTTGGTATTTTAGCACTATAATAACCAACTAATGCTTGTTGCCATCTGCTTCACTAGTGTATGTATCCTACAAGCAGTACTGCAAATATGACTACATGTACTAGTTGCTAGAGGAACAGCCTCTGGGATATTTAATAATATCGCTTGAGTGTGTGGCAAAATCTGCAAGGGTCGTATGTGCAAGTGCACAAAGCACTCTACAGTTTGCTACAGTTTCACTTGCAGGTCGTGTGCTTGTTACTTGCTCAATACTATTAAAGAAAGAGGAGGCTGTGCAAGCTTCTTCAAACTCAACTAAGGCGGCTCACTAATGGTACTTACGTCTTCGGTGACGAAAACGGATGCACGTTTCTACATGAGTCACAAGACGGAGAGAAACAAGCAGAACAGATATGCATAAAACACAAGGATTCAAAGCAAGAGCACATGATCCATGCAAAGACAATTTTCATGCAGAAAGTAGCGCACATGTAGCCCAAAACAAGGACTGAATTAAAGATCATGCATGGTTCATGCGTTTACATCAACATGACGGCAGATATGAATTCCATCACTTTATCATACTGTGTGCAGTTTTTCAGAGCTGAGCCTTGCACACTTGCACCTATTTTTAAATAAATAAGGACATCTCGGAAAAACCAAGTATTCTTTCTTGCTCTTGAAGAGCAAGCACGCAGTACAATCTGTTCACTATGCAGCCAGAAGTGTCTGGCTTAATTCATGCGAGCAAGCTAGGTATGGGTGCACACTTGTGAATGCATACAAGTTTTGCAGATTGTAGTGCAAGTGGCAAGTGGAAGTGCTTGCTTGTGTCATACCGAGAAGTGACACAATTAACCAGGGTTACATGCAAGCCAAGAAGCCCTTTGAGAGCAGTACAGCACACCTGAAACACCGACACAAGCACCAGCAGCAACAAAACATTGGCACCTTCTGTACACGAAACAGTGCTGTCCTTGAACTTCAGTGAAACTACCACACTGGAAAAATCTCTGAAACTTACAACAGCCTTGAAGAAGCAATGATCCAATGCTTGAGAGGCAGTGAGACGTTTCTTCGGATCAACAACCAGCAGTTTACTGATCTAAGAGAAAGACACCAAGGCATGTTATTAGTCCAAGAGATGGCAAAGGCGTGATAAAAGATGACATGGTATCTTCTGTAGAACAGCTTTTGCTTTATTGCAGTTGTGTTGCTATAATAACGTGCTGAAAGCAAAGTACAGAGATTGTCATCATCAAGGTGTTGAACCGTAACTGGCATTGATACGCCTGGTATCTGCCGAAATGGAACTGAACTCGAACCATAGCACTATGATGGAACGGTTTCAAATCAGTTTGGCCAGCAGTTCACAATGGTTTGGAACAAACAGAGGTACCATTCAAAACCAGTTTCATGGGTGGTTGTGAATGTTTCAAAACAAATTGCATTTTTCCTAGCCAACCTGTATTTTCGCCTGCTGAAATTGCCAGGTAGAGAAGCATTCCGTTAGCCACTGCAAAATTGTCAAAAGGACTTCTGCCAAGCATACTTTACTTTTTAAGGATACTTCATGAACTATGTTCTAGAAACAATGTGCAAACTTTGCTTCCAATAAGATGTTTAATAACCAGGCTTCACAATCGAGTGCAACTGCATGCTAATTAGCGCATCAAAGCATGGTGTTCAAATGCTGTTTAGTGAACATATATGTAACCTCATCATCATCGTCATCATCAGCTTATCTATGTCCACTGCAGGACGAAGGACTCTCCCTGCAATCTCCAATTACCCCTGTCCTGTGCCAACCGATACCAACTAGCACCCGCAAATTTCCTAATTTCGTCGCACCACCTAGTCTTCCGCCGTCCTCTACTGCGCTTCCCTTCTCTTGGTACCCATTCTGTCACCCTAATGGACCAACGGTTATCTAATCTGCACATTACATGACCTGCTCAGCCATTTTTTTCTCTTAATGTCTATTAGAATATAGTCTGTACTCGTTTGCTCTCTGATCCAAACTGCTCTCTTGCTGTCCCTTAAAGTTATGCCTAGCATTCTTCGTTCCATCGCTCTTTGCGCGGCCCTTAACTTGTTCTAAGCTTCTTTGTCAGTCTCCAAGTCTCTGCGCCGTATGTCAGCACCGGTAAAATGCACTGATTGTATACTTTCCTTTTCAATGATAACGGTAGGCTCCCAGTCAGGAGCTCACAATGTCTGCCGTATGCGATCCAACACATTTTTATTCATCTGTGAATTTCCTTCTCATGGTCAGGGTTCCCTGTGATTAGTTGACCTAAGTAAACGTACTCCTTCCCATACTTTAGAGGCTGACTTACGATCTTGAACTCTTGTTTCCTTGCCCGGTTATTTATCATTATCTTTGTCTTCTGCAAATTAATCTTCAGCCCCACTCTTACACTCTCCCCGTTAAGATCCTGAATCATTTGTTGTAACTCGTCCGCAGTGTTGGTCCGCAGTGTTGCTGAATAGAACAATGTCATCGGCAAACCGAAGGTTGTTGAGGTATTCGCCGTCAATGCTTACTCCTAAACCTTCCCAGTTTAATAGCTTGAATACTTCTTCCAAGCATGCAGTGAATAGCATTGGAGAGATTGTGTCTCCTTGTCTGATGCCTTTCTTCATAGGTATCTTCCTACTTTTCTTGTGTAGAATTATGGTGGCTGTGGAATCTCTGTAGATATTTTTCACAGTATTTATGTAAGCGGTCTGTACTCCTTGACTATGCAATGCCTCTATGACTGCTGGTATCCCTACTGAATCAAATGCTTTTATTGCGAAGCAATACTACTTTAGGTCGCACTTCAGCCCGTTCCGTGGCGAGGCGGTGGTAGGCACCATTGACCTTTAGCGTGACCTCGCTGCGTGACGTCGCACCACGTGACCTAGAGTGACGTCACACCAGCTGTGTAAAAACGGGGCCCCATCTCACGCCGTTGCGAGGTGAGGCGGTAGCCACCAACGGCGGCCTTAACTCCCGCTCCTCTCACCAGGGGCGCTATGGTCGGTGTGACGTCACACCAGCTGTGCAAGAACGGGGCCCCATCTCACGCCGTCGCGAGGCGAGGCGGTAGCCACCAACGGCGGCCTAACTCCCGCTCCTCTCAGGCATTACTGAGTATATTTACTCAATTACTACCAGCTGATCCGAGAATAACACACTATTGCTTCGCAATCACCAGGCTTAACCAAGCTAAGCCACGGCCGTTTTTCATAATCTATGAAAGCCATATAGAGAGGCTTATTGTACTCTGTGGATTTCTCGATAACCTGATTAATGAGATGGATGTGATCCATTGTAGAGTATCCCTTCCTGAAGCCAGCCTGTTCCCTTGGTTGACTAAAGTCCACTGTTGCCCTTATTCTATTGGAGATTATTTCGGTACATATTTTATATAATACTGGGAGTAAGCTAATGGGCCTATAATTTTTCAATTATTTAACATCTCCCTTTTTGTGGATTAGTATAATATTTGCACTCTTCCAGTTCTCTGGGACCCTTGAAATCGACAGACAGTTCATATAAAGGGCCACTAGTTTTTCAAGCATTATGACTCCACCATCTTTGATTTAATCGACCGGTAGTCCGTCCTCTCCCGCCACTTTTCCCCGTTTCAGGCCTTGCAAGGCCCTTCTGACCTCCTCTCTAGCTATTGGAGTTTCTGTATACTGTTCATTATTGTTTCGAATAGAGTACTCCTGGCTCATCTGGGCACTGTACAGGTCAGTATAGAATTCTTACGTTGCTTTTAATATATTTTCAAGATTGCTGACGATATTACCCTGCTTATCTTTCAATGCATACATCTTGGTTTGTCCTATGCCAAGTTCCCTTCTCATTGATTTCAGGCTGCGTCCATTTTTTACGGCTTCTTCAGTCTTTCTCACGTTATAAATTCTAATATCACTTATTTTCGCTGTGTTGATCAGTTTTGACAGTTCCGCGAATTCCATCTCATCTCTCGAGTTGGGACACCTTCATTCTTTGTCGTTTCTTTTTTAGGTCCTTTGTTACTTGGGAGAGCTTGCCTACTGGTTGCCTTGGTGCGTTGCCTCCCACTTCATTTGCTGCCTCTGAAGCCAGCCTCATTACGGTTTCATTCATTAGAGAGTTTTAGAAAAGGGCCCCAATAGTTTGGGGCCCCAATAGTTTGGGGCCCCAAAGAGCTTTGTGGATGTTAGTGTTGGGGCACGCAGGAGTGAAGAGTTTTAGAATAGGGCTTTGCGCTTGCGGATAGCGTCTTGCACTGACAGCGCCACGACGGCATCAAAGAAAAGCTATTAGAAATAATTAAATAAAATACACCATTTTATGATTGGAATAGTAATTTTGACCTGCGTGTATTCGCGTTTAATTACAATTTAGAAGTTATTCTGTAAGCAGCAAACAATTAGTTGCACTTAGTTTTAAGCAAACCAACTTTACGTGCCTTCACCAGCCAAGCTTAGCCACGTCAGGCCTACGAGCCATAAAATCCACAATCAAATTCAGAATCAGTGGCGCATAATGAATCAATCTTCATAACACACGCTAGTTGAGAGAAAGCGATAACCGCAGTCACTTCTCCTAGCTTGCGAACTTCATGCGTTACCATGAGTAGAACCCAGTTTGGTGCTGGGTTAGAGCCGTCGCTTCGATGAGTGCCACCATGTTTGCCAACGCAAAGCTTTTGGGGCTGCTATTTGGGCTCCCGCTAAATCGGTGAAATAGCGTTCCCAACGCGAAACCCAAACGTAGTTTGCATCTCGTGCATGCACAGTGGCTTCAACACTATTTCTTTGGGGCCCCTACTCTAAAACTCTCTATTACCTCTATGTCATCATCATCATCTTTCTGTTCTAAGGCTGCATATCTGTTCTCAAGTACCAGCCTAAATTTGTCTGCATTTACCCTTACTGCCTCTAAGTTGACCTGTTCTTTCTTGACCAATTTTACTCTTGTTCTGTTCAAATTTATGTTAATCCTGGCTCTCACTAACCTATGATCACTGCGCTTTACCCTACCTATCACTTCTATATCCTGCACTATGCCAGGATAGGCAGAAAATATGAAATAATTTCATTTCTTGTTTCACCATTAGGGCTTATCCAGGTCCATTTTCTGTTGCTACGTTTCTTGAAAAAGGTGTTCATTATTCTCAGCTTATTCCTTTCTGTGAATTCTACCAGCATCTCTCCTCTAGCGTTTCTAGAAGCGACACCGTAGTTGCCAATTGCCTGTTCACCCGCCTGCTTTTTCCCCACTTTTGCATTGAAGTCACCCATTACTACTATATACCGCGTTTGCACTTTTCTTATAGCTAATTCAACATCTTCATAAAACTGATCTACTTCCTCATCTTCGTGACTGGACGTTGGAGCATAGGTTTGTACTACCTTTAATCTATACCTCTCATTGAGTTTGATTACGACTACTGCTACCTTCTCGTTGATGCTGTAGAATTCGTCAATGTTACCTGCTATGTCCTTATGGATTAGAAATCCTACCCCGTATTGCTTCTTATCTGGGAGACCTCTATAGCAGAGGACATGCAAGCCTGTGCAATGTGCAAGCCTCACCAGTTCTTCTAATCTCACTAAGGCCAATAATATCCCAAACAATGTCTGATGGTTCTTCGAAGAGTCCTGCTAAGCTAGCCTCACTCAAGAGGGTTCTGGTGCTAAACGTTGCAAGGGTCAGTTTCCATTGGTGGCCTGTCCAGACCCAGATATTCTTAGCACCCTGTGCTGCATTGCAAGTCTGACCACTGCCTTGGTCAGGTGCTCCGCAGCTGCTGGGGACTGAGGGCCATTGGTTAATTGAAGACATCATTAAAGAAAATACAAACAGGGATATACCAAACACAGCATAACAATAGAGAACAAATACAGTTTAGCAAAGTACAATGTTCAACTAGTTGGTGCATAGCTGCCGACATTTGTAGCACAAAATGTTAGCAAAGGAAAGAATAAATGGACAAAAAAATTCAGGGACATTTACAATACTCCCCAACACAAAATTTGAGTGCAACTCTACACGTTTTCATTTCGAAATGTCAATATTGTATATTATGACTATATAAGTACACGGTTTACATTAGGAAGAGAATGCTGTGAGTAACGTGCTTTGTTTCCATACAGACGACGCGCACTATCTGGCATCATATCGTAGCCATCGTCGTTGCACAGCCCGTCTTGCACGACACTATGCTTTTCTTCACACGGTTTAGTTTCACCACCGACGAGAGCAGCCCTTTGTCGCGGGGAAATCGTGCCACCAGTGTTAGCTGTGACAACACCCAAGGGAGCATCACAACGAGCCTTACTCGTGCCCTCTCGCCATCACCCCTTGCAGGAACAGTGATACACATCAAACACGCTGGTACCGCACGCAGGCTGACCTCAGCAGCTGATGCCGCGGATGAGCGTAGCCCTCCCTACCTCACACCACTCTGCCCCCACCCCGCAAGCGCAGATGAGATCGTCCACATGGCGGCGGATGCCATGGCCGCCGGCAACTCAGCGCATGTGCAGGCTCCTCCACTCCTCCTCCACTTTCCTCCTCACGCACTCTTCTTTCGTCTACCGCTGCACTCTGCATTTGCTTTCACCTTTTGTCTGTGCTCGTTTGCTCAATTGCAAGGTATAACACTGCCAAAACAAGCCGACACTCAACGCAGGAATGGGCGCTTAAGAGCTGCACTCAAAAAGAGCTCTTTCTGTCCATTTCCTTTTTCCTTCACTGAAGTTTTGCACCACAAACATTGACAGCATGAATGCAGTCACTGCCTTTAGTTATGCTAGTTACCATAAACTATGGATCTCCAGTAATTTGCTGTCACTTGTGGGAGGCAATCCTCAACAAGCTTGGGATGTTTGAAAGGCCATGTTGAGCACCTTAACATATCCCTGCTAACCTCCACCAAACTGGCTGAGCAATGAGTTGAGGCACAATTGGCGTCTTTGACCTCCATTCGTGCGCATCGCATTCCTCACAGTAGAGCTAAGTTACTCAGATGGTAGTGCAGGGTTAGTTAATGGCTCCAACAACCAATACCATTGTAGCTCCTTTCTTCTTTCTTTTTTTTTTGAGTATTTGGGGAATCTTGCACTAGATTTGGAATATATGCCATACGTACAGCATTGCGGCACTAAACTGTTATGCTGGACAAGTTCTATCATAACTTGAAATGTCTAAATACACAAACAATTAACTATGTCAAGTAGTAAAAACACAGTAACAGTAAAATTTTACAGCAGGGAATTTTTCCAGCTTGTGCTGCTCGCAAGAGAAGCGGCACAGCATTTTCACATGATCCTGCCAAGAATCTCATGCTGCCAGAATCTCCAATGGAGCACCTCAAGGTGAATAATGTTTTACAAAACCAGGCAGCAGCGAAGGATGACTGACTTGAAATTGTATTAGTTGAACACAACAGCAACTGAAATGTTGGTCAGTGGAACTATTACAGAGTTGTCTAATCAATTTCATTTGCTGTAAATTACATGTCCTCATTGTATGTAACCAAGCTGGAAATACATGATTAGTACATCTGCAACAGGCAAACAAATCTTGGACTAAAAATACAAATAGGCTTAAACTGGCTCCAAAACACTCTCAGCATAGTAGGAAAACATTGCCAATCTGTAGAAGAGGCTCTCGTGAACAGGTGAGCCAAATATTATTGCAGTGCACGCAGCAGGGAAATTACAATATTGTGTCAAAAATACTGAAATATTGCTTGCTCTCTCTTTCACAATGTTGCCATGCAGATACATAGCAAGCAGCCAAGCCTACAAACAGTTATTGGCTGATTTTGTGATCACGAGAATATTCTCAGTAATACCATCAATGCTAATTTTTAGTTAAACAAATGGAGAATACCCCGGTCTGCCATTTCATAGCGATAAAAAATTGCATTTCATTTTGCACTTCCGGTCAATACACGCCAGTTGCGTGCTGCATAGCATAGATACTGCAACCACAACGGTGTGCCGCGATGAGCCCTCTCACCAATGAAACGCTCAACTTTTGGGTGCGGCCTTGCTCTCTCACCATCTGCTCTGTATAGCTTCCAGCACGCTAGTGGAGATGAAAGGAGAAAGCCACTCATCGGTGCGATAACTACATTTAACGCTGCCTATACTTGAAGGATTGAAAAAATTTTTCATCCAAGAGATTCGTGAGGTGGCATTCTTTAATAGTGAGGCCATTCTGTGATTAGCTAGGAAAGTGTTTCAGGGCCCCTTTAATGCACAGGAGTCAAAAAAATAGAATTAAGGGCAATTCAAATTTCTGTAATAAATTATTAACATTTCTGTACTGGTAAACAAAAAAAAAAGAATTTTAATGCCACATTTTTATAACAGTAAAACCTCGTTAATATGTGGTCGGTGGGGAATGGGGATCAGGTGTGCACTAAGTGATGTACTAATTAACCGACAACGGCAGATGAGCGTCTATAGATTTACTGGCCAAAAAAACTTGTTAATTCTCAATAAAACACACATGCAGACAAGCTTTATTTGTGAGCAGGCAGCAAAAAATCTGTGATTTTCACCTGCCGCCGTGGCAGCCTTGCAGCGACAACAGCATCCTCAAGCTCAGCAAGGCCATGAGCTAGTTTCTCCATCAGGCCCCACTTCTCTGCGAACACCCTAATGAATGGCAACGAGCTAGCCGCGTCGCATACGGAAGGGCCATCATCCACATCGTCATCTATGTTGACAATGTGGAAGTGCTAGAAGCTATGGAAGCAGGAAACATATCACGGCTACCATGTTTTGATGTCACTATCGGTGGCGACTGCAGTCGGGGAAATGTCCGTGTGCCGCAATTTCGCTACCTATAGTCTGCACGCATGACATTTCGCTGATTCCACGCTTGTGCGCGCTGAAAAATGAAGTAAACACTACACACTAACCGTTTGGTATGCGTTAAGCAACCACAGCTTAGGCTGTCAGCCAATGCACTAGGTTCAATGGTGACAGGTTGGGGCATTTACTGCAACTATGCTTAAACAAGAATTATTTATTAAGCGGGTATGTATTAAGAGGTTTTAGTGTATGTACATCTTTGCCATGTGCACCAAGTGATCGCAAAAAAATGAAAGAATGTGATTTTTACTGAACCGTAATGAATCAGTTCAAATGGTTTTAACAATATTATCTTTTGTTCCCGAGCTGAACACAAACTGCACCAAAATGTCGGAACTGTAAACAAAAAGGAAAACATACTTTTGATTTGACACTCTGGCCATCAATGATCACATAACAGCGAAACTTCCACATCAGAGACAATTTACTCAGAGTGACTGATTAAAACTCTGGCAATCTCTCTGAACTTTCCATGATGAAAACTGAGCATTTCAACTTTGTGAAAAGAAGTGCTGTCCCGGTACATGCACATTTGCCGATCCCTTTATTTATGGGAAAACATACAAAGCCTGACAATGGTGCAGCACATTGTATCCAAAGGTCTCTCCTGCACTGCCTGTTTCATATCTCCCCCTTTCCAAAAAAGGAACAAAAAGAGACCAACTTTAACAATAGAGAAGAAAGTCTAGTGACAGTTCATGAGCTAGTACGTCACTTAGGAGCAAATTTAAGCAACTCCAGCAGAGAAAATAAATTTCTCACCAGGTCCTTAGGGGCTTCAGTGATATCATCCCATTCTGGGCTACAAAACTCATACTTTCCTTCCATGATGTTGCGAAGCATCACCATTTGCTTTCTGTGCCAGAATGGTGGGAAGCCCACCAGCCTGGGTACACAAAATAAAGCACATGTGTCTCTTTAACGGCATTTTACTGCGTTAGCATCATTACTTGAAAAGATTAGTGTTGATTAAGCACCAAGGGCAACATTGAAGTTCATAGCATTCTTCAGGTGTGCATTCAGGCAAAACATGCAACACACAGAGCAGATAGAGTGTATTAGTATATGTAGCTCTGAGACAGGATAGAAACTAATGAGTTAATCAGAGTAGGGGCAATAGCAGAGCATTGGGTGAGACCTTTGCTTAGCAGTGGACCTAATTAGGTTATTGCAAATAATAATGATGAATGACAAGCAGCATGTGAAAGCCAGAGAGGGCAGTGGCTGCAGATTTCTGATTACCTATAGGTTTGTTTGATTCAACGAAGTTTCTCTGCACTTATTAATGGTGCACTGCACCTAGGCCTTCAATTCCCCCAACGTGCAGCGATGCACCCCCGTGCTCGACTGAAGGGAAGGGTGCAGTGTACCCTCGAACCTTGCACTGAGAGAGTGCAGCCCATAACTGGCACCAGCTGCTCCTTTTTGTATTGAACAAATCTTTTATTAGTGGCTCACATGACCACTCTGCTGAGTCAACTAATACCAACAGAAGCAGTTGCTGTAGCTCACAAATGTTCCCAACTGTGTTTCTGGCAACCTAAAGCGTTACTAAATGCAAGCAAATCTTTCTAATTTGTACATCATCTCTCAAGAAGCCTCACAACATTTGTTGTGTGCTAAGTAACGACACAGTCGCACAGAAAAAAATGCGATGGAATTGCATCCTTTTCCCACGACAGATTCGTTGATGTGTGTCAGTATAAGAGACACAGAAGGGCTGCTGGAATAATGTAATGATTCTATATTACAACTCTTTCCCTTTTTGTGCTTCGTCAGAAATCAGTCTGAAATTCCGTCTATGTTAACACTAAGGCTGGCTCACTGTGAGCAGTAGATGATAACGAAAGAACCGACAAGCGACACAAAGGAATCATGTGGCCCAGCAGATTTTTCAGGCGGCCTTGCATTGCCACAAGAAAGCTCCTGCCAGGCAAGGGGATTTGAGTGCCTTTTGGAGGCAAGTCATGCAAACCTGGTACAAGCTACTGGATCTAAAGACTGAATCTCCTAACACCAATAAGGAGAGCATCAAAATACATTTTGCCCTCAATGCAATTTCACAGGATATAGTACTGAGGTTATTCTTATTTATAAAATAAGAATTTAAACATGGTTGCGAGACATTCCTTCACAGCTAGCACAAGTACTAGGAGAAGGCACTGCCACCACAGACATTCGGAGCAAGGAAAGGAGCAGAAGAAATAATGGGTGGTGTCCAAAACATGCAAACAGGTTTTGCCAAGTGAAACATGTGTTTCTGGCTCCTATAATCACTTCCGACGCCTGCAGTACACAACAGCATGGCCTTGGAGATTGGCTTCCGTTAGTCTGAGGAAGTTGTTGCTTGGGATGAGATTTCGACACCACCTACTGCAATTCTCAGTGCAAGCACAAACACACGTTGCCAGGGTAACAGGACTTTGTAGAGATGGTACAGAAGGGGCTGCACTACCTCTGCCATGAATAATAAGGCTTCCGTTAAGAAGGTGCACCATTGAATTTCGAGTTAACTGAGCCATATGAATTGTTTGTGTCTCTCAAATATCTTCTTTCTCATCAGGAGCGCACATTCACTGCTGCACCCTTTGGTCGAGGAGAGGAACTAGTAAAGGTGTGCTTACCGAAGCACTATAACATGTGACTACAAGTGCCAATGTCACACTATGTAGTGAAAGCAGGCAGTACAGCTTCATTGGCAAAACGAATTGTAGCTTATATCGGCAATGCAGCAGGAGACAAAATATCTGAGAGCACAATAAAAAATTATGCTTGCATCAGTCTGAAAAAGTAAAAGCTGAACTGCCTCAACAGCATGGCAACACCAGAGATAGGAAACATGCATGAAATCTAGCATTATACAGGATTGCATCTGGTTGAGGCAATTTGCTGTACAGTAGACTTCCGTTAGTTTCAACTTTGGTTAATTCAATTTTTTTTTTAAATTTAATCCCGACCAAAGGCCCATGCAATTCTCCGGGCCCAACCTTTCGCTATTTCGATCCTAAAATTGGCCTTTGCCAGATAATTTGAACTTGACCAGTCAGTACGCAGGTGCTCGACTCCATGGCAACTCAACTAGCAAGCCCTTTATGGCATCATCTACCTTGGCAGAGCTCGGAAGACGGTGAATGTGGTGAACACAGGTCACCTCCCATTTAAATTCCTACCTTCGACGCGCCCTAGGAAGATTCTTAAGCAATAATCGTAGCTCACAATGTCTGATTGCTGTATGCGATCCTAATGCACACCTTTTCTTTATTTCATGAACATCTGGCCGGAAAGTGCCTGTGCAGTGCAGTCGGGTCCCAAGCCAAAACCGCCTTCGCGGCGTTTCTTTTCTTGCTAAAAAATTTGGGTGTGCGTCAGATTTTTACTTCGTTTAGGAGGTTTATTGTCATTTTTTTGTTAGTTTTCTACTTTGGAAACATAGAAAGTGGTGGCACGCGTTTGATTCGGGGACATGTTAGACTTGGGCAAAGGCTGCCAAATGAATAGGCATCGTGTTTCAGCGTTCTTTATGTATCTTGTTTAATTTGGCTCGCCGGATAATTCTATCAATTTTTTCGTTCCTGTCAAAGTCAAACTAATGGAACTTGACTGCAGTAATTCAGAATAGTTTTGCAAGATGGCGATTTCTCTCTGCACTTTATCTGGTTTGCATCACCTACTCCTGTTTGGCAATGCATGCATTAGCTACCCTATAATGACCTGGAAAAGGTCAATTTGCATGGGCCAAATCTATTATTTTTCTCAGTAGCAAGAAGCTGCTCAAATGCCAAATTCATGGCTGCTACCATTGCACTGCGGCCGTTAAGAATTGTGACACCAAAGACAATGGCAATAACTGGCCTGTGATACTTACAGCGTGTACATGATGACTCCACAAGCCCAGCTGAAAACAGAAGAGACTGCTAATAAGATGTGTTCTTAATGGGCTGAAACTGCCATTATGTAGATTGAAATATTTGAGAATTAACAATATTACATGGTGCACCACAACAAAAAGGATGTGTAATGTCCTTCAATACATACATGTCAACTTGCTTGTCGTACCCCTCCGAGCTTTCATACATTGATGCCTTCAGCAGCTCAGGTGCCAAGTAACCAGGGGTACCACAGAGTTCTGCAACATCAGCAGGTCCAAGTTTTAATAGCAAATTATCTGGCATCCTTTAGTGCAACGACGGTATTACGGCTCATCCAACACTTTCGGCCTGGCTGCTCTGGTGAACACACCCTCCCCTCGGCTCGAAAATGATCTTCCTTGCCACTGCCAGAGTCCTCTGGCATCCTTTGCAACTGCCACGTTCGATCTCTGTTCATGTGCTGGGCTTACACTCACAGCTTGTAAATTCTGCAGAGTACCTCTTCTCTGATGACACTACAGTACGACACAGACCAATTCTGAGCATCTGCACGCCCTCATGATAAGGCAGCTGCTACAGGCCGCCTGCCTGCAATACAGCACCTATGCAGTTGGATTGGTGTCCGCCGCCACACTGCTGCCACACATCTGCATGTAGCTTCCAGTAAAACTAAGCTGAGCAGAATGTGTCGAAACCGTTTCACTAAGGCTTCCTGTGCATGTTGGATCTGCATAATTTATTGTCTTACACTTGTCCTTGCCATGGTATTCCCCACAATTTGACTCTTTCTTTTAAGTGACACATGAAACAATGTATACTTTGTCACTTCATTTTCCCAGACTGCTCGTACCGTTCTTGCTTCACACATTTGTGCAAATTCGTCCAAATTAACGAGTGTCTGATGCTATTTTTTTAAATATACATTTGCTGGGACCAGGAAACAAGCCCGAATGATCCAAATTTTGAAATTAACAAGAGCACAATTAATGATCTACTTAATGCATACCTGTTAATGTTTCACCTTCTGCTAGCTGAGTAGCAAAACCAAAGTCAGTGACCTTGACATTTAAGTCATCATCCAAGAGGATGTTTTCCGGCTGAAAGGAAAGCTTAAGCATCAGAAAAACACAGTAGCAAGCAATATTACATGAAAAACTGAAATTAAATAAATTAGCAAAGACTGAAACAAGTCCTGCCACAAACACAGTATTCCAAAATGTTTCTGTCTTTGGCTATAGTACCTCAAAAAGCAAAATATTTTTTTTTTTTACATTTATGAATACAGTTCTCAACATTCAAATTTGCATTCTCAGCAGCACTTAACAAATCTACTGGTAAATGCAATCAATCTCCTAAGCTTTAAACAATCAAGGAATATATCTTCAAGTGGTCTGCCAAAGGTGCGAGCGCAACATGCTGCGTACAATTTGCACAATGTTCTGTTTCAATGCTGGTGTCATGTTGCAGATACAGTAACACATGACACAAATGGAGAGAACTCGCAGAAGTTGCATTAGCACTGTGTACAGAAGTGCGCCCATGCTGAACCTTGTTATAACGGTCGCATTTGACATGAAAATAACTTTGTTACATCTGATGTTCATCATAAGCACATAGTATTTGTTACATTCTGATATCTTTGACAAAAATTTTACATTTGCTTCATTACATGTATATCCAATAATTGGTTATATCCATGCTTGTTATATCGAAGGTCGACCAAATCTCAATCTATTTGAATTCTGCATGAGCCAAGAAGCACACTGTGACTACGCATGGCAAAGTGGGCATAGGAGCTGCATGTGCAAGTGCAGTGACCCGCACATTTATTTTGGCAACTTTAAAAGCTTACTGTTGGTTTGTTTGCTCTCATACCACCACTACAAGATTGCACATTCGGGTCACCATCTTCCATTACAACACTTGCCTGCGTCATTCGCAGGAAAAAATAAAATGGGCACAAGCAGGTTGTCACATAGTTGTACTGGACTAGCCTTGCTGCCCGTCTGAAACCAAAGCGTGGTTAATGCACGCAGTAAGGTGGCTTCACCGGCATATTTTCTAAGTGTCAACCTTGCCTAAATAATGTGAAAGTGGTCTGTGATCTCTGCCAAAGCGAAACAATGAAACAGAACAGAGTTTTCGCATCCACCAAGATTCTATAGTAACTCTTCTGCATTCCACACATTTTCCTTGGTTGCCAACAAGCTGCAACACCAGTCCACACCTGCCCATGCAGTAGCTTGCTTGTGCATATGTGATGGTAGTGCTTTATTTTTTACAGATGAACTAGGCAAGTAATGGTCCAAAGTGTTATATTCAGCAGTGAACAACCCAAAAGACCTGTTCTTGCAGCCAGATTTCAGTGCAAACAAAGCACCATTAAGTATAAAATCTTTTCTTTATGTGGTTGACTTAAATATACAAGGAGACATGCCACACACCGTGCGGCTTCACACTGACACAATACTCCAGCTTGATCAACAAATGTGGCTGTTCTAGTGATATCAGCGGTGACATCGGAAATAATGCTGCTTTCAATTAAATATGTTTTCATGCTAACTGCACCATCATTTCCCAGTAAATTTTGATTGCCAAGATTAAAGCTTGTGCCTGTTCAGCAACATGAGTGCTGTCTAGGAGTGTGTGAATATTCGAATAAGAATGGAAAAGTATATTGCTATACGATTTGAGAATTTGCTGTTTGAAGTTGTTGGAAAGTCATTCCATTTGAATACCATAAGAGAGAGAGAGAGAGAAAAAACTTTATTGCTCAGTTAATCGGAGTTATGGCATGTCTGGGTGGGGCCCTCAGTGCAGGGCTCTACTGGCTTTTGCGGCTCACTGAGCTTGGTCCAGGAGGGCCAATTGGCTCCCCTGATCCTCGCTTGCGAGTAATATATTATGGAATTCAGTCTCCGAAGCGGTTAGCCTGTCTTGGAAACTAAATTCCATAATATACTTACTCGCAAGCGAGGATCAGGGGAGCCAATTGGCCCTCCTGGACCAAGCTCAGCGAGCTGCAAGAGCCAGTGGAGCCTAAATTCCATAATATATTTACTGCAATTGAAAAAATAAATACAGATTACACAGCCAGGAACGAAAAGCTCGACAAATTTATTGAATTCGTACAAGCACACATCCAACAAACTACAAATTGGATAGCTGGAGTCACCGCGAATCATCCTAACATAGTTGCACCTGCTCAATCCGCCTCCCCACCAGCTCCGCTTAACAATGGCCAATAACCCGACACGCTCCGAGTTTGAAGTGTGGCAGTGGAACTGTAGGGGGTTTCGAAAAAAGAAAGCACACCTCGAGCAGTTCCTAGCCTCCTCTTCTAATCTCCCAGCTGTCATTGCGCTTCAGGAAACTCACGGACTAATCAGCTTCCCAGGTTATAATGTCTATCAGAACAATAAGGTCTCCCGGCCCGATACGGCAATTCTTATGCAAAAGCACCTCACTGCCAATCACTCCCAATTCGACAGTGTCGATATAGGCCATGATTTTCTAGAAATTATTCCTCGCAAAAATAATGCATCTGGCCTTTACATTCTGAATATCTATAGTCGTCCACAAGACAAACATCACCGCTTTGACTCCCTTTTCGCTCAAGCTATTGCCGCTGCCACCCACCACCCCCTCCTAATTCTTGAAGATTTCAACGGACCCAACCATTTGTGGGGTCACCCCGTTTCTACTCCTAAGCGCAGCGCCCTATGGATCCACATACAAGACCACAGACTCACATTACATAACGACATTGATGCACCAACCAGGCTAGGCAATAGCGTAGCTAAGGACACCTCCCCCGATCTTACGCTTACACACAGAATCCAACACGTCACATGGCACAACTCACAAGTTAACCTCGGTAGCGACCATTACATCATTACCATCACGCTACAATTCAAACACAAACCCTTTGCACACAAATGCCTCAGCCTTACCAATTGGGACAATTTTCGAGAGGCCCGCCAGATATCAGCTCCCACAAATTTTCAAGACATTTCAGAATGGGTTCAGCAACTACACTCAGACGCCCAGACGCACACTACCACTCTGCCCCCTGAAACTGCTCTCACTATGGTTCATTCCAAGCTTCTACACATGTGGGAAGCCAAACAGTCTCTTCTAAAATGGTGGAAGAGGCAACGATTCAACTGAAAACTAAGACTCAGAATTGCCAAATTAGACCTCCAGATCCAGGAGTATGCCACACAACTGGCCTGCCAGCAGTGGGGCCAGGTATGTGAAAGCATGCATGACAACCTCGATAACAAGCGCACATGGCAACTCTTGCGACACTTATTATACCCTGCCACATCGCGCACGCACCACAACCATAGCATAACCAAACTGCTACATGCACCCAAAAACAATCTCAACGGATTCTTCGACGACCTCCGCCATAAACATCTGCCTCCCGCTCAGAAGTATGACATGCCAAAATATACTGGCGAACCCAACGAGCTACTTAGCGCTGCTATCACGGAAGCAGAGGTTCGCCATGCCCTCACCACCCTGCGCACAATGTCAGCACCAGGCCCCAACCTTATTAACAATAAGATACTCTGCAATCAAGATGACAACTCTGTCACAGCCATGACAGCGTACTTCAATCACTGCTTTGACACTGCCACCCTCCCTAGTCCGTGGAAAGATGCCAGGGAAATTTTTATCCCAAAGCCAAACAAACCACTCAACACTTCTAATCTCAGGCCTATATCACTAACCTCTTGTATAGGTAAAAAACTCGAACACGTCATCCTCAACCGACTCAGTAAATACATGGAAGACAACAATCTTTATCCATCAGAAATGGTAGGTTTTCGAACATCTCTCTCATGCCAAGATATCATGCTTCGAATGAAGCATGACATCATCACACCCAATAGCAGTCTAGATACGCAAGCAATTCTCAGTCTGGACCTCCACGGAGCCTTCAATAACGTTTCACATTCCACCATCCTCCGAGAGCTTAATCTCATTGGGGTTGGCGGAAAGACATATGACTACATATGTACCTTTTTATCCAACCGTACCGCAGTGATACATGTAGGCACAGAGCAATCCCTTTCATACGCTTTAGGTAGCTACGGCACGCCCCAAGGCTCAGTGCTGTCCCCTTTTCTTTTTAATCTTTCTATGATGCCGATGGCGCAAGCATTGCGGTCTATTCCCGATCTTAAGTTTTCACTCTCCGCCGATGACATCACTCTTTGGACGACTGGCGGCTCCGATGGAGAGATTCAAGACACTCTACAGGCTGCAGCAGATGCCGTCGTGGCTCATGCCAGGGCTATGAATCTCACATGCTCCCCTCAAAAATCCGAGCTACTTCTTCTGCCATCCCACCGGGGGGCCGGAAAACACATGTCTAGTATACAGGTCATCCTAAACCACATCCCCGTTACTAGAGTGAACAGGCTCCGGGTGCTCGGTTTACACATTCAAAGCAACCGGCTCAACACATATACCCTACATACACTCCACACCACAGTCGATCACACCCTGCGCCTTCTAGGGCGAGTCTCCAATAAACATGGCGGACTAAAGGAGGCCGAACTTCTCCGCTTGATTCAGGCCTTTGTTATCAGTAAGATTACATTCGCAACACCATATCTACATTTCCTTAAATCAGAATCAGATAAGATCGACACTCTTTTACGCAAAATATATAAATTCGCTCTGGGGGTCCCCATACGAACCTCCACTGAAAGGCTAATGCTTACTGGAACTTTCAACACATTTACTGAACTCACAGAAGCCCACCTCACATCCCAATATAGCAGACTTTCTAACACCGCAACAGGTCGACACATTCTACAAACTCTTTCTATCACTCTGGCACCCATCATCAAGACTAAACACACCATTCCACATCACATACACGAGAACCTCTGCATCCCCCCACTTCCTAAAAACATGCACCCTGTGCATCACAAACAGCGCAGGAGGCAGCAAGCAAAGGCTCTCCAAAAACAATTCTCCACCTCTAAAGACGTGCTCTATGTTGATGCCGCTGAATATGGGAACAGAAATCATTACGCAATATCAGTCATTAACTCTCACGGCCAGGTCGCTGCGGCTGCCACCATTCCTGGCTCTTCCTCGGAGGAGGCGGAGGAAGCGGCCATAGCCCTGGCCCTCACAATCCCAAATTCATCAGTTATCGTTAGCCACTCCAAAGCAGCCATACATAACTTCGGAGCCGGTAGGGTCTCTAAGCCAGCCCTTCCTCTCCTCTTGGCCCATCCTTTCCATCAAACTGTGGCATTAATCTGGACTCCCGCGCATGCGGGCCTTGCCGGAAACGAGGCGGCTCATGCCAGTGCCCGAGGATTTACAGTCCGGGCTCAGGCATCAAATGTGTCGGACCTTGCCACGGAGGAGGAGCCGTTTACAGCGCAGGATCAACTTAATACTTACCACGACATCTGCACACACTACCGATTAGACCGCTTAACCTTTCCGCCACTCACGGGCAAATCCCCGCGTAGGTGTGAAGTTCTGTGGCGACAGCTGCAGACTCGCACCTTTCCGTCCCCTTACCTCCTCCACCGCATTCATCCTGCCATTTACCTTTCTCCCTCTTCTAAATTCTGAGTCTCTCCCAAAGCAGACTTAAACCACATCATGTGGGGGGGCCCTAGCACCCCCTTCCCTCTTTCCTCAAGCAATTAATATCTAGTGAGGAGCAGTGGGAGGCTGCCTTGCGCAGCTCCAGGCCCGATCTTCAGGAGGCCATAGAGGGATAAAGTTTTTCATCATCATCATCGCTTGCGAGTAGTGCCCCCCACTGCCGTACGAAGTCTGTGACGCTTAGAAAAGGTAAATTGACCTTGCTTGGCCGAGCCGTACATTTGGGTTTTGCGCCGCACCACGGGCAGGTGTCGGTGTAATATGTCGGGTGCTTCTTATGTAAGAGGTTTAGGTGCGGGTATGCATTGGTTTGTATGCAACGCCAGTCTTGGGCTTGTCTTCTATTTAGTTTGCAGTGCGGAGGGCCGTAGGTCCGTCTCTCCCTCCTCTGCACAATAGCTTCCAGTTGTGAAATAAGCATGTCTCGCCTTAGGCAGCCTACAAGTTTGCTGTCTTGATTTATGCAAAACAATTTTCGTTTATTTGGCCAATCTTATCATTTTACATTCCGTAAAAATAATCTGCAGTGCTGTAGTACTGTACTTTGGTGACTTGCTGTTGCACTTCCGTCACCATATGCACTTATTAGCTATACCAAGTGCACACCTGCTGATGTGCTGCTCCTTTGCTCCTTTATTGTTGTGGTCAAGATGCACCAGATATGACAACCTTTCTTTCGCTTCTCATTTACAGGCTTATCAGTTGACTTATAACTGTATTAGATGTATCAAATGACTCAAATAAGCCTTTCTTTTTCCAAACGAACTTCACAGATTCTTTATATTTTATGATCAAACTTCTTAGCGTGGAAACAATGGACGAGACCGAAGGGATACAACATATGCAAGCACTATCCCCTCAGTGTTTCCAGGATAAGAAGTTTGCTCATAAAATCCCAAGTAGCCTCATCTCTTACAGTGCTTTATATATTAGTTTGTTGGGAAATTGGGAAAATTCAATTAAATTGGAAAATTTTGCTACTGAAACACCCCTATAGTTGTACCAATGTATTGTGCAGAGCAGAAAACAGGATGAACAAGCAAAATGCTGTTTTGTCACTGTCATCCCTCTGCCTGATGTCCTGCATTTTTCGTGCCATGTGGTGAATTATGACATACCAATGAGCCCATGTATTTGCCCTCGTGCTGTTCTAATTTTGACACTAATTTAAGAACGGCCAGTGTAACAGGAGAATGCAGAAGCACATGCGTCTCTGTGCTGTCCTCAGCCTGCTGCATCACTTACTGTTTAATGAGAACCAACAAACCCAAAGAAAGCTTCTCATCATGCTATCCCAAGCAAGAATCGTTATGTGGCATCACGCAACTCCAGGCATATAATTATTACAGCATAAGATACGGTTTAAAAACATCGTGCAGATGTTGGAGTACAGCACAATCAATGCCGGATATGACTATCACAGGAGAATACACCTTGAAACCCAAAAACCTGTCAGTTGAAATCGCTCTAGGTTTAATGCAACGTGGATCACCTGCATGTGGCTTTCAGCGCTGTGTAGAAAATAAATACTACGACCTGCTTTCATATTAAGCACATGCACCTACACAGCAAATGTGACTCACTTTCAGGTCTCGATGGACAATGCCTTTTGAGTGTATGAACTCGACAGCTTCAAACAGTTGCTTCATGATACTCCTACGGACAAGAAAAAAATATACATGTAAGCATAGTGACATCCTCAACACAAGAATGCACACTCTGAAGCAAGCAACATTAGGCAGAAATAAAGACTACTCCAAGGTGTATTGAAATAACAAAGCACCTACACTTTACACTTTATCATCAGTGAGGAGGAATACATTAAAATAAATTGAGTTTTATTGCTCTGACAGGCATGCTAATCACAGCTCTGCTGCTATGTGACCGCAGAAGGCTGCATCTGGCGGTTGTCAAAGAACCAAAAGGTTGAGTAGTGAAGGCTTAAAAATAGAATTCTGAAATGAGTCACATGGAGATGCTTCAAGGTACAACAAAAACTACTGTAGCCACATTCCTCCATCACTCTTTTCCTATGCACTCAGACAGCATTCAGGCACTCGGGAAGCACACAACCTCAAAGTAGCTGCCAGCTCTGCATATGTATTGTGTATATACACAGTCTGTGCCACAGTGCTTAAAGGGGTCCTGAACCAGTCTTTGGGCTTGGTGAATAAACATAGCCTGCAGATAGCATACGCTGCTGCGAACATCTCAGTCAAGTTTTGCAGTCATGCGAAGTGCATGGAATTTGAAGCGGAGCATGAAGCCACATTTCTCTTGAACGCTGTTCTTTAGAAGCCTGCTCCTCACTCTCTTCTGGACGCTTTAGTAATTTAGCAGATTCCCATACGTGGCTGCTATTGGCCCATAGCTGGCATCAATCAAGAAGGGTGTATGGATAAGTGCGCTTCTTCCTACTGTTCCTGTGGATATTTATCGACGAAGTTTAATAAACAGGCTGCATTCGAATTTCGATAATAATTACGTACTTCTGGAGGAAGCTGTCTACCGTCTGTTCATGCTCGGCTGTGGCCGCCCACATAGGAATTAAACTTCGTCCATCCTGCTTATCAGTGTCCCGCTAATTGTGTCACTCTGCCGTCGGGTCTCACTAATTTTGACAAGTTTTTAACTCTCAATTAGCCTCTAACCTCGTGAAACTTGAGGTCAGGCTACATGCCCACTTGCCAGTGCACGGTCACTCCTGGCCACTCCTGGCTAATTAGACGCCTTGGCAGACTTATTCATGGTGCTGCAAAAATGCACAAGTTGGATGCGGCTACCATCCGTCGATAAAGCTGGTGAAGGACAAAGCCGTTCCATACCACATAGCACCGTTAGACTGGAGCATATAAGCGTGAGCATGCACTCAAGCCCCGTCATGCACAAAGCAAACGCTGCACATACGCTGCACATACGCACTACAAATGCATGTAGCTGCGGTCTGCTCTATAGCACAGATACCGAGTCCACTGACTAAGTGCACTGCGGCTCGCTGAGAACAACCGTGTTTGGCTTATGTTTGGTACATCGTGGGTGCCAAAATCAGAAGTAGTGGCATCTACATTAACCTTCAAAATCAAATTTGAACTGTGCTCCTCAGTGACGTTCTGTAAACAGAGTGTTGTAGTCATGCCATACTCTGCCACAGCCTTTGCAGTGCAAGGCATTGAAGAAGGAGCAGAAGCACCGCGAAGGGCATGTCTGATTGCCAGCAACTATACTTCTGCTGAATGCATTGAAGTAGATTTTGCAGCAAAGTATTTCTGAAATAGCCTATTTTAACTTAAATGCCTTTCTCCACTTCAATACAAACTGGTTCAGGGCCCCTTTAACTGTGCACGGAATGAACACACATAATGAAAAATTAGTTGTGCTTATCTTAAAGTACAAACAAACTTACCACTTTCATCCACAAAAAGCACACACCATTAAAAGCATAACTATAATCAAATTTTGATATGACAAAGTCACATTCAGGTGTAAATCCCTCATCCCTCCCCCCCACTATATTCTATCGTTATAAATGTAGCACTTGCAAGCATCGGTACACACAAACAAATTCACAGTTGGGCCTGGGCAAATGAAGCACAGATGTAAATAACGCTGATGAAATTAAAATTAGATTATGGGGTTTTACGTGCCAAAACCACAATCTGATTATGAGGCACGCTGTAGTGGGGGACTCTGGATTAATTTTGACCACCTGGGGTTCCTTAATGTGCACCTAAATCTAAGTACAGGGGTGTTTTCGCATTATGCCCCCATTGAAATGCAGCCACCGTGCCTGGGATTTGATCCCGCGACGTCGTGCTTAGCAGCAAACAACACTGATATAATATATAGTAGAGCCTCGTTCATACGTAATGAAGCCATCATAGCGCAAAGAAACAAAGACAAAGGGGACAGCATACCTAGTGCCCGTAGTGTCTTGCCTTCTTCATTGTCCATATTTCTTTGTGCTACAATGGCTTCATTATGCATCAACCAACTTGCCCAAGCAGTTTTACTTGGTCGTACCTTTTGGAATAAAACGCAAGAAAGGATGTACTAACTAAGAAAACGTATGATGTCAACTGTAGTTGACATCTATGTAATGCAAAGCGTTGCACGAATCGTTACGCACGAGGCGCGAGACGTTGACGCGTGTCAAGCTGGTGGGGCTTCGGCGGCCGGAGACACGTTTTGTTGTTCTCCTTTTAAGATTGCGAAGGGAAATGTAAATGAAACCGAGCTGGTGGGTGACGCTGGATGCCGCCGAAACAAAACGTGACGCTCACATCGCGCCTCCTGCACCAGGGAATGGTGGCACGTTTGGATAATCACCTAATAAAAGCGGGCAGTAGGCTGCCAATGGCACTACGCTTCATGCACTGTATAACAAATAGGCAAAGATGCTTATCACAATAGGTTTAGTGGCGATTGTTGTGAATGCAGTGTGTGCGTGGCACCAGAATAAGGAACTGAGTGCGCACCAGCGTTTTCATGCTAGACGGGCGGGAGAGTGTTGCGGGGAAGCTGATGCGGCGAGCGGCTATTGTTCTCAATCGTGCTTGTCTTGTGCCTTTTAACGCGAAAGCGTTAGGGGCACCGTGAGCAAAAATCCCCCTATATATTTAGGTGTATGTATATGCTACACCTTGCTATAAGACATGCGGTATATGCAGGCTATATTGCCACACCATTCTATCACTAAAGTTGCTCATACCTTGTCGTACATTTTTGACAAAAGTTATTCCTCAATATTCTGAGAATGACAGCCCACAAACAAATATCATGAAACAGAACACTGCCAGCTGATGCTTTTTGTGTTAACTCTTCTCAGACTGAAATTTTAAAAGTGCGAAGCAATAACAGAAACCTGAAAATGATGTAACTTTTTTGGCGCAGCTGTGCACTACCTCTGCGTTTCAACCAAAAAGCTCGCCTTCGTGGATAACGTTCTCCACCATCAAACATTAGGGTTACATAAGATGCAGTTGCCGGGAGGCGTAGGAAGCAGTTGGGGATCTTTGAATGCTATCTCGTTCCACTCTTAAAGGCGAAGCTTCAGCGTCCTGCAAATTTTTCTAGTTTACATGGAATCTAGCAACCGGAAAACATATCATACGAGTGCAGTCTGCAGCTGGGAATGACAGCGCACTTGGGTTATCGCCTAATAAAAGCATGCAGTACACTTCCAATGGCCCCATGTGCACGTGCTGTGAAACAGATAGGCAAAGATGCTTATCACAATAGGGTTGGCGGCGATAGCTCTAAATGCAGTGCGATGACCCTGGAGAAGATTTGCTGGTACCGAAATAACAAACTGAGTGTGCGCCAGCATTTCCACCTGAGACAGGCAGGGAAGTATTGCGGTGACGCTGTTGTGGCAGGCGGCTATGTACTGTTCTCAAACATGTGCACGTCACACATTTTTTTGTTTACATGGAATCTAGCGTCCGGAAAACGTGTCATACAATCGTAGTTTCACGATATACTGAATGTTGGTGCCGAAAAAGCGTGTTTACCTGTAACGTATGACCCGGTAAAAAATAAGCTTAACTCTATTGGCTCATCTTTTCGTGTTCTCGATCATGAACGTTGTTGCAGGAAAATGGTATCTAACGGCATCGTATCAACGAACTTCTACTGTATACACATTTGCAAAAATTGCTTCCTATGTACACAGATGCCTGTATACTTAGCTCTCCTGCGAATTTCACGTTTAGAACAAAAAGCGCAAAGCAAAATCATTCAATCTCACAGGGTAGATTGTTTGGAGATCTCAAGACTCTTTTTGTTCGTGCACATACACAAAAGGAATATGCCTGTACAATGGATCTCACAAACATATGAAGGAGTGCAATTACCTCTGCATATAGACTTCCTTAAAATTTTTACTGTTAGCATACATAATTTGAACTGTGTGTCCACACAAAATTTGCTTCTCTAGTAATGTATGGCACATATGGCTGTGTTTTTGCTTTTGTTATAGTAATAGGGCACTCATTAAAACAAAGCCTGACCAACCAAACTTCAGATTTACTTGGCTGTACTCAACCCAGAACTAAACCGTTTATATCAGTGTTAGTTGTGCCGTTCACCTGCATTACAAAAACTGCACTTTTAGGTCCATTAACCTCTGTCTGACATATAACAATTCCTTCTGTGCTGTGCAACAGAAACATTATTACAGGTCAACTTTCAACTACAACATGTAATCACAGAAATAGCCAAAATGTATTTACTTTGTTTTTTTTTCTGAAAGGGCAACAACACTTGTGAGGTAGTCGAAGAGTTCCCCATGCCGACACCTAGAACAAGTAAACAACAAGTTGAGACATGCGAACTTGCACCGTCAGGAGCACCTAGCATTCTCTGCTGAATACGGAAGCAAAAAAGAAAAAGATCGAATAATTTAGATTAATGTTCTTTGCTATCTATAAGTATAGTTTATACACAGAGGTTTAAAGACTATTCTCCTACTCAGGGTATTAATTCGAGGGGAAAAAAGAAAAGAAAAGTAAAAGAAGAAGTTGCAATAACTGGAACTGAATCGAAAAGGTAAATGACTTTTTCGCTTTGGGGGAAAGCCAATATGAAACAATAATGATTTTCAGTTCAGGTGGGCCACCTTCTCTGGCAGTTTATATCTATGCATTGCCTGAGGTAGCATGGTAGGTAGCATGGCTCAGCCATGCTACCTCATTTGTAAACACACACGAGATTCCTGTGATTTTAGAAATGACAGCAGCGTTAGTGCTGTTTTCATGTGCCATGTTGGGAGGCAGGCACTTCAA
The DNA here is from genome assembly GCF_023375885.2 of Dermacentor andersoni. NCBI lineage: Eukaryota > Metazoa > Arthropoda > Arachnida > Ixodida > Ixodidae > Dermacentor > Dermacentor andersoni. Next base: position 7,613,505 of record NC_092816.1, on the reverse strand, counting down.
TAATACACTCGTGAATGCTCAAAAGTGGCGAGTCAATTAGTTCTCCGTTAAAAAGCACTCCCTAGCTAGATGGTTGTTTTTGATCAGACTGGTATTAAACTGAAGCAGTTGCAAAAGAAGTGATGTAGCGCTCCTGAGATGTGGTTACACACGATTTTTAAAGCAAAGCCTTATTTGCCTACTCTCTATGGTAAAGCAATTTAGAGCACAAAATAACACACACACACACATGCACGTACGTACCCACACATGCAATCACTCAAAAAAAAAAAAAAAGAATGAAACGCCCAGACACAGAGGGCCTGTCTCTTAGAGGGAGCTTTAGCTTGGGTGCTCCTATTTAAATACATGCAAAAGGAGAATTCGTTTTTCTCGGCAACCACTGCACCAAATTTGATGACGAAAGAAAAACTTAAAATCTAGTGACTGTTGGTTTTGAATTTTCGAATTAGGTCGTCAATATTTTATTAAAATTGGCAAAAATCGCTAAGTTTTCTGAAAACTAAACTATCAAGTTTACAATTCTAACTCAGCAATGAAAAATGATATCACAATTCTGTGAATTGCACCTGATAGTACATCCAAAGCAGACAAAATTGATATGTCACACAATTCTCAAAAAATTTAGTAATATGGAAATACAGCTTCTGCAGAACCCTTGTACACAACGTAATTACTTCATGTAAGGTATAAATTGACACATCTAATTTGTCTGCTCTGAATGATCTAATGGGTGCCATTTACAGAACCACGATATCTATTCTTGATGCAGAGCTATTAATTTGTAAACTTTGTGCTTCTATTTTTTTCTAACTTTTGAATTTTTGAAAATTCTTTCTACAAAATTAAGGCCCTAAATCGAAATTCTGCTTCCAACAGTCACTAGCATTTACCTTCTCTCTCAAATGCAACAAAGTTCATTAAAATCAGTCCAGGGGTTATCTCAGAAAAGTGTTTTTGCGTGCAGACGAGAAGAATCGAAAGGTGCCTTTTTTGTTGTTGTTGTTGACCACAACCATTATAAAGCCTACACATAATAAAGGCAAGTTTGCTTGTAGCTTTTCTTTTGTCATGGAAGTGCGGAAAGCGATGCAAGGAATGAAATGGAGCATTTGCTTAAAGGTCTATTCAATTCAGCCAAGTTTCTCTGCACCTTCTGTACCTATTCACGGTGCACTGCACCTAGGCCTTCGATTCCCCGAGGTGGGGCAGTGCACCCTGGACTCCCGTGCTCGATTGAACGGGGTGCAAGGCAAGGTGCCGCCACGGTGCACTGCACCCTTGAACCTTGCAGCGAGTGGGAGCAGGCCTGCACACCATAACTGGCACCCCCTGCACCTTTTTCTGAATCGAACAAACCTTAAGAATGTTTGGTGCGTGCAGACCACTTGGTTTGTCTTGAAGAGTAGTTTGCGTAGCAATCGACAGACGGTAAGCACGATCATTATTAGCTAGACTTGGCACACAACATATCGCTGCGGCAAGTTTGGGGTGCGATCATTACACAGGAAATTTTAAAAAATCTAATTTTGACGACAAAATTCAGGGGTGCGATCTTTACGCGAGCGCGATCATTATGCAAGTAAATACAGTATATTGTGCATCCTTCCAGGAGAGTATGGGCATTCCCATAATATGTGGTCGAGGGTCCCTCTCGCCCAACAAAGATTACACCTATCGCTCCTAGCCTCGGGGAACATGTGGTTCGCCATAACCGGATGCAGATACGTATAAGTTTGCAGTAGTCACCACACGACTGCTTGTCTGTTGTTTAATTTCGGGTCTGGCAGGGATACCAGTCTACGATCCAATCTATAATGCTGTGTGATCTCCCCATATTTTAGCATGTGTTCCCCACTCTCTCGGTCATCGAGGGACCCCGTAGCGGCTCGGCGGTAGAGATCTCGAGCCAGCTCGTGGGCTACCTTGTTGTTGGGGACAGCTTCGTGCGCCGGAGTCCAAATTATGTAAATTTTTCTATTTAACTTTCTCTGGCCTAGAATTCTGGCCGCTTCCCTTGCTCAAATTTTGTATGGCAGTTTTGCTGTCGCTGATCACAAATTTTGCATCCATTCCAGCGCCAGCTAACGCGATCGAAATTTCCTCGGCCACTTCTATGCTCCGTCCGCACAGAGTGGCAGCTGTCACCAGATTACCCTAGCCGCTGACGGCCGTTGTCACCGTAAAACCGCCGCCACCTCCCGCCACGTCTACATAGGCCACCTCATGTTTCGAAATTTCACCAAACCTAATTTGTAATGCTTCGGCTCGGTTTTGCCTCCTGTCTTTGTTATGCTCCAGGTGCATGTTTTTTGGCAGGGGGTGACAGTCAGATCTTTTCTGACTTTCCCATCTACCTCCACCTTTTGGGTGGGGCCTCTCTCCGAATTTATTCCAACTTTGGTCAATATGACTCTTCCTGTCCTCGTGGTGGTGCTAAGTCTCTCGATTTGAGGGGTTTGCACCGCTTCCGACAGTTCTGCCTATGTGTTTTTGGAAAGATTGGATGCAGTTTGTAGACGATCACAAGGAAGAAGACGGGACAGCGCCTTGTGATCGTCTACAAAGCGCATCCAATCTTTCCAAATACAATGAACCAACTTGCCCAACAACGCATTGTGCTGCCCATGTGTTGTGCGCCCCTAGAGCCATCAGTCTCTCTGTGGATGTGCACATGGGCAGCCCCAGCGCTTTCCTTATGCATCTTCTCATTAAAGAATCAATCTTCTCTTTCCACCGCTTTCAAATTGAGATATGGCGTTGCGTAGCTCACTCGGCTGAAGATGTACACCTGTATTAGTTTAATTAAATTTTTCTCATTTAACCCTCGGCCTTTGCTGGCCACCCGCCTAATTAGGCTCAGGGTTAAGGTGGAGGGCGGCGGGGGTGACTTCGAGAGTAAGAATTCTGATAAAAAAACCTCGCCTTATATTAGAATAAATATGGTAGTTAATTCTACAAACTGCCCACAAATAGTTAGTACTTGATGATGGTTTGTTTGAAAACGATGATGGTTTGTTTGAGGTACAGCAAAATTAAAAAGTGTGTGACATTACATATCTGCCCACACTAAAGGTCATTAGCAGTTGTTGACAGCTCTTGTCTTAAAAAGCTATCTTGCAAGACGTTGCGCATACTATATGACAAATGGCTTACAAGAACAAAACCCACAAAGCCAAAGAATACAACGAAACACGTAGATGTGTACACTCGGCCACAAGAAATTGCGGGCCGCGCGAGCGCATGGCGAAATGGTCCTCTGTGCCTTCTAGCGGCGCACCGCTGTTGTCGAGACTGACGCCTGCACACACGCATGTCGCTCCAGGACTGCAAGCGTACATGTTTCCGCGCTTCCTCCTTGCACGCCGGTGAAATCCAAATGTAGCCGCGAGGTGGCCCTCTCACGATTGGCGCTGTGACGGCTTCGACAGGCAAAACTTCATTTATATAACGGAAATCAAGAGTCCATTTTCGTCTAGCCTGTCCCCTTCTATGGAGCGCGTTTTCTGCCGCGCTGTTCTGCGGGAGAATGCCCCATTCGTAAAAAGAAAGAAACAATGAAGATTGGCCATGAAAAGGCGCAGTGCAGAAAAAAAAATTACTTGTTGAATTCGCTACTGGGCCTGCGTACGTGCTCATGACTCGACAAAAAGCGGCCGCAGCAGCACGCGCAAGCTCACGCTTCACATAGTTTTGCCCATCAAAGCCGCCACAGCGCCAATCGCAAGAGGGGCACCTCACGGCTGCACTCGGTTATCACTGGTGTGCAAGGAGAAAGCTGTGGAGACATGCACACTTGCAGACTCGGAGGGACGCGCATGTGCGCAGGCATTGATCTCAACAACAGAGGTGCGCTGCTAGAAGGCGCGGAGGGCCGTTTCGCCATGCCCTCATGGGCCCTGCAACGCTTTGTGGGCGAGTGTACATGCATATATCTTCTGTGTCCCAGTCTCACGCTGGGCGATTGCGCGAGAGATCAAACATGCGTGTCTGCTTGGTATTTTTGTTTTGTCTGTTTTGTTTTTATTTCATGTAGAAATATTTAAAATGCACAGAACCGAAAATTTTATTACCAAAAAGCATTCCCAGCAAGCTAAAAAAATATTTGAAGGTGGCAGCGTGAGCGTCCTCCTATTGCTTACCACAGTATTTTCCGATTTTGCCGTCGAATTAAATGCAAACTAAAGACTTTGTGTTGAAAAAGCTTTTCGCTCATCTGAATACACTTCACAGTAAATTAGTTCCATGCGTTTTTTTTATGCTGTCCACAAACAAAAAACATGTAAAAGAATTCCAAACGTGGCCTAAATCAGAAAAAGTTCGTAACTTTGATGTGTCTTGGCACATTTTGTATTTCACACAGAAACTTGAAAAAGGTGTCAAACAGAACATTTTTGCAACATTTATGCGAAATATTGTCTTCCTATATGAAACACAAGAAGAAAGCAGTGAAATAATCAAGTTTTTTCAAAAAGCTTAATTTAAAAAAATAAAATGAGAAGCTCTGGTTCCAAATTTTGAAAGAAGTTTGGATGGAAGTATGCTTATGTTGGGCAAAATGTGGGCGCGATAATATTTTATAATGCTATCTTGTTTCTGTGTTATAAGCAGATACCTTCTTAAAGGACTTTGTATTTTGTAGAAGAGTAAAAGAAATTGCAAATAATACAGCATCCAATACTTTTTTGTGCCAATAGCTACATGTATTCAAATATGTGTCAGGGTGTTTAGGATGTGTGCCTTCAATTACAGGGCAGTTCAATTACTGTTCATGGCATGGTGACATTTTCTTTCTTAATAATTTCATGTTTGCAATGTCGTTGAGTAATTCCTCAATTTTTCCAGTTTTATAATTTTATATGTCACATCTGCTGCTTGTCAATCAATTTTTCTTAATTCAGCCAATTCAACTTAATCTTTAGGATTAAACAATTTCATACTTTGGTATTTATTTGGTCCTTCATTGCTCAGGACAGCTTGTATCTTTCCTGTCTTGGTATCTGATGCAGTCAGCTATCAAAATTGTAAGAAATGAAAGGAGCTGTGCTACAGCTATCACGATGGAATGAAACGTGAACAGCACTGCACTCGGTGCATGCTGCACGACCTGTGAGGTACTCCTCGTGGTTGGGCTACGTGGCTTCACATCCTGCTCTCATCTTTTTGAATGTTGCTTGACCTCACCTCATCAAATCCGTAGCTTAACTGCACATGTGCAGCAGATTTTCATGGGTGCTGTTAGACAGTGCAGCACGCACTGAAAGCAACATGCTTCTCTGTTCGCATTTCTGTTGTGATAGCACACGATGCTTTGCCACTGCCTAAGGCCTGGACAATGCAATGCTGCTAGATTTGACTAGTTGGTATTCCTTTCAAGATTCCTTGGGCGTGCAAGAAAACAAAAAAACAAACAATGGATGCAGAAGGTGTGAAACATAAGCAAGTGTTTTGTTTGTGTGCCTCTCACATTTTCTACACTGTTCTTCTACTTTCCTCTAAAAAATTAAAAGAAATAAAGCTTAGTGCCAAGAACAACTGATTCACAGAATAAAGTAATGTACTCACAGCTCCAGCACCAGGAAAATAAATGTTGTCGATTCAAACACATCATGCAGCTCAACTGCAAACAAAGTGGAAGTTAATGCAGGCTTTTAAAATAATAATTGTAAAAGGTGATTACACACAACAATTTGGCATGCAAACTTGGAGAACATCCTTAAAGGGGCCCTGAACCACTTGTTATTGAAGTGTATAAAGGCATTTGAAGTGAAAATAGGCTATTTCAAAAATACTTTGCTGCAAAAAGTAGAACAATGCGTTCCGCAGAAGTGGAGTTATTGGCAATCAAACATGGCATTTGCTATGCTACCGTTCCTTCTTCAATGCCTTGCACTGCGAAGACTACGGCGGAGTGGGGCGTGCGCACAATGCTCCGCTTTCTAAATATCATCATCGTGCACAGTTCAAGCTTCATTTTAGATGTTAATGTAGACACCAATGTAGTCTTTGCCTAACACAATGTTGAGGAGATGGTCACTTCTATAGCCATACTATAGTTCAACAAACGCTTTGAAGAGTTCCTATACAGGAGCTGGGTGCATTCCAATTTGGGAGTTGGTCATTCTGAGCAACCAAAGAAAATCAGTGAAAAATCAAAAGGATCTCTGGAACGCAGCCAGCTGAAGCTAAAGCTCGTCTGCACTGCAGCAAAGCAAGCCCGGCTGGAGGAAGAAGCTTGCAAAGGTTCTGAGGGCACCAACTATACAGTAGGAGAATTTTGAAATTTTATAGTTCTGGCAAAATTTCATACAAATTGATCATATGCAATACTAATACACATGTTTAGAATATTTCACTTTTATTTTACTCTTTTTTCAATCTTTTGTTGTTTTTACAACCTATGCACAAAAATACTTTTACTTAATTTAACTCAATCATGGCAGAAGTTTGCATCCAAAAGCGCAAAAATGCATAGAATGCAAGTATCTAGGCTTTGCCATTATTTGAAGCAATTGCAGTCAGGTACATTTTAGTAAATCAATCAAGGTTCTCTATAACTATAGTCATGATTAAAGATTTTGTCCTTGAATAAAAAAGTTTAAGAAAAAAAGTTCTGAGCTTATTCGCAATTATTTTTTTATAAGGAGCAATTGAGGCTACTTTATAACAATCTCCAAAACCCACTATGAAGTCCAAACCTTGCACAGGAGATCCCACTTTTTCTGCTTCCAAGGAGCACTTCAAAGGCATTGAGAAACAAGAACCATATTCAAAAATAGAACTCTATATTGTGCACGATTCCATCGAATTAGCTTCATTGTTAACAAAAATAATGGGAAGCTAGATAGAAAAACGATTTGAACTGTATTTGTTAACTAAGCTTTACAATAGTAATAATTAATAAGACTAATTAAAAAAAAGAACACTGCTATCGTGAGAAGCAGCTTCGCTAGCAAGATGGAAAAATGAAAGACGGGTGGCCCTGCTGTCTCGAAGTTCCCGCACTAGCTCGCTGTGATGTCATGGATATTGACAGCATCCGCCCGGGCCCAGTTCAATTCTTCATTGGTACAGGTGGACTGCATTGTATTTCACATGTCTCAGCTTAGCAGGTGTTGACTTTTGCTGTGCTACAACAGCTCATAGGCTTAGACCTAAAAGGCATTTTCTGAGAATCAACCTATTACCATACAGTTTATGCACGTAGAAGGTTTGAAAGGATACTCAATCAGTCTAGGCTGACACGGTGTTGCCTTTTAGCATCTCTTTTCAACATGCACCCCTTTGCATTCCGCCCTAATCGGAATGCAGCCATCATGGCCAGAAATCAAATCCGTGACCCCCACACTCAACAGCACAATGCCATAGTCACCGAGTCACAGTGGTTTCTAGAAATTGTATATTTAAGAATTACGCAGTTATATATATGATCACAAAATATGGAGAAGACCAGTTGGGCCAGTGATAAAGCACAAAGAAAGGAAATAGGACAGTTCATTAACCTAGCCTGCAAATTATTTGCTTTTATCTCATTCTAGATTACTGCAAGTGTAGAGATGAGACTAATTTTGTAAACAAGCTTTATGGAGTAGGGGATTGCATGTTTTTGATACAACAAATCTGAGCTAAATGAATACATGAATTCGTTGTTCAAATACTTGCCAGATAAGGTGACGGTATGATGGCACTTACTAATATAGGGATGACCAGCCACTCTCTTCAGCACTTCGATTTCCCTTTTCGTTGCCTGGTAGAGACTTGTTGGTCCTGACCCATCAGTATCTGAGCTGATATCTATTATCTTTGCAGCAAACTCCTCACCAGTCTCCTTGTCAATGCACCGTCTTACTGTACTACTTATCCCCCTGTAACAAGATATCAGGTTTTAATGGCACAGCATATGTAAAATGTCTAAATGTGATAGATACAGTGCTGTGACTGTCAATTTGTACATTGTGCTGGCTACAATGGTAACTACAGTAGCCACAAAATGTTACATGTTACTTCAAGAACAAACCCACAGCACATTTGTTAATATAAAAAGGGCACCAAAAAGGTGGCGGTAAAGTTAGAGATACAGAAATAGCACCACATTTCTTGTGATTTGTCAGCATCCTTTGCACGATACACGTGAAACAGCGGCCATGCAAAACGTCAGGGTACTCTGCACTGCGTGGCCGCGGCAGGCACAATAGGAGGCAACATTTTTGTGGTCTGCATTAATGAACTTCAACCATGTCATGCTAGATCAGATTCGCATGCGTACAGTACAGTTGTCCAGACGTCGCCGTCAACTATTCCACCAGCCTAGTTAAAAAAAAAAAAGGCAACCTGTTACCTTCCCAGGATCTCTTTTGGCTCATACTTGGCGTAGAATTCTTTAGCGACATCCTTGTCAGGAAGATCATCCTCTTGACGCTCTTGCAACTTCGGTGCAACCATCACATTGGCTTTGACCTACCTGAAACACACGTGCGACAGTCTTACAAAGGAAAATATGACACCGAGCGCGCTTTTCATTGCAGAAGGGTTGAAAATTTAGCTTGTTGGTACACTTCGAAACTTGCTTGGAGGAGAGCTAAACGACGGCACAAGGAAAGACAACACAAGGGCATACAAGCTTTTCATACAAGCTACCCAACTCTTCATATTTCGTACGCAAGCTTCTTATATTAGGTCGAACTGTTACTTCTACAAAATTAATGAGCACAGCATTGATTTCTTTCTTTTTCTAAGCGATCCGCTCTGGATTTAAGGTCACAGAAACAACGCTTTAATGACAGTAGAACGCGGTTTCCTAGCCCATGCCACACATCAAGAGAACCGACCTCTACTATGACCGTGAAAATATCACGCCAAGATGCTGTTTAATCGGTTTCTAAATTAGTAGCGAGGTTGGGCACAAGGCTCCGATTGCTGCCAGAGGACAATAGGTATTTTCTCCGCTGCTTTGTATAGTCACACGTGAGTTTCCAAATTTCGTTCCTTCGCTCACCACGAACAATCGAAGCTAAATTCCGTCCATGCTATTTTCGAGGCTTCATTCTACGAGAAGCGGGGGACGCCAAGTCGCTCGACTTCAGTTCCGTCCCTGAACGCCTGTGTAACTAGGGTATAATCTGAAAGCAACCCCGGTGCTGTGCCCGGTGCAGTCAAAGGAAAACAAACCTCCGACCCCCGTTGCTAATGTTCGTAAGTAGATGGCGCAGCGGGCGCGCACTAGGACCTCTGATAGCCTCTGGTTCTTTTATGGGTTCTTTATCACTATATTACGCCTTCTTTTATTCCCCAACTAGAGTGTACCATATTATGGTACCATACTGTACCATATTATGCATAGAGTTTCTCACTACATTACATTATAGTGAAAAACTCTATGATATTATGGTACCACGACCTATACTGAACTCCAGACCTGTACAGACGTCGCTTGTCCAGCACGCCTGGTCTAGTTCAACTGTTTTACCGCTTGGAACAGAACGTATTGGAGGCGAGGAGTTACGGAGTCGCCATCTATCGGAAGCGCCTCGCTGGCGTATTATGAGGGATCACGTGGCGCACTCCTCATAGGTTTTGCTGTCAGCGCTCACTGAAAACACCACGCGCGAGCTCTCCCGGACATTTCTGTAAGTACTTTCGAAACGAGAGAAGTTTATTACTGTCTAAATAATAATCTTGGACAAACTGAAAGCACACAATCGCTTACAGACGCTACCTCTTTACCGAATACGTACAGTGGACGCCACTGCGCGCGGTCGCCGCGATGGAGTCTCCCGAACCGGCTTCTTGCGTGAAAAGTAGGTAAACGCTGAGAGCAAACTATGTGAAATATGTTCTTATAGTGTTTGTATAACTAAAAGGAGTGTAATAGAACGAAGCCTCAATGCAGCGATCGCGCAGACTCGCAGCGACCGACTGCGCGTCTGCATGCTTGTCCGCGCACTGTTTCGTTTTCATCGCGCGCGCGTTTTCGCACCGTGCCATGAGCTTTAGGCCGCAGAATATGAGCATTTGACAGTATACAAGCAACCATTGTTGCGTGGGCGCTATGACAGCTGTTCAAAAATAATTTCATTGTAGAGACTTCGACGCCTACGGGGACTGTGATGTGCCGTCGCGACGTTTCAATCTTTTTTTTTCTTCTAAATTCTTTGACCTTTCAATACTATTTCTCGAGTTGCGTCGCATTGTATGTTTATCGGTGTTCTCAGCGTGCAATTTCCCACTGCTCCTTTTTTGTAATTTAGCGCATTAATTCATAACACAAACATGACCATATGCCATGCTTTCTTTAAATGTGCTTCTTACCGCTGTCTTTCTACTCCACTGAACTTGCCAGTATCTATCGCATCGACAAGTTCATAGACCAAACCGTCACGACATTAGTCGGGCAGCGGACTCGGGCGAGCGTCTCAGTGCGCGTTTTCAGAACATCGCAGACCGGGCGCCGTAGCAGAAATCTTCCTCGCGTTTGTGCTTGCTGCATACCTGAGTTGTAGCCGATGACTGTTTGCCGGTTTTATGTTTCGCGAGCCAAGCATTACGCAGCTTGTCCTGCGGCTACGTGTGAATAAGGCTGACACCGGCCTCCGTTACGTGCGTCCGGCCCTGCGGCACCGAGCAGTAGCCTACCATGTTGCGCGCCTTCAAAGGCAGCCCGTACAAAGGCAGCCCGCGCCTTCAAAGGCAGCCCACAGGTGCCTTATATGCTTGTAGTGCTTTCAAGCGTTGTAAAGGAGACACTCGAAGCGGGAAAATTTCGCCACTAAATGAGGACCGCAGCGTACGAGGGAATTTAAACTCGTTTTCAGCTCGCTTCGGCGCAGCCGACGCGGCCGCTATGTCCACGTGATCCCTCCTAGCACGTCACGCCGACAGTGGCGCCAGCTTTTCCAGTGGTGGAGCTCGAGGCCAATAGGCATAGAACCATAGAGTTTCTCACTACACGTGTTATAGTGAGAAACTCTATGGACAAGAACGGCACCGAGAGCGGCGCTGCTCCGCCGGCGTTGAGAGCGCCGCATGCGAAGCAAAATTCTTTTAGCAGGTGGTACCCCTCTCCCATCTCTCGTTCGCACCGCCTTGATTGCCTCCTGCACTGCGCGTGTTTGGGCACGTTTCGTGCCGCGCGCGGTGTGTGCCTACGGGTGTGCGCGTGGACATTTCATTCGAAGGGCGATGTACAGTCTGTTTCACATTTAGGGGGAAACTCGGAGCACATTGCATCGCGATGCGGCGAGCGCTTGAGTCAGGCGGAGGCAGCAGCTCGCGCAGGTGCTCGAGGGGCGGGATCTTGAACGGCGTCGTCTGCTACGGCGGCGCGCGCTGGCCGCACTGTCGGGAAACCGTCTACTGTCAGTTGCAGGGCGCCCATCCCATCGTTACTGCGTGAAATGAGCCGGTGTTCTTTACTAAGCGTTGTGCGACGTCCACTGATACGCCTGGAAGGTAAGTTCATCGCTGCAGGGCAGTCATAGACGACGTACTGATTCCATACATTCTTGACGGCCCGTTTCTGGAAGGCGACTATATATTCTAACGCGATAGGTCGCCGATCCACACTGCTCGCGTTGTGCAACAACTGCTGGAAGAGCGCGCAGTCACTCTCTTGGAGTGGTCGCCTCAATCCCCGGGCGCCAACATCATTTAAAATGTCTGGGGCCCGTTGAAAGTATCGCTGCCGCACCATCCCCTCTATCAGTCGCCCGAAGATAGGCTTCGATCCACCATCGTCAGCGACTGAGACGTGCTGCGAATGAACACATCCCTGATCAAGTCATTCTACACTTCACTGCCTTCAGGATGAGCGCTGTCATCGCTACCGCTGGGGACATGACGAGATACTAACCGAAGTTCCGAGCGTGACGTGTCCAATTCCCCGCCGGCGGGCAGGGTCTCTCTGGTGTAGTGATTGATTGTCTAGAAAAATCACTTCCAGCTCATTGCTTTAACCTAAAACATTCCTTTAATCGTACCCGTTTGTTTCATCGTGTTCGACCCCCATAGTAATCATTGTTGAGTGCTTTGTTTTCCTTTCGAGTCAAACAAAGACTGAGCACGTTGCACGCACATCTTGGTGCGTCTTGTCGCTGCTTATTACGGTAGCACACACAGTGAACAAATATACGTGCACGCGCTCAGTACCCCACCCTTTCGAAAGAACAAACGCAGCATGCTGTTAAAAGAAGTTTGTGGAACTCCATTATCGCTAATGAAGGCTCAGAGTATGGCGCCGCACAACGTTTAGTAAAGAATATCAGCTCAGCTCCCGCAGTGCCGATGAAATCGGTACTCTGCCCCTGACAGAGCACGCTTCCCGACAATGCGGCCAACGCGCGCCGCCGTTGCAGACGACGCAGATCACGACTCCGCCCCTCGAGCGTCTGCGCCTGCTCGAGCTGCTGCCGCCGCACGACTCCATTGCTTGCCGCATCGCAATGCAATACGTTCCGAGTTTTCCCCTAAGTGTGAAACAGACTGTACACGCTTCTATTTGCCTTTAAGAAGATCGGTACGCTTGACGATTATTTTTATGGCTGCACTGCGGCGAAAGGGCAGCGTCTGCTTAACCATGTAAGTGACGCTGAGCAGGTAACTGGAAACGACATCGTATGTGCCACCGGAAAAATCGTCAGCACATACGATGCGGCACATGCATACGGCACATACGAGCTAAAGTCATTTTTGCAGTTTCTCACAATATGTTTGCTACAAATCCGTGTTGTCTCTGATGGCGACAACGGATTTCCATCGACACTGTGCGGAAATAAACAAAATATATCGCTGCATAGCACAAGTACGACATGCGCACACAACTTCAACTACTACGTCCCCTACAATATGGAATAGAGGCAGCAATGTAGACAGCTTGGCCATTTTTTAACAGTGCTCAAGAGGCGGAAGTTGAAAGTATTAGTAATCATTCCCGCTTCAGCAATGCCGGCGCGACCAAGACGCGGGCGTGTATCGTCCAGTAACTCGATCGATCGGTGCAGTGGTGAAGCGGGAATGAACTCCGGTCATGTTCAATGCATCGTGCACATATTCAATTCCTCGGCACGCGTGAACTTCGGCCACTGGTAGCGCACGCAACAAAAGTGGTTTTCATTCTTGGGCAGCGCACACACAAACGAAACACGAGAAAGAAAACAGGATACAGCGCTCGTCGAACAACTGAAAATTTTTATATGAATAAAAGGATTATGTACCGAGTAATTCTTAAATTCATGTGGGTTACATGTAAAAACCGTCATACATTTAGGAGTGATCAATGAAGGAGCACGCTTCGTTTGCCAGTTGTTTACTTCGCTCGGCGCACCGCAGTAATCCATGTCTGTCGTCTGCTTTTTTCGTACCATTTTCTTGTGAATCGGCAGAATTTCACTGGTGGCATCAACCCTTTCATGTTTACATTGCTGTCGTGACAGTTAACAACACAATAATAATTTCCGATCATCCGAAGAGGCGCCGTCGCAAACAAGAGACGTTTCGCCCGCAGCGCGAACTGAACGCGGGCGCGATCGTGAAGGGAAGCGGCGGCGGAAACCTACCCCCGTTGGAGGTGAAATCGTTCCGCCAGGGGAGAAACGAGCGCTGGCGTCTAGGATGAAACTTGGCGTGCGGTCGTCCATGCAGAGAACGGACTGAAGAGGAAGCTGGCCCAACTCCGACGCGGTAATATTCAAATACATTAAAACGCAAAAACGTTTTTCTGAGATAACCCCTGGACCGATTTTAATGAAATTTGTTGCATCTTAGAGAGAAAGTTAAATTCTAGTGACTGTTGGAAGCGGAATTTCGATTTAGGGCCTGAATATTGTTAAAAAGATTTTCAAATATTCGACCGTTTGAAAAATATAGAAGCACAAAGTTTACAAATTCATAGCTCTGCATCAAGAACAGATATCGCGGTTCTCTGAACGGTATCCGTTAGATCATTCAAAGCGGACAAATTTGATATCTTATTTTGCATCCTACGTGAATTTTTTACGTTGGTTACAAGGGTTTTGCAAAAGCTGTATTTACATATTACTAATTTTTTTTATATTCATGTGTAACATATTAGTTTTGTCCGCATTAGATGCACTATTAGATGCAATTCACAGCATTGTATTATCCTTCCTCGTTGTTGACTTACAGAGTTGTAAACTTGATAGTTTCATTTTTTGAAAATTTTTGATTTTTGCCGATTTTTAATAAACAATTGACGACCTAACTCAAAAATTCAAAACCAACAGTCACTAGAGTTTAAGTTTTTCTTTTAAATGCAACAAACCGCGTGAAATTTGGTGCAGTGGTTGCAGAGAAAAACGAATTTTCCTTGTACATGTACACATGTAACTTTCTAAGCAACTAGAAATTATTCAGGCGTCGTCTTTCATTTTTAAATTTAGATCGAAAGGAAATAATGTTCAACACATTATCTATCATTAGTAAGTAAACATTTTTCTGGTATCAGTGCACTACCGTTAGAATCCAGGCCTGCGAAAATCGGCCCCATTGGTCTTATGGTACAGTCATCGAGTTTCTCACTGCATTACATTATAGTGAGAAACTCTATGGGTACAGTGTACTAGAATAGGTGTGTCATGGAATGTCACGGGCTTGGCCGCGGAGGCGCCGGTCGGCAGCGTCAGAGCGTGCCGAACAGAAGCACGGCCGCGGTCGAGCTCAGCGTTGCAGTTGCGTTCGAGGATGACCGTGCCTATATTAGCCGGAGCCACGCAATCAGATGGATCGCGTTTGCAGTTTGCTTTCCGTTCCCCATAATCTCAAGAATTAAGGTGGCGGGCCGGTACGATGTACCCATTGCCTTTTCTGCCCCCGTCAAACTGGGTCGACTCTGTTCGAGAACCACTCGCGAGGAGACCGGTCGCAAGGCTGTGGCAAAAAACATGGCATGTCCTACGGGAAATGCGCTACGGGCGTGGTGTATGAAATTCCCCTTGAGTGCGGCAAGTCCTACATAGGACAGACTGAACGCTGCATAAATGAATGAGCCAGGGAACACGAACTAAATCTAATGAAAGATGGGACGTACGTGGCACATTTGCCAACGCACTGCAAGGCCTGCATGTGCAAACCACGTTTTTCTGAGATTAGGATTCTTGGCAGAAGTAGAAATCAAACAGCACGTGAGCTAATGGAAGCTTACTATATAAAAAAGAAAGGTTCAAATTGCATTAGCGATACATCTATAGTGCTCTACAAATCGGAAACAAGATTGTTTGACCGCTGGTTAACGTCGACTTGTGAACGGCCTGCGCATGCGTGTGTGTGTATATATATTCATGGATCACAGCCCAAATTAAACCATTTGAAGTGCCACCCGTGTTGTCTTTATGTGTCTTCATTTTGTGTGTGTTAACTTGCGGCAAAAACATGCCTTTTCAATGTACATGAGATAACTAAATGCAGAGCTCATATTCCGAAGAAATGGGGATCATGTGCAGTAATGGGATATGAGGTACAGGAATAAACGAACTGTGTGGCATAATTAGGGGTTAAATAAAAATTGGTAAACCTTTGTTTTCTTCCTTTATCAAGGCGATATACTGAATGCTAACAAAATTTCCACGATGCCCTAATAACAGCAGCGATTTCACATTTAGTGAGAATGTTGGTCACATTGTAGGTCGGCATCATAGTGCGGCATCATAGTTCTCGCAGCCATAGAGTTTCCTACAAGAGTTTTGTAGGAAACTCTATGGGCGTCTTGCGCTGGAGTTTGAGGTATAGTAGCGGCGCCTGGTGGCGGCGCGGGAAACGACATCTGGGTCGTACCAGCTTGGGTCGTATTGAGCCCTGGCTGTGGCGAAGCACGTTTCTAGGCCGAGTTTTGCGTCGATTCGCACTTTTTTCTGCCCTGTTGCGAGTGCGAAAAGGCTCGTCACTTCTCACAGACCACGTCGACCACGCTGCGAGCTGGTCGCAGCCTATAGTTTAACGAAAACGGACTCTCCGTGTGCCGTGGGACGTAATGCTGGAAGCAGAAGGAATCGGCGACGCCGATCCGGAGAGACCTAGCTCAGCATCGAAAAAGCGTCACCGTCGATACTGATGCGTCGTGGGCTCCCATATGAACAAGAAGGCCTGAATCCCAACATCCGATTCTATCGTTTCCCTTCAAGGCCTCACGAAGCGGAGCGTCGGGCGCGCTGTATAACTGCAGTTCGTCGCGCTGGGTAAGCGAAACTTCGCGCCATGCTGACTGCTTCACCTGTCTTGAAGCTTGCTTGATTATAGATCTGCGTTCTAAAATTCGGTCTTTTGCACCTACAGTCCCGACGGCAGACCGACATAGCAGCAGGCATGGCTGGTGATTCACGATTCGAAACCCGGCCACAGCGACAATTAAAATTCGACCGGTGCGAAGTGGTGAAGTGCCCAGGTGTGTGCAAATGACCACAAATGGCCGGGTTGATTCGGTGATAATTCACTACCCCACTACGAGCAGCACAGGTTAGAGAGTTAAATGTGCTCATACTTGACCTCAAACCAGCATGTTGAGGCAGCGCAGCAAGATAGTATTGATTACAGCAGATCGATTTTCGAGCGTTGTCATTAAAAGCTACATCAAGCGAGCAGCGCACGAGCTCGCGCTGCGCGATTCGCACGTACGTGCGAGCTCATATATGCATTGCATCAGTTATTACCAGTTACTAAAAGGGGCAGATGACCGCTACTACAACGCAGGCCTAACTACTTGTTTAGCGGCATGCAGTCAACAAAGATTGCAGGAGACCCGCCGTTTCGCGGCATGTCGAAAGACCGCTGCCGTCGCAGCGCGTACGATCGTGCGCTCGAGCAGTTCGTACATCGCGGCATGCTGAAAGACCGCTGCCGTCGCGGCGCGTACCGTCGTGTGCTCGAGCAGTTCCGTACACATGATGTCTGCTTATCGCTGCTGTGGATTCATTTATAGCAAGCATTTCCTCGCGTTTGTGCGCCTGAATCTAGCAGCGTGCAAACCTTACCTGAAGTTCCACTTCGTACGCGACTCGCTTCACTTCCGATTGACACCGCGCTAAAACTTCGCCGCTTAATTCTTGAACGGCATACACGTATTCGGCACTGCATAATTTCTTGCCTTTACGCAGCGTGCCACTCCTGAAAAAATCTTCGGCGCCCGATATTCGCTGCAGGCCGTGATACAACACAACCGAAAGTGGCGGGTCCATATTGTAAACGTGCTTTCCGAAGCAGACGACCGAGCTTGGTACGACCCATTTTAGGACAGAGGGCGCTTTTTAGCACCTTTTTCGCAGCGCCCCCTGGGCAATGCAAGAGCCCCATGCTCGCAGCAGCTCGGAGCAAGCTCTACGGCTTGGAGCACGACCTACTGGAACTCCAGACCTGCACAGATATCCGGCTTCTATGGGAGCAGCTTGCGCCCGCTTTCGTTCAACCGACGGCCGTAAGTGGCGCTTTTATAAACTGTCGCCGTGGTGGTTGGTCGTGGCTCACGGACGCTCCTGTGGACGAGGCTTCAGCGACTTCGTTCGTAGCTAAGTACTCTTTTATCTTTATTAGCTAGTGTTTTGAAGTGTTTTCTTTTGCATGGAGTAGGGGCGCGAATTTTGAATTTTTGGTAGGAGTAGGAAACGTACCGGCTTTGTCTAGGTCTGGCGGCTCCCCCGTTAGGCCTAGGGGGTATTTCTTTCAGCTAGCCCTTCGGATTCTTACATGGAGTAGGGAGTGATAATTCTTTGTTTTTGTTTGGGATAGCGGTCGAGGTCGGGTTTGCGTGAGTGATTTGGCGAACTTGCTCGTTGTGCCTAGGGACGTAGGCCTAGCGATGAAATCGAACAACGTGAAGGCCGCGGGGGACGGGGAGCAGGTGCAGTGCGACGAGTGCCTGCGCTGGTGCTTCCTCGACGAGACTAAATTCCAGAATTTAGCAGACGCGGTGGGGTCTAGCTTCACGTGCAGGTCGTGCGAGGGCGTCAGGGAAGCTGTCCAAAAACTGGAAGGGAATTGGGCGGCTAAGTTTGAAGAGCTTAAGGCGAACCTGAGGGAGGAGCAGGAGAAGCGGGTAGCACTGCAGGCGAAGGTTGAAAATTTCGTCAAGGTGGAGGCGGCCCAGGCCGCGCAGTTGGTGAGGACTGTGGCCGAGCTTGGCGAGGCGAAAGAAAGGAGCGTCGAACTGCAAAGGCGGCTCGACGCTCTTGAGGCTCGGGCAGCGGATAATGTCGGGTCAGGACACCAAAGCGAGGGCGAAGTGGGAGACAGGGAGCCTAAGCAAGCGGTCGCCGGTGAATCGGCGTAGCTATAGCGATGCAGCGCAACACGCCCCGAGTGAGGCGACGCTGCAGCCACAGGAAGCCGGGAAGCAGGGAGAGGTAGGAGAGAATGAAAGGGTGATTATCGCTGGCGACTCAAACATGGCTGGGTGCTCAAAAGCAATTGTGGAGAGGGTGAAAGGCGACAAAAGAGTGGCGGTAGGGACATTTCCAGGGCAGACACTGGGTTCTGTCATGGAGCGAGCAAAAGAAAAGCTCACGGAAAATGCCCACGTGCGCAACCTTGTCGTAGTAGCAGGTGGGCTAAATGACGTCCTGAACAGGAAAGGGCCAGGACTAGCCCAGCGCTTGGCGAAGGGGGTGGACGACTTGCGCGAGCTATCCCCTCAGGTGCAGATCGTGGTTTGCACGGTGCCGGAGGTGCCTGTGCGTGACAGTCACGTACAAAGAGCCGCAATGGCTGCCAATGAGGCAATATGGAAAATGAGCCGAGAGAAGGGCTTCGAGGTTGTCGAAGTAAACAGGGAAGTGAGAAGTTGTGGTGGTTTTAAACGAGATGGGATCCACTTCAATTACAGGCTAGCACGAGAAGTGGGCTGGCGACTTGGGGGTCGCGCTGTTGCTTTTTTAGGGGGCCCGCGGGCGCTCAGGAGGTCAGAGTAGGTAGTAATAAAGAAGGTCCCCTAGGGGTACATCAGAAGAGCATCGCCGTCGATAACAGGAAAAGGAGGATAGCAAGAACAAGAGCTCGCCATGCAATAGGCTACATAAACATGCAGGGCGGCAGAAGAAAGGAAAAGTGGGCAGAGATTGAGGAGCAGTTACATAAAGAACAAATAGGGGTGTATGCGGTTACAGAAACGCACCTTAGAGACTCAGAAGAGCCGCCAGTTATTGAGAATTATGTATGGGAAGGGTGCAACAGAACTAAGTCGGAAAGAAAGGGAGGGGGAGTCGGAATGCTCATCCATCAGGGAGCCAAATGGAAAAGAGTAAATCCACAATGTCAAGAGCATCTTTGGTTATCAGGTACAATGAGTGGGAAAGAAACTTGGCTTGGAGTTACGTATTTGTGGACCGGAATAAATTGCACAGAGAAGAATAAAGAGTTAGTGGAATGCATAAGCGCTGATATTAGGGGTTTCGGGAATGGTGCTGAGATAGTCCTATTAGGTGACATGAATGCCCACATACAGGATTTAGATGGCTATACCGACAATAACGGGAAGTCAATGCTAGACCTTTGCGAGCAACATAATCTCGTGATCGTGAATACAGGGCCTAAGTGTGAAGGACAGATCACGTGGGAAGTGGGAAACCGGCAATCGACCATTGATTACTGTCTGATGACAGAAGGAATTCATGATAAGTTGAGAGAAATGGTCATCGATGAGGAAGGGTTTAGCAGCATAGGGAGTGACCATAAACGCATCATTTTGAAAATGGGATATGTAGTTGGGAAAGAGAGCAACGAAAGCAAAATGGCCAGTCCAAATTTGAACGCTGAACAAATAGCAAATATAGTCACTAGAGTGGAGGAAGAAATTGGCAAGTCGCCAAGTAAGGGGTGGGAATATGGTGAGCTTCTAAGTGTAGTAACGACAGAAATACGGAAAGAGAAACAACATGTTCATTGGAAAGGAAAACGGAAACCGAAAAGCTGGTGGAACAAGGAGATACGAGAAGCCATCGCCGAACGACAGAAAGCATCTCGAGAGCACAGGCAGGCAAAGAAGGCGCAGTTGCCACAGGATGAAGTAACCAGTAAATGGGAAATATACCGGGAGAAAAAGTCTATGGTTCAAATACTGGTGCAAGCAAAATTAAAAGGTGAAAGTGAACGTTGGTTGTCAGAAATACGTGAGAAAAAGAAGGCCGCACCTAGAATATTTTGGAATCACATAAAATTGTTAGGCAGGAAGGCAACAACAATACAACAACATATCCTAGACGAAGATGAAAACAGACTGGAAGAAGAAGCAGCAATAAATTACATCCAAAAAGTAACAGCCGAATCTTTCCAAGGCAAGGACAAGGTTGTATTTGAAGAAAAAAAGAGCATGAAAGAGACCCAAGGGGGAAATGAGCTAGTGCTTACAAATTTAAACTGGAAGAAAGCGGAAGAGAAAATTCCTAAGCGCACAGCCACAGGGCTAGACGAGGTTCCCGTTAGGCTGATAAATGAACTGGGACCAAAAAGTAAGGAAGCTCTCGTGAAAGCAGTTGAAAAAACTTTAAAAGATAGACGAATACCAGACAGTTGGCGACAAAGTAGAATGAATTTAATTTATAAAGGTAAGGGGGAGAAAGACAGAATTCACTCGTATAGACCGTTGACCATTACATCGGTAATATACAGGCTAGCAATGCAGGCAATCAAATTAAAGCTTCAAGCATGGGCAGAAAATAATGGCATTTTGGGAGAGCTTCAGAATGGCTTTAGAATAGGTAGGCGTTTGGATGATAACTTGTTTGTTCTTACTCAGTGTATTGAAATATCAAAGGCAGAAAGCAGACCGTTGTATGTGGCCTTTTTGGACATTACAGGAGCATACGACAACGTAGACCGCAGCATTTTGTGGGATATTCTGGAAGGGGAAGGCTTAGGTAACGATTGTATACAGCTTTTGAGAGAGATTTACCTAGAAAATACTGTTTGCGTTGAATGGGAAGGGATGAGGAGCGCGGAGAAAGTTCATATCAAAAAGGGACTGAGGCAGGGGTGCCCTTTATCCCCGCTGCTGTTTATGATGTACATGGTGAGGATGGAGAGGGCGCTAGAAGGAAGTAATATCGGGTTTAATCTCTCGTACAAACAGGCAGGTACAGTAATAGAGCAGCAACTCGCAGGTTTATTTTATGCGGACGACATTGTGTTGCTTGCAAACAAGCAAAGTGATTTGCAACGTCTGGCTAATATCTGTGGACAGGAAGGCAACAATTTAGGTTTGAAATTTAGTGTTAGAAAATCAGGTGTTATTGTATTCAATGAAAACAGTGAACAGACAGTGGAGATACAGGGCCAAGAAATACCTCGGGTAACAGAATATAAATACCTTGGTATATGGATAAACGAAGGCAACGGATATATGGAAACACAGGAAAAAACCATAACAGTCAAGGGGAAAAGAAATGCAGCCATAATGAAGCACAGAGCGCTATGGGGATACAATAGGTACGAGGTCCTCCGAGGTATGTGGAAAGGGGTAATGGTTCCAGGACTTACTTTTGGAAATGCGGTTGTTTGCTTTAAATCAAGGGTACAATCAGGACTCGACGGGAACCAAGGGTCAGTGGGTCGCCTAGCATTGGGCGCTCACGGGAAGACTACAAATGAAGCTGTGCAAGGGGATATGGGCTGGACTAGTTTTGAAGTGATCAGGGAAGCTCGCAGTAAAATTGAGTATGAAGAACGGCTGAGGAATATGGAGGAAAGTAAATGGGCTGGGAGAGTGTTCAGGTATCTGTACAGGCAAAACATTGATTCACAGTGGAGGAAAAGAACTAGGAAGCTTACCAGCAAGTATGCGGCCTGTGGGGTGGGCAACACAGCAACAAAGAAGGTCAAGCGGAAAGTCAGAGAGGCTGAATTAATCTCATGGGTGGCGGCAATGGAAAAGAAACCTGCCATGAGTAACTACTTAAGGGGAAAAAACGAAATTAGGAAAGAAACCATTTATGATAACTCAAAGGGAAGCTCATTACTTTTCGAAGCGAGATTGGGATGCCTTAGAACACGCACCTATAAAGCGAGATACAAGAAGGAAGAAGAAACATGTGCTTGCTGCGGTAAAGCTAGGGAAACGACGGAGCATATTTTATTAGAATGTGAAGACGTCTGTCCAGCGGTCGATTTAGGCACCACTGGCCTCCTTGAAGCCCTTGGGTTCAGCGGGAGCAGTGGTAAAGCAAACAGGTCCGCAATAGACATCAGTAAGAGGCGATTGGAGGATTGGTGGAGGAAAAGTAGGGAAACGGCAAAAGACGGAGACGTACAAAAGCACAGTTCGCAATAGGGTATCAGAAAATTTGGACGTGGTAGTTCATAGTGTTTTTTTTTTTTTCCATTGGTGAACCTAGGTAGGATATTAGGCAGCATAGTAGCAAGAGCTTGGTGGCGCAAGCCACCGCCCCGTTCCAAAGGGGACGCTCATAACATCCATCCACCCATCCATCGTCTGCTACGCGGTGGGCGGCTGTGCGGTGTTGTAATTACTACGGCAGCTGTTGTGTTGTGACGAACTGCTTGTCTAGTTGATGATTTTTGCTAACACAGTGACAGTGATGTCACAAGGCTTTGATCGGTCACTTGGCTACAAAAGTTGAGTGCCCGAACCTAAAAAATGTCCGAGCGTGTAGTCCGCTGCTCTCTAAAATAGCGTTGAATAGCCGCTCCTATTTCCTTTTTCAAGCAGATTATTATAAATCACATTGTGTATACAGTTCGCAATGTAGACAACAGTTTCATTGTACACGTTGTAAAATTCGCGTCTGCGCTCTTTAGAAACTTGAAGCCACGTACCGTAATTAATGTTCGACGACAGAACGCGTTTACCACTCATTTTAACTCCGTGAATGCGTCGCGAGTTCAAAAAGGGAATTACGTACACAGCTTCACTGCGTACGTATCTTAAGCACCACGGTTATGCTGCCGCCGTACCACGCAGAAAAGCTAGCTTTACAGTTTGAAAAGGGTTCCGTGACACGATTTAAGGCCTGCAGTGCAGCACGTTTTAAAGCACTGGGATCGCTTAATTTTTTGCAAGCTTTCTACTGAGCTAGACATCCAACGACATTAAAAACAAGATATGCTCACCTTCCCTTGAAACAGAATCGATCAGCCTATTGCACATATCGGGCGGAGGACTTAGTAGTGAATAGTTTTCCTATACTTTTATCAGATCGTCTGCCTTTCCCTACGGCACACAGCGGTAAATCCTAACGTCATCTACGACATTAGGCTATCTGCAATCAACTAAAAAAAGCTAGATTATCCTATGAATCTTTTTAAACAATTTTTCCATTCTCTTACGGAGGCTAGAAAAGGGAAATTTATGACGTCGATCTAGCATTGCAGCTGCCACCTATGCTCGTTGTTTACATTTCTTGCACCGCTCCTCCTCTTCTAATTTCACTATTCAAACGCAAAGCATTCGAAAATATGTTTTCTTTTGTTTATTTGTGAATTTATTAATTTACCGCCAATACAAGCGCTTTGTGCCTGCCGAAATGGCAAGACAAGCGCTGAACAGATCTCAGAAGCAGACGACAGCGAACAGGTTATAACTAGCGCCACTCTGCTCGTACGTTTTTTCCCTAGCGGCGAAAGGGGCGAACTAGACCAGGCGTGCTGGAGGAGGGAGATCTGTGCAGGTCTGGAGTTCAGTAGGTCGTGGCTTGGAGCATGGAGAAAGGCTCGGAGTAATCGAAGTTTATGTCTGATGTTCGTCATGGAAAAAGCGTCAGGTTAATATCGAAATTTGCTTCTGAAATAACCGGCAGTTCTTAACTAACTACGGCTAACCCACTTCACTAACATTGAATAACGATGAAATTTCAACTTGACAGAAGAGCTGCCGTTGACTTGTGAAAGCTGTCTGAATGTGATTGAGGACGACGAGTATTCGCAGGCACTTCACGCGGTGTGGCATACAGATTGTTTCAGGTGAGTTGTCGTTGAATTTCTGTTATTTGCCTTCACTAAATTAACTAAAAAATGTAAGGCTTTTTTCTTCAGGGTGCAATTCAGTGTCTTTTTCTTTCGTCAGAGTTTTAAAAGTTTCAGGCAGCGTCTCTTTGCATTATTTATTTCATTATTTTGCAATTTTGACCCCGCTCGTTTACGTCAACAAGAACTCGTGTTTCGCGCATGTTTGCATAGATGATCCCATTAAAGTCATTCCAGTGTGTTAGGTGACTGGAGTTTCTCGTGGTCAAAATAATCGCATTTCGAGCTTTGTTTGTGCCGTAATTCACTCAAAACCTCTGACTCGTAACCTTCATTTTGTCATCATTGCACATCGCGCGCAGTGCTATTTCGCTGTTCTGAATGTTACGTTGACTTTCGTCCCGGCTGGTCTCGGAAATAGGAAAAGAGAATCTCTTCACATTGAGTTGTCATGTGTTGGGCCTGGTTCCGCGACTTAGTGCATAGGTGCTGCCGACCTGTATATCCGCAAGCTTTGGCGCAAATGGTGGCGGCGTGTCCTTTGCTCAACACGTACGAGCGTAACACCTTTGTTTGTGGCACTGTGTCCGCGCTGCTGCCAAAGACGCTGTAGGTTTCTCGTGAGTCATCGTATGTCTGTCGATTGGGGATGCTCGCCGAACTGCTTCGGGTATCTTCCTGTGCGTATGCACGCGCCTAGCGTCACACCTCTAGGATTTTAATTAAGTTGTCCACGTCGTTCTCAGTGTATTCTTTGCGTAGTGCGTAAGCATCTAACGGGACCCCCAAATGGGTTGTTTCGCGCTGCCCGCGCCGAGTTTCGCCCCCCTTTAACTTTGACGTTGCTGGGTGTTTTCGTCCGTTCGTCCAACCCAGACAGTTATCTTTAATTTTGTAATGACGACGCCTGCCACAAGTAGGTGTCTTGAAAAGCTCAACTAGTTTGTCTGCTGTGTGCAGGTGTTCTCAGCCACGATTGAACGGGATGTCTCACTACTGGTTTCGCTTCTTGTTAGGTCATGTGCACTTTCATTCTGCTCACAAGATAGCACTGAGCGGCAGTTTCTTTTACAGCATGTTCGTATGTTTTTTTCCTGTTGATAAGAAGCTGTGCTGAGAAAAAAGGCAGTTGACACATTTTGCTAGCCTGACATTCATACTGCATGTGCACCTTGCCTAAGTTTCATTGCAGGACAAATTGCTAGCCATATGCACACTTCTGCTTTCTATGTTGGAATTCCTAGAGTATGCGTGTGCTGAGCTTCTTTATCTTTTTGGATGAACTTTGGGGGAAGGTAGGGGCACTTCATGGTTATTTGTAAATTCACATTTATTCTTGCTTGCTTGCTCAGTTTTATTTCCATGGAAATGAGGTCACAATATCCCAAGATTCACAATCTTTCTCCAACTGCAAAATGAGCGTTCTTTTTCTCCAGAATTCTTTTGTCACAGTCCACATATTGTCATCTTGCAGCTGGAGTTCAAAAGTCTATTATTACCGCATGAGTGTTTTTTATCACGTCATACAAAGCAAATTTCATAGCATTGATAAATACTGAAGTGTCTGTCTGTAAGGAACGAAGAAGCATCTTGAAAATGGTTTATTTGTAGTGGGTCTAGCCACTGGACGTATTCACAATTGGCAGCTTATCGGAGCATTTACTTTCCTACAAAATAGCATGCTCTTCCTTGAGACCCAGAAGTCAGCCACGATGAAGCTGACTTGCACCGATGACACTTTTGTACCTATGATAGACCATGCTGGTGGAGATGTTTGCGATGCAAAGACACTATAACCAATGAATGCACAACAGTAGGGGTTGGCATTATGTCTCAAATAAAATGCTAGTGTGATACAGGATGTCTCTGGCCTGCTCTGGTTATTTGCAGCCACAGAAGTTTCTACGTTTTCTTGCTATTGTAAACTGAAAGTTACAGCAGAATATTTTAAATTACGCACTTTTATGTTATTAACATCAGAAAACATTTGTTCGCTAGTGGAAAAAAGTGCACTGTGCGATTGGCACTTGTCTGGTACATGGAAGATTTTTGGTTGTGTGTCAGGAAGTATTCCACAACTCAGCCATTTATATGATGCAGTGTGAATTCCAGCAAAGTGCATACTTTCAGTGCAACAGGCTCTGAAAGGCCATGGTACAGACCTGCAGCTGTCATATAAAATTGTGCAGCTGGCAAGCTTCCCTTTTGGTGTTCACTTCGGAATGTATTTGATTTTCTCTTATTCGGTTTTGTTTGAATCTGTACTGCAGCCTCTTAACATATGCCATGTCAAGCTTGCTGAAAGGGTGTGCTTTACCTGCCTTATTTCTAACATGTTATCAATGGATTATCAACTACTAAAACAAAAAAATTAGAAAGCTTCTAACTAGGCATACTCTTATTATGTGCTTGAAACTTGTTTTTATTAGTTTGCATGAGGGCCATTCTCCTCCTTTTGAGATCATGTTGCACATTCGCACGTATTATACTTGCATGTTTTGCTTATGTGGAATCACCACTTGAGTGATTGAAAAATCTTGGATGAGAGTGCAGTTTTCTTTACTGCTGCATGCATTTCAGGTGCTCCGTGTGTGATGTTTCCTTGAACAGCTGGTACTTTGAGAAGGATGGGATGCTGTTCTGCAAGAGTGACTACCTGTCTAACTACGGCGAGGTGTGCCAAAATTGCTCAGAGATTATTACTGGCCCAGTAATGGTAAGCTTTATAAGCAGCACTATAGAAGACCTTTCTGAAGGCACCTGCTTTATATAGTACCACTTCTAAGCTGCTCTTTCATATCTTGTATTTGTTTGATTTCAAGCCAAAGTATACCTGTATAGTAACAAATAAAGCCGCATTTGGACATGTTTTCTTGTATACTATGTTTAATATTTCTTTATTAAGCTATTTCCAAATAATGCTGAAACAGTTGGTTTATGTGCCTTTATATTCCAAAGAATTGACCTAATATTTTAATATTCTTTGGTTACCTGAAGTAAACACCAAATGTACTTTGAATGAAAATTATGCTGCCATGGTTCCTTAATTTGTATGTACATATTCTAGGTTGCAGGAGACCACAAATTTCATCCAGAGTGCTTCTGCTGTGCAAGCTGTAATGCATTTATTGGGGATGGCGATGCATATGCTTTAGTAGAGCGTTCCAAGCTTTATTGGTAAGTGGCAGAAACTTTGTTTTACTACAGCAGATGGGCCATGGTTACGTGGTTTTTAACAGTATCATAAATTTGGATGTTGATATCATTTTTATATGGATTTGTGTGTCACTTTCCTTCAGAAACTGTTATTGTGTGTTTTAATGGCACACTAAAGAGCAGTTTAAACTGGCATTCCATGAAAACTATTCTCACTCATTTGGTGTAGAACATGAGGGCCTGACTTCCCTTGACTTTCGTGCGGACACTCCCGCACTGGTACATCAGCACAACATCATGGAATTTCAAGCTGTTTTTTTCTAGTTGGCCTGTTCCAGTTCAGGAAAACATCTCTGAACTGGCTATGTTAAAGGGTTCCTAAATGACCCCTCGGGTTTGGTGAAAAACACAGTCTGCATATAACATACACTGCTATGAACATCTCAGCCAAATTTTGCACTCGTGCATGACACATGGAGCTTGGAAGCAGAGTGCAAGGTCACCTTTTCTCAAACACTCTCTTTTCAACAAAAGCCTTCTCCTCATTCTTTTCGAGCTGTTATATTTTGTCATATGTCAGATTCCCATATGCGGCTGCTATTGGCCAATAGCTGACATCAATCAAGAAGAGTGTTTGGATCAGCGCGCCTATTCCTACTGTTACTGTGTATATTGATTGACGCAGTTTGATAAACAAGCTGAAGGAAGCAAAAATCTGCTTTCGAACTTCAATAGGAATTATGTCCTTCCGGAAATACGAATATCATACTATCACCAACTATCGTCTGCTAACGCTCGGCCGCTCCCGCCCGCGTAGGGATGAAACTTTGGTCACACTACTTATCAATGTCGTAGCTGCCGGCACTTGCTAATTTCTATTAATCTATTAATTTCAAGTAGCCTTGAACCACACGAAACTTATGGTTGGACCAGACGTACGCTTGCCAGCGTACTCGCTCCTGGCCGCCCCTGGCTAGACACCTTGGCAGACTTCATTTCATATTGAGCTGTTGGTGGTGCTTCAAATTGAACTATTTGGATGTGGCTACTATCCACTGGTCAAGCTCAGGACAAAGCTGGTCCGCACCACATAGCACGACCAGATGACGCATATGAGCATGAGTGCGCACTCTAGCCCTGTTGTGCACATAGTTAGCCGCCTCAGTTTGTTGCAGCGATTCTGCAGTGTAGTGTAGGTACTGTGGCCGCCACAGGGCGCTGCGATAAGCGCACTAGCTAAGGACCGCAGGGTGCTCCGAGTGGTGACGGTAATGGGACTCAAGGCCCAACTGCCAGCATCTGACAGGCAGGTTGTCTGCTTCCCAAGTTGCACACCTTCAAGGTTTGTTACGTTATGGTCGAAGCTAATTATGTTAGAAATCCTTTCAACACAAGTCCAGAGTACAGCATCCATCACTTAGCCAATGTGCACGCTTCAAATGTACTCGTGTGATTGCAGATGAAGTTTGTTCGACCCTCAAAAATTGTGTGGTTGTTGTAGAGATAAGTGCAAAAGGAAATGTGTCTGTGC
The DNA here is from genome assembly GCF_023375885.2 of Dermacentor andersoni. NCBI lineage: Eukaryota > Metazoa > Arthropoda > Arachnida > Ixodida > Ixodidae > Dermacentor > Dermacentor andersoni. Next base: position 7,584,908 of record NC_092816.1, on the reverse strand, counting down.
TGCTCATGTCACAGGGTGCAAGAATAGCCGCGCATAGCTATCTAGTACACTGTAGCAGAGCAAAGGGGTGAGAAACCATGAACTCAACTGTAAGCTGAGGGATAGTTTCTGAGTTTCGTGCATCATAGATTTGAAAAATCGGAATGAGTGGCATCTATAGAAACATCAAAAATCAAATTTGAACTGCGCACCATGGTGCCGTTCGGCAGGCAGAGCGTTGTAGGCACCACCATGCTCTGCCGTAGCCTTTTGCAGTTAAAAGCATTGAAGAAAGACTGGGAGCACTGCAGAGGGAATCACAGGTGATCTTTGATTGTCAATAGCTGCGCTTCTGTTGAATGCATTGAAGTACATCTTGCGGCAAAGTATTTTTGAAATAATGTGTTTTAACCTCAAATGCATTTCTCGACTGCAATAAAAGTGGTTCAGATCGTTTAGATCTTTGCACTGTCAAAAATCCATGACATGGCAAACTGGTGCAGGAGTTTCAGTGCTGTGTCATGACTCATTTACACCTATCCTGGCTTTGCCAAACAGCTTGTCGTGGAAACAGTGGCTGCTTTTCTATTGGGAAAACATAATTTACCTATACAGCTTCGCATTTCTCTTTAGTGTCTTTTAATGTCCCAATATCCTGTTGTTCTTTTCACCATGTTAGAATATTTCTTCGGTCTAGCCGACATGCCGCTCACACTTTTCCAGCGATCTAGCATGAGTGTTTACAGGCAAGTGGATCACTGCTGTATCACAGTGCAAGGAGTTGGGCAAGCATGCGCACAATGCACAGTCCAATGCAAATGTCCTTTGTGAGGCCAACTGTCATCATTTATTTCCTTCCGTAAATTCCACCAACGTAAGATTGTGGAAGGCCAGGCAACTGGGTAAATACAAGCATTGCTATGGATCTTTATTCTCCCTTTTTCACTGTGTCATATGTAAGAGGCATGTGGCGCGAAAAGAAATCAAGAGGATGATGTGTGCGGATCGGTCCGAACGGCATGAGCCCTCGAGACTCGTGACCCGAGCTGTGATCGGGAGAGAAGCGGCGCTGAGCTAGCTTCATCATTGTGGCTCTGGGCCAAGAAGGTCGTGGCGTCAGCATCGTATTGGCAACAGGAGCCATGGAGGTTCAGTTAAGTCCGGGACGCTGGCGGGCCAGGGTGGCCGTCGACCTCGACAGTGTTTGAGCGAGGCACCTTGGACCTGCTGCAGCATCTCATGGCAAGGCTGAGCACTCCAGGAAGGATCCCCCTTCAGAGGCGGACCAGCACGTACGATAGTCCCCGGGGTGTCACGTTTGCACTTGAAAAAATAGCGGCGGAACCCGGTGTTAGGTCTAGCCAGTGAGGCCGAAGTGCCACATCACCGACGGAGTTCGGAACACCAGCAGCAAAGATGGACTAGTTGACTGGCTGACATCAAGGCAGCAACGTCTACGGCATCGGCAATGAAGAAGATTTGACAGGCATCGGCCTCGGAGATACGTGAGACGACAGGTGTTCGTATGCAAGTGTTTACTATTCCTTAGTGGAGTTTTATTTTTTTTACCGGCCGACTGACCGACCGACCGACCGACCGGCTTACCATGTTAACAGACCTGCTTGCCCTCATGCTCGCGCAGGGTATATTTGTCTCCCCCCCTGGTGTGATCGCTGAAAGTACATATATATGTAGTTTGGCACGTTTCAAGGTGGTTGACCTTAGTCCTGATAAAGCTATTCATTCGTAGTGGCAGTGAAATTTCGTTACATTGAAATCATGTATTAACACGCTTCATTATATTGAGACTCAACATACATGGTGTTCTATGAACAAGAAGCTATAACAAGTTAAAGACTTCGTTCAGTATATCGAGAATTTTGTTATATTGAAGTTTGTTATGTCGAGGTTTAACTGTGCTTGCTAAGCTCTACAGTGGGAAACAGAATGCCCTTGTTATGACAGGGAATAGGCTAGCAGTGATGCCATCTATTCTGGAAAAATGGATTGAGTACCAGCACTTTCTTGAAAAGCGCCACTCCAATTTCACTCTAATGGACAGAAGGTTGAACCTGATGAATGAAAAGACGGTGTTTAACTTTTTTTAAGGTTGTGCAACACAGGGAAAAAAAAAAAAGTTATATTGAACACATTTTTTCCCCAGAAATTAGCCTGCAGCTAAAAACATGAAAGAGAGTAGGAAACTCCTGAAGTAAATTCTGACTTTTTATCCTGCGCTTGACTCTCCCTTCAATGAGTAACTACTTGCCACCCACCTGCCAGTCCCTCCCAACAGAAGTGTGTATTCTTTCACTTTATAAGATCACTTTACTGTACAGTAGTGAACAGTACACTTGTTTTCTTCATTCTCTATTTTTTGAATAAGTGTTGCTTCAATCCCGCGAGTCTGAATGGATTAACCACGCTTGTATTGTTTCTTATGGGAGGATCTGCTTCGGCTTGCAATCAGTTTGGTTTGCAACCAGAGCCGCGTGAATTGGGTTCTAGAACTGAGGTGTCGCTGTACTTTACAGACATAATCATCACCGCCGAGACTGTGTACTGTGCTTGTCTTTCAGCATTGTTGAAACCTGGTGAGGGGCCCTTTAAATTAATAAACAGCCGAACTACGTACATGCTGCTGTGTGCTAATGGTTTTGCAAGCTCCTTATTGAAGGCTCTAGGGCACTGGCATGTGCAGGAAGTGACAAATGTGCTTTCACTGTTTCGGAATCTCATTGTTCACAAGGGGACATGCTGCTGCAGCTCATGTGCATAAATGAGTACTTTCCATGCTTCTTGTATCATAGGAAAAGTTCCATGCCTCTCCCAACTAGTGTGCACATTGTTATAGAGATCGCATGATCAAATCAAAGAGAAAAAGCATGTGGTCCCCTTGTACATAATGTGGTCACACATTACACCTGTGCCTTTTTTCTCAGCTGCTTACTTCCGGCAGTTCGTTTACTGCCAATGTTTCATTGCAAGTGACAGGCTTGAGGCAATTCAGACACGTGACTTTACTGTCCCGTGAATGTACCACAGCAAGGGCCACAGATGGCTTTACTGCAGCCTGCCAGTGATGTGGGGGAATTGCCTTAAGGGGAGAAAGGTGATGTTGGTTGTCCGTCTAAGTTTGGCTGCTCTTTGTGGGCTCACAGAGTGAGGTTTCATTATGTGAGACTCTAAGACACACATTTATTGTTCTTGTACACTTCCATTTATACACAAAGCTTATTAGAACGTACCTGTAGTGTGTGAAATGGCGGTATGGGCCATCTTAGCTTCCTCTGTAGAAACTGGGGAGTGTCAACCCCACTATATACAGTGCAGGGTAATATAAAGAAGTGCCACGTAATCAAAATATGAGTTCATAGAAGTAGTGAAAATTGCAAATGTGGGGTACGCGTGTGTGAGTGCACCATCAGTTGACATCTTTCAAAAAATAATTGGATTATCTTAACCACGCGTAGAGAGTGGCTCGGTGGGAATGGCAGTACAGACTGATCTCATAATCTCCCAACTTAGCACTCACTTTCTTAACTTGGTTTTATCATAATTGTTATTGTCATATGTTTTGTGCTTCTTTGTCATGATTTATCAACATAACAAAGTAGCTAGTGCAAGCTGGCTGGCTGTTTTCTAGGTATATATGTGTGTGAAGCTTGTGAAAATAAATGATTGTTGGAAATGAATGCTTTGCTATGGAGTATGTGGCCCTGTGTCTGTGTGCTAAAAGGCTTAAGTAAAAAGCTTGTTAGGTTATGTAATTTACCTTTGCTATGATGTTCATTGACAAATCTGATGGGGGTAGTGTTGAAAGTTCTCTCAACTTGTCATTGCAGCAAGAAGGCAGAGTAGCATATTCCAGAGTTTTTATGATTGCTCCTGCAGCGGGCCTTGCTACCGGCAGCACATGCAGCCACTGAGCCAACGCAGTGTCCTGGGTGGGCCGCAGCCCCACAGCATCCAGTTGCTTGAGATTCCAGCTACTGGAGGGGCACGCAGCATCAAACTAGGCTCGCCTTGCCTTGGGCGTCATGGAGTCCACATCACTGACCTGGATGTTAGCCCAGACCTCATGGCATTACACATTGGCGACAAGATCCTTGAAGTCAATGGCACGCCTCTCAGCAGCCAATCACTGGAAGAGGTCAGCACTGTAGAGACCCACTTATGACAATATGGAGCTACCACTGTAGTGCCTAGCTTACAACCAACTTCTTTTACAACCAGGTTATGGAGAAGAACAGCTGTGAAGAACTCATGTAATCGGTCTTGTCATGTTGAGCGAGCCACCTTACTTACTGCCTCACAGCAGAAAATCCGCAATTGGACAACTTTACCTGCTTTCTCTGTGCATATTTATGAAGGGCACCTAACTGTTCCGTACGAAGTAGAAGGCCTTTAGTATAGTAAAAACCTGGATGGGCTTGTTTTTGAGCATGGCCTCCTCAGGTGTCACCTGTGTAGGCTGTTTTTGTATGTTATTACTTTCCTCTCTTGTTGTTGGGCCTCTTAGGCATTATGGCAACAGTTGCCTCATCCATCATAGTCTGAAAAGTGTGCAGCACTGTCGGTGTGCAAAAATTATTTTACCGCCAACATGTCGCTGTTGACCGAGAGCTAGAGGTGTACGAATATTGAAACTTTCGAATATTTTTAAAATAGTCTTTGTTATTCTATTTGCACCGAACTTTATCTATTCGAATTTCAGAAAATAAATGTAATGGTTTCATTCGCTAAACATAATATCGCAGCACGTCAAAATGACGTGCAAACCCAATTTTCCTCGCAAACTTCAACCTATCGGAAAGGTTAATGGCCGCCACCGCACCCTGATGCTATTTTAGACAAGGTAGGTCGATCAGTGCCCACAGACTAGGCTGAGTGCTGCATAAAAGGGCGAAGCAGAGCATCTGCTTATACCATCTTTAATCAAATGTAACATGCACCCAATTTTTGAGAGTTCAAAATAAATATGCACCTGGATGTATGTTACAAGATTTCTTTTAAACTATGTTGACGATCAGAAAAAAAAAAGACAAGCATAATACACCCACATAGAATGTAAAATTTATCCTACTGTCAGTTCCTTTCCTTCAGTGATCCAGTTTTGCTTGCTTTAAGGTCACTTATGGATACACCCTGATAGCATGCCAATTCAAGGGCCATTACCTTGACAAGTTCGGTTTACACAGAGCTGCTTCAGAATGTCTGCTAGCTTGTCAATTGAGGTCTGGATATTTTCCAGTTTTCGGCTCGTAGAAACTTTTCCTAGTCGAAGTGCAGCTGAAGATCTCCTTTCCTTTGCACCACTTATGGAGACAGGTTTGGGCAAGCAAAAAAGACTCGACGTAGCTTTCCTCAGCGTGCGAAATAACTTTCCTTTGATATGAGCTTTCATCACTATAAGAACGGTAAAATATCAAGTTACCCAGTCTTGCGCTGATACCACACGTCGTGACACCCGCATCACTGCGCAGCACAGTGTTTTTTCACGTGGCGGACAGCTCACTGCCACCAGGTCTACGGGATATCGTGCAACAGGATTTGTTTTGTCGTGTGACGTACATACCTTCGTCAAGTCAGCTGTTGGTGCTCTGTGCTTTCGTCTTCATGCCTTTGACCGTATGCGCAAGCTGTACGGAGTCCCACATGAAACTATCTGTGTCGTGCCAACATACTTTCGTTTTAACGCCATTGACTGTGTGTGCCAGCTCTACAAATGCATCCATGCATGCCCTCATGCAACATAGTTGTTTTCATGCCGTTGGCTGTGTACGTTATCTCCACGGAGTTGCAGCATGTCAACTGCTGTTATTTTCGTGCCTGTGTGCACTATCTCTGCAGAGTCCCGCGTGAGTGTGTGGCTTACGTATACTTTCGTTATCACACCTGTGGTTGCTCACACTAGCTGCAATGTCGTAATGGAAGCAACTGAACAGCCCCAACAAAGCTTGCGCCTGGCCACCAGAAGTGCGATTTGAAACTTTTTCGAAAAAGTTTCCCAATCTGAAGCACTCTGCTGCCCCTATGGAAACATGCTGAAGACACCAATGGCAACGACCACCGCTCTTTTGAACCATTTGAAGCAGCACAAAACTTTGTATGCTGAATTTCAAGCTTCAAAGGTGGACGCCAGTCAACCAAGCGTCGTTGATGCGCTGAAAAGAAGCGCGGTGTTGCCTGATTGAAAGAGAAGGCTTTGGACCTGAAGATTGCTAGAATAATAGCACTCGACTTGCAGCCATGTGCGATTGTTGAAGATAGTTGTTTTAGGGACCTTTCGAATGAGGCATTCCTTGGTTATTGGCCACCATCAAGAATGATGCTGTCTCGTACGCTGGTGCCAAAGTTGTACGATGACACTAGAGATGTCACTAGAAATGACACAGACTGTTGCAACAGTGACTAACACCCTTGCAAGTACTATATGTGTTTAGATTTGTTGATGACTTTTTAGTGGTTTTAAAATGTGATGAGAAAGACTTGCAAAAGCAGTCTTCCGAAATAATTGAAGTTTTTTGTCAGTGCCTAGCACCTGTAGTAGTGACTCACTAGATTCCTGTTGACTGCTATTTATGCTTTCTTGACTTAGGGCTATGTTTCTCATCCAAACAGCTCTGCTGGGAATTCCAGCCTAAAGCAAAAAAAAAAAAAGAAGATTTTGATGTTTCATTCTTCGCATTCTAAGCTCGTAAAGCACAGGATCGCTTATTCATCCTTTGACAATGCCTTTAAAAAATTGTGCATTCATCGGCTGCGAAAGAGTTTCGGCGAGCAGGTTCATCACCTAAGTGAAGCAGGATACCCACGAGCAATGCTCTCTGCAGTTGGAGAAATATGCTTAAACTGGAGAAGCAAGTCACTAACGCCAACCGTGCAGGAGCGCAAGAATGTACAAAGAATGTGTCCTTTATTTCTTGCATACATTCCGTTTCGCATAACCTGAAGAAAGTGGTGGAAAGGGCGGGAGTAAAGGTGGTTCTTATTGCACCCGACAAGCTAACAAAAATGTGCAGAACAGTTAATAAAGGAGATAGGGAATCTGTGTGTACTAAGAATCATCGCGATAAGCCTGTACAATGTGCTAAAAATGTGGTCTATGCAATTCCCTTGAATTGCGGTGTGTCATACATAGCCCAAACAGGAAGATGCCTAAATGACAGGTTGAAAGAACATAAGTACGACACAAAAAAATATCAGAGCATCTAGGTATTCACTGTAGAGACTGTGGCTGTGCGCCATTATTGGAAAAAAACTAGCATCATGCCCAAATCAACAGATAGGCTAACAAGGGAGGTTGTTGAAGCCCTAGAGATAAAAAAGGTGGGTGATTCTTGTGTCAGCAAGCCGTCTGTCAAGCTCTCAAAGAAAGACGTCACATTCCTTACAGAAATCGTTTTTCATGCGTCGTAGGCTTGACCATGTGATGCTCTTTCATGTCTCATATTTTCCTATCTTCTGTTTATTCATGTTCAGCCAGTACTTACTCTGTGCATCCAGTGAATAAACATTCAGTTGTTAGTGCGCCCTCTGCACGTGCTGTTCTCTTTTGTCTGGTCCCTTGTGTTCTCTGGCACTTTTACTATGGATATGAACCAACTAGCCCAAAAATGTCTTGACTAGAGAGCAGGAGCTTTATGTCAGGCTGGGTGGCACCGACGACTCAACGTATACTAGCAGCAAAGCTGCCAGAAACTTGCCCACTCCATGGCCCAAGATCTTATTGACCAGGCCCCGGAGGACACAGAAGAGCTCATTAGACTAACAACATGCCATGAAATCACTCAACACTACAGATTCAACCGCAGAACACTCCCACCACCGCTTCCACAGCTCACGAAGGTGCAAAAGACAACAGATTGTTGCACACCAACACAGTCCCGCACCCAAGAAGGCTTCTTCTCGTGTTCCCTACTCGACATGACGAACAATGTAAATACTGTGAACAGCTAGGAATACTCCAGCACATCGTCATAGATTTCAAAGAAAATCCAGTTTGGCCTCCTCTACCCCCTGCCCCCTACCACTGAGAGCAGTGGGAGACACTGCTGTCCAGCTCCCACCTCTCGGACCAGATCATGTTGGTTGAGAAGGCGGTTGCAGCCAAGACGGCGCATGAATTCCCATGAACAGGAAACCACTCCTGCAAATCAAGTCATCTTTAAGATCATTAGACATGTTTTCTCTCTCTCGTGCAATGGAAGCGACTGAACAGCCCCAACAGAGTTCGTGCCTGGCCACAAGAAGCGCAATTTCGAACTTTTTCAGAAAAGTTTCTCAATCTGAAGCACTCCGCCGCCTCTGTGGAAACACGCTGAAGACACCAATGGCAACGAGCACCACTCTTGTGAACCATTTCAAACGACTCAAAACTTTGTATGCTGAATTTCAAGCTTCAAAGGTGGATGCCAGTCAACCAAGTGTTGCCGATGTGTTGAGAAGAAAAGCGGCGTTGCCTAATTAAAAACGAAAGGCTTTGGACCTGAAGGTTGCTAGAATGATAGCACTCAACTTGCAGCCATATGATCGTCATTTTATGAACCTTTTGAATGAGGCAATCCTTGGTTATCGGTCACCATCAAGAATGGTGCTGTCTCGTACGGTGGGGCCAGAGTTGTACCATGACACTAGAGTGGGTTCGTCTGGAGCTACACAAAGCATTCAGTGATGGCATGGCATCACTTGCATTCCCCTCTGGCATTTGGACATCATGAGCAAATGGAATATATATCAACCTGACATGCCACTTCCTGGACACTCAGTTCAAGCTACCCGGTACAACCTGAGCACCAGACACTTTCCGGAAAAGCACACAGCAAGTAGAATCACTTCGGTCTTTGATGAGCTTGTTGCTAAACCTAGAGAACGTATTTCCTATTTATGTTGTGATGGATAATGCATGCAACATCAGGGCAGCCACTACTGCACTTCCTTGGTTTAAAAGAACTTGTTTTGCACACACCTTGCAGCTGGCCATCAGCGATGGAAAGGAAATGACTCGAGGCTTTTCTGTGCATTTTAAGAAAGCAAGAGGCATTGTTGGACATTACAAGCACAGCCTGAAGGCACATAAAAAACTAATGCTGCCTCTTCGAGTTGTACAAGATGTCGAAACAAGGTGGAATAGTGAAATTGCAATGTTTTCGAGGCTTGTAGAGCTGAGAGAGTTGATAACCATTGACCTTGCTTCTGAAGATGAGTAGACTAAACGCTTCTCAGTGACAGATTGGAGGCAAATTGATGAGTATGTTGCTGCTTTGAAACCGCTTGAAGAAGCAACAACTACAGTTGGAACTGATACCTACCCAACACTGTCAACTGTCATACCGATCCTTCACTGCTTGCTCACACACCTGAGCAATGCTATGACTCAACGGTTTGCAACATCTGTATTTTCTGCTAATCTGACCATGTGCCTGAAAAGATTTCCAGACTATAAACTTGATGAAGCAGCAAGCTTGGCAATGTTCTTGGACTCTCATTTCAAGCTTGTGGTATACCAAGATGATACAACAATGGGCAGCTTGCTCCAGAACTTAGTAGTTGAAGGTGTGTGAAAGAATTCTAATTGACGAAAGAGCACACAGGTGTCCCATGTGTTTACGGCCCAGGAAAATGTCTAATCCACCTCAGCATTGTGGAAAAATTTTGGCACCCTTCTAAGCCAGCAACAGCATTCACAACCACAAGCAGAAGCAGAAAAGTACTTGCATGATGTGACTCTGTACCAAAAGGTACACCCATGTCGCTGGTGGCAGAAGCAAGGTGCGAGAGGTTACTCTTTGCTGGCTCATCTTGAATGGCAATACCTGGCCATTCCAGCCACAAGCGTTTCTAGCGAGCACCTGTTCTCAGTGTCTGGTGCAGTGGTTACTGGCAGGAGAGCATGTCTACTTCCAGGACATGTTGAGCAGTTCACTTTCCTGCGTGATGTCCAGTGATTCAACTTGTAGCCATCCATTCTGTTGAAAACGGTATTGGACTTTTTTCTCCGAACAACTATGTGGGAGTCCACTAGGTGTGCAATAAATTTGCTTTTTTGACCATGTTTTGCAGTACATTTTTTTCGATAATTTAAAGGGACATTAAAGGTTAATATTAAGTCAATGTGGACTGTTGAAATACCATCCCAGAAACCTCGAAACGCTTGTTTCATGCGAAGAACAGCCTTATTTTAATAGAAAATGCGTTCTGAAGCGTCCGCGTACCTTTAGCGCAGTTCAATTTGCCCGCCCTCCGATCGAGGAGTGGTGACGTCATAGTCTCATGGTGACGTTGCGCCGTCGGTGAGTAAATCGGCGCCCGCAGACGACACTATGGCTTTTTTGCTCAAAACGCAAACGCGCGGCCAGAAACAGAGCCAAGACAGAGCCGACAGCAGCGCAAAAGCGGAACTATGGTGGCTAGAGGAAGGGAAAGCGCGCGATGATAAGCTGGTTCTTTACTTTATGACTCCAACTTTGACGCTCGTTGCAATGGAGTACTTTGACAACGACACATTGATTGGCTCGCGATGCTGGGCTGGACTTCAGGGATTTAAGTACTGACGACTGTGACCTGCTGCTGAGGGCTCGCGCTGCCGGCTTCGTTGCGTACTACTATCACAGAAACTGTATGTCATGGCTGTACATATTCGCACATTTGTAGCTTTTCCTTTGTGAAAACCAAATGCCGCACTCACCGCCCCGCCGTGTCTTCAACCTGCAGTTGTTCTTGTGCTTCGAAGAATGCAGGCAAGACCGACGGAACAGCGCTTTGAAAGCATTGCTTGAAAGGCACTCGACACGACTTCAGTAAGTCGGTGTTGAGCTCGTAATCCTCTGGACGAAAGTGCAGCGAGCACACTATGCCATTTTTCGGCTCTTTGGCAACGTGCTGTGGTAGAGGTATGGCACTTAACCACTTCGAACGGAGAGGTTCACTCGTTGGCACACAGTGATAAATAACGTTAGATTCGCCGCTGCAACTGCCCTTGGCCAAGTTCCGTGGACCATTCGCGCATCCCACGACATCACATGGACGTGGCTTTCTCGCTGCTTGTTCCAAATGCAAGTTTCGCGAGCCAGCAGAACCAGCGCAACATGACGCGATGACGAAACAAATGAAACTCCAAAACGCGCGCGGCGCAGAGTCTAGCGATAACGAAACCTTTCCACCACTCATGCTATTGAAGGGTAACGTCAAAGTGTTATCTTTTCTTAGAATCGAACAGAAGTAGACAAGCAGCATTTTCTTCTGTCTTATAATGTAATGAAATGATCTTTTTAATACGAGTAGTTGAGTACTAGTGACATAAATTATGATGAGGAGTGCCTTCGTCATCGGGCTAGTACCGGAATGTCGCTGGGGGGTCTCAAATCGTGTCATGCATTTACCTCAATTTCTCGGTTACTAAAGCTCTGTTCGCGATTGTATTGACGCTGTAGACGTTTTAGAGTATTGCTTTATTACTTTAACTTGACTTCATAGCAACCTTTAGTGTCCCTTTAACTTGGAATTATTAGAAAAATATTTGAAAAATATTCAATTTGATTTGCACTCAAACTTTAATATTCGAATTCACTTTGCATCCAGAATTTTGCTATTTGCACAGTGCTACTGAGAACCAAAGTACTGCCATTGCTTTGTCAGCCTCCTCGTCACTTGTAGCATCCTGAATGAAGCCTGCTTTTTTGAAGCACTCCTTCATTGGGGAACGGTGAACTTCTGACCATGCTCCAAAAATAAACTGGACTGCGATTAGCAACCTAATCTTCAGGTAGGATTGTTGCAAAATTTTGTTTGTGTCCATGTCCATATTGAGCATAAAAGTCTGCTCAGGTCTCAGTGCACTATTTCTCAGTGCACCATTTGCAGTAGTGGCTGTGCCCATGGGCTACGCACCTACTGTTGTATCCAGAGGGCAGAAGGAGCCTTTGTGCACTAAAGGTTTGGCACAGAGTGGTGCGCACTGCAGTTCAGAACCAGTTCTGCCTTCACTTCCTTCATTTGCGATCGATTCATTCAGTAAAACAATGGTAATATGCACAGGCTTGAAACATATTCACGGTTAAAGGGCCCCTGAAACACTTTTTGAACATAGTAAGAAAACGTTGCCGATCTGTTGCAGAGGCTGCTCTTAACACGAGCCAGATATTACTGCACTGCATGTAGCAGGGAGTTCACAACCTTGGGTCATAAACGGTCAAAAAATCGTTTGATCTCGCTTCTGTAATGTTGTCATGCAGCATCGTTGAAAGCAGTAGGACATTCCAATGCTATTGGCTTATTTCGGGATCACGAGAGCGTTCTGAGTAGTACATAATTGCTAATTTTGAGTTAAATAAATGAAACATGTATATGTCTGCAATCTCAAAAAGACAGAATAATCATTTCATGAGAGCAGCATTCCGGGCAAGTTGGTAATGCATTACTCAAGTATTATTGCGAAAAAAAGACATGGACGTAAGACAAGAAGAGAGCACACGCCAAACGTAAACCAGCCGAAAGTACTCGTGATGCAGACAATTAGCTGTGAGACGCCCTGTATCGCTCTGAAGTTGTACCGAAAGGTACTGCCTGTAGAGTCGCGCCTGGTGGTTCCACTCGGACTGCAGGATCCTGCAAACTCTGGTGGAGTGTCCCGCTGAAGGAAGAAAGCCTCCGAACAGGGAAACCAAGTCCGGAGGCGTGATCTTCATGCGTAGACAAAAGTAGAGCGTGCATGCTTTGGAAACGATTGAGTAATGGATTACCAACTTGCCCAGAATGCTCCTCTCATTAAGTTCATCTATAGTTCAACGGGCCCTTTTCTAAATGTTCTTTGCGATTCCTGTGCCACTGTATCCCTCATTGCCACAATCGTTTGCAAAGCACGGACGCTCTACTTTTGTCTATGCATGAAGATCACTCCTCCGGACTTGGTTTCCCTGTTTGGAGGCTTTCTTCCTTTAGCGGGACACTCCACCAGAGTTTGCTGGATCCTGCAGTCCGAGTGGAACCAGCAGGCGCGACTCTACAAGCAGTACCTTTCGGTACAACTTCAGAGCGGTGCAGGGCCTCTCACAGCTAATTGTATGCATCGCGAGTACTTTAGATTGGTTCGTGCTTGGTGTGTGTTCTTCTTCCTCTCTTACGTCTGTGTCTCTTTTTTGTTGCGCAATAATACTTGAGTAATGGATTGCCAACTTGCCCGGAATGCTGCTCTCATTAAGTTAATTTCTAGTCCAACGGGCCCTTTTCTAAATGTTCTTCGTGATCCCTGTGCCACTGTATCCCTCATTGCTGCAATCGTTTGCAAAGCACGGACACTCTCCTTTTGTGTACGCATGAAGATCACTCCTCCGGACTTGGTTTACCTGTTCGGAGGTTTTCACCACGTACCCGAGCACATGAGGATTGGACCCTCTGGCATGTAGCTGTGCACAGCTTAGCCGTGTCTGGGGAAAGGGGGATCCTGGAGGTTGAGCCGATGCTGGGTGTTTGGACCTTTAAGGCCCCCTGGCGGAGGCAACACACCTCTTTGGCCTCTGCTTCACATAGACGGCACCTCCAGACTGACCCACCTGGAGGAAATTGGCAGTTGCCTTTTACTGTCGTCCTCTTCAATCTTCGTCTTTCTGTCTCTAGCCTTTTCATCTTTCCTGTCTCCGTTTCACATCTTACTTCCGAATTATTTGGCAGCAAGGGTATATATTCAGTCTTGGGTATATACATTAGGTTATACTGGTGGTGTATAGCTGGTGCCTGCAGGTTTTTCGGAATCGGCAGCATCCCCTTGTTGGGCTCAGTGGTGGGTGGCTACCACCGCTGCCGAAATTTGAAACCATGTTATGGCAGAAGCTTTCCCCCGCCTTCCAGATTGGCCTCTGAAACGAGGTCGCACCGAAGTACCTTTCGATTTCACATTCAGAGTAAATCCAGGCACATTCATATATTATCATGTCATGCACAACGAAGGAACCACCCCAATGCGACAACTCCCCTTTCTTGGTGGCAAAATGCCTCAAAGAAAAAATTGGAGAAGACTACAAAGCCTCTAAAATGACCAAGTGGAGACGTTCTCCTGGAACTTAAAAAGAAAGAACATTTGGAAAAGATCTGCAATCTCACTAGCATTGGTGACATCAAAATAACGATCTCACCACACCGATCACTAAATACAAGCAGGGGCGTGACCTCTGAAGATTTCCTTAAGTGACGAAGAACTGCTTGAGGGTTTCCAAGAGCAAAACGTAATCAAAGTGTGCAGAATAACAATCAGGAGAAACGACAAAGAAATCCCAACCAAACATGTGATACTTACTTGTGGAACCGGCATTCTTCCCAGTTCACTCATGCAGAGGTAAAGCAACATGCGCAAAATGTAGTGCCAATTATCACCCTTCAGACAACTGTGATGCTCCTCCACATTGCGCAAACTGCAAAGGAGATCATGCTGCTTATTCACGATCTTGTCCCCTCTGGAGGAAAGAGAAAGAAATAATTGCGCTTATGGTGAAAGAGAAAATCTCTTTCTATAAGGCAAGGAAGAAACTCAAAAACTCATCTAGCTCAAACGAGCTATGCCTGTGTGGCGCGGCAGGGCGCAGCACCACGTCGGTTCCAGGGGTCTATAGGGGTCACAGCCAGTGGCCCCATAGTAACTCCATCCGCCCCCTTGGTGGCAGCGGCCAGTGCTGCTCCATCAGCTAAGGCGGGCCACCAGACTGCTGTGTCACAAGGCCCAAGACTTTATCAAACTTTGAGGCCTGAGACAAGCGTCAGTGGCATTCTGCCTTCAAGAAACAAACCTAGGGCCCAAGAACAGTCAAATTCATAAAGGTTTTACTGTTGTCTGAAGGGACCATGAGCCGTTTCTCAGGAGGAGTCGCCATAGTCGATCAGGGTGGCACCCCTACACTAAATGTTCTGTTTAATACTTCTTTCGAGGCTATCGCCATCACCGTTCTATTGCATAAACCCATCACCATCTGTGCACTTTACGTCCCACCCCATACTCATTTTACTACTAGACAACTGGAAAATCTAATACACCAGTTGCCAGAGCCTTTTGTTTTACTAGGAGATTTTAATGCCCATTGTACCCTCTGGGGCATCAATAGAACTGACCAAAGAGGGCAAGTAATCGAACATTTTATTTTGTCTACCAGCATATGTCTTTTAAACTCTGGTTCATCAACATATTTTTCACCAAGCTCAAGCAAATTTAGCTGTCTCGATTTAGCTTTCTGCTCATCGTCTGTCTTTAGTGATTTTAAGTGGGAAGTCCTTGACACTTCATATGGAAGTGATCATTTGCCGGCATTTATCAAGCTATCATCCACATTATCTACCTTAAACTCTAAGCCATGTCGCTGGAAAATACATCTTGCCGACTGGCCGCTTTTTGTGAAACATGCAAACTCAAGGAAACCTTTTCAAATGAACTCAGCGTAAATGAAATTAAGGAAAAGTTCACTGCGGTTTTAATTTCAGTGACAGAAAAGGCAATACCTCAAACATCTAGCCTTGTGCGCAAAAAAATTTACCCCTGCCTGACTCCTGAGTGCACAGAATCAAAAAAGCTTCAAAATAGGGCCTGGGGCATGTTACGAAGACACCCCACCTATACCAACCTCTTATGCTTTAAACAGGCCAAAGCCAAAGCACGATTTATCAGAAGGCAGGCAGAAAAATCATCATGGAAGAAATACATATCTTCAATAAACAGTTCAGTCACATCTAAACGAATGTGGGAACAAGTTGGAAAGTTTCAGTGAGATTACTCATCTTGTACAATACCGTTACTTACAAGTCCAGCACACAAACAACAATACAAGAACAGGCAGCTATACTTGGCGAACATTTTTGTGATGTATTCAGTTCAGTGAATTATACAAAGGAATTTTTACAGTACAAACAGTCTGCTGAAAAACAGAAGTTGCCCACTACTGGCGCGTCAAATGAATCGTACAATTCCCCCCTCACACAACAAGAAATAAACAGAGTCCTTTCTGCAGGAAAAGAAACAGCGCCAGGTCACAACCGTATTCACTACACCATGCTGGCTCATCTATCTCAAGCATCTGTAGACGCTCTCCTTAAAATTTTCAACATGATCTGGGAATCTGGTATAATGCCGGAAGAGTGGAAAAAGGCAATAGTAGTTCCATTTCTAAAAGCCGGTAAATCCTCAACATCCGCAAGCAGGTACAGACCCATTGCCCTCACAAGCTGTTTGGCAAAATCATATGAAAGCATTATCAATATACGACTCTCATTTATTTTAGAATCAAGAAACCTTATAGACCCCCACCAGTGTGAATATAAAAAGGGTTGTTGAACTACTGACCATCTTGTCCGTCTAGAACATGAAATTCGATATGCATTTTTACACAAACAACACTGTCTTGCAGTTTTCTTTTATTTAAAAAAAGCCTGTGATACCATATGGAGATATGGAATTTTAAGAGACCTGGCTGACCTTGGCATCCATGGTAAAATGCTGAACTGCCTAGCTGATTTTATGCCTAATAGAACATTTCAGGTACGTCTGGGCTCAGTACATTCTCATACATTTGCACAGGAAAATGGCATTCCACGAGGCTGTGTTCTCAGCACGACACAGTTCACAGTAAAAATGAACTCAGTTAATGAGATTATACCGTCGTCTCTCATGCACTCTGTACGTAGACGATCCCCAAATGGCTTGCCGTGCCTCAAGTTTGCCAACCTGTGAAAGGCAGCTTCAAAAAATGGTTTCCGTTTCTCCACTCAAAAAACAGTTACTGTTTTGTTCTCTCGGAAACGACGGCTACACTGCGATCCAGTCCTAAAATTGAATGACGCCATACTGCCAGTGAAACAAGACCACAAGTTTTTAGGAGTAACCTTTGACATCAAACTAAACTTCCTAGCTTATATAAAAGCACTAAAATTTAAAGCAAATAAAGCGCTAAATGTTGTTAAGGTTTTGTCTCATAAGCATTGGGGTTCTGACTGAACGTGTCTTTTACGTATCTATCGGTCCCTTGTGTGCAGCATTCTAGACTACGGCTGCATGGTTTATGGCTCAGCCAGACAGTCTTACATTCGACGACTTGATCCAGTACATAACCTGGGTATGCAACTGGCAAGTGGTGCCTACCGAACATCACCTGTCCAAAGTTTACACGTTGAGTGTAATGAACCTTCCTTACAGCAGCGCAGAGCGTTACTCACTTTCTCCTACGTGCTCAAAGTTCAGTCCTCACCACAACACGTATGCTACAGCATCGTCACACAGTGCAACTCATGCTTACACTACACAAATAAACCGAACATGATTAAGTCGCTTGTCTTGTGATATGAGGAATATTATTGGGAGTATGACATCCCTCGCTAAATCCTCCAGGTTGCCAAAAAACCATGACGATTGCCCCCATGGTACGATTTCACATAGTTATGTGACTGGACATTAACACATTTAAAGAAAAGAGATGCCCCGCTTGAACACATTATACAAGAATTCCGTGCTCTTCAGGACAAATATCAAAATAACATGGAATTCTACACTAATGGCTCTAAAACAAGAGAACACGGGGGTGTAGGGGCCGTAACAGAAAAATTGGGAAACAAGTATTTGTCTAACCGAAACATGCCTCTGTTTTCACTGCTGAAGTTTATGCTGTATGGGTTGTAGTTAAAAAGATTATCACTGGCAAACAGAAAAACACAGTCATATACACCAGTTCCTTAAGTACACTGAAGGCTCTACATCTGAAATCTGAGTGTGAACCCATGCTAGGGGATATACTAAACATGGTCGCGTTTAAAAAATACGGGAGATCGGTTCGTTTCTGCTGGGTACCAAGTCATGTTGGGATACTGGGTAATGAAGCAGCTGATACATGTGCCTCGATGGCAGCGTACAAAGAAATAACAAAAATAACACTACCATATAGAGATAGTATCCGTGCCGTTAGGAAGGCCTTAACGTCAAAGTGGCAACACGAATGGGACTTTTGTACATACAACAAGCTACATCTCACTAAACCCGTACTTGGTGAGTGGAAGTCGTGTAACCACCAGGAGCGGTTCTTTGAAGTAGTTCTATGCCGACTATGCATTGGGCACACACACCTCACACATAATTATTTATTTACAATAGAAGACGTACCAACATGTGAAAAATGCCAAGAACCACTAACAGTTATGCATAAATTACTCACATGCACACATAATGAAGTACAAAGACGAAGCCTTTTGCATAACCTATATCAACTGCACATACCTATACATCCTGCTTCAATTTTAGGAGTGGATTCGATAGTCCCATTACCTGACGTGCGTAAATTCCTAGACGACACAAGCTTTTTACACAAAATATGGATTAACACAGCCTTTCTCCTATTAAATAGTATTATAAAATACCTCGTGTTTGGCGCAGCATAGCCTTAGTCACTTTTCCGCCACTAAACCACATTTAACTAAAATCTACAGGCAGTACCTTCCAGCACAACTTCAGAGCGGTGCAGGGCGTCTCACAGCTCATTGTCTGCGCATCGCGAGTGCTTTCGGTTGATTTGTGCTTGGTGTGTGTTCTGCTCTTCAGTCTTTTTTTTTTTGTTTCACAATAATACTTGAGTAATCATTTCATCTTTATACTGCCAGGCTACAACAACAGTTGCGTGTAGCTGCGTAGTCTACCGTGGCCGCTACAGGGTGCCGTGATGAGCCCTTTTGCTGCTGCAACCTTCAACCTTTGGGCAGGGCTTTGCCCCATCGGTTCCTCAGCTGCGTAGCTACCAGCACACTAGCGGAGACACAGAGAGAAAACTGGATATCAGTGCAATAACTCCACTTACAGTTTAACTGAAACATTTTTATGGCACGAGATTCATGAGACTGTGTTCTTTTATAGTGAGGCCATTTTGTGATTAGTCAGAAAAGTGTTTCAGGACCCCTTTAAGCCATAGTTACGGCGGTTCCCCCACCCAGTCCCCGCATAGGGCCTATTGTAGTGTCTGATTGCTTTCCCATAGTGGCTTGTTGTATGCCTACCAATTGGTGTGCACCAAGACCAGTTTCTTGCAAAGTGCAGTGCTTCAACTGTCAGTGTTTCTGACACCATGCTGTGCTGCAAAAGGTCTTCCACCTATTCAGAAAGCACAGGCCTGTCTACCAATGATTTCAGCTTCTGCTCAGGTGCAGTGATGCTTATACGAATAAGCATTGGGAATGCACGGTTATGTGCTGGTAGCAAAATATCGATTATGTTGATAGTCGAGGGGTGGCTGCACAAAAAGAAATTTGAAGGTGGTGTTCACTCTAATTCACAGATCAAATGACTTTTGTTACAGGTTGAAGAACTCATCAAGTCAACAAACAAGGTGTTGCAGCTGACAATTGAGCATGATCCTAGCAATGTCTCAAGGTATCCTCTGCTCTGCCCTCCCAGAAGAAAAGCTTTGAGCGACAAGGAAAGGCGGTACAAAAGAAAGGTTTGTAGTATCTCTAGTGAAATCTATTGATGCCTAGTATTATGCTAAGGAATCTTGTCGCCAAAATTATCCTCTGCTGGAGTTTTCTTTTTCTATTTTATTTGGAAGCATCAGTGTGCAGTACTATAATTTTGATTAACCTCTTCAGCTTGTTGTCATAATTTTTTAACATGTACTACACTACATGGAAGAAAATTATTAATAAAGGGCCCCTCACCAGGTTTGGACATTTTAAACCGACAAGAGAAACATATACAACTCATGCTGACAATCCTGTCTGCAAAGTACTAAGCGCTGCACGTCTTGAAAACAGCTGAAATGTCAAACCATATGCTACATGCCCTCCCTCTCTAGGAAGCTCCTCTTCCAGCCAGAGTCACATGCACAAACGCCTGCGTAAAACACTGCTAGCAACGTCACTCACCATGTCACGTGACTTCAGTAAATCATCCAGTGCAGAATGCACCATGTCAGCACTGGAAGTGCACTGTGCAATGCAAGAAAAAAAAAAGAAGGCGAGGCTCATCACGTGAATCTGATGCGGTCCTTCGGCTCTGGTACGGGATAAAGCAGGGAAGGAACGCCGCATGCGGATGCTAGTCGAAGCAGCGGAAGAGAGTTTCTCTGTTGGCAGTAGCACTCGCCTACTGGCGGTATGGTATCTTCCCCAGTAACGAACCATTAAAAAATTATTGTAATAAAATGATCCCAAGTTCGTTTTGCAACTTCCGGTGCCTAACACAAAATTTGCAATGGGGGCCTGGTAAGAGGGGCACCCTTTCAGAGTCGACTTTTTTCGCCTTATGCGACCGCCCAGGGTCGATATTTTTTATTGCAGATTTAAATTCTTCTGAGGGATCTCTTTCGAAAAAAATTTACCGTAATCTTTCTAGGGTGACCGTAAAGTGAGAAAAAAATATTTTGCATTGGTATATATGTGCTGTTTATTCATGAATAACGACCATAAAAAAGAAAATGAACTTATAAGAAGTAAAAAGTTTGTGCATTGTTATACGCATAGTTGAAGGCTTAAAAAATTATGAAGTTTTACGTGCCAAAACCACTTTCTGATTATGAGTAGTGGATTACGATTATGATTAGTGGAGGACTCTGGAAATTTTGAATACCTGGGGTCCTTTAACGTGCACCTTAATCTAGGTACACAGGTGTTTTCGCATTTCGCCCCCATCGGAATGCGGCTGCTGTGGCCGGGATTCGATCCCGCGTCCTCGTGCTCAGCAGCCCAACACGTTAGCCACTCAGCAACTACGGCTGGGTCGTTCAAGGCTTAGTAAATGCACACACGAGAATATTTCGCAAGACTCAAGTGTTCCTGCTCTTGCACTAATATTTACGTCCATAGCGTAGTTGAACTGTGTAGGTGAGCGCACTAAAGAAAACTGTGTGCTTGTGTGCCTGTCAAAAATGCAAAACGTGTGTCAAACTTCCGCTAATCTTCATCTTATCGCCAACCAGAGGTGATTAGTTTTCGTGCGTCTTCCTCCCCCCCCCCTTCCCCCAAAAAGAAGAAAAGAAAAGGAGGGAAACGCATGCATAGTGGCATCCTTCATATGCGCACCCCTGTGAGCAATAAACGAGCGAGTAACAGGCGGTCACCCTTTGAGTGATTAGTAACGAGATAGCCACCAGTTTTGCGAGCGCAAGAAGCCGAAACTGCCCGCAGAACAAAACTCAAACTAACCGCTGCCCACCCACGCACGCGCCAATGCGCGAGGATAGTATATAGACACGCCGGAGCATATATATTAGCTCTAAAACAAACCATGCAACGAAAACCGAGAGAGGCAGGCATGAGAAAAAAATTCCCTCTATTCCCGCATAGTGGCAGCACATGCCAGAAAAAAAAAGATGAGGAAATTGGTGTGCTTTTTAAAGGTACAGATGGCGCTGTAAATATACGGCATCGACTATTTTGGTCTTGTTTGCAGTGCCGTATACTTACATCATGGACCCTGCAAGGGTTAAGGAAACAAATTTTTTGCTGTGAAGCTGTTCATGTGGACCCTGTGCCGTCGTTGTCGGACTTCCCTAAAGAGGGGCCACGTGACCTAGCGGGAGAGGAAAAGAGGAGCTCAACAGGGGGAAAGAAGTTGGAGGGACCCCTTTCTCCCTGTGAGAATACTACCTTACATAGGAATCTTATACAGTTGTCACACGGTACATTTTCAGCGATCTATCGATGATTGACTCCACCCTGCCGTGAAAGAAAAATGTTATGCTGGCAGTTTGTGGCCAACGAACAGTGCCCAGGGATTGATACACGATACTACCGTATTTACACGAATGTAAGTCGATTCGAATGTAAGTCGACCCCCCCATATCGCGTGACAGGAAAAAAAAAATAAGGAAAGCATACTCGAGGGCGCATTCGATAACGAAAATTTGTTAGTAGCTGACATAGTCACTGGACTACTCGTCTTCACTAGTGCTGCCATCAACATCGTTGCTACGGTCCCACAGCATGTCGTTGTCCAGCGAAATTTCACATTTGGCAAATGACCGAGTCAGTTTGAGATTAGGGACTTGACGTTGCTGTTATTTTGTGGCCCAGTTTAGGCGACTACAGCAAAGCGCAGGACGAACTCACACCTGCTGTATTGACCAATAACCGGAAATGAGGCACGCATATGGGTTCCGCGAAGAGGGGGTGCGGGCAACACTCACGCGTGAAGAGAAAGCGGATTAGTAGCTGCACCGTAGAAAAGGCACTAGAACTGCACCCCCGCTCGGAACAAAAGGGTAGACGGCCCGAGCTGAAGGGGAGCGTTCCGGGAGACGAGCGTGAAGATGAAAGAAGGGGGGTGCTTAAGGTCGCCGACACCACTAAGGCCAATGCGCTCCCCAAATGTCCCGTCGCCCGTCTCGGTCACGGAATTTGGGCGACGCGGCGCTGCCCAGTCGGTTTGATGTTTGATGCTAAGGATTCCCGTGAAAACGGCGGTAGCTTTACCACTTAGCCGGCTACGGCCGAGGAATGCTTTTGTGTGCGATTGCCATAGGGTTCCAATTATGGTGTTTGTATTTCAAGCGAACCGGCACACAGCTGCACGGGAGACAGATTTCTCAGTACTGGCAGAGTAGCCCGATGACTGGCGGATATACAGTAATAATCCGCGATTTCACGGAACATTCTCGGCAGCTTTCATGGCGGCCGTTTGCAGGTGAAAAGAGGGAAGACATCCGGGGCTGATACCCGCAGCCCGACGTAGGAGAGAGTGAGGTGGCACGTGTCTTTGAGAAATCCTATCGCCTGGCGTGTTCTAAAGAGTGCCACTGTTTCCACCAATGCCGTGTGCGGCACGAAAGTGGTTGAGCTATTGGTTACAATGATGTGAACTCGCATGTGTGATTGGCTGGTTTGCGAACCCTTTGTACAACAGAGCACTTAAAAAGTCATGTTTGGTTGTGTGGAAAGGGACGGAACTTCGGGCTTGGACTCGGAGAGACGCCTCGGCGTTTGAATAAAACGTCACTTCGTCGGACAACGGCTCTTCCTTCGCGCTGCCACCGTGCACTCGAATCATCGAGGGGCGCCGACTTCGGACCTTCAACACCTTCCCTCCTTGACTAGCGTTGAAGCTACGAGAGGACAAGGGAAAGTAAATTAACTGGCGCAGTCGACAGGATCGGACAGCCCGCAGCGAGGAAGGTGCTTAAGTCCGGTGAAGCTGACCGGACGCTCGCTGCAACTTGGACCTGCTGGTACGCTATGAGAAGCAGTACTGGCATCCCGCACGAGCCTGCCAGACAACATTTGCTCGACAGGAGTTGAGCGGGACGAGAGCTGCTGCGCGTCAAGGAACGAGGGCAGACCCGAAGGACTTCGTTGAGCGACAAAGGAGGTGCTGTGTTCTGCATCAGGAGCAAGGCAGCAAGGAACGTCGACGCGACTGAGCAAGGCAACGCCAGGGGTGATCCGGTGGAGCACTGGGAGCAGGGAAGGACTACGTCACGACGAGCCGGGGAGCCAAGACTGACGCAGCTGACAGCAGCATCGGGCGACGCATCACGACAAGGTGAGGCTCATTTTGTGCTCTCTCGAGGTCCCTTTCACTGAATGCACTTGCGTTCAGGCACACTCTGGGAGATGGCGGATTCAGATGGAAACGCAATGGAAGGTGATAGTGTGAATGAATCGCATCGCACCCGCGAATTGATGCTGGAGATAGAGGCCTTAAAGCTCAAGCTAGAGCTTGAAAAGATGAGATCGTCGCGTGCCTCGTCAGAGGAACCGGAGAACAGGAATCAGCACACCGGAATGGCCCGATACGCGAAAGAGTTGAAAGCAGTCCTTGCCCCCATGCCCACTAATGAGCCAATGATTCCCGCCTGGTTCAAGAACGTGGACGCTCTTCTTGCGGCATTAAGTGTACCTGAGGAAATACAGGGCACTATTATCTTACCATTCTTAAATGACAAGATGCGAACATTCGTTGCCAATCAATCGGAGGCTGGTGTAATGCGTTACTCAGACCTAAAATCTAGAGTGTTGAAGGAACTGCGGATGACTCCAAGTGAGTACCGCAGAATGTTTCTCGAAGTCAAGAGGGAAGCAAACGAGTCTTGGAGCCAAGTTGCGGCACGCCTGGAGACAATGTTCACGTACTATCTCAGAAGTAGAGAGGTGCTGTCGTTTGAGAGTCTGCAGGAATTGCTTATAGCTGACAGACTAAAGCAGTTAATGCCAAGTGATCTCCGCTCACTGGTCACCCAGCAGGAAGTAAAGGGCTGGTTGAAAGCCAAAGACATAGCGGAGTTAGCCGCAAATTTCGAAGAAAGTCTGAACATTAGCAGACAAGGCAATTATCGCGGTACTGCACCAGGAAATGACAATTATAGGCCGCAAGCTAAACAAGCCGCTGGGTCGAGCTTCAGCCCTAATTCTGTGGTGTGTTTTGGATGCGGACAACGGGGTCACTTCAAAAGAGATTGTGACTCTTCACACGGCACTACTGCCAAGAAAGCTGAAGTTTCGCGCGTTGCTCCCCAGGATGAGAGGTCAGTTAAGATCCCTGCCACATCACCGCGACACGCCGCCTTTGGGAACAATCCACTGATGGGTGACCCGAGAATCGATATTTTAGTGGGAGACAAACGTTGCGTCGCGCGCATTGATTCAGGTGCAGATATCACGGTGATCAGAGCGAATGCGGTATCGGCTGATATTTCGGGTCAGAGCAGCGGCCGAATAAGGTTAACGGGTGCTTTTGGACAGGGTGTCACCGCGCACCTAATGTATGTGCCTCTCGGTCTTCCGTGCTCGTCGGGGAGCGCTACTCAGCGTGTGCCATTGCTTTGTGCAGTAACAGATCAGTTAACTACCAGCGCGCCAGTTTTACTCACTCCGGAAGATTACGAATGCCTTCGTCACTGCCGGCAAGAGCTACTGAATGATCTGCAGGAATGTGATTGGGGTACAGACTTTAAAGCAAGGGAATTCGAACTGGAACAGTATTCCCCGATGAGAGAGCAAGAACAGGTGACCGAATGCTCTACCCGTAGCGCTAACGCCGTGCAGCGCGCAATTGAGGAACCATCGGGCAATGAGCCACAGGCGACTGACACTGAGAGTGGCGCAAGCACCTCATTAGGAGATGGAGAGAGTGAAGAGGGCGCACATGCATTGGACTCGCAAGCTACTAATCCCACGTCAAGTGAGGAGCAGCGGCAATCGGATAGTCGGGATGCTGTAGGGCTGGATAATATAGGCGACAGCGAGCAACTTCGGCCAATCACAGAAAACTCTTTTGCGAAAGAGCAGGAAAAAGATGAGTCACTGGCCGACGCTTGGCGCCAGGCGAAAGAGGGGTCGCATGGCATGGTAATCGATGGTCCATTACTTTATCACAGGGAGAAATTAGATGGGAAACAGTGCCTCCAATTGGTAGTCCCAAAGTCGCGCCGAGCCGAGGTGTTAGAGTTAGCGCACGACAGTCCTTGCGGTGGTCACTTCTCAGAAAAAAAGACAAAACAGCGCATTAAAGGGGCCTTCTTTTGGCCGTCATTGGCGTCTGATGTGAAGCACCACTGTCAGAGTTGTCATGGGTGTCAGGTTCATGCGCGTAAGCTAAAAACTGACCGGGTGCCCATAACGCCCCTGAACAGACCGCAGACACCTTTTGAGGTAATTTACCTTGACTGCATAGGCCCCCTAGAGCCAGCTTCGTCACGCGGTCATAAATATGCCTTAAGTGTAGTGGATCTTTGTACTCGATGGGCAGAAGTGATTCCACTGCGAGCTTTAACAGCCAAGGCAACGTGTCAAGCTTTAATAGACGTATTTAGTCGATACGGAACGCCAGAACTAATATGTAGCGACCAAGGGACAAATTTCACCGCTAAATTAACCACGGAGCTGATGGATAGATTAGGTGTAAAGATGAGGTTCGCTACGCCTGACCACCCGCAAAGTAACGGTATCGTTGAACGCTGGAACGGTACTTTCAAAGGTATGCTGCGTCACATAATAGGAACGCATGGAAGAGATTGGGACCGCTACGTACCTTGCTTATTGTGGGCATATCGCGAAGTGGCGCATGACATCACTGGGAAGGCACCATTCGAACTAATGTATGGTCGCGCACCACATGGGCCCCTCAGCATTCTTCGTAAATCGTGGACTGGTGAGTGGACCCCTCCAATAGGGCTAAGCAAACCAGCAGCGGTGTATCTAAAGGAGCTCCGAGAACAGATGAGCAAGGCTTCAAAAGTTGTAAATGAGCGTAGCAGCGAAATGCAGAAACTTTATGCACAGAGGTATAACCTGCGCTCCACCCGGAAAGAGTTTTCGGCCGGGGACCAGGTCCTCGTCATGCAAAGTGAGGGCGTCAGCAAACTGCAACCGAAGTGGCAAGGACCTGTAGTCGTGAAAGAAAGGACGCGGACCGACAGTTACGTTGTAGTCGATAATGCGGGTGCTGAGAGACTGGTCCATGCTAATAAACTCCGACAGTATTACGCGCGAGCTGGTAATGTGGGTGTGGTATTCGAGGCCGACGCAGAGTTTGGGAACATCGAGATGACACCGCACGCTACCAAGCCGTGTGGTCAAATTCATGTAGCTGCACAGACAAATGATCTAAGTCCTAGTCTGCGGCAGGAACTCAGCGTGATTCTGGATGAGTATAGAGGGGTGCTGTCTGACCGGCCTGGTCGAAGTAAGTTTGGTGAGCATAAGATTATACTATCACCCGGTACTAAGCAGACACGTCCACATATGTATAGGGTACCAATGGCCTTGAGGGCGGAAGTGGAAAGGCAAATGCAGGAGTTGCTGGCCTGGGACTTTATCTACCCAGTACAGAGCGCGTTTGCCCATCCTGTGGTGTGTGCGACCAAACAGGACGGATCCATCAGAATATGTGTAGATTACAGGAACTTAAACGCAGTCACTGAACCTGACCAATTTCCCATGGGAAATGTGACCGAGCTCTTGTACTCTATAGCTAAGGCAAAGTACATATCAGCTCTAGATATGACCCGCGGGTATTGGCAAATACCGCTGGATCAAGAATCGCAAAGGCTGACAGCGTTCGCAACACCCAGCGGCTTGTACGCATGGAAGGTTATGCCTTACGGACTACGCAATTCTGCGGCAACATTCCAGCGAGTAGTCAACGAGTTACTCAGCAGTCATCGTCAGTATGCTTGTGCATACATTGACGACATAGCCATATTTTCTGAGACATGGGAAGACCACATGCACCACTTGCGAGCAGTATTACGAGCAATTCAGGATGCAGGCCTCACGGTAAACCCGATAAAATGCAAATTTGCCCAGCCGCAGGTTAAGTATCTCGGACACGTAGTGGGATCAGGTGTACATGCTCCAGACCCTGAGAAAGTACGCGCTATCCAGCAGCTGAGACCGCCCAAGACAAAACGTGAACTGAGGAGTGTTCTCGGGCTTCTCAACTACTATCGAGACTATGTGCCGAACTATTCAAGACTCGTCTTGCCACTGACAGGGCTGACAAATAAAAGAGCTCCAAACACACTGCCGTGGAACTCGGAGGCGCAAGTTGCGTTCGACTCAGTTAAAAACGCCCTCGCGTCTATTCCTGGGTTGACAGCACCAGACCCCAGCAAAGGTTTTTGTTTGGCCACGGATGCATCGGAAATGGCAGTTGGCGCTTGCCTCTCCCAAAAAGTAGGTGAAAAAGAGCGACCAATTGCATTTCTTAGTAAGAAGTTGAGCCCGTCGCAACAAAAGTGGTCCACAATTGAGCGGGAGGCGTTTGCGATTGTGTGGGCGCTAGAGTCTTTGGGTACATGGCTATTCGGCACAAAGATCAAAATAATGACTGACCATGATCCGCTGACTTTCCTGACACGCGCGGCTCCCTCCAGTGCTAGACTGACGCGTTGGGCATTGGCGATCCAAAAGTACGACATAGAAATTGTTCACATCAAAGGTACGCTGAACAAGGCTGCTGATGCACTTTCGCGTCTCGGATGAACATTCGGGATGTGTTATATATTTGTTGAGTCAATAGGCTGTTATGTTTGTTAAACTGTTGTATTTAGGCGCGTATAGTAGTTGATCTTTAGCCATGAATTAGTGTGTATATCGAATCACCGTGCAGGATTGGTTTTGCATGTTCGAAAACAAGTGTTAAATGTCGTTTTAAGGTAACTCTAAAAGCTGAATATTTTTGTGTATAATGTCGAAATGTCTTGGGAGTCATGTCAAATAGTCACTCATTTGCGGGTGCGACCGATTGACCTGAGGGTATAGCTGACACTGATCCCGTCGCTCCCGCTGAGTGTGCTCTGGGGGACCTTGGGGCGCACAGAGTGGGTCTCATGTGTTGGGACAATCACGGTGCGGACTGGTGACCGCGAGAGACACTAGACAACAGGACGATTGGGACTCCGTACTGTTCATGTGCCTTCTGTTAGAGGAGTCAAACCCACGCGAACTTATTGATGTTGATTGCAGCGCGGAGTGTGTCATCATTGTTCTTGCGTTGGTAGAATGGCGAGGTTTTTGTTACTGATGCGAGTGTGATGTCTACTGTATGGGAGGCAATGTCATGTGTTCCTCTTCGCCATTACTACACGAGGTTATCCTTTTGTTTACGAAATGGAGATTGGAATGTGCGGAAGGGTTGATTTAAATTTTGTGCAGTTTGTTTTTATATGTTTTATCATGTTACGTGGACATCGAGTGTCCAGTAACACTCTTGAGGGGGGAGGAGTCAGTTTGAGATTAGGGACTTGACGTTGCTGTTATTTTGTGGCCCAGTTTAGGCGACTACAGCAAAGCGCAGGACGAACTCACACCTGCTGTATTGACCAATAACCGGAAATGAGGCACGCATATGGGTTCCGCGAAGAGGGGGTGCGGGCAACACTCACGCGTGAAGAGAAAGCGGATTAGTAGCTGCACCGTAGAAAAGGCACTAGAACTGCACCCCCGCTCGGAACAAAAGGGTAGACGGCCCGAGCTGAAGGGGAGCGTTCCGGGAGACGAGCGTGAAGATGAAAGAAGGGGGGTGCTTAAGGTCGCCGACACCACTAAGGCCAATGCGCTCCCCAAATGTCCCGTCGCCCGTCTCGGTCACGGAATTTGGGCGACGCGGCGCTGCCCAGTCGGTTTGATGTTTGATGCTAAGGATTCCCGTGAAAACGGCGGTAGCTTTACCACTTAGCCGGCTACGGCCGAGGAATGCTTTTGTGTGCGATTGCCATAGGGTTCCAATTATGGTGTTTGTATTTCAAGCGAACCGGCACACAGCTGCACGGGAGACAGATTTCTCAGTACTGGCAGAGTAGCCCGATGACTGGCGGATATACAGTAATAATCCGCGATTTCACGGAACATTCTCGGCAGCTTTCATGGCGGCCGTTTGCAGGTGAAAAGAGGGAAGACATCCGGGGCCGATACCCGCAGCCCGACGTAGGAGAGAGTGAGGTGGCACGTGTCTTTGAGAAATCCTATCGCCTGGCGTGTTCTAAAGAGTGCCACTGTTTCCACCAATGCCGTGTGCGGCACGAAAGTGGTTGAGCTATTGGTTACAATGATGTGAACTCGCATGTGTGATTGGCTGGTTTGCGAACCCTTTGTACAACAGAGCACTTAAAAAGTCATGTTTGGTTGTGTGGAAAGGGACGGAACTTCGGGCTTGGACTCGGAGAGACGCCTCGGCGTTTGAATAAAACGTCACTTCGTCGGACAACGGCTCTTCCTTCGCGCTGCCACCGTGCACTCGAATCATCGAGGGGCGCCGACTTCGGACCTTCAACACCTTCCCTCCTTGACTAGCGTTGAAGCTACGAGAGGACAAGGGAAAGTAAATTAACTGACCGCACCACGACATCTTGTGGAACAGCAGCCCACACCGAATGCACCCAACCACACACAGCCGTCAGGGAGGCTCTTTTGACAGGTCCGGTTGGCGTAATTGTTGGCGTAATGACAGGTCCTTAAAAGGCGAAGATCTGGGCTTGTTTCATGATCATGTCGCGCTTCAATGGCAGGGACCGATCACGCATTTCAGCGACGTACGACGCAAGCTTAGCCTACAGCTCCAAAAAGCATGCAGACTTCGGCACGTGGGAAATTCCTCACTTGCCGTCACAGGTGAAAATTTCGCTTAGCTGCAGTCGCCACTCTCGCACCACCCGTTCAGAAACACCGAACTTGCGGCCCGCTGCGCAGTGATTTGTTTCTTCAGCGTAGAGGATGGCAGCCCTCTTGAACACTGCTGTGAACGAGTGCCGAATGATTAGTGGGTCTGGAGCACTCATGACGACTGAGGAAGCATAGAAGTAGCACGTAGCCGGCAGTCAAGTGGAATGCGTCAAACTATAGAGAAAACTAAACACAACAGGGAAAGAGAAACCCGCGAGCAGCCCGACTCCCTTGCTAAGTTGCCTATGCAGCTAGCGACGGCGAAACAACAATTTAACTAGATTTTGGTCCATATTGCGAGTGTTTTGCGCATTTAACACCCAGACAGAGAGCTATGAATTTCTACGCTAGTCGGACACGCCGCCGAACTGCCATAAAGCGCTTGCTGGCTCACTTTTCAGACTGATGGCGGAAACGACGGCAACCACGGTAGCTCCAGGCACTACGAAGAAATGCCGCAATCGACACTACTGTTGTGTTGTTAATTGCCATGAATGTGAAGGACGGAATAACAACGTTCAGTTTTACCGATTTCCATCGCGATCGTATGAAGGGGAAAGGCGAGAGAGCTAGATACGGGCCGTTCAACCTGTTAGGTAATCGGATTACTTGCATTCCCCACAACACAGCGGCTCGCATCAGAAAGTGCGACAATTTTGTTCTTCTATAATTGTGTTGCGTAGCCCTGACGGAGGACCGTGGTAACCAAGCGAAAACTCAAGAATTTGCAGCCGCCACTTCGTTGGTAACAGAAAAAACAACGTTGCGAACCATCCTGCTTATGTGCCATCGGTATCTCCACCTTTTAACAGACGTCCGCCTCCGCTTGACTCAACAAGTGGAATGGAGAGATTTGGCAGGTCAGCTTAACCAAACATTTTGGTTCGTTTATGAATTCAAAATCCTGTTCTAGAGCATCGTTGTATCGCGAGCTCATTTCTACTTTCGGTATTTTGTATGTCCTGCGCCGATACAAGCACGCTTCGCAATGTGCTGAGCCTGCTCGACTGCGTTTTTCAAATGTGAGCAATCAAGTTGCTGTAGGAGCACTGGACGAGTAATTGCGAAGTAACGCACATGTGTAAAGAAAAAAAAATGTCGCGTGTATTTGCATTTATTTGTGCGCGCTTGTTGCTCAAAGCGTCTGCGAAAAGTTCAAATTAAGGTACGAGCGATGCTGTAGCTCCTGCGAGAAAGAAAGATGCAGCGCGTAGGCACTGTAGGAAGCTTCTTTCGTTATGATCTCACGCTGTTTGCTGCCTTGCAAAACGCTTTCTGTTTGCTGCCCTGGAAAAGGCTATGAAAGGAATTCACTCCCTGTAAATAATTGCGACATAAAACATTACGATAAAATACATAAAAATATAGGAGACACTTAAGTCTTGTGTTCAGGACATATTCAATATGAACCAATTTGAAATGCTTAAATTTTTATGCTGATATGCCTATAGACAAACCTGATGCTCTCTGTACTTGCGAGTTGCAGCACGCCGAAATGACACTTGAGACTTTATTTTATATTGTACACGTACTTCGTCCTGCTGCGCTTCCTTTCCGAAGCCTGGATGGGCAGAAGCTTTCCAGGTCCTTGAGTTTTAGGAAACCGTGCCTCAACACAAACGAAAGAGAAGGGTCTATTGTGGCCTATGCACCTTCGCTTGCGGACAGCTCTCCTTGCACTACTCAGTTCGTGCCAAGGCTCCGATGGGGGCGCTGGTGACAGCTTTTTCCGCAGCGCCGCCTGGGCAGAGTCTGAGGTCTATACATAGTGTGTATGTAAAGAGTGCACTTGCTGCCATGGACTTTTCCCATATATGCCTAAACTTTGACAAATTGAAAGTGTAAAAATATTATTTGATAAAAAGCCTCTCAAGGGCTTCAATATACTGTAAGCGATTTGTTGATAGAAATTTCTTTTTGTAACTGCTGATTTTGAGTCATCCTACATATGTGACACTACGCAAATGCACTGTTTATTGGGAGTGATAGAATTTAAAATATTTCTTGCATACTCTGATATTGCATTTCTCACAATGCATGGTAGTTTTCTAATGGCAATGGCAACAAATTGTTTGTTCTGCTGAATCACAGTGTGGTCCCATCAGCTAAACAAATTTTGCGTTCTCAGCAAATACTGTTGGCTCTTTGTATGCAATGACTTATAAGCTTTCTGGTATATGGCTGCTATGGGACATTGAAATGCAAGCAGGTCAGCTTTATCACTTCCTACCTTGTAGTCCTAGATCCCATTCACACACGTCAAGAATGTATAGAAGTATTGAAGAATACCGCTTATTTCTCATATAGCAGCGCAGTATGTTGCAATGGTTTGGTGAAGTCTCTCCACTCCACCTTTGTTAGCTTATATCGGGTGATTATAGAAGAGTGACTGTTGACCACATATTTTTGGGAACTTAAACTGCGCTAGGGACGAGACATCGAAGTAGAGGAAGAGAGGACGAACACAGACTAACAACTGGTTTATTGAAACTGCGCAGTGCTGCCTCTTTGAACAATGCGCATGTACAAGCCCAATCGTTCCCAAATATATGTCTTACCAACTAGCCTCCCAACACACTCTTCTTGACCACGACATTTGAATTGCTTTGTATCCAATGACTTATTACCAGGTGCTTGGATTCCACAGCTTGAGCGTTAGACGCGACTTCAAGATTACCGTAGTGTTTGCAATGATAGCTGATTACTTCAGAATTACGATCGGCTCAGTATTCAAAAGACTTGCAGTGATAATTTGAAAATTACTTCAACAAAGTATCACTAATACTGTACGAGTCCAGGAAAGATGCACAGAAAAGAGACCGCCTGAAAGCTCTTCATCCTATCTCATGTATTGTATAAGCATCAGTTATGTTGCTGTGCTGGTTTGTGGTATATAGAAAAAAGGGGAGTAGTTCATTTACGAAATCTTCTTTAAATGTACAGTGACACCTCTTTAAACCGTAGTTGGCCGGAGTTTGGAAAAACTACATACTAAATGGTAGTACTGCTTAAACGAAAGTGTGGGATTGCCCACTTACCTGTCAAAATAGGAACTATGAGAGAGTGTGATAAAAGGGCAGGAAACATACAGTATTTATCCATATCGCGCGACAAAAGTATGTTATTTTTGTTTGATTCTGCGGCAAGCTAGCAGCGACGACGGCAGCCTCAACCTTACTTAAGCTACGAGCCATCTTTTCCGCCACCCCGCTCTTCTCGGTAAACACCTGCATGAGGCTGACGTAACGCGCAGCATCTGCCACTGTCGGGCCTGAATCGCCCGACTTTCTCTTTCAGTGTTGTCCTCATTACTGTTGTTAAGCAACACTACGGCAATAACAGAGGCAACAATGGGAAAAAGTCGAACCTTGAAAAGTCGAACTTAGTAGCCAACGTATTTTCGTGGTTGCAACAGCACTGCTGAGCAACTTCTTCACATTCCAAATGCCACACACTGTAGTCAACGGTAGCCATTG
The DNA here is from genome assembly GCF_023375885.2 of Dermacentor andersoni. Classification (NCBI taxonomy): domain Eukaryota; kingdom Metazoa; phylum Arthropoda; class Arachnida; order Ixodida; family Ixodidae; genus Dermacentor; species Dermacentor andersoni. The sequence goes on along the minus strand of NC_092816.1, from coordinate 7,551,345 downwards.
CGTCTCGCATGCCAGCACCTCCTTCTTCGTGCCACGTTCGATAGCACAACTGATGTCCAATTTTTCTTCTATGCTGAGCACCCAGTTATTGTCCTAGCTTGCACGATGCCACAGCAGCGGCAACAATGCTCTCAGACTCTAGCGCAGCACCGAAATGATGTTGATGCGGCTTCACTCTTCCAAGCACCCTCTGTGTTTGCACTTCGAGGCCGTTCCACTCTTTGAGTCTCGTTCTGCTGGGCCGACATGCTGCCATGATCTCGCGACGAAAAATGAAAACACTATGTTAACCAATATGTACGCAATAAGCTGGTATGGTTTATGTGGATACAAAATGCATTATGTTCAATGGCCTCTGAGTTGGGGATTTTTTTTACTACTTCTAAAACGAAACTGCTGTTTAAGTAGGTATGGTTTAACAAAGTTTTACAGTACACATTCCAGTCATAGTTGCTTGTTCATGAATTTATTTGTAGATACTGCAACCCTGACTTGGGGGTTTTGGCGGAGTGGAGATACATTTGTTGGTTTTCGCAAATTGGTCAACAATACTGTAACAATAAAAGAAATACACTGAAGGGAAGTACATAATTTAGCAATGTAAACACACTATTGTACCGGAACCAAGCACAAGAGCATATAAAAAGCATAGCGTGACATGCGAGACAAGTCACTGCTGGTTTAAGGATGGTTGTGAAATGACTTCATGAGTAAGTTTGTTTAATTCAGTTATTGTCCTAGGAAAGATCTAATACTTAAAAGTGTTATTTTGAGTGGGAAGGGAAGTTGTGGTCAAGATGTGTCTCTGCCTTGTGGCATATCCTGTAGAAAAAGAAAGTATCTGCGATGTGTCTACCTTATAATCACCCTTAACTAACTGAAACAAAAGTTTTAATATCAAAACACGATTTCTTTGCATTAGCATTGGTAGGTTGGCGTTTATTAATAAAGATGTGATCGAAGTTTGTCCAAAGCTATTATAAATAAATCTTGCCACTCTCTCGTATTTTTTCAATTTGGTTAACTTGTTTCTGAGTGTATGGATACCAAACTATATATGTGTAATCTGAAGTTGGTTGAACCATTGCCTTAAACACAATAAGGCGAACAGCGGGAGTAGAAAGTTTCAGGGCTCGTCTTAAATAAAAGAGTTTGTAGTTATATGAGCTAATTACAGCGTTTATTTGTTTCGTCCAGCTAAGGTCATGTGAAATCCAAAAACCAAGAAACTTGTAGTGCTCCACTTACAAAAGAAAAACGTTACAAGCTGAACATGTGAAATGAAGAGGATTACGTTTATGGGACATTTTCATGAAAACTGTATTTTCAAAATTAACAGACATTTGCCATTTATCACACCAATGAATAACCCATTGAAGTGCCTCGTTCAAATGAATTTGATCTTGCAGGGTTTCGATTTCCGAATAAAGGATGCAGTTATCTGCATGTAACTTAACTTTTAAAGGTGTGTCTTGTATTATATCATTTCTAAATAAAAGAAACAAAAGGAGCCCGACGACAGAGCCCTGAGGGACACCAGAGTCAACTGGTACTGTGTGAGAGCAGTGATCAATAAAAGAAACATACTATTTTCGATTTCAAAGATAAGCTGAAATCCATTTTACAAGCTGAGAGTTCTTAAGCATTATATCTAATTTAAAGAGTAGTTTTTTGTGAGAGACTTTAAAAGTTTCATCAATCTGTTTTCTGGAATATATAGCCCAAGCAAAATCATGTATGGTAGTTACTGAGTGCAAGTAGAAAACCCTTTCCTGAATATATGTTGAGAACGTGACAAAATATTACACTTATCTAAGGATTCCGAAATAGGCTTATGTATTATATGTTCAAGAATTTTACATGAAGTTGAAATTAAGGAAATTGGGCGATAATTAGTAACACAGTGTGCTCCCACTCTTACAAGGGGGCTTGACTCTGACAGTTACCCACTCATCTGGAACCCTGCTCTCACTCAAAAATTTAGAAAATAGAATTGTCAGACACCTTGAAACCTACTCTGCATAATGTTTTAGGAACTCATTCGGTATTCCATCTGGCCCAGGAGATTTTTTACATCAAGTTGCAGAAGTAAATTAAAATCCCCATGCTCACTAATTGTAATGTCGGATATAAGTGGACATGACACATCAAAATGCTCGAGGACTCTGTTATCCTTAATGAATACAGATTTAAAATGAGCATTGAAGGCATTAGAAATAACAAAACAGTCTCTAGTTTCTACACTGTTAAATTCAAAAACATAACAGGTCACAGTATTTGGGGAACTCAGACTCCAGGACCTCTCATGGGACAACAGTATGAAGTTGGGAAGCTTCTCTCAGAAATAGCGTTCCTTGTCAGTTGATACATTTGTCTTGACTTCAGAAGAAAGTTCAGTTATTCACTGCTGGAGGGCACCTACATCATTAGAATTGCATTCTTTATTTTTTAACCATTTTAGTCATGTTTGCAAACTGTAATGTCTCTTGAGAAATCCAGGGGTTCTTTCCTTTCGATTTCTTTACAATCCATGGAACAAATCGTTCAATGCACTCATTTATGAGGACCTTAAAACTACGAAATGAAAGCAAGTTCAATATTGAAGTATCATCTGCATGTGAAAAGTTAGAGAAGGGGACTCTTTTGAAATTTTTATTTAAAACGTGGGGATCCAGGTGCCTTCCCGTGCCTCGTCCCCCAGCTCGCACGTTGTGCTTAGCTCGATCTCCAGGAACCGCCGCCGTATCGGCAACCTGGCGGGCACGGCTAGCGCGCTGGAGCTAATTTCCCAGGCAAACCGTGCTTCTCTCCCTCCCGGGGTCGAACTGCCGCACAAGCAGGTTTCACCGGGATGTGCCCTGATTGGCCTCTCGAGTGGTGGCCTCTGGGCACCCTCTCCACCCGAACTCTCTTCCGCTGAGCACTTTATCACAGCGGCAGATGCTCACAGGCCCACAATGAGTTTGCTACATGGGACCTTTGCTCCCATGACTCCTCGTTCTTGCGCTTGGTAGACCGCTTACCAGTTAGCCCTGGCGCAGCGGGCGCACATACTTGATCGGTCTTGCGGTAAGCCTTTGCCCCGTAAGCGCCTGTGACTGTCGCACTGTGCTGTATCTTGGGTGAATAAACCCGTGTTTGTTGGCGATCTGACTCTGGAGCCTTCTCTGCGCCGTGTCGGAGAGTCGACAAACCCTGCCGTAGCACCTTGGTGCGTTGCGGAGTGGAGGAGTGTCACACCCTTTCCTGACCGTCGCCCGCAAACCCATCTCCACAAACAGCATCAGAATGGATGGAAACAACTTTATTCTGAATCCGGCAAATTTGACGACCCGGGCTCAGGTCTCCCATGAGGGGACTTCGAGGCCTTGCCTCGTCGCCGCCTCTCGGGCTTGCTGGACAGCCCACTCTTGTGTCTTGAGGTTGGAGCTGCGCAGAGCGGCGGCCCACTTCGACGCAAGAGCCTCTGGAGCTACTGCCATTGTAGCTGATGCAACCCGACACTCCCACAACATGTGTGACAGCGTCGCTCTAGTGTCCTGACATAATTTGCAAAGAGCAGTCGGGTATTGCGCGGGGAAAATGTGCTGCAATCGCACCGGACTGGGGAATGTTTGTGTTTGCAATTGTCGCCAGATGACTGCCTGGCGACGTTTCAGCATGGGGTGAGGTGGGGGCAGCAACCGCCTGCCTAGCTGGTAGTGCTTGGTGATGTCATTGTACCTGACCAGGCGTTCTCGCGTGTTTTGAGCCACCAGTTCCGAACTCGAAGAGGCGGTCTCTGATTCTGCGCGGCGGGTCAGTTCTCGCGCAGAGCGGTGTGCTACCTCGTTCAAGTTAATGAGGCCCTCATCGGTGGGGGTGGCGACGTGCGCTGGAAACCATATGATGGCGGTGTTATTGAAGTGCTGTCGACCTGCTTTCCTTAGAATCTGGAGAGCTAACAGCATCAGAAATGTTTAGTATCACAGCCTGATGATAAGATGTTCCAGGGAGGACATCACAGCTAGCTTGAGCAGCAACTGCCCCACTTATAAAAGAAAGATCTAGTATTGAACAAGAGTTTCCCTGAATTCTGATGAATTCATTGACAATTTGCAATAAGTCAAAAGAAAATGCGATATTGATCATTTTTTCACCGATTTTGTCGTTAGGCTGTTTCATAGAGAAAGAGGGCCAATTAATATGTGGCAAATTAAAATCCCTGGGAAAAATAATCTGATCTCCAGGCTTTACATGTGCATCAAGATAGTTATATAATTCTCCGAGTACATCAGTGGAAATGGTGGGTGTCCAATAAATAGCCCCGTTGACATACCTGGTCTTTCCGTAATAAGCTTTGCAAAATATACCTTCAACGTTAAGTATGTCTGGAATTTTTAATATTTGTAATGATTGTCTAAAAAGAATCTCCACTCCACCAGCTCTACTACCACAGTCATTCCTGTACACGTGGCAGCCCCGCGGAACAAATTCGCTGTCATCATGCAACCAAGTTTCTGTTAGGACAGTAATATGAGGATTATAGGCTAACATGATCCCTTCCAATTCAGCATTTTACTAATCACACACCTACAGTTTACATTTCAAACTTTCAGTGATTGAGGGCTGCACTTGTTTAATTATTTTTCATTCTTTTTTTAGTTGTAACACGTACGTTTTTTATCTCATCCCAATCGAACAAGTTGCCATGTCATCCACTCTCAGTCGATTGTAAACAAGTCTTACTTTAGTACCATTCTCTCTCTCTCTTTTACAGAACATTTACAAAGCTTCTTGTCTACTTCACGAACCCTGAATGAAAAATCTTCAGATATGGACATTGCAAAGCCCTTTAACTTGTAAAAAACTTTTAAGACAGACATATTCTCATGATAATCAATGAACTTAAGGACAACGGGTCTGGTTTTGTTTTCAGTTACCTGGCCAAGCCTGTGACATCTTTCAAAAGCAGTCAGGTTGTTGTTGTACTTAATTTTAAAGCAAAGCTTTTTTTGCCTCTTCCTTCGACTTTCCCGCTGCTGATGCTGCTGCCGTGGGCTTCTGTGGCTGCTACTGTCGCGCACACCGCGTGGGGGGGTGGTTCAGAGCATGTATGTAAATGACAGATGCGAGTAAGAGAGGAAATGCAACGGGAGAAACTCAGAAACTCGTTTTCACCCCACCGCGCCGAATGTGCACAATGCCCTCTGTAGCTTCCTGTCAGTCGCCACATTAGCTGCTTGACAGAGCTGTAATCATCTGTGACTCCCCTCAGAAGCCTTGCAGAAACTGCAGCGCTTACCTTTCTACTAACGTGCGAGGCCAGAGAAGACCCAGATAGAACTGTAGAGAGAAGAGGAGAAGGAGAGGGAGAAGAAGAGGCAGTTCCCATATAAGAGAGAAGAGGAGGTGACGTGAGAAGGCAAGGAAACCCCACTACTATACAACAGCGGTTGCAGGGAAACAGGATAAGCTTAAATTCAAGGTACGGTACAATATGTTGCTGCTATTTCTGAAAAATAAACGCCATGCAAATATGTCAAGTGGGCAACTTATGCAGGGTGTGCAGAAGCAGAGCCACATCATGTGAAGCGCACCGCAGGGTCCAGGAGACACTACGGAAGCGGTCGACCGTCAAATCAACACTTCTGTGCCCGCTGCATCAGCTTTGCAGCTATGGTATTGCTAGAGGTCGTGGATTTGATCCCAATCGCAGCAGCCGCATTTCGACGGGTGAAATAGAATATGCACCTGCACTTAGGTTTTACGACATGTTAAAGAACATCAAGGTGTCAAAATAATCCGTAGTCCACCACTACGGCTTGCCTCATAATCCGAATGTGGTTTTGGCACATACAGCCCCTTAATCCAATTCAAGTTTAATACTTCTGCCACAATGCGATGTGCCATGTGAGGAAATGACAACGCTCAACCTTCTCAGAGGTTATAAAATATGGCGCACAACAATGCTTCAAGCAAACACCTCTCCCTGTGTGTTCTGTGTACTACGCAGACAAACAGCAGTGGTGCACGCAAGGTAACATTTAACATCTACTCACCACTCTTGTCTTAGCCTAAATGTTGAAGAAATTAAGCTTTAGCCATCAACGTCACCACTAATTATCGTCAATCAAAGCATCCAGTACAGAAAGCTCCGCTTACATCGATTCCCACAGTGTATGGGATCTGCCCAATTTATTTTCTAGAATCTCTTTGATACTTTTGTGGAGCATCTGAGGAGTTTCTTGTTTGGCTCTTTCAAGCCGAAAATGATTGTTATTTCTATGGCTACCATTTTCAAAATAATCTACTTTGTCCTCGTGGGATGCTAATTTGGATTGGATTTTAGTCATCACCTCCTCCGTTTCTTTTACTTGCTTAGGCAGCAGGCTAAACTTATTCATGTGACACTCAATGGAGTCAACGCGTATTATTAGCATGCCGAATTTCTCTATGATGTCTCTGATTATCCTGTACATCATCAATAGTTGCTTTCATTGTCTTTTGGCCAGCAGGCAACTCGGATAGCATTTATTTCTCTGTAAGAGGACCAGGATTAGGTTCAACATCACCGCAAGCCAACAGATCAATAGTGATGGGTGCGACACAAGCAATAAGAAGTTTAAGACATAGTGGGCAAGGCAGCAGCAGCAGGAAGATATGGTTATCACAATAACACAGAGCAGGAAGGTACCTATTAACCTGTATCGCAAGGCAAAGCGGGTTACTGAGCATGTTGCTGCCTTTGCTGCTGCCGTGCCCACTACCATGAATCAGTGCAGAAGGTAGATTTAAAGGCTGCAAAGTGGTCACGGTAACCGACGTCACTCAATGATAATCCAGCACTGATGTTATGGCGAAAGGGGGCGTTGTTTTCTCGATCAAGCAGTGGTTATATGGTACCGACGATAGGGGGCCAGGGAGAGGCCAGCTAGTCCAAAGGATAACATCGCCTCGTACCACCTCTGGAAAGCTGTTGCACGCTGCCGTACTAGCTCCGAGAACAAGTGCCACGACCTGTATCACAAGGCAAAGTGGGTTACTGAGCATGTTGCCTTCTTTGCTGCTGTCGTGCGATTGGTGTGCCGCAGGACTAGATGTTTGGAAAAAGCGTTCAGATCATGCTTGCGCTCAGTTCTTGCATATCTTTTGACATTTTACTGGTTTCTCAGTGATAAGTTATCATGACTGTATTACGAAGCTTTGCCTACTGCTTCAGCCACAAAAGTGCTGCCCAGTGAATAGTTAGTTCATGCCCATGGCATATCCATAGCTGCTTTCCTGGTCAAATACTACTGTAGCGTAATTTTCAGGCGCAATAATGGAGACTGCTGAGGGCACCTCATCACGAGTGTCAGTCTGGTTGAAAATTATCTTGAACCTTTGAAAGCTTGATCAAGGAAAGTCTTCCCTCCCCCCCCAAAAAAAGAACAAAATACACGAATTCGTGATTACATTAGTCTCTTTGATAGGATGTCCAGCACACCCATTAGTATAGGCACTCAATAACCACAACCCGTCTGTCTAGTGTTCTACGTAGAGGATGGTGCTGTTTCAAACATTGTAAATGGCGATGTTTTGAATGCAGAGCTTAGATATCCTGCCGTATATATTCATTTTGTCCTATCTGAACAGGTAATCGCATTTCACATTCTCGGTGACAACCAATTATATTTAAATCATTTTTGGTAACTTTTTCTGCCGTGAGGTGGCACCCTTCACAAATCTCCAAAATCCACTATATTGCAGCTGTCATTACGCAGGAATGTCCAGTTACACACTTGCCAAAGTTTTCACATAGAAGAGTTATGACCTTATGAATACAGGCTGAGAACAGCAAGCTTTTCTATAAGAAATGTGAGGAGTAATACCCCTGTCAAGCGGGCAAGTTAAGTGCACTTACGGCGAGTGCACTCGGTTTTTAAGTGCACTTTCCCAAATCTTAACGTCGCAGCGGAGTGTACTCTCAGATGAGTGCACTCAAGTCGGAGTACGTTCACGGAACGCACTTTGCTGGCCGAGTGCGTAGCCTCGCCGCCAACGGTTTGAAGGAGTGCCTAGCCTCGCCACCAACGCTTTCAACGACGCAAAATGTAATGCATAGAAAAAGGACACAAAAGTTCATTTCAGTTATTGGACAGCTTTTAACAATATAATTTGTGTTTAGCGAGAAGCGAAACAGCACAATAAAGAAACGAATTTATCATGTACGCAACTAACGGCGCCAGAATGATGCGGCACTGCGGCGCCGTCATGTTCATTCAGTTCGTGTTTATTTTGGTGTGAAAGCGTGCTGACCACGTTAGTCGTGCTTTGAGCTGTGTGCGTGGCATTTTTCAGTGTAGCTAAATATTGAACTCGCCATCTTTGCTCATATATACTCGCTCATATTCTGTTCTAGCAGGATCATGAGCAGGATCAACTGCCGCACACCGCCGTGTTGTTTTGGATTGGCTAGGCATTCGTCTTGGCCTGCATTGACTTGCAACACACTTATAATAAAAACATCTTCGTTTTTTGTTGAAACAAATAGATGAAGTTTGTTTTTATATATAATTCTACCTAAAACAATCGCTTTTTAGCAGCTTTCTCTTGTTAATTTACATCTTTAAGAACGCGCTCTTAGTCTGTCGCCATTTTTTTTTTTTTTTTACTGCGAGTGCACTCTGTTTTCCCGTTAAGAAGCGCGTTGCCTAAAGTGTGACTCAAGGTCCAGAAGTGCACTCAGCGTAAGTGCACTTAACTTGCCCGCTTGACAGGGGTATTACTGCCAATGGAAGAAGTGTGCTACATGTAGGACACTAGGCATATCTATATAGGTTAAGTGTCCCTCAGCTCATGGAGGGGTTGGCCGCCTCAGCAAGAGTGCAAGCAAAGCATCTCATGGTCAAGAACACTCAATCCGATATTGCTCCAAGGCACTCTCATTGGATGAAAGCCAGAAATGTGGGCTAGAATGTGGTGATAAGCTGGCCTTAACCAACTGCCCTTGGCAAAATATTCTCTCTTAAAGGAGCCCTCACCAGGTCTGGCCATTTTGAGCTGACAAGTGCAGAGCATACATTATGCAATAACAATCTCGCCGCGGAAAGGCCTGAAATTTCAATCTGAATGCCGTTTCGCTCTTCACTCGCGGCGAATTTGTCCGGAGAGGGACGGTGATGTAGTCGGGTTCCTGCGCCTACGTAATCGTGTCCGCATTGTGACGTCGCTCGTGGTGACACATGACTTCGAGAATTATTCAAGACAACATCTGTTATCTGTGCAATCTGTTGCTTGAATTGATGAATTGAAGTTTAGAGAAATAATAAAGCACACAAACAGAATGTCCGCATGTTTTTTGTTTTTGTTTTGCAAGGGAGATGTGGGGATGTGTGACTCTCACGCGTCCCCTGATATGTTGTTTTCCCGCACGGCTCGCGTGGCCTGGCACCCGCGGCGGTCGGAGTGGTTGAGGCACAGTACGAGAGATGGCGCGAGTGTTGTGCTGCTAACGCCGCCGACAGGCGGGGTTACTTGGGTGCCGAAAGACAAGGCGCTTCCTCTTGGGTTCGGGACAGCAAGCAGCGCGGACGTGCCGTGCCGCGTGTACGCCGATCCATGCTTCTGCGAGACCGTCTCGCGTGGCCGCCTTGGAACGCGCCACCGTTCGCGTGACCGTACACGCGAACGACCAGGCGTTGGGATCCAGCATGGGGCGAACATATTCGCTCGCTATCCGGTCGCGGTGAGTCGGACTTCCTAGATTTGTCGCGCGCCCATCGGCATGTTTTGGGGGTAGCAACTCGGCTAGCTGGCATTGATCTATGAAAGGTGCAATAAATGCCCTTGTGATTGTTTGTACTACTGTGTTGTCGTTTCTTTGTCCCAAGAGCACATGGAGGAGAATCCCACAATGTACACTCCCCGACCATTTATTCAGACCACACGGGGACTGCGGAAATGTCCAAATAAGCAGGTGTCCGAAAATGCAGATTAAGAAAAAAAAAAAAAAATGAAGAAATACTTTATTTCCACGCTCTTATTCGGGTTCGGCAGTAGGCTTGAAGAAATTGTGAATGCGCCGTTGCATGCTATTCCGTTTATGCGCAATAAGGTAAGCCTGAATCTCCGAGAGGGTCGTACGGTCACTATAGGCGGCTGAAAGCACAGTCACTGCTTGTACACGCTCCGCATGCGACAGCAGCATAGCACATGGTGCGTCATCTTCCGACTAGGAGTCATCGCCCGGCGGTGCAGCAGAAACCTGACGAATGATCTCGCCGTCGTCGAGTTCTGCACATGTCAGTACAGCAGTGTCAGCACCTGTGAAACTGTCAAATGAGACGGTGTCCGGAATTGCAATGCAACCACTGCACAAGTCTCGGCAGAACATTTTCGGCGTCAGTAGGGAGCACATCGGAAGATGACAAATCCTAGGCCTTCCGGCACCCGCTTGCCGGCATTCCCCAGCGAAGTCCGCGCAGGCACTGGCGGCACCATTAGACACTTGACGCGATGTTTCCGTATGCCACGTTGGATCACTGCAACCTCGATTCAGCACACAAAGCAAACATCACCACGCCGTCACTCTGACACCAGTCGCACAAATGAAAAACGCAGCGTACTCACAGCGTCGTGCACGAAGAAACAAACAAATCAGCTGCTGGATTGTCTTGACATGGCTTACTAAGCTGAGACCGGAACTAACTGCTGTAGCCATTCTATCGAACCAGCAGAAACGATGATGCTGAGCGGGAATTTGCAGTAGCACCACTTGCTGGAGCAGCAAGGAGGCTCCGTTAAAAACAAAAATGGTGTTTAGCAAGTCGGACCATGCACCGGTCAGAGTCTGTGCATGGTGCTCTTGATCGAGTTGGCTGAAGGAGTTGCCAAAAAACCAGACGAGAGGTTGCAAGGTGTCCAAACTTTTGGCAGTTGTTATACATTATGGTCTATGGGGAGAATGCCGGTGCCGCGAAGCAGACCGAACAATCGAGCATGCCCGAATTTTTGGAGTCCGAAAAATCAGTCGGCGACTGTACTTTCGCTTTGTCTGCTTGTTCCCACGGTCGTGGTCACGTGTGCAGGTACCGAAACTATGCCAATTTCTACCGTGTTCCAGCGTGTGATCACGCTCCGCGATCTGCTTGCTCTGCCTCAATGTTCGTGTAGTACTGACTAATATCGCTAGTCAGGTGTCCTCGTGCACAGTGCAGAAAATCGTGTGCTGTACAAAACGAGACAATCGCAGCAGCTCGCACGCGACGCCATCAGCGGAAGTGCAGCATGCCGCAAGAAAGCGGAGAGAAAAAAAATGAAGGTGGGGCCCATGACATATATGTCACGCAATCCTTGGGGTCCGGTATGGGAGAACGCAAGAAAGGAATTTCGCTTGCACAGGCTAGATGGGGCAAATGGAGAGAGGGTCTATGTTTGCGGTCAAGCTCGCCTCCTGAAATCATGGGTTCGTGGCACTGAAATATTTCTATCTCGGCTATTAATGAGCCGATTTGAAAAATTCTTGTGGCAGAACGCTCCCTAGAGGACACGTGTAACAGCTTCCAGCATATAACCAAAATTTGCTATGGGGCCTGGTGAGGGGCCCTTTAACGTATTCATTAAAGAGGTCCTGAACCACTCCTCGGGCTTGGCAAAATACCACTCTCTGCAGATAGTAAATGCTGCTATGAACATCTCAGCCAAATTTTGCAGTCGTGTGTGGCGTGTGAACTCGCAAGCTGAGCACAAAGTCACCTTTTTCTCAGAACACTCTTTTCAACAAAAGCCTTCTCCTCACTCTTTTCTGGGTGCTATATTTCATCATAAAACAGATTCCCATACAAGACTGCTATTAACCAATAGCTGACATCAGTCAAGAAGGGTGTTTGGATCAGTGCTCTTCTTTCTACTGTTACTGTGTATACCGTATTTACACGATTTGACCACACCACTGATTGTAACGCGCAATCATATTGCCGCCCAAATATAAAAAAAAAAATTACTTAGTGCTGGTCCTACTGCACACATCAAGTAATGAAAGCTGAGTTGACACGTGCCGTGTTGAAACAATACATTCTACACTCATTATAATGGACCTACATACAACAGACTTTCGGATATGACGTACCATATATTCAACCTTAGTTTGCTCTACCTATTTTATTAATGTAGCAAAGTTCACTGTTAATGAACCATGCTGCAACGGACTATCTGCTACAGCGGTCAAAATTAGCCGCAATTTTGGTCAAAGTCTGGCGTATAAAATGGACTTTTGCTGTGTCGACATGGGCTGACAACTGACTTGGGAGTGTAAGCCGATGATCACAGCTCAATATCGCGCGCATGAGAGAGGAAGGCTGGGTGGTAGCACGCCGTCTTCTCTCGCGCCCGCGGCACGGGGTGGAGGTGAGGGAGAAGGGGATTCTACTTGAGCGGCTGCTGCTTACGGCGTGGCCGCCGTATCTTTAAAGCGATCTGTGAGGTGACAAAGTGCGCGCCCGCGGAGGTGCCGTATTTTGAAAGCAATCTGCGATATGGGCAAAGTGTGTGCCCACATGGGCCTTCAAAACAATCTGCGATGTCTATAAAGTGTGCCCAGGCCCAGTAGCCTCATATGCACTGTGCTTTCTACATTTGCATTGAAGGGAGAGACAGCGTGAAGGTCAATTCGCTCGCTAGTGCTGCCGCACTTCCTCACTCCAAAGTTTTGACAGCGACTTTCCGTGGTCATCAAGTGAGATGTGTTCATGTTTACCTGTGCACGTGTGGCACCGTGCTTGTTAGTTTAGTTAGTATGCAAATGTTTATAACTTCATACGGCTGATAAAACTACCATCCTTACTTCGCATAGCTGTCTACTAATTTGCTATCGCAATCGATGCTTTGCCTTATTGGGCGAAACTGCTACTTTTTTGGTTTGTTTTTTACTTTGGACGTTCGGTACTCATTCTTTGCAATAACATTGTTACACATCGCGACCAAATTTTCGGAAGTGAGGCGTTTTGGATACTACGGACTTAGGATAAAACATACATTTTTTTGTCGGATTATCAGGGTCTGTTGTAACGAGAGTCGACTGTATTATGGAACATACAAAGGCACAGAGACACGCACACAGCTGAATTTTAGAGGCTAGTGGCTGTCGGTGTCTGATGACACTTCCTTTTCACTGTCTACCGACCACAGAAAGTTATCTTCAGTTCCATTTAATGCATTGGAAATGCCGCACTTTTGGAGGTTTGCGCAACCATCGTCTGGGAGAGCCTTCCACGCACCACAGTTTAATAAACAGGCTGAAGTAAGTGAAGATATACTTTTGGATTTCTATAAGAACTATGTATTTCGGGAAGAAGCCAACTACCGTCTGCTCATGCTTGGTTGATGCCACCTGTGTAGAAATTAAACTTTGGCCACCCTATTGGTGTCGTAGCTGTTTGGTCTCGCCAACTTTGATTACTTTTGAACACTGAACTAGCCTCAAAACACACGGAACTTAAGGTCAGACCACACATATGCTTGTCAGTGCATGCTCACTCTTTGCCGCTCCTGACTAGACGCGTTGGCAGACATTGCTTCATAGTGAGCTATTGACAGTGCTACAAAATGTGCAAATGGGCACGGTGGCACTACCAGTATGCGGCACGCTAACCCGTTTGCATTCATTGTACAGCTGTCCTTCGGCCTCCTGCTTCATGCCGGAGATGGAGGCACTGCGCAAGCCGGGGCGACCAGGCCGGCGCAGGAGCTCTACGCTACCCGATGCCACGTGCTGGATCCACCGCCATACTCATCGTGGGAATTGCACCGTCAACACCGGAAGATAGCATGCTCGGAGATCTTGGCCCGTGATCTGCGTTCAGCGCCACTGCTCTCCGCTGCCTTAAATAGCCTGCCTGGGATCGACTCGGCCACTGGGCACGGTGGCACTACCAGTATGCGGCACGCTAACCCGTTTGCATTCATTGTACAGCTGTCCTTCGGCCTCCTGCTTCATGCCGGGGATGGAGGCACTGCGCAAGCCGGGGCGACCAGGCCGGCGCAGGAGCTCTACGCTACCCGATGCCACGTGCTGGATCCACCGCCATACTCATCGTGGGAATTGCACCGTCAACACCGGAAGATAGCATGCTCGGAGATCTTGGCCCGTGATCTGCGTTCAGCGCCACTGCTCTCCGCTGCCTTAAATAGCCTGCCTGGGATCGACTCGGCCACTGGGCACGGTGGCACTACCAGTATGCGGCACGCTAACCCGTTTGCATTCATTGTACAGGTGAGAAAGGATTTTGGTTATTGCATCCGCTCAAGCGACCCTTTCTTGCTAGTGCTGCCGTGCCCACCGTTTTGTATCCTGGTTTTTGATGTCGCCTTGGCCTTGACAAAATTGCTGCTATTAGGTGGTGATATTGAAACTAACCCTGGCCCCGATCTAACCCAAATTTCAAAACAGCTGAAGGATATTGCTGCCGACATCAAAGATATTAAAGAAAAACGTTTAGTAGATATAGAAAACAAGCTTGACCTCCTTGCAGTCCTTGAAAATAGAGTCGAATCCTGTCTACAAGAAATCGCCTGCATGAGCGAAGTAATAGACAGTCTTCAACATAAAATTGACGACCTTGAAAACCGCAGTAGGCGATCTAACCTAATTATCTATGGCCTAAAGGAAAAAAACGATGAAACTAGCGAGTCGTTAGAACAAACTGTAAACAAAGACATTATCGAAGACACCCTGGGACTACAAAAAGTTGCCATTGAGCGTATACATAGGTTGGGGAAACGCGCCACAGATAAAACTCGACCGGTAATAATGAAGTTACTTGACTACAGACAAAAAGTGGCAATCTTAAGCCGAGGTTTCAAACTAAAAACAACTGACTACTCAATTGGTGAAGACTTCTCTAAAAGAATAAGAGACATACGGAAGAAACTTTGGGATAGTGCAAAACCAAACCGTGAAAAAAAGGAAAAAGTATCACTTTCTTTTGACAAACTTTACATTAACAAACGCGCATATATTTGGGATGAAGAGAAGAAGGACAAAGTACCGATGCAAAAAAACGACGCAGAAACAAACCGCCGAATAACCCGCAGAGCCGCACAAGCGGCACAAGCCGCACAATCAAAAGATTAACATTGATAAATGTAAACGCCCGCAGTGTCCTAAATAAAACAGAAGCCTTGGAAAGCCTTCTAGTTGATTACGAGCCCGAAATCGTGGCCATCACGGAAACATGGCTATCACCCGCTATATTCGACCACGAGATTGCCCCGCCAAACTACACAATCATCCGAAAAGACCGACCTTCACGAGGTGGAGGGGTGGCCTTACTGATAAAAAACTGTCTTCGCTTTGTCCTTCTTCCCGAGGTGAACAACGCTGAAGCGGTTTTCTGCAAACTTTTGTGCGACGGGACGTCAATCGTAACCGGTTGCGTTTATCGGAGCCCTTCCTCTGACAGTGCATGCCTTTCAGCAATTCAAAAATATATGCAGCGTCATGTCCATCAATCCAGGATTATTCTTGCGGGCGACTTTAACCTAGCTGACATAGACTGGTCCACAATGCATCATACGTCAGAAGCCTCAGAAGTGCTAATAGACTTAATGCTAAATTTTAACCTACATCAACTTGTCACTCGTCCTACCCGCGTTCAAGGCTCAACGAAAAATATCCTCGACCTCATATTTCTTAGCAACCATTTTACTACAAGTCAAGCACAAATAGACATTATTGAAGGAATATCTGATCATAGTATACCTATGTGCACATTCCAGCTTGATCATTGTATTAGTACCCAGTCCACAGTACAAAGCTTTTTTAACTTTCATAAAGCAGATGACGCCAGCATACTAACTTATCTGTCTCATGAATTCGATTCCTTTTCGGAAAAAGCATCTCAGGAATCTACTGATGTAGATGCATTGTGGCTACATTTTAAGAGCATTGTCCTGCACTGTATAACTAATTATATTCCAATGCAAAAGAAAAAACAGCACCTTAAGAATCCATGGATCACACGCGAAATCATCCATGCTAAACGGCGCGCAAATCGGCTTCGTAAGGCAAACAAGAATAACCCAAAACCATCTACAGCCTTGAAGTTAAAATCTGCAGTTATGCATTTCAAACAGAAACTAAAAAATTCGAAACAATATTACTACAGTGTCACTCTTGCTAGCTTCCTAAAAAATAACCCACAAAGATTCTGGAAACATCTGCGCAGTACCGAGCAGACAACAACCAAACTAACTGAAGAAGAAAAAAGTGCAACAGCAAACAAATATAACAACTTCTTCAAATCAGTCTTCACGGAAGACAATGGTACACTCCCCCCTCTTCCACCATTCTGTACGTCAGTGCTTGATCGGTTAATAATAACGGACGCCGGAATCCACAATCTTCTCCTCAACATTGACCCAAAGAAATCAAACGGGCCTGACGAAATTCCAAACGAATTCCTAAAAAAATATGCTGAGTGGTGCAGTAGATATCTGGGACACATTTTTCGTAAATAACTAGCAACTTCTAATCTACCACGCGACTGGAAAAAGGCTAAAATAATACCGATCCACAAGAAAGGCGACAAAAAGTAACGTTGCCAATTTCAGACCCATATCTCTCACCAGCACTTCATGCAAAATACTAGAACATATCATTCTAAAACACATGACAGTATTTCTAGAACGTGAAAACATCCTATCGCCTCACCAGCATGGTTTTTGATCTGGCTTATCAACCATCACTCAACTAACAGAGGTAGTTCATGACCTTGCTCTTAGTATTAATAATCGTTCTCAAATTGACATGATTTTACTTGACTTATCTAAAGCTTTTGATTGCGTGAGTCACACTAAGCTAATTGCAAAAGTGGAGCACGCCATCGGGAAAGGAGAAGTTTCTGCTTGGATAACAGCTTTTCTAACACACCGCTCACAATTTGTTATGTTTGACCACATGCCATCTGATGTCGTTCCTGTCACATCTGGAGTACCACAAGGCTCGGTACTCGGGCCGCTGTTATTTCTGATCTTTATTAACGATATAACCAATAATATAGGCTGCAAAATCAAACTCTTCGCGGATGACTGTGTGATATATAAAGAAATTAACAGCCATAACGACCATCTCGATCTTTCTGATTCCCTTAACACGCTAGCCGAGTGGTGCTCCCAGTGGCAAATGTCTATTAACGTCAATAAATCAGTGGCAATGACAATAACAAGAAAAAAACAACCCTCTCATTTCACCTATATCGTTAATGGCACGCCTCTTTCCATGGTTGAGCAACAGAAATATTTAGGGATAACACTGACATCAAACCTCAATTGGGAAACACACATAACTAACATTACAACTACTGCACTACGAAAGCTATTCTATCTAAAAAGACGCCTAAAGATCGCTCCAACGAACATTAAGCTTCTGGCCTACAAAACATTTGTGAGACCTATTTTAGAATACGCTAACACAATTTGGTTTCCTTACACAGCAACTAACATAGCTAAACTTGAAGGTGTACAAAGAAAAGCCGCAAGGTTCATTCATAACAAATATCGTACTACTGACTCACCTTCACGTCTCTTAGCTTCCTCAGGCCTCAACACATTATCGACGAGAGCGAAACAAGGTCGACTCAAATTTCTGTTTCAAATGCTGCACCGTCAGTATAAAATTGATATCACCCGGTACATTTCATATTCGCAATCTAGAATAACACGGCATCAACACGAACATACGCTAACCGAGTATTCCTTTTCTAATGACTCATTCAGGTACTCATTCTTTCCTCGAGTAATCAGAGAATGGAATGAACTTAACTCGTCATTAACAGCGACAAATTCTTTATCCCTGTTCGTTTCACAACTAGAGCTCATCACAAGAGATTATTAATGATTTCTCATGTTTGTTCCCTATTCTCTTTATGTTAAACTAACAGTACTTAGAAAAAAAAAATGTATACACTTGTTTATTTCCAAATGCTTCACGTTTTTGCTTTGACTATGATATGCCCCGGTTGTTGTTCATATTATTCTGCTTTGTTTAGTGCTCTGTTGTATAGCTTATCTACCTTATCTTTTGTATTTTGTTGAATATTGTTGCTTTTTCATTCTTTGTGTAGCTCGCACATGTATTTATGTGGGGAAAAGAAAGTGTTCATGCCCGTCTGCTAGGCTCTCGGCTGAGAGCGGCAGTATTGTAAAATAAATAAATAAAATAATAAATAAATTAAATGTGGCTACTAACAATCCATTGGGCAAGCTTGTGCTGGACAAAGTTATTCTGCACCGTTTAGCACAGCCAGACTTGAGCAATTGAATGCAAGCGTGCACTCTAGCCCTGTCGTACACAAAGCAAACGCCGCTCATACACACTACAGTTGCATGTAGCTGTGATCTGCTATGTAGCGTAAATACCACGGCTATTGCAGGGTGCTGCGACGAGCTCGCTCGCTGAGCGCACTGCAGCTCACTGAGGAGAGATGCATTTGGCGCATCTTAGGCACCAAAATCAGAAAGTAGTGGTGGCTACTTCAGCGTACAAAATCAAATTTTAACTGCATGTTATGGCGACGTTTAGTATGCAGAGCGTTGTGGGTGCGCCCTGCTCCGCTTTAGCCTCTGCAGTGCAAGGCATTGAAGGAGCAGGAGCATCATGAAGGGGATCGCAGCCGATCTTTGATAGGCAATAACTCTGCTCCTGTTGCACGCATTGAAGTATTTTTTGCTGCAATGTATTTCTGAAATAAGCAAGTCTACCTTCAAATGCATTTCTCTACTTCAATAAAAAGTGTTTCAGTGCCCCTTTAAAGGGATACTAAAGAAAAAGATTATTTTGGCTGTGTTAGCAGGTTACCTTTCTACAATACCAAAAAAGCCATTGTTACCATGAGAGGAGGCTTTGCAAGCCAGGAAAGATGCAAGAATTAGAGACTGGTGGCGAGGCTATGATGAACTTTTGCAACAACTTGGTGCAACATCATGGATTTGATGACATCTGTTTGGGCCAAGTAGGCTTTATCGATAAATGGGCACTATAATGCATTCTAAAAGAGTCAGCAACCAAACTTTGCAGGTTTCAAGAACATTTACTGTGCTACAAAGGCCCAAATATGAGAAAGTAGTTTAAAATCAGCAATGTCACAGATGTACCAATGCAAGAGTTTCACCACGAAATTAAAAAATTGAACATTGGGCCTCATTTTCTCTTCTACTAACCAGACTATTACCGTGATATTAACAAAATTGTAGTTTTGAAAGGACACTTTATTGGTACTGTTGAACATGGATATCTCGAACCCGGCTATATTGAATTATTGTCTTTATCAAACTGTTGTAACAACCTCTTGGAAATCGCATACAAAGTATAGCAGGTACTACACATATATTGAACTCCCATTCATCGCCGCATTCAATGTATAGAGTGCTGTGCCCCCACAAGTGCACTTCTCCCAATGAAACTACCATCACTTCTCGTGTCTAGGAAAATTCATGGTAACAAAATGGCACTGTTTCGGAAGATGCTGTCAAGGCATTGAATATAAGAGGCAGTACATGCCATGGAATAAAAATGAGCAAAGTGTGTGCATCAAAATATGGAGGGCTCGTGCAGCAGGGGTCTTATTTGTGCTCCATAATGCCAAATTTTCTTTAGTAACCTTCTCCACATCATAGCCATGTAATGTGGCAAAGCTTATTGATTGCAAAGAAAACTGCTGTGCAGTGAAGCATACTATCTGCAGCCATTCTTTATCGGAAAGGGGATTGCTACACTCCTTCACGAACGCAACAGGCCTCCCAGTCCGACACAGGTGCCCCACATGAAATTAGTGGCACTTTTTTGACTGAGTGGCTACAGGCATGGGATTGTTAAATTCCTGCATTTCACGCTCTCGGAGATTGTCCGAGATATGCATAGTTTCAGGCAAATTACAGATAGGCATATGTGATAGTTTGTATTGTCAATATATCGAGCTATTTCGTGGTCCCCTTCAAGTTCGACATACCCATGCTTCACTGTGCAAACTGAGTATTTCTTTTTAGTGTCCCTTTAATGACTGTATTCTAATGAGGCAGTAGCACACTGTAAGCCAGAGACTAAACTACAACCTTTGTCCGTAATGTTTCCAGACTGATTTATTTTCTTCTCTAGAAATGATTCCCCTAAACAAATGTTGGTGCAAATGTGTAGCGCCATCTTTTCGGGCTAACCTGAGCTATTTATGTTAATTGCTGTGGCAGCCGCTAGATGGCGCTACATCTAGAAAAATACATTGTCACTAGTCGTCTGTGCATCCTACTGTGAGTGAATGTGGAGAGATGGACGTCAACCTTGAACTGTGTGTAAACATTATAGGGGTATTACTCAAGTTCGCGCGTGCGAGCTTGAGTAATACCCGTAGTTAGGGGTCACAGTCAGAGCTGTGACCCCTAACCCGCGGTTCGCAGTGAGTTGCGACCACGGCAGGTTCAGGCCAGGGGGGACAGGGTGAGTCTCGACCTAAGGTGTTTATTCACCTTATAGTACAAGTATACCAACTGACAACAACAGCAACCACACATACAAATACAACTCAAAACCACAGCGGTGGAGCGTTCTGCACGTCTGGGGCGAAATAAACCGCACAATGTGGGAACCACAAAAGAGGCTGATAAGAGTTCAGCTCACCCAGAGTGGATCTGCGCTCGGGCCCTGGGGTGGTCAGTCGCTCACAAAGGCCGAGCGCAGCAGGGGGACGGCGTGCGGCGGTCTCAGCGGCTGAATTGAGATGCGGCCAGTCGCAAGCTCCTCAGCCGAAAGACAAAGATCCATCGGGGGAATAGCGCTTCTCCCCGAGTGGCGGAGAGGGAGTCTCCCCGATTCCAAGAAAGGGAAAGGAGGGAACGGGGTGCCTTGGCTGCAGCGTCGCGGCCAGGCGCGAAGAGCAGCGGGAGCGGCGAAGGTTCCCTCTCCCCGCTACCCTCCACGAGCGAGCACGTAATAACCGCGTGGCCGCTTCGGAGATATCGGGATGCGCATGCGATCCCACAACATAAAATTCTGTGTGAAGCTTGGTAAGACAGCCACACAGATGTATGAGCTCCTTTGTGACGCTTACGGCAACGAGACATTATCGCGGGCACGAGTTTTCGAGTGGCACAAGATGTTCATTTCGGAAAGAACGTCGGCGAAAGATGACATAAGGCAGGAGCGCCCTGCAACCTCACGTAATGAAAACATTGTGGCTCAGATCAGGGAGATCATGTAGCAAGACCGCACAATTACAGTCAGCATGCTATCAGGTGCTCTCGACATTAGTAAGACAACATGCCACCAAATTTTGTTTGAGAACTTGGGGAAACGAAAGCTGAATGCCAGAGTTGTGCCGCAATCCCTCACACAGAACCAGAAGGACACACGGGCATCAGTGCACGCTGATTTGCTCTCTGATTTGCTCTCTGAGGCAGAGAAGGATGCTGCTTTCGTCGACAGCATCATTGCTGAAGACGAAACATGGTGTTTTCAACACGATCTTCAAACAAAGAGGCAGAGCGCTGAACGGCGGTCCACAAGCTCTCTGGCATCAAGAAAGGTGCAGCCACAGAAGACCAAAACAAAGACTATGCTGATAGTTTTTTTTGATGCCAGAGGTGTCGTACAGCACGAGTTCGTCTCACAACGGCAGACGGTGAATCAGGAGTTTTATATCCATGTGCTCCAACACATGCGTGATGCACTGCGACACCGTCGCCCTGAATTACGGGCATCTGGACAATGGAGCCTTTTCCACGTTAACGCAAGGCCGCACACTGCTCTCAGCGTGACAAAATTTCTCGCCAAGCACAGCATTACTGTACTTCCCCATGCGCCATACTCGCCTGACCTCTCCCCATGCAATTCTTTCCTGTTTCCTCGTGTGAAGAGAGCCCTAAAAGGTAGCTGGATGGGGAGCTTGGAGGCCGTTCAAGGCAGCATGACAAAGGAGCTGACAGCCCTGCCAAAAGAACCGTTTTCCAACTGTTTCCAAGAGCTCAAGAAGCGTTGGAAGCTGTATATAGACTGCAAGGGAGACTATTTCGAAGGGATGCTGCACAAATAATTTCTATGTTAAATGCATTTTTTTAATGGACTCAGTCTCGGAACTTTACAGACAAAGGTTGTATTTGGCTTCTTGTAAAATACTGTAATACCACCCCGTGCCTCATTTTAAAAGCACTGTTTCAGAAGGAGTTGCTTGCAAAGCAGTCCTGGTTCCTCTTGTTATGTCTTCTTCTGTGGTTTGACCTTGTCCTTCGTTGAATATTCCTTGCAGCAATGTTTAATGCTCATTTGCAGCTCAAAAGCCTTTCTCCATGACTGGAATATTCCCACCCATTTGCTACATAAACTTGCAGGATGAAGGTGCTGTTGGCACAAGTGGCATGCGATCACGTCAGCTAAAAAGGTCCAGTGGTGGCAGGGAGCGCTCGTCGTCTCTTCCACGTCTCCTAGTCAGGTGGGTTGCACCTAGAGCTGTAAGGCACAACTGGTGTAGGACTTCTTAAGGATGTATGTGAAAATTTTGTTGTACAGCTGCTGAAATGCCTTCAATGAAGTTTTTAAAGAAAATGTTATTCTAGTGACTGATTAGATCAGAGAGCTTAGGCCCACGATTATTTATACAGTCAACTTCCATTAATTTGACCCTGACAGAAGTGACTAAATTGATTAATTAACTGGTGATTGAAATTAAACAATACACAGAGAAAATGCCAAAACCCAGCTCCGATTAATTGGGCAGCATTTTCAAAATTCTAACATGCTC
The DNA here is from genome assembly GCF_023375885.2 of Dermacentor andersoni. Taxonomy (NCBI): domain Eukaryota; kingdom Metazoa; phylum Arthropoda; class Arachnida; order Ixodida; family Ixodidae; genus Dermacentor; species Dermacentor andersoni. Next base: position 7,528,600 of record NC_092816.1, on the reverse strand, counting down.
TCGAATCAAATATGCGCCTACTTTCTATGTTTCCAAAGCAGGAAACTAACTTAGAAATGACATAAAATGGAAGTTGAGCAGGCTTTAGAATTGTGAGATTTACAGTAGTTTGGAAGGCTGCCATAGTATAATTCAACTCCTGAGATTATATTCTCAATTGTGCACATAGCCACGTCACAATCAGCATTTAAATTTTTGGCGAAGCTTTGCCCCCTTCACACGCCAAGTGTAATGGTGAAAGATCGGGCGCGAGGATGACAGCGATACGGTGGTCACGTGAGCCACTCTTTTCAAATCATGTGCCTCGCCGATACCCATGATGACGTCATCATTGTCTTCGTTATGACAGCCTGTTATATGACCCACGGTGTTTCCAGCAGACACTGCTGATAATTTTTGCTAAATTAAAACGTCTTGTGGTGACTTGTGGCCTGTTGAACGATTTTCATCAGGGTTGAAAAACGATAATTAGTTGAAAGCTCAGTTTTTTCGAAAAATGTTTCAGCTTCCTTTTAAAGCTCCTAAACAAAACAGAAATCTAAAGCGCACTCAATTCTATTGCAAGAAAAATGGGCAAGGCTCTATTATGGGCAGCACAATGTTGGCTGGTTTCCGTAAGTCAGCTTAGTTAAAAATGAGTTTTGCTGCAGTGCATCTGTGTTGAGGTCGAGCTACATGGAGCGAACTTTCACGGTGAACTTCGTGGGGCAGAAATAGAAGCGGCAGCACAACACCGATAGTTTGCTGGCTTGGCTGCATGGAGCGAAAAAAAAAAAGAAAAAAAAAAAGGGGTACGCAGCCGCGCGTCCGTCACCTCCCTGTTAAAAGTTGCCAGGCTCAAGAAACGTTTTTTTTTTTTAAAAAAAAAGACAGTTTGCAGTCTGTGATCTATTGTTAACTTTGAGGGTTGATTTCTTTCGACATATGCGACCGCCCAGGGTCGATTTTTTTTTATTGCAGATTTCAATTCTTTTAGGGACTTATTTCGAAAAAAATTCACCACAATTTTTCTAGGGTGACCGTAAAGTGAGAAAAAGATATATTGCATTGGTATATATGTACTCTTCATTCATGAATAACAACAATAAAAAAGGAAATAAACTTACAAGAATTAAAAATTTCATGCATTTTTATACACCTAGTTCAAGGCCTTGAAAATGCGCACACGAGAATATTTCGCAAGACTCAAATGTTCCTGCTCTCACACTAATATCTAATATGTACATCCATAACGTTATCGAACTGCGTAGGTGCGTGCACTCAAGAAAACTGTGTGGTTGTGTGGCCATCAAAAAAAGCAAAATTTGTGACAAACTTCCTCCAATCTTCGTTTGCAAGTTTTGCAAGCGCAAGAAGCCGAAACCGCCCGCGAGAATGAAACCCGAACCGCCACCCGCCCGCGCGCGCGCCAATGCGCGGGCGGTACTATATAGACGCGTGGGAGCGAACTAGCGCTAAAACAAACCATGCAACGAAAACCGAGAGAGTGAGGCATGCGAAAAAAATTCCCTGTATTCCCACATAGTGGCAGCACATGACAGAGAAGAAAAAGTTAGGAAATGGGCGCGCTTTTTAAACGTACAGACGGTGCCATAAATATACGGCATCGACCATTTTCGAACTTGTTCGCGGCGCCGTATATTTATGTCATTGACCCTCAAGGGGTAAAGGAATAAGCTGTTTAAAAAAACTTTTGTACATGTGTTTACAAACAGTTTCTACACATTCTAGTAAGCTGTAAACATTTTAGTGGGCTGAAATTGCGATGACTATGTTGTGCGGTGGCACGAGCTTGGTGCGTGTATAGTGCCTGTGCACCTCCTGTGTTACCTGCAAGCGACTGTGTGGTGGTAGTCGTGTCCATTGAGTAGCATTGTCGTGTGAAAATGTTGCAGAAGGTTCTGTTGTTGTTCAACAGCGAGGTTGGTTATTTCCTTTTTTGTGTGCAAAAAACACACTGTGATAATTCATGTTTACTTCGGTTTCAGTTCCTGAAAGCCTCCTCTAACAACAGGTGTCTAGTACTGCACCCGGAGGGGATAGCAATATCGAAATTTGGTGTGAAACAGGCCTGTTGGCAGCTCTCGTTCTCAATACTGCCAGGCATCCCATGTGCCATCTGGGCCACACAGATGCAAACAGCCTGGAAACCAGGCGCAGTCGGCTTCTATCTATAATATGTAGTCCCCTTTTTCTCTCAATACACTTGGTCACACAACGGACACTCCACTGGTGACACTAGGAAAAACACTAACGGATTAAAACTTGCAGCTTCTCACAACCGAATCCAGTTGCACTGTGCAGGCAATTTCGGGTCTAATTAAAAAAAAATTGCACTTTAGAATCTATTGGTTGCATATCATAGTCAGACTTTATGAGCTATGGTGAATGCTTGAAGATGTACCTAACACAGGCCGAAAATAGGCATTTTTGATAGATGTGTGGTCAGCGCATTCACTACCTCTAAGCTCTGCCAAAGGAGTCGCTGCTGTTATAGGGGTATAGCAACCCCTTTAGTACGTAGTAAAATAAGTCAAGCACAGCGTACCCCATGACTTGGCCTATGTACCGTTTGCACATGACTTGTGCAGCACATCGTCACTGCCCTGGTGACGATGTGCTCCTATGGACACCTGCACGAGCACCCGGTTTATGTGAGAAGCTTGAGTCTCAATATATTGGCCCCTACAAAGTCATAGAGCAGACCTTGCTGGTGAACTATCGCATTACACCTGTTGATGCCCCAACCAACCGACGCTGCCGCAGAAGATAGTTCACATTTCCCGCCTGAAGCCCTTTCATCTCCATTACACTGTCTAATGTGCGACCAGGCTGGCCGCTTCAGTCCATGGGGGAAATTAGTGTAAACATTTATGCGAACTTCATCTTCATCTGTACAAAGTCATCAGCAATCGTCGGGTCGTGTTCGTTTTTGCATCGGCGCCATTTTTCCTTCTTGGAATAAAGCGTCGTCTCGACCATGATATTTCAATGTAACAAAATTTCGCTTCTGCTGCAAAGGAATGCCCAGGCAATAAATGGAAAAATCCACGTTCGTTCGCAGATGGTCAAATTATTGAATTACAAGGGGCTGCTTGCAGACGCACCTCTCAAATCACGCTTGGCGCAACAAGCGGAAGTGGAGCCGCATCACGTTTGGTATAAAGTTCAAGTGCGAAAAAACCCTCTCACCCAGTGCACTTTGTCCTTTAGATGTGAGTGAAAGTGTGCGAGGGTGGGACAATAAAGACGGTGGCTTAACGAGTGCCGCCTTCCCGTGTGAGCTACGGGAAATTGGGAGGGGAGCGAGCTCTTGGTGATGCGATCAAGCGCAGGCAAGGAGCTGATGGGCGGGCGGGTGGAGGGAGGGGGCGGGGGGGTAAGTTGGCATGTGTCTTGGCTCTGGCTGCACATGGCTTTAAGCACGGATGAGCGCATACACAGCCGTGCACCCTGCTTCTCAGTGGTAATCTGCCACGTATGCAAAGAGTGGCCTTACCAAGTCAGCGTGGCATTGTGTAAGCTGTCTCCTCGTGCGTTTAGTATTGGAGTTTGTAAACTGCCGACATATTCTGCAAGGCTTGGAAACCCAAATTACCAAAAAAGTAAATGCGATAAGAATTAATGCTGCAGTACAGGTACCAATCATGCTTTATTCAAACGAACCTTTACGGCAGTCCACTTCCCACTGCCGCGGTTCCCACCAGCCGGCGCAAACATTAACAAAAGCCGGTAAGTTTCTTTTGAACGTTGTGTGATCCGCGAACCAAGAGCTTTCACTTGAGTTGGGCAACGTCCAAAAGGAGGTCCTCTGCGGCATCGCGTGAACAGATGAAGTTCTGGATGCGGTCTATGTGTCGTAGCACCTCGGCAAACGTAGTAAGCACAGGCATGGCATCTGTGGCATCGTCGTTGTCCTCGTCCGATGTCACAGCAGTGTCGGCACTAGGCAAAGCCTCCTTGATGGCGTCGTCCAGTGACACCTCGCCGCAGATCGCAACGTTGTCGTCGGCCTCCACGTACTCGGTGACGGTCGTGGTGAGGTTTAAACCCTCGAAATCTTCGGCGGCGAAGCCTGCATCGGCCTCGAGCGGCATTGAGGTTGTTGCGTCCCCAGCAGAGGAGGCAGTCTCTCGCTTAAAGCCACAGTGCTTGAACGAGTTAGCGATTGTGCTTCACGACACTGCGCTCCATGACCTGGCAATACAATGAATGGCGTCGAGTACAGTGATCTTTTTTTCCGACTCGCTGTGCTCCATAGCTGCCAGCTGACGCTGCACTAACCGCTTCCGGTACCCTTGCTTGAGGCACTTAATGGTGCCAGCATCCAGCGGCTGCAGCCGGCTTGTACAGTTGGGTGGAAAAAAACAACCTTTGTGTTCCTCAGGCTGGACGTATCGGGTGGGTGGCATGGTGCGTTGTCCACAAAAAGCAATATTTTCCTCGCCTTAGCACCGTTTTTGTTATCCAGCAGCTGCAAAAATTGCTGAAGAGTGAAGACGTTATCCACGCCTTTTTGTTGAAGTTGTAGCTGCACTGCAGTGTCTTCAAGTTCTTAAAGCACCGTGGCTTTGCAAACTTTCCAGCAACGAGCACAGGCAGCCTCTCGGAACCGTCCTCGTTAGCACAGAATAGTGCCGTCACCCGCTCTTTACTATGCTTGCCATCATGACAGCTGTCACCCTTAAACGCAAGGCCTTGCTCGGGCTGCATATGGCAAAAAATACCACTTTCATCGGCGTTGAAAACGTCGCAGGCCTTGTTTGCAGCAATCATCTCCTGCAGCAACTCCATCCACTCATTCACCGTCGAAACATCTACGGAAGTGCTTTCTCCGCAGGAGCAGCTGTACACAATCCTGTTTTGTTTTTTAATGCGATCCAGCTACCCGTTCGATGCCTGAAAGTCGTCGATGCCCAGACGCAATGCCACAAGCTCCGCCTTTTTTTTAGAATGCCGCCGTCACTGTTGATCGCAGAGCTCCGTGGTTGATGCAGCCACTTGATGAGAACTTTTTCTAACTTCTTATGCTGTCCTTCTTTTGCCGCTTTCCGCTTGAGCCCGAACTTGTTGGCATTCTGCAATATCACCGCTTTGTTTGCCAGGATCGTCTTAAGCGAAGATCAGTGCTGGCTTTCGTGGCTCCATGCCGCTTTTCCGCTTCCACGATAATATTCAGCTTATCGCCGAGCGTCAGTACTGTTCACTTTCGCCACATCGTGTGTTGCGTGGCTCCACACAACTCAAAACCTCCGCTGAACGCTGGTCGCTAGGATTGCGGTGAAGGACATGGGCGATAAACCTAGGCCTTTTCGCGCTACCTTGTCGGCGATCTGCTGCTGGGAAACTGGAAGGAGAGAAACGCTTCCCCAATGCGACGAGAGGCGACACCGCCGAGAAGGGAGGGAGAAAGTGATCGTGGACAAGAAAAGGCGCTATTTCAGCACACTGGGCGTCGCGGGCGGCTGCTGGTGGGCGGGAGAGAAACGCTTCCCCAACGCGACGAGAGGCGACGCCACCAAAAAGAGAGGGAAAAAGTGATTGTGGAGAAGAAAAGGCGCTCTTTCAGCAGAGCAAGCATTGCGGGAGGCTGCTGGTGGTGGAGAGAGAAACGAACAATGAGACGAGGCAGGGAAGGAAGCTGCGCCGGAGCTAACCGGTTGAGCAGTGTCAAGCGCTCCGCATGCGGAGAGACGGAGCGAGGAAAGAGACTCGCGGCACTTTTCTTTCGTCCGGTGTTCCGTCCCGAGCTTAGCGAGGGTCGTGGTATAATGCGGGTCAGGCGTAAGTTTGCGTCGGATAACCGGGGTTCTTAATGCATTGCTTCTGTGGGGACTTCTCCGGGACTGCGCTAATTCGTTGTAAAACCCGGGTCTTCGCAAAACCAGGGGACGTATAACCGGGGTTCCACTGTACCCAAGAAAGTGGATGGGGAAATGGCGCCACGGTAGCCCAATTGGTAGAGCATCGCATGCGAAATGCGAAGGTTGTGGGATCGTTCCCCACCTGCGACAAGTTGTTTTTTCATCCACTTTCATTTCCATTAATTTATCGTTTCTTTATTTAATTAATTCAGCACAAGTAATTTCCCCTATGTTGTCCTTGGTGTCAGTGTTTATTGGCTTCTTATGATATGTCTAATATAAAAACCGGGCCCCTCGGTTAACTCCCTTTCTTCTCGTTTATTGCCTGCGGTTTGAAACATTTGTTCCCACTTGCATGGGTCACGAAGTGAAAGGCAGTTTCATACATGAGGGTAGCGCAACCACAGACACGGACAGAATAACAGAACACGAGTGCTGTCAGTACCGTCATGAATTGTTACAACCAGCGTGTATTTCGGTTACTGAAGATTTCACACTCCCGATTTCATCACGTGACTTCATTCCCTGGAGTGCTGCCCTTTGCGCTTCATCCGCGGTTCGTACAGACAGAAAATCTAGGCTGTTTATCACATCTGTATTCCGGTGCTCGTGCACTGCACATACTGATGGCAAACATTGGAACGGCTTTGTCTGCATGCTTCGTCACGCCGATGAGTGCCCAAAGCTGTTTGGCTGGCTTGTAGCACAATATGAAACACAGGTCCTTCGAAAGGGGAGAAGGCAATGTCCCACGCACGCGATAAGGGAAGCAGACCGTTGACAGAGAGCAGGGTTGCTTTCCGGCGGCCAGGTCTGCTTACCCCGATTTTTTGTGTGGATAGCGTCTGCTCATCTTACTTGAGTTTTTGGTATATTCTTGGTGACGAGGAATTGTTATTGTGAGGGAAGGGGACAGCCCTTGCCGCCATTACCCTAACTGTATCGCACAAAGCAGACATTTAAACTAATCCGTGGCAGGCAGAGCTATCATCAGTCGGTGTTCCTGGAAGTGGTCTCCCTCTCACGTACTAGTTCAGATCAATGCTGCTTAGCTTCGGCGATTCCAGGAGCCGGAACTCTTGCATCAGAGCATGGCCAGTGTCACCCTAATCCCCATTCATGTTCATGCAGTTTACAAACAGCACGGTAAAAAAAGAAAATGGAAAAAAAGCGACGCCCTCTCGATAAACGACATCTGTTTTGGAATGCATGGGGCTCATAGTGTTTTAGTTGGCAAAATGCAAAGCCTTTGTGTGACGCATGTATATAAAAAGCACCCTTTTTGGCGCACTGGGGCTCTGCATACTGTTAGCACCAAAGTACCTTATGGAAACGAGCTAGCTGGGGGACTTCTGAACATAGGGAAATAGGCATCAGGACTATATTACAGTTGAAACAAAACTGGTGTCAGCGGTGCAAACAACTCTAATTTCTTTGCATGTACACATGTTCAAGGGTAGCTTACAAACACCCTGTGACTTCCTCTAGCAGTAGGGCCTTGCCACCTGGCTGTTCCACAGGACCAGGGGCGTAGCCAGAGGGGGGGGGGGGGGGGCTTACGGGGCTTCAGCACCCCTTGAATTTTTTCGTGCTGTCGTGTGCCACGAACCAAAACAACCCCCAGTGCCGGAAATCATGCTGGATTTTGCCTAGAATGTCCTTTTCATGCTCGAAAATACATTTCAGCGCGAACATTGCGAAACTGGGCTGGATATCGCGACAAGGCCCATGCACCGGAGTCAGATAACACAAAGAGCCCAATCCGAGCATGAAGTTTCAAGGGCATTTTGATGGCGAGCGGGCTCGTCGCGGCATCTCACGGAGGCCACGGAATCTACGGAGTGCATGGATTTCAATTCTGAAACTTTATGGGTATAAAGTTCTCATAAACTTTTGATGTGAAAGGTGCATTGACATTTCCAGTCGTGCTTTAGATCTCCAACTACGGAACTTCGTGGGTATAATGTTGTTATAAACATTTGACGCCAGAGGTGCATTGACTTTCCTAAAGTCATACATAGCATCTGTGGGTTCTCACACCCATGCTCTTGGGACAAAGGAACGACAACACAGTAGTGCAAACAATCACAAGGGCATTTATTGCACCTTTCATAGATCAGTGCCTGCTAGCTGAGTTGCTATCCCCAAAACATGCCGATGGGCATGTGACAAATCTAGAAGTCCGACTCACTGCGACTGGATAGCGAGCGAATATGTTCGCCCCATGCTGGATTCCAATGCCTGGTTGTTTGCGTGTACGGTCACGCGAACGGTGGCGCGTTCGAAGGCGGCCACGCGAGATGGTCTCGCAGAAGCATGGATCGGCGCACGCGCGGCACGTCCGCGCTACTTGCCGTCCCGAACCAAAGAGGAAGCGCCTTGTCTTTCCTGCACCCAAGTAACCCCGCCGTGAGGCGGCGCTAGCAGCGCAACACTCGCGCCATCTCTCGCACTGCGCTTCAACCACTCCCACCGCCGCGGGCGCCAGGCCACGCGGCGAAGCCGCACTGCAGCTGATGGGAGCTATGCGGGAAAACAAGATATCAGGGGACGCGTGAGAGTGCGCATCCCCACACATCATACAACGAGACAAGCCAAATCAACACACTATCAGACAAGCTGACAAAGCACGCAGCAAGGTTGGATGAGACGAAGCGTTGTGGCGGTTCATTTGTGCTGTTATGTCACAGAATAGAATGTCAACATTTTTTTCACCTGCGCCAAAGCATCCATGTCAAGACACTAAAGCCAGCAAAGGTAACTACGGTCTTATTTATTTTTCTACTTTGACTTTTATTCGCAAGGACACATTGAGCTACTTCATTCTTTTTTTTTTCGCTACACGCGGGCTGCCGGAACCAGCCAGAGTGCATGCATCTTTCTCGTGTTGCCCTGACCACCGCGCGGCGCACTTCAATGCGTGTTAGTTTTTCTTTGGCCAAGTGGATTTTCGCCTGCCTTTGTTTTGGACGCTTTCTGGCTAGCAGACGAGAAAAAGAAACAATGGATGGTCGCTCGCTGCCATCACTGCGGGGACTCGACAGATTGCAACGCGTTCGCGTGAGCGCAACCTCTTCGCAAAATTTTGTCTCGCCAGTGTAGAGTACCGAGCAGTATGCTTATGGTTCTCTGTGGACCAAGCGTCTCACAATTTCTTCGGTATTCCTTCGGTAGCCACATTAGGTGCCAAAAGTAGGCATTCAATTATGGCCAACATGCTTTCCTTGCATTTTTTTCATTTCCGTGCCCCCGCCCCACACACAAAAGAAAGGCACTGTTGTGGTGCAGCAAATTGTCGCATGGTGAAAGTTCCGTTTATTACTTCTTCTTTTGCGGAAAGTAATCGGCCGCGAGATGCTTCAGTTGCCGGATACACTTATGTTATTTTGATAGCAATTATATGGACACCCTAGGCGCATTCCTGCCATCGATGTCGCCCTCATGTTCCGTATTAAGTCCAAGGGTGATAACACCGTGACTGCATGCCACATGCTGTATGTGCGAGTGAAAGCATGGGAGGGGGGAAGGGGCGCCGTATAGATGAGTCGGTGATGGTGGTGGCTCAGTCTTCTGTATGCAAGGGAGAAAAGCGGTGAGGAAGTGCGCCACCTCCTGTCGTGTGCGATGCATCAGGGGGAGTGGAGCAAGGGGGGGCTGTGATCTATGAATCTTTTGTTGCACAAGATGTTTATTTGCCTTGTTTGATGCATTATATACAGTAACATTTTCTTAGATACGTAGATTTATTGAAAACTCGTACATGTATTTAAATAACTTTTGCTAGATTTTGTGTATATGTGCAGTGAACTTAGTTTCCAGTGACACTTTCCCTTTATCAAGCTGTATCTTCTCATTTGTATATCCCATTGTATATTCGCATTTCTGATGCACAAGGGCGAGTCAAATGAAAGTGAGCCAACCCACCCCGCGTAATAATGGTTCTGTTCATTATGTGCGAGGCATGCGCATGGCACAGAGTCATCCCTCATTTTCAGAAGTGACACGCAGGTGTGAGGATAAAGGTTCTTTAAAGGGCCCCTCACCAGGTCTGGCCATTTTGAGCTGACAAGCACAGAGCATACATTGCACGATAACAATTGTGTCTGCAAAGTATTGCGCCGTGGAAAGATCTGAAATTTCAGTCTGAATGCCGTTTCCCTCTTCACTCGCGGCCGCTGTGCTTCAAGCCGGACGGTGACGTAATCGTGCCTTTGTGCCTACGTAATCGTCTCTGCAGTGTGACGTCGCTTGTGGTGACACGTTATTTCGAGAATTATTCAAGACAACATCTGTTGTTTGTGTGATCTGTTGCTTGAATTGACGAATTGAAGTTTAGAGAAATAATAAAACACACAAACGGAATGCTTGCGTGTTTTTTTGTTTTCCCTCGCACCGAAGCAAGAGAGATGCACTTCCGCTTCGTCTGCTTGCTTGTTCCCACGGTCGTGCGGTTACGTGCGAAGGTACCGAAACTATGCCATTTTCTACCATATTCCAGCACGTGATCATGTTCTGCAATCTGCTTGTTCTGCGTCATGTAGCATTGAATTATACTGCTAGTCATGTGTCCTTGTGCACAGTGACCAAAATTGTGCGCTGCACGAAACGATTGCAGCTCGTGCACAACGCCGCCAGCGAATGTGCACGGTGCCGGAAAAAAAAAGCGAGGAGAAAAAAAAAAAATGTGAAGGTGGGGCCCATGGCATATGTGTCACGCGATCTTTGAGGTCCGGCATGGGGGAACGTAGAGAAGGAATTTCGTTTGCGGAGGCTAGACGGGGCGAGTGGAGACAGTCTCGCTATGCAGTGGAGCCCGCCTGCAGAAATCATGGGTTTGCGGCACTGAAATATTTCTATCTCTGCTGGTAATGAGCCAACTTGAAAAATTTTTCGGCGGTACACTCTCTGGAGGACACGTAACAACTTCCGGCATATAAGAAAAATTTGCTATGCGGCCTTGTGAGGAGCCCTTTAATGCTCTCGTACACTGGGTTGAACTTGGTTTCGTGGCATAATGGACACTCCAAAAGTTGAACAGCGTGGTGTCGTGAGGTCTTTGGCAGCTGAAGATGTTTCCCAAAAAGAAATTAGTAGCCATATGCCTGCCGTGTACGTTGATCATTGCATTTCATTGGCCACTGTGAAGCGTTGGAGAAAAAGCGGTTCAAGGGACGTGAACATTGCAAAGACGATCCAAGAGAAAGCCAAAGCCACCGTGCAATCACCCCAACACAATTGCAAAGGCTGATTAGACAAGAAGGGAGGATAAACATAGATGAATTGGCAGGGCATGTGAACATCATCACGGTTCGGGTCACACCATAATTCATGAACACCTCGGTTATCGGATCTTGTGCGTGCCATGGATGCCCAAGATTTTGAACCACCACCAGAAAACGGAAAGGTTCGGCGCTGCCTTGACTCATCTAATCCGGTATCACAATGACGGTGATGACTTATTGTCTGCAATTGGGACCGGGGATAAATCATTGTGCCACTGCTACGAGCCTGAAACACGACGGCAGAGCTTTCAATGGAAACATCTGAATTCACCATCCCCAAGGAAAGCAAAGGCCGTCATTTCCGCTGGAAAGGTGTTGTTGACTTTTGTTGGTTGTCAGCGGCAATTTGCTAAACCTGGAGAGACTATCAATCGTTTCTGATATTGTAAAATGTCGCATCGGCTGCGTGTCCCAATCAAGAACAAATGACTTCGAAAATTGAGGAATGGGGTCATCTTGCTCCACGACAATGCCCGTCCCCATGACGCTGATGTCGTTAATACTAAACTGGCTAAGTTCAAGTGGGAAACACTGCAACATCTGCCATACAGCCCAGACCTGTCGCCTTGTGACTTCCACATTTTGGAGCATTTAAAAAAAAAAAAAAAAGCAGCTCAACGGAACCAGATTCGGGTCGGACGATGACGTGAAAGAGTCAGTTAGACTTTTTGAAGCAGCAACCCAAGGAGTTTTGTGAGACAGGAATCATCTGACTTCAGCGGGACAAATGTCTAAATGCTCATGGATACTACTTTTAGATAAAGTACGCCCGTTAGTCATATATTCGCATTGGCTCACTTTCATTTGACTCGCCCTCGCATATTTTGCAGAACTCCTGCTTTTTATATGTGCTCTCTGTTGTAACTATAATTCTGGTGCAATTACTCACAATACACGACTGATGACAGCAGCTCCTGCGCGATACATCCTAACAAAGGACAGCGTCAGTGAGATTTTCCCCTGGTCGTTGCATATGTACAAACATGCAAACATGGTTCTTGAGTGACATAGAAAGAGAGATGCAAATGAAAGAAAGGCAGGGAGGTTAAGAAAGTTTCATTAAAATATTTGTCCTCAACTTGTTCATTTCATGGCCTTTACATTTTTCATATCAGCGGCATGCACTGCTCTGCTGGTTTGAAACTGATATAACTCTAATGTTCATGATATTTTCTTTACGTATAGATAGACAGAAAACATGGAAGCACTGATATAAGTTATTTCGAGCACAATTTTTGAGACATACGAGTATATTCTTTTATGAAGAAATACATATTTTACTTGTCTTGACAATGCGTAGCGTTCAAGAATTCATTTGCAGCATCTATTACAATGGCAATGCAGTGATTATTAATGTATTTGATCCCTCGGCAAATTCTGTAAGGTGGAGGCCTAGCTGCTGCGTGAGCCCCCCCCAAACGAAATTTCTGGCTACGCCACTGCACAGGACCTAACAGTGCCGGTGGCAAACTTTCCCGAGGAAGTCAGTGCACAAATGAACTGTCTTTTTTTCTTTTTACTTAGTTGCTCTGTTGTAAATAGTGCTTTTTTACTCTATACTAACCTCTCCCCCTACTCTTTTACTCTTGCCCCTCTCCTGCTGCTGACTGCTGTTCAGGTGTCAGCAGACTGCGCTAGGTAGCTACTGCGGTCAGTAGCAATTTCCTTCCCTTCTTTTTCTTTTATTTATCTATGTGTTTATAGGCACAAAGCTATATTTATCATTTCAAGCCTAAAACTTTCATTTAGTGGGCCTGTACTTTAGAAAATGCTTTAAAGAAAAGGTAGATGCTAGGAAAAAAAGGAAACAAAACTACTTGATGGTCAACGTCACTCAAGGTTCTGTCCATTTTACTCTCAATCTGTCTGTATTATTACAGCTAGTGTTGTGCTTTGGCGGGGCAGTGAGCACTGCAGTCAGCAGGCCTTCTACCGAGATGGTTTTCAGAGCAGCGGCCCGCACTCGCATGACAGCTACGTCAAAAAGTGGCAGTGGCGAACCACTTATCATGCCTATAGCCACTATCAATCAGTGGCACCGACCATTTTACATACAGAAAGGTTCAACTGAGCCACTGTTGAAAGCATCAGCCGTGAGAAAACCACCATGCGCAGCAACAAAATGACGATGGTGCCTGGCACAACTCGTCCTGAAAACAAGGGAGGTGGAGGGAACTTTTATCAGCTACAGTAGATCACCTGTCACTGTATCACAACAGGTACAGACCGGAGCATGCTGCGACGGCTAAGAGCAGATTTTTTTTCCTTTATCAAAACGGGACTGAGTGGCATCGCCTGGTGGGAGAATCTGAACTATGCGCAAGATGGCGGCTGTGATCACCTTAATCTATCACTTTAGTTTGACTTACTATTTGCTTTTAGTGTCCCTTTAGTTCTCTAGTGTGCACAATCAAATAAAAATTGTAGCAAAAGGGCAATGAATTCAGTCCTAGTGACCATAGTAGGCATAAGACGAAAAGTTGCATAGTGTCACACAGTATTGAAATTAAAACCTGTGCTTATGCGAGCCAAACCACAATATCATTGTGAGGCACACTGTGGGAAGGGGTTAATTTTAACTAACTGGAGGTTCTTTAACATGCACCTATACTTTTGGAGAAAAAACATTCATGCTGTTTGCTCCCATTGAAATGTGGCTTCCGCAACTGGTATCGAACCCATGGCCTTGAGCTCACTTTTGATTTTGAGCTCACTTTTGAACTTGACTTTTGCTTAGAAACGGCAATCATTTGTATGCTCTGAAAAATTCCAGGTATTCAAACAAACTGCCCTTTTGTTGTGAATGCTCCACACACTTGAACTTTTAGTAAGCAATGCTTCGGTGCATTGGCATACCCAGGGAGGGGGGGTCGGAATCCCCTCCCCCTGAAATTTTCGTACAAACCCCCTTACCCTTGCCCCCTTTCCCACGGAACAGAACGTTACAAGAGGTGTCCATCCATGTCGTTCCGAAAGAGCGACATGGATGAAAGGGAAAGCTTGAATGTGAAAGCAAGGTGAGCGCTAGTGGCAGTCCGAAGGAATGGCGGGGGTGGGGTGCTGTCGTGGAGGAGATCCCCTCTCCCATGCACAGAACATTGCGACTCCACTCATGGTGCGCCTCTACCTCATTCCAGATGCTGTTAGCCATAACTGCTGAGGGGGGATCGGCGCTAAAAATTCCAAACACAGGTAAAGATGGGGCGAGCGCGTGCATAAAACATGGGGGCGTTGTTGCTCCCCACCAGACCTTCGTGTCATCGAAGAGCTTCTCATTTCTGGCAGTTGACCGAATCGTCGACCACGCTGCAGCATTCCAAAAATATTGCAACTTGCTTGTCTAGGAAACGCATGATAAGCAACCTCCCTTCTTTCTTTTTTTCTTCTTTGTCTGTGACTCTGACTGTCATTGCATTATAAACTTGAGAAGAGCTTCGTGTTAGGCTAGTTTGTATGTATGCTGATAAAAATGAAAATGAGACAAGGAAGAAAGACCTACAGAATGTTGATTTGCGCCTAGCAGAATATATCAAGGATGGGGGGTGTTGGGTCAGGGAAGCTAAAAAACCACGACAATAAACAAGTGGCAGGGCAGTTAAATGGCCTTGAAGTCCACACAGAAACAGAAATATAGGAATGCTAGGGGCCGCAGTGCCATTCAGCAACACGGTGGATGTAGAAGAGTGCGACAGTGACTAATGGAAAATAATTTTGAGAAGGGGAGTGGGGTGATGGATATGAGGAGGGAGGGGGATGCGTATAAAAGGCATCAAGAGAGAAGTTGGTGTAATGCGGATAATTATATATTAGAGAGAGTGTCTCATCACTGCTTGATCGCTCAGCACAACATGGCCGTGGCCAATCACCTAGCTAAGGCTCACCTACTTTGTCGTAGCATGTGCTCCTTGTTGCAGAGAGCCCATCCTAACTGAACGTCTCTGAATAGTCGGCTGTCAGGAGACATAACACTTTCAAATCTCTCGGAGCTACTGGCCCTTATTTTACTGCAAACTACAGATGCTGTAACTTCCACAAAGGCTTCTAAACAGGAAGCAGCCCTGCTTCAGACTGTCTGCCTCATCACTTCCTAAGTGTAATCAAATAACAATATGCATTGCATGATGACTACAATGCCATGATCGCAAGTTACTTCCAAACATATCTTCAAACAAGTCAGACAGCAAGTCACCGAAAGTGAGTGAAACTTGCATCATATGATCCGAGTCTTTCCATGCTTTCTGGCGACGAAACTCCGCCATCGCGCTATGAGAGAGGTTCATACAGTGCTCAAAGCTGTCACAATGTGGCGCAACTGTGCCTCAGAGGGCATCGTTTGCGCACCGAAACGCTTGTGCAGTGTGAGACGAGCTGATTGATGTGGTGCATTCTGCGCATGTGCTGTGCTATTTATTCGAGTTCTCGACTGTTTAGCTGAAGTGGCGGGGTGGGACGACAATGCCAAACACATCTTGTGTGCCGGGATGCCATTTCGGCTACAAGGGAACGACCGAAAAGGTGTTATTGTTTTGTTTACCGAGTAACAAGGAGCAGTGCGAGAAATAGAAGAGGACCATAGATTGTATTAACTCCTCTATTAGGCACTTTGCAGACTACTGTGTTGTATATCGCGTGATTTCCTCTGATAATGACACATCACTACTACACACTGACCTTGACAGTACTTCTGACTGGTGTAACACATGGAAAATGAAACTCAGCATGACGAAGTGCAAACTAATGAAAATTTCTCGTAAACTTTCCATGAACGCTTGCAAGTATAACATAAATGGTTGCCCTCTTGAAGAAGCGACTACTTAGGTGTCCACATTAATTCTAATCTGTCTCGATAACCACACATTAATTATATTGTCAGTAATGCTAACTGCATGCTTGGGTAGCTGCTGCATGGTAATTTTTCTATGTCCCCTTCTCTTAAACTCCTTCTTTATAGAACTTTTGTCCGTTCCAAACTAGAATATGCATCACCTGTGTTGGGTGCATTTACTGAAAGTCTTATTAGTCACCTTGAAGCTGTACGAAATCGTAGCACACGCTTCATTATTTCCAGCTACTCCAGTTTTTCCAGTGTTTCATCTATTAAAACAGTGTTATGGTTTCCATCCCTTTCCTTATGCAGGAAAACAGCACATCTCTCCTTATTTCACAAGATTTACTGCCATAACTCTCATCTTAAGCAAGAATTGCTTTCCCACCCTTCATTCATATCTCGTATTGACCATCATTATAAAGTGTTTGTTCCTCGTCACACTAACCAACACTTTCATTCTTTTGTTCCTCAAACTTGTAATGATTGGAACCACTTGCCTATCTCCATTATATCTATTATGGACCCCAGTGATCTTAAAAATGCGCTTTAATATGTTACCTAATCCTAATATTTGATTTGTTTTTTTAATATTTATTGTTACCACTCCCTTCTGTAACACCCTATGGGCCCTGAAGGTATTCAAATAAACAAATAAATAAATAAATAAATAAATAAATAAATAAATAAATAAATAAATAAATAAATACTGCGGCAGGAAAGTAGTGGTTTTAGCTTTGAATGCAAATATATGTTTGTGCCCGAAACGCTTCGATGCCTCGGGCATCATCACTGCCTACAATTTTAGTATAAACTGCGACACCGTGTCCTTGGAGGGTGAAAAGCTGACGCTGAAGCTTAATGCCGTCACAAGGATTTTTGAAGGCCTTCCAGCATATCTCGTGAAACCTAAACCTCAGTCCCGCTCATCAACAGTTCGACCCCTTGCAAACGACCACGTGAGTCGTCGGGTAAGATTGAAGAGCGCCGATTTTTCTATTTAAAAAAAAAAAAATGTCCAAGTAAGAAAAACTTCAGTATTAGTGCTGTGGCTACTTGTGCTCATTTAAGAGTTGATTTGCCATGTGTTATGAAATGCTTAAGCTTTATGCTTTCTTGTGTATAGAAACAATCGATTATGCATTCTGTATTTATTGCCATTTGTTTGCTGGTGTTTCCTGTGTCCCAAAGCATATCTCCCCATGTTTTGATGTTCATTCTTTAAGCTTCTTATGTCAGCGCCATGCTTTTAACAAACTTCTTGCATTGTGACTATTGGAGTATTCGTGACCGGACGCCTCCTTGTGTTGTCTGTATGTCACTTATTTTACACAAGTTAATGATCGTTCTTGTATGATGTTTTTGCACCAAGGTGTTTTACTTTATATAATTGAATTATTAAACTGTTTCTTTTTTCAATTTTTAGATCATGACAAAACTATCAGGACCAGTTAGTTATTAGAATATTTTAACCTCTTGCAAATAGTTGTGCATTAAGAACCAGAATACCTAGTCTCGTTGTTTCTGCGTCATCGCCACGAGCATTGTGAATAAGTTCTGGGGTTACTGATGCTTCTAAACGACTGCTTGCTAAGACAGTTGCCTAATTACAATGCAGTTTCAGCTGTACGGGTCCAAACACTTCATGTTTGCCCTAATCCTATACTAAAAGCCACACTAAAGGCATTTATTAGTTGTGAGGTTTGTCTTACATTTATCCTACCTAAATCTCGTTCAGAAATGGCATCACATTGCCGAGAAATCTGAAGCGCATGGAGCAGCTCACTTTCCCTTTATTTGTCATTAAACGAAGTCATTATTATGGAAGCAGCACTTCCAATAACGATTTCATTGTTTTGATCTCCTGATAAGATACTGTTCACGGTTTAACAGAAAGTGAGCACCTGTGCTCGGTGAACAACCTGGTGCTAATCGCAACTGAGAGTTTGTGCTTACTTACGTGATGTGAGGGTACAGCAGCCCAGATGTGTGCCTCAGTTTACAAGTGGCACTGTTGGCGCTTTGTTGCGAATGTGTGGTGTTGAATTTCAGACAAATATTAAGTGGAACCTATTGAAGCGTTCAGATGAACAGTGCTGAGAAAGAAGTCTGGACTGAGACCGCCCGGCCACGGCGGCTGCGTTTCGATGGGGGCAAAATGCAAAAACACCCATTTATTTAGATTTAGGTGCATGTTAAAGGACCCCAGGTGGCCAAAATTAATCCGTAGTCGCCCACTACGGCCTGCCTCATAGGCATATCATGGTTCCGGCACGTAAGATCCCGGATTTTTTTTTTTTTTCATGACAAGCCGCGGCAAGCTGCATGTTTTGAGCAGCAATTTTTTTCCTTGGGTGCTCCTTAGATGGCAGATAACTCGCCCAGGTAGTTATTGATGCATGTGGAGTGTTAAAAGTAGTTACGTGAAAGTAAAGTGGCAGTTGCAAAAGTTTGGAAAGCTAGACTGCCGAGGCTGCCCCCACACACAACTACAGCGGTAGTGGCATTCGCATGCCCTCTCATGCGCAGTTACGCCTTTAACAGTGGGCACTGGCTCTATATAAAACTGAGGTGGCAGTTGCGTGACCAGAAAACACATGGAAGGACTGTCATAAGATACAATTGAAGTTCTAGCGCAAAGCTTTGTTCCTGTATTTTTAACGCTATATATAAAGGTACGTCAGACATACAGGAATCCCAGAATAAAGGTTCGTCAGACAGACTGCCACTGTGGGAAAATCAGTGATGTTATTTTGAAGGTAGGGCACCATAAAGTGCCCTACCTTCAAAGCCTTACAAGAAGACACACAATATATAGTGCGCTGTCTTGTTTTTGTTTGGCCCCAGTTTTAGTGCTGTTCGTTTTTCCAAGTCGTGTACCAGCTAGGTCATCGACATACATTATATAAATGCATCAATTCATAAACAAAATTTTAGTTTTCTTCAAAGTAATAACTTTTAAAAATAACTAAAGATGATTGCATAATTTTATGCAAAGTGGCTGCTTGTCTTAATAAAAAACTTTTGTCAGAAGTTAAGCAAAGTGTTGCTTCGGCAATGCAAGAACATCCATCGTCATTGTTAAAGCATTCTTGTCTGTCAAATGCTAGGAGTTTGTCTTTACGTGGTGTGCAACCTCCATATGCATACGGAGAAAGAGAGAGAGAGAGAGAGAGGGGGTGAAGGAGGGGGAGTGGAACAAGTCGGCAAGGAGGAACCCCCCTCTCCCCATCAACATAAATTTCTGGCTACGCCACTCATAACATACAATAATTTGGTAATGGTATTCTGTTTTTGCACTGGAACCATATTTTCTAATGATCCATTTCATTATGCATTCTTTTCGCACTTCCTCCTTGGCTTTGGCAAGAATTGAATGCCACGCTCTGAATGGCCAGTCACAGCAATAATAGAGATGCGTCAGTGTGTAAGATTGGCCACCAGCGATTGTGCCACGTAATATATGTCAGTGTATTTGCATGTAGCATTTTTGTTGAGTGCATTTGCAGGATAAGCATCTTCAAGGAACACCTGTTATGTGCCATGAAAGTGGTGAGGAGTGTGATTTCTCAGGGGTTATGCCTCCAAATTGGATGTTCTTGTGCTGCTTTTCAGTGATTCAGCGCCATGTGGCAGCCAGCCATCCTATGACCTTAGTAGAACCAAGTCATTCCGCATTGAGCCAAAAAACCAGAGGATTTTTCGGGCATCTGACCTGGTCCAAGGAAAGCTCTTGGGAAAAGGCTTCTTTGGCCAAGTTTACCTGGTGAGCTTTGAAGCAATCTTATGGGATGTGCAGCCATGTCTTGCATTCTTGCTCTTGAGTAAAGTCAATACAGTGTGTATCGAATTGGTGTATTTTGAGTTAGTGTCCATGTCAGACAGTAGTAAAAAAAGTGTAAACTCCCAGGCAGAAGAGAGGTAGCATTTGTTGTTGACAACATACAACACAACGCATGCCTCTGCAAGGCTGGTTCGCGTCGATGCATCTTGCTGACACATATTCCAAGCGTGTGATCACTTGGCTGAGCTACGCTTCCTTGAAGCAGTAGAACCTCATTGACATATTTCGGAAAAAAACAAGAAATAATGCACTAGCTAAGAAAATGTACAATCCACAGTCACTAAAAAAATTCGGCAATCTTAACTGTAGTAGACTTCTACTTAATTCAAGGCACTGCGCGAATTGTTGCAGCACGAGATGCTAATGCATGCGATTGATCACCGATCTGGTGTGGTCCGAGCGACCCGAGACGGACCTTGTTTTTGTGGTTTCGGCAAGCTTACGTTTGTGCTCCTAGAATTAGCTAGGGTCAGAAGCTTCTTTGGGGGAGCATTTTGGTGGGAAGTTTTGATGTGTCCACCGGGCAAGAATTGTTACAGCACGACACGCTGATGCATGTCCAGCTCATAGGGGCTGAGTGATCCAATACACGCATTGTTGTTTTAAGATAGTTATGGTAAACCAAGATGAAATCGAGCTAGTGTGCAACACCAGAATAGGATACTGCCAGAGTGGATGATGCTCTGCCAGCAGTAGAAAACAGCTGCATGTTTACGTTATGCAGTATGCTTCCAACAGTGCTATGCCACACATGCTTTGAAGCAGATAGGTGAAGGTGCTTATTGCAGTGGGCTAGTGCGATGACTGCGAATGGTTTTGTGCAACAACCCATCAGGAGATTTGCTGGTACCGGAATCGGAAACGAGTGTGTGGTGGCATATTCGCGTGACACGGGTGGGCGCACATTGCAGGGAAGCTGCCGTTGCAGGCACCTACCACTCTTGATCTTGCCGTGTGTTTCGCACACATTTTTGTTTGCGCGGGATATAGCAGCTTGCAAATGTATTGTACAATAGTATCATGCAATAGCACGTGGGCGAGATACTGAATGTTGGTGCCAAAATATAGTGTTTGACAGGAATGTATTAACTAGTAAAAAAAAAAGCGTAACTGTAATTGTGTAATTTTTGCATTCTTGTTGCAAGCTTGGTACTGGGAAATCATACAAAATGAGATCGTACGAACGAGGTTCTATAGCATGCATGTTATCTTGGCTTTTGTAATCTAGGGCGTTAGGGGTAAATAGGGGTCATGAAACTGAGTGACCTCAATACCCACGACGCATACCTGTGTTCATGTGTTGGGAACCAGGTGACCCACCGTGAAACTGGTGAGGTGATGGTGGTCAAAGAGCTCCATCGGCTGGATGAGGAGGCCCAGCGGAACTTCCTCAAGGAGGTGGCCGTGTTGCGTTCTCTTCACCATGAAAATGTGCTGCGCTTCATTGGTGTGCTTTACCGGGACAAGCGTCTGCACCTGGTCACTGAGTATGTGAGTGGGGGATCCCTGCGCAGCCTGCTTCATGACTCGAGCGAGTCTCTGCCCTGGTTGCAGAGGTTGCACCTGGCCAGAGACATTGCTGCAGGAATGGTGAGTGACAGAGCATGCTTGCTTATGTTAAATTACGGGCTGCACAAACTGTTGCTGAAGGCACATTTGCATTTATATGCAACTCTTGCTGCACAGTCGATCCAGGATATATCAAATTATTGTTTATATTGAATAGTTGAAAAATCCCCTTAAAAATTCCATGCTAAAGTATAACGATGTACTACACGTACATCAAACTCTCGTTCGCCACCGCATTCAATATATTGAAAGCTGTGCCATGCCCCTGGAAGTGCACTTCACCTTATGGAAATATTTAATGCCGATAAATTCATTGGAAATATTTAATGCCAATAAATTTGAAATGGCACTGTTTTGGCAGATGTCAAATGAGATTTAATATGAAGGACAGTACATGCTATGACGGAAAATGAGCAAGGTGCTGTGTTTTGCTCGCTTTGGATATGGATGGTTTGTGCAAACTGTGGCTGTTTATTGGCAAGGGCAGGTCACCACTCTGCTTAAAGAACGCAAAAGGCCTCCTAGTCTGATATTCATTCCACGAGAAAGCTTAAATGGCACTTTATCTTTTCATGTTGTGGCGTCGGCTTGCGATAACGAACTGGAGATGCTGAACCACCAGCCTTGTTTTCTGCCACAAACGACATTTTAGGATTTCACAAGCGGCCAAAACAAATCCAACCCCAACCTCAGCTTGGAGGGACCTTTACATTAGAGTTTGAGTTTTAATAAAACCAGTGCACGCCACATCCGCCCTGTGCTGCGTAAAGACCACTGCGGCATCGGCACACCAGACTTATCATTGTGCGATTTGTGGGTCTGCGCTAAAAGCATTTCATTCGTGCCTGCACAGTACATGCAAGTGGGAATGGGCTCTAACAATCTTCAAGCTGAAAACCACTTTAGATACTAACAGCTTGTATAGTGACAGCAGTCACCAACGCAGAGGCTGGAGGGGAAGGGCTGAGCACGAAGGGACGTGTCGGCTGCGATGCGTCAAAGCGCTGAGCGCATGAATTGGAGAGGTGCACACTGGTTCTTTTTCGGCAAGGGTGCATCACCACTCTGCTTCAAGAATGTGAAAGGTCTCCTGGTCTGATATACGTTCCACAAGAAAGCTTAGGTGGCACTTGATCTTTTCATGTTGTGGCACGTGCATGGGATGCCGAACTGTAGATGCTGCACCGCCGGTTTTGTTTTCTGCCACGAACGGCATTTTAGTATTTCATGAATGAGAAGCAAGGACAACTCGTTACAAAAGGAAGTCAGTTGCGAAACCTGATACAACAGTGCATCTGGCTTGTTGCCCACATACGATAATTGGCTGTTTAAACTGACTCATTGTTGGTATTGTATGGACGCATGGCCAGGCACGTTCATGCGTGTTTCACAGTACAAGTGCACTGATGGCAGCATGGTGTGTATCCGTACAGGCTAGTTTGATTCCATGGTGCACCCATTTCTATATTATATAGAATAAAAATGCACAACAAAAGCTTCTACGTGTAACATGTTAGGGCGTAGTGTGCAGGCTTTTATGGTTAGCATTGCGTTCAGTATATCGATGGCCACTCTGCAGCGCGAGTGACTTGCAACATTCATGAGCAAAAATAAGTCAACCATTGTGCATTCGACACGGCCTTGCTGAAGCAAACCAGTACTCACTTTTCACGATCTGAGGAAGCTCTCCGAGACGTGGGCAGATGTCAGGTAAATTTCAAATAGGATTATTTTATACTTCGAATTATTGATATACATGTATAACACTGTTTCACTGTCCTCTCTCAGTTTGATATAATTCATGGTCTAAGAATGGTATAAGAATTTAGTAGTGACTCCAACTAAAAAGTTTGTTTAATAAACGCGACATTTGGGAGCCAACTCTGCTCCTTCATCAGGGCTTAACAACAAACGGTGGCAGGATAAGGCTTTTAAAGGTCTTCCAAAATAGGGTAGTGAAGCAGACAGAAAGATTCACGGAAAATGGTAACCTTTCCTTGTGTTCTTGACTGACAGGTAAGATGGAAGGGGGGGCCAGAGAGAGGTGCATGGACTAGTGGTGGCAGCACTGGTGACAGGAGGCTGCTGTTGTGCTGGGGCGTAACGGTGTGCAATTCATAGACCTATACAGTGGGGAGGTTGCTCATCAAATTACAAACAGTACAAACCGTTTCAGTTACCTGGCACACCGTGGTGTGCCACATTGCTAGTTATTTTTCATGTACAAACTCCCAAGTTTGCAGCTGCAAATGGCATTACGTGCATGTGTCAAATAATTTTTAAAAAGCCCCACCTTTTGGCAAATGTGCTCTACGCAGACATTTTAGTTTGTTGTGAAATAAGAAAATATTTTATGTTCTCTAATATTCTTTAATATTCATATTTGCTTTGAAAATATAACTATTCGTACACCTGGAAAGACAGATTACCATTAAACTGAAGTTTATTGCATGTGTAGTGGCTGAAAGTGCATGCATTACCTCTATTCTATATTGATTATTCTGTTCGGTGTCTTGTGTTAATGTGGTAAGAGCCTGAGTATGGAATCACTACGTTTTTAGATTTAGCTTGATATGTTTCTAGTTGTCATTTTTGTCAAGGCCATGAGCCCAGAGCAGGTAAGCTACTCCTGCCATTTGCATCCGTCGACTTGAACCTTTTGAAGCAAGGCATTAATCTGTCTATTTTAACACTGCCCCTCTTGAATTCCATTTGCATCTAGCCAAGCTTCTATGACCAGATCTCCCTCCTTTCAGCTGCTTTATACCATGTCCACCTACAGTTGGCAGTATGCTCAAGAAGTATGAGAATTGGCAAGGTACTTGTTTGCATAAAAGGTCGTATTATGAGGTCTTATGATATGACTAATAAAAATCGGGCCCCTTGGTTAGCCCCCTTTCTTCTCGTTTATTACATAACGAGGGTCTCGAATCCGGCAACATTGGTGCCTTCAGATAGCATGTGTGGGTTTATTGACCGGTTGCCTTCACCCAAAAAGATCACATTCTCGTGACGCCTGTGGTAGAAAGGATGTTCCACATCTGCCGCCAAGGTCTGTGAGTGGTGGTGCTGTCTAACACTCCCACGGTTCTACTAGGAAACATAAATACAGTGGAACCCCGATTATATGACTTTCTTGGGACCGCGAAAAAGCGTCGTAAAATACGGGCATCGTAATATCTGAACATAAATTATGCCCATAAAAATACTACTTATTTTGTGCGACGGATTTACGAGAAACTTCAATGTAAACTACTGACATACTATGCAGGGCTTGGAAACCCAAATTACCAAAAAAGTAAATACGATAAGAATTAATGCTGCAGTACAGGTACCAATCATGCTTTATTCAAGTGAACCTTTACGGCACTCCACTGCTGCGATTCTCACCAGCTGGTGCGAACATTAAGAAAAGTCGGCAAGTTTCTTTTGGACGTTGTTTGATCCGTGAATCGAGCACTTTCACTTCAGTTGGGCAACATCCAAAAGGAGATCCTCTGTGGCGTTGCATGAACAGATGAAGTTCCGGATGTGTTCTATGTGCCGTAGCACCTCGGCGATGTTGCAGTGGTGTCAGCACTAGGCAAAGCCTCCTCGATGGCGTCATCCAGTGACACCTCACCGCAGATCGCAACGTTTTCGTCGGCCTTCACGTACTCGATGAAGGTCGCAGTGAGGTTTAAACCCTTAAAATCGTCGTCGGCGAAGCATGCATTGGCCTCGAGCGGCATCGAGGTTGTTGTGTCCGCAGCAGAGGATGCAGTCTCTCGCTTAAAGCCACAGTGCTTGAACAAGTTAGTGATTGTGCTTTGCAACAGTGCGTTCCACGAACTGGCAATAAAATGCATGGCGTTGAGCACAGTGATATTTTTTTCCGACTCGCTGCGCTCCATAGCCGCCAGCCGACGCTGCACTAACCGCTTCCTTGCTTGACGCACTTAATGATGCCGGCATCCAGCAGCTGCAGATGGCTTGTGCAGTTGGGCGGAAAAAACACAACCTTTATGTTCCACAGGCTGGACGTATCAGGCGGGTGGCATGGTGCGTAGTCCACGAAAAGCAATGTTTTTCTCGCCTTAGCACCCATTTTGTTATCCAGCAGCTGCAAAAAATTGCTGAAGAGCGAAGACGTTATCCACCACTTTTTGTTGAAGTTGTAGCTGCACAGCAGCGTCTTCAAGTTCAAACTTTCCAACAATGAGCACGGGCAGCCTCTCAGAACCGTCCTCGTTAGCACAGAATGGTGCCGTCACACGCTCTTTACTATGCTTGCCATCATGACAGCGGTCACCCTTAAACACAAGGGTTTGCTCGAGCTGCATATGGTAAAAAATGCCGCTTTCATCCACGTTGAAAACGTCGCAGTTCTTGTATGCAGCAATCATCTCCGGCAGCGACTCCATCCACTCATTCACCGTCAAAACGTCCGCGGAAGTGCTTTCTCCGCAGGAGCGGCTGTACACAATCCTGTTTCGTTTTTTAAAGAGATCTAGCTACCCGTTCGATGCCTGAAAGTCGTTGATGCCCAGATGCAATGCCACAAGGTCCGCCTTTTCTTTTAGAATGGCGCCGTCAACGTTGATCGCAGAGCTCAGTGCTTGATGCAGCCACTTGATGAGAACTTTTTCTAACTTCTCATGCTGTACTTCTTTTGCCGCTTTCCGCTTCAGCCCGAACTTGTTGGCATTCTGCAATATCACCACTTTGTTTGCCAGGATCGTTTGCCAGGAACGCTATCTTTCGTGGCTCCATGCCGCTTTTCCGCTTCCACGATAATATTCAGCTTATCGCCGAGCGTCAGTACTGTCTACTTTCGCCACATCGTGTGTTGCGTGGCTCCACACAACTTAAAACCTCCGCTGAACGCTGGTCACTAGGATTGCGACGAAGAACACGTGCGATAAACCTAGTCCTCTACACGCTACCTTGTCGGCAATCTGCTGCTGGGAAACTGGAAGGACAGAAACGCTTCCCCAACGCGACGAGAGGCAACGCCACCGAGAATAGAGGGAGAAAGTGATTGTGGAGAAAGAAAGGCGCTATTTCAGCACAGTGAGCATCGCGGGCGGCTGCTGGTGGGGGAGAGAGAAACAAACGATGAGACGAGGCAGGGAAGAAAGCTGTGCCCGAGCGACCCGGTCGAGCGGTGTCAAGCGCTCCACATGTGGAGAGACGTAGCGAGGAAAGAGACCCGCGGCACTATTCTTTCATCTGCCGTTCCATCCTGCGACTTGCGAGGGTCGTCGTATAATGCCGGTCAGGCGTAAAATTGCGTCGGATAACTGGGGTTTTTAATGCATTGCTTCTATTGGGACTTTGCCGGGACTGCGCTAATCCGTCCTAAAACCCGGTTCATCGCAAAACCGGGGGACATACATATAACCGGGGTTCCCCTGTAGTGTATAATAATTTCGAAGTGAATACTTCCAATAGTTGTGGGATTTGCGTACTTCCTTTACACAAGTGCCAGATGGTGACAAACTAAAAAAAAAAAAATATTGGTTCTTGCCATAAAAGAAACAGGTTAATCTCTGAAGTCAGTTTACTTTTAAACTGTCATTAGTCAGATATTTTCATGCAAAAATGCATGTTCACATTTCTTACAACTCCAGCAGCACAAGTTTGTTTACTGCCTCTTGTCCACTGTTGTGCTTCAGTCTAACTAAAACTTTGTGGTGGACTGCATGATGCTGGTTGTTTATGCTGTATTGTGCAAATTCAGCTTGAGCCTTTTCATTGACTTGCTATCTTAACCTGTACTGTTCAGTAAACACATATACACACTTGGTAGGCACGTTCGCTGCTTTTGCAGTCCACAGTCTTGCCCACATGCATGATTCCTGCAATGGGTGGCAAACTTCCTGCGACGGTTTGCCATCCACTGCCGTGCCTGCCTTGGCCGTTGGGCCTAACCACTGTTTGTGCTGCATCGAAAATAAAAAAAAATTGAGACTGCTTTTTACAAACATTTAGACATTGCACTTATTTACATTGGATTAAGCATGGATTTCATTTTTTGTCTGGGGTGTTGTAATTGAGGGTGTGACTTATATGCAAAAAGATATGTATATTTGTTCATTTCAAATACTTCGCAAACTTTAATAATGAAATTCGATCCGAACTGAAAGCTACATAGCATAATATTCTATTGAAGAATAAAAAAATATTGTATACTTGCACAGGCCTATACCACCACCGCTACCATTTTAGGGGGGGCATTAAACTTCCCTTTACAATGTATAAGGACAGTACTGACATGGACTAAGTAGCAAAGAGGCTCAATCTTCTATATTTGTTTCAGTGCTATCTTCACTCTATGAACATCATTCACAGAGACCTGAACTCTCACAACTGCCTTGTCAAGGAGGTGAGTCGAATACAGGGTCCTCATATTATTGGCTTAGTCTAAAATTTTCAAAGTATGTTTTTTTTAGTTAGCAGTAGCCATAGATGTTAGTTGTATGTGAACACTCCTTTTTTTTATTTGTATTGTTTTCAGTGACATACATGCAGAAACTGCAATATCAAATTTATTCATATTGAGTAGAATTATAATATGAAAACGTGCATGACGTCGGAGCCTTCTCTTGCAAGCGTTGTTGTGCTGTATAATATTTCTTTGCTCACTAAGACCCAAACCTCTCTTTTCATCTCAAATCACAATTGTTGCTCATGCTTGTAAGTGCAGGGCACATATCAAAGGGCGTTGCAGTGAAACCCAGTTATAATGGACTTTGCAACAGGGAATTATGCCCTATAATGAACCTGTGAAACTGTACGGGCATTGTAAAAGTGATAGTACCACAATTGCACAAATATAAAATGTAATTTTCCAACATTTCCAGCATCAGAACGCACCTCAAACTATATTTCGTTTGTGACATGAATATGATGCCCTTTATCATTTTTTTTTATTTGCTCTAGCGCTGCCGTTACACCTCGCACGAGCTGGGGAATTTCTACTGGGCATTTCACACCGTCTTCTCCTCATTTAGACTGCTGTTAGTGCTGCATCAGAGTGATTATGCCGTATTATTCACAACCTTGAGAAAGACAATCAGTGCCGTTGGGCGGGTGTGTCAAGCGAGTGGTTTTCAAGTCTTGCGGTGGAACACCACAGTGCTTGTAAGGCTTTGCCGGGTTCAATTGTGTCATGGACATTTCTGAACTGCTGACTTTGGTGGCATAGAGGACGATGCCGTTCTCGCCAACAGGGAGAAAGGTGTCAGCAGTGACAAGTAAAAACCCAACCACATGTGGCTAATCATACGCGCCTGGCTACGTGTCACGCGTCTACGAGGCTGTGCGCGCTCATCCTACGAGTCTTGAGAGGGGGGACATGCAGCCCGTATGCGTGTCAGGCAGTGCTTGATTTTGATCGTCATTTTGAGCGTATACAACAGAAGTGGCAGCTTGTGCACCGACATCATGTGGCCAGCATGTAAACCTCTGGCAGTTTCGAGACAGGTTGTTGGGGTTTCGGAATCATACCGAGGCCTTGCTGGTCTCATGTCAAACAAAGGCGATGGAGGCAATCAACAATGAAGCACTTATCGCCTGCGTTGAGGCTCGGCCTGCACTTTCGTAGGCGAAACAGAAACACCATAAGAACAAGCACATGACCAGGTGCTTGTGGACTGAGGTAGAGAGGATCATCATGCCTGATGCTGCCGTAACAGGTGAGTGCTCGGAATTTTATATGGGCGTCATACGGGAGCAGTTTCAATCGCACTCGATCCTGATTGGGATCAGATTTTGTGATCATGATTGCCTCTATTGTACAATCTGCATAAGCTGATCTCAATTCAGAAATTTGATCGTGCTCGATCGCAATCGAAAGTGTGTGTGGAACCAGTATATGCTGCCTCACTTATCTACCTACTCTCCAATGTCTAAAACGTGTTTCATCTGTGCAGATGAAATTATAACAGCTCTGCAGAAGGGGTGGAAATCCATATGTGATAAATTTAGGTGCCTTATGAAGGTGCTTCAGGAGGAAAATAAAAGCGCCACCAGGTCAGACAACATCATCTGGCCGTTTTTCGACCAGATGATGTTCCTTCATGACAACATGGAGCATAGACTGTAAGTGATTTTGAAGTTTCCATCTTAGCCAGTGTGGTAATAGTGAAACACGTGATACTAGTGCTTTCCGTTTACCACATCGACCAGCAATGCCATAGTATGTGTATATTGTAGCTAGTAATGTGCCACATTTGTGAAACCTCAGAATCATGCTTACATTATTAAATTGATGCATAGTATGCATTATACTCAGCTTTGTCTAATTGGCAATGGAAGAATTGTGCGACATCGCTACTCCAATTATCGCATAATTCGTTAAATGGGAGCTGGTCAGAGGACGTATATGCACTATAAGGATAGCTTTGTAATTTATTTACTTAAGTATCCACAAAGCCAATTTAGCATTGCAGTGGGGAGCAGAGAAATCCAAAGTACAAGTACAAATTAACAACTACAGTAGCACGTAAAAACACAACATGATAAAGCACGAAATCTAAGTGCAGAGAATAGCACATACAAAGAAGAGTTTGGGTGCGAGCTAGTTGGTACGGATCATTCATATTTAAAACAGCGCTAAAAAACACGGACAAGGGAGGACACAGGACGAGCGCTGACTGCCGACAACACCTTTATTGGAGCCTGCGCAAATATATACAATTTGCAACAGGCATAAAGAGAGTGAAAGAAGCAGAGGGGAAGGCGAGTCATCGTCGGTCAACTACTGCTGCGCATGCGTCAGTGACATCAAACAATATAAAAGAAACCATAACATGGTGGACACAGGCCAAACTGCTCAACTTCTAAGGAACTTAAGTTCTTTATCACAAAGTGCAATAGAAGGGGAACTAACACAGGTGGCTCCGAACTGACACATTGAAAATGCCTCAAAGATTTCTCTGGCCATCTGATTGCTGTACCTTTTCAACACACGTGTGTGGTCAAAAAGTGGAGTACAGCCACACTTGGCACAATCAACAGCCAGATTACTGCCAGTCTTAATCTTGACACAGTGAGCATGCTGACGCAAACGTTCATTGATACAGTGTCCTGTTTGCCCTATGTAAGTGCAGCCGCAAGAGGTGAAAATGGAATACACTACATTGGTACTGCAATGTACAGGCTTGGCGACATGTTGCTTATTGCACGGTCCAGGTGTTCGGAGCCGGTCAGTATTGCATGGTCAGTTCGGAGCCACCTGTGTTAGTTCCCCTTCTATTGCACTTTGTGATAAAGAACTTATGTTCCTAGAAGTTAAGCAGTTTGGCCTGTGTCCACCATGTTATGGTTTCTTTTATATTGTTTAATGTCATTGACGCATGCGCAGCAGTAGTTGACCGACGATGACTCGCCTTCCCCTCTGCTTCTTTCACTCTCTTTATGCCTGTTGCAAATTGTATATATTTGCGCAGGCTCCAATAAAGGTGTTGTTGGCAGTCAGCGCTCATCCTGTGTCCTACCTTGCCCGTGTTTCTTGGCGCTGTTTTAAATATGAAAGCACTTACAAACTAGCAGGACTAATAAAAATAAAAGGACTTGACTGATGTACAGATAAAAAAAGAAACCTTGGAAATAGTCATCACATACATACCACAAGACCTACAATAAAATTCACATAGGAATCTTCAACTGGGCGCACAAGCTTTCTAAACACAATACAGTGAAACCTCGTTAAACCGTAGTTGGCCGGAGCTCGGAAAAAGTACATACTAAACGGTAGTACTGTTTAACCGAAATAGCATGAGATCGCCCACTTACCTGTAGAAAACGGAACTCAGAGAGAGTGCGATGAAAGGGGAAAAAACATGCAGTATTTATTCACTTCGCGCGACATAAGTGTTATTTTCGTTTGATGCCGCGGCGGTCTAGCACGACGACAGCAGCCTCAAACTTACTCAAGCTGCGTGCCAGCTTCTCAGCCAGCCCCCCTCCTCTCGGCAAACACTCGCACGGCAGATTCCTCGTTGGCGTTACGTATTCTCCGTGCATGCGCGCACTAGTGCTGCATAAGTTCCGGGGCGCCTTTTTCATTGCCGGGTGCCGGAGTTCGGAAAACTTTTCGTTTGGAATAGTTACGTTATCGCGCCCCTGTTCTCGTTGCGATGATTGCATTCACGAGGCTGACGTAACGCGCAGCTTCTGCCACTGTCGGGCCTGAATCGCCCGTGCTGTCGCTTTCCGTATCGTCCTCATCACTGTCGCTAGTCGACACTTCGGCAACAACAGAGGCAACGATGGCGAAAAGTCGAACCTCGTAGCCGACATCTCTTTGCGGTCGCAGCAGCGCTGCCGAGCAACTTCGCATTCCAAATGCCACACACTGTAGTCAACAGCAGATCCATGTCGCGGGCCAGCGCCGACTTCTTCATGTCACTTTCGATAGCACGGACGATGTCTAATTTTTCTTCTATGCTGAGCATCCGGCGTCTTTTTTATCCGAGCTTCGGCATGACGCGAGTCCTCGCTTGCACGACGCCATGACGCTGTCTCGCTCTCTGGAACGGCGTCGAAATGATGTTGATGTTGATGCGGCTTCACGTGCAAACGCACAGGGCGCTTGGAGGCCGTTGTACCGATCTCTGAGGCTTGTTGTTCTGCCGGACCGCCCGGTGGAGACGACGCACCACCGTGTTTGCGCGACGAAAAGTGGAAACGCTACGTTTTAACCGATGCGTACGCAATAAGCTAGTACGGTTTATGCGGATACTAAATACATTATGTTCAATGGCCGCTGAGTCGGGGAATTGACTTTACTACTTTTAAACCGAAACTACTGTTTAAGCGGGTACGGTTTAACGAGGTTTTACTGTATATATAGAAAATGGGACCCTAAAGACCACGCTCTATAGGCAACCTTTCGATAAACAACGGTACCTAGAATATACAAGCCACCATCCAAACATTGCAAACAAGGCATCTTTAAAGGTCAAGCCACACGACTACGTCGCATTTGCATTGAAAACCATGACTACAAAGATAGACTTCTTCACCTTAAAGAAACCCTATCAAACAGGAACCACCCTAACACTGCCCTTCACAAAGCCTACACTGATGCAACCAAACTTGATTGAGCTGAGGTTCTAAAACCCCACCCTAAAATCACAAAAACAATAACGCCTCTTCTTACAACTAAATTCTCAAAGGCACTCCCAAACGTGAATCGGCATCCTCAGTAACTACTACCCAATTCTCACCAGCAACCAGAAACTTAATACAGTCGAACCCGACTATATCAAACCCGTTTACATTGAATTATCTTCTATATTGAACAATTTCGGAACACGGTATAGTTACAATGAGTATATATGTAAGAAAACTACATTTACATCGAATAAAATTAGCAGCGTCTCCCGATATATCGAACGTGAAGTAGTGCAAAAGTGCCTCCAGAAGTTGGCTTTCCTTGGCAGTGGCAGAGAAACCTGCCAACACATCCCAAAAGGGGTGTAGCCTGGTGGCGCGGCTCCACCCACCCATTCTCCCTACCATGACTGCACCGCGTCAGGCGAGCCGTTGACATGCCCCTGCAATAAATGATCCTGGCCAGCCCGTAGCATTTGCTCAAACAGCCAATCAGAGGCTGTTGTGCCCTCGTCATGCAAGTATGAGTCTCGCTGCTTTTTTCGTTCATTGTGTTTGCGCCTTGTGGGCCTTCTCCCGTAGTGTTGCCATGATGGATAGTGCAAAGTGGCAGAATTTGCCTTTCGCCATGAAGTTCGAAATCATAAGTTGAGGCAAACTCGTTGTGAAGTGAGATGTTGCAATAGCGTACAGGATTCAGAGGAGCACTCTCAGCACCATCTTGAAGAACAAGGGGGATATTAGGGCTAAAGCAGACAAATGACCCGGTTCCTGTGGTGCCCGACGCATAGGCACAGCTGTGTATAAGACGTCGAAACAGCTGTGTACAACTGGTTCATCTGAAACTGCTTCAGATGTGCTGGCTTCCGCGTGCCCAGTGATGACTCTGAAAATTCTGATGAATGCGACAAGGCCATTGCCGGTGTTGCAGAAGTTTGTAGTGAGCTGTAAGAATTTCCGGAAGCCGTTGATGGATGAACAGTCAATGAGTTTGTGAGTGTGGATGATGGTGTCATGACCACGGGAGAGCCCGAAAACGAAGACTACATTGCCAGCGTAGTACTGAACATGAGTGAAAGTGAGCACAAATGGGAGCAATGATGATCCCTTGCCTACATCCTCCAAGGTGATTGGTGCACTCGCACTAGTCCGGCACTTCTGCACGAATGTGGAACGTTGCGGCCTCAGTTGCTTCGACTCCAGACAATGTGGAGAAATGCGTGCTGTCACAGCAGCAAAGTTGCTCAACCGGAAAAATACAGGACTATTTTATGTGAAACTAAGCTAGTTTCATCAATAAAGTGCGTTTATAGATGCTATGTGCTTTTATGACGTCCAATTCTTTAGCAGGCTTATATTGAATTATGCTCTATATTGAACTGATAGGTGTTTTTTTGTGACTTCAATATAACCGGGTTCGACTGTAAGATCTTTCCCGACCTGCCTAGAGTAGTAGCCTACAAATGCAACACTAATTTCAATGACATTCTTGTACATGCCAAACTGAGGACAAAGATGGAAGCCAACATCCAGTCCCTGTGGCCTCCCCGGGTGCTCTACATGCAGACATATTCAGTCTACTACTACAGTAAAGGAAATACAGCACCGGATTACCTTCACAGGGTAACTGAGTTTCACCTGCACATCAAGCAACGTAGTCTATTGTCTAGAATGGGACACTTGTAACAAACAATACATAGGTGAAACTGGAGAACAAATTCATACAAGGCTCAACGGCCATTGAGCAGATACAAAACACAATTTACTTAAAGCAGTAGCCAGCCGCTTCAATGAACATGACCATATATTCGGTGAAGCAAGGCTCTATATACTAAAAACAAATTTCCGTTCACCTCGCAAGAGGAAATATACAGAATCACACCTCATACACAAGTTTAAATGCCTACACCTGGTGGGGATCAATTTGGCACGTGGAAACTTAAGAATCACTAAAAGCTGTAGCGTGAACATGGAACTCTCATATCATTAACCAAGGCACAAAACACATTATGCCACCAGCTAACGTTAATTCTAAACCTCATCTATTCTTCCACTTCCAGTTCTTCCCTGCCTCTCCCCTAACAGTCGATCTATTATTCTCTTCCATGATTTTATGCATGTATCAACCGTGTAACCCCTTTTATTATGTACTCCCCACTTCTCCTGTTTTTCTGCTGTCACACTCCTATTTGCTCTTCCATATTTTTTCTTTCCTCCTGGTATTTTTATTTAATTCCCCCCCCTCTTTTTCCTTCTTTTTTTCCTTTAAAGACCCAGGCACATTCCAACGTTCCAGACACCAGGATACCTTTTACAGTGCCTCTACCACACAGGGTTGTGCCACTTGTGTATACTGCTGTGACAATGCCTACGCCGAACTACTGAGGCTAATGTTCCTTGAAAGACCAAACTGCTACTTTCCAACTACGCTATCCATTGCCCCCAGACTCCGTGTCGCCATCTTAACACCTTAAAAATTACTTGACGAATTGCTGCTACGCTACTGAAACACAAGTCATTCTTTCATCTCATGTCTTTTTGTTACTTGCACACTTACCAGCTGACTGCCTCTTCTAAAACCACAAACGCACACTGCCTACGACACCTACGAAGGCTCCCTAACCTCTTGCTCCCCTAACGTCCCAGCCTCCTATGTCTTTCTCTCTTTTTCTTTCTGCTGCCTTCCCTCTCTCGTGCTCTTGTCCCCTCATCTTAGAAACCATGCCTAGAGACATCAAACGACAACGCTCTTTTTCTTTTCAGTTTCGTGCTTTACAGCCAGCCTCCACTGACGATGACCGCACACGACGTCACTCTACTAACTTGTTAAAACCAACCTGCTGAGGATGACGAGGCCACCTTTGACTTGTTGAACACTGGCCAGCCATTCTGAGGCACTTTATCCCTGTTTATAACCTTTATAAGACGTATGTGTAGTGTTAGACACAAGGGGTTTTCTTTGATTCTCTGCACTGATCATAGAAGGCAGCATGCAAGTCAATGGGCAGCATGTAGCCAAGTGTTGAATATTGCCATATTCATGTCTCTCTCGGGCACTGCAGTGAACAGCTTTAATTTTGTGTTTTGTTGTTTGCCACCACTGTGCAAAAAACTCGAGGGTTCATTCAGTTCCCTCATGCTGTAGGAAAAAATGTTCCACGGTATTGATGGCACTGTCAGCTGTGTAATTGATAATGCTGGTTTTTGTGTCTGCTCAGCGGTGTCGTTACCTAATTAATAGCCTGCGGTTATTCTGCTATTCTTAATGCAAAGAAAGGATAAGGCATGCAGACACGGGCACAAGAGAAGAGAGGTGGACAATACGAACGCCAACTATCAACTGAAGGAAGCACTGAGGCGAAAAAAGAAAGAAGACACAAAACTCATCTGCACATGCTCTGAAATGGTAGCACCGCGTGTCAATCAGGTACGCGTGCTGGTCTATGTGAGAGGTAACTGTTAAGGCATTTGATCACTTCCTTATGTAAGGTAATCGAAGGCTGACTCGCGCATGCACTTCCACCATTATTGATATGCCATGCCTCAACCATAAGACGCGTACCTTCATTCCTGTGCCTGTACTATATTGTGCATTTATCTAACTCAGGTGTGCAGTTACAATCTTGGCAGTCTTGGCATTGTAAGAAAAGATTAGAAGACGATCCCCCAGTTAACGACCTTTTATGTTTCATTAGCCTCTGATTGATACACTGCCCCCGTTTGCCCTACGTAGAAATGGCCACAGCTAAATGGAACTTTATATACTACACCCAGACGACAGTCAGTAAAATTGTTGTTCGTGATATGCTTCACTGCACAAAGATCTGTTCTTTTTTGCCTTTCCCCTGCTCCTTTTTTCTCTGCACGGCAGTGCATATGTTACCTAGCTTATCGGGAGCAGTAAAAACAACATTAACACTATTTAGAATGACAGAAAGCTGAGCTAGTTGGTAAGGATTTATTATGCAAAAAAGGTGAGGTGTGCAGACAGGACACAAGAGTAGAGAAGGCGTTCGTGTTGTCCACTTCTCTACTCTTGTGTCCTGTCTGCATGCCTCACCTTTTTTGCACATTAACACCATATCTACTTGCAACTATTTTAAGCCTGTGCGATACTGAATGAATGTAAGGAATAGCCACTACTCTTTTCTTGCTATTACTGCTTTCTGTAATCATTTCCGTCCCCCTCGAAATGCACTTTTGTAAGTAATCAGTAAGTATCAGCAAAGCTTCAACGAAGTAAGAGGAAATCCTTCTCTAATAATTCACTGTCAAATAACGTACTGGTTCTCGGAGACGCTTTTATAAGTGATACTCATTGCAAAACCCTTGCTTTAGGTCCTAGACACTGTTTTAAGCCTAACATAAAACCTGTTGACGTTTTAAGCCTACCGTGCTGCATAATCAGGTCTGTCGCGGATTAGGAACACTCGCGCTGTATTTCAAAG
Organism: Dermacentor andersoni; assembly: GCF_023375885.2. Taxonomy (NCBI): domain Eukaryota; kingdom Metazoa; phylum Arthropoda; class Arachnida; order Ixodida; family Ixodidae; genus Dermacentor; species Dermacentor andersoni. Next base: position 7,491,665 of record NC_092816.1, on the reverse strand, counting down.
TGCATTGCAAGCATTCAACAATCGAATATTCGTATTAAGACGTCTAACTCTGTCCGATCGTTGGTTAATTACCTTGTAGAGCATAAACTTAGACCAGTAATATCAGACAAAAAAGGTTTTTTTCGTAATTATGCCAGATGACATGTTTTCAGTAAAAGCGATATCAGCCATAGAAATGAATTTTCAGCCAGTAAAACTCAAGCCTTTGGCCGTTAAGCAACGTGCGGTGAAGACCTAATTTAGATAGGATTGTCTCTAATGTCAAGAAAGCAAAATCACTCACCTTAGAAATGTTTTTCTCGGCGAAGACCCATAAGCAAGAGATTCCTTTTCGTGCTATTAGTGTCAGAGAAAGAGACATGGCAGGTCTGTGTGGCTAGTTACCTACAGAGCTGCTTAGCTTCACTAGTTTTTTCAGACCCCTTTTGCTTACGTAATTCTCAGGCATTAGTTAAATTTTTCACAGAGGAAAATCCTGGTGATTGTACAGCTTTTAGTATGGATATCGAAGACTTGTATTACTCCTTGTCACATGACAGGTTGTTAAACTCCGTAAATGAGTGCATTAAGAACAAACGCAAGAATCGGCTTTTATAGACAGATGCGGTGTTTCCACGGGTGCTTTTCTAGAAATTCTTTCAGTGCAATTAAAGTTGACGCTGGTTGGGTGGAGAGATGGCATGTTTCTGCAGAAACCAGGAATTTGTATTGGTTCAAAGGTTGCCCCTATTGTTAGTGATACTTACCTGAGCTAGATTGACAGCTGCTTAGCCAAGGCCTTGGGCAATTGAGTTATTAAGGTATTTCGTTACGTTGATGATTACCTGATTTTCTGCAATAGGGACGAATTTGATTCTGCTGCTACCTCAGTAAGTGAGCAATTTAAACTTAATTGAGGAGGATTAAAGTTTGCCAAGGAATTTCCTCAGAGATGCGTAATACAGTTTCTAGACATTTCCTTGGTCTTTCAACAAAATGACGTGAGTTGTTCAGTACTCCCCTATATCTTCGAAGCCATTGTTAACTTTCAATCCAAGCATTCCAAAGTAGTAAAAAACGGAATTGCCATGTCGTGCCTTAAGTCTTCTCTCACCAGATCCTGCATGCACAAAATGAGCGCCAGTTTTAATGCGCTGGTCTGGCGCCTATTCGAAGCAGGTTATCCTAGCGTAGCAGTGGCCACTGTGGCCGAAGGCCTAAAAAGGGGATTTCGAGGGGGACGGACCTGATTACAGAAAGCAGTAATAGCAGGAAAAGAGTAGTGGCTACTCCTTACATTCATTCAGTATCGCACAGGCTTAAAAAAGTTGCAAGTAGATATGGTGTCATTGTCATTGGGTACTTACTGGTAAAATAGGCACAAGCATGCTTCTGGCCTGTTGCTCTGGTGCTCGGCCATTATGGGACCTTGACGCTTGGAAAGGGATGTTTGTCCCAAGCCAAAAGCATCCCCACCTCAATAGGTGTATTTGGGGTGCCACTTAGGAAATTGTTGCCCCTTGTGCCCCCAGGGTTTGATTGCTGATGGGCTCCTTTCCCAGAGCGATTCACCCCTGTGAAAAGCCGAGTGTCAAACTGGGGGACATCTGGCCCACTTGGTTAACCGGTGGGTAACTGACAACCATATGGCTTTGAACCCACTACCTCCCGTAGCTGAGGCAGACACTCAACGATAAGGCCGCGGCTGTGGTGTGCATATCCTGTGCTACGTGTGGTTGGGCCTTAAATTGTGCGTGCAATCCTCTACCTACTTTATTTTGCAATGGAAGTTTGCAGCAACAATAAATAAAGCTCTTTGAGGATGCACTTTTATGTGTGTTTCCTGTTTCTTAATGGCATTGCTTGGTGCATTAGGGTTATGATTTCTAAGAATTGTTTTTTTCAGAGACCAAAGTCCCCCCTCATGTTATATTTGTGGTTGTATTATTTACATGCAAATATGGTATATCATGATTGTATTAAACTGGATAGCTTTGCAATGTGCATGGCAGTTTGAAGAAGGCTGGCTCTTACTGGCTTTCTGCCTGGCAGCATCCTTCTTCCAGGTGCCCTCCATGCAGTTGTGCTTTTACCTTAAGGGTGAAAGCACAGGTTCCATTGGAGTGCAAGTTAACACTTGCACTGCGATGAAATTTGTTGAAATTTCGTATATTCAGTGGCACTATCTGTACGTCAACACATTTTTGTTTTTATATAAAGTAATTTTGTCAAGAATAATTCTGAAGGAAGCCTTGTTAATTTGAAGTCTGCTGGACTGCGAAAAATCTTCAGATTAAGCTGGTTTGCAAATTACCCAAAAAGAAGAAAAGAAGCTAAGGAAAAGAAGTGCAACACTGTGCGACAAAAGCATGTCACGTTTAGTGTCTGTGTAGCAGGACTATATGAAGTAATCATTGATGTGGGATTGCTTGGTACGGTAGTTTGCTGCACCAACTGTCACACTCTCTAGCCCAGTAATCATGCACAGCATCTCAGTCAAGACCGCTACCACTACTGTCGCTAAAGCAGGCACATGAGTGAGCTCATAATCATCTCTGCCATTGCCTAATGGCACACTGCAATCAAATTCGCCTTGCACTTATACATTATCTACATGTCTGCTTCTGTGTTCAACTAGTTGGCCTAGTCCGTACACTAGCTTAAATGCTCACATAGGTGAGATTTTTCTTGCAGTTGGGAATCGTATGCACACAACACACCAGCAGTGGAGAAAATATGACAATACATGACATGCGATGCAGATGGAAAAAACAAACAAACAGAGAAGCAAAAGTGTTACATTTATTTATGATGATGACGTTCTCACTCGTCTCTCTATAGTGGGTGGAAACACGTAAAATTGACGCACACCGCCACAGAACATAGGCACTTCACACAGCTATATGGCTTATCACACAGCTATATGGCTATATGGCTAAGGTTGTTTGCTTTACTGTATACTGAAAAGCTAACACCTGTTCGTTTACTTTCCTTGCTTTTTATCTTTGTTTACTTCGCTTTCTTTGTTTATTACTTGATTCTCGTTTTGTTCATATCTATGTAATAAAAACTATGTTTTTGCTCCGCAATTGTTATCTGTACCGCCCCCCTCACGCAATACTCCTTCTGGAGCCTGTGAGGTATATGAAATAAATAAATAAATAAATCAGTGCCCACATTGTGGAATAGAGCACTTGCTCAGTCAGTGGTGTGCGAATTGCAGCCCCTGTGATGACTCTCTCGAAGGCCACGCATTTACGTACTGTAAGCGCCAGAAGCAGTCAACGTTACTAAATAGAAGCAACTGCAGGAGCCAGAAACATTGCCGCATGTTTCCGACACCGCCTCCGAGACATATGAAGCCAGAATAGCGTAGGGGCATGTTGGTCTCAGAGGCCATAATTGGAAACTACAGATTAATCGGATAGATGTGTGCGGGCTCTGCAAGATATGCAGTATGATTCCAAATTACGGGACTGCACAAATTCTACAAATTAACTGAATTTTCAAATAACCCAAGGTCAAATTATTGAGGTTTTACTGTATTATCTCTTTAGACCATAAATAACAGGGCTTCACTCAGTGCTGCAAGAGCAAACTGAAACTTACCTTAAACGGTGATTGCATTGCTAAAGCAACTGCTTTTCTCCAGTGGTTTTCAGTGGTCACTGTAGCTCTTTTCCCTTGCGTTGGTTTTGCAGCAGACATGCAACCAATTCACGAAGAACTAAGATGGCTTATCACAGGCTCTGACATATTGCAACACTGAATGCACAGCAAAAGCTTGTTAATTTGAATTTCATGGAGTGTTCACCAAATGCGAAATAAACAAAATTCAATCTAACAAAAGTGTGGTACTTCAGAGTCATTTCCGGAGTACCACAGGGGTCCATCCTCGGTACCATTCTCTTTCTCATCTTCATAAACGACCTTCCTAATGGCATTTCATCCTATATCCGAATTTTTGCAGATGACTGCATAATTGTCGCATTACGGACCCAACCGACCATACAATGCTCCAAAAAGACTCACACTTAATAGAAACCTGGTGTTCCAATTCTTTAGTGAAATGGAACATCTCCAAATGTAAAGTTATGCAGGTATCCCGCAAACACTCTAACAAGGATCACACATACTTTTTAAACTCGACAGCCCTATCCACTGTTGAATCATATCGTTATCTCGGTATCACTACTAAGAGCAAGTTGACCTGGGCCAACCATATCACAAAATTGGCTACCGACGCCACTAAATCACTTTGTTATGTTCCCTTGTGCTGTGCCCCTCATCCACAAGAAAACTAGCCTATGAAACTTTCATTCAAAGCAAACACAAATATGCCCCAACTATTTGGAGCCCGCACAAAGCTTACTTAACATATTAGAATCAATACAAAATCGCACCGCTAAATTAATCAATTCTAGGTACAGCTGTGAAGAAAGTGTTAGTGCGATTAAATCATCCCTAGGACTCGAACCACTGGTGTTCCATCGGAAAATTGCAAAGCTGTGCCGTTTCCACCGACTATATTATAACTTCCCTTAACTACATGGAAAGCTTCTAATCTTGGCAACCCGTACATCTTGTCACCTTTTTAACTCTTGCAGCATCCAGCGCTTGCATGGTTCAATATTTTCCTTTAAGAAGCCATTTTTGCCTAGCGCCATCATAGAGTGGAACAATCTACCAGATAGAGTTGTCAACGAACGTAACCCCATTATCTTCAAACAGCTGCTTACTGATCACCCTAAACCGTAACCTTATATTGACTTTACTGTGTTTTCGTTCTTTTGTGATTGCTGTTTTACATTGTGACTGTTCTGCTGATTTGCTTTTGCATTGTATTTAGTGTGCCTCTTGGTCTTTTTCTTTTCTGTTCTCACACGAATCCACAGGCTGGGTTTTGTAGGAAATTGTAACCGTATCTTTGTTTCTATTCTTATCTTCTGTAACCCCCCTCCCTTATATAGTAACGAGAGGGGTCCTTAAGAGAAAATAAATTATTATTATTATTATTATTATTATTATTATTATTATTATTATGAACACATTGCTGTATTCAATTAAAGGAGTGGGAGCACCTCTGAAAGCACCACCTTTTATTTATGTAAGAAATTTGTGATCATTTTCGGTTTTCTTTCTTTGAAAGCGATTGCTATAAGCTTATCTTCAAGAGCTCGAATGTGTCGGAAAGCGCTTTCCTCATCTTCTTCAAAATTGAAGAACAACCGTGTGCAATTCAGTCCTTCTGTCACCTGCGATAACAAAAGTCACCCCGGTGCTTGCTCTTCTGCATTATCTTCCACTACATGGTAATCACTGACTACTTGGGTGATAATGTCATTGTCTGTGATGGTACCGCAGACCATAGTGTAGCTGTCGACACTTACATAGTCTACAAAGTCCGTCTTGCCCAACACCTCATGTGTAGGCCTCAGATATGCTAACAATGTGTTAGTGTGTGGATAAAGATACCATCCGCGCCTCCCACTGGCCTACTCGCATTATCAGCAAGACTTTGTTCTGGATGTGTTCAAATAAACACATAGCGCGTATTCTCGCTCATAATGCAAGCGTGCCAGTAGAAGGCACAAATGGTACCTCTTGTCACGCACTCTCACATTGTTGTTACCAGATCTGAGCTCTGAACAGGAACACGATCGTTGTCGACAGGTCCACTAGCTCCAGTGCTTTCCACGTGACGAAGACATGGCGGCACGTGCAACCACAACAGACATAATGGGGCACTGACACTACAAAGATGATGAAAAACAGTGCAGCTTATTGCAGCTGCTCAACCTTTGCAACTGGCGAGTTTCTCGACGCATCGCCTCGCTGGCCACATGGCCCAGTGTCGATGTCAGTGCAACTAACCTGAAAAACAAACGTGAGAGCATGGCTGCCATGACATGTTTCTGGCTCCTTTAGTCTTTTCTGGAGCATGCAGTCCATAAAAGCATAGCCCCTAAGATCCAAGGGGGCTGTTGCTGAGGCATGGATCGATGATTACAATGGTGATAAGCACATCATGCCACTTGTTGTTTAGCTGGGAAAGTGACTGCCAGTGCGAGCCAGGAGCCTACCTCGGTGGCGCACAGTTAGAATTATCCACGACAGATCCAATTTGCATGTGAAATTACAAGCTTTTTAATACGTGGAATTGTGTGGAGCTTGGCTGGACTGTGCCAGTTAGTTTCAAATTAATGATGGGTGAATTAACAGGCTTTTACTGTATTAGTTTCTTGTGTATGTTGCTGTTCATAGTTAGCAGGCTTAGCTCTCCTGTAACAAGCAGTGCTTTGCAAGATGAAGCTGACAAGCTGTGGCACCCTTATTTCTGTAGGCCAGTTCTCTGCAGTGAATGTCTCAAAACGTTTGTGTCTTCATGAAAGGAAATGGGATCCATTAACAACAAAGCAAAGGAGGGTGCTGGTAGCTCTATGACATCAACAATGGAGGTGTTCCAGTGATTTTACTGTTCACTTTGCTGACAATGTTGAACTAAGAATTCTTTGCTTTCCTGTCATAGTTTTCTGTACTGAAATAATTATGTGTGTGTCTCTCGTGCTATGATCTCACATGAAGTTGGCAGTATGTTTTGAAAGAATTCGTTCTTGCATGAAATTAAAAAATGTTGCAGATAACTGTTATTTTCTGTTTTTGTTACCACCAATCCTTTTCCTTTATAGCTGTAAGTCCATCGTTTTTTGTAGTTGCTGCTCCTATATATGGTACAATCAGATAATGTGTGCATCAAAGCATTTATGCCGTTTGCACAGTCAGTCTGAGTGTCCCTCTTCAATACTTTATCAAATTCCATCTTCTTAATTCCTGTTTGTGTAATTAATTCTGCCTCTTGCTGTACAATTGTTTTTAGCAATGTTATTTTCTGTGGCGTGCAAAAAAAAAAAAGATATGGGAGTAGTCGGTGAGGCTTGCACCTTTACACTAGAAAATACATTGTCATTGTTGCACAAGATATGGTCTAGGGTCATACCAGAAAGCAGACACTTCACTGGCACTTGGAAAGGGGCACTTTGAAGTGCACATAGAAAGCTAGCTTTTAACTTTATTTCCACTGTACCAAAAAGTGCGAAGGCTGTGTGCTTGGCCCAGTGTGATAATGTCGAGGCCGTGTGACACGGCCCAGGCAGTGCATTAGCACTGACAACCTGCACTGTGCCAGCAATGTCACTGTACACCCACACTTGGAGCTGGAGAATTAGATTAAATGTTGCATTATGACCTCATGCCAACAAAGTCACAATGCCCATTAGAACTGAAAACTGGGCAAGGTACGGCTGTACATATGTCCTCTCTTTTTTGCATTCTGCCTTCATTTGTGTAGTGCTTTCTTACAACCATGATTGACTTCCACCCTCCCAATTTGCTTTACTGTAGAAAGGTTACCATATTTACTTGCATAATGAGCCAGGGTGTCTAGCGACCTGGAAAACCTGGAATAGGTAGCCGGGGAATTTTTCACTTTAGTGAGTAAGGTCATAGAAAATGACAGATTAAAGTACAAAGTTGCAAATTTGTGTAAATTGGTTCCCCACAAAGTTATTAGGCTCTTTGCAGCACTGTATGTCAGCTTACGTGCACAGGAATATTGTTTTCAGTCTCCATAATAAAGGAATTCATTCATAAATTATGTGCAGCACTGGCTTGTGGCTCAACGCAGATTTGCTTAGCCTGTGCATGCTTTTGAAAGACAGTGCAAGCTTCTACTGCAGTATGGCTGTATATATGCAGGGCTTGCCGTACATAAAGCATCTTGTACGCTTGTCGCAGAGCAGTATTTTTTTTTTCTTTTCACATGAGTTGATGCTGCATAGTGGCTGCATTGTAGCCAATAGAAATGCATCTTTATTACAGAATATATTAATTAGTGTAACTAATCTACTGGCTTGTGCTGTCACACACGGGGCAACTATACCTACAGACACCGTGAATGAAGGATGGGGCTGAACATATTGCAGATCTAAAGCGCAGAGCTGCCATGACTGCTGCACTAATGCATTCATCATCATCACCATCATCATCATCATCATCATCACCAGCCTGGTTACGCCCACTGCAGGGCAAAGGTCTCTCCCATACTTCTCCAACTACCCTGGTCATGTACTAATTGTGGCCATGTCGTCCCTGCAAACTTCTTAATCTCATCCGCCCATCTAACTTTCTGCCGCCCCCTGCTATGCTTCCCTTCCTTTGGAATCCAGTCCGTAACCCCTGGCCATCGGTTCTCTTCCCTCCTCATTACATGTCCTGCCCATGCCCATTTATTTTTCTTGATTTCAACTAAGATGTCATTAACTTGTGTTTGTTCCCTCACCCAATCTGCTCTTTTCTTATCCCTTAACGTTACACTCATCATTCTTCTTTCCATAGCTCATTGCGTCGTCCTCAATTTAAGTAGAACCCTTTTCGTAAGCCTCCAGGTCAAAACTTTTAAACACTATTAAAACTCCGTGTTATTAAAATGTCTTCGTTGGCCACTATTGGGCAGTATTGGATCTGGAGGACAATCCCACCGCTGTCCACCAGTTATTGGATCTTGCTGTTGAGTGCGGGAGTTGGCCGACATTGAGGAGGATTTTGAAATGAAAACTGGAGGTTTATTTACATTATTTACCGTAAGAATACAAAGAAATTAACAGTAATAAAGTCATTGATGGCCGGCAGCAAGTTGGACGCTGCGGCCCGTGTCAAGAAGCTTGAAAGAAATGAATGAATGAAGGAATGCTTCTCTCTGCTCCCTGTCTCTGGCTTTTAACCCCTTCGGTGTCTCGGGGTCATGTCATTTTTGGCTAATCGTCGAGCCCGCTTAAGTGTCGTCATTTTCGGCCAATGGTAGGCGCCCGTGCAAGTGCAGTCACATTCGGGTCAGGAGGTCGCTCCAAGGGCGCCACTGTTCGAGAGATGACTTGCCACCGGTATTGCCTTCTGGTCTGCAACTGCCATCATAATCGGCAGATGGTGTGGCTCTGAGGGCTTCACGGTGACTTACAGCCGGTGTTGCCTTGGTGTTGCATCCCCGTCTGAAAGCGCTCAGCTGGAGGAGATGGGTTGTTTTCGAACGAGCTTTCAGAGCTATAAAGCAGCTTTGCTCTGGATCAGGATCAACTACCTGGAACTGTGCCAGGCTCCTGTTGCACTTTCGAGAAGAGTCAAGCAGTGGGACAATAGCTCCATGTGCGGCGCACAAGGTGGCGATTGCCAACTTGTCTGGACGTGCGACCCCTTGAGTTGGGGTCGCCCACTTGTCTGACAGGTCCGGGAACGTGTTAGATGCGCTTCTGCGCACCTTAATTGGGTGCAGCGGCGATTCGATGTGGTCTGGTGAACTTACAGGATGCCAGGAAAAGGGTCCGTATCTAAAAGCAGCTATGAGGCATAAACTAAATCTGCCACGAGGAAGTAGGTTTCTTGCATTGCTGAAAAAGGCCAATTCCCTTGAAGTAATGCTCATATACAACATAAATTTCTACTCCAAGTGGGCAGAGCTAGTTGGAAAACGCAATAGAAAGAACTATGTTGCAGTGCAGCGAAAGCTGCATGCCCAGCGCTCCTAAGCGATTTTGTCTAGAAAGAAATGCTGCCACTTCCTGACACCAGACTAAAGTGTGCATTGCAGTGAAGATGTACTGCAGTGAAATGACTAGTGGGACTGAGCAGTGACCCAACTTTAAAAATCTTATGATTGCTTAAAAAAATACTGTAACTGAACTCCTTTGAACAAGTTATCACGAGCCCTGCTGTGTAATCATCTATCACTGATATTTTTACATGGCCCAGAACATTGTGCCATATAGAGCCGAAAACACAGCAAAAGTGCCATTTTCTCAAATTCAGGGCTGTTTTTTTTCTGCTACAATGTTTGTTGCATGACAAAGCACCCTTATCTAGGTATATATGTTTAATACTGCCAATATCAGATATCACTGATATTTTTACATGGCCCAGAACATTGTGCCATATAGAGCCGAAAACACAGCAAAAGTGCCATTTTCTCAAATTCAGGGCTGTTTTTTTTCTGCTACAATGTTTGTTGCATGACAAAGCACCCTTATCTAGGTATATATGTTTAATACTGCCAATATCAGATAATAAAATGACATTGAACAAAGCAAAAGTTCTATAAATATCAGACTTGCCCAATGTTCTGCTTCATGATTCAATATATATACACAAAAACAAAATGATAGCCTACAATGGGGGGGCGTGCATCAAAGTGCAATTTCCCTGACTTACCTCCAAAATGTTTATTTACTCATGAAATTAGGAGTAATTAGAAAAAAAATATTATTGTACACCATGTCTTGCCTTGTAGAGTGAAATTTTAGTAGTGCTGAGGTAGACAAACGTTTCTTTTCCTGCCAGATATATTTTGCGAATGCATTTCATTAAGTGTAGTCCTTAACCAATACTTTTCAAAATATAAACTGGAGGTGGTTGACTTCATGGCTGATCCATTTGGCTTGAAATAACCGTTTTGCACAACCTGCCGCGGTGGCTTAGCAGTTAAGGTATTGCGCTGCTAAGCACGAGGTCGTGGGATCAAATCCCAGCCGCCGCGGCTGCATTACTGCATTATGATGGGGGCGAAATGCAAAAACGCCCATGTCCCATGCATTGGGGTCACGGTGGTCCTCTGGTGGACAAGATCCCCTGGTGGTCAAAATTAATTCGTAGTCCCCTACTAGCCGTGCCTTATAATTAAACCAAAGAGAAAGGACGTGGCAGTGCTGCATCTATGTCTGCTTCCTTGTCCTGTTTCTCACATTGTTTTTACATGATGTCGTCTACATGTTGTGGACCACTAAGTTTATTTGGTGAATAGGTTTAAGCATGAGATGCAGTGACTCTGGTAACGAGTAATGTGCATAGTCTTCCTCTTCACTGAAGGTTACTTGTCCAACTCATTTATTGGATTAAGCTAGCAACCTTGAGCTTACAGAATTGCACCTTTTATTCTCCACTAGTGCAACATGCGGGAGCACTCCTGCCACCACAACATCGGGATAAGTACATCAAGGTTGCATGTTTGCTGCAGGATCGGACAGTTGTAGTGGCGGACTTTGGGCTGGCCCGTGTCATGAGTGACCCCAGTGTGGCGGGGATTGGCCGCAGGAGCAGCAGTGGTGCCAAGCGTACCTCAGGCGGTGGTGCTGGGGCAACCAGCAAGCGCCCCGAGCGCAAGAAACGTTACACAGTAGTGGGTAACCCATATTGGATGGCACCCGAGATGATGACCGGGAAACTGTATGACGAGAAGGTGGACCTTTTCTCCTTTGGAATCGTCCTCTGTGAGGTGAGCTGCATCTTGTGCCATTCTTGTGAAATAGTGGCTTGCAGAATGATGCTTTGCAGCTTCATGCTACTGTCAGTTGGGTGACAATTTTTCCTTTTCAGAAATAGCTTATGTACCATGTTGGCAAACACCAGTACCTGAGAAAGCAATGTGCAGTCATTGGCTGACCTGCAGTAACAAAATGCACTTGAAAGTTTGTGTCATTACGTGACCTATACAGTCAACAACCACTTTTTCATACATGCCAGATAATTCAGATGCCTTGGCAGCACCGCCACGTCTCCCATGGATGCAATGTCCAAGTACGTCTGAAATTTCAGACGCGGAAACTCTTTGCCATATGGTTTTCTAGACTTTCTGTTGCGACTTCAGAACTGGAATGGCATTAATCAAAACCACCACCACTGCCATTTTTGTTATCTCATGTCAAAATGGTGCTCTTGAACACAGATCTGCTGACAGCCGTAGTCATCGCAACAATGTTAGACCTAGCTGTTTCGACGTTCACTGCCAAGATTCCTGCTGTTCGGTGCCTCGTTAGAGTGCAGCTGTTAGGTGCCCATTCCTGTGGTGAGCATTGGCATTGGGCATTGTAACCGAGTGAATGAGCACAGCGAAAGATGAGAGCCAACGCAGAGCGCAAGGAGGAAAGCGGAGGAGGAGGGTATGGCGAAAGTGTGAGGCGTAGTGCTGCGCAAGACGGTCAATGGCGACGATGGCTACAAGATGGCACCAGAGTAGCGTGCATCGTTAGGGTGCCACAATGCACTCACTTGCCTCCACTCCATTCGCTAGGATGCATGCATTGAGGCACTCTGCGTGTCATCTGTTCGCCGAATCCTGCATGGGCGGAGGTCTGCCTGCGGCGGCTGCTAGGAATCATGCCCTTGCATTAGCCACGCACTGCCTCTCGCGATCTCCCGATTAGCGAGGCAGTCGCGCCACATTTCACTCAGTTTGGAATGTGTCGCATTAGACAGACTGTCGGCGCCAGCCAACATATCGCGAAACGAAAACACACTGAAATTTCGCATTAAGGAGTATCATAACCGTCGGTAAATTTTTTTTTATTGAAAGAATTCACCGCTGTCGTCAATGGCACTGATTCTGGCATCGTCATCCTCGCGGACGGCTACGAAGCCTGGAAAGTACAGCAATGGTCAAGCATCGAATAATGCCAGTTTCCAAAAATCAGGTTCACCACAGTGGAGGGGTGTTACGCGGTCAAGCGCAGAAAGGGTGCTACTGTCTCAGGACAAAGTATGTATTCTTTGAATGCACATGTGTGCACCTGCCGTCTCTTGTCATAGTACAAGCACCAATACGCCGAATAACTGTACTGGCAGGCCTTCAGAGGTATTTCGGATATGCCTGTGGAAAATTGAGCCCGTGGGAAGTTTTACTGTTCTAAAATATTTACATGCCTTCACAGTGACCACCAGCTGCCAAAATTTTTGATACACTGCAACTTCCCTAATATTACTTTCCTCTTCTGCCTTTCCTCAAGCCTTCCCTTTTACAAGACTTACAAGACTCCCTGCCTCTTCCGCCTGCCTGCCTTACATGTCACCCTCCCTTTCTTTCTTGTCTATTTTTTTTTTGCTTTCGCCCCATGGTAGCTCATTTATTTGTTCCGTATGCTTTCCCTCCCCATTGCCACTCGAGAAGTTTTCCTCATCTGTAGACCGCGCTTGTCAGCTTCGAGTCCCTGTGAAAATTGCGTACGTCTCTTTAAATGGCAGCGGTGAGCTGTATGCAGTCATTTGCGGAACAATAACACACCGACACGTGTCACTTCTCCCTGTTCCCTGGGTCCTACCAAAGAAAAAAAAACAAGCCTAAGCAAACATTGAAGGATAACCGCGATTGTGGTGAGAGGAAGGCATTTCAAGCAATTCCACACGGGAGCAAACACACACCTTCAAAGGATAATTGGTGCCGCCGGGGATGCACAGGTTTAAAGAACACAGTGAAAAAGGTGCGCCAAGTGTTCCCAAGCCATGTGTAGCGCTACACAGGCCACATGAGGGGTTCAGGCTTTGCCTGCCTATCGATAACAAGCACACAACTCTGTCCGTATGGGTGGCATGCTTAAAAAAATAAAGAAAACAAAACCTGCAGGGTGGCATGTGCGGAAAAAAAGGAAGAAGGTGGCTTTCCTTGCCTTCAATATATAACATAGAAATAAAAACAGATAAGAGAAAAAAAATTGCTGCAGTGAAGCCGAGATCTCCCTTCCTGGTGGATTATCGAAAAAAGAAAAGGAGACTGTTCTAGTAAAATGTGGAGCCCACGGATGCGCTGTAGTTTTAACCCTTTGAGGGTCGAATTATTTTGAAAAAAACTTTCCCAGGTGGTCAAATTATTTTATTGCGGATCTTGAATGTACAAAATGTATTAAGTCGGGAATAAATAGTCAAAAATAATTAGGAGCAGTATTTTGGTGTCAGCATCACTCAGAACTGCAAAATGTTCAATAGTATTTCCGAGCATGGTACTCCTTGAAACACGGGTCTACGCACAGCGCCTTATCGCAGTCTGCACACCTAAAATGCGTGTCTGTTCTCTTGAAGCGAGGAGTTGTGTTGGCGCACACATGCCATCTCTGCGTGCGGCTGCCTTGGGCAGAGGTCTGAGGCACCCTCTCGCGTAAGCGCGTTGCCGCGGAGAGCGAGAATACCTCGCGAACGGCGCTGATAAGCAAGTGGTGATAAACAAGCTAAGAGCAGTGCCAATCAAGATAGAAATCAACTTCCGCCGCCCTTGCGAGAGCGTGCCGACAAAGAGAAAAACCACGTTTCGCGCGCCTCCGTTGCGATCACGCGGCGGAACCGAAACCGCGAAAGCGCGTTGCCACTGAGAGCGAGAATACCTCGCGAACGGCGCTGAAGCAAGCTAAGAGCAGCGCCAATCAAGATAGAAATCAACTTCTACCGCCCTGTAAGAGAGTGCCGACAAAGAAAAAAATGACGTTTCGCGCGCCTCCGTTGCGATCACTCGGCGAAACCGAAATTGCCAAAGGGGCGTTGCCGCAGTCTGAGCGACGCGCTGAAGCTAGCAATCAGCTCTGTTTATCTCCCCAAGAAGGTAGCACCAATTTCAAACGCATCTTGTAAGTGCTAAGAGGTGGCAGCACCTCCCAATGAGCGTTCATCGTCATTATGGCGCGAAATTTCAAACGGAGGGTCGGAACCGTACCCGTACGGCGAAGACCTTGCGGGACAGAAAACCGCCGCCGTACATGTACGGCAAAAACCTTCAAAGGGTTAAGTGCTATACAAGCGCCGAGCACGAGAAGTTGCCAGGGTGGATTCTCTGTGCACTCATTCTCTCTCTATACGTCAGACTTTTTCGCCAGGCAATCGGAAACGTGTCTCTTCGGAGTCGCTGGCCACTTCTGTTTGCATGCATAGGATTGTGGTAGCAAAATGAAAAGACACGGGGCAACAACCAACTAAGCGAAACTTGCGTGCAGTGTAGAACATCTAATTAATAAATTGAAACTTTCTTTTTCTACTGGATGCGATGTGGTTTGACCAAAGTTTTTCAAAAGCACAAGCAAGTATAGTTCTGTATACTAACCAAAATCTTTCAACATATGCTTGACACGAGTTCTATCCCTGGGGAATGGAAGATAGGAAAAGTGATTCCACTTCTTAAAATAGGTAGTAGGCACTCTCCACTTAACTATTGTTCCGTTTCACTCGGTAGTACCTCATGCAAACTTCTTGAACATATCTTTTCTAATCTTGCTAACTCTATCAAATCTAATTCCTTCTTCCTGCACTCGCAACATAGCTTTCGCAAAACTTATTCATGCGAAACACAGCTAATATCATTTACACATCAGTCATATGCCATTCATGATCGTTCTTCTCTTGCAGATTGTTTATTTCTAGGTTTTTTATAGTGTTTTATAAGGTGTGTCATAATCTGCTAAATTGCATAAGCTTAACCTTGATCCCCAATTGCTTACTTGGCTTGTGTGCTTCCTGTATAGTCGTTCTCACTTCGTTTCTGCTAACAGTGTTGACTCTCTCTCGAATCTGGTTTCCTCAGGTGTGAGGACGTGCGACTCTTACGCGTCCCCTGATACGTTGTTTTCCCGCATAGCCCCCATCTTCTGTAATCCGGCTTCGCCGCGGCGGCGGTTGGTGTGGTTGAAGCGCAGTACGAGACATGGCGCGAGTGTCGCGCTGCTAATGCCGCCTCACGGTGGGGTTACTTGGACGTGGAAAGGTGAAGGCGCTTGCTCTTTGGCTGCGGGTGGGCAAGCGCCGCGGATGTGTTGCGCGTGCGCTGATCCATGCTTCCGCGAGACCATCTCGTGAGGCCTCGTGCGAACGCGCCACCATTCGCGTGACCGTACGCGCGAACGACCAGGCGTTGGAATCCAGCATGGGGTGAACATATTCACTCGTTATCCGGTCGCAGTGAGTCGGACTTCCTAGATTTGTCGTGCACCCATTGGCATGTGTTGCGGATAGCAACTCAGCTAGCAGGCATTAGTCTATGAAAGGTGCAATAAATGCCCTTGTGATTGTTTGCACTACTGTGTTGTCGTTCCTTTGTCCCAAGAGCACGGGTGAGAAGCCCACATCTCTCAGTCGGTAGAGCATGAGACTCTTAAATATCAGGGTCGTGGGTTCGAGCCCCACGTTGGGCGCCAGATGTGGGCTTCTCACCCGTGCTCTTGGGACAAAGGAACGACAACACAGTAGTGCAAACAATCACAAGGGCATTTATTGCACCTTTCATAGACTAATGCCTGCTAGCCGAGTTGCTATCCGCAAAACATGCCGATGGGTGCGCGACAAATCTAGGAAGTCTGACTCACCGCGACCGGATAACGAGCAAATATGTTTGCGCGTACGGTCACGCGAACGGTGGCGCGTTCGCACGAGGCCTCACGAGACGGTCTCGCAAAAGCATGGATCGGCGCTTTGGGACTATCCCGCCACGCACAATACAAGAGAGGAGTCCACCGTAGAAAGCATGGTGTCATCAAATGCGTGGAGTGGGTCTCACCACCGCCTCATCTATCTCTGGAAACGCAGACACTCCGCCAGCTATCTGCATCGGAATACCGCACTGACCTCATCGGACTGACTCGACCGGGCCTCAGTACCTCAGTGAAACTGCCTCCGGAATGCTGCCCCATGAACCCCATACGTCATTGAAGCAATGCAGTTTTGCAAATAAAGGTTTTATTCATCCGCCATTTATGGGCTGTGTTCCAAATACTCGCCTAGATGGCAAAGTAAACGGATAAGCGGACAGCGGCTATCTTTAGTCTCGTTCCAGTTATGACGAAGGTGTCAAAGAAGGCAGCCTCGCGAAGACAGAATCGAAGTAAGAAACGATGCAGGCTACATTGCGGTCCAAACAAGATGGCAATTGAGCAGAAGGCTTGCAAACTCGATGACTGAAATGTCGTCTGCGCACAAGTAAACATAGTCACGGCGCGGAACATTCGCGGCGCTTGCCGACCCGCAGCCAAAGAGCAAGCGCCTTCTTCTTTCCGCACCCAAGTAACCCCGCCGTGAGGCGGCGTTAGCAGCGCAACACTCGCGCCATCTCTCCTACTGTGCTTCAACCACACCGACTGCCGCCGTGGCGAACCCGGATTATAGGAGACAGAAGCTATACGAGAAAGCAACGCATCAGGGGATGCATGAGAGTCGCGCATCCCCACACAGGCGTGCTGTGAGGCTCTGTCCTTCGACTGCTACTATTTTTAATCTAGAATTATGACTTGCCTCGTCGTACCACATTTCATATTCATCTCTTTGCTGATGACTGCGTAATTTTTCCAGAAGTAACTAACAACCATGATACAGCCACTCTTCAATCTGATCTTGATGCTATCAGTGCATGGTGCAAAACATGGTGCATGGAACTAAACACAAGAAAATGCAAGTCAGTGTAAATATCCACACTTAATAACACCCTACCAGCCTATTACATCTATAACATTGCACTCGATTGTGTTTCATCCTATAAATACCTTACTGTTCATGTCTCATCTGACCTTACCTGGAAGACACACATTGCACATGTAATAAGCAACGGTAACATAATGTTAGGCTACCTCTGACACTATTTTTCATGTCTCCCGCAGTCTCTCAAAGTGATACTCTATAAAACACTTATCCGGCCTAAACTCGAATATGCCGCCTCAGTTTGGGATGCTAGTCAGAATAACTTAATTTATTCAGTAGAAATGCTGTAGAATTCCACATGACTCGTATTCTCCAATTATAACAGGACAACCAGCATCACTACAATGAAGTCTGACCTACAATTAGCACCCTTAGCATCACGGCGTAAACACTTGTAGCTCTCTCTTTTTCATAAGATATATCATCGTCTGGTACTACGAAATGAGCGCCTTTTGGCACCACATTACATATCATCGTGGCTTGACTAGCAACACAAAGTTAGTATTTCGTCTTATAGATCCTCTCCTTCTTAAACTCATTTGTCTGCATCTGGAGAGTGGGATCACCTTCCCTTAACTGTTGCCTCCATAAGTGGTGCTAACCATTTTAAAGAAACATTATGTGACATTTTGTTTTGGGCATTCTTGTTTTCTCTGCGTTCATAACTATTGTTTGAATGATCTTACTGTGAACTGTGCACTCTGATTATTTACATCTCTTATGCACCTTGGTTTATGAATCTACGTACGTTTAATTATGCAGTTTACATAATTAGAAATAATAATCATGTACTCTGATTTGTGATACACCAAATTAGTGTAATTATTTCCAGAAGAGGGTTGTAGCGCCGAAAAAGACAACACGTAGCAAGCGAAACGGGACAGGCGCAACTTCTAACTGTTTATTCACCGCGTATACGAATGAATATGAGGACAAAACAAAAAAGGTAGCAAGAACTAAACATGCGCGAGGGTTTTTTTTTACAAAAAAAAAGCGGGTAAAAGATAGGTGAGGCACACACGTATCTCACGCCCGTGTATCTAAACAAGCAGTTTCATTCTTACAAATGGAGATAGATGGGGCGCTAACACAATCAATCTATCAATCTACCTCCATTTATAAGAATGAAACTGCTTTTTTAGATACACGGGCGTGAGATACGTGCGTGCCTCACCTACCTTCTATCCACTTTTTTTGTAAAAAAAAAAAGCCTCACGCGCATGTGTGGTTCTTGCTACCTATCTTGATTTGTCCTTATATTCATTCGCATACGTGGTGAATAAACAGTTGGAAGTTGTGCCTGTCCCGCTTCGCTTGCTATGTGTTGACCTTTTCGGCGCTACAACCTTCTTCTGGAAACATGCACCAACTAGCTCCATACAAGTATTACTAGTGTAATTATACTAGTATATTTTGGTTGTTTGCTGATGCTGTTGTGCATAATTTATACACAACTTATTCCCCACTCCTCTCTGTAATGCCACTGGCCCTGAGGGTACAAAAAACCAACCAACCAAACAAACAAGTAAACTGTCACTGATTAAGGGTAAGGAACTCGAGGCAATCCTTCCTATGATGTTTGCTTCTTTTGAGGCTTCCTGTCAATATACCCTATCGTGTGGTGGTTGAAAGCTAATTGATACTGAACACGGCCTCGTCTGTGAAGAGTATGCTGCATTAGCGTGGTGTGCTGCCGAAGTGTTTGAGCAAGTCCTTGCATCTTATGACCTTGGTCTCCTTTTCATGTGCTCTCTGAGTCTATAAGCTCTCTGAACCTTGTACTTGTGCAGCTTCGCTTTTACAATTCTTCAGATGGAACATTAAGAAATTCCTTTGGTTTGGGCCATTTGGCTTTATTACAACTGATTTCTGGAGGGTGTGGGAAGTTTTGTGCACCCTGTGGGGGGTATGCCATGGTACCACCACTGAATTCATTGTGTCCCTTGCCAAACATGGCCATGTGTGTAATGGTCCAAACAAATACGTGGCCTGACGTATCTTCAGTGCTGCACAGCACGTACATTGACAATCTTGAAGGCCATGCCTAATACTGCATCTCTCCACCGCATAGTACAGTGAAACCTTGTTAAACCATAGTTGGCCGGAACTCGGAAAAAGTACGTAATAAATGGTAGTACTGCTTAACCAAAATAACGTGGGACCACCCACTTGTTCAAAAAGGAACTAAGAGAAAGTGCAATAAAAGAGCAGGAAACATGCAGTATTTATTTACTTCGCGCGACAAACGTCTTTTATTTTCGTCTGGTGCTGCGGCGGGCTAGCAGCGACGACGGCGGCCTCAAACTTACTCAAGCTACAAGGCAGCTTTTCTACCAGCCCCCTCTTCTCGGCAAACACCCGCATGAGGCTGACGTAATGCGCAGCATCTGCCATTGTCGGGCCTGAATTGCCCGTGCTGTCGCTTTCCAAGTCATCATTATCACTTTCATTAGGTGACACTTCAGCAATAACAGAGGCAACGATGGCGAAAAGTCAAGCCTCGTAGCCGACGTATTTTCCCGGTTGCAGCAGCATTGCTGAGCAACTTCTCTTTCGCATTCCAAATGCCACGCACTATAGGTCCCTCTTGCGTGCCAGTACAGACCTCCTCATCCCACATTTGACAGTACGAATGATGCCAAATTTTTCTTCTATGCTGAGCACCCAGCTTTTGTCCTAGCTTGCACGACAACACAACACAGGGCATAACGCTTCGACTTCGGCACGGCGCCGAAATGATGTTGATATGGCTCCACTCTTTCAAGCGCCCTCTGCATTTGCACTTGGTGGCCGCTCCAATCGCTGAGGCTCGTTGTTCTGCTGGGCCGACATACCGGCGTAATTCCGCGACGAAAAGTGGAAACACTACGTGTTAACCGATACGTACGCAATAATCTTGTACGGCTTATGTGGATACAAAACGCATTATGTTCAATGGCTGCTGAGTCGGGAATTTGACTTTAGTACTTTTAAAATGAAACAACTGTTTAAGCGGGTATGATTTAACAGGGATTTACTATAGTGACTAGAAGGGGGCAGCGTGACAGGCGGGAACCAGCTGGCTGCACAGAGTAGCGTTGAAAGTTGTAGATGGCGCTACTTGCAGCTGGTGTGCAGCTTTCGTGGCTTTTGAAGGGGGCGGTGCACGGCAGCTAGCATGCGCGTCACGTTCACTTTGCGTCGCGTTTGTGTTTTGTAGGGTCTTTGGGGCCGTCGATGCCCCTGCCCTCACCACAAACGATCATGAGTGGAGAGCCACCACTGACAACCGGTTCAGAGTCAGAAGGGGGTGAGGTGTAGGAATTGCAGAACAGGTCAATGCGCCTGCGCAATGGCGTGTGGAATGCCCAAGTCCCCACAATATTTAATGTAAGTTCATAGATGCATTATTAAGAAGGGTGACACTGTTTTGGAGAGCAGATAATGGAAAGATGCGCTCTTTGCAACACCGGAACGCGCAACAGATGTTTAGCCGTGCGAGTTAAAAACGGAGGATGGTCATATTTGAAGGCCACTCTGGATGAGTTAGTCTTTGGCTTGCATGGTGTTAGCGCTAGCAAATGTGGACCGTGAACAGACTGAAACGCCTACTTTCAACTTTTGTCATTCGGTCATCTGCCGCAAATGTAGCCAGTGCGCGCAGAGAAAATCATACACCCGAACAGACAAAAACAACGCTGGGGCTGTGCACAGTGAACTGGAGAATAACGTCACCACGTCGTTCAGCTCACTATCTGTGTCCGCATGCGTTAGCAACATGCCTTTTAAAAAGCTTTAGATTTGTAAAAAAGAAAAATACGTACATATGTGGGCACTTTGACGAACCTCAACATGCGCTAAATATTTTCTATCACTGCTTTTGTTGTACAGGTCCACAAGACGAGAGGAAACACTTTATTACGTAGCACAGTATTCCAGATGCACACATCAGACTGAGCTTAGCAGCAGGCTCTACTTCACTCTCTTCAACTTGATATCTTTCTGGTTCCCTTTAAAGAGCCTTGTCGTTGTTCAATGTGAAAAAGCACAGCCTAGTTAACACGACAAACTGGATCATTTTTGCAGTGAGCTGTTTGCGATGGAACTTGAATCCCACTTGGCGGAGTGTTGAACTGCTCAAGAACTGTACAAAATCATGCACACTGAAGGCATAAAGCTTCCCTGTTCAAAAAGAATAAAGTGAATGCATCCTCTAGCACTTTAATGAGCATGGCTAACTCATCTCCAGGGTACAGTAGGCCTCCCCTGTCAAATTTTTGCATGAACATGCTGTCTGCATTGCATTCAGCTGCTTCTCTGGTGACTACTTCCCCATTTATCACATGCCGAATGGTCCTTTCGACGTACCTCTATTTGAAGTGCCGTTTGCAAAGGGCATACTATTGTTAACTCCTTGTCAGCATGTTTGATGTTTCAGACCACAATTCATGCTGAGCTGTGTCTTTAGCCGGTCTAAAAGGGAAGCCCTGGCTTTCTACTTTCTGTAGCCGCTTCCGCACCCGGGTACTAAACATGTTCGTGCTTTCGATGCCATGAGGGCATGCTGCATTGCCTAATACTTAGAGCATGAACAGCACAATATCATGCACTACACACATCAAAATAATCACAGTGGCACATGTGTGATGCTTCCCAGCTCCCCAGTGATCATGATCGATGTGGAAACAAGCACGATCTACACGCCTGCACTGGCCCGGCAGACCTCACTGGTGCTACACTGGCAAGAGCTGCACCATGGCTTCTCCTTGCACACTAGCATGCTTCAGCGCCTCTAGTGGCACTGGGAAATTTCATTGCTCATTGTGCCTCTCCCTTGCACGGTGCAGATATGCCACCAGTTACACTGCCCCCTTCTAGCCACCATAGTTTTACTGTATCAATGTAAATGGCAGTGCTGGCATTCATGATGACCATCATGACCATCATGACGGCCTTATTTTTTCCTACCTGCATTACCATTTGTGATAATAGTGCACAGAAAAAGTTCACCTGTCATAAATGTTTGTATTTGTCGCTTTCTGTCTTTCCTTTTTTTCTTGCTTCATGATTACTCTTATTTCAGGCTTCAAACTCGGCAGGGATATGCCAGGCTGAATTCTGTCTCTGATTTAACAATTATTTGTTCTTCTATGGTATTGTCAACAGTAACTCTATAATGTCTTTGTCTTTTGCTGCATTTTTCGGCTGTCATTGTACAACCAATTTGCAGTCGAGAAATGCAAGCAAATAATTGATCCTGATGTCTAACTAATCAGGCCTGATTTGGTACCCCTTTACCAACAGTCTTTCGTTGCCTACAGGCTACTTGGGTGGCTGCCATAGTGAGTGTCCTTAGCTACAAATATGGCAGCACAATAGGGCACTGTTTTGCAGGTGCTCAAGAATGGGGTTGCACAAGGCACGAAATTTGAGTTTTTGCTCTTGGCAAAATGAGCGGTGTCCTATGCTGTGCTTTGATTTTGTTGCATTGCCTTGTACAGTGATTGAGAGAATTGGTGAAAGGCAACTATTGCTTTTTCAGATCATTGGCAGAGTGCAGGCTGACCCTGACTACTTGCCCCGAAGCAATGACTTTGGCCTCAACACTGTTGTGTTCAAGGAGAAGTTTTGTGCAAGCTGTCCAGAACCTTTCTACCACATTGCCTTCTTGTGCTGTGATGTTGACCCAGAGAAGAGGTGTGTGCTCTCAACCAATAGGAGCTTTAGTTGGACTAGTTGTTGCTAATTTTTTTAGAATAAGTTTAGCACGATGCAAATGACCAAACACACAAAGAAACACAGAAGGCACTCCAGTTTGGGACAGCAGGATAGACCTAGGATGCTGCTTGTTCTGTGTCTCTTTGTACGTGTGGTCGTTTTCTTCGCAGTAAACTTGCAAATAAAACAATGCGTAGTTAATTTAGTCTGGTGAAATACTCCTTGAATACTCCATGTTTATAATAGGGCTGAGGAACCTTGGTTCTTAACAGAGAAAAATGAAGAGAAAACATTTCCTAATTAAATTTTTCTCAGCTCTCCTTTCAGAGTACAGATGAGAAAAATGAATTGCTTTTAAAATGACATGATGAACGCACATGCTTGAAATTCTTGCTTCCTTGGAATAACTGACTATATGAACAGCCTCAGCGAAATTGATGAAACATTCACTTTATTGACAAATACTCGTGGTGTACTTCTTTGCATAATTGGTTCTGGCTGGTCAACAGCTCACAAGAGGTTTAAGTGGGGGACAAAATCAATATTTGTTTGGTACAGTAGGCACATATTGTAAAATAGTGACGACACCAACATTGCTGATGCAGAAAACATTTTGCCTGGAAAGGAGTTGGAGGTTTGGTTGGTGGTTTGGGATTATAAATTTTTCATTAAGGGGCCCTAAACCACTTTTTATCGAACTTGAGGAATGCGTTTGAAGTTAAAATAGACGATTTCAGAAATACTTTGCCACAAAAAGTACTTCAATGCGTTCAGCAGAAGCGTAGTTATTTACAATCAAAGGTCGCTTATGACCCCCTTCGCAATTCGCTTGCTCCTTAAATACCTTGTACTGTGAAGGCTACGACGGAGTGAGGCGTGCCCGCAATGCTATTTTTGATGTTAGGGCTTACAATGCGCCAAACGCAGTTGTTTTCAGCGAGTGGACTCATCGAGGCACCTTGTGGTGTCCATGGTATTTACGCTACAAAGCAGACCGCAGCTACATGCAACTGATGTGCGCAGGCGGAGAATTCCCTTTGTGCACGACAGCCCTTGAGTGCGTTCTCTTGCTAATATGCTCCAGTCTGACTGTGCTACGAGGTGTGGACCAGCTTTGTCCTTCACCAGCTTGACCGACGGATAGCAGCCACATCTAACTCGCATTTTTGAAGCGTTATCAATAAGTCTGCCAAGGCGTTTAACCAGGAACGAACAGGAGTGAGCGTGCACTGCAAGCCTGTGTGCGGTCTGACCTTAAGTTGTGCATGGTTCTAGGCTAGCTGAGTGTTCAAAACTAGTTGAAATTACTGAGACCCGGCAGCTATGACAGTGATAATCAAGATGTCCAAAGTTTAATTCCTACGCGGGCGAACGCGGCCGAGCGTGAAAAAACAGTAGTCCTTTTTTTTCCGCAAGTACATAATTTAGGCAAAAGCAGATTCTCACTTACTTCAGCCTGTTTATTAAACTGCGTTGATAAATATACACAGTAACAGTAGGAAGAAGTGCGCTGATCCAAACGCCCTTCTTGATTCATGTCAGCTATTAACCAATAGCAGCTGTGTGTGGGACTATGCTATATGACAAAATATGGTGCCTGAAAACAGTGAGGAGAAGGCTTCTTTTGAAATAAGATTTTGAGGAAAATGTAACATTGTGTGCTGCTTGCAGGCTGCATGCTCTGTGCACCACTGCGAAATTTGACTGAGACATTCACAGCAGCATAGGCTATACATGGACTGTTTTTTTTAACCAAGTCTGCGGGGTGGTTCAGTACTTCTTTAACAATTTTCTTGCTTGCACGTACTATAACCCTGTCTGTCATATTGCAGGTGTTGTTGGCAAAAGTAACAGATGTGAAATCTAGGTTTTGAGGAAATCTCCTGTAGTAGGGAATGATTATGCGCTCTAGCTGACATCGATCACAGAAATGAATGTTTAAAAGAGAGAAAAGACATTTCTGCTCCCATACAGGAGCCTTCTTCATTATGTGGACAAGCGATGTTTGCATATAAGTTTTACCCACCTGAACTGCCTAACCTACAGATTGGTTCACCTTTCGTGTCACAAGTGCTCCACTGTGTTTATGCTGAATCAGCAATCCCAAAGGATTTGCACATCGTTGGGTGCAAATGCGTGGCTGTGTTTTGTTGCACTGAGTAACAAATTATTTTTTTTCGCTCTTATGTCTGGCAACCACACAATTTCTGAGGGTCAAACAAAAAGTAGTCTACGTTTGCTCGTGCAAGTACATTGGCAGCGCACGCTTTGGGATGTAGCCCAACGTAATGTCGGTCGGTGTATGCCACATATGGCACAGTTACGCTACATTGGTGAAAATTCGACGCTGTACAGCCTTGTGTCTGACGCAGTCAGCAAGACCGGCGGCGCTCGATGCTGGCTTACAGCTTGGGTGCACTGAAGCGAGCGTACTGAGTTTACAGCTTCGCCAAGTACAAAAAGTGCTCGCTCGCCATGTGCATGCTCGCGTGCATTGCAGAAATAGCTGATCACCACACTGCTGCAGGCCACGTTCAACACACCAAAGTATACGAGGGTGAAATTTTAGGTGATCCTCGCATTGCCGGTGTGACATATCCGACTTCGCCGGCCATTGCCTGCAAATTTGCTGGAAATGCCAGATTACATCCGCGATTTTAAAGCGATGGATGTTGCTTTCCAGACTCGCGTGAAAAGAATTTCTAATGTTACGAACCTCAACCATGGTATCAAGATGACAACACACCTTGAAGACCTGCAACTCAGGAAGCAGATTACCTGTTCCAGTCAGATCATGGTGCTTAAATGGGCTCTCCACGTGCCTGGGGCCACGTAATCCACAGAATGCTGTTGGCCTCAGTGAGCCACAGCAAGCTCATTGGGTTGGCTCATTGTGGCATCTACATGGCCACTGTATCCATGCTACACAGCTGACGCAGCTACATGCAACTGTAGTGGCCAACTGTAGTATGTAGGACAGGGCTGGAGTGTGTGCTCATGTGCTCCATTCTGGCCATGCTGCGTGGTTCGGACTGGCTTTGTCTTGCACTAGCTTGTCCGACTGTTGGTAGCAACATTGAAATTGTATTTGGAAAGATTGGTTGCGCTTTCTAGACTATCACAAGGAAGATAACAGGACAGGCGCCTGTCCTGTTTTCTTCCTTGTGATCGTCTAGAAAGCGCAACCAATCTTTCCAAATACAATGAACCAACTTGCCCAACAACGCATTCTGCTAAAATTCAAATTGTGCATTTTGAAGTGCTCTCAATAGCTCACTACGAAGTGGTGTTTACCAAGGCATCTAGCCAAGAGCGGCTAGGAGTGGCCAGGAGTGGCGAGGCCAATAATAGCAAAGTTAACCTTTTTTAAGGACAAAGAAAACATTCTGATGTCAGCATGCAAACTCAAAGGATCGCCATTTGCCATCAGTGAAGATTTCTCCCCAGCTACACGGCAGGTGAGAAGACAGCTTATTGCATTCAAGAAGACACAGAAAAAACAATTCAAACTAACAGTTGACAGGCTGTGCATAGACAACAGGGCATACATATTTGATATCGCTACTGACTTTGTTATTCCTTCCAGTAGATAGCTCAAGGGCAGCACGTGCCCAAAAAGCCATAATCGGTCTAACTCCTATCATGCCTTTCCTCCGGTATCATTATCGTTCTCTAAGATTCGAAGCCTTGTGCGTAAATGCATCCAGCTTTCTTCCTTCCTTGAAGACAGCAAATCTCACATACTGACATTAACTGGAACTTGGTTGTACCCGGATATCTCTGATAAAGAAATATTTGAATGTGTTCATGACTACAACATTCACAGATATGACCGAAAGGATAAGAGGCAGCGGCGTCCTTCTAGGAATAAGAAAAACACTTCTGTCCTATGTAATTAACTCATACTCTAACCTAGTGATTATCTGGGCTGCCTGCATGTTCTCATCCTCACGAATACTTATGGGTGTATGTTACCGACCCCCAAATTCTACGAATTTATTTATTAATAACTTGTGCAACAACATAGAATCAGTGATAAAGCTTCACCCATCTGATGCCATCTATCTGTTAGGAGACTTCCATTTTCCTCTGATCAACTGGGTTAACTTTTCATCCTGTAATACTTCAACAGAATTTATCAATTTAACCTTAGATTTGAACATGTTTCAGGTTGTTATGCAGCCTACACAGAGTAATAATATCTTCGATTTAATTGTCACAACAGCTCCTGAGACAGTTGATCAAATTGTGCCTATTAATGGTTTTAGTAATCATTCCTTACTGCAAGTAACTCTCAACGTACCCTCATCTTCTATAGGTTTCGCTACTAAAAAAATACGGAATTAAAATGCTATGAATTCGGAATTAGATATATTCTTTTTCCACATGCTGTTACCTTCATATCATAGTCAGTCGGTGGATACTCTTCAGGAATAAGATGTCTGCCTTGGTTAACCAGTACGTCCCTCTCATTGAGATAACCAATGATAAATCTAACCCATGGTTCACCAGATCCCTACACTTACTGAGAAACAGGAAGAAGCACCACTGCGAAAGTGCTAAGTGCTTGCACATGTATAAGGAAAGCTTATACATTTACTGTACTGCCCTGTCTTCACCTAAATATAAATACTTCACTTATGACCTACCATCTCGTCTAAAATCTAATCCCAGAAAGTTCTGGCACATTATAAGCCCAGATCAGGAGCGCACTAACGTTTCTTTACACAACAATAATAACGCTCCCATTCCAGATATTCACTATGCTTCTACTTTCAATACTTATTTCTCCTTCTATATTCACCACAGAAGATCAGCCTGATCTGCCGGACGTATCAGAGCTAAACTACCAATGCATGTCATCAATAGAAATATCAGTTGAAGGTGTCGCATGCCTGATAAATAACCTCAAGCTAACCACATCTTGTGGCGTTGACGACATTAATTCTGAAATTCTGAAAAACACCGTCATAGCATCTAGTAAAATTCTGTATCACATCTTCAGGCAATATTTAGAGACTGGTGTGCTGCCCTCAGACTGGAAGATAACAAAGGTCATACCCATATTTAAGTCGGGTAATAAACCCGCACCGGGAAACTACCGTCCAATATCATTAACATCTATATGCTGCAAAATGCTAGAACATGTAATTGCATCAAATATTTACAGTCACCTGGAAGCCAACAAATTTTTTTTTTTCTAATCAATACAGATTTTGGAGCTACTTCTCTTGTGAGATGCAATTATTAAAATTAACAACTGATTTGCATACTAATATGGAAGAGGATCTACGAACTGATTGTGTTTTTCTAGACTTTTCAAAAGCGTTTGACCTCGTAGCACATTGCCATTTGATTTTGAAATTATCTGCTCTTAAATTAGATTATTTTACACTAACATGGGTTCGCAATTTTCTTTCTAATCATCAGCAATTCACAGCAGTTAATAATTTTTCCTCTCCTTTTTCGTACGTTACTTTAGGTGTACAACAAGGCAGCGTTCTTGGGCCATTACTATTTATAACATACATTAATGGCTTACCGAATAACATTTCCTCACGTGTGGGCATTTTTGCAGATGACTGCATTCTTTATCGTTCTGTCAAGTGTGCCGATGATCATACAATCCTCCATAAAGATCTAGAACTTATTTCTCTTTGATATAACACTTGGCTAATGAAGCTTAACATTTCTGAATGTAAAATTATCTCTTTTAGCCGCAAGCATACTAAAGCTATGTTTCTTTATCAGATTAATAAGATCACTATTTTGCATGATACTGAACATAAATGTCTTGGTGTTAACCTAACTTCAACTCTTTAGTGGTCAATGCTTCGAGATCATTAGGGCACATAAGACGCAAGTTACATAATTCTACTAATGACATTTGTAAACTAGCTTATCCAACATTTGTTCAACCTCAGCTTGAATATGCCGCATCCGTCTTGTCTCCCCATCAGAACTACTTGATCGAAAAACTCGAATCTATTCAGAATAGGGCTGCGCATTTTATTTCACATTGTTATGACTATAACAAAAGCATCACACAAATTAAACTCGACCTCTCACTACAACCCTTGCATGATCGTCACAATATAGCCCTGCTATCATTATTTCATAAATACATCCATAATACAGCACCATCAGTTCTGCCTCTTGAAACTTCACATTGCAGGTCCCACCGGTTGTACAATCAGTCCAATTTCATGTGCATCTACAGAAAGATTAATTCATTTAACAATTCCGCTCTTCCAAGAGCCATTCGCCTTTGGAACGATCTTCCTAAGGCCATTGCTTATGAGAGTGACCAAGAAAATTTCTGGCATCTTCTAGCAACGAATTTTTCAGACTCTACATAACCTAAAGCGTAATGTTTTCTTGCCTTTCCTGTTACTAATGTGCTCCTATCCCTTAAATGCTGTTTTGTTATAGCCAAATATATCCTGCTCGCTTTGTAATTATATTGATTATATTTTACTTTATGAAAGTTTCTTGTTCAGTGAACTCTCGCATTCAAAAGCATTCTGTTTGTCCATTGTACAATTTTAACACCACATTACTGTATGTTAGTGCATTTCTTACACTGTATTTTTTGTATATGTATTCACATATGTATTCTAATTATTGTATATTATGATCTTTCAGTGTACTCACCCTCCTTACACAATGCCTCTAGGGGCCTGCAAGGTATCTTTAAATAAATAAATAAATAAATAAATAAATAAATAAATTTGAAATGCAAATTTTTGCTTTATTGCAACCTGTTTTTAAGCTGCATCACTAAATGCGCATACTATCAGCAGGAAATAACGTACTGACCAAACACGTGTCTTCATTGATGTCAACTATCGTATATCTATAACCATCTATATCTATCGTATATTGACGTGTGTATTTGTTTGTCTTTATCGGGAGACACGTTTCACCGCCTAACAAATGTTATCGCACAGCGCACGACGCACCTGCATGTATCGGAAGTTTCTGGAATGTTATCGACGGTTCCATCCGCTGTCTGGGACCGAACCTTGTGTGATTGCATGTGTGCACGACGCGAATAATGTAGGACTTTGTGGAAGGCACGCGGGTCCCAGCGATTACTCTGGAACATTCGACGACTGATGTATAAAAGCCGACTTGCTTGACCCGCTGATCAGATTTTCGACGATCGCCAACCGTGTTCGCCGCTATCGTTGTGCTATAAGTGTAGCCTGTTTTTGTGGGCACAGGTTTGCGCAATAAAAGTTACTTTTGTTTTTCACAGTATTGCTACTGTTTTCTTCAACGTCACCACCACGTGACATCTGGTGGAGGTGCTTGTGCGTTCATGTACCGAACGCCCCCACAAAGCCGCAATCCAATCCCGAAGCCCGAGGACAAAACCAACATTGCCCAAGACCAGCGTGCTAGCTGCCGACTGCAAAGACTGCCCCCAGAGCACGGACTTCTACCTGAGACGACAAAGAAGATCATGGCCAAGACAAGCCCAATGGCTGCCTCAGCGTCCCCCATTATCCTGCAACAACATCGGCAACCACCGACCTTTCATGGAGCAGCGACTGAAGACCCGGAATCATGGCTGGAGACCTACAAACGAATCTCGACTTTTAACAACTGGGACTGCGAACACAAGCTGCGGCATGTATACTTTGCCTTAGAAGACGCCGCCAGAATGTGGTTTGAGAACTGGGAGTCGACCTTGACAACATGGGACCTCTTCTGTAGCGGCTTCCTGTGCACCTTACGAGCGTCATGTGCAAGGAAAGGGCCGAAGCCATGCTGGACGCCCGAATGCAGCTACCTAACGAGAATGTTGCCATTTTCACGGAAGAAATGAACCGCCTGTTCTGTCACGCCGACCCAGATATGACCGAGAAGAAAGTCCGCCTTCTCATGCGTGGTGTGAAGGAGGAACTCTTTGCCAGAATAGTACGAAGCCCACCGAAGACCGTCGACGAGTATCTTCGCGAGGCCACTAGCATCGAGAAGACACTCGAGATGCGGAACCGGCAATTCAACCGCCGCACAAACTCGACAAGCTACGCCGGAGTTCAGCCACTGTCCACCGACGACCTGCGCAAGACTATCCGAGCGGTCGTGCGGGAGAAGCTACAGAAGCTGTTCCCGTCATCACAGCCTCAAGTGGCTTCGATTGCCGACGCCGTACGTGAGGAGCTCCAACAACAACTCGGAGTAGCCCCTGAATCACCGCAGCCTCAACCGCAAGCGATGACATACGCCGCTGTAGCCCGCCGTCACGTTCCCCCTCTGCGCCCACGGCAGGGCCCAGTGACGACACAGTTCCGTCGTCCAGCACCACCCCAGCTGCCAGCACGCCAACCCGTCACCCCATGCGGCATTCCAAGCAAGAATGACGTTTGGCGCGCCCCTGACCACCGTCCGCTTTGCTATTACTGCGGAGAAGCCGGGCACATCTACTGCCGATGCCCATATCGGGAGATGGGACTCCGAGGGTTCGCCGTTAACGCACCACGACCACAGATTGGGGAATGACCTCACGATATCGCCGACTACCTTGCTGCCACTCAGTGAACCCTCGACGACTGTCCCGTTCGCCGTCACCAGGCCACTACCTGTTGCCACAGTGCCGACCATACACCGCTCTGCGAGCCCTCTCTGCGAGCCCTCTCTGCGGGGCCACTCTGCGAGCCCATATCCGGAAAACTAAAAGCAGCAACCAATGGAGGTGCGGTTGCTGTTCGTCGAACTGACGAAGATCCTCCGTTGCCGACAAAGATGCCGTAGAAAATACCGCGACAATATAATGACACGCCGCCGTCCCGACAAAGTCTGGGACCAAAGAATACGACGACGAAAGACGACCTGACGACGTCACATACCAGCCACCGGTCAACGCGACGCAGCCGTGATCCGACGCCAAGACTGAACTGTAGTGCAAGACAAACAACCACCGACCTCGACGTGCTTCTCGACGGCCACGCAGTCACCGCCTTGGTCGATACAGGGGCCGATTACTCCGTCATGAGTGGGCACATCGCCGCCCAGTTGAAGAAAGTTAAGACTGCATGGGAAGGCCCCCAAATTCAGACCGCTGGAGGACACCTCCCAGATATGACCGAGAAGAAAGTCCGCCTTCTCATGCGTGGTGTGAAGGAGGAACTCTTTGCCAGAATAGTACGAAGCCCACCGAAGACCGTCGACGAGTATCTTCGCGAGGCCACTAGCATCGAGAAGACACTCGAGATGCGGAACCGGCAATTCAACCGCCGCACAAACTCGACAAGCTACGCCGGAGTTCAGCCACTGTCCACCGACGACCTGCGCAAGACTATCCGAGCGGTCGTGCGGGAGAAGCTACAGAAGCTGTTCCCGTCATCACAGCCTCAAGTGGCTTCGATTGCCGACGCCGTACGTGAGGAGCTCCAACAACAACTCGGAGTAGCCCCTGAATCACCGCAGCCTCAACCGCAAGCGATGACATACGCCGCTGTAGCCCGCCGTCACGTTCCCCCTCTGCGCCCACGGCAGGGCCCAGTGACGACACAGTTCCGTCGTCCAGCACCACCCCAGCTGCCAGCACGCCAACCCGTCACCCCATGCGGCATTCCAAGCAAGAATGACGTTTGGCGCGCCCCTGACCACCGTCCGCTTTGCTATTACTGCGGAGAAGCCGGGCACATCTACGAAGATCCTCATTACGCCGACTGGAATCAGCGTGGCAAGAATTACTGTTCATGACCGGACTTACCCTGTGTTGCAAATGGGTCGCAAGCCCCAAGGGTAGCGTTGGCCTGGTGGCCTGGGGCACAGCTGGAAGCATCCGAAGGTCCTGGCAAAGGATGAGTCGACTGCTAACAGAACAACTTGTTTATTCTAGCATCGCCAAAGAGCGGCCAGTCAGGTCGACCGAAGTGGAGAGACGGGAGAGCACGTTACTCGACAGAAGAAATCGGAGCCTCTCTCGGCGTCCGTGGGCTGCTGCTTTTATACTCTCGGAGTCGAGGGTAAGAAGGAACGGCTCGGGATGAGGCGCTCGTGACGGCGGCGCCCGGACACGTTGAGACGAGAAGCGACGCATCCGCCGGGCCGGCGCCGGTCAGACCTCCTCGCTTGACAGTTGGAGAGTTCCTCTCCCCGGCTGCCGCGCTTTGACAAGCGTGGGCACCAACATGTACACACACACACGAAGACACGTGGCATTGAAACATGCCTGGACGTGCTTGGCAAGAAGCGTTGTGGCAGCGCTGAACGGGCCAAAATGTCCGCCGCTTTGAACGAAGCCCCGGCGTCCGTTGCATCCGCGCCGGCTATACCGCGCGTCGGAGGCGAAACGTAACAGACTGCCCCGCCGGGAGAAGGAGATCCCGATGGTCAGGGGACTGCATCTGCTGCTCGGAGGGATGTCGCTCGATGATGCTCATAACCGAAGTCAGTCATCCCTCGGCGTTTCTTGAGTGCAGCGCACAGAGAAGGCCTCGTTCTCACGTTCAGGTTCACACAGGACACTGCAAAGTGACTTCGGGAGAGTTGCCATTTTTTTCTCTTGTTCCCAGCAAGCGTTAGAACTACGCCGAAACTCAACCGCTCAGTCAGCAAGCACGACACAACCCTCGCTAAGCCATGCCAGGATCTTTCCCCTTTTATACTACTGCCTAGTTCCTTACAGTAGTCTAGCAGCACTCAGAATGCGTCCACAAATTGGAAAATTGCACTAGAAGGCACGTCATAACTTTGAAACACTAAACGAAAGCAATATGTTAAAAATCCTGCCTCAGGAAGAAAAACATCAGTAACAAATAAGTTTGAGGCTGATTCCTACGTTAGGGGCCTCGACTTAAGCCATCAGCGTTACCGTTGAGACTCCCCTTTTTGTAACGCACCTCAAAGGAATATTGTTGCAAAGCGAGGCTCCAGAGCAGGAGGCGGCCATTTTTGGAAGAGATGGTCTGCAGCCATTGGAGAGGGCAGTGATCCGTCTCGAAGCATGCGAAGCGGAGACCGCAGCGAGCGACCGTACACCAGCTCAGCTGGCGAAAACCCCGTAGCCGCATGCGGCGCGGTCCTTAATGCAAATATCACCCCAGGCAGACACAGCTCCCAGTCAGTTTGTTGTTCAAACCACAATGCTCTCAACACACGCTTCATGACGGAGTGGAGCTTCTCAACGGAATTCGACTGTGGGTGGTACACTGAGCTGTGTAACAGCTTTACACCACACCTTTCGAGAAAGGCTGTCGTCAAAGCGCTAGTAAACACTGTGTCCTGATCTGACTGGATTTCCGCAGGAAAACCAACTCGCGCAAATATGGACAGCAGTGCATTGACTATCTCAACTGAGCTGAGTTCTTTAAGCTGCACTGCTTCAGGGAACTTTGTCGCTGGGCAGATCACAGTCAAAATGTGTCTGTACCCCGTGGTTGTTACCGGCAGAGGTCCCACTGTATCAATAACGAGCCGTCTAAAAGGCTCTGTAATGATAGGTACCAACTTCAACAGCGCCCTCGATTTGTCCCCTGGTTTGCCCACCCGCTGACAGGTGTCGCATGTCCTCACAAAGTGTTCTGCGTCACGAAAACACCCTGGCCAATAGTACTCTTGCAAGAGACGGTCCTTAGTCTTCTTAACTCCTAGGTGTCCGGACCACGAACCCCCATGCGACAAGCGCAACAGATCCTGACGGTAGCACTGAGGCACGATCAGCTGATCGAACTCCACTCCCCTGCGGTCTAGATACTTCCGGTACAGGACCCCACCTCTTTCCACAAAACGAGCATTTTTCTTGGCGATACCTTCCTTGACATTGCAGCGCATGTTTTCTAGGCTGCCATCCTTTTTTTGCTCGGCTATCAAAGCCGACCGGCTGACTTTTAGCAACTTATTGAGTCCATCTGACGTAGGCGTGATGAGCAAATCTGCAGATAGCTCTTCTAACTTTCCCGTGTCGGGCATTTCCTCTCCAGTATCTGGTGCCTTCAACACTACAGGCTCAATTTTATTCAGTTCGGACGTGCTCTGAATATGAGCTTGCTGCGCCTCCGATCCTTTCTCATTGTTCGACAACGTCGGCCCCGCAACTACCGCCTTTGCAGCGAGCTCCCGAACTCTCGATCTGGTTAAGGCCTGAACGCTAGCCTCACCAAACAAAAGCCCCTTCTCGCGCAGGAGGTGATCGGACCTGTTCGAAAATAGGTACGGGTACTGGGGGGGGGGCAGCATAGATGACACTGCGGCCTCCGTCTCAAGTGCTCCGAAAGGTCCTTCAATAAGCACTTTTGCTACGGGCAAACACACGCTATGAGCTTCCACAGCTTGCTTGATCCATGCGCACTCGCCCGTGAACATATCGGGTTCTACGTAGGAGGGGTGAACTACATCCATTGTAGCTGCGGAATCACGAAGCACTCGGCACTCTTTCCCGTTCACGAGGAGGTCTCGCATGTAAGGCTCGAGAAGCTTCATGTTCTCGTCAGTGCTGCATAATGACAAAAACACAACTTTTG
This sequence comes from Dermacentor andersoni, assembly GCF_023375885.2. Classification (NCBI taxonomy): domain Eukaryota; kingdom Metazoa; phylum Arthropoda; class Arachnida; order Ixodida; family Ixodidae; genus Dermacentor; species Dermacentor andersoni. The sequence goes on along the minus strand of NC_092816.1, from coordinate 7,456,251 downwards.
TTTTTGTTTCCGGACACTGCGCCGAAAAGTGACCCGGCTTCTGGCACGTATAACACACGCGCGCTTGCCTCGTCTCGAACCGCTTTCTGCGTTCGGCTTCGGCTGCCGCCGTCTCCTTACGTTCGGTCGGACTGCTTTCACTCGCATCCGCACTACGTGTGTCCCCCCTTGCTCTCATGGGCGTGAACTTCGGCCTCTCAAACTTGGAGCCAAATTCACGCTTTTGACCGTCCTTAGCTCCGCGAGCCCGACGCGTCACAATCTCCTCGGCTAGCTCGGCGGCTTTAGCTACCGTACTAACGTCTGGCCTATCCAAGACCCAGTACCGCATGTTCTCAGGTAAACGACTATAAAACTGTTCCAGCCCGAAACACTGCAGAACTTTCTCGTGGTCACCAAACACTTTCTCTTCTTTGAGCCACTCCTGCATGTTTGACATAAGCCTGTAGGCAAACTCTGTATATGACTCACTTCTGCCTTTCTCATTTTCCCGAAACTTCCGATGGAACGCCTCCGCTGACAGCCTGTACTTTTTTAGCAGACTCGATTTCACTTGGTCAAAATCCTGTGCGTCCTCTCCCTTCAAGCGAGCGACTACGTCGGCCTTCTCGCCGGGTAACAAAGTGAGCAAGCGCTGTGGCCACGTTTGCTGAGAGAACCCCTGCTTCTCGCATGTTCGCTCAAAGTTAGCCAGGAACAAACCAATGTCCTCTCCAAGCTTAAACGCCCGCATCAGGTCAGTCATTTTGAACGATACTCGTTCTCCTCCACCGTGTGTCTGACTTCCATTACGAGCGCGTTCCATCTCTACCTCGAGACGCTTCATTTCCAAAGCGTGTTGACGGTCGCGCTCCTCTTTTTCTTTCTCTTTTTGTTCTTTACGTTCGCACTCGTCTTTCTCTTTTTGCTCTTTACGTTCCTGTCTTTTTGCCGTCTCCCTCTCCTCAATGGTCTCAAGGCATTCCGACAGCTCGTCATCCTCAGCTTCTAACTCAAGAATAGCCCTTAGCAGTTCTGGTTTTCTGAGTTTGTCTGAGACATCCAGACCCAACTCTCTTGCGAGCTCCAGCAATTTCGGTTTGCGCAACGACTTCCAATCAATGGCTGCTCTGAATGCTGCTTTCTCTACTGCCTACTATTGTTTTGCCGCAAACTAACCCGGCAGCAACGACAACCACAATTACCAGCTCTGTTTCTGACACTAACAAAAGCCTGGCAAAACTCAGAAGAAGAAAGTCCCGCAAAGCTAAGAATTCAGCGCAGTCGTTCCGCTGCAGGCAACCAGTCATCACACAGGGCTCGTTGCACTGCTCCCGGATGGTCGTTGTGCTGCTCAGCATACAGTCAACCGCATATCTTCGCTGCTGGCCTCTGTTGTCGCGATCTCACCGCTGGCAGCCCGTTGTTGCATCTGGGTCGCAAGCCCCAAGGGTAGCGTTGGCCTGGCGGCCTGGGGCACAGCTGGAAGCATCGGAATGTCCTGGCAAAGGATGAGTCGACTGCTAACAGAACAACTTGTTTATTCTAGCATCGCCAAAGAGCGGCCGGTCAGGTCGATCGAAGTGGAGAGACGGGAGAGCACGTTACTTGACGGAAGAAATCTGAGCCTCTCTCGGCGTCCGTGGGCTGCTGCTTTTATACTCTCGGAGTCGAGGGCAAGAAGGAACGGCTCGGGATGAGGCGCTCATGACGGCGGCGCCCGGACACGTTGAGACGAGAAGTGATGCATCCGCCGGGCTGGCACCGGTCAGACCTCCTCGCTTCACAGTTGGGGAGCTCCTCTCCCCGGCTGCCGCGCTTTGACAAGCGTGGGCACCAACATGTACACACACACACACGAAGACACATGGCATTGAAACATGCCTGGACGCGCTTGGCAGGAAGCGTTGCGGCAGCGCTGAACGGGCCAAAATGTCCGCTGCTTTGAACGAAGCCCCGGCGTCCGTTGCATCCGCGCCGGCTATACCGCGCGTCGGAGGCGAAACGTAACACCTGCCACCTTCGTTATCCTCCAACAGTGTTCACGAGACATCATTCTTGGCATGGACTTCCTGAACCAACACGGCGCAATCATCGACCTGAAGTCGAAATCGATAACGCTGGCACAAAATCAAGCGATACCACCGGAGAGCTCTCGTGGTCACCACACCTTGAGTTTGCTCGAAGATCAAGTGAGCATCTCGCTGCGTTCCAGCATTATTATTTTTGTCGGCACCGAAACACCCGCTGACGTAGAAGGCGTCAACGAGGGCGACCAACATCTAATGCTCGACCGTGAAATTTGCGTTGCAAGAGGGATCGCTCGACTCCATGGAGGGAAAGCGGAAGTTATGCTAACCAACTTCAGCCAAGAGTTCAAGCACATCAACAAGGGCACGACAATCGCGTACATCGAGGAAATTGTGGAAACCAGCAATGCCTTTGTCCTCTCCGATCCTGCCACATCTCCCCCGATGAGCATAGTCCCCGAACCAGACTTTGACGTGAATCTAAGTCTTGCTATGAGTAAGCAGCAACAGATCAGAAGTCTTCTCCAACGATACAAAGACTGATTTTCGACGTCATCAAGGATTCGACAAACACCAGTTGCAAAGCATCGCATAATAACTGAAGAGTGTGCTCGACCACTCCACCAGAGCTTTTACGGAGTTTCGCCTCGAGAACGTGAAGCTATAAGAGAACAAGTCGACGAAATGCTGCGCGACGACATCATCCAGCCGTCTAAAAGCCCGTGCGCATCCCCTGTTGTCTTGGTGAAGAAAAAGGACGGAACCTTGCGTTTCTGCGTCGATTATCGTCGACTGAACAGGATCCCAAAGAAGGATGTATACCCCCTACCACGGATAGACGACGCATTAGATCCGCTCTGCACCGCAAAATACTTGTCGTCGATGGATCTGAAGTCTGGCTACTGGCAAATGGAAGTCGATGAGAGAGATCGCGAAAAAACCGCCTTCATCACACCAGACGGCCTGTACGAGTTCAAGGTGATGCCATTCGGACTGTGCTTGGCGCCTCCAACGTTCCAGCGCGTCATGGACGCGGTGTTAGCAGGATTGAAGTTACAGACCTGTCTTGTTTACTTCGAGGACGTCGTCGTCTCCGCCGGAAATTTCGACGATCACCTTAGGCGGCTTGCGACAGTACTAGAGGCCATCAAGTCATCAGGGCTCACTCTGAAGCCGAAAAAGTGCCACTTCGCTTACGATGAGCTTCTGTTCCTAGGCCATGTCATCAGCCAATCTGGAGTACGCCCCGACCCACAGAAGACAGCTGCCATCGCAAAGTTTCCGCAGCTAGTCGACAAGAAGGCAGTGCACAGATTCCTTGGCATGTGTGCCTACTATAGGTGCTTTGTCAAGGACTTTTCACGCATCGCGGAGCCGCTAACACATCTAACCAAATGTGACGTCGAGTTCAAGCGGGGAACGCCGCAGGCCGACGCATTTCAAGAACTCAAATGACGCATGCAGTCGCCGCCGGTACTTGCACACTTAGACGAGGACGCCGATACCGAAATCCACACTGACGCCAGTAGCCTAGGCCTCGGTGCCGTCCTAGTCCAGAGGAAAGACGGACTTGAATGGGTGATATCTTATGCTAGCCGGTCGCTGTCAAAAGCGGAAGGCAATTATTCAACGACTGAAAAGGAATGCCTCGCCATCATTTGGGCTACAGCAAAATTCCGCCCTTACCTCAATGGCAGGCCATTCAAAGTCGTCAGCGACCATCACGCATTGTGTTGGCTAGCTAACTTAAAGGACCCGTCAGGATGGCTGGCGCGGTGGAGCCTCAGACTGCAAGAATATGACGTCACGCTAATGTACAACTCGGGAAGAAAACACTCTGACGCCGACTGCTTATCACGCACCTCCATCGATCCCCCGCCTCAAGACGACGAGGACGACGACGCTTTCCTTGGAATAATAAGCGCGGAAGACTTCACAAAACAGCAACGAGCAGACCCGAGATAAAAGGCCTCGTCTAGTATTTGGAAGGGAACACCGACGTTGTCTCTAGGACATTTTAAGTGCGGGTGGTCTTCGTTCATGCTACAAAACAACCTGCTCGTGAAGAAGAACTTCGCACCAGTCCGTGCCAGCTACCGTCTTGTTGTACCGTCAGCGCTGCATCCAGAAGTACTGCACGCCCTACATGACGATCCAACCGCTGGGCTCCTCGGATTCTCCCGGACGCTGTCGAGGATACAGGAAAGGTATTACTGGCCGTGTCTGACCGCTGACGTTGCCCGTTACGTCAAGACATACCGAGACTGTCAGCGGCGCAAGACATCACCGACAAGGCCAGCAGGATTACTACAGCCGATCGAACCTCATCGCCGACCATTCCAACAGATCGGGATGAAATTGTTGGGGCCGTTTCCGACGTCAACATCAGGGAATAAGTGAATCGTCGTAGCGACGGACTATCTCACCCACTTCGCTGCAACTAAAGCTCTACCAAAAGGCAGCGCAGCTGAAGTGGCAAAATTTTTCGGCAAGTACATCCTGCTGCGACATGGTGCCCCAGAAATCCTCATCACCGACAGAGGAACAGCTTTTACAGCAGAGCTCACCCAAGCCATTCTGCAATACAGCCAGACAAGCCACAGGAGGACAACTGCCTACCATCCATAAATGAATGGTCCCACGGAGCACCTGAACAAGACCCTCGCCGACATGCTAGGAATGTATGTCGACGTCGAGCACAACATGTGGGACGTGGTTTTGCCATATGTAACCTTCGCTTACAACACGGCGGTGCAAGAAACAACCTAGATCACGCTGTTCAAGTTGGTTTATGGCAGGAACCCGACGACGTCGTTCGACGCCATGCTGCCGCACGTCACTGACGAAGAGAATCTTGACGTCGCTACCTATCTCCAGTGCGCCGAAGAAGCCCGACAGCTCGCCCGCCTACGGATAAAGAACCTGCAGCGTACCGACAGCCGACACTACAACCTCCGACGACGCTTTGTCGAGTACCAGCCCTGCGACCGTGTTTCGGTTTGGACCCCGTTACGCCAAAGAGGACTGAGTGAGAAACTATTGCGACGCTATTTCGGACCCTACAAGGTCATTCGACGTATTGGCGCACTGGACTATGAGGTCGTGCCAGACGGCATTTTGCATTCACAGCGGCGCCGCGCACGACCTGAAGTGGTCCACGTGGTGCATCTTAAACCATTTTTTGGACGCTGTCAAGCTTCCTTATTTTGTTGTTCTCTTTGCTACGGGTGTTTTTCTTTATTACTTCCGTTTGCATCATCGGGTTGATGCTTTTTAAAAGGGGGGTATTGACATGTGTACTTGTTTGCCTTTATCGGGTGACACGTTTCACCGCCAAACAAATGTTATTGCACAGCGCAGGACGCGCCTGCATCTATCGGAAGTTTCTAGAATGTTATCGATGCTTCCATCCGCTGTCTGTGACTGAAGCTTGTGTAATCTGATTGCGTATATGCGCGACGCAAATAATGTAGAATGTTGTGGAAGGCACGCAGGTCCCAGCGATAACTCTGGAACATTCGACGACTGATGTATAAAAGCCGACGCGCTTGACCTGCTCATCAGATTTTCGACGATCACCGACCGTGCTCGCCACTATCTTTGTGCTATAAGTGTAGCCTGTTTTTGTGGGCACAGGTTCGCGCAATAAAAGTTAGTTTTGTATTTCACAGAATTGCTACTGTGTTCTTCAACGTCACCACCACGTGACAATATGGAACATTGTGGCGGCCATGACGGCAGAAATGCGCCAAGACTGCCCATATCACTACTTGCATGTGACCCGCATTCATGAAGTGAAACGTCACTGTATTTATTTTTTTATCGCTTACTGAATGAACAGGTGCATGTTAAACAAGGGAAAATCAGAAAGTCTTCCTCATTTTTTTTTTTAGCCAAATTATGGCTGTAAATACGAAGTCAACATATCCATTTCCAGCGTTTGACCTTTCTTGGACCAGCCCGGCCTTATTTGCTGGTAGCTCCGCTGCACGGCGCTGCTGTCAGTTGTTGAAGATGGCGGTTGTGTTTCACACATCCACAGTGTACGAGCAACGAAGTGCGATTCATTTTCGATGGATCAAGGGACGAATGCCCATGCGAATCCATGAGGAAATGCAGCCCATGTATGAGGAAAGGTGTCTCACTTTGAGAAGTGTGACGTGGCGGTTTTGTGAGTTCGCAAAAGGCCTATAAGACTTGCATGACAATGAGCATTCGTGGCGGCCGCATGCGTCGCTGACTGACTGCAATGCCGCACAGGGCCATGTCAAGTTTAGTGCTGCGATAGGATAAATGTCTGAACCGGTGTAGGCACTATGTGTAAAAATACAGTAAAAGCTCGTTAATTTGAACCGCAAGGGAAAGCCGCTTCAGTTTGAATTAACGAAAGTTCTAATTAACGAAAGTGAAGGAGAACAACGGTACACTGCGATTTGGAAGCAGTAGGGCATGTCAGAAATTTGGCATGTCAAAAAGTGATGGTGTGTGCTGCGGGCACACGCCACCTTCAAGTCGCAGCTCTGGGTCCGACTGTGCCACACCCCCCATGTCCATCGAAACGAACATTAGCCGAGGCTTAGCACCATCATAAAGAATCGCGACGGCCGGTACATCCTAATGAAAACAGACGTGCACAACCGATGAAGACTGCCGAGACAAAGACGCTCAACATGTGAAGGTGGCGAAGGCCCCGATTAGTCGGTTCTTGATTGCAAGTGCAGCTGCGACACACTTGATTCGCTGTGTTTTGGTGCTTGCCTCACCAACTGCCGCGCAACATCAGCAGCTACACAAGATTTGCAAAGCCTCCGAGATATGCGACGGGCAAGAAGTCTCGGAGGTCACGTAGAACGTAGAGGAGGCAGCCGCTGCTGCCTTCTGGCCGATCCCACGCCGGATAGATTTTTCCCGGTTTTGCCTTCTCTCGCCGTTCTCTCCATTCCTGAGGCGATGCAGCTGTGTGTGTAGGCAGTAGGCGCGTTTCTCTGACCGTGTGCCAGGCGCCAAGCCGCTGGCACGGTGGCGCGTAGTTCGAATTATCCGTGGCGGAACCTTCTCGCGTTCGAATTAACAGGCTTTTTTATACATAGACTTCTGTGAAGCTTGGCCAGACCAAATCGTACAGTTCGAATTATCCATAAATTCGAATTATTGAAGTTCAAATTAATGAGCTTTCACTGTAGTGTAAGGTGCGTAGAATAGTACATATATTTGTAATTACCTGTATGTACTTTATTTTGGCTAATAAAAAACATGGCAAAGACTTTCTGATTCACCCTCGTACACCGATGCGACTTAGATAAGTTTTTTTTTTGTTTTTTTTTCTGAGAAACTGCTATTTAGAGAGGGTGCGACTTATAGACCGGGAAATATAGTACTTCTTTACTGTCAGTTAGTCTTGTCCTTTTTCCCATGTACATTATTTGGCAGGTTCATTGGGCTCTGTTGAGTCCATATCATGACTCCACAAACAGAGCATCTGAAAGTATTTATTTACATTCTTTGATATGCAGACCACCATTTGAGCTGCTTCAGAAATGGCTGGAAGGAATATCTCTGCACCTTATAGTGGACAGCCCCCTTCCCAAAGAACTAACGAGGGACATTGTTAACTACCAGGATGCAGTTATTACCAGCACAGACTCAACACCCGAGTCTACGACACCACCCGAGTGCCGACGGTCTCCCCTGAGAACCATCAGTGAGCAAGCATTGGATTCCCCACGGTTATCACTGGAGCTGGAGTAAATTGCTGCACTCTGTTATTTCACCCCTGCACTTTATCACAGTGCTCACTTTGGCTCTATACATCACACAGTGTTTGTAGAACTGAACTATTGATATGTTGTGTGCTTTCCCTGTGCAAAAATGTGTGTTTGTTGAGATAGTGGAAGGCTGCCCATGGGCCTCAGTTTGGTGAATGATGTGACCTTTTGTTTTTCTGAGAACTGTTGCCTTGTGCTTCTGATGAGTTTGTGCAGGATGTGTATATTCAGTCGGGATGCATTTGTTGTCTTCATTCTGTGCTTTGTTATCTTTTGCATCACAGTGATGCAAGCAATTATGCAAGAGTGTTTGAGGTCTGTTGAGTCCGGTACAACTGTTGTCCACGCATGTTTGAAATGACAACCAAACACAAAAGTAGACTTCACTGTATTCTGTTTCACATATGGGAATCTTGTTGCTGAATTAAGAAAAAAACAGAAGACAGCTGTCACAGATTTACCAATGTTATGACTTGCCACTCTGAAAGCCTGACCAGTGCTGCAGTATGATTTCTAACTGGACAAGTTGGTACGCATTCAAGGAAACAGGAAACACAAAACCACAAGGGACAGAGAGAGAAGTAATAAGTAGTGAAAACAGAATCCCCATGCTTCTCTTGTGCCTTTGCAATGCTTTTTCTTTAAAGCAGTACTGTCAAATACCAGCACAAAGAAAATTGAAGTTGCTCTTACAATGTAGCTTTAATTGCTAGTCAGCTGATGCATGAAAATTTATACTTCGCAACACATTTTATGGGGTGGATGCTAAATTCTATATTCTTTTGCAAACTGTACAACACAAAGATAATTTGTCTTGGTATTGTTGCCATTATGGTAATTCATGATGCAAGATGGAAGAAAATGTGTGTGCAGCAACTGCTATTGGGGCGAACACTTTGACGATAGTGGTGACACCATTTGTTGCAGTAGCCATAAACAAATGGTAACGAGCAAACATTTATGGAACTATGCAAGGTCATTGAAATGGTTAAGTGCTAATATAATATAATAATGTAATATAATAATATAATATAATAATATAATAAGAGTATCCGGTAACTGACGCGTCCCATGACCGAATACTTTCCGCAAAAGAAGTAACAAAATTGAACTTCCCCCATGCGACAGTTCACTGCGACACAACAATGTCTTTTTATTTATTTTGGGGGGTGGTGGCACCAAAATAATAATAAAAAAAAACTCAAAGGAAAGCATGTTGGCCACAATTGAAGCCTAGTTTGGGCACTTAATGTAGCTACCGAAGGAATATAGAAGAAAACGTTAGACACTTGGTCCACAGATAACCCTATGCATACTGCTCAGTAGACTACACTGGCGAGACAAGACTTTCTGGAGAGGTTGTGCTCAAGCAAACTTATTGCAATCTGTCGAGTCCCCATAGTGATGGCAGCGAGTGACCATTGTTTCCTTTTCTCGAAAATCTCCAAAACTCTGCCAGGTGAAACAAACAGACACCCAAGTGTGCCATGTGGTGGTCGGGGCAACACGAGAAAAATGCATGCGAGAAAAATGCAAGCTGGCTCTGGCAGCCCGTGGGTAGTGAGAACAAGAAAATTGAAGAGGCTCAATGTGTCCGCGCGAATAAACGTCAAAGCAGGAAAATAAGAATATAGTTACTATTGCTGACTTTAGTGTCTTGACATGGATGCTTTGGCACAGGTGAAAAAAATGTTGATATTCTTTTCTGTGATATGACAGCACAAATGAACCACCACAATGCTTCATCTCATCGGACCTCGCTGTGTGCTTTGTCAACTTGTCTTATAGTGTGTTGATTTGGCTTGTCTCATTGTATGATGCGATGTATGACTTTAGAAAAGTCAATGCACTGTGGCGTTGAATGTTTATGAGGACATCGAACCCACAAAGTTCTCGAATTGAAAATCTAGACCATCGAAATGTCAAAGCATCTTTCGCTGCAAAAGTTTATGAGAACTTTATGCCCATAAAATTTTGGAATTGAAATCCATGCACTCCGTAGATTCCGTGGCCTCCGCGAGATGCCGCGACGAGCTCACTTACGATCAAAACGCTCTGGAAACTTTGTGCTCGAATGAGGCTCCTTGTGTTATGGGACTCCCGGTGTATGGGCAATGCCATGAAATCCAGTTCGAGTTCACAATGTTCGTGCCGAAATGTCTGGTCGAGCGCAAAAAAGCATTCTAAACAAAATGCAGAATGATTTCCGGTGCCGGAGGTTGTTTGGTATGGCGGTACATGATAGCACGCGCAAGGTGCCGCGCTGCTTCGGCACGCTGAACAAAGGCGTCTGTATCTGGTGCGGTAGGTTGAGATGAAGTTGATAGGAGCATCACGTCAAGCATAGTGGTGACGTCGCGTCCGTAGACCAGACAAAAAGGAGGAAACCCGGTGGTTTCTTGTAGGGCAGTGTTGTACGCGAATGTCACATACGGGAGCAGTTCGTCCCAATTTTTATGATCCGTGGCAACATACATGGAAAGCATATCCGCAGTCGTTTTGTTGAGACGCTCAGTTAAACCGTTAGTCTGCGGGTGATACGCAGTTGCTGTACGGTGCGTTGTTCCGCTCAGCTGCAGAATATCTCGGACCAACTGGGCAGTGAAGGCTGTACCACGGTCTGTGATGACAACAGCGGGAGCACCATGTCGAAGGACGATATTTTTGATAAAGAAGTTAGCAACATCTGAAGCAGTAGCGCGCTGAACGGCTTGTGTTTCGCAGTATCGAGTGAGGTAATCGGTGGCGACAACGATCCAGCGGTTATCAGCCGAAGACTTGGGAAATGGGCCGAGTAAATCCATCCCGACTTGTTCAAAAGGTGAACAAGGAGGTCGGACAGGCTGAAGCAGACCGGCTGGTTTCTGTGGTGGAACTTTACGACGCTGGCAATCTCGACAACTGCTGACGTACTGCTTCACGGTTTTTGTGAGTTTTCGCCAATAGTACTTCTGCTTGATCCTCGCGAGAGTACGCGTGAAACCAAGATGCCCGGACATTGGTTCGTCGTGGCATGCACGTAGAACGTCGTCGCGGAGAGTAGCGGGAACAACGACCAGGAAAACGGTTGCCGTAAGGTGAAAGTTCCGCTTGTATAGGATGTCGCCACTTAGGCAGGAAGAGGACAAGTGAGGGTATATCTGACTTCATTCAGAGGTTACAACTGTTGCAAAAAAACTTAGCAAAAAAACAAAAGAGTGGTCCAGTACTTTAAAATGCATATTTTATTGAATGCATTGTAGGGCCCATGGCCACCACACGTGTGCACAAGAGCCACAACCTCTGACATTTAAGTTCCATGGCACAGATTACCTTTGTTGTTCAGCAGAAATGAATAATGTGATCACGTCTTCTCACTTTACGGCCATATTTGGCATATGGTTGAATATTCACTTATTGAGCACCCAGGCTCATTGTCTGGATATTGGTTATGTTCTGTGGCAATTCCAAAAGAACGTCTTAATGCCATTGCATTTAAGCACCATGTGGTGCTAATTGAAACTATCATGAGTGGTACTGCCACTCCATGTACTTTAATGGAAAGTTTTCTTAGATTGTTCTTTAGCTGCCACATTTAAAAGCCTGTAAAGAAATGTTCTGCAGCAATCTGTTTTCTTTGTTCCTTTATCAGTTTGTTTTTAGTTGAAAAGGAATGAATGTATAAACAGAAAAGTAATTTTTTATAAGTATCACATTTACTCATCATGACAGCGTATTTGCTATAGTAGGCCAGGTATTGAGTTTTTGTGTGTGTGAACCATAAGATACAAATATGGAAAAACAAATGAGGGGATCGGAGTGCATATTTCAGCGGATACAGATGGACTTTTACATCGCCCTCAGTCTGGAAGAACGGTTATTTACTATGTGTGAATGTCTTTCATACTAAGTGTGCTTTCTTGCATTTTGCAACTATCTAAAAAACACCAGTAAATGTACTTCATTGTAGTTTGGCATGTGCACTGTTCACATTGATTTCATTCGGGACCACTGTTCTTCTCTGCGCATTCCACATTTTTACAGCTATGGGTCTTCATTAGAGGTGTTATGTATTTGATGCACTTGCACTGTGTTTTATACACACCTAGTCCAGTTTTCTTTATTTTTTTTTGTGGTGTGTGTGCGTGCATGCATGCTGTGCTGTGTGTGGTGTATGAACAAAATTCTTGCCCATGTGCTTGGCTAGCTGGTAAGGGTTGGTTGTTGGAAGCTCAGGCTTTTGCGCAGAGCTTTCATTCATAAGGTGCACATGAAGCACTTTGGTTAGATAAATTGGTTTAAACATATTGCTAAATAAAATGCAATATAGAAGGAAGTATGCTTCTTTATTCAATTAAGGTAAGGTGAATTTTCTTGTACCACTCTTTGTCTGTACAAGTTAATTTAGTGCATGCATTGGAGACTTGCAGGCAAGAAACAAGTAATGATTGAGATGGTAGGACTTCTAAGCACTCTTGCTTTCACTAGGTTCCCCTCTTCTGAAACTGCACGATACAGAGAATGTGCACACAATCACACCTTGAAGAGACATTAAGGAGCAGCAGTCAGTTGGTCTCGGCTGGTAAAGTATTGTTTCAAAGCCCTATTTTTATCCATTTGGCAGAAACAGTTTACTACTGTAGAAAATGGGGTCTGAACTTCCCTTTTGCGAATATAGCATCTAAACCTCAGAGTTTGAGGTATTTTATCAAATTTGAGCTGTTTGGTGCAAGTTCTCGAAAATTTTTTCTTTAGAATGCAGTGCAGTCCTGCTTTATTAATAAACATTAAACTGGACCTAAGCAGGTGCTATCAAAATCACTGCCATTATTGCAAGCCTGCATGGCAACAGCTAAATGGTATTGCCACATGTTTTTCGTTCTCATCTCTTGCGACTTGCAAGTGGCCACTATGTCATCGCAGTAATGTTATTTACTAATACAGCTTGCTTAATACGCAGTCTGTAAACATATAGTAAATTTGGTATAGCTGAATCAATCGCCTCACATGGCTGCATCTCGTCGGAATTTTGTTGGCAGTTTTGCATCTTTTGGCTTGCTTTCTGTTGTTTTGCTTTCTGGCGCTACAGTCATCATAAAAGATTTAAGATATACATATTGCACGACAACAGCTACCAGCATACGGCTGCTTTTATGCAAAAGTGAGAGCCGGCCAGCTGTGTGCCACAGTTCGCAAATTTTGTGTGGCTGAATTTCGCGTGAATTTCCAAAACATTTCCAAGGAGTCTGATTGTTATGGTACTTAGTGTCTTGCTTGCTTGGTACATGGTGATTACTCTTGCTTGACCATTTTGAATTGTGTAATCTATTCCAGATGCATGTGCAAAAAAATCAAAACCTGCGTCCTGCAAAGAAGAGTTTATTTATTCTGGTGTACATTTTGCTCAGTCTTCTTTTTCTCACATTCTTTATACATACAATGTTTATCCTGTGTGTCTATGTACATACATATAGCATGTAACTTATTTACATTGTAAAGTGCTTCTTTTGCCACCAGTGGCGTAGCTAGGTCGTCTGGCACTCGGGGCCCATAGGGCTTCTGTCACCCCCCCCTCCCCCCCCGGGTGTAGTCGAGGAAGGCGAGGATATCAACAATTTCCAGGTGTCTTTCGAATTTTTGAAAATTCTTGTAACAAAATTCAGGCCTCAAATCGAAATTCTGCTTTCAACAGTTACTAGAATTTAACTTTCTCTCCCAAATTCAACAAATTTCATTAAGATCAGTTCAGGGGTTATCTCAGAAAAACGTTTTTGCGTATTACATGTATTTGAAAAGGCCGCATCGGAGTTGGGCCCGAGCTAAAGCTTCCTCTTAAGGGATGTTGTAGGGCTTAATTGGTGTTCCAGCTCCAAGTGCTTCAGTTGGAGATTAATTTTTCCTTGTGCAAGCAGCTGCTAGCCTCCTCATTGGCTCGCTTAGTGGAGCAACTGCTCTGAGCCTTAATTTTATTCCCAAACTGGGATGAATTTTTCTTAAACTTCACTGTTTTCTTTTTGAGGAACCCAAATTGGTTCATCTGCAGCATTATGCTATAAATGGGTGAAGAACTTTTTTTATGCCTGTGAGAAAGTTCTGTGTACAAGCGTACATATTTCTTTGTTCAGCTTAAACAGTTGATTCAACACCTGTTCAAATTACAGGAAGAAAGGTGTTGCATGTGAAATACCTATAGCTGTCAAAAAAGAAAAGGCTAGCCATTTAATTAAATAGGTGAAGCGGCATACCTTTAATATACCATAATTGTTAAGAATTCATTAGGGATGTTGTGTTGATGGTGCTGCCGAACTGTTGCAAGATTTGTGCAATTTGCAGCATTTTTCTGCCAGATACCATGATGTCCTGATTATTTCATGAAGCACTATGGTCGGCTAAATGTTTAAATTTCTGTTCACTTCATTTTAGCCTGTGAATAAAGATTCTATAAAATGCTGTAGCACACAGTGTGTTAACTCTTCAGCTGGAATGAAGAGCAGCATCTTTCAGCGGTGAGGCTACACTTCTCACCAATACAAGGCCTGCACGCCTTGTCAGTGCTTATTCCCCACTCACGATACAGCTTGCTAAAGGCAACAGACAGTCTGTGAGAGGGGAATAGTATGATGTAAAGCTGGTAACTGTAGCATGGAGCATGAGTGAAGGGTGTTACGGCTGCCACTTGTTACGGGGATGCGGTTTCGACGTCCTTCAACTGCATCTGCTTGGAGCTCGAACCAGGTTGACCTTCGGAAAGGGTCTGGCAGGGTAGATGAGATGATGTAAAAACAAATACTAACACAAGTTTAATACATTGTTACGGGTGAGCGGTGCGCTCCAAGAAAAAAACGACAGAAATGTTCAGCGTGCGTGCTGCTGCACGCAAGGGCAGAGGAGTGTTTTCACGTGGGATCTCGCTGTCCTTCTTATACCTCCCACTATCCCGGCAACCTCAGTCTCTCTTGCTCCCTGGTAGAGGGCCCTGTCAGCTGGGTCAACCCACATGAGAGAAATACGGACAGAAACCAATCCCCGGCGTAGAGGTGGTGAGTGTAGGACAGAGGAGAGTAGGATTTCTGCTGGTGCATAATCCCGTTGGATACACACATGACTGACAAGTCTTTTCATGTTGATGAGCGTGATGGTTAGGCACGTCGTGTCTCAGGTGTTTGGCATCTGTTCCATTCATAACCGCACAAAGTGAACCATAACAGACTGCATTGCCGCTGAAGGAGATCCCCATGGGCAGGGGATGACATCCGCTGACTGGAGAGATGATGCAGGTTGGTGCTTGTAGTCGTCGGTTGTTGCACAGCTTTCTGGAGCACGAAACACTCCGGGCGTTTTACCACGTCGCTCTACATGTTGGTCCAAGTCTAGATGCCTCAGAAGGGTCTGCAACAGTTTCTTGTTCATTGCATGCATCGGAAGAACTACACCGAGGCTCAGCCGCTCATTCAACAAGTGCAAGACAAATGCTTCCTGAGCTCTGCCAGGCTTATTTAACACTCAAAAGTGACAGTTTTACAGAACTTACAGCAACACTAAATACATACATGAGCTTACCATACGCTTCACAAGACATGACAACAAAACTGCGTAAATCAAAGTAAGACCCTTCTATTCCTACGTCAAGAAAAATAAACGAGTTTCATGAAACGTTTGAAGCTGATTCTCGATCTAGAGCCTTCGACTCAAGCCATCAGCATTGCCGTTGAGAGCCTCCTTTTTGTTGTGTATCTCAAAAGAATATTGCTGCAAAGCGAGACTCCAGTGCAGGAGACGGCCACTTTAGGCTAGACGCTGTCTGCAACCACTTGAGAAGACACTGGTCCATTTTGATGACGAACTTCGAGCCCGTTTTTAAGCAGGCTCGAAGCCCAATTTCGAGCCCAACTATTTAACAGCCCGTTTGAGACATGCGCATTCTTTCTCAGTATCGCTGTACGCCTGTCCTCCACTAGTGAGTTTCCGACTTGCATAAAGGACGGAGTGTTTCTCATCGCTCTCACCCTTTTGGCACAGTACAACGCCCATGTCTTGCTTGCTTGCATCGCATTTAACCACAAATCCTTTCGTGTAGTCCAGCAGTCTTAGCATGGGCTGACTCGTCAGCGCGCTCTTCAGGGCGTTGAAAGAGGATTTCTTTTTTTCGGCCCTGAGGACACTCTGTCTCAGTTTTTCGAAGAGCATCCGTTAGAGCACTAGCTAGTTCAGAATACCTAGGGATATACTGCTGATAGTACGCTGCAACCCCTAAGGAAGATCGTATATGGGTCTTTGTGCGTGGCTGCGAGAAATCTCGTATTGCAGCCACCTTTAGCTCAGAGGGACGGCGACGGCCTCGTCTGATTACGTGACCGGGATAGATCACTTCTGCTAGCGCCACCAAGTGGGCCGACACTGCCCTGATCTTGCATATATGCTCCGACCAGGATGCAGAATGTATCGCGACACCATCTAAGTAAGGCAAGGTGAACTCTTCCTGTCCTTGCAACACCTTCTCCATAAGACTTGAAAAACAGTACGGTGCATTTTTCAAATCGAAGCTTATGACCTCAGGGCGGAACGTTGCCAACGGAGTTATTAAGGTAGAATATCTGCTAGCCCATTCTGTGAGCAGAACCTGCCAGCAGCCTTGAACTAAATCCAGGGTAGGAACGAATCGGGCGCTACTAACTTTCTCAATGCCCTGTTCGATGTTTGGTATAGGATAAATCTTACCTTTAGTCTTCGGGTTTAGCCTGCGGTAATCTACGCAAGCACGTATAGATCCATGCCCAGCACCTCAACTAAGATCAAAGGCGAGGTGTAATTGCTCTCGCAGTGCTCGCTCACACTAGAGTCAAAATTTTTTCCACTACCGCATCCGACCCGCTGTTGTTGATTAGTGGCTATGATGTTGGGCTGCTGAGCACGAGGTCGCAGCTAGGATCGAATCCTGGCCACAAAGGCCGCATCGATGGGAGCGAAATGTGAAAACTGTCTACTTAGATTTAGGTGCACGTTAAAAAACCTGAAGTGGTCCAATTTTCCGGCATGCCCTACGGTATGCTTCATAATCAAAGTGTGGTTGTGGCACATAAAACCCCATAATTTTTTTTAGTTTTCGCATCCATAATCTCATGTTGGTGCGGTGATGCTCGATAAGCTCTTAAACGTACCGGCTCCGAAAAAATGAGCTTGATGTCGTGTGTAAGAACCGATGTCCTTCCTGCCCTATCAACAAATAAGTCCCAAGATTCCTGCAGGATTTCCTGCAACTCTGTCATTTGTTCAGGCCCGAGCTGCGCTTTAGAGACTAGTTCCCAAATTAGTTGTTCCCTAGCCTCTCTGTTATAGTGACTGGCATGGGCCTCGGAAGCTCTACCGGAATCTCTTCGGGAACGTTTCATGCATACAACTGCTTCCTGTTCTCTGTAAGGCTTGAGCAGATTACAGTCATGACCTCGAGCAACCACGGATATCCATGGGACGTCCGCCTCAGGTGTGAATTTCCATCCGTCTAAACAGCTATCACGGACATCCATAGAACGTACAAGAAATGTCCATACCCCATTTGAGTTTCCGGGGAACATCCTCTTTTGAATTTGCCCTGGCTGTACACAAATGGCGTGCCTTGTACATAAGTTAGGAGATGGATAACTGTCCTAATATGAAATAAATATAGTTGGAAATTCTAAAGCTTCGTAATTCATTTTACATTATCTATTCATGTTTCTGCACTCTACTGAACGCATAATCCGAGTTAATTTTACAAGGCAAAACGAGTAGCTGACACGTTCTTGGAACTTATAGAGGACAGTTAAAGCGTAACAAATCTCAAAGGCTATGCTTTCACTAGCTGCATGAACGATTACAGAAGCAAAAATACATCATAGATGCCATGTATTGGTAGACAATCACTAAGGCTATGCTTTTGCTATAGTTTTGCTATTTGAATTCAGCCAAAGCAATTTCGGGAGCTGGAAGCACGTCATAGACGTTTGGTTTTTCGGACACCGCATATTACCAAAACAAGTAGTTATTTCATTGCCTAATTTTATATTGTCACAAGCTGTCATGAACCACGCCTGCCGCGGAGACAACGAGAAGAAAGAAGAGAACGACGTTGGCCAAGCTGCCACGAGACCGCTCTTCAACAACCGCGCCTATCAACCAGATTCCTCTGGTTCTGCGTTAAACACCTCGTGTGTAACATTTGGTGGAGCTGTGCGGGGTACCTCCCACGACTTACAACGGAACCACCAGCACTAGAGCTACGCCGAAGCCGTCGCCTCGCCGGACTTTCGCCGTCGCGCTCAATCATGGCTACAGAGCAAAATACCCTCACCAGCAGTGCCTCGGCAAGCCCAGTCCCTATCCAGCACTACCGAGAGCCACGCACGTTCTCGGCGAAGGCAGAGGAAGATGTGGATGAGTGGCTAACCCATTACGAAAGGGTAAGCCAATACAATAACTGGAATGCTGCCAGTCAGCTTAGGAACGTTGTTTTCTTCTTGGCCGGCACGGCGCTGGTATGGTATGACAACCACGCGGACATGCTAACTACATGGACACGCTTCGTTGAGGAGATCAAAAAGTGTTTCGGTGACTCGGACGCAAAGAGGAAACGTGCGGAACTCACATTAGCCCAGAGAGCTCAGGTACCCGGCGAGACTTGCACTACCTATATCGAAGAAATTTTGAAGCTGTGCCGAACCGTGAACCCTCACATGACAGAGGAAGATAAAGTGGGACACGTGGTAAAAGGAATAGCGGAAGACGTGTACAACTTCCTCATTGGTAAAGAGAACTTGCACACTGTATCAGAACTGATACGGCACTGCCGTACGTTCGAGGCGCTGAAGACTCGCCGAATTACACCAAAGTTTGGACGGCTGGCCAATGTAACAACTGTAGCAAGTGTTGACACGAGTCCTCCGCTCCCAGACCTATCGTCCGCCATCCGCCAGATAGTCCGCGAGGAGCTACAGCGACATGACGAACAGGCACGTTATGCGGCGCCACGTTACAGCTCCTCCGTTTTCCGAGACACTCTTTGGGAACCCCCTTCGGCTACTTGGAACCACTCGGTGAACGTCGCGGATCTTAACGGCTCCAGAGACGAACCGCATTACATTACGACCGAACCACCACGCAATGATTCGCCCCCTCAACGTTTTGATCCACGCCCACGCAACTTTCGTCCACGAAGACTCGCCGCTACCTACGACTTTCAAGGGGAAGAGCCTCGTTACCCTCAACCGATGTCTTCGGCAGAATACTTCAACCCGCATTCTGAACTTCGCCCTTCGCCAGTGTGTTACTGCTGCGGCATGCCTGGCCATATAGCTAGGTACTGTAGCCGACGCCGAGCATCGAACTACGGATCGTCAGCGCCCACTATGCGGTCTAGCGGTCGTACACTGCGCACTCAGTGGCCAGGAGACTCCACTTCAGGAAGCCACTTTCGAGAGGACCGATGCAGCGCCCAGGAGACCTACCTTGGAGAAGAAAGAACCCGGAACCGCTACCGCTCCCCTGCCTCCGACCGTACTCTGACGCCACCACCAGCCTTCCGAGCCTCCCGATCACCATCCCCTCGGCCGCGATTCACGTCACCATCGCCTCGGCGCCGTTTCGTGTCGCCCCCGCCGGGAAACTAGCCAGCGCGGCCGATGGAGGTGAGGTCGCTGGAAAATGTGTGCTGCCGACTCAACTGCCTCCAACTATTTTCATGCTAAAGAATAAGGTTCATGTACTGATTGATGGGGTCTCTACAATGGCTTTAGTCGACACGGGAGCAACTGTCTCGGTCATGAGTGTGGGGTTTAAAGGCCTTCTGGGACGCAAGGTTATGTTTCGTTGGGACCAGTGCACATGTTTCCGTGGAGTCAGTGGGGAATCATTATACCCGGTTGGTGTGTGTAACGTGGATGTGTCATTGGGTGGGAAAGTTTTTAATGCAGAGTTTACTGTTCTTCCTCGCTCCTCGCATGACGTGATTCTGGGGATTGACTTTTTGCAATTGTGTGGTGCGAATGTTGACTGCCGGACGGGAGAACTCAGTGTCGACACCAGTGTTTCACCTGTGCTCTTTGAAGGTGAAGCTTGCCCGGAGAGTGTGCTGTGCGTGTCTGAGGATACAGTTGTGCCCGCCTTATCCGCGATGCGTGTTGCCGTCGCCTGTTCATCTCCGGCTCCTATCTCGTTCGACGCTGCAGTGGAACCTGTACATCGGAACTGCCTCAAGAAAAACGTGTTAGTTCCGCACTGCGTAGTCTCAGTGACCAATGGATGCGCGGGGCTGTGGGCGCTAAACTGTTCCACTGAAGCGGCAGTGCTACCTCAAGGCCTAAAGATTGCCACGTTTCAGGAAGACTCGCCCGTATCGGTGGCAGTACTTACAGAGCTCCCCGATGGAGGAGCAACCAGTGTCTCGAGCCCCGGGAGCTCGAAGATACTTTCCATGATTGACAAGTCACTCAGCGATCACGAGCGTCGAGTTTTGATGGCCCTGCTTACGAAACATACCTCGGTGTTCGACTTTGCGCAGCACGAGGGCCCGCCATCAATTCCTGCGTCCAGAACTCGTCACCGCATCAACACAGGAGCCGCCCAGCCAATCCGACAAAAACCCTATCGTGTATCTCCGTCAGAACGCAAGATAATCAGTGATCAGGTCCAAGAAATGCTATGCAAAGGCGTCATTCGAGAATCATCTAGTCCTTGGGCAGCACCCGTGATATTGGTGAAGAAGAAAGACGGTACGTGGCGGTTCTGTGTTGATTACCGTCGCCTAAACGCCGTCACTAAGAAAGATGTATATCCGCTCCCACGAATTGACGACGCCATCGACTGTCTCTTTGCGGCATCTTACTTTTCCTCAATCGATTTACGGTCAGGTTACTGGCAAATTCCTATACACAAGGACGACAGAGAAAAGACAGCATTTGTAACACCCGACGGACTATTCGAGTTTAACGTGATGCCTTTCGGGTTGTGTAACGCACCTGCAACGTTCGAAAGGTTCATGGACACGATATTACGCGGCTTAAAATGGGAAGTTTGCATGTGCTACTTAGACGACGTTGTGATCTTCGGGCGAACGTTTAGTGAGCACAACAAACGTTTGGATTTGGTCTTGAACTGCTTGGAGAAAGCGGGCCTCTTGCTCAATTCAAAAAAATGCCGTTTTGGGGAACGACAAACTCTTGTGCTAGGCCATCTCGTCGCTAAAGAAGGCATCCGACCAGATCCACAAAAGACTGCGGCCGTAGAAGCATTTAGAGTACCCAACTCTGTCAAGCAGTTAAGAAGTTTCTTGGGCTTGTGCTCCTATTTTCGCCGATTCATTCCCCGGTTTGCTGACATGGCTCATCCCCTTACACGCCTTCTCCAAAAAGGCGTTCCCTTTGAGTGGACTGCAGATTGCGACTCATCGTTTCGCCAGCTCAAGTTCCTGTTGACATCCCAACCAATTCTTCGGCACTTTGATCCTTCATCACCAACTGAAATTCACACCGATGCCAGTGGCGTAGGCATCGGTGCTGTGCTAGTTCAGCGTGTTGACGACAGTGAGCACGTGATCTCTTACGCTAGCCGGTCCTTGAGCCGCTCCGAGCGCAACTACACAGTCACCGAACAAGAGTGTCTGGCGGTCATCTTCGCCGTGCAACGGTTTCGTTCGTATCTCTATGGGCACCCCTTCACTGTGATAACAGATCATCATTCGCTATGCTGGCTTGTGAATCTGCGGGATCCCTCAGGAAGACTAGCGCGCTGGGCCCTCCGTCTACAGGAATACGATTTCGTTATTTGCTACAAAAGTGGCCGGCGACATGCTGACGCTGATTGTCTCTCTCGGATGCCACTTCAAACAACTGAATGTGATGCGGACAATTTTGATGAATACATCGCTTTTGTGTCCCCGGAATTTCCGGATATGCGTACCGTCATATCCGAGCAGCACAAGGACGAGAGCTTACAACCGCTCTTCGCGGCAGCACAGGAGTCACCTGCAGGCAGTCGCTTTCGCCTACGTGATGGTGGCGCGCTGTATAAGAAGAGCTACTCGACCACCGGTGCACGCTACCTTTTAGTTGTCCCCAAGAACCTTCGCCACCAAGTATTACACGCCATGCACGATGACCCAACTTCCGGTCATCTTGGTTCCACACGTACACTCTACCGGGCTCAAGAACGTTTTTACTGGCCTAAGATGCGGAAAGATATCGAACGGTACGTCGCCAGCTGCTCTCAATGCCAGCGCTACAAGCGTCCGCCACAAGCGCCACATGGCCTGCTTCAACCAGTTCCCCCTTCTAGCGTCCCCTTTGAGCAAGTTGGTATAGATCTTCTGGGCCCTTTCCCGCGATCCTCCAAGGGTAATCGTTGGGTTATCGTTTGCGTAGATCACCTGACCCGCTATTGTGAGACCGCCGCATTGCCATCGGCCACAGCTACAGAAGTTTCTATCTTCTTGCTGGCTAACGTTATACTCCGACATGGACCTCCTCGCATAGTAATCAGCGATCGTGGGCGACAGTTTACCGCGGACGTGGTTGAAGAAACCCTTCGTCTGTGTTCATGTAGCTTCCGCCATTCTACGCCCTACCATCCACAAACTAATGGTCTGGTCGAGCGCACAAACAGAACGCTTGCCAACATGCTATCCATGTACGTCGATTCAGCACACAAGAATTGGGACAGTATCTTGCCTTTCATTACCTATGCCTTCAATACCGCGAGACACGAGACCACTGGTTACTCACCATTTTTCCTTCTGTATGCTCGTCCGCCGCGCTACACCCTCGACACCATATTTCCCTACTTCGCTCATGACAACGAATCAATTGATCAGATCCTATGTCGAGCAGAAGAAGCGCGACGCCTCGCTAGGCTACGCACCCTAGCATCGCAGGACCGGTCCAAGATCCGCTATGACGGGCGTCACCGCCACGTTTCCTTCGATCCTGGGGACCTTGTGTGGCTCTGGACGCCGTTGCGGAAGCGTGGCTTGTGCCAGAAGTTTCTCGCCCACTACGTCGGCCCTTACGTTATTCTGGAGCGCCTCAGCGAAGTAAACTACCGCATTGCGCGTGTCACGAGCAGTGGACGACGCTCGGCCAAGGCTGAAGTGACGCACGTCGCGCGTCTGAGGCGTTACAACCCACGAGATGACTGACTCGCCCGGCGGGCTTCGTCTGCCAGCGGGGAAATGTCACAAGCTGTCATGAACCACGCCTGCCGCGGAGACAACGAGAAGAAAGAAGAGAACGACGTTGGCCAAGCTGCCACGAGACCGCTCTTCAACAACCGCGCCTATCAACCAGATTCCTCTGGTTCTGCGTTAAACACCTCGTGTGTAACAATATGTAATAAAAATGTTTGCGGCAGTAAATATGTTGGACAGACAGGAAGGTGCTTAAACGATCGACTAAGAGAGCACTGTAACAACGTCCACAGCACTGTACAAGGCCACCTGGGCATCCATTGCCGGGACTGCGGCTGCGTGCCCCTCTTTGAAGATACTGAAGTTTTAGCGAGACACAGCTCAACCGGGAAATTGTGGAAGCTGATTTCATCAGAAAACTTGGTAGTATTTGCGTTAGTGCCCCCTCTATCGCGCTGACCCCTGGTGAAGTCATGTATCTAAACAGATAGAAATCGTAATGTTTTTTATTTTTTTAATGACCATGCTCTTAGTTCAGTGACTTGCTGTTAGAACACCCCATGTGACTGCCTTTCATTTTCTGCGCATGCCCTTTCTTGTACATATACACACGTTGTGGCAACGCAATTAAATATTGTTGGAAGTCAGCGCTGTGTATGTCGTCTTCGCAGTTCTTGTCCTTCGCGCTGTACGTTATTTTTGATCATCAATTACCAACTAGCTCAAGCAACCACCCTAGTTGACCTACTGATCAGATTTTCACGATCGCCGCCCACGGAACACGGAAGCAGCTATTTGATGTCTAAAATATGTCTTGAAATGCTAATTCAAAAGTCTAGTAGCTGTCTTGATCACGACGTTTTGTAGCCATGGACGTCTAGAAGTACTTCAGTAAGCCCTGCTAACGTTACGCTAAAAGTTGGCTAATGGACAGCTTGACAAGAACTGAAGACTTCTTTTAGACATACTTTGAAATTTTTACTGCAGCTGTTACAGTAACACGGGGTTTGCCCACAGTTACAACTTATTTTAAATGAGGCACGGACATCAGAAAAAAAAAGTTTATATTGTCGGATAGAGTGATGCACAGGTAGTTTTTCCAGATATGAAGCATGGGAATAGTGTAGTACAACTTCATTGCTCAATTAGTGCTTTTTACTTAGACCAATCAATTGAATGCCGCCTGTCAGAATTATTTTGCAAATAAGACAAGATCTGTATTGTATGCTGATATCATGCCAATGTTCGCCCATTGACCTAAACAAGAACATCTCTGCATGAAACACGTCATTATTGACAAAACTTCGCCCTGCTGGGTGTCTAACGAATTGAAATAGTTTCTAGCAGGGAAACATTCTGTCAGTGATGCTGCAGTTCATGGATAAATTACGTCCTGGTTTCAGCTACAGGAGGAGGATAGCCTGATACCAGTATACGAAACAGAACGTTGTGCTGCAATGAATTGTTAAGAAATGAAGGATAGTTCACATCTGGAGTAACACTACGCGGACCGCTCTAACTGGCAATATAAATATATTTTTTTTCTGATGTCCATGCCTCATTTAAAAGTAAATTGTAACTTACTTTGTGGTGTCCCTTGTAAGATAAACGCCACATGCTTGCACACCATCACGCAGAAATAATGGCCAGTTCTTCGGCATACCACCCATTAGTGAATTCCTTGCATATTGCATGTTGCCGGAACTGACTGATGAATCATAATATGCTGTTATTTTTTAATACACTGTACGATAAATTTTTCATGCATAAAACATGATTGCAAGCTAAAATGCAGCAGGACATCTACTTCACACCATGTCACATAGTCATACTTTATCACCTAATAAATTAGAAAAGATGCAGAAAGTGTAATTAACAAGAGCGACAAATAGCAGCAAAGGTGATCATGCACGAATCTTGAAGATGATTGCCGCAGCTGCCAGAGCAGGCCAGCCTTCGTAGGACAGCACTGGCTGCCCACAAAAGGTTGCTGTCACGGGCCACGCGTGAAGGTTTTTGTCTCGACAAAACAGTTCTTGTAGACGTAGGCAAGCAATACCTGCACAGAAGAAGGGAAAAAAGGCGAGGGAGGAAATGGGAATGTTGCAATTGGAACTTCAATTAGCAATATGTGCTAAGT
Organism: Dermacentor andersoni; assembly: GCF_023375885.2. Classification (NCBI taxonomy): domain Eukaryota; kingdom Metazoa; phylum Arthropoda; class Arachnida; order Ixodida; family Ixodidae; genus Dermacentor; species Dermacentor andersoni. Next base: position 7,431,207 of record NC_092816.1, on the reverse strand, counting down.
AGCTAAGTAAGAAGTTTGGCTCACATTAAAAACAAATTTAAGCACTCCCTTCTCTGAAATTACGAGTATCTTAAGGTATGTATGTGATGTTTAAAATTACTAGTATATTTCCTGGCATATAGTTATTAAATTGCAGAGCAGAGTCAGACAAATTTAAGTCAGCCTTGAAATTTATATATAGTGTTTTATGGCTAAAAAGGCACTTATCAACTTGTCAAACAAGTCTGAGAAGCTTGCTGCAAAATATGATCCGTTTAAAACAGTTCTCCACTCTGCAGCTAAATGATGTACTAACTTAATTAAAAAGTTAAATAGCGTTTTATATCGTTAAACTAAAAGCAAGTTTGGCATCTTGCACTGCTTAGCTGTTGCCTTTTTTTCAAACTTAAACATGACACATTACAGAGTAAGCAGGTAGCATGCAAAGGAGGACTGGTGATAAAGTAGTGTTCCAAAGCAACACTCTTAGCTGGATCAATTACTTTTGTTAATATTGTTGCGGTGAAGTGAAGGAAGAAGTTCAATTGGACTAGAGGAAGACGAAGTCTGGCAGTTGCCTGAACGCCATATACACCATTTGTAAATATACGTTATTTTACTCTCGTGGTCCTGCTTTCTTCCCGCAACATTTTGATGGAAGGTGCGGGGTACAATCACGGAACTTCGCAGCGGACGTCATCTACCTGCCGCTACAATGGCAAATCAACCGACACAAGCGACAACGCCTCGGCAGCCCGTGCCAACGGTCATCCTCACTCATGCGCGGGACCCGGGGACATCTTGTGGCACGGCCAACGCCGACATCGAGGACTGGCTTACGATGTACGAGCGAGTGTGCGGCAACAACAGGTGGGATCCAACAATGATGCTAGCAAACTTGATATTTTATCTGAGGGGAACTGCGAAGCAATTGTACGACACACATGAAGCTGACCTAACGAGCTGGGATGTCTGCAAGGAAAAAATGCGAGACCTGTTTGGCAGACCTGTCGGTCGTCAGCTGGCAGCCAAAAAAAAAAGAACTTGCGTGCCGCGCTCAGACGTCCACAGAATCCTATGTCGTGTACATACAGGATGTGCTGGCCCTCTGTCGCAAGGCTGATGACAACATGACCGAGGCAGACAAGATTGGTCATACATTGAAAGGTATTGCAGACGATGCCTTCAATCTCTTGATGTGTAAGGATTGTGCCACAGTGGATGCAATTAAAAAGGAGTGCCGGCGCTTCGAACAAGCGAAGGACCGCCGCGTCGCTCAAACTTTCGACCGATTTCCCAATACCGCCGCGACATCTTCTTGCGAAGACCCGCCGCGGTTCGTTCAGCCCACAGGACCGGAAGAAATAACGCGCATTGTTCGCCGTGAGCTTGAGGCCATGGCCCCGGCTCCAGTTCGTTCAGACTGTCGGGAAAGCTTACCCGCTATCTCCCTTAAACAAGCGGTCGTTCGGGAGGAAATAGCAAGTTTGGGCATTCCATCTCTCTGCTCGGTCCGCCATACAAACACCTACCAGACTTCTCCTGCTGCATGCTCCCATACGCAAAGCTTTCCGCCACTCCGTCGCAACCCAGTTGACTGGCGCACAGCGGATGATAAACCCATCTGTTTTAATTGTTCCGGTATTGGACACGTCGCCCGTCATTGCCGCAACCACTGGTCGTCGCCTCCTCGGTGGTCGTCTCCGAGTCACTACCGCCAAGTACGAGGCATTCGTACTTTCTCGCCCTATACGCCGACTAGGAACATCAACGCCGACAGTGCTCCGCCAAGATCCAGCCGCTTTCCTTCTCCACAAGGTCTTAGGTCCCGTTCGCCTCTCGTTCACCGCCCTTCGTCCTCTTCTGCAACCGGTCGCTTCGCTTCGGGAAACTAGGCGGTGCAGCTCCCGGAGGTGAAGCTGCAACTCCGACCCGGCCCACAAATCCTCTGTTGACCCTGCCTACATGTGGAAACCTACTGGACATTGAAGTTGATGGCGTTTCTGTTAGATCTCTCGTTGATACAGGAGCGCAGCTTTCAGTTATGAGCGCTGCTCTCCGCCGAAGGCTCAAAAAGGTTCTGACACCCGCCGTACCGTGCACTGTGCGAGTCGCCGATGGGAGTACTCCACCTCTCCTTGGAATGTGCACTGCATGTGTGACCATTGGGGGCCATTATACCGTTGTTCTATTTATCGTCCTTGAACACTGTCCACACGACCTAATTCTCGGCCTCGACTTCCTTTCTAAACACTCTGCCCAAATTGACTGCTCCGCAGGTGTTGTACTGTTGGATCTGCCGCTTCCTGCCGACGCAACCACTTGTGCTTCACACCGCTTATATTCTGCTGAGTTTGCAAGGCTGTCGCCACAGGCGGCTACAAATGTCCTCCTGACGCCCTGTCCTCCCGTACCTGATGGCGAATACGTCGTGGCGCCGCTTACTGACGTGGTTTTGTCGCACAATACTGCCCTACCGAGCACCTTAATCCGGATCCACGACAACTGCGCTCGCGTGCCCATCCTCAATTTTGGATTTTCGTCACATGTGCTGCCACACGGTATCGCCATAGAGCATATTACTCCTTTGGAAGAATTTCAGATTTCTTCTTTGGCCTCTGAAGCCTTCCTCAGTACCAACAGACCTTTGTCACCCACTCCTTCGTACTCGACGCCTGCGGACGATGTTTCTAAGATAATCGCCCCTGACCTTCCTTCCGAGCAAACAACAGCTCTTCGTCACCTCCTGTCATCTTATCGGGACATCTTTGATTTGGACGACCGTCCACTTGGCCAGACATCTGTTGTCACGCATCGCATCAACACCGGTGACGCCAGCCCCATTCATAGGCGGCCATATCGTGTTTCCGCAACAGAAAGGGCCATCATACAGAAAGAGGTAGACAGGATGATGGACAAGGACATCATTGAACTTTCCAGTAGCTAGCCGTGGGCATCACCGGTTGTCTTAGTAAAGAAAAAAGACAACTCGTGGCGCTTCTGCGTTGACTACCGTCACCTCAACAGGATAACAAAGAAGGATGTTTATCCCCTGCCTCGCATTGATGACGCTCTTGACTGCCTTCACGGATCCCAATACTTTTCATCAATTGACCTCCGCTCCGGCTACTGGCAGATTAGCGTCGATGAGATGAACCGTGTTGCGTTTCGCCTTTGACGTGCGGTATAGCCGGCGCGGATGCAACGGACGCCGGGGCTTCGTTCACAGCGGCGGACATTTTGGCCAGTTCAGCGCTGTCCCAACGCCTCCTGCTAAGTGCGTCCAGGCATGTTTCTATGCCACGTGTCTCTGTGTGTGCGTGCGTGTGCATGCTGGTGCCCACGCTTACCAAAGCGCGGCAGCCGGGGAGAGGAGCTCCCCAGCTGTGAAGCGAGGAGGTCCCGGCGCCGGTCCGGCGGATACGTCACTTCTTGTCACAATGTGTCCGTGCGCCACCGTCACGTGCGCCTCTTCCGAGCCGTTCCTTCTTGTCCTCGACTCCGAGAGTATGAAAGCAGCTGCCCCCGGACGCCAAGAGAGAAGCTTCGATTTATTCAGTCGAGTAACGTGGTCTCCCGTTTCTCCCCTTCGGTCAACCTGACCGGCCGCTCTTTTGCAATGCTAGAATAGACAAGTTGTTCTTTTAGCAGTCGACTCATCCTTTGCCAGGACCTTCGGATGCTTCCAGCTGTGCCCCAGGCCGCCAGGCCAACGCCACCCTTGGGGCTTGCAACCCATTTGCAACAACCACGACAAAGCCGCCTTCGTCACACCGGATGGTCTGTACCAATTTAAAGTCATGCCCTTTGGATTATGCAATGCGCCAGCTACATTCGAGCGCATGATGGACTTTCTCTTGCGCGGGTTGAAGTGGTCTACATGCCTCTGTTACCTCAACGATGTGATTGTGTTTTCGCCGAACCTTGAGAGCCACCTGCGGCGCCTCACAACCATACTCTCCGTGTTTCGCAGGGCTGGCCTTCAGTTAAACTCCTCCAAGTGCCATTTCGGTCGCCGTGAAATTAACATGCTCGGCCATCTCGTAAACGCCGCCGGAATCCAACCTGGTCCGCAGAAGGTTCACGCCGTGCGAAATTTTCCTGTACCTTGTTCAACAAACGATGTCTGTAGTTTTCTGGGCTTATGCTCTTATTTCCGGCGATTGGTGAAAAATTTTGCCGACATCGCTCACCATCTCACTGACCTTCTTAAGAATAACGTCTCTTTCTCTTGGGGACCACTGCAGGAGAAAGCCTTCTCTACCCTGATTGAGCGGCATACAACTTCCCCGATTCTCTCACACTTTGACCCTTCTGCGCCCACTGAAGTACGAACTGACGCGAGTGGTCATAGCATCGGCGCTGTTCTCGCTCAGCATCAACAGGGCCAAGACCGTGTCATCGCTTACGCTAGCCGCCTTCTTTCCACGCCCGAGCGAAATTACTCCATTACTGAGAGAGAATGTTTCGCGCTCGTATGGGCGGTCGCGAAATTTCGACCGTATCTTTTCGGTCGGAGCTTCTGCGTCGTAACGGATCATCACGCCCTCTGCTGGCTCTCTTCTTTGAAGGACCCAACTGGACGACTTGCACGTTGGGCATGGCGTCTACAAGAATATACATTTTCTATTATGTATAAGTCAGGGCGCCTGCATAAGGACGCTGACTGCCTGTCCCGCAATCCCGTGGATCAACCGGACGATACTGATGCTGACTCAGACATCAGTGTTCTATCCCTCTCCAGCTTCCTCCATATTGGCGGCGAGCAGCGCAAGGATCCTGTTCTTCGAACATTTATGAAACGCCTAAGCTCCTCGCCCAATGACCCGTCCCTTCGTATGTTCACCTTGCGCGATGGAACTTTATACCGTCGCAGCGTTCGTCCTGACGGCCCGGAGCTCCTCCTAGTCGTCCCCAAGCACCTTCGACTCGCCGTGCTCCAGCAACTTCACGACGCTCCTACTGCTGGACATCTGGGCATCACTCGTACTTACGACCACCTGCGGCGCCGCTTCTTCTGGCCCGGCATTTATCGCTCTGTGCGCCGTTATGTCGCTTCTTGCGACCTGTGTCAACGCCGGAAGACGCCTGCTATGCCTCCCGCTGGCTTGCTTCAACCAATTGATATACCTACAGAGCCCTTCTTCCGTGTGGGCCTCGACCTCCTTGGCCCCTTTCCAATTTCCATCGAAGGAAACAAATGGATTGCTGTAGCAACCGATTATGCCACGAGATATGCCATCGCACGAGCGCTACCAACCAGCTGCGCTACAGATGTCGCCGACTTCTTACTAAAAGACGTCATCCTGCACCACGGCGCCCCTCGCCAGTTGCTGACGGATCGCGGCCGCTACTTTCTATCGAAGGTCGTCGATGATCTGCTCCGCTCCTGTTCTACAGAACACCAGATTGCTACCGCGTATCACCCTCAAACGAACGGCCTCAGCGAGCGACTCAACCGCACACTCACTGAAATGCTCGCCATGTACGTTTCCGACGATCACCGCGACTGGGACGTCGCTTTGCCATACATCACTTTCGCATACAACTCGTCCCGTCAGGACACTGCCGGATTTTCACCATTTTACCATTTGTATAGCCGCGACCCCACCTTGCTCTTTGACACGTTGCTACCTTCCGCAGTACAATCACCCAGCACTGGTTACGCTCGCGATGCTATTGACTTAGCCGCCCAGGCCCGAGAAGTCGCCCGTCATCGCCTCACAGTCTCGCAAGCTTCTCAAAAGCGACGCTATGACCTTCGGCACCGAGACCACCATTTTTCACCAGGTTCCCTTGTTATCCTCTGGACGCCTTCACGTCGCGTCGGCTTGTCGGAAAAACTACTTTCCCGTTATTCTGGTTCGTACCAGATCTTACGCCAACTGTCCGACGTGACATACGAGATGACTCCAGTCGGTCAGCCTTCAGTGCCTCCCAACGCAACCAGCGATGTTGTTCACGTCGTCAGGCTCAAGCCCTATGTCCCCCCATTAAGTGAGGCTGTATAACTTGCACCGGGACGGAGCTACCCCGCCGGGAGGGTGATGTTACGGTGAAGTGAAGGAAGAAGTTCAATTGGACTAGAGGAAGACGAAGCCTGGCAGTTGCCTGAACGCCATATACACCATTTGTAAATATACGTTATTTTACTCTCGTGGGCCTGCTTTCTTCCCGCAACAATATATTTTCATATGACCCTAATTGGCTTAGGGCAATACCTCACACCAACGATGCATTACCTTGGATGATGCGTCATACAAAATTGAAAGTATCTCATGATGTGATCAAACGATAACACTGCCCACTGTCTTGGAAGTGTTAACATGCTGTTTGCGCGAGAAAGTGCAAAGTGATTCGTATAGGTAGAAAACTCATCAGTGCATCTATAGCCTCAGGTAATGCTGAGCATCTACGTTGACTCACAATTGAGAAGCCACTGCACACAAAAAGGTGTATTCAAGTAATGGTCCATGTTGAATAATTGCCCACCTAGTGAAACGGTAAATGTAGCAGGCTAATGGGCCAGGGCAAATAAATTGCTAAATTATGATAACACTTCCAATGATATTATTGAAACAGGTGAGAAAAAACAGAACAGGTAAAATTATAGTTGCGATAACATTTTAAAAGCACCTCTGCAAACTGCTGGAACCCTCATCATCATGCCTGTTCTACATGCACATATGTTGCAGCACAATATCTATCTCAGACGCAGGCGCCTCCACACATCACTGTTTCACAGTCTGGCACAAGCTACCGGATGTGATTCATTTTGCAAGCGCCAGCCAAGTGCTGACGGTGGTAGAGCGAAATTGAACTTTGTCCTTGTATGGAAGCCTCGGCCCATGCTTTATCAATTGTAGCGGCAAAGCATACCTTTTACAGCAGACATAAATCTTAAATTAGACTGCTTGCTGATGATACAGAGTAAATTCCTGTAAAGAAACTAAACCATACAGAAAACACTTAAAATACAGAACTAATCACATACTGGATTGAATACATTTGTGCATTAGGGAAACAAAGTGTAATGTACACTGTTGTAGCAAATTTTTACTCATGGTATGAAATACTCGTATGACACAACATCGTTAATGTGTGAGTTCTTACATAGCACTGACAACCTACAGTTAAATTTTGTAAGGCTTAGGGGAACTAATTAATAGTATAGAACTGTGTATGTACACTGGCACTGAGAAATTGGTTATAATAGTGGCAGCTTATAAGGGACCAGTGCAAAAAAGTGCCCGTGTGTGAGACACCAACTAACTACTTTACCACGAAGCGCTCCCTGGCGTTAAACCATATACAAAGCACTGGGAGAACGAGAGTGGGTACCGTACAATGGCTTACACTGGTCATGATGAGGTCTCGTCATCCAGCTAGCGCCAAGGTATAAGAAGGATGTCCAGCTGTCTACGGAGTGAAAGGAACGAAATAAAAGAGCATCAGGTAAGTTTAAAGACAGATTTGCAATTACGAATGAGGTGACCCAGTCACAGTCATTCATTAATAAATGCCAAGCAGTCATGATTGCACTCCCAGATGAAGCACCTACTAGGATAAAATTTTTGCTGCTTATTTAGAACAAACCACAAGTGAAATTTGTACATCAGCAGACGATTGTATTTGGAATTGTATGGGGAACCAGCGCTGGATAGGCAACGCGTCGAAAAGAGTGCGTTGCACGCCGCCCTGGCGACGAAACGCGGCATATTCCAGCCACACAACCAGACGACACACACACATACGCAGCCGTATTATAGTTCGTATGTTACCGTTTTCGCGCCGCTTCAAGTGGACAGTTTTTGTAAAGAAGCTAGCGCCATCAAGTGAAGAAATGACGAAAGAAGCTTTTTAAGCTTTATATATTTTTGACAGTGCGTCGCGGCGAGCACGTGTGTTTCTTTAACGGTTGTGTCGTGTATCGATGCCATGCTTGCGTGGCTGCCTGCCTCGCAAATCTAGCAGTTATGGCTCCGGTCGTGCTGCGCTATGGTTTCGTAAGTATTAGTTGGCCTGAAGATATTCCATATTTCTCTGGCTAGACACAAAAATTCTGATGTTACTTCGCCACAGCAGTCAATGGAGAAGAAAGCTTTATCGCATCACGACTCGCGCAAGCAAAGGTTTGAGTGCTCCGCTGCTTGATCCGTAACAATCCTGGCTACATTTGGCACAAATTACATAAATTTGCCGGATGCATCTCAGCGCCGATTCCTCATCCGCATGCACATTTTTATAAACACATAGGTGGCTTATATAGTCGCGCGTGTGCCGGCACTATGCGCATACAACTCGTATTACAAGGCAGCTTCCCTCCCACATAATTCTTGGCAATGAATGGATAATTTTTACCTTTCGTATCGTTCACTTGGTGCGGTGGCGTTTGAAGGGGCTTGGAAGTGGCATTGCGAAGGAAAAATGGCACATATGCCGGATGGTGCATGCTATTGCTCATTTTGTTTCCGACGAAATACCGACGGCAGATTCTGCTGTTTGGTACTGTCTGCCATGGCTGACCGTCTTCACTATCGAAAAAACCAATGATACACGCGAAATTTGATTTAGAAACCAGCCCGACACCGCTTGACAGGGCGACAAGACGGGAGCTTACTCCGCTCGCCTGACTGCTTGGATCCAACGCCGCCTCCGTTCTTGTTCGTAGGGTTTAGATGGAAAGACGCAGAAGGATATATCCTCCCTCATCCCGACTTAGTTGTGGCACTTGTATACGCAACAGTATCGTCGGCGCCCTTTTGTTTTCCTTCGACTTTCAGGGCACGCAACGCAATTTTCGTCCGCGGGGGAGGCTGCATTGTGCACGTTCTGACCGCCAGGGCGGCGCTGCAGGCGCCGTGAAAACTCCAGCGCTGGTTCCCCATAGATGAAGTAAGCATTGCAGTTATATTTTTGTTTTGCTATAAAGTGGGAACGCGATAAGCTGCATAGTCACTGACACAAGCGCGCGCGCGCTCCCAACGCTGCAACCCATGGAAGAACAAAAGGACACAAAATAGGGCTAGTTCAGTCTGGTTCAGGATTACAGCCAGCGCGTCGTCTTCGAATGCACTCCCTTCGGTTGATTCGTGCTGCGTTAACCACAAAGACTAACAAGCAGAGCAAAGTTCTGACTGGTGTTGCGGAAGTCGTGGAGCGCGGTAGTGCTGAACTTGGCTTCACAAGTTGGCGGCTGGACGTAGTAATATTTATTCCATCGTGTTTTTTTACTAGTTGTAACAACGTGTCATTATTTCGCATTATTAGCGGCGCCTCCAGGACACCGAATCGGCAACGGGGACATCAATTCTAGAACCCGGACTGGTCCGTGGGCTGGGGCTCGCCGAGGGCCGCTGCGTGCCAGGAGTGTATATATCGGGTGTCCGCTATCGCGGACAGCCAATGTTTTATGCCAATACCCCTGGCACGCTTCGGCCTCCACGGCGCCAACCCACGTGCCGCCCGGCTTCCACCTTTGATTCCCCCGCTACTCCTTGGGTTCCCTGGAGATCCTGCGCCGCCTGTTTTATTATAATCTTAGGTGCTCTCCTCAGGCCTCCGTTTGCCAGTTACATGTGCCCTCCTGGAGCAGTACCTGTAAAAAATCCAATATATCGTCGCAACGAGAATCGTCGCAGCGAGAAAAGCGGCCCGCGACTTATACAATACCAGCCAGAACCTTACAGCAAGCAGAACCTTCGTATAAAAGTGAAGATGACAACGGGCAGAAGAGCCCATGCATCAAGAATTGTCGCGGGTAACACTTAAAAATATGCACATTGTTGACGAAAAACGAAGTGCAATGTATTTGATTTACCGGAAAAAACGTGCGACGTACAAAGACGCAAGGCGGCGAACGCAGATCCCGCCATTGTGGTTGTAAGCCGTCGGCGAAAACACGCAATACAGTCGATGTCTCGAATCACTGATGCAAAACACACGGCAAACAGCATCAGCACAGCTAAATGACTCCACTTAATATCCAGTATAAATGTACAGAACGGCTTAGAATGACGCACAACTGGCATAACGAACCCAAGACCGATACATTACGGGCGGCAGTGACCGTTTTTTCAAACTTCCTGCCTCCCAGTGTTTCCAGCACGGAATGAGATGTCTAACACATTTGGAGCGTGCCTCCTTGATTGCCGCCGAAGTGATCACAGCGCGGTGGATTTGTGGCACCGCTGTGATTACTGCAACGCCGGCGTTTCGCTTCTGCTGCTGTCAGTACCTGCTGCACGAGCATAGAAGAATGGTTTCCAGGCGTCGTGTGCGCGCCCCGTATGGAAAACAATAACACGCCTTTGATTGTTGAAGTTCTGGTGTAAATTATTTAGCCTTAAAGCCAACTTATAATGTTGCTTCCAACGAGTTCGATTTGTCTGTGGCGTCTTTTATTCGTTAACGCCGACGGTAACCGCACTTTTAACACGTCGTTCGGCATTTTATGGACTTTTAGACAAAAAGATCTGAAAACGTTCTTGAGCTAGATGTTCTGAATGTACTTACCAAAATAGACTAGTGACACCAGTAGTGGGTTTTACGGCAGAGAGAATATACACTAGCACATTCCAAGTGCTGAGGTTATGTTTAGAATAAATTCTATTTTCAGTCTTCTCATAGACCAATACGTCTATAGCCGTTTGTAGCCGTTTCAAGAGGTTTTTAAGAGGTTCTGTGTTTCGTGGGAAGGCACAGGAGGACAACTGCCTACGACCCACAGACGAATGGTCTTACGGAGCGCCTGAATAAGACCCTCGCCGACATGTTAGCAATGTACGTCGACGTCGAACACAAAACCTGGGATGCCGTATTACCGTACGTAACGTTCGCTTACAACACGGCGGTGCAAGAAACAACACAGATCACGCCGTTTAAGCTGGTTTACGGCAGGAACCCGACGACGACTCTCGACGCCGCGCTGCCGCATTTCACCGACGAAGAGAATCTTGACGTCGCTACCTATCTCCAGCGCGCCGAAGAAGCCCGACAGCTCGCCCGCCTGCGGATCAAGAACCAGCAGCGTACTGACTGAGAGCCAACACTACAACCTCCGACGACGCTACGTCGAGTACCATCCCTGTGATGTGTTTGGGTTTGGACCCCGATACGCCGACGAGTACTAAGTAAGAAATTATTGCGACGCTATTTCGAGCCCTACAAGGTCATCCGACTTATTGGCGTATTGGCGCACTGGACTATGAAATCGTGCCGGATGGCATTTCGCATTCACAACAGCGCCGCGCACGATCTTAAGTGGTCCACGTGGTGCAACTTAAGCCCTTTTACGCACGCTGACGAACATCCTTGTTTGTTTGTTTCTCTGCTAGGGGTGTTTGTGTTTATGACTTTCATTTGTTTGCAGCATCGGGTCGATGCTGTTTAAGAGGGGGGTATTGACACGTGTACTTGTCTTTATCGGGCGACCACTACTCACCACCTAACAAGTGTTATCGCACAGCGCAGGACGCGCCTGCATGTATTGGAAGTTTCTCGAAAGTTATGGATGGTTCTATCCGCTGTCTGTTTTTACTGAACCTTGTGTTATCTGATTTCATCGCGTGGCGCGAATGGTGTAGAACTTTGTGGAAGACATGCGGGTCCCAGCGATTAGTCTGGAACGTTCGACGACTGATGTATAAAAGCCGACCCGCTTGACCCGCTGATCAGATTTCGACAATCGCCGGCTGTGTTCGCCGTTGTCGCCGTTCTTTAAGTGTAGCCTGTTCTTGCGGGCACAGGTTCGCCCAATAAAAGTTAGTTTCGTCTTTCACAGTATTGCTACTGTGTTCTTCATACGCCACTACCACGGGGGCAAAATGTTAAGCCATGCTCAAAAATTTCATTTCTTCTTCAGAGAGAGCCGATTACGGTTTGCTGATACATGAATCCCCTAGGGCATCAATCTGCTCGGCTTCTATTATAAGTCTAGTGAGTTCGCACTTATTTCTAGCAGTAATGGTTGTTGATTCGAAGAGAGGAGAGCACTTAAGTTGCTTACAATGAAGGGAGAGAGACCCATCTGATACAACTTTGTCGACTTTATTTTTGTGTTCGCGCAGTCTATCATTAATGCATCTGCCCGACGTAATACTTCCCACACGATAAGGGTGTACGATATATAATTGATCTCTTACAATCTCTAAACTTCTTCCTGTGTTTTACTTGGCAGTTAGGAGCACTTTCTTTCTTTTCTGGTCTTGTTTTCCTGCATAAGCTGATTAGTTTGTTAGGTGCAGAAAAAAACCACATCAGTGTTACCTCGACGGGCAATTTTCCTTAGGTTGTGCGACAACCGGTGGACATAAGGTATCACTGTTGGTCTTTTTTTCTTACGGTTACTATTTCCTTCCACACGTTCAGAAGTCCCTGATTGCTGCACTTGCGTAAGTATTCCCTCTTCAACTAAAATAGAAGCCGAGCAGATTATCAGCAAACTGTCATTGGCTCTCTCTGAAAAAAGAACTGAAATTTTTGCTCATAGCTTAACATATCACTTACAAAAATGTTTCGCTCTGATTGTTTATCTGTTCACGTGGCTGTGACTCACGTTGGCTGAGTGTAAAAGTACGACCTGGTTTTCGATAATAAACATTGCTGGAAGTTAGCGCTGTGTGTGTCCCTGTGTGTCTTCTTTTGTCCCGTCTTTTAATCGCGCTACCGTACACCCCTTGAACATGCTAGTTGGAATCGGTTGGCGCAGGACAGGGGTAATTGGAAATCGCAGGGAGAGGCCTTCGTCCTGCAGGGGACATGAAATAGGCTGCTGCTGCTGCTGATGATGATGGTGAGGCTGTGGCAGGGAAATAGGCAAATTAAATTTCCCGCGGAAGCGTAATGATTCTAAGAACAAACTGGGCAGGCATTCAACACCATCGCGGGAATGGCGTGCGATCTTCCACGAACCGTCTGCAGTGGCCCGGAGAATCGCACTTTTTTATTCCTGACAAAGTGGCGGGGTACCCTAGAAATGATTGCCCGGTCGGCAGCGCAGAAACCGGCAGTTTACTTCGAAGTGAAATGGTCAAAGTAACGCCGCCCGCTAGGCAGCCGCCGCATACCGGAGCTAGCAAAGCGGAACTTTAAGATAAATGGATGGAGGGATGTTATGAGCGTCCCCTTTGGAACGGGGTGGTGGGTCGCGCCACCAAGCTCTTGCTGTTATACTGCTTAATGTCCTACCTATAGGTTAAATGTCCTACTTATAGGTTAAAAAAGAAAAAAAAAAAAGAAAAAAAAAAACACGATGAACTCCCACAACCAAATTTTCCGACCCCCTATTGCGAACTTTGCTTTTGTACGTCTACGTTTTTTGTCGTTTCCCTACTTTTCTTCCACCAATCTTCCAATCGCCTCTTACTAATCTCTATTGCAGTCATTTTTACTTATCCCTTGCTCTCACTGAACCCAAGGGCTTCAAGGAGGCCAGTGGTGTCTAAATCGACCGTTGGGCAGATGTCTTCACATTCTAATATAACATGCTCCATCGTTTCCCTAAGTTTACCGCGGCGGCAAAAGGAGGAACCTCTTGCTGAGTCTCTTTTCGGCGGCCCTCCTCTGAGCCCACTACGAAGGCTTCTAGTAGACTGCAGCTCTGCCTTCACTGGCTCTGCGTCATGATGTGATATCGTGCCGTCTGCTTCCGGTTATCTTGGAGCCAGCGCAGCGCGCGAAGCCTCTCCAATCTCTCCGCTAGTCGCCTGGCCTTCGATCCGCTGCGAGAGCTAGTCAAACAGCGCCCGTTGCGAGCGTTCTCTCGCAGCGCCGAGCGTGTCCGCAGGCGAGCTGGGCGTTTCGGAGATTGGGCGGAAGCGTAAACTAAAGCTCGTCCCTACTGTTACCGCCGTGATAAAGGGGCTTCAGCGTAAATGTGAGCGGCCTGAGGGACCTGCACAGTGTAGCCACCTAGTGGCGTAGACCTTATCTAGTCAAACACAGAGCTACTATTGCTCTAACCAAATGTAAAACATCTTAAAGATTAAAGAAAACTACGTATTCACGATTGCGCTCCTGCCGAAAATTTACACCAGTAGCAAAGTAGAATACACTTGGTTACTGCTATATTAGCTATGCGCCACCAGCTGGCAGACGTTTGCGCCTCCGCGCTCATCCGGTAAAACGCCCAGTCCACTTGCGCTTGTGTTTACACAAATACAGGCCACGCTAAAACTCTATTAAGGTAGTAATCAGGTGTGAAGTGATGGACGCAAATGAGTAGATCCTGGCGCCGATCTGAGACCGACAGTCCGATGCGCTGCAGTCACTCCGTTCGTTCGCTGCCTTGCAGAGGGACACGATGTCACAGCTTGACATGTCGCCGATCGCTGCGTTTAAAATTAAATAAATTATGGGGTTTTACCTGCCAAAACCACTTTCTGATTATGAGGCACGCCGTAGTGGAGGGCTCCGGAAATTTTGACCACCTGGTGTCTTTTACCGTGCACCTAAATCTAAGTACTCGGGTGTTTTCGCATTTCACCCCCCCCCCCCCCCCGGTCACTACGTTTGCAGCCCACAACGCAACGAGGGCGAACCATGGTCCTCGCGAAAAGAAAGCTCGAGGTCAAGACTGATCGCGCAGTTCGCGTCAACACGGAGTACGTTGTAATACGAGCAGACGAAACTTGCTGCGTGCCGGAAGGGCTTGAGTGCAGTGATAAATTGTTGTGTATTCTGTTTGTTACTTTCTTTATTGCAGCAGCAATTATATGGACACCCCAGGCGCATTTTTGTCGCCGTCGCCGGGATGCTCCGTATAAAGTCCAAGCGCAATGACACCGTTGCCGCGCGCCGTATGCTGTATGTGTAATGTTGAATTCCAATGGCGGATTCGGAGCAGCCGACGGACTCCGCGAGTGAGCATTCGACTCTGGCGTAGAGCAACGCCTTGTTACGACTTTGCACCGCTGCACCACTATTACGACTTTGTGGTCCCGTAGCGCTCGTCACCCGTTTCGTGACAGAGCGTTGGTAGCGAAGACTCCGAGCCAGGCGTCGATGAGAATAACAAAAGGGACTTTATACACTATATACAGGTCATTATACAGGACATGAAGGGATCGGCACTGGGGCCGAGAGCTCACAGCAAACGCGACTGTTCCCGCACGGCAACGTCCGGCGAAAACGCGTGACACATCTCGCTCCAGTCGAGAGCGGCACTCGCTCCCGGTGAGTCGGCGGATCCGGTTTTTCAGGCGGCGCGCCTCCGCTTATAAGCCCCCAAAACCATTGTCACCCAAACGGCCCAATACAAAGCGAGCACTCGACGGTCGTCCGAGAGGTCCAACCAGCGACCGCGCTGGCCACCTGGTTCAATTGTGGCGGGCGCGGTGACCTTCAGGCAAGGGCCGGAGGTCACCTAGTGGGTGTCTACGGCGCCGGGCTGTCTGGCACTTGGCGACACGTCTGAACACGTTGTACGCCGATGCTTCTCCGGAGGACACCACTGCCTGACGGCTCAACATCTTGACTTTTCAAGGGAGAATTTGGGCGCTCGAAGGATACTTTTGCGTCTTGCAGATTCGGAATCCGGGCTTGTGGTAATGGCACAACAGCATCCCCGCCCTCAGATAAGGCGCCGGGAAGACGAGCTGCCTCCACGTGGCTCGGATGCCAGGCGCGCACGTTCGTCAGGCTCGTCCAAGTTCACGTCCAGTGTTGGGACGCCAGGTAACTTCACGTGCCCAGGTCCAACTCGCCAGGACAGGAGCTCTGCTCACCGCGTTGTCGCCAAGGCACCTCGACCAGCTCCGCTCGGGTCGTTCCTAAGCCCTTGCTTCTCGCCACTGGTCCCGGTTGGTCGTTCTGCAGCTTGCAAAACCGACCGGCAAAAGGCAACACCCAACACGAACAAGTGCCCTCTGTCTCCCGTCAAACACCAGACAAGGCTATAATCCAAATCAACCTAACTGAATTGCTATCCCCCTTTTTGCTCCCGCTGCAACAAGAGGCAGGTGTACGATCTAGTACACAAGGCTCAAACAACCAGTTTTCAAACTAACAACACACCAAAAGTATCAGGACAATTAATAATCAACAATAATAATGACAAATAGAATGGTCCCCTTGAAATCACTTGGACCGAAAACATACTACTGAGGAAGCAAATGAGGTCATTCATTTATCCCGGCGATATTTTCGCGGAATCCGAAGCTGCTTATATTTGCGACCCTGCTTATCCGTGTAGCGGCGGTACAATAAGCCAGATTCCTTGCCAAATGAAACCCTCTTTTTTTTCACTCCCCGTTTGACGCTCTTCCTCAGATCGGCTAGTGAACAGTCTTCCTGTTGCTCGCGAATCAGAGTTTCTCTTTCAACTGCCGCCTGCTCCTGCCAGCTGGCGGAAACCGGAGCGAGTGTGGAGCCCGCGTCGCCTAATTGCGGCGTCGCGTCTATATCGCGACTAGCACTGCACGCGTCACTCCCACTCACTTCCCGGACCCGCCCGCCTAGGCCAGCCTCCGAGCTCTGCCTCTCCCGTGACTGCTCGCCACTCAAGTTACCTTGATCAGTCCGTGTGCCGCACCGCCTTTCGCTCACCGACGCAAAGTCAAGTTCCCTCGACAGCGGAAGCGCTTTGGATCGCGTGGGCGCCATGTACGCCACGTCGGCAAAGAATGATTTGCCCTGATCCTTCAGCAGCTGCTCCGAGTTATTTGAGAAGAGGTAGGAAAAGTGCTCCGGGAGGGCGGCTGACACAGCGGCTTCGGTGTTAAGTTTCCCAAACTCTCCTTCAATGATAACCGTTGCGATCGGTAAACCGACTCTCTCCTCCTCGGCCACTTGCCGTATCCTAGCACACTCTCCCGTAAAATCACTCGAGGAGACGAAAGACGGGTGAACAACGTCCATAGTTGCTGCAGAGTCCCGAAGTGCACGGCACTTCTTACCGTTTATCTTAATTTCCTGCACATAGGGCTCCAATAGACGTATGTTTTTGTGAGTTTCCTGTATTGTTGCAAAAGCAATTCTCTCTGGGCAGCTTGCAGCGATGTGCCCTTGCTTTTTGCAATTGTAGCAGGTTAACGGTTTCCGTTTTTCAAAAGAACGCGTCGTATCGTTTCGCTGTTTGGGACCATCGCTATCATTCTGAGATGCATTTTGTCCTTCCCTTACAGTTTCTTTGGTAAGGGACTCATCTTCCCGAAACTCGCGACGCGTGATTTCCTTCCGTTCGTCGGGCTCCCCGGAAAACCCATCTCTCTTATCTGCTTTTTCTACGCGCACTGCCTTGCTGTGCAAGCTGCGGCGGGTGTAATACTCTTGCGCTAACTCTGCTGCCTTGTTTAGCTTAACCTCCTTTAGCCTATCTTGCAGCCAGAGCCGGACATCCTCATCAATGCAACGGTAGAACTGCTCCAACGCGATGCATTCGACGATTTTGTCGCGGTCGTCGTAAACCTCTTCGCCCTTCAGCCATTCCACCAGGTCGGCTTTTAGACGAAACGCGAAGTCAACATTCGACTCCTTACCCTTTTTTGCATACCGGAACCTCTGCCGGAAAGCTTCGGGCGACAATTTGTACTTCCGCAGTAGCGCTTCCTTCACATCACTGTAGCTTTCAAACGCCTCTTTCGATAAGCAAGTTATTACGTCTGATGCCTCCCCAGGAAGCAAGGCTAACAGATTCTGTGCCCAGAGGGATCGCTCAATGCTATTCCGTTCGCACACGTGCTCAAATTTCACGAGGTATTTGGCCATATCCTCTCCGACGACAAAGGGTGGAAGTTGATCGCGTATTCTTGGACCGTTAGAAGTTAGACTAGGCGCCGGCGAGCTATTTCGGGTCTCCAACTCTTTCATTTTAAGCTCGTGCTCGCGACGTTCCCTCTCTGCCTGCCACTCCCGGCGTTCCTTTTCTTTCCTTTCCTCCTCGCAACGTTCCTTCTCCCTCTTTTCCTCCTCGCGACGTTCATTGATATCCGCCCAGGCCTCTTCGGCTTCCTCAGCCGTTACGTCCCCAGTCCTCATGACCTCAAGGATCGCATTCTTTCTTTTGGTTGAGCCCAACTCAATGCCCAACTCCTCACAAATTTGGAGAAGTTCCTTGACCTTGTACTTCTCCATCGTTCACACTGTCCTCCTGCTGTTTACCCTTTTTGAATATACCTGCCGTACGCTACTATAATGCTACTAGTAAGACATATGCCAGTATTTCACACACTGCCCTGTTTACCCCCTCAGCATCCCCTGGTTTTCAAAACACTCTAACTAGGCTTGAAACACACAAGGTTAACACAATGCAACACCAAATCCTTCCCTGAGCTACTATAACCTGTGTCAGAGAAAGTCTGGTGTTTGAGGTAAACTTCAGGCACTCACCGCGCCGAGGTAGCCGATGCCGGTCAATCCCGTAGCTGCCATCCACTGTTACGACTTTGCACCGCTGCACCACTATTACGACTTTGTGGTCCCGTAGCGCTCGTCACCCGTTTCGTGACAGAGCGTTGGTAGCGAAGACTCCGAGCCAGGCGTCGATGAGAATAACAAAAGGGGCTTTATACACTATATACAGGTCATTATACAGGACATGAAGGGATCGGCACTGGGGCCGAGAGCTCACAGCAAACGCGACTGTTCCCGCACGGCAACGTCCGGCGAAAACGCGTGACACATCTCGCTCCAGTCGAGAGCGGCACTCGCTCCCGGTGAGTCGGCGGATCCGGTTTTTCAGGCGGCGCGCCTCCGCTTATAAGCCCCCAAAACCATTGTCACCCAAACGGCCCAATACAAAGCGAGCACTCGACGGTCGTCCGAGAGGTCCAACCAGCGACCGCGCTGGCCACCTGGTTCAATTGTGGCGGGCGCGGTGACCTTCAGGCAAGGGCCGGAGGTCACCTAGTCGGTGTCTACGGCGCCGGGCTGTCTGGCACTTGGCGACACGTCTGAACACGTTGTACGCCGATGCTTCTCCGGAGGACACCACTGCCTGACGGCTCAACATCTTGACTTTTCAAGGGAGAATTTGGGCGCTCGAAGGATACTTTTGCGTCTTGCAGATTCGGAATCCGGGCTTGTGGTAATGGCACAACAGCCTCCAAATCCGCGAGTGGAACACAACCTGCGCCGCCGGAGCAAGGCGGAAGCGGAACTTGTATCGCCGAGTTACGCAGGATACCTTGCGTGTTGACACTTTCCGCTGTTTGCTCCCAGCACCGCCGCACCGGTCATCATCATCATCATCATTTATTATTCCCTTAAGGGTCCCTTCGGGGACATTACATAAGGGGGGGGGGGGGAAACAGCGATGTGAAAGTGCCATACATCAGCTCAAAACAAAAACAAAAAAATGCAAACAAAGGCAACAGAAAAATAAATAATAAACTGTAGAAAACATCAGGTATAAATAGAACAATGAAAATATCTCAAACTGAGTAGCAATAAATTAAAAGAAAAAGTGTGCACGTAAATGTGAAACATGCTAAACATAAGTGGCAAAAAAGAAGAAAAGGAAAAATAGGCGATGACACAAGCAAGACGGATTGCTGGGTGAGGAAACGCGAGGAAAAGTGGCTATTTTGGGTTGAAATGGTCTGATAGTAACTGTCTAAATTTGGAGGGATTTGACTCTAAAACCACGGCTTCGGGAGATTGTTCCATTCTTTTATGGCGATGGGGAGGAACGATTTGTTGAAGGCGTTGGAAGAACCATGCAAACGCTGTATACTAAGGGAGTTAAACAAACGGTGAGATGAGCGTATCGGAGCATGTAATAAGTTCACGCGCAGTGCAGGAAAGTTAAAGTATAATTTATGAAAAACATTACCAGTTTCCGGCGGAGTGCTAGGGGTTCGAGTCCGAGAGTCTATTTCATGTCAGTAACGCTGTGCCAAGGTGAGTACTGGGAAGTTATGAAGCGGGCTGCCCGGTTCTGAATGGCTTCGAGCGACTGAATCAAGTAAACCTGGTGAGGGTTCCATATGGCTGAGGCATACTCCATTTTAGAGCGGACGTATGTTCCGTATGCTAGTTGCCTGATGGATGGAGGGGACATAGCCAGAGATCTTCGGATGAAACCAAGTGTTCTGGAAGTGTTAGCACTTGTCACTTGTCTCTTCAGCGCCGTTCACCTGTCGTTTCTTTAAAAGTGCAGAATTGATATCTCGCCAAGCGTTCAGCAGCTTTTGCTTCCTGGCGAGTCGTGACCGGTGGCGACTCCCAGCAGGCAAACGTGGTAAAGGAAATACGTCATGCAGAGTTCCGGTCCACTCCGCCGATATTAGCGGAGCATCTTTTTCTGCTCCACGGAGTGACCCTCTCTGAATCCACTCCGACTCTCTCATTGGAACACCTTACTCCCGCTTTCACTCCGTCATTGGAACAAACTTGCTCCGAAACGAGCAGAAAAGTTTGCTCCGACTCCGCCATTGGAATTCAACAAACGTGAAAGCACGCCGGGGAGCCGACGATCGAGGCTCAATCTTAGCGCGCGAAGGGGAAGAAAGCGGCTAGCAAACGCGCCGTTTTCCGTCGCGCGAAAGGCCATGGGGGGGATGGGAGCGAGAGAGGGAGGGAGGGGGGGGCGGCGTTGTGCTCCGGCAGCAACTGCGTATTTCACGTCCGGGCGCAAGGGGAACTGACGATCGCGGCTCAATCTCGCGCGCCATATATGGAGGAAAGCGGGGAGGCAGCGTGGGAGGGAGAGATGGCTTCTACTCTGCCAGCAACTGCGTACTTTGTGCGGCCGCGCGCGCCGTATGTTGAAAGCGATCTGCAGACGGCTCACACCTTTGTGCGTGCTGTGTTCTCGTCGCTCAGTTGGCGCTGAAGCGATAGGCAGCACCAAGTTCACTCCGGTTGCTGTTGCTGCCGCGCTTGCTGACGCCAGCGTTTTGACAGCGAGCGTCCGCGGTCATCGAGTGTGATGCGTTCATGTTTGCTCGTGCGCGCTGACACCATGCTCGTTAATTCAGTTAGTAAGCGAACGTTTCCAAGTTTATACGGCCGATAAAACTACTATCCTTACTTCGTATAGCTGTTTACTAATTTTCTGTCGCAATCGATGCTTCGCCTTTAAGGCGAAAGTGCGACTCTTTTATAGAACCTATTTAACTAATATCCCAACTATTACGAGCAACATTTGTTCACCATGAAGTAGGTAAAATTGTCGATGACCCGACCTGGGTGTAACCGATCGGGTGGCTCGTCCAATTGACGTAAGATGTGCAATACGCGTGAATAAGAGTGACGCGGCTAAAAACTTAGGTGAGCGGCGCGGCTGCGATCGGTAGCGATGTACAATTCCTAATAATAAATTACAGGCTTTACGCGCAGCGCTTAAATGTGTCACTTAATGATCAGAATGACCTACCCTAGCTAGTAACGACTCAGTACGTTAGTATAAAATCATCAAAATGGTTTAGGGTACCTTTATAGCAGCTCAACAATTTTGTTGAGCGTCTTCATGCACCCATACAACATATATAACAGCATAACCACATTTAAAAGGTCAATGTGCTCTCTTGAGACGCACCCCTATGCAGATAAAAAATAAGAGCTTGCTTAAACAAAGGAAACAAATTAACAGTATAGCGAGAATGTGACCACAACGTGGGCTAAGAAAAGAACGACGAAGCTTGCAGGTAATGTCACGAAAACTTCAGCTGGTGCTCACTGTTAAAGTTTCTGTGAAGAATACTGTGGAGCAGGAGTATAAATAAATGTAAATTTAAACGCACAGAGTAGTATTTTAATTTGTCTTGCTTTTGTAAAAACTTTTGTTAGGTCAGCAATATTGTTGATCTGTCAGTTAAAGGGTTTAGTACGAGTTATTCAGCGGGACAGCAGCAGAAGCACTCGCCGGCTACGGTCAGGAAAGTCCGGATGGCGGGGGTGTTCGCAAGCAAAAGCCTCGCTTAGAAAAACTAAAGAAAAACAGTCTCAAATATAAACGTTTCCAAAAGTGCACCGATAGCAAATCGTCCTTCTTAAAAGGGATCACACGCCACACTCTTCTCAAGGGAATTATTTTATTCAATACAGAGGCTTGCTCAGCTGTAGCTCACAAAGTTGTGCATTCACTGTTGCTACGTGGGGGTGCCGCAGGGTTGCGAAATACCAATGACAAGACATCATTTACGTCAGGATACAAAGGATATTGAGTAGCAACTCAAAAAAAAAAATAAATAAACTGGTGGAATTAAGGGTGACATGCTGAGTTTACATCGATCGTTAAACGAGAACATTTACGAATTTTCGTCTACCATAAGCAAAAAGAAAACGAACTGATCAGCGGCGCCATCTATTCGCAAAGTTTCAAACGCTCTGGTGCCATTTGGAACAGTGAATCAGATCGACTAGCGCGCTCGAGAGAGAGGCATTGCTATTCTCTCAAGTCGTCCCAAGCAAATGGGCACAGGTTAGCGTCGTCCATGTTGGATCCACTCGGCGGACGGGCTTTCGCAAGCAGCATGTAGCGGTACTGGCCCTCCATGGAAAGGTGCCCTTCGGGGCCTCGCAGGGCGTGTTCCTGTGAAAGACAGAGAGTGCGTCACACTCGCGTCGCTTATTGCAAGCGGCATCGTTCACGACGCGTCTCTGTGGTCCGCGCAGCTGCAGAGCGCGCCGCATTTTACACTCAATCCGCCAGACTTTTGCGATCCATCATCGTGGCAGGCACGCGCAGGTCACTCTTGTGCGGCGCCACAATCTGCTGAACGTTACGGCGACGTTGTGCCTGCCAGTGGCTCTCTATAGTCGTGTCTGTCGGCAAAAAACCTGGCATTCAGGCGCGCACCGCCTGCGCCGCAGGGTTTGTTTCTTTTACAGCGAAGCTGTGTACGCCTAGGGTTCCGTGCATTTCTATTCTGCGAGTGCAAAAACCGTGGGCGATGCCGGAGGTAGTGCAATACCGGTGGTGGTGGAGAAAAAACTTTATTGCTCTCAGAAAAGGAACAGATGGAGGTATGCATGAGCCGGTCCTTAAGGGCCCGGGCCGACCCGCGGCGGAGGTGAAGCAGGCTTGAAGCACTCCGCCAACTTGCAAAAATAAGTTTAATATATTAGGTCCAAATAGAACCCGTATCAAATATTAAAGGGACTGACAACCGATTATTGAGGACTTAGTTTGTTACGGCGCAAGGCAAATCTCACCCTCGGTAGTTTTTACATCTGCAGCGGTTACTTACAAACGCGCGTGGATATTTAGTAAGCACAATTTTTCCATCTGAGCAGCCTCTAGAAAAGTAAGTTTTCCTCCAGCAACGCTGAGAAGTGAGAGCGATGTCGATAGCTCGCCTCGCAAATTGTGACAGCCGTCCATCGTTCTGCTTTCACAGGAGTGAGTGTAACTGTTAACCACCTATATTTTGACCTTTTCAACCGCTTTTAAAAATGCAAAGCTGGTTGTACAGACATTTCTTATATTTGTATCGCGTTTTTCCCCAAGTACACGCCTACGTCATGACTGGCTGTCCGCCGTCGTCGTTCTGTCGATAGACGAGCCAACGCATCGAAGGCAGCGCCACTTATCTGCTCACTACAAACGAAGGCTTATCTGCACATTGTAAGCCAGGAAAAACTTAGAATAATAAAAAATATACTGCATTCCAATACTAATAAAAAGACCAGGAACCGCGTGCACTAATAGAAGGTCACGTGGTGGACCTCTTACGCAGCTTCATGGTTTTGCCGTGTGGGGCACCAAAGGTCATATTTTGCGACTTTTGTGATGAATTAATAATACAAATCCACGTGCAATGAGAAAAACATGGTTCGTTTTAGCCACTACGATAGGGAATCATTCCATCAGCGGCGTTATCTCGATTATCTGTCAGAAGTGTAAGGGGGGGGGGGGGGCAGCATGTCATTTGCACCCCTCCCTCCAATTTCAGCTACACGCTGGAAAGTCCAACAAACATAAACTGAAGCGAAATATTCTTTTTAATAGAATGGCCACATAAGTAATACTTTACTACGCATACCCTGCTTGGGCAGCGAGGATTGTCATTGGATGGATCGATGAATGGATGGATGTTATGAGCGTCCCCTATGGAACGGGGCAGTACGTTGCGCAACCAAGCTCTTGCTATTATACTGCCTAATGTCCTACCTAGGTTAAAAAAAAGAAAAAAAAAACCACTATGAACTCCCACAGCCAAATTTGCTGACCCCCACTTGTGAACTTTGCTTTTGTACGTCTCCATTTCTTGTCGTTCCCTTACTTTTCTTCCACCAATCTTCCAATCGCCTCTTACTAATGTATATTGCGGACATGTTTACTTTTACACTGCTTTCGCTGAACCCAAGAGCTTCAAGGAGGCCAGTGGTGCCTAAATCGACCGCTGGGCAGAGATTCACATTCTAATGAAACATGCTCCATCGCTTCTCTAGCTTTACCGCAGCAAGCACATGCTTCTTCTTCCTTCTTATATCTCGCTTTATAGGTGCGTGTTGTAAGCTATCTCGATCTCGCTTCGAAAAGTTATGAGCTTCCCTTTGAGTTATCATAAATTGTTTCTTTCATGATTTCATTTTTCCTCTTACGTAGTTACTCATGACAGGTTTCTTTTCCATTTGCGCCACCCATTAGATTAGACTTTCCGCTTGACGTTCTTTGTTGCTGTGTTGCTGACCCTACAAGCCGCATACTTGCTGGTAAGCTTCCTAGTTCATTTCCTCCACTGTGAATCACAGTTTTTTCTGTACAAAAACCTCAACACTCTACCAGCCCATTAACTTTCTTCCATATTCCTCAGTCGTTCTTCATAATCAATTTTATTTCGAGCTTCAAAACTTGTCCAGCCTATATCACTCTGCACAGCTTCATTTGTAGTCTTCCCGTGAGCGCCCAATGCAAGGCGTCCCACTGAGTTTTGGTTCCCATCGAGTCCTGATTGTACCCTTTATTTAAAGCAAACAACCGCATTTCCAAAAGTAAGTCCTGGGACCATTACACCTTTCCCCATACCTCGGAGGACCTCGTACCTATTGTATCCCCATAGCGCTCTGTGCCTCATTATGGCTGCATTTCTCTTCCCATTTACTGTTATCGCTTTTTCCTGTGTTTCCATATATCTATGCCCTTCGTTTATCTGTCTACCAAGATATTTATATTCTTTCACCCGAGGTATTTCGCGGCCCTGTATTACCACTGTCTGTTCACTGTTTTCATTGAATACCACAACACCTAATTTTCTAACGCTAAATTTCAAACCTAAATTGGCGCCTTCCTGCCCAAAGATATTAGCCAGACGTCGCAAATCACTTTGCTTGTCAGCTAGCAACACAATGTCGTCCGCATAAAATAAACCTGGAAGCTGCTGATGTACTACTGTACTCGCCTGTTTGTATAAGGGATTAAATCCGATATCACTTCTTTCTAGCGCCCTCTCCATCATCACCATGTACATCAGAAACAGCAGTGGGAATAAAGGGCACCCTGCCTCAGTCCTTTGTTGATCTCAACTTTCTCTTCGCTCCTAATCCTTTCCCATTCAACTTAAACGGTATTTTCTAGGTAAATATCTCTCAAAACCTGTAGACAATCGTCGCCTAAGCCTTCCTCTTCCAGAATATCCCACAATATGTTGCGGTTTACGTTGTCATAGGCTCCTGTAATGTCTAAAAAGGCCATATATAACGGTCCCCTTCATACTCTGAATATTTCAATAGACTGATTAACAACAAATAAGTTATCATCCAGACGCCTGCCTATCCTGAAGCCATTCTGAAGTTCTCCCAGGATGCGATTATTCTCTGCCCATGCTTGCAGCTTTAATTTGATTGCCTGCATTGCTAGCCTGTATATTACCGATGTAATGGTCAACGGTCTATACGAGTGAATTCTATCTTTCCCCCCTCACCTTTATAAATTAAATTCATTCTACTTTGTCGACTGTCTGGTATTATTCTACCTTTCATAGTTTTTTCCACTGCTTTCACCGGTGCTTCCTTACTTCTTGGTCCTAGTTCATTAATCAGCCTAACGGGAACCTCGTCTAGCCCCGTGGTTGTGCGCTTAGCAACTTTCTCTTTGGGTTTCTTCCAGTTGAAATTTGTCAGCACCAGCTCCTTTTCCACCTCGGTCTCTTTCATGCTCTTTTTTTTTCTTCTAATACAACCTCGTCATCTCCTTGGAAAGACTCGGCTCTTATTTTTCGGATGGAATTTAATGCCACTTCCCCTTCCAGTTTGTTTCCATCTTTGTCTAGGATATGTTGTTGTATTGTTGTTGACTTCCTGCCTAATAATTTAATGTGGTTCCAAAATATTCTAGGTGCCGCTTTCTTTTTCTCACGTATTTCTGACAACCGACGTTCACTTTCATCTTTTATCTTTGCTTGCACCAGTATTTGAACCATAGACTTTTTCTCCCGGTATTTTTCCCATTTACTGGCCACTTCATCCTGCGGCAACTGCGCCTTCATTGCCTGCCTGTGCTTTCGGGATGCTTTCTGTCGTTCGGCAATCGCTTCTCGTATCGCCCTGTTCCACTAGCTTTTCGGTTTCTTTTTTCCTCTCCAACGAACATGTTGTTTCTCTTTCCGTATTTCCGTCTTTGTTACACTTAGGAGCTCACTATATTCCCACTCTTTACTTGGCCATTTGCAAAGTTCTTGCTCGACTCTTGTGACTAGTATATTTGTTATTTGTTCAGCGTTCAAATTTGGACTGGCTATGTTGCGCCCCTTGCTCTCTTTCCCAACTACATATCCCATTTTCAAAATGATGAGTTTATGGTCACTCCCTATGCTGCTATACAATTCCTCGTCAATGACAATTTCTCTCAATTTATCATGAATTCCTTCTGTCATCAGACAGTAATCAATGGTCGATTGCCAGTTGCGTTCCACGTGATTTGCTCATCACACTTAGACCCTGTATTCACGATAACGAAGTTATGTTGCTCACGAAGGTCTAGCATTGACTTCCCGTTGTTGTTGGTATAGCCATCTAGATCCTGTATGTGGGCGTTCATGCCACATAATAGGATAATTATGGCATCACTCCCGAAACCCTTAATGTCAGCACTTATGCATCTACATACTCTTGATTCTTTTCTGTGCAATTATTTCCGGTCCACAAATACGTTACACCCAGCCAAGTTTTTTTCCACTCAATGTACCTGATAACCAAAGATTCTCTTGACGTTTTTAATTTACTCTTTTCCTCCATTTGGCTCCCTGATGGATGAGCATTCCGACTCCCCCTCTCTTTCTTTCCAACTTAGTTCTATGGCACCCTTCCCAAACATAATCTCAATCACTGTCGGCTCTTCCGAGTCTCTATAAGGCGCGTTTCTGTAACCACATAAACCCTTATTTGTTCTCTATTTAACTGCACCTCAATCTTTATCCACTTTTCCTTTCTTCTGCCGCCCTGCATGTTGATGCAGCCTATTGCATGGCGAGCTCTCTTTCTTGTTTTCCGCCTTTTTCTATTACTGACGGCGATGCTATTCTGAAGTTCCCCAAGGGGGCCTCCTTCAGTACTACCAACTCTGGCCTCCTGAGCGCCCGTGGGCCCTCTAAAAAAGCGGCAGCGCCACCAGCAAGTCGTCAGCCCACTTCTCGTCTAAGCTTGTAATTGAAGTGGATCCCGTCTCGTTCAAAACCACCACACCTTCTCACTTCCCTGTTTACTTGGACAACCTCGAAACCTTTCTCTCGGCTCATTTGCGATATCGCCTCATTAGCAGCCGCTACGGCTCTTTGTACGTGACTGTCATGCACAGGCACCTCCGGCACCGTGCACACCACGATCTGCACCTGAGGGCTCGCGCAAGTCGTCCCCTCCCTTCGCCAAGCCCAGCGCTTGGCGAAGGGAGTGGATCTTGTCCTTTTTCTGTTTAAGACGCCATTTAGCCCACCTGCTACTATGACAATGTTGCGCACGTAGGCATTTTCCGCGAGCTTTGCATTTGCTCGCTCCATGACAGAACCCAGTGTCCGCCCGGGGCATGTCCCTACCTCCACTCACCATCTCCAGAATTGCTTCTGAGCACCTAGCCTGGTGTCTTCTCATTCAGTCATTTGTGTCTCCTCGGGACGCCCTGCAGCGGACGAGGCGCCACACACGCTCGCGTTGCGGAGAACGCCTGGCGCTGGGCAGTTCCGGCCCTAAAAAACTGTCAGCTTGTGCAACTTGCATGATGCCCAGTTTTTTGGGACCACTACATCCGTATGCGAAAACACAATCAGCTAGCTACATTTGACTTGCGGGCGAGGGGAGGTCAGGATAAAGCATTATAATCAGCCACGCCGAACGAATGGTGTGGAGTAGGCATGAAATCGTTGGATTATCAAAAACTGGAACTATATCATCTCTGTGCAGAGATAACCTACGTAATGTTGCAGTCTCAGTGTGTTATCACGATCTAGAACTTAATCAAACCTCTTACAGGTATAACTGTGGAATTTCATTGTGTAATCACGCCTCATCGAAGATATGCTCGTGAAAATGACCTTGGTCGAACGTGCGAGCCATATCAATACCGGTACAATTATTAAGCTTTAGAGCGCAGCTCTTGGCGCCGATTCCCGCGTTTCGCGACGCCGTCGGCCTCGTAGTAACCAAGGTCATCATCCGCGCGCTGCTCTAGCTGCGCTAAAGCCCCTTAAACTTCGTAAATTAGCGACACTCTCCTCCCCCGCCTTCGCTCCTCCTCGTTTCTTCTCTCTTTCACGCTCCCTCCTCGACCGTGGCGCCGCTTACACTGCTCAAGCGTATCAATGGCGCCAACATGCGCTCCTCGCCACTCCTTAGACGCTTCTCGAGCAAAAATGGCACTGATACACGGCGCGAGGGCCCACGTGATGCTATTAGGCCAATAGCGACGCGGCGTCGGCCTCGACGAGAGCGTGCGAGGAGGAGGCGGCATTTTTCAAAGCGTGCCGCTACTTTACGAAGTTTAAGGGGTTTTAAGCTGCGCGCGTTCCTGGCGCCATCTCTCGCGCACAGCGCGAGCCTTGCTCTGTTCGCTCCACCTCCAATGCCACCCCTGTGCGGCAGCAGTCAGGGGCGGAATTTTAAACGGTTCGGAAAACGAACCGTTTACTTCGCCACTTATGTCACTAAACGGGCCGCTCCCAAACCGGTGGTGGAAGAAGGGGAGGACGCGACCAATAGATGAGAGGGTGCCACCTCTGAAGTGTAGGGAATATAATCAGCCCTTGTATATAGCTTTCATTGATTACGAGAAAGCGTTTGATTCTGTCGAAAGCTCAGCAGTCATGGAGGCATTACGGAATCAGGGTGTAGACGAGCCGTATGTAAAAATACTGAAAGATATCTATAGCGGCTCCACAGCCACCGTAGTCCTCCATAAAGAAAGCAACAAAATCCCAATAAAGAAAGGCGTCAGGCAGGGAGATACGATCTCTCCAATGCTATTCACAGCGTGTTTACAGGAGGTATTCAGAGACCTGGATTGGGAAGAATTGGGGATAAAAATTAATGGAGAATACCTTAGTAACTTGCGATTCGCTGATGATATTTCCTTGCTTAGTAACTCAGGGGACCAATTGCAATGCATGCTCACTGACCTGGAGAGGCAAAGCGGAAGAGTGGGTCTAAAAATGAATCTGCAGAAAACTAAAGTAATGTTTAACCGTCTTGGAAGAGAACAGCGATTTACAATAGGTAGCGAGGCACTGGAAGTGGTAAGGGAATACATCTACTTAGGGCAGGTAGTGACGGCGGATCTGGATCATGAGACGGAAATAATCAGAAGAATAAGAATGGGCTGGGGTGCGTTTGGCAGGCATTCTCAGATCATGACCAGCAGGTTGCCATTATCCCTCAAGAGAAAAGTGTATAATAGCTGTGTCTTACCAGTACTCACCTACGGGGCAGAAACCTGGAGGCTTACGAAAAGGGTTCTACTCAAATTGAGGACAACGCAACGAGCTATGGAAAGAAGAATGATGGGTGTAACATTAAGGGATAAGAAAAGAGCAGATTGGGTGAGGGAACAAACGCGAGTTAATGACATCTTAGTTGAAATCAAGAAAAAGAAATGGGCATGGGCAGGACATGTAATGAGGAGGGAAGATAACCGATGGTCATTAAGGGTTACGGACTGTATTCCAAGGGAAGGGAAGCGTAGCCGGAGGCGGCAGAAGGTTAGGTGGGCGGATGAGATTAAGAAGTTTGCAGGGAAAACATGGCCACAATTAGTACATGACCGGGGTTGTTGGAGAAGCATGGGAGAGGCCTTTGCCCTGCAGTGGGCGTAACCAGGCTGATGATGATGATGATAATGAAACTTAATCCGGTACAGTTATTTCGCTATACCTGAATGTTTTCAAAAGTCTCACTATACCTTGGCCTTGCCGACATCCTGCCATGCACTGTTAGGCTCTCCATCTATGCCGACGACATTTGAATTTGGACGTCGGGCGTGACGCGACTGCAACTTCGCGCGCGGCTTCAGAAGGCAGCCACTTTAACATCATCCTACCTTCGAGAACAAGGACTTCATATATCATACGAAAAGTGTGCAGTTTACCAGAAAATTATTGTCTCCATGCGTGATATCCGTCGACAGACAACTGATCTCGTACAGCACGAGTCACAGATATTTGGGGGTGGTCATTGACAAAAATCTCTCCTGGACCCCTCATGTAAATTATGTGAGAAAACGCCTGACAGGAATTTGCCATATGTTCAAGTTCCTTGCAGGAAAGAGCTGGGGAGTGCCAATACAATCCATGCTGCAACTGTACAGAGTTCTCTTTATTGGATTCCTGCGGTACAGCCTACCGGTCATGCCCAACACCTGCAGAACTAACCTGAATATAACCAAGCCCAAGCCCTCAAGATATGCCTTGGTCTACCGCGGAGTGCGTCAACGACTGAAGTTATTGCAGTCGCTCAAGATTCCACTATTAGAAGGCACATTAGCATTGAAACAATGCTTGTGCACATAAGACACTTCGCCCGCACCCCTACCCACCACCTCGCAAGTCTCCGAGTAGACAGGCCCCACACGACATTCAGTGCGACTATCTTCGCGCACCGTGCCTCTCTCAGGTCAGGTTACACACCTTGCGGCAAGGCCTTCCATTCCTCCATGGTGTATGCGCCGTACTCAAGTAAACCTTACACCCCCAGGACTTCAGGAAAAGTCGGACTTGCCATCATCAGCGCTCAAGCAACTAACTTTACTTCTCTTGTACGAGAAATACAACGACTGCACACACGTCTACACTGATGGATGAACTACATCAACCAGTTCCGGTGGCGCTGTAGTTATACCAACAATGAGAATAACCCAGCGGTTCAAGACTTCCCATGTCACTACGTCTACAGCTGCAGGGCTCGCGGCTCTCCGCGACGCGCTTCATGTGATAAAGGCTGAAAGTCCTAGATAATGGGCAGTCTTCTGCGATTCAAGGCCGGCCTTGCAATGTGTGCAGTCATTTCTCCGACATGCAGCTCACGATCAGCTCACGTGCGAAATCATGGAACTTGTCCATCACTTAAGAGAAAAAGGCCATGATATCTCTTTCCAGTGGATACCAGGTCATTGCGGTATCATAGGAAATGATGACGCCGATAAGGCAGCTCGGACCTCACACCAAGAGGACCGCTGCGTCCCCATTCCTCTCTCAAGGAGCGACGCCACGAGACAACTTGGCATTTTAGCACGCACGATCTCCTTAGCAGAGTGGAACACCGCACATACAAGGCGCACAAGACTGCACAGACTAAACCCGTCACTTCAACTCGGACCTCCAGCCGGTCTACACCGACGTGAACCGTCTCTTCTGTGTCGGTTATGGCTTGGAGTTGCCTTCACGAATGCCTACTCAGCACTAATTGGAATGGCTGATAGTCCTGCATGTGATGTTTGCGGATGCGAGGAGAACATTGAACACTTATTGTGCCATTGTCCTCAATTTCAAGCACAAAGACAACCTTTGTCCAACACATTGAGGAAATTAGATGATCGTCCTCTGAGTGAACAGACGTTACTAGATCACCGCCCCGACCGATCATCGGCTCAGAAGGCAGTGAAGGCACTTTTATGCTTTTTCAGAACTTTTGGTTTGCGCGAGCGTCTTTAACTCAGTGCTGTCCGTACACGTATCTACACCTTCTCTCTCCCTTCTCTCGCTTCCCCTTCTCCCTTCCCCCAGCGTAGGGTAGCCAACCAGACTATTGACTGGCTAACATCCCTGCCTTCGTATATTACTCTCTCTCTCTCTCTCTCACTATACCTGAGCTTATTGACACGTGTACTTGTCCACCGCCCGCTCTGTTACCACTGCGGAGAAGCGGGTCACGTCTACCGCCGATGCCCATACCGGGAGATGGGACTGCGAGGGTTCGCCGTGAACGCGCCGCGACCACAGCTTGGTGAACGGCCTCGCGATATCGCCGACTACCTCGCCACCACTCAGTGGAGCCCTCGACGACCGTCCCGTTCGCCGTCACCAGGCCGCTACCTGTCGCCGCAGCGCCGACCATACATCGGTCCAGCCCGGGGCCGCTCTGCGCGCCCATATCCGGAAAACTAAAAGCAGCAACCGATGGAGGTGTGGTTGCTGTTCGTCGAACTGACGAAGATCCTCCGCCGCCGACGAAGACGACGAAAAGACCATCTGGACGACATAATAACGACACACTGCCGTCTCGACGAAGTCAGGAAGCCATGACTACGCCGACTAACGACGACTTGACGACGCCACGTACCAGCCACAGGTCAACGCGACGCAGCTGCAATCCGACGCCGAGACCTAACTGTAACGCAAGAAAAAGAACCACCGACCTCGACGTGCTTCTCGACGGCCACGCAGTTACCGCCTTAGTGAACACAGGGGCCGATTACTCCGTAATGATGGACACATCGCCGCCAAATTGAAGAAAGTTAAAACTGCATGGGAAGGCCCTCAAATTCGAACCGCTGGAGGATACCTCATTACGCCGACTGGAATCTGCACGGCAAGAATTACCGTTCATGACCGGACTTACCCTGCCACCTTCGTTATCCTCCAACAGTGCTCACGAGACGTCATTCTCGGCATGGATTTCCTGAACCGACACGGCGCAATCATCGACCTGAAGTCGAAGTCGATAACGCTGTCGGAAGATCGAGCGATACCGCCGGAGAGCTCTCGTAATCACCATGCCTTAAGCGTGTTTGAAAGTCAAGTCAGCATACCGCCTCGCTTCACCATTGTCATTTCCGTCCGCACCAAAACACCTGTCGACGTAGAAGGCGTCATCGAGGTTGACTAACGTCTACTGCTAGACCGTGAAATTTTCTTCGCAAGAGGGATCGCTCGACTTCACGGAGGGAAAACTGAAGTGTTGCTGACGAACTTCAGCCTGGAGTTCAAGCACGTCAACAAGGGCACGACGATCGCATACATCGAAGAAATTCTGGAAACCAGTAATGCGTTTGTCCTCTCGGATTCCGCCGCATCTATACCGACGACCATGGTTCCCGAACCAGACTACGACATTAATCCAAGTCTCCCGATGATTAAGCAACAACAGCTCAGAAGTCTGCTCGGACGATACAAAGGCTGCTTTTCGACGTCATCGAGCATTCGACAAACACCAGTCGCAAAGCATTTCATAATAACTGATGAGTGCGCTCGACCACTCCACCAGAGCTTTTACCGAGTTTCGCCTCGAGAACGTGAAGCTATAAGAGAACAAGTCGACGAAATGCTGCGCGACGACATGATCCAGCCGTTGAAAAGCCCGTGCGCATCCCCTGTTGTCTTGGTGAAGAAAAAGGACGGAACCTTCCGTTTCTGCGTCGATTATCGTCGACTGAACAGGATCCCAAAGAAGGATGTATACCCCCTACCACGGATAGACGACGCATTAGATCGGCTCTGCAACGCAAAATACTTCTCGTCGATGGATCTGAAGTCTGGCTACTGGCAAATGGAAGTCGACGAGAGAGATCGCGAAAAGACTGCCTTCATCACGCCAGACGGCCTGTACGAGTTCAAGGTGAAGCCATTCGGACTGTGCTCGGCGCCTGCAACGTTCCAGCGCGTCATGGACGCGGTGTTAGCAGGATTGAAATTACAGACCTGTCTTGTTTACTTGGATGACGTCGTCGTCTCCGCCGGAAATTTCGACGATCACCTTAGGCGGCTTGCGACAATACTAGAGGCCATCAAGTCATCAGGGCTCACGCTGAATCCAGAAAAGTGCCGCTTCGCTTACGATGAGCTTCTGTTCCTAGGCCACGTCATCAGCAAGTCTGGAGTCCGCCCCGACCCGCAGAAGACAGCTGCCATCGGAAAGTTCCCGCAGCCCATCGACAAGAATGCAGTGCGTAGATTCCTTGGCATGTGTGCCTACTACAGGCATTTTTTCAAGGACGTTTCACGCATCGCCGAGCCGCTGACACAGCTTATTAAATGTGACGTCGAGTTGAAGTGGGAAACGCCGCAGGCCGACGCATTTCAAGAACTCAAACAACGCATGCAGTCGCTGCCCGTACTTGCGCACTTCGACGAGGACGCCGATACCGAAATCCACACTGAGGCCAGTAGCGTAGGCCTCGGTGCCGTCCTAGTCCAGAGAAAAGATGGACATAAACACGTGATAGCTTACGCTAGCCGGTCGTTGTCAAAACCAGAAGGCAATTATTCTAGAACCGGAAAGGAATGCCTCGCCATCGTTTGGGCTACAGCGAAATATCTCCCTTACCTATATGGCAGGCCATTCAATGTCGTCAGCGACCATCACGCCTTGTGTTAGCTAGCGAATTTAAAGGATCCTTCAGGACGGCTGGTGCAATGGGGCCTTAGACTGCAAGAATATCATATCACTGCAACCTATAAGTCCGGACGAAAACACTCTGATGTCGATTGCCCATCACGCGCCCCCATTGACTCGCTGCCGCAAGGTGACGAAGATGACGATGCCTTCCTTGGCATTTTAAGCACGGAAGACTTCGCTGAACAGCAGCGAGCAGACCCGGAGTTGAAGAACCTCGTCGAGCATTTGGAAGGGCACACCGACGTTGTCCCTAGGGCACTTAAGCGAGTATTGTCTTCGTTCTCACTTCAAGACAACCTACTCGTAAAGAAGAACTTCTCACCAGCGCGCGCCAACTACTTTCTTGTTGTCCCGTCAGGACTGCGTCCAGAAGTATTGCACGCCCTGCGTGACGATCCGACCGCTGGACACCTCGGATTTTCCCGGACACTATTTATTTATTTATTTATTTATTTATTTATTTAAGATACTTTCAGGGCCCGAAGGCATTACAGAAAGGAGTGGGTGAACATAACAAAACATTTGTGCAATATACAAAGACAGATTCAACGTGGCGTTTCGTGAATGCTGGTTTTGAAGGTGTCGGTATCCAGGATGGCTGCAACGGTGGCGGGAAGGTGGTTCCAATCTTTGCTTGTGCTAGGGATGAATGCATTACTACAAAGTTTAGTACGTGAAGACGGCACACCAACTTTGAAACTATGGTCAGAGCGAGATGATATGTATGACGGTTGGGTGATAAGCTGTTCTTTCAACAAAGGGTTGTGGTGGTAGATTTTATGGAATAGCGAAAGGCGGAAGCATCTACGACGGAAAGAAAGTTCTGGCAAGTTAAGTGTTGTCTTCATTGAGGTAACGCTAGCATGTCGGGAGTAGTTTGATAAGATGAAACGCGCTGCACGATTTTGAATGGCTTCTATGCTGTTTATGAGTGTAATGTTAGCCGGGTCCCAAATGGCGCATGCGTATTCTAGTTTGGAGCGAACTAATGTTTTGTAGAGAGTTAGTTTCAGTGACGATGGTGCGAATGAGAAGTTTCGGCGCAAATAGCCCAGCATGCGATTGGCATTGCTACATACAATGTCGACATGCATGTGCCAGGAAAGGTTGCTGGTGATGTTTAGTCCAAGGTATTTGTACGACGAGACAACTGAGAGAGGGCTATTATTCAGGAAATATGTATGCAGATTAGTAGTATTAGTACGCTGTGATACCCGCATGCATTTACATTTGCTTAAGTTAAGCTTCATAGACCACTGGTTACACCATAGCTGAACGTTATTAATGTCGTCTTGGAGTTTATGAGAATCATTGAGGTCAGTAATTTTATGATATATAACGCAGTCATCAGCAAAAAGTCTAATAGTTGAAAATTTCACACAGGAAGCAAGATCATTAATATAGATTAGAAAAAGTAGAGGACCGAGAACCGACCCTTGCGGCACGCCTGACGTTACCGCGAGGGGCGCAGACGACGAATTGTTAGCGATTACGTATTGTGTTCTATCAGCAAGAAAGTTTTTAATCCAGTCCAGTACTAGCGGGGCAATGTTAAGAAGACTAAGTTTATAGATTAGTAGGTTATGGGATACGGTATCGAAGGCTTTAGCAAAATCGATAAAGATGCAATCGGTGTCAAATCCTAAGTCGGTGTTAGAAAAGAGGTCGTTAGTAAAGCAAGCTAGTTGCGTTTCGCAGGAGAAGGATTTCCTAAAGCCATGCTGACTGTTGTTAAAAAAGGAGTTCGTCTCAAGAAAATCAACTATGTGGGAATATATTATGTGCTCCAGAATCTTACAGGGAATGCTGGTTAGTGATATGGGACGGTAGTTTTCGGGACAATGTGTGTTACCTGATTTGTGAACAGGAACCACCTTCCCCACCTTCCAGTCGCTTGGTAGTGATGAGCAGTGTAATGATTGTTGGAATATCCTAGAAAGAATAATTGATGAATACAGTTCAGTACACTTTAGTATCTTTGAATTAATTTCATCTGAACCCGCCGACGAAGATATTTTCAAATTACCGATTAGTTTTTTACCTCGTTTGTTTACCTCGTTTGTTTATCGAGGATACAGGAAAGGTATTATTGGCCGCGTTTGACCGCCGAGGTCGTCCGTTATGTCAGAACATGCCGAGATTGTCAGCGACGCAAGGCACCACCGACAAGGCCAGCGGAATTACTACAGCCAATCGAGCCTCCTTGCCGACCATTCCAGCAGATCGGGATGGACTTGTTGGGACCCTTTCCGACGTCAACAACCGGAAATAAGTGGATCGTCGTGGCGACGGAGTACCTCACCCACTTCGCTGAAACTAAAGCACTGCCGTAAGGTAGCGCAGCCGAAGTGGCGAAATTCTTCGTCGAAAACATCCTGCTGCGACATGGCGCCCCAGAAGTCCTCATCACCGACAGAGGAACGGCCTTTACAGCGAAGCTCATCCAAGCCATTCTGCAATACAGTCAGACAAGGCACAGGAGGACAACGGCCTACCACCGACAGACGAATGGTCTTACAGAGCGCCTGAATAAGACCCTCGCCGACATGCTAGAAATGTACGTCAACGTCGAACACAAGACCTGGGATGTCGTCCTGCCGTACCTAACATTCGATTACAACACGGCGGTGCAAGAAACAACACAGATCACGCCGTTTAAGCTGGCTTACGGCAGGAAACCGACGACGACGTTCGACGCCATGCTGCCGCACGTCACTGACGAGGAGAATCTTGACGTCGCCACCTATCTCCAGCGCGCCGAAGATGCTCGACAGCTCGCCCGCCTACGGATCAAGAACCCTCAGCGTACCGACAGCCGACACTACAACCTCCGACGACGCTTCGTCGAGTACCAGCCCGGCGACCGTGTTTGGGTATGGACCCCAATACGCCGACGAGGACTGAGTGAGAAACTATTGCGACGCTATTTCGGACCTTACAAGGTCATCCGACGTATTGGCGCGCTAAACTATGAGGTCGTGCCAGACGGCATTTCGCATTCACAGCGGCGCCGCGCACGATCTGACGTGGTCCACGTGGTGCGTCTTAAACCCTTTTACGGTCGCTAACTTCCTTATTTTTGTTGTTTTCGTTGCTACGAGTGCTTTTGTTTATTACTTTCGTTTGTTTGCAGCATCGGGTCGACGCTTTTTAAGAGGGGGGTATTGACACGTGTACTTGTCTTTATCGGGCGACACGTTTCACCGCCTAACAAATTTTATCGCACAGCGCAGGACGCGCTTGCATGTGTCGGAAGTTTCTGCAATGTTATCGATGGTTCCATTGGCTGTCTGTTGTCGCTGATCTGATTGCATGTATGCGCGACGCGAATGGCGTAGAACTTTGTGAAAGGCATGCGGGTCCCAGCGATTACTCTGGAACATTCGACGACTGATCTATAAAAGCCGACGCGCTTGACCCGCTGACCAGATTTCGCGACCGCCGATCGTGTTCGCTGCTGCCGTTGTTCTTAGAGTGTAGCCTGTTTTCGAGGGCACAAGTTCGCGCAATAAAACGCTTGTTTCGTTAATCACAGTTTTGCTGCCTTCTTAACCGTCACTACCACGTGACATTATTATTTCTATACACTCCATTATATCCGACTCATGGTCCTTCATGCCGCACCGGATCTACTGACGCCATCGTCTCGCGGCGCGTTCCGGCTACCTTGTAGGGTTGCGTTGCTGGTTGTTTTCTGATTGACGTTTGATACCGAC
The DNA here is from genome assembly GCF_023375885.2 of Dermacentor andersoni. NCBI lineage: Eukaryota > Metazoa > Arthropoda > Arachnida > Ixodida > Ixodidae > Dermacentor > Dermacentor andersoni. The sequence continues at coordinate 7,392,814 of NC_092816.1, read as the reverse complement.
AACGCTGCCGCACGAAATCCAGTGTGCAACTCCCTTTAACAGCTTCGCTGAAAAACGGGGGTGAGGGTTAGCCTTTGGTAATTATATCGATGGTATCGAGAGTCTGTGCGGCCGTTTCTTACACAAAAAGTTAAAAGAATTCCACTACGTCCCCTTGCCATCACCCTTCCCCCTTATTTACGACGAAGTCTTCTTAGCTGACTTTGGGTTGGGCATATCTGGGTATCTTGTAACCTCCTGTAAAAAAATAAGTCCATTTTGCGCCTCCAGAGTTTCATAGCGAGTCACGCAAGATGTAAAATAATGTAGATATCTATGAGACGAAAAGTGAGAATTAGTCGCAGAATAGGTAACACTCACGGCACGGGCGTAATTGATGCCAATATAGTCGAAAATAACCACATTACACTATACACTGTAAAGGGTGCACCGCCGTAGATGTAGATATGCTGAGGCAAAGTCGCCATACGACATACTTTTGGGGAATGGAGCGAGTTGGCTTGTACTAATCAGGGCATAATATGCGGATAATGAATACCTTTTTCCGCAAGCGGGTTGGCCGAAAGTGGACGTGGAGGAGCCCGAATGGTGAGACTAGAAATGAAATCGACTTCATACTCTGCGCGAACCCTGGCATCATACAAGATGTAGACGTGCTCGGCAAGGTGCGCTGCAGTGACCATAGCATGGTAAGAACTCGAATTAGCCTTGACTTGAGGAGAGAACGGAAGAAACTGGTACATAAGAAGCCAATCAATGAGTTAGCGGTAAGAGGGAAACTAGAGGAATTCCAGATCAAGCTACACAACAGGTATTCGGCTTTAACCCAGGAAGAGGACCATAGTGTTGAAGCAATGAACGACAATCTTAGGGGCATCATTAAGGAGTGCGCAATAGAAGTCAGTGGTAACACCGTTAAACAGGAAACCAGTAAGCTATCGCAGGAGACGAAAGATCTGATCAAGAAACGCCAATGTATGAAAGCCTCTAACCCTACAGCTAGAATAGAACTGGCAGAACTTTCTAAGTTAATCAACAAGCGTAAGACAGCGGACATAAGGAACTATAATATGGATAGAATTGAACAGGCTCTCAGGAACGGAGGAAGCCTAAAAGCAGTGAAGAAGAAACTAGGAATAGGCAAGAATCAGATGTGTGCGTTAAGAGACAAAGCCGGCAATATCGTTACTAATATGGATGAGATAGTTCAAGTGGCTGAAGAGTTTTATAGAGATTTATACAGTACCAGTAACACCCACGACGATAAGGTGAGAGAGAATAGGCTAGAGGAACTTGAAATCCCATAAGTAACACCGGAAGAGGTAAAGAACGCCTTGGGAGCTATGCAAAGGGGGAAGGCAGCTGGGGAGGATCAGGTAACAGCAGATTTGTTGAAGGATGGTGGGAACACTGTCCTAGAAAGATTGGCCGCCCTATATACACAATGCCTCATCACCTCGAACGTACCGGAATCTTGGAAGAACGCTAACATAATCCTAATCCATAAGAAAGGGGACGCCAAAGACTTGAAAAATTATAGACCGATCAGCTTACTGTCCGTTGCCTACAAAGTATTTACTAAGGTAACCGCAAATAGAATCAGGAATACCTTAGATTTCTGATTTCGGCCGCATTTCGATGGGGGCGAAATGCGAAAGCACCCGTGTACTTAGATTTAGGTGCACGTTAAAGAACCCCAGGTGGTCGAAATTTCCGGAGTCCTCCACTACGGCGTGCCTCATAATCAGAAAGTGGTTTTGGCACGTAAAACCCCATAATTTAATTTTTTTTTTTCTGTCAACCAAAGGACCAGGCAGGATTCCGTAAAGGCTACTCAACAATAGACCATATTCACACTATCAATCAGGTGATAGAGAAATGTGCGGAATATAACCAACCCTTATATATAGCCTTCATTGATTACGAAAAAGCATTTGATTCAGTCGAAACCTCAGCAGTCATGAAGGCACTACGGAATCAGGGTGTAGATGAGCCATATGTAAAGATACTGGAAGATATCTATAGCGGTTCCACAGCCACCGTAATCCTCCACAAAGAAAGCAACAAAATCCCAATAAAGAAAGGCGTCAGACAGGGAGATACGATATCTCCAATGCTATTCACAGCATGTGTACAGGAGGTATTCAGAGACCTGGAGTGGGAAGAATTGGGGATAAAAGTTGATGGAGAATACCTTAGCAACTTGCGATTCGCTGATGATATTGCCTTGCTTAGTAACTCAGGAGACCAATTGCAATGCATGCTCACTGACCTGGAGAGGCAAAGCAGAAGGGTGGGTCTGAAAAGTAATCTACAGAAAACTAAAGTAATGTTTAACAGTCTCGGAAGAGAACAGCAGTTTACGATAGGTAGCGAGGCACTGGAAGTGGTAAGGGAATGCATCTACTTAGGACAGGTAGTGACTGCGGATCCGGATCATGAGACTGAAATAATCAGAAGAATAAGAATGGGCTGGGGTGCGTTTGGCAGGCATTCTCAAATCATGAACAGCAGGTTGCCACTATCCCTCAAGAGGAAAGTGTATAACAGCTGTGTCTTACCAGTACTCACCTACGGGGCAGAAACCTGGAGGCTTACGAAAAGGGTTCTGCTGAAATTGAGGACGACGCAACGAGCTATGGAAAGAAGAATGATAGGTGTAACGTTAAGGGATAAGAAAAGAGCAGATTGGGTGAGGGAACAAACGCGGGTAAATGACATCTTAGTTGAAATCAAGAAAAAGAAATGGGCATGGGCCGGACATGTAATGAGGAGGGAAGATAACCGATGGTCATTAAGGGTTACGGACTGGATTCCAAGGGAAGGGAAGCGTAGTAGGGGGCGGCAGAAAGTTAGGTGGGCGGATGACATTAAGACGTTTGCAGGGACAACATGGCCACAATTAGTACATGACCGGGGTAGTTGGAGAAGTATGGGAGAGGCCTTTGCCCTGCAGTGGGCGTAACTAGGCTGCTGCTGCTGCTGCTGCTGCTGATGATGATGATGAATCAGGGCTAGGCTATGGTGTCTAGAAGGCTGCTTCAGCAGTGCCTACAAAAAAACGAGAATAAGACGCAGAGTAGAGTGAAACCAGCGGTACCAGAATAGTTAGCGCCAATATAGTCGAAAGTTAACCAGATTGCGTCACAGACTGCACGTCTTCGGGATCGGCCCGCCTGGCCTCTCGATAAAAAAGAAAAAAGAAAAAGAAAGGGTTGACCAGGCGTCGGCGCTAAAGAAGGCAAGGTCTATGTAATTGCTCGTGAAATACAATACGAATAAGATACGAAATGAGTGAATAACGAGCATGAAAAAGAAACGGAAAGAGACATCAAAGATTTATTATAACCAACATTTATCATCGAATCATTTTAACTACCGTGTACGTCGACCTTCTTTAGCGTCGACACTTGGTTGACCCTTTGTTTCTTAACATTTCGAATTGTCTTACCCTACTCTACGCGCTTGCTTATTTTCTTCCGCCATTGGGGGTGGAGAGCAATGAGGAAGGAAGACTTACGAGAGAGCATCGCGCGACACGATTGAGGCGAAACGTATCCTCCCGGCACGCGATCGCTATGTCAGAGCGCGCGGTAGGTTTTAGTGCTCCCGCTCTTGCAGGCACAGCTACGGCAGGACGATCGAAAAAAGCGCGCATCGATTAAAAACTCCCCGAAACCAAACGTTCCCGGCCAATGCGCCAGGTCTGAGAGGTCACGTGTTGGGCCGATACAGCGAACGAAAGGAATGGCTTCTCAGTTTACTTCTCAGGAGGTTCGCATGCCAAGCGGACCACGTGATATAATGCTCTCCCCTTGGTTGGGAGCCGTGCCAGGCAGGGGCATAGCCAGGGGGGGGGGGGAGGGGGAGGCTTATGGGGCTTCAGCCCCCCCCCCGAAATTTTCTCGTGCTGTCCATCCACCGCCGACCAAAGCAACCCCCGGCGCCGGAAATCCTTCTGGATTTGGTCTAGAACGTCTTTTTCACGTTCGAAAAGCCATTTCACCGCAAAAATTGCGAACTGAGGCAGGATTTCGCGGCAACGCCCATGCACCGGGAGTCACATAACTCAAGCAGCCCCATCCGAGCACAAAGTTTAAAGGACGTTTTGATGGCGAACGGGCTCGCCGCGGCATCTTGCGGAGGCCGCGGAATCTACACTCTGTCATGTAATCTACGGAGCGCGTGGATGTCAATTCCGAAACTTTATGGGTATAAAGTTCTCATAAACTTTTGACGTGAAAGGTGCATTGACATTTCAAAACGTGTGCTTTAGATCTTCAATTGCGGAACTTTGTAAGTTTAATGTCCCCATAAATGTTTGACGCCAAAGGCTCATTAACTTTTCCAAAGTCGTACATCGGGCCATACAACGAGACAAGCCAAATGAACACACTATCAGACAAGTTTACAAAGCCCGCAGCGAGGCCCGATAAGACGAAGCGTTGTGCATTCGTGCCGTTATGTCACATAAAAAAACATCAAAATTTTTTTTCCACCTGCGCCAAAGCATCCAGTGAAGACACTAAAGCCAGCCAAGGTAACTACGCTCTTATGTATTCTTTTCTACTTTGACTTTTAATCGCAAGGACACGTTGAGTCTCTTCAATTTTTTTGTTCTCGCTCCCCTACCCGCGGGCTGCCAGAGCCAGCCAGAGCGCATGCGTTTGTCTCGTGTTGCCCCGACCACCGCGCGGCGCACCTCGGTGCGCGTTCGGTTTTCTCTGGCCGAGTGCATTTTCGCCTGGCAGAGTTTTGGACGCTTTCTAGCTAGCAGACGAGAAAAAGAAACAATGGTCGCTCGCCGCCATCACTGTGCATACTGGACGGATTGCACCGCGTTCGCTTGAGCGCAACTTCTCCAGAAAGTCTTGTCCCGCCGGTGTAGGATACCGAGCAGTATGCGCATGGTTCTTGGTGGACCAAGCGTCTCGTGTTTTCTTCGATATTCCTTTAATAGCCACATTAGTTGCCCAAAGTAGGCTTTCGATTGTGACCAATATACTTTGCGTTTTTTTTTCATTACGGTGCCCCCGCCCCACAAAAGGAAAAAGAAAAAAACGTTGTTGCGGCGCAGCGAATTGTCGTGGTGAAATTTCTATTTTGTTACTTCTTCTGCGGAAAGTAATGGGCCATGGGACGCTTCAGCTGCCGGACAATCTTATTATATTATTGCGATAGCAATTATATGGACACTCTAGGCGCATTCCTGCCGTCGCCTTCGCCCTCATGTTCCGCATAAAGTCCAAGGGCGATAACATCGTGACCGCGCGCCGCATGCTGTATGTGCGAGTAAAAGCGTAGGGGGGGAGATGGAATGGGTCAGCCGACGATGGTGACTCAGTCTTGTGTGCGCAAAGGAGAAAAGCGGGGAGCAAGCGCGCCGCTTTCCGTCGCGTACGATACATCGGGGGGAATGGATGGAATGGGGGAGGGATCTAGGATTCTGTGAATCTGTGATGGTGCAACGTGTTTATTTGCCTTGTTTGACCCATTATATACCGTGACTTTTACTTAGATACGTAGATTTATTGGAGACTCATACGTATGTTTAGATATCTTGTTGCGAGGTGTTGTGCATACGTGCAGTGAACTTTGTTTCCAGTGGCACTTTTTCGCCCTTTATCAAGCTGTATCTTCGCATTTGTAAATTCCATTGTATCTTCGCATTTCTAATGTACGAGGGCGAGTAAAATGAAAGTGAGCCTACCCACCTCGCGCAATTATGGTTCTGTTCATTATCTGCAAGGCCTGCGTGTAGCACACAGGCATCTCTCATTTACAAAAGTGACACGCAGGTGTGAGGATAAATGTTCTTTAACGCGCTCATACATTGGGTTGAACATGGTTGCGTGACGTAATGGACGCTGCAGAAGTTGAGCAGCGTGGTGCCGTGAGGTTTTTGACAGCTGAAGGTGTTTCCCAAAAAGAAATTAGTCACCATATGGCTGCCGTGTAGATTGAATATTGCATTTCATTGGCCACTGTGAAGCGTTAGAACAAACGGTTCAAAGAAGGACGTGAAAGTTACAAAGACGATCCCAGACCGGACCAAAGCCATCGTGCAATCACCCCTAACACAATTGCAAAGGTTGATGAGCTGATGACAAAAGAACGGAGAATAAGCATCGATGAACTGGCAGAGCGTGTGAACATCAGTCACGGTTCGGTTCACCGTCACGGTTCACGCCATAATTCATGACCATCTCGGTTATCGGCTCTTGTGTGCGCAATGGATGCCCAAGATTTTGAACCACCGCCAGAATACGGAGAAGTTCGGCGCTGCCTTTACTCATCTGATCTGGTACCACAATAAGGGTGACGATTTCTTGTCTGCAATTGTGATCGGAGACCAACCATCATGCCACTACTACGAGCCTGAAACACGACGGCAAAGCTTACAATGGAAACATTCGAATTCACCACCCCCAAAGAAAGCAAAGGCCGTCATTTCCGCCGGAAAGGTGTTGACTTTTATTTTTCGATCGTCAGGGGTCATTATTGATAGAATTTGCTAAATCTTAAGAGGCTATCAATTGTTTCCGATATTGTGAAACGCCGGATCGGCTGCATGTCGCAATCAAGAACAAACTACGTGAAAAATTGACGAATGGGGTCATCTTGTTCCACGACAGTGCCCGTCCCCACGTCGCTGATGTGGTTAATAAAAAACTGGCAAAGTTCAAGCGAGAAACGCTGCAACATTCGCCATACATCTCAGACCTGTCGTCTTGAGACTTCCACATTTTGGGGTAACCGAAAACACAGCTCAAGGAAACCAGATTCGTCTCGGACGATGACGTGAAAGTCAGTTGCAGACGTTTTGAAGCAACAACCCAAGAAGCTTTATGAGACGGGAATTACGCGACTCGTTAGTCAGACAAATGTCTAAATGCTCATGGAAGCTATTTTTAAATAATGAACCCCGTTTGTCATATATTCGCATTGGCTCACTTTCATTTGACTCGACCTCGCATATTCTGCAGAACTCCTGCTTTCTATACGTGCTGTCTGTTGCGACTATAATTTCGGTGAAATTACTCACGATACACGACCGGTGACAGCTGCTCCTGCGTAATACATTGGAACAAATGACAGCGTCATTGAGATTCTTCACTGGCCGTTGCGTATGTACAAGAATGTAAACAAGGTTCTTGAATCACAAAGTTTCATTAACATATTTGTCCTCAACTTGTTCATTTCATGGCCTTTACATTTTTCATATCAGCGGCATGCACTGCTTTGCTGGTTTCGAACTGATGTAGTTCTAAAGTTCGTGTGATATTTTCTTTACTTACTAAATAGACAAAAAACATGGAAGCATTGACATCAGTTATGTTGGGCACAATTTTTGGCACATACGAGTATAATATTTTAAGAAAAAATACATACTTTACTTGTATTTACAGTGCGTAGCTTTCAAGAATTCGTTTGCAGCATTTTTGGCGATGGCAATGCAGTTATTATTCATGTATTTAATCCCTAGGCAAATTGTTTAGGAGGAAGCTTTAGATCGGGCCCAACTCCGACGCGGCCTATTCAGATACATGTAAAGCGCAGAAACGCTTTTATGAGATAACTCCTGAATCGCTTTTAATGAAATTTGTTGCATTTGAGAGAGTAAGTTAAATTAGAATGTCTGTTGGAAGCGGAATTTTGATTTAGGGCCCGAACTTTGTTTAAAATAGTTTGAAAAATCCGAAACTTCGAAAAGAATAGAAGCACGAAGTTTACAAATTAATAGCTCTGCATCAAGAACAGATATCGCGGTTCTGTAAACGGCATCCATTACACCATTCAAAGCGGACAAATTCGATATGTATATTTGTATCTTATGTGAATTGGTTATGTTATGTACAAGGGTTCTGCAAAAGCCGTATTTCCATAATACTTAATTTCTTAAGACTCATGTGTAACATCAGTTTTGTCCGCTGTAAATGTACTATTATGTGCAATTCACAGAATTGTGATATCAATTTTCATTGCTTATTTACAGAGTTGTAAACTTCATTGTTTCGTTTACTGAAAATATTCGATTTTTGCCACTTTTCAATAAAATATTGACGAACTAAATCGAAAATTCGTAACAAACAATCACTAGAATTTAAGTTTTTCTTTTAAATGCAACAAACTTCATCAAATTTGGTGAAGTGGTTGCCGAGAAAAACGAATTCTCCTTCTAGGAACATCCGACCTAATGTTTCCTCTTAGGAGGAGGCCGAGCTGCGACGAGGAAACGTCGTCGTGGCTGCAAGGCACGAGACGGGCGTCACCGCTTAGAAGCTGAGTCAATGGCGCCATGATCGATGCGAAATTCCGAACAAAGCGGCGGAAATATGAGCAAAGGCCCACAAAGCTTCGAAGTTCTTTGATGCTCTTAGGCTTCGGAAACTCAGCGACTGCTCGAAGTTTTGAAGGATCGGGTAGAACGCCGTGCTTGGACACAACGTGGCCTAAAGTGGTGAGCTCTCGCGCAGCTGAGCGGCACTTTTTGAGGTTGAGTTGGAGGCCAGCGTTCGTTAGACAGGTCAAAACAACTCAGAGGCGGAGCAGGTGAGTTGGAAAATCAGACGAGAAAACCATGACGTCGTCGAGGTAACACAGACAGGCAGACCACTTGAGGCCACGGAGGGTGTTGTCCAGGAGTCGTTAAAACGTGGCAAGGGCGTTACAAAGCCCGAAAGGCATCACATTAAATTCGTATAAGCAGTCAGGCGTAATGATTGCGGTTTTCTGGCGATCGGACGCAGCCATCGGGACCTACCAGTAACCTGAACGCAAGTCGAGGTACGAGAAGAATTCTTCTCCCTGAAGACTGTCAAGGGCGTCGTCGATGCGCGGCAAAGGATAGACGTCTTTGCGCGTTGCCTTATTTAACCGACGGTAGTCGACCCCGGGGTAGTTGGAGAAGTATGGGAGAGGCCTTTGCCCTGCAGTGGGCGTAACTAGGCTGATGATGATGATGATGATGATGAGTCGACCCAAAAGCGAATAGACCTGTCTTTCTTGCCATCGAGAACGACAGGAGATGCCCAGGGACTGTGCGAAGGTTAAATAACGTCACGGCGCAGCATATCTTCGACTTGGGCGGTAATGACCCGACGCACTTCGGCAGAGACGCGGTACTGTCGTTGACGTAATGGCTGATGCGAATCGGTTTCAATGTAGTGCTACACTTCCAACTTGCGGCCAAGTTGAGGTTGTGAAACGTCTGATGAACTTCTAAAGTGGTGCAGGAGATCAAGAAGGTCGGTGTGTTTGGCAGGTGTGAGGGTATCGGCGAGGGCACTCGAGAACGTATCCATGAACGTCTCCTCAAGCGTCGAAATCGCAGATGGTTGGCCGGAGTCGATATCAAAAGAGTCTCCAGGGGCGTAAACCAAAGACGAAGAGTCGAGGTGTTCGGCCAAGCTAAGCCATTCACCAACGTGAAACGCAATAGGCGCACAGAGGGGATTGTAGAATTATATATTGGTGCAGCTGTCGGCGATGTCAAGCGTTGCGAAGGGTAGTGGTAGAGCTTTACGGCTCATGAAGACTTCTGACGGTGCGAAGGGGACCGTTGCATCAGCGGTGACATCGCAGGATATGGGTACGAGGGCGAGAAGCCAGGCGGGATATCTGTGTCCTCGCGCATGGCAAGTTTAGAAAGGCGATCACGATCTTCGTGCAATGGTGCGTCAGACAGAGGGGAAAATTCAACTTCGGCGCGTGCGCAGTTGATTAGGGCTGCTTTATATGACAGGATAAGAAGTTCCATTCGAGGATGACGTCATGCGAGCAGGCGGGGAAGAGCAATGCATTCGACGATATAAACAATGCCGTGAATAAGCACACGTACAGTACAGGCTGTGTGCGGAGTGACATGCTGCGCACTTGCCGTACGAAGCGACAGTCCAGAAAGCGGCGTGGCCACCTCGCGCAGTGAACGGCACAGTTTGGTGGCTATCACAGAAACGGTTGCGCCGGTATCCACAAGAGCGAACGCAGGGACACCTTCTACAGAAATTTCGACCACGGTAGCAGGACAGGCACGAGGACTTAGACAGAACGGGGCGCAGTTCTTGCTTCTTGAACTGCGACGTTCAGCTTTCCTGGTCGGATGGTGCGGGTCGCCGACGCATTGGGGAAAGCGAGCATCGGCGAGGCGATGGCGAGCGACGCTGACGGAAATTCTGGGAGGTATACGCACGAGCATACGGTTGGGGGGAAGGAGCGGCCTATTGGCGGAAGGGCTGGCAGCCGTACTGGAACGGCCGAGAGGCGTCTCCGAACGCTTGAGGGCGACGGTGGCAATATTGGGCGGCGTGTCCGGGAGTGCAGCAGGAATAACAGATGGGATGATTGTCAGGCGTCCTCCAAGCACTAGCTCTGGGTGCGGTCCAAGATGCAGCATGGGCTTCCTTCCGGTGGCACCGGTTGGGAATGGGTTGAGAAAGGCGGCGGCGGAGGCCTGCGTACTGCCTGCGCATACGTAAGAGGCGCGGCCACAGGCAGGGCTGGCTGCGCATAAGTGAAAGGCGTGGCGACAGGCTGCACTGCCAGCGCAGAGTTGAGATTCGCGGTTGCAGGCGGCTGGTGGTGTGCAGAAGGGACAACTTGAGCGACTTCTTCGGAAATGAGGGTGCAGAGCGTGTTTGGAAGACGGCAGGTGGGCTCTTGAGTGAAGGGGACTAAAGAAAGTTGGCGGGCAACTCCCTCACGCACGAAGTCCTTGACCTGCCGCAAGAATGAGGATTGGTCGTACATGCTATCAAGGCTCGCCAACGAGTCGTCGCTTCTCGGAGGACGCCGAATCGAAGCGCATTGTTTCCTTAACTCATAACTTTGGCATAGGCTGACTATTTCGGAAACGGTGCGCGGATTCCTGGCTAGGAGCACCTGGAATGCGCCGTCATCAATGCCTTTCAGTATGTGGTGAATTCTCAGCTTCGGGCATGGCGGCGTTGACTCGTTTACAAAGGTCCATGACGTCTTCAGTGTAGCTCGTGAACGTTTCTGCCGTCTGCTGCGCTCGGGCGCGCAAGCGTTGTTCAGTGCGCAGCTTGCGAACAGCGGCTCGGTCGAACAATTCCATAAAGACTGTCTTGAAGGCTGACCATGTGGGTAAATCACTTTCGTGGTTGTAAAACCAGAATTGGGCAACGCCAGCCAGATAAAAGATGACATGGGTTAACTTGGCTGGATCATCCCACTTGTTGTGCGCGCTCACCCGTTCGTATGAAGTAAACCAGTCCTCCACGTCTTCGTCATCTGCACTGCTGAAAATCTTGGGGTCCCGTTGTCGTGGAATGCTGGTGCAGGTTACGGACTGAGGCGTCGGTGCCATTTGGGATGAGCTGTCAGTCATGGCGGGCGTTAGCGTTCTTGAACGCAGCTGCAGGGTTTCAAGCGACGGGGTTTGAAGACCAGCACCTCCACCAATTGAGAAGAGGCTTATTAGCCGCTCCTTATGCAAAGGCACATCGACCGGGAACGGCGAGGCTGTCCGAAGCACCGTCCAAAGTGACGCCAGTAATCAGCAGCGCGAGCCCAGACGAGCCTCACGTGGGCGATGCGGCCGTACCGCGAGATGCATCTTATTATTCACATGTGGTTTTTACTTCGGTCCTCACCTTCAAAACCGGGCTTATTCTTCGTGAGAAAGGTATCCAAGTGACTATACGTGTACTTTAGTTAAACTTAATGGGGACTTGAAATGTTTTATATTTGACAACACAAACTACCACTCGACGTCCAGCGCACCCACCGGGTATAAGATGTCTCCTTCTCAGTTCTCGCTGCGCAATGGTTTCAGCAGGCAAATCAGTATAGACAAGCGGGAGTAACAGAGCATAGAACGCGCAGTCTGTTGTGGACACCAGCGCGTGATTCACTCACTTTGATGAATTTGATGACCTCTCTCGTGTTCACGTGACTCATCTTTAGCTTGCACCGCCACGCCACCAGAGCCAAGGGCTGTGGGAGAAAAGGAGAGAAAAAAAAATCACCTTCAATTGGCATCTACGTAACGCGAAGCACAAAGCGTTCTGCAGCGAACGGTTGCTACTCTTGGGACGTGTGTATTCTATATTTATACATGGACACATACCTAGTGGCATTGGGCGTGTGCGTATGAGTACTCCGTCTCCTAGATAGCAGGCGACGCGGCGGAAGCTACGCAAGTAGTGCGGCCAGATAAGTCTCACTCCGCGCGTTTCGGAATGCCGTTAATTTAGACTTGCGACACTTTCTAGAGAAAAAACTACTTTACGTGTTGCAATTAACACTAGTGGACGCAAGGTTATGCCACACCACGTATAACTTGTGCACATTTGTGCTTCCAGTATGCGACGTACTATGTTTTGATTTGATCGCGAGCACGAGTTGTGTTGTTGTGGCCGCTAGTCGCGTCACTCCGCCAGGGGTAGCACACTCTCAAGTTCAACAAATGGCCACAGAGGGCGAAAAAAATCGACCGCGCGCCGCTGCTAACAAAAGCAGCGTAGTAGAATCACTTCGGGATGCTTTCGTTAGTTCCAACATTTTCCGGTAGAGGCGTCGTAGTAAGCGCAATTTTATCTTGTAAACTTTTTCTTCCAATTACCGAAGCATTTTCTTTTACATAAAAACAGGGCAAAATTATCATTGCTAATTAGATATTGTACTCTTTGTTAGTAAGTTTATTGTTTCTTCGCCATTATAAACGCAAATAGCGTTCAACATCATCGATCTTTCACGTGACCTCTGGCCTGGATTTAAAATTTTTACCGGTATTTCCGAGTGCACGGCGGCACGGATTCATTCGTTCGTACACTCAAGACTGGTTGCTTCTTTGTTTCTAAAGCTAGTTTCTTGCGCTTCGATGTCTCGCGTTATTTAACTTGGGGTGAAGTTACGTGTTTGCAAGCGGACATGTAAGCCCGGCAGTTGGGTTTCGGTCGTGAGCCATTCGGAACAGGTCTGCATCGAAACGGGAGCTGGATTTTGCTGCGGCTGACAAGGGCAATAACGGTGAGTCGTTTAACACCACTGCTTGAATCGCTATATAACGTCCGTCTCATTACCTTCCGGGCGGGCACAAGTTAACGAACTAGATCCTGCATTACATATGGGCAGTCAGGATCTCAGCTGTTTCCTAAATAAACCTTTACTTGCGAGGCTGTCGTTATACCACACAAGCAGGAAAGAAAGAGCGATATCGGAACGCGCGTCTCATTTTTCATGTTATTGTAGCCGTGGTTGTAGGTGACTGAGTAGCCTTATCAATATACATATTAAACTTTTTTTTCGAGTCCGCCGGCAACGTCTTTTGTCCACAAAACCGAATAATCCTTTGGTAAAATGAAGTGAAAGTACAAAATTTAATGTATTAAACAGTTGCAAGCATGATAATTCACCCATATTTCGTACTTGTTGGTTCCAAATGTTCTTGCTGTTCAGATTGGTTTACCGTAGGGCATTTATTTTTGCAGTAGTGAAGCGGTGCATCACGTTCGTGCAGAAAAATAATGCATCAGTTCCAATAGCTTCATGACTTTCATGCATTTGCTTGTGGAACTAGCAGTGTGATCACTTCTAGTGTATAAATGAACCCACAAATGTTCTCATTTGTGATCTTAATAGCACTTGCGCTGTTGACATGCATTGTAGTTAGGCTGACATCAATTTTATGGAGAATAGCAATATTTATTTAACATGCTGCTTAAGCACCCTAGAACAGACAGTGTACATTTGCATGTGTTCTGTAGTCGCAAATCATTACATCATATATGTCACACCTTCTTGCATTTCATATTGCAAAACTTTGCTTTTTCAATTTCTGATTCAGTCAAAATTTCTGCTCCAGACATGCAGTAATGAGGACGGCACCAGTATAAAGCAACACACTCCACGCACTAAACAGAAGCTGCTGCCTGCTACAACAAGGTCATTGTGTGGACATTGGCTACTACTACAAGGTAAACAACACATGGTTCAGAAATAAATATGTTTGATATATGCTGTATTGGCTTGCTGTTTGCAGCAGATATGAATGTTTGTTCATATTTATGGTTCAGTATAATTGGCTCGAACATATAAAACACACATAAATTTGGCTAATCTGTGCTGTATCTCATGTGTCACCGTTTTGCCCCAACAGAGTCTATGCCAAGCACATCTTGGTCATCACAGGAGCTCCTATCTGTGCCAACAGGAAGGAGCGGGAGCCGAATTTGCAAGGCTTTTACAGCAAGAACAAAGAAGCACATGCATAAGAATATGAATGAGATATCAAGTCTGCAGAGGACTGTGTCAAGACTGAAAAGAGCTTCAGCTACCATTCCACCAGCACGGACATTTGGCTGAGTCATCCAGGTAACTCAAAAAGGACTTTCTAGAAATTCTTCGTCTTCAGATGCACCTGCAACATCTGACCAAGCACGGACGACGCTGGCCAAAAGATCGAGTTCCATCAGTTTGCCCTTAATCAGCTTCCTAGCCATGTTAATTCCGTTTGTGCCAAGTTTAATTTTTCTTCTATAAATGCAAGCTTTCTCATTGCCCATTTTTGTTAGAGATCATTCATCCTCATCCAAATATAAAGGTCAACCGATTCTTCGCTGATACTTAATACCAGTCACTGTCTAGCAGCCTAACATATCTTTAGCAGTATCTTCTAGTGTATGTTGTCATGCGCAATTCCTCTCCTGAAATAGCTGATGCAGCATCGGCATGCGTCTTGCATTAACCTATGCACACGTGCTATGCACCATTTTACTTTTCTTGATGTTTTTAGCCTTCAATGCTTGCAGAGCAGAGTGGCTTCTCTCTTGAATGCAAGCTTTCTCATTTTCCATATTCCTAGTCTCATTGAAGATTGCTCCTCTTCCTTGATAGCCTGGGTCTTTGTGCAAGCTACACTGAAGTGATTGATTGCAGAATCTGGTTTTGCTGCCACACTTGGTTGTGGTAACTGTGTTACGTGTCTCAGATGTGGGGGCCTGGTCAGTTGCATTGGTAAGCAGTCCCTCGAGGTAAGCATTTGCTCCTGCAGTCCGCAAAGCGACATAGACTCCCAGTATACACACACCGTAATTGGTGCTCCCCGTTCGTTCTTGCCTGCTGCAGCCATGGGCAAATTGTGCTTGTGGCCTACCTAGGCCATGATTTGCTCAAACCGGAGACCAGCATATGTGCTTACATGGTTCGAAGTGTATGAAGTTGATAGCCGTATGGGTGGAAAGGCCGGCAAAAAATGGCTGCCGAAGGTGATGCCCACAAAAGCGACTTGTCCACATTGCGACAAAGTGGGACACAAAGTGTGAGCCACACATTAGCGGCCCTCCAAAGAAAATAAATGTGCAGCTTGGAAAGGAGTTGACGCTAAAATGCTGGGTAGTTCATGCCACTGTGTTGGTTGTGGCAGCAGATACCTGCGTCACCTGATAGCTTCGCAATGGAAGTTGCTCATCTTCAACGGCAACTGTTGGTTCAAATAGGTGCGAGGCTCTGTCCAATCTGTTTGTACCGCTGGTTGTTGCACGTTACCAGACCACCACATGCGACAAAGGCAAACATTATGCCTGTAAGATGGTTCGTAGCCAATGTATAATGTATTGTCTGAACCTCATGCGGTGACTGATTGCTGTTTAATTTTGCTGTTATGTCACTTGCTTACTGTTGCAGTGTTATCTTTTTTGAATATTGCAGCCTGGTTGATTGCACTGGGAAGCAGTCTCTCGAAGTAAGCATTTGCTCCTGCAGCCTGCACAGCGACATAGACTCCCAATTTACACACACCGTGATTTCTGCGATTAAGCACGGACGGAGATCAGAATACGTGCTTACATGGTTGGACGTGCATGAAATTGGGTGGAAAGGCCCGCAAAAGTGGCTGATGAAGGTGATGCCCACGAAAGCGACTTGTCCATATTGAGACAATGTGGGACACCAAGTGTGAGCCACACATTAGCGGCCTCCGAAAGAAAAGAAACATGCAGGTTGGAAAGGAGTCAATGCTAAAGTGATGGTAGTCCATGTCGCTGTATAGACTGCGGCAGTAGATGCCTGCGTCACCCGATTGCTTCGCACTGCAAGTTGCTCATCTTTAACAGCGACTGTCGCTGCTGTTAGGTATCGCACCGCTGGCACGAGTTGTTGCAAACTCAGCGCTGACACCCGTTGTTGCAATCGGGTCGCAAGCCCCAAGGGTAGCGTTGGCCTGGCGGCCTGGGGCACTGGAAGCATCCGAAGGTCTCGGCAAAGCATGAGTCGACTGGTAACAGAACAACTGGTTTATTCTAACATCGCAAAAGAGCGGGCGGTCAGGTCGACCGAAGTGAGAGACGGGAGAGCACGTAACTCGACAGAAGAAATCGGAGCCTCTCTCCCGGCGTCCGGGGGCAGCTGCTTTTATAGTCTCGGAGTCGAGGGCAAGAGGGAACGCCTCGATAGAGGCGCACGTGACGGGGCACGGACACGCTGAGAGACATGTTGAGACGAGTGTAGTGACGCATCCGCCAGTGGGGCGCCGATCAGACCTCCTCGCTTCACACTTGGGGAGCTCCTCTCCCCGGCTGCCGCGCTTTGACAAGCGTGGGCACACACACACACACGCACACACGAAGACACGTGGCACTGAAACACGCCTGGACGCGCTTGGCGGGGAAACTGCGGGAGCTCCGAACGGGCCAAAATGTCCGCCGCTTTTAACGAAGCTCCGGCGTCCGTTGCATCCGCGCCGGCTATACCGCGCGTTGTAGGCGAAACGTAACAGACCGCCCCGCCGGGGGAAGGAGATCCCGATGGTCAGGGGACTGCATCCGCTGTCCGGAGGGATGTCGCTTGATGATGCTCATAACCGAAGTCGGTCGTCCTTCGGCGTTTCTTGAGCGCAGCGCAGAGAAGGCCTCGTTCTCTCGTTCAGGTTCACACAGGACACTGCAAAGTGACTTCGGGAGAGTTGACGTTTTTGTTCTCGTTCCCGGCAAGCGTTAGAACTACGCCGAAAGTCAACCGCTCAGTCAGCAAGCACGGCACAACCCTCACTAAGCCCTGCCAGGCTCTTTCCCCTTTTATACTACTGCTTAGTTCCTTACAGTAGTTTAGCAGCACTCAGAACGCGTCCACAAATCGGAAAATTGCACTAGAAAGCACATCATCACTTTGAAACACTACACAAAAGCAATATGTTAAAAATCCTGCCTCAGGAAGAAAAACATCAGTAACAAACAATTTTGAGGCTGATTCCCACGTTAGGGGCTTCGACTTAAGCCATCGGCGTTACCGTTGAGACTCCCCTTTTTGTAACGCACCTCAAAGGAATATTGTTGCAAAGCGAGGCTCCAGCGCAGGAGGCGGCCATTTTTGGGAGAGATGGTCTGCAGCCATTGGAGAGGGCAGTGATCCGTCTCAATGATAAACCTCGAGCCGGCTAGGTAGCATGACAATTTCTGAACGGCCCACACGATACACGCACACTCCTTCTCGGTGGCGCTGTACGCCTGCTCACGACTGGTCAGCTTACGACTAGCATACAGGACGGGGTGTTCTACTTCTCCATTTTCCCGTTGGCACAGTACAACGCCCATGCCTCGCTCACTAGCATCACACTGAACAACGAACCCTTTTGTGTAGTCGGGCGATCGTAGCACAGGCTGGCTTGTTAGGGCGCTCTTTAGGGCGCTAAAAGCTCTTTCCTTCGTCTCATCCCAGACGACTGTTTGCGGCTCTGTCTTTCTTAGAGCATCCGTCAAGGGAGCCGCGATATCAGAGTACCTGGGGATGTACCTCTGATAGTAGCCGGCGACACCTAAGAACGACCGAATATCGGTCTTCGTGCGCGGTTGCGGGAAGTCTCGCACAGCGGCCACCTTTATTTCAGAGGGGCGGCGACGATCCCGATCAATCACGTGACCGAGGTAGACAACCTTGGCCTGTGCTAACTGGCACTTGGGAGCCTTGACTGTCAAGCCCGCATCGCGCAGGCGGGTTAGCACTGCCCGCAAGTGGGCCATATGCTCAGGCCAGGATGCGGAGAATATCGCTACGTCGTCTAGATACGGTAAAGCGAATTCTTGCTGTCCCCGCAACACTTTATCCATGAGGCTTGAAAAGCAGTATGGCGCGTTCTTCAAACCAAAACTCAAAACTTTAGGACGGAATGTCCCCATTGGTGAAATGAACGCCGCATACCTACTAGCCTCTTCTGTAAGTGGAACCTGCCAATAACCCCTGACAAGATCTAGGGTGGAAATAAACTGAGCGCTACTCACTCTCTCAAGGCGCTCCTCGATGTTAGGGATCGGATAAATTTGATCCTTAGTGATGGAATTAAGCCTGCGGTAGTCGACGCAAGGACGAGGTTCCTTGCCCGGTACCTCAACTAATATCAAAGGGGAGGTATAATCACTCTCACCCGCCTCAATAACACCGAGCTGTAGCATTTTCTTTACCTCAGCCTCCATAATATCGCTCTGGCGGGGTGACACCCGGTACGCCTTGGATCGTACTGGCTCTGGGGAGGTAAGTTCTATGTCATGAGTAAGGACAGAAGTCCTACCAGGCCTCTCAGAGAACAGACCTTGAAACTCTTGTAAGAGCTGGTGTAGTTCGGTTTTCTGCTCAGGCGACAGCGATGCTTTACTGATTAAGTCACTAATGACTTGATCGGTGTCTTTCCTGTTCGTTACTGAGCCTAGTCCCGGAAGCTCGACCGGAAGCTCTTCGGGAGCGTTTACCATCATACATACTACTGCTTCCCGTTGCTTATAGGGTTTGAGCAGATTACAGTGGTAAACTTGCTGTGCTTTCCGTTTTCCTGGCAGACTGACCACGTAGTTAACGTCCGACAGTTTTTGAACAATCCGTGCTGGGCCCTCCCACTGCACGTCGAGTTTGTTCTTTAGCGATGTGCGCAATATCATGACCTCATCGCCCACCTCAAAACGACGGGCCCTGGCTGTCCGATCATAATAAACCTTGGCCCTCTGCTGGGCCTTTGCCATTGCTTCACCTGACAACTCCTGTGCCCTTCTTAAGCGTTCGAGGAGCTTAAGCACGTACTCCACCACGACTGGGTCGTCGCCCCTGCCTTCCCACGATTCTCGAAGCATGCGAAGCGGAGACCGCAGCGAGCGACCGTACACCAGCTCAGCTGGCGAAAACCCCGTGGCCGCATGCGGCGCGGTCCTCAATGCAAACATCACCCCAGGCAGACACAGCTCCCAGTCAGTTTGATGTTCAAAACACAATGCTCTCAACACGCGCTTCATGACGGAGTGGAGCTTCTCAACGGAATTCGACTGGGGGTGGTGCACTGAGCTGTGTAACAGCTTTACCCCGCACCTTTCGAGAAAGGCTGTCGTCAAAGCGCTAGTAAACACTGTGCCCTGATCTGATTGGATTTCCGCAGGAAAACCAACTCTCGCAAATATGGACAGTAGTGCATTGACTATCTCAACTGAGCTGAGTTCCTTAAGCGGCACTGCTTCAGGGAACTTTGTCGCTGGGCAGATCACAGTCAAAATGTGTCTGTACCCCGTGGCTGTTACCGGCAGAGGTCCCACTGTATCAATAACGAGCCGTCTGAAAGGCTCCGTAATGATAGGTACCAACTTCAACGGCGCCCTCGATTTGTCCCCTGGTTTGCCCACCCGCTGACAGGTGTCACATGTCTTCACAAAGTGGTCTGCGTCCCGAAAACACCCTGGCCAATAGTACTCTTGCAAGAGACGGTCCTTAGTTTTCTTAACTCCTAGGTGTCCGGACCACGAACCCCCATGCGACAAGCGCAACAGATCCTGACGATAGCATTGAGGCACGATCAGCTGATCGAACTCCACTCCCCTGCGGTCTAGATACTTCCGGTACAGGACGCCACCTCTTTCCACAAAGCGAGCATTTTTCTTGGCGATACCTTCCTTGACAATGCAGCGTATGTTTTCTAGGCTGCCATCCTTCTTTTGCTCGGCTATCAAAGCCGACCGGCTGACTTTTAGCAACCTGTTAAGTCCATCTGACGTAGGCGCGATGAGCAAATCTGCAGATAGCTCTTCTAACTTTCCCGTGTCGGGCATTTCCTCTCCAGTATCTGCTGCCTTTAACGCTACAGGCGCAATTTTATTCAGTTCGGGCGTGCTCTGAATATCAGCTTGCTGCACCTCTGACCCTTTCTCATTGTTTGACAACGTCGGTCCCGCAACTACCGCCTTTGCAGCGAGCTCCCGAACCTTCGATCTGGTTAAGGCCTGAACGCTAGCCTCACCAAACAAAAGCCCCTTCTCGCGCAGGAGGTGACCGGACCTGTTCGAAAATAGGTACGGGTACTGGGGGGGCAGCATAGATGACACTGCCGCCTCCGTCTCAAGCGCTCCGAAAGGTCCTTCAATCAGCACTTTTGCTACGGGCAGACACACGCTGTGAGCTTCCACGGCTTGCTTGATCCATGCGCACTCGCCCGTGAACATATCGGGTTCTACGTAGGAGGGGTGAACTACATCCATCGTAGCTGCTGAATCGCGAAGCACTCGGCACTCTTTCCCGTTCACGAGGAGGTCTCGCATGTAAGGCTCGAGAAGCTTCATGTTCTCGTCAGTGCTGCATAATGACAAAAACACGACTTTTGTTTTTGTTTCTGGACACTGCGCCGAAAAGTGACCCGGCTTCTGGCACGTATAACAAACGCGCGCTTGCCTCGTCTCGAACCGCTTTCTGCGTTCGGCTTCGGCTGCCGCCGTCTCCTTACGTTCGGTCGGACTGCTTTCACTCGCATCCGAACTACGTGTTTCCCCCTTTGCTCTCATGGGCGTGAACTTCGGCCTCTCAAACTTGGAGCCAAATTCACCCTTTTGACCGTCCTTAGCTCCGCGAGCCCGACGCGTCACAAACTCCTCGGCTAGCTCAGCGGCTCGAGCCACCGTACTAACGTCTGGCCTATCCAAGACCCAGTACCGTACGTTCTCAGGTAACCGACTATAAAACTGTTCCAGCCCGAAACACTGCAGAACTTTCTCGTGGTCACCAAACGCTTTCTCTTCTTTGAGCCACTCCTGCATGTTTGACATAAGCCTGTAGGCAAACTCTGTATATGACTCACTTTTACCTTTCTCATTTTCCCGAAACTTCCGACGGAACGCCTCCGCTGACAGCCTGTACTTTTTTAGCAGACTCGATTTCACTTGGTCGAAATCCTCTGCCTCCTCTCTCTTCAAGCGAGCGACTACGTCGGCCGCCTCGCCGGGTAACAAAGTGAGCAAGCGCTGTGGCCACGTTTCCCGAGAGAACCCCTGCTTCTCGCACGTTCGCTCAAAGTTAACCAGGAACAAACCAATGTCCTCTCCAAGCTTAAACGGCCGCATCAGGTCAGTCATTTTGAACAATACTCGTTCTCCTGCACCGTGTGCCTGACTTCCATTACGAGCGCGTTCCATCTCTACCTCGAGACGCTTCATTTCCAAAGCGTGTTGACGGTCGCGCTCTTTTTCTTGTTGCTCTCGCTCTATCTGTTCTTTACGTTCACGCTCTTCTTTTTCTTTCTGTTCTTTAAGTTCACGCTCCTGTCGTTTTGCCCGCTCCTCAATGGTCTCAAGGCATTCCGACAGCTCGTCATCCTCAGCTTCTAACTCAAGAATAGCCCTTAGCAGTTCTGGTTTTCTGAGTTTGTCTGAGACATCCAGACCCAACTCTCTTGCAAGCTCCAGCAATTTCGGTTTGCGCAACGACTTCAAATCCATGGCTGCTCTGAATGCTGCTTTCTCTACTGCCTACTATTGTCTTGCCGCAAACTAACCCGGCAGCAACGACAACCACAATTACCAGCTCTGTTTCTGACACTAACAAAAGCCTGGCAAAACTCAGAAGAAGAAAGTCCCGCACTCACCAAACCTCGCAGCCAAGAATTCAGCGCAGTCGTTCCGCTGCAGGCAACCAGTCATCACACAGGGCTCGTTGCACTGCTCCCGGATGGTCGTTGTGCTGCTCAGCATACAGTCAACCGCATCTCTTCGCTGCTGGCCTCCGTTGTCGCGATCTCACCGCTGGCAACCAGCTGTTAGGTATCGCACCGCTGGCACGAGTTGTTGCAAACTCAGCGCTGACACCCGTTGTTGCAATCGGGTCGCAAGCCCCAAGGGTAGCGTTGGCCTGGCGGCCTGGGGCACTGGAAGCATCCGAAGGTCTCGGCAAAGCATGAGTCGACTGGTAACAGAACAACTGGTTTATTCTAACATCGCAAAAGAGCGGGCGGTCAGGTCGACCGAAGTAAGAGACGGGAGAGCACGTAACTCGACAGAAGAAATCGGAGCCTCTCTCCCGGCGTCCGGGGGCAGCTGCTTTTATAGTCTCGGAGTCGAGGGCAAGAGGGAACGCCTCGATAGAGGCGCACGTGACGGGGCACGGACACGCTGAGAGACATGTTGAGACGAGTGTAGTGACGCATCCGCCAGTGGGGCGCCGATCAGACCTCCTCGCTTCACACTTGGGGAGCTCCTCTCCCCGGCTGCCGCGCTTTGACAAGCGTGGGCACACACACACACACGCACACACGAAGACACGTGGCACTGAAACACGCCTGGACGCGCTTGGCGGGGAGACTGCGGGAGCTCCGAACGGGCCAAAATGTCCGCCGCTTTTAACGAAGCTCCGGCGTCCGTTGCATCCGCGCCGGCTATACCGCGCGTTGTAGGCGAAACGTAACACTGCAAACAGGTGGGACACTCTGTCCAATCTGTTTCTGCTGCTGGTTGTTGCTCGTTACTAGACCACCACGTGCGACGAAGGCAGGCACTACGCCTGTAGGTAGGCGGCTGAATGTACCGTAAAAGACCCGTGTATGTGAATGCTCACTGTTGCCATATGGTTTGTAGCCAATGTATAATGTATTGTCTGAACCTTATGTGGTGATTGATTGCTGTTATGCCACTTGGCTACGGTCGCAGTGTTATATATTTAGAATATTGCGGCCTGGTCGGTTGCACAGGGAAGCAGTCTCTCGAAGTAAGCATTCGCTCCTGCAGCCTGCACAGCGACATAGACTCCCAATTTTCATGCACCGTGATTCGTGCTCCCCGTTCGCCCTTTTCTGCTGCAGCAATGGGCAAATTGTGCCTCTGGCCTTTCTCGGCCGCGATTAGGCATGAACGGAGACCAGCATACGTGCTCACATAGTCCGATGCGTATGAAGTTGATAGCCAGATGGTTGGAAAGGCCCGCAAAAGTAGCTGATGGAGGCGATGCCCACGAAAGCGACTTGTCCATAGTGAGACAATGTGAGACACCAAGTGTGAGCCACACATTAGCGGCCCCCGAAAGAAAAGAAACGTGCAGGTTGGAAAGGAGTCAACGGCTAAAATCTGGGGTAGCCCATGTCGCTGTGTAGGCTGCGGCAGCAGATGCCTGCGTCTCCCGATTGCTTCGCAATGCAATTTGGGCATTTTTAACGGCGACTGTCGCTGCAAACAAGTGGCACACTCTGTCCAATATGTTTCCGCTGCTGGTTGTTGCTCGTTAACCTGACCACCACGTGCGACGACGACGGTGAGCCGTTTACGAGCTCGCGTCAATGATTCCAGCGTATCTCGACATGCAAATTTTATTTCTGCTATTGCACGAGAATGTACACTGCTTGTCTTCTGTCAATAAAGTCGCGCGTTCTGTTCACTCACTTGTGGCTTGTTTGTATGGGCGTCAGTAGAGGCTCTTGGCAATTAGAACGCACCAGCTACGCGGCAGCGAAGGCATTGAGGCATGCCGCATAGCCTGCAGGGCAAGCACGGCGCGTACCAGCGTACGCGACCGGCAAGAACGGCCATATTGAATTTTGCTCTAAAAAAAAATTTGCACTTCCGCTTCCAGATTGAGCAACGTCATCTGGCGTCCGCCTAAGCAAGTTCCATGCGCTGCCGCTGCTTATTTTCGAACCACGGCGGAAGGTACAGTTTCCCTTTTCTAAGTTGGTTCTTTATTCTATGACTCCGCTTGTTTGGTGGGAAATTCGACGCCTTCCATGTAATAAATACGTAATATTTCGAGACATAAAAGTATGACACGTAATGTTACATCGAACCACAAACCATTCTTGCATGTGTGACGAAACTATTTTGCGGTTGCCGATGCTAGCACTGAGAGAAGTGCGTTGCCTGCAGATATATGCATGAAACGGAGAGTAGAACTCCTGAGGTGATTAGGGCGGAGCTAGCACATTGTGCGTGCCTATTAAAGGGGAGTTTGTTCACACGAAGTCTGAACCCAGCAGCAGCTATAGGCGTACGTGTACTACGTTATTTTAAAAGCAAAACTTCGCGAACGTCGCCGGATGTCGTGAATGTGGGCGCTGTGGCCTGGCTGTTCCCTTGCCGCGGAGCACGGGCGCCGCGTGCGCCACCGAGTTCCTAGAAGCGCCACCAGATGGCGTTCGCCTCCGCGCATCCAGTGGGCATCTTTTTTTATTGTTTAACCTAGGTCGGACATTAGGCAGTATAATAGCACGACCTTGGTGGCGCCACCCATCGCCGTTCCAAAGGGGACGCTCATAAAATCCGTCCGTCCGTCCGTCCGTCCGTCCGTCCGTCCGTCCGTCCATCCATCCATCCATCCATCCATCCATCCATCCATCCATCCATCCATCCATCCATCCATCCATCCATCCATCCATCCATCCATCCATCCACCAATCAATCAATCCACGGCAGCAGCGGCTCCGGCCGTGCTGGGGAAAGAAAAAGAAAGCCCCAGAAAGCTCACCTTCGCGCATCCGCGGCTGCACGTTAATGAGGAAGTAAACGCTTTTTGCGGAATGGATTTGAATCCTGCTACGTAGGTAAGCGCATGCTTCCTCTGTAAGCATGATGCGTTCAAGACGTCTGTCGCACTCGCTAGCAGCCAGCGACTCCGCTTAACAAAAGGCTCGGTATAATTTGCGTGCGCGTGCGTGTACTCGTGTTTGGACTCTTCGTGCACTCACACAAAGCTTCGCTGTACATAGGTTCCAACTCGCTTGATCTGCTGCAATTTTTTTCTTTTCGATTTGCGTCGGTGTAATTTGTACAAACGTTAGACACAACGTAATTCAGCAGTGCACACGTGCAACCTATAAGATCATTTAGCGTTTCTCATGCTTTGCTGCGCAGGGTACCACGGCATGGCCAAAAAGAAATATTAATAGCTCAGAGCCGAAAAATATATTCTACCGTTCCTAACTTCAAAAAGACCGCCTATGTCACAGGCGTAGGAAGGCATGCATTTTCGCCACTTGTGCAGAGTTGTTCGGCTAGACATTTGCCTGCTCTCGTTCGAATTTTCTGCACTGCCTCGAAATCAGCGCACTGTGGTTGGTGGCTCGTCAACACTATACAACGACGCTGCCACGACAGAAAGAGCGTGATAGTGAATACTAACTAGACGAACAAACTGCTACCCATTTGCGATCCAGCGTGGGGTACCACTTGGAAAAACTGGCTTACCATGTGCCATACTTCCTTAGTGGCTCTGCATTCAAGAAGGTTGTGGTATGCAGTCACACACCTGTTAAGATTAGGGCACCGGTCCTTTGCTACAACACCAAAACGAGCCAGGCGCTCACGGGAGAAAAGCAGATAACAAAATGTAGGAGATAAAGTCACGTATGTCAGCACGAGCGGATTCTGAGTTGCTTCGTTTCAAGCACGAAAGACTGGCTAATGTCACGTGACAGCGCCGCTTAATGTTATCAACGCAATATTGCAATAGCATGACTTTCTCGTCATCCATCTCCGGATAGCCCGCCATTGGAATATGAACCTGGCAACGTTTAACGCTAGAACGTTATCTAGTGAGGCGAGTCTAGCAGTGCTATTGGAGGAATTAGAGGGCAGTAAATGGGATATAATAGGGCTCAGTGAACTTAGGAGGCCAAAAAAAGCATATACAGTGCTAAAAAGCGGGCACGTCCTGTGCTACCGGGGCTTAGCAGAGAAACGAGAACTAGGAGTCGGATTCCTGATAAATAAGAACATAGCTGGTAACATACATGAATTCTATAGCATTAACGAGAGGGTGGCATGTCTTGTTGTGAAACTTAATAAGAGGTACAAAATGAAGGTTGTACAGGTCTACGCCCCTACATCTAGTCATGATGACCAGGAAGTCGAAAGCTTCTATGAAGACGTGGAATCGGCGATGGGTAAAGTCAAAACAAAATACAGTATACTGATGGGCGATTTCAATGCCAGGGTAGGCAAGAAGCAGGCCGGAGACAAGGCAGTGGGGGAATATGGCATAGGCTCTAGGAATAGCAGAGGAGAGTTATTAGTAGAGTTTGCAGAACAGAATAATATGCGGATAATGAATACCTTTTTCCGCAAGCGGGTTAGCCGAAAGTGGACGTGGAGGAGCCCGAATGGTGAGACTAGAAATGAAATCGACTTTATACTCTGCGCGAATCCTGGCATCATACAAGATGTAGACGTGCTCGGCAAGGTGCGCTGCAGTGACCATAGGATGGTAAGAACTCGAATTAGCCTTGACTTGAGGAGGGAACGGAAGAAACTGGTACATAAGAAACCAATCAATGAGTTAGCGGTAAGAGGGAAACTAGAGGAATTCCGGATCAAGTTACAGAACAGGTATTCGGCTTTAACCCAGGAAGAGGACCATAGTGTTGAAGCAATGAACGACAATCTTATGGGCATCATTAAGGAGTGCGCAATAGAAGTCGGTGGTAACGCCGTTAAACAGGAAACCAGTAAGCTATCGCAGGAGACGAAAGACCTGATCAAGAAACGCCAATGTATGAAAGCCTCTAACCCTACAGCTAGAATAGAACTGGCAGAACTTTCTAAGTTAATCAACAAGCGTAAGACAGCGGACATAAGGAACTATAATATGGATAGGATTGAACAGGCTCTCAGGAACGGAGGAAGCCTAAAAGCAGTAAAGAAGAAACTAGGAATAGGCAAGAATCAGATGTGTGCGTTAAGAGACAAAGCCGGCAATATCGTTACTAATATGGATGAGATAGTTCAAGTGGCTGAAGAGTTTTATAGAGATTTATACAGTACCAGTAACACCCACGACGATAAGGTGAGAGAGAATAGTCTAGAGGAACTTGAAATCCCACAAGTAACACCGGAAGAGGTAAAGAACGCCTTGAGAGCTATGCAAAGGGGGAAGGCAGCTGGGGAGGATCAGGTAACAGCAGATTTGTTGAAGGATGGTGGGAACACTGTCCTAGAAAGGTTGGCCGCCCTATATACACAATGCCTCATGACCTCGAATGTACCGGAATCTTGGAAGAACGCTAACATAATCCTAATCCATAAGAAAGGGGACGCCAAAGACTTGAAAATTATAGACCGATCAGCTTACTGTCCGTTGCCTACAAAGTATTTACGAAGGTAATCGCAAATAGAATCAGGAATACCTTAGACTTCTGTCAACCAAAGGACCAGGCAGGATTCCGTAAAGGCTACTCAACAATAGACCATATTCACACTATCAATCAGGTGATAGAGAAATGTGCGGAATATAACCAACCCTTATATATAGCCTTCATTGATTACGAAAAAGCATTTGATTCAGTCGAAACCTCAGCAGTCATGAATGCACTACGGAATCAGGGTGCAGATGAGCCATATGTAAAGATACTGGAAGCTATCTATAGCGGTTCCACAGCCACCGTAATCCTCCACAAAGAAAGCAACAAAATCCCAATAAAGAAAGGCGTTAGACAGGGAGATACGATATCTCCAATGCTATTCACAGCATGTTTACAGGAGGTATTCAGAGACCTGGAGTGGGAAGAATTGGGGATAAAAGTTGATGGAGAATACCTTAGCAACTTGCGATTCGCTGATGATATTGCCTTGCTTAGTAACTCAGAAGACCAATTGCAATGCATGCTCACTGACCTGGAGAGGCAAAGTAGAAGGGTGGGTCTGAAAATTAATCTACAGAAAACTAAAGTAATGTTTAACAGTCTCGGGAGAGAACAGCAGTTTACGATAGGTAGCGAGGCACTGGAAGTGGTAAGGGAATACATCTACTTAGGGCAGGTAGTGACCACGGATCCGGATCATGAGACTGAAATAACCAGAAGAATAAGAATGGGCTGGGGTGCGTTTGGCAGGCATTGTCAGATCATGAACAGCAGGTTGCCACTATCCCTCAAGAGGAAAGTGTATAACAGCTGTGTCTTACCAGTACTCACCTACGGGGCTGAAACCTGGAGGCTTACGAAAAGGGTTCTGCTGAAATTGAGGACGACGCAACGAGCTATGGAAAGAAGAATGATAGGTGTAACGTTAAGGGATAAGAAAAGAGCAGATTGGGTGAGGGAACAAACGCGGGTAAATGACATCTTAGTTGAAATCAAGAAAAAGAAATGGGCATGGGCCGGACATGTAATGAGGAGGAAAGATAACCGATGGTCATTAAGGGTTACGGACTGGATTCCAAGGGAAGGGAAGCGTAGTAGGGGGCGGCAGAAAGTTAGGTGGGCGGATGACATTAAGACGTTTGCAGGGACAACATGGCCACAATTAGTACATGACCGGGGCAATTGGAGAAGTATGGGAGAGGCCTTTGCCCTGCAGTGGGCGTAACTAGGGTGATGATGATGATCTACTGTTAAAAAATAAATGCGAAAAAACAAAATAAAAATAGGAGAATTTATATTTTTATACCGAAAATTTCTTTCAATGGAAGAAACAGAGGTTATTTTATTTAAAAGGTCAAGGAATTGCTCTTGAGCTTTAACAGGACAGCGCTCTAAGGCTAGTGCATGCCTTCGCTCTCTGTCACTTCACCTACGTGGCAGGTCTATTTAAATGGTCGCAGGCCGAGCTGAACAAGCTAAACACTATGATCAGAAAGTTAGTGAAGGCTACCCTAGGTATACCCATCAGCACCTCGAACGTGAAGCTCATGAACCTAGGCGTGAACAATACGATAGAAGAGATGGCGGAAGCGCAACAGATGGCACAGCAGGAAAGACTGACGAAAACGCGAGCGGGCAGGCTTATACTCAAAGCGATAGGAACAGACCCAAATAGATCGATAAACCCGAAGGAATCCGAGGTAGAATTGAGCGCGAAACTTGGAGACGTGATCAGAACCACCCCTCTTCCGAGAAATATGCACCCGGAACACAATGTTAGCAGGAGAAAAGCGAGAGCGAAAGCTTTGTTGAAAGAAATTGAACAGCTAGGACAACAGGCGGCCCTTGTAGACGCTGCTTGGGTCAAAGGCAAAGAGGCCTACACCGCTGTGGCGGTCGACAGCCGGGGCGAGGTACGGGACGCCGTCACCATCTTCACTAAGGATTCCACGGTGGCGGAGCAAGCCGCAATTGCTCTAGCCATCAGGAACCGTAAATGGTCTTTCATCTATAGCGATTCCAAAGCAGCAATTAAGAGCTTTGACAAAGGCTATGTAGCTGGGACTGCGGCTAAAATTATCGACAAGGTCGAAACTATCAAAACTGAAATCCGATGGTTTCCTGCACATATGGGACAAGTGGACGAGACTCGGCCCAACCTCAACGAGGTTACGAACGACCTGGCACGAGGACTTGCTTGCCGTGCCGGTCAGAGCCGAACCGACGCCCACTACCATTCCGGGGAGCATAAAGATCAGTTACTAACTTACAACGACATCACTAAATATTACTACTTGGGCCGTAGGCAATTCCCTCTGCCACACGTAAAATTGAACAGGGCTCAGGCAGTCACGCTACGTTTACTGCAAACCGGGACGTACCCCACTCCGTATTTCATAAATAAAATTCACCCCGAAAGAGAAATTAGGAAAGAATGTAACGTGTGCGATGGCATCATTGACATCAGACACATGCTGGCGGGCTGTCCCGCGACTCTCGCCGACCCCGAAGAAAAATGGCTTTACTGGTACAAGTTGTTAACAAGCTCTTCATATAAAGATCAACTACGGGCTGTCCAGAGGGTCCACGATGACGCCATAAGGCTCGGCCTGGCGGTGCCGACGTGGACGCGGCCCGCCTCGGTCTGAAAAGACCGGGCTTCAGGACACTAATAAAGTTTTGTGAATGAATGAATAACAGGATTGGTCCCCATACAACAAAGTGACAAATTTTTCATCAATACTGTGTGCGGAATGAGATTTATTCGTTTCTTTTGCTATCCTCAATTAACATTTACGTGCAGCTGCACTATACACACAAGCATAGGCACCTCGCCTGTGCTATGGTCAATCAGCCTTAGTTTCTGAATAAGGTACAGCTGCAATCAGGTCGAGTCATGCCGCTCAGATCATGACTATATAAACTGCTAGAGTTATGTATGCCAGGCTAAACCCTCCTGCTGCGACAGCACCGGATGCTTGGATAGTGCCGGGCGTTTTGGAGCCAGTTGTCTTGTCAGTGGTCACATCTCATATGTTCTACGTAGCATGCTCATCTCTACATGTATGATCAGTGAAAAGCACATCCCAGTATTTCACTCTTTCGAACTACGTGAACGCTGCAGTAAATAATATGTTTTTCTGTAAAATTTCAGAGATGCAATAACCAGAGTATTCTGGTGAAATCACAGAAAAACGCGACAAGATAAAACAGAAGAGGACACAAAATTACGTTAAAAATTGCCATACTGTATTTGTTTCTTTCGCACACAAAAAGAATTTAGCAGTGTACCCGATACTCATGGGTGCGAGGAGTACGCCTCAGGAAGCGGTCCTTTCTCCACTGCTCTTCAACGTTGCCCTCATGAACCTGCCGGAACAACATAGCGCCATAGAGGGAATTCGCCACGCCCTTTACGCGGACGATATAACAATATGGACAATGGAGGGCAGCTTTGGACAGATGGAGGGGGGCCCACCAGGAGGCTGCCGCCACAGTTCAAAAGTAAAATGCGGACTGCATATGCGCTGTTCCGCGGACATGTCGCAGCTCCGCGATTGTCTTGCGCAGGAAGGGGGATACTGCACTGCTGGAAATCTCGGTCCATGACGCGTCACCTATTCCCCGAGGTGGAGGCACTACGGGTGTCGGGGCTGCTTATCAACGACAAGGGCCTGAACGCAGCCGCGATCGCTGAGCTGCGAACGGCGTGCGAGAAAATAATCCGCACGATATCTCGGATCACAAGGAAGAAGAGGTGTATGAAAGAAAAGGATATGCTCGGTGCGAACGTTCCTCGAACCCGTCTGTGGCTCCTGCTACTTGGCCAAATATTGGGTGGTATTAGGCTTTCCTAGTGTTATTGGTTGAGCTCTTAAATATCATTACGCCTGCTTCATCCTAGGCTGATGTCCAAAAACTCCCCAGGCAGGAGTTCTTCCTCTTGGACGGCGTCTATTCCGACAGACGAATTACTTTTGAATTTATTCATCCGCAGTGATGTGAGCAGCATCCCAGTGGCGCTGGTTCCATCCAATGGAGGCTCTATACGGCTGACCAACCCCCAGGCTATCCAGAAATCTCTACTTGCTGCTACCCCTGCATACCAAACCATCACGGAAGTGAGACAGTTCGGCCGCGGTGGTATCGTGTGCAGATCACCAGACCAGACCTGTATCGCGGTTCTGCTTAAGTGTTCATCATTCGAGTCACTGCCGGTGAGTGCCTTCATCCCTGCTCACCTCGCATGCACTAAGGGAATATTCAGAGGTGTCGATGCTGATCTATCTCCATCAGAAACACTATAGAGATTGGCTGGGGCTATAGTAATTGCTGTTTATCGTTGCAATCGAGTGGTAGACAATAAAAGGGTCCCAACAGAATCGGTGATTGCAACATTCGCAGGAAATTCCTGCCCATTAGAAGTAAATGTGTGACTCCTTGTGTTCAGAGTCGAACCTCTGGCAACGCGTCCGCTACAACGCCGTAATTGTTGGCGATGCGGCCATAGTAGTGCAAGGTGCAAACAAGTCAGCCTTTTTCCAAGTGTGGGGCAGAGCACGCTCAAGGTGATTGTAGTGCCTAAGATGAGCGATGCTGCCTCTGCGATAGAAGTCACTCAGCCGATTATTCTAACTGCTCTGTTAGGGCTCAAGAATTACAGGTGGTTGAAATAATTGAAAGACGACGTTGCTCTAGTAAGGAGGCAATAAACATCGGGAAGGAAAGGGCGATTGGCTATGCGGATATTACGGGTAGACAGACTCTTACCCCGGACGTATCGCTCACTGTTACTATAGAGGACGCTGTGGAAAAGGCAGTTACAAAAGCTATGGAACGGCTGGCAATGAGCCTTGGGGAACGTATATCACACGCCATCTCTAGTCGCGTATCTAATTTGTTGCAAGTTACCTGTCTGAGTCCTGCAACAACTCAAACTGTTGATCCTAAGCAACAAACTAGCGATAAAACCTCAGGTACCCATCCTTCTGATGACGGTATGGACCCTTCGACTTCCTCTTCCGTGGGGCCTGCTACTGGTTATCAGGTTAACACAGATTTGGAAATGACAGATGTGGAAGAAGACGCTCATTTCATTTCATTTCATTTATTCAACCTTAAGGGCCCGAAGGCATTACATAAGGGGGGGGGGGGGGCATGCAGCAAAGTCGAACAGCTTCATAAGAAAGTTGCATAATAAAGTGCACAATGGTTGTTATAGGTACAAAAAAGAAAAGAAAGAAGAAAGAAAGAAAATTTCAAAAAAGAAGAAAACGGAACATATACACAGTACCAACAAGGCGATAAATAAATAGATGTGATATTCATGTGGTTATGTTGGCTTTATCAAAATCGTTTAATTTTTCGCGAAATGTTTTGCCGTCGCTGCACGAAACAATATCATCCGGGAGTGCGTTCCAAAGCGTTACGGCATGGGGGAAGAATGAGCTGCTCATCGCCGTCGTCCGGCACTTTATCGCCGCCAAGGGGCGAGTATGAGATAA
The DNA here is from genome assembly GCF_023375885.2 of Dermacentor andersoni. Lineage (NCBI taxonomy): Eukaryota > Metazoa > Arthropoda > Arachnida > Ixodida > Ixodidae > Dermacentor > Dermacentor andersoni. The sequence continues at coordinate 7,359,997 of NC_092816.1, read as the reverse complement.
ACGGGATGATATTCTGGACGGGCGTTTTAAGAGGGCTTGTCCTGAATGGCTGAAGTAAAAGAAAGTGTGAGGAAGGCAAAGACGAGAAGTTACGCGCCGTGAAGCAAGCAATGGAAGAGACAAAGTTTGTTTTAAGGTGGTTACGCTGATATGTCTTGAATATTGTGACGTAATGAAGCGAGCAGCGCGGTTTTGTATGGCTTCTAAGTCATCGGCGAGATAAGCTTGTGAGGGATGCCAGATGGATGATGCGCACTCAAGTTTGGGTCGCACATACGTTAAATATGCTAGTTTTTTTATTTCAGACGATGCGGATTTTAAGTTACGTCGTAAATACCCTAGTGTGCGTGAAGCTTCGCAGCGAATTGTTTGAATATGTTTCACCCATGAAAGTGATGGCGTCATATGAACTCCTAGATATCTGTAAGTACACGTGTGGTCAATAGGAACAGAGTTAATGCGATAAGTGTGGTGTACGGTGGTGTGTTTGCGCGTGAAAGATGTTACCTTGCATTTAGTGAGGTTAAGAGGCATGTGCCATTTTTCGCACCAAGAAGCGATAGTGTCAAGGTCGTGTTGTAGGGCGATTGTATCGTTAGATGTATGAAGGAGGTTATAAAGAACGCAATCGTCTGCAAAAAGCCGCAGCTTCGTGGATATGTTAGTGGGAAGGTCATTTATGTAAATCAAGGACAATAGAGGAGATAAACCTGCGCCTTGGGGAACCCCGGAAGTTACACTGGTAAGGGTTGACTGAAAATTGTTAGCATACGTAAACTGAACGCGTCCTGTTAAAAAATTTTCAATCCATTTGATAATCTCGGGGCGGATACCGAGGGAGGATAATTTTGCAAGGAGATGGTTGTGGGACACGCGGTCAAAGGCCTTAGAAAAATCTAGAAAAATTGCATCTATTTGAAGGTGATCGCCCATGGGTAGTAGTAGGTCGTGGGTAAATTCGGCAAGTTGAGTTTCGCAAGACAAACATTTACGAAAACCGTGTTGTAAGGGGTAAAAAAATTGATTGATTCTAGGTAATCCATTAGGTTAGATGCTATAATGTGCTCAAGGAGCTTAGATGGGACACTGGTTAGAGAGATCGGACGGTAATTAGTAGGGTTATCGCGCCTTCCTGTTTTAAAAATGGGAATCACCTTCGCTTTTTTCCAGTCGTCGGGAACGTTTCCTGTGTTTGAAGATTGATTAAATATAAGGTACAGAAATTTTGTAGAAAGAGTTATAGTACTCTTAAGTACTTTGGTAATTATGTCGTCGCAGCCAGCCAGGTAGACAAAATTTGTCTACCCGACGCTCGAGCCTATAAAAAAAAGCAATGTCATAAATTAATGAAGATTCCTCCACCGGCCCTCACTCAAAAGCTAAAAAAAGTCAACCCAATGCTATACCAAAAGAAAGCATTCTACAGAAGGCAGTTTTGACTGCGGCGCTTTCTAAACCACAGTGTCGCTGAAATTGCTTCAGTGGAACTGTCGCTGTTTATATACTGCTTCAGTAGATTTATTTTGTCTAACTATTCAACTAAACTCAAGAAAAGGGCTGACGGATGGAATAGCACACTGTGGTACAAAGTTTGTAAACAGGGATAAGGTGCTTCAGAAGGCTGGCCAACGCTTCCATAGGAGGACCTATCTTCTTCAAAGGCGGCCTCGTCATCCTTGGTACGTTAGTTTTAAAGGGTTAGTACAGTGACGTCATGTGCGGGTGTTGTCGCTGGCGGCTGGTTTTAAAGGAGAGACTTCAGAGGTAATGAGCGCTGTCGTCCGACGTCTGTGAGCTTCGTTCCCAAGACGAGGTGACAAGAGCGGGAGAGTGGGAACGCGGGGAGAAAAAAAGAGAGAAAAACCGGGGCGTCGTCAAGACGAAAAAACAAAAACATAAGGAGAGAAAAAACGAGAAATAACAAGAAATTAAGAAAGAGGGGGCATGTGAGGGCGTTGGGGAGGCGAGGGTTTAGGGAGCATTCAGGGGTGTCGTTGGCGGCATGTTATTGTGGCATTAGAAGAGCCGGTCAGTGCACAAGTAACACAAAAGACAAAAAAACAAAACATGAGTTGAAAGAGTGACTTGAGTAGCATAGCAGCAATACGTCGAGTAATTTTGAAGTAGTTAAGATGGCGACGAGGAGTCTGCGGTGCAATGTATGTGGTGACTGAAAGGCAGCGGCATGGTCCTTCAAGGGGCATTGCCCCAGTCGCTCAACGTAGGTGTCGTTACGGCGGCATCCAGAAATGGCGATATCCTAGGTTGAGGTGCCGAAAAAGGCATATTGACTTCAGAAAGTGTTGGCGAGGGTGTTTCAAAAAATATATAAAGAAAGAAAAATTGAGGGGTGGGGGAAACCGAAACCGGAATAACAAATAGGAGGGTAACATGCGCAGGAGCGGGCGGAGGCAAGTGTACGTGGGAGAAGGGGGACGTACAGTTGATATAAACGTAAAAACCTGAAAGAGTATATTAAATTGAGTAGTAGGCAGGAAAAATTTTTTTCGAAGTGGAAGAGTAGGTGAGGTTAAGAATTAAGGTTAGCTGGTGGTATAATGTGTTTAGTGTCTTGGTTGATGACACGAGAATTTCAGATTTAAGTTACCGCTTTTAAATACTTAAAATCTTTAAAAGCGGTAGCTTTCACATTTAAGTTACCAGATTTCAGAAATTTCAGATTTAAGTTACCGCTTTTGGCACGAGCTTTTGAAAGCAATGCCGTAAAAAGCATTTGCTCTTGCATGTCGCCACATCGCCTAGCATGTGTGAAAGGCTATGCATATGCAACAATGTAGACATGTTCTCGCCTTGTCATAGGCGCGCCTGCGCGATTTCATTTGTTCTCCCTGCACAACACTACTATTTATCAGGACTGAGTGAAGCTTTAGTATATTTGTGTAATAGCTCTTCACGTATCTGCATTGGCTGAGGATCCGGAAGTGTGACTCTTGGTTTTATCTTATTTAATAATAATAATATTAATAATAATAATAATAATAAAAACAAGAACAATAATAATAATAATAATAATAATAATAATAATAAAAACAATAATAATAAAAACAATAATAATAATAATAATAATAATAAAAATAATAATAATAATAATAATAGTCTTTATTATGCGCCATTAGGAGAACTAGATGGTAACTGGGCCTGTCGAAGCTGAATGGCTTGTGTGACTCCGGCAGCGTCGGCAACAACGATAAGTGGGTGAGTGGGCGAGGCAACAGTGGCACCATGTTTGATCCGCTGTCTGTTGATCACGCAGTTCGCCGGCTAACTTGCTGCCTCCATGTTCGAGAATGCTGCTTCCCTGACGTCGCGCTGCACTTGGCGTTGTCATCGCTTCCTCGCCGTGTCATGGATGTGCCGGGTGGTCAAGGCGTGGTCGACCCTATCTTCCTTGCGGATAACAGCGACAGATTGCTCCTCGCTTCATCGGTCCATATCCCGCATGCTCCGCTGTAGAAGATTAACGTCGCAACCCACCGTCCAATCACCGACAGACCGAGTTCCATGACGACATGGTTAACGGCTATAAAAGCGTCCCCGGCAGTTCCCTTCTTCAGTGGGCGAGACAACAGCGGCGCGGGCACCACGTAGATACGCTGTCTGTTCATCACGCAGGTATATTATCTTGCCAATTTTCGCTGCATCCATGCTGATAACCGATGTATGCTTCTGTTCCCTCACACACATGACTGCTATCTTTTGTTTATATTTGTATCTGCTCTGTTAAATGCTGCCCGATGGCTTTTATTGAGCGGCGATGTGGAAGTTAAGCCTGTTCCCAACGCTCGTTCTCAGCGCGATCCTGCCGCCCAAACCCGGTTGACAGGTGTTGATAAACAACTCGAAGTAGCGGAACTGCTCTCCGAGCTCCTAAACGGCCAAAAGAAACTGGCTCTGGATATTGCTGAAATCAAAATGTTTGAATCGTCTGTCAACATGAGGTTTGAGGCTTTGGAAGCTCGTGTATCTTCTCTTGAATCACCCTCAATGTCTAGTGGTGCGCAGGATTCTAATGACAACATACACACTCAAATCCAGCAATTAAAAAACGCTATCTCAACTCTCTCTTGCAGAAACGACAATTTAGAAAACAGGTCGCGTAGGAACAACATTAGTATACATGGTCTCAGTGAGGGCCCTAACGAGAATTACAAGGAACTTTCTTCCAACATTGCCAAGCGGTTCCAGGACAGTGGACGCCCTGGAGATCGCATGTCCGCGTATCGAAAGGTGTCGCAGACTCGGCAATAATTTTAGAGGCCGGTCACGTCCCATTATTATGAAGCTCCTTGATATTCAGGATAAGGTGCTGGTGCAGAAGAATTGAAATAAACTTAAAACACCAACTTTCGTGTTTCAGGAGACTTCTCACATCAGGTTCGCGATATTCGCAAGAAGCTCTGGGAAGCGTCCTGCTCTTATAGGGATAGTGGCTCATGTGTCCGACTTCGATTTGATCATGCATTTATTCACAGGGTACGATACGATTGGGAAAGCACATCCAATACTCTCGTCAGATCATCTGCTGGCTCAACAAACCCGTCGAAACACTTGCTAGGGGTAAATCCCCTTAACTTCACGGTACTGGCAATACACTTTCCATTTTAAACGTTAGTGCAAGAAGCCTTGTCAGCAGTTTCTCTCAATTTATTTTCTTGGTCTCGTCTTACTCGTCACATATTATCGGTGTTAGTGAGAACTGGTTGCGTGATGGTGTGCATGATTCTGAAGTAACCCTCCCTGGCTTCAAAGTGGTTCGGGAAGACAGAAAATTAAGGAGAGCAGGCGGTGTTGCTCTATTTCTTCAATCTCACCTCCACTTTTCTGCACTCCCTGCCTCACCTGATATTGAGTCTTTGTGGTGCAAAGACCAACTTGAATACATGTCTGATTATATGGGTCGTTTATCGTCAGCCTGGTTCTAATATTGAGTATTTACACAATCTAGGTGAATTTTTGCATAGCTATAATACCTCTTCATCCAACGTTATTCGTATGGGCGATTTTAATGCTCCTGGTGTTGATTGGTCTTTTATGAAAGTGAGCGGACACGAAGAAGCTACCAGGCAGGAGTTGGCCCACATTTCATGGTCATGAGGCCTGCACCAGATCGTTCAGGATTTCACTCAGCAAACTACAGACCTTGATATCGTTTTTCTTACTACATCTCCTTTTAATGTCGGTTATGCATGCGATGTTATTGGTCGAATGTCTGACCACAATTCTGTGTTAATTTCAGTTCCAGGCATAGTCCTTAAATCCCGGTATATCTAATGCACATTTCCTTACTTTAACCGCGCTGATGATTTGGCAATAACAGACGCCCTATGCGATTCTTTTCATGAGCTTGAACTAATAAGTACCACTAGTGATACCAATACCTTGACAAGTTTCTTGGAAAATCTTGTCAGTAACTGCATCAACCTTTTGATTCCTTTAAAATCAAAGAAAACAAACACTCCAATTCCTTGGATGGCTAGGGATCTTTTGCATTGATCACGTCGTTTAGCCATATTACGTTGATCGAAGCGTTCTGGCGACTCAACAAATTCATACAGTTCCAGCGCTAAAAAGGAACTTTGTTCTGAAGTGGTTGCTGCAAAAGAATTTTATTACAAGGTAACCTTGCCGAAATCAATGGACTAATGCCCGTAAATTTTGGAAAGCTATCCTATCACCCGGGTCATCCTCGGACACGTTAATAATTAACAATGGTGCAGTTTCTGATACGCAGACAATAGCTTCTTTTAACACCTACTTCCACTCTGTCTTTACGACTGATAACTCTGTAATCCCACTTTTTGATTCTAGACGATACCCTGCAATCGACGATGTATCACTGTCTACTGTGGGTCATCATCATCATCATCAGCCTGGTTACACCCACTGCAAGGCAAAGGCCTCTCCCATACTTCTCCAACTACCCCGGTCACGTGCTAATTATGGCCATGTTGTCCCGGCTAATTCCTAATCTCATCCGCCCACCTAACTTTCTGCCGCCCCCTGCTACGCGTCCCTTCCCTTGGAATCCAGTCCGTAACCCTTAATGACCATCGGTTATCTTCCCTCCTCATTACATGTCCTGCCCATGCCCATTTCGTTTTCTTGATTTCAACTAAGATGTCATTAACTCGCGTTTGTTCCCTCACCCAATCTGCTCTTTTCTTATCCCTTAACGTTACACCGATCATTCTTATTTCCATAGCTCGTTGCGTCGTCCTCAATTTAAGTAGAACCCTTTTCGTAAGCCTGGAGGTTTCTGCCCCGTACGTGAGTACTGGTAAGACACAGCTATTACACACACTTTTCTCTTGAGGGATAATGACAACTTGCTGTTCAGGATCTGAGAATGCCTGCTAAATGCACCCCAGTCCATTTTTATTGCGAAGCAATACTACTTTAGGTCGCACTTCAGCCCGTTCCGTGGCAAGGCGGTGGTAGGCACCATTGACCTTTAGCGTGACCTCGCTGCGTGACGTCACACCACGTGACCTAGAGTGACGTCACACCAGCTGTGTAAAAACGGGGCCCCATCTCACGCCGTCGCGAGGCGAGGCGGTAGCCACCAACGGCGGCCTAACTCCCGCTCCTCTCACCAGGGGCGCGGCGCGGCGCCCGAGTCTAAAGCTTTACCCGAGTCATCCTCGCGTGTCGCGACATCAGCAGCGGCCTCCTCGCAGCCGCCGACGTTCGGCGGGTGTCGAGCATCGAGAACGTCGTCATGCGCTACTTGGACCTCTCGTCCTTCAGCTCGATACGGGCGTTCGCCAACGGCGTGCTCAAGTCCGAGATGCACCTGGACGTGCTGGTGTTTAGATGATTCACTGTAAGCCGTAACACTAGCATAACGCAAGACTACCACCAGCCATACTACCAGCTGATCCGAGAATAACACACTATTGCTTCGTAATCACCAGGCTTAACCAAGCTAAGCCACGGACGTTTTTTATTCTTCTGATTATTTCAGTTGCGTGGTCCGGATCCGCGGTCACTACCTGCCCTAAGTAGATGTATTGCCTTACCACTTCCAGTGTCTCGCTACCTGTCGTAAACTGCTGTTCTCTTCCGAGACTGTTAAACATTATTTTAGCTTTCTGGAGATTAATTTTTAGACTCACCCTTCTGCTTTGCCTCTCCAGGTCAGCGAGCATGCATTGCAATTGGTCCCCTGAGTTACTAAGCAAGGCAACATTATTAGCGAATCGCAAGTTACTAAGGTATTCTCCATTAACTCTTATCCCCAATTTTCCCAATCCAGGTCTCTGAATACCTTCTTTAAACACGCTGTGAATAGCATTGTAGGCGCCTTTCTTTATAGGGATTTTGTTGCTTTCTTTATGGAGGACTACGGTGGCTGTCGGGCCGCTACACATACCTTTAAGTATTTTTACATACGGCTCGTCTACACCCTGATTCCGTAATGCCTCCGTGACTGCTGAGGTTTTGAGTGAATCAAATGCTTTCTCGTAATCAATGAAATCTATATATAGGGGTTGGTTATATTCCGCACATTTCTCTATCACCTTATTGATAGTGTGAATATGGTCTATTGGTGAGTAGCATTTACGAAATCCTGCCTGGTCCTTTGGTTCACAGAAGTCTAAGGTCTTCCTGATTCTATTTGCGATTACCTTAGTAAACATTTTGTAGGCAATGGACCGTAAGCTGATCGGTCTATAATTTTTCAAGTGTTTGGCGTCTCCTTTCTTATGGATTAAAATTATGTTAGCGTTCTTCCAAGATTCCGGTAGGCTCGAGGTCATGAGACATTGCGTATAGAGGGTGGCCAGTTTCTGTAGAACAATCTGCCCACTATCCTTCAACAAATCTGCTGTTACCTGATCCTCCCTAGCTGCCTTCCCCCTTTGCGTAGCTCCCAAGGCTTTCGTTACTTCTTCCGGCGTTACTTGTGGGATGTCAAATTCCTATAGACTATCCTCTTTCCATTATCGTCGTGGATGCCACTGGTTCTGTATAAATCTCTATAGAAATCCTCAGCCACTTGAACTATCTCATCCATATTAGCAATGATATTGTCGGCTTTGTCTCTTAACGCATACATCTGATTCTTGCCTATGCCTAGTTTCTTCTTCACTGCTTTTAGGCTTCCCCCGTTTCTGAGGGTATGTTCAAGTCTATCCATATTATACTTCTTTATGTAAGCTGCCTTACGCTTTTTGATTAACTTGGAAAGTTCTGCCAGTTCTTTTCTAGCTGTAGGGCTAGAGGCTTTTTCATACATCGGCTTTCCTTAATCAGATCTTTCGTTTCCTGCGATAGCTTACTGGTATCCTGTCTAACGAATTTACCACCGACTTCTATTGCACACTCCTTAATAATGCCCATAAGATTGTCGTTAATTGTTTCAACACTAAGGTCTTCTTCCTGAGTTAAAGCCGAATATCTGTTCTGTAGCTTGATCTGGAATCCCTCTATTGTCCATCTTACCGCTAACTCTTTGATCGGCTTCTTAAGTACCAGTTCATTCCGTTGCCTCCTCAAGTCTAGGCTTATTCAAGTTCTTACCATCCTATGGTCACTGCAGTGCACCTTGCCGAGCACGTCGACATGTTGTATGATGCCAAGGTTAGCGCAGAGTATGGAGTCTATTTCATTTCTATTCTCGTCATTCCGGCTCCTCCACGTCCACTTTCGGCTATCCCGCTTGCGGAAGAAGGCATTCATTATCCTAATATTATTCCGTTCTGCAAACTCTACTAATAAATCTCCCCTGCTAATCCTAGAACCTATGCCATATTACCCCACTGACTTGTCTCCAGCCTGCTTCTTGCCTACCCTGGCATTGAAGTCGCCCATTAGTATAGCGTGTTTTGTTTTGAGTTTACCCATCGCCGATTCCACGTCTTCATAGAAGCTTTCGACTTCGTGGTCATCATGACTGGATGTAGGGAATGGATTCCAAGGGAAGGAAAGCGTAGCAGAGGGCGGCAGAAAGTTAGGTGGGCGGGTGAGATTAGGAAGTTTGCAGGGGCAACATGGCCCCAATTAGTACCTGACCGGGGTAGTTGCAGAAGTATGGGAGAGGCCTTTGCCCTGCAGTGGGCATAACCAGGCTGATGATGATGATGATGACGATGTAGGGGCGTAGGCCTGTACGACCTTCAATTTGTACCTCTTATTCAGTTTCGCAGCAAGACCTGCCACCCTCTCGTTAATGCTATAGAATTCCTGTATGTTACTAGCTATATCCTTATTAATCAGGAATCCGACTCCTAGTTCTCGTCTCTCCGCTAAGCCCCGGTAGCACAGGCCGTGCCCACTTTTTAGCACTGTATATGCTTCTTTTGTCCTCCTAACCTCACTGAGCCCTATTATATCCCATTTACTACCCTTTAATTCCTCCAATAACACTGCTAGACTCGCCTCACTAGATGACGTTCTAATGTTAAACGTTGCCAGGTTCAGATTCCAATGGCGGCCTGTCCGTAGCCAGGGATTCTTAGCACCCTCCGCTGCGTCACAGGCCTGACCGCCGCCGTGGTTAGTTGCTTCGCAGCTGCTGGGTACTGAGCGCCGGGGTTTGATTGCTGTATTCATATAGGAGGTTGTGGCCAAGTACTGCACCAGGGTGGCCAATACTGCTCTGGTGAGAGCTCCTGAGGGTGTACTTAACTTAATCCTAAACTTAGACATAAAGAAGTCGTGTGGTCCTGACGGTATCCCGACTGTTTTTCTCGTTCGATACTCTCTTTTGTGCAGCAGATATCTAACAACTATCTTTAGAAAATCTCTCTCAACCACCACTGTTCCTCCCTCGTGGAAACTTGTTTTAATTCTCCCTTTATTTAAGTCAAAGTAACGTTCAACTGTTATCTAACTATAGGTCCATTTCCTTAACAGCATATTCATGTAAATTACTAGAACACATTATCGTTAAACATATTATGGTATTTCTTGAAACTAAAAAAAATTTATGCACTTTCCAGCTTGGTTTTAAACTTGGCCTCATCACTATAACGCAACTGACAGAATTCGTTCAGGGCATCAGGAGCTCATTAGACGTAGGCGAACAGATTGATGCTGCTTTTATAGACATTGCAAAGGCCTTCGACACTGTCTCATACCCCAAACTTATGCACAAGCTGCCCCTCTATATCAAAAAAAGCATCTCTGGTTGGCTGGATATCGGACTGTCTTTCCCAGCGTTCGCAATATGTACGTTTCAACTCTACTAACTAACCCTTGGTGCCTGTTTCATCAGGGGTTCCCCGAGGCTCAGTACTGGGTCTTCATTTATTTCTGATTTGTATTAATCATCTCCCCCTACACACTTCAGTTGAAATACGCCTTTTTGCAGGCGATTGCGTTTATATCATTCAATTAAATATCCTACTGTTCATGTTGTCCTTAGCAATACTTTCGCTGACTTCTGTAACTGGTCCAAAGCACGGCAAATGAATATCTGTCTCCATGTCCTTTATACGACGCTCATGCCCTTCCTTCTTGGCGTATGTCTTTAATAATATTACTTTAAATAGAGCGTTCGAATTCAAATGTTTATATATCCTACTAACACAGGATTTGTCATCGTGAAAACACACTGATGTCACCTGTAACAAGGCCCTTAAAGGACTAGGTTACTTATATTGTACGCTGCGTCTTGCGCCTCAAGAAACTAAATTTCTAACATATAAAAAACCTCATTCGCCCCATTCTCGAATATGGCTGCGTTGTATGGAATGCATATAAACACTGTGATGTCAAAAAACTAGAATCGGTGTAAAAGAAGGCAGTGCGTTTTGTTTGTAGGAGACATGACAAGGACTTTTCGCTGTCTAACTCTCTTGCCCTACTTGGTCATACTCCCCTTGCAGAGCGTTGCAAGCTTGGATGCCTAAGACTTCTTCACACGTTAATCAATTCTCCTCGTCTCTCCTCTCTAGATAGCTGTTTGACTTTTTTCGAAACCCTCATCTACGAGGAGTCGCCACGCTCTAAATATCTCAACCCTTTTTGCCCGTACTGATTCCTCTAAATACAGCTTTTTTCCATTAACAATTTAAGTCTGGAGTTCATTACTGGGCAACATCCAATCACCACCACTGAAACAACTCACGCAATGTTTGCTGTTCGTCCCACTCCTGCAATAGCCTTACTGAGGTCGCAGTATCTATAACTAACTAACTAACTAACTAACTAACTAACTAACTAACTAACTAACTAACTAACTAACTAACTAACTAACTAACTAACTAACTAACTAACTAACTAACTAACTAACTAACTAACTAACTAACTAACTAACTAACTAACTAACTAACTAACTAACTAACTAACTAACTAACTAACTAACTAACTAACTAACTAACTAACTAACTAACTAACTAACTAACTAACTAACTAACTAACTAACTAACTAACTAACTAACTAACTAACTAACTAACTAACTAACTAACTAACTAACTAACTAACTAACTAACTAACTAACTAAGGTGAGAGTATGTACAGGCGCTACCTTAGTGCCGACAATACATTGTGTAAACAAAGAAAATAAAAAGAAAGTGCAATACACGCTATTCCAACGTAAAGGGAACATTATTTCACGCTTAAATCGAAATACAGGTCAAGGCAACCAAATCGCACCAAATTGCACCAAATAAACAACGTTAAATTAAACGATAATCTAGCGATAAACGATAAACTAGCGTTACGTAAATTTTCTTTTACAACTACAAATGCGGTTAAAGCTTGCACAAAAGACGAATTTTTTATGAAGAAATATGATGCATGACGTTGCCCGTGGGTATCACAAGCCTCTTAGATTCACTGCGCAATAAAGATAATCTGTATCGAAAAGCTAAAAGGCAAGCGTTTAACACACGACTAAAGCGCTTTACGAGAACATTTCTGCGCAGTTAGACACTGCTCTGAAGCAAGGAAAAAAAAAGATATTTTGAGGGCCAATTGACGCATGCACAAACGTTAAACAGAAATGGATTGTGATAAGTTCCCAAATCGAGGCAACAAGACATCTATCGTCGAGATTATCACTATATAAAACAGGGTCTCACAAAACACCGAAGAAATAAGCAGTGTGTTTGTAAGTTTTTTTCTCTTCGGAAATGAACTTATGTCCTACAGTGCCAGAACTAGAAAGGCAGCCACAATCTTGCTGCCTACCGCCTTGTACAGCTGAAGAAGTGTTAACTTTGTAGCAATTGTCTCATTCCGTTTTATTAATTACTTCTCTCCACCGTGCGGGTTTCCGCATAACTATTACGTCAAACTCTTCCCTTTGCTTCGAGTTGTTGAGAAATTCGACTTCGCCCTGCTATCTGCCTGGTTAGCTCAGATGGTAGAGTGGCTGCCCCGGAAAGGCGGTGATCCCGGGTTCGAGTCCCGGAGCAGGACGAATTTTTCTTCAGCTGCTAGGCTTTCCTCTTGAGAATCCCGCATGGGTTTCCTTTGTAGCAATTAGCTACGCTTGGGTGAATGTCTCATTTCTCTTTATTGAGTGTTAACTATCATTAGCAATTTAAAAAATACTGGCGCTGGTCTAGACAACATACACTCAATCCATATTAAATCGGTCAAATATGTCGTAGCTGAAGCCATCTACCATATAGTCAACCTCATTTTTTAGCAAAGGAATATTTTCCAACCAACTGAACATAGCTAAAGTAATTCCTATACTAAAGAAGGGAGACCCCACATTGGCAGATAATTATAGACCGATTTCTGTGCTTCCGTTTACCAGCAAAATAGTTGAAAAATTAATTGAAATTTGCATTCTGGCTATAACGCTAAATTTAATATACTGTCTTTGTCACAGTTCGGGGTTCGCGCGGGTCTTCCGACAGAACACGCAGTTATAAGCTTCAGTGACTGGATTAAAACACGGTTGGACAAGGGATTAATAGCAGGATCAGTCTTGAGATTCATTTTAAAAAAGCCTTTGACAACATTAACCATCAAATTTCGCTTTCTAAGTTAGAAAGTTATGGCATAACTGGGGCCGCTTTTAGTACAAGAATTATTTTTGTAACAGGTATCAAAGAGCTTTCATTATTGGCGCCTTTTTCCAACAAAGGCTTCTCACTATTGGAAAAGGATCAATTCTCAGTCCGCTCTTATTCTTTACATTTATTAATGATCTAACCAGTTATTTATATAGTTACAAGTGTTTTCGTTAAGCCGATGATACGAAGATTGCAATATCTGCCATAAACCCCATTCAACTTTTAGATAAGATAGACTACACTGTACGCCGGCTGGAAAAGTGGTGTCATAAAAATATAAAGATTATATAAGCATAAACTTTGCTAAGTCTCAGTTTAGAGTTTTCCATTCTCCTCCAAAATCTATGACAGGTAATTTACCCATACGCATAAGCAACGTTGCAATTAAGCAAATTTGCTGTGCTATGTTTCTAGGAATCATTCCAGATTCCAATCTAAAATTTGACGCTCACATTGATTCACTTAAGAAAATTGGCTTAAGAAAATTGGCTTTGGCATAAGATCTTTAATTAAAGCTCGTTCAGCTTTTAGAATCAATAAACTTCTCTTACTTTACCACGCTTTGATTCACACACACTATAAATATTGTATTACTGCTTGGGGAAATACTTATTATACTCATATGTCTCGTTTGGTTAGTATCGAAAAACGGGCATTGAACATTTACATCCCCTCTTTCATTTTCTAAAATTTGGTGTACTTCCTGTTGTTTACACATCCAAAGCTAGTCTGATGGTCCTGTTGTATAAAGTAATCGACCGTCAAGTTTCCATTGATGCTTTTCGAATTCACCGATTCACAAATAAAAATCCAACTAGCTTTGCTTTGTCAAATAATTTTCTCCTACCAAAAGTCGCTACAACTTATGGTAAACAAACCGCCTGTTTCAGTGCTATTTTCATTTGGAACAATTTAAAACCTGATTTAATAATGTTGTCGGTGAGCCGGTTTAGATCGTCTTTGAAAACGTATTTACTTCCATCACTTTATTTCGTATATTAATCAGTTTCACATTTTCTCTATCGATGTTCTTCTATGTTCTTTTTAATCATATTGTTACGGGGATGTTGGGAATAGAGAAACACTGTATTTACGATATATTGTCACGGGTATACGACTATTTAAAAGATGTATTTACAAGGCATATATAAACAGCAGCCGAGAATCCCGAGAGGCTGTTGCCACTTTGTCGTCTTTACCATCGACGACCTTGTCCTCTTTTCCACCGTAGCAATATATACAAGATGAGTCAGAGTAGTTAAGATGGCTGACCACCAACAACACGCAGCAGTCAGCGTCTGTTTTGCTCTATTTTTGCCCTATCTGTTTCTCTATCTTGAATTTTTTTTGTCTACCACATTCATGTTTTTTGTACATTTTGTCTCGCATATTGCTGGTTAAATGCACTAGTAAGAAAGCTCTCTAGCTCTTCCTGGGCACTATAATAAACATTTGAATGATTGATTATTATCACCGTAGAACGATATTATAGAAATCCGCAGGGTACAATAAGGCTCTCTATATGGCTTTCATAGATTAAGAAAAAAGCATTTGATTCAGTAGAGATACCAGCAATCATAGAGGCATTGCGTAATCAGGGAGTACAGACAGCTTATGTAAATACCGTGGAAAATATCTACGGAGATTCCACAGACACCTTAATTCTACACAAGAAAAGTAGGAAGATACCTATGAAGAAAGGGGTCAGACAAGGAGACACAATCTCTCCAATGCTATTCACTGCATGCTTGGAAGAAGTATTCAAGCTATTAAACTGGGAAGGTTTAGGAGTAAGGATCGACGGCGAATACCTGAGCAACCTTCGGTTTGCCGATGACATTGTTCTATTCAGCAACACTGCGGACGAGTTAGAACAAATGATTGAGGACCTTAACAGGGAGAGTGTAAGAGTGGGGCTGAAGATTAATATGTAGAAGACAAAGATAATGATTAATAACCGGGCAAGGGAACAAGAGTTCAAGATCGCAAGTCAGCCTCTAGAGTCTGTGAAGGCGTACGTTTGCCTAGGTCAACTAAACACAGGGAACCCTGACCATGAGGAGGAAATTCACAGAAGAATAAAAATGGGTTGTATCGCATGCGGCAGACATCGTGAGCTCCTGAATGGGAGCTTACCGTTATCATTGAAAAGGAAAGTATACAATCAGTGCATTTTACCGGTGCTGACGTATGGCGCAGAGACTTGTCAGAGACTGACAAAGAAGCTTGAGAACAAGTTAAGGACCGCGCAAAGAGCGATGGAACGAAAAATGCTAGGCATAACGTTAAGAGACAGAAAGAGAGCGGTTTGGATCAGAGAGCAAACGGGTATAGACGATATCCTAATTGACATCAAGAGGAATAGATGGAGCTGGGCAGCTCATGTAATGCGCAGATTAGATAACCGTTGGACCATTCGAGTGACAGAATGGGTACCAAGAGAAGGGAAGTGCAGTAGAGGACGGCAGAAGACTAGGTGGTGCGACGAAATTAGGAAATTTTCGGGTGCTCGTTGGAATAGGTTGGCGCAGGTCAGGGGTAATTGGAGATCGCAAGGAGGGGCCTTCGTCCTGAAGTGGCTCTAATACAGGCTGCTTCTGTTGCTGCTGCTGCTGATGATGATAAAATTGTGCGTTTTAAGTATGTACTAGCATATTATTTCAGTGCTAGCTTTTGTGCAATTAGAAAAAAGGCATGCATTAAGAAAGAGCAATAATATGCTATGCGCCTGATCATATGCATTGTGCTATTAAGTTTTTCTGAGTTATAATAATGGTTGGCTACTGTATCCAGTGTTGTGCAATAAAATAATATGCCACAGCAATTATTGTGTGCCTCACAGAACAAATTGAATATATCTTTCTAAGTCAAAACATCATAGCAGGCTGAAAACAATAAACTCGTATTTTTTTTGTAGGGACGAAGTGTATAAATTGTGAAAATAACCTGTTTATATACAAATATTTCTTACATTATGCAAATGAGCTGCCCCCATACATTCGAATAAGCGTTTTAATAGTACGACTTGGCAAAGGGCAACGAAAGACCCCTATTTAAACCCTCTAATTCTGAAGCTGGTATTATCTGACGGTATGTCATTTCATTAATGTCCAGAAAGACAAACTTGACGTGTTGAAACCAGTTACAATATAACATGGCCTTTACACTGCGAAAATATTTTCTAGCAATACACTCAATGTGAAGGCCTCCCGTTGCGGTGATGATGCATCAAAACAACCTAGAATAATAAATGAGGTGCTCCATGGGCAAGATTTGATAGAATCAAGAATCGGGAGGAGACAAGCTATGAATTACGTAAATTTTAGCTATTCTAGATGTTTTTTTTTAGTGTGCTACATGTGTTTCAATTCCTTTTTGCTTGATTTTCTCAAAACCCACTTGTTCACGTTTCTTTTATGCACCAACAAGCCTACTTATATTGACACGGATAGTTTATCTGTATCTGGTTACCGTATTTTTACTGGATAAAAATGTTAAACGTTATCGCTCTGCGCAGGATGCGCCTGAACGTATCGCAAGTTTCGCGAATGTTATGGATGGTTCTGTCGGTTGTCTGTTGTCGACGAACCTCGTATGACTTGATTGCATACGCGACACGAATTGTGTAGTGATTTCTGGAAGGCGCGCGGGCACCAGCGAATACGCTGGAACTTTCGACGACTGACGTATGCAAACCGACGCGTTTGACCCGCAGATGAAATTTTCGACGATTGCCGGCACTGCTTGCCGCTATCGTTGCGATTATATCGTTGCGTTGCGCTATAGCGTTGCAGCATGTTTCAACGTCACTACTAGTGACAACATTTCCAACACCGATTTTTTCAATGATACTTCGCACGCCTAAATCTTACATAGTTGGCTGTTCAATGAGCTACTAAAAAATGAAATGGTACAACAGTTTTTGATATGATATGGAATCGTCGTGCAGGTGTTTGCAAAGCGATCTTGTAGACAGACGACGCGCGAGCGCTGATGCCGGTGTTTTGTGCACTATCACGGCCGCTTTATTCAGCCCAGTGGCACTATTGTTGCTTCAAAGATAAAAAGAAACTTTTGCGGCAGGCGGACATTCGTTATTCAAACGTATTTTTTCATATCTGCAAGAGCATACAGATCACTAACTTACTGTTTCAAGCTTAGTTTACAGCAGGCTGTTTTAGGCTGCACTTTGACGGATGAAGACGAAATAGTCCAGCAACAGTGCGCCGCAGCGGAGGAGCGAGCTTCGGCGCGTGTGGGCGCGCGTGAGAGCTTCTGACGAGCACATCATAATTGAATTTTTCCGTTCTTTCTACGCATGCGCGAGGAGCAGTGGTCGCGAGAGAGAAATGTGGGGACATTCGGTCCTTGAGATTTATCTTCGCCTAGGTACTACGGAGAAGAAAGTTGTTAGCTCCGTTCGTCCCTAACCGAGCTGGTAACACAATCGACAGAATGCGTGGCTGGCAAGGCGAAGAAGCCGTGTCCAAAGTGAGTTTGTTGCTATTTTGTTGCGCCGGTAGCATAATAAATTTCTATAGTCGCAGGGGGATATGTTTGGAAGTGAGGTGTCTTCTCGGATGACTTTAGTGGCAAACCATTACATATTCATTAGTTATTCATTAGTGTTCATTAGTGTCGTTGAGCAAGGTCAGCATACCGCACACTTCAGGAGATTAGCGGCAACGGAAACAGCTTATGAATTCGACTGCCGTGCCGAAGCGAGTTTGTTGCTTTTTTTGTTTATTTTTGCTGTGGTTTCATATTAAATTATGATAGTCGCAGGGGGATACGGTTGGACGTCAGGCGTTTTCTCGGATCACTTTAATGGCAAAGCACTACGTCGCGCCGATGCATTGTTCATCAGTGTCGTTGAGCATACCACACACTTCAGGGGAATCGCGGGAACGGAGACAGTTAATGAATTCAACTGCCGTGCCGATGCATTAGTTCTTAATGTAACTGAGCATACAACACACTTGGAGATTGGCGGGAATGGAGCATATTGTACTCTGTATGTGAAAGTACTAAAACTTGCATCATCATGCAATCTGAGCCGTAGATCGTTGTTAGAGCTGTGCAGCCGCATCGGCAAAACACTGTGCCCTGCGGATGAATACGGAACAAATGTATCCTAAAGAAATATGGTCGTCATGCAATTTCATAGCAGTAGACCCTTGTGAAAGCTATACAGTAACACTGATATTGGCTCCGTGGTTTGTGCAATCAGCCAGCTCTTCCAGATTCGGAAAAGACAAGACCGGAGGAAAGCTTCTAAAACTACAAGACAACAACCTGATTTGATAACTCATAGTTTGGATGTTTCCAGTAGAAGCACCTGCACCAATGCAAACTAAGTTGCAGTAAAAGTTGGACTTCAGAAAGTAAATGCGTCAACATTACACCAACGATAAACGCAATTCCACTACATGGATGACTTGCCTTGTATGAAAACATTGTTTTCACTTTTTGCTCTCCTGTTCGCCACATAAGCATTGCGGATTAAGGCGAAGTCTCACTGTTTAGTACAATGCGTTTGTCACTGGCTGACCACAAATAAATCGCTATCAACGTCGTATAATGAGCATTAAAAAGTTCTTTTCAGCTCCTACTTTGCGACTGATGAGCCGGCTGTGCTCACATAGGTGAGGATCCACCTCCAGAGGGTCCTCACTGAATGGATGGATGGATACAACTTTCTTGTACGTCCGGCAAGGTTTGACGTGACCCGGGCTCAGGTCTCCCATGGGGGAACGTCAAGGCCCTGCCTCAACGCCGCCTCACGGGCTTGCTGGACTGCCCACGTCTGGATTCCGAGGTCTGAGCTGCGCAGAGCGGCGGCCCACCTCGACGACAGGGTCTCCGGAGTAACTGCCATCCCTCCTATAACTACATTGCACTCCCACAGCATGTGTTTGAGTGTTGCTGGTCTTTCCTGGCACAATTTGCACGTGTCGTCCTGATGCTTATCTGGGAAGATACGTTTCAGACGGAATGGATTAGGGAAGGTGTTCGTCTGGAGTTGTATTCACTGGTTATGTCGTTGTATCTGGTGAGCCTGTCCCGTTCTGCTCGAGAAGCGTTCGCTATCGTGCGAGAGGCGTTGCCCTGTTCGGCGCGGCGGGTCATGTCTCGCGCCGTCCGGTGCGCCGTCTCGTTTAGGTTCGGGAGCGCGTCGCCTTCCGTGGTGACGTGCGCGGGGAACCATATGATCCTCGAGCTCGCGGTTTTGGATCTGCCCGCTTTGGCCAGAATGGACAGGGCTTCCTTAGAAATTCGACCTTTGGCGTAATTATTTACTGCCGTTTGCGAGTCACTTAGTACGACTTCGCATTCCTGTTCTGTGAGGGCCAGCGCAATCGCTACTTCCTCCGCTATTTCCGAGTGTTTGGTGTATACACTGCGTGTGGTTCTGATTTTTGACTGCGTCTATGACTACGGCGGTGTATTTTTGGCCGTTCGCTTATTCGGCTGAGTCGACAAAGCGCGCGCTTCTCTCCCTGCCGAATGAACGGAGCAGAGCCTCGGCTCTTGCCTTTCTTCTACCTCGGTTGTAATCGGGGTGCACGTTTCTTGGGATGGTTGCCACCGTAATGGTCTCTCTGATTTTGTTGGCCGTGCTGGTTGTGGTACGTTATGCCGAGCGTGTTCATAATGTACCTTCCCGTCGTGGTGGTCGACAGGCGTTCGAGCTGCGAGATGCGTTGTGCTTCGGCTATTTCTTCTAGGGTGTTGTATATGCTCAGCTGAGCCAGAAGCTCGGTGCTCGTCGATTCCAGGAGGCCCAGGGCTATCTTGTACGTTTTCCTTGTGAGCGTGTTTATCTTGTTCTTTTCCGCGACGTACCAGTTGTGGTAGGCGGCTACGTAGGCGATGTGGCTGACAACGAATGAGTGGATCAGTCGAATGACGTTTTCTTCCTTCATGTCCGCGTGTCTATTGGTTATTCTCTTTATGAGTCTCGTGGCGCTGGTGACTTTGCCTTCGATCTTCCTCACAGTTTCGCCGTTAGCTCCGTTGGCCTCAATGATCATTCCGAGGATTTTTGGCGATTGGCGATTGCGTTTCCGCATTGGGTGTACAGGCCAATTTCCTCGTAGTCCCGGGGTCCTGTGTAGCTCTTTGGTGGCATGCCTCTGCGCGTGGGCCGGTAAAGGAGTAGTTCGGAGTTGCTCGGGGAGCATTTGAGGCCCGTTCCTTGGAGATACTCTTCGACTTTGTGAATGGCCGTCTGTAGTGAGTGTTCAGTTTGCCCGTCACTGCCGCGGTCCGCCCAAATCCTTATATCGTCTGCGTATAGCGTGGTGGATTCCTTCGATTTCCCGTAGTTTGCTGAGGAGACCCAGCATGACGAAGTTGAAAATGAGCGGAGATATAACTGAGTCCTGGGGGGTACCTGCACTTCCCTGGGTTTGTTCTTCGGACTCGAGGTCGCCAACCGTCAGGGTGGCTTTGCGATCGTTCAGAAAGTCCCTCACGTAGTTGTAGGCCCTTTCCCCCAGCTAGGTTCAGATCAGAGACTTGTTTAAGGATCGACTCGTGAGCGACGTTGTCGAATGCTTTCTCCAGGTCTAGTCCTAGGATGGCTCTGGTGTTTCTTGTATTGTCGTCAAGGATCTGGTTCTTTAGTTGTAACATGACGTCCTGCGTGGACAGGCGGGATCGGAAGCCTATCATGGTGTGGGGGTAGCCTTCCGTCTCTTCTAGATGGCTGTTGATACGGTTGTGGAAGGCGTGTTCCAAGACCTTACCCACGCACGACGTGAGAGAGATTGGGCGTAGGTTTTCCCAAACTCAACGGCTTTCCGTGCTTGGGTATGAGGATAGCCTTGGACCTCTTCCACTGCTTCGGGATGCGGCCTTCTCTCCAGCACTTGTCTATATAGCCCGTGAGTTTGGTGACAGATTTGTCGTCCAGGTTTTTGAGCGTTTTGTTGTTGACCCTGTCCGGTCCTGGGGCTGACTTGCCGTTGAGTCCTTGGAGTGCCGTTATGATTTCCGCCTCACTGAAGTATTCATCTAACTTGGGACTAGGACACCCAGTGTACCGGCCGTGCTCGACCGTCGGTCGTTGCGGGAGATACTTGTCGCAGAGTTTCATGACGATTTGCTTCTCGCTCGGCGCCCCTTTTTCTTTGTGCAGAAGTCTCTGCATGTCGGCTCTTTGCTTGGATTTGCATTGGGTTTCGCCCAGCAGGTGCATCAGCAGTCGCCACGTACTTCCGTTGTGGAGTTGGCCATCCGCAGCGTTGCAGGCTTCGTCCCACTGTTGCTTGCTCAAGGTTTTGCAGTGCTCTTCGATTTGTTTGTTTAAGTCGGCTATCTTTTTTCTCAGCTTTCGATTGAGCAGTCATCACTGAATTGCATTTTTGTACAGGAGCGTGGACACCTGCATAAATAGTGTTTTTTGACTGACTGCATATAGGTTACCAGGCATTTTTATCAATCTTTTAAATCACCCACACAGGCGTACGTTATCCTCTTCATCTAGTAAAGAGGGGTAAACATCGACAAAATGATGCAGCTCAAATAGCTTGAACGTGTATGCATTTTCTATCCGCAGTGACGGACAAGATGGCTCGAGCGTTGCACAATGCCGTTTGCCTACAGTCAGCTTCGCCGTATGGCATTAGTGTCGCGCAATCAAGCATGCGCAGTGTATTGCAGAGAAGCATACAAACAGTGGAAAGCGGCCACTGTCGGAGGATATAGTGTGCGCACCTGCCGTCACATCTCCTGTCGCAGTACAAGCACGGAGACGCCGAACAAGTGTACTGGCAGGCCTTCAGAGCTATTTCGCACGCGGTTGTAGCGATCTGAGCCCTTGTTTCGCCCACATAGAGCTTCCCGTATATGAGCTAGACATCGTAAAAGCAGGGATTAGCAACACCCTCTCCTTCATTAATTACCCTTGCGCACAAACACCTCAGAATCGCTACGAATCCGCACCACGTAGCCAATATCAGTGTTGCTGTACAGCTTTCCAAGGGTCTATTGCTATGAAATTGCATGACGACCATTTTTCTGTAGCATACATTTGTTCCGTATTCATCCGCAGGGCGTAGTGTTTTGCCAGTGTGGCTGTACAGCTCTCATAACGATTTACGGCTCAGATTGCATGGCGACGCAAGTTTTAGTACTTTCACATACAGAGTACAATATGCTCCATTCCCACGAATCTCCAAGTGTGTTGTATGCTCAGTTACATTAAGAACTAATTCATCGGCACGGCAGTTGAATTCACAAACTGTTTCCGTTCCCGCGATTCCCCTGAAGTGTGTGGTATGCTCAACGACACTAATGAACAATGCATCAGCACGACGTAATGCTTTGCCATTAAAGGCATCCGAGAAAACGCCTGACGTCCAACCGTATCCCCCTGCGACTATCATAATTTAATATGAAACCACAGCAAAAATAAACAAAAAACGCAACAAACTCGCTTCGGCACGGCAATCGAATTCATAAGCTGTTTCCGTTCCCGCGAACCTCCTAAAGTGTGCGGTATGCTGAGCTTGCTCGACGACACTAATGAACAATGGCGCATCGGCACGACGTAATGCTTTGCCACTGAAGTCATCCGAGAAGACACCTCACTTCCAAACGTATCCCCCTGCGACTATAAAAATTTTATATGCTACCGTCGCAACAAAATAGCAACAAACTCACCTTGGACCACGGCTTCTTCGCCTTGCCGGCCACGCATTCTGTCGATTGCGTTGCCAGCTCGGCTAGGGACGAATGGAGCTAACAGCTTTCTTCTCCGTAGTACCTAGGCGAAGAGAAATCTCAAGGACCGAATGTCCCCACATTTCTCTCTCGCATGCCCAGAAAGAACGGAGAAATCCAATTATGATGTGCTCGTGAGCTTCTGTCCAGTGGCCAGCGGCCGTGCCAGTGGTTGCGTGCCCTCTTTCTCCGACCAATGCGAAGCGAAGCGTTCGCTTGTCGGCGCGTGCCGAAGCTTGCCGACGCCTCTCGGTGGCTGGGCCTCAAGAAGGTGGGGGTGCGATTACTCCGAAGTATTTGGTGTCTATGCAATCCTGTGTCCGCCAAGTGCCGACAGTGTATGTGTGCCGAAAGCGCCGTATGGCCGGCTGCCGTCGTTTCTCCTATGTTTGTGAATGAGCAATAGAGGTCCCCCACGGACTCAAGGGTGTGCGTGTGTGGTGCAATACGAGTGCACGACCTCTAAATGAAGGGAGGAATCGCCCGTTCCTTCGCCCCTAATTAAAATGGGCGCGGCCAAGACCATGGGAGGAGCCGGGAACCAATTGGGTGAACTTGATTGGACCGTCACCAATATCTGCCGTTCCCCACCACAGGGAACTAGGAAAAGGAGGTTATTTAAACGCTGGTTTTAGACCGAGCTGGGCAGTCTAGAGTCCAGAAGCTGAGCCTACAATCTGCTGAAAAGCGTCAATGAGCTAGTGCCATCCAGTATCGCCTGGGCCGCCTAGCAGCGTCTGAACTGCAAGTTACTAGTTGGCGAAAGAGACGACAAACCAACGTCTGCAATGGAGCTCACTGTAGTTCCCCTCAAGTTAGCTCACCCTGCTCGAGGGAAGACGTCAGACCTAGACTCCCGGGAAAGCCAGCCCAGCAATCGCATCCACCGCAAAGAGATCAGCTTGCCAGCGTTCTTCGGGAAAGCTTTGCCGTCGACTCCACGCTTTATGGACTTTCTGTTGCTGCTCGGCCATGCGTATGCCATCATTTGTTTTCTTTTGAATTCTGTTGAGTTGACCACCGATAACTGTGTTTTGTGTAGTGTCAGTTTCTATGCTTATTGTTAACTGTTCGTTGTATTTCTTTTGTATTCATCATCGATCTAGATTAACTGCATGTGTGTTAGTGTTCTTGTGTTTTTGTGTTTCGTTTAAATTGTGTGTCGTTGTCAGTCTATAAATATTTTTTTTCTTTCTTTCTCCCGACTCTTTCTCCTTGACTGTGTTCGCTTGAGTACGGAACAACCAACCGGCTTGTATACCCCGTCGACGACTTCGCGTCGACGGTGAACGGATGACAAGCCATGACAGGAACACTGTATTTACAATATACATACAAGATAAGTCAGAGTAGCTAAGATGGCTGACCACCAACAACACGCAGCAGCCAGCGTCTCGCGATCTTCTTCCTCTCTCTTCTTTCATCCTTCCGTAAGAATATATTATATTTTTGTCAATTCATTCCTGTGCTTACTGAAATTATTTTATCCTATTCTGATAGGAGGCCCTCCCACAGTTCTTATTTTTGGGCTTCCTCCTGAGAATATATCACCTTCATATATGTATTGTATCTTGCATTTATGGTAATGCACTTGAAACTTGAAACCCACCCAACAGAGCAACGGACAACTCAAACTGCAGTAGACAATTTTTTAAAATACCTTTTGACTGAGCCAAAAATAATTCTTCAGACAGACCATTAAACATTTTTTGCGCATAGACACACCGTCGTGCCTCACAATGCCTAGGTAATGAACGAGGAACGTGAAAACGCGTGTTGTCCCTCAAAAGTCGCGAGGATACATATTTCTCTGAATTAGTCATTCCAAAAATTACGAAGAACGACAGTTTGCTTGTACAAGGATTGAAATGAAGAGAAACCCAATGTCGAAAAGAAATGGTCATCTGACAGCTGGCCACATCCATACGCAACACTTTTCAATATATTTTTTGATGAACTGTCAATTCTCGTTTGCCATTGCAAGGCGCAGAGAGCGAATGCGGTGATTCCGTATCGTGCTATGCTGTACACGCGAGAGCATGCGCTACGGTTTTTTTCAGAGATGATGGTGTGAAACCTTTTATGCTAAAAAGCAATCAAGTGACGCTCCTGAGTTTACCATACAGATAGGCCAGATGATGACGCCACGACATACTGCTATCAAGAAATAAACCGGGATATCGCACACAGTCTACTTAACAGGGGTACATGTATATGAAACACAGTACTGATCATGCAAGTATACTGGGATGTTTATCGCTGTGGTCTTCGAGGGACTTCTGAAACATTAACTGTGTCTTACTGATATTTACGTTAATACAATTTTTTGCAAACCAGTGCATTAAACTATGTCTTGCATTTTGCAGGGCGCCCACAGCCTTTTCATAATTTAAATGCTTTGTTAAAATTATCGTATCATCTGCACACTGATAGACAGTGCCTTTAGAAATTACTGTAGGGAGATCATTTATGAATATATTAAACAATAAGGTTGACAAAATGGATCCCTGGGGAACACCGGCTGTATGCCACTGCTTGCTACTGACGGTGTCCTTGTCGGCCATAACTATCTGCGACCTACCACACATGTAGTTTCGCAGTACTTTGTGAAATGGCCCTCTGAATCCCATCAAAATTAGTTTCGCCAGTAGGATGCTATGGTTCACTGTATCAAAGGCTTTGGCTACGTCTAGAAACAGCGCACAGGTGAATAAGTTGTGCGGAATATGCTTCATCTGAGAGTTCTTTTAATGGTGCTGTGGTACCTCGATTCGGAACAAAACCAAACTGTCTGGGCAACCTTTAGTTGCCCTTTTCTTGTGCTACCTGATTCCAAGTTGTGCCCGCAAATTTCTTCATTTTTTGACACCACCTGATCCTTTGCCGTCCTAGACTACACTTCTCTTCCCTTGGTACCCATCCCGTAACTTTAATAGACCACTGGTTATTTGCCATACGCATTACACGGCCTGCCCAGCTTCTTTTCCAGACACCTCGCACCTTACTCATGACCCTTTATCGTACTTGCTTCCCCATAAATTACTTCTATTTCTGGTTCAGGAAGCAATCAATCAAAGTCCTCCGCCATGCAGGTTCACTGCGCACATCTGTTTGCCTGGCATTAGGGTGTGTACTACTCTTGCGAATCAAAACTTACTCGTTGAAGGGTGAGTTGCCTATAGGGAGTTATGATGTGCTTTCTCAAGCAGCCTCTTACGAGCTTCCGTAGCTTCTCCACAAACCACCTTGGTGCACACGGGTGGTATAGCATCACTACGGCTCCGTGCTGCGCGAGAAAAAAAAGAAGGCATCGATTGAAGATTGCCAGTGAAGAAACAGTTCTCACTTACCGAAGTCTGAGGCATCTTTTGCACCTACTGGAGATTACCTCCGATACAGGGTGCAGAAGCTATTTTTTGCAAATTACATTGTGACGGTACGAGCATATTCATAGGTCGTGTTTATCGGAGCCCAGACTCTGGTAATGCTTCTATCAGTGTCATTCATGATTACATGGAACGTCACGTGTTTGGTTCCCGCGTTGTCCTCATGGGTGACTGTAATCTGCTAGACATTAACCGGAATAGTATGTGCTACTCGTCATCAGCTTCGGATGCATTGTTTGACCTCAGGCTAACCTTCAATCTTCATCCGATCGTTTCGCGCCTCACACGCTCACAGGGAAATACTCAGAATATGCTTGATCCAATCTTTTTCAGTAATCACTTCGACATAAACCGTATAAAAACCTATATACTCCTTGGTATACCAGACCACGACGTACCAGTGTGCATCGTACCTCTTGGTGACACCATAACCACTCATTCTTCTGTATCTGTAGTAACAGACTTCGAAAACGCTGATGACAATAGCATACTAACGCACCTCGCTCATGAATTCCAGCATTTTTCAGAAATTGGCTCCGAGGCTTCAGTAGATGTAAATTCCCTTTGGTGTCACGTCAAATCGATTGCGCTTTGCTGCATCACTCACTGTGTACCTACAAAAACAAAGTGCCTTCCAAAATATAATCCATGGATCAAGCGAGAAGTTATTCAAGCAAAGCGACGTTTGAAAAGGTTACGTAAGGCAATAAAAACAAAAGGCAGGGCAGAATCCAGAATTCAGAAATTACCAGACGCCATCGTGGAATTCAAACTTTAAGCTAAACGTGCTAAACAGCACTAATTTGATGTACCACTGCCTAATTATCTTGTTAATAAACCCCAGAAGTTCTGGAATTACTTTCGTGCCAATAAAAACGCGACATCACATCCTCTTCCCGAAAAAATTCTGCTAAGGCTAACACATATAACATTTTCTTTCGGTCAGTATTTACTATATATGATAATATTATTGCCGCAATTGCAACGCAACATCACACGAAATTCGATGAACTAGACATTACGGATGCCGGCATTTTCAATCTACTGCTCAAACTTGACCCCAAAAAGGTAGTGGCACCGACAATGTGCCTAATACTTTCCTCAAAAGATATGCAGAGTGGTGCAGTAAATATCTTGGCCTAGTTTTCCGGAAATCACTTACGACTTCACAACTACCTCATGATTGGAAAATCGCAAAGGAAATCCCGATCCACAAGGGAGGTGATACAACATTACCTTCAGATTTCACACCCATTTCACTAACTAGCACATCACGTAAACTTCTCGAACACATAATCTTAAAGCACATGACAGTATTACTAGAGCGCATAAATTTTTCTCTCCTAAAAAATTATATTATGGGGTTTTACGTGCCAAAACCACTTTCAGATTATGAGGCACGCCGTAGTGGAGGACTCCGGAAATTTTGACCACCTGGGGTTCTTTAACGTGCACCTAAATCTATGTACACGGGTGTTTTCGCATTTCGCCCCCATCGAAATGCAGCCGCCGTGGCCGGGATTCGATCCCGCGACCTCGTGATCGGCAGCCCAACATCATAGCCACTGAGCAACCACGGCGGGTCGACAGTAACTCAACTAACAGAACTAGTCCACGATCTTGCGGTTACAGTTAACCGCAGTCAAGTTGACTTGATGCTACTCGATTTATCTAAGGCTTTCGACTGTGTATATCACAGGAAATTAATAGCTAAAGTTGAAAATGTTTTTGGTATAGGAGAACTTTCTGTTTGGATAAAAGGTTTCTTAAGTAACCACTCGCAATTTGTGATTTACGAAAAAAACGCTTTCTAACACAGTCGCAGTAACATCCGGAGTCCCCAAAGGGTCTGTTCTCAGACCATTGCTTTTCTTATGCTATAGGAACGATATAAAAGCTAACATCAATTGCAAGATAAAACTATTCGCGGGCGACTGCGTCATATACAGAGAAATTAATCATTACAATGATGATATTAAATTAAACGATTGTTTAGCTGACATAGCTAATTGGTGCTCTAAATGGCAGATGCAGATAAACATACAAAAGTCCGCGATCATGACTGTTGCCAGGAAAACGGTATCATCTATCTTTATGTACGCAATTAACGGTACTCCACTTAACAAAGTTGAAGAACACAAATATCTAGGCGTTACATTGACCTTTGAGCTCAAATGGGACAAACATATCAGAAATATAATCTCAAAGGCGCTGCGCAAACTATTTTTCTTAAAAAGAAGCCTGGCGCTAGCAACCATGTCAACGAAGCTGCTAGCTTACACATAATTTGCAAGGCCTGTTCTCGAATACGCTAACACAGTCTGCTTTCCGCATACACTGACTAACATAACCAAACTAGAATCAATACAAAGGAAAGCTGTGAGGTTCATCCAAAACAAATATAAACGTACAGACTCGCCAACAAATATTTAAAACCAGTCCGGTTTGCGAACGCTATCCACAAGAGCGAAACACGCTTGCTTAAAATTCTCGTTTCAAGTAATAAAAAAATAACTATAGGATAGATACCGCCAAACACATTTCATTTTCCGAGGCTTGACCTACACGTAATAAGCATGCGCACACATTGACAGAATACGTGTGTAAAAATGACACATTTAAGTATTCTTTCTTCGCGCTCGTAATAGCAGAATGGAACCAACTCGATGCTACCTATCACCAACATTGAATCATTATCTGAATTTATCTCACAAAAAAGAAAAAAAATAACTGTGTGTGTATAAGAGTATATATGCATGCAGGGACACCGGCAAAGATAGCTTTATTTGTTGGGAAATTTTACTAAACCTTCTCATTTACGACAGCTTATTCGTTTGCCATAATGGTTCTCAAACGCTCGAGGTTTAATTTTAGTTATTTCCGTTTTGTTACTTGCCCCTAGTGACACCTGTGCTGTCGTCATTCTCCTTGGCCATTTCTCGCAGTACCTCTTGTCTTTTTTATTCTCCTTTCTTTCTTTTTTACTATTCCGTTTGATCTTAACATGGTGTTACTTGTATAATGTGTATAACTTGCATTGCTTATGTCATTTTTTGTGTAACCTATACATTGTTTTCCTTGCACTGTACAGAAGAATTATTGTACTGCCCAACTGCCACGCTCTCGAAGGAGAGCAGCATTATTGAAAATAAATATGTAAGTAAGACCCTTCCCACAGGACGCCTTTTACTCTTATTCTGCATCGTCCGACTCCATCTTAAGCCTGAAAATTTTCTACGTTCATCAAACCACCTAGTTCTCTGCCGTCACCTAACATGATTTTCTTAATTTCCTTCCTAGGTACCCATTCTGCAACTCCGATAGACCAATGGTTATCAGGCTTGCACGCATTATACGGCTTGCCCTACACCATTTCTTCCTATTATTGTCTGCTAGGATATCGACTCTACCCCGTTTCCTCACTAATCCACACCGCTGTCTTCCTGTTTTTTAATGTCATGCCTATCAATTTAAAGGGAATAAAGCTTTCTTTGGCTCCTTCGCCCGTCTTTGTGGCGGTTGGTGGTCGGACTGTCACCGATGGAAAAGGCGCGTGCGTATTTGTCGCGGAACGTCTTCGAGACGCGAGGTCCTTGGGCGGCGGCGCTTAGTAGTTGAGGTGGTGGGGAGCCCTCTGTGGTCGCCAGAAACCACACTTTACACAGCTCTTCACCGGTGCAAGGGTCAACGACAAGGCTACAGCCATAGTCGTAACGGACGCTGCCGCTCATCCCGTATGAAGAGAAGTCACCTCTCCTATGAAATCCCATGGGGCTGAGCTTACAGCCACAATCAGGGCTGTGCAGCGTGTACCAGCTACTGCACAGCCGTCACAATCTTCACGGACTCCAAAGGCGCTTCCAGAACAGTGCAAGCGAGCTCCCTGCCAAGGAAGTTAAGCGAAAGACTTCACCAATCCCTCAGAAAACCAACGAAAATAATTTGGGTATCTGGATACGCGGGACTACGGTAACTGAATGGGCTGACCTGCTCGTCGAGACTCTCTACTTTGGAGACCGGATATGCGCAATACAACCCTGACGCTGTTACGAACCGCGCACCTCATGTTAAAGCAGCATCAAGAGGCTAGACGGGTCTTTACAAAATGTGCACATCACTGCAACGCAGCCAGGGCATACTTATAAGACAAGCACAAAGCAACACCCTATCCGCATCTGCTAGATTGCACCATATCAATGGCCCAGCAGACTCACCACCTTCGAAACAGCAACAACACGCCAACACTGAACAGACATTCTGGCACCGATATCTCACCCCACCACTCGACTCTCCTCAGAAACCCAACTATCCTTGGCCCCGAATACTGGATGGCTCACTCGAGCCTTCTAAACGCAAGACCAAACGTTCCTCGCTGCGTTCATCGAATCAGCACTGGCGAAAGCCGCAAGCGAGGCCCTGGACTCAGCTAAAACTGCGGCAGAGTTGTGTCTCTCACTGTGGTGGCTGCGGCTGCGGCTGCGGCAGCCAGAAGGCAGAATGCCGGTCGCCTTGCACGCCGGTGCTTGCGGCGCTGGAGTGAACACAATCATGACGAATCGGCTGGTAGCCACATACAAAACTGCTACGAATTGTTCTGGATAGAATTAAGCAATGAAACGACAATATTCTCACTGCAACAAATATACGCTTTAATTCAAGTGCACCATTCCTTTAATAAACGGAATAGTTCTCTAGAAGGGTTCGGCTGCTTTGCTTACATTGACGGTCATTGTCGATGTTCTTTTCTTTTCTTCGGAGGGGGGGGGGGGGGGGGGGGGTTGTATTTTTGTTCCAGTTGCGCAGTCATCAGTGTGTTCTCTAGCTTCTTTGTTCAGTTCCGAGTTTCTATCTCATGTCTTGGTACCGCTGGAATGCAGTGATTGTGCACTAGTGATTGACCTAAATAAGATACTGAATAAAACAATTACATTGAAATGTGGACGTGCAATAAATGACTTCTTTACATCTGCCTCTTGGTTTTAATTATTGGTGCACCTAGAAAAGCAGAAATTATTTTCATTGGATTACGTCTGTGAAGACGAGGCTCGCGTTAGACGAGTTATGTTTCTTGATCTCTTGCAGTTCATTGGAACGGCTATCTGCTGAACACTGTCAAATCTCCGACGTTAGACCGAGCTCAGGGCTAAGAAAGATTGGGACGAAGTTCAAGGAAGTTTTGCCACCAATTTCCCCCACTTACATGTGGCCATTTTCTGGCAAGAAAATGCAGAGGAGTCAGCCGGTATAAAACGACTTGGTGCGTTTTTCTCAATTTATAGTGCCCACTTAGTAAGACTCCAAATAGATCGTTGTGCATAAACATTAGCAGTTGGCAGATCATGCTCTATATATGCAACGGCAAGTACATCTCCAGTATTTACTACACCGGAAATTTCTGAAAACGAATAAATATTGAACTGGCGAGATATTCCAGTCATTCCTTCTGCATGGCATCCTTGGCGCTTGAAAAGCCACACGATTCGTATTCAGGCGTAAGGCAAAAGAAGCAGTATAAAATTTCTGAAAGATGAGGAGGATGCAGGGAGAATAAACAAAGATGGCGACCTTGCGAAAGAAAAACGCTACCAAATGTCAATTTTGATACCGTTTCTTTTCTCACCATGAATATAAAAAAAATGAATAGCAGCCATTCTTTAATCTGTTCCTCAAATGCATATTACCAGCGATTACTATATTCTTTTAACCGGAGTCATAAGAAAATTAATATAGTATAGTAATCGCTAGTAATGTGAATTTTATGAATAGAGTAAAGAATAGGAGCTATTGACATTTTTGGTATTCATGGTGAGAAATAGAAAAAAAAAACTTGTGCAGCAACTAGGAGCTTAACAATGAAGCTCGAGGACAAGTTAAGGACGGCCTAAGAGCGATGAAACGAAAAATGTTAGGGGTGACGTTAAGAGGAAGCTTTAGCTCGGGCCCAACTCCGACGCGGCCTATTCAAATTCATGTAAAACGCAAAAACGTTTTTATGAGATAACCCCTGCACCGACTGTAGCCAGGCCAGCAGTCGGGCGAACAACGAGTTTATTGTTGCTGCGCAAGTAACATATATATACAGAAGTGAACGTGACGTAACAGATCACGGGATTACTGGTGCGCCGTGACGACTGCAGATTCAGCCGTGCTACATCTCCCCTTTACTGGGAGAGAAATTAATTATCCCTTTCAGGTTGCGGGTATCGACAGGGCTTGTGGCGAGTCCTCGTGCTTCTGCGTAGCTCTTGGGACGAGTGGTCTTCTTTAGAACAATTCTCCGGGAGCCTTTGCTGGACTATCTTCGCGATGGATCGGAAAGTCCCGCAGGTGTTCTCTTGTGCGTCCGATTTCTCGACCATCTTCCGTTCTCAGGATCGCTGAACGGGGAGTGTTGGCTGGCCTCAAAAGAATAGCAGGCGACCAGGTTCGCTGGAGGGTGTCGTATGTATGACTGGCTGACCTGGAGAGAGGGGTGGTAGGTGCCTCGTTCCGCGGTTATAATAGACCTTCTGGCGTTGACGGATATCCTGGAGCCGGCTGTGAACGGCTGTGCTTGATACTGCCTCTGGTACTAGGTGGCTGGTGGGCACAGGCAGCAAAGTCCTGGTTTGCCGTCCCATGAGTCTCTGCACAGGTGACTTTAGAATATCATCTCTGGGGGTGTTGTGCCATTCGAGCAACGCCATATGAAAGTCAACTCGGTTATGTGAACATTTCTTTAGAAGCTTTTTGGCCTCTTGTACTGCTCTTTCCGTCATACCATTAGATCGGGGATGATACGGACTTGACGTAACATGGGCAACGCCTAGCTTCTGCAGGAAATCTGAAAATCCGGCTGGGGAACGGTGGTCCGTTATCACTGCAGAGCTTAAGCGGTAAGCCATGTGTGGAGAACAGCTCTGCGCACCAAGACGTCAGAGCGCTAGCAGTGCTCTGACGGAGTTCGCGGATCTCAAAAAAGAAAGAATAAAAGTCCACAATTACAGCAAATTCACGGCCGTCATGGAAGAACCGGTCCATGCCAACGAATTCCCAGGGCAGCTTTGGGACGTCATGGCAGTAAAGAGGCATTTTCGCGTTTCGCGGCTGGTATTTCTGGCAGAGAGCGCAATTGTTGCAAAACTGCTCTATCTCATGCGACATATTTGGCCAGTACATGACGTCTCTTGCCCGTGCCTTCATCCTTTCCGCTCCCGGGTGCGCAGCGTGAAGTAGCAGCATAATTTCTCGCTTTTGTTTGAAGATGGTATGACTACCTAGTTGCTGCGAAAAACAAGGCCGTCTTGCGCGTGCAGCTCTTCTTTGTAGGACCAGTACGGACGCACATTTTCGGGTACCTCGCTCCTTTCTGGCCAGCTTGTTTCGGCGTAACCTGGAAGCTTGACGAGAGCAGGATCTTCATTGGTGGCCGCAAGAAGAAGGCGCTGTGGCGAAGCTGAAATGTAATCAAGCACATTTACTTGAAATTGCTCGGTTTCTTCTTGCAAGAGTTGCTTGCTAGGGAATCTAGATAAGGCGTCAGCCAAAAACAGCTCTTTCCCTGACTTGTAGGTCAGCTTAATAGGATATCGCTGCAACGTCAAGCGCAGGCGCTGCAGGCGAAGCAGGCACTGATATAGTGGTTTGCTAAATATTGGCACCAAGGGGCGGTGATCAGTTTCGACAGTTACGCTTTCCTGGCCGAAGATGTAATCATGAAACTTGATACAGCCATGCACAATTGCCAATGCTTCTTTCTCAATTTGTGCGTAGCGTTGCTGCGCCCCGGTTAGTGAACGTGACGAGAAAGCGACGGGGCGGCCGTCTTGAATAAGCACTGCACCAACTCCCATTTGGTTCGCGTGGACCGAAAGGGTGACCGGCTTTGTTGCATCGAAAAAGGAAAGGATTGGTGCGTTAACTAAGCTCTTACGCAACATTTCATAACTTCGTTGCTGAGCCTCGGTCCAAACCCAGGCAATGTCCTTTGCGCAGCAATGTTCTCAGTGGTGCAGTCACGACGGACATGTTGGGAATGAAACGTTGCACATAATTCATCATGCCTAGAAAGACTTTGTCTAGGCATGATGTTCCTTACTGTTTTTTGGCTCTTTCATTTCCAGTATGTCGTTCACTCGACCAGGGTCCAGGCGGAGGCCTTCTGTGCTAAGGATGTGCCCTAGGTAGCGGACTTCGGGCTGCAAAAAGGTGCATTTCTGGAGGTTTAGCTTTAGGTTGTTTTCGAGACAGCGTGCCAACAAAAGCGACAGGTGGTGGTCATGCTCCTCTTTCGTGCGGCCCCAAAGTAGTATGTCATCCATTACCACGGCTACGCACGGTAAGCCTTCCAGCAAGCGATGCATAGCTGCTTGGAAGATTTCTGGAGCTGACGCAATGCCGAAGGGCATTCGAAGAAACCGATATCGCCCATACGGTGTGCTCATCGTATATAGTTTAGAGCTTGATTCGTAGAGTTTAATTTGCCAAAATCCTGACGCTGCGTCGAGTGTTGAGAAGCACTTAGCACCGGAGAGTTGCGAGGCTGAGTCTTCTAGGGTCGGCATTCGGTAATGTTCGCGCAGCAGTACTTTATTAAGCGCCGTAGGGTCCAGGCAAATTCTAACCGTGTCCTTAACAACTGTAACCATATGGCTAGACCACTCCGTAGGCTCGGTTACCTTTGTTATGACGTCTTGGGCTTCCATACGCTGTAGCTCAGCCGTGACTTTGTCCTGAAGAGCAACAGGAACTCTTCTTGCTGGAACGACGACGCCCACCGAGTCTGGCTTGAACTTCATGTCGTACTCGAAATCTTTTAGCTGCCCAAGTCCCTCGAAGACGGCTGCAAAAGGCTGCGCTGGCGGGTACAGTTCATGCTGGATGTTTTGCATACGGTATATGAAGCCGAGACTTTCAGCTGCTGCGCCACTCAAAGTGGCAGGGACGTCTTGTTCGACAATAAAAAACGTTTGTTCCTTGCTGCTGTCATTTGCTGAAAGTATCAATTGGACTTTCGCATGCGCAGTTGTTGTGTGGCCAAAACATGTTGCGAGCTTGACATTGCAGGCTTGTTGAGGCTTTTTTTGGCAGCTTTGCAACGTCGCTTCTTCAAATGACAACAATTGGCGCCTGCGTCTAGCTTGCACATGATGGGATGGCCCTCAATGTAGACCGTTGCGCTCCAATGATCGGTGGTTATCGCACCGATAATCAACGTTTGCAAAAAAAAAAAAAAAAATCGTCGCCTTCGGTTCGTAACCCTCGCATTTGTTGGTTGGCACTGCGCGGAAAGTTGGACTACTTGAATGCTCGAGCGAAATGGTTCAGCCTTCCGCACTTCCGGCATGTTTTTCCTTTTGCAGGACACGTGTCACTGCGGTGCATTTGACCCCCACATTTGTAGCAAACGTTTTTTCTTGTTGCTACCGCGTTTACTATGGTGCCTTCGCTGGCGCCCGTAGCTTCACTTATCTCACGATAGTGCTCTTTGCCTAGTTTTTGCGTGCGGCAAATGTCGACTGTCTTTTGGTACGTCGGGTTTTCCGTAATCAGTCTTTGCTGTAGGCTCTTATCCCGAGTGCCCAAAATGATTCTGCTACGCAACATGCGGTCTTCAAGGTCCCCAAACTCACAGTTCTTCGCTAACACACGCAGTTCTGTTAGCCACTCGTTAAACGTCTCGCCTTCTTTTTGGTTCCTTGAACCAAAACGGAACTCCTGGAATGTTAAGTTCGTTGCAGGCTTGTAATGCTCCTCAAATTTCTTAATCAGAACTTCAACGTGATTCCTGTTTTCCGGTTCCTCGAACTTGAAGGTACTGTACGACTTCCTAGCCTCTTCGCCTATGGTAACTAGCAACGTGGCTGCTTGAACGTCTTTTGGCTGCTTGTTCAATTGCGTAGCAGTGGAAAACAGCAGAAACTCACTTTCCCAAGTTTTCCAGGCAATCCAAGGGTAGTGCGATGCATCCATAGGCTTCGGGGGCAGTAGTAGCGCAGACGCCATCGACATATCGGCTGGGTTCCGCTGCCACCATGTAGCCAGGCCAGCAGTTGGGCGAACAACGAGTTTATTGTTGCTGCGCAAGTAACATATATACAGAAGTGAACGTGACGTAACAGATCACGGGATTACTGGTGCGCCGTGACGACTGCAGATTCAGCCGTGCTACACCAACTTTGATGAAATTTGTTGCATTTGAAAGAGAAAGTTAAATTCTAGTGACTGATGAAGCGGAATTTTGATTTAGGGCTTGAAGTTTCTTAAAACAATTTTCAAATATCTGACCGTTTGAAAAAAATAGAAGCACGAAGTTTACAAATTCATAGCTCTGCATCAAAAACTGATATCGCGGTTCTGTAAACGGCATTCATTAGATCATTCAAAGCGGACAAATTCAATATGTCATTTTACATCTTACGTTAATTTGTTATGTTGGTTACAACGGTTTTGCAAAAGTTGTATTTCCCCATGATTAAATTTTTTAATATTCATGTGTAACATATCAATTTTGTCCGCTTTAGGTGTACTATTAGATGCGATTCACAGAATTGCATTATCATTTTTAGTGGTTGAGTTACAGAGTTGTAAACTTGATAGTTTCGGTTTTTGAGAATTTTCGATTTTTGCCAATTTTTAATAAAAAATTGACAATCTAACTCCAAAATTCGAAATAAACAGTCACTAGATTTGAAGTTTGTCTTTTAAATGCAACAAACCTCGTCAAATTTGGTGCAGTGGTTGCCGAGAAAAACGAATTCTCCTTTTACGTGTATTTAGATAGGAGCACTCGAGCTAAAGCTTCCTCTTAAGAAACAGGAAGAGTGCGGTGTGGATAAGAGAGCAGACGGGGATAGTCAATATTCTAGTTAACATTAGGGGAAGTAAATGGAGCTGGGCACGCCATGTAATTTCTAGGATAGATAACCGGTGGACCATTAGAGTTACAGGATAAGTGCCAAGGGAAGGGAAGCGCAGTTGACGACGGCAGAAAATTAGGTGGGGTGATGAAATTAGGAAATTTGCAGGCACAAGAACGGTATAACTGGAGATCGCTTGGAGAGACCTTCGTCCAGTAGTGGATGGATGGATGGATGCAAAACTTTAATAAAGGTCCTGAGGTACGCGACTCAGCGCGCTGCGGGCCGCTCCCACGTTGGGACAGTCAGGCCATGCCCGACCGCCGCATCGTGGGCCCTCTGGAGAGCCCATAGCTGCGCCCCGGCATCGGGGCTCTTGATAGCGGAGAGCCACTTGTCTTCATTGATTCGTTCTGTGCCTCGTAACGAGGGGCAACGCCAGAGCATGTGGTCTAGGCTAGCGATGTCATTGCAGTGCCTGCAAGGACTAGTGGCATAGGTGTCGGGATAAATCTTGTGGAATAAAGCCGGGCTGGGATACGAGCCTGTTTGCAATAATCTGATGGTCAATGCCTGCGCTCTATTTAACTTCTTGTGTGGAAGGGGAAAGTCTCTCCTGCCGAGATAGAAGTGCTGCGCAATTTCATTGTATGTGGTCGGTTGATCTCTGTGCTCCACCACTGCGGGCCGGCGTTGCTGTCGTTTATGTCCAGTAGTGGACATAAAGAAATAGGCTGTTGCTGATGATGATCACTATACTCCTTTACTATTTTTTGTTTAATTTAGAAAATGTTTTTTTAGTTTTAGTGGGCTCAGCCATAGCATTAGGCACCAAAGCAAATCAAACTTGCATATCCCAATTTTATTGCAAATTTGGCGCAGGCAACCAGGATAGGATCCTGTGCTGCACTCTAAGAAAAGTTTACACCCTTTGAGTCGTATCTTGTCACACAACGATAAACGTCATCTGTCTTGTCCACATTTCCTTTCTTTAACGCTGCGAGCGCGGTACTTTCCAGTAACGAACGGCATGCGCCTTATCAGCATGACATAGCATTGCCGACCGGAAAGTAGCGGGCGCGGCGTTTTCAAGAAAGGAAACGCAAGCAAGGCAGATGACGATTACTGTTGTGTGACAGATATTCACCCCAAAGCGTGTAAACTTTTTTTAGTGTGTGTGCGCCGCGACCATTTTTATTTTATCGAGGGTCATGTGCTTGGGCTTCACAGAAACCTGCGCGGATGGCGACAGGCACACGAGCTGCTTCCGCGGCGGACAGTCGGCCGTTTTGCGTGAGCACTGGTCCTTTCTTCGGAACGCTCGCGAAAGCAATCTTTCACTACTGATGGTATAACGTCCGTCAAACAGACATGAGTGAAAAAAAAAATTGACCGCGCTTCCACTACTGTGAAGAGGGGTGCAAGCGAAGCTCGGGATCCACGGCTCTTCGTTGTCGTAACGCCTCGGCTTTGCACTCCCTCACGGCGAGGTCGGCACGTTGGCGACAAAGGCCTTTCCCGAGCGAGTTCCCGGCGGCGTTCATGAAACGCCGCCTGTTCTTCGGTCGAACGCACGACGCGCGGCCCACTCCCGCTGTCGTTCCTTCAACGCAACCTGCTCTTCGGCAGAACGAACCAAACGCGGCCTCACCGTTTGACTGCCGGGTTTGAACTGGTGGGAAACGGTGGACACGACGCCACTGACGTGAAACGGTGGGCACGACGACTACGTCATCGAAGTCTCCCTCGCGATTGCCTGCTGCAGCACGAGAAAATTCAAGTTGATCAATTGGGAAGTTTTCTGCAAGATCAGAGCCGAGTGCGCACCGACGGCCGGGACACATTTCGAAGGTTGGTACAAATGGATAAGAGACGACGCCACAGCGGCAACCAATGAGATCATCACTGACCTTGACGTTGACAAGATGGATAGCAAGTTGGCCCATCTGCTGGAAGCAAGCGCTCCTCACGAGATGGAAGGGGCAGAAGCATAACAGGAGGCTCCGCAATAAGGCTTCCGAGGTTAACAGGGGGATCGAACAGCACTGCAAGAACCTGTGTAAACAACAATGGGAGGAGCTCTGCGAATCCATCGAGGGCCAGCTGAGATCCCGCAAGAGCTGGCGTCTGCTCAAACACCTTCTCGATGAGGGCAGCACCAGGTTCAGCCAGACGACCCCTCGCAAAAGCCATCCACCTCGTTACCGACTCTACCCCGGACGAGTTGACTGCCTACATGTTCATAGACAAGTACCTGCCAGTCGCGCATAGCTATGCTCCTACCCATTTCCCAGACTACGCGGGGTGTGTGGTGCCGGAGTTCGACCAGGACATCACTGCGGCCGAGATCCGACATGTCCTGTCCTCCCTCCATGGAAATCCGGCCTACATGGTACTCATCCCCTAACACGGTAAATCACCAGGAATCGACAATATAAGACAAATTATCCTGACGTCCTGTGACGGTAAGCTCGCAGAGCATGCCCTGCTCAACCGGCTCACGGTGCACGTCAATACCAATGACATGTACACCCACAATATGACTGGTTTCAGAGCCGGCCTCTCGACAGAGGACGCCATGAAGCTGATAAAGCATCAGATCATCGACCCGAGCACGGGCGATACCAGATCCATCCTTGGATTAGACCTGTAGAAGGCCTTCGACAATATCTCTCACAAATTCATTCTCCAGTCTACTACCAGCCTCTGGCTCGGGAAGAGGGTCTACTACTTCACCCGATCCTTCTTTAGCCAGAGAACTGCCAAGCTCAAGATCGAAGGATACCTCTCGCATGGGATCACCCTCGGGTCACGCGGCACGCCTCAGGGCTTAGTCATCTCGCCAACATTATTCATCGTCGCAATGATGGGGCTTTCCCAGGAGCTCGCAAAGATTCAAGGAATCAACCATACCACCTACGCTGATGATATCGCCATCCGGTGCATCGGCGGCAGCGACGGCCAAGTTGAGGACGCCATGCAGAGCGCCATCGATGCGACTGAGCACTTCCTCCGCCCCACTTGGCTCAGGTGTCCTCCATCCCAATCTGAACTACTTCTCTACAAGAGACGACCCAGAGGCGGCGGCCATCGTGATTGAAAACCGGCGTCCGAAAGCGAAATACGGCTTTTCACTGGTGACGGGTTCCCGGTGCCCAGAGTGGACTCGCTCCGAATATTGGGGATGTATATGGAGCCTAACGGTGCCAATGGAACCGTACTCAGAACACCGCCAAGACGCAGAGCGCTCACAGCCTCATCCGGAGGATCGCCAACAGGCACTGGGGAATCAAAGAAGACAATCTCATCCTCATTATACATGCTATTGCGCTCAGCCACCTTTCATATTCCGCGGTCATGCATAATTGGAATGTTGCAGAGAGGAAGAAGCTGAATTCCCCCATCAGAAAGGTCTTCAAGCGCACCCTCGGCTTACCTGTAAGCACTTACACCGAAAACTTGTTCAATCTCGAAGCCCACAACACGCTCGGAGAAATAATCGAGGCGCAAGAGCGCTCACAGCTGCTCAGGCTATCCGGCAGCGTGGCGGGCCGCGAAATATTCGACGACATGGGCGTCAACTCTGTCGACCAGTGCCCCGACGCCGCGCCGATTCCCAGCGACATCAGGTCTCAACTGCACATCGCGTCCATTCCCCGCAATATGCACCCCGCACACAACTTCGGCAGACGTCATGCCAGAAGTAGAGCTTTACTCAAGCATGTCCGTAACAACCACATTGAGCCTACCTTCGCGGATGATATGTCCAACAAGTGTCATTCGCTGTCTACATCGTCGACTCTAATTCCAGGCTCATTTGCTGCGCTACGGTACGCACTTCGAAGCCCGTGGAAGCCGAACACGTTGCAATC
Source organism: Dermacentor andersoni (assembly GCF_023375885.2). Lineage (NCBI taxonomy): Eukaryota > Metazoa > Arthropoda > Arachnida > Ixodida > Ixodidae > Dermacentor > Dermacentor andersoni. The sequence goes on along the minus strand of NC_092816.1, from coordinate 7,319,173 downwards.
GCGCTGGCGGTGCTCGATGGTCGCAGCGAGGCAATATATAGCCATTCTGCCGTGTCGAGTCATCGCAAGCCCGTTCATCGCTATTCATAGAATTGATTCGGCAAGGTTTGCCGAATGTTCAAGTTTACCTGGCCGACATCATTGTGGCAGAAAAGAAAAACAACTCCGTACTGCGGCAGGTGTTTCAGCGGCTGCGTGAATACAACTTGAAGTTGAACAAAGCCAAATGCCGGTTTAGGGAAGCGCAAGTGTCGTTTTTTGGGCATCGCATCGATGCTAAAGGTCTTCAACCACTGCAGGACAATCTTGAGGCTGTGCTAGCCACACCGAAGCCAACATCGGTAAGCCAGCTGAAATCTTTCTTGGGCTTGGTTACATACTACGCGAGATTCTTGCCCAACTTGTCAACTTAGCTAGCTTCTTTATATGGCTTGCTGGCAAAGGGTATGCAATGGAAATGGGAGTCGTCTCAAGACAGAGCGTATCAAGAAGTAAAGAGTGCCTTGTGTAATTTCTTGTGCACTGTGACCCACAAAAGCCCCTTCGACTGGAGTGCGATGCGTCGTCGGTCGGCTTGGGCGCAGTACTGTCCCATCGTATCAATGGCGAAGATTATCCGATAGCCTTTCGCTCAAGAACCTTAGCACGGGCGGAGCGCAATTACTCGCAACTGAAAAAGGAAGTGCTCTGACTAGTTTTCGATGCGACAAGATTTCGAGACTATCTTTTTGGTAATAATTTTTTTTTCGATAACAGATCATAAGCCATTGACGGGGCTGTTTCATCGCGACAAACCTATTCCGCAAATGGCGGCGGCTAGGATACAGCGATGGGCACTACATTTATCGGCGTATCATTATGACAGACTATCGGGAAGGACCGTTGAACGTGAACGCCGACGCCTTGAGCCGTTTGCCTCTGCCATAACGTGGGCAAACCGATGAAGATGATCCTGTAGAATATGTGCTGCATGCGCAAGCCTTGACAGATTTTTCTCTTTGTGCACAGCAGTTGGCAGACAGCGCAAGCGATGACGTCCTTCTCCGACAAGTGAAGACATGGATTCTGCGCGGCTGTCCAAACCAACTGAGACCGGAGCAGCAGTGTTTTCAGCCGTACTTCACCCGCAGACGTGAACTTACTGTGAGTAATGGACTAATCTACTGGGGTCATCGGGTTATTTTGGCCGAGGATGTGTGGTCAATTATTCTACAGGATTTTCACCAGACCCATCCAGGCATGAAGGCAATGAAGCGCCTGGCGCGCACGATGTTTTGGTATCCGGATGCATCTTTACAATTGCTAGTAGGTGCAGCGGGGCGGGGCGTTTTTCGCGACGCTCGACATTTCTACGTGGGTGCGAGAGAGAAAAATCTAGGGACCTTTGCTCCTTGAATGTGTGACTCTGCCTAGGGACTATGGAGGAGGTTTCTTAGCGCGTGCTGCATGCGTTTGTCCCCGGACATGCCGGCATTGCGGAGTGCGGTCGAGTTTGTTTTCGCTCCGCCGCTGGCCGCCCGCGCGGTGAGGCAGTGGGCACGGACGCCCCACTTGGTGATCTCTGTGTCTGAAGCGGCAAGGTTCTGACTGGTGTTGTATAAGTCGCGGGTCGCTTTTTTCGTCGCGACGACAGCAGCAGCAGCAAACGACTTTATTGGGGTCTTGAGGAGCTAAGCGGGGGCCTGCAGGTCCCTACCCAGCCGTTGGCTAGTCCCAGGTCGGAACAGAGAGGCCATGCCTTTCCGCTCGTTCACGGGCCCTCTGGACAGCCAGGAGCTGGACGTCCCGTCTCGGGTCTGTGATGGCCTTCGTCCAGTCTTCTTCTGTATTAAAATCCTGTAACACAGCGCACTGCCAGAGCATGCGATTTAATGAGCTAAATTCAGTGCCACAATCTGGGCAGAGTGGATCGATGTCCGGGTGGAGGATGTTCAAAAAGCTCCTAGAGGGGTAGGACCCCGTCTGGAGCATGCGAAGCGTGCTAGCTTGTGGCCTGTTGAGCTTATGATGGGGGAAAGGAAAACTGTGCCTATTCCCTCTGTAATGAGAGGTGATTTCCTGAAAAGTAACCAGTGGATCACTGTGGACGAGCTCTCCCGAACTCACCCGAGACACCATCCCTCGCGGCACGGTCGTGGGCTATCTCATTGGGGTTCAGGTGACCCGGTAATACGTCTGGTCCCATGTGAGCTGGGAACCAGACTATGTGGTGAACAATATCAGAGGGGTGTTTGCCGTTTAGAATCCTGGCTGCTTCTTTGGCTATCAATCCCGATGCGAACGCTCTAACGGCTGCTCGGGAGTCCGTGTACACCGTAGTGCGTTTTGAGTCCAGTAATCCAAGAGCTATAGCAGCCTGTTCCGCCACATCGACCGAGGAGGTTTTCAGCGAGGCTGCCGAGAGGAGTTCTCTCCTGTCATTGACTATGGCTACGGAGAACTTGTTGGCACTGGCGTGTCGCGCCGCGTCAACAAAGGTCTCCGTTCCGGACGACAGATTGGATTTTTTACAAGCACTGCTCCTTTAGGGCACATGTAACCGGCAGACGGAGGCCTCAGGAAAGCACCTGAGGTTATAATAAAGCAGGCGGCGCAGGATCTCCGGGCCACCCAAGGGGTAGCGGGGGGATCAAACCTGGAGGCAGGGCGGCCTGCGGGTTGTGGCCGCTGAGTCCGAAGCGGGCCATGGGGTGTTCGCATAAAAAAATTAGCTGTCCGCTATCACGGACAGCCGATCTTATACACCTCTGGCACGCGCAGGCCTCTGCGAGCCCCAACCCGCGGACCAGTCCGGGTTCCAGCTTTCGTGTCTCCGTTGCCGCTTTGATGTCCTGGAGGCGCCGCCAATAATGCGAAAAAATGACACGTTCTTTCAATTAGTAAAAAAAAAAAACACGATTGAATAAATATAATTACGTCCAGCAGCGAACTTACGACGCTAAGTTCAGCACTACCGCACCCCGCGACTTCTGCCGGCACGCCTAGGAACAAGCGCGCACAACACGCGCGTAAAGCCGTAAAGCCTAGGCAGTCATATATTCAAGGAGCAAAAGTCCCCACATTTCATCTCTAGCACATGCTTTTACCCACGCATGCGCGCGAATGTCCGGCGTCTGCGCAAGTGCCATGCCCCGCTGTACCTACTAGCAATTGTAAATACGCATCCCGGATTGAACCGCAACATAGAAAAGCTGGTACAAAGCTGCCAGCAACGTGTGCAGTGTTGGCACATGCCAGCGGGACAGGTCCCCTTAAGCTGGCCGAAGACCAACAAACGTTGGATTCGCCTGCATGTCGACTGCTGGTCCGGTCGAAGGTCGCGTGGTCTTGGTGGTAGTGGATGCGGAAACGAAATGGCTTGACGCAGTACCCCTTAAAACAGCAAGTGCAGCAACCACAGTGCAAGTTCTGCGGGGGATCATCGCGCGTTTTGGCCTGCCGTTTCCGACAATGCGCCGCAATTTGACAGTGCAGTGACTGAAAGATTCTTCAAAGATAAACATGTGCGTCATGTTAACTCCGCTCTATATTACCCTCAGTTAAACGGATTAGCGGAGTGTGCTGTGCGCACCATTAAGGAGGGAATGAAGAAAAATGAGCTGGAAGTCTACCTAGTCAACAAATTCTTGCTGCGTTACAGGACGACGCCGACTCGAGAAGGGAAATTGCCCGCCGGGATGTTTCTCGGTTTTCAACCAAGGACCCATCTACATATTCAAGGGGAGGAGGTGGCACCACGGGATTCCACGGTGGGCACGCCCCCGGCACCGACGCCGCAGTTGCTTCCTCCGGGAGCACCTGTTTGGTCGCGTCATTACAATCAAGCCGGCCAGAGATATTTATCCGGCACGGTGACGTCAACAAGAGGTAGGCGCTTGGTTATGGTGGACACCGGAGGAGGAGTGCAGTGCCATCACGTGGACCAAGTGCGACCACGGAACACAATGGCAGAGTTAAAACAGGAACTCAGCACAACTCGGCCTTCAGAACACCACACCTCGGAAAGTGATAGGCCCTCAGGCGACCAATCCTCGCAGCGTGACCAACCCTCAGCAGGAGAAGACACCGAACTGCCATCGGACGTATGACTTGGTACAGCCCGGTTTCCCAATGAGACAACCTCAAGAGAACCGACAGTCTCGGATTTCCCAGGCGTTCTACGCGCGCAAGAAGACCTTCCGATATACTAGGCTTCTAAGAGAAAGGCAGTGCCGCGTCGCGTCATCGGAAGCCCGTTCATCGCACGAAGTGCGCATGCTCGACCAAATGCGCACTGCATAAAAGCAGCCACGCTATCTGCGATAAACCATTCTTTGGCTTGCGCCTACTGCGTGTGTTGCTGTCACTCGCGCTACAACAGATTCCAAGGCAGCCATTAAGGCCTACCAAGCCGCGATGGTCTCCCCTCAGGCCCTCCGCATTCTCCAAAGCGCCAGAAGTATCTCTCCCCATTCTCTCACTTGGTTTCCCGCTCACTTGGGGTCGACTGAGGGCTCTCCCTCTAACCTTAATGAGGGCGCGCACGAGGCCGCGCAAGGACTCGCTGACCGCGCCGCTTCCGCAGTTCCCCTGCGCCGCGGGGAACCCTTGCTCACGTTCAAAGAGGTCACCACACACTATTATCTTTCAAGACAGGTATTCCCTCTCCCGCACCCTGCCTTATGCGAGGTGTGGGCGGTGACCTTTCGACATTTACAAGCCCGTGCGTATCCTAACCTTGCGGTTAATTCTTTATGCAATATACTCTGAAAGGTATACCCTGCTCTGCCTCTGGTGTAGCGGCAACATTGGATTATGTGTTGCGGGAGTGTGAAGCCATTGCCTCCTCCTTCAGCGAGGATAGGTGAGCTGCGCTCTTGAGCAGCCCTGAACTCAACGACCAGATCCTTGCCGTCAAGAGTGCCCGCGATCGGGCCGTCAAGCTCGGCTTGGGGAACCCTACGTGGGACTAACCGGGTGGCGCGCGGTCTCCCCTGCGTCTTCTCTGGACCAGTTGTCTCACTCACTCACTCACTCACTCACTCACTCACTCACTCACTCACTCACTCACTCACTCACTCACTCACTCACTCACTCACTCACTCACTCACTCACTCACCACGGTCAGCCGACTGCTATCTCCGAATGCGTCGGTTAGCCACCGTTCGGCGCTCTTATAAAATAAGCCAGAATTCTTCCTACCAAAAACAATCAGCAGTATTATATATACATATAATCTAGAAACAGCTATTCAAAAGACTGATTAGCAAATTCAGTTGCAGAATTGTCAATTTCGCAACACTGGAAGCACTTGGGCGTCGTGCAACGTCGCCCCATTGTGCACGCTCTGCCACACAGCCCAGAAACGACGTATTTTGACGTCAGCCTACCTCGATGTTGTGCAGCCAGCGCTGTGGCGGCACGTACTTGTATTCGCCGTACACAGGCCACAGGGGACGGTGTCCTTCGCTGTGCGGGAGAGGAAAAGGGGTTAGGGCTGTATAGCGGTATTAGAATAGCGCTATTTTCGCTATGCACGTAGTAGAATGACTGCAAGCTGGGTGAGTCATAACGGATTCATAATAACTGATGTACAGTAGGACACAAACAAAAAGAAACGACGCAGCGCTCTTCAGTCGTGAGAGCGCTCGTCGTTTTCTTTGCTCCTGTCCTCGTCCCTTTTGCGCATCAGTTATTGTGAGCACGTAGTAGAGTAGTGTAAGCATGTAATTGTAATACTACAGCAGCGCATGTCGTCTTAAAGGGTCCCTCACCAGGCCTCATAGCAAATTTTGGTTATACGCTGGAAGTTGTTACGTGTCCTATAGGAAGCGTTCTGCCGCAAAAAGGTTTTCAAATCGGTTCATTTATAGCCGAGACAGAAATATTTCAGTGCCACGAACCCATGATTTCAGTAGGCGGGCTTCAGTGCCAAGCAAGACGCTCTCTCAACTCGCCCCGTCTAACGAAAGCGAAATTCCTACCTTGCGTTCTCCCATACTGGACCTTGAGGATCACGTGACGCATACGTGAGAGGCCTCAACTTCATTTTTTTTCTTCTCGCTTTCTTTTTCGGCGCTACGCACTTCCGCTGACGGCGTAACGCGAGCTGTTGTCTCGCTCGCGCGGCGCACTATTTTGCGCACTGTGCACAAGGACACATGACTAGCGATATAATTATGTGCTACACGAATACTGAGGCAGAACAAGAGGATTGTAGAGCATGATCACGCACTGGAACACGGTAGAAAATGGCAGTTTCGGTACCTGCGCGCATGACCACACGACCGTGGGAACAAGCAGACGAAGCGGAAGTAAATCTCTCTTGCTTTGGTGAGAGGTAAAACAAAAAGAACATGCAGACATTCCGTTTGTGTGTTTTATTGTTTCTCTAAACTTCCATTCGTCAATTCAAGCAACAGATCGCACAGATAACAGATGTTGTCTTGAATAATTCTCGAAGTTACGTGTCACTACGAGCGGCGTCATACTGTGGCACACAAGGCGCAGGCACACAAGTACGTCATCCTCCGGCTTGGAGCGCGGCGGTTACGAGCAGAAGGACAAACGGCACTCGGTTTCAAATTTCAGATCTTTCCGCGGCGCGTAGCGATGTAATACTTTGCAGACACGATCGTTATCGCGCAATGTATGCTCTGCGCTTGTCAGCTCAATATGGCCAGACCTAGTGAAGGGCCCTGCAATCCAAACACGGTGAGATTGGCCAAATAATTAATTGATTTCTCTACAACAAATTCCCAAAGTGCGAAACACGAGCCGTGCTAATTTAGCGACTGGAAACTGCTGTGCAGAGGTGATCTCTTCTATGCGGTCGCTGGTGCGCCTGCGCAACAACCGCGGTTCTAGTGCGATATTATTCGCGACAATCTCCACTTGCGTCGTTCCTTCCTCTTGCAGACTGCAAGAACCGTTGTTATCCCTTATGATAGTATTGGAACACATTTCAATATCCGGCAATTTGAAATAGTGAATTCTCGAATTGAATAGTAAAGTATATTTGATTCATATTATAGGAATTTCGAATATGCGTACACGCCTTGTAGTTAAAGCGCCATCATTATTAGCGGGAAACACAGCTATATTTTCAGCAAAATTGAGGAGACCGCGTTTCGGTGTGTCGACAGTCTGGTCGGATGACATGGTTGATATTCGGCCCCCGTACTCTCCACGACATCGTGATCAATCGGCGCTCATTGCGATGATTCGAGTATAGGTGCACGCAACCAGACACGGCTTTCTGGAACACTCGCGACGCACAGCACCGCGCCTAGCGGCAACGCTGTGATTGCACGCCAAGGGCAAAAAAGACAAAGATCATACTCGACAAACAGGCGCGCCACATGCTCAGCAGCAAGATGGAGAGGCGGGCCAATTCGTATTTTTGCCGAGTTTCTCGCCCTCGAAGACGCTGGCAGTTTGTATAATAGATGGCCGCACCGTCGTAGGAGGGCATGTGTGAATGCGTTTTGCACCGGGAGCCTACAGGACTCGTGTCGGGTGCTATTCCGGACATTGGAAATTCTGCGATGGCTTCATTTTGAGCTAATCTGAGCTGAGCAGATTCCCGACAATATCCAGAACATTAGCCAGGATATGGGACAAAAGGAAAACAGCCATTCGTAAAATAAAGCTAATCTATCTCTCGCGCGAGCTGACGTTTGTTTTTTCATCCGACTACAATGCAAGGATTGCTCTCCTATCATCCCACCGTTCAGTGCCAGCCGATCATCCCGGCGATAACGTAGCGCTGCTCGTGCACCAAGCGCTCACGTTCCGCTTCGTCGGGCTGCTCCGGCAGCCGGTGGCGCATCGCGTCTCATCCCTAACAAACGGCGGTAATAATGTGCTGCGAAGTCGAAGCGCAATACTGCGCCATTCGATGGTTGAAGATGAGCGAGAGGCTATTTGCTTGATTGCGGCCTGCGTGGAATATTTTGGAGTGGACTCAGTGTAATCATTATCTGTGCATGATGCTCTATTTGACTGCTTGCGTCAAAATGGTAATAGGGAGTTTTATAAATAGCCTACCCAATCGGCTTAGCGGACGCAAAACGCCACTGTAGACATTTTGCGTTCTTTTGTACACTTGGCGGATTCTATTTCCTCACTTTGGGCCCCCTATTTCTGAAACTCCCCAAGTTCCAAGACCGTGGGGCGCCCAGTCAGCTGTATACGTCAAGCGTCCATGTTGCACTCTAACGCGTCTGACGGAAACTACGGACAAGAAACCGATCATTCGAGGGAAGCAAGTCATTTGCGAATTCACTTAAATAGCTCTATGTACACATAGGCGTACACATATACACAGCGCAGGGTTGAAAGAAGTGATCGCTTCTTACTTCATAGTAAAATATAACCACTGAGTCGTGCAAGGAAGAAAACGTATGCTTACTGCGTGGGTACAGCATCACTGTATGTTATCCTCTTGTTCATACAGTAATGATACGGCTATGGAAACAGGAGTAAAAAAAGTACGATGCATGAGCCTTCGGACAAAATCATGCAGGTTTGGTGAAATCCCAAATCGAACGTGGAAAAAATGTCGGCACTTACGCGGTATCCTTTTCTGACCTTGTTGCACTTGTATATTGAGTGGTACCAGCCCTTTCAGAAAAGTATCTCATTGTAAGCACTGCAATGTTAAAATGGTGATTGTAACATAACACAGAATGACACGAAGATTGCATCGTAGATCTCAGAATGCGTGGCGGCGTTCGCTGCAGTGGAGGCTTGACTGCAATTGCAGGGCGCCTCGAGAATGCGCCAGCCACACTGCACGGGCCGGCAACTTCGTGCAGCAGGTTCTCGGCTGTTCTGTAGCATCGTAAAAGATGACGTCATGCCTTGAAACTCCTATTCGGTAAACAAGGCTATCGGGACATGCGAGCTATTTAAACAGGGTGAAAGTTGTGCGAAAAACTTGTTTGCGAGTGTTAGTGTTGCTCCACAAGTAACACGAACCATTGGCTAAATTTACTATAACGATATTTATTTCCCATCACTATATATATATATATATATATATATATGTGTGTGTGTGTGTGTGTGCACATGGCGGTAGAGTAGGCAATAAAAGTGATAAACGACTTGACAATGCGAACAAGGTCTCAAGCTCCCTATATGTGCTTTCCAACCGCGGACCTAAAGCTCTGAATTTGCACGCTGCACGAACAAGTGCACCGTGGCAACATATGAGGAAAAATGGTTCAATAGACTCAACACCACATTCGAAACGTCAAATTCTACTATATGTAGGCACACTAATGTGTCTGCCGAATCACGGCGTTACCGGGCCCTGGCGTGAGCGAGGAGGGGGAACGGGACGGCGGGCGAGAATAGCGTAGCTCATTGTGTCCGGCTGGGGCGATGCAGGAGCTCGCATTGACTGCTCGATCAGGTCTCGGACAATGTCAGAAATCGCCGCCACTTTGAGCTGGGACGAAGGAACCAACCTTTGTAGCTCTTCCCGCACGTCCGCTCTGATGTTCTCGCTCAGGTCGTTGGTGCCTAGAGCTTGACCGTCGGCGCGGTTTTTTGTCAGCGTAGGGCGATTGTACGCCCTGTTTCGCATCTGTAGTGTCTTTTCGATGATGGTGGCCTCAGAAATAGACTCTTCGACTGTCCTTCGCGAGTTCCGCAATTCCTGCTAAAATTTCATGCTTCAAGCCACGCATCAAGAAGCGAATTTTTTTTTTCGGACATGTCGGGGTCAGTGTGGCTGAACAAGCGAGTCATCACCTCCTTGAAGACCTCTATGTTCTTGTTCGGTAGCTGTAGCCGGATCCGATGAAGCTCCACGCAAGGTGGCTCCCTGGTTGTCGAAGTACGGTGGCTGTTGAAGATGCTAGGTCCGTCATCGTGGCTCCTGACTTGGTCACGATCTCCCTGGTCGTCTCTAGAAGTCCGTGCTCTGGGAGCAGGTTTTCTGACCTGCGACTAGCTCGATGGACCGGCTGGGCGTTGGCGTTGTCTTCAAGGTTTGAACTTGACGGGGTCATCCGGTACATGAACGCAAACGCACCTTCATCAGACGTCACGTTGTAGAGACGCTGAACAACAACAGTGGCACAACGCAAATCACGAAACTAACTATTTAACGGGCGAACCTGTGCCCAGCAAAACAAGTGACACCCCGCACAATGATAGCGGCGAGCACACTCATCGATTATCGAAAATCTGATTTGCGGATAAGAAGCGTCGATTATTTATATATGGCTTATTGATCCTTCCAGCGTAATCGCTAGTGCACGCCTATGTCATAAAATGTACACCACTATTCTCGTCGCGCACGCAGTCTGATTACGCAACGCTTGTCGACAACATAGGCAACAGCTAGAACCAGTGATAGCATTCCGAAACAGAAAGGCGCGTCCGGAGGCGCGGGCGATTGCTTTGAATATTTCTTAGCCGCTGAACAGAAATAACTACACGTGACACTGTAACAACGACCCGTTATCGAGGGCATAGAAACGGGCAGCGTTTTGTGCGAGGTTGAGCGCTCTTACTCAGTTGTAAGAGTATCGAGTGAACAGCCCTGGTGGCACGCAGTCCTTCAGACCATTTGTTGCACTGGGACTGTTGATTATAAGGCCCGTATGTTCTCTCTGTAAACATTGCGAATACCTAACTGTTCGAAATATTATTGAAACGCTTTCGACCTTTTACTCCGTCTGCTACGGACACGCTTTTTAACACGTGAGCATCAAGAGTGTCAAAGTGAAAGAAAAAAGTATGTGTGTGAAGTGTGGGAAGCCGGTCACGTGCTAGAGGTAGGGAGTGGATAAGAAAGCTTAGAAGAGCATGTGTGTATACTCTTAAAAAAATTACAGCCTTTGGTGCTCATCTTGTCCCACAACAATAATCGTCATCTGTCTTGCCCGAGTTTCCTTTCTTTAACGCTGCGAGCGCGGTACTTGCCAGTCACGAAAGGGTAGCGCGTTATCAGCAGGACACAGGTTTCTCGACAGGACAGTAGCGAGCGCCGAGTTTTCAAGAAAGGAAACGCAAGCAAAGCAGTGGGTGCAACTGTTTTAAGAGTGTATGTATGTACTACATATTGTTACGTGTAGCTGATGTGCAAGTCTATTTACAATATATTTACACCTAGACCAACCGCGGCAAAGATGGCGACGCTATATCAAGCGGGAACACACATCTTCTTCCTCCTCAGTGCAGCCACACTGTGGTGGCTGTTCCTTATCATCACCCCCGGTGATAGAAGCACCGTCCCAGTGCTTAATCTACACATCCGCGGTAAAAGGTGTGCGGTATGGTTTCACGTGAACGATGTCACTTTCAGTTGACGATGACGCTGAGAAGTCGGCAGGGATGATTTCATACGTGACATCGGTCGCTTGTCGCACCACACGGTATGGGCCAGTGTAGTGCGACAGCAGCTTTTTGGAAAGGCCGACACGTCGAATGGGTGACCAGAAAAGCACCAGGGAATCCGGAGAAAAGTGCACGTCGCGATGGTGGCAATCATAGAGGCGTCTCTGATGCTCCTGTGAGGCCTCGAGACGGGTGCGGGCGAGCTGGCGTGCGTGGTCGGCGTGTGCGATCGCGTCGCGGGCGTATTCAGTGGCGGAGTTCGTGAGGGCAATGCTCGATGACGGTGAAGAGGACGACGGTGTGTCTCTAAGCAATGGTGAGTGGGGCAGAGCACATGCCAACAATAGCGACAGTCCCTCCGTCGGCGACTTGTACAGCTCGGTTCGGGGCAGTCGTCAGAACTTTCTTGAGCCGACGGCGAAGAGCAGCACTCATAATGGACACATGCGCCCCGGTGCCAATCAACGCGCACACAGGAACATTGTCGACGAGAACGTCCAAAAGATTCTTGTTCGTGGGGGGTAAGGTGAAGCGAGAATTTCGTGCCAATGTCGTCATTGCAGCTTCATCTCCAGAAGCTGCATTTTCTAGTTTTCCGGTCGGGGGTGTGGTGAGCAGGTTGGTGAAGGAGCACGGCGTGACGGGGGCAAACGAGATTGATGGCGGGAGGGAGAAGACGAGCGGGAGTAGTGTGGTCGTGTCAAAGGTGTCGCAGGATCCGATGATGGGACGGGCATAGAAGGAGCGAAGGAAACGGACGCGCTAGAGGAACGAGGGTGGTAATCAGGGGAATAGCGCGTCGGAGAAGTCCAGCGGCTCTGGCAGTGGAGAGCGACATGTCTAATGCGTGGGCAGTTAAAACACATCCGCTTGTCGTCCACGGTTCGCCATTCGGAGGGGTTGCGCTGTCCATAAGAGGAGTAAGAAGAGTGGGGTGGGGACGTGCGTGGAGAAAGAGGTTCCGAGCATACGGAACGAATGGATTGCAGGCCGACGTTCGACATCTCTTGACGGACGACGGCCTGGATTAAGGAGATTGTCACCGGAGAATGATCAGGTGACGGGAATGAAGGGGCCGCCGGTTGTGCTGCTTCGACCTCACGACGAACGATGCGGGTCAAGTTCTCACATCGCGACGGCTGGTGGAAGAGGTCGTCACAAGATGACGTAGCAGCTGTGTGGGGAAGTCGCGTGATGTGCTGGGATACCCGGTGGCTTTTAGCATGCTCGAGACGGCATCACTCCTTGAGGATGGTATCGATGCTGGTGTCGTTCGTAAACACCAGTAAATTGAAGGCGTCGTCATCAATGCCTTTGAGGACGTGATTAACCTTATCGTGCTCAGATATGTTTGGGCCAGCCTTGACACAAAGGGCGACGACGTCGAGAATGTACGACACGTAGGACTCGGTCGACGTCTGTACACGTGTGGTAAGGGCTTTCTTGGCATTGACTTGGCGACCGAACGGATTGCCAAAAAGGTCGCAGAGCTTTTCTTTGAGGAGATCCCGGCTCGAAATCTCCTCTTCGTGAGTCTGGAACCATGCCAGTGGAGCTCCGTCGAGGTAGAAAAGAACGTTCGCAAGCATAATAGTCGGATCCCACCTGTGACTGGTGCTGACACGTTCGTATAAGCGGAGCCAGTCGTCAACATTAGGACTGCCCACTCCGGTGAAAACACCAGGATCCCGAGGGGGGGAAACGGCGACGTAGGTCGGGCCTGCAGGCGGAGACGCTTGCGTAGATGAGGTGCCGTCAGCAGAAGCCGAAATCACACTGTCGCCGTTGCGACCGCTGCGGAGCTCCATGACGGGTACGGGGAACGTCCACCTCCACCAAATTAATGTTACGTGTAGCTGATGTACAAGTCTATTTACAATATATTTAAACGTAGACCAACGGTGGCAAAGATGGCGACGCTATATCAAGCGGGCACACACGTCGTCTTCTTCCTCCTCATTGCAGTCGCACTGTGGCGGCTCTTCCGTATCAGCATATAGTACAACTGATGGTTGTCTGCCGCAGTTGTGCTGCAGCGACATGGACTAGCGGACCTTTAAGCGCAGATGGGGCCGCGCCTGGCCCGGGCTTGCAGCCCACACCACTGGACATTAGTTTCGTCTCTCTCTCTCTTGACCACTGTCAGTTGCACTTCGCTCCTTGAAGGGGCAGGACGTGTGTTGAATGATCTCAAGAACAACACTTTGCAATGTGCTGAACGCGGTTTAAATCATAGATCCGGGACCCCAAAGAGGTGCGACGTAATGCTAACGCATTTCTCTCGCATTTACCGCTAAATCGCCCCAGAATGTTTACGTACGATTATTCCAGTACCTGGGTAATAAGTTTTCTGCGTCAGCGCTGTGGTCCTCCTGAGCCTGATGGCATTACGAACGAAACGATAACCTGCCCCAAGAACGTATAAAAGGAGCGTTGTAGCCTATTTCAATTACATCTGGGAGATCAAAAACATGCGCCTTCGTCATGGAAGGTGGCCTGGTGCGCTGAAGCTTAGTAAAAAAAAAAAAAGAGAGCAGACCCGACATTTTATGACCGGTTTCCCTACGTCATACATAGCAAACCTAACCGAGAAATTTGCACGTGTTCGGCTGACATGGTGGCTTGAGCGTAACACCGTTCTTAAGACATGTATGACTGGCTTTTACAGTTGAATATTTAGTCACTCTAAATACATATATATTATGTCGCGACGGCTCCATAATCATGTTAGCATCAAGCGTGTCTTCGGTAAAACGCAAGCGTTTTAACTCATCAGCATTGCCACATGTCATTTAACTTTGGAATGATCTTCCTGACGGTATCGTCTCCATTACAGATCTCGAAGCATTCCATTACCGTCTGCACGAATATTTCAAGAGTAAATAGCGTTCTGACTGCTCAGTGCCTGTTTAATACCTAATTTACTTGTTTTGGACGTGTTCTCTCGTATTTCTTTCCTTGTTCAATTTAATTTTATGTTATCTTTGTATAACTTGTTTTAATCTATTTGTATTCTCGCTTGACCATGAACATTGTGACTGTAATAAGCATTTGTTCGTACACAGTTTAGCGCATGTTCTTGCTTATTTCTCCCGTGTTTGATGCCTTGTATTTTCGCAGTTCGAAGACCCCCTTACACTATCCTCCGATGAGGAGTCTGTAAGGTGCCGTGAATAAATAAATAAAGAAAGAATGGGTACATATAACACGCAGAAAGAGGTCCCGTAGTACCTGCTATAATAAATTTCAGTAACAGTATTCTCCCCCCCCCCCAAAAAAAAAGAAAGAAATTAACAGTGGTGAACAACTATTAGTAGTAAAAATGCTAGGGATTGACATACTGATGAAAAAACGCTAATATTACGCAAAACAAGCAGAATAATTGATTAAAGCAGAACAAGTTGGTTCAAGGTATCTCACAAAGCACACACTGAATAAGAAGTCATGTGTGTTACAAATGTACTCATGAAGATAGCGGTTATAAGAGAAGAGATTGCTTAATTTAATCAAAACAACATAAACACTGTATGTACCCTACGAAGAAAAAATGTGCAATAGAGCAAGCGATGCAACATTTGGAAGAGAACAAATTTGAGAAGTGTTTGGTTTTTAACTGCTCGATACGTAAATATCTAAACACCAAATATAACTATATCAGTAATACGGAGTGCGTTGAGCTGATTGTAAAGATGAGTTTGGCGATTATTCCCAGTAAGAATGCAAATGGCTTCATGTTGAACGTGCTGTAGAAAAAGATCACAGTGATAGGTATCACGCCTAGAAGTTATGCAGTAGTTCAGATGACTATGATTCAAGGCCTGGTATAAAGTAATCAAAGTGTGGAAGTCAAAATGACATCCATCCGTAAGAAACACCGTGATTAGTTTTCCTTTGTAACTCGGCAGGCATATAGTTGTAAATCCAGCAATCAAGAGCTCTCCCTGACACACCTTCGCTTTGTAGTAGCCAACGATACCTTCATCAAGATGGTCCACCTATGCCCGCTGCGGGGAAGCAAGCTTGGGTTCGCAGCGCTGTTATGCGGCAAAGACGGCATGTGCATGTCGGAATACCACGGAAAACTCGACGTCACCGGCAATAGAGCGCGCGAAACACCGGAACTTTCCACGCGCGCTCTGCGTTCGCCCACGTGTCTGTCCTTCGGGATAGTGGCGGGGACCCAATGTGCGCAAAATGTTGTCGACGTTATGCAGAAGGCCTTAGACTTTGCGAGTTTGACCATGCCACCCTTGCATACACGTGTCTGCTCCTTTGTGCACTGCTCGTCAGAAGGGCGACAAACGTCCTTTAAACTCATTACTGTCTCGAAACATTCAAACCGAGGACATACAACATTCAGTTACTTGACAGGTTGACCAAAAAGTACGCGAGAGGGCAGGAAATAGCGAGCTCTCCGGAAACAAGAAATGCCTTTGATGGCCAAAAAATAGCTAATACTCTTGTAAACGCAATTACATGAACTGAACAATAAGTGTGAGGCAACTTACTCGGACAGTCTTATACCACAGGAAGTCTTTCATGGTACAGGTGTATTCCTTAGGCGATCCACCGTAGTCAACGTCTAAATGATACTGCAATGAATGGTAAAATACATTACAAGGTGCTTCACATAACTGCCACATGTGTTTTGTCAGCGTTGGGGAGGACGCAGGACTGTACTGTGCTGGCCCTCCGATCATACGTAGAATTTCCGATATCCAATGCATGAGGGATTGGCGCAGCGTAGGCTGATTTAACCAAGGAGCCAGGGACTATAGAGGTGTTAAAAAATTAAATTATGGGGTTTTACGTGCCAAAATCACTTTCTGATTATGCGGCACGCCGTAGTGGAGGGCTCCGAAAATTTCTGCCACCTGGGGTTCCTTAACGTGCACCTAAATCTAAGTACACGGGTGTTTTCGCATTTCGCCCCCATCGAAATGCGGCCATCATGGCCGAGATTCGATTCCGCGACCTCGTGCTCAGCAGCCCAACACGATAGCCACTGAGCAACCACGGCGGGTGACTATAGAGGTGCGAATAGTAGTTTTTAAAATCTAATCCAAACCGAATATGAATCGTATAGGACTTCTCTCAATACAAGACGCGAGTTCCCCAAAATGTTTCTGTTTCTAGAAATTCGGCATGTTCAGTCAAACGAACATGTGTGTATTTAAATAAGCTCCTACCAGTGGCTATAGCATTAAAACTGCTGTTTTGTCGTTATCTCCTAAATAAATTTCAGGCATTAAAATTAAATAGACTGACAGCTTCACAAGCGAAGCGAGCGCAGCAGAGTACCGCTGAGAGCATGGTCAGCAGAAAGTCCTGAGATATTATGTGACAAACCATTCCCCTAACCGTATAATAGCACCAGATTACCGGCACATGAACATCGGTGTCAAACGAGCATTAAGCAGGAAAATAGTCCGGAGATCAATACTCTAGCCGCAGTGGTGTAAAAGCCCGGGCTACGTAATGTTTTCTTAACTGACGGGACAGCATGAGATACTGGCGTACAAATAGGGTGCCCGCTACTCATTGGTTCTTGAACAAGTGGTACATATTGGGTGTTTTTATATAACATAAACAATTAAAAAAAAACTCGCCTGTGGCTGATAGAATAATTCCAGTTACTCTGTTGGATTACTCAGAGGCGGACATTACTTGCACAAGAAATCGAAGTGCATAATCGACGAATTAACAAAATTCACTAATTCACTTTTTAAATATTTACTTTATGGCACACAAGAATATATGAATTGTAACCAGTGAGTTCGCTAATCGAACGAATTTCCAGGATGACATCAGCTTCGATATATTCCTTCCTCAAGAGCGCGACGAAATAAGTATGCATTGCCGTTACTTTTGCGCTTCAGTGCTGCTACGTGCCGCCCGGCAATCGCATCTATTTCTGTCTATACAATCGCCGCTCTGTCGAACCGCAAGTCAAACGGCCGTATCCTGTAACCTGAACCATGCCCGAACCGAAGCAGAGCCGCAGACAGCGACTCAGGACACAAGCAAGGCAGAACCCCTGTAGCCAGGCAGTCCGCATCGTAATCTAAATCAACAGTTCTAAAGACATAAAATCGGCGAAGAGGCCACGCGTAGTTTTACCTATGACTGAGGCCTCCATGGCGACAAATGACTCTATCGAAGAATTTTTCCGAGACCGGCTGGGCATCGTGGTCACAGCGCCTAAGTTTTTACTTCGAGGCCAAAGGCATCAAGGAGGACGCTCGGAAGCGCGACATTTTGTTGACACTTCATGGGCCCTCCACCTATGAGACAGTGAAGACATTGGCGGCACCGAAAAAGCCGAGCACCGTCCCGTTCACGGCTATCGTCTTTCTCCTCCGCCAGAATTTCGAGCCACAGCCCTCGGAGTTCTACATCAGATGCTGCTTCCAGCGTCGGCACTAGCTGTCAGGCGAGTCTATTGCAGCCTTCGTAGCAGCGCTGAATAAACTGGCAACCAAGTGTAATTTCGGCATTCCAACATTGGCGCCAGAACAGTCGCAATCGGAGGAAGCACAGGCAAGTTCGACTCCATCGTCAGGAACGATGATACCGCTTGACACGATGCTACGCGACCGGTTCGTCTGCGGACTCCAAGACGGCAATGTCAAGCAGATTCTTTGCTGAGAAGCACCTCACTTTCTTTGCAGAAGGCCCTTGACATCGCATTGAGAGCAGAGAACGCCAAGGTCCGCCAACAGCGCATCAAAGGCCTCCGAAATTCCAAGTCATCTGCAACCGCCAAGTCATCGGCAACCCACGACTGGAACCAGCACGGAGCAAGGCTCTGCTTCCGCCCTGACGAGCAGCACAGCCCCGACAAGTGCACATGCCGCACTGTCGGGGCTGTGCTGTCCCTACTGCAAAAAGGTAGGCCACATTGACGAAGCCTGCTTAAAGAAAGAGCGGAAAGAACGAAGCATCCAATTCCCGTCTAACAAGCCGCATGTTCCACATCGCAA
Source organism: Dermacentor andersoni (assembly GCF_023375885.2). Taxonomy (NCBI): domain Eukaryota; kingdom Metazoa; phylum Arthropoda; class Arachnida; order Ixodida; family Ixodidae; genus Dermacentor; species Dermacentor andersoni. Next base: position 7,300,859 of record NC_092816.1, on the reverse strand, counting down.
GCTGCATGCTGTTGGCCAGCCGGAAGCTTTCGACGTCTCAAGAACACTGCAATAAACAAAATCACATGGCTTGAACGTCGTGACGCCCATCTAACACCAGAAGCTTATGGTCTCGTTGGAAGTTCAAGGCGCAACCGTCGTATTCGAGGTAGATTCAGGAGCTGCCTACTCGCTCATAAGTGAAAAGACGTTCCGAAACGCATCAACTAACCAGCCAGTCGCTCTACTTAAAATTAGCATCGCCTTGCGAACAAATGCTATAGAGAAGGGCTCCTACCTTCAGCTCTCGTAAGCGTACTGTTCAAAGTGTTAGAGAGACAGAAACAAGCTTTAATGACAGACACACACACACACACACACACACACGCACGCACGCACACGCACACGCACACACACATATATATACACACACACACACACACACACACACACACACACACACACACACACACACACACACACACACACACACACACACACACACACATATATATATATATATATATATATATATATATATATATATAAATATTGTGATGCAGCAGTTATCCCGACGTTTACGCGTTGGAGATGCGGCGAACCGACCACGCCCAAAGCACGGATCACGCAAGAGCGAGCCCCACAAGCGATGATGAAGAAGAACGCCATATGAACCCCACATGATGATGATCATGTACAGATGACAAAGTGTAGCTTATAAATGCCCACACTAATGTCCCCTCGCGCGAGAGTGGCCATCCTGGCCGCAATTCAAAGGGGCGGCGAACGCCTCGTGAAAGGCTTCATACGGGAAACGTGGACAATCTCAGCAGCGCGGCAGCGGCGGTCATTTGGGACAATGACTGGTGCCACGTGATAGTTAACCGGAGAGGTCTGCTCCAAGACTTTGCAGGGGCCGATGAACCGAAGCTGAAACTTGTCACACAAGCCAGGATCACGAACTGGTGTCCAGAGTAGTACTTCCTCGCCAGGGCGGAAGCACACGACGCGGTGAGAGGCGTCGTAATGCTGCTTGCGGTCCTGTTGCCGTGCTTCCGTGTTGATGCGGGCGAGCTGGCGACAACGCAGAATGCGGGACACATATTCTTCACAGGAGGATGGGCGTCGATCGACAGTTGGCGCGAAGAAAGAGACGTCAAGGTAGGAAGAGGGCGATCGACCATAGACTAGGTAAAACGGCGAGTAACCGGTCGTGCGTTGAACGGCGGTATTGTACGCAAAAGTCACGAATGGCAAAATTGCGTCCCAGTTTCTGTGATCTGGCTCGATGTACATAGCTAACATGTCGGACAGCGTGCGATGAAATCGCTCAGTTAGGCCGTTGGTTTGAGGATGGTAACTGCAGGTAGTCTTGTGGGTGGTTCCGGAGGCTCTGAGTACTTCGTCTACTAGTTTCGAGAGGAATACTTTTCCACGGTCGCTCAGGAGGACGCGAGGAGCACCATGACGCAGTATTAAGGCTTGAAGTACGAATGCAACAACTTCAGACACTGAGGCAGAACTCACACAAGCAGTTTCGGCGTAGCGTGTCAAATGGTCAACGGCTGTCACAATCCATCGTTTACCGGTGAGAGTCACAGGAAGAAGACCATACAGGTCAATGCCAACGACTTCAAATGGCCACGACGGACACGGAACCGGTTGCACTTGTCCGCTTGGAGCTGATGTAGGGAGCTTTCGACGCTGACATAGGGTGCAGGAAGCCACATACCTCGCTACACTGGCGGACAAGCCAGGTCAGTAGAAGCGACCTTTGATGCGGTCATATGTTTTCTGGAAACCAAGGTGACCAGCAGTCATGTCGTCGTGAGAAGCCTGCAGGACATGAGTACGTAGAGAGCGTGGCAGGACAGGGACCCAGCGTTGACCGTCAGGGTGATAGACATGACGGTACAGGACGCAGTTGTCAATCTTAAATTGCGTCAGCTGTCGACGAAGGCGGGCGTTAGGCGGGCGCGAAGCTCCTTGAAGGTGGTCTATGATGCGCAGTCTGCAAGTTGCTGAGATTGGAAGAATCTGTTGTCGTGTGTAGGCGTCTCCTCTACAGTGGCCAACGAGAAAGCATGTGAAGAGGGGTCGTGCGAAAGCTTGTCACGGATGGTAGTTGGAGGTCCATTGCATAGTGTCACAGGAAGCGGAAGCGAGAAAGCGCGTCTGCATCCTGGTGTTTTTTCCCGCACTTGTAGGTGATAGTAAAGTCGTATTCTTGCAGACGAAGGATCCACCGACCAAGTCGTCCAGACAAGTTCTTCAGCGTCGAAAGCCAGCATAATGCATGATGGTCTGTGTTGTGTCGGCAGCGGCAGGCAAGCGGGGGCCCGGCGCAGAGCGAACGCGCGGCGAGCGCCCGACGCAGAGAGGGAGACGCGGCGCCAACTGCTCCTGATGAAAACCGGACAAGGACTGAGCCGGCTCGCGGCCGTTTATTACCAAAAAGGACTTCACACGCCAGATGAGACCTCCTGATTAGTCCAAGCTCGTCACATGACTACTACTACGTCACTACTACGAAACATAAATGCATGATAACACGGAGATCTGGCAGGGGGAGGCACTATACCACATCATCCCCCCCTGGAAACAATATAAGCATACAGTGAAAGGCGCACACAAGACGCGCACTTCAGTCCAAAGACAAATTCAGTTCGTCCCCCCCCACGTTCACACACACGCGGACCAGTCGCACACAAGGCACGCACTTAAGTCCACAACAAATTCAGTCCGTCCCCGCCCAAGTTCACACACACGCGCACCAGTCTTGGGCACCAAAACACAGGCAGTCACTCAAAACAGTCCGACAAGGAACACGGCACAAGACTCACTGCACCGCAACAAGGAACACATTTTATACCTGTGTTAACGAAACATGTGAACTGTTTCCTAAATGTCACAGCGAGGCCCCTAGCCATGGCATATCGAAGACGGCAATACGCTCTACATTCAAGAAACATAATCATCGAGCCACGGAGGCAGTTTCCTGTCACCATGAGGACGTGTGCGTACCTCAGAAGAACTTTGGGGGTTGCGACGCGTATCGGTCGACTTCGAAGACCCAGTCGTCCCACTACTATTTCCCTCCCCCTGGTTAGACAATTGAATGTGGGTGTCGCTCAAAGCTGGAGAGGGTTGCCCAGGAAGCTCCTCTCGACGTCCCAACAAGTCCTGGGAGGCTACCGATTCCCCCACGGAATCAGAGACGACTGCTGACTGTGTAGACTCGGAAGTGATACAGTCAGACGAACTACCTAACTGAAGCTTATGACTATGAAAGGACGATGTCACGACAGACGAGTCATCGGAATGACTATCCAAGCTTGAATATGAGTACAAAAAGTCTCTATCACTTGTACACAATGTACTATCTGCTGAATCCTTTATCACTAGGGTTAACTTAGACACATGCCACGTCTTCCCATCACTGAGTAGAAAAGTAGATGGTCCTATCTGATACTGTGCGAGGTTTACTGTACTTAAAGAGTCCTTGCCTGTTAAATCTCATTCTGACGGTGTCTCCCACCTTGACACGAGTTGCCTGAGCACCTCTACGTTTGTCTACGTACTGTTTAGTCTGCCACTGTTTCTGCAAGACCTTTTCTTGAACTTGAGGCACCAAGACTGTCCTGTTCCCGTAGATCTACACAGAGCCGCATAGTTCCATCCTTCTTGCGCACCACCACGAGTGGAGACACCCACTCAGAAGCCTCGACGCGCTCGATGACGTCGCAATTCATTTGTGACCTGGTCACGGAGAGCCAGGGGTAGTCGGCGCAATTTTGAAGATACTGGTTTCACACCTTGCTGCCGATGAATTCGGTGCACAAAGTTTTTGACGAGACTCAACTCGCCACTGAACAGGTGATCAAAACCCGGAGGCACACCTGTGGGGCTCTGTACTGAAGGAAGCGATGGTAGACGACATGTCAGCGACGTACCGTCAATCTGTATGCCCAAGCGTTGGATCGCGTCTAAACCCAGCAGTGATGTTCCTGTAGTTACGTGGAACGTGACGGAGCATGACCTTTGGAAAAACTGGACAGTGGCTTGAAAAAGGCCTTGAATGTCGATGCATTGCTTGGAGAAATTTCTCAAGTCCACTGTTGTTTGTGACAGCCTGTGCTGTCGACCAAAGTGATTTCTAAAATCTTCGGCCGTCATGAATGACACAGACGCTCCCGTATCAATCAGCAGTCGCATGGACACGCCGTTAGCTACGACCGGAACTTCCAAATCTTTTTTAGTTTCAAAAGCGCTTACCGTCCTGACAGACGCGGACGGCTGCCCTGCGGAAGTTGAAGACAGCGTCTCTGCGGAAGAGACGTGTTGCACCGCTGTTCGGGTCTTTCGGCATACCGAAGCGAGATGGCCCAACGTGTGGCAGGCGTTGCATCGCCGATTTCTTGCTGGACAATTCCTATAAGACGCGATATGGTTCCTGCTGCCACACCGATCGCATGCACCACGGTTCCCGGAGGAGCCATGTGCGAAATGTCGACCATCTTGGCGATTTCACGGAAGAAGTCGGCCCTCTTGGCGGCTTCTCGGAAGAAGTCGGCCATCTTGGCGGCTTCTCGGAAGAAGTCGGTCATCTTGGCGGCTTCCCGGAAGAAGTCTGTCATCTTGGACCGTCGACGGAACGCCAAGTTGAGATGCCTCGATTCTTCGTACATTTTCGGAGCCGAACGCGCGGTTCGCTCGATGCAAGGCTTCTAAAGAGCGTCCAATTTCGTCTGCCTTGTCCAGGGACAGGGTTTCGCCATGAGCTAATAACTTTTCGCGAACGCTGGCGTTCGCTACCCCATGTATTATTTGGTCTCGGACGCGCTCATTGTAGGTTGTGCCGAAGTTGCACTGTACCGCCTTCTCCTTCAGTGCGGTCACGAATTCCAGGGATCCTTCTCCCTCGAACTGCCTTCGACTGGTGAATTCGTGCCTCTCCGCCAGAACATATGTTGATACGGCGAACAGCCGGTCAAGCCGCTGCAAGAGTTTCTGGAACTCTAACGCTGACGGGACCGCATCACTTGACGTTGACGCTGCGCCGGTCGACTGCCTTGCGGCTTCGCTTGACGCTGACGCTGCGCCGGTTAACTGCCTTGCTGCTTCCTGCTCCTCGTCTGCAAAGTACTTTCGTTGTCCCTCACGCCCGAGAGCGCTGACGAGCGCGGACGTTCGTCGCGCGTCCGTCCAGTCGCCACCGCCGGCCGCTTCGAGGTGGGCCTGAAAAATTTTTATGCGAAGCATATTACTAGATCTCAACCCAGCTCCTCAGGCGCGGCGGTGTCGCCTTCAATACAACGTCACACCGTGACGTCACGACGGAGGAGAAACGGGGCTCCAACTCGCGCCGTCGCTCGCGGCGTCGCGGCGGTATATAAGCAGCTGCGCTTGTTTCTAGGTGGCTTTGGCTCAACTCTTGCAAGATGGGCTGGGTGGGAATCGAACCAGGGTCTCCGGAGTGTGAGACGGAGACGCTACCACTGAGCCATGAGTACGATGCTTCAAACCGGTACAAAAGCGCCTCTAGTGAATGCGGTGTTGCCTTAGAAACGAGCTTCGTTGCCGCGCCGAACGCTGCGTTGCTCGACGCTCACCGCGCCCAATGCGGGGTGCTTAGTCGCTGCGCCGTGCCCATTGTCTTACACCCCTTGGCGGGTCGACGGGAACGCTGTCGCGTTCTACTCTTGAAGGCGAAGCAGAGTAACGCATGAGTTGTTTCTTCGTCTAGCCGAACCAAATATAGCCAAGCAACAGCAGTTCACCAGGCTAAACAGTGGTTCAACAACTAAAATAAAGGCTAGTATGTTTCGCATCCTGGGCTTAACCTTAGCTAAGCCACAGCCATTTTTTTCCATCGATACCATGGAATTAACGGTGGCCCGGGCAATTCAAGAAAAACGGGAAGGTTCGCCGAAAAGGAAGCCATGCCAGGTAGCGTGCAGGAGACAGTGCAGAAAACAAGCCGGAGCTCGGAGCAGGAATGGGGCAAGGAAGAACAAAGGGGTCGAGAAGGCCTAGGCTCGGAAGCCTCGCGACGCCAAGTGCGTCGGCGGCGTTTGCATGCCGTGCAGACACAGGAAGGGACGCTTCACTTACGAAGCTCGTTGGTTTCCCGGGGCTTCGGTCGGAATCGCAGCGGGAATTCCATCCTCGTCGCCAAAAAGATGTGTCGGCAGCGGCAGGCAAGCGGGGGCCCGCGCCCAGCGAATGCGCGGCGAGCGCCCAACGCAGAAAGGGAGACGCGGCGCCAACTGCTCCTGATGAAAACCGGACAAGGAGCGAGCCGGCTCGCGGCCGTTTATTACCAACAAGGACTTCACACGCCAGATGACACCTCCTGATTGGTCCAAGCTCGTCACATGACAGAAGGGGGGTGCGCCATCTAGCTAGACTACTACGAAACATAAATGTATGATAACACGGAGATCTGGCAGGGGGAGGCACTATACCACAGTGCAACTATGGTGAAATGGCGGCCGTGAAGATAAGGTCGAAACTTCTGCACAGACCAAACGATAGCTAGGCATTCCTGCTCCGTGATAGTGTAATTCTTTTCGGCGTTTGTGAGAACGCGACTTGCGTACGCGACGACCCTCTCACCTAAAGTGTCGTCTCGCTGTAGGAGGATGCCACCAATGCCGTGACCACTAGCATCCGTATGCAGGAGGGTAGGGGCAGCTTCATCAAAATGGCGAAGTACTGGTTCAAAAGCGAGAGCGCGCTTCAGATGGGCGAACGCTGATTCACATTCGGGAGACCACACAAAGGGAACATTAGAACCCAGTAATTTGCGCAGAGGTGGCGCTATTGAGGCGAAGTCTCGTATGAATCGGCGAAAATAGGAAGCGAGGCCTAGGAAACTGCGCAAATCTTTAGTCTTTTCGGGACGAGGGAAGTGCCGAACTGCCGCAACCTTGTCAGGATCTGGACGAATGCCGTCTTTGCTCACAATGTGACCTAATATCTTGATCGTCTTGCTCGCAAAATGGCATTTCTTGGTGTTTAGCTGAAGTCCAGCGTTGGCAAGGCACGTAAGAACTTCATCCAGACGTTTCAGGTGCTGAGAGAAGGTTGACGAGAAAACAACAATATCGTCCAGATAGCACAGGCAAGTCTTCCACTTCAGGCCACGAAGAACGGTGTCAATCATGCGCTCGAACGTGGCGGGCGCATTGCAGAGGCCGAAAGGCGTGACATTAAACTCGTAGAGCCCATCTGGTGTCGAAAACGCTGTTTTCTCTTTATCGTCCTCATCCATAGGTATCTGCCAGTAGCCGGAACGCAGATCGAAACTGGAGAAGTACTCGGCACCCTGCAGGGAATCCAAGGCATCGTCTATTCGCGGCATAGGGTATACGTCCTTGCGTGTGATCTTGTTAAGTGCTCGGTAGTCGATACAAAATCGAACAGAGCCGTCTTTTTTACGAACCAAAACAACGGGGGATGACCAAGGGCTAGCAGAGGGGCGTATTATGTTCCGTTGGAGCATGTCGGTGACGTTCTCGTCAGTGACTTTCCTCTCGGCTAGCGATACGCGATACGGTCTACGGCGCACGATGGATGTGCCATCTGTCTCTATCCGATGCGTTGTAATCGAAGTTTTTCCCAACGAAGATGAATGCGCGTGAAACTAAGCTTCATGTTTTTGGAGCAAAGCAAGCAACTGTTGTGGCTGCGAAGGTGTCAGGTCGGAACTGATGTCAGCTGCAAGAGCTGAAGGGGAGGCGGCCTGTCCAGTGTAAGGAATTTCGGAGGAAGCTGCTTTAAAGGAAACCACAGAGATAGACCCCGATTCAGTGGCGCAAGCCACATGTAGTGCTTTAGGGATGAGAATCTTTTCGGATGTCGGGTTTGTACGCAGAGAAGTGCAGAGCCATGATCAAACCGAACCAGCCCTGATGCAAAGGCTATCCCTCTTGCGAGACAGCGTGCAGATGGTAATACGAGCACGTCGCCGCAGTCCATGACATCAGACGTGACAGTAACAATGCTTTGACGGCGAGGTGGTAGCGCGGTATCTTCGGCAGCAAGCAAGTGAAGTGGTGCGTCATCTGCATGAAGTGAATAGGTGGTGTCGGTCATGTGGAGAACGCGTTGCCCGCAGCAGATGGAGGCGGAGGCCGTAGAAAGAAAATCCCATCCCAATATGAGCTGCTGGGCACACGAACTTAGCACTACAAATTGCACGTGATGCAGAAGTCCGTCAATGGAAATACGAGCAGTGCGCATGGCGGTAGGTCGAATGGCGGCCCCTTGAGCAGCGAGTAGCGTAGGTCCATCATAGGGGGTCGTAACTTTCCGGAGGCGCAAACACAATGCACGGTGAATAACTGAAACACTAGCACCAGTGTCTATCAAAGCTTCGATTTGTACACCTTCTACTACAACCAATATCATATTGCACGGACGCGATGGAGGAATTTCTGTCCTGTCGTTCGATGCAGCTTTTCCTCCAAAAGCTGCATAATTCAGTTTTCCGGACGACGCTCGGCGAATTGAGAAGCAGGTTGAAGTGGGGACGTAGAGCGGCGAAGAGGTGACAGCGAGCGGCGTCTCGCAGGAAGATACGTCGGAACCGTCCCCGATGCTACAGTAGGTGATGGAGAGCGGCCGCGCGGTGGAGCATAAGGACGGCCTTGGTCATGCAGGCTCCCTAGACGTTGGAATGTAGCTCCGGGCGAAAAGTCATCCCGTTCGTATGCGTCATATCCGCGATGCTCGTCTTGCTGACGCTTGCGGCAAAAACGTGCTATATGGCCACGATAGCCGCAGTAGTAGCAGATTGGACGAGGAGGACGCCACTGTGGATAGCTGGTTTGGGTAGGTGCGTTGGTAGTCATGGAAGCCATGTGCGCTGGCGTTGGTGTTTGAGGCATCGGTGGAACGATGACTGGAGTAATGGCTGCTACTTGTGCGTACGTTGGTGGGGCCCGAGGGTTTAGAGGGTCCGTGTACGCTGCACTAGCCATGGACGCCAATTCCTCCTTGACAATGCCTCGCAGATTGGTATCCAATACATGAGAAGGCATAGGCCCTGCGGCGAAGCCAAGAGACTGTAGCTCTTCACGAATTATTGCGCGGATCATTGCTCGTAACGTGGGGTCGTCGGCGGTAGTGGTTGCAGTGGTGTCTGGCTGCAACCGTACTGATTCGAGTTCGTCGAGGCGCTGGCAAGTGGCGACGATATCAGCGACGGTAGCGGGGTTCTTGATGGCTAAGGCATTGAAAGCGACAGCTCCGATGCCTTTGAGGATATGGCGAACCCTGTGTGATTCGTTCATGGCCGTGTTCACGCGTCGACAAAGAGCAAGCACATCCTAGATGTACGACGTATAAGATTCCCCGAGTTGTTGCTTGCGGGTGTCGAGCGTCTTTTTTGCGAGGGCGGCGCGAACAGCCGGTGCGCCGAAGATTTGGCGGAGCTGCTGTTTGAAAGCACTCCAGTTCGTGAAATCAACCTCATGGTTGAAAAACCAAGTCTTCGCTACTCCAGTGAGATAAAAGGCGACGTGACGTAGCTTGGACGCGTCGTCCCAACGGTTAGCCGAACTCACTCGGTCGTAGTCGTCCAACCAATCATCAACGTCTCCACCGCGAAGTCCAGCAAATAGATGGGGATCACACTGGTGCCCACTGATAATCAAATACGGAGAGGCTGGGGTAGCCGAGGCCGAGATGGTTGAAGTAGAACTGCCCGTTGGCTCGTCCTGCGACATACTGGCGGACAGCTGGCACAATCGGTGACCTGATCGAAGCTCCAGGAGGTTGAGCGGGGAGTCAGAGGACGGAGGACCGTAAATCACACTCCACCACTTGTGATGCAGCAGTTATCCCGACGTTTATTACGCGTCAGAGATGCGGCGAACCGACCACGCCCAAAGCACGGATCACACAAGAGCGAGCCCCACAAGCGATGATGAAGAAGAACGCCATATGAACCCCACATGATGATGATCATGTACAGATGACAAAGTGTAGCTTATAAATGCCCACAATATATATATATATATATATATATATATATATATAAGAAGAATGATGGGTGTAACGTTAACGGATAAGAAAAGAGCAGATTGGGTGAGGGAACAAACGCGCGTTAATGACATCTTAGTTGAAATCAAGAAAAAGAAATGGGCATGGGCAGGGCATGTAATGAGGAGGGAGGATAACCGATGGCCATTGAGGGTTACGGACTGGATTCCGAGAGAAGGGAAGCGTAGCAGGGGGTGACACAAAGGTAGGTGGGCAGATGAGATTAGGAAGTTTGGAGAGTCAACATGGCCACAATTAGTGCATGACCGGGGTAGTTGGAAAAGTATGGGACATATATATATATATATATATATATATGTATATATATATAGGGATATTCTGGTCTGTGATTACTGAGAAGGGCTTGTCATACAAGTATGGGCGGAACTTTAGAACAGCCCAGACGAGAGCAAGACATTCGCGCTCGGTAATCGAATAGTTGCGCTCTGCAGGTGTCAGGAGCCGGCTAGCGTAGGCTGCAACGCGGTCGTGTCCGTGTTGGCGTTGCGATAAGACGGCGCCGATCCCATAACCACTGGCATCGGTTCGGACCTCTGTAGGTGCGGACGGGTCAAAGTGGGCCAAGACCGGTGAATTGGTGAGAATCGTGATAAGGTGTGGAAATGCGGCAGCTTGAGAGGAACCCCCCGTAAAAGGCACGTCTTTCTTCAGAAGTTCTGTGAGTGGTCGAGCGATTGCTGCGAGATCTTTCACGAACCGTCGGAATTAAGAACAGAGCCCCACAAAAATCCGGATGTCTTTGACAGACTGATGTACGGGAAAAGCCGTTACTCCTCGAACCTTCTCCGGGTCGGGTTGTACTCTGGAAGCATCGACGAGATGGTCTAGCACTGCAATCTGCCGGCGCCCGAAGTGGCACTTCGATAAGTTTAATTGGAGCCCAGCCTTGCGGAAGACGTCACCGTTAGGTGCGACGTGCTCAAGGTGCGTCTCAAATGTAGGAGAAAACACAAGTACGTCGTCGAGGTAACAAAGGCAAGTTGACCATTTGAAACCTTGAAGCAAAGAGTCGATCATCCGATCGAACGTGGCAGGGGCATTGCGTAAACCGAACGGCATAACCTTAACTTGGTAGAGGCCATCTGGAGTGACGAAAGTGGTCTTTTCTTGGTTTTGCTCATCGACGGAAATCTACCAATAAACAGATTGAAGGTGCTGGACGAAAAGTATTTGGCACCGTGAAGACAATCAAGAGCGTCGTGATGCCTGTGGAGTGATGCCTGTCACCGGCACAAGATGCCGAGAGCGAGTGGGGCTATACTAATCCAGGTACAACCAAATAGGAAGGCCGACAAAGCTTCAACAAGACACTTCCTCACCAGAACAGGAATTGGCCTCCCTGGTGCAGTATTCGGCCACCCCTTCCCGAATGATCGCTACATTCACCCACGGCCCTCAGTCCTCAGCAGCTGCGGAGCACCTGAGCAAGGCGACGGTCAGACCTGTAAGGCAGCAGAGGGTGTTAAGAATCTCTGGATCTGGACAGGCCGCCAATGGAAACTGACTCCTGCTACGTTTAACACCCGAACCCTCTCTAGTGAGGCTAGCTTAGCAGGACTCTGAGGAATTATCAGACATTCTTTGGGATATTATCGGCCTTGGTGAGATTAGAACTGGTGAGGCTTATATATTGTTGAACAACAGACATGTTCTCTGCTATTGAGGTCTCCTAGATAAGAAGCACTACCGGGTAGGATTCGTAATCCATACGGACATAGCGGGCAACCTTGACGAATTCTACAGTATTAATGAGAGGGTAGCTGTAGTCGTAATCAAACTTAATGAGAGCTATAGATTAAAGGTAGTACAAGCCTGCGCTTCAACATCCAGTCACGATGATGAGGAAGTATACCAATTTTATGAAGATGTTGAATTAGCGAAGAGAAAAGTGCAAACTCAGTATACTGTAGTAATGGGCGACTTCAATGTAAAAGTGGGGAAAAAGCAGGCTGGTGAACAAGCAATTGGCAACTACGGCGTTGATTCTAGGAACGCTAGAGGAGAGATGCTGGTAGAATTCACAGAAAGGAATAAGCTTCGACTAATGAACACCTTTTTCAGGAAGCGTAGCAACAGAAAGTGGACCTGGAAAAGCCCTAATGGTGAAACAAGAAATGAAATTCATTTCATACTTTCTGCTGATCCTAGCATTGTGCAGGATGTAGAAGTGATAGGTAGGGTAAAATGCAGTGAGCATAGGTTAGTGAGGGCTAGGATTCACCTCAATTTGAAGAAAGAGCTAAGCTGGTCAAGAAGAAAAAGGTCAATCTAGAGGCAGTAAGAATAAAAGCAGACAAATTCAGGTGGTACTTGCAAACAAATATGCTGCCTTAGAACAGACACATGAAGATGACATAGAACCAATTAATGAAACCGTAACTAGGTTGGCTTCAGAGGCAGCAATTGAACTGTGAGGCAAGGCACCAAGGCAACCAGTAGGCAAGCTCTCCCAAGTAACAAAGGACCTAATAAAGAAACAACAAGAAATGAAAGTGTCCAACTCAAGGGATAGGATAGAATTCGCAGAACTGTCAAATCTGATCAACCAGGCGAAAATAAAAGATATTCGAAATTATAACGTGAGAAAGACTGAAGAAGCCGTATGAAATGGACGCCTCCTGAAATCGAAGAGAAAGAAACTTGGCATAGGACAAACTAACATGTATGCACTGAAAGATAAGCAGGGTAATATTGCTGCGGAACAATATGTGCGATCACGAAAAGGCGAGCAGTGCGAAGACGACGACGACGATGAGAAGCTAGCGCGGGCTGTTGCCTCTTGGCCAAGCGCAGCGTATTTTCTTGTAAATATACTTGTACATAGCTTTTCGTCTGCGTCTTCCTACGTAACATATCTGGTGGAGGTGGACGTTCCCTGTACCTCGTCACGGAGCTTCGCAGTGGACGGTACGTCGAGCCTTCCTTCATGGCTCCCGGCGACGACAACCGGACTCCCCCGGCTCCGACTCCTGCTGCCACTTCGACGACCTACATCACTCTCCCCGCTCCCCGTGATCCTGGCGTATTCTCGGGCAAAGATGGGAAAGACGTCGATGACTGGATCAGCCTGTATGAACACGTTAGCCGCAATAACCGGTGGGACCCTACTATTATGCTCGCCAACGTAGTCTTTTACCTCGGTGGCGCACCTAGAGTTTGGTATCGCACGCACGAAGATGAGCTCACCAGTTGGGATTCACTTAAGACACAGCTTCGGGACTTGTTCGGCAACCCTTACGGTCACCAACTTGCCGCGCAGAAGGCGCTTTCCGGCCGTGTGGAGACGTCAACAGAGCCCTATGTCACGTACATTCAGGACGTCTTGGCTCTGTGCCGCAAAGTTGACACCCACATGACTGAGTCAGACAAGGTTGCCCACATCCTCAAAGGCATTGCCGATGACGCCTTCAACTTGCTCGTTTGCAACAACGTAGCGACGGTGGATGCTGTTATAAAAGAGTGCCGCCGCCTGGAACTTGCTAAAAGCCGACGTATTGACCAGCAGTTTGCTCGTCTGCCCAACACCCCAGCGACATCTTCCTGTGCCGACACTCCTCGTCCCAAAAACACTGCCGATGTTACCACGATCTTCCGGCGTGAGATCGAGGCCGCCTATCCGGCTGCCTTTGACTCCAGTCCCACCAACACATCTGCAGTCACGGTCTCACTGATCCAGGCAGTTGTCCGCCAAGAGTTCGAAAACATGGGTCTTCACACCATCTGCTCGGCCCATCGTCCTGATACCCGCCCGGCTTCTTCGATTCCGCCCCGTCCCGCACCTTCTTACCCACCACGTTTCCGCAACCCATCTGAATGGCGCACTGCTGACGACAAGCCCATTTGTTTCCACTGCCATCGAATCGGGCACATTTCTCGGCACTGTCGCAGTCGCTGGAGTTCCCCGACCCGCGGTCTACTTATACCGCCTACTCTCGCCCCCCAGGTGGCCCTTCTCGTCCCTATGCCGCACGCTCCGATAACGCCGCCGCTGATTCTCCTGCACCGAACCGCTCCTATTCTCGTTCGCCTTCGCCACAACTACGACAATCTCGCTCTCCCCAGCCCCGTCGGTCCTATTCGCCGACTCCCTTCGGACGCCGCTCCCAGCCGGAAAACTAGACGATGCAGCGCCTCGAGGTGACGATGAACCCCTACAATTTTATAATACTGTCACGTGGTAGTGACGTTGAATAACACAGTAGCAATACTGTGAACGACAAAACTAACTTTTATTGGGCGAACCTGTGCCCACAAAACAGGCTACACTGATAGCGGCGAACACGGTCGGCGATCGTCGAAAATCTGATCAGCGGGTCAAGCGCGTCGGCTTTTACACAGCAGTCATCGAATGTTCCAGACTAATCGTTGGGACCCGCCTGCCTTCTACAAAGTTCTATGCCATTCGCGTCAAGCGATGAAATCAGATAAGACAAGGTTCGGCGACAACAGACAGCGGATAGAAGCATCGATAACTTTCCAGAAACTTCGGATACATGCAGGCGCGTCCCGCGCTGTGCGATAACATTTGTTAGGCGGCAAAACGTGTCGCCCGATAAAGACAAGTACGCGTGTCAATACGATAATAATCAATCATTCAAATTTTTATTGTAGTGCCCAGGAACAGCTAGAGAGCCTTTGTACTGGTGCACTTAACGATCACTATGTGAGACAAAATGTACAGAAAACATGAATGTAGTGGACAAAAAAAAATGGATGATAGAGAAACAAATAGGGAAAAAAGGAATCGCGGAAAGGTAAAAGGGAGTTAATCCTACGTGATTATCTACAGATACACAAAACACAGGAAATGAACTCTGAAGTATGTTTTGGAGTCGAGTCTTATCAGCACAATCTTGTAACAAGCCCAGGCAACGAATGTGGAATGCTACCTGGTATACTGTTGCGGCACAAACAAATGCATATGATCAAGAAGCTTTAAGGAATGTATGATGTCATGGACCACCTTATACATGAACAAAAGGTGTGATTAATTAAGACTTGTATCTAGATGTGCGAGTTGAAGTATATTTGAGAAGGCTCAACTGTGGTCGCCAGAATGGCAAAAGTGGTGCTTTAAGATAGATATCAATTTATTCTGGATGCGTTCAATGAGGTCAGATTTAGATTTGCTCATTGCACCCCCCTCCTACAGAGGCATACTCTAGTAGTTGGAGGCACACAGCAGAATTTCAGAATCACAACAGGTGAGTGGAAATCATGCAATTCCAAGAGCGTGAAGGGCATCTTGTGTAATTATCTATGTCAAGAGAAGCTTAGCATTTTGTCGAAGTACACACCAAGATCTTTCATTTCATCGACCCTAAGGAGTGGAGCATCACGTAGGGTGTATCAAAATTGCACATGGTGCGTTTTGTGCATATAACTTAATGCCATAGTGTTGGAAGCATTTAAGAGTACTTATTGTTTCTGCACCAGTTTGAGAGTGAAAAAATGTCTTTTTCGAAGTCGATGCAGTGGTGAACACTGTTGACTGTCTGAAATAGTTTTAAGTTGTCGGCACACAAAGTCATGCTGTTCATTTATTAAAATGCTCTTAGCACAAACAGAAAGCGAGGAATCCCATATCGATTCAAACACCTGACGCACTGAAGAGGATAGATATAGGTCGGCAGTTAGTAACTGCACATCTAGCACCTGATTTGTGCATGGGCAATGTTCATGCTACCTTCCGAGTGCTAGAAAAGGTACTAGACTTTAGGGAACTATTGAAGGTGCTTGTGAGAACGAGGAACAAGTATGCTTCCATACGTCTTAACCCTTTCAGACACCACTTTATCCCGTTGATTGAAAAGTTGCTTTCACCACATCTCTTGCATCCTCAGAATCGTAGAAAGTGTACAGCTGCAGCAAATATTAAGAATTTTCAATTGTTTAGCGAGTTTTGTCAAGTTTACAAAATTTTGACTCCATGCGAAAACTCACTACAGGAACACAAAATATGAGAACATGTACTATTTCGTGTTTTGAAAAGCTTGAAAAGCACTTATCCAGCCACTTGAAAATTATGCCTGGTGCACGACATTGTAAAAAACAATGAAAGAAGTGAACCCGCTACATACAACATACTGACACAGAGTAACAACACCCAGCCAAGAATGGGCCTTCCCACTCATTTTGTTAAAACATTCTGCACGTTATTCAAGATTGCAGCACAGTTCCAATAATAAGTGTTTCAAGATGTATGAAACACATTTTAAGTACCATTACTTTCATCAGTGCTTTTGCTATTGATGCACGCTCCTGCTGTGCCCAATTGTGTAGACAGCGTCTCAAAGGGTTAAGCTCTGTGGAGGAAATACCATCAACACCACAAGAAAGGGAAAGTTTAAGGCAAAGTTTAAGGCACTTCATATACTTGGAAACAAGGTTTTCATTGACTGTTAGCATACACTGCGCCAGACTGAGAAGGAAGGTTACTTGAAGCACATTTCACACCATATAGCAAACAGAAATGTTCTGCAAAGGCATCAGCAGTGTTGGAGACAACACCACTACTTTCATGAAGAAGACGTACATCTTTGGCACTCTTTTTAGAAGAGAGAGCCCACAAAGCTCCAGAAATATTTTAAATTATGTGTCACGCTGGCTTCAACACAATCAATGTGGTCAAAGTATTGATTCTAATAATAATAATAATCTTAGTGGTAACTTGGCACACTAGACTAAAAAGAAAGCTGATGCCTGTATGTTAGAGCATGTGATAACCAGCCATCTAGAGCAGGAATTTGCAGGATGCAGAAGACACTTCCTTCCCCTCCACGTGCACACACACTTGCTCAATAACACAGCACGGCACACACGCACACATTCGACAGGTGCACAACACACAGGAGTGCCAATTCAGTCTGGAGAATCCAAATCGCCAGGGGGGTGGAGAGAAAGCTCTGCATGCCAGATATAATCATGGAGTTGTGGTGTCGGGCCATAGAGGCGCGATGAGGGCTCAGGCTGTGCTGACCACTTGTTCAGACGAACTGAAGAAAGATTAGTGCTGTCCAGAGAGTCGTCAAGCACCCTGCAGTATAGACTAGTGCAATGTTGTGCTGGTATTGCAGGGTGTGCTACTTGAGGGGTTTGAGGCAATCCTCGAAGGCTGGCATGAGCTTGTGACAACCGAAAAGACGGGAGTAAAGGGTGCGTATTGTCCGGCGCTGGACAAGCTCAAGTTTGTTAGCGTCGCGAGTTTGGTACGGGAACTATACTGATGAGCAGTACTCAAGTCGTGACAGAATGATTGAAGTGTAGAGTGCTCAGAAAACCTTAGGTCATCAGGGAAGGGAGACACGGGACACAAACCCAAGAATGGGCCGGTGCTTACATACAGTCCTGGTGACATATGCGGAAAAGTTGAGAGAAGAGCTAAATGTTACATCCAGAATGGGAAGGGCCAGAACAGTCTTTATAGAGGTGCCTCCAAGGAAGAAGGTTGAACGTGCAGCAGTTTCGTTGTGGCTGATACGTATGGCAGCACTTTTTACGGTGCTACTACAAAGTTTGATATTGTAGGCCCAGTCGTTCACCTTTACGGAATGTATTTATTGTAAGCACATATGCTGTGCATCGGCATATTGCTGTTGTGGAAGGGTTAACTTGTTAATCAAACACATTCTGCGCAGATGCATTAGTAACTTGGTTTTGAGTAGATCTTTGTCCTGACTACAATTTAAAGTATCGCAGCTAGAAACATTTTAGTAGAAGCTGAAGGGATTCCAGCAGTTTAAGCATACCGACTGCACAAAACACTGATGACACCATTTCACCTTCCCCACAATGCACTCACACCATCTACACTTTCCATAAGCAAAAAGTGAGAAAAAAATCAATTACAGTTTCATTGACTCAGTACTTGCTGCTTCTGAAGCGGGCATCGAAGCAATCGTGGTATACGCTGCTACATGCATAGGTCTTGCATGATGCAGGTCCTGCTATGCACTGCACACAGGGCACACGTAATTTCTTTTTGCAGTGCTCAACTATAAGGACACACTAACTCAAACATGACTGCGTTGTCACGTCTGCTTCAGTGCGTCGGTGTTCTTGATTGCTACATGAGCGAATTATCCCCAACTAGCCCAAAAGAGGGACGCACTGGACAGAAGTGAGTGAATGAGTACTATGAACTTGTACTGAACTGGATTCACATGTCGAATAGAAGAGCGCAGTGTCAGCTGAAACAGGCGGCACGGTTGATTATGTAAGTACTTCCAATAGTTCGACTACTAGTGTATTTCGCTTTCGGAAGTTATCTTTACCACTTGAAACAGCGCAGAGCTTGCCCGTGAAACTTGAGTCAACCGACACCACACGAAACACGCCGCGGTTGACCAACCCAACTTCCCCACGGTTCACTCACCACATCACACATTACAAATCACACGAAGTCAGGAGTGCCATATTTTAAATCACTGCAGCACCAAACGGACCTGAAAATTCGCTTCCTTCGACAGAGTTTCTTAGCTGGCCTCGTTCACTCGCCAGTTACGAACTCGATGGACCCGCTAGGCCTACGCGTAACGTAAACAACATCGGCAATAGGCGAGTGCTGATTGTTCAGACTTCGGAACTCGTAAACATGTTTCCATTCGTTTTGAGCACAACAAAATACACATACAACAAGCACAGACGTCGCGGTAATCGTGATTCGGTTGGCTGTTTTAGCAGACGATCGCACTGAGCCCGGCGGAACCCAGTGGGCAGATTGGATTAGTCGGCGTCGTTCGAAGTCGCTTCGGATCCACGTCGCACTGCCACAACCCACGGTCATCGGTCGTGTCGTTGTCGGCATACTATTAGAACACTGTCTTTCAGGAACTCTGTCGCGCGCGTCGTACGCCCAAGGAACTCGGACGATCGTTGGTGCCGGCGCCTTCGTACGGGCGGCCATCATAGGCCTAGCAGCCGGAGGTTCCGCAGCCTCCGATTGGTTGACGCCTGCGACAAGTCGCAGCCTCTCATTGGTGCACGCCGGCGCAGCTTCGCCGCGCGTCGGCAAACTTCTAGCATCGGCAGTAGACATAATCGCTGCGCGACGTTCCGCTTCGCTGTGTTCCCGACCGACGCTTTTGACGCATTTGACTCTTCGGCGCGCGCCGAAGCTTTCCGGCGCGTGCCAGTGGTTGGGGCATAAAACTTCGTAAAGTAGCGACACTCTCCTCCTC
Source organism: Dermacentor andersoni (assembly GCF_023375885.2). Lineage (NCBI taxonomy): Eukaryota > Metazoa > Arthropoda > Arachnida > Ixodida > Ixodidae > Dermacentor > Dermacentor andersoni. Next base: position 7,281,630 of record NC_092816.1, on the reverse strand, counting down.
CGCCTTCAATCCTCCTCGTTTCTCCTCTCTGTCACACTCCCTCGTCGACCGTGGCGCCACCTACACTGCTCGAGCGTAGCAACGGCGCCAACATACGCTCCTCGCCACTCCGTAGACGCTTCTCGAGCAAAAATGGCACTGAAGCAAGGCGCGAGGGCTCACGTGATGCTATTAGGCCAATAGCGACGCGGCCTCGGCCTCGGCCAGAGCGCGCGAGGAGTCGGCGGCATTCTTCAAAGCGTGGCACTACTTTACGAAGTTTAAGGGGTTTTATGCGACGCGGACAAAGTGCCCACCCACGCGGCCCTCATCTTCAAAGCGATCTGCGATGTTTGCAGAGTGTGCCTAGTGCCGGTAGCTTCGTATGCGGTGCTCTTTCAACGTTTCGTTCGCGTTGAAGCGTAAGGTGCACGAAGGTCCATTCGCTCGTTGCTGCTGCCGCGATTCCTCACTCCAGAGTTCACACAGCGAGTTTCCGTGTTCACCGAGCGAGATGTGTTCGTGTTTACCTGTGCGCACTTGACAGCGTGCTTGTTAATTTAGTTAGTAAGCGAATGTTTACAAGTTTATACGGCCGATAAAACTACCAGCCTGACTTCGTATAGCTATCTAATAATTTGCTATCCCAATCGATGCTTCGCCTTTCGGCCAAAACTGCGATTTTCGTTTTCTTTTTTTGGATGTAGCCTGGTTTCCTGGGCTTTCGGCGAATTCTTGCATTCCTTCTGCACTTCGACACGGCACCACTACACTATTGGAGTACGTCAAGTTGAGAAACATTGTTTGACAACCTGTGCTGCATTTCAAGCAATTGAGGCTTATGGCACGGCCCCGAACATCGTGGCGCAGTTGGCGAAAAGCAACTCCGTCGCTGTGACGCTGTTTGTTTGTCTGTTCGCTGTGACGCTTGTGTCGTATCCATCTTTGCGTACGTGGCGTACCAACGCGTCGGCTGAGGCTGAGTTCTGTCCAAAACACATAGTCGCCCGTCTATTCGTGCTCTTAAAGTGCAGGAAAGAACGTGCGAGTACTGGGGAATGCTTGGAAATAAGATGTCTTCATATTTTATGCTATTGTTTGGGATGAGTCGGATATATTCTACCCCGCGTATGTAGAAGCGAATTGCTTTTGTTTGTAATGTAGGCATTCACCACTTTCACAGAAGATAGCGCCGAGGAGCTCAAAAACCAGGAAAATCTAACTCGAAAATTCGGCCGTCTGGACGGCTGAAAGCGTGCTCTGTGCCCACGCATTTGTCTTGGATGCGAGTAGAATGCATTCTGCGAGTGTCTAGCACAGTCTGGCGGGGCGCTTGTGTCGTATCCATCTCTGTGTACGTGGCGTACCACTGCGTCGGCTGAGGGCAAAATCTGTCGAAAAGGCGTAGTGGCCCGTCTATCCGTGCTCTTAAAGTGCAGGAAATAAGGTGCGGTAACTAGGGAATGCTTGGTAATCAGATGTTTTCCTCATATTTTATGCTATCATTTGGGACGAGCCGGGTATATTCTACACCGCATATGTAGAAGCGAATTGCTTTTGTTTGTAATGCAGCGCATTCACCACTTTCGAACGTATCACCTCTACGTGCGGTAAACCAATATAGGCTTAAATACCAAAATGAAACATGCTTGGAATTTACTTTTTCTGTTCAGGTGACGTCGTCTGCTGGAGCTTGGTACGCGAACTACTGCTGCTTGCCTGGTGCCACAACATTGGATGAACGCACAAAAAGCCCGGAACGATCATTTATATAGAGAAAAATAAAAATTTCCTCATTTCACGAGGCGTCCTGTCCTGTTCAGCGTCTACTTTATGAAATTGCAGGATGCACTGATTCAGTGGAGGCTCGTAAAGATCGTTCGCAATAATTTTTGCTAAATAATAAAACGATGACGAACCAAGGCCGCGCGTGGTATAGCAGGACAAGCAAAAACAAACGTTAGCGCAGCCTGCGTAACGCGTACAAGCTAGAGTTCAAAATACACGCGCTTAGAGCCGATACCGAAAGTGTGGTTCAGGTTTTAATGCAAGCTACCTTGGTGTGCTACAGTCAATTCGGCCGCTGGGCTCTATGGGAGTGTCAGCTCTTGTTGAATGTCTTATTCTATGTTTGAAGCACAGCAATAGCGCCGAGCACAGTCGGTGACCGTCGAAAGTCTGATCTGCGGGTCAAGCGCGTCGGCTTTTATACATGACTCGTCGAAAGTTCCAGGGTAATCACTTGTGACCACGTGCCTTCCAGAAACTACTACACAGTTAATGTCACGCATACAATCTGGTTAAAAAGGTTCGGCGAGAACACACAAAACGGGTACAGTTAACGATAACATTTGAGTAAGTTCGAAATAATGCAGGCGCGCCTTGCGCTGAGCGATAACTTTAAGTTGTAAGCGGGTGAAATGTAGTCCCCGAGAAAAGGATAAATAAGTACACGTGTCAATGTCCCCTCTTATATGGAATCGTCCTGATGCTACAATCACGAGAGCAATCAACTAAAGCACACCTACTAAAGAAAAATAACAAAGTAACGAAGTCCCAAAGTTTGTTAGTGCTGGTAAAATAGCTTAAAGGGGTGGAGACATGAAAATTTTCGTTCATGCGTTCTTCAATTGAAGCGTTGCATACTGCTTCAGGAAGCACGATACACACCGCTGAATTCATATATACCCCATAAATAATTTAATAATACCATTATTATACCGAGCGATTTCGATTTCGGTTTCTGGGCTCCGGGTGATGCTATGACGTCATAGGAGAGGAAACGCAACACGGCTTGGTCACGTGTGTCGCAAAAATAGTGACGTAAGACTATGCTGCGTCGTCTGCTCGCGCACACGCGTGCTCTGCCAGCAGAGGTAAACAACTGGCAATTCGAAGGGCAAGTCACGATTATTGTAATTATTGCGAAGAGCGACAACCACGGTAGGAAAATATTGCGGCTTGTGAGAGTCGGTGATTCATTCTGAAGCGCCGTAAGCTTTAGCTTTGAAGTGAACCGGAAAAGGCCTAGCGACGATATCGGCGGCGCCGAACGATCAGAGGCGGTGAGGCTGCCGTCGGTGCCAGAGTGACCACTCCTCATTCGCTGATTGGCCGCTTCGCCGTGCGGCTGCCGCACAAATGGGTCCCGGGCCCGTCCTCTCTACGGCAAGGAAATCTCGCCGTTCGCGAGCAAAATCGCCGTCGCACGGGGGCCCGCGAACGGCAAACGGCGTGCGGCGAGTTTCCGTGCCGGTAACGTGGACGGGCCTTCACATTGAGAAAGGCCAAGCGAACGAGAGACCGCTCCGAACTGCCGAACTATGCGAGGAGAGAAGCGGACAACACGAACGCCGCATATCCTGGTCCCTTTCGGAGTCGGCCGGCTAGTGTTACACTCAACGTGTAAAGGCCCGTCGCCGCACGCAGTTCGCCGTTCGTGGACCGCCGTGCGACGTTCGTGTTGCCCACTTCTCTCCTCTTGTGTCCGAGTCTGCACGCCTTACCCCTTCTAAGAAAGGATTTCTATTGCCTGTAGCTCGGTCATAGTGGAGGCTATGCTCGGTCGCTCGGCTCAGCAGGCTCCGTAATCGGCATTTCATCGCTGCTTACCATACGTCACGCTTTTGTGCTAGTGTGCTATGACGTCAATATTTTCGTTCCTCCGCTGTGACGTCATAACTTCCGCGCTAGCGATGGGTCTCGACGACGAGAAGGAGCTTTTAATGACTTTTTGGAGCTGAATTAAAATTATTTTGAGATGTTTGCAGCGTCGAATACCTCGTTGTGGGTGTCCTTGCATACGGAAGCAGCCTACAACTTACTTTTTATAGCCTCAAAATTTGGTGTCCCAACCCCTTTAATGCGCCCCTCACCAGGTATGACCATTTTTAGCTGACAAGTGCAGCGCATACAATGCACGCAAACGATCGTGTCTGCTAAATATTACATCCCTGCGCGCCGCGAATGGGAAAGGTAGGTGGGAGGTGATTATGATACGGTACAATGAGCCATATTTACATGTCGTTTAATACGCGGATGCGCACTTTAGACAGACTACACGCAAAAGCAATCTTGTCCACACACAGCGTTATCGCGCAAACACATTTCGCGCTGTCTTCACGTCTCATAGGTCCTAGAGACGACCGTCTAAGCCAGTGTCATATAGAAAGCCAAGAGTGATTTCATGATGCGTCGGGCATGGTCAACTCTTCTACACGCTCCTAGGACATTTTCTTCTGAAAAGGGGCTGGAGTCCAAGCTGTCAACACTAGACTCAAGTGTCCTTCGCACGACCATATATTGAGGGTATACGCAAAGTATGTGAGACTTGTCTAGGGAGTGTGACAGACGCTACTGTCAGGGTCCTCTTTCTCGTATAATCTTGTGAAGGTATCGGTGAATGTACGTCACACCGAGCCGTAATCGATGGATGAGTGTTCCCCGGCCTGTTCGCAACCGAAGTGGAAGCCGGAGTCGCAAACCAGCGTCAAGTCTATGGAAACGCTCTTGTCTCGGTTTGAGGTTGTCTGATTGTCGCGCCATAGAGGTTTTGATGGAGTTACGGAGCAAGACATTGGTGTCATACAGGGGAAAAATACCCTTCCCGCCAGTGTGTGCCTTTCATGTCATGCGGTGCGAAGTCTGACGGCAGTAGATCTTGTTGCGACAACACGGTTTCTGAGTAGGGGGCGTCAGACCGTATGCTTGTGACGTTTGTAAGGGGATGATTACTGTGGCTAGCAAGCAGCCTTAGATGTTTCTGAGCACAGGAATCCTTCGATATCCTCTGAGCAGAACTGTGCCTCGCATACCTAAGGCAAAATATCACCTCTCATCGGTAATTGCTCTCTCTGATGCATCATAAATGCAAATTTATTAAGCGCAGGTTTCCCCAAAACAGCCCTTTTCTTACACTTTTCCTTATCACACGCAAGAGCTTAATTTTTGGCATTGGGTAAATATAATATAAAATATAACTCTAAATTTAACAATAAATGAAATACAACTTTTGTTCATTGCAGCGCATCAAAGTACACACCTTCCTAGGTGCACAAAAGAAGGGTGTCAGGACGTTACTTAATGGATAGTCGTCACACCTATTACATTCACTTATCAAAGAATTCAGCTCTTGACGAAACAAAATCGCCAGTTAACCGCCGTTTTTCAGCTGCAAACGGAGCAAAATTAGCGGATATATATTATTAAGTAAATAGCTAACCACGACGCTTATTTCACACAATGGCATATAACTGAGGAATATGGAGACTACTTACCCTAGAGTTCTGCGTAGGGAAGAAGTCCTGTCGTGGTATTGCGCGAGTCCATTTCTTGCGCAATTCGTCATCTTGCGGGAATCTGAACACGTTCGCTCTGCATTCTGCCCTCTAGTTCCCGTGGCAGCGGGGCACACAACACTTCTTTGGCATAGCGTCGTTACAAGCATTCCACAACTGCACCGACGCGTTTTATGGACTCATTGTTACAGCAAGCGCACAAAACGCCGGAACAGGTGAAGCACAAGAGCAGCACGTGGGCCTACAGTACTCTGTTATGCGAAGAAAAACCGAAATGCCGACAAAAAAGTTCGGCGGAAGAAGCCGCACAACACTGATCCACGAGACAAAGTAGTGACCAGAACGCATGGAAACAAAGTTTTGTTTGCAACTGTCAGTTTTCATTTAGCAAAAATAATGCTGTCTTGAACTATCCTGGCATTTAGCTCATTTTATTTTCGAAGTGAGAGCTCAAGATCGCCATGCGGCTCGGGCGCGGATGAATATCCTGAGAACGCGGCTTTCTCGGTAGCCCACTTCTCTTTTCACTGCCTTCCCGCCTGCAACACCTGTCAAACATGTCAGCGACCGCTCCCTTGGCCTCAAGCCTCCCGGCCTCACGCGGTCGCCTCCAAACGATGACGCGCGTCACGTGATCAGCAGGAGCGCTTCGGCCTTCAAGTCTAGGAGGTGTTGATTGCGTGGCAGCTGCACGTGTGTCAGCGTGCCAAGCATTTGCAGCGTTTGACAGTGCTTTCGGTTGCTTTCGGTTGTTTTGACAGTGCTTTCGGCTGAATCGACGCAGCTTCCACGTGCGACGTTTTAGTGTTTGGCCAGCCGCGTAAAAAAAAAAGTCGCAAAATAAGTAATCTTTAACACTCAGAGGTGTGTTCTGTCTTGCTTCACTGTTGCCAATAAGGTTCTTATGTTCTCTCTTCCCCAGCCTATACTGACGTGGGTGAAAACGCGGGACTGTTCTCACAAGGGAACGCTATGGGACATGCTCGATTTGCGCTTCGAAGAGACGCCGCTCCGCTGACTTACGGCTTTTTCATGCATTTAAGTCGAGTTGGGACCAGGATTTTTGTGTTTAGATTATCCGTAAAGTGTTTCTGCATCGCCGGAGACTGGTTTTGGCCGTAAGTGACCAATACTTTCTCAGTTAAGGACTTTCAAACTTCTCCGTTGGACGAGGTCGAACTGAACCTGACGCAGTCGCTTCGGCGGCCGCGGATAGGCACGAATACGCCGAGCAGCCTTATGGCGGCGAGAGATTATTGAGACTCAAGCTATCTGTCGGAATAGTGATACGTGTGTCAGTGCCCCTTCGGTCGACTTGTTAGATAAGGAGACCGCTTTTAGGATGGTTAAAATTTGGATGAGGTGGCGCCACTGTGCATGGGTCGAATAGGTGCGTGTTTCCTGATAATCAAGTTGTTGAAGTTAGCGCATTGTGGTGTCGTCTCCCTTCTGTCCTTGTTCGCTGGCGCTAAATATGCTTTCCAAGTCAGTTTACCAAGACGCCCAACAAATGGCAATGGATGAAATAGTCATACAGAACCGCCTTCAAAATTACATCGAATTCAATCACCTTTTTCCCACCTACCATGCGAGATTTCAGGGCAGGACTGTCCACACAGGACGCCTTTTTTCTTCTGAAAGAGGTGTTATGTCGCATACCTAAGGGAAGCGAGCATCTATTTCTCGTCCTCGACCTCAAGGGGGCTTTCGATAAGACCTCACAGGAGGCTATACTCAACGAACTCATTGTCATAGGGTGCGGTGAGCGAACATTTGCATATGTCAAGTCCTTCCTCCCTTACGGAACAGCCACAATAGGCATTGGGCAGACCCAGACAGATCCTATAGACATGCCTAACAAAGGGACCCCTCAAGGAGCAGTAATATTACCCCTCCTATTTAACATAGCTATGCGCAGACTCGCTCATGTCCTAGAGGAAGTCCCGCAATTAGGCTATACTTTATATGCGGAGGATATAACCTATTAGGCTTCATAAGGCTCTCTAGCTCAGAAAGAGCAAACACTTCAGGAGGCGCCCGACATAGCCTCTAGTTTCGCTAGGAACAGCGGACTTAGCTGCGCCCTGGAAAAATCAAACGTTACCTAAGTTCACAATCCTCGCTATAAAACGAATGGACAAATAAATCTCAGCGTGGACGGCCACCCCATTGCTGAAGTCACCCAAGCCCTAATTCTGGGTTTTTGGGTACAAAGCAATGGCAAGGCTACACACACAACCAATACTTTACGCACTACAACTAAACAAATCTCTACGATGATACGTCGTATAACTTGTCTCCATAAAAGAATGAAAGAGAGAGACACCCTACGGCTAGCCCAAGCTTTCGTCCTTAGGGGAATATCGTACGGGCTTCCCTACCAGCACCTGAGCAAGTCCGAAGAATACCAAGTAGAAGCTATCGTTCGCAGCGCGTAAAAGCTGCCTGTACAAACTCCGACTGAGAGGCTTTATGGCCTTGAGCTTACATAACACTTTTGCGGAGCTTCAAAGTGCGGTACTGGTCTCGCAGAGAAGCCACCTCAGCACTACCGCTGTAGGCCGAACTAGCTTAGCCCGCACAGGAGTCCCACCCCCTCTGAGTACAGGAGATGCTATGGAGGATATGACTAAGGATTGTTGCAAGCACATAAGCACCAGACCGCTTCCCAAGCATATGTATCACCATACCCACGAAGGTCGCCGTTTGGCCAGGGTCAAATGGCTACGCCACCAGTTGGCACCCAAACCAGATGTCATATACGTAGATGCTGCTAAATACGCTAAATCGCGTTATACAGCAGTAGCTGTAGACAAAAACACCAGCCCCTCGTCACCGCATCCTTAACCGCATCTTGCATAACATCTGCGGAGAGTGCAGCAATAGCCCCAGCTATCCAACATCAGGAGAGGAGACGTTTCTCCTCAATCATAGTCACTGACTCTCAAGAGGCATGCCGCTTATTTATGAATGGCCGATTGCTAGAACGTAACTTGCAACACTACCACACTGTAGTATGGTGCCCAGGACGCTGAGGCCTTGTAGGCAACGAACGGGCTGATGCTCTAGCTCGTGATCTTTGCAACCGAGCGGACCAGCCCAGCTCACACGCCTTGCTTATACCGAAACACCCATGCAATATGTTGGGACACCAGCGTTTGACACGCCAAAAATACGCCTCCTCGCTCAAATCCTTAGGCGGGGAAGAGGCCACAAGCCTCAGAAAAATCCAGACCGATGTTTATCCGCACCTCATAAAACTTCACGCACTCTACCCTATACAATATCGAGCTAGATGAACGTGGTGTGGCGGTAGACCAACCCTTTCCCACATTTCGTGGACGTGTGAAAGGATGCCAGCAGAGTTAGCTGTTCAGCCTAACACAAATAAACAATGATAACTAGCAGAGCAGTGGGAGGTAGAGCTCGCCAGCTCGGACCTGGGGGTGCGGAGGACACTCCTCCAGCAAGTCCAGCGGGTGGCCAAGGCCAGTGAAGCCCTGGACTAAGGGAGCCATCCATCGCTTTCTGACCCCTTTTCCCCCACTCCCTTTCTTAATAAAGTTTTTACTACTACTACTACTACTGTTTCCAGAAGCGCTCTCACTTGTGCGCGCTTTGCCACGGTAGCTTTCTATTCGTAGCCACAAGAAGTTGTCTGCCCAAAGAAGTTACAAAAATATTGCTTCCGAGTGAGTACTTCCTAATGTTTGTTCACAATATCACTCAAGCTGCAACTTCTAGTACGCTTAAGTTTTATTTGCCATTTCCAATAGCGACGTTCAAAAGGCAGATACGGGATATTATACACTTCATTGTCATCTTTTGGCGCTGAGACAGGGTTGCCTGTGCCCTTTTGAACACCAGCGGTCGGTGAGTTACGCGGCGCGGGTTTTGGGTCACCTCGAGAGATGGCGCCACGCTGTGCGGCGCCACCTTCAGGCGCTTTTCATCTTCTGAAGCAGGGTTTAGGTACGGGCTAGCTGCTATTCCGAGGCCCCGAACACTCTCAAGTTCAACAAATGGCCTCAGAGGGCGAAAAAATTGACCGCGTGGCGTTCGTAAAGAAACAGGCATAGTATACCAATTAAAAAGGTTCCCCGTTGAGCACATTATCTCCCGCTAGAGGCGCCGTAGTAAGCGCAATTTTAACCTACAAACTTTCTTTAACAATAACCAAAGCGTTTTTATTAAATGACAAAGAGTACAAAATTATCATTCCTAATTTATATTGTACTCTTTATTACCAACTTTGTTGCTTTTGTCATTTTAAACGCAAAATAGCGCTCAGCATCATCGACCTCCCACGTGACCTCTGGCCTGGATTTAAAATTTTTACTGGTATGTTCGCGTTCACGGCAGGTACGGATTCTTCGGTTCGTACATCGGTTGGTTATGTTGTGCTAAAACCAGTTTATTGCGCTTCGATATCTACCGTTATTTAACTTGTGGTGTAAGCCCGAAAGCTAGGTTTCAGTCGTGAGCCATGTGGAACACGTCTGCATCGAAATGGGAGCCGGATCCTGCTGCGACTGGGGACAGCAATACCGGTGAGTCGTTTAACATCGCTGTTTATATCGCCATTTAATTTATTCGTCTCGTTAACTTACTGGCGGAGGCAAGTGTACGAACTAGGTGCTGCATTACATATGGGCGGTCAGGACCCTCCGTTGCTGTTTCCGAAATAAACTTTCAGTTGCGAGGCCATCATTATACACACATTCACGAAAGAGAAAGCGATATCGGAACGCGCGTCAATTTTTCATCTCGTTGTAGCTGTAGCCATGGGTGACTGAGTAGCCTTATCGATATATATTTTTTTTTTCGAGTCCGCCGGCAACTTCTTTCGTTCACAGGACGGAATAACCCTTTGATAAACGGAAGCTAATTTACTGAATTGAATGTATTAAACAGTTGCACGCATGATAATTCATCCATATTTTGTACCTGTTGGTTCCAAATGTTCTGGCTGTTCAGTTTGGGTTACCTCAGGACATTTTTGCAGTGGTGAAGCGGTGCATCACGTTCATGCACAAAAAGAATGCATCATTTCTAATAGCTTCATGTCTTTCATCTATTTGCTTGTGAAACCAGCAGTGTGATCTCTTCTAGTGTATAAACGAGCGCACAAATGTTCTCATTTGTGATCTTAATAATACTTAAGCTGTTGACATGCATTGTAGTTATGCAGACATCAATTTTACGGAGAGTAACAATATTTATTTACCATGCTGCTTAAGCACCCAAGAACAAACAGTGTACATTTGCACGTGTTCTGTAGTCACAAACCAGTACAATGTATATGTCGCACCTTTTCGCATCTTATGTTGCAAAATTGTGCTTATTCAATTTCTGATGCGGTCAAAATTTCTGTTCCAGACATGCAGTAATGAGGACGGCACCAGTATAAAGCGACACACTCCGTGCACTAAACAGAAGCTGCTGCCTGCCACAACAAGGTCATTGTGTGGACTTTGGCTGCTGCTACAAAGTAAACAACATCTGGTTCAGAAATAAATATGCTTGATATATGCTGTATTGGGTTGCTAGTCTTGAGATACATGTCATTTGTTTGTAGCAGATGATACGAATGTTTGTCCATGTTTACAGTTCAGCATAATTGGTTCAAACATAAAAGAAAACACTACATGAGTTTGGATAATCTCTGCTGTATCTCATGTGCCACTGTTCTGCCCCAACAGAATCTGTGCCAAGTGCATCTTGGTCATCGCGGGAGCCCCCATCTACACCAATAGGAAGGGGCTGGAGCCGAATTCGCAAGACCACGAACAAAGAAGCCATTCCAGAATTATTTGGATGAGATATCAAGTCTACGGACGACTGTTTCAAGAGTGAAAAGAGCCTCCGCCATCATTCCACTAGCCCGGATATTGGCCGAGTCCTCCAGGTACCTCAACAACAAAAATTCTGCGTCTTCAGGTGTACCTGCAACCTCTGAACAAGCACAGATGACGCTGGCCAAGAGTGTTCTGTCAGCTTGCCCTTCCTTAGTGAGCTTCCTGGCCTTGCCAATTGGTGCCAAGTATAATTTTGTTTCAATGAATGCAAGCTTTTTCATTCCACATTTTTGTTAGAGATCATTCCTCTTCCTCATCCAAACATTAAAGGTCAACCAATTCTTTGCTCATATTTAATCCCAGTCACTGTCTAGAAGCAAACATATCTGTAGCAGTATTTTCTAGTGTAAGTTGCCACGTGCAATTCCTCTCCTGAAATAACTGATGCGGCATTGGCGTGTCTCTTGCATTAACCTTTCCGCTGTGTGCTATGTAGCATTTACCTTTTCTTAATTTTTTTTGGCTTTCAGTGCTTGCAAGGTAGAGTGGCTTCTTTCTTGAATGCAAGCTTTCTCATTCCCATATTTAATTCCTAGTCTCCTTCAGGATTGCTATTCTTGCTCGACAGCCTGTGTTTTTGTGCAAGCTACATTGAAGTGATTGATTGCAGAATCTGGTTTCACTGCTGTCCGACTTGGTACTTGTCACCATATTATGTTTCTCATATGTAGAAGCCTGGTCACTTGCATTGAGAAACAGTCTCTCAAGGCAAGCACCTGCTCCTACAGTCCGCACAGTGACATAGACTACGAGTTTACACGCACCGTGGTTGGTGCTCCCCGTTCCGTCCTTTCCTGCTGCTGCCGTGTGCAAATTTTGCTTGTGGCCTTCCATAATTTGGCGTCAACGGAGACCTCATACATGATTACATGGTTCTAAGTGTATGAAGTTGATATGCACATGCGTGGAAAGGCCTGGAAAAGTGGCTGCAAAATGGTGATGTCCACAAAACCGACCATGCCCATATTTAGAGAATATGGGGCACCAAGTGTGAGTTACACACTAGTGGCATGCGAAAGAACAAAAAGAAACATGCAGGTTGGAAAGGCGGTAACGCTAAAATGCCGAGCACTCCATGTCGCTGTGTTGGCTGCAGCAGCATATGCTTGCATCACCCGATTGCTTTGCAATGCAAGTTGCTCATCTTAAACGGCGATTGTCGGTGCAAACACGTGGGACACGCTGTCCAAAGTGCTTGCGCTGCTGGTTATTGCTTGTTACCAGACTACCATGTGCGACGAAGGCAAGTACTATGCCTACAGTCGGACGGTTGAATGTGCCGCAAGCCACACGTGTGGGTGTATGCTCACTGTTGTCATGTGGATCATAGCCAATGTATAGATTGAGCGTTATGTTAGAGTATGCTGAAGTGATTTGATTGCAGAGTCTTATTTCAATGTTGTCCCACTTGGTCATGGTTGCCGTGTTACATTTCTCGGATGTGGCGGCCTGGCCAGTTGCATTAGCCAACGGCCTCTCGAGGTAAACACCTGCTCCTGCATTCCGCACAGCGACACAAACTCCCTGTTTACATGTACTGCGATTGGTGCTCCCTGTTTGTTCTTTCCTGCTGCAGCCGTGGGTAAACTGTGCTTGCGACCTTCTTTGGCTGCGATTTGGCGTGAATGAAGACTATCACACATGAGAACATGGTTTGAAGTGTATGATATCCACATGGGTGGAAAGGCCTGCAAAATGGTGATTCCCACAAAACGGACCATGTCCATATTGAGAGCAGGTGGGGCACCAAGTGTGAGCGACACATTAGTGGCCACCGAAAGAACAAAAAGAAACGTGCAGGTAGGAAAGGAGGTAACGCTATAATGCCGGGTAGTTCATGTCGCTGTGTTGGCTATGGCAGCAGGTGCCTGCGTCACCCGACTGATTCACAGTGAAAGTTACGGCGACTGTCAATGCAAACAGATAGTGCACTGTCCAATCTGCTTGCGCAGCTGGTTCACTTGTTACTAGACCACCATGTGCGACGTAGGCAAGCACTGTGCCTGAAGTCGGATAGCTGAATGTGCTGTAAGCGACCTGTATTGCGTGAATGCCCACTGTTGTCATGTGGATCTTAGCCAATGTACAGTGTATTGTCTGAACCTTATGCGGTGATTGAATGTAGAGTCTAATTTGATAATGGTCGCCATGTTATGTTTCTTTGATGTGGCGACCTGGTCAGCTGCATGGGCAACAGTGTCCTGAGGTAACCGTTTGCTCCTGCAGTCCACACAGCGACTCCCAATTTACATGAGCCGTATTTGGTGCTCTCCCCATTCGACCTTTCCTGCTGCAGCCGCGGGCAAATTATGCTTGTGGGCCTTCATCGGCCGTGACGTGGCCCATATTGAGAATGTGGGGCACCAAGTATGAGTTACACATTAGCGGCCCCCGAAAGAACAAAAAGAAACGTGCAGGTTGGAAAGGACGTAACGCTAAAATTCGACTAGGCTATGTCGCTGTGTTGGTTGCGGCAGCAGATGCCTTGCGTCACACGATTGCTTCGCAATGCAAGTTGCGGCGACTGTCGATGCAAACAGGTGGTGCACTGCCCAAATTGCTTGCGCTACTGATTGTCGCTTGTTACCAGATCGTCATGTGCGACGACGAAAGTGAGCAGTTTACGACCTCGCGTTAACGGCTTCAGCGTATCTGGAAATGCAAATTTTATTTATGCTCTTGTACGAAAAGGTGCACTGCTTTTCTTCTGCCAATAAAGTCGCTCGTCCTGTCCACTCACTTGTGGCTTGTTTGTATGGGCGTCAGTAGAGGCTCTTTAGTCTCCTGGCGATTAAAACGCGGCAGCTGAGGCATGCCGCAAAGCCAACGAGGCGAGCACGGCGCGTACCCAGCGTACGCAACCGGTATAAAGCGGCCATATTGGATATTGCACTAAAAAAAAGTCATTTCCGCTTCCTGTTTAAGCAGCGCCATCTGTCGGGCCCCCCGCTAAGTTCCATGCGCTGCCGCTTCTTATTTTCGAACCATTGTGGAAGGTACAGTTTCCCTTCTCTAAAGTTGTTTCTTCATTCTATGGTATTCCATTGTAAGCATCACTTACAGCCCGTACACAGACAGGGACCAAAAGAATGACGGCGACAGGCTTGTCTTTGTCGTTATGTACGCGCAGTAAGTGATGCTTGCAATTTCATCTTCTAGCTAGGCCGTGCGCTTTGTCTCCCTGGCGTCTTTCAGTGCACATCTTCAGCCGGTTTTCTTCTTCCAGCTGGGCAGCGCCCATACGGTCCAGTGCACAGTATGGCGTGGTGCAATGTGGTGTGGTGGAGTGTGCCGCTGCGAATATGCGCTGCACCAATTTTAGGATTGTGGCTAGTACCATCTCCAACCAACCTGCTTTGCCGGTTGCCATTTCATGCTTAGACCCACTCTCGATTACGGGAGAGCCAGCAATTTTTTGCCAAAAGCGAAGCCGGCCACAGCGTGTAAACAAACTTTATGCAAGGCACCGTTTCTCTCCTGTGATGGTAACTCATCATTCATCAGTGAGCCCCTTACTGCTTTCAGAAGCTATTATCTGTGCTTCGTTTTCTCTCTTCTCGCAAACCTATACGCATTCGCATTCACGGGCAAGTAAAGTTGAACCGGCTTTCTATGCCAGCAATTTTCGTAACGCTTGGCATTCTTCATATTTATCTGCCGTCTGAAAGGCCACGATTTTGTTGACGTAAAGAAAAACGTTTTCACACGCGGAGCATCGGGGAAACTGAACAACTCGTACATTCAGTTAGCCAACCAGCGTAAAACTATCGCAGTTGAGACAAAGAAAGCGTTGTGGTATTAAAAACATTTTGTGCATAACGCATAACGCATAATGCAGGTAAATAGGTTTGAAAGGCTAACACAATTTTTATCACTGTATTCCTAATAAAGGCTAAGATGGTATATTTGCCCTTAATACAAAAGGTTTGATGCAAGCGCTATACTCATATTTCAAGGCACCTTTGCCGAACAAGACGTGACGCCGGCTTTCATTCTGCAGGAAATGGGGTTTAAGCGTGCATACTTCGCAAAATCATATGAGCACGAAGTTTTAAGCTGTGTGTGAACATTACAGGAAATGAGGATTCCTACTGCAACTGCTCGAGAGAATCAGTTTCTCTGTAAGCTTTGCTGGATTCTGTAAGGTGGCATAAAGGCTGTGCGTTTTTCAGATTGTGAAGCTCTATATCTTGATAATACCCGCCGTGGTTGCTTAGTGGTTATGGGGTTGGGCTGCTAAGCACGAGGCCGTGGGATCGAATACCGGCCACGGCGGCTGGATTTTGATGGAGATGAAACGCGAAAACACCAGTGTACTTAGATTTAGGAGCATGTTAAAGAACCACAGGTGGTCCAAATTATTCCGGTGTCCCCCACCACGGCGTGCCTCATAATCAGATCCTGGCTATGGCACGTAGTACCCCTAAATTTATATCCTGGTAATATTTCGGCCGTATATTAAGAATAATTAGAGAAGAACAGGACGTTTGTAATAAATCTTGTAGTGTAGCGCTTTGAAAGTTTCTGGTGCACATGGCAGGGTAGCGTCTACTCAACTATTTGATTTAACCGCTATAGAATTCCAGAAGTAAGCATTCAGTGATATTTAGCTAAACAGTCCTTTCCCCTTTCTTTGCTCTTCTTCCTTCCCAAGCTGCTTTACAAACATATTCTACCAACAAATATATTATTCTAAATCCAACTTACGGGGAAGATTCAACACTAGGGCTCTACATGGGAAATCAGCAATCCTTTCTTCAGAGCAACCACTGCACCGAAATAGATTAGTTATGTTGAACTTAAAAGAAACAGTTAAAATGGAGTGATTTCAGAACGCGAATTTTTTATTTAGGACCTTCTTTTTAGATAATTCTTAAGAATTGCGAAATTTCAAGAAAGAAGATTTGAAGTAAACAACTTTGTACCTTAGCAAATAAAAACGATATCGCAATTCTGTAAGCTGCATCAAATATTTCATTCAAAGCGGACAAAAATTATATATCGTACGCCACTCTCCAATATACCACTAACTTCTGAAGATTACATTTGGAAAACATTTTGAAACATTGTAACAAATTCACATAGGTCGTAAATTCATACATCATATTTTTCCGATTTAGATGCTCCAATGGATCAAGTTTCTGGAAATGCGTTATTTGTTTTGATGCTGAGTTACGGATTTGCAAACTTTGTACCTCTATTATTTTTTAAGGTTTACCGATTCTCGGCAATTCTTGTAAAAAAATGCCACGGGCTAAATGAAAATTCTCCATTCTGCAATCACTGCGGTTTAACTTTCTCACGTAAGTGCAGCAATTCTCATTCAAATTGGTTGAGTGGTTGTATCATAAAATCATTTTTGCTTTATTTTGCGTAGCAAGTAGCTAGTAGCAAGTAGCGTAACTTGAGATAAGTCTGATACATAAGCGCGCTCGTTTCCAAGCATTGAAGTAAAGGAGCAGTCTCAGGGTGTGCTTCTTTTTATTGCGTTTTCTTTAGTTGCGCGTCATGGCATACGTCACGGCACAAACTTGAATTCTTTAAAGTCGCCACGCGGTGGCGAAAAAAGGAAACCGAACGAATGTCCAGAATTCCTGGGTTTGTTGTGTGAGTGATGTGCGAGCTTAGCTGAAGAACTAAAATTACGTTGTCTGCCATAGGCGATTTTTAAACATTTCGTAGGATCTAAAATAAGCAAACCACTCCGTATATAGTTTTGCATAGGAGGTTAGGTGAAGACGAGGATGAACACAGTTCTGTCCTTCATTTCGCTTCGCCGCTAGTCTCCACACAGTCTGTAAATAGCTACAACCTGTGTTTTATTTATGCAACAACATGTAATCACGAGCGATATTTCCACAATGCTCTACGCGGAAGACTCCACGCTCCATCTGTTGCGTTCCGGACGCACCGCAGTGCTCAGCGCATCAGCTGCATGCGGCACCGCCCTGGCGCAGCCTTCCTTCGGCAGGGGGGGGGGGGGGGGCACACGCATGTTTTGCTTCGAACTGTACAATGCACGTCATCTCCGTCGTTCGATACGACCAAATCCGCCTTTAACTTCTTGTCACTGCTGAGAAACAGTTTCATTCAAGGTCTCTGCCTTCTGGGCGCCATCACTACCTTATACGAGCCAATAGTATACCGGAGGGGAAAGGTCACTACCCATATATTACATCTATCGATGTTATTATTGAATATCCCATATGCAGCTGCCAGTGGTGATTCTTCATGTTCGATTAGCTTTACAAGGATTGTTTCATTGTGTGTTCATTGCATGGTATTATTATAGGCACTATAAACGCCTTGTGCGAGGACTCACTTTGTTTCTTTTGTTCCCGTGAGCTCAGGCCGTCGTGAATGGCGTGTAGTTTTTATCGAGATTTGCGGATCAGCTTGGGAGAGTGTGGTTGAATCTTGTGAAAGGGACGATTCTCACCTGTGCGTTGTCGCAACCCGGGTTCAAAACGCCCATTTTGGCTCCATGCTTCTCCATCAATCTGTACGGGACATCTGCAGTACTTTACACGCAAACACAAAGAAAAAAATCACAAGGACGGCAACAGGTTCATTTTTACAATACGCACCCTGGTGTAATCAGGGGTTACCACTGACTGCACTATCGTTCTTTTCATGCTTTGCACTGAAGGCAATTTAACAACACCTCCTTTGCCTCTGCTCTCGTTTCAACATCCAGTACTGCCCCCTCTGGACCGCTTTAAACCGACTATATTGAAGACCGTTTCAGAGGTGAAGACCATTGGATTATGGGCCATAGGCGCAGAAAGCAAGGAGAGCGTTACTCATGTTGCTCATGTGGCCGAGTCACTGCGACTGCTCGCACACTTGGTGTGCCCTTCTACGGGTGCGCGCAGCGAATGCTATTTCTCTCCCTTTTTTCTCACCTCTTATCCCATTCGTAGCGCAGGGTAGCTAACCGGACGTTCTTCAGGTGAACCTTTTTCAATGCGTTAGCATTCTTAGGATACTTCATGCACTTACCGAGGGCTATCTGTCTATGTATATATCCGTATACGTTTGTATTTAACCGCTTTCCCGCGCACCTGGGTCACTGGGTAGCAAGCGGTCAGGGGTGATGCCGGGGGGAGGGGCGCTTATGGGGCTTCGCCCCTCCCTCCCCCGCTCCCACCCGAAATTTTTTCGTGCTGTCATGCGCTGCCGACCAAAACAACCCCCGGCGCCGCAACTAATGCTGCATTTTGTCTAGAATATGCTTTTCATGTTCGAAAAGACATTTCAGCGCGAACATTGCGAAAGCAGGCTGGATTTCGTGGCAACGCCCATGCACCGGGAGTCACATATCGTAACGCAAGGAGCCCGATACGAGCACAGTTTCAAGGCGAGACGTTCATTTGAGGGATCGCCCGACGTTTGTGCGCAGGCGCGAGTAAGAGTGGGCGCTCGAGAGAAAATCTGAGGGCTTTTTCTCCTTGAACACATGACTCTGCCCAGGCACTACGGAGGAAATTTCTTAGCGCGCTTTGTATGCGTTTGTCCCCGCGTACCGGCATTGCGGAGTGGGGTCGAGTTTGTTTACGCTCCGACACTGGCTTTCGGCGCGGTAAAATAGGTGAAGCAGCGGGCACTGACGCTTCATTTGGCGACCACTATGTCAGACATACTGTCTCGCACCTGCGCCGCTCGTGCTAAGTCAGTTGTGCCGGACCATTGCTTTCTCGCGCCTTACGGAGATGTACCTTGGAAATAACATCACAGATGTTTCCGTGGGAGCAGTAGGGATCGTAGTAGAGGCCAGGCCACATGTGTTGAAAATCTAGAAGTCAGACCGCCTTAGCAACCGCGTTTGAAAGCAAGTAGCTAAAAGGCCGCGGGTGACGCTCGACGCTCCTCCAAGCGGTATGAGAATACGCCGCGCTACCCGAACGCTTCTTATAATAACATAACATAACGAGACGAAAAGACAATAATCCTCACGGCGTACCATTGTGAGAATACGCCGTGCCACCCTAAGGCCTTTTACGCTAACTTAACCTGACGTTAACCTAACCTAACGTGGCCGAGACGCAAAGGCAAAAAGCCGCACGGCGCAACCGCTGCGGGAGTAAGCCGCGCCATCGTAACGCCTTTTACGCTGATGTAGCCTAACCTAAGGCAACCTAAGCCTAATCTAAACCTAAGGTAGTCTAACCTAACGTGGGCGGGACGTAAAGCCGATAATCCTCACGGCGTGACAACAGGCAGTGGCGTTCAACCGCGGTTGCTAAGGCGCTGCGCGTTTATTTCACTGAAAGAAGACCACTCAAGAATGCTCCTGAAAAGTCGCGGACAGCAACATACGAAAAACCTGCCAAGAGCGAAGATATTGCACCAGAAGGGCAGGCCGGGCCTTTACTACAGCCCCTACTGCTCATCAGTGATGTTTTTTCGAGGTAAAGGTTCAATCCGGCCGTACTGACTCATCACCAGCGCCGCAGGCGCGAGAAAGTCTGTCCGACATATCTTCAGACGCAGCGATCACCAAATGGGGCGTCCGTGCCCACTAGCTCGCCGCGCGGGCAGCCAGCGTCGGAGCGTAAACTCGACCCCACTCCGCAATGCCGGCATGTCTACCGGACAAACGCGCACAACACATGCTAAGAAACCTCATCCGTAGTGCCTAGGCAGAGTCATATATTCAAGGAGCTAAAGTCCCTCAAAAAGGGGCTTTGCAAGGAGCCCAAGCCCCCAGATTTTCTCTATCGCGCCTGCGCACGAACGGCTGGCGATCCCACAAATGAACGGCTCGTAGTTTCAAGGGCGTTTTGATGGCGTGCGTCTATTTGTCCTACAAAACTCCCTCACTTGACCTGATCCTAGGTGCCTAGGGACAGCATCGTTTAGGAATTTTTGAGAAGGCGCGATGCTGGCGCCGACCGACGCCGTGGCGTGCGTGTTCGTCCTCGGCGTAATCTATGGCGTTATCGTTCTCTGGACCGCGCGTTGTTCAGCATTGCTCACGTGATTGTGTGTGCGTTGCTTGTGTGTTGGTTGTGGGTTATGTGTTATTTGGCGGAAAGCCGTGAGTAGTGGCGGTGCGGCAGTGCGACTTTGGCCTCGGTGAGCTCTGGCAGTACAGTATCTGCGTTGTGTGACCCGTGCTTTCTTGAGAACCGGGCGGTGGTGACAATTGAAATATCGAAGGGGCCTAGCGCCTCGGCAGCAAAGTTCTGCGAACCGCGATGTGGCGTCGCCGTATCCCACTTTGCTTAACGGACATTGAGGGATGTGCTGCTCGCTGCAAGTCATGTAAATGCAACTGCGTCGACCGCCCACTGTTCAGCGCTGAATGTGTGTTTGGTGTGCTGTGCTTGAAACGAGTGGTGCAGCCGTGCAGCGGGGGTGGCGGAGGAGCAGATTGGCTTAGGGGCTCCGTTTGCGCTTTCACAGATCTGTGCTCCCGTCTTGGTCCCATTAGCGGCTGTCGAGGTATTGTGGTGTGCTAGCTCCTTGCCTAGTATGAAGTTGACGACGCTAACACACAGCATGTTCACGTTTTTCCGCGCTATATGTCATTTGCATGACGGACGAGTTGAAAACGAGAGATATGTCTGTGTTCTTTGCGTTTGTGTGTTGTAAATTACTTTCTATTGTGGAAGTTCTGGGAGTCTTATTACGCAAGGAGTGCGAACGCAAACATAAACACATATGTGTGTCTGAAATTTTGAGTTGCCCATAATACCCTTTACGACTGATAAGTGAGCTACACAGCCTGTGTGGATCAGCTACCGTATGTTGCGACGCTCTTCCGTGTGGTAGACTCATGCATGGTGCGCGTTTATTTCTGTACTGTTGTAAAACCATTTGTTTATTCACTCAATACAAATGTACGGCTTCTTCGCCGCAGTACGTTCTAGTTACGCGGTGAATCATACTAAAAGTGGGAGGGGGCCGCTATCAGCCAGCATAGTACGTCCATTTAGGCGACCTGAGAGGCGGCGGGTGCGCGAGTGTATAAAAAAAGAACTCTTATAATGTACAGTGACAGTGGCCCCTTTCACTTTTAGTATGCTTCGCCGCAGTAGATTGCTTAGGCTTCACCGCGAAATATTGGTGTATTGCGAGAAAGATAATCGTAAAAAGCCTAATCATGCAACGTTTCTTTTGTAGCTTGCTACACCGCAATACAGGCGTGTAAATAAGAATCGTGCAGTAAAGCTTGAAAGATTGCTACCCACTGCTGGTGGGATGATACACTGACTGAATAAACTTTATTGAAACCAGCAAGAGATGGTCGCTGGGCCTAGGCCTCCCACGTGGGGACGTCGAGGTGTTGCCTCTTCGCCGCCTCGCAGGCCTGCTGGGTCGCCCAGAGTTGGTCGTCAAGGTTGGGGCTACGCAGGGCAGCGTGCCATCTCGACGAGAGGGTCGTGGGGTTAGTGTCGGGGTATTGGTGTGTACAAACCCAAAGCATGTGTGGAAGTGTGGCTGGCTGTGTCTTGCAAATATGGCACGCGGGATTGGGGTAAATGTCTGGGTAGATCTTGTTATAAAGTTGTAACGAGGGGTAAGTATTGGTTTGTAGCAGGCGGAAAGTTGTAGCCTGCACTCGGGATAGTTTGTTGTGTGGGCCGGGGAAGGTTCTACGCTCTAAGTAGAAGGACTTCACAAGATCATTGTAGCGTGTCAGGCGATCCCTACCGGTGGGGGCAGCCCCCCCTTCTCCCGCGCGGTTAACTAGGCCTCGCGCTAGGGAGTGGGTAACCTCGTTGAGGTTGGGGAGGTGCGGGTGGACGGTGCCTACATGAGCCGGGAATCAGACGAGTGTAACCTGATGGTCGGTGCAGCGGGGCGCTTGTTGCAAGATGCGCAAGGCTTGGTGTGAAATACGGCCGTTGATATAGTTGATAACGGCGGAGCGGGAGTCAGTGACGATGGTATGGCATGTTGGGTCTAGTGTGGCTAGCGCGATGGCCACTTCAGCGTCCTCAGCGTGTGGGGTTACTAGGCTGATAGCATGGTGGAGAGAGTCTTCACACGTGGTGACGGCTGCAAAGCGGGTACCGTGGGGATATTCGGCGGCGTCGACGAAACTCACCGTCGTGGCGAGTAAGGGATTTGGTGAGAACCGTGGCACGTGCTGTGCGACGTGCGTGGTTGTATTCGGGGTGCATGTTTCTGGGGATAGGATCGGCGTGAATCCAAGCTCGTACGGTGGAGGGGATCTGGTGCTTATGGCCGTGTTGATGGTGGTAGGTGATACCGTGCGAGGTGAGGATATGGCGACCCGTCGCTGTGAGAGTGAGTCTCTCCAACTGAGAGCGACGTTGGGCCTCGATGAGCTCGTCCAGTGTGTTGTGGACGCCTAATTGAAGGAGGAGGTCAGTGCTGGTGCAACCGGGGAGGCCCAGGGCTTGTTTATAGACACCGCGTAGGAGGATGTTGATCTTGGTTTGTTCAGCCTTGTACCAGTTTAGATACGCAGCAACGTAGGTGATGTGGCAAATTACGAATGACTGGATTAATCGGAGCAGATTCTCCTCTTTCATACCCCCACGGTGGTTGGAGACCCGCTTCAAAAGTCTCATGGTGTTGGCTGTATTCATCTTGATTTTGGCGAGGGCCATGCCATTCGCTCCGTTCGCCTCTATGAGCAAGCCGAGCACACGGATATTGGTGACGAGGGGTATGGGGCTGCCATCCGTGAGATGAAGCGCAATGTCTTCGTAATGGCGTTTAGCGGTGGAGTATTTTGGACGGCGGCCACGGAGAGTAGGCCTGTAGAGAAGGAGTTCGGACTTCGCAGGGGAGCAGCGAAGCCCCGAGCCTTGGATATAGGTCTCGACTGTTTCAATGGCGGATTGTAGTGCCGTGGGAACTCCCCAGGGCTCAGTTATCTCCCCAATGCTTTTTAATCGTGTCATGATCGATCTTGCCAAGGAGTTGCAGCAAGTGGACGGTGTCACCCACACCATATACGCTGACGATATAACCATCTGGGCCCACAAAGGCAGTGACGGCATGATACACGGGACATTTCCTTTTCAATAAAAGGAAGTCTGTCACTTATCCTGTGCGCTGGTTGTCTTTTGTCTCTTTGAATTGCAATTTGTTGCCTGTATTTGCTCTTTTGTTGCATTTCAGATTAGGAATGGCTATCATAATTGACATTTAACCATACTGCACACAATGTGGATGGTATGTAATTGCAATATATGACCACCATAAATACAAGAGAAGTTAATAATTCAAGAATAGTGCCTTTGCATGGTGGTGCAGCCATGAATTGTGGCGCTGCAGGTAGCACTGCTTGCGCAGAATATAGTTCAACTCTACTACTTTCAAACAACATGTTTTTATCTGCATTTTCATAGCTCCAGTTTCTGTGAACAACACACATCTGGTGGAAGAGTGGCTTGCACCTGCAGTCGGGTCCAATGAATAGTCAAATTTCTGCCCGTTTTCATGTTATTAGCATATTAGTAAAGGCAGTCGTTTTTATAGTAGCCTGTTTGCCCAGTGTAGAAGCCGCTGCAGGGTATCAGGATCTCATACACATCTTCAGCTTTGCAGGGGACACAGCATCTGGCACATAGTTTGTCACAGGCCATGTATTCGGGGCAAGTTGAGTTTACTCACTAACAAAGGGAGAACCAAGCTTGTTGGATATGAAGTAAACCACTTGTATACTCAGTGGCCTTCTTCATTTCGTGTGACATATGTGGTTATAGTGACCCTTGACTTAAGCACTTCTTGTCCAGTAGCGGTCGTTTGCTTTTGAAACACTCAGGATAGCTTTCAGCAAGCTGGACAGGAATAACAGTGAAAAACCAGCAGATGTTAATTGTCGCACTTATCATGTGAAGCTTCGTACAGTATGATGAGGGCGTAAATAAATGAGGGTTTTCCTCAAGGCCTTGTAGCACATGTCACAAGTTTGGAGCAACATGATGTATAACACTTTTTTGATCGCATGCTATAGGTTTAGCAGGTGTGGCCATGGTTGAAGTGCAGTGCAAGGTCAAGAAAACAGATATCTATGAGCAGCACCCTGGTAAGGAGACTCTGGGAAAACTAGTGGGAAGCCTGTTGAACATCTGGTTGACCCACTTGCTGGCTCCACCAGGCAAAGTATGATAAAGAGAAGGAAGTCATCAACACAGGAAAGTGCCACAGGGATATTTGCTCAACCGTGGAGGATTTTATAAGTGCTACAAAGAGATTGTCTTGAATTCTTAAACATTTTATTTTTGTTCATTTTCTCCAGTTAGCCTTACCAATTTTAGTATTTTAATAAAGATAGCCTAATTTCACCCAAATCTTGGCCAATCCCCCACAGTGGGTGTGCGCCATCGCATAAGGCATACCATACCATACCATACCATCAGAAGGTTTTTACATATAAACACTGTGCTGAGGTCATAACATGCCAACAAGTCTTAGTGCGCAGGCTATGCACGACCAACTACATATGCCTTCTGTTCGGACATTGCTCATTGTAACTAACCAGGATGGAGTGGACAAAAAAAGAACAGCAGCTCCATTAATTTGGTTTCCCTGGTATCAACAGTGTTTTGTAAGTGTACATTGCCATACTCCCCAATATCTTCTTGGGTGACATCAGCAAGGACCAGCTTGAGGCAAGAGGTAATAGACGTCTTTACAAGCTAAAAATGCATGCATGCATGGAGAGCACATTGTGTCCAAAAAGTAGGCACTTCACAGGGGCACTGGAGAATGAACAGATTATTAACAGTGGGCAAAGACAAGCTACTAAACACCCAACACTGTTGCCATGTAACGACCTCTGAAACAATCCCTCTTAAAGAGGAAATCATCTGTGTGTACCCATAAAGAGGGCAGATGGGCAAAGCCCCTTCAGTAATGCTGACAGCTTCAAAAGCCAACTTTGCACATACTGAATGCTTCCTTCTTACGACTTCGCTGGGTGCAAGCATTCTACTGTCCAAAAGCTGTCATTGAGAGCACTGTTGGTTTGGTGGCAACACAGTTCAGAAGCGATTGCAACAAACCTCCCTTCCTGGTTGGCCTGGATGCTCACGGTGCTTATGAAGCAGCATTTTGAGGCAAGTAAGGTGAACGGATGTCTCCAAGTCCTTGTTCGTTTATCACCCTGTTCTGTTACTTGAAACCAACAAGCTCAAGTTCGGCACTCGCGTGGTTACTGCGGAGGATCCATAAAAAGCACAAAAACAGAAAACTCAAGGGAAAGAATAAAGCACAATTTAACACTTAGTATTGCTGCAGCGCATCCCCTTCTTTTATTTTGTCTGGTCGTGCTACATGTTTTTACTATACATAGGCATGCACTTAGGTGATGTTCCCAATCAGTGTCCAATTTTTATATACACTATGTGCTGGTTCAAAGAGGCTCGAAACACTGCAATGGAAGCTTCAAGTAGAAAAGGTGCCTGTAAGAAAAAAAAAGCTGTGATGCAACCATCTCGGCAACATCTTGCCCCTTAATAAAAATCGTGGTTTCATATCAACTTGAGCCCTCCAGTTTAGTGTAAAGTACCAGTGCACTTATGAACAACGAATCAATTCTCAAAGAGCATGTGCAGTCCAGCCAAACGCAGGGGCAACCATCCGCATTGTGCTCCTGCATTAAGGTGAATAGCACGTACGATAATGGCAAATGTGCTTTAGTAAGCTTCCCTGCAATATGAATTAATATGTACAAATAATTGTCAATGAAGCTTACCACGAGCATAGATGCACTTGCAAATTATGTCACAATTGAAAATAATGAGCACAGTGTAAACCTATGTGCCCTTTCTACTCTGAGTATGCTTTACTGCACGATGCTTATTTACACCCCTGTGTTGCGGTGTGGCTTAAGCTACAAAAGAAACGTTGCATGATTAGGCGTTTTACGATTATCTTTCTCGCAATACACTAATATTTCGCGGTGAAGCCTAAGCAATGTATTGCGGTGAAGCATTCTAAAAGTGAAAAGGGGCCACTGTCACTGGACATAATAAGCCGCCGCCTCTCAGGTCGCCTAAGTGGGCATACTATGCTGGCTGATAGCGGCCCCCTCCCACTTTTAGTATGCTTCACCGCGTAACTAAAATGTACTGCGGCGAAGAAGCCGTGCATTTGTATTGAGTGAATAAACAAATGGTTTTTACAACAGTACAGAAATAAACGTGCACCATGCATCAGTCTACCACACGGAAGAGCGTCGCAACATACGGTAGCTGATTCACACAGGCCGTGTAGCTCACTTACCAGTCGCAAAGGGTATTATGGGTAATTCAATATTTCAGACACACATATGTGTTTATGTTTTTGTTCGCAGTCCTTGCGTAATAAGACTCCCAGAATTTCCACAATAGAAAGTAATTTACAACACACAAACGCAAAGAACACCGACATATGCCTCATTTTCAACTCGTCCGTCATGCAAATGACATATAGCGCGGAAAAACGTGAACATGCTGTCTGTTAGCGTCATAAACTTCATACTAGGCAAGGAGCTAGCACACCACAATCCCGCGACAGTCGCTAATGAGACCAAGACGGGCGCACATGTCTGTGAACGCGCAAACGGAGCCCCTAAGCCACTCTGCTCCTCCGCCCACCCCCGCTGCACGGCTGCACCACTCGTTTCAAGCACAGCACACCAAACACACATTCAGCGCTGAACAGTGGGCGGTCGACGCAGTTGCATTTACGTGACTTGCAGCGAGCAGCACATCCCTCGATATGCGTTAAGCAAAGTCGGACACGGCGACGCCACATTGCGATTCGCAGAACTTTGCTGCCGAGGCGCTAGGCCCCTTCGATATTTCAATTGTCACCACCGCCGGGTTCTCAAGAAAGTACGGGTCACACAACGCAGATTCTGTACTGCCAGAGCTCACCGAGGCCAAAGCCGCACTGCCGCACCGCCACTATACTCACGGCTTTCCGCCAAGTAACACAGAACCTACAACCAACACACAAGCAACGCACGCACAATCACATGAGCAATGTTGAACAACGCGCGGTCCAGAGAACGATTACGCCATAGATTACGCCGAGGACGAACACGCACGCCACGGCGTCGGTCGGTGCCAGCATCGCGCCTTCTCAAATATTCCTAAACGATGCTGTCCCTAGGCACCTAGAATCAGGTCACGTGAGAGATTTTTGTACGACAAATAGACGCACGCGTTTTGATGGCGAGCGGGCTCGTCGCGGCATTTCGCGGAGGCTGCGGGATCTACGGGGCGCATGAATTTCAGTTCTGAAACTTTATGGGCATAAAGTTCTCATAAACCTTGGATGCGAAAGGCGCACTGACATTTCCAAAGTCGTGCTTTGGATTTTCAATTCGGGAACATTATGGTTTTAAGGTTGTCATAAACATTTTACGCCAAAAGCGCATTGACTTTTCTAAAGTCGTACATTGGGCCATACAACGAGACAAGCCAAATCAACATACTATCATACAAACTGACAAAGCACGCAGCGAGGTCTGACGAGACGAAGCGTTGTGGTGGTTCGTTTTTGGCGTCATGTCAGAGAAAATAATATCAACATTTTTTTTTTCACCTGCGCCAAAGCATCCATGTCAAAACACTAAAGCCAGCAAAGGTAACTACGTTCTTATTTATTTTTCTACTTTGACTTTTATTCGCGAGGTCACATTGAGACTTCATTTTTTTTTCCTCTCGCTAGCCGCGGGCTGCCGGAACCAGCCAGAGCGCATGCATTTTTCTCGTGTTGCCCCGACCACCGCGCGGCGCACTTCGAAGCACGTTCGTTTTTCTCTGGCCGAGTGGATTTTCGCCTGGCAGAGTTTTGGACGCTTTCGGGCTAGCAGACGACAAAAAGAAGAAATGCATTGTCACTTGCTGCCATCATTGTGGGGACTGGAGGGATTGCAACGCGTTCGCTGGAGCGCAACCTCTGCGTCTTGTGTCGACTGTGTAGGATACCGAGCAGTATGCGCGTGGTTCTTGTGGACCAAGCGTCTTCCGCTTGCTTCGACATCCTTTCAGCAGTCGCATCAGGTGCCCAATGTGGGAATTCGATTGTGGCCAACACGCCTTCCATTGCGTTCTTCTTTCATTTTTCCTCCACAAAAGAAAAAGAAGACATTTTTGCGGCGGAGCGAATTGTCGCATTGTGAAAGTTCAATTTTGTTACTTCTTCTTTTGCAGAAAGTAATGGGAAAGTAATGGGCCACGGGACGCTTCAGTTACCAGATAGTCTTATTATATTATTGCAATAACAATTATATGGACACTCGAGGCGCATTCCGGCCGTCGCCGTCGCCCTCATGTTCCGTATAAAGTCCAAGGGCGATAACATCGTGACCGCCAGGCGCATGCTGCATGTGCGAGTGAAAGCGTAAAGGGGGGTGGGAAGGGCGTGGCATGGTGAGCCGACTACGGTGGCTCAGTCTTGCGTGCGCAAGGGAGAAAAGCGAGGAGAAAGCGCGCCGCCTCCTGTCGCGCGCCGTACCTCAGGGGGAGTCGAGAGAGAGGGGGCTGTGACTCTGTCTGTGCAGCATCTTTATTTGCCTTGTTTTACGCATTATATACAGGGACGTTTTCTTAGACAAGTAGATTTATTGGAGACTTATACGTATATTTAAATATCTTGTCGCGAGGTTTTGTGCATACGCGCAGTGAACTTTGTTTCCAGCGACACTTTCTTGCCCTTTATCAAGCTGTATTTTCGCATTTGTATATTTCATTGTATATTCGCATTTCTAATGAACGAGGGAGAGTCATATGAAAGTGAGCCCATCCACACCGCGCAATATCTGTTCGGTTCATTATCTGCGAGGCATGCGCGTGGCACAGAGGCATCTCTAATTTACAAAAGTGACACGCACGTATGAATATAAAGGTTCTTTAATGCTCTCATACACTGGGTTGAACATGGTTGCGTGACATAATGGACACTCCAAAAGTTGAACAGTGTGGTGTCGGGAGGTTTTTGACAGCTAAAGATATTTCCCGCTAAGAAATTAGTCGCCGTATGGCTGCCGTGTATGGGGAACATTGCATTTCATTAGCCACTGTGAAGCGTTGGAGGAAACGGTTCAAAGAAGGACGTGAAAGTTGCAAAGACGATCGAAGACCAAGCCAAACCCACCGTGCAATCACCCCCAACACAACTGCAAAGGCTGATTAGACAAGAACGGAGGATAAGCATCGATGAATTGGCAGAGCGGTTCGGGTCACACAATAATTCATGAACATCGCGGTTATCGGCTCTTGTGTGCGCAATGAATGCCGAAGATTTTGAACCACCGCCAGAAGACGGAGAGGTTCGGCGGTGCCTTGTCTATTCTAATCCGGTATCACAATAAGGGTGAAGACTTTTTGTGTGCAATTGTGATCGGGGATGAATCATGGTGCCGCAACTAGGAGCCTGAAACACGACGTGAAAGCTTATAATGAGAGCATTTGAATTCACCACCCCAAGGAAAGCGAAGGCCGTCATTTCTGCCGGAAAGGTGTTGTTGACTTTCTTTTAGATCGTCAGGGACCATTATTGATCGAATTTGCTACGCCTGGAGAAACTATCAATTGTTGCCGATATTGTGAAACGTCGGCTCGGCTGCGTGTCGCAATCAAGAAAAAGCAACGTGGGAAATTGAGGAATGGGGTCGTCTTGCTTCACTATAATGCTCATTCTCACGTTTCTGATGTGGCTAATATAAAACTGGCAAAGTTCAAGTGGGAAACGCTGCAACAACCTCTATATAGCCCAGACCTGTCACCTTGCGACTTCCACATTTTGGAGAATTTGAAAAAAAACCGCTCAAGGAAACCAGATTTGTGTCGGACGATGACGTGAAATAGTCACTTAGACTTTTTGAAGCAGCAACCCAAGGAGTTCTGTCAGGCGGGAATCACGCGACTCATTAGTCAAGTGGGACAAATATCTAAATACTCACGGAGACTACTTTTAAATAATGTACCCCGTTTGTCACATATTCGCGTTGGCTCACTTTCATTTGACTCGCCTTTGTATACTTTGCAGGACTCCGAGTTTTTATATGTGCTCTCGTTTGCGACTATAGTTTCAGTGCAATTACAATACACGGCCGGTGACCACTGCTCCTGCACAATACATTGTAACAAAAGACAGCGTCATTGAGATTTTTCCCTGGTCGTTGTATATGTGCAAAAATGTAAACAAGGTTCTTGAATGACATAGAGAGAGAAAGAGAAAGAGAGATGCAAATGAGAGAAAAGTAGAAAGGTTAACAAAGGTTCAATAAATATTCGTCCTCAACTTGTTCATTTCATGGCCTTTACATTTTTCATATCAGCGGCATGCACTGCTTTTCTGCTTTCAAACTGGTATAGCTCTAGAGTTCGTGTGATACTTTCTTGACTTATCAAACAGACAGAAGTATTGATATCAGTTATTTAGGGCACAATTTTTGAGACATACTAGTATATTCGTTTATGAAAAAAATACATATTCTACTTGTCTACATATATTCTATCTGTCTACATATTCTATCTTTGGCAACGGCAATGCAGTTATTATTAACGTATTCGATCCCTCGAGAAATTATATGAGGAGGTGGAGCTGCAACGTATTCAGGCTCACCGGGCATATTTACTACAAAATTACTCAGATATGATTGCTAATTCCTCTGATTACAACAAGTATGCGTCATCGAGAGTACAATTCCTTTAATAAAGCAAACTTGTCTTACCTTTCACTGCCTACTTTTCTAACCATTAGGTAGACACAAAAGGACAAAATATTGCCATCTCGTGGTGATGATGATGATGATGATGATGATGATGATGATGATGATGATAGCAACTTTATTGTACCGCCGGATAAGGAGGCCCCTACTCCCCGTCCCCGGCACACAGGCCTTGGGGACGGGGGCCGGGACCTCCGCTCGTGGATTGGCGTGATGACGATTGCGTAACCTAAGTACATGGGGTAGATTTTCGGTGGGGCAAGTCACAAAACATTTTCGGGTCAAAAAGAAATCGCTGTTCTTTAACGCTCTTACATGAGCGAAAGAAAACAGCAACCAGAGTTACATTAAGCACATAAGAACGCATAACTACATTTCTTTGCCCGTAGGCGAACATCCTGCAAAGTTTCAACGCAGGCTGCTCAGCCACCACCTGATTTCGACAGCAAATTATCTTCACTTCGATGGTGTCGGTGCTTCGTAGTGGAAGGTCGATTCAATTCATGCGTTAGAAAAGAGTGCTTTAACCGATTACAACTAGCTAGTGCGTATCGGCCATTTCATCGGAATACTTGCCGTGCATGTAGAAGCACAGAAGAAAAAGTTTGGTAAATTAGGAGGAAAACAAATTTGATAGACCCAATGCAACGTTCAAACGTTACGTCACGTCAAGTCATGTGACGTAACGCAACGTTGATATCTACGCAATGCACTGGAATGAGTGATTTGTGGAGAACGACTGTATTAATAGTAGAAGTGTTGTGTGGCAAACGGTTATGTAGAGACTATATGCTGTAGTGTTTATATTTACAATAAGTAAGAAAGGATCCAAGATCAGTATACCTGGTAGCGAGACTTCTATAGAAGTCCATACGTTCAAGACATGGCGGTTCATCGGTGGTTCATAAGGCTTAGTGCCATCTGTGTGAGGAGGGATCACTTCCGGCGGAACAGAAGATATTGTTACGTCATATTCGCAGAAAACGGAAGTGACGTTATTTCATTTTTTTTTTTTTAGCGCGCGAAAATAATTTTCTGACCTGCCACTACGCCCTCTCTCTAGTGAGCCCGAATGGGAAGAAGCCCTCAAAAGCCCGGACCTCAAACTCCATCTCAAGGCCGTCCAGAGGGCCCAAGAACTGGCGGAGCGTCACCACGTTCCCGTCCCGACTTGGGCGTCGCCTAAGGTTTCGGCCCGAGGAGCCCGTATGGGATCTCTAACGGCTTAAAACTCCTCAGGACCTCACTGAAGTTCTTGACTGACTGACTGACCTGCCACTACAGCTGTACATACAAATGCTCCGTAATTCCAAATCATGGGCGTTTCGAGCCTATAGCGCGCAAAACGATGCAGCATAATATCGGTCTTACACTTGCACAAATCGCACCCATGCATGAGGCGTAGCTTCTTCGCCGACCGAAGAAGGCTTCCGGTGTTGAATGCTGGTCGGCATCGTCGAACGCCCAGCCTGTCGGCCAGCGCTGCCGCACGAAGGCAGCTAAAGTAAACAATTATCTGGTGGTAGTAACTCACTACTTTTGCCTGAACAAGTAAAACAACGATGAAACACAGCTCATAAAGATCGCGCCACGAAAATTCAAGAATTCAGATGCAAGTTGACGAGCAAAACAACAAAACGTTTCAGGGGCGTATAGTAGCAGATGAACGTTAGGAGCGCATTTCTGCACTCGTGAAAGATCACTCATCGTACTGGAATTAGTCGAACGCCCCCTTTTTATAGCGGGCGCTGATAGATAGGCATTCATTGCTAACGATAAGGTAAAAGACATTTTTTTCCCTCGCCAAACGTGTATGTGACGCTGATTAGGAATTCTATTTTTGTCGAATAAAATCAAACTGTGTCTTGATTTCATTAAAGAGCGGTTTTTCTTTCTCATTGTTTGTTCCCTCCGCACATAGTCGTGCTTGAATCGCTGCTCCGATAACCCCCCTTGTCCATGTCGGTGACGATTGGTTCTGGACCGCTTTTCGCCCGAAGCTTCACGACCAATTTGGACCGACACTGGAATGGCATTGATATATATATATGTGTGTGTTGCGAATCGGCCAAGGCAGAACAGCAATATCCTATGTGGTTGTTATTTGAATTACGGCGCATGTTCCGTGAAAAACGAAGTTCCATGTTACAAATCATCGCGAGTGAAGAAATTGTATAAGCAGTTCAGTGAACTTAGAGCACTGTGCAAATATGTTTACCATAGGGATAAAATAGTTACTTGGAATATGTGCCATTCAGCTTGTCAAGGCGACAATAATTTTGGAAATATGTGAAGGAATATAAGTCAGCCCATTTGTGTATCCCATGGTGACGTCAAGAGATCCGGTGACGGGTTTGCCTCTTCTCACGCTGTTACTGAGGCATTCGTCGAGTATTTTGCCTATTCATTAACAACCCCAGGCGTGACGGACATGTGCGATGATACATTTATCGACCAAAACTTATTAATCAATACGGCGACGTGATCGGAATGAAGGCTGCTATATAGGGTCACCGAAGGCGAAGACTTTGGCATTTTTGTGGTGTCCAAGCTTTTATCGTGAAAGGGTTGCGCGTTTCTTTCTTATGGAGCCTCTTGAACAAATTTTGAATTTATCTTTAGAGCGATAATTGTTTACAAAAGTGTGGAACCTTTCCGTTGCCGTTCCTTTGCATAAGCCTAGTGACAGTAGGAAGGTAGAAAACTAAAGACCGGTATCGCTGCTTTCTCGATTCAAAGTTTTGGACGTTATCTTAAGCAAGCATTTGTCCTTTCATTCCAAACTAAAAAAAAAAAAAAATGACTGCAAAAGCATGGCTGCATGTGCGGGTGATTTACAGAGACCGATATTGCGTCTTTTCTAAATGATACAGCGCCGATTGTTGAGGACGTAGGTCAAAAAGAGTGTGTTTATCTTAATTTTTGAAAAGCTTTCGAATGGGTGATTCACAACATTATAACACGTAAGTTAAACATGAATGATGTTAGTGATTCTTGTTATTCACTCCTTAAGGATTATTTGTATACAAGTAAAATTTTGTTAGTGTATCAGGAAGCTTTTATTGCGAGCCATGGTGTACACCAGACTTCAATTGCTGGGCCTATTCTTTTCAATGTTCATAAGTAATATAGCACCTTGCATTACATATGCTAAACTACTACACTATGCTGATAATATAAAACTGTTCGCTCCTGTTAAAGGCATCACACCGGAAAGGCGATTTAGGCGGAAGCATTTGTTTAAAGTAAATAATATTAGCAACCCGAGTCCCACAATTTGTTTGCAATGGTCGTTTAATCGTGTGGATAACAATTACAGTGTCGACATTTTATTAAATGGTACTTCTATCTTTAAATGTACTATTGAATTATTATTTTTAAGTTAAAGGTATTTTGCGAATGCTATATGTATTTTGTTATATTTTGATTGTATCTCTTTCTGACTTTTGCTTTATTTTGCACCAGATTAGAAGGCTCTCGTATACTGTTTTGAGGTACGTAAATAAACAATTCAATTCTATCAATCATCCTCTTTGGCGCGAACTTAGGTCGCTGGGTGTGTGCCACTAAGCAGGTGCTTCTCTTCAGCGACAAAGAATAATTCTTTAAATTTCTCTGATGTTGAACAGAACAGAACTCTCAGTCTATATAAATTCTGACAATCTTGTCTGAACAATATCCGTACGCGCGCCCCGCGCGGAGTTCGCGGCAGCGTCGCCAGATGGCGCCACGCGTCCCGAGGGAGTGGGGCCCGGCTGCAGCACGGGCCTCGCACGCATGACGCGTCCTGGCGGCTGTGCGGTCTGTCGCTGCACTGATTCAATGCTAGTCGCAATAATGTCGACATTCATCGCCAGTTCTGCCGGAACACACAGAAAAAAAAAAAGGCACGTTATGCGAGTGAGTCCTCGAGCATTCGGTTCGTAATAAAACTGGCTTCATCCTTGAAGAAACCAAGCGAGTCACCACAATGAGAAGTCGCAATGCTGTAAATAAGTGTAATGCCTCCTTTACCGTATCTTACTTGTTTGGATTGACGTACGTGGTCTTTTCGTAGCCGCGCGAAGCAACCCACATGCACATGGACTGCGCCAGGATCGCCGTAAGAAAAGGGCCCCTGCAACCTGCAAACGGAGATGGTGCAGAAGAATTCACCTTGAATGCGACCTCGTTGTTCCTGCAGAGCCACTGCTTTTAGAACGCTTGAATACAACCCTTTTAGTCTATTGCCTGCGGCGTGACCGGTGTCATAGCTTCTCTCAGAGCTAGACACGTGGTGTCACGCAAAATAAGCGTGTCTCAAGCGAGAGCTTTAACGCTCACACACATGTATATATATATATATATATATATATATATATATATATATATATATATATATATATATATATATATATATATATATATATATATATATATATATATATATATACACAACTGATTGTTAATATATATATATGTATACATACGAAATGAACAGTGGACAGCACGTCTACCGAATTTCAACGGCTTCAACCGGTGCACCGGTCTTCACAAGGATTCACACAAATGTGGCATTTATTGCGCTTCGTTCCGAGTAGAGAAAGCTTCGATTAAAAAAGACGCGTAAGAGATAAGTCAAAACGAAAAGGAACAGTGGTGGCAGTACTTGATTCTTTCTAGGCGACAAGAGAGAAGGAGCTCTGAAGGAAGCCAGAAAGGCAGTAGCTTGTACAAGGGGACACACAGCCTCACAATTCGCATATATACATGCATGGGCCGTTCCGATGATTTTTGAAGCCCATTTGGGGTGCAGAATTAAATTGCCTGAAACTGGTAGTCCCAGGATGCACTCACTTTCAAACCCGTATATATGTGTACATTAAGCAGGCCGACCTATTAAGTAGACTGTAAACCATACATTAATTAATTATTGGGTTTTACGGGCCAAAATCAAGATATGATTATGAGGCACGCTGTAGTGGGCATAGGCATATATACCGCGGGGTGGCAATGGGGCACTTCCTCTCCTCCCCCCCCCCCCCCCCCCCGCTTTCAAAAGTGAGGGGGCAAAGTATTTCATTGTCCCCCACTCCAACACTTTTGAAAGGGCGCGCTTTGGGCTGCACGCTGGAAAGTCCAACAAACCTACAATTGAAGCTAAATATTCTTTCCTAATTGAGTGACGACATAAATAATGCTTTTCTTAATTGCGCATACCGTGCTTGTACAGCAGGGATTGTTACTTGTGTCTTCCCGGGAAACGGACGACGCGCGGGATTCGCCGTATACGCTCGCGTTGTGTAGAACGCCTGGCGATGGGCAGTTCCCGCCCTAAGAAACTGTGAGCTTGCGCAACTTGCACTGGGCCCAGTTATTTGGAAGCTCTATATCCGTATTGAAATCAGCTTTTTAAAATATTATAATAATAATAATATAATAATCTTTATTTACCTCTTTCCACAGAATACAGGATGAGAGCGGACGTAAGGGTAAAAGCTGCATGCAGTGGCTTGAGAAAACCCCATTGCGCCCCACATGACAGTATGGCGAGGAAACAGCTTAGATATGACAAACACAGAGAAATACTGGAAACATTGTAATACATTCTGAATTTGCGAACGTACAAGGGCTAAAATACTTACAGTAGGGATCAGTAAGAAAATATACGTACAAAATTGAGGACAGTCTTAGTGCATTTGTTAACATTGTGTGATGTAACAAACAATAACGCGACATACAAAAAACAGAATGAAACACCATCCATTAGTGCAGGAGCGGCAAAACACTAATTAACTTATTTTTCGACATTTCTTCCAGTGAGATGTTATTCCATTCAAGTGTGTTAAGGTAACAGGGAAGTTTATAGGCGCTTGATTGAAATGGTACACAGTCCGACAAAGCGGTGTAGACCAAGCGGTACAACGGCAAACATTGTACATGGGCACATGGTATTGAAGGTTGAATAGTGTCAACATATTTGCGTTGTTTGTTCTAATAGCATTCTTGTACATATTAATTAACCTGAAGATACAAAGATTAGGCACTTGAATGATGTTAAATTCGGAATAATAGTTTTCTGTGTGGGCACACCATGGCATGTTAGCAACTAACCTTACCGCACGTTTCTGAGTAACAATAATCTTGGATAAATTATGCTACGTACTTGTGCCCCAGACAGTGTGGCAATAACTAATGTAACTAAGAATGCGTTGTACATGAATAGTTTAATTCTTGTTGATAGCACATACCTTTGGTGACATAGCACTCCATGCACTTTGTTCATTTTTGATTGTATGTTATTAATTTGGGCATCCCAATGAAGCGATACCAAGAAGGTTACTCACAGACATTTGATACTACGCACGATTTCAATACAGTTGTCCTCAAACCTAAGCATAATATCTTCTACAACTTTGTTTTTCGCACGAAATACCATGGATTTAATTCACCTTTAGGTAATTTGCCTGCGACCACTGACACATGTATTTCAAAAACTCATTAACTGTAGAGGAAAAGTCATTTTCTTTTCTACCCGTAATGAGCACCGTAAGGTCATCAGCGTAGGCAGTAAGGTTCACCGGTAGCTTAGTGTAAAATATATCATTTAACTAAACCACCAAAAACAAAGGGCCTAAGCTGCTGCCTTGCGGCACGCCCAATTTTATGTATTGGCCATCAGACAGAGCATCAATGTGCGCTACAATCTGTTTAGGATGTTGAAGGTGTGACGGTATCAAAGAATTAGGAATCCGCCTTATACCATAGTGGTTTAGTTTATTTACTAACAAGTCATGATTGATTATATCAAAGGCTCTGAAAAAGTCAATATAAATTCCGAGGACAAGGAGCTTGTCTTTCAATGCATTTATGATGAGTTCCTTTGCTTGAGCAGTGTCAACTCAGTGGATCTTTTTGGTCTGAACCTGAACTGATCATTCGACAAAACGCAATGCTTATCTAAGAAATTAGTTATTCTCGTGTGAGTAAGTTTCTCGATACCTTTAAAAATTTCCGCTAGAATAGAAATTGGCCTATAATTTGACACTTCAGAGCTATTTCCTCCTTTGTGTATCACATTAACTTTTGCAGTCTGCATCTGCTTAGGAAATACTCCACTGCTGAGACAAAGGTTGAATATGCAGCTTAAGATTGGAGCTAACGAACCAATTACATATTTTAGAGGTTTTATCTGAAAACCGTTAATATTGACACGTGTACTTATCTTTATCGGGCGAACACGTTTCGCCGCTTAACAACTGTAATCGCAAGGCGAGAGACGCGCCTGCATGTATCCGACGTTTCTGGAAAGTTATCGACGCTTCTACCCGGCTGTCTGTTGTCGCCGAACCTTGTGTTATCTGATTTCATCGCGTAACGCGAATGGTACAGAACTTTGTGGAAGGCACGCGGGTCCGAACGATTAGTCTGGAACATTCGACGACTGCTCTATAAAAGCCGACGCGCTTGACCCGCTGATCAGATTTCCGACGATCGCCGACCGTGTTCGCCGCTATCGTTGTGCTATAAGTGTAGCCTGTTTTTGTGGGCACAGGTTCGCCCAATAAATGCTAGTTTTGTATTCCACCGTATTGCTGCTTTTCTTCACCGTCACTACCACGTGACATCTGGTGGAGGTGCTATTTGTTCATGTACCGGACGCCCCCGACAAGCTGTGATCCAAGCCCGGACCGCAAAGAGAACACCAACGTAGTCCCGGACCATTGAGCAAGCCGCCGTCTTCAGCAGCTGCCCCCGGAGCACGGACTTCTACCGGAGAAGACCAAGAAGATTGTGACCAAGGCAACCCCAATGGCAGCCCCAGCGTCCCCCATTGTGCTGCAGCAGCCCAGGGAACCACCGACGTTCCGCGGTTCCACATTTGAGAACCCGGAAAGCTGGCTGGAAACGTATGAGAGGGTCGCTACGTTTAACAACTGGGCAAGCGACGACAAGCTACGACATGTCTATTTCGCATTGGAGAACGCCGCCAGGACGTGGTTCGAGAATCGAGAAGCCACCTTGACGACGTGGGACCTCTTCCGAAGTGGCTTCCTGCAAACATTTACAAGCGTCGTGCGAAAAGAGCGAGCCCAAGCTGTTCACGAATAAGCATATAATCATGCCATTTGCTACCATACATTATTTTATGTTGATTAGTGCATTCTTAAAACGAGTGGGGTCACTGATGCTTACTAATGATGTTGGTAGATTATTCCAGTCGACTGAAGTCCTAGGAAGGAATGATTGTGAGCACGCGACGGTGTTATGACGGGGTACGTTAACTTTATGTAAGTGGTCACGACGAGCCGAATAATAAGGCGCAGGTTGGATCCAAAGAGGGCGAAGAGATGCGTTGTGGTAGTAGATTTTATGAAAAAGGGAAATGCGTGATTCTTTTCTGCGAAGAGATAATAATGGAATTTGAAGGGTTCTCTTCATTAATGTGACACTAGCAGTGCGATGGTAGTTAGCTAAGACGAAACGAACCGAGCGATTTTGCACCGATTCAATTTCGTTAATTAATGTGATCTGATGAGGATCCCAAACGGATGAGGCATATTCTAATTGGGGGCGGACATATGTCGTGTACAAAAGCCGTTTTAATGAAAGTGGCGCAAGCGAAAAATTTCTCTTCAAGTATCCTAAGGAGCGGTTAGTTTTAGATATTACATACTGTACATGCTGCTTCCAAGAAAGATCGCTAGTTATATGAATGCCAAGATAACGGTAGCATGTAACGGATTGAAGGGGGCAGTCATTAAGGGCGTAGGTAGGGCAAGTTGTGTTAGAACGAGAAATCCGCATAGATTTGCATTTATTAATGTTGAGTTCCATGCACCAAGTGAGGCACCAGTTAGATATGTTATTTAAATCGGATTGAAGGGTAGCTATATCAGATGCATTAGTCACTTTTCGATATATAACGCAGTCGTCAGCGAATAAACAAATTTGTGAGGAAATGTTATCAGGTAAATCGTTAATATATATTAAAAATAAAAGAGGACCAAGAACAGACCCTTGTGGAACACCTGATTCAACTCGAGCCGCGTGAGATGTGGAGTCATTAGTTACAACGAATTGGGAACGAGAAGAAAGGAGCGATTGGATCCAGCTGAGTACTCCCGGGTCAATGTTGAGTGCGCTTAGTTTGTGTAGTAGCAGTACATGTTTCACTTTGTCAAAAGCTTTAGAAAAATCCAAAAATATGCAATCAGTCAAAAAACCGCTATCAAGATATACATGTAAGTCATTAGTGAAAGTTACCAGCTGGGTCTCCCAAGAAAAAAATTTGCGATAGCCATGTTGACTGTTAGAGAAAAAAATATTTTCTTCAAGAAAGTTGACGAGGTTAGAAAATATGATATGCTCCATAATTTTGCATGGTACTGAGGTAATCGATATGGGCCTGTAGTTAAAAGGATCTTGAGTTTCGCCAGATTTGTGGATAGGAATAATCTTTGCTGTTTTCCAGTCATGAGGCAAGGATGAGGACAGGTACGATTGTGAAAAAATGCTCTCTAAGATGATAGAGGAATACTCACTAGTATTTTTTAGAAATTTCGTCGTGATTTCGTCTATTCCACAAGAAGACGCAAGTTTAAGAGTGTCTATTACTTTTTTGATGCCAGTAGAGTTAAAAATTACAGGATCCATAGGAAAAAAATTGCAGCATGGTAGCCTAGGAAGGTCGTTATCATGTGCTGAAGGAGTGAAAGATTTTATAAATACATTATTTAAAATCGTAGCGCAGTGCTGCCGAGGTATAGGCTCACCGGAAGACGTGCTAAGTGATATGATTTTCGATGCACTAGGCCTTACTACATTCCAGAAGCTCCTTGGATTATTGATGAGCATGTTCGAAAGGGTATTATTGAAAAAAGAAAATTTTGTGTTCTTTATCGCAGATGAGTAGGCCGAGGCAGCTTCTTTGTAAGCAGACCATTTAGCCTGGCTTTCCGTCCGCGTAGCGGTGCGAAAAAGACGTTTTTTTCTGTTAGATAGGCGTTT
Source organism: Dermacentor andersoni (assembly GCF_023375885.2). Taxonomy (NCBI): domain Eukaryota; kingdom Metazoa; phylum Arthropoda; class Arachnida; order Ixodida; family Ixodidae; genus Dermacentor; species Dermacentor andersoni. The sequence continues at coordinate 7,240,852 of NC_092816.1, read as the reverse complement.
CAAAGATTTAGTATACCATGGAGCATTGTTATTCGAAAAAACGCGCCTCTTCGGAATAAACTTGTTAACAAGATCGTGAATTTTTTCTTTGAATATATTCCAGTTAGTGTCATTCTTAAGCTTCCGTTGCATGCCGCCGCGATTGTCGACGAGCCACCGCAAGCTAAGTAAGAGAAAGCGGACCAATCGCAGACACCGGCACCACCTTCTTCATGCGGTTATCAATATTCAGTGCAGTCGCTCGGCCCCATCGAACCCCTCTCCACTTGAGCATGCTCCTCGCCTCTTGTGAGCCAATTAGATAAGACAAGCCGCTCAGTATAGACAATGTTATTCGTTTTTCAAGCAAACAAAAGTGAACTCCTATGAACGAGGGGAGCATTTGATTGGTATGTTCAGACAACCCTGCTGGTGACCATCCGATGCTTGACTTGCGTCGGCGGTTACGCAGATGTGACGTCAGGAGATTGGAATAGAAACATATTGGAATAGTTATACGTTATACGGCCCTTAATTACGGAAATGATAAATAATAACATTCAAAGTGGATGCAAAAACGACTTGCCGCAAGTGGCGAACGATCTCACGTCTTCGCATTACACGTGCTCTCTTTCTCGACAGAGGTCAGATTCACTGCGGTTTCACCTCTCCTACCCAACTCCCGAAATAGTTCGTACGCCACTGGCTAGTAGGTAAAGCGGGGCGTGGCGTTTCTCGCGGCACTCGACGTTTCTGCACAGGTGTGAGTAAGAGCGGGTGCGAGAGAAAAAATCTGGGGGCCTTAGCTCCTCGAATATGGGACTCTGCGTTGGCACTACGGATGAGGTTTCTTAGCGCGGGTTGTATGTGTTTGTACCCTTGACATGCCGCATTGCGGAGTGCGGTCGAGTTGTTTACACTCCGCCCGCTGGCTGCCCGCGCGGTGAGGCAGTGGGCACGGACGCCCCATTTAGTGATTGCTGTGTCTGAAGGGGAAAGGTTCTGACTGGTGTTGCATAAGTCGCGAATCACTTTTTTTTTGTCGCGGCTATAAATTGCATATTTTACAAGCATTGCTCCAGGAGGGCACATGCAACCGGCAAACGGAGACCTCAGGAGAGCACCCGAGGTTATAATAAAGCAGGCAGCGCAGGATCTTCAGGGCACCCAAGGGGTAGCAGGGGGATGAAAGCTGGAAGCAGGGCGGCCGGTGGGTTGGGGCCGCGCAGGCCTCGGCGAGTCCGGGTTGTAGCTTTGGTGTCCCCGTTGATGCTTTAGTGTCCTGGAGGCGCCGCCAATAATGCGAAATAATGACACGTTGTTTCAATTAGTAAACAACACGATTGAATAAATATATTTAAGTCCAGCCGCCAAGCCCCGTGACTTCTGCCGGCACGCCTAGAGACAAACGCATACAACAGGCGCTAAGAAACTCCTGCGTAGTGCCTAGACAGAGTGATAGATTCGAAGAACAAAAGTCCCCACATTTCATCTCTCGCACCCGCTCTTACTCGTGCATGCGCGCATACGTCCGGCGTCTCCGCAAGTGTCACGCCTCGCTGTACCTACTAGCAGTTGTAGATACGCCACGGGTTCAAGTCCCGGACCAGGGTGAATTTTCCTTCAACTGCGAGGCTTTTGTTTCGAGGAACCGGCATGGGTTTCTTTGTAACAATTTGCTGCGTTGGGTTGGATGTCTCATTTCCCCTTTATTAAGGTGCTCCAAGTTTGCGTCTCTTTTGCTTTATGCGCACGTTTATTTTTATAATGTTAACCTTGATATTCATCTGGCGAAAACTACTTGCGTTGTTTATTTTTTGACAAGTGTACCCTAATAAAAAAAATTGCACGCTCCTGTTTTTCTGCCTATTATTACAGTATAAACACGTAAATATGCGTTTTCGAGGTGATGTCGTGGTGAATTGGGAGTTTTGTGCTGCACTCGTTACTTTGAACATTTCAAAAAGAAATTAAAATAAGTAATCGTTAGGTACAGAACCAACCCTACGCTGAAGCAAGCCATGATGACAAAACTGCCATGTAACGGTTACCTGGGCCCCGTCAAGCCGTTTTTACGGCTTTTAGCCCAGCGGACCTTCCAGTGTATTGTCTGGTAAATAAACATGAATTTGAATTTGAAAAAAAATTGAAAAGAGAAAGCGAGTGGCAGAGGAAACAGAGAGAGCAGGTGCCGTGGCGGGCCACCACCACCGTACCGCTGACTCTAGTGACGCCACTGCATTTTCACAAACACGTTGGCCCACCTGGTATCGCTTTTGAAATGCCTAAAGAAAGGCTTGATAACCAGGTAGCTGCAAAATGCTTCGCATAACATCGATTCTCACAATACACGAGATCTGCAGATTTGTTTCACTAGTTCATATCATAAGCCAACTTTACGGCGTCTCCAGATAATTTCTGCATCACACTAAGCGTAATCTCCCGCAGCATGAACTTTCTCTCGTGCGGGCTGTTTACTCGTATGGTAGCAGTGCCACGTATGTTCTGTTTGCATATACGTGTGACGTATAGTTCGCCCTGAAAGCAGTAATACGACAGCGAGCCCAGTAAAAGCCTATTTGTCCAAGGGGGGATGGAATCCGCCGCATTGCAGGTGCGAGGAAATTGCGCTCTCGTGACTGTGTTCTCAAAGTACCGAGAACCAAAGGCAAATGATCACCTTGTGCTTTTGTTTTCTTTTGCTCACATACATCACAGCGCTTTCTGGTGAAAGGTGAAACTTTCTATTTACTACAGAGCCCTTTGAATTCCTAAACAAGGCCGTAACTCTTCTCACAGACCCACAAAAAAAAAGAAACAAGAAAGACGAAAAGCACTTTCCAAAGCTTGTTCACGACGTCAGCGGTCGTTTGGGCCTTCGTACATGCCGCTCTGTCTTTTCAGCGAAACAGGCGGCGGCAAAGATAGAAACGTGTGCTAGACCGTAACTTGACCATGACGTAACTATAATATAACGTATACATGAGCATGAGCGCTATCAGCCACTGTCAATATATATATATATATATATATATATATATATATATATATATATATATATATATATATATATATATATATATATATATAGTTGAAGAAACGTAGCAAGCTTACGAAAATTGCGAAACGCTTCGGCTGTGGCACGGCCTTAGTCAGAACAAACGATAAACGATGATTTATTCTGACGAAGGCCGTGCCACGGCCGAAACGTTAAACCATTAAAAATGCAATTTTCGTAAGTGTGCTCCGTTTCTTCAACTACCTATGCGCCGGACCTAGAGAACCTTTCCTTGTATTATATATATATATATATTTATATATATATATATATATCTGTTTACTTCTTGTTCATGTGACGGCGCAAGCAAGTGTGGCGCCACTCAGAAGAAGACGATTGCAAAACAACAATATATACTTATGGCATCGCTTATGTTCAATGGTTGACTTCAAGGCAGCGCGGATTCCCGACCAGGGCCTCTATTCACAAAGACCTCTTACGCTAGGATTATTACCAAAGGCGGCTAGCCAATGGCAAAACTCGCTTAGAACGAAAAGGTTTGCGAATAACTAAGCTCTGGTGTTTTACGTGTCAAGCATACGGTTTGATTATGAGGCACGCTGTAGAGCGGAGCGCCTGATTAATTTTGACCACCTGATGTTCTTCAAGAAGCACACTATGCATGGCACAGAAAGTTCTTGAATTGCCCGCCCATCGGAACCGAAACCGTCACCTCATGCTGAGCAGGTCAACTCCATGGCCACTTACTACCGTGCGGGTAGGTTTGTGAAGACTTCACAGCGCTGGGAACGAATGAACGAAGACGTGGACGCCTGTCGTGCGTCTGTACGATTCTAGTACCAGTTGGGCCAATGTTGGCTGCGTGCAGATGATCTTGCCGTTAACCCAAATGCATTACAAGGGACAACCTGGCGCAAAAAATTATGCGGTTCCCACGCACTGTGGGAATCGATGTAAGCGAAGCTTTTTGTGCTGTTTGCTTTGATTGACGATAACTAGCGGTGATGTTGACGGCGAATGTTTAATTTCTTCAACGTTTAGTCCAACACGAGAGTGGCGAGTTGATGTCAAACGTTACCTTGCGTGCGCCACGGCTATTTGTCTGCGTGGTCCACAGAACGCACAGTGGGAGGTGCTTGCTTGAGGCGTTGTTGTGCGTCATCGTTCGTAATCTTTGAGACCTAGGATTGAGCATTATTGTTGCCTCACACGGCAAACCGCGTCGTGGCAGAAGTATTAAACTTTAATTGAATTATGGGGCTGTACTTGCCAAAATCACTATCGGATTATGAGGCACGCCATAGTGGCGGACTCCGAATTCATTTTGACACCGGGGTGTTCTTTAACGTGTGCGAAGATCTAAGTGCACGAGCGTTTTTTATTTCGCCCCATCGAAATGCGGCTGCCGCGGTTGGGATCAAGCCGGCGACCTCTAGCAATGTCATAGCCGTCATGCCGCCGCGGCGGGCACACAATGGTTGATTTGACGTGTGATCATTTACGTAGTATTGCCTAGACCCTATGGTGCGGCCATGCTGTGCGGCGAAGGTGCGGCCATGCTGTGCAATCCTGTGCAAGTTGTTCGCTAGACAAATGTGCATGGTGTTTATTTTTCCGAAATAGCAGAAACGTACCGTACTGTACCCTGAACTTACATTTATCCCGTTTACCCGCAACCGCTGTCGTGCCTATAGTTGTAGCGTTTCCATGCCTTGTCACCTCACTTCACCTTTTTCCTATCCCCCTCCCTCTTTGTAATCTCTGCCTCATCTCCCCTCCTCTCTACCATTCTATCAAGCTTCACTCTGGGCTTGCACGTTAGTGGAAAGGTAAGCGCTGCAATTTCCGTAATGCTTTTGCGGGGATCACGGATAATTAGAGCTGTCAAGAGGATAATGGGGCGATGCCCAGGGAGCTCCATAGGGCATTGTGCACGTTCGACGGGGTGCAAAGTTCCAAGCGAGTTTCTCGCATCGGCTTTCCTCTCTACCGCACTCCGGTCATGTATACACACGTTCTGAGCCCCCCCCATACCCCCCCCCCCCCACGCGGTTTGCCAGACAGAAACAGAAACAACAGCAGTGGGAAAGTAAAAGGAACAGGCAAAGAAAGCGTGGCTTCATTGGCGTTGCCGGGGGGAGGGGGACGTAGGTCTCGAAACACGCCCCGAAATTTTCTGACCCCTCGCCCCCGTTCCCCACCATTCCCACGGAACAGGAAGTTTCAGGAGGTGGACTCTTAAAGAGAGACATGGGTGAACAGGCAAGCTTTCACGTGAAATCAAGGCGAGGACTAGTAGCGGTCTCAAGTATTTGTGTGTGTGTGGGGGTGGGGGGTTACGGGTGAGGGGGGGGGGTGTTGTTATGGAGGTGATCTTCTCTCCCATACCCAGAACATTGCGGCCACGCTCATGACGCGCCTGTATCTCATTCCGGATCGTGTTAATCATACCTGCTGAGGGGGGATCAGTGTTGAAAATTCCACACACAGAAAAAGATAGGACGAGCGCCTGCGTAAAACTTGGGAGGCATTGTTGCTCCCAACCAGGCCTTCGTATCGTCGAAGTGCTTCGCGTTTCTGGTACTTGAACGAATCGTCGACCACACTGCGCGGAAGGAATGCATTCCGAAAACATTGCGACTTGCTTGCCTACGAAACGCATAATAAGCACCCCCCCCCTCCTTTATTTCCTTTTTTCCCTTGTCTCTGACTCTGTCATTGCGTTAATAAACTTGAGAAGAGCGTACTGTTAGGCTAGTTTGTACGTGCGCTGTCACAAATGAAAAGGAAACAAGAAACAAAGACCTACAAAACGCTGATTTGCGAACAGGAAAATATACCAAAGATAGGGGTGCTGGGCCAGTGAAGCCTTCAACACCGTTCAACAACCCTATGAATGTTGAAGACTCTGACAGTGACTAACGGAAAATAATTTTAAGAAGAGGGAGCGGGGTGATGAATACGAGGGGGGGGCATAAAAGCTGTCAAGAACGAATTTCGGGGAAAATAGTGAGCTTTAGCAGTGCCAAGTTACCGTACGGCAAGTGCGATTATACTGTACCGGCTAAGGACTGCGCATGCGCGCATTTTACCGAGCGCAAAGATTTTCCGTGCGACATACTACATTTTTTTAATATCACAATGTTTAAAAATAGCATAAGGATGATAGCATAACTTTATGCGAAGTGGCTGCACGCCTAAGCAATGAAAAGCTTTTTGTCAGAAGTTGAGTAAATTGTTGTTTCGCCAAGGCAAAAACGTACATCCTCGTTGCTAAAGCATTCTTCTCCGGGGAGTGCTAGAAATTTGTCTGCGCGGTGTACAATCCTCGCCACACCCCCACCCCTCCCCACACACATATATTTTCATTTTTATTTGCCCTAAGGGCCCAGACTAGGGTATTAACATAGGGGGGGGGATAACAACGACAAGAAATTTCAAAAGGGGGGTTATAATCATAAAGATCAAAACACAAAATAAAGAACATAACTGATTTCGGCATTAAGAAGGCACAGTGCATCTAGTAGCATGGCATAGTGATTATATAATGTAATAACAGAAGATAGAACTGCAGTACTATTCAGAATAACGCAACAAACACATGGCAGAGATCACAGGTAGTAGGGCGCTCAAGCAGGATAACATGGTAGTATAGGAAAGATCAGCTGGGATGACAGGCTTGCTCTTAAAGTAGTTTAGTAAAGCTGATTGAAAATAAGATAATTCTTTAATGTTGACAATGAATGGCGGAAGGGCGTTCCAATCCTTCATTGACAAGACTAAAGGTGAGTGCAAATATGTTCTAGTCGGCGCGAAGGGTGGGTATACCTTGAGTTCGTGGCCAATACGGTGGAGATGGGGGCTGCTGGATGAACGAATTTGCGTGTAATAAACACTGTAACAAAAGGATAATCGTGAATATTTTTTGCGTATAACGAGAGGTAAAATGCGAAGAGTTCTTTTCATGGATGACACACTGTAATAAGAAGAATATGAGGACGAGATGAATCTAGCGGCTTTACTTTGAATTGATTCCAGCATGTCAGTAAGGTAAGCTTGAAATTATGGGGTTTTACGGACCAAAACCACTTTCTGATTATGAGGCATGCCGTAGTGGGGGACGCCGGAAATTTAGGCCACCTGAGATTCCTTCGCGTGCCCCTAAATCTAAGCACCACGGGTGTTCTCGCATTTCGCCTCCATCGAAATGCAGCCGCCATGGGTGGGATTCGATCACGCGACCTCGTGCTTAGCAGCCCAACACCACAACCACTAAGCAAGCAAGGCGGGTAAGGTAAGATTGACGTGGATGCCATATGTTCGAAGCGTACTCTAATGATGGTTTAATTAACGAATTAAACGCCTGAAGTTTGGTGTCAGAATTATAAATGCGTAAGCGGCGTTTTAGAACGCCGACCTTTCTAAAAGCTTTGCTAGTGATTAGTCCTATATGATCATTCCAAGCGGGCCACCGGTGAACACCATGTCAAACCAGTTCCTGCTTTTTTGTGAATATTGTACTCAGCTTGACTGGACCGGCACGCATACCCGATGGAGCAACACGTGCCCCACTGCCAGACTTTACGGAGTCTGCACGCCAAGACTGCCGCATCACGTAGACGCTTGGACGGCACCGCCCCCAAGTTCCACGGCCACGACCTATATAAGAAGCTCGTCGTACGCTGATCACTTCAGGGGGCATGTCAGTGGGCCACCGGTCAACACCATGTCAAACGTTCCTGCTTTTTGCGCAGATTGTACTCAGCTTGACTGGACCAGCACGCATACCCGATGGAGCAACACGTGCCACCATTGCCAGACTTTACGGAGTCTGCACGCCAAGACGGCCGCATTACGTCGACGCTTGGACGGCACCGCCCACTTGTTCTACGGCCACGACCTATATAAGAAGCTCGTCGTACGCTGATCACTTCAGGGGGCATGTCAGTGGGCCACCAATCAACACCATGTCAAACCCGTTCCTGCTTTTGCGCAGATTGTACTCAGCTTGGTTGCACCGGGACGCATACCATATGAAGCAACACGTGCCACCATTGCCAGACTTTACGGAGTCTGCACGCCAAGACGGCCGCATTACGTCGACGCTTGGACTGAACCGCCCCTGAGTTCCACGGCCACAACCTATATAAGAAGCTCGTCGTACGCTAATCACTTCCGTGGGCATGTCAGCGGGCCACCGGTTAACACCATGTCAAACCCGTTCCTGCTTTTTGCTGAGATTCTAGTCAGCTTGACTGGACTGGCACGCATACCCGATGGAGCAACACGTGCCACCATTGCCAGACTTTACGGAGCCTGCACGCCAAGACTGCCACATTACGTAGACGCTTGGACGGCACCGCCCCCGAGTTCCACGGCCACTACCTATATAAGAAGCTCGTCGTACGCTGATCACCTCCGTGGGCATGTCAGCGGGCCACCTGTCAACACTATGTCAAACCAGTTCCTGCTTTTTGCGCAGATTGTACTCAGCTTGACTGGACCGGCACACATACCGGATGGAGAAACACGTACCACCGTTGCCAGACTTTACGGAGTCTGCACACCAAGACTGCCACATTACGTAGACGCTTGGACGGCACCGCTCCCGAGTTCCACGGCCACGACCTATATAAGAAGCTCGTCGTACGCTGATCACTTCAGGGGGCATGTCAGCGGGCCACTGGTCAAGCCTATGTCAAACCAGTTCCTGCTTTTTGCGCAGATTGTACTCAGCTTGACTGGACCGGCATGCATACCCCATGGAGCAACACGTGCCACCATTGCCAGACTTTACGGAGTCTGCACGCCAAGACGGCCGCATTACGTCGACGCTTGGACGGCACCGCCCCCGAGTTCCACGGCCACGACCTATATAAGAAGCTCGTCGTACGCTGATCACTTCAGGGGGCATGTCAGCGGGCCACTGGTCAAGACTATGTAAAACCAGTTCCTGCTTTTTGCGCAGATTGTACTCAGCTTGACTGGACCGGCATGCATACCCCATGGAGCAACACGTGCCACCATTGCCAGACTTTACGGAGTCTGCACGCCAAGACGGCCGCATTACGTCGACGCTTGGACGGCACCGCCCCCGAGTTCCACGGCCACGACCTATATAAGAAGCTCGTCGTACGCTGATCACTTCAGGGGGCATGTCAGCGGGCCACTGGTCAAGACTATGTAAAACCAGTTCCTGCTTTTTGCGCAGATTGTACTCAGCTTGACTGGACCAGCACGCATACCGGATGGAGCAACACGTACCACCGTTGCCAGACTTTACGGAGTCTGCACGCCAAGACGGTCGCATTACGTCGACGCTTGGACGGCACCGCCCCCGAGTTCCACGGCCACGACCTATATAAGAAGCTCGTCGTACGCTGATCCCTTCCGTGGGCATGTCAGCGGGCCACCTGTCAACACTATGTCAAACCAGTTCCTGCTTTTTCCGCAGATTGTACTCAGCTTGACTGGACCAGCACGCATACCGGATGGAGCAACACGTACCACCGTTGCCAGACTTTACGGAGTCTGCACGCCAAGACTGCCACATTACGTAGACGCTTGGACGGCACCGCCCCCGAGTTCCACGGCCACTACCTACATAAGAAGCTCGTCGTACGCTGATCACTTCAGGGGGCATGTCAGCGGGCCACCAATCAACACCATGTCAAACCAGTTCCTGCTTTTTGCGCAGGTCAGTAATAATTCTTCCACAGTACAAACTATCAACCGTTGCCTCGTCCTGCTGGCGTGCCCCAAAAGTACCTGTGCGGTGTGCCTGTATGTACAGGACATTTTTGTTTCATTGCTGATGTTCTGTGGTGATGTCGAGAATAATCCCGGACCGAACACTGAGGAGCTGCTACTGCAAATTCTGGATGGTCAGAAGAGTATGCAGGAAAGACTGGACGCAATCGAGGCAAGGCTTAAGCAGGTGTAGGAATCAGCAGCAATAGTAAAGGAGGTAGGCACGAGAATTGCTGATATGGAAAGAACAATTAAACTCTGGAAAGAAAGTTAGTCGACACTGAAGACAGCAGTAGGAGCAACAACCTAATTATGTTTGGCATTACTGAGCGCCGCGATGAAACGTCTACATCACTTATTGAAGATGCGGTTGATGGCTTGTTCAAAACTACGCTAGGCGTATAGGTATCTTCCGTAGAAAGGATACACAGAACTGGCAGGAAGAAACCAGATAAACCAAGACCAGTAATTCTTAAGCTTATTGATCACCGTGAAAAAGTGGACGTTCTTCAAAACTGTTTCAAGTTAAATAAAGAAAAGAACATATGTGTTGGTGAAGACTTCTCGGCAGCCACGAGGCAAGTAAGAAAATACTTGTGGGACTACACCTTCTAATGTCAGCCGTATTGGCTGACATTAGAAGGCAGGGAAGAAAGATCAAATTGATATACGACAAAGTTCGCATTGACAAAGAAATGTTTCAGTGGGACAGTACCCACATGAAAATATTGCCTATCGTTGTACGTTCACTCGCGTCTGAGAAGACAACGTGACCCGACTCTCCTGTTAAAAGTACATTTTGTTGTCTCAACGTGAAAGCACGTACTATAGTTAACAAAACAGCAGATCTGGAAAGTATTGTTATGGTCCATAGACCACAGATCATAATTTTTACTGAAACTTGGCTACATCGAGGTATCAACGATGTCGAAATCACTCCAGCAGGTTATGGAATTAACCGTAACGACAGATATTCGCGAGGTGACGGCGTAGCCGTACTTTTTAACGAGTGCTTGAATGTGTCCAGACTACCTGACCCTGTTGGAATGGAAAGCGTTGTTGTAAAGGTTGTTCTTGAAGATTTTCATCTTCTAATTGCAGGATATTATCGCCCTCCAAACTGCAGCCCAGCATTTTTTGAAAACCTGAATGAATTTCTATGCGCGTATAGGAACCAATCTTGTAGCATTTTGTTGGCAGTCGATTTTAACGTTCCAGATGTCGATTGGGATAATGAGTTCCCAAATGCGCGCTCTCCTACTGCGGAACCCTTTGTTGACATAGTTCTGCTACATAATGTAACGCAAGTAGTTAAACTGCCTACTCGTGTTCACGGTGGAAGTGCGTCAACTTTAGATTTATTCCTAGTTAATGACAAAGTTAGTAGTTTGAATCCGAGCGTGCACATTTTTGAAGGAATTTCAGACCACAACATAGTGTCCTTTATCATGGATTGAAGAAAGTTTTAAAACTGAAACAGATGGATACTTTTGTACTCGAGTTTTCTCGCGCCAGTGATGTTGGGTGTACTCGATGCATTGGACAATTCATTCTCTTCCTTTGTTTCCCAATATGAATGCAGTGGCATATCCGTTGATACGTTATGGCTGCTTTTCAAAGATGTAGTCATGCACTGCACAAGATGTTTAATTCCACACAAAAAGGTTGTAAAACGTACTTGCAAGCCTTGGATAACTAAATAAATAGCCTGTGCAGGCCGTAAAGTAAAAAAAAAAGCAAGAAAAGAGTTTCTACTACGCCCTTCCCCTGAGGGCGCACACCAGTTATCTGAACTGCGACTGCTTCTCAAGCATGCTATCAAAAAAGTAACGACCATTATCAAAGTGTACGTTTAAAAGAGTTTCTTGTAGCGTCGCCGGCAAAATTTTGGCGTCACTTGTTGCCAAAGAAACAATCAGTTTCGAACCTTATCATAAATGGCACTGCAGTAAGGATTCGAAAGTAAGTAGCGGATGCATTAAAAATTTACTTCTGTTTCGTGTTCACCACGGATGATGATGTAATTCCACGATTCACTGCTTTTGACGAAATTCCTGCAATATATAATCTATCTATTAGTGAAGAGGGTGTACTGACACTTCTGCTCAATCTAGATACCAGAAAGTCGCCGGGAATTGACGGCATTCCTGCTTCTTTTTTCTTCCGTTACGCTGAATGGTTCGCAAAGTACTTATGCTTGATATTTGATAAATCACTGTCCCGTGCAGAGCTTCCGAACGATAGGAAACATGCTTAAATCGCACCGATACCGAAAACCGACGACCGGTCTCTTGTCTCTTCGTACAGGCCTATTTCCTTATTATGTCCATGTGCGAAGATACTCGAGCACATTATCTTCGCACATATTTCCACTTTTGCTGAGAAAAATTGCATTATTGATAGCCGACAGCATGGTTTCCATCGCAAACATTCCACAGTAATGCAATTATTAGAAATTGTCCATGACCTCGCAGCAGCATTAGATAGGGGTAATCAAATAGACATGCTATTTCTGGATTTCGAGAAAGCCTTTGATAGAGTGTGCCACCAAAAACTGCTTTTGAAACTTGAACCTGTTCTTAAAAACGATACATTGCTCGCATGGCTAGCGGCATACTTATCATTCAGGCATCAAACAGTATATATCGATGGAATCAGTTCGGATCCTGCCCCTGTAGAGTCCGGTGTTCCTCAGGGCTCCGTCCTGGGACCATTACTTTTCTTGGTTTTTATAAATGATATTGCTGCCCATACATCAGTTGAAATACGTCTGTTTGCCGATGATTGTACACTTTACCATGAGATTTTGTGGCACGACGATCAGGAATGATTAAATATGTCTCTACGTAAAATTCAGGCCTGGTGCTCAACTTGGAAAATGTGCATTAATTATAAAAGAACAGTAGCTATGACTGTGAGACGCAATGTTAATCCTTTGAAGTTCGGCTACACCATCGATAATAACACCTTATCTCAGGTTACAAAATACAAACACTTAGGAGTCATTATTACATCGGATATGAAATGGAATGACCACATAACGTACACTGTAAATAAGGCAATGAAACAACTTGGATATTTAAGACCCCTTAGTAAATCCTGCACAGAAATTAGACTGCTCGCGTGCAAAACTTTCATTATATCAATTCTAGAATATGCAGGAATTGTTTGGGATCCACACACAGAGTGCAATATTACCAAACTTGAGAATGTCCAACGCAAATCCGTCAGGATCATATATAATTGTTATAGTTGGAAAAAATCCCAATCAGCCCTTTTGCAAACAGCCAATTTAGAGACCCTACAGGCAACACGACACTACGACTAAAAATGTTCTACTTAATTTACCATAATCAATTTGGAATACATAAAAATATATATTTTTATTCAGTTACCCCGGGACCAACCCGTTCTTTCCATTCAAAGAAGGTGAGCGAGTTCTTGTGCAGAACAAATGTGTTCTAAGCCTCATTTTTCCCGAGCACAATTCGCACATGGAATAACCTACCTGCTAATGTGGTTGAGTGTTCGACGGTGTCTTCTTTCTTGAGTGCATTCCGCAGTAGCTAACGATGCTTCACATTTTCGTGGCATATTGTGTGTACTTCGCTTTGTATGTCTTATGTAGGTTCTTCTGATGCCGTACTTGCTCGACGAAATGTACATTGTATTTTATACTGTATTGTTGTGTACCCCACTCCTGCCTAAAGCCTGACATCCAGGCTGGCACTATGTAATAAATAAATAAATAAATAAATAAATAAATAAATAAATAAATAAATAAATAAATAAATAAATTTACAGAATTCACTTCCTTTAAATGGGCACTGGAAGAATGCACTCATATTATACTTTTATTTTCAGGCTATTGCTAAGCTGCCACTCATGACTTCCCAGTGCCAGCCAAATATACTGTTGCAGTTTTCCATCCCGTGATCCGGGTGCCATTTGAGACGTGTCCTAGATAAATGTATTTATCTACTGATACACTATGCGTAGTACAAACGACAAATTCTTGTTTTGTTGTCAAGGTATTCAGCATAACTGCAATTTTTTTATTACTGTTTAAACCTAACTTTAGAGTTGCTCGGTCAAGCATAGATATCAACGCTCGCGGGATGGAATCCCTGCCACGGCGGCCGCATTTCTATGGGGGCGAAATGCGAGAACGCCTGTGTACCTAAATTTAGGTGCACGTTAAAGAACCCCAGGTGGTTCGAATTTCCAGACTCCCCCACAACGGCGTGCCTCATAATCAGATTGTGGTGTTGGCACGTAAAACCCCATAATTGAATAGATATCAGCGCATAATAACATATGGCTATGAAAATGATAGGTCGAAACCACCTAACAAATTCAAGGAAAAGAAAGAATTATGCGACAGGTTCTTGCGGATACACAAAAAAGAAAGGCATGTCAGCCGAAGTCGACTTGAATTAAGTAGTAGGAGGTTGACTTATATAGTATATGCATTTACATGCACTAAAAGTGGGACATTAAAGATAATGCAATGTTGATTAAGTGCGTGATGTTCTTGCATCATTTGCATTAATTTTTGCATTAATTGGGCTTGGTGGCACTGTGAAGGACGCCATGAAAAACCACTTTCTTCTTCTTGTACAGACGCTGCTTGGACTGACAGGGACCACTCGGAACTGCGACCGGTCTTGGATTGTTCGACACCATGATTCCGGAACGCTGGCTATCCTGCATCATCATGAGCAGCACCCCACGGGGCTATCAACACGGCTGACAACGCCAATCTTGCCGCCCGTGGATCAAGCATCCAGCACGATCGCAACGCCGCACCTGCGCCGTCCCTTCGGCCAATCAGTGACAACAGCGACATCGGACGAAGCGTACAAAAGGCCGCAGCAAGCGCAGGCCCTCTTCAGTGGACTTGGTGGCACCGTGAAGGACGCCATGAAAAACCACTTTCTTCTTCTTGTACAGGTTAGAAAGAAATGTCCTTTTTCTAAGTGTTACAAAAGTGATGCTATTTGTTTTGTGGTGCTACCAGGCCCTGAGCGTATATTGTGTTGTGTTTGCGAGTGCTTCCGCGTTGTTTGTTCGCTGTTGCTGCTTAGTGGTGACATCGAGGAAAATCCAGGCCCAAATACGCTCGATGAGATCTTAAAAAGGCTTACGGAAATTAAAACCTCGCAGCACACTTTAGAAGGATTGCAAGGCGTTCAATCTAGACTGACAGAAATTGAATTTACTCTTACATCGCTTAAACAATATCGTGAAAAGCTGGAGCAGTGCGAAAAGCACGTCACCGCAATGAGCAAAGATATCCAGAGCCTGAGCAAAAAAATAGACGACATGGAAACCAGAAGCCGTAGGAATAACATTATTATTTATGGGTTGGAAGAAAAAAGCGATGAAACTAGTAAAGATCTGGAACAAGCGGTAGTCAACGGTGTATTCAAAGACAAACTCGGTGTAGAAACGAGATCAGTCGAGCGTGTACACCGTATTGGGAAAAAGAAGGAGAAGAGCACAAGGCCTGTAATTATAAGGTTTTACAATTTCACAGAAAAAATGACTGTTCTTTGTAACTGCAGAAAGCTGAAAAATTGTTCGATATTTATATCGGAAGACTTCTCGGCCTCAGTACGCAGGAAACTTTGGCAGTCCTCCAAAGCAGAACGTGACGCTGGTGATAACGTAACACTTCTTTTTGCTTAGCTTAAAGTGAACGATCAACTATATATATGGAATGAACTACAGAAATGCAGGCTACCTTTGAACAGCCTACGTCGCGACGACGCCGGGAAGTCCAGTGCTGACAACGCACGACGAGCAGGAGTTGTAAATTCACTTTCTTTAGTATGTTTTAATGCAAGGAGCATTGTCAACAAAACTCAAAAATTAGAAGATATCGTGTTAATTTATTCTCCTGACATTGTCGTCATAACGGAAACATGGCTGCACGCTGATATTCATGATTCAGAAATAGTTCCTCCCTCTTATTTTCTTCTTCGCTCCGACCGCGACAGTCGCGGGGGCGGAGTCGCTATAGCAGTACGGCAGGGCTTATCTTTTCGCAAAGAGCAAGGTATTCCAGATCATGAAAGTGTGTGGTGCACTGTATATGTCCATGATTCACCTGTGCTCATAGGCGGTATTTATAGGAAACCAAACGCGTCCGACGACTACATAATAAAAATGCACGACTTCCTTTGTGGCAGGTTCAAAGATCGTACTAAGTTATTTCTTACTGATGATTTTAATCTAGCCACTATTGATTGGAGTACGTTGACAGCCGGCAGCTGAGATGTTAGTAGTTCCGCACTGGTTTTGAACATTTGAACATGGCGTTTATTTTTTCATTATCTCAGCTTGTCACAGAGCCAACGCGCGTTCAAGGGCAAACATTTCCAATACTAGACATGCATTTGTCTCTCATCATCTAACAGCCGACATCACACTCGAAGAGGGCATATCAGATCATAAACTGCTGCTGCTAACAGTTACTATCGGCGCTAGCGGACCAGTTCCAGAATCACATGTAGCTGTTAAAAACTACAATAGAGCTGACGACGTCAGCATCATCGACTACCTTGAAGTAGCGTTGGAAAACTTTTCCATTGAAAATTATGGTACAGTCAATAATCTATGGCTTAAACTAAAAGACATAACAACACATTGTGAGGAAACGTTCGTACCCACGCGACTGAAACGTACAAAACGCAGAAACCCATGGATTACGCGTAGTGTGATCCACCTAAAAAGAAAACTGCAAAGGATGCGGAAGAAAAAACGTAATCCTGAAGACATTCGCCGACTTTCTGGTGAGCTAAAAACTGCTTTACGGAAAGCAAGGGATGTTTTTTTTTTTCAACAACACTAATAAATGTTATGACACAGCATCCACAAAAGTTTTGGCGCTACTTATCCAGGCCCGAGAACCAAGTGACTCAAATCGATGTAAATGGAATCATAACTGATGAAGCTCACACTGTCGCCAACACATTTAACAGATACTTTCAGTCCGTTTTTACACGTACCCCTGCACTAACAGAAAGCGAAACTGTGACGGATCCTCCGTTATCAATGTCTGAAGTAGTCATAACCCAAGAAGGAATACTTAATTTATTACTTCAGATTGACGTTAAAAAATCTTCCGGTCCTGACAATCTTTCAAATGCTTTTCTGCGGCGTTATGCAGAACAGATAACTCCCTTCTTGCATGCAATGTTCGGAGTACCACTTCAAACAGCCACCCTGCCGATGGACTGGCTCCGTGCCAAGGTCCTTCCGATTCACAAAGGAGGAAATAAGTTACTGGTAAACACTTACAGGCCGATTTCACCCGCTAGTTCTCGTTGTAAAATGATGGAGCATATTATTAGCAAAGCAATTACCACCTACTTAGAAGATAACAATCTACTGTACCCCAAACAACACGGATTTCGCAAAGGTCTTTCTACCGTCACTCAACTCCTCGAAATAACGCATGACTTTGCGACAGTAATTAACACGAGACTTCAAGTTGACGCAATATTCATAGACTTTTCCAAAGCATTTGACAGGGTACCCCATCCAAAATTAATTGACAGACTTAAGAATATTGGAATTGACACTAACACAGTGCACTGGATAACCGCCTATCTCTCTAACCGCAGCCAGTACGTTAAAATAAATGGCACTGAATCTGAAGAGTTAGACGTCTACTCCGGTGTTCCACAGGGGTCTGAGCTGGGTCCGATTCTTTTTCTAATTTTTGTTAATGACATTCATTCTCAAGTTGAATCTGACGTAACAGTAAGGCTATTTGCAGATGACTATGCCATCTACACCACAGTACGGTTGATTAACGACCAGATTCGACTTAATTCCTCCTTAACTAACATTGCCAGATGGTGTCAAGAATGGGGAATGGAAATTAACGTAGAAAAAACTTCATCCATGCATATAACTCGAAAAAAGGTACCCTTAAAATTTGCGTATCATCTAATGGGATTACATGTAACAGAAGCAGACACAGTTAAATACTTGGGTGTTACCATCACAAACACATTAAAATGGGACGTTCACATTAAACAGACGTGCACAAAAGCCTATAGACAGCTGAGATACCTTCGGAGGAAACTTGCACTGGCACCTTCCAAAGTTAGGCTAGCAAGTTATAAGGCCCTTGTAAGGCCAATCCTTGAATACGGCAGTATTATCTGGAATCCGCACCAAATCTAGCTTCTTAATCAACTGGAGGGAATTCAAAATAAAGCTCTCCGGTTGGTGTATTCGCGGTATTCACATGACGTCATCATAACCACACTACGCAACCGGGCAAACATTCAAACATTGGCAATTCGCCGACGCGTTGCTGCCTTAAAGTTTCTCTACCTTCTTTATCACGACAGCATTAATATAAGCAAACACGAGTACCTAAAACCACCATACCAGCGCTCAGCCAGAACAAACTATGACAAGAGTATCAGGCCATATACCTCCCGCTGTAATACATTCAAGTATTCCTTCTTTCCGTCAGTCATAGAATTATGGAATAAACTGCCACACGACATTGTGTCCTCGGAATCTGTCATCACATTTTCTGTCAAGATTGAAATTTTTTTGATCAGCAGGCTGCGCCGTTGTAGAAAACAAAGGGGCTGCGCACGGAGTGTATGTTTCATGTGTATGCTGATCGCAGTTCTTGTAGTGTATGCTTTTAATGTGTATGCCACTTGCAGTTATTCCGAAATCAGTGTTTAATGCGCACCCTTTCCTGTACTGTTTAGTACAGGAACAGTCTGTACTGTTTTAGGACTTTCGTTTCTTTCATTTCTTATTTTCGGATTTTTTTTCTTTTCTTCTATTGCTGGCAATCTGTACTTTTTGTTGTTGTTTTTCTTTGTTGTTACCACTCCTGTAAGAGCCTGTAAAGGCTTACAGTAATAATAAAATAAATAAAAAACAAAAAAGTTTTTTTCGTTAAATTGTGCGACGTTACATTCTTTCGGGACCCACTTTTCTTTTATTCATGGCAAGCTTTCTTGTTCTTTTTTCTTTTACCAGCATCTACGTCGACGTCGTCTTCTTTCGCATCAACTTTCGTTGACACGCCGCTTCTTTTTTTTTTTTTTTTTTTTTTGCCGGGAGACCAGGGTACCGATCGCCGAAACAGTGCACTCTATGGTTCAATGTGGTTAATCTTCAACTACACCGGCGCTAGTTACGCCCCTACCGTTAATTGTACCTAATGTGCGACTAATTCTCACTTTTTGTCTCGTTGAGACAAACTTTTTGATTATTTTTGCGACTCGCTACGACGCTCTGCAGGCTCGTAATAGCCGTTTTTTGACCCAGAGCCCAGTTCACCCGGATTAGATCTTGCCATAAAAAATGAAGTTTCGCTTTCTGCAGCTAACTATGGACTAGTATGAGACGACTGCATATATATTCTACGTAGGATAGAATACTGACCGGAATGGCTGCTCGATTTCTCTGCGTTGATTGTTTTTCACTACGCGGCAACTGTATGCGAAAATTCCAAGGAAGTTGTGTGATTGCAATACTGTTATACTGTTGATGTTACAGGCAACATACGACAGGCATGGAGCATATGCATCTATATATGTATATATATATATACTCCAGCGACCGCCACTGCTGGTGTCCATGGCAGCTATCGCCGGGAAAGTTAAAAATGACACCAAGGTTTGCCTGGATCGAATGCGAGCCCACTGCGCGAAAGTTCACTGCGTTACCACTGAGCCACGCCAGCGCTTGCTAGCATAGAGCGGAAAGAATGCCCGATAAACGCGTCCTAGCGCGCGAGGAGACACGCTATGTGATATGCGCACCGCGTAGCGTCGATACGTGCACATTTTGCATTGTAGTTGCATATTATTACAACTTAAGAAGGTTCGATGAAGAAAAATAAGTGGATTGCGATGTAAACCAGAATGCTAGAATATATATATATATATAGATATATATATATATATATATTATATATTGTATACCTGATTAAATCAAACTGGCTAAGTGACTTGTCACTGCCACGTTCCAAAGGCGATGTCAATAAATCATCATCATCATTAGCATGGTATCGTGCCACTTGCCTTGCGATGTGAGATGTGCGCCGCATAGAGTCTATACGCGCGCCATTTGCACTGCAAAACTTGTTGCTGCGCTAGTTGGTTCATGACTTAAAAACAAAAGTTACGGTGCTTAGCGGCGTTTGCATTGCAGTTGCATATTATTAAATTAGGTGGCACGTCATGTGGCAGTTGCATAGGTAGCGGTACGAGGTAGATAGAGAAATGTTGAGGAAGAAGATTATAGAGATCTATAAATATTGATGCAATGGAAAACATGTATGGCACACCTGTTTAATTCAAGCAGGCTAGGTGACTGTCACCGTCCGGCTTCAAAGGGGATTCCATTAACTCATCATATTAATTTTCATCGTATCGTGCCATTTTACACGCGATGTGACATGCGCTGTGTAGCGTCGATGCGCACAAACTTTGCATTGTAGTTCCGTTATATCCCACCAGTCGTCCCGACATGTAGCAGGAGCATATAGCAGTTGCATGTTGCATGTAGCTGGACATGGTTAACTCAAGCAGGCTAGGTGACTATTTGTTACTGCTCCGTTTCGAAGGGGATGCCAATCAACCATCATTATCATCATCACTATCATCATCATCATCATCATCATCACCAACAACAACAGCAAGGTATCGTGCCACGGGTCAAGGGATGTGACATGTGTGCCGCACAGTCTGAATACCTATGTTTACTCTTCGGCAGACGTTATGGCGCCTCCTTGCAAGGTACGAGCCGCTGCTGAAGAGGCGAATCATGGAGCTACGCGCCGTCGCAACCAGGCAACATCGGGCTCTGCAGACCTCTGTGCAGAGAGCAGGACAAGCCGCAGCACAAGTCGCAGTTCACCGTCGACGCCGGGCGGGCAGTGCAGATCGTTCTGGTGAAACTGACGCGAAAAGACTTAGCCACGAAGACCCTGTAGTCTTGTACTGACTATCATTTGTTAAATCGATAAACGGAACCCTTTTCATTTCCCTTGCCCCATGTTGACGAAATCATTGATGAAACCAGTGGTTGTACATGGTTTTCAAGAATTGATTTGTGCATAGCGGCAGGTACCCCTTACAGAAGAGACGAAACAGTCCACTGATATTGTGGCGCCCATCGGAGTCTGCGAATATAAAAGGCTCCCCCTCGGTTGGAAAAACTCCCAAGGCTGGTTTTAGAAAATGATGAATGAAGTGTTAGAGAAATTTCTGGGCCTATTTTGTAGTGTGTATATAGACGACATACTGATCTATTCACGAACAAAAGAAGATCATGACAAGCAACTTGCGGAAGTACCCATAGCTTTGAGCCAGGCAAAGTTAAAGATAAACACAAAGAAAAGTGAGTTCTTCCGAAGAAACGCTGTATTCTTAGGCAGATTGTTTGACGACCGCACCTAGAGCACGAAAGAAGAGTCCGTTCAACATATACGCCAGCTGGTGAAACCCTACGACGTCTACTCACTGCCTGTCTTTCTTGGATTAGCAGGGCATTTCATAAGTTTCTTTCGCGGTTATGCCACAAAGACTAAATGCCTTACAGTCCTGCTGAAGAAGGAAGTGCCCTTTGTATGGTCAAAGGAATGCGACGAGATATATAATTACTTGTTACAAATAATTTCATCGGATCCTGTTCTCGTTCTCCCTGATTTTAACCTGCCGTTCTAACCGTGCACGGATGCTTCACATTTTGCAACCGGTGCGGTGCTGTACCAGAGAGGCTTAACGGAGAAATCTCATCGTGAGTAGAAAGTTATTAGATATTATTCTTACACATTTTCCAAAACTCAAGAGAATTACCCTACTACCGAAAAAGAGCCCCTAGCGGTGGTCATGGCTGTTTGTTATTTCCGCTCCTGCTTGGAAGGTCGCCATCTCAAGTTATTCATAGATAATGAAGCACTAAGTTACCTCCTAAGTTTAGCCCAACAGAAAGGATAGCTTGTGAGATGGATCGCCGAAATACAGCAATTAACTTTTGACATCGCTCACCAGTCTGGGGAAAGACTCCCAGATGCAGACGCCCTGTCGAGACTCTACATATATTTAAAAGACCCTGACTCTGAAATTACCTGACTCTTTGGGAATGCACTGAAAACATGGAGCTGCGGAACGGAAAGTTCCATAATTCCGAATCTGAAGCACCCAATATTCTAACACTTTATCATGATAGCCCGCAGTCTGGTGGCCACAACGGATTCTGGAACACCTACTGGAAAATATCTAGCAGGTTTACGTAGGACACTTTGAAGAAAGACGTTAACAACTATATCCGGGACTTGCCATAACTGTCAACTCAACAAGACAACATACAGGCCACGCGGAGACGGAGTATTCTGCGACTGCGAGTATTCTGCGAGTATTCTGCCACACGGAGTATTCTGCGACTCCATTCGAGGTGGTTCATCTCGATTTTGCTGAGCTACAGAAAAAAAGGAAGTAAACAGTACTCACTCCTTTTTAATTGCCATTGAAGAATGTACGAGAGTGGTAGCAGCAAAAGCGCGAAAAGAAGATTAAAAAGCTATCATTAATCTTCTCGAATGGAAGATTTTTGAGAACACAAAAGTAGTAGTCGCCGATAATGGGGGTGCCTTTCACATCAAATAACTTGGCTCATAAAAAAGCAATAAAACTGTTTCCCTGCTCCATACCACGCGGAGCAGAATGTATTGGCAGAGAGTGCCATTCGAGATATAAAGCAATTCATGTCAATGCACCCCGATTTCAAGGGTGGGTGGAGATGCACTTTAGAAGCCGCCATAACCCACCACGACACTTCTCATACTACTGCTATTGGCTGTAGTCCACACTTTGCAGCCTATAGAAGCATCAAGTGGCTTCCAGCCGACGTTGCACTGGCGTTACCTGAACCTATAGTGCTTAAAGAAAAAGCAAGATCACGAAACCAGCAGCATCGACACCGCAATGCAGTGAACGAAGGCTACGACAGACGTCATGGAAGTCCTATGCCAGATATTCAGCGAGGGACTATGGTCCTTGGGCGAAAAGGGATTCAAGGATCCAAGGCACATATAGGCCATTTCTTGGTCACAAAGACATACAGACAGCAAAGAATTCTGACAACAATCTATTGTGAAAGAAGCAATGGACCAACAGAAATTACTACGATTGGAAATGTGGTCCCATACCATCCCAGGAGGGATGGAAACAAAGCCAGGGAGGATATAAGGATACAACAATTAGAATATAAGAAGAAATGAAGTCAAACAGGAGCACGAGGAAATTAGAGGAAGAATAAACATGGCTTCCGATAGAAGTATGTCTTATTTCCAGGAAAAGCATTATAAGGAAGACGGAGACGTTCCGTCAACCTTCCAGAGCAGGTCAGCAGACCGGACATCTTGATGTTCCTAGCTCACAAGAATAACATGACCCTTGAAGAAATAGGCTCCAAGGGTTCAGTCAGAGTTGATCTGAAGGCTACCCAGTTAGAACAGTGGGTCCACAGGACGTAGCCACGACCAAGGGCCAATCAAGAAGCAAGACGTTAACCTAGTTGTACAGCACTTTTTGTATACGCAGGAGCAGCAAATGCAATAAAATGAACAGTTGTTGAGGGTTTTAACGCCAACATTCAGCTACTGAAGACATGTAACGTGAGAAGTGGTTGTTCCTGATTTTTTTTTTGACGGTACGCACTCGAGACCCTTAGACTGGCTTCGGTTTTTAGAATGCGGATGCTCGCAAAATAATTGGAAAGGTGAATGTGATCACATCAGCAATGTGCGTCGTTTTCTTACGGGAAACGCGTGGAAATGGTTTGATTTGAGGATATCAAGCCATACATTGGAGCCATGGGTCGAATGAAAAAACTGTTTCGTTCATGCATTTCACCAGAATTCTATTGAATGTTTGGAGAAGGCTATTTATTTGCAGCATAGAGAAGGAACAGCTGTCGACGACTACTCTCAAGAGTGCCGACTCGTGCAACTTGCCGACCCGAACATATCTGAACCAACCCTAGTCGCGCTAATAATTCATAGAATGACGAAGAGTTCTCAGTGCGAAATTCTTCCTAGACCTCAGGCTACTGCAGAGCAACTATATAATTTCCTGAGGAATATCTCCACCGATGTGTTACAACCTTATAACCATACAAGTAGGGTCAACGACCGACCCTCCGCCACAAGCTTAACGTGTGACCAGAGCTGCTCCTACTGCAAAGGTTCTTGTGGCCACGCCACAGTGCAAGAATCGAACTTCAAGGGGAGTCACGGGCAGAACGATATGGAAAATCAGGGCACTCTTTTCTACCCGGCAGCGCCGAAAAAAATAGTGCATTGGCAACGTCAACACAAGGGGCCTATAACGTAAAACTATTCCACTATGTTTTTATTTTAATCTCTTGACGTCAAATTTGCATAACCGCCGACGCAAGCATCGGGCGGTCACCTGCAGGGTTGTCTGAACAGACCAATGAAACGCTCTCCTCGTTCATAGGACGTCACTTCTGTTTGCTTTAAAAACGAATAACATTGCCTACACTGAGTGGCTTGTCTTATCTAATTGGGTGACAAGAGGCGAAGAGCACGCTCACGTAGAGAGGGATTCGATGGAGCCGAGCCGCTGCACTGAAAATCGTTAACCGGATGAAAAGGGTGGTGCCGGCGTCTACGATTGGTCCACTTTCCCATACTTTGCTTCCGTTAGCTTGGCTAACATCGATACGGCTTGCAACGGACAGTTAAAAATGCCGCTAAAACGTATCCTCCGCAAAGTAGAGTTGGCAGAGCGACGTCGTATGCGTGACGAAAGGGCTCTATAACGTTATACGGCAACGCAAAAAGTCTTTTTATACGCAAATAAATACATGGTCCCCGGCAGGTGCGAGTAGCCAGTAACCATCTTTTATTCCTTTCGGAACAGGGCAGCCTGTGGCTATTCAAAAGAAAATTTAGTTTTGTTCGGCATATTGATGCATCTTTAACGCATACACGACACATTGACGCGGTGTGTTATTGCAGTTTTGTAACGTCACGTGACAGGCAGGTGAAGAGGGTGCAGCCTGATAACGTTGGACCAATAGCCGAGGGCTAATGGCGAAAAGGCGTCGAATAAGAAATAACTATTTTTCTTAGGTCAAATTATGCATAATCAGTGTGTACCCGCCATGTCAGATGGAGAGCTATCGCGGTTTTCGTGACGTCGCGTGACAGACAGGTGAAGTGGGGGTGGCCCAAAAAGTTTTT
Source organism: Dermacentor andersoni (assembly GCF_023375885.2). NCBI lineage: Eukaryota > Metazoa > Arthropoda > Arachnida > Ixodida > Ixodidae > Dermacentor > Dermacentor andersoni. The sequence goes on along the minus strand of NC_092816.1, from coordinate 7,215,839 downwards.
AACCAATCGAGGAGGGCTGAGTGCCAAATTGGAATAGAAATGTTTGGAATAGTTTTACGTTGTAGCGCCCAAGGTTTGCTCTATGCCCCATCGACCATCAACAGAATCCCAACTGAAGTCCTAGTTAACACAGGGGCAACGGTCAGCATTCCCAACCCCCGACTGATTTCTACGGAAGAGACATTCCTCGGCAAGGCTGTTAACGTGCGGAGCTACGATGGAAGTTCTCAAATAGTTGATAGATCGGCTAGGGTATGCGTGGAATACCAAGGAAGCAACACCGATCTCGAGTTTTCTCTTGACTCGTCCTCACTGAAAAGGATGAGAATAAATATATCATGGCGCGATGATGCGGAAGTGGAGCCCTTGGTTCAAACTATACATACAGGTGCTGGAGCCCAAAGGAAGCTAGTAGTTGCAAGTGATGAGGTGCCGAACCCGTATCCAGAACTAATATGCGTCGGACAGCATCCACCAGCGGCCAAGGTTCCAAAGGTGCGTATCAAGCTGAGTGACACTACTGTTGTCCGGAAGAAAACATACGGCATGTCCTACGAAAAATGTTTGCTCGACGCTGGGATTCATTGGCCTTCTACATCTTCGTTTGCGTCGCCGATTACTATAGAGCCCAAAGACGACGGGACATTTAGAATGTGTACTGACAATAGGCTCGGTAACCGTCAGACCGATTTATTTCCCTACCCAATGCCAAGAATCAATGACATGATCGACGAAACCGGTGGCTGTTCCTGGTTTTCCCGCATCGATCTTTGCAAGGAATACTGGCAAATTCTACTCAAGAAAGAGCTCAAGCACTTCACAGGTTTTGTCTTCGAATATAACAGGAAGAATTCTGGAGCATGGTTCCATAGAATGATGAACAACGCGCTTCATGATTTCGCAGGTAACTTTTGCAACGTCTCTGAGATGACATCATTGTTTACTCGAAAACATGTGACGACTATTGCTCACACTTGTCCAAGTGTTAAATGCATTAACTGAAGCCGGACTGCAGACCAACATGGAAAAAAAAAACGAATTCTTCCAGAATTTCGTAGTTTCCTTAGCAGGATTCTTCAACGGACATGCAAAGAGCACAAAAGAAGAATCCGTTAAACGTTTATCTCAGCTGACAAAGCCATGTGACGTACTCTCGCTCCGCGTGTTCTTGGGCCTGGCAGGACATTTCAGAGCGTTTATCAACGACTACGCTTTAAAGACGAAGCCACTTGCATTGCTAGCGCAAAAGGATACTCCATTTGTGTGGACACAGTGGTGTGAGGAAACATACCAGGAACTTGTCAGAATAATGTCATCTGACCCAGTACTTCCTATTCCAGATTTAACAAAGCCGTTTGAACTAGACACTGACGCATCACATTACGGGACAGACGTGGTGCTATACGAAAGGGACGAGAGCGAGCCCGCCAAACAGTGACTTAAAGTGATAGGTTACTACTCGTAAACATTCAACAAGGCAGAGATCAACTATACGACTACTGAAAAAGAAGCCCTTGCTGTAATCATGACACTTAGGTACATTAGAACATACCTTGAAGGAAGACACTTCAAATTATTCACTGACAATCGAGCCTTGACCAATACACTAAACCTTAGAGAACCGAAAGGAAGACTGGCCAAGTGAGTCAGTGAAGTAAAGCAATTAGCGTTCGACGTTGGTCACAGGCCAGAAGAGAGGCTGCCTGACGCCGGCGCAATGCCAAGGCTACTGATACCTCTGATTGCCGAGAGGTGTGTGCGAACCAATTTCTGTGGGACGGCACGGAAGATATGGCCAGAGTTCTGATATATGGCTTTCAAGAATGGTAGACTGCACATTCCTAATACAAGCGTCGTAAAGATTTTGCAGCTTTACCCCCTCCTCAGATTCTGGAGGCCTCGACGGTTTCTGGAGGACATACCGGTAAATCAAGCAAAGATTTTACCGGACCAGAGTGAAGTAGGATATATCCCAATATATCAGAACTTGTCACTAATGCCAAATTAGAGATGCAAAATTCAAGCCTCGCGGGAGCGCAATGATCCTAACAAAGTCTTCAAGCTCACTGTGGTATAAAGGCTATAAACAGGGAAAAGGTGCAAGAAAGGCTCCTTATCCCTGTTTATAAGCTTTATACCACAGTGTGCTATTCCATCTGTCAGCCCCTTGATTTCGAGGATCTCAAGAAGAAGGGAAGGGAGTGAGAACTACACAAGCATTTCTTTTGGCCATCGACGAATGCATGAAAGTAATTGTGTACGGGGCCAGAAGATGCCAACAGCGTCATATCGCTACTCAGACGTGAAATATTCAGGAATGTGAAAGTGATTGCGGCTGACAATGGCCCTGTTTTCAGAAGCGAGCGATCAAAATAATGGACTGAACAAGGAAACATACAACTTGGCCTTGCTGAACTCTATCATCCGGAAGCCAACGGGTTGGCCGAGAGAGCGTTAAAAGATATCGAGATGTTTATCACACTCTATCCGGAATGCCAAGATGGTTGAAAGCCTGCTTTTGAAACGGCTGCTAATCACCATAACCTCTCTTACAACTGCTTTAGGATGCAGTACATATTTAGTTTACCATGGAAAATTGAGCAGGCGTCCAGCTGATCACCTCCTTGGCCTTGCAAACGTGTTAAACCTTCAAGAACGCAAGAAATCGGTAGAAGAGTACGAGAAATATAAGGTCGCCATGAAGCGCAACAACGACCGTGCTCACTCCACAAGGGAACCTGACATCACAGTAGGAGATTTTACTCTGGTTGGAAGAGGATTGCAAAGCTCAAACGCTCCTTCGTAGGTGCTTATATCCTGCTGAAGACAGCCATCCAACAAGAAGTCTTAAAATTCATTTGGTACAGTGGACACACAAAACGCGACTGAGATGGCATCGGTCGGCAACTTGGTGCCTTATCAACCCAGGAGGGTTGACGCCTGTGTCCAACCAGAAAAGGAGGAAGACCGACTTCGTGAACGAGAAGAGGGACAGGGCAGAGAAGAAAAAGAAGTATCATTCTCCAAGACTGTTAGAAGCGCTAGAACAAATGGAAGGTTGTCAATGACATGCTGCATTTGCGGATTATATTGCCAAGCTCATACCGGGTCTCAAATTGCTCATACCGGGTCTTACATTCTTGACAAAATTGTTCCTCAAAATGTAATATAATGGCAGTCCAAAAACAAATGTAATGAAACATAACACCGACCACAAGTCTTTTATCTTGAGTCTTCTCAGACTATTAGATATCAATAGTGCGAAACAAAATCATAGCTCGAATTTTAAAGTGATATAACTTTACTGGGGCAGCACTATCTCTGGGACCGGCCCACGAAAGATGTTTGAAACATACCCGACATGGGAAAGTGGTGGTAATCCGCTAAGGCTGTCTATAATAAATAAACGCAAATAAAACTGTGAAAAGAGAACGGCAAATATAAATTCTGCGTATTAACTCAGACGTCAACGGACAGATTAAGCAAGACATCCGACGTAGCTTTTAACGCCGTTTTACTTATCATTAGAAATGAAAGCGTAGCCAGGAATGTAACTGTCGTTTTTCTTGAGTAGAAGGTCAAACCTGTGTTCCGTGATGTGTGACGCATGTCGAGTTAGCATGGTTAGTAATTTATTTATTAGGGCCACCTATAGTGCTAAGAAGGTATTATTGAAGGGAGGTTACATTGCTTGCAAAATTGAAAGAACGTCACAAAGTAACATTGCAATATGTACGAAATAGCCAACATGCGGTGGAGATGCAGCAAACCACAACCAACAAGAATGCTACACAAATTTGAGGAAACAACATGTTACCCGAATGTTTCAACTCGCATAGCAACAGCAACCTAACTTTCGCATGATATACATCTATGCACTCCACATTATTCGGTAAATTTGGACAGTTTGTTTTACTTACGCTTTTTATGCCAAGGGAAGAAAACGAGTAACAGCGCTGAACGACGGGACGCGATTGAGACAAACGAACGACTGAGTGACCTCGTCTGTCTCAGTCACGTCCCGTTGTTCAGCGCTGTTACTCCTTTTTTCAGACATGTACCAACCAGCCCAAGTTAGCACGTTATTGCAGTCCTGGAGTAAGCGGGCTAGGCTTGGAATGATTACTGTAGACGTAGGTTATGGGTCGCCGATCAATCGTTGCTTCCGCTTGCATGAGCGTTGTGGATAACCCTTCATAGCTTAAGTAGTTTATCTCGAGCACTTTCTCAAACGCAGTCTTTCCTGAACGAATCAGCCTTTCCCAGAATATTCCCCACCATGGAGCTTTGCCTGGAAAGAGCTTCCGTTAGAGGTTCGAAAATTACGCTTGAAATTCTTTTCCCATCATCGCTGTCTTTTGCTGTCCTTCGAGGCCTTCTTGAATGTTCGTCCATGGTCCGAGTAGAAGAATTTGCAAAAGCCTCGTCTTGCAACAAATCTACTGAATACAAGGATAAACATTTCCGCTAAGAGATAGTGACATGTTCCAGATGAACGGCTCGTACGACGGCAGAGGTGAACAGCAGTATGTACGGCTTGAGCGCATTTCCGTTCAGTTTGTTGCTGAGAAGGCCGGCAAAGTCAACTACTAATGCTTCAAAAGGCGCCAATATTGTACTCATTCAGCTGCACGAGGAACAAATGCCTCTGCGCATGGTTTGGACGAACGTCGCGGACGGAAAGATCAACCGCGTAGTAACTTTATTGATAATTTGTCCGGCCCTTAGTATCCAGAAATCCTCTCCGAGTTCAGCTGAAACCTGGCTACCGCCAGCATGTAGCCGCCGACGGCGTTATTTCATGATTACCATGGTAAATGGGTCTAAACATGGAAGCAAAACCTGATGGTTCGAACTCTCCCGCATGCCACTGAACGGAAGCCGTCCTCCAACTGTCAAAAAAACCTCCTTCGTCATAATATTGCTTAAATTGTATTGAAAATGACATTTCACTAAGCGAAGTTCCTAACTTTTCCTCGAGTGCGACAAATCCAGTATTCCTCAGTTAAAAATTTCCTAAGTGGGATAATGACAAATGGATACAAGTTGATCTGTTGTTCGGTACACACAGGCCTGGAGGGAAACGAGAGTGCGGACGCTTTTGCTCGAGGGCTCACGAACCGAGCAGAGCCTCAACAGCACTGTCAATCCCCCCAAACATTCTAGAAGGAGTGAAGCGAGGATGACAACGGCCTATCCCGAATGGCCCCTCGCGAAGTTCTCGCTCACCGGCGTGGCACGCGACAAAAATACCCCCCCCAAGTTATTACAAGGGGAGGACGCCATAGACATCTGCCGGATTCAAACGGGGGTCTTTCCAAACCTACAAAGATTAAACAATTTTTTTCCTACGCTGTATGGGCACACATGTCCGTGGTGGGGGGGGGGGGGGTCACCGTCGCTATATCGCATTTCGTGGGGCTGCCAAAAGAGACCACTAAATTTAGATACCTTTTTAGGTAAATTTCAATTATCGAACGCTTTGGAGCAATGGGAGGCACAAGTCGCCAGCTCTGATCCGGAGGTGCAGCTTGCGCTTTTGGGTCACGTCAGCCAGGCGGCAGCAGCCAGTGGAGCCCTGGACTCGGGGCCCCACCCATCGAGCTCATAACCTTTCATCCCCCAAGCCCTTTCAATAAAGTTCCTTGTCTTTCTTTCCTTCTTTCTTTCCTTCTTTCCTTCCTTCTTTTCTTCTTTCCTTCTTTCCTTCCTTCTTTCCATCCTTGCTTCCTTCCTTCTTTCCTTCTTTCCTTCTTTCTTTCCTTCCTTCCTTCTTTCCTATTTTCTTTCCTTCTTTCCTTCTTTCCTTCTTTCTTTCCTTCCTTCCTTCTTTCCTATTTTCTTTCCTTCTTTCCTTCTTTCTTTCTTTCTTCTTTCTTTCCTTCCTTCCTTCCTTCTTTCATTCCTTCCTTCCTTCCTTCTTTCCTTCCTTCTTTCTTTCCTTCCTTCCTTCTTTCTTTCATTCTTTCTTTCCTTCCTTCTTTCCTTCCTTCCTTCCTTCTTTCTTTCCTTCTTTTCTTCTTTCCTTCTTTCCTTCCTTCCCTCTTTCCTTCTTTCTTTCCTTCTTTCCTTCCTTCTTTCCTTCTTTCCTTCATTCCTTCCCTCTTTCCTTCCTTCTTTCCTTCTTTCCTTCCTTCCTTCCTTCTTTCCTGCCTTCTTTCTTTCCTTCTTTCCTTCTTTCTTTCCTTCTTTCCTTCTTTCTTTCCTTCTTTCTTTCCTTCTTTCTTTCCTTCTTTCCTTCCTTCCTTCCTTCCTTCTTTCTTTCCTTCCTTCTTTCCTTCCTTCTTTCTTTCCTTCTTTCTTTCCTTCTTTCTTTCCTTCCTTCCTTCTTTCATTCCTTCCTTCTTTCCTTCCTTCCTTCTTTCCTTCCTTCTTTCCTTCCTTCCTTCTTTCCTTCCTTCCTTCTTTCTTTCCTTCCTTCTTTCCTTCCTTCTTTCTTTCCTTCTTTCTTTCCTTCTTTCTTTCCTTCCTTCCTTCTTTCATTCCTTCCTTCTTTCCTTCCTTCCTTCTTTCCTTCCTTCTTTCCTTCCTTCTTTCCTTCTTTCCTTCCTTCCTTCCTTCCTTCCTTCTTTCCTTCCTTCCTTCCTTCCTTCCTTCTTTCCTTCCTTCTTTCCTTCTTTCCTACCTTCTTTCCTTCTTTCCTTCTTTCCTTCCTTCTTTCCTCCCTGCTTTCCTTCTTTCTTTCCTTCTTTCCTTCCTTCTTTCCTTCCTTCTTTCCTTCCTTCTTTCCTTCTTTCTTTCCTTCCTTCCTTCTTTCCTTCCTTCTTTCTTTCCTTCTTTCCTTCTTTCTTTCCTTCTTTCTTTCCTTCTTTCTTTCCTTCTTTCTTTCCTTCTTTCCTTCCTTCTTTCTTTCTTTCCTTCTTTCCTTCTTTCCTTCCTTCTTTCTTTCTTTCCTTCTTTCCTTCTTTATTTCCTTCTTTCTTTCCTTCTTTCCTTCCTTCCTTCTTTCCTTCCTTCTTTCTTTCCTTCCTTCTTTCCTTCTTTCCTTCCTGCTTTCCTTCCTTCTTTCCTTCCTGCTTTCTTTCCTTCTTTCCTTCTTTCTTTCCTTCTTTCCCTCTTTCTTCCCTTCCTTCCTTCTTTCCTTCTTTCTTCCCTTCCTTCCTTCTTTCCTTCTTTCTTTCCTTCCTTCCTTCTTTCCTTCTTTCTTTCCTTCCTTCCTTCTTTCCTTCCTTCCTTCCTTCCTTCTTTCCTTCCTTCCTTCCTTCTTTCCTTCCTTCTTTCCTTCCTTCCTTCCTTCTTTCCTTCCTGCTTTCCTTCCTTCTTTCTTTCCTTCCTTCATTCCTTCTTTCCTTCTTTCATTCCTTCTTTCATTCCTTCTTTCCTTCCTTCTTTCCATTGTCTTCTTTCCTTCCTTCTTTCCTTCCTGCTTTCCTTCCTTCTTTCCTTCTTTTCTTCTTTCCTTCTTTCCTTCCTTCTTTTCTTCTTTCCTTCCTTCTTTCCTTCTTTCTTTCCTTCTTTCCTTCTTTCCTTCCTTCTTTCTTTCCTTCTTTCTTTCCTTCTTTCTTTCCTTCTTTCCTTCTTTCTTTCCTTCTTTCCTTCTTTCTTTCCTTCTTTCTTTCCTTCTTTCCTTCTTTCTTTCCTTCTTTCCTTCTTTCTTTCCTTCTTTCTTTCCCTCCTTCCTTCCTTCCTTCTTTCCTTCCTTCTTTCCTTCCTTCTTTCGTTCTTTCCTTCTTTCCTTATTTCCTTCCTTCTTTCCTTCTTTCTTTCCTTCTTTCTTTCTTTCTCTCTGTAGTGATTAGTGATTAGTGTAGTGATGTAGTGATTTCGTAAGTGTGTCACAAACAGCCACAAAAATGTATTACTCTTCTTGGAAAGCGAGCAGAATAAAAGTTTTATCTCTCTATCTCTCTTCGAAAGCGAACATTTTATCATAGATGATGGACATTTTCATGGTGCCGAAATGATACTTCGCGTAAATGACTGGTCTTCCAACAAAAATTTCTAATGCATTGTGGTGAAGGTGCTCATTTGCACGCCATCTACACTGCGGTTTTAAACGACGTGCAAGATTAACTTGGTCTACAACTATCAGCCACCGCGGTGGCTCAGTGGAGCCAAGTGGCGGCGCCTAAATTCCGCAAGGGAGGAATGCAGAAACACTTGTTACCCTACTTTAGGAGCACGGAAGATACTCCAGGTGTTCAAAACTAATGCGGAGCCTTTCCTTACAGTGTCCCCCATAAGCCACTGTGCAGCTCAGAGATGTTAAACACCATAATTTAATTATTAGCCATGATCATCGTGAATGTAAAAAGCAAAAGCGTACGTAAGCAAATCCGTTGCGCGGTAACTTCGCTGCGTCTCCTGGATCCCTTTGCTACGCTCAACTTTATAAGAGACAACTTTCGCATGTTTATGAGCACGATAACAGCATGAAGTACGTGCCGTAAAAATGAGTACAACAATCAAGAAAGAAAGACAGTTCAGTTTTACTTAAGACCCGCGAGATCTGCGTTAAAACGCGATAATTTCAGTGGTTTGACTTTTTCGCATGTCCAGTGGTGAAATGCATACACGCAGCTTCGGCACTGCTATCCACATGCTAGGGCCTCATTGTAGTCTTGCCATCCAGTCGATAGATTAATTTTCAGTGTTTTCGTCTTTTCCTCACAGAGCGCAGAAGGCACCGCGATACATTTGGTCACTAATCATCGCGCTTTATTCATTCACACCTGTTCAAGAATTACGGGTCCTGAAGTTCTATCGGCGCTTCATCACTACGACTGGCCTTATTTCACGCAACATGCGTCCATAGTTTCGCAAGCGAGATGTATTGCTAATCGCGTAGTATACACACACACACACACACACACACACACACACACACACACACACACACACACACGCACGCACACACACGCACACGCACGCACACGCACACGCACACACACGCACACGCACGCACACGCACACGCACGCACACGCACGCACACGCACACGCACACGCACACGCACACGCACACGCACACGCACACGCACACGCACACGCACACACACACACAAATGATGTGTTCGGTTTCCCTAGGCAAAGATGAGCCGATATCACCGCTGTTCTTCACCGCCCACTTTACCACAGCATAATAAATGTTGCACACCTCCATGCAGAAACCGACATTCTTCATCACACAATCCATCACGGAACACCACGTGGCTCACATTCGCAAGTAAAAAAGGCCAGCATCGCCAGATTTTCATCACAGAGTTTACCGCAAACGGATGTTCTTTGACACACAATAATGCTAATCTGGCTGGCGAGAGAATTGTGGAGGTTCGCTTAAAAAAGAGAGAGAGAGGAACACGCGTCCACGAGGCGCCCACCTACACCAAGCACTGCGCGAGTGTACCACGAAGAAAGCCGGCGCTGGCTGTGTTTTGCCAACCAGGGCCTTCACGTGCGCCGGGGAGCTTACGCTATGACGTCATTGGCGTGGTGGGACGTACCCCAGGAGAGCTCTATTGTGGACAAACTTCTTCACCCATACAGCCACTCGTAGTTATTCTGCTGTAAGAGCTGTAGCATGTAATGACCAAAATGGCCAGCAATTTGTTGAGGTTCGTCTTCAAACAGATCGCTTCTCCGGTGCGGGCGATTTCTTATCGATCGAAAATACAATCTTCTAGATTGGTGGTGTTCTTTCAAATTTCTGGTCCCTCTAATAAAGGCGAACTTTGTAACAATTTCCGTGCGCTTGCGCGTCTATATAACAAGGCCGCTAGGCTCTGGCCACCTGGACACATGACACGATTAGTCGGCGTCGGCATTTCCAAAACTCGATTTGTGACGAGCGTTTTCCACCGCTTTGCTGAGCTACGTATACAGTGTAACACTAGCATAAAATCAGTCCACATCACAGTTTCCGTGTCTCCGTGCACGTTTCACGGAAGACACCAGTCTGGCTGCTGAAAGTGTTTCTCTAGGCGAGGTATACAGCCGTCTTCTGAATTGACGCCACTTCCGACTTGGCCACTATTAATTGAACAAATGGTATGGCTCTGTCTCTTTGTGTTTTAAGGTACACTACTACTCCATATGCAGAAGGACTAGCATTACTGAAGACATATATCGTTATGCGCCTGTTTATATCTTTCACCGGATAATCGAAATACCGCCACACAGCAATTTTACTGGTATAGTGGAGACCGCTTGTCGACATCGTCCAGTCTCTCAGCGGAGAATTGGGCAACCCTTCGTTCAACTGATATTTTCCTATTCGCAGCTTTTGCATGAACAATCTGAAAATCAATGTAAAGGGTGCTGTCGGCCCAAACCGAGCATGGACAAGCCGTATAGAGCAGGGAGAGCAGGCACAATGGACGCACGGCGACCCGCAGTGATGTGCCTTCTCTCGTCCTCCCTGCGCTCAACCACTTTTAGTCAAGATTTACGAACAAGGCCACATCGCCACCCTTGTCATACACATGGGAAGCGAAACGTTCTTGCAGTTCTTCGGCTCCGGTAAAGACTCCAGCCTTTTTGTCATAGACGGCGAATCGAAACAGCGTCTATGCGTAGCGAAGAGTGGCTTGGAACACGAGTGCACGCTTGTTCGTAAACGCTAAGCCGGGTGGCATCGATACGCGGTGGAGACAGCAGAGCAAAACTGTTCGTACACTGATTGTGCAGGACGATGTCGGTTCCAATTCTAGTCGGTGCTTAGGCTCGCTGTCGGACATGCCTCCAGGCGCGCGCTCGAGCACCACAAGTTTACACTGAACGAAGGATTTTCCAGTGTAAACGTGTTCAACTTTGTCGTGTGCCCTGTACTTGCAAATGGTCAATAAGAAGGAACAGCGTTCGTCGCAAAACAATAGGAAACTTGGTGCGTGGCAGACGTAAAAATTTTGTTAGTTGAAATAAGAAAACGCTCCCACCAAAACCTTTCGCAATTTCCTTCAAAGGCGATGAGAGAATACAAGAACCTATGGCATGACATTTGTTTTGCTATACAGTTTTGCTCCACGTCCTTTTACAAGTGTCGTTCGAAGGACTGGATTACTTTTTTCATAGGTCTCCCAAACGTACAAGTCAGCACAGCCAAAAGATAACCTTCATCCTTGAGTCGACGAAGCTCATTATGAAAGCTGTCATGATGCCGGTGGGCACGCGATCCCGTGAGAGAGGAATTGAAGTAATTAAAAACGATAACAGTCTTTGCAATCTTGCAATGATGTGAGCAGAGGAAAAATTTAACATTTCCCTTTTTTACCTTGGAGAAACATACCAGCACACATGTCCTAGCTCTAAAAACAAACAGATCCAAAACTGCAAACAACTTTCCTTAGGCAACTGACAACCCAAATTCAATCGAGAATGTATTTCTTTGAATACCTTCCTTACGTCACGTGGTGACATCTGGGGCACAACCTTCGTTACGCAAAATCAAATAATAATCGATGTAGTAAAAAAAATCCTAGCAAGCGCGCTCACATCACACCGCACCTGTTTTCAGGATCTGTGTCGTCGTCTCGAGGATACAGATTATGCTGCAAAATCATTTGGATTTGTTGGTTCTTCGACCTAATGAAAGAGGAGAAAACAGCAAAAAAATTGTGCTGAAGAGATATATCCTGTGCTGATGCTGGTCTCGGCATCGAACTCTAGCAAAGTAGCTGCCATGTCATACGTCCATGGATTGTCTCACTGTTTTAGGAAAACTGCGAAAGGTCTTGAGGCGGACGTCGTTTCTTCGGCTAAGAAAAAAAAAATGGAAAGGCTTGCGTTGCGACTGAGAGGAAACCAGCCATCAACACAATAGCCAATGTGAAATATCGCGACCCCATCGTGCCTTGTGGCGCCGTTTCTGCCTTTCTTGTGGGAAAGTCTACACTGGGCAGACATGCAGCTGCGTCGGTTGGAGCGCATATCTCAGCTTAGCTATACATTAAAGGTAACGGCTACCTCGCATTTGTCATTGTATTGTTCTGCATGTGGTAGCAAGCGTTCACTTAATCTAACAACAGTTATCACCAAGCGCAGATATAAGAAATAGAGACAACTTGCTGAACATCCTTACATAAAAAGCGGCGCGATAATTGCGTATCGGAACCGTCAATCTCAATACTTGATCGTGAGACGCATTTGCTCGGTGGTTAATTATTCTATGACGCCTCATGACGGCATGTGCGCTCATGAGTGCCTGCTTTCGTGTAGCGGTCGTTTCTCACGCTGATTTTAGGTACGTAAACACATAGGACGTGGAAGGGTTAAGACACAGTATAACTTAATTTGTTTCCGATTAATATCGGCACTCCTTCAGAAGCTAAAATAGAGCCGATATTTATGCAACAAGCGTCAAATGAAAATTACAGTCCTACTTAGCTTTACAAAAATACTGGTCTAAGGATCAAGGAGCTAAAAGCGGTGCCTAGTTTGCTAAAAATATAAACGGAATTTATTGAGCTGGCTGCATGGTGAAACACGTTAGACTTATTCGCATGAAGAGCACTCCTTTCTGCTTCTGAAATGGACAGCCAAACAAGATTCTTTTGCATTGCCAGCTATGCGATGGTTTTGTGTGTTGCATCTCCAACCTAGCGCGAGTGTACACTTCTCTGAAGCACAGCGAGATAAATTGTGCAAAGTTCCGATGCGCCGCACATACCGACACGCGCCGCTCCGTGCATACCCGGAGGTTCAAGCCGAGCTCTGCATCCACGCTCTGCGAGTGCGCTCGAGCGCTGGCCAAGGAAACGCGGCGCCACGAGGCGCGCGCGCTGTTTTCTTTTACGGCACGGCAGTCACCGCTCGCCTGCTGGGGCCGATTCTTCTGCGAGAAGGCAACGTGTCGAGCGTGCAGCTGCAGAGCCGGCGAAGGCTGCGCGAGGCCTGCCCTCTCCCGCGACCTGACGGTTCTGTGCTCTCTCCCTTTGCTGTGACGGTTTGCTGCTTGCTTCTGCCACGCCGCTTTTTCGGTTCACGTTACGTATGTAGTGCATTATGGCTGCCGCTCTGTCTGTCGCACGAAAATAAAGAAAGAGCTGCTGTCCAACAAGGCGTGCCATGGCCTTTGAAAAAAGCCGCAGTTCTGCATCGCAGAACGGAAGGGCTTCGAATAAATTTATGGGGCAGCTGTTGCTAACTGCTGTTGGTGACGGAGTCGATAGGCACTGTGTCGGTCACGAAACGAGAGTGACGTACTGCGTCACTTAAAAAATGTGACTCGCGTCAAGTCCGTCCCCTGTCGGCTGTGAGTAGGTAAGACCGGTTTTGAATGAGATTCCTTCGGCTAGCGCATGTATCTGACTGACTGACTAGCAGTCCAGCCAAAGTTCATTGCGGAACGATTAAATATCTCTCTGTGCACTCCCTTAAGGCTGTCGTGTGCCAAAAGTTTGTCCATTGTAACCACGAATTTCGTCATCCTGCAATCAGAGCAGGATCCTGTTGGTAGGCCACCTGTTCTACCTTGTAACAATCAAATCTTGGAAACGACCTCTTCACAGGACTCTGCTCTGCTCTAATAGAATTCGACGACCTGTGTACGCTCATAGCACGAGTCGCATTCGGGAGACATCACATCAACTTTCAGCGACCGCCAGCTACCTCAGCTAGACTTTATCTCAACCTCATTATTGAGGCAACGGCTGGGTCCTCAAGCTCGACATTGTTTCGCGAGATTGAGGTCGGGTACAGCGAATTAAGTGTGCTTCATTAAAACGTTTGTTCAGTAAGAGGCTTCACTTCAAGCCCTGTCAAGGCGTCTAATGGCTTAGTTAAATGGCAACTACTCGTACACATATTCCTCAAGCCGTAAACATTTAAATAAGAATAAAGTCTACTAAATACCTTCTTTACTCGTTTACAAGAAGCAGGTATGCGCATAACCAGCTGCGGAAAATTTTGACCTTCAATCTCTTCCTTTGGGCAGCTGATATAACTCAACCTCAAGCTCACATGAATTTGAGATAAAAATTATTGACTGCACTTACACAAAATATAGCAGTAGCCAACCTTATCAAGCAGTATAGCCAACCTTAGCGGCCCCCGCTAGGGGCCGAGCCGACAAGACGGGACACACATGGGCTCCGAAAACTTTCCATGATTGTGGCGGAAAAAGGCAGTTCTCGACTCTAGAACTACCACAACTCACACCGGAAGGTCGACGGACTACGCAAACATCGGGATTATCCCAGGTGGGCGATTATCGAGCAACAAAGGCAGTTTTAATACACTGCCACGCCGGCGGCCTGGCTAACCCTAACTAGCTGGGTCTGCGACGCCACTGTTCCCACCACTTTGGCGGGAACGACGCATGACTCGGGCGCGGTCGGGCCCCCGCTTCGCCGCGAGACGCGAAGATGGACGTCGTAGAAGTGGAAGGGGAGACAATTTCCCCGGAAGAATACGACGACCAGGGCTGGATTGCGGCTCACGAACGCCGTAGTAACGCCAAGAGACGCCCAGACCTCTATGAACGATCCAAGAACATCGGAGACTCGCCGGTTTCAACGGCGTGGAAAACCGCGAACGCTCGAATTCTACAGCTACCAATGGCCCCGAGGCAACCGCAGCTACCGGAGGATGACTACAAGATCGTAATCCGCCCGAGAGGTGGGCTCGACATGGCGCAACAACGCATTGCGTACATAAAGGATGGCGTTCTGCTGGCAGCCGCACTGACACCAGAAAATGCCGGAGAAGATACGCTACGAATCAATCCAATACAAAACACCATGATCATGAGCGCGCCGAAACTGGAGAACGCGAAACGCTACAGCCAGATACGGGAAATCCAACTCGGATCGAACATCTACAGTACGGCCGCTTACATTACTGCGCCGGAGAACACCTCCAAGGGAGTCATACACGGTATACCAGAATACGACACGCTCGAAGACGTTGAAAAAAGCTTGGTGAACTGCAGAAACCCGACTATATTACACGCAAGGCGCATGCGACGCACTGATTCGGTTGTGATAGTGTTTGAAGGTACATACGTACCACACTACGTGTACTACCGCGGAGCTGAATACCGATGCCTACTATATCGTAAGCAGTACGAAACATGTACAACCTGTGGCCGCCTCGGCCACCTAGCGGATGTCTGCCCGACACCCACCAGCAAGAAATGTCGCGGGTGCGGAACTCTCAATCCACCCGAAGATCATCAGTGCGAGCCAAGATGCTTCATGTGTGGGAAGGGACACCTCACAGGAGACAAAAAGTGTCGTGAATGATTCAAGACCCCATATCTTCTTAGAAAGAGGCAGTGGAAGCAACAACAACAACAACAACAACAACGGAATGAACATCAACCGCAGAAAGCTATGGCGGACAATCGCCCGAGTCGGTCCAGGGAGCGGTCGGGCAGCACCGAATCGCACAAGGGATCGACACGGACCATCAGCCACGGCAACAGACGCCGCGACAGGAGCCGCTCTAGCTCCTTCCGAAGACTCCCCGGTGGAGGCGGTGGCGGCTGGTCACACTCCAAGTCCCGGTCCAGGTCCCGGCCCAGGTCCGAATCGAGATCGAGAGGATCCCCACTACACGGAACCCCGGAGGGCCCTGGCGGGAACGACGGCAACAAAACGCAGGTGAGCTGGGCAGACACGGTCTCCGGCGCTGCTTCTCCGTCTAATATAACACCTAAAATAGAAGGGTCCGCCCTGGAGCAGGGAAGGATCCAAATTAGAAAATTACTAGCTCAAATTACTCGTGAAAATGCTAAGCAGAGGGAACAAATTCAGCAATTAAAGCAAGAAAACGCTAGGCTTCAGCAGAATAGGACACACGAGTCAAGTCAGACGCCTACTGCCAGTACGACACAGACGCCTAGCCGCGAGTCAACGCCCGTTCTCGCACAAATGACAGGGACGCCGCCCCACAACAGAAAAGCTGAAGACGCGCCAGATGCGCAAAGCAGCGTCTCAACGCAGTTAGAAAAGCAAGCAGAGGGAATGTTTGTGGAGTTAACTAATGGTATCTTCGACTGGTCGTCTCCATCCCCTGAAGCAGAGTTAGGCAGATCCGGCGTTCCCCGATCTCAGAGGTACAGGACAAGCGCGCAAGCCGAACGTGCGACTCGCTCTCGGAGGAGGAAATGGCAGATGTGAAACCACGTGACTACTGCCAACGTCCAATGTTTCGCCTATCGAAAGCTCCCGGCGCTGCCGAGAAAACCGGCGGACGCGCCGGCGGCACGAGCGTTCGTCGAGACGCCAGCATGCAGTGGCCTAGGTTGCCTAGGTTACGGTGGGCCGTCGCCAACAGCAGCGACGCGGCGCTGCGATGACGTTTCAATCTCGACGACTGCTCCGACGACAGGGCTCGGAGCGCCTCAGAGCGCTCGAAGATGGAGGAGAGCAATCGAGAAGAACCAGCCGATCGCAGGGCGCGCACCCTCTTTCAACCAGCCGAAGACAACGCTGCTCGCGAGAGCGCTCCAGGGCGCTCAGAGGCGACCAGCCGAAGATGGCATAAGACGCTACAACAACAATTCGCCGGGTTACAGGTACAGTTTGTGGAAATTCTACAAAGAATAGAAGGCATTGAAACCCGAATAACAGTTGTTGAAAACGCACAAAAGGACTTGAGGCCCGCGGGAGTGGGACCGGTAAAAGCGCGGACCAAACCATATCATCGACCTGTAGTGACAGAAACCAGTAAAGTCACCGGGGAGACTCAAACAATTAAACATGGCTCCGCGTATTAAATACATAATATGGCACTGGAATTGTCGCGGGTATCGCCGCAAACGGGGACACCTACAGCCGTTCATAAGTAGCAAGGAGGCCCCAGACGTCATCGCCCTGCAGGAAACGCGGGGACTAGGGACTGGCTAAATTATCCGGTTACAAAGCATACGGTGCTTCCGACCAGAAGGCGTCCGAAACCTGTCGGAAACCGAAACCTATGAAACCTATGACCGTAACCTATGACCGTAAGGTAGAAACCTTACGGTCATAGAACACAACACTGTTGTGACCGGTGTAGACCACGTCCTGATTGAAATCATTCCCACGCGCAAGGGAGAAGGAAGCCTTTTCGTCTTAAATGTATACAGTAACCCTCGACACAAGATGAGATTCGGCCCGCTTTTTCGTAAATCCTTAAATTTAGCAGAAATACATGCAATGATTATTGTAGGGGACTTTAATGCACCCCACGCGGCTTGGGGATACCGTTTGGAGAACGTCAAGGGTCGTAATCTATGGTTAGACGCTCAGTAGGAGGGTCTTAGTCTCGTAACGGATCCACAGGCACCCACTAGAATGGGAAAGTGTGAGCAATGACACCACACCAGACCTAACTTTTACAAAGAACACACCTGATGCAAAATGGATAAACACACAAGGAAATCTGGGTAGTGATCACTTCATTGCAGCAACAACTGTACACGCAGGCCCATCAAGAAAGAAAAGCAGGAAAATAACGATTGCCGAATGGGACTCCTTCCGCAAAATTCGGGAGGAGGAAGCTGATGAAGTCATACATGATATCGAGATTTGGACTAAAAAACTTCGTCAAAATGTGATACGAGCCACTAAAACTATTCCGGAAAAGGCAGGGATAGAGGAGGCGGACAGCGAACTCCATATGTGGGAGGCAAAAAGCAGCATGCAGAAATGCTGGAAACAGCAAAAACTTAATAGAAACCTGAGAAGGAAAATCGCCATGCTCAATAAGCAAATGGAGGACTATGCGAATAGATTAAGCCGTCAAAATTGGGAGGCCACGTGCAATATGCCATGGAGAGACAGATAGGGCTACCTAAAACCTGGAATCTTTTGCGTTATCTTTTAGACCCGGAAAACAGCAAGTCGACACAACGACACTGCCTGCACAAAATAATTAACAGATACAAAGGCACGGAAGAAGAACTTTTACAGGAACCACAAAGGCTATACGTGGGAAATACAACCAAAGAACAACAACATCAGTACACTGGTAAGGAAAACCCGTATCTTGACAGCCCCATAACAGAGGCTGAATTTCGAGCGGAACTCATCAGGCTCAACACCAAATCCACGACAGGCCCGGATGGAATCCCCAACAAGATCCTGAGAAATCTCGATGATGAATCTATCTCGGCCCTCACCAAGTATATTAACTGCTGGGAACAGGGTAATATTCCAAGTCAATGGAAAACCGCCCACGTTATAATGATTCCAAAGCCGGGAAAGAAACTTCAACTTGAGAATTTCAGGCCTATATCGTTAACGTCGTGTGCTGGCAAGCTCATGGAGCACGTCATCCTCACACGTCTAACTAATTACATAGACGATAATGGCCTTTTCCCGCACACCACGATCGGGTTTAGACCAAAACTGTCTACACAAGACATTATGTTGTAAATCAAACACCAAATAATAGACGCGGGACCTCAAACACTAGATACAAAAGCTATCCTTGATCTTGATCTTACGAAGGCCTTTGATAATATCACCCACAGGGCTATTTTAGAAAACTTACAAGACCTAGGAGTGGGGCAACGAACCCATGCGTATGTTAAAGACTTTCTCTCTGACCGTATTGCACAAATAACAATCGGTGAAGTGAAATCCAGAGATAAAACTCGGAAGCCGGGGCACACCACAAGGATCAGTCTTATCTCCCTTTCTTTTCAATGTAGCTATGATTGGCCTGCCAGCAGAACTAGAAAATATAGAAGGATTACAGCATAGCCTGTACGCCGATGATATCACCCTTTGGGTAACAGGTGGAAGTGATGGGCAGATTGAGGAAATTCTCCAAACAGCCATACATACGGTTGAGAAATATGTCGTGGATAAAGGATTGAGATGCTCGCCGCTAAAATCAGAATTACTTCTATATCCACCGACACGCAGGGGCCGTAAGAGTCCTACAGATAAACCAAACATCACGCTTCTTGTAAATGGCAACCAAATGACTATTGTCAACAGCGTTAGAGTGCTCGGACTCCACGTATCAGCGGACGGTCACAACGGGGAAACAATCAGAATACTAAAAAACAGCGCACAACAAACAATGAGACTAATTAAGAGAATAGCTAATCGCCATTATGGGATGAAAGAGAACAATCTGGTACGACTAGTTCAAGCTTTTGTCATCAGCCGCATAGTATATGTAACCCCTTACCTAAATGTCCAAGTAGCAGAAAAGACAAAAATCGAAGGCATCATTAGACGGTCATTCAAACAAGCCATACGTTTGCCGATAAACACATCGAATGACAGGCTCCTAGCCTTAGGTGTCCACAACACGCTCGAAGAACTCATAGAAGCCCATACGATAGCGCCATACAAAACACTCGCACAAACACCTACTGGCAGACACATACTTAACAAGCTTAGAGTAACATACGCATCACAGTATGGAAGCAGCTTATTATCCCACCGCTACCCAAAATACATGCATACCGAACACCACAGGGAAAGGCGGGAGGAAAGGGCAAGGGCTATACACAGGAGATTACAATGCTCTCAGGACGTGGTGTACGTCGACGCGGCAGAGTACACGACTAATCAGAATATGCCTATCGTTGCAGTGAACTCGGAAGGTGAGCTTAAGGTCAGCGGATCTATTAAAACCAACAGAGCAGAGGTGGCTGAGGAATCGACCATTGCTCTCGCAATGGCTTCCACACTGGCCACGATAATAGTCAGTGATTCTAAAACCGCCATCTTAAATTACGCAAAGGGGCGCATTTCGCCGGAATTGCAACGTATCCTGGCAAACTTCCGCGGTCAGCGGGTTGTCCATATCATCTGGGCGCCTGCGCACTCCTCCCTCCACGGCAATGAGGCGGCCGACACCGTGGCTCTAGGACTCACAGGCCGAGCCACCGGGGCTCGGCCTGTGTCTGTCGGCCTGGAATAGTCTGCCGCCTGGAGATTTTGTTAAACTCATGGATCGTATAATATCCCACAATTCTGCTTCATCAACAGTAGGCAGGAAAGCAGAATGAATGTTAGAGAACGTAACATTGTTTCGGATATTTGCCGGTATGCACCCATTTGTAATGTTGTTTACTGATTCGATAAAGTGTTTGTTAAAATCATTCGCTATCTGAACAGCAGGTGACTCGAGAAAGGCGTCCGCAAGAGTATTATCAATACTCTTTTTTGCAGGTCTCCCTATTAGAGTGTTAACCAAGTTCCATGTTTTACCGGTATTACGACTGCAAGCTGCAAACTTGCCTGAGTGGTAGCGCTTCTTAGCTAGTCGTATTTTAGCTTTTACTTTGTTTTTTATCTGCCTAAATTCTTCTCTTGCAAGAGCGTCCCCGCGTTAATCGTGGCATTTTCTAAGGAGTTTGCTTTTAACGCTGCAAAGCTCCATTATTTCGTTATCAATCCACGGGCTATCTTTATTTCTTCTTTTAAGCTTTATTTTCTTTTCGGAGCAAAGGTAAATTTCTCTAAAGGCCTCTACAAACAGTTCGTAAGCCTTTAGGTGGCTGTGCCGCGTTAAAGAATCCCAGTTGAATGTTCTCACACGTTTATCTACTTGATTAGAATTCAAAACATATTTCTCTACAGTCTTTGTTTCAGTCAAAGCAACAGCATCTCCTGAAACTGCTATAGCGATAAAGTAGTGGTCCGCTACTTTTTCCTTAATAACACAGCCAAATGAATTATATTTGCGCATTTTTGTGCTGATATGGTCTATACACGACCTTGTTAAACGATGACCGAGAATTTCCTCTCATGTATAACTCTGAATTTTGTTTTCGAGTCCGTAGCTTGCCAAAAAGTGTTAAGTAATCAGATGTTGCAGGCTTATTTGCTGTAAAAATGTCTACATGAAAATCACCGGCCGAAATAATGCTCCTTCTGTCTGCGTGCTTTTTGAGGAAGCTTGCCAAATCGTCTAAAAATGTATTTAGGTTAGTGCTCGGTGGCCTATAAACAGCACACACTGTAAATTCCAGATCTGCTTTAGTTATTAGTACAGTAACTACTTCAGCATCTTGAAAATCAAAGGACACTCGTTCACAGTGCCAATCACTTTTTACATAGACCGCTATGCCACCACCTCTTTTGTTATCCCTGCACAAAAAGAAAGACTGAAAACCACGCAGTGCAATATGAGCGCATTCGTCTTTTGAAATATCGATTTCGGTTAAAATTAAAACATGTAATGATGGCAGTGCTTCAGCTAGGTGAATCTTTAACATGTCCCAGTGTTTGCGCAGGCTTCTCATATTCACATGGATTAGCTCAAGCAATAAGCTGCTAGAAAGATCTGACGCCCACTCGTCTTTCATTGATAGCCATTGTTCAGTTGAGTGTACTTGGTCAATCATTTCAGATTTTATTTAAGCCTTGTTCATTGTCAATGCGTAACACTGACGTTCCTTCGCGTTTTCTTACAAGTATTCTGCCATTGCGCACCCAGACGAAGCGATATTGTTTATCTTTCGCGAGATTTTTTGTCATCCAAAGCAGTTTCTTCATTCGGGAAGTTAGATTATCGTTCAAGTATATCTTTTCACCCTTCAGTCTGTTCCGCTTTTCAATCCAACGCTCTTTTATTTCACTCCTTGAAAATGGCACCAGAGTAGGTGGGACGGAGTTAGCTTTGCCTTTGATTCTGTGCACGGTTTCACTGTCGTCGTGACTGGGCCTAGGAAGTTCGAGTTTGGTTGCAATAGATTCTACCACCTTTCGTAGGTCCTCGTTATCACTCACTTTGACACCATGGATTTCTAAATTGCTTTTTCGTGAGTACCGTTCAAGATCCTCTACTGCTTGCTCCATATTCGACAGCCTGTCAGATTTGGCCAAAAGCTCGGCTTCCAGTTCAGTTACTTTTTTGTTTGTTTCCTTAAGTTCCTTTCTATGCTCCTCGAACTTTTGCAGCATTGTGTCATAATTAGATTAAAGCAATCCCAATGATGTCTCAATACCCTGCAGTGCCGTCCTCTGCGCCAGCATTTCCTGGTTGGAAGCCTCGAGCTTGGCCAACTGCACGTCTTGCCGCCTTTCTAACACATCTAGTCGACTCAGTACGACATCAAGTTTGACCAGTACATGTGTCAGTGACAGCTCGACCGATACATCTGTTGCTCTATCCTTCTGGGTTACGCCGTCACCGTTTCCAGTTGGCAATCGCGATGCACGATTTACACAAGTCAGACACAGCCACTGTTGTTTTTCCTTAGTGGAAAAGTTTTTCAAGTTCGTTTTCATAACCCCCGAGCACTTGCCTGCATGATACCGATTGTCGCACTCGGCACATGTCTGGCTCTGCAAAACATCAGCCATCGATTTCATGCACGCAAGGCAATCAAACTCAGCCATCATGGAAACACTGGTGCAGTCCAGCGGAAAAGTATGCAACAATGAAATAAGCAATAATACCTAATTAGGCATTCTCACCTATAAAGCAAAGAAGCGGTCAGTCTCCACTCTGCAAGTACTCCGCCGGAGTGCAACCGATGCCCAGTAGGCAGCGCCTTTATACTCTGCTGGTTCCGACATCCAGCGACAGATGGACACTTTCCCCAGATAACGTAGTTGAAATCATGGCCATATCTTGCTTCCGATGACGCTTTGCCTGCGGTGCCTTGTGACGACACGTGCTCAGTCTTTTCTTTTCCCTTTCGGCCGGGAAAGCTTGGTTTGGACGATCCTTGCTGCTTTCTTCAACGTCGATGCTTGGGTTTTTACGCAGTAACTTTTACATGGAACCTTCATCGCTAAAACGTTTGCTGTACAAGACCCTTGTCCGCTCAAAACTCGAGTACGCCTCTTTGGTATGGGAACCAGGCGTTGATCATCTTTCAAACACATAAAATCGGTCCAGAATCGCAGCGCATGCTTTATGCTATCAGACTACCATCTTACTTCCAGCTATCACCCATGAAACTATCGCTTAATTTGCCTCTTCTCTCTTTTCGCAGGAAATTGTTTCTCCTTGGTTTGTTCCACAAAATTTACCATCACAACACGAATCCTAAACGCGCGCTCTTTTCGGCACCTTCATACCTATCTTCACGTGCTGATCACGCGCACAAAGTAAATGTCCCTTTCGATCGCACCAATTCATTCTATTATTCGTTTCTTGCGAATACGTCTAAAGAACGGAATAGTCTGCCGTCATCCATTGCAAATCTTGCCAATAGTGCTGCTTTCGAACCGCTGTCGGCATTTCTTTGTATCTGATTAACCGTGTTTTTCTTTGATTTTGTATAATATTGTAAAATTTTTGTGTGCACGGCGTGTTTTAGTTTCCATGCTGATTTTGTGCTTTTGCTGTCCTCGTAATTGTCTATTTTTTCGTGTATTTTATCAGATCTTTTTTGTTCCGTAATATGCTGGCAAACAACCACTCCTTCTGTAACGCCCCACGGGCCTTGAATGTATCTAAAAAATAAAAAAAGAAAAATATGCCCGAGCGCGTCATGGTGGCGGCACTGTGCCGACAACGAAGCGCGGCGGAGTCGATAGTAAACGCGCACTGCAAAACCTTTATAAGCGTCATGACAATAATTCCACCGTCGATAAACACATAATCTGCGGTTATGTTTCCCGAAGACACAAAGGATTCATTAGAGGTGATCACCAGAGGGTTGGAACGTCGCTTTTCTTCCAGACTACTACTGCCTCTGTTGATTTCACCACTGATGATTTCGAGAAAATCTCCTGGTCCGAATTATCAGATGTTTTACTATGCCTTCCATCAGCGGCTCCGGGCTCCGATGGAATCACTTCGGCCATATTGAAAATGTTATGTAAAGAGTCAAAAGAGTATTTATTAGACGTCATCATGTATTTCATCCGAAGGGCATGGATTCCATTGGAGTGGAAAATTGCCAAGTTTATGCTTTTGCTTAAAAATCCGGGTTATGGTTATGTGCCACGGTATTAGGCCTATAGCGTTAACTTCAAAATTCGTAAAATTGATCAAGACAGTTTTAAAAATACGTGTGATACATTTCCCGAATGAGTGATCAATCCTGAGTCCGAAACAAATTGGTTTCAGATCACAGTGTTCAATATGGCAGACTCATAGTGACCTCAAAGCTGCACGCGGCATTAATCACTGTATAGGCATCTGAAAAGTATATGATAGTGTCGAGCATGTGATTATCTAACCAGCTTGAGCCTCAAATAGCAAGGTGGACTACCCTTTGCTTTATCACACAGATTTTACATTTTCATTTCTTTCTTGGCATTTTTATTAATCCCCATGGTCTTTGTTCCCATCCTTTGCATCCAATTTGGCGTCTCTGTTTCTCTCATTTTTTTGTGACTCCTGGTTGCCTATCTACACTTTCAATTACCCTGCGCTTGGTCGCCAACGTACTTGACCTCTTCCTCCATTCCGTGTCCACGCTTTTGGGGTAGAGATATCTGTGCATTTACCTGGCCATTTCACTTATTTATTTATTTTTATTATCCATAATTTCTTCAGTTTTCTTACACACGAAAAGGGTCAGGACTAAAAGTGCTAGCATGCGCCTGAATGAGGCCCTGACTCCTGTACGATCTGTCCTCCTGCGAAGCAGGCAACAGGAGAACGCAAGAGGAAGGAGAAATGGCGAGGGGGCGGGGAATCGGACAACAAGGAATTCACGAGGCAAAATTAATAAAAACAATGATGCACTGTGATCTAGGAAAGCAAAGCACAACGATGTAGAAATGGCACCAGGCGTTTGCGACGTCATGCGATAAAAGCCGCATGTCCACATACTTACACCAGGCATAAATAACGCCCTGTCGCGGGCCAGTCTCGCTGCAGCCGACCTTCTTCATCCATCGCACGCTTGAGAGTAGCACAACAACAGCGCGCAATCGGCCCATCACATGATATTTTTCATATTTTGCGGGCTTTCCTTGGGACGCGGAAGAAAGGACCACGTGAGATATATCGTGTTGGAAACAATTTATTGAGAGGTTTCTCAAGGTGCTCTACAACTTTGCGTATCACGCTTGGGGTTTGTAGCCAATAATTAAAAAGTTGATTAATTAAACATAAGCAATTCGTTGGTTAGGGGAAAATAAAAGAAATGGCCTCGGTAACTCTGGGCCAGTGCCAAGATTATGCATTCGGTTCACTCGCGTCCGGAGTACCTTTTATTTTTAAAACTTTAGCTCAAGTTATGTGGCACAACCTATATATATGCGCGTGTGTGTGTGTACACACACACTATAGAGAAAGAGAAAGAAGAGACAGAGCACTCGAACGATATCAGCATATAAGCCAAACAGAATGTTTAGATTATCTGAATTGAAATCTCGCAGTCGTGAAACAGCGACATTCGCGGATAAGAAAAGGAACAGAAAAAGACCGTCGGTGATCGTCACGCGTCTGGGACGACGTGCTGGTTGCCCCAGTCGTAGAGGGTCCTGCCGACGGCGTTTACCGTGAGCAGCACCATGCCGACGAGCACCATCTTCAGCACTATGCCGAGCACCAACTGGGCACAACAAAACAGGGGCACGTGTGTTACAAGGAGATTGACGTGACTCGAATGACCAAAGTGCCGGTGCCTGCTGCTATGCTTTGCCATTCGACGCACGGTAGGAAATTGGGAGCGCGGATCTCTCTTGGCTGCTTTTACCGCTGCGAGGAGGTGTGCTCGCGCCGCCTCGCCACGATGGCCTACTTTGCCCGAAGGGCCCTTTTCTCGCGCATTCAGCAAGAAAAGCCCGATCGACCGCTGCGAGCTTTGCTGCTGCTGTGCATGCGTCGTGCACCGGCGAGATCGATAGTGTACGTGGATAGCAAATTATGTAGCACCGCACGGTGAACCACAACGCCCCGTCCTTCTTGTACTGCGTGTTTTACTGTGCGTTGCAGCTATCGTGGGCGAGACTCACCGTGGTGGCGTAGTGGTTTTGGTGTTGCGCTGCTAAGCCCGATGTTGCGGGGTCGGATCCCGGCCCCGGCGACTGCATTTCGATGGGGGCGAAATTCAAAAGAACACTCGCCTACCGTGCATTGAGTGCGCGTTGAAGAACCCCAGGTAAATTAGCCCACTATACGGCGTGCCTCATGATCATATCGGCGTTTTGGCACGTGAAGCCCCAGACTTTAATTTTATCATAGGTGAGATCGGTAGCACTGCAAGGCACCCTGGGAAGCTGCTCTCGTGCGCTAATCACGAGCTGGTAGCAATGCCCGCAGCGCCACGGGATGCAGTGACACCCCAAGTTTAGCACCGCGCTCATCGAACCTCTCTTCAAAAAGGTTCCCCTTCGTTTACAGGGACCGCCAGGCGGCCAGAACGCGCCATCAATATTGTAGAAAATGTTCGAACATAATTTAGAGTGGTAAATTCGAACTTGCAGTTGGTGGTTTCAATATGAATTATAATTTTTAATCGGCACACGAAGTCGCAGGAAACGATGCATCTGGACGCTCTGCGGTGAAACATAATTGGTACTAGCGTTGCAGGCCCGCTGCCTGACATGCAGATTACTGTGTCTATAAGTCGGCAGTGCGGCAAACGTATTGTTTCGAAATGAGTTCTCTATATTTCATAGGCCAACACACTTTGCTCTATGCGTATTACGGATCTAAGGAAAGTTGACGCTTACAGGCGCTTCCTTCGCGGCAGCGAGGGGGACGGCACAACCACGGCGTCGCCCCCCCCTCCCCCCCGACTGCACGGCGACGCACATTGCACAATCTCGCGCGCTGTTTTCTATGTATCTAAGGTTTGATGCGAGACAGAATGCTTTGCTCCAGCTTTCTCAGGCTTCCGAAATGAAAAGCTCACGCGGGCAACGGCATCCCGTGTAAAAGCGTCGTTTGGCATGGCTTGGCTAAAACGTGTCACTACTTGTGTTGGAAAGGACACCATAATGGCACGTAGTTATTATTGCAGAAATAATTGAAGCGTACAGAAAGCATAACCCTAAGCTTGGTGAACAGAATGATAACTTCTCACGGCAATAGGGGCGCACTTGCTTCTCACTAGCGCCGGTGTATACAACCGCTATGGCGCTCACGTATATTACACCTTTTTCAGCACGTGTACGACTGCATAAGTACGACCATGACCACAGATAGAAGCATTCTGATAAAATGTGTTCCACAGCGCCATCTGCCTTACCATTGCAGGATTGATCCTCTGACCACTAAGCTTTCAGATTGCAATAAAACTAATAAATAAATAAACATGTACAGCATAAACAATTTGTTGTCGGTCGCTTTAAGGGGCGTATGAACGCACGGGAATACGTAACAATGAATTTGCGGATGTTCTACCGGAAAATTTCAGAACCCTCCCCCCCCCCCCCCCCCCACCGAGAAAAAAGAATTACTAGCCAGCAAACGCGCTCGAAGAAAACAAACACTTGAAGGCAACTCATATTGTTACGAAGAGCCGTGCAGAAATGATTTTATTTACAGGAGATGGACGATGATCGTAGCGTCATCGTAGCGCAGTCCGGCCTCTCAAACTCTTCGTTCTCCTCGTCTACCCTTCTTTCCTTTGTACCTGCCTTTCGTATCCGTTACACTTCCCCGCAAGCAGACGAAGCTCGTGGGGCGAGTCAGGATAGACAAGCAGGGTAGAAAGGCTACAGGCGAGCAATATGAGTCAGCTGACTTCTGCTCCATCGCCGACCATTGCACAGGAGGCGAGCTATTACGTGAGTGAGTTCGCTCAGGCTGTCCACAACTACAAATGGGCTTGAATATTGTGACAAGAGCTTTTAGCCCAATCCATGCATGCGTTGCGGTGTCCAAAGAAGGACCAAGTCACCTTTTTCGAACGATACTTGTACGTGACGGTTGTCGTATCGCTCTTTCGAACGAATTTGCGACGCCAGAGTACGAAGACGAGCTATTCGACGGGGTTCTTCGGAGAGACACAATGTCTTCGATACAGAATCGTCATTGTGCAGAACGAAGAGTAAGAAAGTGTCCAGAGGGCTTCGCGGTAACCTTGCATAGAGGAGATAAAATGGGCTATAGTTCGTGACTTCGTGTTTCGCAGTGTTGTATGCGTAAGTGATGAAGGGCAGCACGTCGTCCCCGTTCTTATGATCAGAGGAGATCTACATGGCAAGCATGTTGGTCAGCGCTGTTTTTTCTTTCAACGAGGTCATTGTTCTGTGGATGATACGGCGTGGAATGACGGAACTGTGCAGTGCACAAACGAGGTAACTCTTCAATAGCATCAGCAGTGAACTGGCGACCACGCTCGCTGATGATGACACGAGGTGGGCCATGACGAAGAACCACAAAACGCAGCAGGAAAACCGCCACGCAAGCAGCGGTGGAAGAGGGTATGGCTGCAGCTTCTGCATACCGTGTAAGATGGTTCTCGCAGACAATTATCCAATGGTTCTTGTTGTTAGATAACGGGAATGGACCCGAAAGGTCAATGCCTACTTGCTCAATGTCAATGTCAATGTCAGTGTCAATGGCCGAAGGTGACCAGAGCTACGGTGGTCGGTCGCTTGTGACGTTGGTACGTTTCACAAGTAGCGACATAGCGCTTGGTTGTTTCGTACATCTTGGGCCAGTAAACGCGCTCCTGCGTGCAGTGTAGCATTCGTACGAAGCCGAAATGGCCGGATGTGGCATCGTCATGCACGGCGCGTAGAACGTCGAAACGGAGACTCTTGGCGACAACAAGCAGAAAATGCACTCCACGCCCGGAGTAATTATTTTTCTAGAGCAACTTATCACGGACAGTAAAGCGACCGCTGCCGTGAGAAGTACGGGCGGCGGCAAAAGGCGGATCGAGGGTAAGATCATGCCGCGTCAGGGAACGTAGAAGTAACAGCAGCGAGACAGTCATCAAAATTCTCAGCATCGCAGTCGGTTGTCGCAAGAGGAATCCGAGAGAGGCAGTCTGCGTCAGCGTGACGGCGGCCACTCTTGTACGACACCACAAAGTCGTATTCCTAGAGGCCCAACGTGCGAGGCGACCAGAGGGATCACGCAAACCGACCAGCCAGCATAAAGAATGATGGTCAGTGATAAACCTGAATGGTATACCGTAAAGGTAACACCGAAACTTCTGTACGGCGAAAACAGCTGTCAGGCAGTCCTGTTCCGCAAGCGTATAATTGCGTTCAGATTTGCTCAGGCAACGGCTGGCATATGCGGCATGTTCTGCGCCACTGTGACGTTGTACGAGCACCGCTCCTATCCCGATTCCACTAGCATCACTGTGAACTTCAGTTGAGAGAAAGATGCGTCGCATTCTGGTGTCCATTTGAAGGTCGCATCTTGTCGCAAAATACTTGTCAACGGGTAAACGATGTCGGTAAACCGGGGAACAAAATGACGAGAATACGAACATAAGTCAATGAATGAGCGAAGTTCTCGTGTTGACTGGTGTTGGATGCGATGGCTTGAACGAGCTCACGTCTTCAATATTACGAGGATCGGGGGGTCTAAGGCCACCCTTGTGGACTAAGTGTCCCAGAACCAGTGTTTGACGTTCGCGAAACCGACATTTTTGCGAGTTTAGAACCAGTCCAGCTTTCTCGATGTAGTCGAGAACAAGGCTGAGGCGTTCGTTATGTTCTTCAAACGTGCCGCCAAAGATTACATCATCGAGGTAACACATGCATATCTCCCACTTTGGGCCATGTCCACGAATCTTTCGAAGGTGGCAGGAGCATTGCAAAGGCCAAATGGCATAATATTAAATTCGAATAGGCCATCTGGAGTCACGAAAGCGGTCTTTTCCTTGTCAGCAGGGTCCATAGGTATTTGACAATACCCCGATCGCAAATTAAGCGTTGAGAAGTAAGAAGCTGAGTGTAAGCAATCAACGACGTATCGATTCGCGGTAGCGGATAGACATGCTTCTTTGTCACGGCGTTTAGACGTCTGTAATCCACGAAGAATCTCCAGGAGCCATCTTTTTTTCGTACCAGGATTACTAGGGCTGCGCATGGACTAGACGACTCTTGAACGACACCTTTGTTCATCATCTCCTTGACTTGCTCTCCATTAACTTTGAGCTCGGATGATGACACTCGGTAGGGCTTCTGGCGGATGGGGTGTGCTGAGCCGGTACCTATTCTGTGACGAGCGCGGGACGACGGTAAATGAAGGGGTGCATCTCCATGCGTGAAGTCGAATGCAGCCCCATGCCTGGCAAGGGCCTGTACCACAGTGCTTGCCGTTCCGATGTACAGAGAGCCTTGATGATCATGCCAAGCATTAGCTCTTGAGAATGGCGATTATCGCAAGGAAAGCACGCTGTAGAGACGTCCGCAGTTAGTGCCGCTATTCAGCTACATGCGGCTTCATCGAAGAGAGCGATTTTAATATCACGAGGAAGGACAACCGGCGTGGCGGAACAGTTCAGCGCTCACACTGTCGCGACTCATTTAGTCATGCACACGATAGAGCAGGGCAGAAGTATAGTTTTTAAGCACAGTTTATGCGGAGAAGCCTAACTACAAGATCAACACAATCAGCGTTAACAGTAATTGTAGAAACACGAACGGGCAGCAGCCACCACGATGGTGCAATCACTTCATCAAGAGCACTAAGTGTGTCTGTCTCCCTGTCCTCGCCACGCGAGCTTTTTTCGGAATGTGCTGATATAGATAACGTGTTCAACGATATTTCCCCACAACCACAGTCCACGGAAGCACCGCATTGTTCAAAAAAATCGATACCAAAAATACATCGTGCGAACAACGAGAAATAACAAGGAATTCCGACCGAAACACTTTCCCAGCCAACACAACACTCACAGCACAAACACCCAGGGGATGAAGCCACTCGCCTCCTACTCCACGAATGGTAATACCGTCGTTCCAAGAAAACAGAAGTTTGTGGCCTAGACGGTTCTTGAATGCGAGGCTCATCACAGACACAGTCGCCCCAGTATAAGCTAACGCCGTAGTCGGTATTCCTTCAATCGACACATTCACTTTGTTTTTGAGCATCACAACAGGCAGGTGTATTTCTTGCAAGGACCGTCCGGCGACCTCACCTCAATTGGCCGCCGATGCCAGTTTCCCGGCGGCGGTGAGGAAGAAAGGCGCCGAGGGGACGGAGAACGACGGGGACGGTTATTTGGTGGCGTCAAACTCCGCTCAGATGCTGGCGAATCGCTGCGTCTGGTCTCGTACGAGAAGCCGTCCATTCGAAGCAAATCGGTCGTCCGCAAGTCATATGAAGTACGGGTTCCGAAGGGTGAGAACATCGGTGGTGTCCTTCGTGAATGACGGCCTTGGCGACAATACCGAGCTATATGGCCTGTGAAACCGCAGTTGTAGCATACGGAAGGGTGGCGGTTAACATCATCTCCCTCAAAACGAATACTAGGCTGCTGCGGGCGGCGAGAAAGTTCGTTGCAATGTGGATAACGTGTCACTGCTGCTCGCTGAAATGCGTTATATCGCTCATAAGTCACGTCGTGGTAGTAGGGTTGGTGCTGTTCTTGTCGCGGCTTGACAGAAGTCACAGGTCCTCAGGGGTAAAAACGCGGCTGTTCTCGTTGTGGCCGAGCGTCATTAGTAGGGCCTCTGTCGTAGAGACGTGATTGCTGTAGGGGCGCGAATTCATAATCCTCAATGACCCTCGCAGCAGGATACGGGGAGAAGGATGCCACGTTTGGCTCGAAATCTGGTGGTAGGCGAAAGCTGTGGGTGCCTGGATGTGTCACTTGCGTGTGCAGGCTGAACTCTTCCCGAACTATTTGTTGGATTGTTGATGCAAGATCGAGGGGCTGGCTGCTATCTAGGCTTGCAACTGTCGTCACATTGGCTAGCTTGCCAAACTTCGGCGTGATGCGCCTCGTCTTCAGTAGCTCGAAAGTGCGACAGTGCCGAATGATGTCGGCGACGGAAGCCAGGATGTCTTTTGCAATAAGAAAACTGTAAACACCTTCTGCAGTTCGTTTTAGGATGTGCCCTATTTCGTGTTCCTCAGACATTCCAGAGTCCACCATCCTACACAGTTTTATTACTGCCTCAATGCAGGTCGTGCAGGATCCGCCTGGCACTTGAGCGCGTTGCAGTAGCGCCTGTTCTGCCCTTTTCTTTTTCGTCGCGGAGTCGCAGAATCGTTCTTTGATTTCCAAAACAAATCTGCCCCATGTTGTGAATGTTTCCTCGTGATTGTCGAACCACACCAACGCAGTATCCGTTAGAAAAAACACGACGTTCGAAAGCTGAGAAGCGCTGTTCCACTTTTTGGCGGCACCCACTCGGTGATAATAAATGAGCCATTCCTCAACGTCTTCGTCCGATCTTCCGGCGAAGGGACGCGCAGCTCTCAGTTGTTGAACGGAACTGGTCGGCGCAGCAGTTGGAATGGGCCGTTCTTCGTCTGCGTCGTGGGACATATTCAACTCCGGTGGATTCGGTGGGAGTCCAGCAAGGCGACGCGGCTCCGTCGAAGAACTTGTAGCTCAGCCTCCGTCTTCGGGTATCGATTACCCCGCACCTTCCACCACAACTATTACCAAGAGTTGTGAAGAAATTGTTTTATTTACAGGAGATGGACGATGATCGTAGCGTGATGGTAGCGCAGTCCGGCCTCTCAAACTCTTCGTCCTCCTCGTCTACTCTTCTTTCTTTGTACCTGCCTTTCGTATCCGTTACATTATATAACCTACCTAGTTCAAAGAAAAACAAAATCAAAATCGAGTACGTTCTTGCTTTCCTGCGTTGTGTTTCTTTTTTTCTAGCGCTAGTATACCTGCTTTAAGTAGCGCGTTCATTCTTCGCTTCGAAGAGACCCCACATTTGGCGGCTGGCAGCACATTCGATTTTCAGTCGCATGCACGCGATATTTTGTACTTATTTAGAATTATTCGAAATCCTTGGCCCTAAAAAATCAGTGATCGCGCACAAACTGCGCAGCAACGCCACGACACGCTTTATTTTCCTGTTTCTTCAAAGTATCCCTACACACACAAAAAAAGACCCGCTATATTTCATCAAAACTAGGACAGAAAGTGGGCGGGCACGGAGCTCTAATCACCGTGGCCTGGAGGCGGAGCATGGATTTTGCCAACAGATCGTCCGAGATCCCATTGGCCGAGTACAGCGGGATATTGTGTTCCCGCAGTGACAAGCCGACATACATACGCATCAAGGCCAGCTGGGCAGGGTTTGTACGTACGAGTCGGACGAAGGGCACGCGTCCGATATCGTGCATGACCACCATGGGGATGGAGATGGGCATGATGACATTGCTGGACGCACCCACAACCACCGGGATGGCGTAGTACATCGGGTACATGTTCTTGCTCTCCGCCTGCGAAGCGAAGCATGTGCGCATGCAGCGAGGCCGAAGGTTGCAGGCGGGCGCCATATTCTGGCACTGGCTCGCACGAAGCCAAGCCCCGCCGCACTGACCACTCGGCGGTACAGAAAGTAGAAAACAAATCGCACGAGAGAAGAATTCTTACAAAATATGGCCCCGGGTGTAGTAGTAAGCCTGCAACCAACGCCTGCAACTTGAATCAAAACGCGCAGTGTGCGTCGTCTTAACTGCATCGAGTCGCTGTGAAGGAACTTCCTGCCTCGTTCAGTACCCAGTGCGCGCGTATGTCATGCTCCGCTGTCGCTGCGAGGGACGAGTACCTGGCATGAGACCAAGCATAAATCAGCATTCGCCGCCACATATGCAGCAGTCTCGTGTGTTGACTAGGCCCTGGTGGACCATGGGTGCAGAATACTAAAAAAAAAAACCTCGAAATCCGTAAAACCCCCGGCACTACGCGCACAAACTTTCTACGAGCTGCTGATATAACGCCACAGCGGCACGTGCTCGCTTCTGAAAAAGAAAGAGGAAAAAACGAAAAAAGAAAGGATATAACATGGACAAATAAAAAAAAGTGCGAAAGAAAAGAAAGAAATACAAAAAAGCAAGCAAGCAAGAGAGCGGACAAACAAACAAACAAGCAAACAAAAATAAAAGTGAATTCGCTTTCGACTGCAGCAAGTAAAGTATGAGATAAGGAAGTTGGATGTTGGGCACAGCTATCGGAAAATACGCGACCTCCTGCCAGAACTAGCCCGCAGTTGCTCAGTCGCTGAAATGAACCGCGGTTTATTTTGCGGGACCACGTCAGCATACTCTCTAAAAAGAAATTCACTGGAAGCCGTACTTTAGCTAACGACAGTCATTTATGAGCATCTTTTCTGCGTACGTATATGTTGCCGCTGTAGAACTTCCAGCCGGTTAGGCGATGGCCGCAGAAATATCTCGTCGTTGAAGTGTTGAGTCCAAACCGGAGTGCGCCACTGCGCCAAGCGCACTGGTCAGAAATAACACTAATAAGGCAAAAGCGCAGCAAGGACTCGGACACAAGAAGCGTAAAACAGACGCCACGAGCGCTGAACTAACAATTGAGCTTCTATTTCTGACGAACCAACATATACAGTTATAACAAAAAGAAGAACTGCATCAAAAACACAAATAAACACGATCTCATTTCTAGATTATTATCATCCATTATAGCATGTGGCGAGATTTATTTACTTACATCTGGGCAGAAACTGAACTTCTTTATTCAGAAGCGCTAGTGAAGGGGTGCTGATGCAGGTGCCTTGTAGCTTTAGCATTGGGAGCCTGGCCTTACAGTTCAGTAGCCCAGAAAGCCATTTGAGCGCTTATTCAGCACCTGAAGGCAAGAGACTTGGGTGCCTGACTATAGACAT
Source organism: Dermacentor andersoni (assembly GCF_023375885.2). Lineage (NCBI taxonomy): Eukaryota > Metazoa > Arthropoda > Arachnida > Ixodida > Ixodidae > Dermacentor > Dermacentor andersoni. Next base: position 7,181,303 of record NC_092816.1, on the reverse strand, counting down.
TCTGCACCTAACTTAGTGCATGTAAAAGTGCGATATAGACTCATGTCTTCTCTCTCTTTCTTTCACTCCCCCTCCCCAAGTGTAGGGTAGCAAACTGGACTCAGTCTGGTTAACCTCCCTGCCTTTCCTTCCTCCCTTCTCTCTCTCTTTCTCACCCGCTTCTAAAACTTCGCGCGTAGTTTTATTACGGTTTCTGCTCTCGTTCATTCGTTTTTTCAAACTGCGGCACGCAGCCACAGTGACAACGGAAGGACACATGCACTGAAAGAGCATGTTCTAAGTTCTACTTGTGCTCCCTGACCTGCTCGTTGAAACAGCGGCCTGTTCGTCCTCTTCTAGAAGACAGTGGGGTTCTAAGCGCAGCTGACAAATGTCTGACAGTGCATTGTGCATGTAGTGCAGCCTCAAGCTACACTAGCTCCATTGCTAGAAAAGACATCCACGCCCGCCAATCTTCGAATTATGGGATAAGGCAATGTCATACGGAGTAACCGAGACTTCTTTTTTCCCTTGCTCAAACTTCAGTTTCGCATTTGCCAGCTTTCATTGTATGCTTCAGCAGGTTGTCCGCAACGGACGATACGAGACGTTTGGGGTACCCCGCATCTAGGATTATACTGTAATCTAGTACACTGTACTAGGGTGCATCGATACCAAGGAGGATATATAAAAATTGCTGGAGTGGAGAGAGCGCGCTCCGACTGAAGCCTCCGTCCGCCATCTTACCAGAGGCAGAAAGCGCGCTCGGCGCCGGCGGCACCGGCTCTCGCTGCTGTTTTCGTGAGTTGGTATGCAGTGCAATTTGATGTGAGGGGCATGTAAACACCATCGATTTGATTATGGTTGCCTTTTGCGTTGCCTACGGATGTGCGAACAGGCTGAAGAAGGGTTGTGGCCTCACGTTTCACCTGTAAGTACACGAGAACACGTTCATTGAGCCACTACGCTCGCGTTGCCGATGGATGTCAACTGATAAGTTGTGTGTGTGTGCGCAACGACTAATAGTCCTGGAATTGCCGACAGGTTGGCATGCGAAAGGTGGCATGCGAAAGATGCAGATCGTCTTTGCTGTGTGCATTTCGCGCCGGAGTGCTTCGACCGCACCGGACAGACAACACGACTGCGTGCGGGTAGTGTTCCTTCTGTGTTCCCTGCGTTTCCGGAGCATCTACAGAAGCCCGTGAGTATGTTAGAACGTCGCGCGATGTATTTGTGGCGGTCTCGTTTTCGTTGAGAAGAAGTGACCGTGATAAGCCGGATAAAAATCAACACTGCGTGCCCTGCCAGCTGCAAAAGCGAGAAATGCGACTGAGTTTCTCGAGCTCATTGTCGTTTTCAACTAATGTCATTAAATTTACCATTGTCACAGCTAATGAAAGGCATTACCTTTGAATGACATTCTATGAAAATTACACCAAATTTGCCGTCTGGCAGGGTCGCCTCAGCTAAGCTGTAACCATGACATTGGATAGAGACCGCTTTTGCGCCTAGATTTTGCACAGCTTCAATTTTTTTTTTCATTTTCATAGGATGAAAAGTACGAAAACTGCTACTCATAACCGTAGGCTGCAGATGCGGCTCCAGTCTGCAAATCTGTTCAGTAAGCGCGCGTCGGTGGTGACGTAAAGAGATCTAATTAATATGCAAGCTCAGATGCTAAACAAAATAAACAGGCTAATGATTTGAAAAGATGCTTAAGCAAAATTTGAAAATAACATACATCCACCTTTATGAAGCAGTAAGTTTTGGTAGCAAGCGAGGCATAGCTTTACAACTGCTCTTATTTTTCTCTGACTTGAGACTCATCAGATGTACAAATGGCCCCTATTTCAGGTGAAAAGGAAGCGTCCAGGCCCGCAAGCATGAAGACTGGTTCCAGAAACTGGAGGACCACATCCTTGATCTTGATCCACTTGATAACCATATTTATATTTTGTGCAAAAAAATCGCTGAAGAATATATAAAAGTGAGAATACACCACATGACGAAAGAACGAAACTGTGAACTGATCAAAAACAAAGTGAGACCACTTTTGTCGAGGGTGATTATTTTCAATCACCAGTAGGATGTTTGTCATGGTGTTCTTGACTGTATGTGAGACTTTCTCCTTAATATCTGCTCATTTGAACTTCCCTCTGCGTATCAGTTGGCTGCTGGTTGATGGTAAATAAACGACTACAACTAGAACCACACATTTGCATTCCTTTCTAAATGGGAGCAGCTGCATCAGCAAAGCGAAAAAGCGCGAGCGCAGCTGCATTACGCTTTTCTCCTTAATATTTGTACAGTTACACTGCCTTTTACATGCCAGTTTTCTGCTAGCTGATGGAAAATAAATGGATATAACTAGAACCACTCGTTTTTGTTGCTCTGTAAATGCGAGCAACGTCATCCGCAGCGCGGAAAAGCACGAGCGCGGCAGTGCTAAGCTTTTCTGCTTAATATTTGAACTGGCAAACTGCCTTGTACATGCCAGTTTCCCTCTGGTTGAAGAAAAATAGACGTTTAATACTAGAACCGCTCGTTAGCGTTGCTTTGTAAACGCGAAAAAGCGCGGCTGCGCTATGCTTTTCTCCTTAATATTTCCGCAGTTAAATAGCCTTCTTCACGCCAGTTGGCTGCTACAGTTGATGGGAGATAACCGTTTACAACCAGAAGCACTTGTTTTCATTGGTTTCTGAATGCTAGCGCCTTCATGAGCAGCGCGAAAAAGTAGAAGCGCGGACAGGCGCGGTTGCCTTTTGCCTCTGGTAAGATGGCCGCCAGCCGTTCGGCGCGGCTTCACCCTTGCCCATAGGCGCGTATAGGCGGCTTCCACTCCAGCAAGTTTTATATATCCTCCTTGATCGATACCACGTTTCTTTGCACAGGGTAGTGACACGCCTAGATGCGCCGCCATATTGTGTCGGACCAAGTAAAGGCGCGCCGTGACGGACAGCGGGAATTCAGCTTCTGCGCTTGCTGACACTGTAAATGTTTGTAATTTTTGCAGTTTGTAAGCTTACGTGTATTGTGATATTTAGATCACCTTAAAAACGGACTTGAAACAATTAAAGTAGAGCAATGCTACAATAACTTTCAAGCCCTGCAGATAACTATAGTCGTTCTTGCGGCGCGTTCGCTTACGCTCACAAATCTGTTTCAAAAACAATGTTGACGCGTATAGTGTATGATTAAGGATTAAGAGGTTGTCGTTCCAAACTACTGACACAACTTTTGACCGTAACACTATAACTGCGTATTGTCGTGAAAATTAAGCTATATGACAGAACGAGGTGAATAAGTACGGCAGCGTTACCCATAACCGAAGGTACTGTAGTTACCGAGAAACAAATTGTGCGTGTGAAAAGTCAGATTGATAAAAAGCATGTGGCCGAAAAGAGTCTTACATTAACAGAGGCACACTCTACGAGTGTCGTAAAGCAAGCCAGAGGTTGCGGATTTCATCATGACCGCGGTTTCCAAATTTTGATGCAGGCAAAATGCAAGACCGCTCGAATACATTAGATAGATAAGACAGGAAGTTTATTTACCACATAGATTTCTATAGGCCGTGGGGACGACATGATAATATCCACCTTAGATTTAGGTGCGTGATGAAGAAACCCAGGTGGTTAACACTATTTCGAATCTCCCACTACGCCTAATAATGAGATTGTTTTTGGCATGTAAAGCGACAGAATTTATAATTTTTAGTAAGTGAACAGCAAAATCAAGGCACGATGTACGACCTTTAAACGTACACTGATAAATGAACACCGCCATTGTCGACGTCTAGCCTCAAGCGAAAGGCCGCGGCCATGCATTCGGCTTGTGAATATTTCATGCTTGTAGTATACAGGGTGTCCTTAACTTGAGCGAAACATTAAAAATATGAAAATGCCACGTAGCTGGCAGAACCAAGACGATGTTGTTTGCCATCGCTTGGAGATACTCAGATTATTTTTTTCATTCCGCCTAATTAGATAGTTAGTATTGTCAGGAAGATAACGAACATGAGCGCAGAGTCAGCACCATCGGTAGCATGAAGCGCGCGGCAGAGGCTCGAGGTAGGGGACTGTGCTCGGTGCATCCTAGAACCGGCTGTGGTTACGAACCTCAACAAATCTCCTTCGTAAGTGGTGGAGCCGTACGGGGTAACGTTCCCCTCTACCATCCTGGAACTCCGTTCTCCTCTGCCATGCCGGACGCCGACCAGCAGACTCGTCCATCGCCACCCGTCCCTTGCGCTGGCACCTTTAGCCAGCGGGAGCCTTCCATCATCAGCGGAACCGACGACAACGACGTTGAAGAGTGGCTGTCGTCCTAGGAACGGGTGAGCGTTCAGAACAAATGCAATGATTCGGACAAGCTGGATTACGTATCATTCTACCTCGCGGACGTGGCCAGTCTCTGGCTCAAAAATCATGACAGGGATATCCGAACGTAGTCGACGTTCAAGACGTCGATTACAGAAATATATCACCGACCCGTCGTCAGGAAACTCCAAGCCGAGCAGCGTTTGCGTACACGCGCACAGGACATGGGTGAGACATTCACAAGCTATATAGAAGACGTTCTCGATTTGTGCAGGCGCGTAAACGCTGCCATGACGGAAACGGAGAAGATCAAGCACGTCATGAAGGGAATCGACGATGACGCGTTCAAGGTGCTTCTGCTCAAGGACCCGCGCACTGTTGACGACGTTATCAGCTTGTGCCAGAGCTATGATGAATTAGGTAAGCAGCAAGCTCTGACAAGGCGACATCCCACACCAAATGCGGCATCACCCTGCAGCCTGACCACCGGCCCCGAACAAGCCTCGCTGATAACTCAAATCAAGTATTTCGTCCGCGAAGAATTCGCACGACAGCTATCTGTGGTGTCCGTCACTCAGGAGTCTGCCAGCACTTTGCCGTCTCATCTCCGTAACGTGATCCATGAAGAGCTCGCGGAAGCACTGCCTGCTGTTCACCAGTAAGATGCCGTGGCTACACCGGTCACTTATGCGACAGTTGCTGCAATGGCCCCTCACAGTGTGCCCGTACATTGCTTCCAGAAGTCTGTGCACCGCCCTCCCGTCCCCTGGGCCACCACTGCCGTCGCTAACCCGAGGCGTTCGCCGGACAATCACCCTATATGCTTTGCATGTAGGTATCCCGGTCATGTAGCAAGGTTCTGCCACCGCCCATCGCAGGCGTTCGATGACGATCGACGAGCGCCCTATGTGCCGCCTGATCCAAATGCGCCCTTCACCAGCTCGCTCTCAGACTGATCGCCGTCGTCGCTTCGAACGCCTCCGGTCACCCTCCCCACGTCGCCAATCGCTTTCCCCTATGCGTCGACGACACTAATCTAACGAAGAGGGAAACTAGACGACGCAGTTCCAGAGGCAAGAAATGCACAAATGTCGACATGCCGAAGTGCTCCTCTTTTACCCGCCACTGTCATTGATGTGTTTATCGAAGAGGTCGCTACAGCCGCCCTCGTCGATACCGGTGCAGCTATTTCACTTATGAATGCCAGGTTTTTCCGCTTGCTTCGTAAAGTGACGACGTCTCTGTCTGGATTGTCGCTTCGAACGGCGAGTGCTCAAACCATTCGCCTTACCGCTGCTTGTACTGCCCGTGTGACCATACAGGACCATCATAGTTCTTTCATCGTGCTCCCACGCCGTTATTCTAGGATGGGATTTTCTCTCACGCCACAATGCCATCATCAATTGCGCTCGGGCTGTGATTTAACTCCCATTCGTGTTGCCACTTTAACGTTAAGGCCTTCCTAATCGCACGGATACTATCTTTATATGGTAGTGTTATTTTTGTTATTTCTTTGTACGCTGCCATCGAAGCACATGTATAAGCTGCTTCATTACCCGGTATACCAACATGGCCTGGGATCCAACAGAAACGAATTGATCTCCCGTATTTATTTAGTGCCACCATGTTTAGAATATCCCCCAGCAGGGGTTCACACTCAGATTTCAGATGTAGAGCCTTTAGTGTATTAAGGAATTGCTGTGTATAACTGTATTTTAGTGTTTGTCAGTGATGATTTTTTTAACTACAACCTATATAGCATAAGCTTCCGCCGTGAAAACCGAGGCATGTTTTGGGTAAACGAATACTTGTTTCCCAAATTTCCGTTACGGCTTTAGACTCACGTGTTATATTGTTTTGGAGCCATCAGTGCAGAACTTCATGTCACTTTGATATTTGTCCTGTAGAGCACGGAATTCTTGTATAATGTGTTCAAGTGGGGCGTCTCTTTTCTTTAAATGTGTTAATGTCCAGTCACATAACTATGTGAAATCGTACCATGGGGGCAATTGTCGTGGTTTGTTGGCAACCTAGAGGATTTAGCGAGGGATGTCATACTCCCAATAATATTCCTCATATCGCAAGACAAGCTGCTTAATCATGTTCGGTTTATTTGTGTAATGCAAGCATGAGTTGCACTGTGTGACGATGCTGTAGCATATGTGTTGTGGTGAGTACTGAACTTTGAGCCCATAGGAAAAAGTGAGTAATGCTCTGCACTGCTGTAAGGAAGGTTCATTACACTAAAACGTGTAAACTTTGGACAGGTGATGTTCAGTAGGCACCACTTGCCAGTCGTAGTCCCAGGTTATGTGCTGGATCAAGTCGTCGAATGTAAGACTGTCTGGCTGAGCCATAAACCATGCAGCCGTAGTCTAGAATGCTGCGCACAAGGGACCGATAGATACGTAAAAGACACGTTCGGTCAGAACCCCAATGCTTATGAGACAAAACCTTAACAATATTTAGCGCTTTATTTGCTTTACATTTTAGTGCTTTTATGTAGGCTAGGAAGCTTAGTTTGATGTCAAAAGTTACTCCTACAAACTTGTGATCTTGTTTGACCGGCAGTAGGGCGTCATTCAATTTTAGGACTGGATCGTTGTGTAGCCCTCGTTTCTGAGAGAACAAAACAGCAATTGTTTTCTGTGGGGGAAAACGAAAACCATTTTTCTTAGCCCATTGTTTACTTACTGTGATTTGAAGCTGCTATTCACTGGTTGACAAATGCGAGGCGCGGCGAGCCACTTGGAGATTGTCTACGTATACAGAGTGCATAACAGACGACGGTATAATCTTATTAACTGAGTTTACTTTTAGTATGAGCAGTGTCGTGCAGAGAACACAGCCTTGTGGAACGCTATTTTCCTGTGTAAATAAATGTATGAGAATGTACTGAGCCGAGACGTACCTGAAATTTTCTATTAGACATAAAATCAGCTAGGCAGTTCAAGGTTTTACCACGGATCCCGAGGTCAGCCAGGTCTCTTAAAATTCCGTATCTCCACATGGTATCACAGGCTTTTTTCTAAATCGAAGAAAACTGCAAGACACTGTTGTATGTGTAAAAATGCATATCGAATTTCATGTTCTAGACGGTCAAGATGGTCAGTAGTTGAACAACCCTTTTTTATCGACACTGGTGGGGCTCTATTAGGTTTCTTGATTCTAAAATAAATGAAAGTCTTATATTAATAATGTATTTCGTATGATTTCGCCAAACAGCTTGTGAGGGCAATTGGTTTGTAGCTGCCTGCGGATGTTGGGGATTTACCAGCTTTAAGAAATGGAACTACTATTGCCATTTTCCACTCTTCCGGCATTATACCAGATTCCCAGATTATGTTCAAAAATTTTAAGAGAGCATTTACTGATGCTTGATATAGATGTGCCAGCATGACATAGTGAACACGGTCGTGACCTGGCGCTGTATTTTCTTTCCCCTGCAGAAAGGACTCCATTTATTTCTTGTTGTGTGAGGGGGGAATTGTACGGTTAACTTGACGCGCCAGTATTGGGAGCTTGTTTTTCAGCAGGCTGTTTGTTCTTTACAATTCCTTTATATAATTAACTGAATTGGAGACATCACAAAAATGTTCGCCAAGTATATCTGCCTGTTCTTGTAGTGTTGTTTGTGTGCCTCGACTGGTAAATATCAGTATTGTGTAAGATGCGCAATCTCACCGAAACTTTCCAACCTGTTCCCATGCTCCCTTATATGTGAGTTTGAAGATATGTATTTCTTCCACGATGATTTTTCTGCCTGCCTTCAGATAAATCGTGCTTTCCCTCTGGCCTGTTTAAAGCATAACAGGTTGGTATAGGTGGGATGTCTTCGTAAGATTGCACAGGCTTTATTTTGAAGTTTTTTGCTTCTGTACACTCAGGAGTCCACCAGGGGTAGATTTTTTTTTGCACACAAGGTTTGATGTTTGAGATATTGCCTTTTCTGCCACTGAAATTAAAACCGCAGTGAAGTTTTCAATAAATTAGTTTATACTTAGTTCACTTGAAAATACTTCCTCGAGTTTTGCATGTTTCATCAAAAGCGGCCAGTCAGCAAGATGTATTTTCCAGCGACGCGGTTTAAAATTTGTAATGGCTAGTGATGACGCGAGTTTGATGATAGCAGGTAGATGATAGCTGCCACATGAGGTGTTCAGGACTTCCCATTTAAAATCACTAAAAACACATGGTGAGCAAAAGGCCTAATTTAGGCAACTAAGATTTCGTGCAGTAGGCGAGAAATAGGTTGGATTACCTGAATATAAAAGACAAATGTTATCAGATAAAATAAAATATTTAATAAGCTACCCTCTTTTGTCAGTTTCACCGCAGCCCCAATGAGTAGAATGAGCATTAAAGTCTCCCACTAAAAAAAAAGAAAGGTTTAGGCAGCTGTTCTATTAGGTTTTCTAGTTTTCTAATCGTAATGTGGGTGTCAGGAGGAATATAAATTCAACAGATGGTAACGGTTTTATATGATATAACAATGATGGCTACAGGCTCGACACAGGTATTTGATTGACCGTGTCGGGTACGAGTGCCACCCTGCACGACTATAGCAACTCATCATGACAAACGGCTGGAGTGTTCGCGGTCCATTCGGACAACGGTGAAACCTTTAAGCTATTGACTGTGTTTAGGGCCTAAGTTGGTTTCCTGTAGATAAAATGCAACTGGCGAGAACTCGTTTATTATCTTTAAAGTCACCTAAATTGTGAATCAGTCCTCTACAATTTCAATGTATGATAAAATCCGTAGTAGCGGAATTGGGAATGTTAATTTATTTGTATGTGCTCATCAATTGTATGCGACATTGTGATGTGTGGTGCGCGACATGGTGCGGTGATCGGGACGGTCAGGAGCAGACGACAAGGAGTGCGCGCGCCGAGGCAAATTCCGTGCTGGAAGGAGAAAAACGACAACGCCGAAGAGCGTCCGGCACGCGGCGCAAGAAAAACAACTAAAAGAAGAAAAGCAAACGAATTAGGAAAGACCACGGGGCGTCAGGCAGCCAATCGGAGAATGCCTAATCGGCCAGAGAGAAGAAAAAGCGTGGTGCGCTTGCAGAAAGGGGATACGCCGCGGAGAAGCAATACGTCACGAGAGTCGGATGGTCAAACAGCTGCTCACATCCAGCCATCCGGATAGCAGGGTAGGTACCACCACCACCATCATCATCATCATCATCATCATCATCATCATCATCATCATCATCATCAGCCTAGTTACGCCCACTGCAGGGCAAAGGCCTCTCCCATACTTCTCCAACTACCCCGGTCATGTACTAATTGTGGCCATGTTGTCCCTGCAAGCGTCTTAATGTCATCCGCCCACCTAACTTTCTGCCGCCCCCTGCTACGCTTCCCTTCCCTTGGAATCCAGTCCGTAACTCTTAGTGACCATCGGTTATCTTCCCTCCTCATTACATGTCCGGCCCATGCCCATTTCTTTTTCTTTATTTCAACTAAGATGTCGTTTACCCGCGTTTGTTGCCTCACCCAATCTGCTCTTTTCTTATCCCTTAACGTTACACCCATCATTCTTCTTTCCATAGCTCGTTGCGTCGTCCTCAATTTCAGCAGAACCCTTTCGTAAGCCTCCAGGTTTCTGCCCCATATCTGAGTACTGGTAACACACAGCTGTTTTACACTTTCCTCTTGAGGGATAGTGGCAACCTACTGTTCATGATTTGAGAATGCCTGCCAAACGCACCCCAGCCCATTCTTATTCTTCTGGTTATTTCAGTCTCTTGATCCGGATTCGTGGTCACTACCTGCCCTAAGTAGATGTATTCCCTTACCACTTCCAGTGCTTCGCTACCTATCGTAAACTGCTGTTCTCTTCCGAGACTGTTAAACATTACTTTAGTTTTCTGCAGATTAATTTTCAGACCCGCCCTTCTGCTTTGCCTCTCCAGGTCAGTGAGCATGCATTGCAATTGGTCTCCTGAGTTACTAAGCAAGGCAATATCATCAGCGAATCTCAAGTTGCTAAGGTATTCTCCATCAACTTTTATCCCCAATTCTTCCCACTCCAGGCCTCTGAATACCTCCTGTAAACATGCTGTGAATAGCATTGGAGAGATCGTATCTCCCTGTCTGACACCTTTCTTTATAGGGATTTTGTTGCTTTCTTTGTGGAGGACTACGGGGGCTGTGGAGCCGCTATAGATATCTTCCAGTATTTTTACATATGGCTCATCTACACCCTGATTCCGTAATGCCTCCATGACTGCTGAGGTTTCGACTGAATCAAACGCTTTCTCGTAGTCAATGAAAGCTATATATAAGGGTTGGTTATATTCTGCACATTTCTCTATCGCTTGATTTATAGTGCGAATATGGTCTATTGTTGAGTAGCCTTTACGGAATCCTGCCTGGTCCTTTGGTTGACAGAAGTCTAAGGTGTTCCTGATTCTATTTGCGATGACCTTAGTAAATACTTTGTAGGCAACGGACAGTAAGCTGATCGGTCTATAATTTTTCAAGTCTTTGGCGTCACCTTTCTTATGGATTAGGATTATGTTAGCGTTCTTCCAAGATTCCGGTACGCTCGAGGTTATGAGGCATTGCGTATACAGGGTGGCCAGTTTCTCTAGAACAATCTGGCCACCATCCTTCAACAAATCTGCTGTTACCTGATCCTCCCCAGCTGCCTTCCCCCTTTGCATAGCTCCTAAGGCTTTCTTTACTTCTTTTGGCGTTACCTGTGGGATTTCGAATTCCTCTAGGCTATTCTCTCTTCCACTATCGTCGTGGGTGCCACTGGTACTGTATAAATCTCTATAGAACTCCTCCGCCACTTGAACTATCTCATCCATATTAGTAACGATATTGCCGGCTTTGTCTCTTAACGCACATATCTGATTCTTGCCTATTCCTAGTTTCTTCTTCACTGTTTTTAGGCTTCCTCCGTTCCTGAGAGCCTGTTCAATTCTATCCATATTATATTTCCTGATGTCCGCTGTCTTACGCTTGTTGATTAACTTAGAAAGTTCTGCCAGTTCTATTCTAGCTGTAGGGTTAGAGGCTTTCATACATTGGCGTTTCTTGATCAGATCTTTCGTCTCCTGCGATAGCTTACTGGTTTCCTGTCTAGCTACCAACCGCGCCCCAAAACTCCTCCCTGAGAACGGCCTCTCGCGACGGGACCGTTCCACACTCCTTCGTCTGCGCACGGGCTCCGTGTGGACGGCAGCTAGGCTCCATGGCAAGGGACGCATCGCCTCGCCGGCCTGCAGAAGGTGCGGTGACGCCGAGACCCTCGAGCACCTACTCTGCACCTGTCCTGCATTAGCCCAGGAGCGCGCTCCAGTCACTGCCACCTACCGACGGTATGGACTCCCGGCTACCTCAGAGACACACCTGGTCTTCCCGGCCCGCTACCACCTCCCAGCACTGGCAAGCCTGCTTGAATATGTGTACTCAAACGGGCTCCCAGATCGCCAATAGACTTCGACCTCGCACGGCCTCTGCCCGAGCGCCGGCCATCGCCCCTGGATGATGCTGACGTCTGCTGCCTGAAACCTACTCTCACTTTCCCCCTCTATCCTCTCATATTTCTTTCCCCGCCCCTATCCCCATTACGCTGCGCCGTGCTCCCATATGGGCTGCAGAACTGAGCGTATTTTCTCTCTCCCAAATCACGAAGAAGAAGAAGAAAGATGGCAGCAGTGGATGGGGGAGCGCTGCGTTTTTACATCGCGGCGCGCGTTCTGAAAACAAATTTTCTCTGTGGCTGCAACGCTAGAGCGGCAACGCGTGGAGCTTTTTCTTGGTGGCTTTGGTGGGGCATGCTGCACCGTAAACGCGATTGCTTTTCTTCGATTGTGCGTGGTTCGTCGCACACGGAAGCGCAACGATGCCTGGCTGTTGTTGCGCACCATCTGCAAGTCCAATTATGACTGAGGACCAAGTGTCCGAGTGCACAAGTTCCCATCTGACCGAGCCACTCGGGAAGCATGGATGAGAGCCGTTCTTCGGAAGGACTTCTCGCCAACGAAGTACACAGTGGTAAGTATTTCTTCTCTCTATTGTTATTCTGGGTTTCCAGACGAATAGGTTTCGTCAGCATAGTGCGCAATGCATTCGTGCACGCGTGCACAATAGATGGGTCTCTGCACCTGTCGACGCGCTTGTAAATTCAACGTTTTCGTCTGGCTTCATACCTGTAACGGCTTGTTTTTTTTTTTTATTTCAGCTCTGTGAAAAGCATTTCTTGCCATCGGATTACTTGAAGACGACATCTTACACGGACGTCAAGACAGGAAAAGTGGTCGAAGTTGCCATGAAAAACATCCGTCTGAAGAAAACTGCAGTTCCGAGCTTGTTTCCCAATTGCCCTGCCTATTTATCGCGTCCGCAAGTGTGCGTTCGAGATGCGCCGGCTGCCAAAAGAGCGCGCTTGGAAGCCACATATTTGCAAAAAGCAATAATGCTTTCTCAGCAAACCCAAGCAGAAGAGGACGCCAAAAATCTGGTTCGTAGCTTTGCGGACTTGCTGAAGGCCTTGCCAAGCTTTCAGAGTTTGGACTTCTGGACAATTTTGAACAAGGGCTCCAAGGTTTTCTTTTTGGACTTGTCACTTCAATCTGCTCCTGCAGTCCGTACTTCGGTGATCGTGTCCACAGACCTGCGCGTCGAAGTATTTTTTGGTGAAACGGGTGTGATGAAGTGTGGTGATGTGTTAGTTCCTGAAAAGCTGTGCGACTTGAGAGATTTGAAAAGTGTGTTACACATGATCGAACAGACACGTAAGGATATCAGCACTGAGCGTTCTGAAAAGGCCCGTCATCTATTGACATTGGTTTCGACATTGCTAGAGGAAGTAAGTGGAAAACATTTCGCATGCGAGTTGCAAGAATGGCATTTGGAAGTGCTTAAATTCTTGAAGAGTCAAGTTGATCTTGTTTTGAATAATGCTGGCCGATATCTCCCCCCATTTACTGGTTTTTGCTAGCCTTTTGTTCAAAATTTCACCTCATGCATATAGATTCCTGAAGTTCGATGAAGCTTAAGATGCCGCATCCTGATACGATCAGAAGACTGTGTTAATCGTACGATGTACGCCCTAAAATGGAGCAGCAAGAATGTAGCTTTCTTTCCTATGCAAAGCGTATTGTAAGCACATATAAAGAGCATGAAAAGACTGTAACGTGAATGATTGATGAGATTCACCTTCAATCATTTTTTTATTACAAGGCTGGCTTTGTTACTGGTGCTGCGGCAAATTGATCGACTGCAGCAAAAACTGCCCACGTATTTATGATACAGAGCCTGCTTGCTTCAAACAAGGATGTACACATTCTTCCTGCGGCACAAATCGATGCTAAGGCGCTGCACGACTTCCTTCGGAAGATTGTTCTTGATCTCGAGGCATCTGATTTTAGAATAATCGCAGTGATCTCGGACAATAACTCCATAAACAGAAAAGCCATGTCCTACTTCGCTAAGCCGGCAAGTGTCAGCATTGTTTACCAGCATCCTGCTGACGCATCACGACCCCTGTTTTTTGTGGTGGACTCAGTTCACATACTAAAGTGTATAAGAAATAACTGGCTGAATCAAAGAAACATTGGCAAATGCATGTACTTTCCTGAACCGAAGAGTGATGAGGCTGAACCAAAGATACAGCATCTTTCAAGGTATTATGCCAGTTGCACGAAGCTGAAAAGCACGAGCTCTTGAAGCTAGCACCAACGCTCACTTTGAAGGCACTGAACCCCTCGAACATGGAACGGCAGAACGTTAAACTTGCCTTAAAGATTTTTAACTCATCTACTGTTGCTGCTCACAGTGTTGCAACGTTCCAGCATGCAAAGGAAACCTCTCAATATGTTGACACCATTTTGACTTGGTGGAAGATTGTTAACGTCAAGACGCCAAGAAAAGGACAGCGGTTGCGAGATCAATTGCAAGGTCCAATAGTTTCATCGTCATGTCCTCAACTAGAATTCTTAGAGAGAGTAGTTCAATGGCTTAGTCACTGGAGAAGCCTCAGACATGACAATGGCCGCTTGAAACGTGAAACGCACATAGCTTTCAGCCACACTACCCATGCCTTGCACGAACTTGCCATATACTGTCTCGAAGAGCTTCATTTCGAGTATGTTCTTTTGGGCAAATTTCAAACTGATAGCTTAGAGGATCCCTTTGGAAAGTACCGGCAATTGTCTGGTGCCAATTACCACGTGTCCATAAGGCAGATATATGAATCTGGAAACAAATTGCGTTTGCAGAAGGTTCTGGACCTGCCAGATCTGGACATTCTACTACCACCAAGCGCGAACACGTTGGAGACAAGTGTAAATTCAGGAAACGGCCAGTTTCAAGTCACTGTGACCGACTCCGACATTGAGAAAAAAACGTCAAGGCTACCGGCACTAACCTATGTTGCCGGCTATTGTGCCCATGCAGCTCTAAAAAAGCTGACATGCGCATCTTGCAGTGAAAGCCTTGTGATGCAAGACGTCGATCTAGATGACCCTGAGAATGCATTAATCGCGAAGATGACAAGGGGTGGCCTGAAGTTTCCACGAGCAGTTGTAGTTAATGCTGTACTCTTTACTGAAATTATATTGGACAAGCTCAGGACACCAGAATATGCCGTACGATTTTTCAGCCTTCCTAGGCAGAAAGATACTCTTGTCGGCCTTGTGTTCGCTACCCTTCATGACTTTGAGGATGTAGATGTGTGTGATTTCGGTCATCCTGCACAGGAGGTAATGGGGCATGTTGTAAGTGCTGCAGCGAATACACTGCTGAACAACTTGTGCCGCACAGAAAACGAAAAATTACGCAACGCCGAGAACGACCGAAAATTGCAGACCTTGAAGGCCTGAGATGTTTCTCACTATTTATTTTTATTCATGAAGCTCTGTTTTGTTGAACATCTACGTATGTTTGTGTTGACAGAACCCTTGTAAAAAGAAACCTGTGGCGTAGCTAGGACTTATTTGCCTACATTATCAAAATTTAAACCCTGCATTTTGGCCAATTCAAATGTTATTTGAGTGCATTGTGCTACCTGTTTATGATTCGAACTCTCCATGCTACCGCAATCCATTAATTGCATGTTTTCCTTTAGGACTGAGAGTAGGCCTCTCGTTTTTTACTTACTTTTCACCATTATCTCAGTATTTTATGAAGACCAATAAGGCCTGCAAACAAGGCGGGTGGAAATAAAATAACCCCAAGAAATGGTACAACAAAGACGGAAGCTTATTCTTTTTGACAATTAGTTGTGCGTGACCCTATCTATAATGATAAAATTTTCACAATAAAATTAACCTCGATATCCGTGTGTCTAGCGAGGACTGTTTTACGCAATGCAAGAGTGAGAATGATAATTGTATATGGAAGATTTAAAATGTTTGTTTCTGAATGCAGTTTTTATCATTTCTAAATAAAGTATATTCTGTGTCTTCAATATGCAGTTTTCCTCTTTCTTTCGTTCCGTGAAAAGTTAAAGTGACTAAGCAGCATGCAGTTTGCTTGTCTTAGTCCCGACCAAACATCACAAACACAATAAGGCAGGTCGTGTTGCGATACACGCAAAAAAAAAAAAAAGTTGCCAATCAAGTAATCTAAGGAAGGTATGAAAGAATGCTACTTTCTATGGTGGTGTTGACTGCGGTGAACCAGCGGCTCCCCCTTATTTTTTGCGTCAGCTATACGTGTCTTGCTTTGGAACCGAAGCATCTGAATTTATAGGTTGCTGTCACTTTAAGGACAGCACTAATTTTCTCATGCCATAGTATCCGTGACGCGCAAAGAGACACACTGCAAGCGCAACGAACCTAGGCGCGGAGGCGCCGGCGGCGTCGACTGTCCGGCCCATCCGACTAGCGTGACGTCACACCGGCGTGCGGAGGCCTTACATTTTTTTCTAGGTGGCGTTGGCTCTACACCCAGCTGCCCGGCCAGAACGCCGCCGCCGTCTGCTCGTGCCACCAAGCCGCCTGCTTTACCTCTCCAAGCCAGAGCTGGCGCGCTCCGGTCACCCGGTCAGAAAACTTACACCACGACCTTTGGTGAGGCCGGCGCAACTCCTTTCGCCAACTGTCGCTGCGTCTCCGCATCGAGACTGTTATGCGTCTCTGCCGTCGTGGCAAGCCCGGACTCACGCACTAGTTAGCTTCACACTAGCCCCAAATGTGTCTTGCCACCGTGATGTCTATTTGGGTGTTTATTTTATTCTTTCTATTTCTTTCTATCATTTATTTTAAGCCTTTTTAGTTCCATTAAAAGTTTGTGTGCGTGTTCGAAACCAACGGCTTTTTCCTCAATTGGGTTCTCGGAGGCTCCGTTTAAGAGAACCGTTAAAACCTTTGAGTACACGAACCGTTGTCCCCATATTTGGGCATCACAGACATGTGTTAAAGATATTGTGCTATTGGCAGAACGGTAGCCGTTCAGGTTACCGGTGCCTTTCTTGGCGCAGTTACTACGAGTTTGTCTTTCTTAGTGCGCTCCAGAGAGCGCTGATCTTTTGGCGTCGATGACGCTGGAGTTTTTGCGTCGACCTCCATAGCCTTCTCCGAGGCGCTGTATGATCGCCATCCAGGCGCTGAGACGCGCGTCTCAGGCCTTGGAGTTCAGTTTAGTCTAGGGCCCTGCGAAACTGGGATCTGCAGGCCCGTATTTGATGATGATGGAGCAGCACTGGCTGCTGCCACCAAAGGGGCGGATGGATGGAGTTACTACTGGGCCACTGACTGTGATGCCTGTAGACCTCTGAGAGCACTTTGGCGCTACCCCCTGCCGCGCCGCACTGGCATAGGTTGTTTCAGGTAAGTGTGATACCCTCTTCCTCGCTTCATAACAGGAGACCTTCTCTTTCACCGTGAGTGCAATTATCTCTTTTTATTTCTTGCAGCAAGGGTAAGATCGCGAATACTCTGGATGATCTCCTTTGTAGTTTGTACAGTGTGGAGAAGCATTGCAGTTGTCAGTTGTCCGACTGATGATCATTGGCACTACACTTTGCACATGTTGATTTACCTCTGCATGGTTTCGATGCATGTCCGAACTTCTGGCACTTGAAACACTGCCTCGGGTTCGGGATATACTGTCTCACGTTGATCTTCACATACCCTGCACCAAGTTTACTAGGCACAATACTGGTACAAAAGGTAGGTACATGACGTGTTTGGTTGGGATTTGCTCGTAATTTATTCGGATAGTTATTCTTTGAACCTTGATTACATTTTGTTCTTGGAAACCTAGCAGGAGTCCTTCATCGCTCAGGTTTAAGAAATCTTCTGATATGACGCCCCTACTTGTATTTAGAGAACGGCGCGCTGAGATTGTGACTTTGATATCACCGATGCTTGTGAGATCAGCCAGCTTTTCTACTTGGTCTTTGGTTTCGAGTTCGAGGAAGAGGTCCCCACTTGACATCTTTGAGACCTTGTATTGCTTTCCAATTCATTCTACGAGGCATTTCGTAATTAGGAATGGAGATAGTTTTCTTATAGGTGTGGATCCTTCACTGTGTATCGCATGGTAGCATGGGAATGTTTCTAAGTTGCTTCTTAAAATGAAATCAAAAATCGCTTCGGTGCGCCCTCTTCTGTAAGGGCAATCTGGAAGGGGCGAATGCATTTGCCATGACATTCTGAGAATATTCAGCTGCGATGGTAGCCACCCACCACCGAGCCCAACAAGGGGACACTACGAGGTTAGGAAAATACCTGTAGACGTCGGCTATACAACTCCGCTATAACCTAATATATGTACCCAAGGCTGGGTAGATACACACAGTTAACCCTTGCTTCCTGGAAAACGAGAAGTAAAATAAAGTTAGTAGACGACAGGAAAAATTGAAAGTGAGAGAGAAAAACTAAGATCTGAGAGGGGGACAGGAAGAGGCAACTACGGAGTTCCTCCGGGTGGGTCAGTCCGGGGGTGCCGTCTACGTGAAGCGGAGGCCAAAGAGGTGTGTTGTCGCATCCGAGGGGCCGTCAAGGTCCAAACACACGGCATTGGCCCAACCCCCAGGACCCCCTTTTCCTCGGACACGGCTAAGCCGCACACGACTACACGCGGGAGGATCCAACCCTTGTGTGCTCCAGTACGTGGTGTCGCAGCACACCAAACGCTTGCCAATTAAACAAAAGCCAGTGCTATGTCATGCCGACTGTGAATGATAGCCTTGGTCTTCTTAGTGGGGCATCTGTGTTCTCGAAGTTGAACGCTAACTCTGGT
The DNA here is from genome assembly GCF_023375885.2 of Dermacentor andersoni. NCBI lineage: Eukaryota > Metazoa > Arthropoda > Arachnida > Ixodida > Ixodidae > Dermacentor > Dermacentor andersoni. The sequence goes on along the minus strand of NC_092816.1, from coordinate 7,162,792 downwards.
TTTCATCACACTATGTTGTCGCCCTAAAATAAATAAAATAAAGCCAGTTAAGTGCATTCATAACGCCAGTTGGGCGTGACTGTTTTTAGAGTGCCGTTTGGTATAGCGTCAGCCCCAGAGTTCTTTCAGAAGAAAATGTCGCAGGTACATGAAGAAATCTCAGGCGTGGTAAACATAATAGATGATGTACTCATTTTTGGCTGCGACAACGCTCAACATGACCAGCGCCTGCGTCTAACTTTAGATCGTCTCACAAGTGCTGGCGTTACGTTTTACAAAGGAAAGTGTTGCTTTGGGGTAACCGAGATAAAGTTTCTTGGCTGTGTGCTTAGTCGAGATGGAATCAAGCCGAACCCTTAAAAAGTTTGAGCTATCAGAGAACTGGCGACGCCAGATAACGTGTCTGACGTTCGGCGGCTGCTCGGTATGACTAATCACCTGGCAAGATTCATAATAGATTTGGCTTCGAAAACGGCGTTATTACGTGTGAAAGGCATCTTGCAGTTATTACCACCCATCAAGCGTGAGAATGAGGGGTCGGCAACTCATATAAATTTCAAGGGTTTCGAAAGAGCTCTGCGTTTTTTTTTTCAGTTCTGTTGCAAGTCTTATGAGTGCTTGAGTGGGGGAAGCGGTCTCCCTATAAGAGAGCTTTTGTAGGAAGAAAGAGTGGTGCGTACGAGATGTGCTCGTTTCCAAATGTCAGCGTTGACCTCAGCGAGTCACATTGGCAACGGTATAAACGAACTCACGATGTCTTGCACAATGGGCATCATGAGCAGGCTGAGCGTCCGGTTGTTGGTGGTCTCGGCCAGCATGGAGGAGATGGTGGCCAAAATGGCCTGTACTTCGATATGCGACCGCGCTGTCCAGAAGGTCGGCTTGAACAGCTTGAATAGCTGTGGCAGTAAGTCGTATTCCTGCGTGCACGCGTGGCATCGATTCACTTAGCGAACGGCTCAACCAGCAACGCCACTCATACGAACGTAAGAAGCCCTGTTGCGGAGTCTCGTCAAGCTCAGTCCGCGGACTATAGTAACTGCTGCGCGTGAAGCTAGTTGGCACCTTGTGTGTTTTCACGTCGTTAACCTGCCCCTACATTACCTTGTTACGCCTTTAACCAGCGGCCACAAAGTCCGCGGAGTATATGCCACTATGAATAGATGCCATTCTCAAGGGGCGCACGATATAAGTACTTTAGAAAGTTCAAATCTAGTGCTTTTACGCGTGATAACGCAGCAACCTTCGTCACATCAAAAGTTTACAGGGTGCAGCATCCACGAAAGGTTGTAGCCTTTCACCAGGCTACAATTCAAAGTTGTAGCCTGGTGCCGATGTGCAACCAACGCTGCGTTTCATTAATCTACACGTTGCGTGCCCGAACTAAGCACAAATTGAGCTTTTTAACACAACCCGCGCCTTGTGAGATTTTGACGATGATATAGGCGTTTTAGGTATTCTTCGACGATATAGACTGTCTTAGGTTTCGATGTCGGCCAAGTCGCTGACGACATCGGCGATTAAGCGTTAAGTATATGAGGCGGAAACGTGGAAATGCGGTCTCGAAAAAAAAAAGCAAATTATGCCTTATACTCTGAGCGTCGCAAGAGCCGACGCAAATCTAAATTTGTTACGAATGCTTAGTTATGGACTACTAAAGCAAAAATTGTTGCAAGAACCTTGACAGAACATACCAATTCGCTTTAATAATGTAGAGGTACGCACGCGAGTCGTAGCCCGTTCCCGCTCTAAGAGCTTCATTTCCGCCAATTCCACACTTCCGATTGAGCGCGCCCATGGTGATGGAGGCTCCAACTGCGGTCTTGGGTCTTCATGGTCATTGTGGAGGGACAGTATTTGACTGTCAAAGCTAACGCCAATATTCTTAGTAAGTGGTCATGCGGTGTAAAATCAAGCCAAGTTTTTGAACAAAGCTCGCGCGCTAAATCATCTAGCTTGCTGCGACAGTGCACACTCACTACGCTGGACAGCATGAAGCGAACCAGGGCACCGCGTGTACAGTATATGGAGAACGTCGGAGGCTGTACACGAATAAGGTACCGAATCCATTCTAAACAACAGCGCAAATATGGACTACCGATTTCCAACGGCAATTTTTATTAAGAAGGTCACAAATGTGTATACCCTCGTATACGTAATTTCCAAACGAGCTGCCGCGTTGCCAAATTGCAAAAAACAGAATCGAAAAGAAAGGATAAAAATATTAACGGAGCAAAAAGACAATCCTATTTTTTTAAATACCACGGATTACCACACGAATTGCAGCGTGGCAGTGCCAGAGAGCCCTCCGTACCTTTCAGCACCTTTAGGTTGTGTTCTTGTATTCAGACATTTATGCAGTTTCTGGATTAAGGCTGTCGCTTCCAAGAGACCATGTCTGCTGGAGGTAAGAATCACGTGAGAAAAAGTTACTCCTGACGTTCGAGTCAGCCCACAGCGAGCATGTTAAGAGGGTCATGGCACACACGTGACTCCGCAATGCTCTTGACAAATCATGCCACCATGCCATTCAACACAGCTTCTCCGCGCAAACAGCTCGTTTAGAAGAAGCAGGCTTTCTTGGTCACCTTCTCATATCTTCGTTTGAGGCGTTCCACAGGAAGGCAAGAGACGCGTCAACAACATTTCCAATGCACAGCCAGCGGTGCTAAGAAAGGTGGCCGTCATTCCGTATATCTACATCGCCTGTCGGACAGAGTGAAGACGATAGGATGCAAGAATTTCCCTTGTTTTTCTGCGCCAAACAAACTTTAGCAGTTATGTTGCAGGACTTGTCCTGCGAAAACGGAACCACGCAAGTTAAAAGGCAAAGACACAAACAAAAAAAGCTATATTATGGAGTTTTACGTGCCAAAACTACTTTATGATAATGAGGCACGGCGTAGTGGGGGGCTCCGGTAATTTGGACCACCTGGGGTTGTTTAACGTGCACCTAAATCTAGATACACGGATGTTTTCGCATTTTGCCCTCATAAACAGTTTTGTTGAATGTACCAACGGAGTTGTGTATAGTTGTCCCCTTTCCGGTGGACTGAGGTACGTAAGATGGACCAAGGTACGTAAAGCAGCCTGACAGATGCCTAAATGTCAGACTACAAGAACACAACTTAAGATGCTGAAGCGTACTGGCGCTGCAACCCGTGTGGGTGCGCTCCGCTGTTTCATCAGAGTGCGGTCGTTGCAAAGCATGCGAGTGATCGCGCAAGAGTGATACTTGAGGCGGCAGTTAGAGCCAAGGGTGATTAGGGCGGCAGTAAGTCTTCGGTTGGCTTGTCACACAAAGAACTAGCACATCTTGAATGCGCAGTGAATGGCGCCCTTTGCTAATCTTCGTTGATATTTCAAGAAGATTGAGGATTGTAATTTTTTTTCTGCTCTGTTAATCTTTCAATTTCTTTTCAATTCTGTTTTTGCAATGTGGTAACGTGGCAGCTCGTTTGGAAATCACGTGTACAAGTGTATACTAGTACCCTGCTTGATGAAAATCTCAGTCGGAGGCCACAGCTTGTGCATGTCCCTTCCTTCCGTTCATTAACGTGCTGTCATTTACGACAAGGTAGCCGCTAGTCAGGCAACCTCAATGAGCGATTTCTGGGAATACCTATATGCTATACCGAATACTCATACTCGCACGCTAAGCGTTGGGAGCTGCAACTTGACGCCTTTACGGTTGCTTTGAGAGCACACGCATTTATAATGAGCTTCTCTCACACCAAGTGCAGTTAGTTGGAAAGGGGCTCAGCGTGATTCGAGAAGTCCCCGGTCGCTGTCATTGAGTTCGCTTGTATACGATTCATGAGCACAGCGCATTTCACGAGAAAGTGCAGACGTGGCGCACCTCAACGACCCTGGTCGCCACCTGGACGGCCCCGAGGACGATGATAATGCCCCACGGCATCTTGCACCAGGCCTGACGCACCATCACGGCGGTTTTTCCGAACAGCGAGCCGAACGCGCTCACCAGAAGCGCGGTCCACGTCAACAGGGTCAGCAGCGTCAGCCTGAGTATCACAAATTTATCGGTATTAAATGAGCCTCCATAGACAGGTCCTGTAATGACACCAGCTCCCAGTGCATATTTCTAAAACAACTACTTGTTTCTGAAGAGACAAAAGAGTTTATTTATTCATCGCAAGCTTCTTCCTAAGCTCCAGCAAGCAGCGGCGCAAAACGACTGGCAGCGATGTGTTCATGATTTCGATTCCGTTCTATATTTTACCTGATACACGCAATCAATCCCGCGGGCGGCAGGCTTTTCGATGTTTAGAGCTTTATAATGTAACCTTAAAAGTGTAATCAACTAATACCGAGAGATAAAGGACGGTCGTACCACGCCACGCGCCCGGCATTTATCCTAGAGAGTTCACATTCCACAGACTGACGAGCATCTACCCCAGATATTGTCCAAAAGTGTGTGCATCTTAAAACGGCACCCACGTTAAGCACTCGTGCCTCAAGAAAAAAAGAAAACTTAGGTAGCTCATATTCTACCCTATGGACGTCAGACTCTGGAGTTTTGCAAGACACGTAGCGCCACCTGCCGTTGCGAAGAGGCAGTAATTGGGTAGTGCGAAGCCCGACTCCCTTGCTAAGTTGCCTATGCAGATAGCAACTGCGAAACAACGATTTAACTAGATTTTGGCCCATATTGCGAGTGTTTTGCGCATTTAACACCCAGACAGAGAGCTATGAATTTCTACGCTAGTCGGACGCGCCGCCGAAGTGCCGTAAAGCGCTTGCTGGCTCACTCTTCAGACTGATGGCGGAAGCGACGGCAACCACGACAGCACCGCGCGCTACGAAGAAACTCCGCAATCGACGCTACTGTTGTGTTGTAAATCGCCATGAACGTGAAGGGCAGGATAACAACGTTCAGTTTTACCGATTTCCATTGCGATCGTATGAAGGGGAAAGGCGAGAGCGCTGGATACGGCCCGTTCAACCTGTTGGTTAATCGGATTACTTGCATTCCCCACAACACAGCGGCTCGCATGAGAAAGTGCGACAATTTTGTTATTCTGTAATTGTGTTGCGAGGCCCTGACGGAGGACCGTGGTAACCGTGCGAAAACTCAAGCATCTGCAGCCGCCACTTCGTTAGTAACAGAAAAAACAACGTTGCGAACCATCATGCTTATGTACCATCGATATCTCCACCTTTTAACAGACGTCCGCGTCCGCTTGACTTAACAAGTGGAACGGGGAGATTTGGCAGGTCAGCTTAACCAAACATTTTGGTTCGTTTATGAATTCAAAATCCTGTTCTAGAGCATCGTCGTATCGCGGGCACATTTCTACTTTCGGTATTTTGCATGTCCTGCGCCGATACAACAAGCACGCTTCGCAATGTACTGGGCCTGCTCGACTGCGTTTTTCAAATGTGAGCAATAAAGTTGCTGTATAGGAGCACTGGATGAGTAATTGCGAGGTAACGCATGTGTGTAAAGAAAAAAAATGTCGCGTTTATTTACATTTATTTGTGCGAGCTTGTTGCTCGAAGCGTCTGCGAAAAGTTCAAATTAAGGTACTGAGCGATGCTGTAGCTCCTGCGAGAAAGAAAGATGCAGCGCGTAGGCACTGTAGGAAGCTTACTTTCGTTATGATAGCTGTTTGCTGCCTTGGAAACCGTTTTCTGTCTGCTGCCCTGGAAAAGGCTATTAAAAGATTTACTCTCTGTAAATAATTGCGAGACAAAACATTACGATAAAATACATAAAAATATAGGAGATACTTAAGTCTGTACATATTCAATATGAACCAATTTGAAATGCTTAGATTTTTATGCTGATATGCCTATAGACAAACCTGATGCTCTCCGTACTTGCGAGTTGCAGCACGCCGAAATAACACTTAAGACTTTATTTTATATTGTACACGTACTTCGCCCTGCTGAGCTGCCTTTCCGAAGCGTGGATAGGCGGAAGAAGTTTTCCAGGTCCTTGATTTTTAGGAAACCGTGCCTCAACACAAACGAAAGAGAAGGGTCCATTGTGGTCTATGCACCTTCGCTTGCGGACAGCTCTTCTTGCACTACCCAGTTAGCGCCAAGGCTGCGATGGGGGCGCTGGTGACGGGTTTTTCCGCAGCGCCGCCTGGGCAGAGTCTGAGGTCTATATGTGTATCGCCGTAAGTTTCATTTCACAGCGTAGAAACAAATTTTTGTCAGGTTCGGTTAAGGCTCGATTGCGCTGTAGCTTTACGGTTCGGCTTCAAGAGAGTTCGATAAAAACAAAACAGAAACATTTGTGTTTTCGGGAAAACGCGTGGTGCCGCGGGAGAAATATACAAGTTCGCTTAGATATATTCACGTAGTAGTGACCGTAAAGAACACAGTAACAATACTCTGAATGACAAAACTAACTTTTGTTCGGCGAACCTGTGCCCACAATATCAGGCTACAGTTAAATCACAACGATAGCGGCGAACACAGTCGGCGATCGTCGAAATCTCATTTGCCGGTCAAGCGCGTCGGCTTTTATACATGAGCCATCGAACGTTCCAGAGTAATTGCTGGTGCCCGCGTGTCTTCCAGAATGTTCTGCACCATTCGCGTCGCGCGTACAAGGTTCGGCGACAACAGACGGCGGATAAAACCATCGATAACATTCCAGAGACTTCCGATACATGCACGAGCGTCCCGCGCTGAGCAATAACATTTGTTAGACGCGGTGAAAAGCGCCCACCCGAAAGAGGTAAAGTCCACGTGTCAATGCCCCCCTCTCAAAAAGCATCGTCCCGATGCTACAAACATAAGAGGAGAAGGAAACACAGAAGGACACTTATCAAAGAAACAAAGTCCAAAGTAACACAGTCCAAAGAAGAAAGTCAAAAGGTCAGCTAAACGAAGTCCGAAAGTTCGTTAGCGCTGGTAGAACGGATAAGTCACACAACGAGAACTATTTCAGGCCATGAGGGGCGCCGCTGTGATAGCGAAATGCCGTCTGGCACGACCTGGCAGTCGAGTACGACAGTGCGTCGGATCAACTTGTAGGGTCCGAAATGGCGGCGTAAAAGCTTCTCGCCAAGTCCTCGTCGGCGCATCGGGGTCCAAACTCAAACACGGTCGCCTGGCTGGACCTGAACATCGCCCCCGAGGGCTCTGTGGTCGCTGCACATGCGTTAGCTGAGAGAACGTAAGAAAGGAGAAGAGCACATCATAATTGGATTTCTCCGTTCTTTCTGCGCATGCGCGAGGAGCAGTCGTCGCGAGAGAGAGATGTGGGGACTTTCGGTCCTTAAGATTTCTCTTCGCCTAGGTACTACGGAGAAGAAAGTTAGCTCCATTCGTCCCTAGCCGAGCAGGCAACACACTCGACAGAATGCGTGGCCGGCAAGGCGAAGAAGCCGTGTCCAAAGTGAGTTTGTTGCTATTTTGTTGCCACGGTAGCATATCAAATTTTTATAGTCGCAGGGGGATACGTTTGGAAGTGAGGTGTCTTTTCGGATGACTTTATTGGCAAAGCATTACATCGTGCCGATGCATTGTTCATTAGTGTCGTTGATCAAGGTCAGCATACCGCACACTTAGGAGATTCGCGGGAACGGAAATAGTTTATGAATTCGACTGGCGTGCCGATGCGAGTTTGTTGTTGTTGCTTTTTTTTGCGGTGGTTTCATATTAAATTTTTATAGTCGCAGGGGGATACGTTTGCACGTGAGGCGTTTTCTCGGATGACTTTAATGGCGAAGCATTACGTCGTGCTGATGCATTGTTCATTAGTGTCGTTCAGCAGACCAGACACTTTCGGGGGAATCGCTGGAACGGAAACAGTTTGTGAATTCAACTGCCGTGCCGATGAATTAGTCCTTAATGTAACTGAGCATACAACACACTTGGAGATTCGCGGGAATGGAACATTTTGTTCTCTGTGTGTGACAGTACTAAAACTTGCGTCGCCATGCAATCTCAGCCGTAGATAGTTGTTAGAGCTGTACAGCCACACTGGCAAAACACTATGCCCTGCGGATGAATACGGAAAAAATGTATCCTAAAGAAAAATGGTCGTCATGCAATTTCATAGCAGTAGACCCTTGTTAAAGCTGTACAGTAACACTGATATTGGCTAGGTGGTTTGTGCAATCAGTCAGCTCTTCCAGTTTCAGAAAAGACTTAAGAGCGGAGGAAAGCTTCTAAAACTACAAGACGGCAACCTGATTTGATAACTCATAGTTTGGATGTTTCCAGTAGAAGCACCTGCACCAATGGAAACTAAGTTGCAGTAAAAGTAGGACTTCACAAAGTAAATGCGTCAACATTACACCAACGATAAACGCAATTCCACTACATGGATGACTTGCCTTGTATGAAGACATTGTTTTCACCTTTTGCTCTCCTGTTCACCACATAAACATTGCGGATTAAGGCGAAGTATCACTGTTTAGTGCAATGCGTTTGTCACTGGCTGACCACAAATGAATCGCTATCAATGTCGTATAATGAGCATTAAAAATTTATTTTCAGCTCCTACTTTGCGACTGATGAGCCGGCTGTGCTTACGTAGGTGCGGATCCACCTCCAGAGGGTCATCACTGAATTGTATTTTTTTTACAGGAGCGTGGACACCTGCATAAATGTTTTGTGATTGACTGCACATAGGTGACCAGGCTTTTTATCAATCTTTTAAATCACCCACGCAGGCGTATGTTATCCTCTTCATTTAGTAAAGAGGGGTAAACAGCGACAAATGATGCAGCTCAAATAGCTTGAACGTGTATCAGACACGTACCCAAGATTTGTTCTCGGGGGGGGGGGGGGGGGGGGGAAGGCAGCCCAAGGTAACTTTTCTATGCAAATGAGGAGGGCGGGTACCTTTGCTAGTACAAATGTGAATAACGCCCACAATTTACCATAAAAACGCGTAAACCCACAAAACAGAAGTGAAATAAGGTGTATTTTACAGGTACGCCTGTGCGATACAGCTCTCCTTTACTTAGCAAACAAAGTACCACGTCAAATAGACTCGCGCAGGAAAGAAGCGCAGGAAGAACACTGCCAAGAACAAGAAGCGAAAGTGTGAAATAAGGATTACTTTAGTAGAACAGAACTTTAAAAAACAGCAGTTGGCAACAAAGGCACACGGACCGCGTGGAGTTCTGTTAGTCCGCCAGCCAATGACAGAAGCAAACAAAGTCGTCGTCATGCGGCCTTTTCACAATGGCGTCGTACTTGAAACCTCCGGAGCGCCTGCTGTTCTTCAAAAGTCTTTTCATTGGCGGAAACAATGAAGTGTGCAACAGACATGGACAAAATGTATCGAGCCTGAGCATTTCACTCTTCAAAAGTCTGCTGTGCAGTTCATTTCACTGCTGCACCCGTTTTACTCATGAAACTTCACTGCCAACTGAAGTGAAATTTGACAATATAGTGCATAGTTGCAGCAAAGCAAGCACTTTATTTCAGTTCCATAAAGAATTAGGCATTCGCCATTCGACTATAATAGGCGGGGGACAAGGTATAAAATTACGCGCTAATAATTTTATTTTTGTAGTTACAGCCTTATTTGGGTAGCAAAAAAGTTTGAAGTACGAATTATTTGTAGCCTCGCGGAGGATCAGTAGCTGGCGGTTATGAGGGCGTTGGCGGGGCTTCATTGCAGACTTAAGAGGAAGCTTTAGCTCGGATGCCCCTATCTATGTTTGAAACAGAACAGCGCAGTTTTGACGGGGACAAGCAGGGAGAAACGACACGGACGAGCGCTGACTTGCAAATATGGCTTGCCAACTCGCCCAAACGTCCGTTTTAACGTCCTCCTATCTAAATACATGTAAGGAGAATTTCTTTTTCTCTGCAACAACTGCACCAAATTTGACGAGGTTTGCTGCATTTAAAAGAAAAACTTAAATTCTAGTGACTGTTGGTTTCAAATTTCTGCTTTATATCGTCTATTGTTTAATAAAAATTATCAAACATCGAACATTTTCAGAAAACGAGACTATCAAGTTTACAACTCTGTCTTTCGGCAACGAAAAATGATATAAATTCTGTGAATTGTATTTAATAGGACATTTAAAGCGGACAAAAGTGATATGTTACACATGAATCTCAAAAAATTTAGTAATATCGAAACACACCTTTTGCAGAACCCTTGTAAACAACGTAACAAATTCACATAGGATGCGAAATGACATATAGAATTTGTCTGCTTTGAACTGTCTAATGGCTAACGTTTACAGAACCGCGACATCTGTTCTTGATGCAGAGCAGTGGATGTGTAAACTTCGTGCTTCTATTTTTTTCAAACTGTCGAATATTTGAAAATCTTTTTAACAAAATTCAGGCACTAAATCGAAATTCCGCTTCAAACAGTCACTGTAATTTAACCGTCTCTCTCAAATGCAACAAATTTCATTAAACTCGTTCCAGGGGTTATCTCACAAAAACGTTTTTGCGTTTTACGTGTATTTGAATATGCCACCTCGGAGTTGGGTCCGCGCTAAAGCTTCCTCTTAATTTGTATCCGACTATAGTAGCATTTTTTGAATTATCTCTGGAAGAAATATACAGAAATATATATTTGCAGAACAATCGCAGTTCTTTTGGATCCCTCGTTTACTGCTCTAACAAGTGCCACAACCGACTCTTGTTATTTTGGAAGTTACGTAACGATGCGTGGCCGCCAGTCGCATACAACCGCGTATGTCGCTGGAAGCTGCGACTCTACACGTACTGCGAACACCACGGAAGGTTAGAAAAACACCCACATAAGCACAGCAGAGAAGTGGTAACGTTAAGCGGCTCGAATGATAACTGTAGAAGCGTCATTCAGCACACGGAATTGTCCTCCACTACCGGCGGCGTTTTCTCTAGTTCCTTTTTAAATAAAAAGATTTTGATCCATTAATATTTTCATAAACAAAGATTACATTTGTTAGTTTTCGCTTTTCCTTCCTGTTTGGCTGTTGCCTTGGCTCTCTCCCTTAGTAGATCGCTTAATTTCTCAAATCCTTGCGATTATTGTTTCCAGTTGGCAATTTTCCATGGAAAGAGCTGTACAATTAGGGAAAAACCAGACGAGTTAACAAGTGACAGTCATATTTTCTATGAGTTGCAAGGTTATTGCAAGAATTGATGATGGATGCTGTCTCGCGTTATCTTATTTTCCACCATATCCAACCCATATCACGGGTATATGGTTCCGAGGATCTGTCAGCGTCGCAGCGAGCCGTCACTCGAGGAAATTATGAAACAAAAAGCAAAATTAAACGCAATTGGCATTTTCCTTGGCCGCAACTCGTTCCACGTGCATACAGACCAGCTGACCACGAACTGAATCCGCTTCCTGGTCCCTGGATTGGTCTAAACGAAGAAGGTTGAACTTACGAAGCAACAACGATGGGCGTGACCCTTGAATAGACGGCAACAACTGAATGCATCTCGAGTTAATCGCGCGGGCACCGAACTGATGAGGAAACTGGCCATAACATCCCAGGAGACGCCGATAACTACCGCCATACAAAAGGAGTGAAAAATGCCGCAAAATGTTGACCGCTGAATTGCTGTCAAGTCTCAACATTGATTTGGCGGCGCTTTAGGAATGTGTGAGAGAAATGGTGGCGTGGGCGGCGGGGAGTTGGGGTATGCGTCTTAATTTCGGGGGGCGGGGGGGGCCCGGGCCTCCCTGGGCCCCCTCTTGGGTACGTGCCTAACGTGTATGCGTTTTCTATCCGCAGTGACGGACAAGATGCCTCGAGCGTTGCGCAATGCCGTTTGCCTAAAGTCAGCTTCGCCGTAAGGAACAGTGTCAGGCAATCAAGCATGCGCAGTATATTGCGGAGAAGTATACCAACAATGGAAAGCGACCACTGTCAGAGGATATAGTGTGCGCACCTGCCGTCACGTCTGCTGTCGCAGTACAAGCACGGAGACGCCGACCAAGTGTACTGGCAGGCCTTCAGAGCTATTTCGCACGCGGTTGTAGCGATCTGAGCCCTCGTTTCGGCCACATAGAGCTCCCCGTATATGAGCTAGACATCGTAACAGCAGGGATTAGTAATACGCACTCCTTCATTAATTATCCTTGCGCACAAGCACCTCAGAATCGCTACGAATCTCCACCACGTAGCCAATATCAGTGTTACTGTACAGCTTTCCAAGGGTCTAGTACTATGAAATTGCATGACAACCATTTTTCTGTAGCATACAATTATTCCCTATTCATTCGCAGGGCGTAGTGTTTTGCCAATGGGGCTGTACAGCTTTCACAACGATTTACGGCTCACATTGCATGGAAACGCAAGTTTTAGTACTTTCACATACAGAGTACAATATGTTCCATTCCCATGAATCTCCAAGTGTGTTGTATGCTCAGTTACATTAAAGACTAATTCATCGGCACGGCAGTTGAATTCACAAACTGTTTCCGTTCCAGCGATTCCCCTGAAGTGTGTGGTATGCTCAACGAAACTAATGAACAATGCATCAGCACGACGTAATGCTTCGCCATTAAAGTCATCCGAGAAAACGCCTCACGTCCAAACGTATCCCCCTGGGACTATAAAAATTTAATATGCTACTGTCGCAACAAAATAGCAACAAACTCACCTTGGACACGGCTTATTCGCCTTGCCGGCCAAGCATTCTGTCGATTGCGTTGCCAGCTCGGCTAGGGACGAACGGAGCTAACAACTTACTTCTCCGTAGTACCTAGGCGAAGGGAAATCTCAAGGATCGAAAGTCCCCACATTTCTCTCTCGCGACCACTGCTCCTCGCGCATGCGCAGCAAGAGCGGAGAAATCCAATTACGATGTGCTGGTAGAAAGGAGGACAAGTTGACCTTACCGGATGTGACGCGACATTGTTGTTTGTTTTTGCTTTTATGAAATAACTATTCTCGAACTCAGACGGCATGGCTCGCGTCTCGTTCGCGCGCGTACCGTATGCATGATGTGGCCCCCTTTTTGGTTTTGGCGAATCCTTAGAAGCTTCAAGTTGCGGACACTGCGGTGGGCCAGGGCCTGATGACATTTGTTGCCCAGCTGCTGGTGCTACCGCGAAGTACTTGGAGCAACGGTAAGTGTCTTGCGATTACCCGTTCTCTTGCTGACACGTAAAAAACCGATTGCGCATTCGAGCTGTGGTCGATGTGATCTCGAAATTCGAAAGAACACGAAACGCTTGTAGCAGGTCCCGCAGTGATCGGAGGACAATTTATTCGTTCGTGCCTTCAACAATTACTACTGCAGTTCCTACGCGTTGCACCGATGTAAAAAACACACACACACAAAAAAAAAACAGCGCCAGCTTCCACGCGCCAGCAATGCATGCGCTCAACTAGTGTGGATGTCGTCCTGTGATATTTATCGCCTTCTTAAGTCTATTTTTCTCCATCTCTATTGGATGACTACGCTATGCCCCTCTTATTTACCCATGCAGCGCATGGCTGTATTTAATTACCTTTCTCGCTGCTCGCACTGACCGCCGTGGGGCGTCAGAGGCTTTCATTCGTTGCAGTGAGATAACGAAAGCGTATTTGCTTCACTTAAAGCTTCTTAGTAGCTCCTTTGCGAGCCGTGGAGTTAACTCATACAATGCCTACGTACGTTGTGAGCTGGTAAATGAACCCACTTTACTGCTGCTGCTACTATCGCTTTTACGGGAACTTTCAAAATTAAACATATATATGAGTATGAATCGGCTCACCAAGCTTTATCTGCACGTCCGTTGCTTTCGTTCATAGATCATGTGCGTAGCTTTGCAACCGTGACCGATATTGTAAAAACAGCAAGAAGGGACATGACACAAGTAGTGTGTCTGCTTTAATTGTTGTCTGTGCTCTTTTTAGAATATCAACCAACTCCATGCACTCGTGCTGCTTACAGCTAAAACGTGTTTTTTTCTTGTTGCATGAGGAGCATTTGCTTCTAATTGTGGAAGTAACGTTGTGAATTGTCCTCGGCCCAGATCGCTGACTGTGTGCAAGTTTGTCTAATTTGTTTCACTTTGGTGCTGTCTTTACAGCTTCTGCTTATTTCCTCTGCCTGCACCTTATATTTGTTGTGTTTATCGTGACCTGGCCTGTCTCTGCCTCGTTGAAGACAAATGGACACAAGTACTGGTCGCTGTTGGTTTGTTTGGTTTGCTCAGTCTGAGCGTGGTATGTATATCCACTTGCTAAAAGGGTATGCTGCTGCGTCTAATGCAGGTACTGCTCATCTAAAGGTAGATTTAATTAGTAGTGGTTTGAGTGATGTATGACACCAGAGAGTTGTTCTAGAAAGGTGACAAAGCTGGTCGACAAATTTAAGGTATGGAGATGCATAACCATTTAAGTGTTCTAAGTTGCCATGAAGTATTACACACATTTAAAATTTTAGTTGCAAAAGACATAGTAGGAGAAGAATCCAGAAGATTTGCTGCCAGATTTCTTGAGACAAAATTGTAGAGAAAGCAATATAGTGTGCGCTGCCAATGATTGTAGTCAGCTCTAGCCCATTTTTCTATATTGTCACTGTTGCTTCATTGTCTGTTGCCATCTCATGCTTGTTATAAACAAGAAATTTAGCTGCGTGATTCCCCTGATTTTCTCGCCCATAAGATACAAATGTTTTGATTTCGGCTGCCTTGGTGCCTCATGGTAGAAAACGAGTGTTTATTAGCCAGTTGCTAGCTTCTAAGATCATGTGCTTTGTAATGTGGGTGTATTAAAGTATACTTCACATCTGCCATCATGACTGTGAGTGCTGCTGCCTAGCTCTCCCAGGGCTATGCTTAGTGCACATGCGCCGCTATCCAAGAAAATTGACATTGGGACAACTGCCGTTGAAGCTCACTTGGTAGAGCATTGCAAGCACAAGGCAGAAAACGTGGGTTCAGCTTCGTTGTCTCTTGTGCAAAGTATTATCATGATCTGTCTCCTGACTTCTTCGTACGTCCAGTCAGATAGGCTGAATAATAGTTAGTAACGTGCCTGATCGTGGGTCGTTAATCTGGGTCCTTAGTGCAGCAGCCCAATTCTTTACCCATTAGGCTACAGATGCATGCACAGCGCTCCAGATTAATCTCACTGGTTCTCTCGTAGCAGCTAATTCTTTCAGATGTTATGTGACAGAGTTTGGGATTCACCCGTTTCAGCTTATCGTTGCGACATTCACAACCACTTTAGCTGCTCATAAAATCATTGAAGTACATGTAAAGAGCCTCTATGTTGTGTCTGTAAAAACATGCTCCATCGTGCTGCAGCATTATGCACATTAGCTTTGTGTGGAAGCCACAGCTGTTACAATGTGCTGCACCGCAATGTACCTTACTTATGTGGAAAAGCTACCATTGTTGCTACGCTCTTTACTGTTATACATGTCAACCTTGTGGCAAAGCCACTGCACTTGCAATGTGCTGCACCTCAAAACATTTCAGGTATGTGGGAATGCACACTTGCATGTGCTAGATTTGGGCATTTTTAATGCAAAGAATTATTTCTTCATACCAAGCACTTTGCAGTAGGCCCGACTCATTTCGGTCTTCTGCATTGAAAACAAAAATATGTTACAGTGAGGCCGAACCTGTCTCCCAGCATAACAACCTGATGCTCTAACCATTTGACCACTGTCGTGCACATACTTCTTGTTTGCCAATGCATAACTGTGTGTATGGGATAGTGGCACGTGTATTACA
Source organism: Dermacentor andersoni (assembly GCF_023375885.2). Classification (NCBI taxonomy): domain Eukaryota; kingdom Metazoa; phylum Arthropoda; class Arachnida; order Ixodida; family Ixodidae; genus Dermacentor; species Dermacentor andersoni. Next base: position 7,147,161 of record NC_092816.1, on the reverse strand, counting down.
GTGCATAATACGTGTCAGAGCATGTGTGCGTATACAAGTTGCTTAATAAACTGAGAGCATGTCAGTCTCTGCCATTCTTCCTTTGTGGCTGGGCTTCGAGGTGCTTTGTTAGAAGGCACCACCTTTGGGATGCTCTCACATTTCTGAGTCCCCCTCACTGTAGCAGCTAGCACAACATGGACACTGTGCAACATGGTACTACCTTTATGCTGTAATGTTTCTTCACTGGAGTACAAAAAGGAATCATGTAGGTCCAACGTACATGTTAAAATCTATGTAAAGTGGTTAATCAGAATCTATGAAACATTCATATGTAATGCATTCTTGCAATCCAAATGATGGAAAGCGTATTTGCCTTGGCAAGATAGCAGTAGCCGATGTCACAAGCATGTTATGCAGGGAAGCCACCTTATCACCTGTAGCTGTTCTCTGTGCAGTGAGGATGAATGTGACATGTGCTTGTTTAGTGAAGAACGTTGACAAGAGGTGTATGCACAGAGCACAGAGACATGTGATACTTATCTTAATACTACATGTAAGGCTTGTATACTTGTGCAAGGTTTGGGTACGGGCTAGTTGGTATTCCATGGTATCAAACGTCACTTACAGCGCATACACAGGCTTGTATACGCAGTGCTTGTCTTCGTCGTCCTTTTTGTCTCTCGTCTGTGTATGCGCTGTAAGTGACGTTTGTATACTTCTGTCGCAGCGACACATACCCGTTCTACGAGATGGGCCTAGAATAGGCACGTGCCCATTTGCGCATACTGCATAAGCCAAGATTTCCACTCGTCAAAACAGCAGCCACCACAAAGCGTTAGGAAAGAGGCAAAGAAACAATGCTTTTGCATTCGTACTCTCCTCACAAAGCTTGTCATATATGCAATCACTCGCCATACAAATACACATTGGTCAACACTACAGTGTTTGGAAGAACCCGAACCGACGCTACGTAGCCATTTACCTTCAATATGCCTCCTGTAACATAAATCTCCGCTGTATTTGGAATCTACATATTTTTTTTCTTTCTCAGGCATTTGGTGGTAGAGGCCAGTGCATTAGACAGAAATACTGCTAGACTGCAGCAATGTTCAGAATGTAGTATGAGGTACTCTGGAAGTTGACGATAGAAATTATATTGGTAGTTAAAATACAGTAGCCAGTATTGAAACTACACATGCACTCAAGGCTGAGCCACATCATGAGAACACGGAAGAGCAGACACACACGGTGGTCACTTGAGCTGGCATTGTGTAGCTTTACCAACAAGCCCAACTGTACACTGAAGTAAGGCATGTTGTGGGTCTAGTCAGTTCGTAGCTTCAGCAAAATTGTAAACTGTGCAAGGAAGACAGGACACGAACAAAAACATAGATGCATGCACAAAGTGTACACTTCCGACTGGCTTTGTTTGGTGAAGGCAGATAGTTTATAAGCTTCTTCAAAATGGCAAAACAAAGAACATTCGGAAAGAAATTGTGCACGAGGCAGTGACGAAAAATAGCAAGGCCACCTGTGCATTAAGAGCGCAGTAGAGTCCCTATGTGCCCATCTAAGAATTCTATTTCTTTCCTTGATAGGGATCAAGAAGGTGAGTTAGCTTAGTTGTGACACCTTTTAGCGATGTGGAATGTTTTGATGACTTCTCTTTCTGTTTTTGAGTTTGCCTTCGAAAGGAATTTATTCTGTTCCAGATAAGGCAGGCAGCTTTTGCTGTCGCAGCTCCTGCACTGCAAGAGGAGATTCTCAAGGAAAGAATGAAAGTCATAGATGGGCACATTAAGACTCCCCTGCACCCTTAATGCATATATGGCCTTGATATTTTTCGTCACTGCCACGTGCACGCATTATTTGCAATTGCTCCTTGTTTTGCTATTGTGAAGTACCTTATATATTATCTGCTTTTACGAAATAAAACCAGTTGGAAGCCTGTGCTTTGCGTGCGTCTATGTTTCAGTTCACGTCCCCTCTTCCTCGTGGAGTTTAAAATTTTGCCTAACCAGCTGTATAGCTTGTGTATACGATGAGTAATTAATATTATGATGACTGCAGCACAGCAATGGTCTAGTGGCATAGTGTCGACATAGTTTAGAGATGGTACAAAGTTAAAAATCTGGAAATGCCATAAATTGTGCAGTCAACTGTTATCCCTCGGTCTTTTACAGCTTCAGAGCACCTGACCACTGCAGCAGTCAGGCATGCTGTATATTGGGGAGTGCCAGGAATTGCGAGACCGAGACAGGCTGCCACTAGAAGTTCCTTGGGCCAGGTGATAACTCAAATGCATCCAAATATTTCTATATTTCACTATATAAACCTTTGTAGAATGAGGAAGTTGTTTCACACAAAAGAAAACTATTACTGAATAGTGACCAGTTTCTTTTGTTTTGTAAGCCAGATTGCATGTATTTGACATTGCTTACTGATTCTTACTTATTCTCGCTGTCCGATACAAGTATATGCACTCACATACGTTTTCAAACAAAACTATTGTGTGGAGCTATGTTTGTGGTGGAATAAAAGTGGTCCCAATACAGAGCTCTGTGGCACACCGGATCTTACTAGCGATCACGGAGAAGAAAGTTCATTAGTAGTTACAAATTGGTACCGGTTAGTTGAAAATTTACTAATCCAATCCGTAGTCCTGTCAATTCGAAGTTTACTGTCGTTTGTGTATCGGACCAAGCCGATGTCCCCTGATCTGGGCGGGCCCTGGCGCACCTAGTGGTGGCCTTTGAAAATAGCAGTGTGGCACCACTGGTTGCATCAGGATCTAGGCTCATGAAGATAGACAGCAACGTGCACAGGGCAAGGAGTTTGGTGGCCTTGTACTCGTCACAGTTGTGGAGAACACCATAGTTCTTGCGAGTCCTAGCCCCTACCTAGGGTACCAGTCTGTGCACTGCGTGTGTGTTTGTATATATATATATATATATATATATATATATATATATATGTTATATATATAGGTTGTGCAGGATTGCACGTTGGCAGCATGTGATCATGCGGCAGCTGACGGGCCTTCGATGTGTTTCGCCCTGGTAGTGCGGTCGTCTTTGTGGTTCTAGAAATGCGCTGGCATTGCCCAAGAGCAGAATCTATCAGCATGGTGCAGAATTGAAGAGTAGGGGCGCTCCATTCTATTCCCACTCCATTCCTTCAGAGTTGTGGTTTATGTGGTTCCATTCCTTTTAACTCGTCGGAATTCTGACAGTTGGACCATTCCCACACTTTGAGTGGTCGAACTAATCTACTCCAATCTTCCAATTACAGCAAATAAAATGCTTCCTGTATGCAGCGATAGCGTAGAGGTAGAGCATCCGCCTCACGTGCAAAAGGAATGTGGTTAAAATCCCGGTGCCACACAATTTTCCGCGGGATAAAAAAATCTACATGCTGATACAGTTGTATAAACAGGCGTGGTGGCCTGCCCCCGGTGACCAGAACCAGTAATGCACTCCCTCAACAGAGCAGGATTGGCCACCATGGTGCGGTACTTGGCCACAACCTCCTATATGAATAGAACAATAAACCCCGACCCTCAGTCCCCAGCAGCTGCGAAGCAACTGACCACGGCGGTGGTCAGACTTGTGACGCAGCAGAGGGTGCTAAGAATCTCTGGATCCGGACAGGCCACCATTGGAATCTGAACCTGGCAATGTTTAATGCTAGAACATTATCTAGCGAGGCGAGTCTAGCAGTGCTATTGGAGGAATTAGCAGGCATTAAATGGGATATAATGGAGCTCAGTTAGGATGGGAGGACAAATGAAGCATATACAGTGCTAAAAAGCGGGCACATCCTGTGCCACCGGGGCTTGGTGGAGAGACGAGAACTAGGAGTCGCATTCCTGATTAATAAGGATATAGCTGGTAACATTCAGGAACTGTATATTCCTGAATGCCGCTTGCCACGACGGACTGCGACGCAGACGATTTTGATCATCTCGTCGCTTCTGTGACACCCGCTTTTCCAATAGAAGGGAAGAGGAGAACGAAAACTGCAGCTGCCATTCCTGTTGTTCGTAGCCTGCCGTTCCTGCTCTCGCACGCCTAAATAAACCCCTTTTCCCCGTGCTTGTAACAAATTGGTGGACGGCGCGGGGTACACCTCGTAACCACGAAGCCTACGCTGCTACAACTCCGCCGAAGCCGTCGACTTGCCGGAATTCCGCCACCCTCACCTGACATGCCTGAATACGCCTGCCAGATTCCCGAAGGATCTGACGCGGCTTCAAGGCCAGCACCTGGTGTTCCGTGGCAATACTACCGGGTGCCACACACTTTCGGAGGAAAAGCCGGAGAAGATGTCGACGAGTGGCTCACGAACTACCGAAGGGTGGGCCGGTCTAACGGTTGGAACTCGACCGCACAATTGTCCGATGTTGTGTTTTCCCTCACCGACACAGCGCTCGTCTGGTATGAGAATCACGAAGACACGCTCACTTCATAGGAGCTTTTCGTCGAGGAGCTCAGAGCGTGTTTTGGAGTCTCTAGCGCAAAAAAGAAACGCGCTAAACAGACGCTTTCGCAGAGAGGTCAGATTCCCGGCGAGACCTGTACGACTTATATCGAAGAAGTGCTGAAACTGTGTAAAATAGTCAACTCTCAAATGTCTGAAGATGACAAAGTTGGACATTTGTTGAAAGGAATAGCCGAAGACGTCTACAATTTTTTGATCGTCAAGGAAAGCTTGGATTCCGTGTCTGACGTCATTCGCCACTGCAGGAGCTTTGAGACGCTGAAGATGCGACGGATAATACCGAAGTTTGGTCGCCTGGCTAATGTCACGACGGTGGCGAGTGTAGACCCGAGCCCGTGTGTTGGCCTTCCATCCACTATACGGCAGATTGTTCGCGAAGAATTGCTCCATCAGGAAGAGATGTACCGTTGCACACCCGGCATCACTGGTGCGTACTCACCACATGAGATAAGAAACACGGCCGTTTCGACCGAATGGCAACCCACGGTTCACTCAGCGACCATCGAGTATAGGTCTACCCCACAAACGAGAGGGACCATGAGCTATCAAGGTCACGACCACGACCAACGCCCACGCCGCACGCACGCCTCCCGGCGGCCGATGCCTAGCCATGATGAATGTGACCCACCTGCTGTCTATGCAGTCGACAGCAACATGCGCGACTACATGGAAGAACAACGCAATTTGAGGCATCTGCCGGTGTGTTTCCAATGCGGTGTTGCGGGTCACAGAGCGAGGTTTTGCAATCGTCGCCCAACAAGGTGGAATGGTCGATCCGGATCTTCAACAAGGCCCACACCTCCTACGAGGACAACTCAACAGCCGTACACCACCTCTTGGTCAGCTGGCGTCCCTCCTGGCAACGATTACTGGCAGAGAAGCTTCCGGAGCCGCTCGCCGGCATCTGACAGGAGTTTGACGCCACCGCCAACTTCTCATGCACCGCGCTTACGTCAATCTCCATCGCCAGTGCGCCGTTCCGCCTCGCCTTCACAACCGGAAAACTAGCTAGCGCGGCCGATGGGGGTGAGGTCGCTCGACACGTGCTATCGACAGAAATGCCCCCTGCAGTTGCTATGATTAAGAACAAAGTGCATGTACTTGTTGATGGTGTTTCTACAATGGCTTTAGTGGATACCGGAGCAACTGTATCCGTAATGAGTCTCGGTTTAAAGGTCGGTTGGGGCGCAAAGTTGTATTTCGGTGGGACCAGGCTGCAACGTTTTGTGGAGTGAGCGGCGAGTCGTTGCGCCCTGTTTGTGTGTGCACTGCTGACGTATCCTTGGCTGGTGGAGTCTTCTCGACGGAGTTTGTAGTTATTCCCCGATCGACGCACGAAGTGATTTCGGGCGTCGACTTTTTGCGACAGTGTGGTGCGACCGTCGATTGTCGCACGGGGGAAGTTTGCGTCGATGGCCATGTTTCGTCCGGGCTCTTACAGGAGACTTGCAGTCAAGGTGAACTTTGTGTATCTGCAGATACTGTTGTGCCTGCGTCCACCTCTGTGTGCGTGCCGGTTGTGTGTCGCGGTGAAGTTCCAGACAGTTTCGATGCCTCCGTAGAGCCAATGCATCTAAATTGTATCAAGAAGAACGTTTTTGTCCCTCATTGTGTAGTATCCATCGGCAACGGGCGTGCTGGCTTGTGGACGGCCAACTGCTCGGCAGAACCCGTCCTGCTTCCAGAGGGCTTGAAACTCGCCTGCTTTACAGAATACACGTCTTCGTCCGTAGCCGTACTAACAGACCCGCCGTGTGAACCTGCTGACCTTCGCCACGTCTCAGCCAAAAAGCTTCTGTCTATGATAAACAAGTCACTCAGCACAAGGGAGCGCCATACCTTGGTGGATACGCTTTCTAAGCATCTGTCAGTGTTTGACTTTGCGCAGCCGGACAAAGCGTTCTCGATTCCCGAGCCACGAACACGCCATACTATCGATACGGGATCTGCGCACCCGATCAGGCAAAAGCCTTATCGCGTGTCGCCTAACGAGCGGAAGATAATCGGGGAACAAGTGAGTGACATGATGAAAAATGGAATAATACAAGAGTCATCGAGTCCTTGGGCAGCTCCGGGCATACTTGTCAAAAAGAAAGACGGTAAGTGGAGATTTTGCGTCGATTATCGAAGATTAAACGCCGTGACTAAGAAGGATGTCTACCCCCTGCCCCGGATTGATGATGCAATTGATTGCCTGCATTCGGCCTCTTATTTTTCTTCAGTGGACCTGCGCTCAGGATATTGGCAAATCCCGATACACCCGGCAGACAAGAAGAAAACAGGAGAAAACAGCCTTCATAACCCCGGATGGATTACTCGAATTCAATGTGATCCCATTGGGGTTGTGCAACGCTCCAGCAACCTTTGAAAGGTTCATGGACACCATTCTGCGTGGGTTAAAGTGGAACATCTGTATGTGCTATCTCGACGACGTTGTTATATTCGGGCGCACATTCAATGAGTACAATACGCGCCTGGATATTGTCCTCGACTGCATCAAAAACGCTGGCCTGGTTCTGAACTCCAAGAAATGTAACTTTGGTGACCGTCAAACCCTTGTGCTCGCTCATCTTGTTGACAAAGACGGTATCCGGCCTGATCCCTTCAAGACGGCAGCTGTCGAGGCGTTCAGTGCACCGCAGTCAGTGAAGCAACTTCGTAGTTTTCTGGGTCTTTGCTCTTACTTTCGCCGATTTATTCCTGGTTTTGCTCACGTCGCTTATCCTCTTACAAATCTGCTAATAAAGACGCACGGTTTGAGTGGACACCCGAGTGCGATTCTGCATTTTGTCAGCTGAAGTTCCTGTTAACCTCCCGACCTATCCTTCGCCACTTCAATCCTACGGCGCCGACAGAAATTCACACAGATGCTAGTGGCGTTGGTCTGGGTGCCGTCTTGGTCCAACGCTATGACGACAGTCAGCACGTGATTGCTTATGCAAGCTGCTCATTAAGCAAACCTTAACGTAATTACACGGTGACAGAGCAAGAATGCCTCGCTGTAATCTTTGCGGTTCAGCGATTTCGCTCGTACTTGTACGGACGCCTATTCCAAATCGCCACAGACCACCATTCCCTGTGCTGGCTCGTGAACCTTCGCGACCCTTGTGGTCGCCTTGCGCTCTGGGCTTTGAGGTTGCAGGAATATAACTTCGCTGTTTCCTACAAGAGTGGCCGAAAACATGCTGACGCTGACTGCCTTTCCCGTATGCCGCTTGCCACGACGGACTGCGACGCAGCCGATTTTGATCATCTCGTCGCTTCTGTGACACCCACTTTTCCAGATATTGATGCGTTCAAAGCAGAACAACGGACAGACACTAAATTGGAGCCACTCTTTACTTCTGCCCATTCAAGTGCAACAAGCAGCTACTGTGTACGCGACGGCCTCCTGTACAAAAGGAGCTACTCAAGCACGGGTGCACGCTTCCTTCTAGTGGTGCCGGAGCGTCTCCGGCCAGCAATCCTTCAGGCTATGCACGATGACCCTACCTCCGGTCACTTAGGCACTGTGCGCACCCTTTATCCCATTCAAGAACGCTTTTACTGGCCCCAGATGCGACATTCGGTTGAGTTGTATGTCGCCAGCTGCATACAGTGCCAACGTTGGAAACGCCCAACCACTGCCCCATCTGGTCTCCTTCAACCTGTGCCGCCTTCCAGCTCACCTTTTCGGCAAGTTGGAATTGATCTGTTAGGCCCTTTTCTAAAGTCATCTAAGGGGAACCGCTGGATAATTGTCTGCGCCGACTATTTCACACGCTATTGTGAGACGGCGGCTATACCATCAGCAACTGCCACCGAAGTGTCGCTTTTCTTACTTCACGCTATTGTTCTGCGACATGGACCGCCTGGTGTTATCATAAGCTACCGGGGAGGTCAATTCACGGCGGATATCGTGGAAGAGCCTGTGCGTTTATGTAACTCGCACCTCAAGCACTCGACGCCGTATCATCCGCAAACGAACGGCCTCACTGAGCGCACTAATCGAACAATCACAAATATGCTTTCCATGTATGTTGCGTCCGATCACAAGAATTGGGATGAAGTTCTACCGTTTATTACTTACGCCTACAACACCGCCAAGCACGAAACAACCGGCTACAGCCCCTTCTTCTTTCTATATTGTAACGCACAGTTGAGTGACGCTACTTTAATAACATTACGTTGGGCGAACTTGTGCCCGACAAACAGCTAAGCTAGAGCCTCGCTAAAACGTCCACAGTCTCTTTCGCCGCAGTCCCGCACTTCTTCCCTCGTGTCCCGCGCTCATAGCACGCTGCTCCGATTGCGCGTGCCTTGCGAGCCCGTGTTGCCGGCTTCACTGCCGCTATCTTTCGCAGGTAGCAGTAAACAGCTGGACGGACGCAGGAAGCGGCTGGCGCGTATAAATTGAAATCATCTTGTGTCATTGTCCCTCTTCCAAGAGTGCATCGTCCCGATGCTCATACAGAAGACGGTGGTTTCAAGACTGTCATGAACTCGCAATGTTTGTAGGCGGAAGCAGTTATTGCCTGTCGTAGTATGGTTTCATTCGGACGACATGGACGATTTCTGTTCGATGCCGCCGTCGTGATGAGGTTACTTGACCTTCTGGAGCAACTTCGTAGTTCAATGGACTAATTCGGCGAATTATCCTATAGGGGCCAAAATAACGACGAAGAAGCTTCTCGGATAGGCCGCGCATCCGTACGGGAGTCCACACCCATACTTTGCCTCCAGGTGCATACTGGACGTCTCTTCGTCGCAAGTTGTATCGGTCCGCGTCAGTTTGCTGCTGCTGCTGAATGCGGTGTCACGCCAGCTGCCGTGCTTCTTCGGCTTTTTGTGTGAAGTCGCTGACGTCATTGCCATTTTCGAAGGTCTCATCTACTGGTAGCATTGCATCTAAGGTTGTGGTGACGGTCCGGCCAAAAACGAGTTGGAAAGGTGTCATTTGAGTCGTCTCTTGTACAGCGGTATTGTACGCGAACGTTGCGTACGGTAGTATCCTGTCCCATGTTCGGTGCTCCATGTCCACGTATATTGACAACATATCAGTCAGCGTTCGGTTCAGTCGTTCAGTCAGCCCATTTGTCTGCGGATGATATGGGGTGGTTTTTCGGTGACTGGTGTGCGTCAATTTCATGATGGCCTGTGTCAAATGCGCAGTAAATATGGTTCCTCGGTCCGTGATGATAACTTTAGGAGCGCCATGCCGTAGTACTATGTTAGTGACGAAAAATTCTGCTACTTCACTGGCCGTTCCTTTGGCAAGAGACCCTGTCTCGGCATATCGAGTTAGGTAGTCAGTTGCCACTACGATCCAACGCTTTCCTGATGACGATGTGGGAAAGGGGCCAAGTAAGTCCATTCCCACTTGTGCGAATGGAGTTTCCGGTGGCTGTATCGGTTGTAGGAGGCCTGCTGGCTTGAATGGTGGTATTTTACGTCTTTGGCAGTCCCGGCAGGTTCTTACGTAGTGTTGCACAGAATTCAATAACTTTGGCCAGTAATACTTCATGCGGATGCGAGCGAATGTTCTGCTCACTCCTAAATGTCCTGCTGATGGGTCGTCATGGCATGCTTCCAATATCTCGAGTCGTAACTTTGAAGGTACGACGAGCGGAAACGTCTCTGCACTATGTTCAAAATTTCTTTTGTACAGGACATTATTTCTCAGGACGAACGACGACAAGCTGCGGACAAAAGCTCGTGGAATGTCGACAGGATGTCCTTCGAGGTAATCAATCAGCAGGCGTAACTCCGCGTCGGATCGCTGATGCTGAGGCATTTGTGATGTTGTCACAGCTCCTAGGAACGGGCAATCCTGTTCATTTTCCCTAAGCGTAGATTCCGTATATTCAATCGGTGCACGTGACAAGCAATCTGCATCACTGTGCTTGTGACCGGACTTGTATACGACCGTTATATCGTATTCCTGCAGCCGTAGACTCCATCTTGCCAGCCGTCCAGATGGGTCTTTGAGATTCGCCAGCCAGCACAGATTGATGGTCGCTGATAGCTCGGAATGGTCGGCCATATAAGTATGGTCTAAACTTGCTGATGGCCCATATCACCGCGAGGCATTCTTTTTCTGTCGCTGAGTAGTTCACCTCAGCCTTCGAAAGTGTTCGACTGGCATACGCAATGACTCGTTCCTCTCCGTTTTGCCACTGAATGAGGACGGCACCCAGGCCTAAATTGCTTGCGTCTGTGTGAATATCAGTTTGGGCTTCCTCATCGAAATGAGCAAGAACTGGGTGGTTCTGAAGACGCTTTCGGAGCTCATTGAAAGCATTCTCCTGCTCATTCAACCAGACGAAAGGCACGTCTTCCTTTGTTAGCCGCGTTAGTGGTTCGGCGATCCTTGAAAAATTTTTGACAGAGCGTCTGTAGTAGGCGCAAAGTCCTAAGAATCGCCTAACAGCGTTTTTGTCGGTTGGTTTTGGAAATTTCTCCACTGCCGCAGTCTTCTCAGGGTCCAGGCGAATGCCTTCTGAACTGACAACATGGCCGAGAAAAAGGAGCTTGTGAAAGCCGAAATGACATTTCTGCGGTTTTATCGCCAGACCTGCTGATCTAATAGCTTCCATCACAGCCCGCAGTCGTTCTACATGCTGCTCGAAGGTGGTAGAAAAAGCAACGACATCGTCAAGATAAACGAGGCAGGTTTGCCATTTCAGACCGGTGAGCACAGTGTCCATCATCCGCTGAAATGTGGCAGGTGCGGAACAAAGGCCGAATGGGAGCACTTTGAACTCGTACAGTCCATCTGGCGTCACAAACGCCGTCTTTTCACGATCTCGTTCGTCCACTTCTATTTGCCAGTAGCCGCTTTTGAGGTCCAGGGAGGAAAAGAATTTGGCATCTCGTAGTCTATGTAGAGTGTCATCGATTCTTGGAAGTGGGTACACATCCCGCTTTGTGACGGCGTTCAGCTTTCGGTAATCAATGCAGAAGCGCAAGGTTTAGTCCTTTTTTTTTACAAGTACCACAGGCGACGCCCACGGACTTGCCGACGGCTGAATTACGTCGTCTTCAAGCATTTCCTTCACTTGAATTCCGATGGCTTCCCTCTCTTTTGGTGACACTCGGTAGGGATGCTGGCAAATAGGCCTCACTGATTCGTCAACAATTATCCGATGTTTAGCAATAGATGTCCGCCGAACTTTGGATGACATTGAAAAACATTCGGCGAATTCTCTTACGAGGTTCTCTATGTGCTCCTTCTGTCTGGGCGATAGGCCTGGTTCGATGTCGATGGCTGCAAGGACAGAATCCACATCTTGGAAATTCGATGGTGAAGACTCTGGAATGCCGAGATCTGTAACTTGGACGAAGTTATTAAGGCTGGCAATAACGGTTCCCTTCGCGACATGTTGCACCTCATTTCCAAAATTAGCGAGGAAAACATTGGCACATCCGCCACGCAGCTGAACAAGGCCTCTTGCCATGCAGATCCCTTTTTCGAGTAGGAGACTGGTGTTGCTGTCTGCAATTCCTTCGTAGTCGCTGAACGCGTCGCTTCTGACTGTGACGGCTAGGCTGGATCTCGGAGGAAGCATCACGTCGTCATCGGCAATGTAAAGGGCGTCGAATTTTTCTTCAGTGTTGAATGCTGCGACAGCGTGCTTGGTTGAGAAGGAAACACATGATTCCCGCAAGTTGATTATAGCGCCATTATCCTGCAAGAAGTCCATGCCAATAATCAAGTCTCTTGAGCAATCGGAAAGCACGATAAAGCTGGCGACGTACGTGAAGCCTCGTATTCCTATTTTAGCCGTACACTTGCCCATCGGGTCGATGAGGTGTCCTCCTGCTGTGCGAACTTGTGGCCCTTTCCATGGTGTCAGCACTTGCTTCAGTTTCCTGACAAGCTCACTACTTATTACCGAGTAATCCGCACCTGTATCCACTAACGCGTTCACTTCGTAACCGCCAACAAACACACGTGAATCGGAAGCAACGTCGCTCTTATGGCACTGGTTTCTGAGTCCCTCGTCGTCGCTCGGAATCATCGATGGAGGTTCTTCTCTTTTCGCGTCGGCAGCGGCCTTACCTCTCGAGGCCGCTGACTCTAGTTTTCCCGACGCGGGCTCTGTGAACGGCGTCTTGGGGAGCTTGAAGACGGGCGGGGGCTCGGTGACCGATGCCTCAACGGCGCTGTTGATCGAGGTTGGTGTTGCTGGTAGGCGTATGGGGAGCTTTGACGAGTAGACAGGTACTGTTCGATTTCAAATGGACGCTCGCCATTTCGAGGGCAAGGTGCGTTCACCGGAAAACCACGAAGCCCTGCCTGGCGATAGTGGCACATTCTGTACAGGTGGCCAGCCTCACCGCAGTGGTAGCAGAGAGGTATTCGGTCAGGAGTGCGCCATACATCGGTCTTCCTAAATCTTCTTTCGGGTGGCGGCAGCGTATTTCGAGGCATCGGGCTATTCATAGAGGAAGTGGCTGCGACGTCAGCACTTCCGGGAGTTTGCCGCAGCACATCGGCATACGAGACCCTCGGCTGGCGCAGTGATGGCGCTTGGGGCTGCGCACTCAGCTGTGGTTCCCGGACCGCCTGTCTGACCTCTTCGCGAACCACGTCTGCCAGCGAAGAGGGCGTTGGAGCGTTGTGGTCAAGCCGTAACCTCTGAAGCTCTTCTCGCACTACAGATCGCACGATCTCCCGTATGACCTCCATGCTGTTTCCGATGGCGGCTGGAACTGAGCCTAGAGAGGTGATGTTCATTTCCCGGTCGTACATCCTTGATCGCTGTTGCAAGGTGCTTTCCATTGTCGTCGCCTCAGAACGAAACTCAGCGACGGTGCGCGGCGGGCTCCGAACCAACCCTGCGAACAGTTCCTGTTTTACGCCTCGCATTAAATGGCGTAGTTTCTTGTCTTCACTCATGTTCGGATCAGCTCGGCGGAATAGGCGGGACATGTCTTCTACATACATGGCCACGCTTTCATTGTTCCGCTGGTTTCTTGCCTGCAGGGCAGCTTCGGCCCTCTCCCTGCGGTCGGTACTCGGGTAAGTCGCAAGCAACTCCCGCCGGAAAGCATCCCACGAGACAAATGTCGCTTCGTGGTTTTCAAACCACGTTCGTGCGCTGTCCTCTAACGCGAAGTAAACGTTTCGTAGCTTGCGCTCTCTGTTCCATCCATTGAACTCAGCGACGCGCTCAAAGCGTTCCAGCCAGTCCTCTGCGTCTTCAAATGTCTCGCCATGGAAAGGCTCTGGCGTCATTTGCGAGTTCACCACGATGTGAGTTGGCGTGATTTGAGTTGCCATCTCGGTAGCGCTTCCGTTAGCAGCTGCTGATGCTCCGATAGAATTCGTCAAAGGCGAAAACTCGGGGGGCTCACCAGGTAGCCGACGGCTGCTGCGTTGGTGAACAGGAGTCAGTTCGATGGGTCCAAGTCGCCGCGAGTCCGGGCTCCTTTCTCTGACTCGAGGAGGGCTTGCAATCTTACCCCGCACCTCCACCAGAAATGTAACGCACAGTTGAGTGACGCTACTTTAATAACTTTACGTTGGGCGAACTTGTGCCCGACAAACAGCTAAGCGAGAGCCTCGCTAAAACGTCCACAGTCTCTTTCGCCGCAGTCCCGCACTACTTCTTCCCTCGTGTCCCGCGCTCATAGCACGCGGCTCCGATTGCGCGTGCCTTGCGAGCCCGTGTTGCCGGCTTCACTGCCGCTATCTTTCGCAGGTAGCAGTAAACAGCCGGACGGACGCAGGAAGCGGCTGGCGCGTATAATTTGAAATCATCTTGTGTCAATATGCTCGGCCGCCCCGGTATACGCTCGACACTGTCCTCCCTTTTTACCACCACGACAATCCTACGGTCGCCGATACGATATGCTTCGCTGAAGAGGCTCGGAGACTTGCGCGTCTGCGGACTTTGGCATCACAAGAAAACTCCAAAGCCCGCTACGACGCACGACATCGGCCTGTTACATATCACCCTGGTGATCTCGGTTGGCTTTGGACTTCCAAAAGGAAGCGCGGTTTGTGTCAAAAGCTGCTGGCAAACTACGATGGACCGTATGTTGTCATCGACAAAGTCAGCGAAGTGAACCATACTCTCGCGCGCCTCACGAACACTGGTAGACGTTCTGCTAGAACACAAGTCGCGCATGTCGCACGGTTGAAATCATGCACGCCACGACAAGGTAGTTGACTCGCCCAGGGGGCTTTGTCTGCGAGGAGAGGTACATGTTACGTCCAAGCGCGTAAAAGGGACGCGGGGATCAAGCATAGAAGGGAAGAGGAGAACGAAGACTGTGCAGCGGCCATTCCTGTTGTTCGTAGCCTGCCGTTCCTGCTCTCGCACGCCTAAATAAACCCCTTTTCCCCGTGCTTGTAACAATATCATTAACGTGAGGGTGGCAGGTCTGGTTGTGAAACTTAATAAGAGGTACAAATTGAAGGCCGTACCGGTGTAGCCACCTACATCCACTCATGATGACCAGCAAGTCGAAAGCTTCTATGAAGACGTGGAATCGGCGATGGGTAAAGTCAAAACAAAATACACTATACTGATGGACGACTTCAATGCCAGGGTAGGAAAGAAGCAGGCTGGAGAAAAGTCAGTGCGGGAATATGGCATAGGTTCTAGAAATAGTAGGGGAGAGTTATTAGTAGAGTTTGCAGAACAGAATAATATGCGGACAATGAATACCTTCTTCCGCAAGCGGGATAACCGAAAGTGGACATGGAGAAGCCCGAATGGCGAGACTAGAAATGAAATAGACCTCATACCCTGCGCTAACCCTGACATCATACAAGATGTGGACATGCTCAGCAAGGTGCGCTGCAGTGACCATAGGATGGTAAGATCTCGAATTAGCCTAGACTTGAGGAGGGAATGGAAAAAACTGGTACATAAGAAGCCGATCAATGAGTTAGCGGTAAGAAGGAAAATAGAGGAATTTCGGATCAAGCTACAGAAGAGGTATTCGGCTTTAACTCAGGAAGAGAACTAGTGTTGAAGCAATGAACAAAACTCTTATGGGAACATTAAGGAGTGTGCAATAGACGTCGGTTGTAACTTCGTTAGACAGGATACCGGTAAGCTACCGCAGGAGACGAAAGATCTAATTAAGAAGCCAACCCTTATACATAGCTTTCATTGATTACGACAAAGCGTTTGATTTAGTCAAAACCTCAGCAGTCATGCAGGCATTATGGAATCGGGGTTTAGACGAGTCGTATGTAAAAATACTGAAAGATATATACAGCGGCTCCACAGCCGTCGTAGCCCTCCATAAAGAAAGCAACAAAATCCCAAGAAAGAAGGGCGTCAGGCAGGAAGATAAGAACTCTCCAGTTCTATTCACAGCGTGTTTACAGGAGGGGAGTGCTGTGCACTTCCACTGATGCTGTCACACGCGAGCTGTTGTGATTGTCTCGTTCCGAGCAGCACACGATTTTGCACGCTGTGCACGAGGACACTTGGCTAGCTGTGTAAGTCAGTGCTACACAAATACTGAGGCAGACACAAGCGTATCACAGAGCATGATCCCGCGCTTTCAGTGTCTGCGGGCGATTGCACGACGTCGGAACAAGCAGATGAAACGGAAGTGCATCTCTCTTGCTGCGGTGTGAAATAAAAAAAAACATGCAGACATTCGGTTTGTGTGTTTTATTATTTCTCTAAGCTTTAATTCGTCTATTCAAGCAACATATTACAAAAAAAACAGCTGTTGCCTTGAATAATTCTTGAAGTCACGTGTCACCACGGGCGATGTCACAGTGCAAACACGTGTACATAGGCGCACTAGCACGTGTACGTCATCCTCCGGCTTGGTGCGTGGCTGCCGCGAGATGAAGGAAAAATGACGTTAGGTTTGAAATTTCAGGTCTTCCGCGGTGTGCAGCGATGTAATACTTTGCAAACACGACTGTTATCACGCAATGTATGCTCTGCGCTTGTCAGCTCAAAATGGCCAGACCTGGCGAGGGGTCCTTTCGGACTCAAGTCGCCACAGGCACATACGAAAAAGTTCTGAATGCCTTCCAGTATACTTATCAGGCGTCAGGCAGGGAGGTACGATCTCTCCAATGCTATTCACAGCGTGTTTACAGGAGTTATTCAGAGACCTAGATTGGGAAGAATTGGGGTTAAGAGTTAATGGAGAATACCTTACTAACTTGCGATTCGCTGATGATATTGCCTTGCTTAGTAACTCAGGGGACCAATTGCAATGCATGCTCACTGACCTGGAGAGGCAAAACAGAATGGTGGGTCTGAAAATTAATCTGCAGAAAACTACAGTAATGTTTAACAGTCTCGGAAGAGAACAGCAGTTTACAATAGGTAGCGAGGCACTGGACGTGGTAAGGGAATACATCTACTTAGGGCAGGTAGTGACCACGGATCCGGATCATGAAAGTGAAATAATCAGAAGAATAAAAATGCTGGGGTGCGTTTGGCAGGCATTCTCTGAACATGAACACCAGGTTGCCATTATCCCTCAAGAGAAAAGCGTATAACTGGTGTGTCTTACCAGTACTCACCTACGGGGCAGAAACCTGGAGGCTTACGAAAAGGGTTTTACTTAAACTGAGGACGACACAACAAGCTATGGAAAGAAGAATGATGGATGTAACGTTAAGGGGA
This sequence comes from Dermacentor andersoni, assembly GCF_023375885.2. Lineage (NCBI taxonomy): Eukaryota > Metazoa > Arthropoda > Arachnida > Ixodida > Ixodidae > Dermacentor > Dermacentor andersoni. The sequence goes on along the minus strand of NC_092816.1, from coordinate 7,130,080 downwards.
TAAGATGAGAGCAAATTGGGTGAGGGAACCAACGCGAGTTAATGATATCTTAGTTGAAATCAAGAAAAATGGGCATGGGCAGGGCATGTAATGAGGGAAGATAACCGATGGTCATTAAGGGTTATGGACTGGATTGCAAGAGAGGGAAGCGTAGCAGGGGGAGGCAGAAAGGTAGGTGGGCGGATGAGATGAAGAAGCTTGCAGAGACAACATGGCCACAATTAGCACATGACCGGGGTAGATGCTGCTTATGCAAGCATTTTGCAAATGCGGCTTGCTTTTAAGCACCCCTTCTTATGTCTATAAAAAGCAGGAATGAACATCCAGTATTCTTTTTTAACTTTTACTCAGCTTACCATATAGCTCAGTGTTAACATACAGGTTAACATATAGTATTTACAGGTGAGGTTACAGAAAGCAGGAATAATTGACAGTAAACACTGCTTGGGTGGTGAAAAACATGGGAATTAGGTCATTTTATTTTTGGCAACTTTTTTTGGCATAGGAGGCTAAGCAAATGGTGATAGTGATGACCTGCTCGCTGTTCTCGGAGTGCTGTCCGCCTGCACATCATCGAAAGTCGTCCCGTTGCCTGTGCTTCCCTCTGCGCATGCCCATACCGACATGGAACAACCGCTGCAAGATCAAGCTTGGACAGCCAAGTGCGAGCCTCCGCCTGCAACTACGGATACTTTGCTTCCGCTGCATTATCTTCATAACCCCTGGACACCGTCATCGCTATCTGCGACAATCGCCGTGCCCTCCCCTGGATTCGGCTACATAAGGCCCGACCAAACCATCGTAGCGCTTAGTGGGCTCGGCGGCGCTACAGAAATGGGTCGCCCTAACTGCCTTCGCTTCTTCGTTACGCAGGTAATGAATTATCACAGCTTTTACGCCAAGCGCTCCACTAACCGTTGTCTGTTTGTGCTGCCGGGCCCACGGCGATCTATAGCTACGTTTTACGAGTGTTCCCACATGTTGTTGAAACTGCTATTGCTGGCCGGGGATGTGGAAACTAATCCCGGTCCTCCCCCCTCCTCTGCTGCTGACAATTCCAATGATATACTTGCCGCGCTTACAGTTTTACAATCCGGGCAGTCAACAATCCTTGAGCAGCGAGGCGCTATCAAGTCCACCCTTGAGGAGCATGAGAAAGCATTTGCGCACCTAAACACTAGGCTTGCGAAGATTGAGACAGATTTCCAGTCTATTTCAGATGTACGATCTCAAATTGACGGTGTACAAAGCATTACCGCCAACTGCTCAGCTCAAATATCTACTTTGACTACCCGAATGGATGACCTTGAAAACATGTCTCGCCGAAGCAATTTGGTGTTCTATGGGCTCAAAGATGCGGAAAACGAAAGCTGGAGTGATTCTGAATAACTAATAATTGATCACTGCCAGGAGAACCTGAATATAACCATCGAAAGCAATAACATCGAGCGAGCGCATCGTCTAGGCACATTCAAAAGAGAAAAGCACCGCCCAATCATAGTTAAATTTCTGCAGTTCAAGGACAAAGAACGGGTTTTATCAGCTTATAAGCTTCAATCGACTGATTACGCAATCAGCGAAGACTTCTTCCCTAACACCCGACTCGCCCGTAAATGCCTGATTGAATTTGCGAAAACTAACCACATCCCCTACAAGCTCCGTCACAACAGGCTAATCTCTAATGGTAAAACGTACATCTTTGATCACACCGCTGAGAAAGTGCTCGAACGTAAATCATAGCAACCACCAATTCCCCCCAGCAGTAACGTACGTTCCAAAAACGATCATCTGTCCCTTTTTTATACTAACATTCGCAGTATAATACCCAAGCGTGATTCCTTATGTAGTCTTATCAGCTCATCATCCAGTAACGTCGTTCTGCTGACTGAAACATGGCTAAATTTATCAATCTTAGATTCCGAAATCCTGCCCGAACTTCCTGACTTCGATATATTCCGGAAAGACAGACCTGACGGCTGCCGTGGCGGTGGTGTTCTTATCGCTGCCAAACGCCTTCTAAATTGTTCAGTTGTTAACGCAGTAACCTCGTTGGAAATGATTTGGGTGTGCTGTCATGCTTTATCCCCTCGCGTACTCATCGGTATTCGCTATCGACCGCCTGATACGGACAGTTCCTTCATAACGCTTTTTCATGACACGCTCGATTCGCTAATCTCATCTTATCCACATACCCCCATTTTGCTTTTCGGTGATTTCAACTTTCCGTCCATAGATTGGAATGATATGTCCCGCACCCTAACAAAAAGTCAGGGATCTAGTGAATTCCTAAACACATGCTTAACTATCGGCCTGTCTCAAATTGTTTCCGAGCCCACCCGCAAGACTGACCATACATCAAACATTCTTGACCTTATTTTGACCACTCACCCTGACGAATTCTGTCTCCTTCGCACATTACGGGCCTTAGTGACCACGTTGTACTTCACACTACCTTTTCTACCAGCGTTACCAAAAGTCCTAAGTCCAAAAAAGTACTAAGGCTGTACGACAAAGGAGACTACATTAGCATGAATCGTGACATTCTTGTTTTCCATAACCATTTTGCTTCTACCTACCACTCGCGTTCTGCCGAGTCGAACTGGTCTCTCTTAAAGTCAGAAGTGCTGCGTTTGATTCGACTTTACATCCCTACCATCAGCATAACAGAGTGAAAACGTTCTCCGTGGTTAATGTTACACTAAAGCGTTGAAATAATAAGAAGCGCCTTTTCCGTTCTGCCAAGTTATCTAACACCAAATGTGCCTGGAACAAATACCACACCACTGCCAAGCAATATTCCAATCTCGCTACCCAAACTAAGCTCCGGTTTTTTTTCCACTACCCTCCCTGAAATGCTACAAAGCAACCCTAAGCGCTTCTGGAAAACAATCATCCCTGATGTTGATACTACTATTTCTCTCATTGACAGCACTGGCTCACCAGTAGGCGTATCCGACGTACCCCATTTCTTGAACTATGCATTCTCTTCAGTTTTTACTAATGAAACAACTCCTGATTTCACTGATCCTGCGCCTTTGCCGCATCAACCAATGGACGGCATCACCTTCAACGCACATGGTATTGTTAATATTATCGACTCGCTAAAATTTTCATCTTCCTGCGGTATCGATGGAATTAATTCCAAAGTCGTAAAGAATACTAAACATGTTTGCAGTCTTATTCTTTCTCTCATTTTTCAACAGTCGCTTGATACAGGCTCAGTTCCACATGACTGGCAAATGGGGAAGGTCATTCCAGTTTTCAAGAAATGTGACAGATCATCCCCAGGTAATTACCGACCCATTTCGCTAACCAGAGTATGCTCTAAGATCATGGAACATGTCATTTACTTTAATGTTGCCACATTTCTAACATCGACCAACTTTTTTCATCCAAACCAACACGGATTCCGGAAAGACCTCTCATGCGAAACCCAATTAGCTTTGTTCCTGCATGACATTCATTCCTATCTTGACCACAATATACCAACTGATGCGATATTTCTAGATTTCGAGAAAGCTTTCGATAAAGTACCCCATTCCCGCCTTTTACTTAAAATGTCTCTGTTAAACATTCATCTCAGTGTCTTGAACTGGATTCGATGCTTTTTAACTGACCGCATGCAATTTGTTTCCGCTAATGGCTTCTCATCATTCTACTCACACGTTCTTTCAGGAGTACCTCAAGGCACAGTTCCTGGCCCCTTGCTCTTTCTAATATACATTAACGACTTGCCTTCCACAGTAACATCTAGTATCCGCCTTTTCGCGGATGATTGCGTACTCTACCACCCCATAACTAACGCCGAGGATGCTTACATCCTCCAAAATGACCTGGATAACATACAGCAGTGTGTAATAGTTGAGGAGGACATCGGGATGAAAACTTGGGAGGTTTATTTACATTATTTACAGTGAGCGTATATTAAGAGTCTTAAAGTCATTACGGGCCTGCAGCAACTCGGACGCTGCAGCCCGTCGCAAGAAGCTCGAAAGAGATGAATCAAGGAATGCTCTAGGAATCCTCTAGGAATGCTCTCCTGCTGCTCCCGGTCTGCGTCTTTTAAGCCCTTCGGTGTCTTGAAGACACGTCACGTTCGGCCAATGGGAGAGCCCGCTCAGGTGACGCCATTTTCGGCCAATCGGCGAGCCCGCTCGGGTGTCGTCATTTTCGGCCAATGGTAGGCGCCCGTGCGATGAAGTCACACCCGGCGAAGAGAGTCGCTGCTCGTGTGTTTGTCCGAGGGCGTTCTTCTCCCTGCTGTCTTGCCTTGCTGTCTTGCAAGGCGTCGTCACAATAGGCGGATGGGGGGGGCGACGCCGCCAGGTTTTCACGGCGCATTACAGCCGTCTTGCTTCGGGACCCACTTTACCCGCCATAGTGCCAGGCTCTCGCTTCACTTTCGGGAAGAGTCAAGCAGTGAATAGCTCCACCGGCTGCACACGAAGTGGGGTCCGCCAACTTGTTTGCACGTGCCGTGCCTCAGGAATGTGGCATCCGTGTTTCTGCGCTCATTAATTAGCTGTGGTGCGATTCGATGTGGTCTGGAGAACTCGAAGTAGGCTGAGGAAACGGTCCCGTATCTAACAAGTGGTGCACTAGGTGGCTAATGTCCCTAAATACTACAAAGACCGTACAAATTTCTGTTCACCGTCGCCGAAATTATACTCCGCCTACTCATAAAATTAACGATACTGCCATTATTTCCACTAACTCTTTTAAGTATCTTGGCATTAACCCTGCTAGTGACTTATCATGGTCTTGCCACATTAACCACATAATAAATTCATCTAATCGAGCAGTTGGGTATCTCCGTCGTAACCTGCGCATGACACCTTCTTCCTTAAAATTACTAGCTTATAAAACATTTGTGCGACCTAAACTTGAATACGCTTGCGCAATATTTGACCCCCATCAGTCTAACCTTATCTCAGCCCTTGAATCTGTTCAGAATCGTGCCACTCGCTTCATTCTTTCAAACTACTCGCGATAATCTAGCATATCGGCCCTGAAGTTGCAACTAAAACTTCCTTCTCTCGCTTCCCGTCGCCGAATTTCACGTCTCTGCCTTTATCACAGGTTTTTCCATTGTTCGCCCCGTGACAGGAAGCTCATCCTACCAGTACGTCGAACACCCCGCACAGTCCATCCAAACAGCGTCATCCCGCATCGTTCCCGAACAACTACATTTCAGAAATCATTTTTTGTCCACACAGCTCGCGACTGGAATGACCTTCCTTGCGACTTAGCACTAATCCCTGATCCAGCCCATTTCAAGTCTGCCATCGAGGAAGCCATGTCATGGTCATGATTCTCATGTAACATTCATTGTTGACCGCCGTTCTTGCGCCCACCCCTCATGTAATGCCCCACCCGGGACCCTTGAGGTTCAAATAAAATTTAAAAAATTAAATAAAAATGTAGCAACACTGTAACGACTGAATAAGAAGGATATGGAATGCCTTGATGACTTCTCTTTCTGTTTTTGATTTTGCCTTCGAAAGGACTTTATTCTGTTCCAGATGAGGGAAGCAGCTTTTGCATCTGCAACAGAACATCGGTGGATGTTGTGTGAAGCACGTTTTCCATGCTTTTTCACTATCTGAGCAAGGTAACTTTCTTGGTGCTTCATCACGCAATTTCTGCACTCAACTTCCATTAATTCTATCCTCACGAGACTGGCGGGTCGAATTAAGATGCAAGAACCTGCTGAAACACCGTTGATTTAGTTGGCAATATGTGCTTGAGTAACACGCTTCTGAAACGAACGCGCATCAACTTTATATTTGTCCAAAGTATAAAACTAAAGTAGAAATGACTTAACTCCAAACCAAAGTCGAAACCTACGTGTACCTGATTTTTTAGAATAGCAGCCGATTTTCTAGAGTCAGCTTCGCCGCATTACAGCCATGATATGCGCTAAAGCATATGAATGCTACAACCACGGTTTTAGTTTCGCAATCGATTGCACAGCTAGGCAATTTTCGGCTCAATGTCCTTTGAAAACAATAAGTGTTCGTTAGAATCAGATACGTACCACAATCGGACATCGTCAGCTACCGTTACTGCTTGAAAATCTTTCTCGGGTGGGTCAAAAATAGGCATTTCAGAGAGGAGATGGCATTTGTTTAACGCATTCACTGTCCCCTAAGCTCTGCTGAGACAGACGCCGCCGCTAAAAGGGGTCGGTATTGGGGTCTGGTCAAGTTCGCATTATCCGGCTAATGCCAGTTTTAGGATCAAAATAATGAATGTTGAATGAAATAATGAATAATGAATGAATAATAATGAATGAGACGAAAGATCTGATCAAGAAACGCCAATGTATGAAAGCCTCTAACCCTACAGCTAGAATAGAACTGGCAGAACTTTCGAAGTTAATCAACAAGCGTAAGACAGCTGACATAAGGAAGTATAACATGGATAGAATTGAACAAGCTCTCAGGAACGGAGGAAGCCTAAAAGCAGTGAAGAAGAAACTAGGAATTGGCAAGAATCAGATGTATGCGCTAAGAGACAAAGCCGGCAATATCATTACTAATATGGATGAGATAGTTCAAGTGGCTGAGGAGTTCTATAGAGATTTATACAGTACGAGTGGCACCCACGATGATAATGGAAGAGAGAATAATCTAGAGGAATTCGATATCCCAGAAGTAACGCCGGAAGAAGTAAAGAAAGCCTTGGGAGCTATACAAAGGGGGAAGGCAGCTGGGGAGGATCAGGTAACAGCAGATTTGCTGAAGGATGGTGGGCAGATTGTTCTAGAAAAACTGGCCAGCCTCTATACGCAATGCCTCAAGACCTCGAGCGTACCGGAATCTTGGAAGAACGCTAACATAATCCTAATCCATAAGAAAGGCGACGCCAAAGACTTGAAAAATTATAGACCGATCAGCTTACTGTCCGTTGCCTACAAAGTATTTACTAAGGTAATTGCAAATAGAATCCGGAACACCTTAGACTTCCGTCAACCAAAGGACCAGGCAGGATTCCGTAAAGGCTACTCAACAATAGATCATATTCACACTATCAATCAGGTGATAGAGAAATGTGCGGAATATAACCAACCATTATATATAGCTTTCATTGATTACGAGAAAGCGTTTGATTCAGTCGAAACCTCAGCAGTCATGGAGGCATTGCGGAATCAGGGTGTAGACGAGCCGTATGTAAAAATACTGAAAGATATCTATAGCGGCTCCACAGCCACTGTACTCCTCCATAAAGAAAGCAACAAAATCCCAATAAAGAAAGGCGTCAGGCAGGGAGATACGATCTCTCCAATGCTATTCACAGCGTGTTTACAGGAGGTATTCAGAGACCTGGATTGGGAAGAATTGGGGATAAGAGTAAATGGAGAATACCTTAGTAACTTGCGCTTCGCTGATGATATTGCCTTGCTTAGTAACTCAGGGGACCAACTGCAATGCATGCTCACTGATCTGGAGAGGCAGAGCAGAAGAGTGGGACTAAAAATGAATCTGCAGAAAACTAAAGTAATGTTTAACAGTCTCGGAAGGGAACAGCAGTTTACGATAGGTAGCGAGGCACTGGAAGTGGTAAGAGAATACATCTACTTAGGACAGGTAGTGACTGCTGATCCAGATCATGAGAGTGAAATAATCAGAAGAATAAGAATGGGCTGGGGTGCGTTTGGCAGGCATTCGCAGATCATGAACAGCAGGTTGCCATTATCCCTCAAGAGAAAAGTGTATAACAGCTGTGTCTTACCAGTACTCACGTACGGGGCAGAAACCTGGAGGCTTACGAAAAGGGTTCTACTTAAATTGAGGACGACGCAACGAGCTATGGAAAGAAAAATGATAGGTGTAACGTTAAGGGATAAGAAAAGAGCAGATTGGGTGAGGGAACAAACACGCGTTAATGACATCTTAGTTGAAATCAAGAAAAAGAAATGGGCATGGGCAGGACATGTAATGAGGAGGGAAGATAACCGATGGTCATTAAGGGTTACGGACTGGATTCCGAGGGAAGGGAAGCGTAGCAGGGGGCGACAGAAAGTTAGGTGGGCAGATGAGATTAGGAAGTTTGGAGGGTCAACATGGCCACAATTAGTACATGACCGGGGTAGTTGGAGAAGTATGGGAGAGGCCTTTGCCCTGCAGTGGGCGTAATCAGGCTGATGATGATGATGATGATGAATGAATGTTTAGGCCCATAGAAATGCATGGGCGCCGACCAGGACCTTCGGCCAGGATTGAATTAGCTGAAAATTTAAATTAACTGGAGTCAGATTATTGGAAGTTTACTGTACATCCTTTTCTGTTCTACAAGGACTTGCCATTTTAATATGTAGTTTTCTTCTATAAGTTTGGCAGTGGTGCTAAATTTAGCATTTGTTCAAATCATCCATTGTTCCAAGGACAAGTTACAAAGTAGGGGCACACTGTGGGACTTGAAATATTTGCACATATAAAGGCAGGACACGTTAACAGCTGTCCAATTAACATAAGTTGGCTGTATTGTCTGCATAGCATGTGGTTACTTTTTTCAAATGTGGTCATTCTGTAAAACAAAGTTGCATTTGTTTCAAATAAATTGCTTAACTATTGCTTCTGTGTTTTCCTGTGCTCTCTGGGCTAATTACGCTTTTGGAAGTGCAATGAGCGACTGCAGACTGAAATGCACAAGGCTACACTTTATCATGCCAGGAAGCATTTTTTGGCTTCACAAAGGAGCCTTAACCCCTTCCATGTATACACACTTTTTTTTGTTAAACACATCAAATGAATGAGAGTGACCTCGTGTATTTTAAAGCCTGGCACTGTTAGACAGAGTGAAGTACAAATACAATTTGCTGTTAAGTATTTCTGCTAAAACCTCATGTTTGTGTATAGTATGCACATGCAGTGCTGGCTATGCCGTGGTAGAGCCCTGAAACAGCTTTCACCACGCTGCTTGCTATAGCATTGCTGTGTTCTGCAACCTGAGGGCAAAACTATAGCTATCTAGAAGTTCATCCGCGCAAATGACAGCTATTTCCGTATGTTTGATGCACTCCTGGCCAGGGACTTTTCGTCCTGTAGGCAAAATGGATGGCCGCCTCGGATGCTGTTTTGGGAAGACTGCAGCGTACCTCGAAAGCTCCCTCACAATGCTTCACCAGCAGGTTTTGCCAGCGAGAGTGGAGGGGGGCACAATAATTTGACTTTACATGATGCGGCACAATACCTTAAAATGCTGCTGCTTCTGGCTTCCATTTACTTTGACATGCTGGTGCACCTCAACATGGAGCAACCCCATTTTACTAAAATTCTGAATTCTTCTACCAACATGGTGTGGTGCAGCTATCTATGATCACTGTATAAAACCGGGGCAAACAGCATGTCTAAAAAGTACAAAAGCTCGTATAACTAATGAATGACCTGCAGTCATCCGAAGTGTGTAAAATTGCAAGAATTGGTCAAGCTCAAACACTGCAGAGTTTAAGTAGTCCTGGCACAATTTTTTTCTTATGCGTGTGTAGCTGTCATTCAGTTAATTACACTGCAAAACTTCAAATTCCTTCTATGCGCAACAAATATATCCTTAACGCTAACATTTAAACATGTGCCAAAGGCAGTGTGGCCCCATAATCTGGTGACAACATTGCATGGTACGTAACAAACAAATGATGCATGCTGCAGTTGTTCATGAGTAAGCCATACCATTATTAGGTAATTGAAAACTGAGCATGTTAGGACCACTATGCAGCACAACATTGGTCTTTCCTTTCTGTCTTGTTGCACACTGTGTAGTGGGTGCATGTTGAAAAACCTCGGGCAATTAAAGTTATGCCGGAGTCCGCAACTACGGCAAAATCGTATTGTGGTTGTGACTTATAGAACACTAGAATTAAATCAATTTTAATTTAGATGTTTGAGAAGAGTCATAAGAAAATTTATTTAGTGAAGCAAGTCTTGGGACACATTAAGAATCGCTCAAAGCACACGCAGCTTTCAGTGGCATGGCATGGTCATAAAAGCTGCCATGTGGAACCAGATTAATATAAAAGAATGCAGTCCAAAAGTGCAATGTCAGTGCTCCTTTACATGTAAGCATGAGGGACACATCTTTAAAGGCATCATATAAATCCTGTGTAAGTATTTAGTCGTGAATATCAAATGACCCTACATCTAAGGAAGTTATAGGGTGTTTTGATAACAGGAAGCCACAAGATTTTTGTTGTGCACTCTTCCTATAGAGACAATATAGGGCAGAAACAAAATAGTTGGGCCTAGTGAAGAATTAATTCAAGGCCCTTGCCAATTTGGCAGGTTCACTATTACTAGAAATAATGAAGGCCAAGCACCTTGAAATGCATGCCCAAACCTCATCAGCATTGCATCACTTATTTCAAATAACTTTCATTTTGTCATTATGCCAGATTAAAAGTTCTCGAAAACCTGCTTGGCTGGTTTCAAGAACTTTTCGAGAACGGTTTGGTTCCATTCGAATGCAGCATTGTCAGTTCTTGGTGAACTAGACCCATTTTTACTGATATGCAATTAAGTAGATCAAAGCCTGTCAAAGTGCATGTGACAGAGTGTTTGGAGTGGGCATTCCTGGGTGATGTTGCCAAGAAGGGAGTTGTGAGCTTAATGCACACAGCAGCTATAGCCTATGAAAACCAGCCCTTTACTAATTTTTTAGATACCGCAGGGCTTGCACTAATGCTGGTCATAGTCTACTATAATTTCCATCATATATGGCCCTTGTCATCACAAGTTATTTTTATTGCCCTACAATGTATTCCATCTGTGTACAATCAACATCTCTGCCAAGGACAACAGAAACAGTACGATTGGAAACTGCAGAATTCTCCATCTGCGGAGGTGGCTGGCTGATTGCCGTATAAGATGCTTTGTGAGCTGGCATTGATGTCTAAGTCTCAACTCATCTGCAAGCGTACAAAATAGGCTTTGGGATGCTTTTACCACACGATGAGAGACTACAATGACTGTTCCCTGTGACGTATGGCACATACCCATGACGAGGGATCGGCTAGGATTCCCCATGAATACAACATCAAATAGCTTTATATTCCTACTAACTTGATAGTACATAATACTGATATGTCACAAAAATAAACAACAATGCAACTGAAAAACGAACAGGTCTACTACGATTGAGCCACAAGGGGAAAGATGGAAACGTTTGTGTTAATTGTGTGAAAAAAAATGCGCCTAAGATATGATCTTCCCAGCAGAAACAATATGATCATGCACAAACTAGCATTACTCTTCAGGCACACCCCAGGCTGGTCACACCATTTTCTGCAAGATTTGAAGGCCAACAGGCAAAAGGGGTAGCTGTCAAAATTTTTTTCCGCTGCATACGTTCAGCATAAAAGAAGAAAGATATTCTATTCCATATCCTCACATGAAACACAGCAATATTGTTACGAGCCATTTTCACACATCGAGGAAGGCATCAGCAATGCGATGAAGACAATTGAAGAAGCACTCATGTTCTTATTTCCATTGCAATACAAACCTACACTTGGTCATATGAAGGTGCATTTGTCAAATTCAACTGTGTACTGTTATGAGGCACATAGAACAGACATTCCAATGAAGTGAAATATTTGTAATGCAGTTACTGTTGGTGTCAAGAATTTGGCCAGCCAGACGGCGAATGCGCTAAATACAAGAAACCTAACAGGCCCACTATACAATGCTTTTGCCAAACTATCCAAAACTTCAATATGTGCAAGTCCACAATGACCAGGAAAAGAAGTAAACAAATTTCTTGAAGATGGAATGAAAAAAAAAAATGTTGCGACAATTGAGAAATGAATTCTTTGTACTTTGTAGTTGCCCACGGATAGACAGTCGGTGGGCACAATTTGAACTTGAACTCATGGTAGTGCTGCAGGGGCAAATACCATACTCACACTTCCGAGAAGCGTCGGTTACAATGCTGAGTTGGAAGGGAAACTTTGCAAATACTTCAGAAGTTCAAGCATGTGACCAGTAAGTAGTTGAGCATGACTAGGGGAAGTATAATCCATTTCAGAAATAGCACCATCCCAAAAGAACTGGCAGACTGTATTGATTTCTCAGGTGACAACTATTTTTCTAAAAGCCTCTGTGCGCGTTAATACAACCTGAGGCAGCTTAAATCTAGGTCACATGGAATCGAAAAATACAGCGGCGAGTGTAACACTTAAATTTGCTATCTCGCGAACATGAGCGAAAACTTCAATTTGAAAAGGTTTGCTCGTAAAGAAAACTCACGGCCGTAACCCTGCTGCCCATCGCCAGTTGTGTAAATAAAAAAGAAAACATTTGCGCGATGAATAGACACTTCGTCGATATTTGAAGCAGATCGTTAGTGGATATCAAGAAATGTGCACTGGATAAGAGTGAAACATGTAACCGACTGACTGACGGAAGTAAGGCTCACAGGATAAGTTCTCTTTCTACACCGATAATGCAGCACGTATTGTGCAATTAAATCGACCGTAATGCGCAGCAATTACCGCACTCGATTGAACTCGCCATCGCAGCCACGCGCCATTTATTTCAGGACCACGAAAAGCAAGGTATTCACCTAAGTACAGCGGCGGTTTCCCTGTCGGCAAGCCCCCTAACTTGCACATGAAGAAAGCAAATGTCACGGAGTCCAAGCCCACGATTGTTCAAGCCAAACTGCGCTCGCACGAATATCGCGCACGTTATACGCTTTCGACACGCCCAAAAGCGCGCGCAGAACGTCTTGCAGCCGACACGACGGCAATGGCTAATCTACGTTCGAGAGTAGCTCTTTAAAAAAGTAAGAACAAGCAACAATGTGACGTCACATCCTGCGAAAAAAAGTTGTTCTCCTTTCTCACCTTCTCTCATCTCACGCATGCGCAGCGACCACGGAGCCCTCGGGGCCGATGTTCAGGGTCCTCCTGGCTGGTGCTCGACGTAGCGTTAGGTTGCAGCAGGTTGCAGTGTCGGGTGTCTGTCCTCTCCTGGTTCTTTACCCGCAGGCGGGCGAGCTGTCGGGCGAACTTTCGGGCTTCTTCGGCGCGCTGGATAAAGGTGGCGAGGTCAAGATTCTCTTTGTCGGAGACGTGCGGCAGCATAGCGTCGAAAGTCGTTGTCTGGTTTCTGTCGCAAAACAGATTAAACGGCGTGGTCTGTGTATCTTGCACCGCCGTGTTGTAAGCTAGCGTGACGTACGACAGGGCGGCATCTCAGGTCTTATGTTCGACGTCGACGCACATTGCTAGCATATCGGCGAGGGTCTTATTGAGGCGCTCCGTAAGACTATTCGTCTGCGGGTGGGAGTCAGTTGTTCTCCTGTGGTTTCTCTGGGTGTATTGCAGAATCGATTGGGTGAGCTCTGCTGTAAAGGCTGTTCCTCTGTCGATGATGAGGACTTCTGGGGCGCCATGTCGGAGCAGGATCTTCTCGACAAAGAATTTCGCCCCTTCGGCTGCGCTACCTTTCGGCAGAGCTTTCGTTTCAGCGAAGCGGATGAGGTAATCCGTCGCCACGACGATACACCTATTTCCAGATGTTGACGTGGGAAAGGGTCCCAACAAATCTATTCCGATCTGCTGAATTGGTCGGTAGGGAGGCTCGATCGACTCGTATTCAGCTTTTCTGGACACGTCCCAACTAGCGCTCCAAACGGCCCCGGAACGAAGCTAGCGCGTTGTCAATGGAACGAGCGGGTTTTTCGCGAATAGCAAAAGCTGCAGGTAGATTATTGAAAAAGGCAGGTGACAGACATGTTCTGGAAGGCAATTCACACGAGCCAAATGCAGTGATCACGCTGTTGCAAGCAAGAATTTTTTTACCAGAGTGGTTAAAGATTCAGTAATCGAAGCCTATGGAAACGACCAAAATTTGTACTCGATTTTCGAGACAAAAACAGTAGCTGTGATAAAACTACAGCGTCTATCGTAAAAGTCGCTGCAACGTATGTAGTACGGAGACTCAGCTTTTGATTGATGCTTATCTCGACTCTGTACACATGGCGTAACACTTGTCCCTAAAGCGATTTTTGGCACAGTCTTGCAAGTTCACTTGGTATCTATAAAAACCGAGCGTATCACCGGGGCGAACGTTGGAAGGCGTGGCCGAGTCGTTTAACCGCTCGCACCCATCGTTCCGAGTCATGATGGCAGCAGTTCGATGCCGCGCTGTGTGATTCTTCCTCTTTAACGCCACGTAAGACTGAGTTTGATAGTCTTCCACGAGATGGCCGACGAAACAGGAAACTCAAGATTTGGTTTCAGTTTATTATCTTTTCTATTTTTACTCCCTAAAACCGTAGGAATGGGTTGCTTATTTATTAAGTCATCGCGTTTATTATCAGATTGTATTCCTTGGACAATATAACAAGCATGAGCATGCATATCTGTCAGTTACGTTAAAAAAGATACTATCGTGCCTTGTAGCATGGACATACTCAAGAATTCTGGACACTGCACGTTCACCATCCTGTGTAACTTCACGGCAATGCACATGCGTAACTGAATAGCCAAAATTTTAAACACTTTTATTTTCATTTAACAGCCGAGTATCAACAAGTTTCAGCTGTCTGCGCCAAGAGGCTAGTCATTTGCAACAACATATGCAACAGGAGCAAATGGTCTTGCACCCTCTCAGCAGAGGGCACATTGACCTAAAGAAGCGCGAAATTTCAACCGTAAAGCGACTTATTACAGCAGGAGTTTTGAACGGTAATTGCAGAGCTAGTGTCATTCAGTATGTTTGCATGCGCATGTTTTTGTGAGGCAACAGGGAAGGAGAGGGAGTTTATATCGGTGTGCACACCTTGAGCGTGCCTGCATGTGTACTTGTATTTGCGTGTGCGCACGTGCTTGTGTCTCAGCATGTGAATACGCGTGCGCCCAAGTGCATGTATGCGTGTGCGAGCATACGCGTCTATGTATGTGCCTGGAGTCCCTTGTGCGTGTGGGCGTACATTTTAGAGCGTGTGTGCATGCGTGGGCGCGTGTAAACATGAATACTGCAGATCATGTGTCCTGTCCCGGTGTGTGTGTGCGTTTGTGTGTGCGAACGTGCGTGATATTTGTGGGCGCGTGCAAACGTGACAGCGGGATAGCATGCGTCGTACCTCTGTTTGTGTGCGCGTTTGTGTGAGTGTGCGCGAACGTGTGCTCGTGTGTGCGTGCGTGCATTTTCGGGCATGTTTGCATGCGTGGGCGCGTGCAAATGTGAATGCGGGCAAGCATGTGTCGTCTCCCTGTGTGTGCTGTTAGATATGAGTCCTTTTCCTGGCATCCTTCGAGTTCACGAGACCACATCGAATCGCCGTCGCACCTAATTAAGATGCGCAGAAGTGCATCTACAACGATCCCGAGGCGCAGCACGTCCAGACAAATTGGCGTCCCTCACCTCGTGCGCCGCATGTGGAGCTATTGTCCCACTGCTTGGCTCTTCCCGAAAGTGTAGCGGAAGCCTGGCACGATTCCAGGTAACCTGGGTCTCGAGCAAAGCTGCTTTGCGGCTCTGAAAGGTCGCTCGAGAACGACGGCTGTAAGTCACCGTGAAGCCCTCGGAACACCATCCACCTTTTGGGACGGCGCTTGCAAACTTGGAGGGAACGACGGCTGTAAGTCACCGTGAAGCCCTCGGAACACCATCCACCTTTTGGGACGGCGCTTGCAAACTCGGAGGGAACGACGGCTGTAATTCACCGTAAAGCCCTGGAAGCAACCCCCCCCCCCCCCCTCCGCCTATTGTGACGGCAGTGGCAGACCAGAAGGGAACTGCCGGAGGCAAGTCATCCCTCGGACAGTGAAGCCCATGGAGCGACCCCCTAAGCCGAATGTGACTGTACTCGCACGGGCGCCTACCATTGGCCGAAAATGACGACATCTGAGCGGGCTCAACGATTGGCCGAACAGGACGTGACCTCGAGAAACGGAAGGAGTTAAAAGCCAGAGACCGGGAGCAGCGAGCGAGCATTCCTTCATTCATCTCTTTCGGGCTTTTTGCCACAGGCCGCAGCGTCCGAGTTGCTGCCGGCCAGCAATGACTGTATGCCTGGTAATTCCTTTGTATCTTTACTGTACATAATGTAAATAAACCTTCAGTTTTTCATCTCGAAGTCCTCCTCAACGTCGGCTAACTCCCGCAACCAACGGGAAGGTTAAATATTCGGGGGGCAGCCGTGATATTGTCTTCTAGATCCAACAACTGGTGGCAGCGCTAGGGATAAACCTTCGTCCAAGGAAGTCCTAAGGAACCGGGAACAGCGAAGAAGAAAGAGGCTTCGACCCAGAGAGTCCTGAGGAACCCGGAACAGGGAAGAAGAAAGAGCCTTCGTCCAAAGTTGTCCTGAGGAACTGGGAACAGCGAAGAGGAACGAGCCTTCGACCCAGAGAGACCTGAGGAACCGGGAACAGCGGACCGATGAACCAGATGGCAGGGTGCTGCAACCGTGAGCACGCGGTTTTCTCCCTTTTGATTCGACAGACTTCAAATGTTGTGTGTTTATTTTGATAGCTCTTGCAATCGGGAATTTTTTGCGTATTGTGTGTTTGCACAAATTATTTAAGGAAAATAGTTCTAACCACCAGTCGGGGCAGCTGCCATGGATCTTAGAAGGTTGTAGCAGCAGTGAAAAAACAGATACAATATTTTCAGCAGTTAAAGGCACCGAGACAACGGCTGTCTGAAAATTCTGTAGGTGGTACAGAGCAAAAGAATGAGGCAGTATCTAGCGGATTTTCGCCAAATGCCGACGAGAAGAGGAATCGGGAACAGCTGTGAGATTAGCTGCACATTCATAGGTGGAGGGAAAAGGCTAGCTGCTAACGATGCCTTAGTGGCAACAGAGGCTGTTAAAGGCCGTAGTGAGACTGACAAGGTGCTGTGCCAACAGAGCACTGTAGAGACAGCTTGGCCAGCTGCGAATGAATTGGCACAGTCACCGCGCTTGTACGTCGCAGGTAATGTTAACGAGGTAGTTATAACGAAGCACAGAGTACTGCTGACCCGACAGACGCGAGCACCCATGTCGAATCAGATCTGCGTGCCGAAGTGAAGTGCCAGCTGGACGATGCAGTTGAGTTGTTTGTTTGTTTGTTTGTTGAATGGGGTTTAATGGCGCAAAAGCGGCTGAGGCTATGCTGCGCCAAACACGAGGTGTTTTAAAATCAAGTTTATGAAGGAAAATGCTTTGTTAATCTATATTTTATGTAGAAATCCAGTGTCATGTAGAAATTTACGGACGTCACATAATGGGACTAGCGGATCATCACCTAAAATTAGAGCCGGGTGTAAAGGTATGTGTAGTTGATATAATTTGTGAAAAAGTGTTCGTCTGTGTGTTTCAGTCTGCGTACATGTGAGTAATATGTGCATAACTGTTAGTGGCTGTTGACATTTCTCGCATGTTGGTGTGTCTTCTTTGGTGAGTAAGTAATTGTGCGTGAGGTGTGTGTGCCCAATGCGCAGTCGGCATAAAACTACTTCGATGAACCGCTCCTGATGATAGCATGACTTCCACTCGCCAACTATGGGTTTCGTGAGATGTAGCTTGTTGTCGGCACAACGGTCCCATTCGCGTTGCCATTTTACCGTGAAGGCTTTTCTAATTGCACGGATGCTATCATTATATGGGAGTTTCGTGTTTGTAATATCTTTGTGTGCTGCCATCAGTGCACATCTATCAGCTGCTTCGTTACCTGGTATCTCAACATGGCTTGGGACCCAACAGAAACGAATTGACCTCCCGTATTCGTTAAGCGCCAACATATTTAAAATGTCTCCTATCAGGGGTTCACACTCAGATTTCAGCTGTAGGGCCTTCAGTGTGCTTAAAGAGTCAGTGTATATGAGTGCATGTTTGTGTTTGTCAGCGATTATCTTTTTAACAACAACCCATATAGCGTAAACTTCGGCCGTGAACACAGAGGCGTGTTGTGGCAATCGGATACTTGTTTCCCAACTTTCTGTTACGGCCCCCACACCCACGTGATTTTTTGTTTTAGAGCCATCAGTGTAATATTGCATGTTATTTTGATATTTGTCCTGAAGTGCACGGAATTCTTGTATAAAGTGTTCGTGTGGGGTGTCTTTCTTCTTTAAATGTGTCATTGTCCAGTCACACAACTGTGTGAAATCGTACCACGGGGCCAACCGTTGTGGTTTCTTGGCAACCTGGAGGACTTCGTGGGGAATGTCATAATCCCGACAGTATTGCTCATACCGCAGGACAAGGGGCCTAATCATGTTCGGTTTATTTGTGTAGTGTAAGCGTGTGTTGCATTGTGTGAGGATGTTGTAGCATATGTGTTGGGGTGATGACTGAATTTTGAGTACGTAGGAAAATGTGAGGAATGCTCTGCGCTGCTGCAAGGAGGGTTCATTACACTCGACGTATAAACTTGCAATAGGTGAAGTTCGGTAGGCACCACTTGCCAGTCGCAGTCCAAGGTTATGCACCGGATCAAGTCGTTGGATGTAGGATATTCTGGCTGAACCGTAAACCACGGAGCCGTAGTCTAAAAGGCTACGCACAAGAGACCGGTAAATACGTAAAAGACAGGTTCGGTCGGAACCCCAGTGCTTATGAGATAAAACTTTGAGGATATTCAATGCTTTATTTGCCTTAATCTTTAGTGCTTTAATGTGGGATAGGAAGTTTAGTTTTTTGTCAAAGGTTACTCCCAAGAATTTATATTCTTGTTTCACCGGCAGCGCGACATCATTCATTTTTAAATCCTGGTCTAAATACAACCCTCGTTTTTGCGAAAAAAGCACTGTAACAGTTTTCTGAGTAGAGAAGCGGAAGCCATTTTTCTCAGCCCACTCCATTAGTTTATTTATTGTTATCTGGAGCTGCCTTTCACATGCTCGTAAGTTTGAGGCGCGGCACGCTATTTGCAGATCATCGACGTATATGGAGTGCATAACAGAGGTGGGAATGACGTTGTTGACAGAGTTCATTTTTACTATAAAGAGTGTTGTGCTAAGTACGCAACCTTGTGGCACGCCGTTTTCTTGGATAAATGTGCGCGAGAGCACAGTGCCTAGACGGATTTGGAATGTTCTATTGGACATAAAATCAGCCAGACAGTTTAGCATTTTGCCACGGATTCCTAATGAGGCGAGGTCACGTAAGATTCCAAATCTCCACGTGGTGTCGTACGCTTTTTCTAGGTCGAAAAACACTGCCAGGCAGTGCTGTTTGTGTAAAAATGCTTCACGTATTTCGTGTTCAAGTCGGACGAGGTGGTCTGTCGTTGAACACCCTTTTTTATAGCCGCACTGGTGAAAATCAATGGAGTTCCGTGTATCAAGCGTGAAAGTTAATCTTACATTTATGAGACTTTCGTATGATTTCGCCAAACAGCTTGTCAGGGCAATGGGTCGAAAGCTGCTTGGGGATGTGGGGGATTTACCTGTTTTTAAAAAAGGCACAACTATTGCGTTTTTCCAACTCTTTGGCATGCTTCCAGATTCAAATACTTTGTTAAAAAATTCAAGGAGAGCCTCTACGGATGCTTGGGACAGGTGTGCAAGCATGGAATAGTGAATCCTGTCGGGACCTACTGCAGTTGTTTTGCCAGCACAGAGGACCCTGTTAAGTTCTTGTACCGTAAATGGAGCGTTGTATTCATCCCTTGACATACAAGCAGTCGGTAGCTTCTCTTTTTCTACTGACAGTTTGTATTTTGAAAACGTGTTTGAATAATTAGCCGAGCTAGATATGTTATAAAAATGTTCCCCAAGTATATTCGCTTGTTCTTGTAGTGTTGTTTGAGTGCCTGAAGGTGTAAGTATCGGTATCGTGTATGATGAGTAATCCCCCTTAAACTTCCTGACCTGTTCCCACATCCTTTTGGATGTGACGGTGCTGTTAATTGTCGATACATATTTTTGCCAGGAAGATTTTTCTGCCTGTCTCCGGATATATCTAGCTTTCGCTTTGGCTTGTTTAAAATTTAGAAGGTTGTTATGTGTTGGGTACCTGCGTAAGATTCCCCAGGCCTTATTTTGCTGTTTTTTTGCAACGGTGCATTCATGTGTCCACCACGGATTAAGCCTTTTGCGAACAACGCCGGAAGATTGCGGAATAGCCTTTTCGGCTGCAGAAATAATACAGTTAGTAATTTTTTCATTAATTTCGTCAATGCTTAAATCTCTTAAAGTAAGCTCCTCCAGCCTGGCACTTTCTGTGAAAACAGACCAGTCTGCCATTTGTAGTTTCCAGCGGCGCGGTTTGTAAGATATAATGGGTAGCGTTGATGTGAGGTTGATTATAGCAGGTAGATGATCACTGCCATATGATGTCTTCAGTACATCCCATTTAAAATCGGTAAAAATGTCGGGAGAACAAAATGCTAAATCGATGCAGCTAAAAGTACGTGAACTCGGTGAAAAATGAGTTGGTGCACCTGAATTTAAAAGACAGATGTTATTAGTCAAAATAAAATCTTCGATAAGTTGTCCTCTTTGGTCATTCTTATCGCTACCCCAAAGAGTGCAGTGAGCATTAAAATCACCGACTAAAACAAAAGGCTCCGGCAGCTGGTCAATTAAATCTTTCAAATCTCGAGTTGTGAAATGGCTATGGGGAGGAATGTATAATGAACAAATGGTTACAGTCTTAAATGACAAAACGGTGACAGCGACTGCCTCGTACGGAGTATTCAATGAAACGTTCCGTGTGGGGATGCCGCCTTGGACGATAATAGCGACACCTCCTGATAGACGGCTGGAGTGCTCGCGGTCATTTCTTATGACAGTAAAACCTTTAAGAAAATGTGTTTGTTTGGGTCCCAGGTTTGTTTCTTGGAGGCAGAATGCCACTGGTGATAACTTACTTATAATATCTTTGATGTCACCTAGATTGTGGATTAGGCCTCTGCAATTCCAATGAATGATAAAAGCCATCTTATTGGAATTGGGGAAAAAAAAACTGATGTGTGTGAGCTTACAAATTGTAGGTGACATGTATTTAAAAGCTGATTACTCTTATGAAGGGCGGTAACCGTTCAGGCTACCTTTCCCTTTCTCCCAGAAGTTATAATATGTTTCTCCTTCTGTGTGCGCTCCAAGGAGCGCGGGTCTTTTGGCGTCAATGACGCCGGGGTTTTTGGATCGACCTCCATCGCCTTTTCCGAGGCACTGGACGATCGAGAGCCAGGCGCCGAGACGCGCGTCTCGGGCCGTGGGGTACGCTTCAACTTCGGGCCCTGCGGCACTGTTGTCTGCGGGCCCGTATTCGTTGCTGGTGGAGCAGCACTGGCTACAGCCACCAAGGGGGCGGTTGGGGTTTCTACAGGAGTACCGGACGTGGACCCTGTAGATTCCCGAGACCGGTGTGGCGCTGCCCCCTGCCGCGTCACACTGGCATAGCTTGTTTGAGGTAAGTGCCCTAGCCTTTTCCTCGCTTCGTAGAATGATATCTTTTCCTTTACTGTGATTGCAATTATTTCTTTTTCTCGTTTCCAGCAAGGGCAACTTCGCGAGTAAGCGGGATGATCACCCTTGCAATTGACACATTGTGCGGGAGCATTGCAGTTGTCAGATGGATGGTCGTTGGCACTACACTTTGCGCATGTTTCCTTTCCTCTGCATGATTGAGATGCATGCCCGAACCTCTGGCACTTGAAGCAGCGCCTTGGGTTGGGTATGTACGGTCTGACGTTGATTTTCAGATATCCTGCGTCGAGTGAACTAGGGACAGTGCTACTACCAAATGTCAAAATCACATGTTTCGTCGGGATCTGTTGGTCATTTCGTCGTAGTGTGATTCTCTGAACCTTAATTACGTTTTGCTCCTGAAATCCTTCGAGGAGCTCTTCGTCGCTAAGGTTCAAGAAGTCTTCTTGAGATATAACTCCCCTGCTAGTGTTGAGTGAGCGGTGTGGAGAGATTGTCACTTTGATGTCACCGATAGTGGTGAGTTCGGCAAGTTTTTCAAGTTGGTCTTTTTTGGTCAGTTCAAGGAGGAGGTCTCAGCTAGCCATCTTCGTGGCTTTGTAACCAGCTCCAATTGTATTTGCTAGGCATTTCGATAGTATGAATGGTGACAGTTTTCTAACGCTGGTGTTGCCTTCACTATGAAGAACATGGTATTTAGGAAATGTGTCTTGGCTTGGTTTTAAAAAGAACTGAAAAGCTGCTTCGGTGCGACCTCTTTTCAGAGGCCGATCTGAAAGTCGCGGGAACGCTTCTGCCATTGGATGGATTCAAAATTCGGTGGCGGTGGTAGCCACCCACCACGGAGCCCAACAAGGGGACGCTACAGGCTCCAAGAAACCTGCAGACGCCAGCTATACAGCGCCACTATAACCTAATGTATATACCCAAGGTTGAATATATCACACACGGTTAACCCTGGCCGCCAGGAAATACGGAAATAATAAGAAGTGAAGAGAAGACAGGAAAGATGAGAAAGTGGGAGAGAAAGACGAAGATTGGAGAGAAGGACAGGAAAAGGCGACTACCGATTTCCCCCGGGTGGGTCAGTCCGGGGGTGCCGTCTATGTGAAGCAGAGGCCAAACGGGTGTGTTGCCTCCGCCGGGGGGCCTTAAAGGTCCAAACACCCAGCATCAGCTCAACCCCCAGGATCCCCCTTTCCCCAGACACGGCTAAGCCGCGCACGGCTACACGCGGGAGGGTCCAACCCTCATGTGCTCGGGTACGTGGTGTCGCAACGCACCAAACGCCTGCTTGCGCAGACGCCCCTGCGGGGGATGCAGTTGAGGGCAGTACGCAAGATTGCGAGCCACGCAGCTCAAGGGAAGACAACTGCATGGTTAAGGGATCGGTGCAGATGACCGCCAGTCTAGGTAGCCGAGAGAAGGATGATTTAGTGAGTAATCATTCGGACTGTGCCCGTGAGACAGCGATTGAGATCGACGAATTGTGTGCCGATGCACAGCGTGAGCTGGGCAGTGCAGTAGAGGGCAGTTCGCAGGAGTGGGAGTTGCATAGCTCGAGTAAAGACTGCTGCATCGTTCCAGAGTCGGTTGAGCTGTCCGCTAGTCGAGGCAAAGAGGGAGTTGATTTAAAGGAAGGTCACTCAGACTGTGCGGGTAGGAGAGCGATTCGGGCCGACGATATGTGTACCGGCCAGCTGGAGGCGCGAGAAGGCGGCATGAAAGGGAATTCAAAGAGAACGCGCCGTAGAAAGAAGCGCGGTAAAGATCGGAAAGCGGTAAATAATGTAGTGCAGCCAAAGACGGCGACAGACGCAAAAATCCAGGGCACGAGGAGAAGAAAGGTGCGGTAGTCGTTGACGATGTTGGCTCATCAAGCACGTTCGAGCCATCGGTCATAAAGATTCCGAGAAGCATGTTCTGCGTGGACGCGGACAAAGGGCACGGGGCAGTTATGTTCCTCGTCGTTCCGTCGTTCATTTCGGAGTGCAGCATGTAGTGTGAAGGAGCACAAGGTGGCAAGACGAGACGAGGTGATAGGGAGTCGCGACGCGGTCAGTAGAGTTGATGATGAAAGCCTGGCGCCAGGGCGCAAATTGGCAGTAGACTATCAGGTCTTGAAGGAGCTGATAGTGTGTCAGCCCTTTTGTTGTTCCTGGGTAGCCAGAATAACTTTCGAACGGCGACCAGCTCGAGTACGGCTCAAAAGTATGAGCCCGTCGTAAACGTTTGGAATGGGAGACCACGACAGATTCCGTAAAACTGAAACGTTTTTTTTTGTTTTATTTTTGAGCCTTTGAAAATTTTCGCGATTTAAGACTAAAGTTTATTTCAATATGCAAGGTATGAGCTCTATTTATGTTTTGGTTTGAGAAGCTGCGAGATTTGAAAGAGGCATTTTATGTAAAACTTTCGTTTCGCGAGGAGTTAATCAATGAGTAGATTGGCTTTTTGTGAGTAAACTGAAGCGCCAAGGTTATCGGTGAGAGACCTATGGTAACGCGCATGAGTATTAATTAACCTTCTTTATTTTTAGAAGTGATTTTGAAATTTCTTAGGTTAAGCGCGTAGTTCTCAGTGCATAATTTGCACTGAGAAGCGTTCTTATTTCTATTAGCGCGTGTTCTGTGCGGACGAAAGGAAACAGAATGTTTTGACTGGGTCGCGCGTATGTGTTGAGGACGGCCGTGTTCTGACTTCTCTAGTAAGCGTGCGTGAAACTAGTTATTAGAAGGCGCATTTTTAAAGGGTTTTGAGGAGTGCGTAAATTATGCAAATTTAGTCGTTCGTTTAAGTTACGTGTGCTGCGTGGACTAGAGGAAGAAACGTGAGACGGCGTTATGAAACGCTTGCCTACGACGCAAATAAGCGTTCTGAATAGGGACCACAAAGCTAGAGCTATTGTGATTACGTACTTGTGGAGTTGACCAGACTTCAGTGGCACCAGTACGTGCGATAAGTACGCCAATACGATAGCGTAAGAACAGGCTGTTCGTGAAGTTAGGCTGCTGAAGTTATGTTCAGCTGTTTTCATTAATTGTTTAACCTTCACTCCTTTCGTTTGCAACGACGATATCATTCTGGCCTTGTCGGCATTCGAGGAGATATGGATAGCAGTTTAGAAAGGTGGTTGGAACTGCTTTGTCAAAATTGGGGAAAGAAAAGATCAGGGTTCATTTAGACCTCGTAATAGCCTGGCGAGTCAGGCGTGAAGAGCCTGCGCTTGCACGTGGTGCAGCGCTATGTTGTTTCGTTCGTTTTACGTACGTTCTCCAGGGCCCAGGATCTCGAAGTTCGTCACACGAGGCTCGTCACCATGACCCTACATGTTCTATCAGTGTTCCTCATGGCCAGCGAATTGAGTTCAACGGCCATTCCGAACTCCCGGGCGAGGAGGAGCTGTTAGATATGGGACCTTTTCCTGGCATCCTTCGAGTTCAGCAGACCACATCGAATCGCCGTCGCACCTAATTAAGGTGCGCAGAAGTGCATCTACCACGTTCCCGAGGCACAGCAGGTCCAGACAAGTTGGCGTGCCCCACCTGGTGCGCCGTGTGGAGCTATTGTCCCACTGCTTGACTCTTCCCGAAAGTGTAGCGGAAGCCTGGCACGATTCCAGGTAACCTCGGTTCCGAGCAAAGCTGCTTTGCGGATCTGAAAGGTCGCTCGAGAACGACGGCTGTAAGTCACCATGAAGCCCTCGGAACACAATTCACCTATTGTGACGGCGCTGGTAATAATCGTGCTGGCCTTGTCGGTGGTGTCTTGCGTCACTGAAAGCTCTCGGCATGCCTCGACGTAACGGGCGAAGACGGCGGTCAGTAATACCTTTCCTGTATCCTCGATAGCGTCCAGGAGAATCCGAGGTGCCGAGCGGTCGGATCGTCCTCTAGGGCGTGCAGTACTTCTGGACACAGCCCTGAGGGAACAAGAAGGTAGTTGGCGCGGACTGGTGAGAAGTTCTTTACGAGTCGGTTGTTTTGAAGCGAGAACGAAGACAATCCCTGTTTAAATGCCCTAGGGACAACGTCGGTGCTCCCTTCCAAATACTGGACGAGGCTTCTGAGTTCCGGGTCCGCTCGTTGCTGTTTAGAGAAGTGTTCCGCGCTTATTATTCCAAGGAAGGCGTCGTAATCTTGCGGCGGCAGGTCAATGGGGGCGCGATATAGGCAATCGGCATCAGTGTTTTCGTCTGGACTTGTAGATTACAGTGATGTCACACTCGTGCAGTCTGAGGTGCTAACGCGCCAGCCGTACTGAAGGGTCCTTTATATTAGCTAGCCAATACAGCGTGTGACGATCGCTGACGACTTTGAACGCCCTGCCATATAGGTAAGGGCGGAATTTCGCTGTAGCCCAAATGCTGGCAAGGCATTCCTTTTCAGTTGAAGAATAATTGCCTTCCGCTTTTGACAGGGACCGGCTAGCGTAAGCTATCACCCGTTCAAGTCCGTCTTTCCCCTGGACTAGGATGGCACCGATGCCTAGGCTACTGGCCTCAGTGTGGATTTCGGTACCGGCATGCTAGTCGAAGTTCTCGCAATGCGTAGACCTGCGGCATTTCGCACTTGAACTCGACATCACATTTAGTTAGATGTCTCAGCGGCTCAGTGATGCGTGAAAAGCCATTGACAAAGCGCCTAATCTACACTGTGAATAATCTACACACTGCCTTCTTGTGGATAGGCTGCTGGAACATTGTGATGGCAGCTGTCTTCTGCGGGTCGGGGCGGGCTCAAAATTTGCTGGTGACGTGGTCCAGGAACAGAGTATCATCGTAAACGAAGCGGCACTTTCCCGGCTTCAGAGTGAGCCCTGATGACTGGATGGCCTCTAGTACTGTCACAAGCAGTCTAAGTTGGTCAAGATTTCCGGCGATTGCGACGACTTCATCCAAGTAAACAAGAGAGGTCTGCCACTTCAATCGTGCTAATACCGTGTCCATGACGTGCTGGTGCAATGCAGGCGCCGAACACAATCTGAATGGCATGACCTTGAACTCGTAGACGCCGTCTGGCATGATGAAGGCCGTCTTTTCGCGATCTCTCTCGTCGACTTCTATTCGGAAGTAGCCAGGCTTAAGATCCATCGATAAGAAGTATTTAGCGTTGCAGAATCGACCCAATGCGTCGTCTCTTTGTGGGAGGGGATATACGTCCTTCTTAGTGATCTTGTTCAGTCGACAATAATCGACGCAGAAACGTAGGGTGCCGTCCTTTTTTTTTTTCACCAAGACAACAGGAAATGCCCATTGGCTTTTCGACTGCTGTATGATGTCGTCGTGCAGCATTTCGTCTACTTGTTGCCCAATGGCTTTACGCTCTCGCGTTGGAACTCGGTAATTGCTCGGGCGGATTACTCGAGCACACTCTTCGGTTACTATGCGATGCTTTGTGACTGGTGTTTGTCGAATCCTGGATGACGTCGAAAAGCAGTTTCTGTATCGTCGGAGAAAAGTTCTGAGGTGTTGCTCCTTACTCGTGGGGAGACTTGGATTTATATCTAAGTCTGGTTCGGGAACTATGCCCGTCGGGATAGATGCGGCAGAATTCGAGAGGTCAAGCGCATTGCTGGTTTCCACAATTTCCTCGATGTATGCGGTTGTTGTACCGGTGTTGATGTGCTTGAACTCCTGGCTGAAGTTGGTTAGCATCACTTCCGCTGTCGAGCGATCCCTCTTGCGACGCACATTTCACGGTCGAGCAGTACACGTTGGTCGCCCTCGATGACGCCTTCTACTTCGGCGAATGTTTCGGCGCCGACGAAAATAACAATGCTGGAGCGAGGCGGGATGCTCAGTTGTTCTTCGAGCGCACTCAAGGCGTGGTGAGTACGAGAGCTTGATATTCCGACAGCGTTATCGACTTCGGCTTCTAGTCGACGACTCCGCCGTGTTGGTTCATCAAGTCCATGCCGAGAATGAAATCTCGTGAACACCGTTGGTGGATAACGAAGGTGGCTGGGTAAGTCCCGTCATGAACGGTAATTCTTGCCGTGCAGATTACAGTCGGCGTTATGAGGTACCCTCCAGCGGTCGGAATTTGAGGGCCTTCCCATGAAGTCTTTTCTTCAACTGGGCGGCGATGGGTCCACTAAGGCGGTGACTGCGTGGCCGTCGGGAAGCACGTCGACGTCGGTGGTTCTTTGTCTTGCGTTACAGTTAGGTCTTGGCGTCGGATCACGGCTGCGTCGCGTTTACCTGTGGCTGGTACGTTGCGTCGTCAGGTTGTCTTTCGTCGGCGTATTCTTTGCTTCCGGACTTCGTCATTATGGCGGCGTCTCGTTGGTCTGTCGTCGACACAGGATTTCCAGCGTCTTCGTTGGCGGCGGAGGATCTTCGTCAGTTTGACGAACAGCAACCGCACCTCCATCGATTGGTTCCTTTATTTTTCCGGATATGGGCACACAGACTGGCCTAGGAATCGGCCGGTGTATGGTCAGCGTTGCGGCGACAGGTAGCGGCCTGGTGATAGCGAACGGTCGTGGAGAACTCCACTCAGTGTCGGCGAGGTAGTCGGCAATGTAACTTGACGTTGACGGCGAACCGTCTCAGTCTCAAGTCGCGGTACGGGTATCGGCAGAACATATGGTCGGCTTCTCTGCAGAGATAAGAGAGTGTGCGGTGGCCGGAAGCTCGCCAAATGTCCGTCTTCCTCGCGTAGTTGTGCTGGAAGACAGGTGGGTGTGCTGGCGGCGGCGGCGGTGATGGACGTCGGAATTGCGGCGTTACAGGGCGCGGTCGCGGAGGGGGACCTTGACGGGTGGCGACGGAGGCGTAGATCACTTGTGGCTGGGGCTGCGGTGACTGTGGTTGCACATTGGGAACGCCAAGCGATCGCTGAACCTCTTCTTTGACGATGTCGGTGATTGAGGCCACTTGAGGCAGCGACCTTGGAAAGAGCTTCTGCAGTTCCTCGTGAACGACTGGTCTGATGGTCTCCCGAAGGTCGTCGCTGCCGAGTGCTTCAGCGTCGGTGTAGTTTGCGGTCAGCGATCGGCGGTTATATTGCCTACTCCGCATATCGAGCGTCCTCTCAGTAGTTGTGACCTAGTTGTATCAATCTGGAGAAAAGCTCCTGCTTCAAACCGCGCATCAGGAAGCGATCTTTTTGCTCTTCCGACATGTCTGGATCGGCGTGTCGGAAGAGGCGAGTCATTTCCTCTGTAAAGATCGCGATGTCTCGTCCGGCAGCTGCATGCGGGTTGCCAGAACAGCTTGGGCTTGCTCTTTGCGCAGGACGCTCGTGAACGTTCGCAGGAAGCCGCTGCGGAATCAGGTTCGATTATCGGTTCTCAAACCGCGTCCTGGCGGCGTCTTCTAAGGCGAAGTGCACATGCCAGAGCTTGTCGTCGGAGTTCCAGTTGTTGAATGCAGCTACCTTTTTATATGTTTTCAGCCAGTTATCCGGGTCTTTAAATGATGATCCACGGAAGGTCGGTGGCTCCCTGGGCTGTGGCAGCACGATGGAGGACGCTGAGGCTGCCATTGTGGTTGACTTGGCGACAATCTTCCTGGTCGTCTCTGGCAAAAGTCCGTGCTCCGGGAGCCGTCCTTGCAGCCTGCGAATACCTCACTGGTTCTTGGCGACATTGATGCTGCACGTTGATGTTGGGGGCGTACGGTACATGAACGCAAGGCACCTTCGCCAGATGTCACACAGTAGTGACAGTAAAGAACACAGTATCAATACTGGGAATGAAGAAACTAACTTTTATTGGAATAACATGTGTTCGCAAATAGAGGCTACACTTGAAACACGACGATTGCGGCGAACACAGTCAGCGATTGTCGAAACCCAGTCAAGCACGTTGGCTTCTATACACGAGCCATCGAACGTTTCAGAATAATCGCTGGTGCCCTCATGTCTTCCAGAAATTTCTACACCATGCACTCTACAGTTCTACACCGCCTTGCGCCGCACTTTAGCTAAGACCCCGCGTGATACTAAACTGCTATTATATATAACGTTAATTTGCCCTGTTCTAGAATATGCATCTGTCGTTTGGTTCCCCTACAAACAATTCGAAATAAGCTCGCTCAATAACGTTAAACTAAAATATACCTGTTTTATTTGCCAAAATTACATCGGCAGTTTCTCCTTGTCTCCTTGTCTCACCAACACAGGCTCAACAATCTTTAAACATTGAACCATTGCTTTCACGTTATCACATTGAAGCCCTAAAACCTTTATATGCAATTAATCACTCCACCTCTGGTCTCTGTGATTGTATCTGAATCACATTTACTAACGGAAGTTGTACCTGTAGCTCCCACACCTTGAACATAACACATATTTATACCCATACTAACACATTTAAGTGCAGTTTTTTTTCCACGTACAATAGAGCTTTGGAATTATCTACCCGGTGACATTCGTTCGCTATCGCTAAAAGATTTTATAGCTACCACTGGTAAGCACTTCGCTAACATTTAGAGCGCTTCTTTTTGATCATTCATCTTTTTGTGTATAAGTGTGTTTTTAATGTGTAATGTATAGTAATGTATAATGTTCCCACTCCTGCTATAGCCCTATATTTGGCTGCAGTACAACTAAATAAATAAAAAATAAATAAATAAATAAGTCCGCGTCGCGCGCACGTACAGTCAGATTACACAAGGTTCGGTGACAAGCGACAGCGGATAGAACCATCCATAACATTTCAGAAACTTCCGATATGTGCATGCGCTTCCCACGCTGAGCGATAATAGTTGTTGACGGTGAAAAGCGCTCACCCGGAAAAGATAAACAAGTCCAAGTGTTAATATTAAGTACTGCAGACTGCTTTGCAAAGGCATTACCGCTAAATAAGGAGTCGCCGCGCACTGTTTTATCTAGACGTGTCCGAATGTGTACATTCAATGGGCGGCGCTACGTAGCGCCTATCCGCGGGTTGCCGCGTTAACTCGAATATACCCTCTTCTAGCTTGCGAGGCGCAGATCGGGCATAAGACTTTTCGTGTACACCTGCGCTTATGAGGCGCCCAGTTGAAATTGCCCAGTGATAAGGCGAGGAAACTTTTCGTACTGCAGAACCTATGAGAAGGACCTTTAGCGCTATTTGAAAACTGATGTGCAATCATCTCCTCAGCAGCTATAAACTTTGCATTGTCAGTTGCCACATAACAATGATAATTAAATATACTAATAAAGTATTACCTAATAAACCTAAGTTTAGTACACATAACCTGTTTTACAACATACGCCGCTCCCGATAATCCGCTTTCTAAAATATATCACGTGTTTTAGCTTGAGCTCTCGATCTATTTTCAAGAATTTTTGGTCGACTTCGAAAAAGAACCCGGTGTATGCAGAGGGACAAAACGCAGAAACAAATGTTACGCTGCAATGTGTTATGTCCTATACACCATTCAACCATTACTATTTTGCGCACCTTCGAGATATGTAAATTCCTTTTCTGTAGGCGAAATATATAGGCCGTACGCTCACACAAACTAAATCATCAATCTGCATTTCCGCGACCCCCACTATCAATCGACAATTGCTCCGGATCACGATAAACAATAAAATAGTTATCAAAATATAGTATGTGCCCACACGCAAGCATGGCAGTGAATCACCAAGTGTCCATCTGCACAGTTTTCCTCCTAGTTTTCGTGCTCGTTGCCACACTACTACGTCTGCCCAACGTAAACTCGACCTGAGGATAGCGGAACACAAGTATTTGCGCAGTCTACATACTTTTTGCGGCGTTTGGTGCAACTCTGAGAGCTCAGAACGGGAGCACTCGCGTTTCCCCCGTCCTCGTCAACCTCGTGCAGCATGCAAGCCTACTGCAGAGACCATTAACATTCCTGTGGATTCACCACAACGGCTCTGGTGCGAGCACTGCTCATAAGAAAGGCTTCGGTCTTCAGCAACTCGAAGCCTGCATCCGATTTCAATGCCGCCGTTGTGCTGCACAAACAAACAAACGAGTGGCACCCGAGCCTCTGCAGACTCGCCACGACGACGTTTTCTAAGCTTTGCTGGCAACAAGTAGTGCAGCTCGCTTGCAAGACTTAAAATGAGAAAAAAAAATTCATGGCTCCTGGGCTACACGCGTGGTTACTTGCGTGCAAACGCGCAAGAAATGCTCGAACTGATTTTGGAGCGCAGGCTTGACTAGAAGTTTGGGGAGCACGGAAGTTCCGAATCTCTTCGCGACTGGAGCGCGCACTCAGACTGAGACGACGGGCGCTGCCCAGACCGCACGCAAGAGCGCCAAGCGTGTGTCAACGAATGTAAGAGGCGCAGGCTTCGAAGATGCTTAGCCTTTCGATGACTACATGTAGTGATCAAAAGGCTAAGCATCTTTGAAGTCTGCAAGTCGCGAAAACTTGCACGAGAAGCCCGCGGCATGCTCTCAGCGGTACAAGCGGTGCCATCTTGCCTGATGTCGATTCCTATGTACCCTGCCGGCACGCACATCACGAGGGCCAGCACTGCACCGTGCACGATAAGAGCGCCCGCCAATCTGCGAGAAAGAAGAAAACCTCGATTTTGTTTTTGCTCACGCCTCAGGTTCTACACATGCGTATATATGCACTCACGACGGCGTGCCGAGCGCTTTCAACTTGGTGAATGCATTTTGCACTGCGGCTGAGTGCTCGATGTTGGTTTCGTCTGGCTCACTGCGAAAATAAAACAAGCATTTTCAGTTTGCTCAAGCCTCACAAACACGTCGCGAATAAGCCCGCAAGTGACACCAGTGGCTGTTTTCTCTTTGAGCAAGAGTGTTTTTTCAGCGGCAGGAAGCGCGCAGCAGCGCTGTGAAATGGCGCATGACTAAATGCAGGGTACAAGCCAGCATTGTTATGGCTGCAGTAGACAACATGCTGTTTGTCACGGCCAAGAATAGAATGCAAGAGCCATGCTGAAAAAATAGTCGGAGGACTGCTCCCACGCGATGCTGGGAGCTGCTAATTTTCCCGTAACGTACTCCCCTTGTAAGAAAAGAAGCGCCACAAAGGGAAGAAAGAGTTGCCGCTCTCGGGGAGGCCAAGACGACGTGAAGGACGAGGGGACGTTTCCCGGAACTCATGGACATTTCCCGACTCATGGACGTTTCCTGAAGGAAAGCCCTTTACGCGCCTGCCCTTTACTGAAAAGCAGCGGAGAAGACCAGTTGGGAGTAAAAGATCTGCTCTCCCATTCCCACTAGCAGACCCTCTCTCCGCATTTGCACCCATGGACTGGAACTCGGTGGGTTCGCCGGTCCGATATTCCGTCTGCGACAGTGTTGTTTGTGTTTCTTCATTGGCTGTCGTCCTAGTAGGTTGTGACCTGTGTGAGACTAGGCTACTGCCAGGGGGGAGGGTTTGAACAGAGGTGTTATAATGGCGGTGCGGAGAGAGGAAACAACATGCTCTCGGTGGATCCGGGTCGGTCGGTCGAGGTGGTCGCCTGCCGTACTAATGCGCATGGCTCGTATTCTTCGCAACTTCTCCCACGCTTTTGCGTATGTACGTTTGGATAATTTCTTTCGCTACACGCCGGACTTTGGTGAGTGAGGAATCTCCTATCCCCACGTGCGCGGCTTTGCGGGTGTATGGCTGGTCGTTCACGATCACCACGTGCGCCGGAGTTGTGCCAGTGGCTCATCACGTGTACGCTACCTCTCGTGTACGGTGGATTGTATCGACATTCGCCGGTGTCGCGTTTGTGCGTGTGTTCGAATCACAGCCTGCGTGTGCGTAGTATTTGCGTGTGTGACGGTGACGCTCACCACGTGCGTGTCATTTGTGTGTATTGCGCTTCCACGTGCGCCTCACTGGTGCGAGTGAACGCTGCGATTCGCGTGTGTTGGTGCCGCGTGCTTTTTTGTGTGTGTGCGTGCGCGCGCGAATTATAACGCACTATGGCGGACTAAGGCGTCAGGCAGGCATCTCTCCAATGCTCTTCACAGCGTGTTTACAGGAGGTATTCAGAGACCTGGATTGGGAAGAATTGGGGATAAGAGCTAATGGAGAGTGCCTTGGTAACTTGCGATTCGCTGATGATATTGCCTTGCTTGCTAACTCAGAGGATCAATTGAAATGCATACTCACTGACCTGTAAAGGCAAAGCAGAAGGGTGGGTCTAACAATTATTCTGCAGAACACTAAAGTAATGTTTAACACTCTCGGAAGGGAACAGCGATTTACAATAGGTGCCGAGGCACTGGAAGTGGTAAGGGAATACATCTACTTAGGGCAGGTAGTGACCACGGATCCGTATCATGAGACTGAAATAATCAGAAGAATAAGGATGGGCTGGAGTGCGGTTGGCAGGCATTGTCAGATCATGAACAGCAGGTTACCACTATCCCTCAAGAAAAAAGCGCATAACAGCTGTGTCTTACCAGTACTCACGTACGGGGCAGAAACCTGGAGGCTTACGAAGAGGGTTCTACCTAAATTGAGGACGACGCAACGAGCTATGGAAAGAAGAATGATGGGTGTAACGTTAAGGGATAAGAAAAGAGCAGATTGGGTGAGGGAACAAACGCGAGTTACTGACACCTTAGTTGAAATCATAAAAAAGAAGTGGGCAGGACACGTAATGAGGAGGAAAGATAACCGATGGTCATTAAGGGTTACGGACTGAATTCCAAGGGAAGGGAAGGGAAGCGTAGCAGGGGGCGGCAGAAAGTTAGGTGTGCGGATGAGATTAAGAAGTTTGCAGGGACAACATGGCCGCAATTAGTACATGACCGTGATAGTTGGAGAAGTATGGGATAGGCCTTTGCCCTGCAGTGGGCGTAACCAGGCTGGTGATGATGATGGCAGACTTTGCCGAACCAAACATGCGCGTGGTGCATAGCGCGCTCCGAGCAATCTCGGAGCAAGCGCGCTCCTCGCAGTTGCCACCGACGAACGTCGAGTGCTACAAGCATCGACGTACCGCTAACCTAGTCCGCGTACTGCCTTGGTCTTCGGCAACGCGAAGCCGCAGAGGCGAGGTCCGCAGAAATCATGGACAAATGGCTCGGCAAGCGCGTCGCGGCAGCGGCTGTCGCGCCACCCTGCAAAACCCCTGTCACTCCCAGTGGTGCTGTTAGCCAGCCGGAGCCTCCCACCCCGGCCCTCTTGCAAGTTTCATCCTCTTCGCTTACCCAGTCAGCTTGGCCTGTTGGTTCTCCCGAACCAACTTCCGTGGAACTCCCCGTGAGCTCAAATGAGGAAGATATGGATTTGTCTTCCTCTCGGAAACGCGGCCGCGACAGCGATGACGAGGGTGACGCCCCAGAGCAGTTGAAGGGTTCGACTGCCCTCCCGGAGAGCAAGAAGTCAGCGCCTGTCCCTCCTTGCCCCACAGCTGAGGACCGGGCTGCCGCTTCGACCGCATCTGCAACCAGGACCGCAGTGCCCAATCCTGCCATTCCTGTCAGGGACTGCACCCCCGGAGATACTGTGATTGCCAAGGCAACGGATTCACTTGGAGACACTCCTGCCAAGTCTACCACGGGGGCCAAGGCAATCTCGGAGGTTCCCCAGAAACCTCCACTACTGGCTGCCCTCGGAAAGACGCCTGCTGCAAAGGCGACAAGCGGCAAGCCACAGAGCGGAGCTGCCTTCCTGAAGGATCCGCCACCTCCTCCGACAAAGTGCCTTGCCTCGAAAAAGAAGAAGGGCAAGGGTTAGCGATGGACAACTCCAGGTAGCCTCCAGCGACTGCTACCATCTCGGGCCCAGCGGCTTCTCCGCAGCAATCAGCGCCACTGAAGGACGCTCCCACCAGCCCCCGATCGCGCTCTCCCCGGCACCCGAGAGCGGTGAACCAGAAGAGGACGCGTTCACCACGGTCCTCTCTAGGAACGCCCAGCGTCGTGCCTGGGCTCTACAACAAGCCGCCACTGAACCGTACCAACAAGCCGACACCGTACCGCCCTTCTGTCCCGAGAGCGGCCTTCGAGCGAGGATCCCGCCTTGTGATTGCCGCCGTGCTCTCTGCGCTACCAGGTGTGTCCGTGGTCCGTGTTAACACAAAAAGAAACATCGTGGCCGCGGACGCGACCTCGCTGGCCTGCTTGGAGGAGCTGCTCGCCACCACCGAGCTCCGAGGCCCCCCCCCCCCCCCCCTATTCCCGTTGCTGCTCGTCCACCAGCTGCCCGTGGAAACAGCACGGGCTGACGGGGCATTGACGGGGAGTCTGCCGACGCAGAGCTGGCTGGGGCGATCGAGTCCAGTGTCCCTATCCTGTCTGCGGCCTGCTCCGGCAACAAGGCGAGTTTCGCTTTAGCAGCCCGGTCCCTCCCGAGCACGTTTCCATATACAAGCTCCAGTTTCGGGTGAGGCCTCGAAGACCGCGTCCACTGCAGTGCCAGCAATGTGGCCGCTATGGGCACGTGGCTGCAACCTGCGACAGACCTACCAGCTGCCTGCACTGTGGGAGGTCGCATGAGCGAGGAGAAAGCTGCCCAAATGCCGCCCACTGCAATAATTGTGGTGGCAATCACACTGCTAATACTGCTGCCTGCCCCAAGTGTCAGGAAGAACGCAGGGTGGCAACCATCATGACCACCGCCTTACTCACCTCTCTTGTCGTGCCGTCCGGGCCTCTGTGCGGGAAGAGGCACAGCAGGCGAAGACCGCTACACAAGTCTCGTACGCACAGGCCCGAACCGGCCACTCACGAATGTACCAGTCGGCGATGTTCCCTCCTGGCCAGCCACCCAAAGCAGCCCCACGGACCATCCGAGCCGGACCATCTGAAGCCGCCACCACAACCACCGAGGCACCAGCCACACCACCACCGCAGGCCTGCCCAGACCCCCGCGACCAGCTGATCGCGAGCCTGCAGCTGACACTGAAGGCCATCGGAGAGATGCTGCCTGCTGATAGCCCACTCCGAGCGCTCTGTCTCCAGATGGGAGGCGTGCCATCCGCCCAACACCAGCATGGCTAGCAACCCATCGAAGTCCCGCCGCCGCTGCCGCCCGAGGGTGCTCCAGTGGAATGTAAACTCGCTGCGCCGACGGCACGGCGAGCTGTGTGAGTATCTCCTGCAGCGCGACTTCGACGTACTCGCGCTGCAGGAGGTATACGCCTCGGCCGAGAACCTACGGCTCCCCGGCTACACGGGCTACTCGGGCGCCACCACCTGCGTCACACGCTGTTGCACTGCGGCACCCTGCCTAGATGGAGCCCACAAGCCAGGGAGGCCACGCACGGCAATCTAAGTGCGCAGCACCCTGGCGCATGCTGTTCTACCTGTTGCTGACATCGCGGGTGGCCCCTTGGAGTCATGCGCCGTCACGGTACGCCTTGACAGCCAGGACACGGCTGCGGCGAGCGTCTCCATCCGTCCAGGAAAGCCGTGGGATCCCTCCAGCCTCGTCCAGCTGGCTGTCCGCCTCGGTGGGCATGCAGTCCTGTGCGGTGACTTCAACGCACACCACACGGATTGGGGAAGCCACAGCTGCACCCGCCGAGGCAAGTGCCTCCCAGACGCCATTTCCATTACCACAGAGCTAGCTGCCCGGCGTTTCCAAACGGCGCTCCCCGACTTGTGCCCTTCAGCAGACGGCTGCCTCCCTCCTGCATGAGGACCACGGAGGACACCTGCAGATCTACGTTGACGGCTCCGTGATGCCGGACTCAGGCTCGTCGACTGCGGCCTGCGTGGTGCCCGCCTTGCGGAAGAGCAGGCAGTGTCGCCTCCCTGGCCATGCGACGTCAACAGTGGCAGAGGTCGCAGGCCTCCACCTGGCTGTGGACTTACTCGCGGAGGAGCTGCTAGCGACCCCAGCGACCATCTACTGCGACTCCAAGGCGGCAGTTCTCAGCCTGCAGAGGCCAGAAAGGGCCAGCCTTGAGGTCGCCGTGCTTTGAACAAGGCTGATGGCGCTCCAGGAGGCGGGCTGCTCAGTGTCCCTGCACTGGCTTCCAGCCCACTAGGGATACCGGGCAATGAGGAAGCTGATGCACTGGCAAAGCGTGCCCACCACTGCGTGGTGCCGCCCAGCCTGCCACTGCCAGGCTGGGCGATTTCACAAGCCACAGGCATCGACGCCATCTGCTGGCCTGCCATCCGGACAAGCGCATGTCCTTGGGCAGCCTCCCGCGACCACTTCCACAGCGCGGCTTTGCACGCAGAGAGACCTCCCTCTTTCTGCGACTGAGGATTAGCTGCTGTTGGACGGGTGCTCACCGCTACCGGCATGGCCTTATCGCATCTCCAGCCTGCGCCTCCTGTGGGGAGCCCGAGACCGTGGAACACTTCCTGCTGGCCTGCCCTGCCTGCCTGAAACAGCGTGGCCACCTCCTGCAGGAGTTCAGACGCCTGGGGCTTCATTCTGTACGGCAGGAAGACAGTCTCTTCCCTGGTCGCAACGAGCTACCAGACCTTTTAAGTGTCGTCGAGTACCTCGACTCGTCGGGGCTCTCGGTGAGACTCTAGGATTTTCTGCAAAGACGGATAGCTTCACGGCTATCCAAACCACTCCAAGCTACTCGATATGCACCAACCAACTGGCTCCTGTTGGATCACCGCCCCCTGGCCTTTCACCAGATTACCATTCCTGCCGGACCCACTAGGCCCTTCTTGCAGGACTGCTCAGTCGCTGCCATGGCAAAACTTTAATACCCTACTCTCCTATCTCTTTTGCTCCCACTATTCCCCCCCCCCCCCCCCTGTGGACGCTGAGCCATGCTCCCGCAAAGGCTGCAGAAAACAGCGTCAACCTTTCCTTTTCCCTTCAAGAACCACTTCTCTCTCTCTGGGCCGTGGAAACGAGGCTCATCCAGGCGCTCGTTGCTAAACTCCTGACTTCCTTTTTGTTTTCCTATTCAACGATGCAAATAAGTTTTGTTTAAGTGCCAGTAAACCTGTTGTTTCCGATTTCCCAACTTCAGAGCATCCGATTTATTCAACCCGAAGCCTCCGCCACGCTACCATATATGGAGACGGGTTAGAGACATAACCGAGCGACGCAACAACATGGTTGAAGGAAAAAGACGTTTTGGGGAACTAGGCACTGAAGAGAGCAGTCGACCAGAAAATATACCAACAAGAATGTTTAATTTGATAATTGAGCTCTACTTGATACATTTCAAGAAAGGCACAGGATCTAAAGGCGCGCAGCACGACCTGTAGCTGCATCCACGCTTAACAGCAAATTTGTCTTAGCGACTCGGACGATTCCGTTAGAGATAATGGATACGCCTGAGGGCCACTTGCACGAAACCATTTAACGAAGGGTAAATTTCTCATGTGCTTTAAAAAGCTACTTCAGGCTTTTAATTTGGCCCTGCTTAGCGCCGAGCAGCTCACTAGGGAAAGGCATGGCAAGCGCGCGATCAAGTATATCCTACGGTAACGCTTGCTGCCGACTGACTCATTCGTGCAGGGACAAAAGGAAACCATCCGCCTGTCTCCAGTGAGTAAAAATTTCTCAACTGGGTATGCTGGCGCTGCTACCACCCTGAAGCAAGCTAGTGAACTCCTAGTTTGTCAAAATGGCTGCCGATTCTTCTCGAGCTGTGTATTCTTATGACTATTGTAAGCCTGCAGAGCTAGTGCGTATCTAAAAACCGTTTTTATTCGTAGTTTGTTAATCGGCGATCAACCGATCCGACGCAAGTTTAACTTCCACCGAATCACCATTCTCTTCATCGCCGGGCTTCTGCGGGAGAAAATTGAGCCATGGATGTGGCGCAGCGTGCATCACAGTGCCAGTGCAGTGGCAAGTACGTCTTTGCCGCGTTGCAGCATTTTTTGGCTTCGTGAGATTTCGCCGTAAAGGCAAGCTAGTTAACTCTTAGTTTGTCAAAGTGGACGACACAGCAGGTGTCCCCTATGCTTGTCTCGTCTGGCGTGCGCCGCGTGGCCCCGACTTTTCGAGCAAGCTGACTGGAGTAAGGCGAGTCCTCTTAAGACGCGTGCAAGGGGGGCATTAGCAAACGCTGTTGAAGCGTATGCCTGAAAGGCCGCCCGCACCGGGTAGTTGACGAAGAAATTTCTGAATGTTAATGCAATGACGCGGTACACAGCGTCGTTGATTGTATTCTGTAACGATAACTTGCGCTAGCGTGTATACAGTGAGCATTTTGCTGTTGAATAGTGGGGTAGAAGGTTTCATTTTCATTTATCCTTCACCTTCCTTCAGCTTGGTAC
This sequence comes from Dermacentor andersoni, assembly GCF_023375885.2. Taxonomy (NCBI): domain Eukaryota; kingdom Metazoa; phylum Arthropoda; class Arachnida; order Ixodida; family Ixodidae; genus Dermacentor; species Dermacentor andersoni. The sequence continues at coordinate 7,090,607 of NC_092816.1, read as the reverse complement.
GTCTCTATAGCTTAGTACGTAGTTTAGTACTAAGTAGTAGTATGTGGTACGTGCTATTACGGTTAGCACGTACGCATGCCATAGTGCATATCCATCAGCAGGTGCGCGGCGCTCAGACGCTATGTAAAGCGTATCGGCTACGTTGTTCTCGGAGACGTCACTACAGTGTACAGTGGAATCCGGGAGCACAAAACACAAAAAAAATCCACAAAGAAAGGAAACCATCTCCTCTGCTATACACAGCAGACATATGCGCTCGTACCAGAGCATATATGAGTGCGGACGCGCGTTGTTCCTGGAGAATAATGCCAATAACGCTTCGTTCCCATCGTTGAATTAACGGTTAGAAACTGTGATGCTCGCTGACTCAAGAAAACCTGATGCTAGCGGTTCCAAGCTGAACCGGCATCGTATCCCTTCATCGCCGAACACATCAAACGAATGGACGTACAAAAGTTGTGCGTCCGAGCGGCACTGTGCCGTCGTTGGCTGCACCGACAACCAGCGAACGAGGAAGCTGCTCATGCGAGTTTGTGTGGGGTGCATTCGGCAGCGTGCACACAAGGTTCCTGAGCGGCCTGAGAAACGGCGTTATAAGACAGTGGCCTTAAAAGAAAATACTTCGTGCCCAGCAAGACTGCTCGGGTGGGTATTCACTTTGTTGTCGTGAACTACGGGATAGTGCACGTCTCGCCCTGCCGCGCTGCGAGCCTGCGATAAAAACATTTCGGTGTTTAGGTTGCACTCTCCGACGCGAAAGCCCACAGAAGTCGACGCGTACCCAAAACTGTACGAAAAAAGGTAAGCATGCAGAAAGCGCTCGTGTGTCGACTTTGTAACTTGCGCAGCGATTGTTCCGTTATGGAAAATAACCACTGCAGCGATCTTGGCGGTTATCGTGCCATTTTTTATGCATATGAATCAGCCGCATTCGGGTACTCGGTAGCGCGAAAATAGAAAGTAGCATGTGACTATCGCGTGCGCAGAAACAGTGCTGAGCACCCATCAAAGCCTCACTTGATTTCTTTCTTTCTTTCGTGCAATATGTGGGCGCTTGAACTGCTAGAATTGTGCGATGCTGACACTCTGCCACACGAGAAGCATAGGTCAGCCGTTACTAAGAGAGCATCGTGTCCCCTTCAGCAGTGTCGTAAATGGGCACGTAAATTGTTGTGTGTCGTCTATTGACTGCGAGGTAGACAATAATTACGCGCCTGTCTCTTGCAGCCCACGCGATATAAAATGTAATGCTTCTATCTCGTTGACACTGCACGGGCACATTAATTAGTCATGTGACCGAGTGTGTCAGAAGCTAGAGCTTTTCCTGCGACTGCCGTGCAGATCGCCAAACCTACAAAATTACTTTTTGTTCGTATCTATCATCCATGGTATGCTGAATTCACACGGCGGCCAAGTTGACAAAGCAGGGTAAAAATGGTGAACAATGCTTGGCGGTAGAGCGTGGCACAAACGTGATACTCGTCTTTCTTAAAAAAAGTATACTATACTCGTCCTTTATAGAAACAAACTATAGCTTACTAGATTTCGTCTAGTATCTTTCATAGAGTGGCTCACGCCCTAAAGAAATCTATAGTTTGGCAGATCTCGCGGAGAAAAGCTTGGCCAACTGCACTACCTTGCGACTGCAGTGAAGTAGACGACGCTGCAACTGCGTTGAAGCAGACAATGCCGGAGGGTGATCGCAAAATTATTTGCGTGGTTTATTTCTGTGATCTGAAATGTGATCGCATTAAGAGGACACCGGCATTTAGAGAAGAATTCAGTGCTTTCAGAACAAGCCATCGCAGGCGACTGACAACCGCAAACACGCTGTCGCCTACTGCCGTCCGCGCCGTTCCCGCAGTCCCTTCACCATCACCATCATGACAGCAAAAACATCGTGGCTGCCTACAGGCGATGGAAATTCTGGTTTATCATGGAGGAAAGAAAAAACCGAGAGGTCCTGCCCATTCCGTGCGCTAGGAGAAAATTGTGGAGGAAGTCACGTAGCAAGCTAAAGCGCAGCTCTTAGGAGCCCATTACTGCGTTTTGCGTCGGCGTCGTCCCTCGGCGTAACAGAGCAAACGAGCAGAGCGAAGGATGAAAGAGCGAACGCAGAGCGTAGCTGGGGATGAAAGACGGCGATAGCGAAGAGAGCCGATGAGGGAAGCGGAGCAGCAGGATGCAGCGGAACCATGAGATGGAAAGCGGAAGAAGGGGGAATGGCGAAAGCACGAGAATACAAGCGTAGTTCTGCGCAAGAAGGGCTCTGCGGCGACGACCGCTACGAGCTGGCGCCAAAATAACGCGCCTTCGTTTGTTCACCGATTGCGCGCGGTGAGCGCGTTCACCGATACCATATATAGAAAGGAAGCGCTGCATGAGCGGAGGTCTGTCTGTGGCGGCTGCTGTGAATCGCGTCCAAGCGTTACTCACGCACTGCCTCTCGCGATCTCCCGATTAGCGAGGCAGCGCGCCACACTTCGCTCCGTTTGCATTGTGCGGCACGAGACAGATTGTCCGCGCCATCTAATATACCGCGAAATGAAAACACGTATAAAGCTGCGCTCAAATTTCGCCTTAGGGAGTATTGCAGTATAATCTATTGTTCGATGAAAGCTCTTCTGGCGAATAAACATACTGGTGCCAAAAAACATACGCTGGCGAAAGATAAGAGATACTAAAAATTGGAGCACGCTTAAGCTTCGCCTTCAAGAGTGGAACGCGACAGCGTTCCCGTCGACCCGCCAAGGGGTGTAAGACAATGGGCTACGGCGCAGCGATCACTTACGAGGCGCCCCGCATCGGACGCGGTGAGCGTCGAGCAACGGAGCGTTCGGCGCGGCAACGAAACGTGCGCCTGAGCAAGCGAATGAACTCGGTGTCTCGGAGCCCCGGGGAAACGATGCACGCCAGCCAAACGTCGTGATCGGCCCGGGCAGAGAGATAGACAGATAGTGATCTAAAGAATGGAAGGACGCTTGATTCTGCAACCCGTGAGGGAGCAAGGAGAAACGTCGTCAGGGGAGAGGAGTCCGGGACGCGACGCGCCTCGCACCTGTCCCCGCACAACCCCAATGAACGCGTGGCGCGCCACCTGTCGGGGCAGCGCCGTACATTGAGAGGAGGGGGTCTTCTGTGTTTGCCGCAAGATGGCTCTGCTTGTGCGGAAAGCGCTGAAGAAATGTAGCGGAAACGCACTTCGCTACTCGTGTAACTGTGACTTCTGTAAGTTACATGTTCATAATGACCGATATACACCGCAGTATAACTTTCTACGGCTCGTTTCTAAGGCAACACCACATTCACTAGAGGCGCTTTTGCACCGCTTTGAAGCATCGAACTCGTGGCGGAGTGTTTTTGTGGGATATTCTAAAACGTAGCCTTAAAAAGGAATTGCCGTTAAGTGCTTTCGGGATACGCTTCCTGCCATGTGCGGAACCAGAGGGAGTGCCTGTCGATCTGTTAATGCTCTGTGCATGCACAGTGTGTGGCGAACGCGTAAGGATATTAGACATGAGCGCATTGTTCAAGCCCCGGCACATGAATACTTCATTGAAAGTGTGTTATATATACGCGAATTTTTCTGTGCGCAGAGTGATCCTCCTGACTGGCTAAGTGCTTTGGACAAAGTGACTAGCCTACATCGTTCTTATCACACCACACTGATCCGGCATTGACTAGTTATTTTTTATGACCATGTAATACTCACATTGCATTTTCTTTTGCCAAGCCGGTAATATAAAAAAAAAAACTCGTGGCTGAGTGGTAACGTCTCCGTCTCACACTCCGGATACCCTGGTTCGATTCCCACCCAGCTCATCTTGCAAGTTGTTTTTTATTCATGAAGTGCCTGTCGGGAATTATCGCTCACGGCCAACGCCGCGGACGCCGACACCGGCTTTTCTGCGACACGAGCTCCTTAACGCTGTCGCGTTAAAAGTTGTTTTATTCTTGGCGAGAGCATGTTTTTTGGCACCATGAGTATCGAAATCGTTGGCGAATTTTTTGCGCTGTGGTGGCCATGTCGTCGGGACACAGTGACGGTTTTGTTATGGTGGTGTGTGCTTACGCGTGTGCAGCCCCGTAGGTCCCGCACCGTGGCAAAGGCGTCGTGTGTGCAGGGTCGCGTTAGCGTCCGTGTTTTGTTCCGCTGTGCTATCTAGAACTCACTCTCCCAATTGTCGTTTTGGCGAGGTGGAAGAATCAAAAAGCCTCAAGCGAACGCACACGCAACACCGTACGCCACACCACGTACGACGCCACGGCCGAAGGACGATCCGGGAATATATTTGCCGTCTTCGGTGGATTCATGCTAACGTGTTATCGCGGACTGAAACCACTGTGCTTCAGAATATGTACGATAAGCGTCTTGCAAGTCAGTGACAGCTGCGCAGTGTTCCTGCTTTTGGCAGAGGACTATGAATTTGTGGAGCGTAGAACAGCCACGTGGAAGGATGGGAAAGAGGCGGCTGCTGTGAGTAATTAAGGGACGAACCCTCCTTACGGTGCAGATATCTGGGTGCTGAGGGACGTAGGGAAGTGAAGATTGGCAGATGCGGTGCAAGAGTGAGCAAGGCTGGGGGGAAGAACGTACGCCTGCGACGCACATCAAACGGCTGATGGTAGCACGTGTAGACCCGGTCAAGGCGCTAGCGGCACGCATACGCGTTTAGTGTTCTGCACGGCGCGGAGTATACCGCAGAACTTTGTTTCCGTGAATCTTCACTTACCGAGAGGGCAATATACCTCAGGCCACACTCGGGGTACCTAAACGCACGACGATGTTCTCCTCTGCTGGCCACACCACCGGCGCGCTGTGGCTTGTCACGGGTCCGCCGCGCGCGGCCGCCCGAATCCACTTATTCAGTAAACAAAGTGATTCCTATAAATTTAATTTCCGACCGTCGTACGCGTCTGTTATCCTAAACCGCAGATGGGCTAGCCATGGGTTGTGATGGGCGCAAAGTGTGCTGCCGGTCATCGCCTGTGCATTATTTAAGTGCAGTGACAATGCACAGATATTTTCAACGAGAAGCCATGCTGATGGGGACATCTTGCCAAGATGCCTCCAAACAAAGTGCATAAATAACTTATTGGCACGAGCAATGCACCTGAACTTCTCTGACGGCATAACGATATCGGCAGCAGCGCAATTAATTGCCACAAGTAATCGTTATATTTATTTTACTTATCGAAAAGAGTCGTGCGCTAGTTTAACACTTCCTGGCGACATCTGCAGACCGCAAACCTATTGTCAGTGCAAAACTAAATTCGCTGTGGCTTAAGAATTCGCGAATATGCTACCACAGCATCTCCAGCATTGAAATAGCTCTGGTCTGGTTAGAATCGAACAGCCACACTGTTTGACAGAAAGTCCAATAGAAGCAATTATCCAAGTGCTGTTTTTGACGCAGTTTCTCTCTTTCTTTTTGTCTATTTTCCAATGTGCGTGACATTTCAAAGGTTTCAGTTGAAGGGGGACCATTTCGCGCGAAGGTAAGTGGCAATAAGCAAGCCGAAAACGACTAAGTACGACTCTGCTTACCAAATGCGTAATGATGCCATCATTTACAACAGCGGAAGTTAGGTCTAGTAGTAGTCATATGTATTTTTAACGCCGTCCTCTCATTTTGACGTACGCTAACTGGCTTCCCGTTACCGGTTGCATAAGGTTTAGAAAAATAAGAAATCGCCTATTATTCCTATTTCCAAGGCCTTTCGCCATCTGTGCCATTTCACTTTGACACATGCACTATCGCACTGTATCTCGGTGTTATGAGAATGACCTGTGCATTTTACTCGAGTTGGTTGTCGCCTTTGCTAGCGTCGATGACACTGTCATGCTCGTGAGACACCCGATACACTAGGGCTTCCCATCAATTGTGCGACCGCGCTGGCGACTCCGCTGCCCGCACTGCGTGCAACACTCACTAGGGCAGCACGTGCACCCAGGAGAGGTAGAAGTAGGCCAGCAGCAGCGCCGCCACGCAGCCGGGAAGCGTCAGCACGCACCACGAGGAGGCCGTCATGTCCGGTTCCGGGGACGCCACGTTTCTGCAAGCCGCCAGGCGCGCGGTTCAGTGCATCGCCCCGGCACGTCGCTTGGAGAAACCTCGATTAGTACGGCCAAGGTCAGAGGGAAATTATAGTGCACACAACGAGAATAGGAGAAAGAATATCAGGTGCACAGGGCACTCTCAATTGTCGTCCTGCGCACTGATCTAATATTTGACTGGCCTAAGTTGAACTTGGCAAGATACGCAGCCCGCAACACTAAAATGAATGACCCTCCACACACACACACACACATATATATATAGTCATATCATAAGACGCCGACAAACACTGACACCAAGGACAACATAGGGGAAATTACTTGTGCTCAATAAATAAAATAAAGAAACGATAAATTAATGGAAATTAAAGTGGATGAGAAAACAACTTGCCGCAAGTGGGAACCAAACCCACAATCTTCGCATTTCGCGTGCGATGCTCTACCAATTAAGCTACCGCCGCGCCGTTTCCCCATCCGCTTTCTTGGGTATTTATGTGTCCTAGTAGAACCCTGGGATATTAGCCAGCGCCACAGCTCACAGATCTTGGCGCCGGACGTGGAACGTCCTTTTTGCCGCAGGCGTCACGAGAACGTGATCTTTTCGGGTGAAGGCAACTGGTCAATAAACCCACATATGCTACCTGAAGGCATCAATGTTGCCGGAATGTTGCCGGTACAGCATCGCAAGCGAAATGCGAAGGTTGTGGATTCGGTTCCCACTTGCGGCAAGTTGTTTTTTCATCCACTTTAAATTCTATTAATTTATTGTTTCTTTATTTCATTTATTAAGCACAAGTAATTTCTCCTATGTTGTCCTTCGTGTCAGTGTTTGTTGGCGTCTTATGATATGACTAATAAAAATCGGGCCCCTTGGTTAACCCCTTTTCTTCCCGTATATATATATATATATATATATATAATGTTAATTTAAATTAAGGAGTTTTACGTGCCAGAACCACTTTCTGATTATGAGGCACGCCGTAGTGGAGAACTCCGGAAATTTCAACCACCTGGGGTTCTTTAATGTGCACCTACATCTAAGTACACGGGTGTTTTCGCATTTCGCCCCCATCGAAATGCGGTCGCCGTGGTCGGGATTCGATCCCGCGCCCTTGTGCTCAGCAGCCCAACACCATAGCCACTGAGCAACCACGGCGGGTACCAATGTTCCAGTTCTATTATATATATATATATATATATATATATATATATAAATAATATATATATATATATATATATATATATATATAATAGAACTGGAACATTGGTACCCGCCGTGGTTGCTCAGTGGCTATGGTGTTGGGCTGCTGAGCACAAGGGCGCGGGATCGAATCCCGGCCACGGCGACCGCATTTCGATGGGGGCGAAATGCGAAAACACCCGTGTGCTTAGATTTAGGTGCACGTTAAAGAACCCCAGGTGGTCAAAATTTCCGGAGTCCTCCACTACGGCGTGCCTCATAATCAGAAAGTGGTTGTGGCACGTAAAACCCCAAATATTATTATTATTGGAACATTGGTGTTTTTTTGTTTAGGAAGTTATGGAGATCCAACGCACATCTTGGATTCCATGTACATGCACTGAATCTTTCGTGAAGCCGGTTAAAAGAATCACAAATTTACCCATTTTTGCTCGTGCGTCTTTGGCGTAAAGGAAGCTGGCGCTCACGCACGAGCTCTCGCGTAGCCTTGCTCGCAGAGCTCGTTGGCGTTGGTACGATAGAGGTGCGATGGTGTCCCAGTGGTTAGCGCATCGCGCCGCTGTGCGGGGATGCCACCACCATCACCCACATAATTAACCTTTTTTTCAGCTATGAACTATTCGGCAAGACAAGCGACAGTGAGGGAAGTGTGGCAAGGTTTTCAAAGAAAGCATCACTTCAAATGAATGTCGAAGCGCTACTCGAAATAAAGACAAGAAATGCACGCACGCAGCGCTTGCTTGCAACAACCTCCAGTAAAAATATGTGGGCGTCAGCGGCAGTGACGTCGGTGACATCATAGCCTATCAGTCTAACCTTGACATCATAGTCCTACACGAGGCATGCATTCAAGGAATATCTTTCAAATTGCGGACAGCGACGACAACGGTAAGCCACTGTTCACAACAGTTAAACTATATATATATATATATATATATATATATATATATATATATATATATATATATATATATATATATCCAGCAATCCAGCAAATCCAGCAACATCGACACCAAGTACAACATAGAGAAATTACTTGTACTTACTAACTGAATTAAAGAAATGATAAATTAATGAAAATGAAAGCATGAAAAAAACAACTTGCCGCAGGTGGGAAACGATCTCACGTCTTCGCATTACGCGTGCGATGCTCTAACCAATTGAACTACCATGGCGCCGCTTCCGCATCGACTTTCTTGGGCATTTATGTGTTACTAATAGAACTAACTTTGGGAGTGTTAGCCAGCGCCACCGCTCACAAACTTTATATATGTACTCGTCCTTCGCGTAACAATATGAACGAGAAGAGAAACGTAGGGGCTCGATTTTTGTTGCTCACGACCATATAAAGCAAGCAGTAAATGAAGCCCAGGAAAGCGTGGGGGTAATTAGCTGTAACTGAAATTGAATATGTAGAAAATAATGATGAAAAGGGGAGCTGAAAATTGACCAACCGATAACTTGTCGCCGGTGGGGACCAAACCCACAACTTTCGCATGACGCGTGCGATGCACTACCAATCATGCTACAGCCACGGCCATCGATCGGTCCACTAACTGGGGCCGCCTTTATGTGTAGTAGGTCTAGCCCTGGGAGTGTTGGTTAGCCAACGCCACTCGGAGCCATGGCGGGCGGATGTGAAAGATCTCTTTTTTTTTTTTTTTGCCCCATGGCGTCACGTCTGCGGATGTCAGCTCAGGACGTCGCTCCCTCAGCGCGCCTCTCGGGACTACATCACCCTTTCGTAAAGCGTTTTACCGGACCCAGCTGCACATTTTCTTGTGCACCTCCTAATCGACTCACATACCTGACATCCAACAGTCAAGCTATTAGTGCGAGTAGGAGCGCTCCGTGACGTTATTACAGAAGTTTTCCCGCCGCCTATTGGAGAACTAAAAATTGTACGGAGTTTAACTTTGCCAGAAACGGGTTCTCGTGAGGAGTGAGTGAGCGAATAAACTTTTATTGGGTCCAACAAAACACGATAAAACGCGCACCCGGACAATCCAACGGCGGGACTGATTGGTCTAGCCTGCCGGCCCGATCACGAGCGCGCTGGGGGGCCAGGATTTGGTCTTCAACGACGGGGCTCGTCCCACTTGGTGAACTTCGGGCCCAACGACCCGCACTCTCAGAGCATGTGAGATACAGTACCAGTCTCACCACAGGGCACGTAAGAACAATTCAGGTAAATCTCGGGATATATGCTGTTAAGGAACGCCGGATTTGGGTAGGAGCTAGTTTGAAAAAATCTGCGCGTGACCGCCTGCGGCCTGCTTAGCTGGGAATGAGGCGGCAGGAAAACCCTTCTCTCTAAGTAAAAGAATTCAGTAATTTCATTGTGCGTGATAGGAGCGTCTATGTGTCCGGGGAGAGTCGCCAGATACGAGGGCAGCGCGGTCGGTAAAGCCACGCGTAGCCTCGTGGGCACAATCGTTGACGTTCATAGAAACCCCCTCAATCGCCCCAACGGGGGCATGAAACCAAAGGATGGAGTGTATGGAGCTATCGCCGTGTTTGGGGCCTTTCAGAATTTTACCTACCTGCCGGGCTATCAGACTTTTCTGGAATGATGGAACGTGAGGAGTTATGTGCGGATGTCTTGTTTCTGTTTTGCTGTTCTGCCTAAAGTGTGCACTTTTGTTAAACCAGCAAGTATAAACCATCTAGTCCCAGCAACACGTTTTATTCAGGGTTTAAGCGGGTGGGTTAATTAATGGCTAAGCGAAATTACTAAACATTAACTTTCTCCATGTATACACGCGTTATGTAAAAAAATTCGCCGATATCATGGAAGAACCAAATGTGGCAGCAACTTTATATTTGAACAGAATGAAAGACATGTTATGGGAGATCCGCAACGTAGTTTTTTTAAGTGGGTTGGTAATTAGTAGCCCTAAAAGTAGTTACTAAGTACTCATTTAGTCCTTCTCCACACTCTAAAAATTTCTACGCTAAATTTCATGCTATACTGTAGGTTTAAGAGTGACGCGCATGTAAGTGAGGCTCGAATGACATTTCAAGCACCATGTGACCGAAAATAAGCGTGACATTCCTTCATGTAAGCGTGAGGGCACGTAAGCGTGAAGACTGCGTGAAGCGTGAAGACTGCCTGCCATGCGCTCTAAAAAATCCACGCTTATCTAAAGGTGCGTTTGCAGTTGTTTTACACGCTTAATCTATCCGTGATATTTCTCCACGCTTACCGATCACGCCTGCGAGGAGTGAGCAGCAGCCGCTCTTCACGCTCAGCAGACATGGTAAGGACCACTGTTCCCACTTTTATTATGGCGTGCCCAATCTCCACGCTTAGCGAGGCTTCCAGAGGGGGCAAGGGGATTGGAGGGAGGAGCATGCCCAATGCCCCCTCGCCCTTTCTCTGCATGCGTTGTGAGTAACGAAAAAGCACCGGTCCTCGTCTGCTTGGGCGCTTGGGTCGCTTCTCTGAAGCGAACTTTGCTCACCAAGCTTTTCGCACTCCTCTTTAACTTCTCCTTCGACGGCGCAGACTGTGCCGAACCAATATGCTATGACAGTGGCAGCATGCCGGCGAAGTGGAAGCTGATTTTGCTGCAGAGAAATTGCGCAAGACGCTCTTCCCGGTGACACTGAAATTAATCCGCTAAGAAGGTGCTTTGCAAAGCCCTGGCACGTTTCAACGACGCCAAGAATTGTAAAACGTAAACACGCCCCTCGGTGTCTCCTTGCACAAAAGGACGAATGCCCTCTCAACCGCGCTCTGCAGCGCCGCGCGTTCGAAGATAGCAAGCCGTGTGTAGGATGGGGACGTCAGGACAGAATTTGCTGCATTAAAATCATCATGCCATTGCACTCTCCGATAGAAGGATCGACATTTGGGTGAGTTGGTACTGGTTGAAGATCTTGAAGGGGCAGCGCAATATGACGAAGGCTGAAGGCAGGAACACACAGGACAGCGCTGTCCTGTGTGTGCCTGCCTTCTGTCTTCGTCATATTGCGCTGCCCCTTCAAGATGTTCTTTCTCCGATTGTTGGTCCAAAATATCTGATCCAATTCTTTTTTACTGGCCCCTTTCTCTAAGAAAGACGAATATTCTAGGCAGCGAAGAAAGTATTGCACACATATTTCTTCCTGGTGCAAATCTTTTATGCATGATATTCATTCCCAGAAAATATGATACAATGAAACGTTGATGCTTAGAAACAAAACTTACAGATTTAAAGCGTTTTCAGATCGCTGAGTAAAGCGTAAGTCTTTCTGTGAGTTTGATTTAAATGCGCAACGCAGTGAACAAATCTTTTAACTTTGTTTGCGCCCATCATATTGCTTTCTTATTGCTTAAATTTGGGTGCACAAAATTGGCCATATGCCGCCAGGTATGTTACATATTACATACCATAATGACATAGGCACATCGCTAGTGCCTGTCCTAGGTATGCGCCATCACTGATTGCAATGCTTTACTGCTCACAGCCGCAGATGAGGAGCCTTGTTTCCCCCCAGACAACGCATGATCTTATAAGGTCACTTAGCGCGATCTGAAAAAAAAAAAAAGAAAGACGTCTTAACACCCAAAGTACAATACTTTAGATGTAAAAACATGTTTCTTTTAGACTAAATGTGGTAACGAAGACCGCTTGCTTTTTCACTGCTTTAACACTGATTGCAGTTGCGACATTTCTCCTACTGCTGACTGCTCTTAAGATGTTGCGGTGTGGAAGTTTTTAGAAGTGGGCGATAGAGGAGAGATAGTCAAGTCACCGCAGTAATCACAGGATACATTGCAAGTCTGGGTCGCAAGCACGCTTCTAAAGGGACGTATGGAGGCTCAGAAAATTTAAGTATTTGAGAAGATCAGAAACAACTTCTGTTTTTGTTCATTTTCATCAATCCTACACCAAAGCTTTATTCGCTTTCAAATGTGACATGAAAAACAAAAACAAAACAATGAGCAAAACGCATTTAGATGTGACGCACAGCTGTAATTGATTTTATTCCATCATGCTCTTCATAAAAATAAAGTTTAAAAAATCGAACACAGCTGGCAATGCATTCGATAAAAACCTTTTAATACCTAAGAAATATGAGCTGGAAAAACGTAATTATGCGTAATTCCCAACCTACTGTAGATAGAAATTTTGACAAGAATGACATTCTACGTGAACTTATCACACGTGAACTTTCACTGCCGGTATAGATGGGTTTTTCAGTAAAGCTTCTTTCTGGGTGACTTGGTGCATACTTCATTTGACGAAAAGTAACAGCTCTAACGCATGCAACCACAAGGGAACAATGACTAGACACAAGCGCTACGCAAGAGCAACAGTGCTTGCGTCTCGTCCTTGTTCCTTTGTGGTTGCATGTGTTAGCGCTGGTATTTTTCGTCAAATCAAATAGGGTTTGCAGTTGGAAATCAAGAGCTGCAACGGGCAGAGTATATTCATGTTCATCGAACGCAGTCACACTTCTTTTTAGAGCCCAAAATGTAAAATATGCGGAGCTAGACTACATAGATATCCTAATTCAGAGTGTCATTTAGATTGCAAATTAAGTAGCACGTGCGGTTGCAACCTCGCATGCCGCGCTTCGGAGATGCTGGTGACTGTGAGTCGACAAATAGCTCACAATATTATGAATATTTACTCTGTAGGCACCGGTATACTATGAGCGGCATACACGGCAACTATATACACGGCATACCACATTTATGCGCCACTAACAGAGTTCTAATTCATGAGAAGAAGCACGGTGCAAAATGCAGAGTGGCAACTCCCACCTCGCCACCCTTGCCCGAGGAGAAATGACAGCAGGCAGGGAGAGGATGATCAGCCGGCAAATATAAAATAAAAACAACAGAAGTCGTGGGAACTTGGTACTTCAGCACAATGAACTGAACAATTCAGAGGAATTCAACAGCGGCCGGTGTCAAAACTAGTTTGAAAAGCCCGAGGCTGACTGCTCTCTATTTCGATGAAAGCTGCTGCTCGCCTAAAAGGTTCTCGCTTTCCAATAAATGTACCATTACGGCAAATTTTGCACCTTACATCATACAACCACATACCGGAAATCAGGACAAATGGGCAGTAAGCCGCTATTTCATAAAAGCGAATCAAACTAATGTTCTCACCTGTATATTTCAATCGTAGCATGTAAGGGACCGGAACACATCCATTATCCATATGGAAATGCTGCTCTGAAGCCGTCAGCCCGCGGTGGATTCTCTCTCGTAAATTCGGCACAGTGCACAACAATGTTTGCATACACCACCCGCGTTGTACGGCTTGAATGTCTGTAGAAGTCAACATGGCAATACACACCAACTCTGACAATTAGACCGGAAGCTCTGTGCTGCAATGAACGAACGTCGCTCTTGTCAGTCAGCCGGAAAAGCCACACCAAGAATGCCCCCCCCCCCCCCCCCCCCCGAGCGCAGCCTTCAAAACACCGCAGTCTCCTCCAGCCGCCTCAAGAAAAGTTTCGCATTCCCCGCAGGGGAGTGAGAAGACGCAGAGCGTTGTCCCTCGCCCATGCTCCGCGCAGATCACGTGATATCTCACGGACCCCCTATTGGATTTTTATACTCGTGATGAGTTCCCGCGCGAGCGCTCCGCAGGATGTTAAGCGTGTGATTTGCGTTTCTCACAAGTACGCGGCTCGCTCATGCTCGCACAAGAAAGAACCATGGCAGGCAGTCTTGCCCTCACGCTTACATGAAAGAATGTCACGCTTATTTTTGGTCACGTGGTGCTTGAAACGTCATCCACGGCTCATTTACATTTGCGTCACGCTTAAACGTACAGTTTAGCGTGAGTGTGAGTGTGGAATTTTTTAGAGCGTAGCATCAGTGTTTAACTGTTTGTGCTGTGCCGACGGTGATCAACAAATTGCTAATATGTTCAATACTCCTACTGAATGAAAACACGGCTCCTAGATTTTGTGTCACGCTGCTGCGCAGCTTTTAGGCCAAGGGGCCGTTACACACGTGAAAGAACAAAAGAGCTATTTAAGTTGTATGGAGGTGTCGGATATCGTGCGGCTGATGTACACACATATATACGGCCAAATTTGAGCTGCATAGGTTAGTGGTAACCTTTGCGGAAGATGACCTACAAAATTGTTCAAAAGGTTTAAAACTTCTTTTAGCAACCACGTAGAACGTATGCCCGGTGTCCTGGAAGACCCAAATGTCGAATAATAACAGAATTTAACATTTATCACAAATAGTAAGCATATTATAGGTGATGTGAGGAAAATAGACTGCAGACTTGTGTGACCTTGCAGAATCACAACCCACTTTCCTACGAAGCTGTTTCTTTCTAGTACTTGCAATAAATATTGTAGTTAGATGTAAATAAATCGCGTACTTTAAAGTGTTGCCCCTATATGATTGGTCAGGTTGAAACCTTGACAGCCCATAACGTCTTCGGGCACTTGGTAAATAAATTTTACAAACGTAGTACTTCATCCGCACACATCTGACTTTGCGAGAACATTGGCCACAATGTTACCTCCCTTCTCACTATAAATGCGGTCTCACTGGCGATCCGCCGAGGGCAGCAGGTTTAATTATGCGTTGTTTTCTAGAACACGTTTCGGATAGCCTGCACGCGTGATTTATTGCTAGGCCTGTAATTTAGCCACACACCTTGAACTTCGTTTACACATTGCCCATAACCTCTTCTAATTTAAACAAATATAAACAACGTGCCTGTTTTTAGTTCATCGACGACACCTGGAAAACCTACCACGAGCCTCGTATAAAATGAAAGTGAGAAGAAATTTGGAAGGTTCAGTAATTGTTTGTAACGCTTCTAACCACGCCACGAATTTTAATGTTTCATCCACATTGCACTTAACATAGCCCCATTTCCACGAAGCATAAACTTTGTGTAAAATAGAGTTATCGCGGAATATTTGGAAGCCCAGCTGATAACGGCCGTATGACACTTGCTTAACTTTTCTTTTGTTTTTTGCGAAGGCAGTACTTATTTCATTCGGATTTAACTTAACTCACAGATTTGTCATAGCCTTCCCCCCCTCCCCCAGTTTTCGCTAAATTTAATATCGGTGGCATTTGTAGTTATGCCAGGGAAAATGGCTATCTCTTGTGCTGCTCGTAAAACACTCATAACCCTTCGGAGCACTAGCATACGTAATTTATTGCAAAAGCCGTATGTCACCCACACACTTAGAACTTTGTCTACGCACTACTCATTCCTTGGTTCTTACTTTCACCAAGCAGGGACATTATGGCGCGTTTGTTTCTTGGCGGACAAGTACCAAAAACAAATACCGGAAAAACAAGGGTTCAAGAAATATTTGTAACGCTCCCAATTAGGTTAGCAACGCGAAAGCTTCGAGACACATCGTACTTAAGATGCCCCCCATTACTGTTAAATATAAATTACGTGGCGTAGAGTTCTTTCCCGAAGTTGGAAAACGTAGCTGATAACGGCAGCATGACACATGCGAGCACTGGTTTCAGAAATCTTCTGAAAAGGCTGTATTTGATCCGCTCGTATTGGCACACGGATTTGCCATAGTGGTCCGCCCATAGTTGCTAAGCATGATCTTTGTGGCATATTTATTTATTTACAGGATACTGCCGGCCTTAGCATTAGGCCTTGGGCAGGAGTGGACAGTGCGATATACAGATGAACAAAACAAAAATTAACAGCAAAAATCATTACAAGAATTCAATACATTGCAATAGACACATTCCCTGATCCGCACAAGCCGTACAGAACATTCCAACGAAAAATGCATCACAAAATTTCAATATATTTGAAAATACAGATATTCGCTTAACCGCAAAACCTGTACAGAGCATACTGATAGCAATGCGGTATTGATAACAAGGAGTCGCATTCATACTGGTATGCTGAAAGACATCGCGCATGCTCGGTAGGTTGAGCAGCAAGAAATCTACAAATAGTAATGACAAGCAAGCGAAAATAGCACTTCCGTATATTGTACATCAAAAGGAAAATGAGAAATTACATTCATACATACATATAACATCAAGTCTAAATGCTATTCAGCTGGTTGCAGAATGACCGGACGGTCGGGCATACCACTGTACTCGCAGAGAGCGCGTTCCACTCACCTATCGTCCGAGGAAAAAAATGTGTTTTTAAATACGTTTGTTCTGCAAGAAAATTCCTTTATTTTCTTCTGATGATAAGATCGTGTCACACGCCTAGTGACTAAAGTAATATACATATCCTTATCTATCCCCAGCATATCATGGTAAAGTAGATACATGTATTTCAGACGGTCCCTATAAGGCCTTAATTTTAATGTTTCCAGGTTAATTTCGTTAATAAGAACTGTCGGAGATGCGTGCCAGCTATAACAGTTAAACACGAATCTAACAGACTTTCTTTGAATATTTTCCAATTGAGTAATGTTCTTCAGGGTGTACGGGTCCCACACTACCGAGGCGTACTCAAGAATTGGCCTAATATACGTTTGTACGCTAAAAGACGGATTTCTTGAGTGGACTGTCGAAGCGACCTTCTCAAGTAACCAAGCTGGCGCATTGCCTTTTTGAAATATGAGATATGTGATCGTTCCATCTAAGGTCGGATGAAATTACGAGGCCGAAGTGTTTGTAGCTACTAACCGCAGGTATATTATTACCACTGAAACTGTAAGAAAAGTTTAAGGGGTGGCGTTTTCGTGTTACTGACATAGCAACCGTTTTCTTTGCATTAATATTCATTTGCCATGTGGCACACCACGCTTCTACCTTGGCTAGTGCAGAATTCAAGCGGACCTGATCATTTACGCTAATAACTTCTTGATATAGTATACAGTCGTCTGCAAATAAACGTATTTTCATGTTTACTTCTTTTATTAAGTCATTGACAAAGACTAGAAAGAAAAAAGGCCCAAGGACGGACCCCTGTGGAATGCCCGATCGAACCGGTGCTGATCCAGAACGCGCGCCGTCAATAAACACACTTCGCCGCCTTAACGACAGATACGCTGAAATCCATGAAATCAAAGAATCATTTTTAAGTATTGTTTGTAGCTTTAACAGCAGTTTAGTGTGAGATACACGGTCGAATGCTTTTTCGAAATCTATGAATATTAAATCAGTTTGGCCCTGTTTATCTAGAACTGCTGCGAGTTAGTGGACAGTTTCCAGTAGCTGTGTTGTAGACAGTCCCTTCCGAAACCCATGCTGCCTGGGATCAATGATATTGTTGTCATTAAGAAAGACTGAAATATGTTTAAATATAATATGCTCAAGGGTTTTTGCACATGTGGGTAACAATGAAATTGGTCTGTACGAAGTGATAAGCGACCTGTTTTCTGATTTGGGTATCGGGGTAACCTTTGCGTACTTCCAGTCATCCGGAACTTCCGCACGCAATAAAGACTTGCTAAATATGATGCACAGATATTTTGAGCACCACTCGGCATATCTCACGAGAAAGGCAGTAGGTATTCCGTCCATTCCAGGCGATTTCTTTGTATTCAAATTTAACAAGAGAGACAAAATACCTTCTTCGGCCACTGAAATATCTGCAATTGGCGGGCAATCAACTGGAAAGTAGCTTGGTTTACGACCGTCGTCATCCGTAAATACCGAACAGAAAAATTGATTGAAAGACTTTGCTATCAAACTTTTATCAGTTACGGTATCCCCGTCGATGCAGAAACTAGACAAGGGTTGCTTTTTCGAAGAAAAATGACGCCAGAACTTTGCCGGGGAAGACAGTAGAAAATTCTTCAAAGATACACTTTGATAGTATTCCTTTGCTTTTTTAATGCTTGCCTTTAGTTGCAGACGTATGTTGGAAAGTTTACTGGCATTGTCATCTGTGGTACACTGACGGTGCTGTTTTCTTATTTGTTTAGCCTTCCGTTCCAGCCGCACTATCTCCTTTGTAATCCATGGGCGTGTGCGCTGTTGAATGCTTAGTCTCATTGGAACAAAGTCCCTGACGCATTTTAAGACTAGGTTCCTAAAGAAGCACCACAGCTCGTTCACACAGCACGTGCCCGATTCAGAAATAAGTATGAAATCATCCAGCGACCTATCCATGGCGTCCAATATGTCAACGTCCTTAGCGCGGAAAAAGTTTGGAACGAGGCACCTTTTTTTCTTGGTTTCAGTCGGACGGCCAAGTTCAACTGTTAAAGCTATCAGTTTGTGATCAGATATTCCGTCAAAAATATGTACTTCGGGATCACGACTGAGCACTGCATTGCTTACAAGGAATACATCTAAAATTGAAGCTGTATCATTCTGAATGCGCGTGGGTTCTTTTACTAACTGAGCTAAATCATGGAACACTACGAGGTCGACAAAAGGTTCAGCAGCACTAGAAAGGGGCTCAGGAAAATCAGTACTCCAGTCGATTGAAGGCATATTGAAATCACCACCCAAGAGGACATTACAAGAATAGCTTTTGCTAGAACAAAGGAATTCGTTAAGCTCGAGAAAGAAGTTATCTTGAGTAGGGGGACGGTAGAAGCCTCTTACAATTACAGTGTTGTTGCATTAGGGGGCGATCCCACCGCTAGCAACCAGTTGTAGGAGTTGGAGGAAATCCCACCGCTGGCGCCACTTGTAGGAGTTGAGGGGGACTTCGGGATGAAAAACACTTGGGAGGTTTATTTTACAATATTTACAGCGAGAGTCAATTAACAGTGTTAGAGTCATTACGGGCCGGCAGCAACTCGGACGCTGCGGCCCGTCGCAAGAAGTTCGAGAGAGATGAATCAAGGAATGCTCTAGGAATCCTCTAGAATGCTCCTCTGCTGCTCCCGGTCTGAGTCTTTTAAGCCCTTCGGTGTCTCGGCTTAAAATGACGTTCGGCCAATGGGCGAGCCCGCTCAGATGACGCCATTTTTGGCCAATGGTAGGCGCCCGTGCGGTGGTGTCACACCCGGCGGCACCCTGCGGTCTTGCCTTGCTGACTTGCAATGCCCTCTTCAAAGGCGGACGGGGCGACACTGCTAGGTTGTCACGGCGCATTGCCTCAGGAATGTGGCATCTGCTTCTGCATTCCTTACTTAGCAGTGGTGCGATTCGATGTAGTCTGGGGAACTCGACGTAGGCTCAGGAAACGGCCCCATATCTAACAGTGTGCCCATCGATATATACTTTAATGAGCACGCACTCGATTGCAGGTATATCAGGTAACCTAGACACGAGTAATGACTGTTGATAAATAATTGCAACACCACCGCCGCGCGAACTTCTATCTTTACGATGAATTCCGTAACCTGGAGGTGTTACTTCCTCCTCGGAGATATCGGGGTGAAGCCAAGTTTCCGTGATTATATGAATATGTGGCTTGTGTGTTAAAATGATACTTTCAATATCATTAGCTTTATTAACGATGCTACGTGCATTAAGGTTGATGAAACGGAGCGGCTTTTGGGCATCTGTTTGGGTTCATTGTGACTGGCGTCTTTCTTCAGTTTGTCTGCCTGTGGGAATCCTGTCACTTGTGCCATCCCATCGGAATAGCTCGCCATTAATCCTAATTTTGTCGTACACTAGTTGGACTTTCCCCCCAGCAGCTCTAATTTCGGAGGCGCTATCCCAGAGTTTTTCTTTTAAGTCTTGTGGGCGCTGAGAAGTCTTCCGAGACCGAAATATCTTTGTTTTTTAGTTTGAAACAATTCTGTAGTACGGCCATTTTTTCGCGGTGGTCGAAAATCTTGATTATGACTGGGCGTGGTCTAGTCCCGTGTCTGCGCCCGATCCTATGAAGTCGTTCAGCCGAGGAAACTGTGACACCGAGAACGCTCTTAAACATGCCCTGTAACACAGCTTGCTTCAGATCATCATGAGTTTCGGCAGCTGTTTCTTTGACCCCAAAAACGGGAAGGTTGTTCCTCCTGGAACGATCTTCTAGGTCGAGAAATTTCTCCTGCAACCTCTGCACACTTTTCTCGAGGCCAGAGACTTTTTTTGCTGACTTCTTTAATAGCCAATGCCGACTCCTCAACTACCTTTAGTTTCATTTCAATTTGATCTAACCGTTTTTCTATATTTTTCTGACCATTAAGTAGTTCGACTAACAGTTCATCAGTCGTAGCCCCAGGTCCAGGATTGGGCTCTACGTCCCCAGAAAGCATTAGAAGAGGGAAGACAAAATCATGAACAACCAAACAGAGCGTACAAAGGCTGCGTGTGCACGTCAGCTGGATGAAACATCTATCGCTGGATTTAACAGTAGAAGCTTTGTTACTTACCTGCATGTAAAAAAGCAACGGGTTGGTCATGTTTACTGGCGGCCAGCCGACGAGCCCACTGGAAGGTTCTGGTGGCGGCTGGCTTCTTATATGCGCTCTTGATGATGTCGATATGTCTGGACGCATTGACGCCCAGCGATCTTCATGGTGTGGCGGTGCGTATGCGCACTCTCCGTAGAAACCTGCCGTGGTGATGAGCAAGGGCGTTGAATCTTGCAATGCGCTGACCGCTGTCGTGCCGAACAGAAAAAACTGCATGTAAAAAAGCAACGGGTTGGTCATGTCGACTGGCGGCCAGCCGACGAGCCCACTGGGAGGTTCTGGTGGCGGCTGGCTTCTTATATGCGCTCTTGATGATGTCGATAGGTCTGGACGCATTGACGCGCAGCGATCTTCATGGTGTGGCGGTGCGTATGCGCAGTCTCCGTAGAAACCTGCCGTGGTGATGAGCAAGGGCGTTGAATCTTGCAATGCGCTGACCGCTGTGGTGCCGAACAGGAAAAACTGCATGTAAAAAAGCAACGGGTTGGTCATGTTGACTGGCGGCCAGCCGACGAGCCCACTGGAAGATTCTGGTGGCGGCTGGCTTCTTATATGCGCTCTTGATGATGTCGATAGGTCTGGACGCATTGACGCTCAGCGATCTTCATGGTGTGGCGGTGCGTATGCGCAGTCTCCGTATAAACCTGCCGTGGTGATGAGCAAGGGCGTTGAATCTTGCAATGCGCTGACCGCTGTCGTGCTGAACAGGAAAAACTGCATGTAAAAAAGCAACGGGCTGGTCATGTTGACTGGCGGCCAGCCGACGAGCCCACTCAGCCTTTGTACGCTCTGTATGGCAGTTATGCCACAACTGTGGGGAAAAGTTCAACACTCATTGAACTCAATTATAGACTTTCTGGAGCGCCTAAATACGCAATTTATTGCACAGGGCGTGATCAACAGAAACACGTTGAATATTGCCTACACCTGACTCATAGGGTTCCCTTTATTTTGTCCAAATGTAAACTTTGTGTAACGTATGCTTCCCTCGGCACAGTGGAAACATATCGTAACATGGTCACAGCACATGTTAAAGAAATTATGTACAAAGGTTGTATTTAGTCCACATTCACTTCACTTCTCACACAAAGTTTCCATAGTTTTCTCTTCATGTTCGCTAAACTTGATTTTGCTGGCGTTATTTTCGTCACTGCAGCGGGCTAAGTGTTGCGCCACTCGTTAAACACACTCATAACATTCCGCAGTATTTGCATACGTAATTTATTCCAAATGAATACTATCGTAGCGCATACAGACGAAGACGCAAAAATTAAGGCGCCTGAAGGTCCCTGTCTTTCGTGTGCCTTCTTGCGTCCTCGTCCGTTCCGCTACAATCGTGCTCCAAGATGCCGTGCCAACAAGTCTGCATTGCAACACTCATTGTAAGGGGCACATTTAACTCACACGCTTCGCACTTTGCTTACACATGACCCATTTACTGGCCCTCCTTTTGAAGAAACATAAACAAGGTGCCTTATTTAGTTCACCGATGACACCGGGCGAAATTTCTATAACGTAGGGAAATAGCGAGAAAAGGAAGGTTCAAGAATTATTTGTAAAGCTCCTAATGGGCACAAAACGACAAAGTATGACGGAAAGAAATTTCCAAGCACTAAGACCTTTAATATCCTTATAGGTGTGCTGGCTGCCGCCCATATTATCTACAGAATTACTCAGTGGCAAAACCAATGATATCTAAACCTTACAGATATAAGTCTCCAAGAGTGCAATTCTATTAATATAGCAAACCTTTCTCACCTTTAAATGCCTACTTTCCTAACCATTGGGTGGGCACAAGACGGCATAGTACCGCCATGCAATTTGCGGATTTGCGTGATGATTATTGCGTGACGTACGCACATGGGACAAACTTTCGTTGAGGCTCGGCATTAAACACTGCCGTGTTACCCGCCGTGCTGACTGAGCGGCTATGCTGTTGCGCTGCTAAGCAGGACGTCGTGGCATGAAATCCCGACCGAGGCGGCCGCATTTCGACGGGGGCCAAATGCGAAAACGCTCGTGTCCTGCGCGCATTAGGGGCACGTTAAAGATCTCCAGGTGGTCAAAATTAATATGGAGTCCCCCACTACAGAGTGCCTCATGATCAAAATCGTGGTTTTGCCACATAAAGCACTAGAGAATCAATCAACCAATCAAACATTGCCGTACTAAAAATAAAGTCTACATGTTATTTCCTACCATCAACGCTAAAAGCGGCCATCACTATGGAATCATAGCAGCGCAGCGGTTCATTTCGTTGATCAGCATCTGGTAAAGTGTCACGGTGACGAAACCAATCCTGAGCATCCGGGTTTGCCCGTCTGAGCATGCGCAACCGCGAGGCTGTTGCGTGTCACGATCGAAGGCGTTTAGAGTAGTTCCCACCAAACTCAAATGCTTTGCCGCCTCTTACAGCTTATCTCGTCAATAAGGCAGCTGGTTACATGCAATTCGTTAGTGAAGAAAGAAACTGAATCACATTTAGCGTTACCAAATAAACGAAGTAATCGATCAAACACAAAACTACCAAAACCAGCAATTGACTACAATTAATTACGAGTAATTACACGTAAATTTCTGCTTACTATAGTGTGGTTATGTGACAAATTTAGAGCGCTAAACACGACCGCCCTGTTTCTTTCATAATTTAATTCAACTCAATGTTTTATTTTTAGTTATTATGAAAGAAAGGAATAGCCACCGTGAGCTGGGCAACTTCACGTCTCAGGCCCCAAAAGTGACCGTCGCCGAATGCTCTGAAAAAAAAATACTAAGAAAACAAAAAGGCTTGTTGGTGATCGTGTGCATGAGGTTTCACCAATGTATTTTTGTTGTAAAAATTCTTATCGTGACGTAAGCGCTCTTTGAAGCTTACGCGAAGAAATAAAAGTTGGTCGGAGGTAAATTACGTTTAATCTAGTGCAAAACCAGGTAAAACGACAAATCTTATTTTATAATATTCTACTGGCGTGGTTCTTTTATGACCCGCCGTGGTTGCTCAGTGGCTATGGTGTTGGGATGCTGAGCACGAGGTCGCGGAATCAAATCCCGGCCACGGCGGCCGCATTTCGATGGGGGCGAAATGCGAGAACACCCGTGTGCTTAGATTTAGATGCACGTTAAAGAGCCCCAGGTGGTCGAAGTTTCTGGAGTCCTCCACTACGGCGTGCCTCATAGTCAGAAAGTGGTTTTGGCACGTTTCATTTAATTTTCCGCGTTTAATTGGCTCAGCTAAAAAGCAAATACATGTGCGGTTTCAAATATTTTTACATGGACAACCTTAAAGTTTCAGCTACGACAATTTAGAAATACTTTTCCCGTTCCTATACTTAATGCTACAAAATAATTTTCCAGTATGAAACTTCCGAGTACTTTCTAAGAAAATTATTTCCGAATTTGGCAAAAAGTCACTTTTTGACGATGTACAGACCTAAGTTAAGCCCCCATTAAGGTCCTCCAGAGAAAAATACGCGAACTAACTCATTACAAGCAGCAACCTTCCAGCTTCCAATATAGAAATTTTAATTTCAGCAAAAGGTTTCTAAAAATTTGGAATAAAAATTTCTGACCAGTAGGCACTCCCTCTCAATGTACCCTCAAGGACATGCTCTCTATGCAGATTTCATCAGACCACCGCGACTGACATCTTGTACTACTCTACGTCACGTTTGCCTGCAATTCCCCCAAGCCCCGACACTGCCGCGCCATTCTACGTGGTTTTTGGCCGTGAAACCATACTGCCATTGGACACCCAGCGATGACGGTGTTGATGACCATATATTGGCATCCCCTTTGATACGGGCGCTGACAAATATTCACCTTGCCTGCTTGATTTAATCAGGTACGCTATAGATGCTTTTCATTCTAGCATTTCTCTATACATTTCCTAATTTTTTTTCTTCTTCTAAACGTCTCTATCTAGCTTATACCGCTATCTAGTTCGTTCTACTCCGGCGGCTGCTGCTATGTCGTGGCCGTGCGAGCCCTATCTTGAAAGCGATCTGCGATGCGGACAGTTTAGGCGTCTAGGCGCACCGATGGCCGATAGTTTCGTATGCGCTATAGCACCCATACGCTTACGTGTCACCTGCGTTCACATAGTGAAACGTCACCATTTTTTTTTTTTTTGCACTATTACTCTAAACGTCTCTTGCTTATCCCTATGGCTGGCCCGTTGATGCTTTCGTCCACTTTAAATCCAAGCGCTTCTGGAAGGCGTACGTTACCTATTTTGCACTGTGCTTCTCTGACTTCAAAAGTGGCCCAACCAATGTCACCCTGTACTGCCTCGTTTGTGGTTTCACCGTAGGCATAATCATACAAAGCCAACCGGCCCACCTATCTTCGGTGAATTTCCAACCCCGACGAGATATCGATTTTAAGCATTGAGTGGCATTTGCGAGCGTTGGAGCGGGTACCATTTCTCCTTTCCAGATTCCACGCACCACCTTATATTTATTGTGGCCTCAAAGTGTTCTACGTTTCATTATTGCTACACTTCGCTTCCCTTTATTTTTAGAGGATCTTGTTGGGTGCTTGCATCAGTATTTCCTTCGTTTATGTATACGCCGAGGTGCTTATATTGCTTGACTACGGGTATGGCTTGGTGATGAATTCACACCACGTAACTACTCGTCATCAGACGGCGAGACTAGAAATGAAATAGACTTTATACTCTGCGCTAACCCGGGCATCATACAAGATGTGGACGTGCTCGGCAAGGTGCGCTGCAGTGACCATAGGATGGTAAGAACTCGAATTAGCCTAGACCTGAGGAGGGAACGGAAGAAACTGGTACATAAGAAGCCGATCAATGAGTTAGCGGTAAGAGGGAAAATAGAGGAATTCCAGATCAAGCTACAGAACAGGTACTCGGCTTTAACTGAGGAAGAGGACCTTAGTGTTGAAGCAATGAACGACAATCTTGTGGGCATCAATAAGGAGTGTGCAATGGAAGTCGGTGGTAACTCCGTTAGGCAGGATACCAGTAAACTACCGCAGGAGGCGAAAGATATGATCAAGAAACGCCAATGTATGAAAGCTTCTAACCCTACAGCTAGAATAGAACTGGCAGAACTTTCTAAGTTAATCAACAAGCGTAAGACAGCGGACATAAGAACTATAATATGGATAGAATTTAACAGGCTCTCAGGAACGGAGGAAGCCTAAAAGCAGTGAAGAAGAAACTAGGAACAGGCAAGAATCAGATGTATGCGTAAAGAGACAAAGCCGGCAATATCATTACTAATATGGATGAAATAGTTCAAGTGGCTGAGGAGTTCTATAGAGATTTATACAGTACCAGTGGCACCCACGGCGATAATGGAAGACAAAATAGTTTCGAGGAATTCGAAATCCCACAGGTAACACCGCAAGAAGTAAAGAAAGCCTTGGGAGATATGCAAAGGGGGAAGGCAGCTGGGGAGGATCAGGTAACAGCAGATTTGTTGAAGGATGGTGGGCAGATTGTTCTAGAGAAACTGGCCACCCTCTATACGCAATGCCTCGTGACCTCGAGCGTACCGGAATCTTGGAAGAACGCTAACATAATCCTAATCCATAAGAAAGGGTACGCCAAAGACTTGAAAAATTATAGACCGATCAGCTTACTGTCAGTTGCCTACAGACTATTTACTAAGGTAATCGCAAATAGAATCAGGAAAACCTTAGACTTCTGTCAAGCAAAGGACCAGGCAGGATTCCGTAAAGGATACTCAACAATAGACAATATTCACACTATCACTCAGGTGATAGAAAAATGTGCTGAATATAACCAACCCTTATATATAGCTTTCATTGATTACGAGAAAGCGTTTGATTCTGTCGAAACCTCAGCAGTCATGGAGGCATTACGAAATCGGGGTGTAGATGAGCCATATGTAAAGATACTGAAAGATATCTATAGCGGCTCCACAGCCACCGTAGTCCTCCATAAAGAAAGCAATAAAATTCCAATAAAGAAAGGCGTCAGGCAGAGAGATACGATCTCTCCAATGCTATTCACAGCGTGTTTACAGGAGGTATTCAGAGACCTGGATTGGGAAGAATTGGGGATTAAAGTTAATGGAGAATACCTTAGTAACTTGCGATTCGCTGATGATATTGCCTTGCTTAGTAAATCAGGGGACCAAGTGCAATGCATGCTCACTGACCTGGAGAGGCAAAGCAGAAGAGTGGGTCTAAAAATTAATCTGCAGTAAACTAAAGTAATGTTTAACAGTCTCGGAAAAGAACAGCAATTTACAATAGGTAGCGAGGCACTGGAAGTGGTAAGGGAATACATCTACTTTGGGCAGGTAGTGACGGCGGATCCGGATCATGAGACGGAAATAATCAGAAGAATAACAATGGGCTGGGGTGCATTTGGCAGGCATTCTCAGATCATGAACAGCAGGTTGCCATTATCCCTCAAGCGAAAAGTGTATAATAGCTGTGTCTTACCAGTACTCACCTACGGGGCAGAAACCTGGAAGCTTACGAAAAGGGTTCTACTCAAATTGAGGATGACGCAACGAGCTATGGAAAGAAGAATGATGGCTGTAACGTTAAGGGATAAGAAAAGAGCAGATTGGGTGAGGGAACAAACGCGAGTTAATTACATCTTAGTTGAAATCAAGAAAAAGAAATGGGCATGGGCAGGACATGTAATGAGGAGGGAAGATAACCGTGGTCATTAAGGGTTACGGACTGGATTCCAAGGGAAGGGAAGCGTAGCAGGGGGCGGCAGAAAGTTAGGTGGGCGGATGAGATTAAGAAGTTTGGAGGTACAACATGGCCACAATTAGTACATGACCGGGGTTGTTGGAGAAGTATGGGAGAGGCCTTTACCCTGCAGTGGGCGTAACCAGGCTGATGATGATGATGATAAACTACTCGTGTCTTCATTAAAGAGAATCCCTGATTTCTCTGTGCTAAACTTAAGGCCTAGATTTGTCGCTGCGCTGCCACGGGTATTCGCAAGTGTTTGTAAATCTCTTGCTTTGTCCGCTTGTAACACTAAGTCTTCCGCATACATCAGTCTGGGGACCTTCTGTTGCACCATTTGGCCATTACGCATGTAGGATAAATCAAACCACCATTCATTGTTTTCCAGACTTCTTTCTATGCCCTTAACATAAACATCAATGGAGACAAACAACATCCTTCCTCCAGTAGTTGGTGAACTTCCACCACCTAATTACATTTTCAGCCTTTCCATACAATTTGTACTCGGTTTCTATATATCTCCCTCAACAGCTCCACCAAATTGTCATGTATGCCTTCCAGCACGAGAATATCTCATTACAATTCCCTATAGACAATGTCGTAGGCTCCTTAATAACTAGGATTGCCATTCATAAAGGTCTACTCCTAGCTACTCAAATCTCTGTGCACTGAATTAGTACACACATTATCCTCTAAGCGTCTGCCTGGTCTGAACCCGTTCTGTAGTTCCCCCAGTGCATAACTTTTTTCCATCCCACTTCGACAGTTTTAAGTTTATAGCTTGCATTGCCATTACTGAATATCAGACATAACCTATAGTATTGAGACAGCCTGATTTGAATATGGGACGAAACTTTAATATGTGTTCTATGTTTGACGCTGCAGAGAAGTGAGGTACGTACTTTGCGAGTTCCATGAGTGCTTGAGCGGAGGTACCGGTCCAGTAGCTGCAGAGGCTGCCGAGCATCATCATCAGCGACGGCCCCATCAGAAATGCGTTGTGTATGTCTGCGCGACGCCTGTAAAGCAAGCATCGAAAAAAAAAGAACTGAGTGCAGCAGGTGGCTGATGTACTGGAGCTTAAATAATACGTTCTACTGGCCATACGCTTCGCTGGCACATCTAGTGACTTATATACTGTCTAGGCGTGTGAGCGTGCGTGTACGCATTTTGTGCAAACATAATTTTAAAAATTTTCCTTGACAGATGGTGCTGTTTAACATTTACATGTGGACCGCTGGAAAAAGCGGTAATGATCTGCATGACAAGCGCGACGTCCAGTTATTCAGGTTTTTCTAAGTTTCTAAATTACAAAAATATATTGGCGTTTCAGTTAGCAGCTTTACAAAAGCGTCTTTTTAATCTGCAGTTCGCGACTATATTAACTTCAATGCAATTACAGTTGTTAGCAGAATTTGGGGGCATTACACAATATCGCTAACATAACCTATGCAATTTCTCCTTAACATACAAAACCACTACTGCCCAGCTATAATTTCACTGTTTCAATGTGTGTTATGACGCGATAAGATAGTTCATGATTGGATATTTTTACTAGCCACCTGAACATTGCGATTTGCCATGTAGGGGACTTCCCCCTGTTCCCGAAGCCCACCTGAAAAGCGGAACACTACAATATATGTATCACTACTTATTTCTTTTTATCTGTTTGAAAACAATACAGGTGACGTATAACAAACTTATCAGAAAGCTACACGACAGCAGCAAATCGATTGTATAGAAGGCTATGTTGATAGCGCAGGAGAAGTTTGGATCAAGAAATCGACCAAAGCCCCCACCAGCATGTTCACGTTATCAGTATCAAGGGTAGCAGATGGCAGCACGAGTTGGAATTCATATCCACAGAGGTTGAAACAATCGATATATATCTACGCAGAAATTTGCAAAAGCGAATGACGCTTCCTGAGGGAAGCTCTCCTGGAGAGCACTTGCAGAATTTCCCTCAACTCGTTTGTTTGATTTACGGTGGCTTCGATTGGCAACAAGGTCCACGAGATCAATCCTGCCAGTGCTTTCCAGAATTGGGTCTCAGGAGCACGTAAAAAATTGATATAATTCAGTGCAAATTCTGTTCACTCTTGCAGCTTCAAGAGAGATGAATTGTGCGGCGAAAGAGATGACGCCTGTGGCTCCGAACAGCGCGCGCTTGAAACAGCAGTGGCGGGTCTCGCTCTTAATAACATTTTACACATGCCTGAATAAGAATGATCTGAATGTCAAGTCAGTTAACGCTAAATTTATTTGAAAATCTGGTGCATTCACTTAATAATATTGTAAGCAGTGGTGTAGCCAGCATCTTTCTTTCTGTTGTTATTGGGGGGGGGGGGGGCACGCATTTGATCGAGGGAGGGGGTAGGCGGGTGTTGTCGCACGTCGTTTTACGACAGCTGGCATTGTGCACACAAATTTCAAGTGGGGGAGGGTGGGAAAGAAAGAGGCACCTGTCCAATGCGCCCCTCTGGCTACGCCCCTGGTTGGAAGAGTTGCGCCTTTTAACCAACAGAAACGTCCGTGCCTCGCGAGGGGAAGGTTGTTAAAAATGTACAACATACTAGAAAAGCAGCCACTATGACGGTTTTTCAGTCCTCGTGAGCACGTCGCCGAACCAAACCTGACCCGGAATTCTAGCCGAAACTAACCCGAACCAATATTCTTAGAACATGCTTGAACCCGAACCAAACCTTACCGGTTCGGCGCGAAACAATTTAAGCATATATAGGGGGCAAACAGGTGCTCAATACATAAGCGAATCTTCGAAATACGTTTCACTCGCCGCACCCCACGAAAATATTGTCACGTTGTAGTGACGGTGAAGAATGCACCAAAACTGGGAATAACAAAACGCGTTTTATTGGGCGAAGTTGTGCCCTCAAAAACAGGCTACACTTAAAGAACGGCGACAGCGGCGAACACAGTCGGCGATCGTCGAAATCTGATCAGCGGGTCAAGGGACTCAGCTTTTATACATGAGCCATCGAACGTTCAAGAGTAATCGCTGGTGCCCGCGTGTCTCCCAGAAAGTTCTACGCCATTCGCGTCGCGTATACGTGGAATCAGATTACACAAGGTTCGGCGACAACAGACAGCGGATAGAACTATCGGTAACATTCCAGAAACTTCCCATACAGGGCAGGCGCGTCCCGTGCTGAGTGATAACATTTTTAGACTATGAAAATCACTCACCCGTAAAATATAAGCTCACGTGTCAATGCCCCCCTCTCAAAAGGCAACGTCCCGGTGCTACAAACGTAACAGGAGAGTGAAACACGAAAGGACACTTATTAAACAAAAGTAACAAAGAAGCAAAGTCCAAAGAAACACATTCCATAAAAGGTTCAAAGTTCAGCTACGCGAAGTCCCAAAGTTCATTAGCGCTGGTAGAACGGCTTAAGTCGCACGACATGGACTACTTCAGATCGTCAGCGACGCCGCTGTGATAGCGAAATGCCGTCTAGCACGACCTCATAGTCGGTGCGCCAATGCGTCGGATGATTTTGTAGGGTCCGAAATAGCGGCGCAAAAGCTTCTCGCGAAGTCCTCGTCGGCGTATAGGGGTCCAAACCCAAACACGGTCACCGGGACGGCACTCGACGTAGCGTCGTCGAAGGTTCTAGTGTCGTCTGTCGGTACGCTGCTGGTTCTTGATCCGCAGGCGGGTGAGCTGTCGGGGTTCTTCGGCGCGCTGGAGCTAGTTGGCGACGTCAAGATTCTCTTCGTCACAGACGTGCGGCAGCATGACGTCGAGAGTAGCCGGATTCTTGCCGTAAACCAGCTTGAATGGTGTGATCTGTGCTGTTTCTTGCATCGCAATGTTGTAAGCAAAGGTTACGTATAGCAGGACCGCGTCCCACGTCTTGTGTTCGAAGTCGACGTACATTGCTAGCATGTCGACGAGGGTCTTGTTCAGACGCTCCGTGAGACCATTCGTCTACGGCTGGTAGGCGGTTGTCCTCCTGTGGCTTGTCTGGCTGTACTGCAGAATGGTTTGGGTTAGCTGGGGCACCATGTCGCAGCAGGACGTTCTCGACGAAACATTTCGCCACTTCGGCTGCGCTACCTTTCGGCTGAGCTATGTTTCATCGAAGCGGGTGAGGTAGTTCGTCGCCACGACGATCCACTTACTTCCGGATGTTGACGTCGGAAACGGTCCCAACAAATCCATCCCGATCTGCTGAAAAGGTCGGCAAGAAGGCTTGATCGGCTGTAGTAATCACGCTGGCCTTGGCGGTGGTGCCTTGCGTCGCTGACAGTCTCGGCAGGTCTTGACGTAACGGGCGACGTCAGCGGTCAGGCGCGGCCAGTAATACTTTTCCTGTATCCTAGATAGCGTACGGGAGAATCCGAGGTGCCCAGCGGTCGGATCGTCATGTAGGGAATGCAGTACTTCTGGACGCAGCCCTGACGGAACAATAAGAATGTAGTTGGCTCGGACTGGTGAGAAGTTCTTCACGACTAGGTTCTTTTGAAGCGCGAACGGAGACAATCCGCACTTAACTGACCTGGGGACGACGCCCGTATTCCCTTCTAAATGCCCGACGAGGCCTTTTAGTTCCTGGTCTGCTAGTTGCTGTTGAACGAAGTCTTCCCCGCTTATTATTCCAAAAAAGGTGTTGTCATCCTCGTCATCTTGCGGAGGACGGTCAATAGGGGAGCGTGATAGGCAATAGGCATCCGTGTTTTCGTCCTGACTTGTAGATTACAGTGACGTCATATTCTTGCAGTCTGAGGGACCACCGCGCCATTCGTCCTGAAGGGTCCTTTAATTCAGCTATCCAACACAACTCGTGATGGTCGCTGACGACTTTGAACGGCCTGCCATATAGCTAAAGGCGGAATTTCGCTGTAGTCCAAATAATGGCGAGGCATTCCTTTTCGGTCGTAGGATAATTGCCTTCCGCTTTTGACACTGACCAGCTAGCGTAAGCTATCACCCGTTCAAGTCCGTCTTTCCCATGGACTCGGATGGCACCGAGGCCTAGGATAGTGGCGTCAGTGTGGATTTCGGTATCGGCGTCCTCGTCCAAGTGCGAAAGTGCTGGACGCGACTGCGTGAGTCTTTTCAGTTCTTGAAATGCGTCGGCCTGCGGCGTTTCGCACTTGAACTCGACATCACATTTGGTTAGATGCGTTAGCGGCTCAGCGATGCGTGAAAAGTCCTTGACAAAGCGCCTGTAGTATAAGCACACATGTCAAGTAATCTACGCACTGAATTCCTGTGGATGGGCTGCGGGAACTTTGCGATGGCAGCTGTCTTGAGCGTGTCAGGGCGGACTCCAGATTTGCTGATGACGTGGCCTAGGAAGCAGACACCTAAGCAGGATTTGTTTCAAGCGGGGGGGGGGGGGGGGGGGGGGGGGGGCTACCCAAGGTAACTTTACCA
Source organism: Dermacentor andersoni (assembly GCF_023375885.2). Lineage (NCBI taxonomy): Eukaryota > Metazoa > Arthropoda > Arachnida > Ixodida > Ixodidae > Dermacentor > Dermacentor andersoni. The sequence continues at coordinate 7,058,000 of NC_092816.1, read as the reverse complement.
TGCAAATGAGGGGGAGGAGGCACTTTTCCTAGTAGAAATGTGAATAATGCCCACTATTCGCCATAAAGACGCGTAGACCCGCAAAAGAGAATTGAAATAACGTGTATCTCACAGGCGTACCTGTGAGATGTACCTCTCCTTTACTTGGCAAACAAAGAATCACATCAAATGGACTCGCGCATGAAAGATGCGCAGGAAGAACCTTGCCAAGAAAAAGTTAACAAGCAAAAGTGCAAAACTAAGATTTCTAGTAGCATTTTTTGAATTACCTCTGGAATAATTATACAGAAATATCTATTTGCGATACAATCACAGTTATTTTAGGTACCTCATTTACTGCTCTACCAAGTGCCAAAACCGACTAGTGTTGTTATTTTGGGAAGTTGCGTAACGATGCGTAGTCACCAGTCCCGTACAACCGCGTAGAGCGCAGGACGCTGCGGATCTAGACGTACTGCGCCAACCGCGGAAGGTTAGAAAAACACCCACATTAGCACAGCATAGAAGTGGCTGTCAAGCGGCTCGAGCGATAACTGTAGAAGCGTCATTCAAAACACACGGAATTATGCTCCACTTCCTGCGGCGTTTTCTCTGCTTTTCAAATAAAAAGATGTTGATCCATACATATTTTCAGAAAGAATTTTCACTTTTCCTCCCTGTCTTCTTGTTGCCTTGGCTTTCTCCCTTAGTAAATCCCTTAATTTCTCAACACCTTGCGCCTCTTGTTTCCAGTTGCCAATTTTGTACGAAAAGTGCTGTACAATAAGGGAAAAGCCAGACAAGGTAACGGGTGACAGTCATATTGCTTATGGGTTTAACGGTTATTGCAGGGTCCGATGATGGACGCTGTTCAGCATTATTTTATTTTCCACCTTATCAATCAATCAATCAATCAATCAATCAATCAATCAATCAATCAATCAATCAATCAATCAATCAATCAATCAATCAATCAATCAATCAATCAATCAATCAATCAATCAATCAATCAATCAACTTTATTTCCTTTGGATAGGAGGAGTACGGGACTAAAAGCTTAAGCAGCTTAACGAGGTCCCGACCCCGTTACAGTTGGCAAAACAGCAGGACGACGGTCAGTCATGCACAAAGTGTTTAAATAAATCGACGAATATTACATAACATCGAGTAACACGAAATTTTGTAACAAGGCGCGAAACAATAGAAGGCATTTCCATAGGCTTGAAATGGCATGAACATGAAAAGCAGCGGTCGACAAGAGGAGGGACAAAAAAATTCGTAAGGATCTACTACTCCTGAAAATAAATGGCCTGGGCGAAGCGTTTAATGAGACAATTTTATTACACAAAGGATCAAAATCTTCATGGTTTGATAAGTTCATGGTTTAATAATCCAACCTATATCGCGGTTATATGATTCCGAGGATCTGCCAGCGGCGCGGAGAGCGGTCACTCGAGGAAATAATGAAGCAAAAAGGAAAAACTAAACGCGCGTTTTCTACGCCCACAACTCGTTCCACGAGCATACAGACCAGCTGCCTATGAACCGAATCTCTTTCTTGGCCCCTGGATCCGTCTAAACACAGGAGGTTGAACTAACGAAGCAACGGCGTTGCGCGTGATCGTTGAATAAGTGGTGACATAAACATTGTGTTGGCTATTATAAATAAAATAACATATTTTAATTAAAACAATAAACTACGCCCTGCTTCCTGCAATAGATGGTGACAGAAAATGAGAGAGGCATAAAGGAGAGATGCCTCGACCTGCACCACTAATGTATTGCAGATGATAGATGGTGACAATTGAACTCATCTTGAGTTAATAGCGCGGGCACCGAATCGATGAGAGAACTGGCCTCCATACCCCAGGAGGTGCCGACAACTACCACCATCCAAAAGGAGTAAACACATTGACAACCATTTCATTCTGTGAAGATGGAATGGCCGCGAAAGCTGACGACAGTCAAAGCTCTCAAACGAAAAGCAAAGTGTTTCATCTCTGCCGCGGGTCGGCCTGAAGATAGTGCAATATCGGGCCGACCCGCGGTGGGGGTGAAGCTAGTGTTAAGCCTCCTCCCCTCCTGCCATACGTGGCCCGATCCCGAAAGTAGTGCAATGCCGGGCCGACCCGCGGTGGAGGTGAAGCAGGCGTTAAGCACTCCCCATACGTGGGCCCATCCCAAAGATATCGAAGGGCGCGTTATGTGTTTCCGAGTCCACAGGTGTATGTGCCATTGATCTTGGACCCTTTTTGCACTATCACCAGGATCGGCCCAAATGGTGATTTTTTTCTTTTGACGGACGCCGAAAAAAGTACAGAAGTCATATAATGCTTTCGCTGTAAAAGGCAGCAAAATGTTGACCGCCGAGTAGATTGATTTGTCGGAGCTTTAGGAATGTGCGTGAGGAGTGGTGGCATGGACGGATGGGGAGGGGGGGGGGGGGTATGCTGCTTATTATCGTGGAGGGCCTGTCCCCTCCCCCCCCCTACGCACGTGCCTGCTAGGAACAGAAGTTCATCGTAAGTGAAGGGGCACTTTTCCGGCTTCAGAGTGAGCCCTGATGACTTGATGGAGTCTAGTACTGTGGCAAGCTGCCTAAGGTGATCGTCGAAATTTTCCGCGAAGACGACGACGTCATCCAAGTAAACAAGACAAGTCTGCCAATTCAATTGTGCCTAAACCGTGTCCATCGCGCGCTGGAACATTGTAGGCGCCGAGAACAGTCCAAATGGCTTAACCTTGAACTCATGAGGCCGTCTCGCGTGATGAAAACAGCCTTTTCGCGATCTCTTTCGTCGACTTCTATTTGCCAGTAGCCAGACTTGAGGTCCATCGAAGAGAAGTATTTACCGTTGGAGAGCCGATCCAATGAGTCGTCTACCCGTTGAAGGGGGTATACGTCCTTCTGCGTGATCTTGTTCAGTCGACGATAATCGACGTAGAAACGTAGGGCTCCGTCCTTTTACTTCACCAAGAAAACAGGAAATGCCCACGGGCTTTTCGACGGCTGGATGTCGACGTCGTCGCGCAGCATATCGTGGACTTGTTGCCTAATGGCTTCACGCTCTCGCGGCTCTCGCGTCTAAACTCGGTAAGCGCTCTGGCGGACTGGTCGAGCACACTCTTCGGCTATTATGCGATGCTTTGCGACTGGTGTTTGTCGAATTCTCGATGACGTCGAAGGGCAGTCTTTGTATTGTCGGAGAAAAGTTCTGAGCTGTTGCTACTTACTCATGGGGAGAGTTGGATTTATGTCGAAATATGGTTCCGGAACTATGGTCGTCGGGGTAGATGTGGCAGAACGAGAGAGGACAAACGCATTGCTGGTTTCCAAAATTTCCTCGATGTATGCGATAGTCATGCCCTTGTTGATGTGCTTGAACTCCTGGCTGAAGTTGGTTAGCATCACTTGCGCTTTCCTTTCGTGCAGTCGAGCTCTTGCGACAAAAATTGCACGGTCGAGCATGCGTTGGTCAGTGAGTGTTTCGGTGCCGACGTAAATAATGATGGAGCGAGGCGGGATGCTCACTTGATCTTCGAGCACACTCAAGGCATGGTGATTAAGAGAGCTCTCCGGTGGTATTGCTTGATCTTCCGAGAGCGTTATCGAGTTCGACTGCAGGGTCGGCGATTGCGCCATGTTGGTTCAGGAAGTACATGCCGAAAATGACGTTTCGTGAAGACTGTTGGATAAGTCCGGTCATGAACGGTAATTCTTGCCGCGCAGATTCCAGTTGGCGTTATCAGGTGTCCTCCAGGGGTCCTAAGGTGGTGACTGCGTGGCCGTCGAGAAGCACGTCGAGGCCGCTGGTTCTTTGTCGTGCGTTGTATACAGTTAGGTCTTGGCGTCGCATCACTGCTGCATCGCGTTGACCTTTGGCTGGTACGTGGCATCGTCAGGTCGTCTTTCGTCGGCGTATTCTTCACTTCAATACTTCGTCGGGACGATGGCGTATTGCTGTTATGTCGTCGAGATACTCTCTTCGGCGTCTTTGTCGGCGGCGGAAGATCTGCGTCAGTTCGACGAACAGCAACCGCACCTCCATCGGTTGTTGCTTTTAGTTTTCAGGATATGGGCACGCAGACCGGCCTAGGGATCGTCCAGTGTATGGTCAGCGTTGCGGCGACAGGTAGCGGCCTGGTGACGGCCAATGGGGCGGTCGTCGACAACTCCACTGAGTGACGGCGAGGTAGTCGGCAATGTCATGTGGGCGCTCCCCAAGCCGTGGACGCTGCAGCTTGACCTTCTCAGTCCTAAGTCACGGTATGGGCATCGATGGTACACAAGGCCGGCTTCTCCGCAGTAATAGCAGTGCGGGTGGTGGTTGGGGGCTCGCCAAATGTTTGTCTTCCTCGCGTAGCTGCGCTAGAAGACGGGTGGGCGTGATGGCGGCAGCGGTGTATGACAGAAATGCGTCGTTACAGGGCCTTGGCGCGAGCGCCGAGGGGGACCCATCGCTTCCGGCACCGGAAGCGGTGATTCGGGCTGCACTTCGGAAACGCCAAGCGACCGTCGAAGTTCGTCCTTGACGATGTCAGTGACTGAGGACACCTGAGGTTGCGACGAAGGAAACATCTTGCGCAGTTTTTCGCGCACAATGGCCCTGATGGTCTCTTGGAGGTCACCTGATCCCAGTGCTTGGATGGTGCACTGCGGCGTGAGCACTTGCCGGTTATATTGCTTAGTGCGCCTTTCCTGAGTTTTCTCAATCTTCGTTGCCTCTGTGAAGAACTCAGCTACGGTCTTCGGTGGGTTGCCAATCAGTCCGGAGTAAAGTTCTTGCTTTACGCCTCGCATCAGGAAACGGACTTTTTTCTCTTCGGACAAACCCGGGTCGGCTTGCCGAAAAAGACGGGTCATCTCTTCTGTGAAGATGGCTATGGGCTCATGGCGTAGTTGCTCTCGGGTTTCCAGCAGAACTTCGGCGCTTTCTTTTCGGACAACGCTCGTAAATGTCTTCAGGAAGTTACTGCGGAGTAGGTCCCATGTTGTAAGGGTGCACTCCCGGTTCTCGAACCAAGTCCTCGGGGCATCTTCCAAGGAGAAGTACACATGGCGTAGCTTAACCTCAGTGGTCCAGTTGTTGAAGGTCGAGAGTGAAGGTTTCGAACCAGGTCTCCGGATCCTCCGGCGTAGCTCCACCGAAGGTAGGAGGCTCACTGGGTTGTTGAAGCACGATGGGTGACGCTAGGGGTGCCATTGTGGTTGTTGAGCTGGCCACGATCTTCCTGCTCGTATCAGGCAGCAGTCCATGCTCTGGGGGCAGTTGTTGCAGTCTGCAGCTAGCCCGCTGGTCTTGGGCGCCATTGCTGTTGTTTTCGGGCTTCGGGCTTGGATCGCGGCTTCGCGGGGGCGTTCAGTACATGAACGCACTAGCACCTCCACCAAATGTCACGTAGTAGTGACGGTGAAGAAAGCAGCAAAACTGGGAATGACGAAAGTAGCGTTTTATTGGGCGAACTTGTGCCCTCAAAAACCAGTCATACTCAAAGAACGGCAACAGCGGCGAACACAGTCGGCGATCGTCGAACACCTGATCAGCGGGTCAAGCGCGTCAGCTTTCATACATGAGCCATCGAACGTTCCACAGTAATCGCTGGTGCCCACGTGTCAATAGAGAAAGAAATTCAACAAGAGGGGACACTCGGCAAAAATGGCAACAGGCACGCCTAGTGTCAACTCCATCCGTTAGTTGACGCGAGCATCAGAAAAAAAGATGTGAAATGAACTTACAGACGTTTTATTTCTTTTTATTCTTTCTCATTAAAACTCAAATGGTTTGCGTGTAAATGAACTTATACTTTGCGACTTATGTTGCTTGCGTTGCCTAGCAACAAGCTAGCTGCACGCCAGACGCGCGTGCATACGTCATGCGCCAGACATGCCACAGGAGCGAGCGAGGCCGGCTGCGCATGTGAAGCTCGCGTGCTCAGCGACCCATCTGTTTTGGATGTAGCGCGCTTTTTTCTCCTTTTTTTTTGGGGGGGGGGGGGGGGGGGCTCCCGGCGTTCTCTTGTGTTTTGTCTGCATTTCGACATGGCACCGCTGCACTACTGGGCTACAGCAAAGTGAGGAATCTCGTTTGACAATCTGGGACGCACTTCAAGCACGTTTAGGCTTACTGCACAAAACTGTACCTATATATAGTGACGCCGTTATCGAAAAACAGCTCCGCCCTCCAGGCGTAGTTAACTTGAATTAATTACTCGTACTGGGAGATGTTTGCGACGCTTTCTATGAGCCCAACCATTATTATAACTTATTTCGGTAGTTCTTGGGCACGCTTGCCGCTCCTGGCTTTGTGATGAAAAGCATCTCGGTCGTGTGACGCAGTGTCGTATGTACTCAATCTTACTGGGACAAGTTTTGGCACTTCCTCTGACCTCAGACATTATTGTAACTAATTTCACTACTTTTTACTTTTCAAGCACAGTGGCCGCGCTCGGCGTAGTGGCGCAGTTAGCGAAAAGCAGCTCAGCTGTGTACCGCAGTTAGTTTCGTGTGTACTGAATCTTACTGGGAGAGGTTCGTGACGCATTCTCTGACCGCAAAAATTATTGTGATTCATTTCCTAACTTTTTGAGATACTTCTGAGGCATGCTCGCCGCGCTTGGGGTTGTGAAGCTGTTAGCAAGAAGCAAGTTGGCCGTGGTGAGCTAGTTTTGCGTGTACTGAATTTTAGTGCGAGAAGTCTGTGACGCTTTTTATGGCCCTGCAACATCATATACCTTATTTCGGTATTCACGCTTGTCCAAAACGCGACGAGCGATTGCGGATTGTGATAACGCGGGAGTGTTGCTGCTTGCGCCGGCAGGACGCGTAAAAGATAACACCGAGGAGCTCAAGAACTTGACATTTCTGTCTTCTGAGCGACCGAAAACAAGCTTTGCACCCACGAATCTGTCTTGAGTGCGACCAGAAGGCATTCTGCGAGCGTGTAACATGGTCTGGCTCAGATCCTGTGTTGTGACCACCTCTTTGTACTTGGCGTACCATCGCGTGGACTGGGGCCAAGTTGTTTAGGAAACGTGCAGTCTCCCGTGTATTTGTGCTCTTAAAGTGCAGGAAATAACGCCCGAGAAGGGAGGGATGCTTGAAAATCGGATGTTTCCTTCAGATTTTATGGCATTGTTTCGAAGGAGTCTGTTTGTTACGAAATGTATGTAAATGTGAATTTATCTGTAATGCCTCTCATTGACCCCTTACGCACGTCTCGCGTCTACACGCAATATTGCTGTTAGGACAATATACCAAAATGATGCATGCTTGTAATTTACATCTTCAGCTGATAGCATCCAGTGGAGCTTCGTACAGCAATGACTGCTGCTTACCTGGTGCCGCAACTTTGTATGAATGCACAAGAAGCCCGGAACGAGCATTTATATAGAGCAAACTAAACATTTCATCATTTCAGAAGACGTTTTGCGTTTTCTTTATGGAATTGCACGTGACATAGATTCGGTGGAGGCTTGTAAAGGTCGTTCGCAATCATTTTTACTAAATAATAAAACGATTCCGCGCCAAGGCCGCGCGTGGTTCAGCAGTAGAAGCGAGAAAAAAAAATGGAGGACGCTTAAGCTTCGCCTTCAAGGGTGGAACGCGATAGCGTTATCGCACACCGTTCGCACCGCCTACTCAAACGCGCTACGCCAGCCAAACGTCGCGATCGGCAGATATAGCCGGGCCCCGACGCGCCATGAAGGCGGACGCGGTAATGGGGCGAGTGGCGCCGCACGTGTCGGGGCAGCGCCGTACATTGTGAGGAGGAGGTCTTCTGTGTTTGCCGCAAGATGGCTCTGCGTGTGTGCAGAACGCAGAAGAAATTTAGCGGAAACGTACTTCGCTACTCGTGAAACTGCGACTTCTGTAAGTTACATGGTCAAAATTACCGATATACACCGCAGTATAACTTTCTACAGCACGTTTCTAAGGCAACACCGCATTCACTAGAGGCGATTTTGTCTCGTTTCGAAGGAACGAACTCGTGGCTGAGTGGTAGAGTCTCCGTCTCACACTCCGGAGACCCTGGTTCGATTCCCACCAGCCCATTTTGCAAGATGTCTTTGTTTATGATGTGTCTTCTGGGATTTATCGCTCACGGCCAACGCCGCTGACGCCGACGACACCGGCTTTTCTGCGACACGAGCTCCTTAACGCTTACGAGCAATAAAAACAGCGCAAAACAACGGGACGAGTGACGGGACACAAACAACAGCGCTTACTAACAACCAAAGTGTCTTTATTCTTTCAGTCAGCATATATATGCTCCGCCGCTATCTGAAACCACAGATTCTACAGAATTGGGCATGCGCAGATGGAATTGCAATTAATGTGATAGGAAGGCAATCTCCTTCGGAAGGAGAGAAATGGACGGAAGGCATACACATGCTTCGCCACTAACGTGAATGTGGAAGGCTTCGGATATAAGGCGTGCGCGGTCATCACGATATTTTGACAGGTAGGTTACACCTTCGAAAGATGGCTTGCAGCCGCATTCATTGCAATGCAGTGACAATTGACTATCTTTTGCCCGTTTTTGAAATTTGTTTAAGTGCTCGCGCATGCGGTCATTGATGCAACGCCCCGTTTGGCCGATATAAAAACGCTTGCATGAAAGGGGGATCTTATACACCACACAGTCACAACAATCACCTACAAACCTCTGTCTGTGCTGCTTTTTACAACTTTTTTGTTGTTATTCATGCTTACCTTATTGACTTGGTGGCACAGGCTACCTAACTTATTTTTGGCAGTAAACAGCAACCTGACGCCTGCCCTGCTGACAACCTTTTCGAGATTGTGCGCAACCTGGTTAGCATATGGTATAACCGCAACCATTTGCCGTGGGCGATTCTCAGATAGAGCAGCTGCCGACTGCTTTCCTTTAAGGTTCGTTGCGAGGCTTTCAGCGATGCTGGTCAAAAGTGGTACTGAGAAACCTGCGAGCTTCAGTCTGGCTACTTGCTTTTCGAAGCTTACCTCCACTTGGTGGTCACAAGACCGGATGAGGGCCGCCTTCATGCAGGATCTTGCTATACCGCGCTTGACAATCTTTGAGTGCACGGACGAAAATGGAAGAAGGTTCTTATGAGACCGAGGAGCATAACCCCAACATACATGATTGCTTAAGAACGTTAGCTCCAAGTCTAAGAAACGAAGCTGGTTGTCTGACGGATGCTCCGTGGTCAATTCGAAAGAATCTAGAACTGTGCGGAACATGTCAAATATTATAGCAGCAGCAGGCTGCGCGTCAGTGGCGTTAGTATTGTAAAAAATTAGAAAGTCATCGACGTATCGCATCACTTTTACAGTGTTTGTCTGGCTGAGCTTAGTTACAGGATTGCGGTCATAGCTGGCTAATAAAATGTCACTAAGAACAGGGGCTATACATGAACCGATGCACGCACCTTTCTTCTGTATAAAAAGCTTATCCTCCATTGAAACAAAAGTGGAAAGCATATAAAACCTTAAAAGCTCTAAAAACTTGTCGACGTTGATACCACATGCATTCTGCAACCTAAGAACACCATATTTGTCAATGCAATGGCCGACTTCAATGCATACATCATCTTGAGGCAAGGCATAATACAAGTCCTTGATGTCCACGGAAAGGGCTCGGACAGCCTTTGGACATTCCTCACGGAGGAAGGTGGAGACAGTACCTGGCGTCTTTATTAGGAAGGGGTCATCAATGTCAAGGAGGCACAAAAACCTTTGCACGAACACTCCCAATTGTCGTTGCCAGGTTCCGCGCTCAGAAACAATGGCCCGAAACGGGCACAGTTCCTTGTGCGTCTTGGCGCTGAAAAACACAGAAAGACTGGTTCCATTGCAGGCCTTTATGGAGGAGGCCAGCTTGGAGAGTCCGGCTTTTTCGCAGAGCTGAACAGCCCTTGTTTTGACCTTCGCAGAAGCCATTCCATGCACTTCCTTGAAGTTACCTAGAATGGCCGAATCTGCTTTGCTCTTGTACAAGCCACCAGGCATCACGACAAAACCGCCTTCTTTGTCGGATAGGAGCAGCTTGAGCCCCGCATTCCGAAGGACGGTCCCTGCTGTGCGGAGCCGAACTGTGTTGCCTTTTTTAACCTGCTGGGGCAGGCAGTCAACACCTTCTCTGATGCATCTGTCAGCTTCATCTGTTCTTGCTCTACCGGCAGCTGTCCTGACGAGGCTGAGCAGTTCCGTCTTGTCCAGAGAAGGATGCTCATAAAATTTAGGACCAAGCTTGAGTAGATCGGCAACATTGTTCAGAATTGAGGCATCCCCGAATGTTGTTACCTCTTGGCCTTGCCCCGGATTCCTACGTCCTCTCCTAGGCAGTCGAACCACCAAGTTGCCCCACAGGAAGTCTGCTGTCTGAGACGCCATTCCCAAATCTTGAAGAAACTTCTTCTGAGCACTATGGAAATGCAGCTCGTTCTGGTTCACAACCTGTAAGGAGTCGGTGTAGAAGCGTACCTGTCGAAGTGCTTCAGAGCGCAAAATTCGGCACGTTCTCTTTATGTGGCCCTTCGAAGGCATCAGTCCCCCGAACAACACGGCGACTTCCGGCGGTAGGCAAGAATGCTTGAGCGAGTAAGTGTAGAGGCGAGCTCTACAAGTCGCGGTGGCGAGCAAATTGATGCAAATGACTGAAGAACGGAAACACGAGAAAGGCACACACGAAGGAAAAGAGCCCGATGTAGAAGAAATAAACTGCAAAAGAGTACGCATTTGGGCTGGTTGGTTCATGATTACGAGCAATAAAAACAGCGCAAAACGACGGGACGAGTCAGGGGACACAGACAACATCGCTAACAACCAAAGTGTATTTATTCTTTCAGTCAGCATATATAGGCTCCGCCGCTATCTGAAACCACAGATTCTACAGAATTGGGCATGCGCAGAGGGAATTGCAATTAATGTGATAGGAAGGCAACCTCCTTCGGAAGGAAAGAAATGGACGGAAGGCTTACACATGCTTCGCCACTAACGTGAATGTGGAAGGCTTCGAATATAAGGCGTGCGCGGTCATCACGATATTTCGACAGGTAGGTTACACCTTCGAAAGATGGCTTGCAGCCGCATTCATTGCAATGCAGTGACAATTGACTATCTTTTGCCCGTTTCTGAAATTTGTTTAAGTGCTCGCGCATGCGGTCATTGATGCAACGCCCCGTTTGGCCGATATAAAAGCGCTTGCATGAAAGGGGGATCTTATACACCACACAGTCACAACAATCACCTACAAACCTCTGTCTGTGCTGCTTTTTACAACTTTTTTTGTTGTTATTCATGCTTACCCTATTGACTTGGTGGCACAGGCTACCTAACTAATTTTTGGAGGTAAACAGCAACCTGACGCCTGCGCTGCTGACAACCTTTTTGAGATTGTGCTCAACCTGGTGATCATATGGTATAACCGCAACCATTTGCCGTGGGCGATTCTCAGATAGAGCAACTGCCGACTGCTTTCCTTTAAGGTTCGTTGCGAGGCTTTCAGCGATGCTGGTCAAAAGTGGTACTGAGAATCCTGCGAGTTTCAGTCTGGCTACTTGCTTTTCGAAACTTACCTCCACTTGGTGGTCACAAGACCGGATGAGGGCCGCCTTCATGCAGGATCTTGCTATACCGCGCTTGACAATCTTTGAGTGCGCGGTCGAAAATGGAAGAAGGTTCTTATGAGACCGAGGAGCATAACCCCAACATACATTTTTCTCCTTCCGAAGGAGATTGCCTTCCTATCACATTAATTGCAATTCCCTCTGCGCATGCCCAATTCTGTAGAATCTGTGGTTTCAGATAGCGGCGGAGCATATATATGCTGACTGAAAGAATAAAGACACTTTGGTTGTTAAGTCAGCGCTGTTGTCTGTGTCCCCTCACTCGTCCCGTCGTTTTGCGCTGTTTTTATTGCTCGCAATCATGAACCAACCAGCCCAAATGCGTACTCTTTTGCAGTTTATTCCTTAACGCTGTCGCGTTAAAAATACATGCCGCGCGGATCAGCGGAGCCGGCGTGGCGTGTACCAACTGGCGTTCAAAACGCGCGCGCCCAAAATAGAAACCGGAAGGTGTTAATACCATGCGCTTCGTGAGCTACAGTCAATTCGGCCGCTGGGCTCTATGGGACTGTCCGCTCTTGTTGAAATTTCTTTCTCTATGGCGTGTCCTCCAGTAAGTTCTAGACCTTTCGCGTCGCGCACAAATGCAATCACATTACACATGGTTCGGTGACAACAGACAGCGGATAGAACTATCGATAACATTACAGAAATTTCCGATACATGCAGGCGCGTCCTGCGCTGACCGATAACATCTGTTAGACGGTGAAAAGCGCTCACCCGTAAAATGTAAACATGTTCACGTGTTAATATCGTCACGACTCACGAGTTTTGTGCGAGAATAGGGATAGACGATGGGTACGTGCAAGTACGGTCACCTCGGCAGAGACGCTTGTACCGTTAGGCCAGCTCGCTACAATTACTGGATAAACTGCAAAAACGCACACGCCCGGACTTACTCAGCCGCAGAAAAGACGGTGTCCGCGAGAAGAGAAAATGGAGTTCATCAGCACGGCTTCTTCTAAAAATCGCAGAGAACACTGCATTCACTAATGAATGTCGTCACCTTCTTAGTGCGCAGTAACAATTCCTGTAAACTGCAGGGGAAATGTGCTTTTGTTACGTGCCCCGATCCAATGCAAGTTTGGTGCGTCCATGCGGAGCATACAGCACCCTTCGATTTGTGTAAATGCTTTCCGGGCACGACATGCGCCATTGGGACTCCTTTGTCAGCGCTTAGTAAGCGCAACACTGCGCCTCACGCATTTGCATAAGAAATATCATCGCGGTGTTTAGCAGACGCTGTCCGCGCGTTCATTGTGAGACGCATCTATGTGCTCACCTGCTTTTATTTGAGAAAAGAGCAGAAAACTGACCGAAATGTCACTTGTTGGCTGCTTTCCTTTCTGCAGACTGGAAGTTCGGAGTTGTAATTTACGTAATACAACGCAGTCTTGCGCTGTATCATGCGCTATGTATATTGCTCGCATCGCTACCAGTTGAGAAGCAATCGCTGGAATCCGAGCACCAAAATTGACTGAGTACTCTGTTGTCAAGGCCCGTGGAAGTGAAGCATACCCCATGTACAGGGTGGTCCTTTATGGGACGGAACACGCGAGCGCGTGGACTGCGCTCTGCGGAGTTAAAATCCCTTGATAATTTGAAAGTAGCGACACTCTTCGAACTCTGCCGCCGCCGCGCGGGGGGACGCAGACGCAGGAGCGTTCGCTTCAGACGTGCTGCGCATCGGCTGCGCCAATTCTCGGCCGCAGCCACGGGTAACTTCACGGTACCCCACCAATTTGTTACCACCTAAGCAAGAAAGTCACCCGGCCCACGTGGACACCGATTTCACCCAGGTGGGCCGGTTTTCGGCAATTTTAGAGCAGTTTTTCACCCCGCCACGTGGGCGACGCCGTCCAGCCTGACGGCGACGCCGATGCCCGGCCGCGTGGAGACTGCTTCCCGAGGCAACATGGCCGTCTCTACGCTAACCCAGCGTGGCTACGACCCGGACGCGATGTCCTGGACGACGGTTCCGACGACCGAGGAGCCCAATTCTGCGATGCCTTCGAACATTCGAAGCGAAGCTCTCCTCAACGCGGCCGCTCGCCGCTTGCAAGAGAAAGCCAAGATGCTGGCGCCCGCCGCCGCTCCGGCCTCCGGCATCCCAGCCGGCAAGACGCAGCCTCCCGCCTCGCACGCTGCGGGAAGCAAGGGCAAGGTCTTCACGAAGAGGAAGCCTCGCCCGCTACTAAAACCCAACCCGGATGACTACGTGATCGTTGTAAAGCCACGTGAGCATATTTCCTTGCACGAAGCCTTCTCCGAGAATCGCTACGGGACCGGCTTCACGGCTTACCTCGGGTCCGAGCGGGCAGAGACAGCATCGATTCTCCATTCGAGAGAACAAAATTTGATTGTGATCCATACCCCGGCCTCGAGACGGCAGACCGAGTGATCGGGGATTTTTCTGTCAACACAGAACGCGGAGCGGTCCCGGTCCACGGATACCTACGGCAAGATGGCGGAAACGTTTGCCACGGTGTCATCGTGGTGTGCAACTCGGACACGACGGAGACACTTCAGCAAAAGGTGTGTTGGAGAGCAGGCACCATTGTTGAAGTAAGAAAATTTGGTACATCGAAGAAAGCGCGTGTTACCTTCGCCGGAAAGAACAAACCGCGTTTTGTTCACTATGACAACATGGTGGTGCCCGTCCAACCCTACTACCGTACAATTCCGGCCTGCGGCAAGTGCGGTGCTGTCGGCCATAGGATGGACGCATGCCCAAACCTGAGACAGGACACTTGCGGTCTGTGCGGGCAACAGATTCCACTCGTGGAGGGAGTGCGGGCCCCTCACGAATGCGTGCCCAAGTGTTCAGTGTGCGGTGGTGGACACGCCACGAACTCCCGCGAGTGCACTGCGAAGTTCCGCAACTCCAAGATAGCCGCCCAAAAGGGCGGCAAGACAAAAACGGGGGTCAAAAAAAAACACCGCCATCTTGAGCTTCCCGGTGAGTTGCCACACCGGGACGTCACCAAGACCGGCAAGTCAGCCCCCCCTGCCGGAGTAGTCGGGAGGCAATCTGCGGCGCCACCACACGGCGTGACCGGGGCCTGGGCCGACGCCGTGGAAAAAAGGAAAGCAGGTGAGCGGCGCGGGCAGGGCTGCCTTCTCTTCCCCTCCCTCTACTCGTCCTACGGCGCGCAGCGCCGAACAAAACATTATCGCGGCTCTCCACGCGCAAAATGAGATGCTGCTAAAGAAAATTACAGCACTAGAAGCAAAATTGACGCAACCCTTCTCTACCCCCGCAGTAGAAGTAATGGAAAGCGAGACAGAAGCGCCGGCGGAGGCACCTAGCGCGGTAGCCGCTCTCGAGGCCCTGATCAACGCCCTCGAGGCCCGTATGGACAGCCGGATTTGCGCTCTTGAAACCCAAATCTCCGCGGCCATGAATGCCGCGATTGCCAAATTGACAAAGATGATTCCCTCTCTCATAACTCAACAAATCGCGCAAACCACTCGCACGACCCGGCGAGCCGGCCCAATTAAAGACGTTTCCGGCCAGTAGCCCAAAATGTTTCGACGACAACTCGATTTTGATGACGAAGACAGTTGCTCACTCTCCGGAATGGAGGATGCTCCCCTCCCCGTGAGTGCTGGCGATGGAACATCGTCTTCGCAACTCCTCACCAATCTTACCGATCATGGCGGGCACCCCTAAACTCAGGAAATTCCCTCCATCCAAATTGGCCATCCCCATCCTAATTACCCAGTGGAACTGTCGAGGTTTCAAGGCCCACGCTAAGCGGGCCAGCCTACGATTTTTCCTCACAACATTCGAGCACCTTCCTGCTGTGGTAGCCCTCCAGAAACCTGGGAGCGGCGCCACACTTACAAATTACACCACGTTTCAGCAGGACCCCCTCTCCTGTATCTGCGTGCATAAAAATTACACGGCCAACTTCGTTGACCTTGACCTCAACACCGAATTCTCGTACGTGATGGTGACCCTCCTTCCGCTACGAAAACAGGATTCACCACTACACGTTCTCAACATTTATTGTTCCCCTAAGTTAGCCAACATCCCTTTCGCAGACCTTTTTAGCCGCGCCTTGAAGGCTGCGGGCAAGGATCCCCTGGTGATCGTGCGTGATTTCAACGCCCCCAGCACACTTTGGGGATACGCGCGTGAAGAGAAACGTGGACGTAAGCTCGCAGAACTTATGTCCACGCTGGGCCTTACTCTCCACACCGACCCTGCCCACCCAACTCGCGTGGGTAACTCCGTGACCCAGGACACGTCTCCGGACCTTACCCTCACCAAAAACATTCAATATGTAGACTGGGTCAACACCGAAGAAACCCTCGGTAGCGACCACTGCATACTCAATACAACTATTCGCACCCATCCATTGGCAAGACCTTTCGCACAGGCAAAATTGCCCGATTGGACCAAATTCCGACACACATACACCAACTCGACCCCCATTCAGGAGCAAGGGTACCACGTCTGGTCCCAGCAATTGGTTTCCGCCCTTCGCTCCACGGAAACCCAAATTCAACTCTCAGAGGAGACCCCGGAGGTGGACAACCACCTCCTTCACCTCTGGGAGGCCCGGCACAGCCTTGTCCGCCGATGGCGCCGGCAAAAACACAATCGGAAACTCAAAATTTGCATCGCTGAGCTCACCCAATGAGCGGCAGAGTACGCGGCCCAACTCGCTGACTCTAACTGGGTGGACCGGTGCAACACGGCCGCGCGACAAATGTCCAGCCGGAGTAGGCGGCCCCTCTTCCGCGCCCTAATCGACCCCACCCAAACTCGAACAGAAACACAAGAACATCTCCAACGAGCCATGCACTGCTTCGATGGAGACACTTCAAAATTGGCATGCAAACTCCGAGATCAATACCTCTGTACTCAGCAGGACCCCCGAGGGCCCGCGTACTCGTATGCAGGTTCCGAGAACGCGGATATGGACCAACCGTTCCAGCTACATGACCTGAAGGCGGGCCTAGCAAAAATGAAGCGAGGAACGGCACCGGGACGGGACAAAATTAGTCAAATTACTTGCCTACCTTCCCGACTCTGCCTACTTCCCACTCCTCGCTTAACGAACTCCATTTGGATCGGGGAAACACCCCTCCCAATTGATTAGAAGACCACTCTGGTCACCTTCATTCCCAAAGCTGGTAAAGCCATCAACACAGACAACCTCCGACCCATCTCCCTTACTTCTTCTGTGGGAAAATTAATGGAGACGATCGTGAGCGATAGGCTGTCTGAGTTTCTGGAGAACAAAAATGTTTTCTCAGACACCATGTTCGGGTTCCGCCCACACCGGTCCGCACAGGATGTCTTGCTTCAACTTGACCGAGAAATTCTCGACCCGATCGAATATCCCCTCAGTGATAAAATAGTACTCGCTTTGGATTTGAAGGGGGCCTTCGACAATGTGACCCACGAAATTATTCTAACACATCTTTCCCAAACAGATTGCGGCCGAAACACTTTTAACCACATTAGGCGATTTCTCACTGACCGACAATCATACATTCGGATTCAGGACAGCGAACACGGCCCATACCAATTAGGCACGCGAGGGACCCCGCAGGGAGCAGTCCTCTCGCCCCTCCTGTTCAATTTGGCAATGAAGAGAATTCGCGCTCATCTGGCGAGGGTCGACGGCATCCAGCACGCGCTGTATGCCGACGACATCACCATCTGGGCTAAACACGGATCGGTAGGAGAAATGGAGGCCAACCTGCAGCAAGCGGCGGACATCGTAGACAACTATGCCCGTCGATGCGGCCTTCAGTGCTCCCCGTCCAAATCTGAATTTGTGCACATACGCTCCTCACCAAAGTGCACCACCAAAATCGACCTCTCCCTTAACACTGGACCCATTCCCGAACACGACGAGATCCGAGTACTGGGGCTCTTTATTCACAAAAATCGAAAAGCTGACACAACATTGGCCAAATTGCGTCAGGTGGGGGACCAGGTGGGCCGGATGGTCCGCCGGGTTTCGAACAAGCGCGGGGGGTTACGATCCAAAGACGTCTTGCGGCTGGCGCATGCATTTGTAACCAGTCGAGTCCTTTACTCGGCTCCATACCTCCACCTACGCAAATTTGACAAGAATACACTCGAAGTCATTCTCCGTAAAATCTACAAGAGTGCCCTCGACCTCCCAGTCAGTACCTCCAACCTGCGCCTCCTGGGCCAGGGGATGGTGAACACCTTTAAGGAGCTGCGAGAGGCACACTTGATGAACCAAAACACGAGGCTCTCTAAAACGCCGTCGGGTCGCCGTCTCCTTGCCCGACTACCACATCCATCATTCAATACATACGGAAGAGCACGTATACATATCCCATCACAGTGGAGGTATGCCCTGCACGTGCGCCCTCTTCCGGTCAACATGACACGAGAGGATCATAGTGGCAGACGCCTCGCGCGGGCGGAAGCCTTGGCTCGCCACTATGGACGCAGACACGGAGTCTTCTACGTGGACGCCTCCGGCCCGTACCATGGGGGTTGGTACACGGCTGCAGTCGTTCACCAAAACACGGCAGTAAACGGACTCACTTTCCGTGCACACACTATTACACACGCGGAGGTGGTTGCCATCGCGCTAGCCGCCGCAGATGAACACTCGCGGGTCATCATCATCGACTCGAGGGGTGCTTGCCACAATATTGAGCAGGGGCACATACCGTACCTTGTCTACAAAATTTAGCAAAACAGCGACTATCTCGGTGCCCCCTCGCACCGTACGATTATCTGGACTCCCGCTCACATGGGCCTCGAAGGAAACGAGACGGCCGATGCCGTCGCCCGCGTGCTCACTTTCCGGGCATCACCTTCGTCCCCCACCGATCCGGACCCCGAACCCAATCCCGCCTATACTTTCAAAGAGATCGTTCAGCTGTACCAATCTGGCCATGCCATCTATCCCAAGCTCTTTAAGGGCCTCACAGCATTCTCCTTCGCCTTTATACCAAAACCCTGCTGTGCCCGGCAGCCTTAAAATACTTTGACCCCGCTTGCACGGGGGAGTGCCCGCACTGTGGGGAAAAGTCCCCAGACATTTTCCACGTGCTATGGCCATGTCAAAAAAAAAAACCAAATCTAACCCCCCTACCCAACCCTTCCCGGGAGGACTGGGAGGCAGCCCTGCTCGGCTGCTCTGACCTGACGGCCCAACGGGCCTTGGTCGAGCGGGCCCGGGCGGCGGCCGACGCCAATGGGCCCACCTATTCCCCCACCTCCACCTAAAGGAGGAGCCCACCTATTGTTGCTGCAAAACTTATGTAAATAAATGTTTTTCAGACAGACAGACAGCCGCGCGACCTCCTCGCCTCCTCCTCGCCCCTTGCGCGTCCCTCCGCGGCAACCAGTTCTGCCCCCGTTTTTCTGCACGACGATTGATCTCCCTGCCTTTGCCCTTGGTAACGCGCGGATCTTGAGTTGTGCTTGTGTTCTTCTTTTTCGATCGCGCCATTTTCCTCGTGAGCACGGCTGGCTCGGCGTAGCGAACGTTGTACGCTGTGTTTCCTGCTCTATGTACTAGTGCTATGCCGGGCTGTTGCGCATATAACTGCAGCAAGAAGCCTGAAGATGGTTATGCCGTTTTTATGATACCACAAGGAAAGCGTGACGGCTTCCGCAGGAAGCAGTGGCTGCATGACATTGGCCGAAAGAACTTTGTTCCGACAAAGAACAGCGTTGTTTGCGTGCTGAGGCGTCTTTCTTATAGCTCGTAGCAAAGCATGCCGTAATGCTGCCTTTTTGTTTTTATTCTTCCGGCCTGCTCACCAGCGTTTTTGTTGCGGTTGTCCTCAGTATGCTTAATATTCCGGGGCGGCTCCATCACCTAGCACGTCACTAACTGTGGTTATTCAGTCGGAAGTGCAGCATTATAGATTCTGCTTTGCGCCTTGAAAAAATGTGTGGCAAGTATACCCGTGGTATTGCAGGTGATGAGCGTTAGCTAGTCAACATTGAGTATTTTAAGTTTTAAGGCGAAAGCCTTTAGATGTCTATGTTTCAAGGTCGTGTTGTAAACTAGAAGTATTACGTGACCGAAGGAACGCCAGAGGTTACGCAAAGCATGTCCATCCCTGTATAAGAGAATGATTACCGAAGTTAATTAATGAATCATTAGTGATTGACATAAGGTGGATTAGGGAGGATTAAGGTTGATTAGAGTGTATTAAAGAAGATTAAGGTGGATTAGAGTGCATTAGGAAGGATTAAGGTGCATGAATAAAGAATAAGGTGGGTGGAGGAGGATTAAGGCGGATTATGGTGGATTAAGGTGAAGGGTTGATGAAAGCGTATTAAGACTGATTAGGATGGGTTAGGGTAGATTAAGGCGGATTAGGGACCATGGAGCTGGATGAGGTTTGATAGAGGTGGATTAGGGTGCATTAAAGTAGATTGGGATTATTAAGCAGGATTAAGGTGCATGAATGAGGATTAAGGTAGATGAAGGAGGATTAAGGCGGATTATGATGGACTAGGGTTGATAAAGGAGGATTAACACGGTTAGGGTAGGCTAAGGTGCATTAGGGGTGATGTAGGTTGATTAGGTTCTATTAAGGTGGATTGGTAGTATTAAGCTGGATTAAAGTGGATGAAGGAGCATTAAGGTGGATTAGGGTGGACTTAGGTGAATTAGGGTTCATTGAGTATTAGGAGCGATTAGTCTACCATAATCCTCCTAATGCACATTAATCCACCGAATCCACATTCATCGACCTTAATGCTCCTTCATTCACTTTAATCCACCATAATCCACGAATGTCCCCCTTAAGGCACCATAATCCACCTTCATTGACCTTAATCTACTCTAACCCTCCTTAGTGCACTTTAATCCTTCTTAACCAACCCTAATTCTCCCTCATTCACTTTAATCCACCCTAATCCACTATAGTCGTCCTTAATCCACCAGAATCCACATTCATCTACCTTAGTCCACCCTAACACTCCTTAATCCACCCTAATTCTCCTTCCTTCACTTTAATTCACCCTAGCCCAACATATTCCTTCTCAATGCATCTTAATCCTCCTTAATCCCCCCTCATCCTTCTCCATGCACTTTAATCCACCCTAATCCACCATAATCGTTCTTAATGCACCTCAACGCACCTTCATCCACCCTAATCCACCTTCATCGACCTTAATCCAACCTAGTGCTCCTTTATGTACCTTAATCCACCTTGATTCACCCTAATGCACCTTCATCGACTTTAATCCACCTTAATCCTCCCTAATACACGCGAATTAATCTTAATCCAATCACTAATCAATCATTACTTTGCTAATCATTAATCATCTCTTATCGCGGCTGCGCATACTTTGGTTCGCTTCCCGCCTTCCTTCGGTCACGTGATATTTTCCGTAGCTCACAACGGGACCTTGAAACAGCTGAGGTCTAAGGCTTTCGCTTAATAAGCCACACACAAAGGGATGTGTCACAAGCAATACTAGATCAGACGCTCGAAGTAAAGCATCTGATCATGTGGCAGAAAAATTGTCTGGAGTATAGAACTCGCCTCAAAGCTCCCTTTCAATCGGTATACCCCGTTCATACTAAAACCCCTCAATTTTTTCAAAAGTACCGCCATTCTTAGATCTTTCCGCCACCCCGCTCACCCTGGCGCGTCCTCCTCCACGCTTCCTGTCGCGCCAGCCTCCTCCACTCCCCCATTGGCCAATCTGTGTCACGTGGAGCAGGCACCGCGCTTTTGTATATTTTTTCTTTCCAGCGCGCGCCGACCTCCATTGTTGGGCCTGCGCAACGAAAGTACGGCAGGCGAACTGACGGAGTGCGTTAGCGTAATAGAATGTGTAGGGCCGAGAACTCAATTGCGATGCCATGCTGCTGCGCCTTCGGTTGCCGCAACAGACACAGTGAGGGCAAAAAGCTTTTTGCTTTACCGTCCGGCGGGCGCAACGCAAAGAAAAGTGTGGATTCGCAGGATCGGGCGGGCTGACTTCGAGGAAGTGGCAAAGAACGCACGGTTTAGTGAAGTGAGGGCCGCGGCTACTCACAACCTCTTATTTTGAGCCTAGTTCACGCCTTCCGCTTCGAAAAAGGGTGTGTTCATGCTCTGCGTGATTTTTAGCTCGTCGTTTGACTTTTTTTTCGAATGTGCTCTCTTTGTTTCATGTAGTTTCGTCTTGCGGTGAAATGTACGCATCTGCAGCTGGCCTGTGACATAAAAGCGACTTTATTCAGGGTGTGTTTTGAGCTCCACCAGAAGTTAGCACATTCCCGACGCTTTTGCAAGGCTCACTAAGACTTACGATGCAGTCTTTTAGCTTCGAATGTATGCCCGCATGTATTGATTTGGTTTGTGGTGATTAACGCTTTTAACGTTCCGAAGCGACTAAGGCTAGAATGGAGGTCGTAATGGATGGCTCCGGATAACTTTATCTAGCTCGCCTGGGGATGTTTAACGTGCACTTTGATCGTAGAGTCGTACGTGGGCCGGTAAATTCCTCGTTGGCGTTTTATAATACTCGCGCGGGCGTGCTGGCGCTGCTATAGAAGTTGGCGCCTCGGCGCGATTGTATTCAATAAATTTTATTTACTAGTTGTAACAACTTGTCATTATTTCGTATTATTGGCGGCGCCTCCGGGGCACCAAAGCGGCAACGGGAACACCAAAGCTAGAACCAGGGCTGGATGGGGCTCGCCGAAGCCTGTGCATGCCAAGGGGGTATAAGATCGCGGGCAGCCAATTTTGTATGCGAACTCTCCCTGCGACGCCTGTATTATTGTAATGTCACGTGCTCAGATGCCTCCGTTAGCCATTACATGTGCCCTCCTGGAGCAGTACTTGTAAAAGAAAATATAACGCCACGATTACCAAAGCACCCCGCAATGAAAAAGACGGGGCCCTGTTGCCAGGCATTGCTGACCGCACACAGCCGGAATCTCTCACGCGCCGGCCGAGCAAAAGTATCCTGCAGGTACGTAAATGAACCTACGAAACCACGTACACATACTCTCACGCTGTCAGCACCTGAAACTTTGGTAATTACGCGCGTGTTTGAGTACGCCGCGTGCTTCCGTCGTGTTTCAGCAACACGAACTCTCAACGTCGCGCGCTTTACGCCTTAAATACGCCTTGAATAATGGTCCTTTTCTCTATTTCTTCCGCAATTCCAACACGAAATTCTAAAGGACAGTTACCGACTGACGAAGAAAGATCTCAATTGAAAAAACTGCTCCGCAGGGCTCGAACGAACCTCTCTGCGGATTTCCTCCGGTAGCGTGTTAGCCGTCGTCTGCTACGGCAGGCCCACCGCCGGCGGCGCCACCGTCGAGGCCGCGCCGAGCGGAGGAGGAGGGAAGTGAATGGCGCTACTTTGGGAGATTGAGGGGCTTTAGTTCATACGGCTTTAAGTAAAACTAACCTCCTCATAAACTTTGCCTCCAGCATTATCGATGCTGCTATTAGCATTATTATCAACCCCACTGGGGCGCGCAACCGGCCCAAAATTACACGCCTCCATAGAATCCTGCGGCCCGTCCGCGGGAGCCCAGGAGGAAAAGCGCGCCGTGCGCAGTCGGCGGGCGAGGAGAATCGAGGAGGAAAGCGCCGTGAGGAGGAGAGTGTCGCTACTTTCAAATTGTCAAGGGACTTTATGCGGAGTCTGCTTAGAGCGCCAGCAACAGGCAGCAAGGGGAAGCACGTCCGCTTGTAGCGCAATCTATTGGCGGCCAGAATAAGCAGACACGGCTGATAGGCAAGCGGCTGTGGACTGCCTCCTACACCATGGGTGGAGGCGCAACAGGCGGGGCCTGCAACACCGCATCTGCTGCTATCAAACTGCACTCGGTACACAAGCACATTAGAAGCGCGGAAGGACAACATGTGCCCACTAGTTAATAGGCACTCCCAGCGTATTTTAACGCGATAGCGTTAAGGAGCTCGTGTCGCAGAAAAGCCGGTGTCGTCGGCGTCAGCGGCGTTGACCGTCAGCAATAAATCCCAGAAGGCACTTCATAAATAAAAAACATTTTGCAAGATGGGCTGTGGGAATCGAACCAGGGTCTCCGGAATGTGAGACGGAGATGCTACCACTCAGCAACGAGTTCGTTCCTTCAAAACGGGACAAAATCGCTTCTAGTGAATGCGGTGTTGCCTTAGAAACGTGCCGTAGAAAGTTATACTGCGGTGTATATCGGTAATGGTGACCATGTAACTTACAGAAGTCGCAGTTTCATGAGTAGCGAAGTACGTTTCCGCTAATTTCTTCTGCGCTCTGCGCACACGCAGAGCCATCTTGCGGCAAACACGGAAGACCCCCTCCTCGCAATGTACGGCGCTGCCCCGACACGTGGTGCGCCACTCGCCCCATGACCGCGTCCGCCTTCATGGCGCGTCGGGGCCCGGCTATCTGTGCCGATCGCGACGTTTGGCTGGCGTAGCGCGTTGGAGTAGGCGGTGTGAACGGGGTGCGATAACGCTATCGCGTTCCACTCTTCAAGGCGAAGCTTAAGCGTCCTCCAATTTTTTAATGCGTAAGCATGCTTTGCCGAGTACTGCAGCAAGATCTGTGTGTGTAGTGACTTTTGAAGGAGAGGAAGAGAGAAGTGCAGTGCCGTAACTGTCTCTCAGAGGAGGACACCTCAACAGCACTGCACAGGGAAAGGGGAGTGGGGAGAAAAAGACCAGGAGAGAAGGAAAAGAAGGCGGAAAAAATAACAAGAAGGGTGAAGAAGCAATGCGGGGCTTACAGCCGCGCTCTCAGCTGCGTGTCACAGCAAAAGTCAAGTAGGGCAGGAAGCACTTTCTTGACAATGGAAGGGTGGGCTGCCGGAAAGAGAAGTGCTCCCTCCGAGTCACAGGGCAGTCCTACACGACGGTATGATGCAAATAGCGCAATGCGCTCAACATCGAAGGCCGGGCAGCGGAGCAGAAGGTGCTCAAGCGGCTCCTCCTCGCCGCAATCCAAGCACGCGGGGCTGCCTCTTCCGTTCAGTCTGCATTCTGGCGGCCGTGTTGTAGCAGCCGACGCGCAGCCGAAGGAGAAACGAGCGGTCCCAGCGGGAGAGACCCGCGCGGAGGAGGAGGCGAGGGGGCGTACCAGCAGCAACGCGCGGATCCGGGTGCTGCGCGCGGAGAATGCGCAGTATCGCCGTCTTGGCCACGTCGAAACGGGTGACGGAGCTGGCGAGGGGGAAGGGAGTCGCGAGAGCTTCTTACTTTGCGAGGGCGTCGGCCGCTTCGTTCCCGGGCAGGCCGATGTGCGCGGGGACCCACTGCAATGCCAAATCGCAGCCCTGATTTACGAGATGGCGCAGTTTTGATCCCACGCGCTGCACAAGCGGAAGGCCGGCATAGTCCTTCCTCAGCATGCACAGAGCCGCACGCGAGTCCGACAGTATAGCGGCAGACGAGACATCGCACTGCTGAAGAACTAGGTCAGCCGCGAGGTCAATCGCCGCGAGTTCGGCGACTGTCGACGAGGCAGGAAAACGAAGGCGGCACTGTCGAGACGCAGAAATGTCCGGTGCCGAGCACGCGGCAGCGGCGGAACCGTCACTGGACACGGATCCGTCAGTGTACACTAGGAGTCGGTCGCGTAGATGTTCGAAGATCAATGCAGCCGTCTCCTGTTGCATGGCACACAGTGCTGTTTGTCGCTTGCTCTTGACGCCCGGGACGGTGATGTTTACCTCGAGGAGCGCGGAGGCGTGCGGCGAAGGCGGCAGGGGGAGGAGTTGAGGCAAAGAGGCGATGCAAGTGCTGAACTCGGTGGCATGCTGGCCCATGCCCGAGCCCTCGAGGGTGTGGAGGCGGCACACGAGACGCTGACCCTATGGCGACCGTTGCAGACGCTCGATGTGGTGAAGCGCTTGTTTCCGCGCGCGAAGTGAGGGCGGCCAAGTTCCCGCTTCGGCGAGAGTTGCCCCCACTTGCGAGAAGCGGGGAAGCGCGTACTTTTGGCGAACTGCAGTGCGGTGCTCGAAGTCGACGGCCTTCCAGTTGGCTGCACTGGCGTTGGTGAGTGGGAGCGCATAGAGCGCTCGCGACGTTGCGATCGAGTTGTACACTCGGAGCGCAAGATGCCCTGTGCAGCCGCGGCCTCGGGCGAGCAGGGAGCGTGCGGCGCCTGCCACTTTCTTGGAGTCCCTGCAGAGTTGTGTGGTGGCCGCGTTAAACTTGGGGATGCAGTCGATGTGGAGGCCGAGGTATCGGACTTTTCTCTGCCACGGGAGGGGGCTTCTGAGCAGCGAGAGAGTTGGCACTTCGAGGCGTGCACGGCTCGCACGGGGGTGAATTAGTAGCGCCTCGGTTTTTGACGCCGAGATCTGAAGCCCTATGCTGCCGAGATATTTGTCCACGGCGTTGATCGCCAACTGAAGTGATTGACGCACTGCAGCAAGATCTGTCCGCCACGCGAAAAGTGTAATGCCTTGTATCTGCACAAAAATGTGCAATGTACGAAGTTGCCAAATTGAATCATTATAATAGTGTAAATGTAGATGATTGGTAGCTTTATAAGCGATCAGGAACAATTAAAAAATTTGGTTAGACAGAATAACCATGGAGATGCATAGCGTTCACAGCAAATGCATGGGGAAACCTGCAGTAGGGGTGGGCCAACTTGAAATTTTGGGTGTAGGCCAACATAAATTTGGGAGTGGGATAATTTAAATTTCGGGATGCGCCAACCTAAAATTTGGGGGTGAGCCAACTTGAAATTTGGAGAAATATGGAGGTGGGCCACCTGGAAATTAAATGAGGTAGTGGGCCAAGTTGAAGTTTGGGGGTGGGCCAACTTGAAATTGTGGGGGTGCGCCAACTCGAAACTTGGAGAAATTTGGAGGTGGGTCAACTTGAAATTTGACGGTGGGCCAACTTAAATTTGGAGTTAGGCTTATGCACACTTTGACAACTCCAGTAGAGTTTCTGCGTACTTTTTTGCAGTATGGAGCCCTGGCTACCCACTCCCCCATAGCATGAATAAACCTCACCAGATTTTGAGCGGTTTAGGAGAGAAGAGCACTAAATTGAAACTTTAGCTTAGGTAAATAAACGTAATTATTTTGATATTTATTATCCAGGCTTAATTTCTATAATGACGACATTTGTTTAATTATAATTAATGTTAGATAAAGTTATGATAAATACGTTTATACCTGTAATCAATAATTAAGATTACCTAATTAGGTTTAACTAATCTCAAGGTACCCTCGATACTTGACTAGGCTCCGTTTACTTAACCTTAGTAACCTTTTAGTAGTCTAATAATTTAGCATAAATTGATTTTAATTAGTCTCAGCATTTCTAATTACCCTCAATTAATCGTCGTTACACTTAACTATTTTATCCTAATCTTATTAGTCTTTATTAACCTTACTTACACTTATACTTCTCAGTACTCACTATACATAGTAAAATTCATGTCTCATTAGTCATACGTAGCCATAAGGCATTCTCATATACACCTCCGCAGGACCTCAAGTATACCTATGAATGCAGTGCATCGTGTCAGGCGTTAACGACAGAAAAACATACGGACGGACGGACGGCCGGCCGGACAAAATTCCGAGGGAAGGAGCCCTAGAATGCTTACGCATTAATATAGGTGCGTCAGGAGTACCTAATAACTACCGGGCGTATGTTAACGTACGCCCGGTAGTCGTTAGGCGGAAGAGCTAATTGGCGCTTCTACGTTTCAAGTGCTCCTGCGTATCCATTGCGGTTTGCTAGCAGCAGACGTTGCGCTGCAGGTCCCGCTCCTTGCGCAACAGTCATGCGAGGAGGGGGGGGGGGGGGGGGGCTCCCGCTAATTCTAGTGGGCACTTGCCTATCGGCCATGCCTGGTTATTCTGGCCGCCAATAAATGACGCCACAAGCGGACGTTCTTCTGCCTTCTGCCACTTGCTGGCGCTCTAAGCAGCCTCTGCATAAAACCCCTTGATAATTTGAAAGTAGCGACACTCTCCTCCTCACGGCGCTTTCCTCCTCGATTCTCCTCGCCCGCCCTGCGCACGACACGCTTTTTCTCCTGGGCTGCCGCGGACGGGCCGCAGAGTTCTATGGAGGCGTGTTGTTTTGGGTCAGTTGCGCGCCCCAGTGGGGTTGGAAAATCTTGAGAAATGCTAGTAACAGCATCGATAATGCTGGAGGCAACATTTATGAGGTCGTTTTTTTCTTAAGGCCTTATGAACGGGGTATACCGATGTAAAGGGAGCTTTGAGGCGAGTTTATACTCCAGACAATTTTTCTGCCGCATGATGACATGCTTTACTTTGTGCGTCTGATCTAGTATTGCTTGTGATACATCCCTTTGTATGTGGCTTATTAAGTGAAAGCCTTAGACCTCTGTTTCAAGGCCGCGTTGTCGGCTACAGAAAATATCATGTGACCGAAGGAAGGCGGGAAGCGAACCACAGCATGTGCACCCGTGTATAAGAGATGATTAATGATTAGCAAAGTAATGATTGATTAGTTATTGGATTAAGATGAATTCGGGTGTATTAAGGAGGAATAAAGTGTATTATGGTGGATTAAAGTCGATGAAGGTGGATTAGGGTGAATGAAGGTGTTTAAGGTGCATTAGGAAGGATTAAGGTGGATGAAAGAAGGTTAAGGTGGATTAAGGTGCATAAAGGAGGACTAGGTTCGATTAAGGTCGATGAAGGTGGATTAGTGTGGATGAAGGTCGGTTGAGGTGCATTAAGCATAATTATAGTGTATTAGGGTGAATTAAAGTGAATTAAGAAGGATAAGGGCGGATTAAGAAAGATTAAGGTGCATTAAGGAGGATTATGGTGGACTAGGGTGGTATAAAGTTAATGAAGGCGGATTATGGTGGACTAAGGTAGATGAAGGTGGATTCGGGCGGATTAAGGTCCATTAAGGACGATTATAGTGGAATAGGGTGGACTAGACTAGTGGAATAGGGTAGGGAGGGAGAAGTGACTGAGGAAGCATTAGGGTCGATTAAGGAGAATTTTAAGGAGGGTTAGGGTAGACTAAGGTCGATGAAGGTAGATTAGGGGGCATTATGGAGGGCTTTCGTGGGTTATGGTGGGTTAAATTGAATGAAGGATTAGGGTGGATTCAGGTCGATGAAGGTAGATTAGGGTGGATGAAGGTGGGTTGAGGTGCATTAAGGACGATTATAGTAGATTAGGGTGGATTAAAGTGAATGAAGACGGATAAAGGTCGATTAGGAAGGATTAAGGTGCATTAAGGAGGATTATGGTGGACTAGGGTGCATTAAAGAGAATGAAGGTCTTAATCCTCCTTTATCAACATTAATTCACTATACTCCACCCTAATCGATCTTAAATCTCCTTCATCCACCTTAGTACTCCCTAATACCTGTTCATGCACACTAATCCACCGTAATCCACCCTAGTCGGTCTTAATACCGTATCACCAACCCTTTACTTTAATCCACCATATTCAGTGTTAATCGACCTACACCGCCTGAATCCCTGGTAATCACCTTAATCAACCCAATTCCGCTTAATCCATGCTAATCGATCTTAATACTCAATGAACCCTAATTCACCTTAGTCCACCCTAATCCTCCTTCATCCACCTTAATCCAGCTTAATACCCCCAATCCACCTTAATCCACCGTAATTCACCTACATCGCCCCTAATGCACCTTAGGCTACCTTATACGGTCCTAATCCTCCGTTATCAACCCTAATCCACCACACTCCGCCTTAATCCTCCTTCATCCATCTTAATCCTTATTCATGCTCCTTAATCCAACTTAATCCTGCTTAATAGTCCAAATCTACCTTAATACACCCTAATCCACCTCTATCAAACCTAATCCAGCTCCATGGTCCCTAATCCACCTTAATCTACACTAATCCATCTTAATCGGTCTTAATACTCCTTTATCAACCCTACTTCCCGTTAATCCACCTTAATCGACCTTAGTATTCCTTCATCCACCTTAATCCTGCCTAATCCTTGCTCATGCGCCCTAATCGGTCTTAATTATTTTTGAAGGCTGCGCGCGCTAGCACTACAACTGTCAAATGCAAAAAAAAGTTTAAATTCCCACGTAATCCCTGGATAACTAAAGGTTTGTTAACGAGCATGCGTAAAAAAGATAATCTTTACAGGAAGACTAAAAAACAGCCGTTCAATGTGAATCTAGCGCATCGCTATAAAAAATACAATACCATGTTGAACAACCTACTCA
This sequence comes from Dermacentor andersoni, assembly GCF_023375885.2. Lineage (NCBI taxonomy): Eukaryota > Metazoa > Arthropoda > Arachnida > Ixodida > Ixodidae > Dermacentor > Dermacentor andersoni. Next base: position 7,028,251 of record NC_092816.1, on the reverse strand, counting down.
AAAAATCAAAACGGCTTTATTACGAGAAAGAATTCTGCAAAGCTAAAAATAATCCTAAGAAACAATGGCAACTTTTCAACGACTTTTTGAATGTTCCCCAGGCTAGTAGAACCATTGATAAAATAACTTATAAACATGACACTTGCACTGCATCGTCTTGCATAGCTAACTCGTTCAGTGATTACTTCCATGAAGTGTACAGTAATTGCCCGATAGCCTCTTCCTATCCATGTAACCGTTGCAATCGCACATTCTTTCTTTTTCCCGTCACAGCCGATGAGGTCTGTTCTGCTATATTAAATCTAAAAAACACTTGCCCAGGTCTAGATAATGTCTCTGCCTATCAATTAAAACTTGTTGCCCCTTGCATTGCGGAAACACTAAGCAGCATAATTAATCTAATTTTTAAATGTGGTACCTTTCCAAGTTCGCTTAAGAAGGCAAAAGTAATTCCTGTCTTTAAAAAAGGTGATAAATCTCTTGTGTCTAATTATCGCCCAATCTCCATTTTGTCCTCAATTAGTAAGCTTATCGAGAAATTATTTCTGAAACGTGTAAACAGTTACCTAACAAAGTTTAAGTTGTTGAAATCTTGTCAATTCGGTTTCCGTCCTGGCAGTTCGACGAGCTTAGCTCTTATTGCCTTAACCGATTACATAAGGTGTTCTATTGACAGTGGTAAATTTGTTGGCTCAGTATTTTTAGATTTTACTAAAGCTTTTGACACTGTGAATCATACCATTTTATTTGCCAAACTAGAATCTTTAGGTATAACAGGTCCAGCTTTAACTTTTCTTAAAGATTACTTACATGACCGTGAGCAAACAGTCTGTGTAAGGGGCGCTTATTCCGAGTCGAAAGTTGTTAATCAAGGGGTACCACAGGGCTCAATACTGGGACCCTTGTTATTTTGCATTTATATTAACGATTTACCCGATGTTCTTGACCTTTCTAATGCCATTCTATATGCTGATGATACCACTATTTCCATGTCTGATAACTCATTAGCAACCTTACTCCTTAAGCTGAACAATGAACTAGCAAAAGTTGTTGAATGGTGTCGTTTAAATCATTTAATTTTAAACCCTCTCAAAACTCAGTTCATGTTATTTAAAACAAAGCAGAAGATCGTGCCGTTTTTCCCCCGAGTAACTCTCGACAGTCACCTTATTTCTGCAGCGGACTGTGTTTTGTTCCTTGGCATAAAATTAGATCCTCACTTGAAATTTACTAATCATATTGCGTTTATTAAACAGAAAACAGCTTTCGGCATAAGAGCTCTCATAAAATCACGTGCATTCTTTTCAGAACACGCATTATTATCTTTATACTTTGCGTTCATTCACAGTCATATCATCTATGGTATTGCTTCCTGGGGAAATACGTATAACTGCCACCTCTCGTCTATTCAACACATACAGAACCAGGCTATTCGCATTATCACCAACAGTTCCTTTAACTCAACTGCTCTCCCGCTACTCCAGGCAAACTTTATACTACCTGTATCTGGCTTGTTTAAGTATCATCTAAGCGTTTTCTTTTTTAAGCTACTTAACAAACAGCTTCCTTACGAATTTGTGGCCTACAAATTACTCACTAATACCAACCACACTAGGTTTGCGCATAATTACAACTTCTTATTACCTAAATGTAACACTAACTATGGGAAAATGGCATCCTCGTTTTCAGCTTTAAAAATATGGAATGACCTACCCCATTCACTTAAACTAACGTCATCTTTGAATATATTCAAACATGAGTTAAGATGCTTTATTTCTTATTGTAAATAGTTTCATGTCCTATAATATGTTCTCTGTATAATTATGCTTTTTGATATATGTACTTTTTCGTTTGTTGTCTCTTACTAATGTATTGCATTACGCGCATTCATTTGTTTTCCTTGTACTCTTTTATATTTGCTGCGTTAACCTACGTTTTGTATACATCTTTCTTTTTTTCTTTTTAGAACCGAGGGTCCCGTTGCAGTCATTGACTTTGGGACCCTCGTCTGCATACTATTTGTTGTTTACTTATTGTTTTGGAATGACGAATAAAACTGAAACTGAACTGAACTGAATACCCTTTCATCAACCCTTCACCTTGATCTACCATAATCCGCCTCAATCATCCTCATCCGACCTTAAACTTTATTCATGCATCTTAATCCTTCTTAAAGCACTGTAATCCACCTTAATCTTCTTTATTATACTCTAATCAACTTTAATCCTCCGTAATCCACCTTTTTCAATCACTAATGATTCATTAATTAACTTGGGTAACCACTCTCTTATACAGGTGTGGACATGTTTTAGGTCACCTCTTGCCTTCCTTGGGCCACGTGATACTTCCAGTTTACAACGCGTCCTTAAAACAGAGATCTACAGGCTTTCGCCTTAAAACTAAAAAAAAAAAAACGCAATGTGGACTAGCCAATGCTCATCACCTGGAATACCACGGGTATACTTGCCACTAATTTTTTCAGGGTGCAAAGTAGAATCTATAATGCTGCACTTCCGACTGAATAACAACAGTTGGCACCGAGCGAGGTGATGCAGCCGCCCCAGAATATTAAGCATACTGAGGACAACTGCGTTTTTATGCAAGGTACAAATTGCCGCAACAAAAACGCTGGTGAGCAGGCCGGAAGAAGTACTAGATGCATTACGAGATGCTTTGCTACGAGCAATAAGAAAGACGCCTCACCTAGCAAACAACGCAGTTCTTTGTCGGAACAAAGTTCATTCGGCCAGTGCTATGCAGCCACTGCTTCCTGAGCAAGCCGTCACGCTTTCCTTGTGGTGTCATAAAAACCGCATAACCATCTTTAGGCTTCTTGCTGCAGTTATATGCGGAACAGCACGGCATAGCGCTAGCACATAGGACGTCATACTCTGGAATTTTGCAAGACGCGTAGCGCCACCTGCCGGTGCGAAGAGGCAGTAATTGAGTAGTGCGAAGCCCGACTCCCTTGCTAAATTGCCTATGCAGCTAGCGACTGCGAAACAACGATTTAACTAGATTTTGGTCCATATGGTGAGCGTTTTGCGCATTTAACACCCAGACAGAGAGCTATGAATTTCTACGCTAGTCGGACGCGCCTCCGAACTGCCATAAAGCGCTTGCTGGCTCATTCGTCAGACTGATGGCAGTAACGGCGGCAACCGCGATAGCTCCGCGCGCTACAAAGAAACGCCGCAATCGACGCTACTGTTGTGTTGTGAATTGCCATGAACGTGAAGGACGGAATAACAACGTTCAGTTTTACCGATTTCCATCGCGATCGTAGGAAGGGGAAAGGTGAGAGCGCTGGATACGGGCCCCGTTCAACCTGTTGGGTAATCGGATTACTTGCATTCTCCACAACACAGCGGCTCGCATGAGAAAGTGCGACAATTTTGTTCTTCTGTAATTGTGTTGCGTAGCCCTGACGGAGGACCGTGGTCACTAAGCGAAAACGCTAGAATCTGCAGCCGCCACTTCGTTGGTAACAGAAAAATCAACGTTGCGAACCATCTTGCTTATGTGCCATCGATATCTCCGCCTTTTAACAGACGTCCGTCTCCGCTTGACTCAACAAGTGGAACGGAGAGATCTGGCAGGTAAGCTTAACCAAACATTTTGGTTAGTTTATGAATTCAAAATCCTGTTCTAGAGCATCGTTGCATCGCGAGCTATTTTCTACTTTCGGTATTTTGTATGTCCTGCGGCGATACAACAAACACGCTTCGCATTTGTGCTGAGCCTGCTCGACTGCGTTTTTCAAATGTGAGCAATAACGTTGCGGTAGGAGCACTGGATGAGTAAATGCAAAATAACGCACATGTGTAAAGAAAAAAATGTCGCATTTATTTACATTTATTTGTGCGCGCTTGTTGCTCGAAGCGTCTGCAAAAAGCTCAAATTAAGGTACTGAGCGATGTTGTAGCTACTGCGAGAAAGAAAGATGCAGCGCGTAGGCACTGTAGGAAGCTTACTTTCGTTATAATCGCACGCTATTTGCTGCCTTGGAAAACGTTTTTTGTTTGCTTCCCTGGAAAAGGCTATGAAATGATTTACTCTGTAAATAATTGCGAGACAAGACATTACGATAAAATAGATATAAATATAGGAGATACTTAATAAGTCTTGTGTTCAGGACATATTCAATATGAAACAATTTGAAATGCTTAGATCTTTATGCTGATATGCCTACAGACAAACTTGATGCTCTCAGTACTTGCGAGTTGCAGCACGCCGAAATAACACTTCACACTTCATTTTATATTGTACACGTACTTCGCCCTGCCAAGCTTCCTTTGGGCAGATGAAGCTTTCCAGGTCCTTGATTTTTAGGAAACCGTGCCTCAACACAAACGAAAGAGAAGGGTCCATTGTGGTTTATGCACCTTCGCTCCTTGCACTACTCAGTTCGCGCCAAGGCTCCGATGGGGGCGCTGGTGACGGGTTTTTCCGCAGCGCCGCCTGGGCAGAGTCTGAGGTCTATACGGCAGGAAACACAGCGTACAACGTTCGCTACGCCGAGCTAAAGCGCCGAGCCAGCCGTGCTCAGGAGAAAAATGGCGCGGACGAAAAAGAAAAACACAAGCAAAACTGAAGATCCGCGCGTTTCCGAGAGCAACGGCAGGGAGACCAATCGTCGTGCAGAAAAACGGGGGCAAGACTGGTTTGGCGCCGGGGGGGGGGGGGGGGGGGGGGACGCGCAAGGGGCGAGGAGCAGGCGAGGAGGTCGCGCGGCGGCGGCAGAGTTCAAAGAGTGTGGTTACTTTCAAATTATCAAGGGATTTTACCTCTGCATTTACCTCTGCAGAGCCTCTGATGTGGCACGAGACAGTTTAGAATAGTGTTTGTCGCCTTACGTACGTTAAACGCAATCACCTTTGCGGGACGTTACAGTGCGCGTCTTTAGTTTACCGCACGGGAACGCAAACGTAAGACGTTATAAAACAGGGCGCGTCTGGTGTCTCGTGCCTAACGTATCCAAGCCAAGACAATCCATTAGCGATCATACAGTTGTTGCTATGCCGACGCGTCTCCTTAGGCGTACGGGCGCTGGAATCGCCGAATTCGATCTTATAAATTGGACGCGCTATGCGCTCATAACTAACTGTTCAGTTGAGTTTAGAGAAAGCGAAAGGTCACTTCAATAGTTACTGGCGAGAAGCGCGAGTCAGAACGCAGCCATCACGAGAATTCACGCTGAAGCGAGAGCAATGGGTGTCGCCATGTTCGACAACGCTAAAAAAGAAAAAAAATTAAATTGTGCGGTTCTACGTGCCAAAACCACTATCTGATTATGAGGCACGCCGTAGTGGAGGACTCCGGAAGTTTCGACCACCTGGGGTTCTTTAACGTGCACCTAAATCTAAGTACACGGGTGTTTTCGCATTTCGCCCCCATCGAAATGCGGCCGCCGTGGCCGGGAATTCGACAACGTACTTTCTTAACGTACGTAAAAACGTACTTTCTTAAATTTCTTAACGTACGTAAACAGTCGAACGTCAGACCCACCGAACAACGCACGTTATCATAGCGCGCGTAAACCGCAGAAGCCCAATAACGCTCAGAGCATGCCCAGTGATGACAACGCTATTTCTCTACGTATGTAATGCGTTTACGTTTGGTTAGAAAAGCTAAACTAAAACAGTCTATTTAGGAAAAAATAAACGTCACGATAATTCGGTTGTGACCGTGCGAATTTTACGAATCCGTGCGCTTATACGTCTCATAACACTAGTATTCTTGAGAGAGCGTAGGTTAGGACGTGTTGGTATTCCATAACTGAGTTTTTTTAGCGCACGAAAAGGGACGAAAGACAGTGGCAAGACGCGGACACAGCGCTGTGTCCGCGTCTTGCCACTGTCTTTCGTCCCTTTTCGTGCGCTAGAAAACCTTTGTTATGCACTAGTATTCTTGACTAGGTGGGTAAGAATATTGAATACGAATCGAATGTTCTCGATTAGAGAATTCACTATTCGAAGTTGTCGAATATTCATTTGTGCATACGATCGAGTTCCTGGTCAGTTATGCACAATAGTTGCCATACTTTGGGGAGTAAGCATGTCTCGTCTGACTAGGCAGCCAGTGATATCGCTGTTTCGATCTAGACAAGTATTTAAGCTTATTAGTTGACCAATCTCATCATGTTTGAATACCATCCAAATGATGCACAACGCTGTAGTATAGTCATTTGCTCTTTCAATGAGCACTATACACTCTACTACATATGCATTTGGGACGTCCTGTTCATTTTGCTTTATTGCTTTCAATGCCATCGTGCACCATATGTAATCGTACTGTATCACGATATACAGGTAAAAAAAAAGCCTTTTACTGCCGAAAAGGCCCCGTGAAATTCTTCCTTTCACTTTCTTTCTTTTTTAGGAAATCGCAAATACGTGATATTCTATTCGATACTGACCAGTCGTGTTTCTCTAGTACTCATATTTGCGATTCGACTCGAAACCTTTAGTATTAGAGTGCCCCTATAAACTTCTATTGTTCTTCCTGTATTCAGCGGGGGTGAAAATAAAACGCCGGAAAGAGGACGCATCGAGGTTCCGCACCGCCCGCCCCATTCTCCTGCGACGACACTAAGACGAGCGTCTTCATCTGTTTACGGCTTCTGTGGCTATGCAACTTCATTGATAGCTGTGTGAGAAACATCGAGCTCTGTCTCTCGTGTGCCGCCTCCTGACAAACCCTGCGCCATGCGGACAAGTCGATGGCACTCTGCAGTATTTCGCCCAAGGGCAGGACAATGTTTACTGTACTGAACCGTTTTACATGGTTGTCTATCTGAACCAGAACGAACTCGTAGCGCGCTGAACCCAAATAGAGCCATATGTTTTTCCGGTTCTGCACCATGATAGTTAACGAGATTATGATGCAGGCAGATATAAACAATATATTCTTGACCGGTGCTAAACGTGGCAAGTGTCTCTTAACGCGACAAAATGTAAGGCATTACGCAATTCGCAGGATTTCGCGTCTCTTATGACGCTTGCGCTACTAAAGACGAGTCACTGCTGTCAGCGATTTTTTACTTCTAGGCATTTTTTCATCAGATTTGACACAAAACTTGCACGTACATGTGTCACACTATTAACTGGAAAGACACTCTGGGAAGACTGTCAAGCAAACTTACTTTTTACAATTAACTCACCTGCCTTCTCCATACCTCAGAATCCTTCATCGAAAGGATTCCCTGGATAAAATCATTAAGCGACGCAAGGGTGCAGAGCTTAATTCAAGTTATATTCCTTAATTAAGATCGTACATCCAGTACAACACAAGTCAACGAGCGTTGACTGCCACTTTCACAATCCGACAGAAAATACACACGTGCAATGATTTACGCGCAATGGGTACAGAACACACTACGCTGAACAATCTCATCGAGCCTCGTTGCAAGCTAACCTGACAGCTTCGTTCACACGCCAGGTGCGCACCCGGTACGGACATCACGAGCGAAGCAAGCGGCTGGTCACCAAGGCGGTGTAAGGGCAAGCCGGAGGCCGGCACTCGAAACTTACAATTCCGGTATATTATCTTGCGTAGCACACTTCTCAACGAGGCACACTTGACTGTGGCACACTTCCTTCTCACTGAAGCACATTTCTGACTGTGCCTCGTATTCAACGAGGCACAGTCAGAAAATTACTACAAGGAGCAATCTGTCGTTTTGCTAATCAGACTGCTCACGTTTTATGGGTGTCCATGCACGCCTCAGCAATACGCAGACGTTGTTGGAGAACAAATCTTGTGAATGAGACGGCTCAAGCCATAAATGCACCGCTGCTTTCAGCCCATCATCAGTGCGATGCCGCCGCGAAAGTTGCGTCCGAACAAACAAAACTCGCTTGGTTTTGCTATTATGGAGCATTGTAGCATAACGCAGACTCAACTTCTGGGCATCAAAAGATGGGAAGCAGCGCGGCTAGCATGTGAGAAGATGGGAAAGACGAGAGCAAGTAGCTGACATCCGTGTGGCATGTCGGCGAAAATGCACTGAAAGTCTGCGCTGGCGTCCGCCTCACCGAGACATGACTTGCGTTACTCACTTCATTTGTCGCCGCTTCCTTGACAAATCATCGTTCAGAGACACTGAAAGAGAAATAAACAAGGTCGAGCAAAGCCCAACATGCACACGCGTGCAAAAGCGCATATGAAGCATGCAATGTCTTCGTGATAAAGCCTACTCGAAGTTTACGAATGTAGTGGACTGCTCACACAAGGGAAGGCTAATGTGCATGTATCGACATGGGGGCTTAAGTTGCGAGTAAAGCTAGTTTTCTCGCGGAATCTCTTCTGTGTACTTTTCCTCCCTGGTTTTCATAATACTGGCGTGGCACTTTCTGCCCCGTGTCTGCTAGCCTCGTGCTAACATTACCAGTATGCCGCAAACGTTACGGCACGTCCCATGTCACTGGTCGCAATGATCACACCAACTTAAACGGTACGCCTGACTGTAGACAGAGTATGGTTCACCAGGAAGACGCTTTTTTTTTTTTTTTCAGACGACGACAATCATCGCGCGAAGCCCCACTCGAAGTCCCCGCTCCTTCGTCTCGGTCACTCGAGACTGTGCGAGAATACTAGCGTATGGGAGCTCAGGCCTCCCCGTCATACTGGACCAACCAAGACTGCGCGAGAAAATACTCGGCACTCAATTTGCCCAAGAGAAAGCGTTCGCCACCCCATTGGTGATTACTCCAATGCTGCCTTCTACCTTAACAGCTGTTTTGTGCTATGCCTTAGTGTTGCATTTATTTAGAACATGCAGGACACCATCCTCTGCCGACTGTCGGAAATAAATGACTGCTTGCGCAGCATGACGAGCTTTCACTCTCACAGAATATTTTTCTTTGCGAGCGCTCTTGAGGACTTTTACCTTTCATGAATCCACATTCAGATTTCTGCAGGACTTATTTGCTGTGATTTATTTTCGTATGCAAGGTCTTCTCATCAGCCGTCTCAGTACCAGAGAGACCATTTATGGATTTCGTTTAAGATCAATCCTGGCAAGAGTGGGTGGAAATAGCAGTCGCGGCTTCTCGCGGTTCGGAACCGCCGTGCAGCCAGCGTCGAAATGTGAAAACCAACTCGGCAAGCCGACTGACTCTGCCCGTTTTTGAAGACAATGCCTTCCCGGTGGCGAGTTACCCTCACTCTTGCGTATCGGGTATGCGTTTTTCTAGCCTCTTTCTTAGGCCTATACCAAAAATAGTGCAGTCTGCGGATGCGGGCCGATGCAGAAGATAGGGTAGTGAAAAAATTTAGGCCGAACGACGCTCTTTTTACTCCCTTCACGCGAGGGCACGCGACGCGATAGAGTTCCGGGGGTAGTGACTCCGGCCCGATCTCAAACCCAACTCGCTCACAGGGCCTTCAATCGGCGTCAACGAGAGGTTAAACCGCCTTCCTACTTTTGTCACGTAATGTAATGACCGGGATGCGTGTGTACCGTAGGCGGACGAGGGCCGAATGCTGCCGCGTGATTCCTCGCGCGACTGCTTGCGCAACGAAATGCTCTTGTTGCGGCTCGCCCCCCCCTTGTTGTCGGGCGACGGCCCCTGGGAGACGCTCTGCGTTGACATGCTCGTGTCCGACAGGATCCGCGGCTTCGTCACAACGTCTCCGGGCCTGCGTCAGGATACACATCTCCTACGTTTGGCACACATTTGTTGCTGCTAGAACCTGTCGTCGACATTAGGGCGTCCGAGCTAAAGTTAGCCAAGCTATTAAAGGAAGAAAAAAATAAACAGGGTGGAAGATACGATTATAAGACCAGCAGAGTTCTGTCGTATCATGTCTGACGACCGAATACCGTATGTCTTATAACAGTAACTTTTACCCTGATCTTTATTTTTTATTTTTTAACAGCTTGGATAACCTTAGCTGGAACACCCGGCCAGTATACAGTACTTGTAAGCGCTATAGCTCACACCGACAGTAAATTGGAGCAATTCTTGCACGCGCGTATATCCTACATTTCGGCCACCAACCGAACATTTCCATTTCGAATTTTGAGAAGTCGAAGTTCGGTTTCCATTTGATAACGGTCTCAGAGGCGATGTTACGATAATTACTCGAGCGCGCATGCCTACCATACATGCGATGACCGCTTGCAGTGCACGCTGTTGATGTCAGCGTCACCTGACTATTCAGCAGTTACTGCGCCAAGTGAAAATTCGAAAGTTCGCCGACAAGCAGACATAAAGAAACCGTCTTCACCAAAACCGTATCTTTTACTTCACAGATGTCAAGTACCCAGGTAGAGCCTAACATGGCGTATGTCGTTTTAAGTGTCGCTTGTGAACAGCCAAATCTACTTAACATAAGTAAATGTGAATATACAAGTAATATCTTAATTTACACATTAAGTTGATTATATACATATTAACTCCACAACATGGTGAAATATACATAAACTATACTTCCTCCATATCCAATTACGATAAGCGCTTTACATATTACGAATGATTTAAGAATGGGCTTGATGGTAGGACGTGCTCTAATGTTTTGATTAATGGTGCAAGGACACCAGAGGAAACAAAAGAGAGAACAGCGCTCTGCTCTCTCTTCTGTCCCCTCTGCTGTCCTTCCCCTGTTAATCAAAATTTCAACGCTTTACATAGCGCCTGTCTTAAGTACATTAAAAATAATTTAAAATCTCTGCTCCAGCCATTTTGGCGAGTTCCAATGCAGGTTAACCCTACGCTCCAGTAAGTTTTCTAGGAATCTTTCATGGCCATTTGGGTACCTATGCTCCACCTTGGCCAGTCTACATGTTCTTCCCCAGGTAAGCACGGCGCTGCGGTATGCAGACACCGTCCGTCGCTTCTCCTCCACATGCTTCAACTGTTCTTTGCACTAAAGCCTGCTTTTTGCCTCGCGACCTCCCTATTTTCGGGTTGCTTTATTCGTCGTTTTGACTGCCCAGAGCCGACTGCATAATTTAAGGGATTCCAGACCTATTTGCAGACGCCAGGACCGCATTTTGTGCCCCACCACATTTCGTGAATCGCTTCCTACCTATTAAAATTTCGCAAAATTATTCTGCAATTCATAACGGCAGATTTTCGTTTTGCTTCTTTTCTCTACTCTTGTGTGTCGTCATTCCCAACAATTATCCGAGCGCTACACCTTGACCATACGCGTAATTCAAAGCATGGCACCGTATAGTATAGCCGTGCTGAGTTATACCGGATGCTTTTACATTAAACATTTGTTAATTAATGCCAAATCGCAATATATGGCTCACGAGGTGGCAAATCCGGCGTAGTTGTCGGCGTTGTCGTAATAACAGATGGTCCAAAAGGTCATCGAATCCTTGACCTTTGGTGGGAGTCGAATCCTCAACCTTTGGTTGAAGTCGAACCCACGACCTTGCGTTATGGCATAATACCTAAGGATCGCGCGGTGGCCCCGAAGCTTTCGCATTCATCCACGTTGGAATAACTAAGTGCCCCTCGATTTTTTAGAGGCGAAAGCCTTCGATCCCTATGTTTCAAGGTCGCGTTGTGAGGTGCAGAAAATATCACGTGACCCAAGAAAGGCCGGAAGTGAACCAAACCATGTCCAGCCGTGTATAAGAGATCATTATTGATTACCAAAGTTAATTAATGATTGATCAGCGATTGGATTAAAGTGGATTAAGATGGCTTAAGATCGAATAAGGTGGATTATGGCGGGTTAAGATGGATCAGGGTGGATTAAAGTGACTGTGTATTAAAGAGAATTAAGGTAGATTAAGGTGGATTATCCGTGAATATATACATATGAAAAGTAGACCAAAAAAGTTGCGTTAATAACTTGACAAAACCTTGTTTCTGTACATGGTGACAAGGGCACAAGCAGCATGTGATGAAAAAAAATTGTGACGAAAAGAGATCAAACACTAACATAGTAACCAACCATTCGTAGGACAGATGCGCTTCATGTAGGTACACATAGGAAAAGGTATTGCTAATAAACACTACATGCCGAATACATAGATCAGGAAGTTATGCACAAAACCAAGAAACTGCTTCGCCCGAGCAATAAAGTAGTTCAAAAACGCTTTCACCATTAAAAAAAAAGCTCACCGACGATTACGAAACTCCCTAATGCTAAATTTGAGCGGAGCTCTACACGTGTTTTCATTTCGCGATATATTGGCTATCGTGGACAATCTGTCTCATGTGGCACGACGCAGATGGGGCGCAGTGCGGCGCGATTCACAGCAGCCGCCGCCGACAGACCTGCCGGACGACGCGCGCTACACTAGCGCCATCGCATGGCCATCGTCGCCGCACAACGCTTCTGATGCTTTCGCCGCATCCCCTCCTCCGCTTTCCGCCTCATGGTTCCGCTGCATGGAGGAAGGAAAAAAAACTTGGATGGAGCGTCACGTGACAACCTTGAAGACTAGTCATGAAAATATTGGAGGAGTGAGATGGGGGGAAATAGGCCCTCAGGTAATAGGCAAGTGATAGATTTAATTGGCTCGCTTTGGTTGCGTCTGCTGCGGGGGTTTCGGAATGTGTGCGCATAGTAGGCGCGGCAAACGTACGCCGAGGTTAGTGAAAGAGTTCAAGCCTGTGAAGTAGTCGAACCTGTGCTATGTCGGTCCGGTAACGTACCGAACCACCACACATTACGGTAATGCGGCCCACCGCAAACAGGCCTCTAGGCTGTAGCGAACGAAAGCGTCGGGTACCGGCATTGTGCCCAACAACCGGCGAGGACCACCTCAACGACAACTGGTCTCGTTTCGGGGCGGTTTCAGGGAAACAACAAAATTTTTTGCCCTGCAAACGTGTGCAGGCAACGAAGGCAACCTTCCGACGTCGCGTTTGGGGTCGTCTGGGAAACCATGACGCATTTCGCCCCCGCAAACATGTGCAGACGATCAAGCGAGCATCCAGGGTCCGCAGCGAGTGCTTTCACGTGGAGAAAGAACTCGTCCTTTCTATGCCCAAGGATGGACTGGGGAGCGGGGGACCCCGGACATGTTTAAAACCATGCCGGCCCATTTTCAAGGCAGACGGTCCCAGTCGACGCTGTCAATTGCTCAATGTATTCGGCCTCTCAGCAGACTGGCGAGAATTCAACAGGTGCGTCACAACAGCGTAACGACGCCGCACCACACTATCTTACAGGATACTGCACGTAAATCGGAAACGAAAGGCGACGACTTCGGAGTTCAGAGCGCCGGCTAATGCTGTTTATTTCTCTCATGAAGAAAAACACACAGCAGAACTTTTTGCTAAGCGAAAACGCGAGAAAATCTATAGGTGCAAGTCAACGGGACAGAATTTAGCAAGAAAAAACGCACAGCAGTCTAAGGTGCACAACAGCTGATATGACGAAACAATAGACCACGCTCGGGCATTCTGGACGGGTTTTGAGGGGAGTGCGCAGCAACACCACTAACCGCGCGGCTAAGCGCAATTGTGACGCTTTGAAAATTTGGCCGTTATAGGGTCAGGCACCCCAGTATTTTTCCCAGTATTTCAGTATTCTCACCCCAGTATTTTCAAGGCAATGTATTTGCAGTAAACAACGACTTGGGTGGTAGCAGAAAACCATTACTTCCTACGTGCCTCCATGCCTGTGACCGCGGGTGTCACTAAAGGTTACCACGTACCAAGCAACCTCGAATGGTCCGGCAACCATGTGGGCCTATTCCTACCCAAAAGGCACCGCGCACTAGAGACACGGAGAGCGGGAGGGCTGCTTCAGAGGAAGCTGTCTTGCCGGGGCTAGCAGAATCACGTGGCGGTCCCTCCTGGTATTTCTCCTTCCTCCCTGTACCGCTGCACCCTCCTCAGCGCTTTGCTCCTCTCGTCTTTCATTCCCCACCGCACTCCGCGTTCGATTTCATCGATCGCTGTGGTCGTTCGCTCGGTTACGCTGCCGACGCTCGACGCAAGAACGGGAGCCTAGGAGCTGCGCTCTAAGAGAAATTGCGTATCTGGAAAGTCGTACAAGTTAAATCAACATCATTTATTCGCATGCATGTAATAGCATGCATAGGTTGTAAGGAATCAGTTGTTGCAGAGTGTAGGTTGTCGGAGACGCGTTATGTGCCAGTATTTGTGAACATGAATGGAATAATGAGGCATGTTCCTGTTTCAATAAAACTTCGGTTGGGGCTAGTGGGTACATAGTATTTTGAAGGTGAAAAATTCAGAGCAAACATCCAGGACAACCCACAAAGAAGAGACGAGACAATCGCAGCGCCAGTGGTTGTCTCGTCTCTTCTTTGTAGGTTGTCCTGCATGTTTGCGCTCAATTTTTCACCTTCAAAATACTACGTTCCCGCTTGGGTCAGCTATTTTGTATAGAGCCGACATTTTGCTTACACTCTTTGATAAAAGTGTATGATATGGGGCATTTATGAAAAAGGGGAAGTTTTTTCGCACGGAGCTTTTTAACCAACGGCGCTGAGGGAAAGTCTTAATGCATGTTACAGATACAGCGAACGATTTTCTTTTCTGTAGCACTCACTGTGATTGCTTAGTGGCTATGATGTTGGGCTGCTAAGCACGAGGTCACGGGATCGAATCCCGGCCACGACGAACGCATTTCAATGGCGGCAAAATGCGAAAACACCCGTGTACTTAGATTACGGTGCACGTTGGAGGACCCCACGTGGTCGAAACATTCCGGAGTCCCCCACTACAGCCTGCCTCATAATCAGATCGTGGTTTTGGCAAGTAGAACGCCATAATTTTGTTTTTCTGCAGCAAAAACAGTCGATTTATGTTTGATGTAGAAGCTGTACTCCAGACGAGGCAGCAGTAGTAAATCTGACTAAGTAATAACGAGTTATATAACAACACCTTAACCTTTATGGGCAGGTATTTCACTGAGTTGACTACCTGACTTTCTCTACTGCGAAGCTTATGGGAGCATTCCAGAAAAATTGGAGGACGCTTCAGCTTCGCCTTCAAGAGTGGAACGCGACAGCGTTCCCGTCGACCCGCCAAAGGGTGTAAGACGCGCTACGGCGCAGCGACTACGCGCCTCGCATCGGACGCGGTGAGCGTCGAGCAACGCAGCGTTCGGCGCGACAACGAAATGTGCGCCTGAGCAAGCGACGCACGCCTGAGCCTTAGAAACAGCTCGTTTCTAAGGCAACACCGCGTTCACTAGAGGCGCTTTTGTACCGCTTTGAAGCATCGAACTCGTGGCTCAGTGGCAATAAAGAAAAAAAAAAAACTCGTGGCGCAGTGGTAACGTCTCCGTCTCACACTCCGGAGACCCTGGTTCGATTCCCACCCAGCCCATCTTGCAAGTTGTTTTTTATTCATGAAGTGCCTGCTGGGATTTATCGCTCACGGCCAACGCCGCCGACACCGACGACACCGGCTTTTCTGCGACACGAGCTCCTTAACGCTATCGCGTTAAAAGGTAACCCGTAACTCCCCCCCCCCTCCTTTGTGTAGATATTCATAAACTATTGATGAGTACTTCTCTCATCTTGAAGAACGATATCATCCGCGTATATCGGTTCAGTAGATAGGACCTGCCTTTCAACTTTGTCCCAAGTTACTCACCGACATATCAAAACTTAGCAGACTCACTTCCGGTCCTTCTTCCTATTCACCTTAAGAAAATCATTAATGCCATTGGTGGTAATCATTATCATTGGAGACACCCCTTTTTTGCTTTTACATTTTTTGCTTCTCCTTTTAATTGCTCGTAGGTGACCCCTACGGTGTTCTCCTTGTACACTTCATGTAAAATAGATATAGATGCCCTACTCACCCCTTTCAGTACAAAAATATGTCCTAGCAGGGATGAGGTTCATACTGCAGTATACGCCTTCACTGATATTCAGATGTGCTATATATCCATAGTTATGCTGTTTCTTGAGCCATTTCAGTGCACTTTGTCGTAGAGCACACGTTATCTTCTGGTCGGCAGAATTTCCAAAGCTATTCTCTGCCTCTCCTTCAAATGACTGTAACTATATGACACTTTCCGCCAGCACCTTATGAGCCTTAGTGCTCCGAATGCGAAACACATAAACTATGGTAATGGTCATGTCTGCGTTCCCTATGGTCCCTATGTTCAAGCCGCGAGTCTATCAAGCGCGATCTAGTCAAAGTAAGTGCGAACAAACATTTGGGAAACACTTCGCTGAAATAATTGGGAATTACCGTCACAACACATGCTGCCCAGGATTTGCAGAGAACGCTCGGTGATGCTCAGCGGCATAAGTAAGTAGTGTTACGTTTCGCCTACAACGCGCGGTAATGCCGGCGCGGATGCAACGGACGCCGGGGCTTTGTTCAAAACGGCGGACATTTTGGCCTGTTCGACGCCGCCGCAACGCCTACCCGCCAAGCGTGTCCAGGCGTGTTTCAGTGCCACGTGTCTTCGTGTGTGCGTGTGTGTGTGTGTGCCCTCGCTTGTCAAAGCGCGGCAGCCGGGGAGCGGAGTTCCCCGAATGAGGAGCCTGGACGTCTCTCGGCTCAACTGTTCGCGCCGTCGTGCGGGTGAGGGTTGGCGATGCGTCACTACACTCGGTTCAGCAGGTCTCTCGGCCCGACAGTTCGCGCCGTCGTGGGCTCCTGCTGCGCCGTCCCGTGACCTTCATCCCGTGACCTTCCCTCCTTCCCTTTTGGACCGCGACGCCGGGAGTATAAGAGCAGCTGCCCCCGGACGCCAAGAGAGAGGCTCCGATTTGTACTGTTGAGTTACGTGCTCTCCCGTCTCTCCACTTCGGACGACCTGACCGGCCGCTCTTTTGCTATGTTAGAATAAACAAGTTGTTTTGTTACCAGTCTTCTCATGCTTTGCCGGGACCTTCGGATGCTTCCAGTGCCCCAGGCCGCCAGGCCAACGCTACCCTTGGGGCTTGCGACCCATTGGCAATAACGGGCGTCAGAACCGAGACCCCAACAACTCGGGCCAGCGGTGCGATTACAACATCTGGTTGCCAGCGGTGAGATCGCGACAACGGAGGCCAGCAGCGAAGAGATGCGGTTGACTGTATGCTGAGCAGCTCAACGACCATCCGGGAGCAGTGCAACGAGCCCTGTGTGATGACTGGTTGCCTGCAGCGGAACGACTGCGCTGAAGTCTTGGCTGCGAGGTTTGGTGAGTGCGGGACTTTCTTCTTCTGAGTTTTGCCAGGCTTTTGTTAGTGTTAGAAACAGAGCTGGTAATTGTGGTTGTCGTTGCTACCGGGTTAGTTTGCGGCAAGACAATAGTAGGCAGTAGAGAAAGCAGCATTCAGAGCAGCCATGGATTTGAAGTCGTTGCGCAAACCGAAATTGTTGGAGCTTGCGAGAGAGTTGGGTCTGGATGTCTCAGACAAACTCAGAAAACCAGAACTGCTAAGGGCTATTCTTGAGTTAGAAGCTGAGGATGACGAGCTGTCGGAATGCCTTGAGACCATTGAGGAGAGGGAGACGGCAAAAAGACAGGAGCGTGAACTTAAAGAGCAAAAAGAGAAACAGGAGCGCGAACTTAAAGAACAGAAAGAGAAAGATGAGCGTGAACGAAAAGAACAGAAAGAGAAAGATGAGCGTGAACGAATAGAACAGAAAGAAAAAGAAGAGCGTGAACACGCTTTGGAAATGAAGCGTCTCGAGTTAGAGATGGAACGCGCTCGTAATGGAAGTCAGGCACACGGTGCAGGAGAACGAGTATTGTTCAAAATGACTGACCTGATGCGGCCGTTTAAGCTTGGAGAGGACATTGGTTTGTTCCTGGTTAACTTTGAGCGAACGTGCGAGAAGCAGGGGTTCTCTCGGGAAACGTGGCCACAGCGCTTGCTCACTTTGCTACCCGGCGAGGCGGCCGACGTAGTCGCTCGCTTGGAGAGAGAGGAGGCAGAGGATTTCGACAAAGTGAAATCGAGTCTGCTAAAAAAGTACCGGCTGTCAGCGGAGGCGTTCCGTCGGAAGTTTCGGGAAAATGAGAAAGGCAAAAGTGAGTCATATACAGAGTTTGCGTACAGGCTTATGTCAAACATGCAGGAGTGGCTCAAAGAAGAGAAAGCGTTTGGTGACCACGAGAAAGTTCTGCAGTGTTTCGGGCTAGAGCAGTTTTATAGTCGGTTACCTGAGAACGTGCGGTACTGGGTCTTGGATAGGCCAGACGTTAGTACGGTGGCTAGAGCCGCTGAGTTAGCCGAGGAGTTTGTGACGCGTCGGGCTCGCGGAGCTAAGGACGGTCAAAAGGGTGAATTTGGCTCCAAGTTTGAGAGGCCGAAGTTCACACCCATGAGAGCAAAGGGGGATACACGTAGTGCGGATGCGAGTGAAAGCAGTCCAACCGAACGTAAGGAGACGGCGGCAACCGAAGCCGAACGCAGAAAGCGGTTCGAGATGAGGCAAGCGCGCGTTTGTTATACGTGCCAGAAGCCGGGTCACTTTTCGGCACAGTGTCCAGAAACAAAAACACAAGTCGTGTTTTTGTCTATATGCAGCACTGACGAGAACATGAAGCTTCTCGAGCCTTACATGCGAGACCTCCTCGTGAACGGGAAAGAGTGCCGAGTGCTTCGCGATTCCGCAGCTACAATGGATGTAGTTCACCCCTCTTACGTAGAACCCGATATGTTCACGGGCGAGTGCGCATGGATCAAGCAAGCAGTGGAAGCTCATAGCGTGTGTCTGCCGGTAGCAAAAGTGCTTATTGAAGGACCTTTCGGAGCACTTGAGACGGAGGCCGCAGTGTCATCTATGCTGCCCCCCCAGTACCCATACTTATTTTCAAACAGGTCCGATCACCTCCTGCGCGAGAAGGGGCTTTTGTTTGGTGAGGCTAGCGTTCAGGCCTTAACCAGATCGAAGGTTCGGGAGCTCGCTGCAAAGGCGGTAGTTGCGGGGCCGACGTTGTTGAACGATGAGAAAGGGTCAGAGGCGCAGCAAGCTAGTATTCAGAGCACGCCCGAACGGGATAAAATTGAGCCTGTAGCGTTAAAGGCACCAGATACTGGAGAGGAAATTCCCGATGCGGGAAAGTTAGAAGAGCTTCCGGTCGAGCTTCCGGGACTAGGCTCAGTGACGAACAGGAAAGACACCGATCAAGTCATTAGTGACTTAATAAGTAAAGCATCGCTGTCGCCTGAGCAGAAAACCGAACTACACCAGCTCTTACAAGAGTTTCAAGGTCTGTTCTCTGAGAGGCCTGGTAGGACTTCTGTCCTTACTCATGACATAGAACTTACCTCCCCAGAGCCAGTACGATCCAAGGCGTACCGGGTGTCACCCCGCCAGAGCGATATTATGGAGGCTGAGGTAAAGAAAATGCTACAGCTCGGTGTTATTGAAGCGGGTGAGAGTGATTATACCTCCCCTTTGATTTTAGTTGAGGTACCGGGCAAGGAACCTCGTCCTTGCGTCGACTACCGCAGGCTTAATTCCATCACTAAGGATCAAATTTATCCGATCCCTAACATCGAGGAGCGCCTTGAGAGAGTGAGTAGCGCTCAGTTTATTTCCACCCTAGATCTTGTCAGGGGTTATTGGCAGGTTCCACTTACAGAAGAGGCTAGTAGGTATGCGGCGTTCATTTCACCAATGGGGACATTCCGTCCTAAAGTTTTGAGTTTTGGTTTGAAGAACGCGCCATACTGCTTTTCGAGCCTCATGGATAAAGTGTTGCGGGGACAGCAAGAATTCGCTTTACCGTATCTAGACGACGTAGCGATATTCTCCGCATCCTGGCCGGAACATATGGCGCACTTGCGGGCAGTGCTAACCCGCCTGCGCGATGCGGGCTTGACAGTCAAGGCTCCCAAGTGCCAGTTAGCACAGGCCGAGGTTGTCTACCTCGGACACGTGATTGGTCGGGGTCGTCGCCGCCCCTCTGAAATAAAGGTGGCCGCTGTGCGAGACTTCCCGCAACCGCGCACGAAGACCGATATTCGGTCGTTCTTAGGTGTCGCCGGCTACTATCAGAGGTACATTCCCAGGTACTCTGATATCGCGGCTCCCTTGACGGATGCTCTAAGAAAGACAGAGCCGCAAACAGTCGTCTGGGAGGAGACGAAGGAAAGAGCTTTTAGCGCCCTAAAGAGCGCCCTAACAAGCCAGCCTGTGCTACGATCGCCCGACTACACAAAAGGGTTCGTTGTTCAGTGTGATGCTAGTGAGCGAGGCATGGGCGTTGTACTGTGCCAACGGGAAAATGGAGAAGTAGAACACCCCGTCCTGTATGCTAGTCGTAAGCTGACCAGTCGTGAGCAGGCGTATAGCGCCACCGAGAAAGAGTGTGCGTGTATCGTGTGGGCCGTTCAGAAATTGTCATGTTACCTAGCTGGCTCGAGGTTTATCATTGAAACGGATCACTGCCCTCTCCAATGGCTGCAGACCATCTCTCCCAAAAATGGCCGCCTCCTGCGCTGGAGCCTCGCTTTGCAACAATATTCCTTTGAGGTGCGTTACAAAAAGGGGAGTCTCAACGGTAACGCCGATGGCTTAAGTCGAAGCCCCTAACGTGGGAATCAGCCTCAAAATTGCTTGTTACTGATGTTTTTCTTCCTGAGGCAGGATTTTTAACCTATTGCTTTTGTGTAGTGTTTCAAAGTGATGATGTGCTTTCTAGTGCAATTTTTCGATTTGTGGACGCGTTCTGAGTGCTGCTAAACTACTGTAAGGAACTAGGCAGCAGTAAAAAAGGGGAAAGAGCCTGGCAGGGCTTAGTGAGGGTTGTGCCGTGCTTGCTGACTGAGCGGTTGACTTTTGGCGTGGTTCTAACGCTTGCCGGAAACGAGAACAAAAATGTCAACTCTCCCGAAGTCACTTTGCAGTGTCCTGTGTGCACCTGAACGTGAGAACGAGGCCTTCTCTGTGCGCTGCGCTCAAGAAACGCCCAAGGACGCCCAACTTCGGTTATGAGCATCATCGAGCGACATCCCTCCGGACAGCGGATGCAGTCCCCTGACCTTCGGGATCTCCTTCCCCCGGCGGGGCGGTCTGTTACGTTTCGCCTACAACGCGCGGTAATGCCGGCGCGGATGCAACGGACGCCGGGGCTTTGTTCAAAACGGCGGACATTTTGGCCTGTTCGACGCCGCCGCAACGCCTACCCGCCAAGCGTGTCCAGGCGTGTTTCAGTGCCACGTGTCTTCGTGTGTGCGTGTGTGTGTGTGTGCCCTCGCTTGTCAAAGCGCGGCAGCCGGGGAGCGGAGTTCCCCGAATGAGGAGCCTGGACGTCTCTCGGCTCAACTGTTCGCGCCGTCGTGCGGGTGAGGGTTGGCGATGCGTCACTACACTCGGTTCAGCAGGTCTCTCGGCCCGACAGTTCGCGCCGTCGTGGGCTCCTGCTGCGCCGTCCCGTGACCTTCATCCCGTGACCTTCCCTCCTTCCCTTTTGGACCGCGACGCCGGGAGTATAAGAGCAGCTGCCCCCGGACGCCAAGAGAGAGGCTCCGATTTGTACTGTTGAGTTACGTGCTCTCCCGTCTCTCCACTTCGGACGACCTGACCGGCCGCTCTTTTGCTATGTTAAAATAAACAAGTTGTTTTGTTACCAGTCTTCTCATGCTTTGCCGGGACCTTCGGATGCTTCCAGTGCCCCAGGCCGCCAGGCCAACGCTACCCTTGGGGCTTGCGACCCATTGGCAATAACGGGCGTCAGAACCGAGACCCCAACAACTCGGGCCAGCGGTGCGGTGCCAACAGTAGATTGGTCCTTTTTCTCTATCTTTCTCGCTAAATACGCTTTACAAATGGGAAAAAGCGATATCCGAAGCTCGTATTTTCCGATCATTCGTGTTCGATTTCCACACTGCACTATTTTTACACATCTACTGTTGCATCATTTACATATTTGGCAGTTACGGAAATGACAGTTTAAGTTCTCCACGCTATTAGGAGCGACGATGTCTCGAGTAGATCATACGTGGCGCAAAAAGATGATGAATTTTATGCTCCTTCCCCACAGCAATGAGTACTCACACATATGCGGCGTACTCGTCGGCACCGAAGTCGACCACCGAGGTCCTTCGGCCCATCGCACGGGTTGTAGCCGAGAAGCGTGGTAGGGTGCCCGGCTGCTTGAGGATCGAGGCTCGGCGCTGAGCCAGTGAGGCGGTCGCCGCGAGATCCGCGGGCGACAGCGACAACTCTTCGGGTGACAGCACGTCCTTTTGGGCCCGTAGCGCTTGCTCTGAAGCTTTCCTCTGCACCAGTGGCATAGCCGTAAAATTCTTACTGGAGGTGCGGGGGGGGGGGGGTGGCGCCAATTTGATTGGGGAAGAGAGAGGGTGTGGTCAGAGGAAGGGGGCTGGCCTTACACTAACACAGACATTTAGGGGGAGGACGGAGGAGGCACGTGCCCGGTGTGCCAGCCCTGGCTACGCCACTGCTCTGCAGGGAACAAAATGTAAAACGATGACAGGAAAATTTATTTTCTATGCAGGGCCCTCTTCTCCTTCCGAAGCGTTTTTTGATCTGGACACACACACACACACACACACACACACACACACACACACACACACACACACACACACACACACACACACACACACACACACACACACACACACACGCGCGCGCACACACACACACACACACACACACACGCACACGCACACGCACACACACACACACACATATATATATATACACAAACACTCACATACATGACCCTAATTTCGAGATATTTATTCCCGAACTTTGCGGAGAGATGCATTGTTGTTCCACTTAAGAAAACGCCATTTTATACAGTGACGCACAAAAGTAACGAACGCAGATGCATTTCTCCGCAAAGTTCATGCATTATCATATAGAAACTGGTGCCATCCTGAGAATCCGTTCCAAGTAGATCCGCCTTGCGAACTCCACGGCTACAATTTGTAAATTGAAGTATGGACAATAAGGTAATTAGCTGGAAACATAATTAGTAAATTCTTGTTAATTATTCGCTTTTTCACTTCTTTGTGTGCGCACAAGTTACGTCCGCCTCTTCCAAGCTAGTAGAGCAGCTCATGAACTAGAATTGTACTATCTGCCACAGACAACCTTCAAAAATTTTGGAAGGTGTTCGCTGAAATGGATTGTATGTGGTATTTATTATATAGCATGTTTATGTAGTTGCATGCATATTTGCACATAATTTACTAGTGATTCTTCACGCCCTCCAGTTACGTTGATGTTTGTTACTTCACCTTATCGTATAACTTTTCATTAACTTTTTAGTTCAATTTTCATGCACGCATAGACTTTGCACAAAACACTTTGCCCGCAATCACAAAAGATACCACCTGTGCAAAGAATGAAATGGAGTTCGCGCAACTCAAGAGGTTGGTGGAGGTCACAATATGGTTGTCATGTAACGAACTGAGGGTGTAGTGACCGTCTTCGTGGTCTCGCAAAAGTTGTAGTAACTTCAAACAAAGAACAAGAGAAACACTCCTCTGACAGCTGCGACCCCTCGCGTGATCTACGCTAACATGTGACCCCTCTACCCTCCATTCCACTGGCTGTGCCTTTCCTTGTTATATTTATCACGCCCCTCCCATGTGGGCGCTACTGAATGTACTCGTGTTTGTCTTTACAGGCTACCTATGCATCTTTTCTTTTTAATGCGAAAGCATAATATGCCCAATTACACGAAAATTCGGCGTCGTTGGCGGCATGACCGAGCGATGGTAGAGAAAACGGCCGACAGCGCAGAGTAAAAACGCGCCAAAAATGCTCGGATTGACGTCAAATTTTTCAAGGAGGTTTCAGTAAACAAAGTAAATTGACGGCTTTGCAAAGAAAATTTCGTACATTTCGGTGCCGGTGGGAATCGAGCTCGGGGCACTGGGGTGCGAGACGGACACGCTTCTTCGAGGCCACGGTGGCTACGCGGTTCTGGCTGACTAAAGGCGTGGCTTAGTGCGTGCGTCATTGGGCGCGTGACGGCGCAGCCAATGGGGAGGAGGTGGCGCCACGTCACGAGTGTAATAATTGAATGTGTAAAATAAAAAGAATTAATGTCCAATTGAACGCCGCTGAGCGGTCCTTCTAGTTATGAATTCCTCGCGGGCAAGCGAGGGCGTTGAGACGCTTGGTGCGTTTTGATAGGGCGTGACCGAGACGCAGTTAGAACGCCGGCGAGGGCTTGCGCGGACAAGGAACACGCGGAAAGAAACGTTTTCAGAGTCAAAGAGTCTATTCGGACAACGTATGGTACAGTTGCCTAGGGCGCAGACCAAAAGGCAAGTGGATGCCTGACAAGGAGTCTGCGCCCTTCTTGCTCCCATTCGAGAGCACAAGACATTCAGCGCTTGAAATAAACACTAAGCGAGATAGAAATACAGAGTGGTTGGTAACATTGAAACGGGAGTTATTTCATATTGAACATCTATGTACAATTGGGGAAAATGCTGTAAGAAACAACAGAAAAAAACAAAACAAAAGGAGTGGTCATGCCTGCAGTGACAATAGATACACAGTGATGTTATTTTTGAAAGCTTTGAATGATTTACTTTCCTGGATAATGTTTACAGCAGGATGGTGATCGTTTAAGAAACTGGAAATTCTGTAGCTAAGTTTCTGGGTGCCGTAGTTCGTATATTTTCCTTATTGTAACATATGTGCCGGGTGTTGTAGGTGTGTGTTTTGGTTAGATATTTGACTGAAGGGACTCTAATGATTGGATATTCCCACACGTAAGCCGTCTTGAGTGTGTCTGCCGAATATTCTTTTTTTTTTGGTCACAAAACATGCAACGCACGGACACGCGATGGCTCGACAGACGCACAGTGTTTGTGTGCGGCTTCCCCATAGAGAACCCTACCTACGTAAAGAGCGGACACTCGAGCCGTTTCGCGGCCGAACAAGTAAGGGTCTGACCACTCGCCAGGTGGCGTAGCGATTTGCGCTTCCACTTTACCTCATAGGCATGCAGCTTATCATACGTCTACGGGGTTACGTCCACGCATCCCCTTTCCGTTGATGCTGTGCCGTTCATGTACCGCTGATTACGCTCACCGCACCGCGATTTTCCACGCGCCGCCTCGTTCGTGCGGTAAGGTGTTTCCTTTTCTCTGCAGATAAAATTTTGCTGTTTCTTGCGTTTAGAACATCGTTAGCAAGACGTTTGTTATGCTGGGTGAGCGTATTTTTTGACGTGTAGCACCCGTTTACCGTGGAGCCAACCTTTTGTTCTTGCAGCCATCTTATCCGGAAGAGCCTTAGCATTTGCATACGCATTTGTCTTTCCCTGCCACAATCGAACGCAACCCGTTACGGAGTTACTTCATAGGGCTAACCTTTCGACACTTGCTGAGCGCCGGAGGGTTGCTAGATTAAAATGTATGTTCCAATTACAAACGCGAAGCCTAAACGTGGATCCCAGCCTGCACTTACGACCTCCTGACAGAATGTCACCAAGGATTAATCACAGCTATGCTTTCATGCCTTATTCCTCCAGAGTATACGTCTTTAAGCATTCTTTCCTGGTTAAAGCAATTGTTCACTGGAACAAACTTAATTCCAAGGTTATTGAAAATGTTGACTCTGTGGTTTCCTTTGAAATAAATTTGGAAACATTTTACTAACCGTAAGTGTATATATGCCTTGTACTTATATAACAGCTCGAAAAGGACTCACAGTATGGACAAATAAACAAAAAAATAAAAATAACAACATGCAATTTTCGAAAAGTCACTTGCAAGACCTTCGGTTTAAAGCACAGGACTTGTTATATGTGGCTCACCAGTACCATCAAACAAACGCTTCATTTTATGCAGCTCGTGCACTGAATGCGCATTTGGGATCGTTTTGTGCAGGATGTTTACCTCACAGCACGCTGCATGAACCTGGCCCTGTTCGCAGGGGCCACATTTACTTGACGCGTTGCTTGTCATTGCTAAAACATTCTGCTCGTAGTTTGTGTATTTATCAAGTGTGTGATATAGTATTTTTTCTGTCCAATTTTCTGTGTAAACAACGAACAAATATACATTTTTGTATAGAACCACTGCTTCCTGCTGTGTGCAGCTGAGAAAAGCGGCTCAGAAACGGTAAAACAATAGCAATAAACAGAACCCTGATCGCATTATTTTTCCAATCTGCAGTAGCAAATTCAGCCTTGGTGGTTCTTCGAGAAGCTTGGGGGCTTTTCTAATATATGTTTGCGATCCGCGAGTTTATTACGTCCATTTGTACGGCATGCTTAAAAATGAAATATTAAAGCTCTGGCGCTCCACTAGGGACGAAGTATTGAACATGTTTGCAGCCAAAGGTAAACCAGAATCGAAACCATTGTTATAGAAATCGAAACCCAAACAGAGCTAAACCACGCCTCGAAAACCTCGGTTGTGATGGTGGTTGTGGTGGTGGTGGTGGTGGTGAACAACGTTTATTTGCTCTGTTTTACAGTGGTTTTTGCGGCTTCAGGTGCAGTCTTCCATCTTCTCTTCAGGGTCGGTTCCCCTAGTCCAGGGCTCCGCTGAGGGTAGCTGCCCTGCGTGCACGCTTTACTGGTCCTTGTTGGACTTTCAGGATGTCGCTGGATAGCATCCTCTCCCACTGTTCTGCACTCGGATTTTCTATTATGGCTAGCTCGTCTATTTTCCGGCA
The DNA here is from genome assembly GCF_023375885.2 of Dermacentor andersoni. NCBI lineage: Eukaryota > Metazoa > Arthropoda > Arachnida > Ixodida > Ixodidae > Dermacentor > Dermacentor andersoni. Next base: position 7,001,723 of record NC_092816.1, on the reverse strand, counting down.
AGCCCATGTGGTATGGTATAGGGTTGGTTTGTCTCCACACCACGGGCACCCGCTCTCGTACTGCGTGGGGTAGATTTTGTTTAGCGTGTTTAGGGCACGGGAATGTTCCTGTTTGTAGCTGTCGCCATGCTACGTCGCCTTCTCTATTTAGTTGTGTGGGGGCGGGTATTTTCGTCTGATCCCTCTGTAGTAGTTTAGCATCTCTGTAGAGCTTTGGGCTACCGGCTCGGTTTCCTCAGCGGGGTCGGGATTGTTGGAGGCTCGGCTTGTTGCGCACCCTCGAGTTATCCTATCCGCCTCCTGATTTCCCGTAATGTCGGTATGTCCCGGCACCCAAACTATCCTGTGTTTGGCCTTGTTGTTTTCGGTTTTGCCACTTGAGCGGAGGATGCGGAGCGCGCTGTGGCTGATTCTGCCGTTTAGGCAGTTGCCGCATGCTGCTTGTGAGTCTGAGTATGGTTAAGGACCTGTTGGATCGGTAGCCCTCCTCTGCCGCTAGAGCCACGGCTGCCTCTTCGGCCTCGACTACTACAGTTCCGGATTGATGCGCTGGTGATTTCTCTTAGGCCCGAGTTGATAACCGTTGTCACTTTGCTTTTCATGTGGTTTCTGTTCTCAGTGTATATAGTGGCGTCTACGTACACTGTGTCGTTTCTAGTTGCCCGTGTTCTTTGTGCATTCTCTCCTCTTGCTTCTCTTTGCGCCAGGTGTAGGTTCGGGTCCATATTCCTGGTAACCTCGGAAGACAAAACTAGCGGTCTGACCAGCAGCTGGGGGCGCTGGCGGCAGGGCAGTAGCTCGGCCGCAAGGCCCTACGAGAGAGTCCGCTCTTTGGCAATATATTTCTCTATGGCTTCTCCTCGAGGAAGGCCGTGAGCGAAGTGATGTCGCGCACAAAATCACCTCTGAAAATGCACCGCACAGAAGGAGGCACAAAAGATAAATACCAACATAGATGGTGAGAGTCGCGGGAGTTTCAAACTTAACCGCACTAAGATTAGATTCACTGACACTAACTTGGCACCGGAACTTTCTAACCGCAGAAAGTTTACAATCGTTAACAATCTTTCTTCGCCCCTTTGCTATGTCACATCTGATGTACCACAATATAACGTTCTCGGGCCGCTGCTACTTCTGATATACATTAATGATCTTGCCAATAACTGATCATCCTGAGTGCGAACTTTGTAGTCTACTGAATTATTGTAAAGACCCTATAACAAGCCCTTTTAACTACGTCCTTCGTCAAAACAACCTTCAGCTTATTTGGATTGTTGTAATACTTGGTAATTGGCTCTAAATTTATCTAAAGCCAAAGTACTGTATTTCACTCGTAAACGCTCAGCCTCTAATTTCCCTTATATAAAAAGGTCGCAGTTTCACCCGAAAGGCGAAGCATCGATTGCGATAGCAAATTAGTAGACAGCTGTACGAAGTAAGGATAGGAGATTTATCGGCCGCATAAACTGTTAGACATTCGCGTACTAACAAAATTAGCAAGCATGGTTTCACGCGCGCACAGGCAAACATAAGCACATCTCACTCAACGAGCGCGGACACTCGCTGTCAAAACGCTGGCGTGAGGAAGAGCGGCAGCAGCAGCGAGCGAACTCACCTTCGTGCTGCCTCTCGCTTCAAGGCGAACTAAGCGGCGAGAACAAAGCACACACGAAGCTACGAGCCCCCGGCGCACCTATGCTCCGCACTCGACGCAGATCGCTTTCAAGGTAGGGTTCGGGCAACCGTGCCATAGCAGCGCGACAGAAGACGGCGCGCTTCCTCCCCTCTTCCCTCCCTTGAGCGCGCGAGAATGAGCTGCCATCATCGGCTCACCCTCGCAGCATAAGGCGCGCGGCGACGATGTTATAGCGCTTGGATTTTATGCGGAACATCATGGTGATGCAGATGGCGACGGCAGAAATGCGCCTGGAATGTCCATATAATTGATATCGCAACAATAACCTGTCTTTTTTTTTTCAGCTACTCCTTAACAAGCACTCAGGCATTAATCTCGTAGCAAGCCTTTCCTAGACCCATCACGTTACCACCACATGTGCGAATGCTTCAAAATCACTAGCGTACTTACGCCGAAACCTACGTAATTCACATTCCACCATGCGCATGCAAGCTAGCTTTTCAGGTGTTTATTCGCCCGCAGCTCGAAATAGCCTCTCCAATTTGGGCACCTTATCACAACAACCTGATCAGTTCTTGAGAATCAGGTCAAAATAAGGCCGTTAGGTTTATATCACGTAACTAAGGCTACCATTCAAGCATCTCGCAAATAAAACTTGATATTTCACTTCCGCACTCAAGTATTCGTCATTTTGCACTGTTATCGTTACTTCCCAAGTACGCCCATGCAGCTAGAAAATATTCTTTACGGTTTGCACATCCCTTGCACATTCCTTGCCCCTTGCACATCACTTAGATTACATAATAATCTGAGCTTCACGCCCATCTACGGGGAGAGAACACTCACTCATTTATTGGTCGTGGCTTACTCGTGTCGTTCTGTTATAGAACGGCCTTTCTAATTTCATCGTCTCCGAAACAAATCCTGACAAATTGCGCCAGTTCATGAGTTCATATTTCATTGCATAACTTTGACAAAAGGCATGATGTCCTTTCCTTTTTTTTCCCATTTTATGCACCGCTGAGTGAAAAAACACTGCTTCGCATTTTCAACTTACAATTTCTTCGGATGCGAGGCGGATAAAACAGATTCCTGTAGTCAATTTCTTTTTCGAAGTGGAAAATCATAATAAAGTTATTGCTCTTCAAAGGCAATTCAAGTATGGCTCTTGTTATTTTGTCACGTAGCTAAAGTTCCTAACACGGAGTACAGTTTAAAAAATAAAAAGATTTAGTTGTGTCTGCATGAATGATACGCTGCGATAATTTCACAGCACATTAGTGCAACTGTACTTCCGGTGATACAGTTCGATTAATATTGTCACGTGGTGGTGACGTTGAATAACACAGTAGCAATACTGTGAACGAGAAAACAAACTTTTATTGGGCGAACCTGTGCCCACAAAACAGGCTACACTTATAGCACAATGATAGCGGCGAACACGCTCGGCGATCGTCGAAAATCTGATCAGCGGGTCAAGCGCGTCGGCTTTCATACAACAGTCGTCGAATGTTCCAGACTAATCGTTGGGACCCGCATGCCTTCCACAAAGTTCTACAACATTCGAGTCACGCGATGAAATCAGATAACACAAGGTTCGGCGACAACAGACAGCCGGGTAGAAGCATCGATAACTTTCCAGAAACGTCGGATACATGCAGGCGCGTCCCTCGCTGTGCGATTACAGTTGTTAAGCGGCGAAACGTGGTCGGCCGATAAAGATAAGCACACGTGTCAATACACCCCTCTTAAAAAGCATCGACCCGATGCTGCAAACAAATGAAGTTAATAAACAAAAGCACTCGTAGCAAAGAAAAAAAAAATAACGAAGTTCGTCAGCGTCCGTAAAAGGGTTTAAGGCGCACCACGTGGACCACTTCAGATCGTGCGCGGCGCCGCTGTGAATGCGAAATGCCGTCTGGCACGACCTCATAGTCCAGAGCGCCAATACGTCGGATGACCTTGTAGGGTCCGAAATAGCGTCGTAGTTTCTCACTGAGTCCTCGTCGGCGTATCGGGGTCCAGACCCAAACACGGTCGCCAGGCTGGTACTCGACGAAGCGTCGTCGGAGGTTGTAGTGTCGGCTGTCGGTCCTCTGCTGGCTCTTGATTCGCAGGTGGGCGAGCTGTCGGGCTTCTTCGGCGCGCTGGAGATAGCTAGCGACGTCAACATTCTCTTCGTCAGTTACGTGCGGCAGCATGGCGTCAAGCGTCGTCGTCGGGTTCCTGCCGTAAACCAGCTTAAACGGCGTGATCTGTGTTGTTTCTTGCACCGCCGTGTTGTACGCAAAGGTTACGTACGGCAGGATCGAGTCCCACGTCTTGTGTTCGACGTCGACGTACATTGCTAGCATGTCGGCGAGGGTCTTGTTCAGGCGCTCCGTGAGACCATTCGTCTGCGGATGGTAGGCAGTTGTCCTCCTGTGGTTTGTCTGGCTGTACTGCAGAATGGCTTGGGTGAGCTCTGCTGTAAAAGCCGTTCCTCTGTCGGTGATGAGGACTTCTGGGGCACCATGTCGCAGTAGGATGTCCTCTACGAAAAATTTCGCCACTTCGGCTGCGCAGCCTTTTGGTAGAGCTTTAGTTTCAGCAAAGCGGGTGAGATAGTCCGTCGCCACGACGATCCACTTATTACCGGATGTTGATATCGGAAACGGTCCCAACAAATCCATCCCAATCTGCTGGAATGGTCGGCGAGGAGGTTCGATCGGCTGTAGTAATCCTGCTGGCCTTGTCGGTGGTGTCTTGCGTCGTTGACAGTCTCGGCATGTCTTGACGTAACGGGCGACGTCGGCGGTCAGACGCGGCCAGTAATACCTTTCCTGTATTCTCGACAGCGTCCGGGAGAATCCGAGGTGCCCAGCGGTCGGATCGTCGTGTAGGGCGTGCAGTATTTCTGGACGCAGCGCTCACGGTACAACAAGAAGGTAGCTGGCGCGGACTGGTGAGAAGTTCTTCTTCACGAGCAGGTTGTTTTGTAGCGTGAACGACGACAACCCGCGCTTAAATGCCCTAGGGACAACGTCGGTGTTTCCTTCCAAATACTCGACGAGGCCTTTTAGCTCCGGGTCTGCTCGTTGCTGTTTAGTGAAGTCTTCCGCGCTTATTATCCCAAGGAAGGCGTCGTCGTCCTCGTCGTCTTGCGGCGGGGGATCGACGGGGGCGCGCGATAAGCAGTCGGCGTCGGAGTGTTTTCTTCCGGACTTGTATATTACCGTGACGTCATATTCTTGTAGTCTGAAGCTCCACCGCGCCAGCCGTCCTGAAGGGTCCTTTAAGTTAGCTAGCCAACACAATGCATGATGGTCACTGACGACTTTGAATGGCCTGCCATAGAGGTAAGGGCGCAATTTAGCTATAGCCCAAATGATGGCGAGGCATTCCTTTTCAGTCGTAGAATAGTTGCTTTCCGCTTTTGACAGCGACCGGCTAGCATACGATATCACCCTTTCAAGTCCTTCTTTCCTCTGGACTAGGACGGCACCGAGGCCTAGGCTACTGGCGTCAGTGTGGATTTCGGTATCGGCGTCCTCGTCGAAGTGTGCAAGTACCGGCGGCGACTGCATGCGTCGTTTGAGTTCTTGAAATGCCTTGGCCTGCGGCGTTTCCCACTTGATACATAATAACATTGCAGTGTTTATTACCTATAGTAACTGGCAAAAAATTCAACCGAGGCTTCACTAAGTACTGCCCACACAAGTACGCCATTAAAAGAAATGCACACTAAAAACAGTGTGTGTGTGTGTATATGTTGTTAGAGTTGTAGGACGATATCACCGCTGACATCCAGTTGTAAGGTTTGTAGTCGGGCATGTGGTAGCTGTCCCATGCATGTGGTAGCTGGCCCATGCCATCGTCCAACTCACTCACGCTTGGGACGTGGTTGTAGGGAGGAACTTGCTCTCATCGTGAACTAGGAGTACATGATTTATTTACATATTTACATTAAAACAGGAGATACATTTCAATTGTCTAGCATGACTCCCAAATGGAGCACGCAAGACGAAGCACACGACCTCCACGCACCAAGCACGTTCCTAGCAGCCGACAAACTGCTGCTTAAAGAGCCTCTGTCCTCCCGAGATCCCTAGGGGACTGAAAACTGCTGTCCAACCTTCGTCCAATCGGACCCTCCACAGTCGTTGCGGTGAAGTCGACCCACCTTTGAGGGGGAGGGCTCACACACTCACATATGCACTTTAGATTCCCAGAACCCACCGAGTTGAGCGGATCCTCGTAGCCAGGTTGTCACGCTTGACCCCAACCGGCGCCTCTTAATTCCAGAGCTGACTTCTCCGGTAGCCGCGACGAGTTCCAGCAGACTGTGACGAACCCTGGGGCCTGAGGAAACGCACCGCAAAACGTCCTTTGTTAGAGTAGCTCTCTTGCTGCAAATAGACCATGAAGGCCATGGAAAATCAACCAACAATACACGGTCCACCAAACGTGGCCAGCCCTGCTGCCGTCGCCGACTTTCCGAAGGAGGCGCATGGTGGATTAACGCTGCCGTGGTCTCCAGTTCTCCGAAGGAAGTGCATGGTCGGTTAGCGCCGTCATCGTCGCCGGTTCTCTGAAGGACGCTACCCCCGCGGGTCGATTGAAACAACTGCAGCGGGTTGAGACAGGTTTCCAGAAAAGTACCCCTGCAGGCTGATCGTAACTGCTCCTCCATGGCCCGGAAAATCTCGACTGGCCAGTACTGACAACCGCTGGGCAGGAAGAGAATGGCTGGCGAGCAAGAATACGGTATTGCTCTCCGCAACAACTGCGCCCTTGGAATGTACTAAACCATCTCACAAAAACAGGCACAAAAAAGTCGATCCCAGCAACAGAATACCACTGAGCGTGCAAACGCCCGGAATCAGCTATTAAACCACAGGCTCCCTATCAAAATTTCAATGCAAGCCGCCTAATTGGAACCCAAAATTTTGACCCGAAAATTTTGTGCCGCCAAAGCGAGCGTTCACGTTCCCCCCTGAGTGTCACCACACCTGACCGTCACTCTGCACAAGAGCAAAGGTTTACACAGAACTGAACCGAAGGCTCTCAACCACCAATACCCGAATATAACTTAAGCAACCTAACTTCACGAACAGCCTGTTCTTACCCTAGCGCAGTGGCGTACTTATCGCACGTACTGGTGCCACTGAACAGTCTGGTCAACTCCACAGGTACGTAATCACAATCGCGCTAGCTTTGTGGTCCCTATTCAGAACGCGTACTTGCGTCGTACGGGAATGTTTCATCACGCTTGCTCACGTTTCTTCCTCTAGTCCATACAGGACACGTACCTTAAACGACCAACTAAACTTGCGTGACTTACGCACTCCGAAGAACCCTTAAAAATGCAACTAGTTCCACGCACACTTACTAGAGAAGTCAGAACGCGCCCGCCCTCAACACACACGAGCAACCCAGTCATAAACATTCTGCCTCCTTCCCTCCGCACACGACACGCGCTGATGGAACTACGAATGATTCTTAGTGCAAATTGTGCCTTAACTGAAAACGTACGCGCTTAACCTTAGAAAATTCTAAAAGACATAAAAAAAAGGTTAACTAATACACACGCGCGTTACCATAGGCCTCTCACCGATAGCCTTGACTTTCAGGTTCCTCCCAAAAAGAGAAAGCCTGTCTACTCATTAATTAACACCTCGCGAAATTAAATGTTTACATAAAGCGCATCTTTCAAATCTTGGAGTTTCTCAAACCAAAACATAAACAAAGCCTACACCTTACATATATTGAAAGAAATTCTAGTCTCCAATCGCGAAAATTTTCAAATGCTCAAAAATAAAAAAGAACACGTTTCCCTTCTACGGAAGGTCTCTTGGCCTCCCGTTTCAAACCCTTACGACTGACTCATACTTTTGAGCCGTACTCGAGGGGGTCGCGGTTCGAAAGCTATTTTGGCTATCCAGGAACAACAAAAGGACCGACACCCTATCAGCTCCTTCAAGACGTAGCAGTGTCTGGCCAAACTGCGTCCTGGCGCTAGGCTTTCATCCTCAACTCCACTGACCGCGTCGCGACTACCTACCACCTCGTCTCGTCTTGCCAACTTGCGCTCCTTCGCACTACATGCTGCACCACGAAAAGAACGACGGAACGACGAGGAACATAACTGCCCCATGCCCTTTATCCGCGTTCGCGCAAAACATGCTTCTCGGTCTCTTGTTGACCGGTGGCTCGAACGTGCTTGATGAGCCAACATCGTCAACGACTACCGCACCTTCTTTTCCTCGTGCCCTGGATTTTTGCGTCTGTCGCCGTCTTTGGCTGCACTACATTATTTGCCGCTTTACGATCTTTACCGCGCTTCTTTCTACGGCGCTTTCTCGTTGAATTCCCTTTCATGCCGCCTTCTCGCGCCTCGTGCTGGCCGGTACACATCTCGTCGGCCCGGATCGTTCTTCTACCTGCACAGTCTGAGTGATTATCATTTAAATCAACTCTCTCTTTGCTTCGACTGGCGGACAGCTCAACCGACTCTGGAACAATGCAGCAGTCTTTACTCGAGCTATGCAACTCGCCCTCCTGCGAACTGCCCTCTGCTGCATTGCCAAGCTCACGCTGTGCATCGGCATACAGCTCGTCGGTCTCGATCGCTGTTTCACCCGCACAGTCTGAATGATTCGTAACTAAGTCATCCCTCTCTTGGCTACCTAGACTGGCGGACAGCTGCACAGATCCCTGATCAACGCAGTTCTCTTCCCTTGAGCTACGCAGCTCGCAATCCTGCGTAATGCCCACAACTGCATCGTCCAGCTGCCACTTCACTTCGGCACGCAGATCTGACTCGACATGGGTGCTCGCGTCTGTCAGGTCAGCAGTACTCTGTACTTCGTTAACAACCTCGTTAACATTACAAGTGACGCACACGCGCGGTGACTGTGCCAATTCATTCACAGCTGGCCTAACTGTCTCTACAGTGGTCTGTCGGCACAGCACCTCATCACTCTAACTACGGTCTTCTACGGCCTCTGTGGCACCTAAGGCATCGTTAGCAGCTAGCCCTTTCCATTCACCTATGAACGTGCGGCTAATCTCGCAGGTACTACTACTTCTCTCGGCTTTCGACCAAAATCTGCTATCGACTTCCTCGCACTTTCGCTGTGTCCAGCCTACATATTGCTCAAGCCGCTATTGACTTCATTCGATTGACTGCTCCAAACCTTGAATCTCTTTGTTCAATGCAGCAACCTACTGCCTTGTTACTTCTGTTAGGCCTTCTTCCTGCGAAATTCTTTTCAGTTCCTGCCTAGCTTTTTCTTGCTTTTGCCTCGTTTCTTCCTGTTCTTGCCTAATTGCTTCCTGTTCCCGTTTTTTGCTTAGAATTCGTTTACCTAGTTCGATGAGTTTCAAATCAATATCACATTGGAGAATGGTTTTACGAATTTCTGCTTCCGTCAAGTCCTCGTCTACGTCTACCTCGACCTCTTCACACAACCACAACAGGTCAGCTCTCGTCAAACACAATAGGAACATGGTCGCTACATTAAGCTTTGGCTCTCCTGTCACACAATACTTGCTGCGATACCCACGCAAATCAGAATACAAGTAAGAGATCCCCAGCGATTCAAATCTGCAAACACAGAGAAATTGAAGCCTGGCAAATCTTGCAGCCAAAACCAAACGCTTACCCACTTAAGCAGCACCATATCACCAGTCCTTCTCCGTCGTATCCAGTCAGTTGTAAGAGGTGGTCAGTCCCAAGTCGCCTCCAACTTGATCGGCATACCGGTCGGTCACCATGTACCAAAGTCCGTGAGGTCTCATTGCCGTCTACGAGTTGTAGTGAAACTCTTGCTTGGGCTAGTTGGTTCATGCTTGAATTAGTAAAGGCAAGGCGCAGAAGACCAGGACTCAAGAAGAAGAACACAAACGACAGGATGACAGCTTCTCGGGAAAGAACCAGAAAGCGAAAACAGGCGGTTACAGCAGATGAAGCGGCTGGCAGCAACGTCCACTGAGTTTCTTTGGCATCATCCCAAAGAAACTGAGCCTGATATCCTGAAAGTGAGCCTGATATCCCGTTGAAAAAAGCCTCACGATGCACGCACCGGCCATGTCACCGTGCTAGGAGACGCAGCTCTGCCTAGACAAGTAGAGCGCTTTTTGGAAAAAAGGACCGAAGTTCAGCCTGACACAAGGATCCGAGCGCCAAGAATTGCTTGCCATGGTGAGAAGAGTGGCTAGCCGCGGAAAGAACCAAGGAGAAAAAGAAAGAATTGTAAGTGACGGTGTTTCCTGCCTGATGGCGATTGGTGCATCCATTCCACCGAGAAAGCCTCACCTCCAGAGGATTTCACAGGATCTGAAGGATAACGACCTTGTGGTGCTACAGGCCGATAAGGAGGGCGGCTTTGCTGTTATGCCAACTGGTGTTTTTCGTGAGAAGACCTTTGTTGCTATAAAGAACTTCAAGTGCCGCTCAAGGTTCGGAAGCAAAAAGGACTGGCTCTTCAACTTTTGGGAGAAATCAATTTAGAAAACCTGCACAAGATGGTAAAGGGCAAAAAATGTAGGTTTCTTGAGATCTTCACTGTGAAGACACACAAGCCTGGATGTCTGCTGCGCGCCATTGTTTCAGAAAGGGGAACACGGCAACGTCTTGTAAGCCGATACCTTCAGACACATCTAGGAAACGTGGTGAGCGATGACCCTTTCCTGGTGCGTAGTTCTCTGGAAGTGTTGAAGGATCTGGACACCTTGCCGCCTCATGAATACAATGCGTTCTCCATTGATATTGAAGATCTCTTCTATTCGGTCCCTCACCAAGGTCTCTTAGCGGCGGTCAGGGATAAGATCCAATCAACTGGTGAAGTCCGCTTCCAGAATGCTGCAGGTGTAAGCGCGGACAATTTCATTTCCTTATTAGAGTTCTACCTGAACTCTACCGCCATTTTGTTTGAAGGAAAGTTTTATGTGCAGAAGAAAGGGATATGCATCGGTTCTTCTGCAGCTCCTGTCCTTTGCGATATCTTCCTATCTGTTGTAGGGGCTGAGATCAGTAATAATCTTCGTGATCCTCATGTAGTGTCCATTTACAGATATGTTGATGATTTCTTGGTCATATTGAAGGATGTCCCTGAGCACGAATTAGATTCTACCGTTGAGAGAACTATGACTATCTTCTCGAACCACAGTTAGGGTCTCAGGTTTACCAAGGAATTTCCGAACAGTGGTCAACTCCAGTTTTTGGATATCAGGCCAGTGTTTCCAACGGAAGGCATCTGTTGGATGTACAATCCGCGTTCTCTGAAAGGCCTGCTACCGTTTGAGAGCGCCCATTCCAAGATTGTAAAGCGTGCAATTGCTACCAATTCTCTGCAAACTGCTTTAAAGGGAAACTAAAGTGAAAAATGATTTCTTCTGCCATCGGTAAATTACTGTTCTACAACACCAAAAACACCACTCTTACAACGATAAAACGTTTGGTAAGCCAGAAAAAGCGCAAGAACGAAATACGGCTGGCGACGCCTACTTAAGTTCCCGCACCTGTGGGGCTGTCACGTCTTGGATTTTGATGGCATCTTCTAGGGCCTACTAATTACATATAGCGGTACAGACTGACTACATTGTGTTCTAAAGGAACCAAATGTTAAACATGCCAAGTTTCGGGAACCTTTATTCAGCCAACGCGGCCCAAATGCGAAAACATATTTTGGAATCCCTGACGTCACGCTGACGTACCGGCGCTGGGGTTTCGGCGCGAAATTCAAATACTGATACTTGGACCTTCATTTTCTCACTTAATAATCAAACTATTTTTTTTAAATGACTGCCTGCAGGATTCTCAAACAATGATTCATTATTCTAAACTGATTTATTGTTTCGCTTTGGTGTCCCTTTAACTAAGTCTTGTATCCATTTGGTGTCAAGTAGCTTTAGCGCTCAAGTGCAACTACTACAACAGGCAGGCTTCCCACCATGTCTGATTTCAGCTGTCTACGAAACGATGCTTCAAAAACTCAAGCACCCGCCTCTTATCAGCGAGCCAGTTTCACGCAGTTCTGTTGCGGTAATTCCGTACTTTCATAAGGTATCGCACAACATTAAGAAAGTGGCGAGCAGGCATAATGTTCAGGTTGTCTTCTCGGCGCCTTGCAAGTTGTCTAAGCTTTGTGCCATGAATTCAGCATCAGAAGAAGTTCACTGAATGCAGGACACGTGTCGTCTACAAAATCCCTCTAAGCTGTGGTCGCAGCTATATCGGACAAACAGGTCGATGTTTCAATGAGCGTGCAATGGAACAATGTCGTTATCTGCGCAACAATGAAGGGAGTTTCCTTGCAGAGCATTGCAGAGACTGCACTGATCGCCGCCCTCAGTTTGACAAAACTAAATTTTTGAAGTTTGGAAAAGACAGGTTCGAGCGGGGAATTGTGGAAGCATGTTTCATCAAGAAAGAGGGAAGCACATGCGTCAGCAGGCCGTCCATTGTGCTTAGTAACAAGGAGACTACTTTTTTAAAAGGTTTCATTTAGGCCTCATGTTAGAGTGGTCTCATTTAGGTTTTTCCGTCTGTCTTCCTTTTATTTAACTAGTTTTTATTCTGTTGATGATTTTCTAGTGGCTCTTAAGCTTTTGTTGCGTTTTTCTTACGCAGACACTGTTCTTTAGACCCTTTATCGTTCAACGGTTCTGTCCGTTTCATTTTTTGTCACATGGTTCATTTTTCGCGCGGTCACATATTTTATCAATTTTTTAGATGAGTGACTATTAGAGATTTTAGTTTTGACGCAGATACTGTACTCAGACGCCTTTATTCATGTTTTTTCCGTGTTATTCGTTGGTCATTATTCCCATAGCCGTGGGTGTTTTATCACTGACTGGGCCTTAGGCTCCAAGTGTGTTATGTTGTGGATAGTTTGATAGTGAAGCGTAGACGGTACATTTTATATCTCGTTTTTGTCCCCGTTGGCTTGGAAAAGACTATACTTCATGAATTGCTTCCCGTGCTGCTCCACGTGTGGTTCTTGTTTGCTCATTTGATATTTTGTGCCAGATATGATTCCTGAGTAGTCGATAGATTGCAGTATTTTGCTTCTAAAGTTTCGTGTGTGACTCGCCTTGATTAACCTACATAAGGCAGGCTTGTTGCGGAAATAAACTTAGTTGTGAGTGGCGCCGGTCCTGTCGTTTGTGTTCTTCTTGAGTCCCGGTCTTCTGCGCCTTGCCTTTACTAATATGAGTTGTAGACCGATCTCACCGCTGCCATCCAGTTGTCAGAGTTGTAGGACAATCTCACCGCTGGCATCCGTTGTAAGGTTTGTAGTCGGGCATGAACTATGTGGTAGATGGCCCATGCCGTCATCCAACTCACACACGCTTCGGACGTGCTTGTAGGGAGGAACTTGCTCTCATCGAGAACTAGGAATACAGGATTTATTTACATATTTACATTTAAACAGGAGATACATTTCAATAGTCTAGCATGACCATCGAATGGAGCACGCAAGACGAAGCACACAAGCTCCAAGCACCAAGCACGTTCCTAGCAGCCGACAAACTGCTGCTTAAAAAGCCTCTGTCCTCCCTAGATCCGTAGGGGAGAGAAAACTTCTGTCCAACCTTCGTCCAATCGGACCGTCCAGAGTCGTCGGGGCGTAGTCGACCCGCCTTTCAGGGGGAGGACTCACACACTCACATACGCGCTTTGGATTCCCAGAACCCATCGAGTTGAGCGGGTACTCGTAGTCATGTTGTCACGCTTGACCCCAGCCGGTGCTTCTTAATTCCAGAGCTGAATTCTCCGGTAGCCGCCACGCGTGTCTGCAGACTGGGACGAATCCCTGGGCCCGAGGAAACGCACCGCAATACACCCTTTTTTAGAGAAGCTCTCTTGTTGCAAATAGACCATGAAGGCCACGGCAAATCAACCAAGAATACACGGTCCGCCAAACGTCGCCAGCCCTGCTGCCGTCGCCGACTCTCCGAAGGAGGCGCATGGTGGATTAACGCTGCCGTGGTCTCCAGTTCTCCAAAGGAAGTTCATGGTCGGTTAGCGATATCGTCGTCGCCGGTTCTCTGAAGGACGCCATCCCCGCGGGTCGATCAAAACAACTGCAGCGGGCTGAGATAGGTTCGCAGAGCAGTACCCCTGCAGGCCGATCGTAACAGCGTGCGTGTGCGTGCGCGCGTTTTGTGTACTGCTCTTAGTCATACATGAATCACCAACTCACCTACGCTTCCACCATAGTAATTGAGGCTTTCGTCTTTTGCCTCCAGCCTCCAAGATGCTGGGCATAATTTCTCTTTTCAGGAAGAAGTACAAAAGAGAGATTATTGATTTGCAAGCTGCCCACGCCAAGCCATGAGAAGCTCAACGGTCACCATAATGACAACAAGTCGTCTTGAACTGCGTGCCTCACCAGAAAATATTTTCAAATTTACCATATAGGGGGCTGTGAGCGCTATCAGGAAAGCAGCAGTCTACAGTTTTGTATCGTACCGAGCGGGAATGCTAAAATTTGACATACAAGCATACTTGGTAAAGCAATTAAGGGGGCTAGTTGGTGAACGTTCATGGTTATATTGCGCTCAGTTTTACACAGACGATATTAAGGAAGGACAGGACGTGCACGGACCTGCGCTACGTCCGTCCACGTCCTGTCCTTCCTTAATATCGTCTGTGTAAAACTGAGCGCAATATAACCATGAAGCTTACTTGATTTTAAGGGAGTTTTATGACAATCGGAGAAGTAACAAGTTGAGTCCCTACTTGTTTTTTTTTCTCGTCATATAGCAAGCTCCTGCTTGGTAATGCACAAACTCTGTCATCGGCTATTTGCAAATCAGATTGACGAGCATTACCACCTAGTATCACATGCTCCCTCATAGCGTTAATTTATTACATGAAACTGCAAAGAATTTTAAAGCATTGAAAGCCACTCAGTGCAATTTTGAGGAAATGATGCTTCATGTTCACAAAAACTCTGGGAGTCACATTTGTATTTATCATTCTATTTTTTATTTAAAGTACTCTGAGGGCCATAGGCAATTAAAGAGGGGAGAGGGTACAAAGCAGTAGAGTAAAACAAACGAACAAGAGCAGTGAGTTCTGGTAATACAATGATTCTCCTGATTATGCAATGTTAGCTAATGTTTTGCAAAAAAAGTTTGTTATCGGTGATGGCTACGATACTTGAGGAAAGGCGGTTCCATTCCTGAGATGTACGGTGGATGAAAGATTGAAAGTTTAGTTTAGTTTAATGTTGAGTTTAATGGCGCATAAGCAACTAAGGCTATCATGCGCCAATCACAAGGTATAAGTAGAAAAAAGATGGGTAACCTCAAAAGATCCTTTTCTGATAGAGGATCCCGAGGATTCCAACAAATTAAACAAACACCTCAGCCTTCTTCTCAGACATGAGAAGGTGGATGAGGTGTGTCACTGGATGTAGAAGAGAACAAGGTCACGCTTTACAATTTTTCAAGAAAACCGGCTTCTTTTAAAAAGTCAAATAGATGAATTGTCCCAACCAGCGCATCTTCACTTAAAATCAGTGAAGGATGAAAAGGAATGCGTTCGCTGTAAAATGGCGTAAAATGTTTTTTCCTCAATGTCTCAAGTTGTCTGCAGGAGAGTAAAATGTGGGTCACTGTAAGTTCGTCTCCGCATTTGTCACAAACTGGCTTGTCTTTTTTTGTCAGCAAGTAATTATGGGTAATGTGTGTGTCCAATGCGGAGGCGACATAAGACAACTTCAATAAAACGTTCTTGGTGCGAACATGACTTCCACTCTTCTATGATGGGTTTTACAAGGCGTAGCTTATTGTTCGTTTGATTGTTCCATACGGACTGCCATTTTTCTTTCAGTTTATGGCACACTAATTTCATGCAATCTCTGTAAGGAATTCTTATGTTTTTTATTTCCTTATTTCGAGCTTTAGCTGCACTCTCGTCTGCTTTCTCATTTCCACAGATTCCTACGTGGCTCGGCACCCAACAAAATTTGATGTTTTGTCCCCGCCTTGTGGCTGCTGTTATGTTGTGTAGGATGTCACCGATTATTGGCAAAATTGCATTCCTAGGCTGAAGGGCTGTAAGTATGCTTAGTGAGTCTGTATAAATGATGCTGTTTTGAATGTTTTCATGTATTATTCTTTCCACAGCCATGGAAATTGCATGACCCTCTGCAGTGAGAATTGATGCACATTGCTGCAGCCGTACGATTTTTTCCCAGCTATCCTCTATCACAGCACATCCCACGTAGTGTGCAGCTTTGGAACCATCGGTATAAAATGCTGTATATTCCGCATATTTTTCTTTTAGTTCTAAATATTCTTGTAATATATGTTCCTGCGGCGTTAGTTTTTTCTGAAATCGTGTTAATGAGAAGTCAGAAACAGAAGGCAAGCAGTACCATGGTGGCAGTGGTTTGGGTTTCTGGGCAATATTAGGCAGTGTGTCCGTTACATCTAACTCTTCTAATTTCTCTTCAAAACGGAGAAGAAGTGGTCTGATAGCCTGGGGTTTGTTGGTAAATAATATTCTAGATGGGCATTTGTTAACTATTGGGTAACATATATGTTTTGGCAAGGAACGGATTTTTAGAACATATGAGCATGTCAGCATGCTTCTTCTGTCGGCAAGAGGGGGTTCGGTAGTTTCTACATACAAACTGGTTATTGGCGACGTCCTGTAGGCACCAGTTGACAAGCGTAAAGCTAAATTGTGTACTGGGTCCAATCGTTGCAAATAAGATGATCTGGCAGACCCATACACTATACACCCATAGTCCAAGGACGGCCGTATGACGGAGCGGTATATTTGTAGAAGGCATGCCCTATCAGAGCCCCAGCGTTTCCGTGAAAGGACTTTAAGTATGTTGAGTGCTCTAGAGGCCTTGTTTTTCAAAGTGTTTATGTGGGGTAGGAAAGTGAGCTTTTTGTCAAAGGTAATGCCAAGGAATTTGTGTTCGCTTTTTACTGGGAGTTCGGTTTCATTAAGGTGTAGGGTGGGATCAGGCTGTAAACCTCGTTTCAGCGAGAACATAACAGCCACTGTTTTCTGTGGGGAGAACCGGAATCCATTTTTGTCTGCCCATGTTGATAGTTTGTTTATTGTTAGCTGTATTTGCCTCTCGCATGTTGCTAAGTTTGATGATGTGCAAGCTATCTGGAGATCATCAACGTAAACTGAGTACATAATGGATTTCGGAATTATTTGTGCTAGGGAGTTCATTTTTACAATAAAGAGGGTAGTGCTTAAGATACACCCTTGTGGCACCCCATTTTCCTGACTGAACTTTTTTGAGAGAGTTGAACCGAGGCGCACATGGAAGGAACGGTTGCACAAAAAGTCACGCAGGCAATTTAACATCCTGCCGCGAATGCCCAGGTCTACTAGGTCGCGGAGAATGCCATACCTCCAAGTAGTATCATAAGCCTTGTCTAGATCGAAGAAAACGGCAAGGCAGTGTTGTCTATGGATGAATGCCTCTCGGATTGTGTTTTCAAGTCGAATGAGATGGTCAGTTGTAGAGCACGTTTTTTTATAACCACACTGATGGATGTCAAGTAGTTCACGGGAGTCTAGAACAAACATCAATCTAGTATTCAGAATACTTTCGAAAGATTTTGCCAGACAGCTGGTAAGGGCTATTGGCCTGTAACTACCGGGAGATGTCGGTGGCTTTCCGGTTTTCAAAAAGGGTACAATAATAGCTTTTTTCCAGGCCTCAGGTATTTTCCCTTGTAACAGTATCTTGTTAAAGAAATGCAGAAGAACATTTATAGCGGATTCGGAAAGATGTGCCAGCATTTCATAGTGAATTTCATCAGGCCCTGGTGCAGTTTGTTTCCCGGCAGACAGTACTCTAGTGATTTCTTGATGAGTGATTAAACTATTATACGGCTCATTTATGCTGCCACTAATCGGAAGCCTTTGCTTTTCAGCCACGTTTTTATATTTTAAAAATGACTCAGTGTAGTGTGAAGAACTAGAGACTGCGGCGAAATGTTCTCCTAATATGTTGGCCTGTTCCTCTATACTTGTTTGGATACCAGGGGTTGTCAGGAGAGGAATTGTAAATGGGGAGTAGCTACCATGGAGCTTCCGTACCTGCTCCCACATTTTTTTTTATGTGACTGTGCTATTTATTGATGAAACGTATGCTTGCCATGACGTCTTTTCGGCATTACGGCGGACGTATCTTGCTTTAGCTCGTGCCTTTTTAAAGATTAGAAGGTTGTCCTGAGTGGGATATCGCCGAAGGACACCCCAGGCTTTATTTTGTTTTTGCTTTGCTTCTTTGCATTCCCGAGTCCACCACACTTTGTTATTTTGTCTCACCACTCCTGAAGTCTGGGGGATAGCTAAACGGGCAGCAGCTAAAATACAGGTTGTGAATTGTTCATTTAGATCGTTGACACTAAGGTCTTCAGAAAAGACTTCTTCTAGATTGGCCTTTTCTCTAAACAGTGTCCAGTCAGCTGCTTGGAGCTTCCATCGTCGTGGTTTGTTTGGAATGATTGCAGGTGACGATGGAAGAGTGATTATGACTGGTAGATGATCGCTTCCATATAGGTTATCTATGACGTTCCATTTAAAATCGTTAAAAATACAAGGTGAACTAAAAGATAAATCGATACAGCTCATCTTTCCTGAGCTTGGGGAGCAGTATGTTGATTTGCCGGAATTCAACAAACAAACATTATTGCTCAAAATAAAATCTTCTATAATTTGTCCTCTTACGTCTGTTTTCTCGCTTCCCCAAAAACCGGAATGCGCATTAAAATCCCCAACTACCAGGTAGGGTTCTGGTAATTGTTTGAACAGGTCCTCTAACTCATGAAGGGTTATTTTTAGGTGTGGTTCTAAATACACAGAGCACACCGTAATCGTTTTATAAGAGAGTAAGGTGGCTGCCACAGCTTCAAATTTAGTTTTTATTTTGACTTCACGAGCTGCAATGCCGCTTTGTACAATGATGGCTACCCCTCCTGAGAGCCTGTTTGCTTGTTCTCGGTCACGGCGAAAGACTGTATTTTTTTAGTACACTTGTATGCTGAGGACCTAAGTTTGTTTCCTGTAGGCACATTGCTACAGGAGAGAAAGAAGTTATGATCTCTTTTATATCACTAAAATTATTTAGGAGTCCTCTGCAATTCCAGTGAATTAGGAACGCCATATTGATTTATGTGTGTGGGGTCGGAATACGTTTAATTGGTTTTCGCCCCGTGATTAGGGGGTTTTCTTTATACGCAGTATCCAAGGAGTTCCGCCGTCCCTGTGACGTTGACGGCACGGAACCATCCTGGTTCGTCTCCATTACCTCATCAGAGGCGCTGGAGGGTCGTGCAGACTGCACGTCGGCACTTTTTTCAGACCTCCCCTCGTGGGCAGAGGCCTTGAGGCTTGCCAACTCGAGGGACGGCATAGCCTGCTTTGCGGCTGGTGGAGCAGCGTGAGCTGCTACCACCGGGGGCGAGGATGGCTCCGTCCCAGCCTCACTATGTGTGGTCTGGGCAGGTGCCGGAGGCCGGTGTGGTGGATCGCCCTGTCGCACCACATCGGCGAAGTTCATGTTCGGTTTGAGTGAAAACTTGTGTTGGGCTAGGATGCGGTTTCTGGCATCTTTGAATGAAATGTTCTCAATTGTTTTCAATGTAATGATTTCTTTTTCTCTCTTCCATGAGGGACAAGATCTGGAGTATGCAGCATGCTCTCCTTCACAGTTCGCACAGCGAGGTGCTGCTTCGCATACTTCAGAAGCATGGTCTTTGGATGCGCATTTCGCGCAGGTTTTGCGACCACGGCAACTCTGGGAGCCATGGCCAAATCTCTGACAGTTGAAGCAACGTCGAGGGTTCGGAATGTATGGGCGAACTGCAACTTTTGTATACCCAACTTCAATTGTCTCTGGAAGTGTGCAGCAAGTGAAAGTCAAAATTAGATGCTTGGTAGGTAACTCTTTGTTGTCTTTTCTTATTTTAATTCTCTGAACATTGCTGACATTTTGTTCGGAAAGCCCATTCAGCATTTCTTCTTCGGAGAGATCCAAAAAGTCAATTTCAGAAATCACCCCACGCACTGTGTTCAGCGATCTGTGGCTTGAAATTAAGACGGGGATGTCTTCAAACGACACGATATTAGCAAATTTGCACACTTGAGCTTTGCTTTGGATTTCTAGCAGTAGGTCACCGCTAGCAAGCTTTGTTACTTTATAGTTGTTGCCTATGGCTTCTTTCAGACATCTTGCTACTGTGAACGGGGATATTTTCCTAGCCGGTTTTTCTGGCTTTTCACTGTGTATCACGTGATACTTAGGGAAGATTTCTTTGGTTTTTTGAAAAAAGTCAGCTGTGACATCGGTCCGCCCTCTTTTGTGAGGGCGATCTGGTTTGGAGAGAGGAGGTGCCATGGGAAAATTGTATAGTTCGGCCGCGGTGCCAGCCACCCACCATGGAGTCCTACAAGGGGGCGGGAGAGGAACTTGTAAGAAAGTCCTACCCACGCCAGCTGTACAGCGCAACTATAATCAAATATGGCTGAACTCAGGACAGCTCGCCACACAAGATTAACCCTAGCCACCCAGAAAAAAAAGAAAAAACCGAGAAGAGAGGAGGTGACAGGAGAGTTGTGAGAAAGGAGATAGGAAAGTGAAAGATGGAGGGGAGGACAGGAAAAGGCGACTGCCGATTTCCCCCGGGTGGGTCAGTCCGGGGGTGCCGTCTATGTGAAGCCGAGGCCGAAGAGGTGTGTTGCCTCCGCCGGGGGGCCTTAAAGGTCCAAACACCCAGCATCGGCTCAACCCCCAGGATCCCCTTTTCCCCAGACACGGCTAAGCCGCGCACGGCTACACGCGGGAGAGTCCAACCCTCGTGTGCTCGGGTACGTGGTGTCGCAACACACCAAACGCCTGCTGACGCAGACGCCCCTGCGGGGGAAAGATTGAAAGAAAGACTTTGTGCAGCAAGAATCAGTCCTTGCGTTACTGCGATGATCGATGCAGTTTGAAATGTACTTGAGGCCGCGGTATGAAGTCGTCGTGAAGTGTGGTATGACGGAACATTTTGTGAAGCAGCCAGACATGGCGACTGCGGCGATTACCTAGGGGAATAAGTGCTGGTTAGTTTCATTAACGTTATACTCGCGGTACGGTTATAATTAGAAATAATGAAACGAGCAGAGTTATTTTGCACTTGTTCAAGTAAAGTAGGAAGACCATATTGCAAATGCATATTGAAGGTTTGAGCGTATTAGCGCCTTCTAAAGGTGTAGTTTTAAAGCAGACAGTACTTTGGAAAAGTTGCACTGTAAGTACCTGAGCAGGTGAATAGCATTGTTAATGACATACTCCAAATTGGTCCAATTTAAATAATTTATATTTGTACACCAATATATTCATAGGACATGACGAAATCTAAGGGAACATTGTTAAGATTGTAAGTGAGAGGATTATAATTAGATCTGGATATTGTATTTTCATTTGTTAACACAAAAGGCTCATGTACAGTTTGCACGAAATCAGTAACTAGGCTAGCCCTGCACCGTAAGAGATGACTAGAACAGACAACTTCACACAACTGGCGTACTCTACCCTTATCAAACCTGACAAACCAATAAAATCAATTTTTCTTTCTCTTCAAACAGCAGAAGACATACCTGAGGACAGTGTGTTCACTAAAAGTTTTCGGAATATACTCGACGTTTGGCTTAACATTCAGCCAATCAACAGTGGACGAGCAAGGGAGGCCTCAGCATGGGAACTTACCTTCGTCACGGCCCGCACAAATATGATTGTTGAATCGTTAGCTACAGGCTGAGGCTTCCCTTGCTCACCTCTGTTACTCAACTGAAGTGTCCATCTCCTTGTAACCTTATTGTATTGTTTGAACACGCAAACCGACATGTTTTTCAACATGAAACCGCAAATTGCATTGTACGAGGATCCATGGAATTAGTTGGGCATACTTATATGTTTATCTAGTGTTTGTTTATACACAATATTTGCACAAATCTTTGTAAGCACTGTCGTCTCCATAACGTTCCTCGTCTTCCTACGAGTACTCATCTTGTGTCAAAGCCTTTACTGCTGAACCTGAACACTAAATGTGCAATGGAAATATCAAGAACACACAATATATCTAACATTTAGCATAACGTTTTTTTTCCCCTCAACACTTCGTGCCTATCGCCAATGTGTTATGAAAACAATGCGACATTGCAGCTCGAACTTACCTTAGAGACAGTACATCTTTGCCGAGCACTTCTTATGTTACTTTTTAAAATCTAGCTGAAATCGTCCAAGGCAGACGACATACGTATAGTATAAAACACGTCAAACAGCACTGTACGCAATACAAGTACGAGTGTAGCCGAGCACAATATCGTTGTCCTTGCTTTAGCGGCACGCCAAACACGATGAGAAAACTTCGCTCGATTTCAGTTTTTAATTCCGTTAAAGATTACTATCTGTGTTTCTGTATGCTGTAGACTCAGTGATTGACAGCATTAGCTCAACCTGACCTGTATGAAAATTGTGGGCATGTACTGCTTCATTCACGATTGAGAATAAACTATGTAAGCTTACTTGTCTGACGTGATTTTTTTTTTTTTGCCAGTTGAGGCCTCTCGGTCACCTGGCGATATAATAAAGGCATCGGTAGTCATTTTAGTGTATCGTACACACGAACACCGCTCCGAAATCCGTAGCAAAACGCCCAAAACCAGCGAGCGAGCCGCGCAACGAACCCCAGCAGCCGCTACCGTAGCAGACATGTTGCTCACTACGTAGTCATGGGAATATTATGGATGGATGTTATGAGCGTCCCCTTCGGAACAGGGCGGTGGGATGCGCCACCAAGCTCTTGCTATTATACTGCCTAATGTCCTACCTAGGTTAAAGAAGAAAAAAACCACTATGAACTCCCACAACCAGATTTTCTGATCCCTTGTTGCTAACTTTGCTTTTGCACGTCTCCGTTTTTTGTCGTTTCCCTACTTCCACCAATCCTCCAATCTCCTCTTACTAATTCCTATTGCGGACATATTTACTTTTCCACTGCTCTCACTGAACCCAAGGGCTTCAAGGAGGCCAGTGGTGTCTAAATCGACCACTGGGCAGACGTCTTCACATTCTAATAAAACATGCTCCATAGTTTCCTTAGCATTACCGCAGCGAGCACATGCTTCTTATTCCTTCTTACATCTCGCTTTATACGTGCGTGTTCTAAGGAATCCCGATGTCGCTTCGAAAAGTAATGAGCTTCCCATTGAGTTATCATAAATTGTTTCTTCTCTGATTTCGTATTTTCCTCTCAAGTGGTTACTTGTGGCAGGTTTCTTTTCCATTGCCGCCACCCATGAGATTATTTCCGCCTCTCTGACATTCCGCTTGACGTTCTTTATTGCTGTGTTGCCCGCCCTACAAGCCGCATACTTGCTGGTAAGCTTCCTAGTTGTTTTCCTCCAATGTGAATCACTGTATTTTCTGTATAAATACCTCAACACTGTACCAGACCATTTGCTTTCTTCCATATTCCTCAGTCGTTCTTCATAATCAATTTTACTTTGAGCTACAAAACTTGTCCAGCCCATATCACCCTGCACAGCTTCATTTGTAATCTTCCCGTGAGCGCCCAATGCGACGTGTCCCACTGACTTTTGGTTCCCATCGAGTCCTGATTGTACTCTTGATTTAAAGAAACAACCGCATTTCCAAAAGTAAGTCCTAGGACCATTACACCTTTCCACATACCGCAGAGTACCTCGTACCCACTGTATCTCCATAGCACTCTGTGCTTCATTCTGGCTGCATTTCGCTTCCCCTTTACTGTTATTGAATTTTCCGGTGTTTCCATATATATATGCCCTTCGTTTATCTATCTACCAAGGTATTTATATTCTGTTGCCCCAGGTATTTCTAGGCCCTGTATTGCCACTGTCTGTTCACTGTTTTCATTGATTACCACAACACCTGATTTTATAACGTTAAATTTCAAATCTAAATTGGCGCCTTCCTGTCCAGAGATTCCTGTCCACTGGATATGGTAAGGGAATACATCTACTTGGGCAGGTAGTGACCGCGGATCCCGATCATGAGACTGAAATAATCAGAAGAATTAGAATGAACTGGGGTGCGTTTGGCAGGCATTCTCAGATCATGAATAGCAGGTTGCCATTATCCCTCAAGAGAAAAGTGTATAACAGCTGTATCTTACCAGTATTCACGTACGGGGCAGAAACCTGAAGGCTTACGAAAAGGGTTCTACTTAAATTGAGGACGACGCAACCAGCTATGGAAAGAAGAATGATGGGTGTAAAGTTAAGGGATAAGAAAAGAGCAGATTGGGTGAGGGAACAAACGCGAGTTAATGACATCTTAGTTGAAATCAAGAAAAAGAAATGGGCATGGGCTGGACATACAATGAGGAGGGAAGATAACGGATGGTCATTAAGGGTTACGGACTGGATTCCAAGGGAAGGGAAGCGTAGCAGAGGGCGGCAGAAAGTTAAGTGGGCGGATGAGATTAAGAAGTTTGCAGGGACGACATGGCCACAATTACTACATGACCGGGGTAGTTGGAGAAGTATGGACGAGGCCTTTGCCCTGCAGTGGGCGTAACTAGGATGATGATGATGATGATGATGATGATGATGATGATGTCCAAAGATATTAGCCAGATGTTGCAAATCATTTTGCTTGTTAGCTAGCAACACCATGTCGCCCGCATAAATTAAACATGGAAGTTTCTGCTCTACTACTGTACCCGCCTGTTTGTATGAGAGATGAAACCCGATATCACTTCCTTATAGTGCCCTCTCGATCCTCACCATGTACATCATAAACAGCAGTGGGGATAAAGGGCACCGCTGCATCAGTCCATTGCTGATATCAACTTTCTCCTCGCTCCTCATCAATTCCCATTCAACGCAAACGGTATTTTCTAGGTAAATCTCTCTCGAATGCTGTAGACAATCGTCACCTAAACCTTCCCCTTCCAGAATATTCCACAAAATGTTGCAGACTACGTTGTCACAGGCTCCTGAAATGTATAAAAAGTCCACAAATAATGGTCTGCTTTCTACTTTTGATATTTCTGTACACTGAGTGAGAACAACTAAGTTATCATCTAAACGCCTACCTATTCTGAAGCCATTCAGAAGTTATCCTAAATTGCAATTATTCTCTGCCCATGCTTGTGGCTTTATTTTTTTAGTACCTGCATTGCTAGTCTGTATATTACCGATGTAAGGGTCAACGGTCTATACGAGTCTCCTTTCTCCCCGTTACCTTGATAAATTAAGCTCATTCTACTTTGTCGCCAACCGTCTGGTATTCGTCTATCTTTTAAAGTTTTGTCTACTGCTTTCAACGGAGCTTCCTTACTTCTTGGTCCTAGTTCATTAATCAGCCTAACGGGAACCTCGTCTAGCCCTGTGGCTGTGGGCTTAGGAATTTTCTCTTTGGCTTTCTTCCAGTTAAAATCTGTCACCACCAGCTCCTTTTCCACCTGGGTCTCTTTCATGCTCTTTTATTCTTCAAATATAACCTCGTCATTGCCTTGGAAAGATTCGGCTGTTATTTTTAGGATGTCGTTTATTGCCGCTTCTCTTTCCAGTCTGATACACCCCACAGCCTACAGGGACGAATGCCAATGGTGTGGGGCCACACCAACCCTATACCACATTACGTGGGAGTGCACACTACACAACATAGAACACCCAGACGCGAACACAACGAGGGAGCAATGGGAGGCACTGCTGTCCAGCTCGGCCCTCGACGACCAGCTCATGCTGATAAAGAGAGCTGAGAAGATGGCAAGAGCCAGCGGAGTCCTGGACTAAGGGCCCCGACCATTAGCGGTTTTTCTGATAATTCTTTTAACAAAGTTTATCTATCTATCTATCTATCTATCTATCTATCTATCTATCTATCTATCTATCTATCTATCTATCTATCTATCTATCTATCTATCTATCTATCTATCTATCTATCTATCTATCTATCTATCTATCTATCTATCTATCTATCTATCTATCTATCTATCTATCTATCTATCTATCTATCTATCTATCTATCTATCTATCTATCTATCTATCTATCTATCTATCTATCTATCTATCTATCTGACAACCAACGTTCACTGTCACCTTTTATCTTTGGTTGGACCAGTATTTGAAACATCGAGTTTTTCTCCCGGTATATTTCCCATTTACTGGCTACTTAATCCTGTGGCAACTGCGCCTTCTTTGCCTGCGTGTGCTCTCGGGATGCTTTCTGTCGTTTGGCGATCGCTTTTCGTATCTCCCTGTTCCACCAGCTTTTCGGTATCTTCTTTCCCTTCCAACGAACATCTTGTTTCTCTTTCCGTATTTCTGTCGTTATTACACTTAGAAGCTCACTATATTCCCATTCTTTATTTGGTCATTTGCCAAATAAAGAATGAACTCTAGTGACTATATTTGCTATTTGTCCAGCGTTCAAATTTGGACGGGCCATTTTGCATTCCTTGCTGTACACATCCCATTTTCAAATTGATGCGTTTATGGTTACTCTCTATGGTGCTATACCGTTCTTCATCAATGACCATTTCTCTCAACCTATCCTGAATTCCTTCTGTCATCAGACAGTAATCAATGGTTGATTGCCGGTTTCCCACTTCCCTCGTGATCTCTCCTTCACACTTAGGCCCTGTGTTCACGATAACGAGGTTGTGTTGCTCACAAAGGTCTAGCATTTACTTCCCGTTGTTGTCAGTATAGCCACCTAAATCCTGTAAGTGGGCATTTATGTCGCCTAATAGGATAATTTCGGCACCATTCCCGAAACCCTTAATATCAGCGCTTATGCATTCCACTAATTCTTTATTCTTCTCTGTGCAATTATTTCTGATCCACAAATACGTAACACGTAACGCCCAGCCAAGTCTTTTTCCCACTCATTGTACTTGATAACCAAAGATGCTCTTGACATTTTGAATTTACTCTTTTCCATTTGGCTCCCTGATGGATGAGCATTCCGACTCCCCCTCCCTTTCTTTCCGACTTAGTTCTGTTGCACCCTTCCCAAACAAAATTCTCTATCACTGGCGGCCAGTGGCGTAGCCAGAAATTTCGTTCGTGGGGGGCTCACTTTGCAGCTCGGCCTCCTCCTTATAGAATTAGTCGAGGGATCTATATTATATATATATATATCTATATATATATATATATATCTGTCATTCAACAACCTTGTTTACATTTTCGTACATATGCAACAACCAGGGGAAAATCTCAATGACTCTGTCCTTTGTTAAAATGTATTGTGCAGGAGCAGCTGTCACCGCTCGTGTATTGCGAGCACATGTAAAAAAGCAGGAGTTCTGCAAAATATATGAGGGCGAGTCAAATGAAAGTGAGCCAATGCGAATATATGATAAACGGGGTACTTTATTTAAATGTAGTCACCATGAGTATTTAGACACTTGTCCTACTAACGAGTCGCGTAATTCCCGTCTCATAAAACTCCTTGGATTGATGCCTCAAAAATCTGTAAATGACTACACCTCATCTTCCGACACGAATCTGGTTCCCTTGAGCAGTTTTTTCAAATTTTACCAAATGTGGAAGACGCAAGGCAACAGATCTGGGCTGCATGAGGAATGTTGCAACATTTCCCACTTGAACTTTGCCAGTTTCGTATTAACCACATCAGCGACGTAGGAACGGGCAATGTTGTGAAGCAAGATGTTTCCAATGCTCAATTTTCCACGTCGTTTGTTCTTGATTGCGACACGCAGCCGATCCGACCTTTCACAATATCTGAAATGATTTAGAGTCTCTCCAGGTTTAGAAAATTCGATCAATAATGGCCCCTAACGATCTAAAAAGAAGTCAACACTTTTCCGGCAGAAATGACGGCCTTTGTTTTCTTTGGGAGGGGTGAATTAAAATGCTTCCACTGTAAGCTTTGCCGTAGTGTTTCAGGCTAGTAGTAGCGGCACCATGAGTCATCCCCGGTCACAATTGCAGACAAAATGTCGTCACCCTCATCTGGGGTTCTTTGACGTGCACTTAACTCTAAGTACACGGGTGTTTTCGCACTTCGCCTCCACCGAAATGCAGCCGCCGTGACCGGGATACGATCCCGTGACCTCCGTGCTCAGCAGCCCAACACCATAGCCACTGAGCAACCACGGCCTTTTCAATTGTGTTGGGGATGATTGCACGGTGGCTTTGGCCCGGCCATGGATAGTCTTTGTAACTTTCATGTCCTTCTTTGAACAGTTTGCTACAATGCTACACAGTGGCCAATGAAACGCAATGTTCAACGCATACGGCAGCCATATGGCGAATAATTTCTTTTTGGGAAACATCTTCATTTGTCAAAAACCTCACGACACCAAGCTGTTCAACTTTTGGAGTGTCCATTATGTCACGTAACCCTGTTCAACCCAGTGTATGAGAACATTAAAGAACATTTAACCTCACCTCTGCATGTCACTTGTAAATGAGATGCGTATGTGCTACGCGCATGCCTCGAAAATAATGAACCGAACCATTATTGCGCGGGGCGGCTTGTCTCACTTTCATTTGACTCGCCTTCGTACATTAGAAATTCGAAGATACAATGGAATATACAAATGTGAAGACACAGCGTGATACAGGGCAAAAATTGGCAATGGAAACAAAGTTCACTGCGCATATACAGAAAACCTCGCAACAAGATGTTTAAATATGCGTATAAGTCTCCAATAAATCTACGTACCTAAGAAAAAGTCACTAAATATAATGCGTCAAACAAGGCAAATAAACAGGTTGTGCAACCACAGATTCACAGATCACAGCACCCCCCCCCCTCCCTCCACTCCCAAAAAGTATCGCGTGCGGCAGAAGGCGGCGCGCTTCCTCCCCGCTTTTCTCCCTTGCGCACACAAGCGAACGCGTTGCAATCCGTCGAGTCCCCGCAGTGCTGGCGGCGAGCGACTATGCATTGTTTCTTTTTCTCGTCTGCTAGCCAGAAAGCGTCCAAAACTCTGCCAGGTGAAATTGCAGTCGGCCAGAGAAAAACGTACGTCATTAAAACTTCTTTCTGGGCGAGTTGGTGCATACTTGGCATAAAAATTTTAACAGCGCAAACACATGCAACCACTAAGTAGCAAAGACGAGACACAAGCGCTGTGACACAAGCGCTTGTGTCTCGTCTTTGCTACTTTGTGGTTGCATGTGTTTGCGCTGTTACAATTTTTATGTCAAGAGAAAAACGAACGCGCATCCAAGTGCGCCACGCGGTTGTCGATGCAGCACGAGAAAAACGCATGCGCTCTGGCTGGATCGGCAGCCCGCGGGTATCCTCGCGAATAAAAGTTTAGGTATAAAAATCAATAAGAACTTAGTTACAATGGTGGCTTTAATGTCTTGACATGGATGCTTTGGCGCAGGTGAAAAAAAATTCATATTCTTTTCTGTGACCTGATGGCACAAATGAACCACCACAACGCTTTGTCTCATCGGTCCTCGCTGCGTGCTTTGTCAACTTGTATCCCGATGTACGACTTTAGAAAGGTCGATGCACCTTTGGCGTCAAATGTTTACAACAGCATTAAATCCACAAAGTTCCGGAATCGAACATCTAAGCACGACTTTGGAAATGTCAATGCACCTTTCGCATCAAAATGTTATTGGAACTTTATACCCACAAAGTTTCAGAATTGAAATCCAAGCGCTCCGTAGATTCCGCGGCCTCCACGAGATGCCGAGACGAGCCCGCTCGCCATCAAAACGCCCTTGAAATTTTGTGCTCGGTGGGGCTCCTTGCGTTACGATATGTGACTCCCCATGCATCGGCGTTTCCGCGAAATCCAGCCCGATTTCGCAATGTTCGCGCTAAAATGTATTTTCGAGCGTGAATTCAGGACGTTCTAGACAAAATCGAGCATGATTTCCGGCGCCGAGAGTTGTTTTTGTCGGCGGCGCATGACAGCACGAAAAAATTTCGGGGGGGGGGGGGGGCTCAAGCCCCATAAGCCCCCCCCCCCTGGCTACGCCCCTGCTGGCGGCTATCCCGAGTCTCTAAGGTGCGTTTCTGTAACCGCATACACCCCTATGTGTTGTCTATTTAACTGCTCCTCAATCTCTGCCCACTTTTCCTTTCTTCTGCTGCCCTGTATGTTTGTTTAGCCTATTGCATGGCGAGCTCTCTTTCTTGATTTGCTCCTTTTTCTGTTATTGACGGCGATGCTATACTGAGGTTCCCTTAGGGGACCTTTTTCATTACTACCTACGCTGGCCTCCTGAGCGCCCGTAAGCCCCCTAATGAAGCAACAGCGCGACCGGCAAGTCGCCAGCCCACTTCTCGTGCAAGCCTGTAATTGAAGTGGATCCTGTCTCGTTGAAAATCTCACTTCCCTGTTTACTTCCACAACCTTGAAGCCTTTCTCTGGGCTAATTTTCCATATCGCCTCATATGCAGCCACCACGGCTCTTTGTATGTGACTGTCACGCACAGGCACCTCCCCGGAGCACCGTGCACACCACGATCCGCACCTGAGGGAACAGCTCCCGCAAGTCGTCCACCCCCTTCGCAAAGCACTGGGCTAGTCCTGTCCCTTTCCTGTTTAGGACGGCATTTAGGCCAACTGCTACTATGACAAGGTTGCGCACGTGGGCATTTTCCGCGAGCTTTGCTTTTGCTCGCTCCATGACAGTACCCAGCGTCCGCCCCGGAAATGTCCCTACCGCCACTCTTTTATCGCCTTTCCCCCTCTCCACGATTGCTTCTGAGCACCTATCCAGGTTTGAGTCACAGGCGATAATCACCATTTCACTCTCCCCTACCCTCCGTGCTTCCCTTTGTCCTTTTTCGCGTGGTTCGGACTTGAAAAGGGGCATTGACCCTTGCGCTCCTGCTTTTTCCGAGTGGCGGCCTCAAGGTAGGTACCGCGCTTTCCAACTAACCCCTTCCCACGTTGCACGCATTCTGCGTACTTTGCTGGCACCCCCTCTTCTATCTGGTCGGGGCACTGCGTTGCATTGTCACGACGAATCTCGTTCACAATGGTGGCCCTGTTAAGCTTTTCCTCGGCTGCTTCAAGTCTTTTCCACTACCTTCCCTGCATCACGCTCCCTAGTTAGCTCATTTTTGAGCTCTTCAACCTGTTCGACAAGCTCTTCCTGGAAAGCTCCCATTTTCTCCAGCCTAGCGTCGATATCACATTGTGTGCCGATTGACTCTATCCCCTCTTCTTTCTCATCCGTCCCTTCATCTGCCTTGAGGGACCCCCGCGCACTGTCTGCTTTCCCGGCTTTCTTGCCATGTATTGTACAGCTTTTTCTAATGCAACTACTATAATACTATAATAATGCAGAGCACGTACCTTCTGGAAAAACCCGATACGCACAGGATCTAAATCCTTAAAATTTTGCTAAGTGATGCTCACCATCGTTTTCAAAGCAATCAATGCCGCAGAGATTTAAGGTCTGACACGTTCTCGCACGTGTTAAACCCCGCGGCCACCCTCTTACTTTCCTACCAACACACACACAGTAAAACCACTACTAGCTATTAGTCTTGCCACTTCCAAGCTACTATTTGAAGGCTATAAAGACTCAACGTCCCACCCGGTTGCACGTGCTGAAGCACGTGGCGCGAGAGGGCGCTCTGACTATCCTGCAAAGCCAAATATACACGAAACCCACCCGCACGCACGAAAAAGAGAGACAAAAAAAGAAGAAAACTACCCAATTATTATTTAGAGGCTAAAAAAATCTGCAAATCAAAAACAGAAGCAAGCTCGAAGTATGCACAAAAACTTAGTATTTCGTCACCGCCACGGAGCGTTTTGATTTTGCCAGCGCCATCTCTCTGTCGCATACCTTAGCTCACAAAGCTACTATTGTTTCCGTTGCACTGTGGAAGGTACAGTTTCCCTTCTCTAAGTTTATATAGATTTTCTGTGGCGGAGCTTCCATGGGAGCCCATACGTTCAATACATGGCGGTTCATCGGCGGTTCATGGGGCTTAGCGCTACCTGTGTGGAGGGAACGCTTCAGACGGAAGAAAAAATAATGTGACACCATATCCGTGTAAAACAGAAGTGACGTCATTTTGTTTTCGAAGGAGCTAAATTTGTTTTGTTGGCCTGCCTTTAGAGCTATATATTCAAATGCCCCGCCATTCGACTTGATGGACATTTCGAGATTTCAGCGTGGAAAGCGATGCAGGAAAAGGTCAGCCGTACGGTTGTCGAAATCGCACCCTTGCACAGAACATACTTTCTGTGGAGGCCGACGAAAGCTTTAGGTGTAGAGTGCTGATCTTGTCGTCGGATGCCAAGCTCGTCGGGCAGCGCAGTCGCACGAAAACTACACAATTATCTGGCAGTCGTAACTTACTACTTTTGACTGAGAAAAGACGGAGAATGCGGGAGATGGAATTTCAAGACGATGAGCAAAGCGTGAGCAAGGTGAATGCAGGAGCCAACATTTCGACAAGTGGACTTTTCTTCAAGGCGACGTATGCTTTCCTCGCCACAGTATATATAGGTGGGGTTCTTCTAAAGGGGAGAGGGTGTGAGGCGGGAGGATGCGGAAATGAGGGAAAATGTGTTAGCGTGTCGAATTGAGAGTAAAGGAACGCTGTGTACAAGGTCAAAGCCTGGGCACCACCCCCCCCCCCCTCCCGGTTTGTCAACGCACGCGCGTTAGCCGGCGCGTCAAGGGCGTCTGACACGCCGGCTGACAAAAAAAAAAGGGGGGGGGGGGTACGCCAAGAAATCAAACTAAGTGTTGCCTATAGCTTGAAGTTTAGCATAGCGCATAGATTCTAAAGCTCCCTTTGAAACGTTTATGCCTATTGGTTGCAATGTCTTGAACTTATGGATAAGGTATGATTCTCTGTATTTTCTTTCTCGTTGAGAACGGAAAATTGACTGTAAGATGTAGTGTTTAGGTTCATCAATGTTATGTATGACCTGGTTGGTTGAAATTCTCGGCGACGGCTTCGGGAAGCTTTTTAGATGTGTTCGCGCGATGTCCGTTTAATCTGACGTTCATTGATTGTCCTGTTTCACCGATATATTGTTTCTTACAGAAGGAACATTCAAACATATAAATCACATCTGAACTGGAACAAGTGAAGCTAGATTTGACTTCATGTGTAAAACTATTTGCGGTGCTTTTAATTTTAATGTCACTTTGAAGGTGCCTGCAGGTTTTGCACCTAGGGCGACAACATGCTTTTATTACTGGCGAATGCTGTTGGCTGACTTTTGTGTGCACTAACATGTCTTTAAAGTTCTTGTTTCGGAAGAAGACAAGTCCCCTTGTCGAAACGTTGGCTCCTGCATTCACCTTGTTCACGTTTTGCTCATCATACTTTTGACTGAGCAGGTTAAGAAGCGACGAAGCTACCCGCGTCACCAAATTCAGACAAACGTCGACAAGCAAAAGAGCGCAACAGGGGGCGTATTATAACAGGTGAACTTTACGAGCGCGCCCTTCTGAACACTTCAAGAGCTACATTGCTTTGCTAGGGATAGCGGCGTCAAAAGCGCTTTTTGATTCAAGCGAGACACATATTCATTCAACAATAATAAGATTCCTGGTCAATTTTATACATGCGTGACGATAAAGAAAAGAACTCTATCTTATTTTACCATTATCAATAAATACCTTTTTTTTTCAGCGCCCAGGGCCTCTTACGATGGGCGCTGAAAAAAACGTATTTATTGACAATGATAAAATAAGATAGAGTTGTCTTTTCATTACTCGTCACGCATGTATAAAATTGACCAGGAATTTTATTTTCGTTGAATGAATCTAACTGTGTCTCGCTTTATTTAAAAAAAAGCGAATTTTTCTTTCCCAATGTTAGTTCCCTCCAAACATAGTCGCGCTTCAATCTCTGCTCCCATAACCACCCTTCCTGATGTCGGTGACAATTTGTACTGCACCGCTGTGCGCCCGAAGCTTCGCGCTTCGCGACCTATTTGGATCGACCTTGCATTCCTGCTCATATTGCTCAGTATAGTACGTACAGTTCGCTGTGTGTAGTTGTGCAACCGAATTTTGCCATTTCGTTACACATTCGGACTGCTCTCTCACAGTGCAGCTCGATTTAACGCTGTTGTGCTTTTTTGCAAGTACCGGCCTACAGCGTAATCCGGCACTCGAAGATTGCGACGCCGCTCCCTGCATGACAAGATTCGCCATAGCTGACTGCATGAAACAAGCGGTGAGCCCGAGCCCTGCATCTGCGCCCTTACCTCCTTGGAAGCAGCCAGAAAAGACGCGTCCTCTTGGATGACCAGGGTGCGCCTGCCCATGACGCCGGAGGCTTTATCCTCAGTCTCGGTTGGCGGCGAGGCGCGCTTAATAGCCGACTCGGTGGGAGAGAATAGCGCGGACTGGGGAGCCTCTACCTGCAGGTTGCCGCTAGAGGGAGGAGGAGAGCTGGCCTTGACGGCGTCTTCGGGCGACGATGCCTTCAATATCCCCTGCGTGTTACCACCAGGCTTGGAAGACGCCTCGGCCGAGTTGTGCGATTCCTTCTTGTGGCCCCTGAGGTGCTTCTTCCCGGCTCCTTTCCGTCCGCGCCGGTGCGAATGAGACTCCCCAGTGGTGTGGTCGTGCAGCTGCGTTCTTTCGCCGGGGCTGGCCACAGCTGACGACCCGTACTCGGCGCTTAGGAGTGCGCCAGGACTGAGCGGCATTTCGCCGGCACGCGCGCCTTCTGGACTCACGGGGCTCTGTACGGCCTCCGAGCTCTTGAGCTCCTCGGCGTCCTGCGCACCCTCGGGACTGACCAGGCGGCTGTCCGCCATTTTGGACCGCCTCTTGCTCGGCCCGCGTGGGCCGGCGTCCTTCCCTGCAGCGCTCTTGCCGCCGTGCTTGGACCGGCCGCCGCCGCCGCGGTGGGCGCGCGGCGACATGGGCGCCTCATCGCCGGTAGCCCGGTGACCGGCGTGGTCGTCTGGACCGTGGTTGGGGAGCGCAGCGTTGCGCTGGCTGTCGGCGGATGAGCGCGGTTCGGCAGTGATCGTCGGCACCTTAGCTTGGAGAACCGCCGCGTCACTGGTGTGACCAGAAGGCTCCTCTGCCTGCTCGCCTTTCCTTGGTGTCGCTGAAACAAGAAAGGTTCGTGCTTTGTCACGGCACCCTGCCTGGTGATTGTTAACGCATCTAACTTTGCCATGTTGTTTGTGTTTCGTTTTTACTTTTCTTTTATTGGACTTGAGAAGCGGTAACTCTTAATCAAAGATTTGAGAGCCCGCCGTCGCATCGTCCATTCCTTTCAGAACTTGTTCGCACTTAATGTCTTTTTTCCAGTCCGTCCAGATGACGATCCTCCCGAATAAAACAAATATGAAGCTTAATGTGAGCACCATTCCGGGCAAGTTGGTAATCCATTACTTAAATGATATTGCGCGACAAAAAAAACGACACGGACGTGAGAGAAGACGACACACCAAGCGCAAACTTTCAACTAAGTTTATTGTGCCACTGCGTCGAGTTTATATATGGGAGGTAGTGTAGACCGCGCATGCGCTTACAAGAAAATGAAGTGCGAATTCATGTAACATAGTTACGAGTCATGTGATACCCCGTCCAAGAAACTTAATTCTTTTTCTCTGAGAGCAAGAAACGGGAAGCTAACACACTTATCACCCAATTCCGCGATAATCTGCGCTTCAGATATTTCACGGATGAGCTGCATCCTGCCACGAAAAACAATCGTGCATTGATCCTCAAGAGCAAGATGATCCATGATCCTCAAAACCCATCTCTAATGTCGCATTCGTTGCAGCATTATATCACTTAACTTTTTTATGTTAACAGTTGTACGAGTACTTGTCAAGATATCACTTAGATCCCAACTACTACCAGTTGCTACTATACAGCTGGTCAAAGTTCGAGTTGGAATCCAAATGGAACCACTTAAATTGCTTCCAGTGCAGCTGGTTCAGGTTCCATTTGGATCCCAACTGGGACCATTTGCTTCCAGAACAACCGGTGATGGTTCCAGTTGGGTTCCAGTTGCTGTCCAGTTGGCTTGTAACTGGAACCAGTTGACCTGTAACTGGGACCAGTTGGTTTCCTTCTGGAACCAGTTTTTTACCCGCCGTGGTTGCTCAGTGCCTATGGTGTTGGGCTGCTGAGCACGATGTCGCGGGATCGAATCCCGGCCACGGCGGCCGCATTTCGATGGGGGCGAAATGCGAAAACACCCGTGTACTTAGATTTAGGTGCACGTTAAAAAACCCCAGGTGGTCGAAATTTCCGGAGTTCTCTACTACAGCGTGCATCATAATCAGAAAGTGGTTTTGGCACGTTAAACCCCATAATTAAAAAATTATTGGAACCAGTTGGTCCCAGTCAATACCAGCTGGAACCAATTGGATTACAGTTGAGTATTTTCACCTGGGAGGAGACACGTGAGAGTCGCGCATCCCCACATCCCCCCAACCTTAAATCACTACATATTCCGGCGAAACATGTCACACGGTCTAACATCAACGCATGCTTCGCGAACAAGGTAGTACATGAAACAGTGGCCACGCCGAGGAAATATCCACACACTGTCCATAACATGCGATCCGACATTGTCCCTGGGTACACCGCTAGGGTGCGCTTGTCACAGCAGCAGGTCTACAGACTCGACGGCACGATTCCAGGCCAGGACTCTGTAAACGGCGACGCAGTAGTCGGTAAACAAGCGTCGCTCGCGCCGACGTGCCCTGCTGGCGAGAGCCACAGTAGCTGTTGGTGACCGCCAGCTTTTTTCTCTGCCGCCGAGGTTTGCGAGCCGGATACAGGCGGCCGCCGAAGTCGGTGCGCCCAACTGGCCATAGCATCACCATTGCCCGGGGTGGCTCGATAATAGTCAGGGGCAGGAGCGCCGACGAAGTGCAGGTGACAGCAAACCAGGGGGAACTCCACTCACGCTGCGTACACTCAACGCACTCGGAAAACACTAAAGTAGTGAAAGGAAGAGGAATTCTGCATGCGCATCGCCCACGTAGTACGACATTCAACTCGGCTAGCAAAAGATAAGGCGGCTACTCATATGCTAAGTTCACGTGAACGAAGCTCACTTCCTTGAGTCGAACGAGTAATTTCAATTCGTGCGAGGCTAACTAGAATAAGGGAAGCAAATTACAACACCTCAACGCCACGGTCCACCTGGTTGTGTCTCTCCACGTGCAACAGGCAGCTTCGTAAAGCCTTAGGCCTAAAGCGATGCCGCCCCGACAACCGGCATCCAAAAACAACACCTAAAATTGGCGCAAAACAGGCAGCCGCGAGGAGACGTCAGCTCTGTGAGGTGGTCCTACTCCGCTCGGTGCACACAGCATCCGAGTTGACGGCGCCCACCGTCCCAGACGGCGTCGGAGCGTCCGGTGCCAGGCCGCAATACCAGTCAGCCCGTAGCGGCACCCGTGGCCCGCGGCCACCCGGCTCCCAGAGCCGCGACTTCAGAGTCAGAGTTAAAAGAAGCTATTTATATAAGAAATTCGGACCACCCATGATGCTTCCATACTCTCTCGCTTCAGGCTTGGCAATGCTCCGTGGTCGCTAATTAAGCCTCGCTCTGCCAGGATGTAGACCACGTGGCTCTCGTACCGACAAATGTAATAAAAAAATCATTTGCGAAAAGGCTTAGCATGTTGAAAAGTTCAAGCACACTACAGACACCATCGCCTCGCTCTAAGAAAGCACCCCGCCGACGCTAGCGACCAAAATCCACGCTGGCCCTATGCTACGGTTCAAACAAATGCCTCGAACGAAGCAAACTGTTAAAACTATCGTCCGATGCCCCAACAGGTCCACGTTGGGCAGCCAGATGTGGGGTTCTCATCCGTGCTCTTGGGGCGAAGGAACGACAACACAGTAGTGCAAACAATCACAAGGGTATTTATTGCACCTTTCATAGACTAATGCCTGCTAGCCGAGTTGCTATCCACAAAACATGCCGATGGGCGCGCGACAAATCGCCGAAGTTTGACTCACCGCGACCGGATAACGAGCAAATATGCTCGCCCCATGCTGGACACCAACGCCTGGTCGTTCGCGCGTACGGTCACGCGAAGGGTGGCGCGTTCGAACGATCTCTGTTCGTCCATTCCGGGTTAGGCCTCTCGGACGGTCTCGCAGAAACATGGATCGACGCCAGCGCAGAACGTCCGCGCCGCTTGTCGAGCCGGAGCCAAAGAGGAAGAGCTTTCTCCTTTTTGCGCCCAAGTCACCCCGCCGTTAGGCGGCGATAGCAGAGCAACACTCGCGCCATCTTTCGTACTACCCTGCAAGCATACCAACCGCCGCAGTAAAGCCACCCGGCGAAGCCGGATAACAGGAGGCGGGAGCTATGCGAGAAAACAACATATCATCGGACGCGTGAAAGTCGCGCATCCCCTCAAGAAGGATGCCCAGCGAAGCTGTGTCTGTGGGCCCCTTAATGGTGAACTGCACCTCAGCAATGGGTCGGCCCGGCATTGTACTATCTACGGGATCGATTCACGTATGGGGAGTGCTTAACGCCTGCTTCTTCTCCGCCGCGGGTCTGCCCGACATTGCACTATCTCTGGGATCGGCCAACGTATGGGGAGCTTTTTTTTGTTTTGCTTAAAACGACGCGAAAATTTCCTTGGACGGTAGAGGTATGCAGCTTTGCTGTGAAATACTGTGGCGGCGCTGCGATCGCAGTGGACTTAGTGTTCCTGTATATGCTCCCGCAGGGAGCAGAGTTGCGCATAACTTTTCCGGCGCTGCTCGCACCGCTACTCGCCGAGCGCGATCACGTGGTGGAAAATGACGTGAAATGTTCAACTGCGCGCTCCGAAGCCAACTTTACGGAAACGGCGCCGACTCATTTCTGTCAGTGCCATCGAAATTGCAATCAGCGTCGAGCGTGCGTAGCAACGATCGGCTCCGGGTTGCAGGTATGGTATTCGAGGATACTAAGTTAATGACTTCGGGGAAGTGCTGCGAAGCAGATAATTTTGACACTTGTATTCCAGTATGCGGGTTGCAGCGCACCAAACTGCGCAAATCGCACGGAAGGTGGCAAAGCTTTTTACGCGGTGCCGTGCAGTCGGACGAGACCAGCTGGCTCCGAAAAGGACACAGGATATGGGAGATCTGTTCACCTTTTTTACAGGGGTGAGTTCGGCTTGTTTACACTAAAGCGGCATTTATCTCGAGTAAAACTCCTGTACACGCTCAAATGCGTACGCCTGGGATGAGAGGTTGTTCACTTGTGCAATTTTCGGTGTATATGTGCAGCGCGACACAGACGCGGTACAAAGAAAGGACGACATGTCTGTGTCACGCTGTACATATAAGCCAAGAATGTTAACTTATCAACTCGCTCAATTCGCTTTGTTGCTTGTACGATTGTTCTGACTATGCGGCTCCAGAAAAGTGTGTTCAGAACAGAGTAAATAGTAGCAGGTACAATTTGTCCGCTGCACCCTGGCTTTTCTCTGCTCCGTTTTTTTTTTTTTTTGGTCGGCGTTCTGATTTTTCATGTACAGTCGATTGACGTGCTGGTGTTCATTGTTTTGTAGTAAGCGAAAACACCGTGCGCTCCCCCTTATGAGACAGCTGCGATAGCTTCGGCATTTAGCGCCCGCAATATGTTGCTTGTTCGATCAGCCTTAGTCGACGTGAGGAACGTGCTATTATTTTTGTACGTTTAATAAGCGCTGTGTTATAGTAACTTAACCTGACTAGTATGAAGAGATAAAGAAAAATGTGCTGTCATAATACAGTCTGCAATGTGTGAATAATTTCTTTGCCAATTTGTCATCTTATGTGATTAGTCGAATAAAAATAACCTGTTGTTTCTCTTAATAACTTGTTGCCTTTCCAGTGGCTTTGAATTCTGCCCCACAAGGCTCCGAGAACAAGCACTCATTCCATGCTGCCACCAGCCATTGCTCATTCATTCCCTTGTACGAAATAAACTTGAACTAGAAGCTTGTGCATCTTGAATCTTTTTCTATTTGCAGATTTGCTGTTACGAAGCAGCTGCTAAGTTTGCGGTATGAATCGTAAAAACAAGCTTTGCATAAGATGTGCGCATGTGAACACTTGAAATAAGTTTAAATTTACGTGTCTGCACCGCATATATCGAAAACGTGCAGCTGCTGTGTACGACGTTTAGTGATGAATGACGGTCAACGATCACTGACGTAATTGCAGGCATAATAGTTCTGTTGGCGACATTCATTATTCGTCTCGTTTCGCTAGCCAAAATGTGCTCACATAATTCTCTACCACACGTGTGCGAAGTTTTCTTTAAGAACCCTTTAAAACATTTCTTGACTTCCGGCCTCCGCGAGAAAACTTCATATGCATGCTGAAAAACCTTCCACCGCTTTTTGTTGCAAGGTAATGCGCGTTAGCACGCGAACTTTTGAGCTGTTCGAGCCACGGGCGTAGTAAGGATTTCATGTCGAGGGATCGAGGGGTGTCCTATTCTTTATATGTAACATTCGTGCGTGTATATATGTACACACAAACTTTCGAGTAAATGTCATTAAATTGCATTTGTTAGTGTTCGGGGTCATTTGCAAATCCAAACACCAGTTAGTGACACATTGAAGGTCATGTTGAAGAGCGATATGATCAGCGGGGGAGTGGATTTGATGGTAGATAACGCAGTCATCTGCGAATAGTCGAACAATGGATGTAATGTTAAGTGGCAAGAAAGTCATCGATGAAAATCAGGAAGAGTAAGGGTCCAAGGACACTTCCCTGAGGTACGCCTGATTTTACTGTTACTGTTACTGAAAGGGCAAGAGTACTGGTCAATGACCGTGGACTACTTTCGAAAAG
This sequence comes from Dermacentor andersoni, assembly GCF_023375885.2. Lineage (NCBI taxonomy): Eukaryota > Metazoa > Arthropoda > Arachnida > Ixodida > Ixodidae > Dermacentor > Dermacentor andersoni. The sequence continues at coordinate 6,961,308 of NC_092816.1, read as the reverse complement.
ATAAAAAGTTTCTTATCCAAGGAGTTGTTAGTTCGTCAAAGTTTAAGCATGAAAGTTTAGAAATGAGGCGACAGTGAGCAACGCGATCACATCCTTTAGAGAAGTATATGAATATTGAGTCAGTCTGAGCATTGTCGTCCATATTTCGAAAAAGATCCGTTGTGAATCCGATTAGTTGTGTCTCACATGAAAGGCATTTGCTGAATTCATGCCGATGTTCAAAAAGGAAGTTATTACGTTCTATGTGATGAACGACATTAGTAAAAATGATGTGTTTAAGTAACTTGCAGTGAGCGCTAGTCAGTGATATGGGACGGTAATTACTTACATCGATCTTGTCACCTGACTTGAAGATGGGTATGATTTTACCGACTTTCCTATCATTGGGCAGCTCCCCTGTTGGCAGTGACTGCTGAAATAAATGACTAAGGATTGTGCTGGAAGGGACTACTGTATGCTTTAGGATGCTTGTGTTAATGAAATCAAATCCGGAACTAGTCGATAATTTGAGATTGTTAATCAAAGTAGCGATTCCAGCGGCTGTTACGTATTAGGAGTCATGTATTAGTGATCAAAGTCTGCCATCTTTGGCATATTGGAATGGTCTTCCGTTGTGAACGTGGAAAGGTAGTAGTTAAAAACAGATGCGCAGTGCTCTCGCGGTATGGGAAGACCAGTGCTATCCACCAGTGCGGGAGTGTCAGTGCTGTTTGAAGGAGACATGGTTTTCCAGAATTTCTTAGGATTATTTTTTATCAGTGATTGAAGGTCATCGGAAAAGAATGTACTATTTTACTATTGCTATTATTATTATCATTGTTGTTGTTGTTGTTGTCATCGCCGTCATCGAAGACGTCTCAGATGCATTCGCACAGCACTTTCAATCAGTTTTCAGCAGGGGTGGCGGCCCCACTTCGCCCGACCTTCCGGCACACAGTGGTGATGCGCCAGGCACTGCATTTATTAGTGAAGAACTCATCGCCAGGAGCATTCCCAGCGTAAGACCGTGGCTGTCATGTGGACCTGGTGACATTCGTATGGCTTTAATTAAGCAGTTCACTGATTTGTTTAGTCCATCCCTAACTTGCATATGCTAACTTGCATAATGTCATATACACGGAAAGAAATTAGTTCCGTTTCCCTTACCAGCCATTTAAAGCCACATTCCCTCGGAAGTGCGAAGTTACTGACCTTGGAGTCATCTTTCATTCCAAGCTCACCTTGCTGCTTCACACACAATCTATCATTAAGCGAGGCCTGCGCACCCTAGGTACAGCAAGTCGAATTTCGAGGGAGTTCAGATATACATGCCGCTGTATTTTTAAGCTGTACACATCTCTCTGCCAACTTCTGCTGGAATATGCCGCTGTCGTTTAGAATCTCATGCGAACAAAGGACAGGACAAGAGAGCAACAGGCAACGTTGGCAGCGTCTCAACCAGATCAGCTCAGGCTGCCTCGAGCTCGCGTCTCACCGACGACTGGCGATGTATAGGTGGCTGCAGCGTCGAGCATTCCTATTCGCTACAATCGCACCCCATCGAAAAAGGAGCCATCCTGGCTACTCATGGTAAACATAGTATGGGTGGGTCGTAATACAGCTTAAGGCGCTGTACGTGGACGGTTTCGCGACCATGACAGCGTTGGTCCGTAGAGGGCGTGCAGGCTCGATGATATAGTTCGCAGAAGATGTCTGTGCTACAACACGGTAGGGTCCTTAATATTTGGAGACAAGCTTGGAGGAGAGGCCAGCAGGAACCACTGGAACACAAAGCCACACAAGGGAGTCTAGAAGAAAGTGACAAGGCGGGTGTTCATCGTCACGTCGAAATTTCTCTTGCCATTGGTCGACGGTTGTGGTGGAGCGGGCGAGCTGACATTCTTCGGCACGGCGGGCAGCTTCAGAGATGGGCGTACACTGACTGAGTCGAGTCGGTACGGAAGAGTGGAGTCGAGTGTGGTCGAAGGTTCGAGGCTATACAATAGGATGAATGGGAGAAAACATGTGGTCGCCTGTGGTGCAGTGTATGTAGGCGTACGTCATGAACGGCAAAATAAGGTCCCAATCAGTGTGATCAGAGGCGACGTACGTGGAGAGCATGTCGCCAAGAGTGCGGTTGAACCTTTCCGTCAACCCATTAGTTTGAGGATGGAAGGCGGTGGTGTGATGAACGATGCCACATTCAGCAAGGAGCGCGTTTACGACTTCGGAAAGGAACACACGTCCTCTACCACTGAAAAGTTTGCGAGGTGCGCCGTGACAGAGAATGAAGTTTCGCAGGAAGAAAGATGCTGTATGACGGGCTGTGACAGCAGGAAGAACGGCTGGTCCTGCGTATGGTGTCAAATGATCGATGGCGACGACTATGCAGCGGTTTTCGGAAGCCGTGCTCGGAAACGGTCTATACAGGTCAATGCCTATGCGATCAAAGAGCCTGGCAGGGCACGGAATTGGCTGGAGTGAACCAGAGACAAGCTGAACAGAAACCTTCCGGCGTTGGAACTGAGGGCACGATTGAATGTATTTGCACACAAAGGTGTACGTGCCACATCAATAAAACATAGAGCGAAGTCGGGCGTACGTCTTGAAGACATCCGCATGTGCACACTGTGGGTCAGCGTGGAAGGCAGAACATATTTCACCACGAAGATGTCGAGGTATGACCAGCAGCCAACTACCAGAACAGGTAGTTCTGGCGAAAGAGAAGGCCATCCCGCATCTCGAAGTGAAAAGCTTGACAGCGCAATACTCGAGAAGGTGGAGGGAGAGTCGATGGGTTTGCAAGGAAGTGGAGAAGAGCGCTAATCCAGGCATCTTTGCGTTGCTCTGAAGCCATGCCGCAGCCTGCTGGGAACGAAAGCGCTTCGTCAACGGCAGAGAGCGCTATCGGTTGACACGGACTAACGTGAAAACGCGTCGGTATCGGTGTGGTGGCGGCCCGACCTGTAGACAACGCGCATGTCGAAATCTTGTAAGCGCAAAGCCCAGCGAGCTAACCAGCCCGAGCGGTCCTTCAACGTGGCCAGCCAACAAAGCGCATGGTGGTCTGTAACTAAGTCGAAGGTACGGCCATAAAGGTATAAGGTCTAAATTTTACAAGTGCCCATATGAGGGCCAAACATTCCTTTTCCGTAACGGAATAATTCTCTGCTTTGATTAGGGTGCGACTTGCGTATACAACGACGTACTCGTCGAAGCCAGATTCGCGCTGCGCGAGCACAGCGCCGAATCCGACACCCCTGGCGTCGGTGTGTACTTCGGTCGGAGCTGTGGGTTCGAAGTGACGCAGTATAGGTAGCAAGGTTAGCAGACGACGCAACTCTTGTAAGGCATCATCAGAAGCGGGCGACCAGGCATTCGAGTCGCTCCGTAACAACTGATTCAAGGGAGCGGTGATGGACAAAAAATTCCGAATGAAATGGCGATAGTAAGGACAGAGGCCAAGGAAACTGCGAAGTTCTCTTATGATGAAAGGTTTGGGAAAATCAGCAACTGCGCGGAGCCTGGCAGCGTCAGGAAGGATACCGTCTTTAGATACCACATGGTGTTGAAATCGTACCGCTGGCACGAGTTGTTGGGGTCTCGGTGCTGACGCCCGTTATTGCCAATGGGTCGCAAGCCCCAAGGGTAGCGTTGGCCTGGCGGCCTGGGGCACTGGAAGCATCCGAAGGTCCCGGCAAAGCATGAGAAGACTGGTAACAGAACAACTTGTTTATTCTAACATAGCAAAAGAGCGGCCGGTCAGGTCGACCGGAGTGGAGAGACGGGAGAGCACGTAACTCAATAGTACAAATCGGAGCCTCTCCCCTGGCGTCCGGGGGCAGCTGCTCTTATACTCTCGGCGTCGCGGTCCAAAAGGGAAGGAGGGAAGGTCACGGGATGAAGGTCACGGGACGGCGCAGCAGGGGCCCACGACGGCGCGAGCGGTTGAGCCGAGAGACCTCCAGGCCCCTCATTCAGGGAACTCCGCTCCCCGGCTGCCGCGCTTTGACAAGCGAGGGCACACACACACACACGCACACACGAAGACACGTGGCACTGAAACACGCCTGGACACGCTTGGCGGGTAGGCGTTGCGGCGTCGTCGAACAGGCCAAAATGTCCGCCGTTTTGAACAAAGCCCCGGCGTCCGTTGCATCCGCGCCGGCATTACCGCGCGTTGTAGGCGAAACGTAACAGACCGCCCCGCCGGGGGAAGGAGATCCCGATGGTCAGGGGACTGCATCCGCTGTCCGGAGGGATGTCGCTCGATGATGCTCATAACCGAAGTCGGGCGTCCTTTGGCGTTTCTTGAACGCAGCGCACAGAGAAGGCCTCGTTCTCACGTTCAGGTGCACACAGGACACTGCAAAGTGACTTCGGGAGAGTTGACATTTTTGTTCTCGTTTCCGGCAAGCCTTAGAACCACGCCTGAAAGTCAACCGCTCAGTCAGCAAGCACGGCACAACCCTCACTAAGCCCTGCCAGGCTCTTTCCCCTTTTTTTTACTGCTGCCTAGTTCCTTACAGTAGTTTAGCAGCACTCAGAACGCGTCCACAAATCGGAAAAATTGCACTAAAAAGCACATCATCACTTTGAAACACTACACAAAAGCAATAAGTTAAAAAAAATCCTGCCTCAGGAAGAAAAACATCAGTAACAAGCAATTTTGAGGCTGATTCCCACGTTAGGGGCTTCGACTTAAGCCATCGGCGTTACCGTTGAGACTCCCCTTTTTGTAACGCACCTCAAAGGAATATTGTTGCAAAGCGAGGCTCCAGCGCAGGAGGCGGCCATTTTTGGGAGAGATGGTCTGCAGCCATTGGAGAGGGCAGTGATCCGTTTCAATGATAAACCTCGAGCCAGCTAGGTAACATGACAATTTCTGAACGGCCCACACGATACACGCACACTCTTTCTCGGTGGCGCTATACGCCTGCTCACGACTCGTCAGCTTACGACTAGCATACAGGACGGGGTGTTCTACTTCTCCATTTTCCCGTTGGCACAGTACAACGCCCATGCCTCGCTCACTAGCATCACACTGAACAACGAACCCTTTTGTGTAGTCGGGCGATCGTAGCACAGGCTGGCTTGTTAGGGCGCTCTTTAGGGCGCTAAAAGCTCTTTCCTTCGTCTCATCCCAGACGACTGTTTGCGGCTCTGTCTTTCTTAGAGCATCCGTCAAGGGAGCCGCGATATCAGAGTACCTGGGGATGTACCTCTGATAGTAGCCGGCGACACCTAAGAACGACCGAATATCGGTCTTCGTACGCGGTTGCGGGAAGTCTCGCACAGCGGCCACCTTTATTTCAGAGGGGCGGCGTCGACCCCGACCAATCACGTGTCCGAGGTAGACAACCTCGGCCTGTGCTAACTGGCACTTGGGAGCCTTGACTGTCAAGCCCGCATCGCGCAGGCGGGTTAGCACTGCCCGCAAGTGCGCCATATGTTCCGGCCAGGATGCGGAGAATATCGCTACGTCGTCTAGATACGGTAAAGCGAATTCTTGCTGTCCCCGCAACACTTTATCCATGAGGCTTGAAAAGCAGTATGGCGCGTTCTTCAAACCAAAACTCAAAACTTTAGGACGGAATGTCCCCATTGGTGAAATGAATGCCGCATACCTACTAGCCTCTTCTGTAAGAGGAACCTGCCAATAACCCCTGACAAGATCTAGGGTGGAAATAAACTGAGCGCTACTCACTCTCTCAAGGCGCTCCTCGATGTTAGGGATCGGATAAATTTGATCCTTAGTGATGGAATTAAGCCTGCGGTAGTCGACGCAAGGACGAGGTTCCTTGCCCGGTACCTCAACTAAAATCAAAGGGGAGGTATAATCACTCTCACCCGCTTCAATAACACCGAGCTGTAGCATTTTCTTTACCTCAGCCTCCATAATATCGCTCTGGCGGGGTGACACCCGGTACGCCTTGGATCGTACTGGCTCTGGGGAGGTAAGTTCTATGTCATGAGTAAGGACAGAAGTCCTACCAGGCCTCTCAGAGAACAGACCTTGAAACTCTTGTAAGAGCTGGTGTAGTTCGGTTTTCTGCTCAGGCGACAGCGATGCTTTACTTATTAAGTCACTAATGACTTGATCGGTGTCTTTCCTGTTCGTCACTGAGCCTAGTCCCGGAAGCTCGACCGGAAGCTCTTCTAACTTTCCCGCATCGGGATTTTCCTCTCCAGTATCTGGTGCTTTTAACGCTACAGGCTCAATTTTATCCCGTTCGGGCGTGCCCTGAATACCAGCTTGCTGCGCCTCTGACCCTTTCTCATCATTCAACAACGTCGGCCCCGCAACTACCGCCTTTGCAGCGAGCTCCCGAACCTTCGATCTGGTTAAGGCCTGAACGCTAGCCTCACCAAACAAAAGCCCCTTCTCGCGCAGGAGGTGATCGGACCTGTTCGAAAATAGGTACGGGTACTGGGGGGGCAGCATAGATGACACTGCGGCCTCCGTCTCAAGTGCTCCGAAAGGTCCTTCAATAAGCACTTTTGCTACCGGCAGACACACGCTATGAGCTTCCACTGCTTGCTTGATCCATGCGCACTCGCCCGTGAACATATCGGGTTCTACGTAAGAGGGGTGAACTACATCCATTGTAGCTGCGGAATCGCGAAGCACTCGGCACTCTTTCCCGTTCACGAGGAGGTCTCGCATGTAAGGCTCGAGAAGCTTCATGTTCTCGTCAGTGCTGCCTAATGAAAAAAACACGACTTTTGGTTTTGTTTCTGGGCACTGCGCCGAAAAGTGTCCCGGCTTCTGGCACGTATAACACAGGCGCGCTTGCCTCGCCTCGAACCGCTTTCTGCGTTCGGCTTCGGCTGCCGCCGTCTCCTTACGTTCGGTCGGACACTGCGCCGAAAAGTGACCCGGCTTCTGGCACGTATAACAAACGCGCGCTTGCCTCATCTCGAACCGCTTTCTGCGTTCGGCTTCGGTTGCCGCCGTCTCCTTACGTTCGGTCGGACTGCTTTCACTCGCATCCGAACTACGTGTGTCCCCCTTTGCTCTCATGGGCGTGAACTTTGGCCTCTCAAACTTGGAGCCAAATTCACCCTTTTGACCGTCCTTAGCTCCACGAGCCCGACGCGTCACAAACTCCTCGGCTAACTCAGCGGCTCTAGCCACCGTACTAACGTCTGGCCTATCCAAGACCCAGTACCGCACGTTCTCAGGTAACCGACTATAAAACTGTTCTAGCCCGAAACACTGCAGAACTTTCTCATGGTCACCAAACGCTTTCTCTTCTTTGAGCCACTCCTGCATGTTTGACATAAGCCTGTACGCAAACTCTGTATATGACTCACTTTTGCCTTTCTCATTTTCCCGAAACTTCCGACGGAACGCCTCCGCTGACAGCCGGTACTTTTTTAGCAGACTCGATTTTACTTTGTCGAAATCCTCTGCCTCCTCTCTCTCCAAGCGAGCGACTACGTCGGCCGCCTCACCGGGTAGCAAAGTGAGCAAGCGCTGTGGCCACGTTTCCCGAGAGAACCCCTGCTTCTCGCACGTTTGCTCAAAGTTAACCAGGAACAAACCAATGTCCTCTCCAAGCTTAAACGGCCGCATCAGGTCAGTCATTTTGAAATATACTCGTTCTCCTGCACCGTGTGCCTGACTTCCATTACGAGCGCGTTCCATCTCTAACTCGAGACGCTTCATTTCCAAAGCGTGTTGACGGTCGCGTTCTTCTTTTTCTTTCTCTTTTTGTTCTTTAAGTTCGCGCTCATCTTTCTCTTTCTGTTCTTTTCGTTCATGCTCATCTTTCTCTTTCTGTTCTTTAAGTTCACGCTCCTGTCTTTTTGCCGTCTCCCTCTCCTCAATGGTCTCAAGGCATTCCGACAGCTCGTCATCCTCAGCTTCTAACTCAAGAATAGCCCTTAGCAGTTCTGGTTTTCTGAGTTTGTCTGAGACATCCAGACCCAACTCTCTCGCAAGCTCCAACAATTTCGGTTTGCGCAACGACTTCAAATCCATGGCTGCTCTGAATGCTGCTTTCTCTACTGCCTACTATTGTCTTGCCGCAAACTAACCCGGTAGCAACGACAACCACAATTACCAGCTCTGTTTCTAACACTAACAAAAGCCTGGCAAAACTCAGAAGAAGAAAGTCCCGCACTCACCAAACCTTGCAGCCAAGACTTCAGCGCAGTCGTTCCGCTGCAGGCAACCAGTCATCACACAGGGCTCGTTGCGCTGCTCCCGGATGGTCGTTGTGCTGCTCAGCATACAGTCAACCGCATCTCTTCGCTGCTGGCCTCCGTTGTCGCGATCTCACCGCTGGCAACCAGATGTTGAAATCGTACCGCTGGCACGAGTTGTTGGGGTCTCGGTGCTGACGCCCGTTATTGCCAATGGGTCGCAAGCCCCAAGGGTAGCGTTGGCCTGGCGGCCTGGGGCACTGGAAGCATCCGAAGGTCCCGGCAAAGCATGAGAAGACTGGTAACAGAACAACTTGTTTATTCTAACATAGCAAAAGAGCGGCCGGTCAGGTCGACCGGAGTGGAGAGACGGGAGAGCACGTAACTCAATAGTACAAATCGGAGCCTCTCCCCTGGCGTCCGGGGGCAGCTGCTCTTATACTCTCGGCGTCGCGGTCCAAAAGGGAAGGAGGGAAGGTCACGGGATGAAGGTCACGGGACGGCGCAGCAGGGGCCCACGACGGCGCGAGCGGTTGAGCCGAGAGACCTCCAGGCCCCTCATTCAGGGAACTCCGCTCCCCGGCTGCCGCGCTTTGACAAGCGAGGGCACACACACACACACGCACACACGAAGACACGTGGCACTGAAACACGCCTGGACACGCTTGGCGGGTAGGCGTTGCGGCGTCGTCGAACAGGCCAAAATGTCCGCCGTTTTGAACAAAGCCCCGGCGTCCGTTGCATCCGCGCCGGCATTACCGCGCGTTGTAGGCGAAACGTAACAATGGCCAAGGATGGTGAACTTATTGTGGAAAGTCTTACGCGCACTCAACGAAGACAACAAGAAAATGACACAAAGACCAGCGCAGATTGACAATTGAATTTTTATTCCTATAAAACAGCGCATATATACCCTCGTGACCTATCACATGATCACCAAGTATGGGCAACAGAGCATCCGTTCCACATGATAAAAACACTCATAAAATGCACCATAATCGACACACTATCGTCTAATATTAAGCGAGTTAATTTCGCTATCTCACTGTTAATTTCACAAGCCGAGATAACAGAAAGATTTCGGTAATTCCGCATGTGCATGGCTTATCGCCTAAACTCAAGAAGGTTTCTGCCAAATATGACGTGCATATAGTTTTTCGGCAAGAGACAAAGTGGGGGGTGCTTGCCCTGCGACACTGCGACAAATAGTACGTATGCTAACAGGGTTAACAGCCTTGCTAATAACTGCCAGGTGCGTCATAAGCACCAGTTCTTAGAATGTAAAGGAAATGTGGTATATAAAATTCCTTTCAAGTGTGGGCAGCACTATGTCGGTCAGACTGGCCGATGCATAAATGTGCGGTTAAGAGAGCGCTTGGCCAGCTTGAAGGGAAGGCCCTATAAGCATTTGGCAATGCACTTTGCACAATGTTCCTTGAGCATGTGTAAACCACTGTTGGACCAAACCGCTACTTTGTATGCTAGTCCTAATCAGACAAGAGAAATTATAGAAGCTTGGCACATATCTAGACTACAGGGAGCATGTGTTAGTCATCCGCCTGTCGTTTTGTTTGTAGTGAAATTAACTTGCTCAATATTAGACGATCGTGTGTCGATTATGATGAATTTTATGAGTGTTGTTATCACGTGGAACGGATGCTCTGTTGCCCATGCGTGGTGATCATGTGATGGGTCTCGAGGGTATACATGCGCTGTTTTTAGGAATAAAAATTCAGTTGTCAGTCCGCGCTGGTTTTTGCGTCCTTTTTTTTTTTGTTGCCTCTTCGTTCAGTGTGAGCAACATTTTCCACTATGAAGTCAAACCAACTTGCCCGCCTTTCAGTCCTATTGGTGAACTGACTTGCGCCAAAGCAGCATCTCTTCAGGTTGAGCTCAAGGCCGTCGTCAGTGAGGCACTGTAACACTTCCTCTAACCTACAAAGATGGGTGGGAAAATCGGGCGAAAAAATAACCACATCATCTAAGTAGCACAGGCACGTTTTCCACTTGAGACCACGCTAAAGCATGTCTATCAGACGCACAAATTTCGCGGGGCGTTGCAAAGCCCGAAAGGCATGACACGAAATTCATATAGGTCATCTGACGTGACAAAGGCCGTTTTAGGTTGGTCGTCTGGTGCCATGGGCACTTGCCAATAGCCGATGTGCCTTGAAGGCCGTCAAGGGCACCGTCAGTTCTCAGCAAAGGGTAAACATCCTTGCGAGTGAGTTTGCTAAGCCGACGGTGACCGGCGCAGAAACGAATCGATCCATTCTTCTTAACAAGACAACTGGGGATTACCAGGGGCTATTTGAAGGCTGTATGACGCCGCGCTTGAGCATATCGTTCATCGATAACACAGTGCTCTGTAGCGGACACACGGTATGGTCTTTGTCGCAGTGGCACATTGGTACCTGTGTCGATGCGGTGACAAACAGATGACGTGCGGCCCAAGGAAACATGCTGGCAGTCAAAAGAATAACGGGGAGACATAGAAGCTGGGTGCGTTGCGAAACAGTCAACATGTCGGCGATGGAGCTATGTAGAACATCGGTCGAAGTCGGCTCTTGCGAGGGCTGACAGGTCACTCCGTTGACATCATGAGTGGTGATGGAACCATTTAGCATGTCAATAATGACAGCAGGGTCAACACACTGAACGCGGCCATGGCATTCTCCACGAAGCAAAGTGAGGAGACATGACAATTTCTTGGATACAAGCAGTCTGCTGACGCCTTCACAAGCTTTTAAAAGAGCGAAAGGCAGCAGACGAACGAAGACCGCAGATGGCGTAAAAAGTGCGCTTGCATCAGCGACCATGTTGCAGGACACCGTGGCAAGGGCAGAGGAGTGCGGTGTTATTGCAACGTCTTCTGCAACAAATACTTTATCTTCAGCTTCACGGGCGTGAAGAAACGGAGCGTCGCAAAGCGCTTCAAATTCCAATTCAGCACGAGAACAGTGGATGACGGTTTTATTAGCAGAAATTAAGTCCCAGCCCAATATAATATCATGGGGACAAGAATTCAGCACCAACAATTCGACGCTGTAGAGGAAGCGGTTAATCACAGCACGAGCAGTACGTGCAGCCGCCGGCGTGATGCGGTCTGCGCTCGCAGTACAAAGTGACACGTTTGACACTGGCGTCGTAGCATTTCGGAGCAAGCAGCACAACAAGGTTTGACACTGTTAAGAACGGCCAGCTGCAGTGCAAGTTTGCAAACCAGTTACGCCAGCGGTGGTAACCTCATCTTGGAACGCCGCCGCCAACCTCTAGCCTCGTCGCCGTTGCGAGTGAAGTTCGACGAAGCAGGCTTTGTGCTGAAACCGCCACCAGGGACGGAGCACAGTTCTACGAAGCCCCTCTGACGTCGGCTCCGGACCATTACACCTGTGTGTGTGTGCAACACGAGTATGTGAGCCCGCCTCCTCCAAAAGGGCGGGTCATCTACGGTGACGTCGAACGGTGACGTCGAACGATGACTGGACGAACGTTTCCGTCCACTTGGAATCAAGGGGGGGACCAAGTGCTTAGAAACAGCGATTGCCGGCTGCTAGAGTGTGCTCGTTGTCGCGCTCGAAATGTACTGTGAGATGTGTGCTCGTAAGCTGTTTGCTGTATGTTAGTCTTGCGGGCTCCATATGGGAGTCACGCCAGACTGTCGATATATGTCTTGTCTAAGATGTAAATAATGTAAATAAATCCTGTTCATCGAGTTCCTCTCTACGACCTTCAACTTCTTCAAATGGTGGCAGCGGCGAGCTGACAGCGGTGGGATCGTCCGACAAATCTAATAACTGAATCGCAGCGGTGAGGTCGGCCTACGGTTCGTAAATCGGCCTACGACTCGGGAGACAGCAACGGCAGCTGACGGACGTTGGCACATGGTGACCGACCGGTATCCTGATCAAGTTGGAGGCGACGTGAGATTGACCACCTCTTGCAACTGACTGGGTACAGCGGAGAAGGACTGGTGATGTGGTGCTGCTTCAGTGGGTAAGCGTTTGGTTTTGGCTGTAAGATTTACCAGGCTTCAATTTCTCTGTGTATTTGGATTTGATTGGCTGGGATCTTTTACTTGTATTCTGATTTGCGTAGGTGTCGCAGCAAGTATTCTGTGACAGCAGAGCCAAAGCTTAAAGTAGCGACCATGGTCCTAATGTGTTTGACGAGAGCTGACCTGTTGTGGTAGTGTGAAGAGGTCGAGGTAGACGTAGAGGAGGACTTGACGGAAACAGAAATTCGTAAGACAATTCTCGAAAGTGAGAATGATTTGAAATAAATAGAACAAATGGGCAAACGAATTCTAAGTAAGAAACGGGAACAGGAATCAATTAGGCAAGAACAGGATGAATTTAGGCAAAAACAGGAAGAAGCTAGGCAGTAACTGAAAGGGGTTTCGCAGAAAGAAGGCCTAACAGTAGTAACGAGGCAGTACGTTGCTGCATTGAACAATGAGATTCAAGGTTTTGAGCAGTTAATCGAGCAAAGTCAACAGCGGCTTGAAAAATCTGTAGGCTGGACGCAGCGAAAGTGGGAGGAAGCGGATAGCGGATTTTGCTCAAGAGCCGAGAGAAGTAGCAGCACCTGCGAGATTAGCAGCACGTTCATAAGTGAACTCGAAGTGCTAGCAGCTAACAGTGCCTTAGTGGCAGCAGAGGCCGTTAAAGCCAGAGTGAGAGCGACGAGGTGCTGTGCCAACAGAGGACTGTAGAGACAGCTAGGCCAGCTGCGAACAAATTGGCACAGTTACCGCGCGTGTGCGTCGCGTGTAATGTTAGCGAGGTTGCTAGCGAATTAAAGAGTACTGCTGACCCGATAGACACGAGCACCAATGTCGAGTCAGATCTCCGTGCCGAAGAGAAGTGCCAGCTGGACGATGCAGTTGAGAGTAGTTCTCGGGATGGCGAGCTCCGTAGCTCACGAGAGAACAACTGCATTGTTCAGGGATCGGTGCGGCTCTCCGCCAGTCTAGGTAGCCAAGAGAGGAATGATTTAGTTTACGATCACTCAGACTGTGCGGGCAAGAGACCGATCCGGGCCGACGAGATGTGTAACGGCCAGCACGAGGCGCGAGATGACGGAATGAAAGAGAGTTTGAGGAGAAAGCTCCGAAGAAAGAAGCGCCGTAAAGGCTCACCAGAGCCATGTGCTGGACTATCGGCGATCCACGGTCACCTTCGTCGCGACCGTCAGCAGCAGAGCAACCGAATGGTGCACTAGAAATTTATCAAGCGTGTTGAGGGCCCGCGTGAGAGTGAGGGCGAAGTCTGGCGTCACTCGGGGCCCTCTCGCCGTCTCTACGCGGAGCTCGCGGAGCGAGATGGCAGCGCCCTGGTGCGGCCCCGCAGCCGCTCCGGCCACCTAATCCGTGGTCCGTTTACTTTTTTGGCCGACAGTACATCGGCTTAACGAAGTGAGGAGCTGGACGCAGTGGCACGGCCGATGCCAATGGCGCAACGTGTTGAGGTGGTCGCCGTGTGCTATCCTCGGCATAGCTGAGAGGTGCAATCATCTCGGTGAAGGCAATTCTAGTCGGCACCGGCGGAGTCTCGCGGGCAGAGGGCAGACCTGCACAAGCGTGCTCCTGTGCGACCTGGGGAATGTTGGCAGGCAAAGGCGAGGGTGGTTGCTTGACTGAGGACAGCAGCAAAAGGTGACGAGCTACCTCACCACGGACGAGCTCCTTTATCTGGCAAAGCACGCAGTCCATGGCAGTCCATGTGGCCACGCTCGCGAGGGTTTCGTCGGACACAGGTGAGCGCCGCGTGAGAAGACGGTGTCTGCAGAGCTCGTCGGAATTGTGGCAAAGCTCAGTGGCCTGAGAAACACTGCCATGGTTTTCTGACAGCAGCATATGAGGCAAAGTCGGAAATGACCTTCACGGTGTGCCATACCTTGTCTTCCTCCGCCATCGTTGGGTTGACACGCCGGCAGAGGTCGACGATGTCCTCTATATTGCTGGTGAGCGTTTTACCAGTTTGCTGGGATTGGCTACGTAGGCCTTATTCAGCGTGAAGCTTGCGCACGCCAGGGCGGCCGAAAACTTCAGCGATGCTGGTTTTCAAGGTCGCCCACGTGTGGAGATCAGCTTCGTGGTTTTTAAACCACAGCTGGGCGACACCCGATAAATAGAAGATCGCATTGTTGAGATTTAGGGGATCATTTCAGTTGTTTGTGTTGCTCGCTCTTTCATACGATTCCAGCCGCTCTTCAACTTCTTTTTCATCAATGCTACTGAAGATGTTAGGATCCCGCTGACGCTCGGCACCGGCACATACGATGACTGGTGAGACGCGTGGATATGTCTGGCTGGCGTCGTCAGGCATGACGGACTGCAGAGTTCGGTTGTGTAATTCCAAGATGGAGGGAAAGGCGCAGCACCTCCACCAAAATCTAATGTGAACAAAGCACACGGCAAGAGAGCAGCAGGCAGCGTTGGCAACGTCTCAACCAGAGCAGCGAAGACCATTTCGAGCTGACGCCTCCCGGATGACTGGCGATACGGCTGCAGCGTCGGGTATTCCTGTTCATTACAGGAATAGTGCTTGCCGGTCGTAGATCGAGTAGACAGAGTTCAGCAGAAATTTGTCTGTATACATGACAGTAGTATTCATACAATGGTCAACAATGGTAGAGTGCCCACCTCGTAGGTGGAAGGTACGGTGTTCGATTGTAGTGCCGCGGGAATCCCACCGTTTTTTTTTTTTTTTATAACGGGTAGACTATTTTTTATGGGTGCTCATCTTGAAAGGGGTCCTATGGAGATTTACAAGTTCTGTCGGCGCCCCCTGTTCCACAAAAGCTTTGGCGAAACGGTCAAGCATCTGCCGCTGCTGTGGAAGATAGACGAGTGCTGCCGCTAGGTGCAAGCGCGCTCACGATCCGGTGCTCGGCAATTATGGTAGTTGCAGGCGTTTCGAAGGGATGGCATGTTGCCGGCATGGGACCGCCAGACCCATTTTTCTGTAAAGAGACACTGCTTTCATTCGGCCGAAATCATTCGCGGCCCAAATCTGCGACGCCCGCTTGGACTTCTCGTCCGTTCGACTTCGCAGCAGTTAGCCACAGGGGCGTAGCCGGGGGGGGGGCGGGGCTTATGGGGCTTCAGCCTCCCCCGAAATTTTTTCGTGCTGTCCATGTGCCGCCAGCCAAAACAACCCCCGGCGCCGAAAATCATGCTCGACTTTGTCTAGAATATCCTTTTCACGCTCGACAAAAACATTATAGCGCGAACATTGCAAAATCGGGCTGGATTTCGTGGCAACGCCCATGCACCGGGAGTCACATATCGTAATGCAAGGAGCTCCATCCGAGCACAAAGTTCCAAAGGCGTGGCGGTAGGGCTCGTCGCGGCATCTCGCTGAGGCCGCGGAATCGGGAGCGCTTGATTTCAATTCTGACACTTTATGGGTATAAAGTTCTAATAAACTTTTGATGCGAAAGGTGCATTGATATTTCCAAAGTCGTGCTTAAAATTTTCAATTCCGCAGCTTTGTGGGCTTGATATTATAAACATTTGACGCCAAAGCTGCATTGACTTTTCTAACGTCGTACATCGAAACATATAACGAGGCAAGCCAAATCAACACACTATCAGACAAGTTGACAAAACACGCAGCGAGATACGATGAGACGAAGCGTTGCGGGGGTTCATTTGTGCCGTCATGTCGCATAAAAAAATATCAACATTTTTTTCACCTGCGCCAAAACATCCATGTCCAGACACCAAAGCCAGCCAGGGTAACTAGGTTCTTATTTATTTTCTCTAATCTGACTTTTATTCGTGAGGACAGATTCAGCCTCTTAATTTTTTTTATTCTCGCTACCTATACCCGCGGGCTGCCAGAGCCAGCCAGAGCGCATTAGTTTTTCTTGTGTTGCCCCGAAACCACCGCGTGGCGTACTTCGGTGCGCGTGTGGTTTTCTCTGGCCGAGTGAATTTTCGCCTGGAAGAGTTTCGGACGCCTTCTGGCTAGGAGACGAGAACAAGAAACAATGGTCGCTCACCGCCATCACGGTGAAGACTTGACGGATTACACCGTGCTCGCTTGAGCCCAAACTCTCCGGAAAGTCTTGTCTCGCCGGTACAGAACACTATGCGTATGGTTCTTGGTGGACCAAGCGTCTCACGTTTTTTTCGATATTCATTCGGTAGCCACATTAGGTGCCCAAAGTAAGCATTGGATTGTGGCCAACATACTCTCCATTGCGTCTTTTTTTTTTTTCATTTCGGTGCCCCCGCCCCACAAAAGAAAAAAATAAAAGATACATTGTTGCGGCGCAGCGAATTGTCGCATGGTGACGTTTACTTCTTTTGTGGAAAGTAATCGGCCACGACACGCTTCGGTTGCCGGATACTATTCTTATATTATTGTGATAGCAATTATATGAAGACTCCAGGCGCATTCCTGCCGTCGCCGTCAACCCTCATGTTTCGTATGAAGTCTCAGGGCAATAACGTCGTGACCGCATGCTGTATGTGCGACTGAAAGAGTAGGGGGGGTGGAATGGATGAGCCGACGATGGCGGCTCAGTCTTGCGTGCGCAAAGGAGGAAAGCGGGGAGCAAACGCGCCGCCTTCCGTCGCACGCGATACATCGGGGGGAGTGGATGGAATGGGGGCGGGATCTAGGATTCTGTGAATCTGTGATCGCACTACATCTTTGCCTTGTTTTACGCATTATATACAGTGACTTTTTCTTAGATGCGTAGATTTATTGGAGACTTATACGTATATCTAAATACCTTGTTGCGAGGTTTTGTGTATACGTACAGTGAACTTTCTTTCCAGTGACACTTTTTTGCCCTTTATCAAGCATTTGTATATTCCATTGTATCTTCGCATTTCTAATGAACAAGGGCGAGTTAAATGAAAGCGAGCCTACTCGCCCCGCGCAATAATGGTTCGGTTCATTATCTGCGAGGCATGCGCGTAAAACACAGGCATCTTTCATTTACAAAAGTGACACGCAGATGTGAGGGTAAATGTCCTTTAATGCTCTCATACACTGGGTTGAACATGGTTGCGTGACGTAATGGACACTTCAGAAGTTGAGTAGCGGGGTGCAGTGAATGTTTGGCAGCTGAAGGTGTTTCCCAAAAGGAAATTATTCGCTGTATGGCTGCCGTGTACGTTGAACATCGCATTTTATTGGCCACTGTGAAGCATTGCAGCAAACGGTTGAAAAAGGACGTGAAAGTTGCAAAGACGATCCAAGACCGGGCGAAAGCCATCGTCCAATCACCCCCAATACAAGTGCAAAAGTTGATGAACTGAAGAGACAAGAACGGAGGATAAACATCGATGAACTGGCAGAGCGTGTGAACATCAGTCGCTGTTCGGTTCACACCATAATTCATGAACATCTCGGTCATCGGCTCTTGTGTGCGCAATGGATGCCCAAGATCTTGAACCACCGCCAGAAGAAGGTTCTGCGCTGCCTTGACTCATCTGATCCGGTATCACAATGAGGGTGACGACTTCTTGTCTGCAATTGTGATCGGGGACGAACCATGGTGCCACTACTACGAGCCTGGAACACGATTGCAAAGCTTACAGTGGAAACATTCGAATTCACCGCCCCGAAAGAAAGCAGAGGCCGTCATTTCCACCGGGAAAGTGTTCTTTACTATTTTTTTTTCGATTGTCAGGGGCCATTACTGATAGAATTTTCTAAAACCGGAGAGACTATCAATCGTTTCCGATATTGTGAAACGCCGGATCGGCTGCGTGTCGCAGTCAAGAACAAACGACGTGGAAAATTGACCAATGGGGTTATCTTGTCGCACGACCTGGCTATGGCATTGGGCTGCTGAGTACGAGGTCGTGGAATCGAATCCCGGCCACGGCGGCCGCATTTCTATGGGGGTGAAATGCGAAAACAGCCGTGTACTTAGATTTAGGTGCACGTTAAAGAACCACAGGTGGTCGAAATTCCCGGAGTCCTCCACTACGGCGTGCCTCATAATCAGAAAGTGGTTTTGACACGTAAAACTCCATAATGTAATTTTTAATTTTTCCACAATGCCCGTCCCCACGTCGCTGATATGGTTAATACAAAACTGGAAGTTCAAGTGGGAAACCCTGCAACATCCGCCATACAGCTAAAACCTGTCGCCTTGCGACTTTACCATTTTGGGGCAATTGAAAAAACAGCTTAAGGGAAATAGATTCGTGTCGGACGATCACGTGAAAGAGTCAGTTGCTGATTTTTTGAAGCAGCAACCTAAGGAGTATTATGAGACAGCAATCACCCAACTCGTTAGTCAATGGGATAAATATCTAAATGCTCATGGAGACTACTTTTAAATTAAGTACCCCGTTTGTAATATATTTGCATTGCCTCACTTTCATTTGACTCGCCCTCGTATATTTTGCAGAACGGCTTTATATAGGTGCTCTCTGTTGGGACAATAATTTCGGTGCAATTACCCACGATACACGACCGGTGACAGCTGCTCCTGCGTAATAAATTGGAATAAATGACAGCGTCATTGAGACTTTTTACTGGCCATTGCATATGTACAAAAATATAAACAAGGTTTTTGAATGACAGAGTTTCATTAACACATTTGTCCTCAATTGGTTCATTTCATGGCCTTTACATTTTTCATGTCAGTGGCATGCACTGCTTTGCTGGTTTCGAACTGATATAGTTCTAAGGTTGGTGTGATATTTTCTTCACTCATTAAATAGACAAAGACATGGAAGCATTGATATCAGTTATTTTGAGCACAATTTCTGGCGCATACGAGTATATCTTTTTATTAAAAAATACATATATGACTTATTTTGACAGTGCGTAGCGTTCAAGAATTCGTTTGCAGCATCTTTGGCAATGGAAATGCAGTTATTATTCATGTATTTGATCTCTCGACAAATTGTTTAAGAGGAAGCTTTAGCTCGGGCGCAACTCTGACGCGGCCTATTCAAATAAATGTAAAACGCAGAAACGCTTTAACGAGATAACCCCTGGATCACTTTTAATGGAATTAGTTGAATTTGAGAAAGTTAACTTCTAGTATCTGTTGGAAGCGCAAGTTCGATTTAGGGCCTGAATTTTGTTTAAAATATCTTGAAAAATTTGAAAGTGCGAAAAAAATAGAAGCACGACGTTTACAAACTAAAAGCTCTTCATCAAAAACAGATATCGCGGTTCTTCAAGCGGCACCTATTATAAGAGTCAAAGCGGACAAATTCGGTATGTCAATTTGTATCTTACGTCAATTAGCTACGTGGTGCACAAGGGTTCTGCAAAAGCCGTATTTCGATAATGGTAAATTATTTGAGATTCATTTGTAACATATATCAATTGTGTCCGCTGTAGATGTACTATTATTAGATGCGATTCACAGAATTATGATATTATTTTTCATTGTTGAGTTACAGAGCTTTAAACGTGATCGTTTCGTTTTCTGAAAATTTGAGATTTGTGCCAATTTTTAATACAAAATTGACAACCTAAATGAAAAATTCGAAACCAGAAGACAGTAGAATAAGCTTTCTTTTAAATGCGACAAATCTCATCAAATTTTGCGCAGTGGTTGCCGAGTAAAAATTAATTCACCTTCTACATGTATTTAGATAGGAGCATTCGAGATAGAGCTTGCTCTTAAGGAGTAGGCCAAGTTGCAACGTGAGCCCCCCGCGAACGAAACTTCTGGCTACGCCACTGGTTGGCCAGTGTGTGCGCCGGTACAAGAGTGAGCCACACGCATAGCGATAGCAATTTTGCAGGTTATTCTGGGCTATCGCCGAATGGGTTTTAGCCTGGCTTCTCCCAAGCGAGCATCCCTGAAGAGAGCCTCGCGGATTTGTATTTTGGCGGTGTGCGGCGGTGGGATTCGAGCGAACCATCTGCCGCAGACGAAGCGGTCGCCCTATCCACTTGGCCACGGCTGTAGCTGGTATGTGATGATCGTTCAAGCCGTCTACTCACGTGACATTACAAATAATGTCTCATTCTATTTGTCTAGCCTAACATTTGCTACGAGACAAAGGAGATATCATACAGATTGTAAATAGTGCATCTTGTGAAAAATCTAGATCTCACTTGATATCTTCTTTTTTTTTCTTTTTTTCAACGTGTCTTGATATATCACCTTGGACAAACGGGGCACTGTCTTAATTACAAATTGAGCGAGCATAGCACGAATATTAAAGGGTCCCTGAAACGGTTAGGACAAATTTTCAAGACGCGCGTACGGTAGAGCTGCAGTAAAACATTTGCGCCACAGTGTAAGCGAAGCTTCTGATATTAAGAGAGCTGTGGAAGACTACAAGTTACCCTTCTCCCTAGCCACGCTTTCCTTCCTCAACTCGTTCGCCAATTGATCGGGACTAAGCTCCGCCTTCACAGGCTCAGGCTCCGCGTCATGATGTGACATCGCGTCGTCTGCTTCTGCTGTTCCGCTTCTCAAACCTCTACCGGCTCGCCTGCGGTTACTGGTAACCGTAGACGAGCTGGGCGTTTTAGCAGATGGGCGGAGGCGTGAAATATAGGCCCTCCATACTATTACCATTGTGATTAATGGGCCCCTCACCAGGCTCCATGGCAAATTTTGGTTATACGCTGGAAGTTGTTACGTGTCCTCTAGGGAGCGTTCTGCCGCAAAAATTTTTCAAATCGGCCTATTAATAGCCGAGATAAAAATATTTCAGTGCCGCGAACCCATTATTTCAGTAGGCGAGCTCCACTGCATAGCGAGACTCTCTCTGCACTCGACCCGTATAGCCTCCGCAAGCGAAATTCCTTCCCTGCGTTATCCCATGCTAGACCTCGTGGATCGCGTGAACACATACGTCACGGGCCCGCCTTCACTTTCTTTTTCTCCTCGCTTTCCTTTTTCATGCGCTGCGCACTTACGCTGGCGGCGTTGCGGGCTAGCTGTTATCGTTTCGCGCAGCGCACTATCTGCGCGCTGTGCACAAGGACACATGACTAGCGGTATAATTCAGTGCTACACGATTACTGAGACAGAACAAGCGGATCGCAAAGCATGATCACGCGCTGAAACACGGTAGAAAATGGCATAGTTTCGGTACCTGCGCACGTGACCGCATGACCGTGGGAAGAAGCAGACGAAGCGGAAGTACCCCCCCCCCCCCCCCCCCAGCTATCTTGCTTCGGCGCAAAGTAAAACAAAAAACATGCAGACATTCCGTTTGTGTGTTTATTGTTTCTCTAAACTTCAATTCGTGAATTCAAGCAACAGATCACGCCGATAACGGCTGTTGTCTTGAATAATTCTCGAAGTGACGTGTCAGCACGAGCGACGTCACAGTGCGGACACGACCACGTATGCGCAGGTACACGAGTACGTCATCCTCCGACTTGCAGCGCAGCGACCGCGAGAAGGAAAAACGGCGTTCGGTTTGAAATCTTAGATCTTTCCGCGGCGCGTAGAGATACATTGCAGACACTATTGTTATCGCGCAATGTATGCATTGCGCTTGTCAGCTCAAAAGGACCAGACTTGGTGAGGGGCCCTTTAAGGGGCTTTAGTGTAAACATGAGCAGCCTGCACGGTGTAATCACCTGGTGGCGCAGAGCTTATTAAATGGTTAACAGCGCACATAGACGGGGACAGAGTGAGGAACAACAGGACACAGCGCAGAGCTACAGTGGCAGAGCTTAACCGACCAAACGCAGCGGGCTACTGTTGTTGTAATCAAGTGCAAAAAATTTTAAAGGTTTAAAAACACGTGTTCACAATTACGCTTCTGATGGAAATTTACATCAGCAACAAAGTAGAATGCACTTCGTTCTGTTATATTAGCTCTGCGTTTGTCTGGTTTAACTTGGCGCCACCAGGTGGTTGCACCGTGCAGGCCGTCCTGAAGATGTTTGAGGGGCTTTAGGCCATTCACGTTAGCACCTCCACTCGTCCGGTAAAACGCCCAGTCTGCTTGCGCTTGCGTTTAATCGGATACCGAATACGCTAAACTGCGTTCACAGACGCGCTCGAAGTTAGCGCATTACCATATCGGAAAAACTCTTTATTGTGCTAGTAATCCTCTGGTGAAAAGTGACGTCTGCAAACGCATAGAACCTGGCTGCGATTGGATACCAACAGTCCGATGCGCAGCAGTCACTCCGCTCGTCTGCTGCCTTGCAGAGGGACACGATGTCGCAGCTCGACATATTGCTGATCGCTACGTTTGCAGCCCACAACGCAACAAGGGCGAATTATGGTGCTCGCGAAGAGAAAGCTCGAGACCCACACTGACCGCGCAGCTCGCGTCAACACGGACTACGTTGTAACACGAGCAGCCGACACTTGCTGCGTGCCGGAAGACCTTGAGTGTGGTGACCAATTGTTGTTGTGTGTTCTCTTTCTCTATGCAAACGTGAACGGCCCAAAGCACCTCAAACTTCTTTAAAATGGCCTACAAGGTGCAGCCACCTAGTGGCGCAGAGTCCAACCGTACAAACACAGAGCTAATGAGTCTGTGAAGGCGTACGCTTATCTAGGTCAATTACTCACAGGGGACCCTGATCAAGAGAGCAAAATTTACGGAGGAATAAAAATGGGTTGAAATGCATACGGCAGGCATAGCCAGATCCAGGCTGGGAGCTTACGACTATCATTGAAAAGAAAGCTGTATGATCACTGCATTCTACCGGTGCTAACATAAGGGACAGAAACTTGGAGGTTGACAAGGAAGCTCGAGGACGAGGAAGCTCGAGGATATCGCAAAGAGGGAAGGAAACGAAAAATGTTAGGCGTAACATTAAGAGACAGGAAGAGAGCGGTGGGGATCAGAGAGCAAACGGGGATAGCTGACATTCTAGTTGACATTAACAGGAAGCTTTAGCTCTGGCCCAACTCCGACGTAGCCTATTCAAATATATGTAAAACGCAAAAACGATTTTCTGAGGTAGCCCCTGGACCCATCTTAATGAAAGTTGTTGCATTTGAGAAAGAAAGGTAAATTCTAGTGACGGACGGAAGCGGAATTTAGATTTAAGGCCTGAATTTTGTTAAAGGGCCCCGTACGAGGTCTGGCCAGTCTGAGCTGACCAGCACAGGACGCGATCGTGTTTGCAAAGAATTACATCGCTATGCGCCGCGGAAAGGCCTGAAATTTCAATCCGAACGCCGTTTCCCTTTTCACTCGCGGCGAATCCGCCCGGAGAGGGACGGTCACGTCGTCGGGCTCCTGCGCCTACGTAATCGTGTCCGCAGTGTGACGTCGCTCGTGGTGACACGTGACTTCGAGAATTATTCACGACACTTGTTATCTGTGCGGTCTGTTGCTTGAATTCATGAATTGAAGTTTGGAGAAATAATAAAACAGACAAACAGAATGTCTGCGTGCTTTTTGTTTTACTTCGCACCGAAGCACGAGAGATTTACTTCCGCTTCGTTTGTTTGTGCCCGCGGTCGTGCGGTCACGTGCGCAGGTGCCGAAACTATGCCATTTTCTACCGTGTTCCAACGCGTGATCACGCTCTGCGATCCTGCCTCAGTATTCGTGTAGGACTGAATTATACCGCTTGTCATGTTTTCTTGTGCAGAGTGCGCAAAATCGCGCGCTGGGCGAACAAGACAACAGCTCGCGCGCGGCGTTGTCAGCGGAAATTCGTCGCGCAGGAAAAAAGAAGCAAGGAAAAAAAAAAGTGAAGGCACGGCCTGTGACGTACGCGTCACCCGATCCTCGAGGTCTGGTACGGGAGAACCAACACCCTCTGGGAGAAGGCAGGGAAGGAATTTCGCTTACGGAGGCTAGACGGGGCGAGTGGAGAGAGCGTCTTGCTTGGCAGTGGAGCCCGCCTGCTGAAATCATGGGTTCGCGGCACTGAAATATTTCTATCTCGGCTATTAATGAGCTGAGTTGAAAAAATTTTGCAGCAGAACGCTCCCTAGAGGACACGTAACAACTTCCAGCGTATAATCAAAATTTGTTATGCGGCCTGGTGAGGGGCCTTTTAAAGAGATTTTCGAAAATTTGAAACTCTGAAAAAGATAGAAGCACGAATTTTATAAATTAATAGCTCTGCATAAAGAACACATATCCCGGTTCTGTAAACGGCATCCGCTGGGTCATTGAAGATGGACAAATTCGATATGTCATTCTATATCTTACGTGAATTCGTTACTTTGTGTACAAGGGTTTTGCAAAAGCTGTATTTCCATATTACAAATTTTTTTAGATTCATATGTAACATATCAATTTTATCCGCTCTATATGTACTATTAGGTGCAATTCACATAATTGTGATATCATTTTGCATTGCTGAGCTACAGAATTGTCAACTTGATAGTTTCGTTTTCTGAAAATTTGTGATTTTTGACAAATTTTAATAAAAAAATTGAAGACCTAAATAAAAAATTTCGGAACCAGCAGTCACTATACTTTAAGCTTGTTTTTAAATGCAACAAACCTCGTCAAATTTGGTGCAGTGATTGCCGAGTTGAACGAATTCTCCTTTCACATGTATTTAGATAGGAACACGCGTGCTGAAGCTTCTCTTAAAAAAGGGAACTGGGGAGGCCATGTAATGCGTAGGATGGATAACCGGGGCACCATTAGTTACAGAATAGGTGCCAAAAGAAGGGAAGCGCAGTCGAGGACGGCAGAAAATTAGGCGGGGTGACGAAATTGGGAAATTCGCATGTGCAGCTTGGAATCAGGAGGCGCAGGAAGGGGGTAATTGAAGATCGCAGGGAGAGGCCTTCGTCTTGCAGTGGACATAAGAATAGGCTCATGAAGATGGTTCGCTTTCTGCTACTTTATTATGGAAACAAATTAACCTACATCCCATCTATTACAAACATAATTTCTTAACCATAAATTTGAAAAATTATCGATGACGCGGCCTGGGTAGCCAATCGGGTAGCTAGCCCAGCTGACGTCAATCGGGTCTCTGAAAACGCAAGGGTGCGGCGCCGCAACGAACAGTAGCGGTGCACATATTTAGAGCCTTATAAAAGATTACACACATTACGCGGAGTGCTTAAATATGTCACTTAATCATCTGAAGGACATACCCTGAGGACTCAGTGTCTTTGTACAAAATCATCAACATTTTTTCATGGTCCCTTTATCAGTAAAATCTCAGCGGACAGTTTTGTTGCTTCTTAATGCGAGAGCTGTGCTGCTGACTTCGACGGATGTGCTCTTATTGGACGTGATCATAATCAACTGGCACATGAAATAACAGAAGCCAAAGCCATAGGAAAATTGCAGAGATGCGCGTAAGCTCGCCGTCTGAAGTTTATCGTGTAAAGAATTGACTTTTTTGAGTCTGTCAGCAAGTGTAGAATGAAAAGCATTTGTCTTTTCTCGCTGAATGGAAAACATTTCGCAGATGTTACGAAATGAGTACAAGTTTAGCACCTCTCATTGATTCTTCTATTATCTTATTTTTATTCTTTTCAATTTTATTTCATTTCTATTTATTTTTTGTCTCGCCTGCGCCACTCGTTCTGAGTTGCGCTGATTCAAGAAAACTTAAGGGGCTTTCTTTCGTCCACAAACGTGCTCTGTGCCCCTGTCAAGCGGGCAAGTCAAGTGCACTTATGGATAGTGTCTCTCGGTTTAAGTGCACTTTGCAAAATCTAAACGTCGCAAGCGGAGTGTCACTCGCAGAAAAGTGCACTCCGGTCGGAGTGCGTTCACGGAACGCACTTTGCTGGCCAAGTGCGCAGCCTTGCCGCGACCGGTTTCAATGGTACGAAATGCAATGCATAAAAAAAGGTCACAGAAGTTCATTTTAGTTGTTGAACAGCTTTTAACAAAATAATCAGAATATTCTAATTGTTTTAATCTCACATGAATAATAGTAATATATATATATAACACGACTCATATTCTGTTCTTGTAGGATCAAATGCCCCCTCGTCGCGCGCTGCTATGCTATTCTGGATTGGCTAGGCATTCGTCTTGACCGGCATTGACTTGCAACACTCTTCAAGTAAAAAGTCTTAGTTTTTTTTGTTGAAAAAAAAATATATTAAGTTTCTTTTTATTTATAATACAATGTAAAACAATCACTTCTTAGAAGCTTCTTTTCTTTTTCTTTTTAATCTACAACTTCAAAAAACGTACTTTTATTTTGTCGCGTTTTTCCTTTCTTACTGCGAGTGCGCTCTGTTTTACAGTTTAGCGTCACTCAAGGTTCCGAATTGCACTCCCCGTAAGTGCTCTTAGCTTGCCCGCCTGACAGGGGTATAATAACTCTCGCTTCCCTTAGTCCATGCTGCTGTGCTGGCCGCCGTTGGTAAAATAAATATCTTGGCGTTCATTTGATATGCGACAATTTTTCGAACACGCATGTCACAGGAATTCCTTTTCTAAATCACTAGAATAGAAACGTAGGAATTTACGCAACTGCCGTTTATTGTATAAAGATTAGTCTATATGTCCTTCTTCCGCAACTCTAACTTGCTTCATCCATATGGTCTCCTCATCAAGGCTATCCCAAAAGCACGATAAAAATTTCCTGCATATGCGATCTCCATGCCAGCGTAATTGAAATACAGTTATAGGCACCAAAATAAAGCTAGGAATGTTGCATTCCAGAAACAATCTGTGCGCCGCACTGTCTCCTTCTCACGTATCGGTGCGTCCAAAGCAGCACACCACACGGTCTGTCGATTCACGCAGAGGAATGCACCTGGCGACGCCTTCACAATAAACACGATGTCATGCACGATTTCAGTAATGTGACAGCGTTTATTAACAGCATTTCGTCGAGGCACTACAATGTGCATAACGGAGAGTTTTCGTGTGTGTGTGTGTTTGTGTGTGTGTGGCGTTGCGTGTGCGTGCGTGTGTGTGCGTGCATGTGCGTGCGTGTATGCGTTGCGAGCGTGTGCGTTGCGTGTGCGTGCGTGTGCGTTGCGTGTGTGTCCTTGTGTGTGCGCGCGTTGCGTGTGCATGTGTGTGTGTGCGTTTCGTGTGCGCGCGTGTGTGTGTGTCTGTGCGTGTGCGTGTGTGTGCGTGAATGTGTGCGTTGCGAGTGCGTGTGTGTGGGCGTTGCGTGTACATGCGTGCGCGCGTGCGCGTTGCCTGTGCGTGTATGTGCGTGTGCGTTACGTCTGCGTTGCGCGTGCGTGCGTAGCGTGTGCATGTGCGTTGAGAGTGCGTGCGTGTGTGTACCGTGAGAGTGTGTGTGTGCGTTGCGTGTGTGTCTGCGTTGCGTGTGCGTGCGTGGATGTGCGTGGATGTCACGTGTGCGTGCGTTACGCGTGTGTGTGCTGCGTGTGCGTTACGAGTGTGCGTGCGTGTGCGCTGCGCGTGCGTTCTGGGTGCGTGTGTGTGCGTTGCGCGTGCGTGAGTGCGTTAAGCGTGCGTTGCACGCGCGTCTCTGTAGCGTGTGCGTGCGTGTGTGTGCGTTGCGTATGCGCTGTGTACGTGCGCGTGCGTCGCGTCAGCGTCGCCCGTGCGTGCGCGCGTGTGCGTTGCGTCTGAGTTGCATGTGCGTGATTGTAGCGTGTGCGTGTGTGTGCGTTGCGTGTGCGTGTGTTGTGGGTGCGTTGCGCGTGCGTGCGCGTTGCGTCTACGTTGCGTGTGCGTTTGTGTGTTGCGCGTGGGTGTGCATGCGTTGCGTGTGCGTAAAAACATATGCCTTAATGTTCCTCTTTATTTTTTGAATGTTATACCTTCGGGTCTGACGCGAAACCCTTCATCTTGAATATATATACACGTATTCTATATAAATATATTATAATACCGAGACCGATCAAGTTGTCCAGCGCTGTTTATTCCACCAAAGGCAACGCCCCCAGCTCACGCGCGAAGAAGTCGAAGAACAGTGAAGATGATGATGGCTATGTACAAATGAAAACGACGAAGTACGTTAATAGTGCTTACACTAACTTCCCCCCGTCATGGAAGCGGCCAGCCTGGCCGCAGATTAGAGATTATCTAAACGGGGAGTGAAGGGCTTCATCCGCGAGACGTGAACAATTTCAGCATTCCGGCGGCGCCGGTCAGTGACGGAGTGTACTGGGCGAACGAGATAGTTCACTGCAGATGTTTGCTGCACAACGGTGTATGGGCCAATGTAGCGTGGAAGGAACTTCTCACAGAGGCCTGGGGTGCGGACTGGAGTCCAAAGCAGGACTTGGTCTCCAGGGTGAAAACGTAGGTCACGGCGTTTGTTGTCGCAGTAACGCTTGCGCTCAGCTTGGGTAGCTTCTGTGCTTTGCCGGGCGATTTGACGGCAATGTGCAACTCGGGCAGCGAAATCTTCCGGAAGCGACGCGTTAGGCGAAGAAGGTGCGAAAAATAGTTCTCTGTCGAATATGGTGGAAGGAGATCGTCCATACACAAGGAAGAAAGGGCTGTAGCCGGTAGTTCGTTGAATAGCAGTGTTATATGCGAATGTCACAAAAGGAAGAATTTTATCCCAGTCAGTGTGGTCAGGACGGATGTACATGGAAATCATGTCAGACAGCGTACGGTGGAAGCGCTCAGTAAGGCCATTGGTTTGCGGATGATAAGTGGACGTAGATTTGTGGACGGTATTAGTGGCTCGAAGAACTTCCTCGAGGACTTGTGAAATGAACGCCTTGCCACGGTCACTGAGAAGAACGCGAGGAGCCCCATGGCGCAAGACGATGGCGCGCAAGAAAAAGTCGGCGACCTCAGAAGCGGTGCCGGATCGCAGAGGGGCAGTCTCGGCATATCTTGTTAAATGGTCGACCGAAGTGACAATCCAACGGTGACCGGAGGGTGTCAACGGCAAGGGACCATATAAATCAATGCCAACAAATTCAAAAGGTGCGTCCGGGCAAGGGAGAGGTTGTAGTAAACCGGCAGGAGGGGATGTCGAGCGTTTGCGGTGCTGACATGACGCACAAGAGGCAATGTATTTGGCCACCGTTGAGGATAGGCCAGGCCAGAAGCAGCGGGTCTTTATGCGGTCGTATGTCTTGTGGAAGCCTAAGTGGCCAGCCGATACATCGTCGTGAAGTGCCTCTAATACCCGCAAACGAAGGCAGCGAGGTAGAACTGGGACCCACCGGTGACCTGTTGGGTGGTAAATGTAGCGGTGTAGCACGCCACCTTGAAGGCGGAATTGTCGAAGTTGGCGTCGCAAGCGGCTGTTGGGTGGTTCGGCGAACCCACTAAGGCGATCCATGAGAGCTCGACAGTAGGAGTCGGCCCGCTGAAGCGAGACGAAATCAGAGCGTGATGAAAGCGTAACTTGGTCCAGGGATGTTATCGAGAGTTGGTGAGAGGCAGGCGTAGCATCGGAATGACGTGGTTGGGAAGACGACGGCGCGTTACCTGGAGAGAGTGAGAGTGGGCAGCGAGACAATGCGTCTGCATCATGATGGTGTTTTCCAGACTTGTACGTTATAGTGAAGTCATATTCCTGCAAGCGGAGTATCCAGCGTCCTAAGCGTCCTGACATGTTTTTCATTGATGACAGCCAACACAGAGCATGATGGTCGGTGACGATGGTGAAGTGGCGGCCGTAAAGGTATGGGCGAAATTTCTGAATCGACCAAACGATAGCCAGGCACTCTTGCTCTGTAATGGTGTAGTTCCGCTCAGCTGGAGAAAGTGTTCGGCTGGCATATGCTATGACTTGCTCTTTAGATGCTGTATTACGTTGCAGAAGTACTGCGCCAATACCTTGTGCGCTTGCGTCAGTATGGAGTATGGTGGGGGCACGATTATCGAAGTGGCGAAGCACTGGTCCGGAAGTAAGATGCCGCTTAAGAGCTTGAAAAGCCGACTCGCAGTCGCTAGTCCACGTGAAAGAGGCACCGGTAACCAGTAGCTTGTGTAGAGGAGCTGCTATTGCTGCGAAGTTGCGTATAAACCTACGAAAATATGACGCCAAGCCGAGGAAACTACGTAGATCTTTCTGTTGCTGGGGGCGAGGAAACTGAAGAACGGCACTAATCTTGTCGGGGTCAGGCTGGATGCCATCTTTTGAGACGACGTGACCCAATACTTTTATTGTTTTGGTTGCAAATTTGCATTTTTTTGTATTGATCTGGAGACCAGCATTCGCAAGGCACTTGAGAACTTCGTCTAATCGTTGAAGATGTTGGCTGAAGTCAGACGAAAAGATGACAATATCGTCCAGATAACAGAGGCATGTCTTCCATTTTAGACCACGAAGTACGTTGTCTATCATGCGCTCAAATGTGGCAGGAGCATTGCAAAGGCCAAAAGGCATCACGTTAAATTCATAAAGGCCATCCGGTGTAGCGAATGCGGTCTTTTCTTTGTCAGTCTCGTTCATCGGAATTTGCCAATATCCTGATCGAAGATCAATGCTGGAGAAATACTCCGCCCCTTGTAGTGTGTCCAAAGCGTCGTCAATTCGAGGTATTGGATATACGTCCTTGCGTGTGATCTTATTGAGCGCTCGATAATCCACGCAAAAGCGAACTGAGCCATCTTTCTTCTTTACCAGGACCACGGGAGACGCCCATGGGCTAGATGAAGGTCGTATTATCTTCCGCGCAAGCATGTCAGCGACCTGTTGTTCAATGACCTTTCGTTCGGACGGCGATACACGATAGGGGCGTCGTCGTATTATAGTGGAACCTTCGGTTTCGATACGGTGTGTAGCCGCAGGAGTTTGGCTCAACACAGAGGAACAGCTATCGAAACAGGCTTTGTGTTTTGCCAAGACCACCATTAAGGCTTCGGACTGCGCGGCTGTTAGGTCAGAACCAAGAACGGCTGGAGGAGGGAAAGAATCATCCAAACCTGAGGTTGGTGCTGGCGATGAAGAAGGGCAAAGCGTGACTAGAGAGATTGGTTGAGTGTCGGCGAGGGTTGCCACAGTCATCCCTTTGGGCAGCATCACAGGATCTGGGGTCGTGTTGCAAGCAGACAGAAGGGCGCGGCCGCGTGAAAACCGGACGAGACAGGTGGCAATGAGAATTCCGCGAGAAGTACAGCGGGAAGAAGGGGCGACTAGGGCGTCTCCGTCGGCGATCTGACTGGACGTTACGGCTACAACGTCTTCGTGACCAGGACGCAGGACGTAGTCTGAAGCGAGGACCAAGTTCACGCATGAAAGTGAAGAGTCCGCAACAGGTTCAAGCTCTGTATCTGTGATGTGGACAACTTCTTCTCTACATGAAATGACGGCTGAAGCAGAATGTAGGAAGTCCCAACCAAGTATAAGTTCATGGATACACGTTGGAAGGATGATAAACTCGATGTGGTGGCGTATGCCGTCGATGAGAACACGAGCAGTACACTGTCCGTCAGGGTGAATGAATGCATTATTAGCGCCACGCAAAATAGGTCCAAGATAAGGCGTTTTTACTTTACGGAGCCGGGAACACAGATCACTCCGAAGAACAGAAACGGCGGCACCGGTATCGATGAGAGCTGATGCGGGAACACCTTCGACAGTCACAGAAAGCATGTTGGCCGGGCGAACAGGAGGAATTTTTGAAGACCGATAAGAAGCAGTTTCCCCTCCAAAAACTGCAACAGTTAGTTTTCCGAGTGCTGGTCGACAAAATGGGAAGTGGGACGAAGTGGTGATGTAGAGCGCCGGTAAGGGGATGGAGAACGACGTCTGGCCGAACGGGAACTATGAGGCAGATTGGGAGCAGCTGGTGGAGACGGAGAACGCTGTTGAGGGAATGAGTGCGGTCCGGGATAGTAGTCGTCTGATCGGCGAGTGCGGTCTCTTTCGTGCTCAGCATAGCCTCGCCTTTCATCCTGCTGGCGCCGGCGGCAGAAGCGAGATATATGGCCGCGTATGCCACAGTAAAAACAAACCGGACGAGGTGGACGCCACTGAGGGTACGATGGCGCAGCAAGTGCTCTGGTTCCCATCGAAGCCAAATGGTCATAGGAAACGCCAGTAGGCACGGAAGTCACGGTAGGGGTGGGTAGCGAAACAACATCCGCGTAGGTAGGGGTGGAGCGCGCTACCGGAGCAAGATGCGTCGTGGGTGTAGTCATCGCTGTCAACTCCTGCTTTACGACCTCGCGCAAGTCGAAGGTGGGGGTTGGTGCGCAGGAAGCAGGGGGACGCTTTAGGTCTTGTAGTTGAAGCTCCTCGCGGATGATGGTGCGGATAAGAGCACGTAGATCTGGAGAATGAGCAACCTGCGGATCGCTGCTGTCATGTGGAAGACGAATAGACTGCAGCTCGTCGAGGCGTTGACACGTTGAAGTGATGTCTTGGACAGAAGCCGGATTTTGCACGATTAAGGCGTTGAACGCGACAGGCCCAATGCCTTTTAAGATGTGGCGAACGCGTTCGGCTTCCGTCATGCTAGGATTCGCACGGCGGCACAGAGCCAAGACATCCTCTATGTATGAGGTGTAAGACTCTTGGGGAAGTTGGCGGCGCGTTCCCAGCTTCTGTTTGGCGACTTCTGCACGGCCAGACGAGGAAGCGAAGATTTGCCGCAGCTTCGAGGTAAACGTGGTCCAATCCGCGATGTCGGTTTCGTGGTTGAAATACCACGTCTTTGCAACACCGGTCAAGTAGAAGGCGACGTGCCTCAATTTCTGGGTGTCGTTCCACTTGTTACAAGAACTCACGCGGTCGTAGTGGTCGATCCAATCGTCTACGTCATCACCGCGGAGTCCCGCAAAGACAGGGGGATCGCGCTGAGGGCTCGTCACAGTCCAAGAGGGCGCCGCAGGTGGGGTCGTCTGTGTGGTAGGGTTTGAGGCGCCGGAAGGGCCGGGGTCGGAAGTGTCCATTGTCGTAGGGGTAGCTGGGTGCAGGCGGCGACCGGAACGGAGCTCCAGGGAGGACGGGAACGCGAGAGGACGTCGGGATCTTGACGTACCTCCACCACTTTATAATACCGAGACCGATCAAGTTGTCCAGCGCTGTTTATTCCACCAAAGGCAACGCCCCCAGCTCACGCGCGAAGAAGTCGAAGAACAGTGAAGATGATGATGGCTATGTACAAATGAAAACGACGAAGTACGTTAATAGTGCTTACAATATGTATATATAATATATATAATATCACATAATATATATTATATATATTATAATATGTTATATACGTATATATATATATATATATATATATATATATATATATATATATATATATATATATATATATATATTTCTTGCACTTGTACAAACTTCGTGTGCCCTCGAAGAATTGAGCGCTGAAGTGACGGCGTTATATGAGTATATATATATACAAGACCAGATAGTAGGGGACAGTTCAATTTCGCAGCCTGAGTCCTCTCGGTGGTGTAATCTTCCTTCGTGTAATTGTCGCATACTTGGCTACCACTAATATTGCCTCGCCTTTCCGGCGACACTGGAGCCCCTCTTACCTTTTCTTTTTTTCTGTGAGTTCAAGTATAAGCGCTGGTGCATGACTGCTGTTCATTGATTTCAAGTGAATCCAGCTTGGCTTCATTTCGGTTACTGAGTGAATTATACAGTGTTCCCCAGCTATCATACACCAAGACTCAAAAAAGAGCAGTTGCGTTACTTGAAGGAAATCTAGTGCACATTGTTTCCAGTACAGTGGAGTAGCCGCCAGTAATTCTCTCGTTATTGAGATTTCATTCGATAATTGCAATTATGTATTCAACTTGAGAAGTACTGTCCTAATTTTCAAAGTGTCAATAAGGCATTTGTCATCATCATCATCATCATCCTGGTTACGCCCACTGCAGGGCAAAGACCTCTCCCATACTTCTCCAACTACGCCGGTCATGTACTAATTGTGGCCATGTTATCCCTACAAACATCTTAATCTCATCCGCCCACCTAACTTTCTGCCGCCCCCTGCTACGCTTCCCTTCCCTTGGAATCCAGTCCGTAACCCTTAATGACCATCGGTTATCTTCCCTGCTCATTACATGTCCTGCCCATGCCCATTTGTTTTTCTTGATTTCAATTAAGATGTCATTTATCGCGTTTGTTCCCTCACCCAATCTGCTCTTTTCTTATCCCTTAACGTTACACCTGTCATTCTTTCCATAGCTCGTTGCGTCGTCCTCAATTAAAGTAGAATCCTTTTCGTAAGCCTCCAGGTTTCTGCCCCGTATGTGAACACTGGTAAGACACAGCTGTTATACACTTTTCTCTTGAGGGATAATGGCAACCTGCTGTTCATGGTCTGGGAATGCCTCCCAAACGCACCCCAGCCCATTCTTATTCTTCTGATTATTTCAGTTTCATGATCCGGATCCACAGTCACTACCTATCCTAAGTAGATGTATTCCCTTACCACTTCCAGTGCCTCGGTACCTATCGTAAACTGGTGTTCTCTTCCGAGACTGTTAAACATTACTTTAGTTTTCTGCAGATTAATTTTTAGACCCACCCTTCTGCTTTACCTCTCCAGATCAGTGAGCATGTATTGCAGTTGGTCCCCTGAGTTACTAAGCAAGGCAATGTCATCAGCGAATCGCAAGTTAATAAGGTATTCTTCATTAACTCTTATCCCCAATTCTTCCCAATCCAGGTCTCTGAATACCTCCTGTAAACACGCTGCGAATAGCATTGTAGATATCGTATCTCCCTGCCTGACGCCTTTCTTTATTGGGATTTTGTTGCTTTCTTTATGGAGGACTACGGTATCTGTGGAGCCGCTATAGATACCTTTCAGTATTTTTACATACGGCTGGTCTACACCCTGATTCCGTAACGCCTCCATGACAGCTGAGGTTTCTACTGACTCAAACCCTTTCTCGTAATCAATGAAAGTTATATATATCAGGGTTGGTTATATTCCGGACATTTCTATATCACTTGATTTATAGTGTGAATATGGTCTATAGTTGAGTAGCTTTTACGGAATCCTGCCTGGTCCATTGGTTGACGGTAGCCTGAGGTATTCCTGATTCTATTTGCAATTACCTTAGCGATTACTTTAATAAATTATGAGGTTTTACTTGCCAAAACCACTTTCTGATTATGAAGCACGCCGTAGTGGGGGACTCCGGAAATTTCGATCACCTGGGGTTCTTTAATGTGCAGCTAAATCTAAGCACACCTAAATCGCCCCCATCGAAATGCGGCCGCCGTGGCCGGGATTCGATCCCGCGACCTCGTGCTCAGCACTGAGCACGAGGAGCCACTGAGCAACCACGGCGGGTAGTAAATACTTTGTAGGCAACAGACAGTAAGCTGACAGGTCTATAATTTTTCATGCCTTTGCCGTCCCCTTTCTTATGAATTAGGATTTTGTTAGCGTTCTTCCAAGATTTCCGTTTCGCTCGAAGTCATGAGGCATTGCGTGTACAGGGTGGCCAGTTTTTGTAGAACAATCTGCCTACCATCCTTCAACAAATCTGCCATTAGCTGATCCTCCCCGGCTGCCTTCCCCCTTTGCATAGCTCCCAAGGCTTTCTTTACTTCTTCTGGCGTTACTTGTGGAATTTCAAATTCCTCTAGACTATTCTCTCTTCCATTATCGTCTTGCGTGCCACTGGTACTGTATAAATCTCTATAGAACTCCTCAACCACTTGAACGATCTCATCCACATTAGTAATAGTATTGCCGGCTTTGTCTGTTAACGCATACATCTGATTCTTGACTATTCCTAGTTTCTTCACTGCTTTTAGGCTTCCTCCGTTCCTGAGAGCATGTTTAATTCTATCCATATTTTACTTCCTTATGTCAGCTGTCTTACGCTTGTTGATTAACATGGAAAGTTCAGCCAGTTTTATTCTAGCAGTAGGGTTAGGTTATTCTAGCTGTCGGCTTTCATACATTGTCATTTCTTGATCAGATCTTTCGTCTCCTGCGATAGCTTACTGGCATCCTGTCTGACGGAGTTACCACCGACTTTTATTGCACATTTCTTTATGATGCCCATATTTTCACGTGGTGGTGACGTTGAAGAACACAGTAGCAATACTGTGAACGACAAAACTAACTTTTATTGGGCGAACCTGTGCCCACAAAACAAGCTACACTTTTACCACAACGTTAGCGGCGAACACAGTCGGCGATCGTCGAAAATCTGATCAGCGGGTCGAGCGCGTCGGCTTTTATATAGCAGTCGTCGAATGTTCCAGACTAATCGTTGGGACCCGCGTGCCTTCCACAAAATTCTACACCCTTCGCGTCAGGCGATGAAATCAGATAACACAAGGTTCGGCGACTACAGACAGCGGATAGAAGCATCGGTAATTTTCCAAAAACTTCGGATACATGCAGGCGCGTCCCGTGCTGTGCGATAACATTTGTTAGGCGGCGAAACGTGGTCGCCAGTTAAAGGTAAGTACACGTGTCAATACCCCCCTCTTAGAAGCATCGACCCGATGCTGCAAAGAAACGAAAGTAATAAAGAAAAGCACTCATAGCAAAGAAAACAAGAAAATAAGGAAGTTCGTCAGCGTCCGTAGAAGGGTTTAAGGCGCACTACGTGGACCGCTTAAGATCGTGCGCGGCGCCACTGTGATTGCGAAATGCCGCCTGGCACGACCTCATAGTCCAGTGCGCCAATACGTCGGATGACCTTGTAGGGACTGAAATAGTGCCGTAGTAGTTTCTCACTGAGGCCTCGTCGGCGTATCGGGGTCCATACCCAAACACGGTCGCCGGGCTGGTACTCGACGAAGCGTCGTCGGAGGTTGTAGTGTCGGCTGTCGGTCCTCTGCTGGTTCTTGATCCGCAGGCGGGCGAGCTGTCGGGCTTCTTCGGCGCGCTGGAGATAGGTGGCGACGTCAAGATTCTCCTCGTCAGTGACGTGCGGCAGCATGGCGTCTAGCGTCGTCGTCGGGTTCCTGCCGTAAACCAACTTAAATGGCGTGATCTGTGTTGTTTCTTGCACCGCCGTGTTGTAAGCGAATGTTACGTACGGCAGGACCGCATCCCACGTCTTGTGCTCGACGTCGACGTACATTGCTAGCATGTCGGCGAGGGTCTTATTCAGGCGCTCCGTAAGACCATTCGTCTGTCGGTGGTAGGCCGTTGTCCTCCTGTGCCTTGTCTGACTGTATTGCAGAATGGCTTAGATGAGCTTCGCTGTAAAGGCCGTTCCTCTGTCGGTGATGAGGACTTCTGGGGCGCCATGTCGCAGCAGGATGTTTTCGACAAAGAATTTCGCCACTTCGGCTGCGCTGCCTTTCAGTAGAGCTTTAGTTTCAGCCAAGCGGATGA
Organism: Dermacentor andersoni; assembly: GCF_023375885.2. Lineage (NCBI taxonomy): Eukaryota > Metazoa > Arthropoda > Arachnida > Ixodida > Ixodidae > Dermacentor > Dermacentor andersoni. The sequence continues at coordinate 6,924,129 of NC_092816.1, read as the reverse complement.
GATAGTCCGTCGCCACGACGATCCAGTCATTTCCGGATGTTGACGTCGGAAACGGCCCCAACAAATCCATCCCAATCTGCTGGAATGGTCTACGAGGAGGTTCGATCGGCTGTAGTCAACGTTACTAGACTAGCTTCAGTTTTAAAACTCGGCGCCGTTGCGCGGAACCGCCACCCGCCCGCGCCTTCGTGGCGCTGCAGTCGCAGCCCGGCTTGACTTCCTCACTGGCCGGCTACGCGGCGGGCCGGAGAAAGCACGAGGTGCAGCGTTGGTGTATTAACGCGAGAGCGTTAAGGAGCTCGTGTCGCAGAAAAGCCGGTGTCGTCGGTGTCGGCGTTGGCCATGAGCAATAAATACCAGAAGGCACTTCATAAATAAAAAACATCTTGCAAGATGGGCTGGGGGGAATCGAACCAGGGTCTCCGGAGTGTGAAACGGAGACGCTACCACTCAGCCACGAGTTCGCTCCTTTATAACAGGACGACATCGCCTCTAGTGAATGCGGTGTTGCCTTAGAAACGTGCCGTAGAAAGTTATACTGCGGTATATATCGGTAATTATGACCATGTAACTTACAGAAGTCGCAGTTTCACGAGTAGCGAAGTACGTTTCCGCTACATTTCTTCTGCGCACACGCAGAGCCATCTTGCGGCAAACACAGAAGACCCCCTCCTCGCAATGTACGGCGCTGCCCCGACACGTGGCGCGCCACTCGCCCCATGATCGCGTCCGGCTTCATGGCGCGTCGGGGCCTGGCTATCTGTGCCGATCGCGACGTTTGGCTGGCGTAGCGCGTTTGAGTAGACGGTGCGAACGGGGTGCGATAACGCTATCGCGTTCCACTCTTGAAGACGAAGCTTAAGCGTCCTCCAAATTTTCTGTGCTTCGTTGTTGACAGCGAATTTCAGCAAGCATGTCATCCGCGGAACTGTAGCCTTCGCCGAGTTTCTTAAGAATATCAGCAGACGAAGCCGACGTGCAGCGTACCTGGCTGCATAGGCCGCTATCGGAACGATGTCAACATTTCGGCGCACCACTTTTTCTGTGCTCCCAGCAATGCGACGCTTCGCTCGGCGTGAAACAGAGCGATTCCTCGTGCCGACCGGGAACTCTCTGCGAAATCAACGGCACGCGCTCGTGCCACTGCTCCCGCGTTCGTCGTCGTCTTCCACAGCTGGCTGCGTGGCCGTTCATCTTTCCAGCGTAGAATTTCATTTCACTTCTGTCGTCGTAATGGGGAGGCCGCGTTTACGGGGGTATGAGCCATTGCTTAAGGGAGTATGAGCCACTCATAGTCTTACGTAACGGAAAGATTTAATTTTGAAGAAATTTAATTTCGAAGAATCACAAGCGGCAAATCGCAGGCGAAGGCTGCTAACCACGCCGTCGAGCAAACTCGAGACATCGAACGCAAGCGACAACTGCAGACTGCGGGCATACCGTCAGACGTCGTTCTCTCTGTCGCAGCCGATTGTGTGTGTAACCTCATAACGGAGAAATACTTTAATGAACCCTCGGGATTAACCCAGTGATAAACACAGGGGCCGCACGTTTCAGCTTCGCTAATTAAGCATCTTCACGGAACGATAAATCCGACTTCTTTCTTTCTCTCTCTTTTCTTTTTTTGTGTGGCTTGTGTGTACAAAGACCGACCTCATCTTTCTTTTTGGAGCGCTTCTTTGGCGTGGTGAGAAGCTTCGGTGGGGATGAAGATCATCCTACAATCCCGCACTTTGGCCAGATATTCAGGCTCGTGAGCCTAAACTGCGCGAAACGTTAAGACGACACGAATACACGACATTTAAAAACGCAGCTTCTGCGCTTCGCTGTATGCGTTTCTTCCTTTCGTGCAGTTTACCCTTCTTTCAGTATTAACGAACTGGTACGATAAATCTTATTGCTGTAGGTGGATACCACTTTCTCGTGGTACCACTAATTCGGACAAAGAAGAACGCCTGCGAGCGTGAAACACGCGCAAACTGCCCGTCCGCACGAGCTCAAGGCTGTGACATAGAATAAAGAACCAACTTAGAGAAAGGAAACTGTACCTTTCGCAGTGGTTCGAAAAAAGCAGCGGCAGCGCATGGAACTTACTTAGGTGGACGCCAGATGACGTTGCTCAATCCGGAAACGGAAGTACACTTTTTTTTTAGAACAAAATTCAATATGGCCGCTTTTCGCCGGTCGCGTACGCTGGTACGCGCCGTGCTTGTCCTGCCGGCGATGCCGCATGCCTCAATGCCTTCGCTGATGCGTAGCTGGTGCGTTCTAATTGCCAGGAGCCTCTACTGACGCCCATACAAACAAGCCACAAGTGAGTCAACAGGACGTGCGATTTTATTGGCAGAAGACAAGCAGTGTACATTCTCGTAGAATAGCAGAAATAAAATTTGCATGTCGAGATACGCTGGAATCATTGACGCGAGCTCGTAAACGGTTCATCGTCGTCGTCGCACGTGGTGGTCAGGTTAACGAGCGAGAACCAGCAGCGGAAACAGATTGGACAGTGTGCCACCTGTTTGCAGCGAGAGTCGCCGTTAAAAATGCCCAAATTGCATTGCGAAGCAATCGGGTGACGCAGGCATCTGCTGCCGCAGCCTACACAGCGACATGAACTACCCCGGATTTTAGCCGTTCACTCCTTTCCAACCTGCACGTTTCATTTCTTTTGGGGGCCGCTAATGTGTGGCTCACACTTGGTGTCTCACATTGTCTCAATATGGACAAGTCCCTTTCGTGGGCATCGCTTTCATCAGCTACTTTTGCGGGCCTTTCCACCCATGTGGCTATCAACTTCATACGCATCGGACTATGTAAGCACGTATGCTGGCCTTCGTTCATGCCTAATCGCGGCCGAGAAAGGCCAGAGGCACAATTTGCCCGTGGCTGCAGCAGGAAAGGGCGAACGGGTGCACTAATCACGGTGCATGAAAATTGGGAGTCTATGTCGCTGTGCAGGCTGCAGGAGCAAATGCTTACTTCGAGAGACTGCTTCCCAATGCAACTGACCACGCCGCCACATTCGAGAAGCATAACACGGCGGCCATAACCAAGTAAGATAACATCGAAATTAAACAGCAATCAATCACCACATAAGGTTCAGACAATACATTATACATTGGCTACGAACCATATGGCAACAGTGAGCATTCACATACACGGGTCTCTTACGGTACATTCAGCCGCCCACTTACAGGCGTAATGCTTGCCTTCGTCACACGTGGTGGTCTAGTAACGAGCGACAACTAGCAGCAGAAACAGATTGGACAGAGTGTCCCACCTGTTTGCAGCGACAGTCGCTGTTAAAGATGAGCAACTTGCAGTGCGAAGCAATCGGGTGACGCAGGCATCTGCTGCCGCAGCCTACACAGCGACATGGACTGCCATCACTTTAGCATTGACTCCTTTCCAACCTGCATGTTTCTTTTCTTTCGGAGGCCGCTAATGTGTGGCTCACACTTGGTGTCCCACATTGTCTCAATATGGACAAGTCGCTTTCGTGGGCATCACCTTCATCAGCCACTTTTGCGGGCCTTTCCACCCAATTTCATGCACGTCCAACCATGTAAGCACGTATTCTGATCTCCGTCCGTGCTTAATCGCAGAAATCACGGTGTGTGTAAATTGGGAGTCTATGTCGCTGTGCAGGCTGCAGGAGCAAATGCTTACTTCGAGAGACTGCTTCCCAGTGCAACCGACCAGGCTGCAATATTCAAAAAAGATAACACTGCAACAGTAACCAAGTGACATAACAGCAAAATTAAACAGCAATCAGTCACCGCATGAGGTCCAGACAATACATTATACATTGGCTACGAACCATCTTACAGGCATAATATTTGCCTTTGTCGCATGTGGTGGTCTGGTAACGTGCAACAACCAGCGGTACAAACAGATTGGACAGAGCCTCACACCTATTTGAACCAACAGTTGCCATTGAAGATGAGCAACTTCCATTGCGTAGCTATCAGGTGACGCAGGCATCTGCTGCCACAACCGACACAGCGGCATGAACTACCCAGCATTTTAGCGTTAACTCCTTTCCAAGCTGCACATTTATTTTCTTTCGAGGGCCGTTAATGTGTGGCTCACACTTTGTGTCCCACTTTGTCTCAATGTGGACAAGTCGCTTTTGTGGGCATCACCTTCGGCAGCCATTTTTTGCGGGCCTTTCCACCCGTACGGCTACAACTTCATACACTTCGAGCCATGTAAGCACATATGCTGGTCTGCGTTTTGAGCAAATCATGGCTGAGGTAGGCCACAAGCACAATTTGCCCATGGCCGCAGCAGGCAAGAACGAACGGGGAGCACTAATTACGGTGTGTGTATACTGGGAGTCTATGTCGCTTTGCGGATTGCAGGAGCAAATGCTTACCTCGAGGGACTGCTTACAAATGCAACTGACCAGGCACCCACATCCGAGAAACGTAACACAGTTACCACAACCAAGTGGGGCAGCAAAACCAGGTTCTGCAATCAATCACTTCAGTGTAGCTTGCGCAAAGACTCAGGCTTTGAGGAAGAAGAGCAATCATCAACGAGACTAGGAATATGGAAAATGAGAAAGCTTGCATTCAAGAGAGAAGCCACTCTGCTCCGCAGGCATTGAAGGCGAAAAACAAAGAAAAGTAAAATGGTGCATAGCACATGGTGCATAGGTTAATGCAAGACGCATGCCGATGCTGCATCAGCTATTTCAGGAGAGGAATTGCGCATGACAACATACACTAGAAGATACTGCTACAGATATGTTAGGCTACTAGACAGTGACTGGTATTAAGTATCAGCGAAGAATCGGTTGACCTTTATGTTTGGATGCGGATGAATGATCTCTAACAAAAATGGGCAATGAAAAAGCTTGCATTTATGAAGAAAAATGCACTTGGCACAAACGGAATCGACATGGCTAGGAAGCTGATTAAGGGCAAACTGACGGAATTCGATCTTTTGGCCAGCGTCGTCCGTGCTTGGTCGGATGTTGCAGGTGCATCTGAAGGCGAAGAATTTCTAGAAAGTCCTTTTTGAGTTACCTGGATGACTCAGCAAAATGTCCGTGCTGGTGGCTGAAGCTCTTTTCAGTCTTAACACAGTCCTCTGTAGACTTGATATCTCATCCATATTCTTCTGCACGCGCTTCTTTGTTCGTGCTGTAAAAGCCTTGCAAATTCGGCTCCAGCCCCTTCCTGTTGGTGCAGATAGGAGCTCCTGTGATGACCAAGATGTGCTTGGCATAGACTCTGTTGGGGCAGAACGGTGCCACATGATATACAGCACAGATTAGCCAAACTCGTGTGTTTTCTTTTATGTTCGACCCAATTATACTGAACCATAAATATGAACAAACATTCATATCTGCTGCAAACAGCAAGCCAACACAGCATATATCGAACATATTTATTTCTGAACCACGTGTTGTTTACCTTGTAGTAGTAGCCAACGTCCACACAACGACCTTGTTGTAGCAGGCAGCAGCTTCTGTTTAGTGTGTGGAGTGTGTTGCTTTATACTGGTGCCGTCCTCATTACTGCATGTCTGGAACAGAAATTTTGACTGAATCATAAATTGGAAAAGCAAAACTTTGCAATATGAAAAGCAAAAAGGTGTGACATATATATTGTAACGGTTTGCGACTACAGAACACATGCAAAAGTACACTGTCTGTTCTAGGGTGCTTAAGCAGCATGTTAAACAAATATTGCTATTGTCCATAAAATTGATGTCTGCCTAACTACAATGCATGTCAACAGCTTAAGTATTATGAATATCACAAATAAGAACATTTGTGCGCTCGCTTATACACTAGAAGAGATCACACTGCTGGTTCCACAAGCAAATGCATGAAAGTCATGAAGCTATTAGAACTGATGCATTATTTTTCTGCACGAACGTGATACACCGCTTCACTACTGCGAAAATAAATGCCCCACGGTAAACCAAACTGAACAGCAAGAACATTTGGAACCAACAAGTACGAAATATGGGTGAATTATCATGCTTGCAACTGTTTAATACATTAAATTCTGTACTTTCACTTCATTTTACCAAAGGACTATTCGGTTTTGTGGATGAAAGAAGCTGCCGGCGGACTCGAAAAAAAAGTTTAATATGTATATTGATAAGGCTACTCAGTCACCTACGACCACGGCTACAATAAGATGAAAAATGAGACGCGCGTTCTGATATCTCTCTTTCTTTCCTGCTTGTGTGTGTAACGACAGCCTCGCAAGTAAAAGGTTTATTTAGGAAACAGCAACTGAGATCCTGACTGCCCATATGTAATGCAGGATCTAGTTCGTTAACTTGTGCCCGCCCGTAAGGTAATGAGACGGATGTTATACAACGATTCAAGCAGCGGTGTTAGACGACTCACCGTCATTGCCGTTGTCAGCCGCAGCAAAATCCAGCTCCCGTTTCGATGCAGACGTGTTACGAATGGCTCACGACCGAAACCCAACTTCCGGGCTTACATGTCCGCTTGCAAACACGTAACTTCACCCCAAGTTAAATAACGCCAGACATCGAAGCGCAAGAAACTAGTTTTAGAAACAAAGAAGCAGCCAGTGTAAGTGTACGAACGAATCAATCCGTGCCGCCGTGCACTCGAAAATACCGGTAAAAATTTTAAATCCAGGCCAAAGGTCACGTGAAAGATCGATGATGCTGAACGCTATTTGCGTATATAATGACGAAGAAACAATAAACTTACTAACAAAGAGTACAATATCTAATTAGCAATGATAATTTTGCCCTGTTCTTATGTAACAAAAATGATTCGGTAATTGTAAGAGAAAGTTTGTAAGATAAAATTGCGCTTATTACGACGCCTCTGCCGGGAAATCTTGGAACTAACGTAAGCATCCCGAAGTGATGCTACTACGCTGGCTTTGTTAGCAGCGGCGCGCGGTCGATTTTTTCGCCCTCTGTGGCCATTTGTTGAACTTGAGAATATGCTACCCCTGGCTGTGACGAAGCGTCTGCAGTGGAGCCCGATAGAACAGCGTTGCCCTCTGGCGGCTGTCACAGAAGTGGCGACAGCGGCTGTAAGCGCGCGGGCGGGGTGTTTTACAACTGAAGCTAGTCTAGTAACGTTGGGCTGTAGTAATCCCAGGCCCCGCACACTCTCAAGTTCAACAAATGGCCACAGAGGGCGAAAAAATCGACCGCGCGCTGCTGCTAACAAAACCAGCATAGTAATATCACTTCGGGATGCTTACGTTAGTTTGAACATTTTCCGCTGGAGGCGCCGTAATAAGTGCAATTTTTTTTGCAAACTTTCTCCTACAATTACCGAAGCACGTTTATTACATAAAAAAAGGGCGAAATTATCATTGCTAATTTGATATTGTATTCTTTGTAAGTAAGTTTATTGTTTCTTTGTCATTATAAACGCAAATAGCGTTCAGCATCATCGATCTTTCACGTGACCTCTGGCCTGGATTTAAAATTTTTACCGGTATTTTCGAGTACATGGCGGCACGGATTCATTCGTTCGTGCGCTCAGACTGGTTGCTTCTTTTTCGCTAAAACTAGTTTATTGCGCTTCGATGTCACGCGTTATTTAACCTGGGGTGAAGTGACGTGTTTGCAAGCGGACATGTAAGCCCGAAAGTTGGGTATCGGTCGTGAGCCATTCGGAACACGTCTGCATCGAAACGGGAGCTGGATTCTGGTGCGGCTGACAACGGTAATAACGGTGAGTCGTTTAACACCGCTGCTTGAATCGTTATATAATATTCGTCTGATTAACTTACAGGCGGAGACAAGTTAACGAACTAGATCCTGCGCAACATATGGCAGTCGGGATCCTCCGTTGCTGTTTCCTAAATAAACCGTTACTGGCGAGGCTGTCGTTATACACGCACAATTGGGAAAGAAAGAGCGATATCGGAACGCGCGCCTCATTTTTCATCTTATTGTAGCCGTGGCCATAGGTGACTGGGTAGCCTTAACAATATACATATAAAACTTATTTTCGAGTCCGCCGGCAACTTTTTTCGTCCACAAAATCGAATAATCCTTTGGTAAAATGATGTGAAAGTACAGAATTTAATGTATTAAACAGTTGCAAGCGTGATAATTCACTCATATTTCGTACTTGTTGGTTCCAAATGTTCTTGCTGTTCAGTTTGGTTTACCGTAGGGCATTTCTTTTTGCAGTAGTGCAGCAGTGCATCACGTTCGTGCAGAAAAATAATGCATCAGTTTTAATAGCTTCATGACTTTCATGTATTTGCTTGTGGAACCAGCAGTGTGATCTCTTCCAGTGTATAAATGAACGCACAAATGTTCTCATTTGTGATATTAATAATACTTAAACTGTTCACATGCATTGTATAGTTAGGCAGGCATAAATTTATGGACAACAGCAATATTTATTTAACGTGCTGCTTAAGCACCCTAGAACAGACGGTATATTTGCATGTGTTCTGTAGTCGCAAACCATTACAATATATATGTCACACCTTCTTGCATTTCATATTGCAAAATTGTGCTTTTTTCAATTTCTGATTCAGTCAAAATTTCTGTTCCAGACATGCAGTAATGAGGATGGCACCAGTATAAAGCAACACACTCCACACACTAAACAGAAGCTGCTGCCTGCTACAACAAGGCCATTGTGTGGACATTGGCTGCTACTACAAGGTAAACAACATGTGGTTCAGAAATAAATATGCTTGATATATGCTGTATTGTCTTGCTAGTCTTGAGATACATGCCATTTGTTTGCAGCAGAAATGAATGTTTGCTCATGTTTATGGTTCAGTATAATTGGTTCGAACATAAAAGAAAACACACATGAGTTTGGCTAATCTGTGCTGTATCTCATGTGTCACCGTTCTGCCCCAACAGAGTCCATGCCAAGCATACCTTGGTCATCACAGGAGCTCCTATCCACACCAACAGAAAGGGGCTGGAGCTGAATTTGCAAGGCTTTTACACCACGAACAAAGAAGCGCATGCAGAAGAATTTACATGAGATATCAAGTCTGCAGAGCACTGTGTCAAGACTGAAAAGAGCTTCAGCCACCATTCCACCAGCGCGGACAAATTGGCTTAGTCATCCAGGTAACTCAAAAAGGACTTTATGGAAATTCTTCGTCTTCAGATGCACCTGCAACTTCTGATCAAGCACGGACGACGCTGGCCAAAAGAGTTCCATCAGTTTGCCCTTAATCAGCTTCCTGGCCATGTCAATTCCATTTGTGCCAAGTGTAATTTTTCTTCTATAAATGCAAGCTTTTTCATTGCCCATTCTCGTTAGAGGTCATTCATCCTCATCCAAACATAAAGGTCAACCGATTCTTCGCTGATACTTAATACCAGTCACTGTCTAGTAGCATAACATATCTGTAGCAGTACCTTTTAGTGCATGTTGTCATGCACAATTCCTCTCCTGAAATAGCTGATGCAACATCGACATGTTTCTTGCATTAACCTACGCACTGTTTGCTATGCACCATTTTACTTTTCTTGATGTTTTTGGCCTTCAATGCTTGCAGAGCAGGGTGGCTTCTCTCTTGAATGCAAGCTTTCTCATTTTCCATATTCCTAGTCTCGTTGATGGTTGCTCTTCTTCCTCGATAGCCTGGGTCTTTGCGCAAGCTACACTGAATGATAGATTGCAGAATCTGGTTTTGCTGCCCCACTTGGTTGTGGTCGCCGTGTTACATTTCTCGGATGTGGGGGCCTGCTCAGTTACATTGGTAAGCAGTCTCTCGAGGTAAGCATTTGCTCCTGCAGTCCGCACAGCGACATAGACTCCCAATTTACACACCATGATTCGTGCTCCCCGTTCAGCCTTTCCTGCTGCAGCCATGTGCAAATTGTGCCTGCGGCCTTTCTCACTCGCAATTAAGCGCGAACGGAGACAAGCATACGTGCTTACATGGTCCAACGTGTTTGAAGTTCATAGCCGCATGGGTGGAAAGGCCCGCATAAATGGCTGCCGAAGGTGATGCCCACGAAAGCGACTTGTCCATATTGAGACAAAGTGGGACACCAAATGTGAGCCACACATTAGTGGCCCTCGACAGAAAAGAAACATGCAGGTTGGAAAGGAGTTAATGCTAAAATGCCGGATAGTCCATTTCGCTGTGTTGGTTGTGGCAGCAGATGCCTGCATCACTTGATTGCTTCGCAATGGAAGTTGCTCATCTTCAACGGCAACTGTCGGTTCAAACAGGTGCGACGCTCTGTCCAATCTGTTTGTACTGCTGTTCGTCGTTCGTTACCAGACCACCACATGCGACGAAGGCAAGCATTATGCCTGTAAGTAGGCAGCTGAATGTATCCTAAGAGACCCGTGTATGTGAATGCTCACTGTTGCCGTATGGTTTGTAGCCAATGTATAACGTATTCTCTGAACACTATGTGGTGAATGATTGCCGTTTATTTTTGCTGTTATCTCACTTGGTTACGGTCGCCATGTTATGCTTATCGGATGTAGCGGCCTGGTCAGTTGCACTGGAAAGCAGTTTCTCGAAGTAAGCATTTGCTCCTGCAATCTGCACAGCGACATAGACTCCCAATTTACACACCGTGATTCGTGCTCCCCGTTCAGCCTTTCCTGCTGCAGCCATGTGCAAATTGTGCCTGCGGCCTTTCTCAGTCGCAATTAAGCACGAATGGAGACAAGCATACGTGCTTACATGGTCCAACGTGTTTGAAGTTCATAGCCGCATGGGTAGAAAGGCCCGCATAAATGGCTGCCGAAGGTGATGCCAACGAAAGCGACTTGTCCATATTGAGACAAAGTGGGACACCAAATGTGAGCCACACATTAGTGGCCCTCGACAGAAAAGAAACATGCAGGTTGGAAAGGAGTTAACTCTAAAATGCCGGATAGTCCATTTCGCTGTGTTGGTTGTGGCAGCAGATGCCTGTATCACCTGATTGCTTCGCAATGGAAGTTGCTCATCTTCAACGGCAACTGTCTGTTCAAACAGGTGCGACGCTCTGTCCAATCTGTTTGTACTGCTGTTCGTCGTTCGTTACCAGACCACCACATGCGACGAAGGCAAGCATTATGCCTGTAAGTAGGCGGCTGAATGTATCCTAAGAGACCCGTGTATGTGAATGCTCACTGTTGCCATATGGTTTGTAGCCAATGTATAATGTATTCTCTGAACACTATGTGGTGAATGATTGCCGTTTATTTTTGCTGTTATCTCACTTGGTTACGGTCGCCGTATTATGCTTATCGGATGTGGGGGCCTGGTCAGTTGCATTGGAAAACAGTCTCTTGAGGTAAGCATTTGCTCCTGCAGTCCGCACAGCGACATAGACTCCCAATTTACACACCATGATTCGTGCTCCCCGTTCAGCCTTTCCTGCTGCAGCCATGTGCAAATTGTGCCTGCGGCCTTTCTCAGTCGCAATTAAGCACGAATGGAGACAAGCATACGTGCTTACATGGTCCAACGTGTTTGAAGTTCATAGCCGCATGGGTGGAAAGGCCCGCATAAATGGCTGCCGAAGGTGATGCCCACGAAAGCGACTTGTCCATATTGAGACAAAGTGGGACACCAAATGTGAGCCACACATTAGTGGCCCTCGACAGAAAAGAAACATGCAGGTTGGAAAGGAGTTAACGCTAAAATGCCGGATAGTCCATTTCGCTGTGTTGGTTGTGGCAGCAGATGCCTGCATCACCTGATTGCTTCGCAATGGAAGTTGCTCATCTTCAACGGCAACTGTCGGTTCAAACAGGTGCGACGCTCTGTCCAATCTGTTTGTACTGCTGTTCGTCGTTCGTTACCAGACCACCACATGCGACGAAGGCAAGCATTATGCCTGTAAGTAGGCAGCTGAATGTATCCTAAGAGACCCGTGTATGTGAATGCTCACTGTTGCCGTATGGTTTGTAGCCAATGTATAACGTATTCTCTGAACACTATGTGGTGAATGATTGCCGTTTATTTTTGCTGTTATCTCACTTGGTTACGGTCGCCATGTTATGCTTATCGGATGTAGCGGCCTGGTCAGTTGCACTGGAAAGCAGTTTCTCGAAGTAAGCATTTGCTCCTGCAATCTGCACAGCGACATAGACTCCCAATTTACACACCGTGATTCGTGCTCCCCGTTCACGTTCAGCCTTTCCTGCTGCAGCCATGGTCAAATTGTGCCTGTTGCCTTTCTCGGCCGCGATTAAGCACGAACGGAGACCGGCATACGTGCTTACATGGTCCGACGTGTGTGAAGTTAGGTGCAAAGGCCCGCAAAAGTGGCTGATGAAGGTGATGCCCACGAAAGCGACTTGTCCATATTGAGACAATGTGGGACACCAAGTGCGAGCCACACATTAGCGGCCCCCGAAAGAAAAGTAACGTGCAGGTTGGAAAGGAGTTAAGGCTAAAATGCCGGGTAGTCCATGTCGCTGTGTTGGCTGCGGCAGCAGATGCCTGGTTCACCCGATTGTTTCGCAGTGTTAGTTGCTCATCTTTAACGGCGACTGCCGCTGCAAACAGGCGGGACACTGACCAATCTGCATGAGCTGCTGGTTTTCGCTCGTTACTAGACCGCCATGTGTGGCGACGACGGTGAGCCGTTTACGAGCTCGCGTCAAAGATTCCAGTGTATCTCGACATACAAATTTTATTTCTGCTATTGCACGAGAATGTACATACACTGCTTGTCTTCTGCCAATAAAGTCGCACGTTCTGTTCACTCACTTGTGGCTTGTTTGTATGGGCGTCAGTAGAGGCTCTTTGCTCTCCTGGCAATTAGAACGCACCGGCTACGCGGCAGCCGAGGCGAGTACGGCGCGTACGAGCGGATACAAGCGTACACGACCGGCAAAAAGCGGCCATATTGAATGATGCTCTAAAAAAAAAAAAAAAATGCGCAATTCCGCTTCCTGTTTTAGCAGCGTCATCTGGCGTCCACCTAGGTAAGTTCCATGCGCTGCCGCTGCTTATTTTCGAACCACTGCGGAAGGTACAGTTTCCCTTCTCTAAAGTTGTTCTTTATTCTATGGTAATCCTGCTGGCCTTGTCAGTGGTGTCTTGCGTCGCTGACAGTCTCGGCATATCTTGACGTAACGGGCGACGTCGGCGGTCAGACGCGGCCAGTAATACCTTTCCTATATCCTCGACAGCGTCCGGGAGAATCAGAGGTGCCCAGCGGTTGGATCGTCGCGTAGGGCGTGCAGTACTTCTGCACGCAGCGCTGACGGCACAACAAGAAGGTAGCTGGCGCGGACTGGTGAGAACTTCTTCACGAGCAGGTTGTATTGTAGCGTGAACGAAGACAACCCGCGCTTAAATGCTCTAGGGACAACGTCGGTGTTTCCTTCCAAATACTCGACGAGGCCTTTTAGCTCCGGGTCTGCTCGCTGCTATTTAGTGAAGACTTCCGCGTTTATAATTCCAAGGAAGGCGTCGTCGTCCTCGTCGTCTTGCGGCGGGGGATCGATGGGGGCGCGTGATGAGCAGTCGGCGTCAGAGTGTTTTCTTCCGGACTTCTATATTACGGTGACGTCATATTCTTGCAGTCTGAGGCTACACCGCGCCAGCCGTCCTGAAGGGTCCTTTAAGTTAGCTAGCCAACACAACGCGTGATGGTCGCTGACGACTTGAATGGCCTGCCATAGAGGTAAGGGCGGAATTCTGCTGTAGCCCAAATGATGGCGAGGCATTCCTTTTCAGTCGTAGAATAATTGCCTTCCGCTTTTGACAGCGACCGGCTAGCATAAGATATGACCCATTCAAGTCCGTCTTTCCTCTGGACTCGGACGGCACCGAGGCCTAGGCTACTGGCGTCAGTGTGGATTTCAGTATCGCCGTCCTCGTCGAAGTGTGCAAGTACCGGCGGCGACTGCATGCGTCGTTTGAGTTCTTGAAATGCGTCGGCCTGCGGCGTTTCCGACTTGAACTCGACATCACATTTCGTTAGATGTGTTAGTGGCTCCGCGATGCGTGAAAAGTCCTTGACAAACCGCCCATAGTAGGCACACATGCCAAGGAATCTGCGCACTGCCTTCTTGTCGATTGGCTGCGGGAACTTTGCGATGGCAGCTGTCTTCTGCGGGTCAGGGTGTACTCCAGATTTTGCGATGACGTGGCCTAGGAATAGAAGCTCATTGTTAGCGAAGCGACACTTTTCCGGCTTCAGAGTGAGCCCTGATGACTTGATGGCCTCTAATACTGTCGCAAGCCGCTTAAGGTGATCGCCGAAATTTGCGGCGAAGACGACGACGTCATCCAAGCAAACAAGACAGGTCTGCCACTTCAATCCTGCTAAAACCGTGTCCATCACGCGCTGGAACGTTGCAGGCGCTGAGCACAGTCCAAATGGCATAACCTTGAACTCATAGAGGCCGTCTGGCGTGATGAAGGCGGTCTTTTCGCGATCCCTTTCGTCGACTTCTATTTGCCAGTAGCCAGACTTGAGATCCATCGATGAGAAGTATTTAGCGTTGCAGAGCCGATCCAATGCGTCGTCTATCCGTGGGAGGGGGTATACGTCTTTCTTCGTGATTTTGTTCAGTCGACGATAATCGACGCAGAAACGTAGGGTTCCGTCCTTTTTCTTCACTAAAACTGGAGACGCCCACGGGCTTTTCGACGGCTGGATGATGTCGTCGGGGAGCATTTCGTCGACTTGTTGCCTAATATCGTCACGTTCTCGCGGCGAAACTCGGTGAGGGTTCTGGCGGAGTGGTCGAGCGCACTCTTCGATTATTGTGCGATGCCTTGCGACTGGCGTTTGTCGAATCCTCGATGACGTCGAAAAGCAGTCTTTGTATCGTCGAAGCAGACTTCTGAGCTGTTGCTGCTTAACCACGGGGAGACTTGGATTTATGTCGAAGTCTGGCTCGGGAACTACGGTCGTCGGGGTAGATGCGACAGAATCCCAGAGGACAAACGCATTGCTGGTTTCCAGAATTTCTTCGATGTATGCGATCGTCGTGCCCTTGTTGATGTGTTTGAACTCCTGGCTGAAGTTTGTCAGCAACACTTTCGTGTTTCCTCCGTGCAGTCGAGCGATTCCTCTTGCGACGTAAATTTCACGGTCGAGCAGTAAACGTTCGTCGCCTTCGATGACGCCTTCTACGTCAGCGGGCGTTTCGGTGCCGACCGAAATAACCATGCTGAAGCGAGGCGGGATGCTCACTTGATCTTCGAGCACACTCAAGGCGTGGTGACTACAAGGGCTCTCCGGTGGTATCGCTTGATTTTCCGACAGCGTTATTGACTTCGACTTCAGGCCGATTATTGTGCCGTGTTGGTTCAGGAAGTCCATGCCGAGAATGACGTCTCGTGAACACTGTTGCAGGATAACGAAGGTGGCAGGGTAAGTCCGGTCATGAATGGTAATTCTTGCCGTGCAGATTCCAGTCGGCGCGATGAGGTGTTCTGCAGCGGTCCGAATTAAGGGGCCTTCCCATGCAGTCTTAAATTTCAACTGAGGCTGCTATGGGTCCACTCATGACGGAGTAATCGGGCCCTGTGTCGACTAAGGCGGTGACTGCGCGGCCGTCGAGAAGCACGTCAAGGTCGGTGGTTCTTTGTCTTGCGTTATAGTTAGGTCTTGGCGTCGGATCACGGCTGTGTTGTGTTGATCTGTGGCTGGTATGGGACGTCGTCAGGTCGTCTTGTGTCGTCGTATTCTCTGCTTGCACACTTTGCCGGGACGGCGGCGTGTCGTTATGTCGTCGAGGTAGTTTCTTCAGCGTCTTCGTCGGCGGCGGAGGATCTTCGTCAGTTCGACGAACAGCAACCGCACCTCCATCGGTTGCTGCTTTTAGTTTTCCGGATAGGGGCTCGCAGACCGGCCCCGGGCTGGGCCACTGTATGGACGGCGCTGCGGCGACAGGTAGCGGCCTGGTGACGGCGAACGGGACGGTCGTCGAGGGTTCCACTGAGTGGCGGCTAGGTAATCGGCGATGTCACGTGGGCGCTCGCCGAGCTGTGGACGCGGCGCGTTGACGGCGAACCCTTTCAGTCCCAAGTCGCGGTATGGGCATCGGCGGTACACATCACCGGCTTCTGCGCAGTGATAGCAGAGTGGGCGGTGGCCAGGGCCTCGCCAAATGTCCGTCTTCCTCGCGTAGGTGCGCTGGGCGACGGGTGGGCGTGCTGGTGGCGGCGGCGGCGGACGACGGAATTGCGTCGTTAGAGGGCCATTGCGCGGTCGCGGAGGGGTGCCGTGACGGCGTGCGACGGCGGCGTAGGTCATCGCTTCCGGCTGGGGCTGCGGCGATTCTGGTTGCACCTCAGGAACACCAAGCGATCGGTGCACCTCTTCTTTCACGATGTCGGCGATTGAGGCCACTTGAGGCTGGGACGAAGGCAAGACCTTGCGCAGTTCTTCGCGCACAATGGCCCTGATGGTCTCGCGCAGATCGTTCGTGGCCAGTGATTGAATTCCTGCGTAGTGGGTACAGCTTGTACGGCGGTTGAATTGCCGGTTCCGCATTTCGAGTGTCTTCTCGATGCTGGTGGCCTCGCGAAGGAACTCTTCTACGGTCTTTGGTGGGCTTCGTATCATTGCGCCGAAAAGTTCTTTCTTCACACCACGCATGAGAAGGCGGACTTTCTTCTCTTCGGGCATATCTGGGCCGGGGTGGCCGAACAGACGGTTCATTTCTTCCGTGAAGATGGCAACGTTCTCGTTAGGTAGCTGCACTCGGGCGTCCAGCATGGCTTCGGCCCTTTCTTGCGCACGACGCTCGTGAAGGTGCGCAGGAAGCCGCTACGGAAGAGGTCCCATGTTGTCAAGGTCGACTCCCGGTTCTCAAACCACGTTCTGGCGGCATCTTCTAAGGAAAAGTATACATGCCGCAGCTTGTCGTCGGAGTCCCAGTTGTTAAAAGTCGCGATTCGTTCGTAGGTCTCCAGCCAGGGTTCCGGGTGTTCATTCGCTGCTCCATGGAAGGACGGTGGGTCCCGAGGTTGTTGTAGGATAACGGGGGACGCTGGGGCAGCCATTGGGGTTGTTTTGACCACGAGCTTCTTCAATTCAATTATGGGGTTTTACGTGGCAAAACCACTTTCTGATTATGAGGCACGCCGTAGTTGAGGACTCCGGAAACTTCGACCACCTGGGGTTGTTTAACGTGCACCTAAATCTAAGTACACGGGTGTTTTCGCATTTCGCCCCCATCGAAATGCGGCCGTCGTGGCCGGGATTCGATCCCGCGACCTCGTGCTCAGCAGCCCAACACCATAGCCACTGAGCAACCACGGCGGGTCACGAGCTTCTTTGTCGACTCAGGTAGAAGTCCGTGCTCTGGGGGCAGTCCTTGAAGTCTGCGGCTAGCACGCTGGTCTTGGGCGATGTTGGTTTTGTCCTCGGGCTTCGGGCTTGAATCGCGGCTCTGCGGGGGCGTTCGGTACATGAACGCACTAGCAGCTCCACCAGATGTCACGTGGTGGTGACGTTGAAGAACACATTAGCAATACTGTGAACGACAAAACTAGTTTTTATTGGGCGAGCCTGTGCCCACAAAACAGGCTACACTTACAGCACAACGATAGCGGCGAACACGGTCGGCGATCGTCGAAAATCTGATCAGCGGGCCTAGCGCGTCGGCTTTTATACAGCAGTCGTCAAACGTTCCAGACTAATCGTTGGGACTCGCGTGCCTTCCACAAAGTTCTACACCATTCGCGTCGCGCACACATGCAATCATATTACACAATGTTCGGTCAGAGACAGCGGATGGAACCATCGATAACATTCCAGAAACTTACTATACATGCAGGCGCGTCCTGCGCTGTGCGATAACATTTGTTAGGCGGTGAAACGTGGTCACCCGATAAATATAACCATGTGCATGTGTCAATATATTGATAAGTGTTCAGAATTGCATCTCAGACCAAAACGATAAGTGCGCATTCCAAAATAATTGTGACATTTCGAGTGGGTCTTTCATGGAACTTTTATCCTTTTATTTACAGAATACCTATGTAATGTGGCAAGATAAAGTTTTCAAGCGAAAGTCGGAGGTGTGTTTTGGTGCCAAAATTGCCCCAATACTTAGCAACATTTTTCTAAGTTATGTTGACAGGAAAGTAGAGAAGGACTTAAATGGAAGGTATATTCGAATTTTTCGATACGTGGATGATTTCCTAATTTTAGTTAGGTCTAAGGGGGCTAAATGTGTGCCTGACTTACTCGATGTTTTTTCTAAGCATGGGTCTGAACTGAGCTTCACACATGAGATCCCACAGAGGAACGTCCTGCAGTTCTTAGATCTGAATTTGACCTTTTTGTCTAACCATGTATGCTGGCGATACGCTCCCAGGAGTGAAAAACCTCTTGTAAACTACACGTCTTGTCACTCTAAGCTTGTTAAATTTGGAATTGTAACAGGATGTATTGGTATGGCTGTCAAAAAGTCGTGTACTCATCAAATGTCCAGTAGCCTGATGGTCCAAGCCCAGAGATGCAGAGAGGCCGGTTTTCCAGATTCTGTAATTGTGGCTGATGCTAATAAGATTAAAAAAGCGCTGAAATGTTCGGAACAGCGCAAAGAAAATGTTGCGGGGAAAAAAGTTGTTGACATGCCTTATGAGCACGCGTTGTCACATCGTTTTAAGAGGCTAGGGGCCAAGTATG
Organism: Dermacentor andersoni; assembly: GCF_023375885.2. NCBI lineage: Eukaryota > Metazoa > Arthropoda > Arachnida > Ixodida > Ixodidae > Dermacentor > Dermacentor andersoni. The sequence continues at coordinate 6,905,562 of NC_092816.1, read as the reverse complement.
GTGTGAGGGTCGTTTATTCTGCTCCGATGAAGCTGGGTAAATTAGGGGCAGCAGTTCAGAGGAAGCAGGAAGGCTTTAAACGGAATGCTGCATGCAAGGTAAATCATGTCAATAAGTACATCAGTTGCAAGAAGTGCGCTGTCTACCAAATTCCTTTATCTTGTGGTCAAACTTAAATAGGCCAGACAGGCCGTTGCATCAATATTAGACTAATGGAGCATGCCAATTCATTGGACAAAAAGGACACTAACCTGGCAAAGCATTGCAGTATTTGTAAATGCGTACCTTTCTTTGACGATACAAAATTTTTATTTTTTCATAGTGACAAGACTACCAGAGAAGTCGCTGCAGAATTCCATATCATCAGAAAATCTAATAGTTGCGTTAGCAAAACATCTTTATTCTTGACAGCGAAAGAAATGGTATTGCTGCATAAAGGGTAGATTGCAAGGCAGATACATCGCGTGCGTATGTTGGCTGTCCGGAGTTTGTATCTGATCATCGATGTATGACCGGGCGCATGCGTGCCCAGCTTTGTACGTATAAATATAGACTTCTTACTTCAAATAAATCAGTTGTTAGTTCAGCGCCGTGTTTGTCTCCTCCTCTTTCTGGTCCTGTCGTCTAGCGCTGTTTGAATTTTATTGTTACCATGGAACACCAACTCGCCCAATCCGCTGCCCTTCTGCAGTGTTACCAGTTCTTGTCACTGGGATCATGCCACACACCAGGCCTGTTTATACAATTTTATCAACACATTTTTTTTAATCCGGTGGAAAATTACGCGGCAACGGGATTCGAACCACGGTCCTCTCGCACGCGAGGCGGATCTTTTTACCTCTATGCCACCGCTGCACCATGAGGCATTTGTAGGCACCCAAAATGACATCTAACTGCGGTGTTTTCAGCGACGTACTCATTGCGTACAATTTTTTAGAATGGCAAAGAAACCTCACGTAGTGTGAAAAATTCCACGCGCATCAAAAAGCAGCGCCCTCAGATAAGCTGATTGAAAGCAGCTGCGCTGCTTGTCGCAAACCCGAAAAGGTAGCGCATCACCTTGATAATTGTACTGAAGGAGCACAAAGATCAGGTTTCGCATTTCGCTGCTATTCCATAGAGAAAGCAATTCAACGAGAGGGCACACTCGGCGAAAACTGGCAATAGGAAACACGTCACGGCTACTGTTAATCCCATCCGTTAGTTGACGTGAGCATCGGAGAAAAAGAAGAATGTCATATGAACTTACACACAACGTTCTATTTTTATTTATTCGTTCCCGCTAAAACTAAAAGGTTTTGCGTATAAATTAACTTATGCGACTTATCTTTCTTGAGTTACCTAGCAACAAGCTAACGGAACGCCAGGCGTGACAGATGCATGCGTCATGTGCCAGACAGGCCAGCGAGGCAGGCTGCGCACGTGAAGTCGCCTGTTCGCGACGACCCGTCTCTGTAGGATGTAGCGTGTATGTTGGGCTCCCGGCGTTTTCTTGCGTTCTTTCGGCACTTCGACACTGCACCACTGCATTATTGGCCTACCGCAAGGTGAGAAGTTTTGTCTGACAGTCTGCGGCGCATTTGAAGCAATTTAGTCTCTTACGCCACGGAACCGAGACTTGTGACGTAGTTAGCGAAAAACAGCTCGGCCTTCCTGGCGTGGTTAACTTGAGTTAACTACTCGTACTGGGAGATGTTTGCGACGCTTTCTACGAGCCCCAATATTATAATAACTTATTTCGGTAGTTTTTGGACGCGCTCGCCGCGCCCGGCTTTGTGATCCGGTTAGCGAAAAGCAACTCGGCCGTGTGACGCAGTTTCGCGTAGACTGAATCTTACTGGAACAAGTTTTGGAGCTTTCTCTGACCCACAACATTATCGTAAATCATTTCGTTACTTTTTGGGGTGCTCTTCACACACAGTGGCCACGCCTGGCGTCGTGACGCAGTTAGCGAAAAGCAGCTCAGTCGCGTGCCGCAGTTCATTTCGCGTGCACTAAATGCTACTAGGACAAGTTCGTGACGCATTCTCTGACCCCCAAAATTATTGTAATTTCGTTACTTTTTGGGATACATTTAAAGCGCACTCGACGCGCCTGGAGTTGTGACGGAGCAAAAAAGCAAGCCAGTCGTGGTGGCAGTCAGCTTGGCGTGAACTGAATCTTAGACAAGTTTGTTACGCTTTCTATGGCCCGCAACACATACCTTCTTTCGGTACTCATGCTTGTCGAAGACGCGACGAGTGATTGCCAAGAGTGATAACAATTGTGTTGCTTGCGCCGGCAGAACGCGCAAAAGATAACGCCGAGAAGCTCAAAAACTAAGAACTCGGAGATGCTGTATTTTGAACGACTGAAAACAGGCTTCGCGCCCACGCATTTCTCTTGAGCGCGAGTAGAAGGCATTCTGCGAGCGTATAGAGTATGGTCTGGCTGAGAGCCTGTATTGTGGCCACCTCTGTATGTAGCGTACAATGGCCATGTACTTAAAAGCGAATTGCTTTTGTTTATAATGTCGCCTGTTCTCCACTTTCGCGCATTTTCCCTTTACACGCAGTATTCCTATAAAGTCTAAATGCCAAAATGACACATGCTTGTAATTTATATTTTTTAGCTGATATCGTCCGGTGGTGCTTCGTACGGGAACTACTGCTCCTTACCTGGTGCGGCAACGTTGGATGAACGCACAAAAAACCCGAACGAGCATTTATGTAGAGCCAAAGAGACATTTCCTCATTTACAAGGCGTCTTGCGCCCACTTCATGTAATTGCACGTGGCACAGATTCGATGGAGGCTTGAGAAGTTCGTTCACAATAATTTTAACTAAATAAAAGAGTCCGCACGCTACCGTTTATTTAGTTCACACTCCGCGCGATTGAGCTAACAGCAAACACAGCGTGCGACTGAGCAGCAAAATTAAATAAAAGAAAAAGAGTAGCGTAGCCGGCGTGCCTATTCGTGGCCTGTAACTCTCCAGAGAGTTACGTTCACCTGCTGCACAAGGACCACGTAATGTATGCAGGGATGTGTCGCACTTATCTCCGCATACACCTCTCATCAAGAGTGTTCCTTCCACAAGTATCGTACATCGCCTTCGTTACATATCTCCTCGTTTACACAGTGTGTATTCGCATAAACTGCTGTTTGTATCTCGGTGAAGCTTGTGAACGCTGTAGTGCATAAGCTTAAACAATGCATGAGATTGCACGCGGCATAGGATGACAATAAATACACTTGTGCGTGCCACGTTTCCTTTAAATAGCATTTCATTACACGCTTCACGAAAACCACGCTGCGCATATATCCCAACATCTGCGATGTATGTGCATATTTCTTTTTTGCTTGCTGTGGTGTGCCCGCGTTCTCACGTCGCGTTATCGTTTCCTTAAACTACAGTTAACACTCGATCTAACGAAGCCCGATTTTACGAAGTTCCCAATCTAACGAATAAATTTCCATTCCCCGGCAAGAACCCACAAGGTTCAATGTTGTCACCAACCCGAATTAACGATACTAGCTTGCATTAAACCCGATTTAACGAAGCTTTTCCACAACTAAATAAGTAATGAAAGCTGTGATTTGTAATTTTGACGCAGACAGGTTTTTCTTAGAGCGCGCGCTCTAACGTGCGCTACCACGGTAAAACATGTAGGCACCCTAGTCACGGCCGTAGCTTTATTTTGACGAGGCTACACGCCGAGCCCATGCGCGGAACAACGAACTCAGCAGTCGCTAGCGTTCTTACGTACCAGATTGCGCTAGGGGTGGCGGTAGTTGGGCCGCCCTCGCGGACTTTTTACACTCGCAGGCGTAAGTTAGCGGCAAATTCAATGCCGGGGCGCCTTTTGGGTGTCGCTACGTTACAATTTTAACGCAATAGCGTTAAGAAGCCCGTGTCGCAATGCGGCGTCAGTGTCGGCGTTCGGCGTCGGACGTCATCTCGACGAAAAAATTTTCTGACCCCAAATACCCAGGTCTTCCATTTGACGCAAGGAGTTCACTGAACAAATTGAATTTCGCAAGCTAAAATGTGTCGATAAATCGTAAACTACGACTTACAACCTACAGACATGATAGCTCTCGGATTGTAATTTGAATATAGAGAAACACAATTGCGTTATGGGAAAACTCAAACAAACCCTTTTTCCAGCGTTTCTACAATGCATAGACTGGAGACGACGTCCGCCATTTGCGCAGGCCGCAATATCTCGTAAGTATCGCGTAAATATCTCCAAGGAGTCCACGGAGCGCCACGCGCGCTTCCTTGGAACACTTCCAGATGGCGCTCGCCTCTGCCCCATCGTAGTGTTCCTGTATATGCTCCCGCAAGGAGCAGAGTTGCGCATACCTTTTCCGGCGCCGCTCGCACCGCTATTGGCCGAGCGCGAAAAATGACGTCAAATGATCCGCGCCGCTGTGAAGCCAACTTTACGGGCGCGTCGCCGACTCATGCGAACTCGTCGTTTCCGTCAGTACCATCGCCATTGCAATCAGTGGACCGTCGATCGTGCGTTCAGAGGAGCAGCTAGAAGCTCTTGCACCTTGACTCTTTTTCTACTTGCAGATTTGCTGCTACTAAATAGTAAGCACTACTAAATAGTAAGTACTACTAAATAGTGATAGTAAATAAAAGTAAGCTTTGCTTAAAATGTGCGCATGTCAACATTTGAAATGCGCTTAAATCTGTGTCTGCACCGCGTGTATCGAAAACGTGCAGCTGTTGTTAACGATGGTTAGTGATAAATGGCGCTCTGTTAACGGTCACTGACATAACTGCAGGCACGATAGCTCTCTTGGCGACGGTCATTAATCGGCTGGTTTCGGCAGCCAAAATGCGCTAAGTGTCCACCTTACGTGTGTGAAGTTTTAAACACTCTTTAAAACATTTCTTGCTTTCTGACCATGATAAGACAACTTCATATGCATGCTGAAAATCATCGCACCGCTTTTTGTGGCAACGTACTACGCGTTTGCGAGCGAACTTTGGAGCTGTTCGAGCCACGGGAGTATATTATTTTGGGGAATCGAAGGCGGTCCTACCCCCTATTTGTACGTTCGTGTGTGTGTTTGTATATGCGTGTTTACATAGGTACATACAAAGTTTCGGTTGGTTGGAAGCCCACCCCTTCCGGCTGCACGAATGACTCGTTCGAGCGTAGCCTGTATTAAGAAGTGCCCTTTGCTAAGCGCCTGCGAACAATTGGCTCTTGTAGCTCACGACCACTAGAGAAAAAGGCGGAACACCGTGCGGCATTTGGCTCCTGCGCGCGCGAGGAGTGGCTCCGCTGCAGAGCTGGATCACGGCGGCGGACCTATGCGCAACTCTGCTCCCTGCGGGAGCATATACAGGAACACTACCCCATCGTGGCCCGTGCATGAGGCCGCGTTTCGACCAGAAAGCCCGCGTTCGAGCATAGCGTTCGTCGCGAGCGCTTCCCATTAAACATTACGGTTACATACGCTGCAGTTGCCGCGAAGCGTGAGAAGCAGTCAGGGATCTTTGAACGCATCGCGTTCCAGTCTTAAAGGCGAAGCTTAAGCGTCCTCCAAATTTTTAGATTTCGAAGGACCGAAAAATCCCTTACTCGATTTCCCGAACTTCCCGATTTAACGAAATAATTCGAGCGCGTTCATCACTTTCTTGAATCAACTTTCAACTGTGTTCTTACACCGCGGTCCCTCTAATATTTGTACATATTTTATTAAGATATGCAACACATATTTTGTTTACCTTTTTATTTACCTCCTCTATTTCCCCTCATTGTTTTCTTCCAGATTGTTACCCCTTTACTCGATGCTCTTAATGTAGCTGTAACGTAATATAATTAAGTAACTGTTGAATTATTAATAACCACTCTTCCTGGCGGTTCACAACCGCAATATGCGCAACACGAGGTAATGAAAGCTTGTCAGTTTATCTCTGAATGAGATCTATCAAGCTCATTCAGTGAGATACATTACCAGGTCCAAAAAATACTTACATAAAAGTCAAAATTATGCTCATCTCGCAGAGCAAAAGGAACATACAGCGCCACTGAGTTTAGTTTAGCGAGACGATCCTAGCGGCACCAAATTGACCTCGAGACTACGAACGAGAGTGCAAGTGACGTAATGTGCAAATTAAGCGCATCGCACCGATTTGCTGGTCAGTGTTGGCGAGCAAGTTGTCGGGCCCACCCGTGCCGGCCGGCTGCTGCCCCTCCGCTCCGGTGTCCGGTTTCTTGCACGCATTCTGCGTCGTGGTTCAGTTTAACGGGAAGGTTACAATTACAAGTTTCAAGCCGCACACGCTCACCACTTGCTGTCACACAAATCGGGACCACGCACGCTGCGACGACAGTTTTCTGCAGCGCTACAAAAGTTTGTCACATTACTTCAGGGACAGTTCTGTGCTCTCAACTGCGTGCATGTTAATTGCGACAACGATTTTTTTCTGCAGCGCTACAAAACATTTCCGTAGTAGGTCAGCTTTGTGTCGTAACAACACAAACGCGAGAGCGCACAGAAAAGGCTGTTGCTGCATCAGTAATCTGTAGTTCATCATCATCATCAGCAGCATGGTTACGCCCACTGCAGGGCAAAGGCCTCTCCCATACTTCTCCAACTACCCCGGTCATGTACTAATTGTGGCCATGTCGTCCCTGCAAACTTCTTAATCTCATCCGCCCACCTAACTTTCTGCCGCCCCCTGTTACGATTCCCTTCCCTTGGAATCCAGTCCGTAACCCTTAATGACCATCGGTTATCTTCCCTCGTCATTGCATGTCCTGCCCATGCCATTTTCTTGATTTCAACTAAGATGTCATTAACTTGCGTTTGTTCCCTCACCGAATCTGCTCTTTTCCTATCCCTTAACGTTACGTCCATCATTCTTCTTTACATAGCTCGTTGCGTCGTCCTCAATTTAAGTAGAACCCTTTTCGTAATCCTCCAGGTTTCTGCCCCGTAGGTGAGTACTGGTAAGACACAGTTATTGTGCACTTTTCTCTTGAGGGATAATGGCAACCTGCTGTTCATGATCTGGGAATGCCTGCCAAACGCACCCCAGCCCATTCTTATTCTTCTGATTATTTCCGTCTCATGATCCGGATCCGCCGTCACTACCTGCCCTAAGTAGATGTATTCCCTTACCACTTCCAGTGCCTCACTACCTATTGTAAATTGCTGTTCTCTTCCGAGACTGTTAAACATTACTTTAGTTTTCTGCAGATTAATTTTAGGCCCACTCTTCTGCTTTGCCTCTCCAGGTCAGTGAGCATGCATTGCAATTGGTCCCCTGAGTTACTAAGCAAGGCAATATCATCAGCGAATCGCAAGTTACCAAGGTATTCTCCATTAACTTTTATCCCCAATTCTTCACAATCCAGGTCTCTGAATACCTCCTGTAGACACGCTGTGAATAGCATTGGAGAGATCGTATCTCACTGCCTGACGCCTTTCTTTATTGGGATTTGGTTGCTTTCTGTTGTGTTCATAAAGGAGGTTGTGGCCAAGTACTGCAATAGGGTGGCCAATCCTGCTCTGGTGAGGTAGTGCGTTACCGGTTCTAGTCACTGGGATCAGGCCACACTCCAGGCCTGTTTATGCAATTTTATCAACACGCGGAGATTTTTAATCCGGTGGAAGATCGCGCGGCACCGGGATTCGAACCACGGACCTCTTGCACACGAGGCGGGTGTTCTACCTCTACGCCACCGCTGCACCTCTGTAGTTACACCAGAAAAAATCTTGTAGCAAAAAAGAAAATACATGTAGTACAGAAGGCAAGCATTGTTGGATGTACTCACATAACGATATTCCCAAGGGGGCTCCGAATTTTTTTTTTCACCGATACTCTTATATGAGATGGGCCAGTGTCTCTTAGGAAGTAATCGACCTTCATTTGGGGAGAAGGAGCGCAAGTTTCCTGAAAAAAAAATGTAATTCGCTAAAGGTAGAGAAGAGCACCTTCGCCACTTGAAGATTTTACAAAGTTGAAGACCTATCGCTAAAAAACCATAGGAATTGTACACCGCCAAAGTTTTATTGGCAAATATACACCGTTAGAGCTGCTGTGCCAAGGAAATATAGAGTTATGTCGCCCGCAGTATTTTTTTCTAATTTCCAAACTTTGCTTTCTGAGGAAATGCCTCACACTGACCCCAAAATCAGTGGCTTTGTGAGGCCATTTTAGCTACCTCGACGAAGTCGAAAAGTGTTCTTGTAAACATTCATACGTTTTCTCGCAAATTACAGAAAAAAATATATGCAGCTAAACTAGATATGCATTTCGTAATAAAATCCCAAAAACGCCAAAGAAGTTGTGAACATCGACCCGTTTTAACGGCCTTAAAAGAAAAACAAACAATCATCGTCTATTTTCAATAAAATTCCACAAAAGGCCCACCCAGTACTGATATGTCGAGTGCTGCAAACATACAGTATATTTTGTTCTAAGCGGAAAAGTTTAGCCTACTTCGGACCTCTGTATGGTCATCTCTGTGATCTGTGTTGTTCTAATAAAAAAAAAACGAACTTATATTCATATTGCACTCCGAGCTCGTTGATGTTGCGGTAGTAAGGAAAAGTGACTCAGACTTCTTGCCTCTTCTGAGCCACGAAATGAGTTGAGCTTGCGTTTTCAGGGCTCATGTATGCCCGTATTTTTTCGATAGTACGCTAAGAGAGCGCAGAGCGCGCACAGTGAGCTGTTCAAGGCTGGTCTGGCGGAACTACCTGTGGCACTACTCTCTAATTACGTCTGCTATCAGAAATGCTCCCCGAGTATAGGACCGATACACCAGCCTAATACGGGGGAAAACGCGACGAAGCTACTGCAGTGGAGGAGCCGGCTGGGTGAGTTGAGATAAGGACAGTCGCAAAAGCGGCTTCGGATATGTTTCATTTCCACTGAAAATTTTATATTAGACACAAAAATCCTTCCACACAACGTACCGAGACTACTTTTCTAACATAGTAATGCGTTTAAGTTTCACAAAGCGAAAATCTCATTATCAAGCCGCAAGATCCTGCGCCTTGAAAAGCACGTGGTATCAATAATACAGTTTTCTATGCGGTGTCGGTGGGCCTTGATACGATCTCGGCCGGGTGCTGTAGGTCTTCACCACAAGAATCAGGAAATGATAACGGAGGCGGGCATCATGATGATGAAACAAACAATTAGAAAATAACGTATCACTTCATTGGTAAACGGTTGTGACTCTTATCCGTGTCTCGAGCGGTTCTTCCTAACACGGGGACCTGGACAGCCTTAAATAGCCCCTCGCGGTCCTGTGGTAGTCGATGTCTTCTCGGAAAGCTTGGGGAACTTGTGGAAATGTCAGTGACTTTGTCAGGTTGTGAATTCAACGAGCTCTTCCCCTTCGTGTCCTCTCCCTTGGGCCATCCCTTTCGTGACTGCTCAGGGCGTAGAGGGGTCACGCTTTTTCGGGGAAGAGGGCAATCCTCTCGACATGGGAACACCCGGTGGAATCTTTCCCACACTTCAGAGTATCCTAACAGCCTTTGCTGGGATGAGGCAAGTCATCCCGACATGGGAAAGCACGCCTGAATGTTTCCCCCACTTGAGAGATTGATCATAACAGCCCGTCCGCCGCCACAGGAAGTCTCGAAAGGGTTGCAGCATCCAAGCACCTCGAAGAGACCGGTAGGCCACGCGTGCCTCTGCTTCGTCTCGCGAATCGTTCCAAGGCATGCCAGGTTACACTTTCTGGAAATAAACCACGCCAGGCACAAGGCGCAACGATGAGAGAACACCCAACTAACCATGAGAACTGCGTGGTTCACACGTTCTTCACATAAAATCCTATCTTCATCGTACCTGCAGCCCTCATTGGAGATTCCCGAAAACTAACAAAGGATAATACCAGACTGCAGTGCGTATTTCAACCAACCTAATGCATAACGTTTTTTTTTTTTCGTTTCTCTTTTCCGAGAAAGCCACGGTTATTGAGAGACTGACAGAGCATTGAAAAGAATCAAACGGATAAAAGCCGCGTAGTAAGTTACTCATTTGGTCAATGCTACCTTTCAGTACCACCACCTCTAATACAAAACGTACTAAGCTCTGCTGACCGCTTCAACTCTGAACTAAACTAGTCCATTAAGCGACATATGAAACGTAAAAGAAAAAGCCCTATCTACGCGCAAAAAAAAAAAAATTGCTTCTCCAAACGCGCTCCAGCACTGAATTACCCAAAATGGTGTTTCTACAAACCTCCAATGTCAATGCTTATCTGTAAAAACCAGCGCGACCACGAGCCACCATTGTCGCAAAACCGGCGTCGCACTTTTGTAACTGGCTCGGGCAACAAGCAACACAAAGAACCTCTGAGAAAAGTAACAAGTCCTTAATAACTAGCAAACGAAAAAAATTGCATTGCGCTCTATTTACAAACAAGAAACTTGTGGATGCGCCCAATTCGACAATTACTGCATCTTAATGCGCACTCGATTTTCTCGCAGTCTGAAAGCCTTTGGGCCTCGCCGAGGGCAACAAAGGGCGCCAGACATACGTACACTGCCGTCGCCTGCCACTCTGGGTTGCCTCTTGTCCCGGGAGGGGAGGCCTTAAACGTGGGAAGAATTGCCATTCTTCCTTTTCCCTCACTCTCGCTGCGCATTCCACTGCAGCGACTTTCTTACTGGTCCTGTTAGTACACGCGCATGTCTCATCCAGGTTTAACCTTTCAGCCACACCCCTAACTCGCACAGACGCGCCCTGTTTTAACGCGTCAGCGATAAGGAGCTCGTATCGCAGAAAAACCGGTGTCGGCGGCGTTGGCCGTGAGTGAAACATTCCGGAAGGCAATTCATATTGAAGCCAATACGGCACCACGCATTCCCAACCAATTTTCTACCACCAAAGTTGCTCACACCTTGTCTTTCATTCTTTACAAAGTTATTCCTCGGAATTTTGAGAAGGGCAGCCCACAAACAAATGTAATGGGAAAAAACATCGACAGTGCATGTCCTTTATGTTAGCTCTTCTCAGACTGAAATATTGAAAGTGCGAAACAATAACAGGAGATCGATCCACGCAAGCGGCCGCGTTTCTAACAGGAAGCTCACCTTCGTGCATAGCGTTCGCAGCCAGCGTTTCCTGATAAACGTTACCGTTCATAACCTGCAGTTGCCGGGAAACATTAAAAGCAGTAAATGGTCTTTGAACGCTGTCGCGTTCCTCCGTCAAAGGTGAAGCTTAAGCGTCTTCCAAATTTTTGTTGTTAGGCGACGCCTCCGTTTTAGCAACCGCCACAACGAACATTTTCAAGTTCTGCGCGATGGCCTGTTCCTTTGTCTTACGGGCTGCGGTGTGACGTCTTTCTCGATTTCTCGTTGTGCCGAATACTTCGTTCGTTTTATCCTGCCCCGTCTGAAAAATTTTTGCTATGCAACACAGTCACCGAATGTGCCTTTGACATCCCTGAGCGTCGGGTCCTGCCCTGCTTGGCCACCATGGCATTATCCTCTCCTTTTGACGCTTCCGGAACGTCGCTCAAGTGCGGAGGCACGAGGCAGTTTTCCAGCGCCTCCTTGACGCTTTTTGGGATGCTCAAACAAGCCTTGGCTCCGCAAGGAACTTCCTCCGGAACAGTCATTGTTTCTACTTTCGCGACATAATTGCTATCTCCTTGCGTCGCGATTCCTTCTTTAACAACCTTCAGTAGGTCTAATTAGCTTTCCGAATGTGGCAGAACCAAATCAGTCTCTAATTCGCCTGCTAGCCCTTGCTGCGGTATTCTCACTGATCCGGATGCATCCTCGCTAGTGCCTTTTCCACCTCTTTCACTATCTATGTGCTGTACTTCTCGAGTGTCACGAGGCATATTTTTGGCTTCGATGCCGTGCTATATCTCCGCCGCAATCTCCTCAGCCTTGGAGCGCGGGAGAGCTTGGACCGTACGGTCGCCAAAACTCAGGCCTTTTTTTTTCTTCAGCAGCATTTCCGAGCGATTTGAAAATAAGTAGAAATAATATTTCGACAGATTTTGCGATACTGCGGCTTCAGTCAGCAGTAGTCCAAACGGCCCCTCAATCTTCACGCTGGCTATGGGCAAGCAAGCACTATTCTCCTCGACTACCTGGCGCATCCACGCACATTCCCCGGTGAGATCCACAGGTTTCACATGCGCACGGTGGACAATGTCCATTGTCGCAGCTGAGTCCCTAAGTACCTTACATGGCATTCCATTCACTGCTAGGTCGCGAAAGTACGCTACTAAGAGCGCCAAGTTGTCATAGCCGTCTTTCACAAATGAAAAAAAAAAAAGACATTCTAGGCTACCGACAGCCGATCGCAAGGTGTCCAGGCTCCTAGCTACGGAAACAGACGACCGGTTTTCTAGCCTCAAAAGCGTTTTCTGTTTTTCTTTTTTCTTTCACTGCAGTGTTATTCTGTCCTGAACTATCGGTTTGCACGTCTTTTGTCCCACCTCCAGCTTTCTCGTTGTAAAGGGGGCGCCTGTTTTCCTCTTTGCTGAATTTAGTGAACGGCCTGACGCGTGTTTTGCCGGATTCGAGACGTGCGGCAAGTTCATCTGAAAACACTACAGCGCATCCCAAGCCTTTTTCGCCCGACCTATCTTGAATCCACAGGCGCATCTCTAAGGACCCATAGAACTGCTCCATGCAGACTAACTCAACAACTTTGTCGTAACAACCAAACGCATCTTCCACTTTTAGCCACTGAATTAAATTGGCTTTCAGCGTATAAGCGAAATCTTGAAAAGTCTCGTCCGGTGTTCTAGCTGCCTCCTGAAAACGAGGACGGAAAGCCTCAGCTGGGAGCCAATATTTCCTTTGCAACGCAGCTTATACTTTCTTGTAGTCATGTTCATCGTCTCTCGTAAGGTTGCTTCACCGGGAATAACGGTCAGAATCTGCTGTGGCCAACTCTCTAGTAGCAACGCGTTTTTCTCGCAGGATCGTTCAAAAGTAACGAGAAACAATCCCATGTCATCGTTCACCTTGTACGACGGCATGAGATCCCTTATTTTTACTCCTGCTTCGCCTGAACGTCTTTCATTTATTGAGACGTTATTTGGTGTTTGAGTAGCCAGATCCCGCTGCACGTCTAGTTCTTTTAGCTTTAGTCCGTGATCTCTCTGTTCCTCTCGTTCCTTTCTTTCTGCAGCTTTCCGTACAGCTTTCTGAGCTATCTGCCTGTCTTCTGCAGCGTTTTGTTCAGCTTTCTCAGCTCGTTTCTCTATCTCTTCCCATGCTTCTGAAGTTTCTTCCTTAAGAGCCCCGCACTTCTCAATCGCCTCAATAAGCTGCGGCTTTGTCTGACTTTTCCCGACCTCAATTCCCAGCTCTCCACAAGGTAATAACAACTCTGGCTTTCTCCGTTTGCTCAAATCCATGCTAAATCTCTAACGAGAACTTTCTTACTCTGCTGTGACGTTAGGAAGCTTTTAACAGGAGCCTGCACGTGCAGAAACTAGTTCACCGTTTAAAAAACATCCGAGCTAAAGCCTGGCTAATTCTCAAAGAATGTCAAGCGCTCACCATTCTGCTGAAGCCAGGACGTATCCCATTGCTGCCAACCAGCTGGTACGATCTCGAAAGGGTGAGATAAGTCTTCACCGCAAGAATCTGGAAACGACGACAAAGCCAGGCATCGTGATGATGGAAAAAGGTTGAAAAGAATGTATTCACTTCATTTGTACGGGGTTGTGACTCTCCTCCGAGTCTCGAGTGGTCCTGATTAGCACGTGGGCCACGACGGCCTGAAATAACTCCTTGCGGTCTTGTGGTCGTCGACGTCTTCTAGCGGAGTCTGTGGAAGTATTGGTGCTTTCGTCAGGTTCTGTCGTCGACGAGCTCCTGCCCTTCGGATTTTCTTCCCTTCGTCCTTACCTTTGTGTATGCTCAGGAAATAAAGGTGTAATGCTTTTTCGGGGAAGAGGGCACTTATGTCGACATGGGGACGCACGCTTTAACGCTTCTCACACTTGACAGGTTTATCAGCTTATCGTAAAGGCTTATCGTAACAGCCTTTTCTTGGACGAGGCAAATCATGTTGTCATGGGAACGTACGCCTGAATGTCTCTCACACTTGACAGGTCGATCATAACAGGGGCGGCTTGTATTTTGGTAGCAACTCCGCAATTTGCGCAGCGGCGCGCGCCGTATCTTGAAAAAGAGCTGCAAATGGCTCATACGCTTGTCCGCGCTGTGTTCTCACCGCTGCGTTTGCGTTGATGCGATAAACAGTATGAAGGTGCTGCTGGCGCGCTCCCTCGTGCCAGCACTTATTAAGCTCGTGCCCGGCGCTTGGCGACGACTTTGGGGTCGATCGGTCGGCTCACGGTCGGCCTGCCGCCGCTTGCGTTGCTTGACGCACGGCGCTCGGCAACTGCGATTGAAGGTTTTTCACAGCTGCGCACGAAAATAGACATCCGTTCATTTTTGGGACTTGTTAGGTACTATCAACAGTACATTCCGAATTATTCAAAAATAGCAAATTCTTTAACGGGCGCACTCCGAAAGGGAGCACCGAGTAATGTGCACTGGGATAAAGACAAAGCGAACGCTTTCCAAGGCTTGAAAACATTATTAGTTTCTCGTCCTGTGCTTCGCACGCCAGACTATACAAAGAAATTCATAGTTCAGTGCGACGCGAGCGACAAGGGTATAGGCGTAGTACTTAGTCAGATCGGCAATGATAATGAGGAACATCCTGTTCTCTATTCCAACCGTAAACAAACTGTAAGAGAGAAGCCTATAGGGCTTCAGAGAAGGAATGTGCCTGATCAATTTGCGCAGCCCAGAAGTTGTCGTGTTACTTATACGGAGCGAGATTCATCGAGACCGACCACTGCCCTCTGAAGTGGCTCAATCAAATGTCACAAAAACGTGGCGGCTTGCTCCAATGGAGCTTCACCCTCCAACAGTACAACCCCGTTAGATATGAGACGGGAGAGTTGCATAGCAATGAGGATAACTTGAGCAGACTAATCTGAAACTCGTTCTGCGTTTAGGGATCCCGACTAACTTTTGTTTTGTTTTTTGTTTTGTTAAGCCGAGACGATTTTCTTTCATTTAGCCGAACTCCATTCATGATTGCTAACTTTGTCGGCAAGGAATTCCTTCGAAATTTGCATAGGGAAATGCAGGATTTGTTGTTTCTGCCCTCGTGTTTTCTTTGAAGCTTGGCGGGTCGAAAGTGAGATCCATGCTATTTAATCGCTGCGCAGAGCTGTGTTGTGGCGTTCGCTTTGCTGCTGCCTGTCATTGTGAGATGTTTTGGGGTGTACGTCAGCATTTCGCAGCTGGTTGCTGCAAGCCAAGTCATCCCCTTGCCACCAGGCATTCTCTTCCTGCCTAGCGGTTACCAGCGCTGACCAGTCAAGATTTTCCGTACCATAGAGGAGCTGTTACGATCTGCCAGTGGGGGTAGTGACCTTCTAGCCTCGCCTGCACCACTGCGACGAATCGCTTCCTGAAGCTAACAATGCGTCCTCACGCACAGACCTGCGGTTCGGCAAGGCGAGACACATTTGGCGGATCGAGTGTTGTTTGTTGGTTCACTGTCGCCGTCACGGACTAATGAGAGCAAGAAACTCCTGGAAAAGGGTGTTCTACAGCGTTTCTTCACGGACTCCGGTAACCACCGCGGTCATTAGACGCTCCAGCTAACTGCTGCGTCATCCCAGGAACCAAGATGCGCCAGGTTCAGTCAAGCGTGACAATCCCTGTCTACGAAGCTTCCCTCCTTTCTTTGTCTTCTGTGAACAACGGTGCGGGAATGATTGTGTGAACCATCGCCCTCAACGCGGGTCCTTCGACGAGTGCGGACGCTTCGATTGTACGAAAGCCTCTTCCTTGCCTAGGAATCTAGGCAGGACAGAGGGGGTTTAAGCAGACCTTTCCGGCCCCTCGGTGCGCTTCAATTCAGTCATGCTAGACTGATGAGAGGTAACGTTCTTCACTCCTCATATACACATTAGAGACTTTTAGCTCAGCGGGTTTACGTTTCGCTCCGCTCGCGGTCTCCACCGTTGCGCCAGCGGAGCGGCTCGCGAAAAAAGAATTTTAGCCCGGCGGATCACTCACCCGCTCGAGCGGGGCGCTCTGCTTCCTCACCTAGTGGTCCGAATAGGAGTTACTGAGAAATGAATTTGAATTAAGCTTGCCTTTATAATGCCAGAAATGTTGAATAAAGATATATTACATGTTCTCAGTACATTATTTGTTAATAATATACTGAGTACTAATGTACGGGTCAGCGCCGCAGTCGCCGTCGTCGATGCAGAACTGCCGGCGTTCATGTTCGCAGCTGCCATCTTGCATTTCCCATACACGCCCGCGCGCGCTTACGCACGCTCGCGCGCTGCGTATACCCTCCGCTGGGGAGGGCTTTCCAGCGGGCGTAAACGCTGCTCCGTAAAACCGCTGGCCGCCTCAGCGTTGTGCGCATGCGCAGTCGTGTCTCCTCTCGCCCGCTCCGCTCCGCTGGCCGTAAACCCGCTGGGCTGAAACTCTCTATTGTACATAAACTCGGTGCTCCTCGTTCTCGATGAGAAGTTCCTCCCTCAACAACGTCCTTAGCGAGGATGAGTCGGACGACGGCATGGGCCGGCTACCCCTTTTTACATGTTTGACTACAATTCTTACAGTATACATGAGCCCTCAAAACGAAAGCTCAACTCATTTCGTGGCTTAGAAGAGGCAAGATAGACACTAAGTCGCTTTTCTTTACAACCAGAACGGGCTCGGACTGCAATATGAATATAAGTTCAATTTTATTATTAGAACAACACAGGTCACAGAGATGACCATACAGTGGTCAAAAATAGGCTAAAACCTTCCGCTCAGAACAAAATATACTGTATGTTTGGCAGCACTAGATGTATTAGTACTGGGTGGACATTTTTTTAATTGTAATTAACATCGGCAGCGATTGTTTTTTTAACGTCGTTAAAACAGGCTGATTTTCACAACTTCTGCAAATTTGGCGTTTTCGGGATTTTATTACGAAAAACGTATGTAGTTCAGTTGCATATTTTCTGTGTAAATTGCGATAAACCGTTGGAATATTTATTAAAATAATTTTCAACTTCGTCACCATAGCGAAAATGGCCCCACAAGGGCACTGATTTTGGGTCAGGCATTTGCTCAGAAATCAAGGTTCGGAAATTAGAAAAATTCTGCTGGCGACATAATTTTAGATTTCCTTGGCACAGTAGCTTTAATGGTGTAGAAATGTTTGGTGGTGTATAATGCTTTAGTTTTTGGTAATAGGTCGTCAAAGTTGTAAAATCTGCAAATCGCGAAGATGCTCTTCTCGACCTTTAGCAAACCACGATTTGTTCAGGAAATCCAGCCTGCGTCTCCCAAAACGAAGGTTAGATTGCTTTCTACAGAGAGGTTTGCTCAACTCATCAAATTTTCGCTGAGAAAACAAAAAGTCGGGACTCCCCCTGAATCTGTGCTTACCTGAACACACCCTGCTGTTTTTTCAACTGGGGTGCATTCATCAGTTGACTCTGCGCCGTCGGCTGAAAATTTCCACGAGAACCCCCACATCTGCTAAATTGTCAAAGATTGAGCAGTAAACAGACATTGCCTCAAATTGCGCTGCCCGATATACAAGGTTGTCCCACATAACTTGAGTCAAAGTTTTTAATATGAAGGGCACTCCGGACGCGAGTTGAACCGAATGCATAATGTTGGCATTGGCCTAGAGTCACTCAGGCTATTTTTTTACTTAACTAATGTAATAATTATATTTAATTAATGAACTTATTCAGTATTGGCTGCCGACCCCAAGTGTGGTACGCAACGTTGTAGAGCACATTGAGAAACCTCTCATTAAATTGTTTCCAACACGATATATCTCACGTGGTCTTTTTTTCCGCGTTCCAAAGAAAGCCTGCGAAATATGAAAAAAAAAAAAATACCACGTGCCGGGGCGCTTCCGCACTGTTATTGAGCTGCTCTCAAGCGTGCGATGGATCAACAAGGTCTTAGACGCTTTATCGCTTCGGAAACGCTCGGCCAGCAGCATGCATTTGCACCGTCATGCGATAACAGCCGCATGCCCAGATATCTAGATCATGCCTAACGCCCTGTCGCGGGCCATTCTCACTGCAGCTGAACTTGTTCATACATCGCCCGCTTGAGAGCCGCACAATAACAGTGCGCGAGCGCCCCACCACGTGGTATTTTTTACAGCGAAGATCTATACCTCTGCCATCCTAGGAAATTTTCGTGTCGTAAGCAAAAAGCTCCCCATACGTGGGCCGATCTCTGAGATAGGGCAAGGCCGGGCCGACCCGCAGCGGAAGTCAAGCTTGCGTTAAGCCATCCCCATACGTGGGCCGATACCGAAGATAGTGCAATACCGGCCCGACCCGCGGCAGAGGTGAAGCAGGCGTTAAGCACTCCCCATACAAGCGCCGATCCCGAAGATACTGCAATACCGACACGACCCGCGGCGGAGGTGAAGCAGGCGTTAAGCACTCCCCGTACGTGGGCCGATCCCGAAGATAGTGCGATGCCGGGCCGACCCGCGGCGGAGATGCAGTTCGCCATTAATGGGCCCACATACACATTGCTGGTCATCCTTCTTCACAGAGTGGAAGGGCACTCATATTTTTTCATATTTCGCGGGCTTTCTTTGGAACGCGGAAGAAAGGGCTACGTGAGGTATATCATGTTGGAAACAATTTATTGAGAGGTTTCTCAAGGTGCTCTACAACTTTGCGTATCTACAAAGTTATAGATTTGCGGTCTGCAGCCAATACTTAAAAAGTTGATTAATTAAACCTAACAATTCCGCTTGTTAAGTGGGAAATAAAAATAGCATGAGTAACTCAAGGCCAGTGCTAACATTATGCATTCAGTTCGACTCGCATCCGGAGTGCTTTTAGTTTTTAATTTTAAAACCTTGGCTGAAGTTATGTGGGACAAACTGTATATATTCGCATTACTCCAACCAATAAATACAGACTACCTAAATGTCGTGAGCTTCAGTTTTCCTTGTCAGCTTCAGTTAAGCTTTAATTTTAGCATGTATCGCGCAGATCTGAGTGCATGCTCAGCAGCACGCAGCGACATGACTGAGTACGAGAAGATGCGCAGCCTGACCATTCATTAGTAAGTGCGTTTATATTACAACGAGCTGTTAGCGTTAACGTAGAGAGTCACATGTATATGCTCACTGCCACGCATAGTCCTGGAGCATATCCGGGCATGGATGCAGGACTCCACACACAGGAATATACTGCTTGTAAGGAGGAAAGTCAAGCCGATACGTTGACACCTATGATGCAGTACGCTGGCCATTTCAACTTCGTTTAACGGAAGACTTTATATGCTACGAAGACGGGGGGACGGTGGTTTATTTCAGGGGCTGTATTCTCGGTATTTCGGTGAGGTACCTTCGCAAGCCGCAGTGTCCAATGCGACGCCTCATTGGTGCGACGGGCCGCTGGAATACCAAATGAATGCGCACTGACAGTGATAGATTTCCCGAAATGATCGACATATAGACCTTTTCATAGGGCGAGGAGGTAAGGGCGTGCGGAGAGCCTTTCCTCCTGTTTGGTTTGTGCGAGCCGGCGCGGCGCTGCTTGGATGTGTTGCCGCAATATTTTAGATATATGGCAACACAGGGAAAATAACAAAAGCGAAAGGGGAAGAGAAATACGGTCATAATGAAACACAGAGCGCCATGAGGATACAGTACGTATGAGGTGCTCCGGAGTATGCGGAAATCTGCAATAGTTCCAGGATTTGGAAATGTGGTTGTTTGCTTGAAGTCAGGGGTACAATCAGGACTCGATGGCATCCGAAGGTCAGTGGGACGGTTCGCAATGGGCGCTCACGGGAAAACTACAAAGGAAGCTATGCAGGGTGATATACTGTAGGCTGGAGAAATCTTGAAGTGAGGGAAGCTCAGAGTAAAATGGACTTTGAAGAACGACTGATGGGTATGAAAGTAAATGGGTGCGAGAATGTTCATTTATTTGTAAAGTGAAAATATTGACTCGCAGTGGAGGAAAAGAACTAGAAAGCTTACCAGCAAGTATTAGACCGGTATAGTAAGCAACATGGCAACAAGGAACGTAAAACGCAAAGTCAGAGAGGCTGATAGAATCTCATGGGTGGCGGCAATCGAAATGAAACCTGATGTAACTACCTAAGAGGGAAAAACGAAATCAGGAAAGAAACAATTTATGATAACTCAAAAGGAAGCTCCTTACTTTACGAAGCGAAATCAGGATGCCTTATACAGCGTTGTTATAAAGCGAGGTACACGAAGGAACAAGAGGCATGTGCATGCTGTGATACAGTGAGGGAAACGAGTGAGCATGCTTTATTAGAATGTGAAGATATCCTCTGGCCTCATTGGAGCCCTTGGTTTCAGGGATAGCAGTGGAAAGTAAACACGCCCGCAATAGATATTGGTAATTGGCGATTAGGGGTTTCGTAGCACAAAAGTAGGGAGACCACACACAACGGAGGCGTGTAAAAAGTAAGTTCCCAATAGTGGTTCAGAAAGTTTCATGCTGGGAATTCTGTGTGTGTGTGTGTATGCATGTGTGTATGGGCGTGTGCGTGTGTGCGTATGCGTGCGTGCGTGCGTACGCGCATGTGTGTATTTTAAGCTAGGGAGGGCATTAGGCAAAATAATAAGAGCTTGGTGGCGCAATCCATCACCCCATTTCAATAGAAACTCTCATAGCATCCATCCAGCCATCGCGTGCTGTGGAACAATTTGGAGAGGTCTTAGCTCGTTCTTTGTGAAATTTACGTGATGTCAGTTCAAACGAGGTGGTTGAAGAACCACTGTGTAGCCTCTCGGTGCAGCGGTAACTACCAAAAAAAAAAATTTCTTGCGTGCTCTTCTTCCCCCTCCCACCCAAAAAAAAAAATCCACGTTGGCTAACGCCGTCATAAGGCCTGGCATGGTCATGTCGATTGCTTGGACCATGCGCTATAAATAACATCTATAACCCAGCACCTACCAGTGCTTCGGACGCTCGCGCATTTCGCAGCCGGTCGCTCTACCACTCGACAATTGTGATTCACACTGTACGGTATGCCGTTATTAGTAACCGAACCTATTTTATTCGTGGGCGAAAACCTTGTCGAACAAACGAGGTATGATATTGGCACCCAGCTAGTACAAGTTAAAATAGTTCACCAGCGACAGAATGACAAAATAAATATGTCTGCCTTTAGCAATGGCCAGTCCTCGGAGAGCGGGCGCGCAACCACGAACTTCCTCGTCCTCGCCTCAAGGGGCCAGTGTCATCACGTGCCAACTTATTTCGCGTCAGTTCTCTTCTCTCAAAAGTGGCCCACCCTTCAGGGAAAGCGGGCGAGCACTATGGGCAAAAGTGCCAACATGAAAAGACACGCAGAAAAAGAAAGAAAGATACAGGAATGTACACAAAGCTGAAGTGGTTTGCGAGGGATGCTTATCGATCGCGTGCGTAATACGGCTTCATCCGTACTACGTGGAAGACTTCAGCACGGGGACGGCGTCGGTTCGAACCAGGATCAGAGGTTTGAGGCACCACCTCGTAGTTCACATCAATGAGGCGGCGTACAACTTTGTAGGGGCCGAAGTAGCGGCGCAACAATTTCTCTGAGAGCCCACGGTGTCGGATAGGTGTCCACACCCACACGCGGTCGCCTGGTAAGTACTGGACATTCCGTCGGGCCCGGTTGTAACGGCAGGCGTCGGTATTCTGCTGGGTGTGCATGCGATTCCGAGCAAGCTGGCGAGCTCCTTCGGCTTTCTCGATGACCTCTTCAGTAGTGTCATTCCTCGTGGCTCCGTGGTCTACAGGGAGCATGGCGTCTAAAGGGGATTGTGGCGCGATGTCCGTAAGCGAACTCGAATGGTGTAAACTCGATGGTCTCCTGCACAGCGGTATTTTAAGCAAATGTCACGTATGGCAATATTTCATCCCATGTTTTGTGTTCCACATCAATGTACATGGATAGCATGTCGGCGAATGTTCTGTTTAGGCGCTATGTTAAGCCGTTAGTTTGGGGATGATAGGCTGTGGTCTTTCGCTGGTCGGTCTGCGTCAGCGTCACCGCCGCACAGCTTTCGTCTCCGCATAGCGAGTTAAATAGTCAGTTACCATGATTATCCACTTGTTTTGCAAGAATAACGTGGGGAACTTACCAAGAAGGTTCATTCCCACTTGCTGGAACGGCACCGGAGGCGGATCCAAAGGCTGAAGGAGGCCGGGAGGCTTGATGGGTGGGACTTTACGACTCTGACAGTCACGGCACGTTCACACATAGCGCTGAACCGAGGAAAATAGGTGTGGCCAATAGTATTCCTGCCGTATGCGAGCTAATGTCCTCGCGAAGCCTAAGTGGCCGGCACAGGGATCGTCGTGACACGCCTGTAAAACTTCCTCGCGCAGCGCCATCTGGACGAGGTATCAGAGCTTCTGGACGGCGAGAAGGAACGTTTCCTGGCTGTTCTCGAAATTTTTCTTGTACAGGACATCGTTCCGCAGTCAGTACGACATCTATCCTCGTGAAAGTGGACGTGGGACAACAACGTCAACTCCCCCGAGATATTGGATGACTGGAAGCAGCTCAGAGTCTGCACGTTGATAGTCAGCAAAGCGCACCCCGTCGACGACACCTAGAAACGGCAAATCGGGCTCACATTCGGAGGATGTCAAGGGAATAGGAGAACGTGACAAGCAGTCAGCGCCGCTATGCTTATGGCCGGATGTGTAGACAACAGTTATGTCGTATTTCTGGAGGCGGAGGCTCCAACGAGCGAGGCGACCTGACGGGTCTCGTAGATTGGCAAGCCAACAGAACGAGTGGTGATCACTAACCTCTCGAAATGGCCGGCCGTATATGTAGGGTCGAAACTTGCAGATGGCCCACATGATTGCTAAACATTCTTTTCCGGCAGTTGAATAATTAGCCTCTGCTTTTGTGAGACTACGGCTCGCGTACGCAATTACACGTTCTGCGCCGTCTTGCTATTGAACCAAAATGGCTCCGAGTCCTACGTCGCTTGCGTCTGTGTGAATTTTAGTTGCCGCGGTGTCATCAAAATGCACCAACACTGGAGCGGATTGAAGGTGTTTGCGCAATTCGGTGAAGGCCTGCTCTTGGTCTTCCGTTCACGCAAAGGCCACATCATGTCGCGCCAGCCTCGTGAGAGGCTCAGCGATTTTTGAGAAGCCTTCAACGAAACGACGGTAGTAAGTGAAGAGGCCCAGGAACCGCTGAACAGCCTTCTTGTCTTTAGGATGAGGAATTTCGGTAAGGGCAGCGAACTTTTCTGTGTCTGGGCGTACACACAGGAAGCTGACCACGTGGCCTAAAAACTTGAGTTCCTGGAAGCCAAAGTGACATTTGCTAGGCTTGATGGTGAGGTTTGCCTTGCGTATTGCGGTAAGGACGCTTCGTAGCCGGGCGAGATGTTCTTAGAACGTGCTGGAAAACACAACAACATCGTCTAGGTGCACTAGGCATGTCTGCCAGTTTAGTCCAACGAGTACAGTGACCATCATTCGTTGAAACGAAGCAGGAGCGGACAGAGAGCGAAAGGCAGGACTTTAAATTCGTATAGCCCGTCGGCAGTAACGAAGGCGTTTTTTTCACGGTCACGCTCGTCCACTTCGACTTGCCAGTAGCCTGACTTTAGGTCTGACGAATTAAAGAACTGAGCATGACGCCGGTGGTCCAAAGCGTCATCGTTCCGTGGCAGGCGGCAAACGTCGCGTTTGTTGACTCGGTTAAGCCGCCTGTAGCCAATGCAGAAACAGAGTGTGTTGTCTTTCTTTTTTACTAGTACGACAGGGGATGCCCACGGACTTGTCGACGACTGGATGACGTCATCATTTAGCATTTCTTGAACTTGACGCTTAATCGCCTCCCGTTTCATAGGTGGCATGTAGTACGGATGCTGACAAACAGGCCGCGCCGACTCCTCTGTAACTATCCGGTGTTGCGTAACGGAGGTGCACAGGATTTTAGAGCCCGCGGTAAAACAGCCAGAGAATTCTGTCACTAGGCCCAGCAGCTGATCCTTCTGTACACCTGCTAAGTCAGCAAAAATGTGGATGCGGGTACTCAGGCTAGCGTGAGTTGTTGCATCAGGTGAAGTCACTTGTAACGTGCCGACGTCGGAGAAGTCAGCTATGTCGTTTAGCAACGCTGCAGCTGTGCCTTGAGGGACGTGCTGATACTCATTGCTGAATTTGGTCAACAAAACTTGCGAGCACTTATTCTGTAATCGAACAAGGCCCCGGGCGATGCAGATGTGTCTTGCGAGCAGCAGTGGGATATTTGCCTCGGCAATACCCAGGTATGCTCATTCGCGCTGTGCATCTTCCTACCAGGGTTAGCAGATGGTCGCCTGCAGTTCGAATCTGCGACCCAGTCCACTCAGCAGAAACTTTCTTCAGCTTGCAGGCAAGGTCCATGCTCATAACTGAGGTGTCCGCGCCAGTGTCGATTAACGCCGTTATTTCTTCGTAGTCTACGGTGACGGGAATATTCGACGTTACTACCTCTGGTATGGTGTCTGACTGTATCTGTACATCTGCGTCGTTCTGCTTACGTCGTTGTCGTCGTAGCGGATGATATTGCGTACAGTCGACGTCAGCGGCGACCCCTCCGGAGGTCGCTGAACTCGGTTTTTTCGACCAATCGGGATAGGCGGGCGGCGTCTGGGAGCGCCGCGAGAGAAGGCTGGGCTTGGTGATGGTGACCTGCAACGAGCAGGAGACGACGAATGCGGCTCGTGCCATCGCTGATGAACATTTCGACGATTCACGACGAAACTCTCTATTTCTGGCAGCCGCTCACCAGGTCGTGGGCGAGGTGCATTCAGCGAAAATCCACGGAGCCCCACATGACAATAAGGACACATTCTGTAGATGTGCACGGCTTCGCCACAATGAAAACAGAGGGGCTTGTAGTCTGTGGTGCGCCAGACGTCGCTCTCCCTAGTTCTTGCTTCGGTGATGTGCGGTGGGCTGCGAGGCCTGAAGCTAACATCAATTTGTTGAGCGGGGGGTGTACCATGCTGTACGCACTTGAGGGTGTTGGACGGCGTACTGCTTCAGCGTAATACATTTCAGCACGCGGTCCGTGTTGTGGTGCACGTACTGTCCAGGAATATGGACGGCCAGTCGGACCTCGGCGCGCACCATTTCCGCAATGGAAAGTTGTCCCATAGGGGCAGCGGTCGTCTGCATCTTCATCCTTGATGAGAGCCCTGATGAGTTCTCGCAAGGCACCGATGTCGTTACCGAGGGTAACGGCAGAGAGCTCCCTTGAAATCATGGCGTCGCGGTTGTATTGCCTGGCCTGCTGTTGAAGGGCCTTTAAATTTCCATGGTAGTGCATTCGTCATGGAACTCCGCAAGTGTTGTCGGCGGGTTTTTAATGAGGCCAGCAAAGATTTCTTCTTTGGCGCCGCGCATTATGTGGCGCACTTTCTTTGTTTCAGTCATAGAAGGGTCCGCACGTCTGAAGAGGCAATTCACGGCTTCTACATACACCGTCACTCGCTCATTCGGGCCTTGAATTCTTGCCTCCATTGCTAACTCCACCAACTCCTTCCTGTCCGCCATGGGGAATGCATTGAGGAACTGCCGACGAAATTCTTCCCATGACGTCAATGTCGCCTCGTGGTTCTCAAACCATGTTTTCGCGGAATCTTCAAGAGCAAAGTACACATAGCGTAGCTTACGCTCATGGGTCCAGTCGTTAAGGTTGGCCACCCGGTCAATATGGTCAAGCCAGCCGTCGGCGTCCTCTGAAGCACTTCCGTGGAACGAATTCGGCGTCCGGGTGTGATTGACGACCACGTGCGATGCTGCAGTAGCGGCAGGAGGTGGTTGGTTTGTCGTTCTAGTTCGTTCGGATAGCAGACCATGCTGTGGCTGGAGTCCCTGGAGACGTCGGCTGGTGCGTACGTGCACAAAGGTAAGTTCGGCCGAACTACTCGCCGGGCTTACGTCTGGGGTATGCTCCGGAGATCTTAACAGCTATCGTGCCCAGCGCCTGCACCGGAAATGTCACCCAGCTAGTGCAAGCTAAAATAATTCACCAGCGACAGATTGACAAAAACAGTCAGCCTTTAGGAATGGCTAATCCTCAGAGAGAGCGCAGGTTCTCGCCTCAAGGAGCCAGTGTCATCACGTGCCAACTTATTTCGCGTCAGTATGATGATGATGATATGTGGGGTTTTGTGGCGCAAGGGTCAACGACGGCCAGAGAGTGGCAATTAATGGTCTAATGTATTGGGTGATGTTGTCATCGACAAAAAGCAAATGTACAGATATAGCGTGGCTGTATAGAGTCATAAGCGGCTGTCGCTGTAAAGTGAGTAAAATACATACGTGTTAAAATAATGACAATGCCTGGTGAGGTGTGCTATCGACATGAGAGCTACGGTTTGAGTTGATTGATATACTGAAGAATATAAATGTCAATGGCACTACTGCCTCGTCAAAGACCTTAAACGTCACAACCTGGAGGCGCGTGCTCTACGAAACGCTAATATCGCAACAGAAGGCTCTGGTGGGAGGATGTGCTACGGATATCGTGAGGTAATTACATGTAACACAACTTCATCTAGGAAATTTAAAAGAGCTTTGATTCCGAAAAACGGTTCCGCACCAAGATAACTTGCTGGATGGAGAGGAGTATGCTGTTAGTAAGCTGCAGGAAAGTGCTTCGTTCGCTCAGCTTCCGCTTCACGGCACCCCAGCAAGACATGGAGTATGGTCAGTCGCTTGTTACATCTACCATAAATGAGAGGCTTGCGCGAGTCAAAGGGCACGAGTGAGTACCGTATGTGTGCCCTATTCTCAATCGACAAAGCAGGGGCGCTATAACGTAAAACTATTTCAAATTTTCTATTCCAATTGTGCAATAAGCCCTCCGCGATTGGTGAAAAACATTTTTGGACCCCCCCCCCCCCCTCTTCACCTGTCTGTCACGCGACGTCACGAAAACCGCGATAGCTCCTCATCTGATATGACGTGTACACACTGATTATGCATGATTTGACCGAACAAAAGAAAAATGGTTATTTCTGATTCCACGCCTTTTCGCCATTAGCCCTCGGCTATTGGTCAGAGCCTTTCGGGCTGCACCTACTTCACCTGCCTGTCACGTGACGTCACAAAATCACAACTCACCGCGGCAGAGTGACGCGTACGCGTTAAAGATGCATTAATATGCCGAACAAAACTGAATTTTCTTAGGAATAGCCGCAGGCAGCCCCGTTCCGAAAGGAATAAAAGATGGCTGCCGCCGATCGCTCCGGCACTGGCTACTCGCCCCTGCCGGAGAGCATGGGTTTATTTGCGTGTAATAAAACTTTTTGCGTGGCCGTGTAACCTTTTCGAGAACTTTCGGCACGGTTACCACCTCGTTCTGCCAACTTTCCTTTGCTGAGGATCCGTTTTAGCGTCATTCTTAAGCTTCCGTTGCATGCCGCCGCGATTGTCGACGAGCCACCGCAATTTAAGTAAGAGAAAGCGGACCAATCGCAGACGCCGGCACCCCCCTCCTCATACGGTTATCGATATTCAGTGCAGTGGCTCGGCCCCATCGAATCCCTCTCCACTTGAGCGTATTCCTCGCCTCTTGTGAGCCAATTAGATAAGGCAAGGCGCTCAGTGCAGGCAATGTTATTCGTTTTTCAAGCAAATAAAAGTGACCTCCTATGAACGAGGAGAACGTTTGATTGGTCCGTTGAGACAATTCTGTGGGTGACCGCCTGATGGTTGTGTCGGCGGTTACGCAAATTTGACGTCAGAAGATTGAAATAAAACATATTGGAATAGTTTTACGTTATAAGGCCCCATTACATCAGTTTGTCGCCCTTTTGCTATTGACGGCGAATTCCCTAAATGCGGCGTGATTAAATGGAGTTTATTCAAAGTTTCTTTGTCCCAAACGGATTGCCAACAACTTTCGAGTTTTTTTCCGCAAAAAGGGCTAGAAGTGTGTCGCAGAGTTATCTACAAAGGAGTTATAGGCTTTTGTTGTTATGGACGTAGCAATTTCGTCTGCAAGCATATTAGCCGCCATGCCTCTAAGGCCGGGCATCCAACATAAAAAGACAGACTGTTTAGATGCATACATAAGGCATAGAAATGAAAATAGATCATTGTTCACTTGTGCTTCCGCCGAGGCATTACAGCTTTGACAACGCTTAGCGAGTCTTTATATATAACTGCCTTTTGTATTTTTACTTGCTTGATGTGCATTACTGCCGACAACTGTGCATAGGTATCAGCCATAAAGATATATACTTGCTTCCGGATTCAGAACATCAGATGTCAGCAAGGATGGACCCACTGCTGCATAAGACACGCCGGCATGTGATCTTGATGCGTCAGTGTAATACTCTGAGCACGAGTATTTTGCCTGAAGTTCGTGAAAGTACATCTTAATATGCGCCTCTGGGGCGTGCTTAGTGATCACAATAAATGATGTCACATTCTATGAGCTGCCACTGCCACGACGGTGACAGCTTTTCTGGAGGCATGAGACAGTGTTCAAGGAGTGCCCCTTCATTGCTGAGTCTCCGCACACGCAACGAGAAAGGCTCTCTCTCTATACGTCGATTATGAAATGTGTGGCACATGCCACATCGTTTACACTTAAGAAGGGGCTTCAGGGTTGGAGTGCACTTTCAAGAAGTACGTGAAACTAGTGTACGACCCTTGCAGTTCGAGTGACCACTCATTCGATTCTACATAGAGACTTTGTACAGGGCTTGTTCTGAAAGCTCTTGTTGCCACTCGGATGCCTGGATGGTGCACATGATCGAGTATATTTAGGGCATTTGGTGTAGCGGACTGGTAAATCAGGGCACCGTGTTCAATCGTGAAAATTCAAGGCTTGTGTACATGTGAATGACGCACTTCCTGTGACTGTCCCATGTTGTGTGCGCAAGAATTTTCAGTAGATTTATTGTCTGTAAGCATTTGACCTTCAGGTGCTTTGTGTGGGGAACGTAGGTTAGTTTGATATCACGTATGATGCCCAAGAACTTATGCTCAGTAGTTACAGGTATATGCTGTCTATGCGTTTTAAGATTGGGCTCTGGGACTAGCCCCCTCTTGTGAAAAGAGCGCAGGAACTTTTCTGGGGGTTAACTTGAACCCATTTTTGTTTACCGACTTAGACACCTTGTTCAAGTCATGCTGAACTTGTCTCTCGCACACTGTAAGGTTACAAAATTTGAATCCTTTTTGTACAATGAAAACGTGGACGGAATAAAAAATGGTTGGTGGCAGTGGAGCCGTGAGCGTGTTCATCTTCACGATGAAAAATGTGTAGCTTAGCATGCCTCCCTGGGATACACCAGTTTCTTGCGTAAAGGAACGTGGCAACACATTGCCAATTTTTGGCGCGACAAGTACCATCGACCAGGTCGCTTTCTATTACGTTCAGGATGTTCCCACAAATGCCCAGAACTGAGAGGTCTCGCAGGATTCCGTAACGCCACGTTGTGTCGTTACATAGTGTCGTTTTCCATATCGAGGAATACGGATAAGAAGAATTGAGTACGTACAAACGCGTCTCGGATGTTCGCTTCGGTGCGCACGAGATGGTCGGTTGTAGACCGGCCTTCACTGAAACCGCATTGATAATGATCAAGCATTTTGTTGCGTTCAAGAAAATATAGAAGACAACGATTGATCATTTTCTCGAACAGCTTGCTAAGGCAACTTGTAAGCACTCTAAGGCGGTAGCTTGAGACCATCGATGGGTATTTTCCTTGTTTCAAAACAGGGACCACAATCGCTTCTTTCCATGGTGATGGAAGGTGTCCGGCATTCCAAATAGTATAAAAAAATGCGAGTAGTGTCAGTTGTTTAATAGGGTGTATGTTCTTAATAATGTCATAAATGACTCTGGCAGGTCCCGGTGCAGAGCTCTTGCATGTGATCACGGCAGCTCTAAACTCGTCAATACTGAAAGGACGGTTATATGGTTCATTCTGCCGGCATTTACATACGAATGGCTTGCATTCTTTTATTTGTTTGTATTTCAAGAAGGATCGTGGATGATGGATTAAGCTTGACACACGCTCAAAGTGCTTCCCAAGGTAGTCTGTCTGGTCTTTCAAGGTATTTCCATGGTCGTTCCATGGAAATTCGTTCGTTGCCCCTTTAGCTCTCTTAAGCCGTTCAACGCTTTCGCCTCTTGTGTGTACGAACTGATACCTTAGAGGAACCTCGCCCAGCTTTCTACTTTTGCCTGACCTCACGTGCGCCTTCCCTGCGATTTATTGCGCTTAAATGCAATGAGATTTTCCGCATTTGGCGATCTTCGCAGTATGCCCCTTGCTTTATTCTGCCTCTTTTGCGCATCTCTGCAGACTTTGTTCCGCCAGAGAACACATCTTTTAAATGAACCACCATTAGCTTGACGGATTAACGTTTCATCTGCATCAATAACAAACGCGGTAAAATATGTTGCAGTGTCATGTACACTAAAATCGTTTACGAAACGTAGGGGTAAATAAGTTGATTCTTTAAAATGCTCCCATTCAGCCGATATACTAATTTTCATCGAAGAATATGGGGAGGATTGTCAGGCTACGTTATTAAGTTTAAAGTTTCAGAGAAGCGGTCACTTCCACAAGGATTCTTGCTGACATTTCATTCCAGGTCAGGCAGAACACAAGCAGACCCAATTGCTAGATATATCGATGACTACAAGTTGTGTTGGACGTTGTAATAGGTCGGCTCCTGTTATAGAGGCATGAACCAGAGGTCAGAAGAAAATTTTCAATGACACGAGCTCTCGTGTCACAACGGGAGTCTCCCCACAAAGTGTTGTGAGCATTAATATCACCTACGAGTATGTAGGATTCCGGCAGTTGATCTATGAGGTTATAGGGAAATCCAGCACACTTCTTGTGGGCTGGGCCGATGCCGGAGTGAGCTGCGACGTTGCCCCCTTGCGCACCGCATCAGCGTACCTTGCGATATGGAAAACAGAAACACGTTTTCGTGCTTCTTGAAACGAGATGTCATCTTTGATTTTCAAGGTAATTATTTCTTTCTATTTTTTCCATGTTTCACAACATCGGGAATATGTCGGGGGTGGCCGCCATCGCAGTTCGCACAGTGGGGTGCGCCAGAACAGTTAACAGAAGGGTAGTTTTTGTCACTGCATTTCCGCAGGTCAGTTGACCTCGGCAGGTTTGCGAGTCGTGGCCGCACTTCTGACACTTGAAACACCGACGAAGGTTAAGAATGTAAGGCATGTCTCACACGAATCTTAGTATAACCTGTCTCGATGGTTTCTGGTAGCACACTATAGAGGGAAACGTTTTGATCAGGTTTTGTGATGGAATTTCGCTGTTGCCTCGCCTGATTTTTATTCTGTTCACCTCAATGACATTCTAATTTTTCCAGCTTTCCAATAGTCCGGCTACGGTTAGTTCTAACATATACGCATCTGAGGTCATGCCTCGGAATATGTTCAGGAAACGATGTGGTGTCACTGTTATTGGGATGTCAACAAGGGCTGTGAGTTTTGCACGCTTTTCATGTTGCAGCTTGTCACGAACCTCAAGAAGGAGGTCGCCGCTTGCCATCTTGCTAGCTTTATAGCCTGGTCCAATGGTGTCCGTCAAGGATTTATATACAAGGAAAGGTGATATAACTTTTACTGATTTTTGAGGTTTATTGCTGTGGATAACGTGGTATCACGGAAAGGATTCTTTGCGCGGAAGCAAAAAGTTCAGGGAGCGTCCGGTACGTACGCGCTTTGCAGTGGTACGATCAGGTAGCAAAGGGAATGGTGCTCTGTGCATGTTAGATGTAGATGCTTTGGCAGCAGTGGCAGCTACCCACCACGGAGCCCGACAGGGGGACGCTACAAGTTTGACAGAGAGATGACTTGCACACGCAAGCCGTGCATCTCTGCTATAGCCTAATGCGCCATACTCAAAGCTGGATATACGCAACAGGTTAACCCAAGTTGAAGAAAATATGACGAAAAGAAATGACAGGACTGAAAAGGTAAGTTTATAATAAGACATTATGTTGGGGGGGGGGGGGAGGAGAATGGCAGGAAAAGGTGGCCACCGATTTCACCCGGGAGGATCAATCCGTGGTGCCGTCTACGTGAAGCCGAGGCCAATGAAGTGTGTTGCCTCCACCGAGGGGTCATAAAAGTTCTAAACAACTAGCATCTCCACCCCCAGGATCGCCTTTACCCCGGACACGGCTAAGCAACGCACGGTTACGCGCGGGAAGGTCGAACCTCATGTGCTTCGGTCCGTAGCGTCGCAACACACCAAACGCCTGCTGGCGCAGAAGTCCCTGCGGGGACAAACGGGGTAGTCGGGCATTGTACCTACAGATAACAAATTGAACTCTTGTCAAAATAAACAACACAACTTATTCTGCTATACAACGGCACCAACACTGTTAAAGTCGTCTATGTTTCTCAACTACTCTTTGCTACTAAACCACAGTTTATAACTAGTGTCGTGGCTGGAGGGGTAGGTGTGCCGACCTACCCGATTGGCGAGTAAGTGACGCGTAAGTGACGCATGACGCATAACTGGCGCTGCGCTCGGTACAACAGTTCTCAGCGGCGAAATGTCGTCTGGTACTTGTACTAGACGGCGCGCAACAAATAATGCACGCAGAGTGAAAAACTGTCATCTGGAGCAGTCAATTTGTGCAATGAGGAGCTACACGTCTAGTTACTGCCTGTTTGCAAGTTCCTAAAATATGTTCCTAAAAATGCGAGCGGCATGATTAGCGGAACCTCATCACCGATGGCGAATAAGCGTAGTCCGCATCAAATAGCGGCGGTATATTTCTGCTTCAGAGAAAATCAACAAGCACACTTATTTCTTTGCTCTGAACTATAAACTACGGGGGCCTAAAGCAACGCCGACAAGAGCAGCAGCGAACACCGCTTGTGGTCAAAGGACGCTTTTAGGAATAGTTCCAAAAGTGAAATTTCGCCCATGTTGTCGACCAAGAAATGTTTACCGAAGGTGCAATACTAGGGTGCTTCCGCTCATCTCTATAGACCGTTTTATTGAGGCAGCCGCCATTTTGGGGTGACAGCGCCGTCTATCATGCGGCACCATGCTGGTATGTGGGATCGCGCTGGAGGGTGCACGGCGAACGTGCTGTTGAAGACGAGTGGCAAGTTTTCGCGCTTTCCCGAGAGGTGTCAACAAGTTGTTTGGATTGCAAAACTTCTTAGCGTGTCGTCATTAAGCTTTTAGCTTCGATATAGCCGCAATATCGAACGACGACGGGCCTAGAGGCGCTCCTGCAGCTCTCCCCACGATCGAAATAGGAGGCGAGTCAAGTCTGAACATTGTCGATACGTAACGTATACATGTGTGCTATCATTGTATGTCTAGCCTTGAACTCTATTAAGGTATCACTCAGGCGACAACAATCAGAGGTGTCTCCATGTGTCATGCGGTGTGCTGCATTAGCGCACATCCCAATCCAGGTACTGCGAAGCTCCGAGGAAGCATGTTTTGGTAGTTTTCGTGCTCCCAAAAATTTCGCCATATAATTTTCTAAACATTGTTCATCTGGCACCCGTGCATCAAGCTTTACAAACTGTAAAATAACTCGATCGAAAGGACTGTTAACATGGATAAAATTAGCTGATGATAATTGCTGCGAATATGCCACGATCACACGCAATGCGTTCAAAGATTATGTGCGCTCTTAGGTCTCGAATGGTGCCTGGGCGTGCAAGGGCACCTCCCCTACTCGAGTGAGCTGAAAACCGAACAGCTACTCTTTGCAACAGCAACTTTATTTTCGGCACTAATACAGCGCGCGATGAGCGGCGTCGAGAGCTTGCCGGCGAGATTCGAAAGTACGGGAGAGCCCATGTGAACTAGCGCCGGCCGGCACACGGTAGGCATGGCTTTGCTTACAGAACGGAAAAAAACACACCTTCGTTTCTAAGTCGGCCCGTACTGTTTTCGTCATACGTCCTCAGTCAACTTCCGCCAGAACGTTGGTTGCCAATCATGATAATCTTAGAACACGTTTAAACACAATAAGTTTCATGTGCGTGCACGAAGAAATGGCTTCATCCATTCCCAATAGTTCACCGACTCGAATACGCACCTTTAAAAATTAAATTATGGGGTTTGACGTGCCAAAACCACGATCTGATTATGAGGCACGCCGTAGTAGGGGACTCTTGAGATCTGGACAACCTGGTGTTCTTTAACGTGCATCTACATCTAAGTATACGGGTGTTTTCGCCTCCATCGAAATGCGCCCGCCGTAGCCGGGATTCGATCCCGCGACCTCGTGCTTAGCAGCCCAACAGCAAAGCCGCCAAGCAACCACGGTGGGTAATACGCACCTTTCTTTTATGTCCCAGTTTGATCAAGGGTGCCCAGTTCCCGCGTTCGCCGCCTAGCGCTTACTGGGAACAAAACCTTCCGAACGTACACGCGATGGCGTCAAATCCTTTCTGTGTATGCTGGCAATAGAAAGCGGACGCTTCTCTGCTATCGCATTGGCGGTGTCCCCGAAGTCGCCGCGGCTGAAGATCCACTTCAGGCTTGCTTTCTGAAGCTATTTATGTAGCCGAATACAGCAGAGTGGTAGCCCATCAACCTCGAGTCATCTCACATCGCAGAAATCCCAGACAGAACACGTCAGAATCGCACTAATTCGCAATTAAACCGCTACCTTTCAAAGCTGCCGCTGGGACAAAACGGAATCCGCACATAGTGCGACGAGGAGTGCGGCGCGGCGCGCTGATTCGAGGCTACATTCCTCCTCGCCGATAAAACGGTCTGTAATATCATGCGCAAGAAAGTAAGAGCTAACATTATTTGGGACTGCCATCTCACACGTGATTATAACCGTAAGTCCTCGGAGCGATCAAAGCAACAAGCTGCGAATGATCCCTGCGAAAATTACGACGTCAAGATTTCTGTGCCGGCGCTTGCGGAGTTTGTCATCGCGCACTTGTTGCATCCTGCTCGGTCACTGGATGTGGAAGGTTCCACGGCCGCCGCATTTTCTCTTTGAGCGAAAATATTTTTATCATCATGCTTAATAAAGTTTGATTGGAAGCGCGTGAATTTTCGTGCAAGGAACAACGGCTGCACCCCATAACTCTCAAGGAAAGGTAAGTTGGCTTGTTCCTGAAATATACGAAATTTTGCCAGCTACGGCGTAAGCGGTTGTGAGGATATATTATTACGCTTTAGAAAAGGCAACGTCAACAATATTTAATTACACGGTAGCTGTAAATTCAGCACCAAGTGCAAATCGATCCTTGCTCCAAACGGAGTCCTTACCCGCCGTGGCGTCTCGGTGGTTATGGTTATGTTGCTGATGATGAGGTCGTGGGTTCGTTTATCTGCCATAGCGGCCACGTACTGATTAGGTCGGAATACAAAACACTCGTTTACTTAGGCTTAGGCGCACGTTAAAAACTCTCAGGTGGTGCAAAAAGCATTCCGAATGCCCCCCTACGGCGTTTTTCATAGCTTGTGCTTCTCCACCTTTGAACCTTACTATCTATTCGATTCCGATTGAAACAATACTTGGCTGCACCAAATCTATGAAAAACACTACTCACTAGTTCACAGCCTAAAACAGCAAAATTACTCTGCACTCGTCCAAAACCGCTAACTGTAGTGCGAGGTTCTTGCAGAGGTATAAAAAAATGTTCCAGAGGTTTGTGTTTTCTGACAATAGCACAAATGACCATACTGCTTTGCTTACATTTCACAATATGGTATTTAAAGCCTATATCATAGCAGAAACCAGCGGCAGCGATATTGTCACGTGGTAGTGACGGTGAAGAAAGCAGCAATATGGTTGAATACAAAACTAGCTTTTATTGGGCGAACCTGTGCCCACAAAAACAGGCTACACTTATAGCGCAACGATAGCGGCGAACACGGTCGGCGATCTTCGGAAATCTGATCAGCGGGTCAAGCGCGTCGGCTTTTATAGAGCAGTCATCGAATGTTCCCGACTAATCGTTGGGACCCGCGTGCCTTCCCCATAGTTCTACACCATTCGCGTCAGGCGATGAAATCAGATAACACAAGGTTCGGCGACAACAGACCGCGGATAGAAGCATCGATAACTTTCCAGAAACTTCGGATACATGCAGGCGCGTCCCGCGCTGTGTGATAGCATTTGTTAGGCGGCGAAGCGTGGTCGCCCGATAAAGATAAGTACACGTGTCAATATCCTCAAACACGCATTTTGTCTTCCCGGCGTGCACTCTATTCTGCGTACGGACGACGACGCGTGCAGGAGAACTGTTCCGTTGGCTGCAGCGCTATTTTTACGTCATAATGCGGAGAAGTGATGAACTACGCTCGGTCGGCACTTCTATTCCTCTAGCCACCATAACTGGGTTTATTTACAATATTTATATCAGTCTAACATGACTGCTTCAGAAAAAGAGTGTCAGTCCAACATGACTGCTCAAGAGAAGTGTGTCGAGCATCCGCACAACAGCCGTTTTTAAACACTCGGTCCGCCGGCGATACAAGGCGGCGAATGTTCGTTTCGTCATCGCAAAACTAGCCGCCTCCCGCGATACAAGGTGACGCGAATGTTCGTTTACTCATTGTAAATTCGCCGTCGCCCCGCAGAACAGTTTACGCACACAAAGGCACACACATTCCGATGTCCGGAGCCGACGTCAGAGGGGAGCCGTTCCGGATACCTCGGAGCCATTCTGAGTAGCTCGTTGTCCTGCGTCCTCTTCGGTGCGTGGGAAGCACCAAAAAACGGCTTTCCCGCGGCAGCTCGCTCACGCGTAGCAGATCAGGTCCGCGTTGGGGAGTTTGGACACAATAGTTCGTTCGCCGAACTCATTCGGTCACAACGGCGATGGGGCTAGGGGATGGCGGCGGTTTTCAGCACAAAGCCCGCTTCATCGAACGCATCCGAGCTGAAGCGACGGAGAGTGGGGGATGCGCGTCTTGTTCCCCAGTCGTAATTGGGTGGCAATCCTGCATTGCAGCTCGCCATTCTTAACAGCGCCTCCATGGCCCGAAAAATCTCGACTGTCTAGCGCTGACAACCGCTAGGCAGGAAGAGAACGGCTGGTGGTCAGGGGGGGATTGATGTACTGGCTCGCAGCGACCACTTGTGTATTGATGTCACCGCCCCAAAACATCCAACAAAGACAGGCAACTGCAAAATGAACACCACAACACGGCTCTGCGCCGAGATGACGTGCATTGGCTCTCACTTTAGACCCCCTAGGCTTCAAAAAAAAAAAACATAAGTGCAGAAACAAAAAAAAATGCTGCATTTTGCTATGCCAATTTCTGAAGCAAATTCCTGCAGACAAATTCAGCAATCATGGAGGGAATCCTGCTAAATGAGAGGGGTTCTTCATCGCTTAAAAAAATTTAACACTAGTAACCCTAAAATTTAGGCGGGACCCTCAAACGCAGAATTCAAATTAGCCTGCTTAATCCATCCGCATTGCTATGCAACTTTCCCTTCTTATATCTAACAGAGAAGTTGTACTCTTGGAGAGTGAGGCTCCATCGGAGCAAGCGGCCATTTTTGTGTGACATTTGGTTGAGCCACGTCAGAGGACAGTGGTCGGTCTCGAAGATGAACTTCGCTCCGTACAAGTAACACGACAACTTCTGTGCGGCCCAAACCAAACAAGCACATTCTTTCTCTGAAGCGCTGTAGGCTTCCTCTCTTACATTTAGTTTACGGCTGGCATAGAGGATAGGATGCTCCTCGTTATCGTCGCCGACCTGACTAAGTACCACGCCCATACCTCTGTCGCTTGCGTCGCATTGAACTATGAATTCCTTTGTGTAGTCTGGCGCGCGAAGCACAGGGCGAGAAACCAATAGCGTTTTCAAACTTTGGAAAGCGTTCTCTTTGTACTTATCCCAGTGTACGTTACTCGGTGCTCCCTTTCGGAGGGCGTCTGTTAATGGACTTGCCATTTGCGAGTAATTCGGAATGTACCGTTGATAGTACCCCACAAGTTCCAAAAATGAACGAAGGTCCGTTTTCGTGCGCGGCTGAGAAAATCCTCCAATCGTAGCTATTTTCAGCTCAGCCGGCCGTCTCATGCCCTGACCGACAACATGGCCCAGATAAGTAACCTGCGAACAACCAAACCTACACTTTTCCGCTTTCATCGTTAAGCCGGCTTCCCTCAACCGTGAGAACACCTGTTTGAGGTGCGATACGTGTTGTTCCCAGCTGTCCGAAAAAATTGCTACATCATCAAGATAGGGCAAGGCGAACTCCTGCAAGTCTTTTAGGACAATATCCATTAACTTAGAGAAGCTAAACGGCGCGTTCTTCAGCCCGAAGCTGAGTGCAAGAGGGCGAAAAGTGCCTACAGGCGAGATGAATGCGGCATAGCGGCTGGCACTTTCTGAAAGGGGAACTTGCCAGTACCCCCGCACGAGATCTATAGTTGAAATGTATTTAGCAGCGCTAACTCTTTCAATTTGTTCCTCTATGTTGGGTATCGGGTAGAGCCGATCCCTAGTGATGGCATTTAACTTCCTGTAGTCAACACACGGACGAGGGTCCTTGTTAGGGGTTTCTACCAGTATTAGCGGTGACGTGTAGTCACTCTCAGCGGGCTCAATAACTCCCAACTCTAGCATGCGCTGTATCTCTGCCTCCATTATCTCTCTCTGTCTTGGAGACACCCTGTAAGGCTTTGATCTTACTGGTTCGGTTGATGTCAGCTCAATTTCATGCGTTATCAGTTCGGTTCTACCCGGCCGATCGCTGAATCTGTCGAGACATTCCCCTAACACCTCTTTTAGCTCATCTAGCTGCTCGGGTGTTAGAGCGTGCGAGCTTACCCAATGCTCGACTACTTCTTCTAGGCCGATTTCAGAGTTGGAGGTCGCCCTATACTCCTTAAACTTGGTACTAGTGCAATCCTGCTCTTTGATGGTATAGTTGACGACTCCGCTCCGCTCTATATACGGCTTCATCAAATTGCAGTGATATATCCTCACCTCCTTCCTGCGACCGGGCATTTTCAGAGCATAGTTAGTATCTGAAAGTTTGTGCAACACTTTAACGGGCTCGCCCCAGTGAACTTCAAGCTTGTTCTTTCTTGAAGGTTTGAGGATCATTACCTGGTCTCCGGCGTTAAACGTAGGAAGCCTCGCATTCTTGTCGTAATAGAATTTGGCGTTCTTTTGAGCTACTCCCATGTTCTTTCCGACTAGTTCTTGGGTTGCGCTTAGCCGTTCCAGTAAATTTAGCACGTATTCAACCACTGTTGGACTCTCCCCTCTTTCCTCCCACATCTCTCTTAGCATTCTCAGTGGAGAACGGAGTGTCCTCCCATACACTAGTTCTGCTGGTGAGAACCCTGTCGCTTCATGTGGAACCGTTCGCAAAGCAAACAAAGTTGCCGGCAGACAGTTCTCCCAGTCCTCCTTATGCTCGTAACAGAGCGCACGCAAAACTCGCTTAAGCACCGAATGCCACCTCTCTACACTGTTTGACTGAGGGTGATAGACAGAACTGTGTATTAACTTTACCCCGCACTTTTGCAAGAATGTGGAAGTCAGTGCGCTCGTGAATACTGACCCTTGATCTGCCTGAATTTCGGCTGGAAACCCAACTCCTGCAAACACTGTTAAAAGCGCGTCTACTACTTCGGTGGAACTGAGCTCTTTCAAAGGGATTGCTTCTGGAAACTTGGCAGCCGGACACAGCATGGTAAACAAGTACCTGTAGCCCGATTTTGTTTTTGGAAGAGGCCCTACCGTGTCTATTACAAGTCGTCTGAAAGACTCTGTTATTAAGGGCACTACCTTCAGTGGAGCTTTCCATGTCTCTCCTGGTTTACCAGAACGCTGGCAGGCGTCGCATGATCTTACAAAGTTTTCTACGTCTTTGAAACAGCCAGGCCAGTAGTATTCCATAAGCAATCTTTCCTTTGATTTGTTTATGCCTAGGTGGCCGGACCACCCATTTCCATGACAGAGACTCAAAAGGTCCTCCCTATACTTAGAAGGTACGACTAACTGATCTAAAGTCCTACCCTTTCGATCTCTGTAGTGCCGATA
Organism: Dermacentor andersoni; assembly: GCF_023375885.2. Classification (NCBI taxonomy): domain Eukaryota; kingdom Metazoa; phylum Arthropoda; class Arachnida; order Ixodida; family Ixodidae; genus Dermacentor; species Dermacentor andersoni. The sequence goes on along the minus strand of NC_092816.1, from coordinate 6,865,504 downwards.
CAACAAACCTCCTCTCTCATGTATCGTCACGTTGCGCCTAGCAATGCCTTCTTTAGCTGTGTCATGTAATTTAGCTAAGCTCTCATCATTCTTTTGCTCAGCTGCCAGTGACTCTTTATCCACACGTAAGAGCTGATCAAAGTTCCTTGAGGCCGGTGATAATAACGACCCTGTCTCGCTTATGAGTGCGTCAGCTTGCTCTTCCTGCAAGCCAGATCTTTGACAATCTAGTGCTACGCTCTCATTGAGCTGGTCAGCTGGCAGGCTCTCCTCAACTGTTCTTTTGTCCCTCGGGCCTAGCTCGGATTCGGGTATTGAAGTTATCCCCTTTTCTGCTTCCGCTGGAGGAGCTTGAGGATTTTCAGCCGAAAGCGCCGCGATCTTACGAGCTTGGCCTCAGGTCAATGCTTGTACTATGCCCTCTCCCAGTTTGAGCCCTTTGTCACACAGTAACTGATTCGAACGATTCGAAAAGATGTAAGGATACTGCAGCGACAAAAATTTGGAAACTGCAGCCTCAGTCTCTAGCTCCCCGAATGGTCCATTGATTTTGACTTTGGCCATGGGCAGACACACGCTGTGTTCTTCTACAACCTGTTTTATCCATGCTACTTCTCCGGTGAAGTCATCTACCGTCACGTAAGATGGATGGACAATGTCCATCGTGGCGGCACTGTCTCTTAGCACTCGGCATGGTTTTCCATTAACTTGCAGGTCGCGAAGATATGGACTTAAAAGTTCCATATTCTCATCTTTTTCCTCCACGTAGGAGAAAACTACGCTTGGCTTCTCGCAGTTTACAGCTATGTGTCCCAGTTTGTGGCAATTGTAACAGCGAATTGGTCTAAAAGATTCGAATTTTCTTTTCTGTTCTTTTTGTGCGGTTTCTCCGTTAAGTTTCTCCTCGCTCTTTTCTGCGGGCTTTTCCGCCATGTCTACAGGCTCCGATCGTCTAGTCTGCGCACCCCTTTTGAACGGAAATGGTTTCCGCGGTCCATTTCGACCGTCCAAGTTTCCGTCCTCGGCGTTCAACTTTCTACGGGTTGCGTACTCTTCGGCTAATTCGGCCGCCCTTTCCACAGTGTTTACATTCCCTCTGTCTTGCACCCACAGTTTCACAGCTTGGGGGACGGTTTTGTAAAACTGCTCTAGACACATGCATTCAATGATCATGTCTCTGTTGTCGTACACTTCCGCGCTTTTAAGCCACTCGACTAGGTTGGCCTTTAAGCTATATGCAAACTCCGGATACCCCTCGCTATCTTTCTTGCCTGTGCTCCTAAACCTTTGCCGAAAAGCTTCGGCTGAAAGGCGGTATTTCTTCAGGAGACTCGCCTTAACTTTTGCATAATCATATGCATCCTGTGCACTCAATCTGGCGATTACTTCCGCCGCCTCACACGGCAGCATAGACAGCAACCGCTGTGGCCATGTACTCGAGCCGAAGTTCATCTTTCCGCAAGTCCTTTCAAAATTGCTTAGGAACAAGCCTATGTCGGTCCCGACCTCAAATGGCTTTAAAAGCCTGTCCATGCGGTACGATTCTGCCTCACTTGATCGTCCCAGAGCGCCTTCACTTCCTTGAGACAACTCGAAACGTTTGCTTTCAAGTTCAAGTTGCATTTTTCTTAACTCGCGATCTTTATCGCGTTCCTCTCTCTCTCTGTTTCGTTCTTCTCTTTCCCGTTCTTCTCTTTCTCTTTCCCGTTTCTCTCTCTTTTTGAGAAGTTCCAATCCCATTTCAATTTCTTCCTCACTGGCCTTTTCGGAAATTAGCTCTAATAATTCCGATTTTAGCATTTCCTTGCGCACATCTAGGCCAAGTTCCTCACCAACAATCAACCATTCGTCTCTCAGCAGTGTCCTTAACTCCATGATTGCTGCTTTACTGCACTGATTCTGCTCTCTAAATCTAGCTAGGAAAACACAACCTAGCTAACACACAACAATCTAGCTTCCCTACAGTTCTAAACAGAACAACCACAAAATCAAGCCTAGAGAGTCAAAGCAAGAACCAAGCACTCACCGCAGTCACAGCACCACGTCGCAAAGTCCATCTCACCGCTGTCAGCCAGTTGTCAGGATTGGGAGCTCAATCCCATCGCTCGTGGTCCGTTGTCAAGATTGGAGTCCGGCATGAATTCGAAGGTAGCTGGCCCATGCCGTCGTCCAACTTATCCACGCTGAGGACGTTGATGAAGGGAAGTACTACTTCTCATCGAGAACGAGGAATATGGGTTTATTTACAATATTTATATCAGTCTAACATGACTGCTTCAGAAAAAGAGTGTCAGTCCAACATGACTGCTCAAGAGAAGTGTGTCGAGCATCCGCACAACAGCCGTTTTTAAACACTCGGTCCGCCGGCGATACAAGGCGGCGAATGTTCGTTTCGTCATCGCAAAACTAGCCGCCTCCCGCGATACAAGGTGACGCGAACGTTCATTTACTCATTGTAAATTCGCCGTCACCCCGCAGAACAGTTTACGCACACAAAGGCACACACATTCTGATGTCCGGAGCCGACGTCAGAGGGGAGTCGTTCCGGATACCTCGGAGCCATTCTGAGTAGCTCGTTGTCCTGCGTCCTCTTCGGCGCGTGGGAAGCACAAAAAACGGCTTTCCCGCGGCAGCTCGCTCACGCGTAGCAGATCAGGTCCGCGCTGGCGAGTTTGGACACAATAGTTCGTTCGCCGAACTCATTCCATCACAACGGCGACAGGGCTAGGGGATGGCGGCGGTTTTCAGCACAAAGCCCGCTTCATCGAACGCATCCTAGCTGAAGCGACGGAGAGTGGGGGATGCGCGTCTTGTTCCCCAGTCGTAATTGGGTGGCAATCCTGCATTGCAGCTCGCCATGCTTAACAACGTGTCAATACCCCCCTCTTAAAAACCATCGACCCGATGCTGCAAACAAACGAAAGTAATAAAAAAGCACTCGTAGCAAAGAAAACAACAAAATAAGGAAAGTTCGTCAGCGTCCGTAAAAGGGTTTAAGAGGCACCACGTGCACCACTTCAGATCGTGCGCGGCGACGCTGTGAATGCGAAATGCCGTCTGGCACGACCTCATAGTCCAGTGCGCCAATACGTCGGATGACCTTGTAGGGCCCGAAATAGCGTCGCAATAGTTTTTAACTCAGACCTCGTCGACGTATCGGGGTCCATACCCAAACACGGTCGCCGGGCTGGTACTCGACGAAGCGTCGTCGGAGGTTGTAGTGTCGGCTGTCGGTACGCTGCTGGTTCTTGATCCGAAGGCGGGCGAACTGTCGGGCTTCTTCAGCGCGCTGGAGATAGGTAGCGATGTCAAGATTCTCTTCGTCAGTGACGTGCGGCAGCATGGCGTCGAGCGTCGCCGTCGGTTTCCTGCCGTAAGCCAACTTAAACGGCGTGATCTGTGTTGTTTCTTGCACCGCCGTGTTGTAAGCGAAGGTTACATACGGCAGGACCGCGTCCTACGTCTTGTGCTCGACGTCGACGTACATTGCTAGCATGTCAGCGAGGGTCTTGTTCAGGCGCTCCGTGAGACCATTCGTTTGCGGATGGTAGGCTGTTGTCCTCCTGTGGCTTGTCTGGCTGTATTGCAAAATGGCTTGTGTGAGCTCTGCTGTAAAAGCCGTTCCTCTGTCGGTGATGAGGACTTCTGGGGCACCATGTCGCAGCAGGATGTTCTCGATGGAAAATTTCGCGACTTCGGCTGCGCTGCCTTTCGGTACAGCTTTAGTTTAAGCGAAGCGGGTGAAATAGTCCGTCGCAACGACGATCCACTTATTCCCGGATGTTGACGTCGGAAACGGCCGTAACAAATCCATCCCAATCTGCTGGAATGGTCGGCGAGGAGATTCGATCAGCTGTAGTAATCCTGCTGGCCTTGTCGGTGGTGTCTTGCGTCGCTGACAGTCTCGGCATGTCATAACGTAACGGGCGACGTCGGCGGTCAGACGCGGCCAGACGCGGCCAGTAATACCTTTCCTGTAACCTCGACAGCGTCCTGGAGAATCCGAGGTGTCCAGCGGTTGGATCGTCGTGTAGGGCGTGCAGTACTTCTGGACGCCGCGCTGACGGTACAACAAGAAGGTAGCTGGCGCGGACTGGTGCGAAGTTCTTCTTCACGAGCAGGTTCTTTTGTAGTGTGAACTAAGACAACCCGCGCTTAAATGCCCTAGGGACAACGTCGGTGTTCCCTTCCAAATGCGCGACGAGGCCTTTTAGCTCCGGGTCTGCTCGTTGATGTTTAGTGAAGTCTTCCGCGCTTATTATTCCAAGGAAGGCGTCGTTGTCCTCGTCGTCTCGCGGCGGGGGATCGATGGGGGCTCGTCAGTGTTTTTTTGGTCTTCTCAGGTAGAAGTCCGTGCTGCGGAGGCAGCTGTTGCAAAGGACGGCTTGCTCGATGGTCCGGGACTACGTTGGTACTCTCTTTGCGGTCCGGTCCGGTTTGTTCCTGAACCAACACGGCGCAATCATAGACCTGAAGTCAAAATCGATAACGCTGGCGGAAGGTCAAGCGATACCGCCGTAGTGCTCTCGTAGCCACCACGCCTTGAGTGTGCTTGAAGATCAAGTGAGCATCCCGCCGCGCTCCAGCATTATTATTTCCGTCGGCACCGAAACACCCGCTGACGTAGAAGGCGTCATCGAGGGCGAGCAACATCTACTGCTCGACCGTGAAGTTTGCGTCGCAAGAGGGATCGCTAGACTCCACGGAGGGAATGCGGAAGTTATGCTAACCAACTTCAGCCAAGAGTTCAAGCACCTCAACAAGGGCATGACAATCGCTTACATCGAGGAAATTGTGTAAACGAGCAATGCCTTTGTCCTCTCGGATTCTGTCGCATCTACCCCGATGACCATAGTTCCCGAACCAGACTTCGACGTATATCCAAGTCTCCCCATGAGCAAGCAGCAACAGCTCAGAAGTCTTCTCCGACGATACAAGGACTGCTTTTCGACGTCATCGAAGATTCGACAAACACCAGTTGCAAAACATCGCATAATAACCGAAGAGTGCGCTCAACCACTCCGCCAGAGACCTTACCGAGTTTCGACGCGAGAACGTGAAGCTATTAGGCAACAAGTCGACGAAATGCTCCGCGACATCATCCAGCCGTCGAAAAGCCCGTGGGCATCTCCTGTTGTCCTGGTGAAGAAAAAGGACGGAACCGAACGTTTCTGCGTCGACTATCGTCGACTGAACAAGAGCACGAAGAAAGACGTATACCCCCTTCCACGGATAGACGACGCATTGGATAGGTTCTGCAACGCTAAATACTTCACGTCGATGGACCTCAAGTCTGGCTACTGGCAAATAGAAGTCGACGAAAGAGATCGCGAAAAGACCGCCTTCATCACGCGAGACGGCTTCTACGAGTTCAAGGTCATGCCATTCGGACTGTGCTGGGCGCCTGCAACGTTCCAGCGCGAAGTGGCAGACCTGTCTTGTTTACTTGGATGACGTCATCGTCGTCGGCGGAAATTTCGACGATCACCTTAGGCGGCTTGCGGCAGTACTAGAGGCCATCAAATCATCAGGGCTCACTCTGAAGCCAGAAAAGTGCCGCTTCGCTTACGATGAGCTTCGGTTCCTAGGCCACGTCATCAGCAAATCCGGAGTACGCCCCGAACCGCAGAAGTCAGCTGCCATCGCAAAGTTCCCGCAGCCCATCGACAAGAAGGCAGTGCGTAGATTCCTTGGCATGTGTGCCTACTACAGGCGCTTTGTAAAGGACTTTTTCACCCATCGCTGAGCCGCTAACGCATCTAGCCAAATCTGATGTCGAGTTAAAGTGGCAAACGCCGCAGGCGGACGCATTCCAAGAACTAAAACGACGCACGCAGTCACCCCCAGTACTTGCACATTTCGACGAAGACGCCGATACCGCAATCCACACTGACGCCAGTAGCCTAGGGCTCGTTGCTGACCTAGTCCAGAAAGAAAGACGGACATAATCATATGCTAGCCGGTCGCTGTGAAAAGCGGAAGGCAATTATTCTACGACTGAAAAGGAATGCCTCGCCATCATTTGGGCTACAGCAAAATTCTGCCCTTACCTATATGGCAGGCCATTCAAAGTCGTCAGCGACCATCACGCGTTGTGTTGGCTAGCTAATTTAAAGGACCCTTCAGGACGGCTGGCGAAGTGGAGCCTCAGACTGCAAGAATATGACGTCACGGTAATCTACAAGTCCGGACGAAAACACTCAGACGCCGACTGCCTATCCCGCGCCCCCATCGATCACCCGCCGGAAGACGACGACGATGACAACGCCTTCCTCGGAATAATTAGCGCAGAAGACTTCACTAAACAGCAACGAATAGACCCGGAGCTAAAAGGCCTCGTCGAGTATTTGGAAGGGAGCACCGACGTAGTACCTAGGGCATTTAAGCGCGGATTATCTTCGTTCACATCACAAAACAACCTGCTCGTAAAGAACTTCTCACCAGTCCGCGCCAGCTACCTTGTTGTTCCGTCAGCGTTCCGTCCAGAAGTACTGTACGCCCTACATGACGATCCAACTGATCCAACCCCTGGACACCTCGGATTCTCCCGAACACTGTCGAGGATACAGGAAAGGTATTACTGGCCGCGTCTGACCGCCGACGTCGCCCGTTACGTCAAGACATGCCGAAACTGTCAGCGACGCAAGACACCATCAACAAGGCCAGCAGGATTTCTACAGCCGATCGAACCTCCCTGCCGACCATTTCAGCAGATGGGGATGGATTTGTTGGACCGTTTCCGGCGTGAACATCTGGAAATAAGTGGATCGTCGTGGCGACGTACTATCTAATCCGCTTCGCTGAAACTAAAGCTCTACCGAAAGGCAGCGCAGCCGAAGTGGCGAAATTTTTCGTCGAGAACATTCTGCTACGACATGGTGCCCCATAAGTCTTCATCACCGACAGAGGAACAGCGTTTACAGCAGAGCTCACCCAAGCCATTCTGCAGCACAGCCATACAAGCCACAGGAGGACAACTGCCTACCACTCGCAGACGAGTGGTCTCACGGAGCGCCTGAACAAGACCCTCGCTGACATGCTAGCAATGTACGTCGACGTCGAGCACAAGACGTGGGACGTGGTGCTGCCCTACGTAACCTTTGCTTACAACACGGTGGTTCAAGAAACAACACAGATCACGCCGTTTAAGCTGGTTTACGGCAGGAACCCGACGACGACGCTCGACGCCATGCTGCCGCACGTCACTGACGAGGAAAATTTTGACGTCGCTAGTTATCTCCAGAGCGCCGAAGAAGCCCGACAGCTCGCCCGCCTGCGGATCAAGAACAAGCAGAGGACCGACAGCCGACACTACAACCTCCGATGACGCTTTGTCGAGTACCAGCCCGGTGACCGTGTTTGGGTTTGGACCCCTATACGCCGACGAGGACTGAGCGAGAAGCTCTTGCGTCGCTGTTTCGGACCGTACAAGATCATCCGACGTATTGGCGCACTGGACTATGAGGTCGTGCCAGACGGCATTTCGCTATCACAGCGGCGCCGCTCACGACCTGAAATAGTCCACGTTGTGCGACTCAAGCCGTATTACCAGCGTTAATAAACTTTGGGACTTCGCGTAACTGGCCTTTGGACTTTGTTTCTTTTCGTTGTTTTGTAACTTTCGTTTAATAAGTATACTTTTGTGTTTCGCTCTCTTATATTTGTGGCATCGGGACGATGCTTTTTAAGAGCGGGGTAATGACACGTATACTTCTTTATCTTTATATGGCGACCACTTCTCACCACCTAACAAATGTTATCGCACAGCGCTGGACGTGCCTGTATGTAAAAGGAGTTTCTGGAATGCTATCGATGGTTCCATCCGCTGTCTTTCCCCGCAACATGTGTAATCTGATTGCATGTATGCGCGACGCGAATAATGTAGAACTTTGTGGAAGGCACGCGCGTCCCAGCGATTACTCTGGAACATTCGACGACTGATGTATAAAAGCCGACACGCTTAACCCGCAGATCAGATTTTCGACGATCGCTGATTGTGTTCGCCGCTATCGTTGTGCTTTAAGTGTAGCCAGTCCTTGTGAGCACAGGTTCGCCCAATAAAAGCTAGTTTTGTCTTTCACAGTATTGCTACTGTGTTCTTTAACGTCACTACCACGTGACAAGGTTCCATTCAGTACCTTTCACAGAACAGTTTCCCACTTATAATACACCATATCTTACTAAATATACCACGCGAGCGCGAAAACCACCTCCAGAAACTTCCGGCGAGCGTATACCTGGCATACAACACATCGCACTCGCCCAAGTCAGCATGCCGACTGCCCAGAGATGGCGCCACTGTCTGCACAAAATGGCGGCGCTTATGAAAAAAAGATCTATACCATGGAGGAAGGAAAGCGTAAGAGAGGTACAAGTCAGCACGGACGTGTTGGAGAGTGTTGCGGTAGTCACGTGCTGTTTTTCGCAAAGGAGCACTGATACTGGTACCCCAAACCTCAACGTTGCCACAGAAACCGCGCTCCTGAAGCTCACGCCGCTGCTTTAAGCCTCTGAAAAGTGAGATGAGTTTTTTTTTTTCGAACCGTGTCTTTCTCACACCACGGTCTGTTCGCGAGACAACCTGACTTTGGCGTGTGATGTATAAGATTGAAACTTGTGTTTAGAGTCTGTGAGTGTGAGTGTCAACCAGCAACAGAGACACTCAAGTAATCACGGCGCGGGCCTTCGTCGCCTTATTCAACGTGCCACGGAAAGGCACAGGAGCGCGTCTGGTTTATTACAATTGTTACAGAAGTTTCGTCGTCTTTGTTCTGACGCGCGTCGGCAGCACACGCTCCCTGCGGTTCGTAGCAATGCAAGTTAAATGCTCGAGGCTATCTGCTCCGGTGAGCTGATTCGAGGCGCAAAGGGAGATGGCACACCAACATGGCTGAAATTCCGACTTCAAAAACGTGACACCAGGGCCTCTCCTATTTTGTTTCTTTCCTCCATGGTCTACACATTGTCTGTGACATTGCAGACAGCAAGAACGGCTGCCGAGACTGATCAGTGTTCAATTATCGCGCAAATACTTACATATTTTATTATTGCGCGCACTTTCTAGATGACTGAAAAGAAGAAAGGACCTCGCCTGTTTTTCGTGCAGAGAGACGGGCAGCTTGCGTGCGACCACAGCGAGCCGCTCGAAGAGTCCCTCGACGTCACGGCGCACTGTGGAGCTATTGGCAGGGCTCGGTCGGCTGGTCGGCGAATCGATCAGTCGCTGGTCCATGCTCTCCTTGTAGATGACGGAGAAAACGCGGTCGACTAGGTACAGCAGCGGCACACAGAGCACCACGGTCGAGATGAGCATGGCGCCGACGAAGGTGGCGCCGCACAGCGACAGGAAGACGCCGTTGCACCGGAGCCCGTATCGACTGCAGCCCGTGTACGCGATGCGCCGCACCAGGTCGGTGAGCGTGTCCACCAGGACCACCAGGTACAGCAGGATCACCAGCAGCAGTGCGTCCAGCTTCCGGACCATGTGCGCACTTTAACAACTTTCCTCCCTTAAAGCGCTTAAAGGGCCCCTCACCAGGCCCCATAGCAAATTTTGGCTATACACTGGAAGTTGTTACGTGTCCTCTGGGGAGCGTTCTACCACAAAAATGTTTTAAATCGGCTGATTAATGGATGAGATAGAAATATGTCAGTGTCGCGAACCCATGATTTCAGGAGGCGAGCTTGACCGCAAACAGACGCTCTATCCACTTGCCCCATCTAGCCTCTGCAAGCGAAATTCCTTCCTTGCGTTTTCCCATACCAGACCACGACGATCGCGGGGCGTATACGTCACGGGCCCCACCTTCATATTTTTTTCTCCCCACTTTTTTGCGGCGCGGTGCACTTCCGCTGACGGCGTCGCGTGCGAGCTCCTGCGATTGTCTCGTTTCGCGCAGCACACGATTTTGCGCACTGTCCACTAGGACACCTGACTAGCGGTATTAGTCAGTACTACACGAACATTGAGGCAAACACAGGCGGATCATACAGCACGATCACGGGCTAGAACACAGCAGAAAATGACAGTTTCGGTGTCTGCGCGCGCGACTGCACGACGTGGGACCAAGCAGACGAAACGGAAGTACATCTCTCTTGCCGCGGTGCGAAGTAAAACCATTACATGCAGACATTCGATTGGTGTGTTTTATTATTTCTATAAGCTTTAATTCGTCTATTCTAGCACCATATTACACAAAGATGTTGGCTTGAATAATTCTCGAAGTCACGTGTCACCACGAGCGACGTCACAGTGCGAACACGTGTACGTAGGCGAACTAGCATGTGTATGTCATCTTCCGACTTGGAGCGCAGCGGCCGCGAGGAAAAGGGAAAACGGCGTTGGGTTTGAAATTTCAGATCTTTGCGAGGCACGCAGCGCTGCACTACTTTGCAGACACGATCGTTATAGGGCAACGTATGCTCTGGGCTTGTCAGCTCAAAATGACCAGACCTGGTGAGGGGCCCTTTAACACGGTTGCTTACGTGCCAACAAACACAGCCCCGCGACTCACATTCCACCAGCTGCCTAACGTATCCGCCGTTGTATTGTTTTTTTCATACGGTGCTCTGGATTCAGCGTTCTTCGCCCAACCACCCAGTGATGCCGTTTATATATAACTTGCAGGTTCCGTCAATCTCAATATTCCTTTCTAATCCCCTGTGCCGCACTGCACGCCATGTCGAAAAAAAAAAAATATTACGTTGTAGCATAGTCTCCGAGTTCGAACGGATCTCGGAGGCCATGGTTGCAGTGTAGGTGGAAATAGCTTATTCACGGTGACTGGACAGTTTTCGTACGTCTATATAATTACTATAGTCGGATACAACTTAAAGGAACACTAAAGGCAAATATTAAGTCAAGCTAAAGTGACAAATTACTGCTTGAGAATCTCTAAGGCGTCAATATTATCGCGAACAGAGCCTTAATAGAGAGTTTTAGAATAGGGGCCCCAATATTTTCGGGCCCCTAAGAGCATTACCGGGGTTAGCGTTGGGGCACGCAGGAGTGAATAGTTTCAGAATTGAGCTTTGCGTTTCCGGATAGTGTCTTGTGCTGACAGCGCCACTACGGCGTCAAAGAAAAGCTATTAGAAATATCTAAATAAAATATACCATTTTATGATTTATATGATGATCTTGAGTTTCGCGTTTTCGCATTTAATTACAATTTAGACCCAAACTCAGTTTGCGTCTCGCGCATGCGCCGTGACGTCGAAGCTGTTTTTTTTTTTCGGCCCCAAACGTTCGGGGCCCCTGTTCTAAACTCCCAATGTCAGCAGGTACCCATCAATGACGCAATGGGTACAAGCTTTCCCCTGGCCTGGTGCTCGGCTTCTCTGGCGTGAAATGCTTTGAAAATGACTATTTAACCCTTCCTTGTGTAGATAAAACATGTGTAGAATGGGGCTCTCTGACCAAAGGCGCCCTTGCGCCATAATATGCAACATCATCAGGTGGTTCTGTCGTTAACTAGCCAATGGTCAGGTGTCAACAATTCGTCACTCATTTTTGTACCGGTTTTCTCCTTTACAAATCCGCACTGTTTTGAAGCGTTTCATAAAGCACAACCAAGGCTTTGGCCATATGAGTGCTGTTTATCAAATGTATAGTGCTTTTTTCCATTATATAGTAGTTGAAGACTACCGTTAAGACATGTATTTTGAAACCCAAAACATTTCAAATGGATTTGAAGTGTCTTATAAGATATTTTATATCTGAGCTTCTTTCAGTAATGCACATAAATGAACTTGTTGCTTCATGCATAGCATACCATGCTTATGCAGACTTCTTTCAGTAGCTTCTGCTCTCATGCAGCTGCTTGTAAATATTTTCCTGTGGGTATAATTATCAGTAGCTAACTACATTGTCTCAGTGGTCCTTAGTGGCAACTGTTGCAGATAGGGACGCCCAGTTAGAGACCTTGATGGCGCCCAGTGGGTCAGCTGTTCGTGCAGATATGAAATTGCTAAGGTACCCGTTTCTCAAATTCTTTTCAGTGGCATATAATGAATGCTGACTTTGCCAGTGTGTGACATGACACTGCTCTGGATGTTTTGTCTCACTACAATTAAGGTCGCTCAATTATTTTGCAAGGGTTATGATTGTACAATTATTTATGGTTATGGTTGTATCATAACTGTACCATCATAATTGGTCACAATTTTAATTTTATAATTCAGCAGGACAGCAAAAAGCAGTGCTTGTGCGGTATCGGCCTCCAGCCAGTGTGTGAAAGACTGAGGTCAGTACTTTAGTCAATATAGTCAATAGGTAGAAGCGGGTGAACGTCGACAATGTATTTTCTCGGCTCAGGCGCAGAGTAAACATCAATGCAGTCGTCATAGAACCAGTCTCTAATGTATACCATCCCCATTACAGAGGATTAAGTATAATGAGAAATGACATATTTTTTACACTTATGTTTCCTCCTCCCTGAACAGTGGACATTGGCAGTGGGCAGCAAGTCAATTACATTCAGTCAGGATTTCACCTCTCACGGCAAGGCAAGAAGTGTTCTAACTTCATGTGTTGTCTCGACATGAACTTGCATTTTGTATGGATCAGTGCATCCACTATCGTCCATCCACAGCCTGCCCCTTGGGCGGTACTCAACCATAGTTCACAAGCATGTTCTCTGTCTCCTCGTGGACCCTCCCAATGGGCTCCAACGATGAATGGTCAAGTTAACACCTGAATGAGGGAGAGAGATGTAAATGTTTTACTGTCAATGCTATGTATGTATGTACATCTGCTCATAGGTGTATGTTGTCCTAGTCTAATGCGGGCTCTCTTGTCACACCGAAGCCACTGGGTCTTGGGTCTCTTTACTCGAGCACAACACCGCATATTGTTTGAATGGAAAAATAAACACAAAGTCCCTCTCCAACCACGAAAAATTACAATGAAACATATATAGACTGACCTTAACGGTATGAATTTTACGATGCGATGAACGCGCGCGTACAACTGAATTAAGTTGAGTCCACGATCAATAGCACTTATCGTTTAAAAAAACATTTCCGAACGGCTGATACAACACACACAATCAGTACGAAGAGACCTGCTTTAGGGTGGAAAGTACGGAATTGCAATGACTTCGAAAATACTGTCTTGCTTCGCTGCAGCAATTTATTGCCAAGAAGGTTTCTAGCTGGGCTGGTTGGTGCATATTAACTTTTGGTTGAACTACGCGAGGACCGGACAAGAAAGGAAAGAAAATCAAGCGCTAACTTGACAATATTTATTGTCAAGTGTCACTTCAGTTGGCATTCAAGTTTTATGAGTAATAAGACGGACTCCACAGTGACATGAACTGTACCGTTCGACTAAGCCTGACAAGAGATCATACCTGGTGTCGCGACTGCCAGTAGCATGTAAACAAGCTAAAGATCTGTGCTTAAGCGACTGCGGTTGGTGCTGTCTGTTGGTGTTCAACCCGTTGAATCTGAAGGGGAACTATTAAACTGCCTTTAGTTTGAATCTTTTCCTTCAGATTTCAGAGACTTCCCCACAAGTGGCCAAATGACTTCATTTCTGGCTTTCCTATCTCAAGCTCATCGTCAACACCCACTTCAGCCTCACGTTTTAAAATTACTATGCTACGTCGATCGCTCATCACGGCGCAATTGTTCATCACTTTCCATCGCACGACCTCATCTCTCTTTCGGGTGGCTCAAATATCTGAGGTTTGCATAGTTCTAGTTAGATTTCGCACGCTGGTCACAATCTTAAAAACAAAAGAAATATAGTAAACGGGGAGCGTCGATAGATAAATATATATATATATATATATATATATATATATATATATATATATATATATATATATATATATATATATATATATATATATATATATATTGTGATTGTGATACCACGCTTACAGGTTTATACTTTTTTTTAGCCGGACAGCCGCAGGAGACGAGTCAGCTTTCGCAAGACCAATATATGTCAGCAGCGAGACTGCTTCGAGAGCAGGTTTTAGTGGTGCAAACGGGTCCGGGAAGCTTTTTACGTCAACGGCAGAGTAGTGCTGTGCAAAGGATCCAATAAAGCTTAAACTGTATTACATTCTGCCAACCGATAGTAGGACACGCGCTGTCCTATAGGTGTGCTGGTTTATTGTACTCGCCTTGTTGCGCTACTAAATGCAGCTGTGAATCCACTCCCTTTGTCCTTTCGCAAAATAGTGACCAAGAAGACATCGCTTTTTGAAAAGTGTTAATACCTTTGTGAGCGCTGACAAATGAGTGCATCTACATGATAGTACATGATCGTAGCAACATATTGCGCATACACTCGAGTGGAAAAGAAATTTCATTTAAGCGAAAAGTTATGCAGATTTCATAAAGTTCGTTTTGGCGACGTCACCCTGACGCTTCCGCCATGCTAACGTCGCCCCCCATGTCGTCTACGCGGAAGGCGAATTTATTTTATAGCGAGAATCCGCGTTGCCGTCTCTCGTAACCGAGCGAACGAACACAGCGAAGGATGAAATAGCGAACGCGGGGCGCAGCGGGAGATGAAAGACAGCGATAGCGAAGAGAGCGCGAAAAGGAAAGCGGAAGAGGAGGGTGCAGCGCAACCATGAGGCGGAGTGCGGAGGACGGTATAGCAAAAACGTGAGAAGAAAAGCGTAATGCTCCGCAAGACGGGCTCTGCAGCGACGATGTCTTCGAGACGCCGCCAGAGTAGCGCTCTTCCTCTTTTCACGAATGACGCCACCGATACCATATATCCAAACAAAGCGCCGCATGAGCGGAGGTTTGTCTGCGGCGGCGGCTGTGAACCACGCCCACGCGTCACCCACGAGCTGCCTCTCGCGATCTGCCGATTAGCGAGGCAGTCGCGCCACATGTGCACGTCGCTCCCTTCACCACGGGCCGCACGAGAGAGATATTCCGCGCCAGCCAACATATCGCGAAATGAAAACACGTATACAGCTGCGCTCAAATATCGCATTAGGGAGTATTGTAATCGTCGGTGAATTTTTTATCGGTAAACAATTAAGGCCTGAGCCGTCAAAATCTATGACATCGCGGCGAGCTGGTACAAGGCGCCGGCGCCACCAGCCTTTAGCTTTTCTGGCTGGCCTAGCCTCTTCTTATGGTAACAGCTAGTTTTTTTTTTTTTTTTTTATTGCGACAGCGTGCCTTCTGGCATAACAGCTAGTTGCTTTTTAGTATTGTGGAAGGGTCAGTTACTAATACAGGGCTTCAAAACAAGTCCTTATTTCAGCAGAACATTAATGTTTACAGGCATATTCGCAGTTCCTTATAGCACGCAATATGCGTACTCACAGTGAGGTACTGAGCAGCAAGTTCTTCAGCGCCCATGATATTGAGCAATGGCAGGTTCACCATGTGCAGGAAAGCGATGGCTGGCTTGGGCGCAGTGTTAAAGGCCCACATGAACAGCACAAGAAGCAGGCAGTACAGGCACGAAGTGTACTGCGCGCACGCAGAATGGCATCGCTTTTATCAACACGCAGTGTTCAATCTCTGAAACATTTTAAAAAAGAAAGCCAATAACAGCTATGTCCCCCCGTCACTCCCATTACATGTACATAATAAGGAGGCCGATATGGGAGCGCAAATTACACAAAGGTGAAATTAGCAAATCTCGTGTGCTATGTTGATACCCCCTGGTTAACTGCGTTCATCTTACCGCATATTTTTAGTTATGCAACTTGCATGGCTCTCACTAGTCAGGTGCAACACATTGTGATTTCTAGGTGTCACAAGACAACGGTATAAGCGAACAAGAACCAGGGTTCTGCGTTTGAAACCACTCGGTTGTTTCAATTTGCGGGCTATTTTACGAAATTGCATGCGACAAACAAGAAACGCCTATATCGTGAACAGGATAAACGCCCAGGGGCCCTATAACATAAAACTATTCCAATGTTTTTATTCCAACCTCCTGACGTCAAATTTGCGTAACGGCAGACGCAAGCATCGGGCGGTGACCCGCAGGGTTGTCTGAGTAGACCAATAAAACGCTTTCCTCGTTTATAGAAGGTCACTTTTGTTTGCCTTAAAGACGTGTAACTTCGCCTACACTGTGCGGCTTGTCTTATCTAATTGACTGAAAAGAGGCGAGGAGTACGCTCAAGTGGAGAAAGATTCGCTGGGGCCGAGCCAGTGCACTGAAAATCGATAACGGGATGAAGCGGGTGGTGCTGGCGTCGGTGATTGGTCTGCTTTCCCTTACTTATCTTGCGGTGGCAGGTCGAAAATTGCGACGACATGCAGCGGAAGGTTAAGAATGCCGCTAAAACGGATCCTCAGCAAACAATAGTTTGCAGAACGAGGTTATAAGCATGCCGAAAGTGTTCGATAACGTTACAAGGCCACACAAAAACCTTTATTGTATGCAAGTAAACCCATGCTATCCGGTTGGTGCGAGCAGCCAGTGCGTGATCCATCGGCGGCAGCCATCTTGTACTCTTTTCGGAATGGGGTAGCCTGGGCCTTCAGAAGAAAACTAACTTTTGTTCGGCGTATTAATGCAGCTTTAACGCGTACATGTCACTTTGACGTGCACGCGTGTGACGTCGCGTGACAGGCAGGTGAAGTAGGTATCACCCGAAAACTTTTGACCAATAGCCTAGCGCTAATGGCGAAAAGGCGTTGAATCATAAACTATTTTTCTTTTGTTCTTTCCAGTCATGCATAAACAGTGTGCCACGTCATATCAAATGGGGAGCTATAACGGTTTTCATGACGTCGCGTGGCAGACAGGCGAAGTGGGGGCGGTTCAAAAAAA
Organism: Dermacentor andersoni; assembly: GCF_023375885.2. Lineage (NCBI taxonomy): Eukaryota > Metazoa > Arthropoda > Arachnida > Ixodida > Ixodidae > Dermacentor > Dermacentor andersoni. The sequence goes on along the minus strand of NC_092816.1, from coordinate 6,848,734 downwards.
TTTTGACCAATGGTGGAGGGCTGATTGCAGAATTGGAATAGAAAAGTTTGGAATAGCTTTACGTTATAGCACCCCAGTTTTGCTCCTCGTCTGTCCTCTGGCTAGAATGCAGCTTCCCTATCGACCACTGGCGGCACATTCGCAGATCGAACCCTCACCACAGTCTTGTAGTAGAGCATCGGCGACAGGTACAGAGGCATGAGCAGACCCAGGTGCGACAGGCTTCGACAGCGCTCGTCCTCGGTGGCCGTCCAGTTGCGCAGCGAGTAAACGGAGTCCCTGCGAGCCTTCGACGCCGGCATCGCCCCGCTCGCCGGATCTACGCAGAAGAGCACATTATCCGTTACAGTACGTGTACAATGGATACGTCGCAATGCGCATCCCACACAAGCCTTAGTGGATGCAGCGAGCCGTAACAAACCTTCGCGTCCACTTCAACTGGCCCCCACCTCTCAGGAGACAAGGCTCTTCGCAGAAAAAGAACACCTTCGGCGCGCCACGCGAGCACTTCTCCCACCGTGTGGCACCGACCTCCCTGGCAGCCTAGCGCGCTGGGAAGAGGTCTTGTTACGAAGGTTACGCCTCCGTGTCGCCCTCACCCCTGCGATAACCTGGTCGTGGTCGGCACAGTACCGTGCCTCCATCAGCGATTCCTGCCCCTTCTGTCCCGCTCCTGTCTGCGAGGTGGACACTGGGCACCTCCTCTGGACTTGCCCTTCTCTACACGCCCTCCGCCAGAAACACCTGCTTCGATGTGGACCACCCCCAGGTCGGCCGCCAGATGTCGAAAGTTGGATCTTGGGGCCCCACCACCGGGCATTGCTGGACTTCCTCCGTGAATCCGGAGTGTATCTACATGTTTAAATATTTCTTTATGCCAGAAGGCACGCTGTCGCAATAAAAAAAAAAAAAAAAAAAACGTGTGTGCCTATCGGGTATAATATGTTCTGTTAGGAAGCTGGAAAAAAAATCAACGGCACAACTCCCATGAATTATCTCTTGTCTCCATGTAAATTATTTTCAACTTACTCCATGCAAATTATTTTCAACTTACTGCAACAATGTGAGAAGCCAAAGAGCAGTCTACTTCTAGCCAATACCTCTGCTGTTTTCACCACGTATAATAGGGCTCACAATCGCAGGAGGAGCTTCATATAATGAATACATTCTTGCGCCAAAAAAGAAAAAGAAAAGACTTGGGAAGGCGTCAACAGGTCAAGGCGTCAACAGGTCACGTTAAGCGCATTTGCAAGATTCTTCTCTCGGAGTTGTGGGCTCAAGTCAGACATAGCTGGGACGTCCTGCGTGTCCTTTGCTATGCTTCGTACCCTACCTGGATTGCTGAGCAGCATTTCAGGATTCTCAAACGTCAGGCGTCCCAAGCTACCGAATTCTTGTGGTTGGACTGCACTAGAGGACTGCTTCATGTGCCGAAAGAGAAGAAGGTAACACGAAAAGAGGGTCTGTTGGTGCCTGAAGACCATATTGTAATCCCGGGAAGCATCACCCGTGTCCTAGACAAAGGGCCGAAGTATAGTCATGAACCACGTACACCAGCCCATGAATTATTGGCCTTAAATAGACGGATTTCAAAGAAAGCCACCAGTGAAGACCACGAGAGATGCCTCTTAGAAGGTGTTGATGCCCTTGGTAAAGCTCCCAACGAAGTGCGGTCCGACAAGTTCAGAGACCCTACAAGGACCGTCGTAACATTTTTCAAAGAAAATAACCTCCAGCTTCTTCAGTCTGATAAGGAAAGACGTTTCGTGGTCTTCTCAGGAGGTGTGTTTAGCAACAAGGCACTACAAGCTGTAGAAAAGAACTTTGTCCTAGTCAAAGAAAAGGCAACAAGAGTCAAAAAACAAGCTGTAGCCTTTTGCACAGAACTTCATCTTTCGAAGTTAGTCAAGGGCAATAAGTGAATGTAAAGGTGCTTCCTTAACCCTGTTTTTCACAGCGAAATCTCACAAGGAAGGAATTCCGTTCCGTGCCATCGTAAGCGAGAAAGGCTATTGGCAACAGGTAGTTAGCCAGTTTCTTTTAAAAAAACTTGAAAGCGTTGCAAGTGAATGATCCTTTCACGACTGAGAGCTCTAGAGATGTAATTCAATTCCTGAAAGGAAACGCCTCTTTCGCACACGCTTTTTCTGTAGACGTAGTTGATTTGTCTTACTCAGTGCCTCAACAATAAATGTGTGCCTCTGTTAGGGATTGCATTGACCGCAACGGCCCAGTAGATTTTCAGAATCTAGTGGGCATATCCATTGACAATTTTATGGTTTTATTGGAATTTTACTTAAAGTTTACTTTTATTCCTTTTATTTCTTTTGAAATTATGGGCTTTTACGTGCCAAAACCACTTTCTGGTTATGAGGCACGCCGTAGTGGAGGACTCCGGAAATTTCGACCACCTGGGGTTCTTTAACGTGCACCTTGATCTAAGTACACGGGTGTTTTCGCATTTCGCCTCCATCGAAATGCGGCCGCCGTGGCCGGGATTCGGTCCCGCGACTTCGTGCTCAGCTTTTATTTCTTTTAACGACGAATTGTATGTTCAACGACAAGGGATATGCATTGGGTCCTGCGTCGCTCCTGTGCTGTGTGACATTTTCTTAGCTTCAATTGACCGCGCCCTGCACAGTTCCTTTGATGATAGGTTCTACCTTAAGGCTTTTAGATATGTCGATGATTTTTTTATTCTTTTAAAAAGTAACCACATTTTTACCGTTGACTGGTGCATTAGCCAGATCTTAGATGTTTTTAGACTACATGGGAAGGGCATGCTATTTACACATGAAATCCCTTCCCACGGCACTCTACAGTTTTTAGATCTGTCTTTAGTTTTTGACAAAGACCACGTATGTTGGCAGTATAGCCCACGTGCCCAGAAGGAATTGCTACCGTATGATTCGGCACACTCAAAGCTAGTTAAAAGAGGAATAGCCACTCTTTGCCTTGAATCTGCTCTCATGAAGTCGTGCCCCCACGCGATGCAGACTAGCTTTGATAAGCAATATGCGAGGCCGGCTAGCCGAGCCGGCTAGCCGAGCTCGGTCGTTGGGGCAGTGTCAAAAACATTGCTGCAGAAGGCGAAGGGAAAAAAGGCATATGCCTAGGCCCGACCAAAAACGAGGCAAACCCGCAGTGGTGCCATACGTCCACAAGCTTTCCCACAACTTGAAGAAAGTCGCCACAAGGTTTGGTGTGTCAGTTGTTTTCTCGGCACCACGCAAGTTGGCTGGACTGTGTCCGCGCATAAGCCGCGTTGACAAAAAGTCAGGATGCCAGAAAAAGCACACTAGACAGTACGTGAAATGTGCGATGGGCGTTATATACGAAATACCGCTAAAATGTGGGAAATCCAACGTTGGACAAACGGGGAGATGTGTTAATGACCGGGGCTGGGAGCATGAACGTTCTGTAATCAACAAAGGTAACGCGCATTTACCTGCGCATTGCACGGTTTGCCTGGAAGGAACATGCCAGCCACTACTGCGTGAGATAAAGATACTTGGCAGAAGTGATGATACGTTAGCAAGATAACTTTTGGAGGCATATCACATAAAAGTAAGAGGCACGAGTTGTATTAGTGACACGTCTGTTTTTATGTTTGAAAACGAGTCGCAAATGTTGAAAACGTCACTGTAATCGCTCTAGGCAACACTGATGTACGCATGCGTATTTGTTCATTCTTCCTGCCCTGCTGTAAGAATAAGATCAGTTGAAGTTCAGCGCTCATTCTGTCGTTTCGTACTCTTCCTTCCCAAGTCTTTTATTTTCCTTTTTTGGCGTAACAATGTATTCATTAGATCCCAACCAACTCGCCCAGCAACAAGTTCTACTGAGCTTCATATAGTTCACAATGTCATCATCATCATCATCAGCCTGGTTATACCCACTGCAGGGCAAAGGCCTCTACCATACTTCTCCAACTACCCCGGTCTGCCATGGCACAACACAATGTCGTCGCACAACAGCACAACTCCAGAGAAGGAACAGTAGACGTCAGGCTAGTTAGGAGTTTGAAATTTATTGACAGTTTCAAAAGCATCTGATAAGTCACGATTGTCATTGCGACGGCCGGAGCTAAAGGCAAGGTTACACACGCCTGACTAGGCTTCTGGCACCATGAGCGCAGCACGCAAAAGCACAGCAGATACATCAATGTCACAGATATGCATGTATACGTACAAATACACAGATAATAAAAAATTTAGGCAGTGACACAGTGACGCAAAAGAACAATCACAATAAAAGCCAGCAAAAAGTCGTGAAATGCATAATGTTGAGAATCAAGCAACCAGGAAGAAATACTTATCTGAAAAAAAAAAAACAGATTCAATCTTTTTTTCTGAATGACGAAAGAGGTGGAGAGTGCGTCATAATCTCAACTACATCATGCTCACCATTAACACAGCTAAAACTATCTAATCACCTTTATGGGCACTGACAAACGGTGTCCCGTCGGTCTCATTTCGCGTACCATCCAGGCGCGACGCCTGTGAAGTTTCTCATCGCGCCAGCGTTGTGAGACGCCTGGCGGTTTCGAAAGAGTCGTTCAAGCTCAGCTGTTGTCTCAGGGGTAGAACCTATGGTAGCACACTCTCAAGTTCAACAAATGGCCACAGAGGGCGAAAATATTGGCCGCGCGAAGCTGCTAATAAAACAAGCATAGTAGAACCACTTAAAAGATGCCTGCGTTAGTTCAATATCTCCCGCTAGAGCCGCCGTAATAAACGCAGTTTTATCTTACAGATTTTGTCCTACAATTATCGAAGTATTTCTATGACATAAAAAAGAGTACAAGATTATCATTGCTAATTAGATATTGTACTCTATATTAGTAAGTTCATTGTTTTTTTTTTTTGTCATTATAAACGCAAATAGCGTTCAGCATCATCAAACTTCCATGTGACCTCTGGCCTGGATTTAACATTTTTACCGGTATTTTTTAGTGTACGGCGGCACGGATTCAGTCGTCCGTACACTTAGGCTGGTTGCTTCTCTGTTGCTAAAACTAGTTTATTACGTTTCGATGCCTCGCCTTATTTAACTTGGGGTGAAGTGACATGTTTGCAAGCGGACATGTAAGCCCGAAAGCTAGGTTTCAGTCGTGAGCCATACGGAACCATAGAGTTACTATACTGACTCTAGAGGACAAGCTACCCATAGGACCCACGCATTGAAATCCATGTTACGCGCCGAGGTTGCCAGCTCCTGAGACGCTTGTTAGACTTGGTGGTAGCAGTCAGCTTTAATCTGGCGACCGTAGCCGCGTAGCAGCATGGTGTCTCGCTTGCAGTGTGGTGATGTGGTGTGCGTGCAGCCGTGTGTTTGGGCTGTGTATTCTATGTTGCGGAATGGTGTGGGTGTGGTCGATGTTGGCCGTGCAGGTGGCAGTTATGCAACCGAAGGAGGGTCCTATTGACGTTTCCGGCGGTATGCGGTTTTCAGCGGCGGTCACGCCTGTTGCAGGAGTGTCACTCGACGAGGTTACGCGTTTGGAGCTCGAAGTTGTGGTCAGATTCCTCGTTGGCGTTTCCGTAATTCTCCTCGCGCGGGCGCGGTATGTTGCAGAAGCCGCTGTCGCGATCTATCGTCGCGACTATAGATCGAGTTTCTTTTTATTAGAAGTACTGATCCAGCTGTAGGTAACATGCAACCGACAAACGGAAGTCTCAGGAGAGCACCTGAGATTATAATAAAGCAGGCGACGCAGGAACACCAGGGCACCCAAAGGATAGTGGTGGGATCAAAGCTCGAAGCAGAACGGTACGTAGGTTGGGGCCGCCGAGGCAGGTGTGTGCCAGGGAGTGTTCGTACGGACAGCTCCTCCGGCACGCGCAGCGGTGCCTCGCAAGGTCGAGATACTTGAAAGGCACCTGTCCCCATGATCGTTCTTTTGCCTCGGTGCAGTGAGCAAGATTAACCAGAATAATATGGAGCGCATCCGGTGCAGTCGCGAATGGGAGTCGTGGCAAATGTAGCTCGCTTCGCCTGGCGCGTGTAGTAATATCAGAGTTAGTTGTACGAACTTTACGCATAATACGCTTTGTTACGGTACTTTAAAACAATGGGTTTAGAGGACGGTGTTGGTACGTTTTTTGGTACCGCCCTAATCCTATACCCTCCCCTACAAACACACACGCATACCGCCTTTTTTTTCTATACGTATACATACAATTCCTTCCCATGACGGACTGACCAGTTGAAGTTGTCAACTTGTCAATAACTGTCATAGGAATCACTGTAATAAACACAATTCCACGATCGGATTGTTTACTTTTATTTTATGGTAACACTGAAAACTATACATGAAACCTTATTTTGTATATGTCAGAGAAGTATAGGCCTTTTGCACATGTGGGTATCAAAAGCTTAATCCAATGTGCAATACACAAAGCAGCTGCTACAACATTAACTGCATTGAGTGCCACACAACACATACGTTACTAAAGGTGCAAAATATAGAGGGAAGCTTCAAAGTACGCTCTGTAGCACTGCAAAGTATAACATGTATGTGTACATTAAATGTTATGAGCATATGTACAAGAGGAATCTGCTGACACACCCGCAGTCCAGGTGGCTGGTCGAGGTGTGCTGGCAGCCTCAGTGTAAGAAAAAGAAAGAAATTGGGTGTGAATATCGACACCAGTGCCACTGCTTCTTGCCTCTGACCTGCACGTGCCTCCGCGGCATCTTTGTGCACAAGTGTGCTGGCGTGGCGAGGCGTAGGAGTCATCCGAGAGAAAGAGTATCGTTTGAATGGAGAAGTGGCTGTTCACATTGCCTGTCGCTTTCCCTCAAATGCTTCCTTGGCGACTAGGGTGACACACCCGCAGTCAAGGTGTCTGTTCGGGGTGTGCTGGCTGCCTAAATGCAAGAAAAAGAAATAAATTAGGTGAATGTCAATACCAGTGCTATTGCTTTTTGCCTTTTGCCATCGTTCCCGACACAAAGTCGACTTAGTCACGCCGTGGCTAGAGGTTGGCGGCGGCGTTCCAAGATGAGGTTGCCACCGCTGGCGTAAATGGCTGGCAAACTTGCACTGCCGCTGGCCGTTCTTAACAATGGGGAATTATGGAAATAAATGCAGTTCTTATGTCTGCTTCTTGCACTCTTCTTGCCTAAAAGTTTTCAAACATAGTGTCCAGAATACACCAGCACTTTGACTGCTTTTGCTTTTTACCTGCAGGTGTTACTGTCAGATCCTTGGTATGGCTGCGTGCAGCATTGTAACACTTGGTGGAGGCATTTCAAGTGGTATCCAAAAATGTAAAGAATTATCGTTGTCTGCATGAATGCTTTCAATTTCTAAATGCAGTGGTAACTATCCCTATTGGTGCAAGGCCCCCCACATCTATGCGGCAAGTGCCGTAGCTCGAAACTGAATTTTTCCTTTAGTGTTTCACAAGGCGTCTGTTATGTCCACATTAGATGTGATCCGTTTATTTTTATTTATCCCAGTGTGGAGAGAGCATCATTAAATTATTATTTTTTATTATTGCGTGTTTTGTTTTTTGGTTTGTTTCTGAGTTTATCAAGCAACAGTTTCATGATGCTTAAGTGACTTATGTAATGACAATCGTCAGCTTTTCTATTTTTTGCAGAAAAACAACGACTTTTCTGACCCATTGTTTGCCATCCCATCACTCGCATAATTTTGGAGAGTATTCTACCTATATTTACTTGCTTGACCTCCACTAAAGAGTCTTGCATTTTCAAATACCATTTTTTGCTTAAAATCATTCGACACTTCTCATAATTTCTGTACCTTGGACTTCTGATACTATGCATTCACCATTTTTGCTTGTTGTTCCTGACTAGAAATGACTTCTTTAATTTAGAGCTTAAATTTTACCTTTAGAACACACAGAAGAGCTTGTCATTGCATATGTGCATAACAGGGAACATGTTTCATTAACTTTTTGCAAAATCTAATAGAAGATTGATGAATGCAGCTTGCAGTGTGATTTGACTGAATGAGCCATAAAAGTAACTCATCTGACTTGGTAAATTAAAGCACATATTAGTGTGATGTACAACATATGTTACACTAACGTGGTGGGTTCTCTTGCTTATACAGCAAAATAATTGGTGCGCGAGAAAAAAAGTTATTTTTGCATACCCTTTGTACACACTGATTTAAGGAAAATTAGCTGGAGCTGTCCACATGATTTACCTATTTTACCTGCGAGTATACTCAACAAAAATGTGTCCCAGCTCCTTAGTGGTATTTGAGATTATGTCAGTATTGCACATATGTGCCTGGTGTCTAAAATAATTGAAATTTGGAAATGCTCGTAGGGATCTGATGTGCAAATATCTGCATTTTATGGATACATGCAAAAGACTCGGCATCAAGTGCATGTGAACGGTCCCACAGGCCCTAAGTCGATCATGCATATAGATTCGCTGCACACATTTTTTACAAGAAAAAATATGCCACATGAAATGGCATGCAATGAAGTGTTGAAGATATTGCACAGTTAATAAAACACCTACGTTATGGATTATGGGTTGTGGGTTCATGCACTCGATTTCGTCCGTATTGCTTCGTGGCACAAAATACTCGGCATCAGGCTGTTTTTCTGCTGTGACCTTCGTAGAAGCATGATTGTTCAAAGTGCAACAATTAAACAGATTCTATGACTTGCTTGTGGATTCGCCAATGCAATTGCGGTGCGCTGGTCCGCGTGTCCAGCAATTTCCTACTGAAGGGAAACCTGCAAATAAAAAGACCGCTCCGCGTGTAAAAAGATGCTTTACTGTGACGCTTCTCAAACGATTGTGATGCATGACAGGAGCTGTCTACTCGCGTGATGTTCTGAACAAGAAGATACATTCATTTACTTACATGTGAAGGTATATGCCAGAGCACTTCGGGGCTTCAGTGGCACAAAAGGCACGAATCTGCCATAAGGTCAGACGTTGACACGCGATCGCATGTCAAACCTAAACTGTACGAAACTACTACGCATCCAAAAAACAGATTCGAAGCCGAAATTCGTGTCATCCTTTATTGCAAGAATCTGCACATCGTGATTTACATAAGTCACGCACTTAGCAAGCGCTTTCCGTAAACTTAATATTAACGCATCACCTTCATAAAGCCATCAGGTATGTGTTTTTAAATTACAAAGCATAAGGTGACCTGTACTTGTTTTCAGCTATTTCAATAGTAACTGCGCTGGCCACATTGACCAGCAGCAACAGGGCGGCGCCCTGGCGGTTCCCACTTTTTCGGGCCAGCTTTCCCTCTACAGTTGGTTATACTAACTGTACTATTATATGTACAGAACACGTCTGCATCGAAACGGGAGCTGGATTCTGCTGCGGCTGAAAATGGCAATAAGAGTGAGTCGTTTAATACCGCTGCTTGAATCGTTATATAATATTCGTCTCATTCACTTACAGGTGGAAACAAGTTAACGAAAGTCAGAACCCTCCATTGCTGTTTCTTAAATAAACCTTTCGTTGCGAGGCCGTCGTTCTGCACACACAACTACGAAAGAAAGAGAGAGCGATATTGGAACGCGCGTCACATATTTTTCCTCTTGTTGTAGCCGTGGCCATAGGTGACTGCAGCCTTATCAATATATTCACACATGCACATGTTTACCTTTATCGGGTGACCACGTTTCACCGCCTAACAAATGTTATCGCACAGCGCAGGACGCGCCTGCATGTATAGGAAGTTTCTGGAAGGTTATCGATGGTTCCATCCCCTGTCTGTGACCGAACATTGTGTAATCTGATTGCATGTGTGAGCGACGCGAATAATGTAGAACTTTGTAAAAAGCACGCGGGTCCCAGCGATTACTCTGGAACGTTCGACGACTGATGTATAAAAGCCGACGCACTTGACCCGCTGATCAGATTTTCGACGATCGCCGAGTGTGTTCGCCGCTATCGTTGTTCTTTGAGTGTAGCCTGCTTTTGAGGGCAGAAGCTCGTCCAATAAAATGCTAGTTTCATTAATCACAGTTTTGCAGCCTTCTTCACTATCACTGCTACGTGACATCTGCTGGAGGTGCTTTACGTTCATGTACCGGACGCCGCCGACAAGCCGTAATCCAAGCCCGGACCGCAAAGACAACACCAACGTCTTCCCGGAACATCGAGCAAGCCGCCGGCTACAGCAGCTGCGCCCGGAACACGGACTTCTACCAGAGACGACCTAGAAGATCGTCCAGAGACGACCAAGAAGACAGCCCCAATGGCAGCCGCAGCGGCCCCAGTAGTTCTGCAGCAGCCCAGGGAACCACCGACGTTCCGCGGTTCCACATTTGAGGACCCGGAAAGCTGGCTGGAGACGTATGAGAGGGTCGCTACGTTTAACAGCTGTAACAGCGACGACAAGTTGCGACATGTTTATTTCGCATTAGAAGATGTGGCCAGGACATGGTTCGAGAATCGAGAAGCCACCTTAACGACGTGGGACTTGTTCCGAACCGGCTTCCTGCAAACATTCACAAGCGTGGTGCGTAAAGGGCGCGCCGAAGCGCTAGTGGAAACCAGAATACAGCTTCCCAATGAGACCATAGCGATCTTCACGGAGGAGATGGCCCGTCATTTCCGGCACGCCGACCTGGAAATGTCGGCGAAGAAAAAAATCCGCTTCCTGATGCGGGGTGTCAAGCAAGAACTTTTCGCCAGACTGATTCGCAACCCGCCGACGACCGTACCTGAGTTTCCTGCAGAGGCATCGACGATCGAGAAAACTCTGGAAATGCGCACCCGGAAATAAAACCGCCAGGTGCTCACGCCGCAGTGCGTCATCCGAGGACTGGGTTCCGACGACCTTCAGGAGACCATCAGGGCCATTGTGCGCGAAGAACTGCGCAAGGTCTAGCCTTCGTCGCAGCCTCAAGTGGCCTCGATTGCAGACATCGTGAAAGATGAGGTTCAACGATCACTTGGAGTTCCTGAGGTGCAACCTCAATTACCATAGCCCCAGCCAGAAGCGATGACCTACGCCGCCGTCGCACGCCGTCAAGGTCCTCCTCCGCGACTACGCCAGGGCCCTGCAACGCCGCAATTCCGTCGTCCGCGGCCGCCGCCGCCAGCACGTCCACCCGTTCGCCCAGAGCAGCTACGCGAGGAATACGGACATTTGGCGCGCCCCCAACCATAGCCCGCTCTGCTATCACTGCGGGGAAGCCGGACATATCTACCGCCGATGTCCATACCGCGAAATGGGACTACGAGGGTTCGCCGTACCTTGCTGCTGGCGCGGAGCGCGCCCGCAGCAAGGCAAACGCCCTCGCGATATCGCCGACTACCTCGCCGCTACTCAGTGGAGCTATCGACGACCGCCCCGTTCGCCATCACCTGGCCGCTACCTGTCGCCGCAGTGCCCTCCATACACCGGCCTAGCCCGGGGCCGCTCTGCGAGCCCATATCCGTAAAACTAAAAGCAGCAACCGATGGAGGTGCGGTTGCTGTTTGTCGAACTTACGAAGGTCCTCCAACGCCGACGAGGACGCCGAAGAAACTATCTCGACGACATAACAACGATACGCCGCCCCCCGACGAAGTCTAGAAGCAAAGAACGCAACCACGAAAGACGACCTGACGACGACACGTACCAGCCACAGGTCAACGCGACGAAGCCGTGATCCGACGCCAAGACCTAACTGTAACGCAAGACAAAGAAATGCCGACCTCGACGTGCTTCTCGACGGTCACGCAGTCACCGCCTTAGTGGGCACAAGTGCCGATTACTCCGTCATGAGTAGACACATCGCCGCCCAGTTGAAGAAAGTTAATACTGCATGGGAAGGCCCTCAAATTCTGACCGCTGGAGGACACCTCATAACATCGACTGGACTCTGCACGGCAAGAATGATCGTTCATGACCGGACTTACCCTGCCACCTTCGTTATCCTCCAACAGTGTTCACGAGACGTCATTCTCGGCATGGACTTCCTGAACTAACACGGCGCAGTCTTCGACCTGAAGTCGAAATCGATAACGCTGTCGGAAGATAAGGCGTTACCGCCGGTGAGCTCTCGTGGCCACCACGCCTTGAGTGTGTTCGAAGATCAAGTGAACATCCCACCGCGCTCCAGCATTATCATTTCCGTCGACACCGAAACACCCGCTGACGTACAAGGCGTCATCGAGGGTGACCAACGTCTACTATTCGACCATGAGATTTGCGTCGCAAGAGGGATCGCTGAACTGCACAGAGGAAAAACGAAGGTGTTGCTGACAAACTTCTGCCAGGAGTTCAAGCACGTCAACAGAGGCACGACAATCGCGTATATCGAGGAAATTGTGGAAAGCAGCAATGCGTTTGTCCTCTCGGATTCTGCCGCATCTACCCTGACCGCCATAGTTCCCGAACCAGATTTCGACATAAATCCAAGTTTTCCCATGAATTAGCAGCAACAGCTCAGAAGTCTTTTACGACGATACAAAGAGTGTTTTTCGACGTCATCGAGGTTTGGACAAACACCAGTCGCAAAGCATCGCATAATAACTGAAGAGTGCGCTCGACGACTCCGCCAGAGCCCTTACCGAGTTTCGACGCGACAACGTGACGCGATTAGGCAACAAGTCGACGAAATGCTGCGCGACGACATCTTCCAATCGTCGAAACGCCCGTGGGCAGCTCCTGTAGTTTTGGCGAAGAAAAAGGTCGGAACCCTACGTTTATGCGTCGATTATCGTCGACTGAACAAGATCATGAAGAAGGACGTATACCCCCTTCTACGTATAGACGACGCATTGGATCGGCTCTGCAACGCTAAATACTTCTCCTCGATGGACATCAAGACTGGCTACTGGCAAATAGAAGTCGACGAGATAGACTGCGAAAAGACCGCCTTCATCACGCCAGACGGCCTCTACGAGTTCAAGGTAATGCCATTCGTGCTGTGCTCGGCGCCTGTAACGTTTCAGCGTGTCATGGACACGGTGTTAGCAGGATTGAAGTGGCAGACGTGTCTTCTTTACTTGGATGACGTCGCTGTCTTCACCGGAAATTTCGACGATCACCTTAGGCGGCTTGCGACAATATTAAAAGCCATCAAGTCATCAGGGCTCACTCTGAAGCCGCAAAAGTGCCGCTTCGCTTATGATGCGCTTCTGTTCCTACGCCACGTAATCAGCAAATCTGGAGTACGCCCCGACCCGCAGAAGACAGCTGAGATAGCAAAGTTCCCGCAGCCCATCTACAAGAAGGCTGTGCGTAGATTTCTTGGCATGTGTGCCTATTATAGGAGCTTTGTCAAAGACTTTCCGCACATAGCGGAGTCGCTAATACACCTAACCAAATATGACGTCGAGTTCAAGTTGGAAACGCCGCAGGCCGACGCATTTCAAGAACTTAAACGACGCATGCAGTCGCCGCCGGTACTTGCACACTTCGACGAGGACGCCGATACCGAAATCCACACTGACGCCAGTAGCCTATACGCCTCGGTGCCTTCCTAGTCCAGAGAAAAGACGGACTTGAGCGGGTGATGTCTTATGCCAGCCGGTCACGGTCAAAAGCGGAATGCAATTATTCTACGACTGAAAAGGAATGCCTCGCCATCATTTGGGCTACGGTATATTTCCGCCCTTACCTATACGGCAGGCCATTCAAAGTAGTCAGCGACCATCACGCGTTGTATTGGATAGCTAACTTAAACTTGACTTAACTTCAGGACGGCTGGCGCGGTGGAGCCTCACACTGCAAGAATATGGCGACACGGTAATCTACAAGTTCGGACGAAAACACTCTGACGCCGACTGCCTATCACGCGCCCCCATCGATCCCCGGCCGCAAAAGGACGTGGACGGCGACGCCTTCCTTGGAATAATAAGCGCGGAACACTTCACTAAACAGGAACTAGCAGACCCGGAGCTAAAAGGCCTCGTCGAGTATTTGGAAGGGAACAACGATGTTGTCCCTCGGGCATTTAGGCGCGGATTGTCTTCGTTCACGCTACAAAACAACCTGCTCATTAAAAAGAACTCACCAGTCCGCGCCAACTACCTTCTTGTTGTTCCGTTAGCGCTGCGTCCAGAAGTACTGCACGCTCTACCTGACGATCCAACCGCTGGGCACCTCGGATTATCTCGAACGCTATCAAGGATACAGGAAAGGTATTACTGGCTGCGTCTGACCCCCGACGTCGCCCGTTACGTCAAGACATGCCGAGACTGTCAGCGACGCAAGACACCACCGACAAGGCCAGCAGGATTACTACAGGCGATCGAACGTCCTTGCCGACCATTTCAGCATATGGGGATGGATTTGTTGGGATCGTTTCCGACGACAACATCCGGAAATAAGTGGATCGTCATGGCGACGGACTATCTCACCCGCTTCACTGAAACTAAAGCTCTACCGAAAGGCAGCGCAGCCGAAGTGGCAAAATTTTCCGTCGAGAACATCCTGCTGCGACATGGCACCCCAGAAGTCCTCCTCACCGACAGAGGAACGGCCTTTACAGCAGAGCTAAGCCAAGCCATTCTGCAATACAGCCAGACAAGCCGCAGGAGGACAACTGCCACCACCCGCAGACGAATGGTCTCACGGAGCGCCTGAACAAGACCCTCGCCGACATGCTAGCAATGTCCGTCGACGTCGAACACAAGACCTGGAATGCCGTTCTGCCGTACGTTACCTTCGCTTACAACACGGCGGTGCAAGAAACAACACAGATCATGCCGTTTAAGTTGGTTTACGGAAGCAACCCGACAACCACGATCGACGCCATGCTACCGCACATCACTGACGAAGATAACCCTGACGTCGGTACCTATCTCCAACGCGCCGAAGAAGCCCGACAGCTCGCCCGCCTACGGATCAAGAACCAGCAGCATACCGACAGCCGACACTAGAACCTGCGACGCTACATTGAGTACCAGCCCGGCGACCGTGATTGGGTTTGGACCCCGATACGCCGACAAGGACTGAAAAACGATTGCGATGGTATTTCGGACGCTATAGAAGGGGATCCGACGTATTGGAGCACTAAACTATGAGGTCGTGCCAGACGGCATTTCGCATTCACACCGTCGCCGCGCACGATCTGAAGTGGTCCACGTGGTGCGTCTTAAACCCTTTTACGCACGCTGATGAACTTCCTTATTTTGTTTTCCTTGCTATGGGTGTTCTTCCTATATTACTTCCGTTTGTTTGCAGCATCGGGTCGATGCTTCTTAAGAGGGGGGTACTGACACATGTACATGATTATCTTTATCGGGTGACCACGTTTCACCGCCTAACAAGTGTTATCGCACAGCGCACGACGCGCCTGCATGTATCGGAGGTTTCTCGAAAGCTATGGATGGTTCTATCCGCTGTGTTTTTACCGAACCTTGTGTTATTTGATTTCATCGCGTGGCGCAAATGGTGTAGAACTTTCTGGAAGACATGCGGGTCCCAGAGATTAGTCTGGAACGTTTGACGACTGATGTATAAAAGCCGACGCGCTTGACCTGCTGATCAAATTTTCGGCGATCGCCGAATGCGTTCACCGCTATTGTTCTTTGAGTGTAGCCAGCTTCTTAGGGCACAAGTTCGCCCAATAAAACGCTAGTTTCGTTAGTCGCAGCTTTGCTGCTTTCTTTTAGCAAATGTCACACTGAAACAATTGGCCGAATGGAGCAAGGTCAACGCTCTCAAATTAAATACAGCAAAAACACAAGCTGTTATTTTTGCACCTCCACAACAACATCTGAGTGAGGACATACTGTTGCAGGTTGGCTCTGAAATAATTGAACTTGTTCCTAACGTCAAACTTTGGGTGTTATACTTAACCAAAAATTAATGTGGAATGAACATGTTGAACTTATTGCATCCCGCTAAGCGAAAGCTTGCGGCGTGCTTTGTAGACTCCGTGAGACGATAACATCTAAAGCTAAGCTGATCCTTTATAATGCACTATTCTCATCTCATTTAATGTATTTCCACCTTGTGTGGAGTACCACGTCAAAGCAAAATATGAGTAAATCATTACTGCTACAAAAAAGGCTGTTCCTCGAATCGCAAACGCGCCATTCGACGCGCATACATCTGAACTATTTTCGAAGTTTAATATCCTTTGTCTAGCAAGTTCATATGAGGTTAACCTTGCCCTAAAATACCAGAGGTACCTTAAGTATAACAATGGAGTGTCCTAGAGTTGTGCAACCTAACAGAACCAACATATGTATCCTGTAACATTAGGAAAAGAAAGAGATGGCTGCTACCACTCTCCCGTACACATTATGGATCAAATCGTTTAACTAATCGCGTCCCATCATTATTAAGTAAACTACATGAAAACGGCGTCGAGATAACTGACTTTACTAGGAAAACAATACGAGACTTCCTAATTCAAACTGAGTAATTATTTTTGAACGTTCCTTTGGCTACGGGAAGTCACTACTTACCTCCTTTAATTAAGTGGTTTTACGTTTTGATAACATTTTCGCATATGGGATATAACCTGCAAGACATTTATACACACGTTTATTTGCTATCTGTGCTTTCGTATGTTAATAGAATGTTATATGATACATTTTTCAGCAATAAACAATAATTATGTATATCTGTTATATACTGTATATTCATATTGTTACGTTCGACCCGAGGAGGCTGGCGATCTTTGGGGAAGCGACAGTCCCCAACCCAACGGCGCCACCATGTCTCTGCGGCGACTCGCTTTGAAAACAACAATACGTCAGTCCCCAGCCCGTTGGCGCCACCATGTCTGCTGCAACGACTCGCTTTGTAAGGACCACAATGCACCACGTCCCCAACCGAACGACGCCGGGATGTATACACGCAGTCGGCGGACCAGGTATTGTTAGTAGATTCGCCGCGACCGTCACGGTTTGTTTGAAGCGGTGGAACTCCTGGAAGGGGTCCTGCGGCGCCGTGTCATGGGTCTTAGAAGTGTCAGTCAATGGACAGACGCGGCGGTCACTGACTGCAGGGTCAACTCTGGGATAAAGAGGTGCCTGCTCGGGTCAAGACCACTGTCTGTGAGAACCCTCTCACCTTGGTGTGGTCAGTGCAACCTGTGCGGAAGTGAGTGCGTGAACCCTCCCCCTCAAGGGCGCGTCGGCTACGATGACTTTGGACGTTCCGTTTGGTCGAACGGCCGTTTTCCCTCATCTAGGGATCTAGGGAGGACAGAGTGTTCATAAGCAACCATGGCGCGGCTGCTGAGGGTGCATTCCTCTATCAGTCATGTTAGACTGATGAACTGTGTAGTAAATAAATGCCAGTAAATAAATGCCATATTCCTCGTTCTCGATGAGAACAAGTCTCTCCCTTCAACAACGTCCTCAGCGTGGATAATTTGGACGACTGCATGGGCCAGCTACCATCTATTTCATGCCCGACCCCAACCATTACAATATATGTCATTTGTACTGACTAAACACACTGCTTTGTATCACTGATTGTGCATTTCGCCTTACGTATTTTCATTTATACATTTGTACGTTACACACAATAAAGTGTACAAACTTTATTTTATTATGTCCCCGTTGTCATGAATACGGGCAAGAACTTGTGAAGCTGCAAAAATCAGCTTTTGGTTCTTGTCTCAGTGTTAATTTTTTGTAAATGAATGAATGCGAAATAAAAATTGATTGATCGATTGATTGTTTGTTTTTTGATTGATTGATTGCCATTATCATTGAAAAGGAAGGTGTGCAATCAGTGCATTTTACCGGTGCTGACATATAGGGCAGATACTTGGAGACTGACAGAAGCTTGAGAGCAAGGACCGCGCAAGAAGGGATGGAATGAAGAATGCTAGGCATAAGGCTAAAAGACAGAAAGAGAGCAGTTTGGATCAGAGAGCAAACGGGTATAGGCGATATTCTAATTGACATTAAGAGAAAAAAATGGAGCTGGGCAAGTCATGTAGTGCGCAGGTTAGATAACCGTTGGACTATTAGCGTTACGGAATGGGTACCAAGAGAAGGGACGCGCAGTCGAGGATGGCAGAAGACTAGGTGGGACGATGAAATAAGGAAATTGGCGGGCGCTAGTTGGAATTGGTTGATGCAAGACAGGGGTAATTGGAGATCGCAGGGAGAGAGAGGCTTTCGTCCTGCAGTGCATATAGTTTCATGCAGTAATTACTAGAGGGAACTCTGACGCTAGTGTCTACGGGAGCTGCAATGAGAGCGGTTGTACCGGCATGTGAATTATGGGAAGTACGTGTATTTGCCTAAACTGCGTCTTTTTGGCTTCAAACTGCTTTGTGACTTTGTAAACTCGTCATTTTCAACAATGTACTGAGTAATAAATAATTAAATGAACATCATTAAAATTATCCGGTGGCAGAATTCGAACACAAGAACTCTAGCACAGAAGCCTGATATGCATGCATGAACCATGCAACGACAAGCGAATGAAACTCATTTATGAATTTATCGCGGGCATGCCAGTGCCTTGAGACGCTTGGCGCGTTTCGATTTGGCCACCTGGACAAGCTCAATCGTTGCAATTAATGGCAATTGTGCGTGTTCGCGGCGTCTTCTGCACTTCGACGATTACAGACTGCGCTAAAACTTACGCCAATAATATTTATATAGCGTAATATACAAATCCACAAGAACGTCTGAATCCACAAGCCCGAAGCTTCCCATAATTGTGGTACAACGACTGCAGCGCCAGAGTTCCCTCTAGTAATTATTTTAAGAAACTCTATGCTGCAGTGTAAATAAAATGGGCTGATGATGATAATGATGACATTAACCACATGAGTCCCGAACTTGAGCATGTTGGTATCAGGTCTCATGGTTGTTAATAACAGGACAGTGTGAAAAAATTGGCTGCGGCTTAGTTCAGCTAACCCTGGATATGCAAAGGGAACGCTTGGTTTAGCCTGGTTAAGTCTTGGTTTCACTTGGTTCGTCCAAAGCCTGCCTTTGTCTACGGTTGTGGTCCAGCTTCCGGCGTTTTGCGAGCCGAACGACTCGCTCTTCCTCTGTCTGCGACGCTAGCTTCGCGCGCTTGGCGTTCTGGACCCCCTCCAGTGAAGCAGCTCGCCGGGCTATATCCGCGGGGAGGTCAGAGGCCGCTTGCCGACGACGGCTCAAAGCCTCCCGCTCCCGCGCAACGCTCACAGAAGACGGCCTGGCCTCGCTCTCATCCATGGGCAAACTCGCACTGACTAGGCGAGCGCGGCGCTCCTCTTATGTTGAATTCCAATGGCGGAGTAGGAGCAGCCGACGGACTCTGCGAGCGAGCACTCGACTCTGGCGTAGATCAACGCTTCCAAATCCGCGAGTGGAGCACAACCTGCGCCGCCGGAGAAAGGCGGAAGCGGAACTTCTATCTCCGAGTTACCCAGGATGCCTTGCGTGTTGTCATTTCCTTCCGCTGTTTGCTCCCGGCACTTCCGCACCGGTCACTTGTCTCTTCAGCGCCGTTCACCTGTTGTTTTTTTATTGCGAAAGCAATCCTGCTCGAGGTTTCCGCTCTTGGCCGTCGTCCCGGAGAATCCACCATTGACCTTTAGCGTGACCTATGTGTGACGTCATACCAGCTGTGGAAAAGCGGCCCCCCCCCCCCCCCCAACTCGGCTCGTCGCGATCGTCCCAGCGAATCCTCCATGCTGCAGCTGCGCGCCGCTGCCGCGAGGGGCGCTCGCTGTACGTGACGTCACTACTTAAGACGTGACGAGTAACTACTTAAGAGGAAAAAACGAAATCAGGAAAGGAACCATTTATGATAACTCAAAGGGAAGCTCATTACTTTTCGAAGCGAGATCGGGATGCCTTAGAACACGCGCCTATAAAGCGAGATATACGAAGGAAGAAGAAGCATGTGCTTGCTGCGGTAAAGCTAGGGAAACTACGGAGCATGTTTTATTAGAATGTGAAGACGCCTACCCAGCGGTCGATTTAGGCACCACTGGCCTCCTTGAAGCCCTTGGGTTCAGAGGGAGCAGTGGTAAAGCAAACATGTCCGCAATATACATTAGTAAGAGGCGACTGGAGGATTGGTGGAAGAAAAGTAGGGAAACGACAAAAGACGGAGACGTACAAAAGCACAGTTCGCAATAGGGGATCAGAAAATTTGGGCGTGGTAGTTCAGAGTGTTTTTTTTTTTTTTCATTCTTTAACCTATGCTATGGTGTTAGGCTGCTGAGCACGAGTTCGCGGGATCGAATCCCGGCCACGGCGGCCGCATTTCGATGGGGGCGAAATGCGAATACACCCGTGTACTTAAATTTAGGTGCACGTTAAAGAACCCCAGGTGGTCGAAATTTCCGGAGTCCCTCACTACGGCGTGCCTCATAATCAGAAAGTGGTTTTGGCACGTAAAACCCCATAATTTAATTTTTTTAATTGTTTAACCTAGGTAATATATTAGGCAGTATAGTAGCAAGAGCTTGGTGGCGCAACCCACCGCCCCGTTCCAAAGGGGACGCTCATAATATCCATCCATCGATCCGTCATGCCAGCTGTGGAAAAGCGCCCCCCCCCCCCCCCCCCCCAACTCGGCTCGTCGCGATCGTCCCAGCGAATCCTCCACGCGCCGCTGCCGTGGGGGAGACGCTCGCTCTACGAGACGTCATGCCAGCTGTGGAAAAGCGGCCCCCCAACTCGGCTCGTCGCAGTCGTCCCAGCGAATCCTCCACGGTATGTCGGATGATGTGTATAAGGTGAAGCTGCAACGATGTGCTGCAGCTAAGAAGCGGCGTGCGGAAGAAACGGATGAAGAGCGGGAACAACGTTTAGCTAAACGGCGTGCATATTATGCAGCCAGGCGAATGCGTTCAACATCTCTTCATCTGGGTGCATCTACAAGAATCATGCATGCTCTCAATGCTGACGCGACTTTGGCAACACCTGATTGTCCGACAGCATGCCTTATGGAGGCTTTAAATGGTGACGAGACTGCATCTACACGTTCGATGAGCCGTATGGAACTCTACAACCTGAACAGAAGATTGCTTTCGCAATCCACTAGCCAAGCTAAGCCTCTACCAATATTTTTTTAAAGTGCTGAATGGATATCTCACCAAGCGTGCAGCAGCTTTTGCTTCCTCGCGAGTCTTGACCGGTGGCGCCTCCCAGCAGACAAACGTGGTAAAGGAAATACGTTACGCAGAGTTCCGGTCCACTCCGCCGATTTTGGCGGAGCATCTTTTTCTGCTCCACGGAGTGACTCCCGCTCTGAATCCCCTCTGACTCTCTCATTGGAACACCTTACTCCCGCCCTCACTCTGTCATTGGAACAAACTTGCTCCGAAACGAGCAGAAAAACTTGCTCCGACTCCGCCATTGGAAATCAACATTAGCCAGGCGCGCGGAGAGTCACTGGTTTAGGCCGCGACCCGGCTGCGGAGAGCACATGCGCCATGCCGACGGCGGCGGAGCTCGGCACGGCGAGTCACGTGATGTGTTGCCAAGGCTACGGCGCAACTGCGGTCAAACAAAGGTCGAATTGCTGGCGGTGGCGAAACTGGGCTCGACGCTGTTAGTAAAGCTTTCGCTTTAATACAAGCAAGGGCTTGGAGGTCTCCAATCACCTTGCTTGTCTCATGTTGTCGCTCCATGGAAACACCATAAGCCTCCAGACCGACTAGGAAGGGAGGTTTGCTACAATCGCTTGTGAACTGCATTGCCACCAAGCCGACAGTACTCTCAATGACAACTTTTGGACAACAGAAGGCTTTCACGCAACAAATGCTAAGAAGCAAGCATTCGGGATGTGCGAAATGGGCCTTTTGAAGCTTTCAGCATCACTGAAGGGGCTTTACCTATGGATGCACAAAGATGATTTCTCCTTTGAGGGGCATTGTTTCAGAGGTCGTTTCATAGCAACAGTGTTGGGTTTTAGTAGCAGAGAAGCTTGTTTTTGCCCACTGTCAATAATCTGTTTCTTTTACAGGGCCCCTGCGAAGTGCCCAATTTTCGGACGCAATCTGCCGTCCATGTATGTATGCATTTCTAGCTCGTAAAGACGTCTATTACCCCTTGCCGCAAGCTGGTCCTTGCTGCTCTCACCCAAGAAGGCATCGGCGAGTACGGACTTTGCGCTGTTATTCAAACATTAAAGCACGTGTCACCAACAAGCCCAATCCTACACCGTTCTTAATTTCTTCTCTTATTTCAAAATTTGCCAGATGAAGCCAGCAACAGGGTCACTCAGATGTTCAACATTAGTTTTCCCAGCCTGTCCTTTACCAGGGCGCTGCTCATAAATATCTACGATTTCTTGACCTCACGCTACACTTCAACCATGGCCACACCTGCTGAACCTATAGCATGCAATCAAAAAAGCGCTGTACAGCAGGTTGCTCCAAACTCATGACATATGCTATAAGGCCTTGAGGAACACTCTCGTTTATTTACGCCCTCATCATACTGTATGAAGCTTCGCATCATAAATGCAATGATTAACATCTCCTGGTTTTTCAGAGTTATTCCTGTCCGGCTTGCTGAAAGCTATCCTGATTGAGTTTCAGAAGCAAAAGAACGCTGCCGGAGAAGTGCATAAAGCAAAGGTCGCTATAACCGCGTATGGGCCCGCCGAATGAAGAAGGCCACTGAGTGTACGAGCAGTTTACGTCATATCCAACAAGCTTGGTTCTACCTTTGCAAGCGAATAAACTCAACTTGCCCCAAAGACATGGCCTGTCACAAACTATGTGCCAGATTCTGTGTCCCCTGCAAAGCTGTGGCGAAGCTGCAGTACATTTGTATTGAGTAAATAAGCATAATAAATTGTTTTTGCAACAGTACACAAATAAACGTGCACCATGCATCAGTCTACCACACGGGAGAGCGTTCCAACAGAAAGTATCTGATTCACACAGGCCACGTAGCCCACTTATCAGTCGTAAAGCGGACCCGTATTATGTGCCATTCAAGATTTGAGACATACACAGTAAACGTTTTCTATATTTACGTTCGTCCTCCCTTCGTAATAAGACTGCCAGAACTTCCACAACTGAACGTAATTTAGAACACACAAACACAATGAACACAGACATATGCCTCGTTTTAAAACTCAATCGCCATGCAAATGACATCTAGCAAGGAAGAACGTGAACAAGCTATGTGTTAGCATCGTAAACTTTATACTAGGCAAGGAACACACCACAATGCCGCGACAGCCGCTAATGAGACCAAAACCGGAGCCCATATCTCTAAACGCGCAACTGAAGCCCCTAAGCCAGTCTGCTCATCCACCACCTCCTCCAACACCCACGGCTCCACCACTCGTTTCAAGCACAGAACACAAGCCACACATCCAGCGCTGATCAGTGGGCCGTCGACGCAGTCACATTTACATGACTTGTAGAGAGCAGAACATCCCTCGATGTCCGTTAAGCAAAGGCGGACACGGCGACACCACATCGCGGTTCTCTGAACTGAGTTGTCGAGGCGCTAGGCCACTTAGACATTTCAATCGTCACCACCGTCGGATTCTCAAGGAACACGGGTCGCACAACGCAGATTCTGTACAGCCAGAGTTCACCGAGGCCAAAGTCGCACTACCACACCACCACTACTCCCGGATTTCCGCCATGTAACACAAGCGACGCAAGCAAAATCACACAAGCAACGTTGAACCACGCGTGGTCGGCGCGGGGCGCGGGCCAGAGAGCGATAACGCCGAGAACGAACATGCCTCGGCGTCGCTTCGAGACACCCTCGCGCCTTCTCCAAATTACCTAAATGATCCTGTCCTTAGGCACATAGGATCAGGTGTCGTGAGGTATTTTTTCTTACATTTTAACGCGCGCCGCAACGTGTATATAAATGGGCGCGCGCGTTGGCTTGTCTCCATTGCGTATTGCAACATGGATCCAGGAGCATCTACCTCGGTGGCGCCTGCGACGCCAGGTGGTCGACGGCGAAAGTACGTTTCGGAAGAAGAAGCACGGACCCAGCGCAACGCGGCTCTGCGTGGAAAGCGCAGAAAGACGCCGATCTTCGTAAGCGTGAGGCCGAAGCTAAACTGAAGAAGCGGCAAGAAGACGCCGATCTCCGTAGACGTGATGTGGAAGGAACTATTTTGGGAAACTGTACTAGAAAACAAAAGAGACTCATAATAGTTCCCCAATGTAATCCCACATGTAGTCCCCCAATATGTTCCCTTTAGTGCTTTCGCAGTAGCCCCGGTAATGTTGCGGGCTCTCCAATTTTTGTTGCGAAATGATCATAAAAAAACGTAATAATATGCAAGTAACATTAATGCATCAACCGGGCGCTTGAGCGCAAGGGCCGGGAAGCACGTGGTTTACACACTACTATCGCAGCAGAAGCTTCTGATAATAGGCTGTGCTACGGATCACTTGTGTGTACAACATGTAGTACACGAACATCGTTCAAAGAAGCTAAGGCTGACTTAGACTACAGTTGTCAAGGAGTGGGTCATTGCTTAAGAACATTGCTGTATGCAGTGGGAGTTGTTGACAGTATGGTAAAGATTTTTTTTCTGTGAGCCTCTAATGCACGAAATTCCAGCAGCACTTGAAGTACAGATAACGTCGTGCCATATTTACCACAGATAGGTGGCTCATACCAGTCAACAGGCAAGATTGTGTGCCATACGTGTGGTCGATTCTACGTGGACTGATTATGACCTCAGTTCGGCGTATTTTTTAAATGAGTGGCCAATTTCCTAACTATGGTTTAATGACATGCAGCTTATTAGATGTTTCAGTGTCCCATAAGCGTTGCCGATAGTTCCTAAGGTTTTCTCGTAGGCAAATAATTAAGTCTATGGCAGAAACGGCTACAGAGGAGTTAATAGCCTTTTGTTGCTATTGGCGTGGCAGTTACGTCAACAAGCATGTTGCCTTCGATGCCTCTGTGTCCATGGACCAAGCATATAATGGCATGCTGATTAGTCAGATGTTGCTTTCATGGAACGAACTTAAGGATCTTGCACCACTTAAAGAGTCAGTGTATTTATGGCATTTTGTATCTTCGTTTTCCTCATATGTTAAACAGCCAACAGTACTGGGTATGCCTCAGCAGTAAACATACTCGTTTCATAGTGCAGAACATCGGATTTGAGAAAGATGGTCCGAGTGCTGCATAGGACACATCAGCATGTGATCTTGATGCGTAAATGCAATACTCTGAGCACGAGTGCTTCGCCTGAAGTCCTAAAAAAATGCACCTCAATATGCGCCTCTGGGGCGTCCTTACTGACCTCAATAAACGGTGTCACGTACGCTCTATAGGCTACCACTACCACCACGGTAACAACTTTCCTGCAGTCGTGAGATGATGTTCAAGGAGTGGTACACCCACTTTGCTGAGACTCCGCACACGCAACGAGAATGGCTCTCTCGCTGTAGGTAGATTCTGAAAGAGCGTGGTACTGATCATGGCGTTCATGGTTGAATAGAACGAATGTCCAGAGTTCGCATTTACTTTTAGAAAATATGTGAAGCTGGAGTACGTCCTTTATACATGGAGTGACCACTCGTTGACCTCTACTTAGGGCTTGCCATAGAAGTTGTCCTAAAAGCGCCTGCGGCCAAGCGGGTGCCTAGGTGGTGGACGGGATCCAGCATCTTTAGGGGGCGCTGGGGGTAGCAGACTGGTACCCTATGGCACCGTTGTATAATCGTTTGCTTAATCGTTTACCTTGACAGGTCACGCAATATTCCAAAGTGCCATGGACGTGTTGAGGTGCGCCTTTTCCATGTCGAGGAATACGGACAAGAAGTGTTTATGGAGAAAAGCGTTACGAATATTTGCCTCAATGCGTACAAGATGGTCCATGGTTCAACGGCCTTCTCTAAAGCCACACCGATATCCATGTATCGAGCAATTTGTTTGATTCGAGAAAATGTAACCGACGGCAGTTAATAATTTCTTCCTTTCTTCGAATAGCTTGCACAGGCAACTTGTGAACGTTATAAGGCAATAACTTGTCTGTGAAGAAGGCTGTTTCTCCTGCTGCAGAACCGGAACGATGATGGCTTCTTCCCATGTAGATTGAAGGTACCCAGCAGCCCATATACTAATAAAAAGTGCGATTAGAGTCTTTTAAGTGTCTGTGTGGAGGTTTTTTGAGCATATCGTAGATCAGTTTGTCAGGTCCCGGTGTGGAGTTCTCACATTTGTTTAAACAGGCTCTTAACTCGGCAATGCTAAAAGGGCGATTGTAGGGTTCGATCTGCCTGCACTTGCGGTCTAATGCATGCGTTCCATTTGTTCTTTGTGTTTAAGGAAAGGCTGTACAATTAACTGAGCTGGTGCTTGAAGTGCTCCCCAAAGGCATAAGCCTCGTCTTCCAATCTAATTATTTCGTCATTCACCAGGGGCAAAGGGTGGATTGATTGTCCTTTTAACCTTCTGAGCCCATTCCACACTTTTGTTTACTGTGTATAGGAACTAATTCCCGAGATAAACCTCTCTCAGCTGGCCCTCTTCACTTGTCGCATCATTCTTCCCTGTGATTTAATCTGCTTAAACAAGGGCGCAATTCCGCCCGAAAGGCGAATAATCGAATGCGATAGCAAATTAGTAGACATAAGAAGCAGGGATAGTAGTTTTATGGGCCGCATAAACTTAGAAGCATTCGCTCACTAACTGAATTAGCGAGCATGGTGTCAGCGCGCCCAGGCAAACATGAACACATCACACACGATGACCGCGGACACTCGCTGTCAAAACGCTGGCGTGAGAAAGCGCGGAAGCAGCAGCGAGCGAAGTGACCTTCGTGCGGTCTATCGCTTCAACGCAAGAGCGGCGAGAACACAGCGCGCACAAAGGTATGAGCCGTCTGCAAATCACTCTCTCACATTTCTCTCACGTCCGCGTCGTTTTTTTTTTTTTGTCGCGCAATATCATTTAAACAATGGGTTACCAACTTGCCCGGAATGCTGCTCTCATCAACATAACGGCGCGCGCGACCGCGCGCAGCCGTGCAAAGTACGCACTTGGCGGAGTCGAAGCCGCCCCTCCCCTTGCTCCCGCGCTGCCTCCCCGCTCTTCTCCATGTATGTCGTAATTCCGTCATTGTCATACCACATTCGTTGTTTGGTCGACGCAGTTCCGTCGACGTCATTCCATCGTAATCATGCTGTCATTCAACGTCATAAGTCATTCAGTGGAGATTGCGCCGCCATTGTCATGTCATCGTCGTCATTCCGTCGTCGATATAAGTCATCGTCATGCATTTGTCGTCATATCGCTGTCGTGATGCCATCGTAGTCATTCCATCGTCGTCATTCCATTGTCGTCATGCCGTTGACGTTATACTGCCTTCATCGTCCCATCGACGTCTTTCCTCATTCCGTTGCAATTGTGCTATTGCCAATCAATCGTGGTTATGCCACCATTGTAATGGCATCGTCGTCATTGCGTCGTCGTCACACATTCGTTGCCATACCACCGCCGTGATGTAGTCGTGGTCGTTCCATTTTCATTCCAGCTTCGTCATCCCAATCTCGTCATGCCGTCGTCGTCACGCTCTTGTCATATACTTATCATCCCGTTGCCCTCAGGCCGTCGTCATCGCGCTGTCGTCGTTGTATTATTGTAATTTGAGAATTGCCATCCCGTTGACGTCATGCCGACTTCGTCGTACCGCTTTTGTCTTTCCATCGACGTCATTTATTCGTAATTTCATCGTCTTCAGTGGGTGCGCCGTCCGCATACAGTCGTCGTCTTGCCGTCACGGACAACCATGGCGAGCGAGGGTCGTAGCGACGCGGGGCGATCACGGGGACAGTGTGCATCGCATACAGCCGAATCACTTTCAATCTCAGAAAGGCCACTACAGATTCTAAATTAAAGTGCCGTCTGCTGTACGGTGTGTCCGTACGTGATCGCTACATCGCTTGAATGGTCATCGCATTAACTTCAATAGTTACCTTAACAAAGGTTCTGTCGGAACTCTTTCGTCTTCGCGACACTAAAATACTCTGGTCAACATTGCTCCCAGGTTATTAAGACCTCTGGTTCCTATAGGTGATCATACTCAAGCGAGAGACGGACCACCAAGCCGTTCTAATGGAGGTGGCGCGCTGAGTTTCCCTGTGGCCCCGCCTGTCAGAAAGGGGAAGTGCATTAGTGGGGTTGAGAGCGAAAGACAAACTTCGAGAGTATAGCAACACATCACAGAGTCGGATCAAAATGACGAAGAGTTAGAAAGAAATTTAATTGTAGTTGCGATGAAGACACTGGAAACTGGAAGCTGGTTGCAACTGGCGGGAACGGTAGAAGACTGGCTGCAAGAAAACTCTATAGACCTGTCTTCATATTAGAAACACCGTCGTGGGCGTTAGACATATCAGCTTCCACACGGAAGCCTTGTTCATCCGTTCTGTTAATTGTTTTTTTAATAATAATCTACCTCACCACCAGACGAGATGTCGACCAATAATTTATTTCCGATGTACCTTCAGCTGCCCAAAGTATTCTTCATATAGCAGCCCCAAGAGGAATCGATGAAAGGAGTTTAGTACAGTTGGGTACGTCTTTGCTGAGCAGAAGACGTGACCATAGACATTTGTTTACAATATGTTTTGTTGCCGCAGTAAAACATGTAGAGGTTCGGCAGGAATCATTGGTATGCCACGTTGAATTGCTTTGTGCGTGATCACTTTCACGGAAAAACAAAACAAGCTAATTTTACACAAGTTCTTGGAGTATTGAAATAAAGTGTTAGCAAATCATTTCTGCAATATTAATCAACAAATTAACTTGAGTGTTAAGTTAAGGCATAGTGCAACTCGCTACTGGTTTTCATTATTTTTCTTTATTACTTGTTCAAGCGAACTGAATATTCTACGGTTCTGAATGTTCTCGCATTATTATTTCAACTAACTAAATTTAGACTTTAAAGTGTCCATTGTTTTTATCCTAATTCTTTAAGCGTACGTGGGCGATGCAAAATTATGCAACATTGGTGAGAGGGGCGTGAAAAAAGACAATAGATCGCAGATAATTTTGTTCCCTCAGTGCATTCTTTCTTTTTGAATTATGTTTTCACACATTAAGTGGCTCATCCTGCGTGGTAATTGCCTCGTAATGTTTTTCTGGCACTAAGCCCTGCGAACTTATTGAACAAACAGGTATATGATATTCCAATTTGACGAAGAAAATAAAACTACGTTGCCTATATGCTGTAAATGCACTGTGCTTTTGACACCCTATGTGCTGAAACAAAAGTCCAAATTTGCTTACATCGCGAAACCTAAATTGTCGACTGAAAAATCTACACCATTATAATGAAGCTGAATAAAACAAGTAGCATGTTCCGTGTGACAATATGATTGTACATAATCGTTAGCCTTGCGGGTCACCGCTTCCTACTTAAAGACAAAAAGCTTATAGTGGTCATTTATTATGGTATCCCTGAAAGCCAATAGCGGCTTATTTAAATCTACATTCGCGCCAAGCTTACTGCTCTGATCTTTATCACTGTGCATCGCAATGGTTTTGCGAGATTCAAAAGTGAGATGAAATAGTTAGCCGTGCGTGCTATGCCTCCGCTATATGTTGCCGCACAACTATTTGGAAGGTTTAGTACGGTCGTTCATATCAGACTTTAACGCACGAGCATGGTAAACAAAGGATGCACTTTCTTTTAGCAGCGACTATACCGGAAGCCTCACGCAGTGAAATATGCCTCCAGCAAATAATTAACTTCTTTTATTGCGCTACCAATTATATGGCATTTCCGCCGTCTCCGTGATACTCAGTATAAAGCGCAAGTGCGATAACATCATGGCCGCGCGCCGTATGCTATATGTGCGAGTGGAAGCAGGCGAGAGTGAGCCGACGTTGGTGGCTCGATCTTTCGTGCGCAAGGGAGGAAGGCGATGAAGGAGCGTGCCGTCATCCACCACGCGCAAGGCACCGTTCTACTTCAGCGGCTGCGTATGGCGCAGCCAAGAGTGGCCGGGCGGGCTCTATCTTGAAAGCGATCTGCGATGGGGACAGACTGCACCGAGTGCTGATAGCTTCGTGTGCGCTGTGTTCTCGCCGCTTAATTCACATTGAAGCGAGACACGGCACTAAGGCTAATTCTCTCGCTGCCGCGCTTCCTCACGTCAGGGTTCTGACAGCGAGTGTCCGCGGTCATCGAATGAGATGTGTTCCATGTTTGCTTGTGCACGCGTGACATCATGCTTGTTAATTTACTTAGTATGCCTACGTTTACAAGTTTGCATGGCCGATAAAACTACTATCCTTACTTCGTGAACAGGTCTCAGAATTTGCCATCGCAATCGATGCCTCGCCTTTCGGACGAAACTGTGGTGTTTTACAGCGAAGCTGTTAGCCTCTAGTTGGCCGGGATTTTTCATGGCGGCGTGCTCACACAAAGATGTGGGCTGATCCCGGAGACAGTGTAAAGAAGCGGGAAGCGCATGTGTGCTGCTTTTTCCCAGAGGCATTACATGGCGTCATCAGCTGCCATCATCGCTTGACGATGACGTCATCGCGTGAAGTCACGTTTGACATGAAGTCATTACATGCCGTCATCATGCGATATTGTCACGTGGCGATGGCGTTATCACGTAATGTAAAGTTTGACGTGATGATGTCAACACGCGACGTTTCACGTAATGACGTCATCACGTTACGTAATTGTGTTAAACGTGACGTAACCATTTGGTCACGTGGGTTTTCGTGGCATCGGATGCTAACGCCGGATTTTTAGCTTCACGGACCATATAATACTTTCGCATTCATAAATAATACCCCCCTCATCAGTTGTAGCGGCGGTTTACCACAGCTTCGCTGCACACCCGCTTTCGCAGGGCCGGGTTAGCGAGTCATTGTTTTTCCGTATCCTCCTTCCTAAAGAGTAAACAGGCGTAGTGCCATTCTCGGTGGCAGTTGCCAGCATGCTTCTTCCCTATTTCCCACTCTGTCCATGGTGTATTTTCGTGTGAAATAATCGAAGAATAATCTGTGTTCGGCTGGTAATGAAATGAAATATTTATTTCTCTCACGGTTAGAGTAGTCAGGAAGAGGGGACGCAGGGCAAAAACCTGCTTTGACGCAGCTTGAAGACAATCCGGCGCCTGTTGATAACATGATAACAGCATATTCACTATAATCGAGAACTTCACCATGCTTCGTATGCTCTTAAGGGCTAATAGGTCGAACCGAACCGGGCCGGGCTGGATACGGGCCAGATTTGAAATCGCCGGGCCGGGCTTGGGCGGGCCAACGCATGGAACTTTCAGGCTCGGGCCAGACCCGGGCCAGGAAAAACGGCCCATGCAGAGCTCTGTGACTATTCGCTAATAAGACAATGTCGTCTGCAAGTGCTAAGCATGGTAGTTGTTGCTCTGCCACTACTCTATGCGTGGGCGAAATGAGCCGCGGCTGTGGGCATCGTAAATGTCTCGCCTGTCGATCTGCGCGTTGTGAAGATCTGAAGCGCTCGCGATAGCGACCTTCTACAGCTTCCCAATAATACTGGCGACAACCAGTCACGCCCAGTTCACCAAAGTCAGTCACTGGCGTGCGAAAAATCCTGTGACTATAGAAAATGGTATTACGTGGGTGTTGGGGAGGCAGCTGTGCCTGGGGAGATTAAGGACTTCGGACCCCTCGTAAGTGTAATGTGATCACATTTTAATGTCACTTCGGATGGAAAAGCCCCTCTCCCCTACCCACCCCTCCACACAAGAGAAAGAGCGATTTAAAAAAAGAACAAAAGGCAGATGTTAAAATGGCTGCTGCGCCAGTAAATTCGTTCACAAGTATAGGGAAAGGAACCCTCAGGCTCCTTTACCGAACCTCGCCGCTTTCTTGCATTTTCGCCCAGCCAGTTACGCTAATTCACTTGTTTTATTGATAATCACCTATAACCTCACCTCGGATTTTCCCTATAAATTAAATACTTCAAGATCGTCGTTCGTTTGTATGTCGGCCGGCCGGCCAGTAGGCCGTGAGGAAAGATGACAGCTGCCACTGCGGCTACTGATGCACCAGACATACTAGTAGCGGCCGGGCAAGGGAGCAGTCTCCTACCCAATCCGCCTAGTGATCCCACAACTTCGTCCGACTAGGAATTACGTCAAATCGGGCATCTCTAACAACCATGGAGGTACCAACACGTCGCAACTGCGAATACGGCTACAGTATGGAGTTCGTGACGTCCCGTGCGGGCAACTGGAAGCTACCGGAGCGAACGCGCAAGCAAGCGGTTGTGTTTCTAATAGGGTGAGATTGCCGGCCGCAGCCGAACGACGTCGCGTATAACTAGCCAACGTTGGTTGTGAGGTACTTACTGCTGGATGAGGCTAGGTTGCCGGCCTCCATGCTGATGCGAACTGCACTATTCGCAGGGTCAAAGCAGGGTTTCGCGCGATCATGTGATGATGATGATAACTTGCGCATGCGAAAAGGCACCTCTGTGCTCGCTCGTCGTCTTTCTCCGCCAGGTGAATGAGTCGACGCGAATTGCGTACACTGCACACTGTTGGCTTTATCAAAGGGAGGATAACTTACTGCAAGAACTTGGGAGCCTCACTGCAGTTGCCATAACAATAAAGAAACCAACACAGCAGAGAGACGAAGCATGAATGAGCGTTTTATGTACTGTGGGCCGGACTTCAATGTGACCTCAAATCGTGGCTAATACCCACAAGGAAGATTGGCCACACTGGATGTAATCAAAAGTACAAAAAACCAACAACTTTCGAAAAAAATAATAATTGAACGCATCCGGTAGACCCTATTTCACGATGAATGTCGATGCTAATGCAATAAGCATTGAAGCAATGTGGAGGCACAGCATACTGCCGCCTCCGAAACGCGTCAAGTTTGAGGCGTGTATGCAGCCGGGCTCCTCTCTCGCACTTTCCTCAGGACACGCGGTGCCATCTAGGGGCCTCGCCGCGAAGCCCGAGCGTGTGAATACCTATTGAGAGAAGTTTATGAATATATATGATGCGGGTTCGATTCCACCCAGCCCCGAAGACATTGCAAATTATCTTTGTCATTAGGGAGCGGTACATATCCAGTGGCACACACATATGACGAAAGTTCGCGTCAAAGAGCTTTACTGTTGCGCGGTACATACGCAGGGATCCACCCAAGTTGGCGTCAAAGAGGCTCATGGAAAAGCAGCGCATATCCAGTGTCATATACCCAGTGTCATAAACCCGGCGACCCAATGTTCCGATGGTCGCTTCCGAACTTGGTTCCCTCAGGGCACATCAGCCCGATGCTCTATTCCATTATCCCATTGGAACACAAATAGCCACTGGATGTCCTATATAGATTCGAACGTCCATATCCGAAACGGGACATCTTAAGGACAAGCAACAGGCGTTACGTTTCGGTAAACAAGAATGTCCCATAAGTTATGTTTTATGGATGTCCAACGGATCTTCGCAACAGCATATCCCAAAACGGACCTAGTGGGGACGATCAGCCGCGGCCGTGCAGAAAATGTATACGCCACGATGACATAGCCATTTTTTTTCGCCATGCCTGAATATATACAGCAAATATTCGGCACGCTTATCACCAGCTGCACCTTGAATGTCTTTTCGATATAGGTTCATCTGATGCTTCCAGTATCCATAACGCGAGGTAAACGATTCTTCCATAGCCCCCAGCCACTGTCTTGTCACAGCGGCACTTAACGTCACGAGTGTAGACCGTGTACGATGCGTCTTCGTCTAGAAACTGCGGCGCGCGTAGCGGTGTCGAGCGACCGAGCTAGTGCGGTAGAGCGAGCGCCTTGTCTCCCGCTATCCCATAAGGCACGCGCACCGGGCAGCACACCATCGCACAGAACGAAAGAGCTGCGCCGCCGGCCGTAAAAGGACACACGCCCGACTACCAACTTCATGCGCGCGGCGCAAACTGTCACACGACTAGATGCCGCGAGTTTATTAGTAGCTTTCGCAGTTTTAACGCGATAGCGTTAAGGAGCTCGTATCGCGTTAAGGAGCTCGTGTCGCAGAAAAGCCGTGTCGTCGGCGTCGGCGGCGTTGGCCGTGAGCGATAAATCCCGGGAGGCACTTCATGAAGAAAAAACAACTTGCAAGATGGGCTGGGTGGGAATCGAACCAGGGTCTCCAGAGTGTGAGATGGAGACGCTACCACTCAGCCACGAGTTCGATGCTTCAAAGCAGTACAAAAGCGCCTCTAGTGAATGCGGTGTTGCCTTAGAAACGAGCCGTACAAAGTTATACTGCGGTGTATAACGGTAATTATGAACATGTAACTTACAGAAGTCGCAGTTACACGAGTAGCGAAGTGCGTTTTCGCTACATTTCTTCTGCGCTTTCCGCACACGCAGAGCCATCTTGCGGCAAACACAGAAGACCCCCTCCTCTCAATGTACGGCGCTACCCCGACAGGTGGCGCGTCACGCACGCATTGGGGCTGTGCGGGGACCGGTGCGAGGCGCGTCGCGGTCCGGACTCCCTCTCCCGTGACGACGCTTCACCGTGCTCCCTCACGGGTTGCAGAATCAAGCGTCCTTCCTTTCTTTAGATCACTACCTGTCTATCTCTCTGCCCGTGCCGATCACGCCGTTTGGCTGGGGTACATCGTTTCCCCCTCCGAGACACCGAGTTCTTTGGTTCGTTCCGCTTGCTCAGGCGCACGTTTCGTTGCCGCGCCGAACGCTGCGTTGCTCGACGCTGACCGCATGATTGGTGGGTGCAAAGTCCGATGCAAGGCGTCTCGTAAGTGATCGCTGCGCCCTAGCGCATTGTCTTACACCCCTTGGCGGGTCGACAGGAACGCTGTCGCGTTCCACTCTTAAGGGCGAATTTTTCTCTTTCTTTCTATGCTCCAGCCTTCGTTTATTGTGATAGCAATTATATGGACACTCCAGGTGCGCTTCCGCCGTCGGCGTCGCCGTGATGTTCTGTATAAAGTCCAAGCACGACACCATCGTGGCCGCGCGCCGTATGCTGTATGTGCGAGTGAAAGTGTGCGAGGCTGACCCGACGATGGTAGCTAGATATCGCGCGCGCAAGGACGGAATACGGGGAAGAATCGTGCTGTCTTCTATCGCGCGCAAAGCAACGGGGTGGGGGGGGGGGGGACGTTCTGTTTCGACGGCGGCTGCGTATGGCGCGACCGTGCGGACCTTGAAAAGATCTGCCATGGGGACCGAGTGTGTCGATTGCTCATAGCTTTGAATGCCCTGTGTTCCCGCGGCTTAGTTCGCGGTGAAGCGAGAGGCAGCACGCTTCACTCGCTGCTGTTGCCGCTCCTTCTCATGCTAGCGTTTGACAGTGAGTGTCCGCGCTCATCGAGTGAGATGTCTGTTTTCCTGTGCGCGCGTGACACCATGCTTGTTAATTTAGTTAGTAAGCAAATGTTTACGAGTTTATACGGCCAATAAAGCTGTCATCCTTACTTCGTATAGCTATCTACTAATTTGCTATCGCAATCGATGCTTCGCCTTCCGGGCGAAAGTCCGGCTTTTTTTTTTCGTTTTCTGTTCGTTCGCTCTGCGTCTTCCAAATCGCCCTCGTCGGGATCGGCCCATGTGTGGGGAGTGCTTAACGCCTGCTTCGCCTTTGCCGCGGGTCGGCCCGGCATTGTACTGTCTTCGGGACCGGCCCACGTATGGAGAGATTTTTTTTTTTTTTTTGCTTACCACGACTCGAAAATTTCCTTGAATGGTAGTGGTATACAGCTTCGCTGTAAAAGGGCCGACAAATCTTTACGAGTGCGCCACGACAACGGAACTGCAATGACAAAAAACCGCCGCCTTCTACGCACGTGTACACACGGACACTAGTAGACAACGCGAGGAGCGATACACCCGAAGCGTGCTCACGACTGCGCCTCGGCTAGCTTTCACGGGGCATAGCGTCCTAGAAGGTTCCGTATATACAGTTCTACGAATCTGCCAACTTGCATTTTTTTTAATTCGCAGTTTCGCCCGAAAGGCGACGCACTGATTGCGATAGCAAATTAGTGGATAGCTATATGAGGTAGGGATAGTAGCTTCATCGGCCGTATAAATATTTATACATTCTCTTACTAACTAAATTAACAAGCACGCTGTCATGCGCGAACAGGCAAACATGAGCACATCTCGCTCGATGAACGCGGAAAGTGTCTGTGAAAACGCTGGAGTGAAGAATCGCGGCAGCAGCAACGAGCGAATCGACCTTCGTGCATCTCTCCCTTCAACGCAAAGGAAACGTCGAAAGCACAGCGCACACGTAGCTACCGGCACTACGCACACTCTGCAAACATCGCAGATCGCTTTGAAGATTAGGCGCGTGCGGGTGCGCACTCTGGCCACGTCGCAGATCGCTGTCAAGATACAGGCTCCTGCACGGCCGCGCCGTTACGCGCCGTATGCAGCAGCCGCCGGAGAACAACGCCCCTCCCCCTGCCACGCTTATCCTCGCGCGTGACAGA
Organism: Dermacentor andersoni; assembly: GCF_023375885.2. Taxonomy (NCBI): domain Eukaryota; kingdom Metazoa; phylum Arthropoda; class Arachnida; order Ixodida; family Ixodidae; genus Dermacentor; species Dermacentor andersoni. The sequence continues at coordinate 6,812,431 of NC_092816.1, read as the reverse complement.
AGGGGGCGCGTTTTCGCCTCCCCTTCCCAAGGGACTTCCCAAGGGACTTCACAAGGGACTGAGGCTGGGGTGCCCTTTATCCCCACTGCTGTTTATGATGTACATGGTGAGGATGGAGAGGGCGCTAGAAAGAAGTAGTATCGGGTTTAATCTCTCATACAAGCAGCCGGGTACAGTAGTAGAGCAGCAGCTTCCAGGGCTATTTTATTCGGACGACATTGTGTTGCTAGCTAACAAGCAAAGTGATTTGCAACGTCTGACTAATATCTGTGGACAGGAAGGCAACAAATTAAGTTTGAAATGTATAGTTAGAAAATCAGGTGTTATGGTATTCTACGAAAATAGTGAACAGACAGTGGCGATACAGGGCCAGGAAATGCCTCGGGTAACAGAATATAAATACCTTGGTATATGAATAAACGAAGGCAAGAGATATATGGGAACACAGGAAGAAACTATAACAGTGAAGGGGAACAGAAATGCAGCCATAATGAAGCACAGAGCGCTATGAGGATACAATAGGTACGAGGTCCTCCGAGGTATGTGGAAAGGTGTAATGGTTTCAGGACTTACTTTTGGAAATGCAGTTTGCTTTAAATCAAGGGTACAATCAGGACTCGATGGGAACCAAAGATCAGTGGGATGCCTCGCATTGGCCGCTCACGGGAAGACTACAAATGAAGCTGCGCAGGGTGATATGGGCTGGACAAATTTTGAAACTCAAAGTAAAATTGATTATGAAGAACGACTTAGTAATATGGAAGAAAGTAAATGGTCTGGAAGAGTGTTGAGGTATATGCACAGGAAAAACATTGATTCACAGTGGAGGAAAAGAATCAGGAAGCTTACCTGCAAGTATGCGGCCTGTAGGGTGGGCAACACAGCAACAAAGAACGTCAAGCGGAAAGTCAGAAAGGCTGAAATAATCTCATGGGTGGCGGCAATGGAAAAAAACCTGCCCTGAGTAACTACTTAAGAGTAAAAAAACGAAATCAGGAAACAAACAATTTATGATAACTCAAAGGGAAGCTCATTACTTTTCGAAGCGAGATCAGGAAGCCTTAGAACACGCACCTATGAAGTGAGATATAAGAAGGAAGAAGAAGCATGTGCTTGGGCAGCGGTAAAGCTAGGGAAACGATGGAACATGCTTTATTAGAATGTGAAGACATCTGCCCAGCGGTCGATTTAGGCACCACTGGCCTCCTTGAAGTCCTTGGGTTCAGCGAGAGCAGTGGAAAGGTAAAAATGTCCGCAATAGAGATTAGTAAGACTCGAGTGGAAGATTGGTGGGGGAAAAAAGTAGGGAAACGACAAAAAACGGAGACGTACAAAAGCAAAGTTCGCAATAAGGGGTCAGGAAATTTGGTTGCGGGAGTTCATGGTGTATTTTTTTCTTTTTTTTTTCTTTTTTAACCTAGGTAAGACATTAGGCAGTATAATAGCAAGAGCTTGGTGGCGCAACCCACCGCCCCGTTCCAAAAGGGACGCTCATAACATACACCCATCCATCCTTCCCCTCTCCCGCACGCGACATGGAACCGCGTTCGCCGCTCACCTTCGCACGCTTTCACTCGCACACACAGCATGCGGCGCGCCACGACAGTCCTCACGGATCATCAACCGCACGACGGAATTCCGCTTGAGGCAGCAGCGAAGAGCTAAGACCATGACCAACAACAGCTCTGGACCGTCCAGCAGGGCCTCGGGGCACTCGAAAGGCAGGGACCCAGCGAGCCCGCAACGGCGACCTCGTCGGGGCCCTCGTCGGGGCACGCGAGCGCCCAAATGCAGGTACAAATAAAGTTTGCTCCAATCCAATCCAATCTGGCAGCATGCTCTACCAGGCCTGAGGCAGTTAGTACAGAAAAAGCCTTCAGCATCAACAAGCATCGTCGGTGAGAAGGTACTACCGGACAATCTACAGCAAGTACTCAAATATGGGCCGCAGTTCGCTACTTAACCAAAGAAGTCTCCTCCTGATCTGTTGGCAATGGTACGACAAGTATCAAAGAGAGCACCTGAAGCCAGGTCGGAAAGGTGTGTATCAGAGGGAGTGGACGTGCTAACGCGGTCCCGTCCCCTTGGCGAAAGGCTGTCCTTGAATGAGACAAGTTCATAAAAGACAACGCTCTCACACTTATCCCCGCGGATAAGGAGGGTGGTTTCGTGGCGATGAACAAGGCGATGTATAATTACGCACCGCCCGGAATTTCCTCTCCGAGTGATAGTGTCAGGGAATGCAGTCTGACAGAAACATATTTAGTGACATTTTTACAAAAGTACTTAAAGCTCTTGCCAATCGACGACCCATTTATAGTAACTAAGCCTGCACAAGTAGCGGAATTCTTGAAAGATTGGCAAGACAGGAACCTTGTCGCTTTTTCTATTGACTTAAAAAACCTGTACCATTCTGTCCCGCATAATGACTTGACGAAATGTGTAACTGACTACATTGACAAGTTTGGAGCAGGTTTGGACGCTTTCTGGCTAGCAGACGAGAAAAAGAAACAATGCATTGTCGCTCGCCGGCATCACTGCGGGGACTCGACGGATTGCAACGCGTTCGCTTTGGCACAACCTCTTCGGAAAATTTTCTCTCGCCGGTGTGGGATACCGAGCAGTATGCATATGGTTCTCTGTGGACCAAGCGTCTCACGTTTTCTTCGATATTCCCTCGGTAGCCACATTAGGTGCCCAAATTAGGTCTTCCATTGTGGTCATCCAATGCTTTTCTTGCGTTTTTTTTTTATTTCCGTGCCCCCACCCCACAAAATAAAAAAAGACATTGTTGCAGCGCAGCAAATTGTCGCATGGTGAAAGCTCGATTTTGTTACTTCTGCTTTTGCAGAAAGTAATGGGCCACGGGACGCTTCAGTTGCCGGATAGTCTTACATTATTGCGATAGCAGTTATATGGACACTCCAGGTGCATTCCTGCAGTCGCCGTCGCCCTCATGTTCCGTATAAAGTCCAAGGGTGAAAACGTCGTGACCACGGGCCGCATGCTGTATGTGCGAGTGAAAGCGTAAGGGAGTGGGGGTGGCATGGGTGAGCCGACGATGGTGGCTCAGTCTTGTGTGCGCAAGGGAGAAAAGCGAGGAGAAAGCGCGCCGCCTTCTGTCACGCGCGATACATAAGGGGGAGTGGAGGGAGAGGGGTGCTGTGATCTGTGAATGTGTGGTTGCGCGACATGTTTATTTGCCTTGTTTGACGCATTATATAAAGTGACTTCTTCTTAGATAAGTATATTTATTGCAGACTTATACGCATATTTAAATATCTTGTCGCGAGGTTTTGTGTACACGTGCAGTGAACTTTGTTTCCAGCGACACTTTTTTGCCCTTTATCAAGCTGTATCTTCGCATTTGTATATTCCATTGTATATTCGCATTTCTAATGTACGAGGGTGAGTCAAATGAAAGTGAGCCAACCTACACCGCGCAATATCTGTTCGGTTCATTATCTGCGAGGCATGCGCATGGCACAGAGGCATATCTCATTTACAAAAGTGACACGCAGGTGTGAGTATAAAGGTTCTTTAATGCTCTCATACACTGGGTTGAACATGGTTGCGTGACATAATGGACACTCCAAAAGTTGAACAGTGTGGTGTCGGGAGCTTTTTGATAGCTAAAGATGTTTCCCGCTAAGAAATTAGTCGCCGTATGCCTGCCGTGTACGTTGAACATTGCATTTCATTAGCCACTGTGAAGCGTTGGAAAAAAAAAATTATTGGGTTTTACGTGCCAAAACCACTTTCTGATTATGAGGCACGCCGTAGTGGAGGACTCCGGAAATTTCGACCACCTGGGGTTCTTTAACGTGCACCTAAATCTAAGTACACGGGTGTTTTCGCATTTCGCCCCCATCGAAATGCGGCCGCCGTGGCCGGGATTCGATCCCGCGACCTCGTGCTCAGCAGCCTAACACCATAGCCACTGAGCAACCACGGCGGGTTGAAGCGTTGGAGGAAACGGTTCAAAGAAGGACGTGAAAGTTGCAAAGACTATCTAAGACAAAGCCAAAGTCAGCGTGCAATCACCCCCAACACAACTGCAAAGGCTGATTAGACAAGAACGGAGGATAAGCATCGATGAATTGTCAGGGCGGTTCGGGTCACGCAATAATTTATGAACATCGCGGTTATCGGCTCTTGTGTGCGCAATGGATGCCCAAGATTTTGAACCACCGCCAGATGACGGAGAGGTTCGGCGCTGCCTTGACTCATCTAATCCGGTATAACAATGAGGGTGACGACTTATTGCTTGCACTTGTTACCGGCGACGAATCATGGTCCCGCTACTACGAGCCTGAAACTAGACGGCAAAGCTTACAGTGGAAACATTTGAACTCACCACCCCAAGGAAAGCAAAGCCAATCATTTCTGACAGAAAGGTGTTGTTAATTGACATTTTTTTCTATCGTCAGGGGCCATTATTTATCGAATTTGCTAAACCTGGAGATATTATCAATCGTTTCCGATTATGTGAAACGTTGGATCGGCTGCGTGTCGCAATCAAGAACAAACGACGTGGAGAATGGAGGAATGGGGTCGTCTTGCTCCACTATAATGCTCATATCCCCACGTCTCTGATGTGGCTAATACAAAACTGGTAAAGTTCAAGTGGGAAACGCTGCAACATCCGCCATACAACCCAGACCTGTCGCCTTACGACTTCCCCATTTTGGAGCACTTGAAATACTGCTCAAGGGATCCAGATTCGTGTCGGACGATGACGTGAGAGCGTCAGTTACAAACTTTTTGACGCAGAAACGTAAGGAGTTTTATCAGTCGGGAATCACACGACTCGTTAGTCAGTGGGACAAATGTCTAAATGCTCATGGAGACTACTTTTAAATAATGTACCCCGTTTGTCATATATTCGCATTGGCTCACTTTCATTTCACTCGCCCTCGTACATCTTTCAGAACTCCTGCTTTTTATATGTGCTCTCTCGTGGGACTATAATTTCGGTTACAATACTAATGTATGCAATACAATACAATAGAATAATTCCAATACGCGACCAGTGAAAGCTGCTCTTGCGCAATACAAAAATCTAAACAAGGTTCTTGAATGACAGAGAGAGATATATGCAAATGAGAGAAAGGCAGGGAGGTTAACAAAGTTTCATTAAAGCATTTGTCCTCAACTGGTTCATTTCATGGCCTTTACATTTTTCATATCAGCGGCATGCATTGCTTTGTTGGTTTCAAACTGATATGGTTCTAAAGTTCGTGTGATACTTTCTTTACTTGTTAAATAGACAGAAAACATGTAAGCATTCATATCAGTTATATCGGGCACAATATTTGAGACATACTCAACAGGTTCCCCTACTTTGTACCTTACGTTTCCTTCACTCAAAATCAGCTTAACACCCTCGAGACCACCCTTGTGGGCCTGTACAAGGCAGCTCTCAACATTTCTATCACCACCTCTACTGCTAAGCTCTTTGCCGCAGGCCTCTTCCATCCTCTTCATTCTTTTCTCTCTCTCCACTCTGACTCCCAGCTTGCCCGGCTTTCTCTTACACTCAGGGTCAATGGTTACTGGCTCAGGCGGGTATCTCTCCCATTCCCGTTTCCCCCTTTACCTCTCCAAAATCCACCCCGGCTCCCAATCGCCGCATTCTCCCCCTCCCATCCAATATATCCCCTGTACTGCATGCCGGCCGTCGTCACGAGGCCGCACAGCATCATTCCCCCCTCTTTCCCCAGGGAGTAGCCTACACGGATGCCTCTTGCATGGCTCCTCGGGGTTCCTGCGGCTACGCAATCTACCATCCCCACCTCCCAGCACCTGAAACTCACACGAGTGGGCCGTACCTACACCCTCCGGACGTACTCTATCTCGAGGTCCTTGCCATGGTACATGCCCTACAATCATTTGCCTCCCTTCCCTCGCTCCCAGAGTACATGATATACACTGACTCCCAAGCCGCCATTCACCACATACAAAACCGCACCCTACCCCATTCCCTCCAACAGGAGGTCAAGCGAGCGGTCTCCGCACTTCAACCTTGGATCCACCGTTTTCCTACGCTGGGTCCCTGGGCATTCGGGGATTGACGGCAGTGAGCTAGCCCATCAGCTCGCCGCGACGTTTTTAACCGGGCACCGTTGATCCCCTGGTCTAGGCCCTCAGAGGATTCTGGGGGACTCTCCCTGCGCCGCACTATCAAGGAAGGTTACCTCCAGCTCCGTCTCGACAAGCGCCTCTACCATGACCCTCATCCATCACTCACTGTGCCGGAGGTTCTCCTTCTGCGGCACATCCAAATGAATGCACTGGTTACCCCTTCCCGCCTCTTTCTCTGTCGCTATCACTCCGACCCCTTCTGTCCCAACTGCCCCTCTACTTATGCAGGCATATCCCAATTCCTATTCTACTGTCCGGCTGCTTATCAATCAAGTTCCTATCCTCCCCTTTCCGTTTCCATCACCACCTGGCTCGAGTGGCTTGGCGCTGAAGGTGAAAAAGAACAGCGTCGACTGGCCACCCAGGCGGTCGATATGCTCGCCCTGTAATTTTGGGCTGAATAAAAGTCTTATACTACAACTACTAGTATATTCTTTTATGAAAAATACATATTTGTATTGACAGAGCGTAGCGTTCAAGAATTCGTTTGCAGCATCTTTGGCAATGGCAATGCAGTTATTATTAATGTATTTGATCCCTCGACAAATTCCATTAGGAGGAGAGCTGCATTGTGAGCCACCCCCCCCCCCCCCCTCCACACGAACGAAATTTCTGGCTACGCCATTGCCTGACATCGCTCTCTACAACGGCTGCGGGTACAGCGACATCGTCAAGCGAGGCAAAGCATGTGAAGAGCGTGACACGACTTTGACTGAATTGACTGATACGACAGCAAACGATCTGGCGAAGTTGGATCTACAGATAGCTCCAAAAGGAAGTCACGCGCCTCACCCAACGAAGAGTCATTGTCGCTCAATCCGCCGGACGAAGTACGACACGTGAAACAGACGTGTCGCGCTCTGTACCTGAATCATCCTCCGCCTGTGCATCCTCAAGAGCTATCCAAGGTGCTGCTGGCGAATCTCCCACCGCTACAATGACTGCTCCTTCGAAATCAATGTGGCATCATTGTGTCCTGCAGTGGAACTGCCGATGACTTGCCAATAAAGTAGGAAAGCTTCGCCATCGCCTTGGAATGGGAAATCTCTCCGCTTAGTGTCTGCTCCTACAGGAGACGAACTCGCTTCCGCACGTCCTCAGATTTGCTGCGTATGCATCCCTGATCGACGCTGCACCACGGCGCTGAGGTCCCCACGCAAGGCTGCCGTATACTGTATGTTGCGACTTCTTATCCTCAGACGCAAGTCCCCCTGCTGTCGTGGTGTAACGAGTGGCAAGAAGTGGTGGCAGTGCTGGTTCGTCTCCCGCACACGGACATGATTGTGGTGTCATGTTAGGTGTGTCCGTACAGCGGCAGCACTGCTCGACTGCGGCTAGGGTAGCTAGCTCATCTTTGTCGAACACACCCTGGGTGCCCAGTGCTGGTGGGGGGAAGCTTGAATGCACCTCATCAGTCGTTGGGCCATTCTTCCTCCAGTGCGAGAGGCAGTATTGTGTTAGACACGTTTACAGACGCGCAGTTTGGCGTTTTGAAAACCCCGGACACTTCTACTCGCCGTTGGGATCACCTTAGTGCCCCGCTGTTGTAAGAGTTGGGGTCGGGCATGAATTAAGTGGTAGCTGGCCCATGCCGCCGTCCGACTCATCCACGCTAAGGACGTTGTTGAAGGGAGGGACTTGTTCTCATCAAGAACAAGGAATATGGGATTTATTTACAATATCTACATGAAGGGTGCAGAACGTTACATTTCATCAGCCTAGCATGACTGGAAAAGAAAGCACACCGAACAGCCGACAACGGCTGCTTAAAAACACTATGTCCTCCCTAGATCCCTAGGTGAGGGAAAACTGCCGTTCAACATTCGACCAATAGGAGCGTCCAAAGTCATCGTAGTCTACCCCCCTTCGAGGGGGAGGGTTCACACGCACTCATTTGCGCACTTTGGTTTCACTGAACACACCGAGGGGAGTGGGTCATCGTAGACAGGGGTTGATACGCTTGACCCAAGCAGGCACCTCTTGATCCCAGAGCTGACACCGCAGCTAGCCGCCGCGTTTGTCAATTGACTGTGACGACTTCTGGGGCCCGTGAGAAAGCACCGCCAAACACCCTTTTCCAGGAGTTCTCTTGCTCCAAGTAGACCGTGAAGGCGACAACTAATCAACTAACAATACTCGGCCCCCCGGACGTGGCTAGACTCGTAGGCACCGATGGCTCTCCGCAGGAGGCGCATTGATGGCTCTTCCAAACGATTCGTCGCAGCGGGCTGGGAAAATTCTGCAGGTCGGTACCCCTGCAGGCCGATCGTAACACCGTACGCGCCGGACATCTCGTAGTGGCTGGGTATGCGCGCTGTTCCCTGGGACCGAGTGCCGGACTGTTGGGGTAGTGATAACTATCCCCTGATAATCGGTTTGTCTGCGGTCAGCCAACGCTGCCTTCGCCGTCGTTGCTGCGTTACTGACTGTAATTTATTCCGCAAGGAATTGAATGCCTCATTGGTGCCTCATGCCTGGTGTAAATTTTTTCTTAATGACCAGTCCATTGTAATCGGCATTCTTTACGACCGCCAGGTTCATCTGTCGATGTATTGCGCATCCTTAATGATTATTTGAACATACAAACATTCAAACTGTCTAATCTTATTTTGATGGGCGATTTCAACGCTCCAGGTATTCATTGGCCATCATTTACGTTTTCTGGTCGGGATACATCCATCTGTCAAGAATTGCTGAACATTTCCTTGTTCTTCGATCTAAAGCAAATTGTTAACGAAGCAACAAGAGGCGACTCGCTGCTCGACTTGGTCTTTCTCATATTTATCAGTGTAGTTTTGAATGTGATGTTGTTGATGGAATTTCGGACCACAAGGCTGTGGCGATTACTGTTTTCGCGCCGCTGTCGACTTTCACCATGTTTCCTGATTTCGCTCGCGCTGACGATATTGCTATCACCGATTTTCTTGCTTCTTCTTTCGATGCATTTCACACGATTATTCACATAGGTGACATCAACGAACTAGTCGTCAACATTGAAACTATTGTCAGTGACTGCATGAAACGTTTTGTTCCGCTAAAAACAAAGAAAAAGAACCTTAAAGTACCCTGGATGACAAGTGATATCCTTCACGTATCACGCCGTGTCAGACGCCTCAGGCGCGTGAAGCGTTTATCAGACTCTGATAGTGCTATCAGGTTTCGTAGGGCAAAGGAACTGCGAGTAATTACGAAATCGGCAAAAGATCGTTTTTTTAATGTCCAGTTAGGAAATCATCTAAAAACTAATCCTCGCAAATTTTGGCGCTCTGCCTTGCCAACAGAGTCTACATCGGCATCTATAATCGTCAATGATGAAACAACTAATGATCCGTTAATAATAGCTGATGCTTTTGATGCCTACTTTAAATCTGTGTTTTCACAAGATACCCACGAAGTTCCATCCTTTGATCCTCCTAAAGTGGCAGCCCCGATTACTGATATCATGATTAATGAGCATGGTGTACTGAACCTAATACTACAGTTATACACTAAAAAATACACCGGTCCTGATGGTATACCCAATTCTTTTCTCGTTCGTTATTCATTGTGGTCTGCTCGCTACCTAACCATCATCTTTCAAAAGTCCCTCAATACCGGCATTGTTCCATCCGCATGGAATCTGGCCAAAGTACATCCATTATTCAAATCTGGTAATAAACAGCTCTTATCTAATTATAGACCTATTTCATTAACATCATATTCATGTAAGATGCTGGAGCACATAATTCACAAACATATAATGGAATTTCTGGAATCTAATAACATGCTCTCTAACTTTCAGAACGATTTTAGGAAAGGTTTCAGCACTTTAACACAACTAGTTGAATTCTCACACGACAGTCTGCGCTCTTGATATCGGCACCCAGGTCGACACTATATTTATAGATTTTTCCAAGCCTTTCGATACCGTACTGCATTCTAATCTCTTAATAAAGCTTAACATGATCTTGAAAAATTCTCACTTGTATAGCTGGATTGCCGCTTTCCTTTCTGATCGGTCACAATTCGTATGTTATAATTCAACTAATTCTTCTTCTGTTGAAGTGTCATCTGGTGTACCCCAAGGGTCGGTTCTTGGTCCTTTGCTATTTCTACTATACATTAATGACTTAACTCGAAACGTCACTTCACACATACGCCTTTATGCGGACGACTGTGTTTTGTCACCATTATTACCAGCCTGGTTACGCCCACTGCAGGGCAAAGACCTCTCCCATACTTCTCCAACAACCCCAGTCATGTACCAATTGTGGCCATGTCGTCCCTGCAAACTTCTTAATCTCATCCGCCCACCTAACTTTCTGCCGCCCCCTGCTACGCTTCCCTTCCCTTGGAATCCAGTCCGTAACCCTTAATGACCATCGGTTATCTTCCCTCCTCATTACATGTCCTGCTCATGCCTATTTCTGTTTTGCTTGATTTCAACTAAGATGTCATTAACTCGTGTTTGTTCCCTCACCCAATCTGCTCTGTTCTTATCCCTTAACGTTACACCTATCATTCTTCTTTCCATAGCTCGCTGCGTCGTCCTCAATTTAAGTAGAACACTTTTCGTAAGCCTCAAGGTTTCTGCCCAGTAAGTGAGTACTGGTAAGACACAGCTATTCTACACTTTTCTCTATAGGGATAATAGCAACCTGCTGTTCATGATCTGAGAATGCCTGCCAAATGCACCCCAGCCCATTCTTATTCTTCTGATTATTTCCGTCTCATGATCCAGATCCGCCGTCACTACCTGCCCTAAGTAGATGTATTCCCTTACCACTTCCAGTGCCCCGCTACATATTACAAATTGCTGTTCTCTTCCGAGACTGTTAAACATTACTTTAGTTTTCTGCAGATTAATTTTTAGACCCACCCTTCTGCTTTACCTCTCCAGGTCAGTGAGCATGCATTGCAATTGGTCCCCTGAGTTACTAAGCAAGGCAATGTCATCAGCGAATTGCAAGTTACTAAGGTATTCTCCATTAACTTTTACCCCCAATTCTTCCCAATCCAGGTCTCTGAATACCTCCTGTGAACACGCTGTGAATAGCATTGGAGAGATCGTATCTCCCTGCCTGACGCCTTTCTTTATTGGGATTTTGTTGCTTTCTTTATCGAGGACTACGGTGGCTGTGGAGCCGCTATAGATATCTTTCAGTATTTTTACATACGACTCGTCTACACCCTGATTCCGTAATGCCTCCATGACTGCTGAGGTTTCGACAGAATCAAACGCTTACTCGTAATCAATGAAAGCTATATATAAGGGTTGGTTATTATCCGCAGATTTCTCTATCACCTGATTGATAGTGTGAATATGGTCTATTGTTGAGTAGCCTTTACGGAATCCTGCCTGGTCCTTTGCTTGACAGAAGTCTAAGGTGTTCCTGATTCTATTTGCGATTACCTTAGTAAATAGTTTGTAGGCAATTAACTGACAGTAAGCTGATCGGTCTATAAATTTTCAAGTCTTTGGCGTCCCCTTTCTTATGGATTAGGATTATGTTAGCGTTCTTCCAAGATTCCGGTACGCTCGAGGTCATGAGGCATTGCGTATACAGGGTGGCCAGTTTCTCTAGAACAACCTGCCCACCATCCTTCAACAAATCTGCTGTTACCTGATCCTCCCCAGCTGCCTTCCTCCTTTGCATAGCTCCCAAGGCTTTCTTTACTTCTTCCGGCGTTACCTGTGGGATTTCGAATTCCTCTAGACTATTCTCTCTTCCGTTATCGTCGTGGGTGCCACTGGTACTGTATAAATCTCTATAGAACTCCTCAGCCACTTGAACTATCTCATCCATATTAGTAATAATATTGCCGGCTTTGTCTCCTAACGTGTTTGTATACTGTGTTTTGTATCACGTGATTAACACACCAGAAGATCATCTTGAACTAAAATCCTCATTTGTCAGCTTCTGCACCTGGTGCAACACTTGGCAAATGAAAATAAATTTTACTAAAACTGTGATAATGTCATTTTCTAACAGTGCCTCTCCTTCATTGATCAATTACGCTTTCAACGACTTATCCTTGCACAGGGTCTCGGAATACAAGTATCTTATTGGCGTCATATTTACCACTAACACGTTCTGGTCAAAACACATTAATTTCATTTGCACTAAAGCAATCCGGAAGCTTGGGTATTTGAGGCGCAACTTCAACAATTCTCCAAAAGAAACTAAGTTACTAATGTATAAAACTTTAATTCGCCCAATCCTAGATTATGCTTCTCCTGTCTGGACCCTCATAAGCAGTGCGACATTAACTCCATTGAGAGCATACAACGAAAATCTATTAGGTTCGTATATCGTCGCTATGATCACTATTTTTCACCCTCTCGTGCCTTATCTTCTTTGAACCTAACCCCTTTATCCATACGCCGTTACATTGAGTCATTGAAGTTTCTGCATGGCATCGTCAATTTTTCTTATCGTGTCTCGCATCCCATATATATTCCTTCAGACATTCCTCGGTCAAGTAGGAGTCACCATAGCCTTAATATTAAGCCTTACTTTGCTCGAACTAATAAATTTAAGTACAGTTTTTTCCCACGTACTATTGAATTCTGGAACTTAATTCCCGGAACAATTAGGTCACTGCCACTAAACGATTTCATGTTGAAAGTTAACTACACCTGATTTTATGTATTTTCTTGTTGTTACAGTGTATTGACTCATTCTCGTTTTGTACTGGCTCTCACTGTTGCTGTTATATTTAGTTTCATTTGTGTCATCTGCCTTATTTCTTGTCAACTTTTAATATGTTATTGTTTACTTGTTTTTTGTATGACTTCTTTTTGTCTAACCCACTCCTGCAATAGCCCCATAAAGGGGCTGCAGTATGTACAAATAAAATAAATAAAATAAAAATTCGCGGTTACTCCGTTTGACCCATTGCAGATGTTAACCACAGCCGTGCAGGACGCCACGCAGTCCAACTGAATGGAGGAGACCAGATCACCGCCGAATATACATCTTTTGCCTGTGTGGGCAGCATGCCTTCGTGCAGAACTAGTCTTATACTGAGAACCGGTCGCCGCTGAGCTTTGTGCGAGCCTAAATAAATTCGCCGCATCAGCCCGTCGCTGCGAGAAGCGCCTCTCCCGGCAACAGTGGATAGACTAGTGCGCGTCGCTTGGCCCATCTTCTTCGTCCGCCTCGACCTGGCGAACGATCCGGAGCATGGAATTAGGCGGTCGCACGCCGGACCCAGCGGCCAGTGTATGCCTGTCTTCTGCCTGACGCCGAGCCAGTTCGCACCAAAAGTAGCTAGGGCTTTCTTCCCAGCGTACGATCAGGCCCCGCCGCAATTTGGCGGTCTGTATATCCTTCCTCCGGAAGTTGGCGCGACTCTCATTGAGTCAGACATCGAAGGCATGCAAGCGCTGTTTACAATGGCGGAGCTCCAGGCAGCCATTGACCAAGCAAAAGTCCGCAATGCGCCCGGCCTAGATGGGATTTCTTATGAAGTGTTCAAAAACATCGATGGCCCTGCGCTGCCGTGGCTCCTTGACTTGCCTAATGTTTTGGACGACCGGAGAGCGGCCTGAATCATGGATGCATGCCGAAGTTGTGCCACTATACCGAAGCCAAGAAAGGCCTTGGATAAGCTGTCTAATCTTCGGCGAATCGCTCTAACTTGTACGTTGCGCAAGCTTCTTGAACGCATGTTGGCATCGCACATCTCCTAGTGGTTGAAAATGCACGCCTGGTTCTATCCGGCCCAAATTGGCTTTCGGTCGCACTTGGGCACGGAAGATGGTCTGGGCCATTTGACGTCTATGGTGCCTGTGGGAGGAAGAACAAGCGACATTCGAACCTTCCTCACCATGGATGTTCATAAAGCTTATGACAACTTTAGCCACTCGGCGATCATTCGCATAATGCAATGGCTCCAACTTCCGCCACGCGTCTGTGACTCTGTGATGTCCTTTTTGTTGCACCGCAACTTCGGCATCCGAGTCGGCAAGGAAGGAACCGGACATTTTGTTTCGAAGCAAAGTGTACCGCAGGGCTCGGTGCTAGCTCCGATAATGTTTAACATTGCCCTACTGCACCTCCAGCATTCCAGATACCTTCGTCTTTCTGTACGCGGACGACGTGACAGTGTGGACACTAGATGCAGACCTGCAACGTCAGCAGGATTGCCTCCAGACTGCCTTAAACAAGACCTCAGACTGGGGTGCCCACATAGAACTGACGCTTTGGCTGCAAAGACTGCATTCATGTCCATGACCAATAGACGAGGTCGCCGTCGCCTCCTGCAGACACCGATTTGTTTGAGCCTAAATGACCAAGCAATCACAACTGTATCAACGATCCGGGTGCTCGGATTCGAACTGGAAGCATCTGGCTCTGCGACTGCATGGATTTGCTCCGCGCGTCGGAAGAGCGCTAATACCCTGCATCTTATCCGCTGCACTTCTCGAACGACCAGGGGTGCTTGTTCTCGAATGGCCAGCGTTTTTGTGCGGTCGATCCTGCAACATCGGCTTCTCTATCAAACTCAGTTTCAACTCCTCACATCGAGAGATTGGGACCTGCTTGAAACCGCGAACCGGAGAGGTCATGCGCACCATCACACGCCTTCCTCGGCTCACCCCTATTCCGACCCTCCAGGCGGAAGCGCAGCTGAACATGATCGATGAAATCGTGCACCAGCGTTGAATGATTCGCCGCTTAAATAATTAAGCTGTACCTGTTGCAGCGTCTTTAACTCACTACTACAATCCAACACTGCCACAGCCTGTCGCGTCCTTGCCAGAAATTCCGCCATATCGCTTAAGGCACAGTACAGCGACAGCCAACAGCTGACTCACCTGCGACAGTCCAACCGTCAGGTGGCATAGGAGCCCACCCTCACAGCCACCGATGACTCACTAGAGGTACATGTAGACGCAGCTATCGATGACTGCGTTTTGCACACCAGCCTCGTATGCCTGATGCTACCTGACGAGCAGTGGCGTAGCCAGAAATTTCGTTCGGGGGGGGGGGGGGGGGGGGCTCGCGTTGCAGCTTGCCCTCCTCCTTATAGTATTTGTCGAGGAATCAAATACATCAATAATAACTGCGTTGCCGCTGTCAAAGATGTTGCAAACGCATTTTTGAACGCTACGCTCTGTCAAGACAAGTAAAATAAGTATTTTTTTCATAACGGAATATGCTCGTATGTCCCAAAAATTGTGATCAAAAGAACTGATATCAATGCTTCCGTGTTTTTCTCTATTTAATAAGTAAAGAAAATCTCACACAACTTTAGAACTATATCAGTTTGAAACCAGCGTAGCAGTTCATGCCGCTGACAGGAAAAATGTAAGGCCATGAAATGAACAAGTTGAGGACAAATATTTTAATGAAACTTTCGTATTCAAGAACTTTGTTTAGATATTTGTACATAAGCAACGGCCGGGGAAAATCCCAATGACGCTGACCTTCGTTACAATGTATTGCGCAGGAGCACCTGTCACCGGTCGTGTATTGTGAGTAATTTGCACCTAAATTATAGTCGCAACAGAGAGCACATATAAAAAGCAGAAGTTCTCCAAAATATACCAAGGGCGAGCCAAATGATAGTAAGCGAGTGCGAACATACGACTAACGGGGTACTTTATTTAAAAGTGGTCTCCATGAGCATTGAGACATTTGTTCCACCCCAGGTAGCACAAAAAGTCTTCAAAACGTCGTATTAACGTCTCAAACAGATTTTTGACCATACTCGATGCATTAAAAACGTCGCAAGCAGGATAGCTTAAAAACGAAGGGTGAATACGTTTCGAAAACGTTTTCATAAGTCTGGCCGTATCTTCTCAGTTAGCGTGCTGGGTTTTCGACGGCGCCGTTCTTGGCAGGACAATTCTGTATTTATCAAGCGGCAGTCGTGTCAACTGCTGCTGTATTCGCCCTGCATTAGCATGAGTTCGCCTAGGAAAAAGAAGCCTTTTGTGGTGTTGACCTCACGTCAAAGCAGACGAACGATTACAAACGAAGTTGACACCGCAACAGGCCACGGAGAAATGGTGCCCAAGTGCAGTAATATTGACAGAGAGAGAGAGAGAGAGAGTAAAAAATCTTTATTAATAATATTTGAATGGCGAGAGCAGTGTGGGAGGAACCCTCAGTCCAGGGTCCCTAAGATGATTCCGGCGATGTTTCGAGCCCGTTGTATCACAGCTCGGAGGACCTCGGGGGATCCGTCGCGGAGGGCATCGTTCCACAGCTCTTTGTTGCGTAGGGGGTAAATGAGAGTTGGCATGATGATGATGATGTGTGGTGTTTTGTGGCGCAAGGGCCAGGTTTGGCCAAAGAGCGCCATGACAAGTGGTAATGTTAATGTATTATGGAAGATGTGACTTGGCTGTAAAGTGGCCTAAAAATCGTCGCAGTAAAGTGCGTAAAATCTACGTGCTATAAAATTATGGCGATGACTACTGACGAATACTATGAACACTAGAATACACAGGGGAAAATGATGCAATGTACAAAATATGTGAGATGCTAAAATTTTCTAAGAGCACTACTGCCTCACCAGAGCCCTTGAACCCAAGGGACGAGAGGCATGCGCTATGCGAAACAACTATCACAGCGCTATCCTCTATAGAGAGGAGGCGCTACGAACGTGTGGGGCTAATAACATGCGATACAACATCTTTCAAAAAACCTAGGACGGCGTTGGTGTCAAAGAGTGGTTCTGGACCAAGTAACATAACGGGATGAAGGGGGATGTGGTGCCGGTATGCTAAGAGAAAATGTTTCTTTCGGATTCGGCTTCCCGACACTCCAGTAGGACGTGGAGGACGATCAGCCTCTCCCCGCATCTACCACAGGTTGGAGGCTCGTTTCCCGTGAGTAAAAAGTTATGTGTGCCAAAAGTGTGTCCTATTCTTAGACGGCAGAATAGGACGTCTGTCCTGCGGGATTTTGTTACGGGAGTCCAGAAACCTAATTGTGGCTTTATTACATGCAGTTTATTATTTATTTCTTCGTCCCACATGCGTTGCCAGTGGTTTCGTAGTTTCCTTCTAAAGAAAGGCTTCAGGTCTGTGACAGGGACCGAAGCAGTAGGATTAACTGCATGCAATGAAATTGATGTGGCCATCTGGTCGGCTAGAACGTTTCCCTCGATGCCCCTATGTCCAGGCACCCAGCATATGATCACTTGTTGGTTAGATATATACGCTTTCCACAGTGCGGAGTAGAGTTCATTAAATACTGGATTTTTATGATTACAGAAAGACATCAAGGCCTTCACAACACTGAGGGAGTCGGTATATATAACTGATTTCTGGAGTTGCGATTTATTTATATACTTTACGGCCGACAGCAGTGCGTAGGCCTCAGCCGTAAAGATACTAGTTTCCGGATGCAGTACGTCGGATTCCGAGAAGGATGGACCGACGGCTGCATAGGACACCCCGTCGTGTGACTTTGATGCGTCTGTATAGAACTCCGTGCAGGAATACTTGTGCTGGAGTTCCCGGAAATGCATCTGGATTTCAATCTCTGGAGCATGCTTTGTGACTTCCGCGAAAGATATATCGCATTGTATGAGCTACCACTCCCAAGGGGGTAGCAGCTTGGCTGGATGCATTAGGCGAAGCTCGAAGAGTGGAATGTGCATTTCTTCACTAAGCTCCCTCACACGCAGCGAGAAAGGCTGTCTTACGGAGGGACGATTGCGAAAGAGCGTAGCGAGTTGGCAAGGGAGAGAGTTGGCAAAGAGAGTTGGCAAGGGAGGAAAGAGGTTTGCAGTGCACTCAATCGTGACGTGGAAGATTGCGGGCGAGCTGCCACAGCCAGGGCAACGATCTGCATAACAGTGCGGGTAGAATTTATTGAGAGAGACAAGATTTGGAAAAGTTGCGGTTTGTAACTGGCGTAATGCCACTGCTTCCTCCCGCGAGAAGGACGGCGGTGGTGCGGCGTGGGTGCGACGAATGCGTGTATAATGACGGAGTATGTCTTTGTAACGGAGCAAGGGATCCTCCCACTCTGAACTAGTCGCCTCACCACGCCGAGTCGCCCGGAGGGAAATTTCTCGGGCAACCGTATGTGCGCGTTCGTTACCCGGCAGCCAGGTATGACCAGGGGTCCAGAGTAAGTGGATGCGTGGAGGTGTGGTTGGTGTATTTTGCGGGATCTGTTTGAGAATTTGGTGCGCCGCTCTCGGGATGCCATGTCCTGATAGGAACGCCCGGCATGCCTGTTGGGAGTCCGTCAATATATACACTTCCTCAGGAACACGGATGGCGTATCGAATTGCAAGAGCAACACCGAGAATTTATCCGTAAGCGGCATTTGTTCCGCGCATTGCAGCAGAGTCTCTCAGGGATTCGGTGCCATCCAAAACTACCGAGGTATAGCCCTTTTGAGTGCGTGATGTGTCCGTGTATAAAGTATGTGTTTCCGGGATGTTTGCAAGCATGCGGCCAATGTATCGTACACGGGCTTTGCGCCGCCCTTTGTCATGCTCGGGGAGCATATTACGTGGCAATGGATGAATACTTAGTGCTTGGCGTATCGCTGACGACAAGATCGTTGGACGGGTTTCAGACTCAAGGGGTAGGACAGAGTATCCTAGCCGTGTGAGAAGATGGCGGCCAGTAGGAGTGAGTAGGAGGCGCTGGCGATGGCTGACCCAATGTGCCTCTAGCAACTCGCCTAGTGTGTTATGTGTCCCTAAGTTAAGGAGACGGTGTGTGGAAGTATAGTTCGGGAGGCCATGGGCCAGCTTCGTCACTTTGCGAATCCTTGCGTCTATGCGAAGTTGTTGCGCTTGGGTCAACCGCTGAAATGGGAGATGGTATGTAAGGCGGCTGATCACGCATGCCTCCACCAAGCGCAGCAGGTCCTCTTCTCGAAGGCCCGAGCGCCTGTTGGAGACCCTCCGGATCATGGCCAGAATTTGCTCAATCTGCCTGGATAGAAGGGAAACAGTGTGGTTTGACCTGCCATCCGCTTGGACGTGTAGGCCGAGGATACGAGCACGATTAACCTGTGGTATCGGTGTGCCATCCACGTGCACAGTGATAGGGGGAGTAGAGGAACGGCTCCGGGGGCGAATGATTATGAGCTCCGACTTTTCCGGAGCACATCTTATGCCGCATTTTCTCGCGTACTCGGAAACTGTATCGACTGCTTGCTGCAGTCGGTCCTGGATGGCTCCCTCGGAACCCCGTGTCGACCAGATAGTAATGTCGTCCGCATAAATAGCGTGGGCGACATCAGGGATCTGGTCGAGTAGCCGGGGGAGCCCTGCGAGCGCGACATTGAATAGAGTAGGGGAAAGAACTGAGCCCTGGGGTGTCCCACGTCCTACAAGGCGAATCGTACCGGATCGATGCGGTCCCATTCCTACGGTGGCTGTGCGATCTCGAACCTAACCTAACCTAACCTAACCTAACCTAACCTAACCTAACCTAACCACCACACAAACCCGTCCAAACCTACCAAATTCTGTTAATAGGTGCTGAAAATAGTGCGTTCGCGAACGGGGGGAACTGTATGCATTGAGTATAAACAGACTCTCGCTGCGTTTACCTTGCGTAATTATTTCCAATACTTGGTGAGGAATGTCAATGTTAGTGGTATGCATGCGACATGTAACATGTTTCGAAACTAAGGCTCCCACAAGAGGAGAGACACCCGAGAGCGTGCTGTAGCCGGATAAAGAAGGGGTGCAATTGACTTCCTGTAAGAGGATGACATCGGGAGGGTTCGTGGGTGTGGCGATATACTGCTGTAGGGAACCTCGTTTTCGGCGGAATCCCCTACAATTCCACTGCCACACCACTAGTTGCTCCGCGTTACGCGGCGCCATCATCATCGCGAGAGGAAGCAGGCGGTCGTGCATAGGGATGCGGGCGCCGGGTGCCCACATTTGAAGGTTGCGGCCGAGAGTCTTGGTCAGAAAGCGCGCTTTCGTTGTTACCGCTAAGCTCAGGAACTTGCGTGCGTGCGAAAGTGCACTCTATACATGATTTCACTTGCTCCGTAATCCCTATTTGAAGGGCCTCCATTTGGCGTTCTATCCTGTCCAGAACCGCCTGCATACTAGTGCTCATGTCTGCCACCAACGCGTCCATTTGTTTTTGCAGGCGCTCACAGCGCGGCTCCATGTCACGACGTAGGCGGGCTATTTCTATTAGAGGATCGGGATTTGGTAACGAATTGGTAATAGGGGAAGGGGTAGGGAGAGATTTACAGGGCGGAGCGAGCTGTGGGGGACCCTCCGCCCGACCTACCTCCCGAGGCGCCTCCATTGCTGTTTTCTTCTCCGGGGTCCGCTGCACCCCTGAAGGGACCAGGGTCACGTTGGCTGGGGCGTTGGTCTGCAGGGCCTTCTTGTAGGGTTGTTGGGAAGATGGGGAAGGAGGGCGCTTCTCTGAGAGGCGCACCGATGCCTCGCGGGATCGGGACCGAGACTTGAACTTGCGACGGGATCTCGAACGGGTCTCCGACCGGACTTTTCTGGTCTCCTTCGTTGGGGCGCGCGACGTTCGGGTCTCCACCGTATCTGTGGTAGTGGTCAGGTCGCTGGAGGGTTGGAGTTCACGCTGCTCTTTCTCGAGAGCTTTCCGCACCCTAGCTTTGTTCAGTGTCTGCCTAGCACGCCGCGGGCAGTTTGGATCCGCTGTAGGGTGGGTCCCGTCACAGGATCTGCAGTGTGGGTGCACGGATGTGACGGGGTGGGGTTGTCAGTACCGCACGTCGCGAATATGACCACGTGCGGCGTAGGACAGTGATCAGCCCAATGGCCGAGCTTGTGACATATCTTGCAAACCAGTTGGCGGGGTCGATGGGGGTAGCAAGGGAGTTCTGCACCATAGAAACGCACGTAGCGAGGCGCTTTAACTCCTTCAAATATTACCAACGCAACGTTGGGTTGACCCATTATTCGTGCTTGAAGTATTTGAGTTCCAGGAGCCACAAGCTCATCCACTAGCTTGGAAGACGGTGTACCGGGCAAAAGGCCAGGAACAATTCCCTTGCATGAGTTGTCCGGGGCCGCAAAATATGTCGTGATGGGATAGACCCGCTGACCAAGGTTCAGCTCCCTCACCTTGTACAACGCGTCGGCTACGTGTGACTGGGGTGTGCTGATGATTGCCAAGTTCTGCTGAGGTCGCAGTCGGAATATGATGTCCTGACGATCGTCGGTGGTCAAGCGGGCTGCACTCCATAGAGCACTGGCGAGTTCTGGGCGCGTCCACTTATCGAGACAAAGTCCTCCGTGAGGCCGCAGAATTATCTTTTCATTGTGCAAAGGAAGTTGAGGCAGGTTCTGATTCCGAATGCGCTCGCGTACGGTAGGCTGGGAGGCATCCGGAATGCCCAAGATGTTCTCGGAGGGTTGCGTCTTAGCGCGCGTTTGAAGGATGCGTCGCTTATGTATGACTGTCTTCCAACAGCCACCTGTGTCGTCGTCAGTTTTTTCGTTGTAAATGTTCGGGGCAGCATGTTCCTCCACCCTTTCCCCGGTCGGAGTGTCCACCTCTCGCTGTTGGGAGGGAAAATTGGCGACGATGGGATCGGCGGCCACTCCCGCGGTATCCACCTCGGGCGTCTTCGTTGTAGAGGAACGCGCGGCGGCGTTCTCCGTCGCCGATTGCGTCTTCAGCTCGTTAGAAAATGACGTTGCGGTAGATAAATGCTCCATCGAAACAGAGCGGTGAATTGGCCGAAGGCCCTTTGCACGCCCGTTTAGAACATGGGCCTCGGAAGAGCTGATCGCTTGGCGCTCTCGGTTCATGGTGTAGAAAACACGCCAAGGCAGCTATGGCCCCGGCAGGGGCAGCCGCGTTGGAACTGCTTCAGAGCTGTAGAGGCGCGGGGAGCGGCAAGAAAGTCCCGGGAAGAAAAGGCGGTCGGTGGGAAACGGCGAGAAAGCCGCTTCTCATATGACTCCCGACGAAAGCGGCCCGGGCAAGGGCGGTCAAGGGCGGTCGGTGAAGGTCGCGTAGTCTCGGTGGTTGCGGAGCGCGCCGACGACACGTCCGTTCACTTCGGCCGACCGATTGGAACTCCGTAATATTGAAGCCGCTCTTTGTGACGCGCACTACGCTCCACGTCGACTTCGGAGGAGCGCTGCCATTCGGTAGACCGTGCAGGTGTTAGTGCTGATTCTGACAGCGCATCCTCAACTTCAATAGGCTCGGCTTTTTCATAAACGTTATCATCATTCAATTCTTTCTGACCATTTCTTTCAGTGCCCTGCAGTAATTGTTTTGTCATGACCACTAGTGCAAATGTGATACGACCGATATGTCACTCTCATCGTTTTGCAAATTCATTCATACCGCGCACTATCGTAGTATGGAACCACTTGCAATCGCATTTACGCACTTAAGTATACTCAGCAAAATTCAAAGAGCTGCTACACACTGAGCGCAGTGCCCGACCTAATTGATTTGTTTACTTTTTACGCGTTTTGTTTTCACAGTTTCTTACACAATGAGATGTATTTTACCGATGGCATGTTAATCTTTCCCCTGTTCTATTTTGTAAGCGTTCTCATGCTGTGTATTTATAAGGTGTTTACTATATTACGCATGAATAAAGGGATCGAGTTAAAGAGTGGACATCACTTTCGATGGCACCGAAGGAATGCCCATCGGTACATCCGTTACTATAAGAACGATGCTTTGCAGAAAGTGTTGCGGTGAATTCTACCGTGAGCACAATGTACACAAACACAATGTGTAGAAACTGCCGTCGATGAATGCCAGTACAAGCGAATAGCCCGACGAGCGAGCGAACGAAAGAACAGGAGCGGGCGATTAATTAAATTATGGGGCTTTACGTGCCAAAACCACTTTCTGATTATGAGGCACGCCGTAGTGGGAGACTCCGGAAATTTAGACCACCTGGGGATCTTTAACGTGCACCTAAATCTAAGTACACGAGTGTTTTCGCCTCCATCGAAATGCGGCCGCCGTCGCCGGGATTTGATCCCGCGACCTCGTGCTTAGCAGCCTAACACCATAGCTACTAAGCAACCACGGCGGGTAAGATATATATATAGTTGGCGATAGAGCAATATAACGAACGAACGTCTTTCTTGCACATCAACAGTACTTACTACCGACCACTGACCTCTTAACAAACATAAAAACAGCGGGAGACAGTAAGCTATTCGCTTTAATATTCATGGGACTAAACGGTATGCACTCGGCACGCTTGGGCGCACAGCTTGGCGTAATCACCCATGGTCGCCGATCGTTTAGCCACAACGATGCGGCACCGACGGCGTCCGGAATGAAAGGCCTGCGAAATGCACAGCGGGAGCGGCACTGCTCTGGTTTGAGAGCCAGCGCGCGACAAAACAACGGAAGAGAGGGCGGCGTCTGGCTCTGCGCGGCGCGCACGACACGCCGACGCGCACTCCAAACGCTCACAACGCGGCGCTTCGATAGCCCGTCAACTAAAAGGCCAACCGTCAACATAATCCAACCTTACGCAAGGTGGCGATACGACAGCATCGTCACATCAGTCACATGACCAAGTGTGTGACGAAGGCTGCCGTGTGAAAGCGGTCTGTGCATAGTTCCGCAATTGTGCTCGTTTGGGCAGTCGTGTGATTCTCACAGTTTTTTGTTGCGCTGTTCGTTGCGAAGCAAGTATTGTGCTTTGTTGTCCTACTTCGTACTGCGTGTGCCGCGATTTGTTTGTATGATTTTAATTTGGCAGAAAAAGCTGCCACGTGGACAGCTTGACGAAGCCGCAGGCCCCCGCATTGGCGTTTGCGCGGCGTTAGCGAGCACAAAGGTAGCACATCATTGTTTACAAATGTCCTTTACACAAAATTGAGCATCGTGAACCATGCGAAGCAAATATGTTGGGCAATCACATATCACACAATCCTAAGGCCCGACCCCCCTCCCTTTCCCTCCACTTCCCCTGACGTATCGCGCGCGACAGAAGGCGGCCCACTTCGTCCCCGCTTTTCTCCCTTGCTCACACAACACTGAGCCCGTCCCAGACCAGGATGAATTTTTCTTCAACTGCGAGGCTTTTCTTTCGAGGAACCCGTATGGGTTCCCTTAATTTGTAGCAGTTGCTACGAACGGGTGGATGTCTGATTTTCCCTTTATAAATTACTTCTCTCCACCTTACGTATTTCCGCAGAACTATGACGTCAAACTCTTGCCTTTGCTTCGAGCTGTTGACAAATTCGACTTCGCCCTACCATCTGCTAGCCGCTTGGTTAGCTCAGATGGTAGAGCGGCTGCCCCGGAAAGGCGGTGGTCCCGGTTGGCTCACTTTCACTTGCCTCGCCCTCGTACATTAGAATTGCGAAGATACAATGGAATATTCAAATGCGAAGATGCAGCTTGATAAAGGGCAAAAATGTGTCACTGGAAACGAAGTTCACTGCACGTATACAGAAAACCTCGCAAAAAAATATTTAAATATGCGTATAAGTCTCTAATACATCGACATATCTAGGAAAAAGTCACTGTACATAATGCGTCTAACAAGGCAAATAAATATGTTGGGCAATCGCAGAATCCTAAGGCCCGCCTCCCCCCCTTCCCTCCACTTCCCCCGACGTATCGCGCGCGACGGAAGGCGGCCCACTTCGTCCCCGCTTTTCTCCCTTGCTCACACAAGACTGAACCCGTCCCAGACCAGGATGAATTTTTCTTCAACTGCGAGGCTTTTCTTTCGAGGAACCCGTATGGGTTCCCTTAATTTGTAGCAGTTGCTACGAACGGGTGGATGTCTGATTTTCCCTTTATAAATTACTTCTCTCCACCTTGCGTATTTCCGCAGAACTATGACGTCAAACTCTTGTCTTTGCTTCGAGCTGTTGACAAATTCGACTTCGCCCTACCATCTGCTAGCCGCTTGGTTAGCTCAGATGGTATAACGGCTGCCCCGGAAAGGCGGTGGTCCCGGGTTCGAGCCCCGGACCAGGACGAATTTTTCTTGAACTGTGAGACTTTTCTTTCGAGGAACCCGTATGGGTTCCCTTCGTAGCAGTTGCTATGAATGGGTGAATGTGATTTTCCCTTTATTAAGACTGAGCCACCATCGTCGGCTCACCCATGCCACCCCCTCCCCCCCTGTACGCTTTCACTCGCACATGCAGCATGCGGCGCGCGGTCACGATGTTATCGCCCACGTACTTTATACGGAACATGAGGGCGACGGCAGGAATGCACCTGGAGTGTCCATATAATTTTTATCGCAATAATATAAGTCTCGAGCATTTGTAGCATCCAGTGGCCCATTCCTTTCCGCAAAAGAAGTAACAAAATTGAACATTTACTATGCCTCAATTCGCTGCGTCGCAACAATGTCCCTTTTTTTTTTGTGGGGCGGGGCACCGAAATGAAAGAAAAGCATGTTGTCACAATGGAATGCCTACTTTGGGCACCTAATGTGGCTACCGAAGGAATATTGAAGAAAACGCGAGACGCTTGGTCCACCGAGAACCATACTCATACTGCTCAGTATCGTACACCGGGGAGACAAGACTTTCCGGAGAGGTTGCGCTCAAGCGAACGCATTGCAATCCGTCGAGTCCCCGCAGCGACCATTGTTTGTTTACTCGTCTGCTAGCTAAAAAGCGTCGAAAACTCTGCCAGGCCAAAATTTACTCGGCCAGACAAAAACGAACACGCACCGAAGTGCGCCGCGCGGTGGCCGGAGCAACACGAGAAAAACCGGAGCAACACGAAAAAAACGCATGCGCTCGGGCTGGCTCTGGCATCTCGCGGGTAGGGAGAACAAGAAAATTGAAGCTCAAGTTGTCCTCGCGACTTAAAGTCAATGTAGAAGAATAAACAAGAACATAGTTATTTTTGCCGGCTTTAGTGTCTTGACATGGATGCTTTGGCGTAGGTGAAAAAATTGTTGGTATTCTTTTCTGAGACATGACGGCACAAATGGACCACCACAACGCTTCGTCTCATCGGACCTCGCTGCGTGCTTTGTCAATATGTCTGACAGTGTGTCAATTTGGCTTGTTTCATTGTATGGTCCCATGTAAAAATTTAGAAAATTTAACGCAAATTTGGCGTCAAATGTGTATAACATTTAACCTACACAATTCCGGAATAAAAAAACTAAAACACGACTTTGGAAATGTCGGTGCACCTTTCGCATCAAATGTTTAAGAGAACTTTACAGCCACAAAGTTTCGGAATTGAAATCCATGCGCTCCGAAGATTCAGCGACCTCCGCGAGGCACCGCGACGAGCCCGCTCGCCATCAAAACGACCTTGAAACTTGTGGTCGGATGCGGGGCTCCTTGGGTCATGTGACTCCCGGTGCATGGGCGTTGCCGCGAAAACAAACATGCTCCTATATTACAGATGCTCTGCTTCTATGCGTACCGGTGGAGCTTGCAGCTATACGAGACGGTTTATCAGCCATCCTGGTGTTAACAGCGCAAATGTAGAAGGGACACGAGACGAGAAGAAGACACCACAGCGCTTGTGGTGTCATCTTCTCGTCTCGTGTCCCTTCTATGTTTGTGCTGTTAACATCAGGATGAAAAACCAACAAGCCGAAGCTGCTATTATTATCAGCCATGATACCTAAGCTACATTGCTTGTCGCTGACTAGGTTTGTCACATACACAGACTCCACGCAGGCTGTTCGGCAGCTCCAAAAACTGGCCGGCATCCTAGATATAGCCTCAGACGTGCACTGCCTTATCGACTCGTGCACCTCTCCTGTCCGGGTACTGTGGCCCTGTCGGTCTGCATCTGCACAACTGGACACAGATGCCGCCTGCCATCCAGCGGAAGTCCAAAGCCCGCTGCCTCTACACTTCGTCCGTACCTAAAGGACAGCTTGCTCTTGCACAAAGAATCACTCCGGCGCTTCACGCATGCACTCGACCCTCCGTGTGGATCAGACCTGCCCGGCGACTTGACTTGCCGAAAGGAGGTTGCGTTCAGGAGGACTAGTGCTGTATTCTCTTTGCTGATTAACTGATTGCTGTATTCTCTCCTTGATTTTTACCTATTTCATGATATAATGTGTAGGTGCGACTCAACGACGACATAGAAAGAAATAGACACACAGAGACAGCGCTACTTTCTACTATAGATTTTATTTTCGCACTCATTGACAAATATATACCGAACGAGCAAAAATAAACGAGACAAAAAAGAACATTCACTGGTGCATGTCGATGAACTGTACATATGTGTCTAAGGCATGATCAAAACATACACTGCAATAGTTACAGCCATAAACCAAGGAATCGTAACTCTTTTTCCGACAGCGACACTGATTGCTTGCTCACGCACCTTTCTCCTAATTTTTGCAATTTCTAGGCAATCCCTCTTGCCATCCTGCAATGAGCCCTATACAAAATAGAAGTACTTTCAAAAATTGGTTTGAAGGGACAATCTCTTCAATGAATGTCCAAATCGCTCGAGATTCGTCTAGTGACGTCGTACTGATGCTTTTTCTCTGATGGATGAATCTGCCAATTTGACCAACATACGTTCTTCCGCACGAAAGCTGAATGGCACAGACAATGTTATGAGTGCAGGTTACAAATTATTTGCAATGTTGAGTAGAACATGCGTTCGTTTTGTTACTCTCTCAATTAACCCGTTTGCATAGCTTCTGTAGACGCTCAGGGGCAAAGAAAACCACGTCCACGCCCGACTTTGCCGCTATTCTTCTGATATTACGTGAAATACAATGGATATATGGTACCACATCAACTTGCTTTGCTCTAGCAGTGATACTGCTTCCCTTCAATACGTTTTTATACTTCCTGCTCAAGCACTCCGCGACCGAAGTGAGCATACGCATCGGGTAACCAGAATCTGCCAGGTGCTTGGCCTGATCTCTGAAACTGGCTTCCACTTTGTGGTCACTTGATTTCATGAGAAAATTATTGAAACAAGATGTTACTATTGCGTGTTTTACGCGTTTTGAATGAGCGGAAGGAAATAGTAGGACAGGCTTATTGCTTTTCGGCTGATAACTCCAGCAGACGTTTTGTGGTGAAAAGTACGATCCCGAGTTAAAACCTTATGAAATTGCCTACGGGGACTTCATGCGTCAACGACAAAAGGAGACAACACTTCAGTGAACGAGGTTAGGGTTTTAGAAACCACCGGCTGCATAAAGCACCAATTTTTATCTAGCCTTCAAAGATGTCTTAATTTTTTTCTGATAATTTGTATAACTCGCCACATTTTTACAATGATCCTTAGTTGAAAGTTAGTCCTCATCCATCTCTAGTGTCATCCTGTTGCTACTGCTTCATGCTGTGCACCCTTGCAACAGAGTGTGTGTGTGTGTGTGTGTGTGTGTGTGTGTGTGTGTGTGTGTGTGTGCGCGTGCGTGCGTGTGTGCGCGCGCGTGCGTGCGTGTGTGAGTGTGCGTGCGTGCGTGTGTGTGCGTGTGTGTGCGTGCGTGAGTGTGTGTGCGTGCGTGCGCGTGCGTGTGTGCGTGTGCGCGTGTGTGTGCGCGCGCGCGTGCGTGCGTGCGTGCTTGCGTGCGCGCGCACACATGGATTTGGATGTGAAATCAAGTCCTTGGGTGGAGGTATCATTCTTTTCCTGTGCAGTGTCATGAATTTATTAACTATAGTGCAACATAAATACGATGGACAAGAACGAAGTGAACACACAGAGCGCTTTGTTCTAGTTCGTTGTCTATCTGCTGCATTTTAGTTAATAATAAAAACACACCAACACGTCTAGTTTTCAGTTCTTATGTTACGCTTATAAGCCCGCTTGTGTCCTGGAATATCTGCATGGCTACGTATCCTCTAATTTAACTCTTGGCCATGTGCTTGCAAGTCGTGTGTCAATGTCCCGATTTTCCTGACAATCTCGTGTGATGTGCAGGCCCAGACAGTTTCTGGTGAATCCATGCAGGTGTGCAGGGTGTTGTGCAGGGTGTAATTTGCACTACAAGTTGGTTGGTAGTTTGGTTGCTTTCAGTTAAGCTTTTCTAAGTGTAGGGTGACCTGGAATGGTGCTCACTTATATGGGGTTTAATTTTATGTAGTGTCATACTACTGTTACACCGCTACTGCCACATCAGTGTACTATATGTGCCTGATGTTTGCTTGCATCTTCATGATTAGCAACCTTCTCTGTGTGTTTGGCAGTTGCATATAGTCTCCTGGCCTAGTTGTATGCCACCATATTGCACGGTATGGGCCTGTTGTGTTTCAAGTCCAGGTGCTCCCGAGGTTGTTTCTGAAGGGAGAGGTAGTTGTCTTTACATCTCATATGCTATCAGACATAGTAACTTGGGACCAGCTTCTGAGCTCCTGAGGTAAAGAATTTGTGCTGCAGGCTGAAGCTCTGCTCCGTCTAGGTGCTTGTTCGTTTGCTCTTTCTCATAGAGGTCTTCAAGCATGGTAAACTCGGAAAGTCCTGCTGTTACCCGATGCCTGTATTCGATGAGTCGTCTTTTTGTGCGCTGCTGGTAATTCATACTGCACAATACCTTGGACACAAGCACAGCATCTGCAATTTTCCGTAGTATCCACTCGTCCACCTCCCATGATTTCAAGATTATTCTTTTCCCCAGGTGTAGAATTTGCGTACAGCCATGTCATAATTGTTTCACCCATGTGCTGGCTCTGCCGTCATGGTCTTATACTAGCTGAGGATTTGTGGGAGTTGACTTGCGGGCATGTTTGTCCAACTATGTGGAGCACAATGTGCAATCCGGGGCAGTTCTTGATTCTAGCCTTTTTTCCGACGTCGATGTAAGCCGACTTATCAGAAAGCGAGAGGCCAGACTGGCCAAGAAAGTCTGCAGTGTTGTCGAGAGCTTTTTGCATCATTCTTGATTTCTGTATAACATAGCTTTCCCATAGACTGTAGTATACCATACGCTGTAGTACTTATTGTAGTATGCCTGTGTTGTTGGTGTGGGTGGGCCAAATGTACCTCCAACTCTCACCTGGAATTTTCTGTCTTTCAACATGTTACTGTTGAACTTAAGTGCTCTACCAGAAATTTTTTTGCTCATCGTTCCTCTTACTAGAGTAGCACGAGGTACTGCTGTTAAAAGCCTCTTCACTCTCTTCATTATTTCATAAGTGGTATTACACAATGCCCTGCAATAAATTTTCTGCTACTTATGGCCCACTCATATCTGCCAGTAGGGACAACTCTTGAAAAAGGTTTTCTTTGTGCTGCGAGTGCGACACAGTATGAGCATTCATGTCTTGACATTTATACATCTGTAGAACCAGCTTGCTGACAGAGTACTTGCTATACCTGATTATGCTTATTTGTGAAGTGCTGTTGAACAATACATATTGATGCAATGAATGTTTACACACTCGAATTATCATGAAAGATGGTTGTTTTACAATTGTGCCCTTTGCTTTCGATTGGTGTTAGATTTTGCATAAGCATGCCCCCCTATGCAATAGTATTTGGAAGTTTAAGGGTTCAATAAAAGATGATGAACTAAACCTAAGTGCAAGAGCTCTTCTTTACCTATGACTCCCATCGAAATACGACTTCCATGGCTGGCAATTCAACCCCTCACCTTGTGTTAGCAGCAGAATGCTATAGCCGCGTGACAGGTGAATAAATTGAAGAACGATATTTTTGTCTATAGATTCTTTTTCTTGTCTGTATGTAAAATTTGGAATAAGTTGGTCATTACAAAAAAGCATCTTGTGGTCCTTTATTGAATAAACCACATATTATGTATAGTTGAAATGCAGAAATTTGTTCTAAAATCCCCGGGTGATATTTTCTTGCAAGCAGCATGGTATTTCATTTCTTATAAAGATAGTAATCACAGCGGATATTGTCATATGGGTTTACACTCTAATATAAGTGATCACATACTTATTAGAACCTTATTACTAGAAACATGTGCGGCACGAATGTTTCTGCACACTTGATCAGCTGTGAACGTGCAAGAACTGCTTGTACTTAAAAGATTCAAAGTTTCACAGGAAGGGATGCAACTGGCTGACTTCACTACACAGTTTTGATTTACTTTTCTTTAACTCATCGTTTCTACTGTTTTATCCCCACAAGAACAGGCTGTTTGCCTGCTTTTCGCATTGTTGCATGAGTTTTACATGACGGTGCAAGAGGGTACGTTGTCACTGTGCCACTATAGCAAGCGAATAATTTACTTAATTTACTAGCTGTAGAGTTAATTACCTTTCAAAGCAAATGTTAATACAGGTGCAGTAAGGATACAAAGTCCGCAACATATTCAATGTTTATTGGTTTCTGTGCAAGAAAAGAAAATTCCCCCAAAAAGAGGTGCAACTTAATGTGCATGTAATATTCGAAAACAAATTAACGTGCTGTTTATCGATGCCACAGATTTAATGCTATCGTAGAAAATTCATTACAATCACCTATACTTTTGCTCTATTAAATTTAATAAGCGAGGTAGATAACCTTTCAAGATGCATAGGGAAATTCACGCTTGGAAACCGACAAGAAAATGCGACGGTACCGCGTTCAGCACAATGTTGAAACTGCGGGTGCTTTGTGCCGAGGTCGAAATTGTTTAAGCTGCTCCGTATGTGCGATTTTTATACACTATTCAACAAAAGAAGATTGTGAAGACCCCGAAAGGCCATGTCGTCTCGTGGCAACTAGCAAAGGTGTATGAAGCAAACGTGAACATGCACTTCATTTGCCGCGTGGCGTGTCACCGCACGCGTAGAAATGAGAGAATGGAATCTGCGGTACAAGTTTTTTATTTTCCCTTCGCATATGTATCGAATTCGGTAATTCACATCTCTGCGCATTGCACTTGTTGAGGGAGACGCCATTTCCCAAAACAAACCTGCGAAATAGCTCTCAGCGCAATTTCGACGGAAAATCGCAGCGATTGCTGCGACGGTGCGACTGTGTGACCAACCAGTTGGTCGCAGCCGACAATCGGGGGGTCAGCACTGCGACTGCGATTTTCGTTGCAAACGACGGAAATCGCACTTCCGGTGCGACGAAAATCGCATCATCTGGAACAGGCTTCATGCCCGTGCCTCGTGCGTGACAAAAGAGGGCGCGCTTCTGCCCCACCTCCCTCGCTCGCGCATGCGAGGCAGAGCCGCGTTCGCCAGCTCACCCTCGCACACTTTCACCCGCACACAGCATACTGTGCGCGGCGACGGTATTATAGTCCTTGGACTTTATACGGAACGTCATGGCGACGCTGATGGCAGAAATGCGCCTGGAGTGTCCTGCTGTCGCAATTAAAACAAACGTAGATACGTAGCCCCCTCAAGTGTGTGATGTACCCCACGAATGCTTATGCATTAGAAGTATTTTTTACACCAGGAATCTAACCCACAGGCTTCCTGGGCGAGAGCCAGGTATCCTAGCCACTAGACTTCCACATGCCACATCTACAGTGACCCATGTCAGCGTGAAAGAGGCTCGTTGAAGAGCAGCTCCTATGTACACATTGCCGCATACTCAGTGAACCAAGTTGGTGCAACGGTTGGTTTTGAACCATGTTCCTTTGGCACAGCAGCCTGATGCACTACCCATTCGACCACGGACTACTCAGTTAGCCGGGTAGACAGGAAAACAGTTAGATACAAAAAAGATACATAATAAAAACACGCAAACCTAGATACATAGATCGCGGAAAGTGCGTGAAGTACCCTAAGAATGCTAACACATTAAAATTGTGGCCGAACCCATCTCACGATGAATGCTGATATTAACACGATTAGCAATGAAGAAAAGTAGTGACGCACTATATATCCACAACACATCATGTACGAGACATGTATGCATGCAGTGCTACCAACTGGACATGCTGGGTCATTCAGCGGTGCCACCACATGGGGCACTTGTGTTAATATACATTCAAGGAAGTTGCCTGAATACATATGACGCAAGTTTGATTTCACCCAAGCACTGGAGAAATTTTAAAGAACTTTTTTGGCCATTGAAGAACAGCATGTACTAAGAGCACATACCAAGCGACCCAAGTTGGCGTAAAGGAGGTTCACTAAAGAGCGACACAAACAGTGGCACGTACCTAGTACCCAGTAATGCATGTTGGCGTGAAATGGGCTATGAGCAGCACATACTCAATGATCCAAGATGGTCCAGCGGCTGGTTTCAAACCTAGTTACCTCAGCACAGCAGTCCGATGTTGTACCTATTAGACCACGAACTTCCCAATGACCCAAGTGAGAGGGGAAATGGTTGGTCGCGCATAGATAGATAGATAGATACAGACCAACAGCCCTCAAAAAGTAGGTGTAGTATCCTAAAAATGCTAATGACATTCATAAATGTGTGTGTGTGTTTGTCGAACCTGTGTGTATGTGTGAATGCTCTCACATTAACTTAGACAGTTATCGGGAAATAAGTACTGCCATAATTTTTCCAGTGAAGTTTCCAGTGAAAGTTTTCTACATTGAATTTTGAGCTATCACGTTTCTCTGTTGGTGGATCTGGTTGTGCGTGAACTATTCTTTTAAAGTAAACAGCTTTCTTTGGCTCTTTCGGACATTTTCATGGTCACTGGTTGGTGCGATGGTGGTAGGATCTGGAGGAGGGAAGGCGAGGAAATGTGCCAAGGAAAACGGCACATGCTCTCCGGCAACCGAGTTACAAAGGGACCGTCCTGCCTGAGCTTTCTCACTCATTCATCGCGAGAAGGCGAGACAAAGGCCTCATGCTCTCAGACAAGTGATGGCGGGGAGGAATCAGAGGGAGGAGGAGGGGAGGCTGTCGCTTGCTCATTTGTCGCACATCTCGCTAGCCACACGGCCGTGGCCAGCTCATTGTGGACAACGCGATGGATGAAGAAAGCTGGCTATGGTATAAAAGATAAAACTGCTACACAACTACACTTTCAAAAACATTAAATGACAGACTACAAGCAAAAATCCCGATTGTCATGTAGGCTTCCACCGCAAAGCCGAGAAATATGGTTGCAATACCCACTTTGTAAACTTTTGTTGTTGTTCCACTTCTGACATTTTGTTATACTTTGTTTAGTGGACAGATAAGAGCAGCAAGACTTTACAGTAGGTAGTTGCGAAATATTTGATTAGTTTCAAGTATTCAAAAATACCAAACAGTTATTTTTCAAATACGAATACAGATAGTTAATGAGTAAAGTTCATTTAGTATTTAAAACTGAATATTTGCCCACCCCTAAGTTAATGGTTATTTTTTTAATACAAGCACAATCAGTTAATGAGTAATGTTTGATTCATATTCAAAACTAAGCTAATGTGTAATATTCAATTCGTATTCAAAACTTTGACTATTCGCCCAACCCTATAAACTCATAACTTGTGTAAAAACATGTGCAAAACTTACCGAGACAGACAAGAGAATGGAGCTGAAATTGTTCGATTTAATGTCTTATGCACACCAACATCAATAAGATACACACTGGTTTTATACATCTAGCATACATGTAGTGCACATTCAGATGTACACATTCTTTGAAACATAAAGGCATATGAAAAATAGACATATATCATAGAAGAATGTCACTCTATTTGGCACAGTGCAAATACATGTTGATTGTGCTTGAAGAGTCACGATCAGATGAGACACATGAACTGATCGGTGCAGTAAACATGACAACATATCAGAACTCAGGTTCATGACATTTCTGTTTCTCTAATAAGCCATACAACAAAACGCCTTTTCAGAAAAGCAAAGGCGACTTTAGTTTTTGTGCAGAAGAGAAAAATGCAATTAGCACTGGCTGACATCAGTATGTAGCGGCACCAAGTGTGTATGGTGTAGCATATGTAAACCAGTGTACAGATGCACTGGTTTAACTTTCAAACACTGTAGTAATGGCACAAACAGCAGCATTGGGAATGTGTTGGCATCTGTGCACTGTTCCCGAGTTTGTGGCTCCAAGCACATTTACAATGCCAAGTACGGTGCCTATTTGTTAAAATTTGCCTGTCAGGTAATAAAACGTCTTTAATAACTGGAACTGGTGTTAATGAATGTGAGTGAATTTGGGCCCACACAGCTTCAGGCAAAATCAAGTTGGAAGTGATGCTCATAAATTTACACCTTTGCATTTTTTAATATCACGTGAGCATCGGCCACACAGCGTTTCAGCTGTCTTGTAGCGGCGGGACCAGCTACAGTATACTCGGGTGCCTGAAACATTTACAGTTTGAATGTATTCTGCAGCACTGTTTGCTTCAGGAGTGCCCCTCGCTGCTACAAGGCCGCTGGCACACCGTGCAGTCAGAGCTCGCGCCATATTAAAAAATTGCAAGGGTGCACACCTCAGGGTCTGTGCTTTGACTAGCACTTGTGCAGCAACTGAACATATTTGTGTGTGTTGCTATTGTGCAATGGAGTAAACCTCATGCTACCAAAGCTGCACATCTGCACACACATAAGATGAGTGAAAAATTGCTTTATAAAAGACTAGCCCACGTCTTCTGCTGCATTTTCTACTAAGCTCAAGAACCTGGTTTGCTGGCAAGACCATCTTTAAAATCACTTGTAGATGATTTCTGCATTTGTGCTAACCTGTAACAACAGATCAAAAGTTAAGAAACCTAGCATTGCTGGTTCTTTCATGCTAACACACTCACTTGCATCAGGTATCATGTCTATCACATGATATATGACAACATTATACAGCCATGCAGCATGAAGTGACCCGTGATGTACTCCCAAAAGAGAGACCAGGAAGCAAAACTCACTGTTCAACAGGTAGTAATGGTTACCATTATGCCACGTTTAGAAAAGTAACATATTTTCACTAACTGGCTATAACCACAAAAGTAGCACAACCCTATAAAGGAAACCCATGTGGGTTCCTCAAGAGGTTCCTCACACAGATAAATAAAAACCTGCCATATGCAAGTTCTTATGGCAGATGTCCATGCTGGATAGACACTACAGTTAAACTCTGCAATAACGAAATCGGCGGGAAACGCGAAAAGATTTGCTTTCATGAGAATTTCGTTGTTGCGAAAAGAAACAGCACAGATAGGTAATGCATCGCAGAACGAAACTTTACTGTCAAAATTCCGTTAGCCTACTCTGCAAGCTTTGCTCGAGGATATAGAACCGCATTTCTGACACTACTAAGTGCGCCGCATGCGTCGATCAGAAGTGGCAGCACTGCCGTAGCGCAGTATTCTTGATCAATTGCTTTCGGAGATGCAATCACTTTTGCGAGATTTTGCGTAACTCGGCACCGGACACAGAGCAACGGTGCATGCAGCAGCATTTCTCCAGCGCATACTGTTGCGCGTAGGCGCCAACGTGTCCGGTGCCGAGCACAAAAGTGATCGTATTTGTGTACCCGAAGGCAAACAATCGAGATAACGGCCTTTTCGCGCAATCTACGGCTGGCGCCGAATCCGCACGCGATGCGTGTCGGGTGGCACCAAAACCAGTGATCTTGAAGCAAGGGATGCGTATTCCCGGATGATCGCTCAATCGTGGCCCGATGCGTGACACTCCATATGCTGCGACCGCCATCTCACGCGCTATAAAGAATTCCATGTCGGTGGGACGTGGTTTCCTTGTTTTTGCTGCAGTTTTCTCATCGAGGCACACATTACGCAGTGCACTGCGCGATCAGCGATTGTTCTTCGAAACGCGCATTCAGTTTGCGTTCAGTTTCGCCTCACGCGATTGGCCTAGGCCTCGCTGAATTGTCAGCCGCAAGGAATGCAAACTGAAAGCATCGAACAGCGTGCGAAAACCGTCGTCACATGTTGGTAGCAACATGCGTGCCGCTTCAAACGGGCGATCAACAAACAAGATGGTAGTCATGTGGTGTTTCCAGCACACTGACTGCTTCCAGCACTTGGTTTGGTTGTTTTTGTGAACAAAAATGGCAGCGCCCACACATGTGTAATGTGGTGGTATATTACGAAATTTTAGTGCAAAACAATCGTATTTGAGCACATTTTGGATCCGGCTAGCCTTACGCGAGTGGGTAATATGCGGAGTTACGTTCCGGCAAATTTCGTTGATGCGGAATTCCAGTACAGCGACATTTCGTTGCGGAGAGGTACGAAATACATTGAATCCTACGGGCATTCACTAGGGATACGAAACTGTTTCGCTGTCCCGATAATTTCATTGTTGCAGGATTTTGTTAATGCGGGTTTCGACTGTATAGGGGTTCTACACACATCAACTACTGTGCAAGGGTGAACTGCCATTTGGTGACAAATCAACATAACCGGCACTAAGTGCTATTTGCCACTCCGTTTCAGCAAAGTGCTAAGAAAGTTGAAACACGAACAATTTTGAAACTACTTTAGTATGTTTTCAAGTTCACCTGCATCCAAGTTCACGGCATTTGTAACAGCAGCATAATTCAGACTCCAAATGTACACATGGAGCTAATCCATGCTTCAAAACTGGCTACAGAGTGATTATACACTGCACTTCCAAGTATTTACACATTAATGATGTTGGTTGTCATTTGCTGCTGTTTGCATTCCAATTTTTTAGCACTGTACATCTCTCCTCATGTGGTAATGGTGATGCATTGTGACAACGACAATGTCTAATATAGGTTGTGTGCCTGTGTGTCAGTCTAGTTGCAAGAAAGTATCTGTTTTCTTTCGTTACCTACGCAGACCCACGAAAAAGTGGAAGTGAGCCATTCTGTGGCGAGACTTTCAGCATCGCTTTTAACTGGAACCAGATTTCTATATGAAAAAAATATTTTTATGCTGAAGATGCCATTTGTGCGAGCGTGTGCACACTGAATGGAAATGTGTTGCTGGAGTGTGAGCCATCTAACCTCAAAGCAGGTGCTACTTCGATGATTTTTGAACGCCTGCTGGCTTGCTTACTTCTCAAAGCTAGAAGAACAGCCTCGTTCAGCGAAGCAGTATCGTCCACAGACATGATAGGTGTTTACAGTTAACATCTGATAAGTCCTTTAGGATCGCAACCACCAAACAGACTTTCGTGCAAAGGGATGCTTAGCTAGCACAAATCATAATTCCTACCCAAGGAGGCTTTAAAATAAACTCTGCTTCCAGTTCCGGAGTGCCTACCAGTGAAATTGGTTGTGGACTTCAAAGATTTTTTTCTCGCTTCACACAAAATTTACTCCATTAATATTTCTATATCACAGACCTAAAGGTTGCTTATAATGAGTTATCTCACTTATTCTTTATCTGGAGGGCCTTAATGCTTAATAGAGGTATAAACATCGTTAAAAATTAATTTTGCCTAATGTGGAAGTAATTTCTTGAAAATATACTAAAGAAATAGTGTGGCTGAAATATTAATTTCTGTGCAACAAATGTCTAAATGCGCACAATTTTCTGGCTTTGTTAGACAGCCAATTAAACGGTGGATACTTTATAAATGTGTGCACCCAACATGAAACGATTATGCCAGTAGAATATTCTAAAATAATATCTGTCATTGCACTTAGTTTCACACTTGACTAAAATAAATTTCCCTCCAACCAACTTTTGCTTCTTTGCAGAAACTTCAAAGAGCGCTTACATCCCCCTCACAAGTTTTTTTAACAAGAAATATGCATCTGTGAAACAACATTCACACAATCACCAACTAACCCAATTTTTTACAATATAATTGGTGATGGTTACTTTTGAGGACTGGGTCGTTTCACGTGGAATAACCAAAGTCCCAAAACTATGCCTCAGAGATTTTTCAGTGCACCACGGTCACCACCTTATCTCACAGGTCATGCTGAGGAGCCACGTGGTCTAGATGATGTAATGACAGCATTTTATTCAATTTCGGTATCAAAAATGGCTACTTCTGAGAGCCTTGCATGACGTTTCTACTCGTATTTGAAATATCAAACATTGCACAGAGGCTTTTACATATACAGTATATTAAACCAGGCTTTTTGCACGGCCAAAATTTCATTCATTTAGTCTTTAAGAACTCTCCACAGCCAATTAAATTGTTTTCTTTGCTGCACGGGCTACCTTGCGATCCATGCTGTGCCCAACAAATTGTTTAGAGATTGTTGAAAACATTTTCTGTCATTAATAAATTTGCATTTGTGTACACATTTCTGTTACCTTAGCATGAAAATTACAACAATGCCAAGTTGAGAACTTTGTCAGTGCTCATCACATCCTTTTCGTCTCTAAGTCTCTGTCCTTATTCATGTTATTTATCCCTTATTCATGCTATTTATCCCTCAACCTCAAAATCTTGCTTTTTGCAGTACAAGTATTTGTGTACCTCTGCAATATTTTGTCAATCAGATGTTGCTGCAGCGGCATAGAACTGTTGCCTTCTTAACCATTTCACACAACAGAGCAAAGGGCAGCATCTCAAGGACAGTCACAGGTAACATAACTTGTGACATGAACCCACAATTACTTGTACAGGAAATCAACAATTAGCACTCATAAAGGTAATGTAAAAGACATTGTTAACATATACAGTTGAGCCAGTTACGAAACAAATTCAGTTCAATTTACCAACGAGATAAACATGACAGGCACTCAACGCAGAAAAATATACCCTTTCTTCTGTGTTGTTTAGATAAGCATAAATACACGTGCTACCCCCCAGATTGGCTTATTTGTACCCAAGAACAAAGATGAACAAACAGCTTGTTACTACATGTGAAAGAAATATACTAAAAAATTCTCAAATAATTTAGCCCAAATAGTGTCAACATTGACATGCCTGGAAAGGGACAAACACAATTTGGACTATAAATAACAGGAAATCTTACTCCAAGACTTGACAGCAATGCAATTTTTCCCACAAATGTAGCATGAACTTGTAAACAAGGCAAAGGAATCACAGAAAGTTGGAGGCCAGAAGAGATGGTGAACAAGGGAACCGTAAGCCTGGAGCCAACGTTTTGACGAGGGGCCTTGGTTTGATCACAGAAACAGGAGACATGCTACACAATGCCTAGTAAAGTTCTCAGAATCCCTCTAAATCTCTTTGACTGCTGTCATGAGCCAAGCTTGTGCCCAGGGCAGCTCGTGTCATACAAGACTGAGAATGTCAACTGCCAGGTCTCACTGCTGTCAAGATTTGGTGCAGTTGCCGACCGCTCCAAAGCAGCTGCACTTCCAAAGAGCTCAGGACTTGTTTGTTGGAACCTTTACTAGACATCCGAGTGCCTACTTAAATCCATTGCTTTGCACTCAAAAGCCTATCTGTTTAGCTACATACTTAGTCAAAACTGCTTGAAGGGGTTATGATCATCCGACTATTCTCAGTTTATCATTGTTACTAGTCATAGAATACCAAATAGCCTGCTCTCAAGTCTTGTTTAGCTATCACTGTAACTGAAAATGGAGGGGCCAGTATGGTTGTACCCTTAGAAAAACTGGCCTC
Organism: Dermacentor andersoni; assembly: GCF_023375885.2. NCBI lineage: Eukaryota > Metazoa > Arthropoda > Arachnida > Ixodida > Ixodidae > Dermacentor > Dermacentor andersoni. The sequence continues at coordinate 6,772,044 of NC_092816.1, read as the reverse complement.
TGAGCACACATTCTAACCTGAAATTTCAATTTAAGATTGCTGCATCTAATCACCTCCCACCGACAGTTACAGCCATTCCGGCATGGCTTGTGTGACTTTTTAAGAAGTGTGAGGCCACTGCCACGTCGCCTGCTCTAAAACATTGCGAAACCACAAGTGTGCTATCCCACCAGGGCAGCCTACTGCTGTGCGACTTCTCCAGCAGAAACCAAACTTGGCTAAAAGGTACAGGCTGGGTTTTCTGGCACAAATGTTTAGAGCAAAACACTAACGCGTCCGAGAACTGCCAGTCCTTATGACCCACATTTAGGACACACACGAAAAAGAGATGTAGTGTGTTGCAAACAATTGAGACTTATGTGTTCGAAGTTGCTCAAACACCTTATGCTGGCACGTCTGCCCCAAATATAGTAATTAAAGTTAATCATTGCAATTGAGCTAATTAGAAGGAGCAAAAAATATAAGATGCCTCTTGAGGTTGCTGCTAACATGCATACTGGCCTCATCAGCACAGAAAGCTCCCGTCTTTTAAAAAAAACTTGGTGCGTGATAGCTGGAACACCCTGTATATATATCAAATTGAGCTCTGTCGATTTTAACTGTGACAGCTTCTGCACGAAGGTACCCTGATTTATTAATACAAATAATTTAAATGCATCCGACAGCCAGAATGCCTTTTATCGATACAGTCGAACCACATTATAACAAAGTCGCTTCCAGCACCAAACTACTTTCATTGTATGTGATGCTCATCACATGTTGATATCGATGACATAAATTTTAGTATACTTCTGTGCTTAGTATACTGTAGTGTTCATTATATCTACGTGCGACTGTAAAGCAAATGAACTCTTTCAGGACTAAGCAGCCAATGCACTCACTACCAGTGCTTGCAATGTTTAGGATAATACAATGAACTCTCAATCATTCGAAATTTTTAAAACTCTAATTGACAGATAATTTGAAATGCTCTGTCGGTCGCAGCAAAGTCCTATGTGTTTGAATAGAGAAAAACTCCCACGAACTCAAACTCCAAAAATCGCACAATAGTTATTTTGAACAAATTTCTCACTACTATGGGATGCTTTTTTTTGGACAAGCCTGATTGAAAGGTGAAAGTTCAATGCATCGCTAGCTACTGTAATGTTGTGTGCTGTAAGAATGACGAGGAGGAAAGACGCGGGGGATGCCAAACTGGTCCAAGCAGAGCAGCATGTGCGTTCCTTTCCAGTGTGGCTCAAGAGGAACACGCCACCTCCAACAATGGGCATGCGGCGCACATCAAGCCACCATCCTTCTCAGCTCACCCTTGCACGTTCTTCCTCGCACCCACAGCCAATATCGTGCGGTCTTATCGTGCTTGGACTTTATATGGAACCTAGGCTTCCTCCGGCAGATGCCAACACCCACTGGTGGAGGAAAGATAAGGCTGTCAATGCAAGCCCAGTTACGGTGGTCTTGGATTTGTGCGCTGTACCACACAATTGACTGGGAGCTGTATTTAAAGGGGCTCTCTTTAGTTCAAACTCCGCTTTATTATAATAAATTTTCGGTCCCCATAGAATTCCGCTGTATAGATTCTACTGATTTTACTGTATAAGATTCTACTATACAAGTAAATAAGGCTTATTTTCCATAGCTACCAAGTGACGCAAACACACACACGAAAAAAAAAAAAAAACACAGAATACATGAAGCAGAAGAATCAATGCACGAAGTCCATTGTTTTGTTAGGCCGGCTAATCTTGAAATACAATGTTATGTCAAAATGTAGCCCTCTTAAACCTATAAAACTGGGACGAATACATTGTTGCGCTAACAGGAAATAAAGACTTGGAAAGAAAAGCAGGAAATGACAGGTCGAGTGCCGAGTTTGATTGTTTTATTCGTACAGCACAGCTGGCAGAAACAACAGATGCGCATGCCTACAGCAATTACAGTGATGTTTCTTAACAGCTGCATCTTGTTGTCAAACAGAAAAACAGATGTATCACTAACGTGACTCATGCCCCTCTTTTTCATGTGATATGCCTACAAAAGGTCTCTTGCTAACGTATCATCACTCCTGCCAATTATCTTAACCTCAAGCAGTAGCGGCCGACATCTGTCGGCCAAGCAAACCACGCAATGTGCAGGTAAGTGCGCATTCACTTTGGTCATTGCAGACAATTCATGCTCCCATGCACGGTCACTGACACATCTCCCCGTCTGGCCCCCATAGGTCTTCCCACATTTCAGCGGTATCTCGCATATAACACCCGTTGCACATTTCATGTACGGTCTGGTGTGGATATTCTGGCATCCTGACTTTTTGTCAATGCGGCTTATGCACGGACACAATCAAGCCAATTTGCATGGTGCCGAGAAAACAACAGGCACACCAAACCTATTTTCCTGTTAGTGCAACAATGTATTCACCAGATCTCAACCAACTTGCCCAGCAAAAAGTTCTAGTCAACTGTAAAACTGGCATTTTCTTTAAAATAAGCATGCCACAACAAGGAAAAGGCTGCTCCATGGTTACCATAGAGTGCCAAGCTGTCTGAAGCTATCTCTGTGGGAGGTCTGTCTGGTGCCCCGATTGTTGTGAGTCATGACCCACAAGCAACGGACTACGACCATGCATTATGCACCATAGGTGCAGTATGCCCCGTTGACAAGTGGTGAATGAGCCGCATCAGCTCTTAGTAGCTGGAGGTGTTTTATGCCAAATGCTCATTTGCTGCTGCACCTGACATCACCCACTGATTCAAAGCAGGGAACATGCTAAAAAGCTTTATGTAAACAACAAGCAGAATCTCTTAAATAATGCAGATGTAGAAATCACCCTATAATACACCTCCCACTTCATAACTGGCATGCAAGCAGTGATAAGAAATCTCACCATGCTCTGGTGCCAAGTCTCATCACTAGCCTTCTATGATAATCATCAGCACCACCCTCTTTTAATGGTGAGAAGAGCACAGATGCTAGGTGGACTGACATAGTTGCATGTCACCGATTACTGCGAAAGAATTACAATCTCAGAGTTGAAATATCAATGTGCATTCATCAGTATCAAACAAATGCAACCCCAAAAATGTTCCATGTCAAGTATACAGTTTGACGAATGCTCAACAGTTGGTACAAATAGCCAGAAGCCACCTTACTCTCCGAGCGAGTGAAAACAAATGATGTTCAATAAGAATTCTCTGGTGACAATTATGTCCTCACTTAACCCCTATGGTAGCTTGCTCAATACGAAACTAACAGCACTTTCTATTTCGTTCGCCGATACATTTTATGTTTTACCCACCGTAGTTGCTTAGTGGCTACGGTGTTGGGCTGCCGAGCATGAGGCCGCGGGATTGAATCCCGGCCACGGTGGCCACATTTCGATGGAGGCGAAATGTGAAAACACCTGTGTACATATATTTAGATGCACATTAAAGAACAGGGGGTGGTCCAAATTTCTGGAGTTCCCCACTACGGCGTGCTTCATAATCAGATCGTGGTTTTGGCACGTAAAACCCCACAATTGAATTAAATTACACTCTCGCCACCCATGCATTGAGCACAGCACAGTAGTGTCTAATCACAGCAAAAAGGCAAAGAAATATCAAAGCAATTAAAGAAGCAGAGCACAATATCATTGCACAATACGGTAACCTAGTCATTTGTAGATAATCAATTTGGTGGTTGCAAGTACGTTGGTAAAATCAGTATTCGTGATGTGTACTAGCTTTATACTTTGCTCATTGTGTTTTCAGGTCATAAGCAACTATAACACAAATAAAATTATTTCAGCTAGAACATTAACTAGCAATAATGAAAGTAATTCATCAAACAACAGTAACTTTATTGTAAGAAATGCATGCAAGTAGATGCACAAATGTTATCATTTTTCAGCATGATTAATCCCATCTTTCAATGCACTTATCATGCTAGTGCATTAACGGTCATATCCTATTGTCAAAAAACAATCTTGCTTTTCATCAGGTATACACAACCTCTTTTATATTCCTGATTCCATGCTGTGGGAACAAAAGTTACAGGGTGCAAGATTAAGAATGGAAGGGGGATGCTGTAAGAATTGGAATCATCTCTTACAAAATCCATTAGGTTTGACACTCTGCCTGTGTCTGAAAACTACTCACTGCTCCTAAATTTTGCATAGAGTTGATAAGCCCAACATCAGCCATGTCTGAACAAGTTGGTGCACGATTGCTGTAGCGTACAGCCTTAATTTACAGACAGGACAGAAGAAGCAACATGACACAGCCATTTGTTGTCTTGTGTCTTCCCTTCCTGGATGTAAATTTTGGCCGTATGCTACATAAAGTTGATAAGCTGCCCTTCTGAACATGTGTGTTGCCATCTATTGCAAAGTGTTAGCATGTTTACCCCTTTCAGGGTCAATGATGTAAATATACAGCGCAGCGAACAAGTCCAAAAATGGTCAATGGCGTATATTTATGGTGCCATCTGTGCACTTAAAAAGCGCGCCAATTTCCTAACTTTTTCTTTTCTGTCATGTGCTGCCACTATGTGGGAATACAGGGAATTTTTTTCATGTGCCTCCCTCTCTCGGTTTTCATTGCATGGTTTGTTTTGAGCTAGTTTGCTCCCGCACGTCTATATCCTACTGCTTGCGCATTGGCGCACGGGCGGGCAGGTGGCGGTTTGGGTTCCGTTCCACGGCCGGTTTCAGCTTCTTGTGCTTGCAAAACTGATGGCTATCTCGTTGCTAATTGCTCATAGGACGACCGCTTGTTTCTCGCTTGTTTAGTGCTCACATGGGTGCGCATAGGAAGGATACCGCCGTGCATATGTTTCTGTTCCACTTTTCTTTTTTTTTGACACTCGCGAAAACTAATTGTCTCTGGTTGGCGATAAGATGAAGATTAGTGGAAGTTTGTCACATATTTTGCTTTTTTGATGGGCACACAACCACACAGTTTTCTTGAGTGCGTGCATCTACGCAGTTCAATTACACTATGGATGTACATATTAGTGCAAGAGCAGGAACATTTGATTGAGTGTTGCGAAATATATTCTCGTGTGCGCACTTTCAAAGCCTTGAACTATGTGTATAACAATGGATGAAAGTTTTCATTCTTATAAGTTTATTTCCTTTTTTATTGTTGTTATTTATGAATGAAGAGTACACATATACCAACACAAAATATTTTTTTTCTCACTTTACTGTCACCCTAGAAAAATTACGGTAAATTTTTTTCGAAACAAGTCCCTGAGAAGAATTGGAACCTGCAATAAAAAAAATCGACCCTGGGCGGTCGCAAATGGCAAAAAATATCTATCCTCAAAGGGTTAAGAAGGATGTGTTTTACATGTCTGCAAGTTTCACATGACTACAGTGGAACCTCGATTATACATCCCCAGTCATGCACCGACCCACATGTTATGATAAATTGGTTTGGTCCCAGCAAAACCTGCACAGAAATAATATATTAAAATCCCCGATTATGTGATGCAATTTTACGCCGACCCCGCCTCGTACGATGCCTATCTGGTACCGTCCAAGAAAAAGAAAGAGAAGCCCTAAGCAGACGCAGGCTGGCACATGAGCACACTGCAGCCAGGTGATAATGGGTGTGCCATGTAACCATGCCGTCCTCCTCTTGTCCTCCGCCACGCTGTCACCACTGCTATTCCTCCACGTCTGCAATACTACTACGCTGCTGTACTCAATGCATAGGTGGTGAGAGTGCAGTTAGTTTTTTATTGAGCAAGCTGCCATAGAGGTCAAGTGTGGACTTAATTGTCAATGGATAATTATTGTTAATAGTTTTTAGCGCAAAAGAAACGCATGACACGAGAGAAGGCACAGAGGACACAGTGCTACTAACAATTGATGCTTTATTGTACTTGGTCACAGTATATATGGCACCGTACAATAAAAGACGAAAAGAGAGTGTAACATCCCCACAGCGTAATAGATATACATAAACAGAAACAATGATTGCATGAGCTGCCCATATGTCACATTGTCAGAGAAGGAGATACTGTTCTTGTCACAGTAGCGGTGGCTTGTTATGCTGTCAGGCAATATATGATGCTTCTGTCTTTTATTGCATGGTGCTATGTATACTGTGACCAAGTACAATAAAACATCAGTCGTTAGTAGCACTGTATCCTGTGTGCCTTCTCTCGTGCCATGCATTTCTTTGCACTAAAAACGATTAACATGCAATACCAAGTAACCCATCAGTCTGTTTTGTAGAGAGTTCTTATTCAACATTATTTATTTTCACTCACTCAGAGAGTAAGGAGGCTTCTGGCTATTTGTAGCAGCTTGTGAGCATCCTCTGAAAAGCCAGCTGGCAACCCTCAACCACGCCCAGTGAGCCACAGAAGCCAGTGGGGCCCTGGAATAGGGGCTCTACCCATATGCACCACTCAGATTTATGATTCAATAAAGTTGTTCTCTCTCCACCTCCGTTTCTACCAGGAAGGTTGTGGACTGCTACTGCTGTTTACGTGTGCAACGTTTTCGGTTCCAAGACGTGCTTTCCTTTTTAGTCTGTGAGGAAGTTCCCGAATTCTTGGATGCAAGTGGCACTTGGAATTCTTGGATGCAAGTGGATGCAATTCTTGGATCAAGTGCATTATCACAGCTCACAATGTTGCGGATCCAAAAACTGCTGACGCTCAGAGAGAAACTTTGAATAACCAGAGGCCGAGAAGCAGAATGGGACAACAAAGGCCAGCATTGCCCATGACCTCAATATCCCTTATTGTCACTGAAAACAATTCTAGCCGAGAAGGACAGAGATTTACTGAATGCAAGCAAGTTCGGCCTGAAAGGAAAGGCTGCGAAAGATGGAGAATACGTCACCATGGAGTGGTTGCACCAGGCAGACAGCTCAGAGATTGCCGTGAACGGTGTAATTTTGAAAGAGAAGGCAGAGATGGTTGCACTGCGCTGCAACATTGATAATTTTAGATCTTCTAACTGCTGGAGTTGTACCATCTATGAGCAGCACAACTCCAAAGACAATGGACTTGTGTATAGCCATTGCAGTGGAGAAAGCGAGTCCATCAGCCCCTCAACTGTTGCAGAGGGGACTGCATCACTGCCAGAAAAGATACAGCAATACAAGCCGTCTGATGTATTCAACATGGACAAGACTGGGGTTTTATGCAACCCGAACAAAGTTCGGCATAAGGGGAGAGATTTGCCATGGCAATAAGCGGAGCAAAGATCTCACCATACTGTTTTGTACCAATGAAGACGGCTCCGAAATACTTCCTGCCCTCATGATTGGCAAGATTAAGAAGCCGCGATGCTTAAAGAATTTGAAAAGGCTGCCATGCCCACACAAATTTAACAGGAAGGCACGGATGACGGCTACTATTTTTTCTGCATACCTACAGCAGCTAGATTTGAGAATGGGTACTAGCAACAGAAGGATCCTTCTTATCCTGGACAATGCACCATGCCATCCATCGTACATGTCGCACTTGAGGAATGTCATGAGAGGCCAACAAACAAAGACACCAAGGAAAACATAGAGGAACTTGAGGAATGTGCAACTTGTATTCCTGCCTCCAAATTGCACCAGCCAGCTACAGCCACTTGATGCCGCCATTATCAAGTGCGTGAAACGAAAGTAATGCAACTTTTTGGTGCAGCGTCGGCTGACAGGCATGGAACGCAATCAGGCAGAGAGGAAGCTTTCTGTACTTGATGTGATGCATTACATTGCTACTGCATGGGACGGGGTCTCCTCAGACATGATTACAAACTTCTTCAGGCACTGTGGCCTCAAGAGAAGTGATGATAGCTCTTCTACTAGTGAAGCTGCTGTCTCTGACGACGCCGAACCAGAGTTTGGCAGTCTGCAGTAGCCAGGAACTTTCGCGGACTATGTTGGTGCTGACAACGCTTTTGCAGTGTGCAGTGCAGCGTCGCTGGATGACATCATCGAAGCTGTGCGTCCTGATGCTGCAGGCACTTGTGACAAGGAGGAGAAGGACAATGATGCAGAGGCTAGCATGTCCGTTCTGACTTACGCAGACGTGTTATACAGCATCAACAACATTTGGCGGTTTGTTTGCACAGGCGACAATGTCGGCTATGTGCTGCCAGATGTTGCATCTCCCGAGTGGAAGCTGATGTCTCGTGGCTAAGTGAGCATCCAGAAAAAGATCACTGATTTTCTTTTAAAGGTGACAATAAAGATTCTCTCACAGCTCCTTGAATTAAATGCTTGGTTATTTTTATTTTATAATTTAATCTACCATAAAAACTGGAATATAGGTTAACCCCTCAAACTTTAATTATAAGTAAATGGGGGGAAAAAACGGTATAAGCCGATGTATAAGACCAGGGGTCGACTTTTTGCTGCGTTTTCTTTTCTAAGTTTGACCTATATTCTAGTGTTTACGGTACCTTTCTTGGAGCAGTGCAGCTTCGTGCCGTGGGCTTATTCAGGCAGTCTGTCTCCATTTTCTAACAAGGCTGAGTGTCACTGCCTATATTCTTAGTTTTTCTATTGTACAACACCTGGATCATAGACGGTTTTGCATGGTCCCCTCAAAATTATATGATTGGGTTGCACTGTAATATGGTTGCTTCAGTAAAAACTATGTTTGCCATCATTTCTTGAAATACCTTTTCATGCTTGTGAAACACCGTTCTATTATGCTTGTACTAACTACAATTCACCAAAGTGCTGCTGAAATGTGACCATTTTGAACTAAAAGAAAATTAAATAATGGGTTTTTACGTGCCAAAACCACGATCTCATTATGAGGCATGCCATGGTGGTGACTCCGGATTAATTTCGACCACCTGGGGTTCTTTAACGTGCAACTAAATCTACACGGGTGTTCTTGCATTTTGCCTCCATCGAAATGCACCCGCCGTGGCCAGGATTTGACTCCATGACCTCGTGTTTAGCAGCGCAACACCAAAGCTACTAAGCAACCATGGTGGGTCAACTTTGAATTTCTGGCAATGAAGAAAGAAGTATGTTTGGAAAACCAAACTTCAAGCAGTTTCAGAATCTTCTCTACTATTGCAAATTTACCAAAGCCACTACAATAACAGCCCTGCTCAGCACCTGACTAGTGGATAAAGGAATGAAATTAGAATTTTTCAAACACCTTTTGAAAAATAGTGTGGTTGGAGTTGGTAGCAGCAACAGAACACTGGTTTGATAGCAAAGGCATTAGTGTCCTGCTGTGGCAGAAGCTCAAGCAAGAACAAAACATACTTTAACCCCAAGCAATTTAAGCAGGCATGAAGATTCTTTTGTAAACACACAGCTGTATTCAGGCACAGACAATTACCTCTTAATAAATTTGCGAGTTTTTTTTTTCACAATTATGTTACTCATTATCAAGGTCAACTTTCAATAGCCTTGCTGCTCACACTTATTTTGAATTAAGTGGCATGACAGCATCCTTAAATGAGAAAAGAGTTCGTGCTTTCTATGACATTTCAATAACATTAGATACCCATTTGAATAAAGCAGAACCTCGAAATGTATGATTATAATGGTACTTTCACCTCCAGACTGGGATCCAAGACCTTGTGAGAGATGTTCACAAACCAGGACAGATGACAGTATCGTTCATGTCAGATCCCAAAGGGGGCGTTGAAGTCTTGAGAAGAAAATGAGTATACTGGCCTTCTTTTGGATAGGAACCCTCGGGTCCCTTCAATGCTTTTTCCTGAGATGTGGAATAGAAAATACCGAAAGTTTATGATTGATTATTCTTTTCGAAGCCAAGCTTTATTTTTAACAGCTTCAGTGCTCTGATTATGGGAAGAAAAAGTTACATATGAGCCACCAACGGTCACGACACATGCAACCTTGATCCTGACCTGCTTGTCACCACTGATGACTGAGGTTGGCCAGATGCAAGCGACTTGCCACAGTGCAAAATGACACAAAATGAAAATGAGACTTGCACTTTTCATTCATTCCATCTTGCTATGTGCTGTTTTAAGATGTGCACTTGTTACCACTGAACTGCTTGTAGTTACCCTAGTGCCATGTCCTTTTCTCTGCAGGTTACTGAGGAGAGCAGTAGCGTGAAGAAAAAGAACTGGACGACGACACAAACAAGGACACCATTGTTTGTCTTGTCTTGTCGTCCAGTTCTTTTGCTTCATGCTATTGCTCTCCCCAGTAATCATGACATACCAACTAGCTACCACTGCTACCCTTCTAACTTCTTTGTAGGCACAAATTTATCTGCACACAGTTTAAGGGGCACTGATGAGGAATGTTACGCTATAATAGTAGATTACACTTATAGAATAACAAATAAAGCAGTCTTATCAGTGGAACCTTGGAAATACAAAAATGATGAGAAAACTTGACAGGTGACAATACCACCCAGACATTCTTGTACCTGTGACATCACAGAACTTGAGAATGTTTGCACTGCATTCGAACATAATCAAATATTAAACCTGGCATCTTATTTAATAAAATTCTTTACAATAATTTATGAAGTAACCCGAACGTCAAGGTCATAGACGTTTTGGTACTATTCATAAATAGAAATTCCACCCTCAATTTTTTCAGGTAGTATAATCTACTTTTTCCAGCTGAAAAAAATCAAATATTTTTTTTAAAAAGTACTTTGCCACCCTAAACTTAGACAATGCTTTATTTTAGTGTACATTTACAACATGATTTTGTGGACATAAACCACTCATGGCACATTGTATCTCTGCTAATTTATAGAATTACAAGTTACAGTTGCCGCATCCAATGCCTAAATTTCAGATGTTTGGTAAGAATAAGCTAACACTACTAATTTAAGCACAGGTACGGCAGCCTATCCAGACAGAAAGCAATGCTTTGTGTGGCTAAAAGTATAGGCTCTAGCACTTTCTCCCAATTATTTCCTTGCCACATGGCAAAATGCTGCATTCAGCTTCACATCTTCCTACAACAAACAACAACAGCTTGATTTGGGCGAGTTTGCTCATACTAAGTGACGTAGGTGCAGTGCAACAACTTTTGGGAAAGAAAAACAAAGAGACAGGAAAGAACACTGACTTTCAACTGAGTTTTTCAAAGAAATTCAGGCTGCTTTTATACAGGGGAAGAACCAGACGCATGCGCAACAACACGTACATGATTAAACATCATAATGGTGTTGACCAATGAATGAAAACTTTTTATCAGATAGGTGAGGTGAAGGTGTAGTAATGCATCAATCTGCAGCCTCCCTGATAAAAAAGGTAAGTCATTCCTCAGTCAACACTGCTATCATGTTTAACAACATACGTGTTGATGTGCATGTGTGCTGGTTCTTCCTCTGCACAAAAGTGGCTGCAATTTCTTCAATAAACTCAGTTGAAAGTCAGCATTCTTTCCGGTCTCAATGTTTTTCCTTCCCAAAAATTGTTGTGCTGAACCCAGGTTATCCTTCTACAAGTGGTAAATTTACCTGAATTAATTCAGCCTTACCTGTGACGTCAGAAACAGGCATATATACACTCTATGCAATCATAATATATAAGTCCTTCTACTACCTTAGACAGAGCAATAAAATCTAGGCTAAAATCAAGCTATAGCGAGACATTTGCAATGCTTTCTGCAATGTCTGGGAAGATACTCTGAACTAGACTGCAATAACAAACTATAAACTTCACACCATCTATAAATTAAAGGGAACTGTACAACCTGGCAGGAATACAGTCCTATCAAATTTAAAGGGACCCTGAGACAATTCTGACAATATTGTAGTAACATACCGAGTATTTAGGGTAGGTCCTTCTGATCATTAAGTGATGCATTTAAGCAGTCCATGTAAAGTGTTTAATTTATTATAAGGTTTTAAAAATGCGTATCACAACTGATCGCAAAAGCGCCACTTCCCTGAGCTTTCAGCAGCCCCCTCACAATTGACGTACTTAGACCAATTGATGTTAGTTGTGCGAGCTATCCGATTCGCTGCCCATGCCACGTCATCAATCATTTTCCAACTTTATGGTGAAGAAATGTTGTTCGTGATAGCTGGAATGTTGCTTAATTTGTCTGTATAAGAAAGTTACAGAAAAATAATACACAACAACCCTCAAGCCCTTCCGGCACACAGCAAATGTCATCTGTTTGTGTTAAAACGTTCCCCATGTTGACACAAACTGCGCAGCCAGTGTTGGTCTCACGAGCACCATGGATCACCTTTGTTACACTGTGGGCTGCAAATCTAGCGATCGATGACATGTCAAGCCACGACATGTGTTCTTCTGCAAGAACACATGCAAGCGGAGCGACTACATCGCATCGAGCTGTCAGTACAGTAAAACCTCGTTAAACCATACTCGCTTGAACAGTAGTTTTGTTTTAAATGTAGTAAAGTCAAATTTCCGACTCAGCGGCCATTGAACATAATGTGTTTTGTATCCGCATAAACCGCACCACCTTATTGAGTATGTATCGGTTAACACGTAGTGTTTCCACTTTTCGTCGCGCAAACACGGCAGTGCGTTCTACATCGGGCGGCCCGGCAGAACAACAAGCCTCAGAGATCAACACAACGGCCTCCAAGCGCCCTGTGTGTTTGCGCGTGAAGCCACATCAACATCAACATCATTTCGGCGCCGTGCCAGAGAGCGTTGTGGCGTCGTGCAAGCGGGAGCTTGCATCATGCCGAAACTCTAATCAAAAGACGCCGGGTGCTTAGCTTAGAAGAAAAATGAGACATCGTTCGTGCTATCGGACGTGATGTGAAAAGTCGGCGCTGGCACGTGACATGAGTCTACTGTTGACTACGGTGTGTGGCATTTGGAATGCGAAGAAGTTGCTCGGCAGCGCTGCTGCGACTGCGAAGAGACGTCGGCTACGAGGTTTGACTTTTCGCCATCGTTGCCTCTGTTGTTGCCGAAGTGTCACCTAGCGACAGTGATAAGGACGACAAGGAAAGCAACAGCACGGGCGATTCAGGCCTGACAGTGGCAGAAGCTGCACGTTACGTTAGCCTCATAATTGCAATTGTCGTGACGAGAACAGCACCCCACAATGAAAAGGTGCCCTGCGACTTCTGCAATGCTACCACGCCTGTGCACTGGCGTAGCAACAGGGGGGGCCGGGGGGCCGTGGGCCCCGGGTGCAAGGGGCCAATGGGTAGGGGGGGGGGTGTCATATACGTATGAAGACACCCCTCTTTCCGCCGGCTACACCCGGGGGGGGGGGGTGACAGAAGACCTATGGGCCCTGGGTGCCAGACGACCTAGCTACGCCACTGCGCCTGTGCATGGAGAATATGCAATGCCAACGAGGAATCTGCCATGCGAGTGTTTGCCGAGAAGAGGGGGCTGGCTGAAAAGCTGGCTCACAGCTTCAGCAAGTTTGAGGCCGCTGTCGTCGCTGCTAGGCCGATGCGGCATCAAATGAAAATAACACGTTTGTCATGTGAAGTAAATAAATACTGCATCTTTCTTTTTCCCTTTCATTGCACTCTCTCTTAAGTTCCATTTTTGACAGGTAAGTGGGTGATCTCATGCTATTTCAGTTAAGCAGTACTACCATTTAATACATACTTTTTCTGAGCTCCGGCCAACTACAGTTTAACGAGATTTCACTGTATTCGATCGGCACCAGCATCTACACATTTGTGGCCGTCACTTTACAGCTGAAGACCACTACCATAATAGAGAACGCAAGCGGATTTGGCCTTCTACCAGATGAGTGGAGGTGCTAACATGAACGTCCTAAAGTCTTCTGATAATTCGAAAGTACCAACTTTCTGTGAACTCCGCCGCTGCGCCGAAGAGCCTCGCATGCCCTCCTCTCTCGCCTCTCAAATCGCCGCTTTTCTGAGAGATGACTGGCCCCTCGAGCCATCGCCCGGGAAATGCACACGAAATCACACTTTGCTTGTGTTTTCATTTTTCGTTGGCACCATTAGCAGGCTGCCTACCTCTGTTGCGAGTCAAGCTCCGCCTGGGTACGAGGGGTACGATCTGACTCTTGAACGTCCGCTTTTTATGTGGTTCTTGTTATGCCCGGGTGCTGCGCATTTCATTGTACCAGCTGGCGTAAAAATAGCTTCATGCTGTTCACCATCCCTCGAAGAAAAAATGACACCGTGCGTAGAAAGAAGTGGATTCATAGCATCAGCCGCAAGGACTTCGTTCCAACCAAGCATATTGTGCTCTTTGAAATACTTTGTATTTCTTTGTACTTAAATGACTGTGTATACTTGAAGATTACTGCGAGTTCATGAGAAAGCGGGCAATCTGGCTTAAATCGTCTATCATTCTGCGTCGTCTTGAATGCTATTTTTTTCATTTAATGGCATTGCCCTGCGTGTTGTATAACGATTGCTGGTGTGCGGAATTCGCCTAAAATAGGCTCTTCAATTTCTTAATCTGGGTGTGGATTTCCTGCAAAAACGCTTGCAATGCAGATGTTTATTTTGTTGCTAGCTAATAGGCCCGCTTCTGGCTTGGCGCAGGATAGCAAACATTATTTTTAATGCAACAGCATTAGGAGGGCCATGAAGACGCAAACCATCCACAGTCTGTGTGAAGCCTCGAGGTCAGGCAGATGTCTAGGTGTATAGAAAAGGATAATAGTAGCAGTAAAAGTTCTAGTGTAATGCTAGTAGTATAATAATATAATATATACCAATGACTATAACCAAACTGACTATGCAATCCTTACTGTGACTAACAATGACAAGCAAAACTGAGTGTGATTAGGAATGGATAAGTAACGTTGAGAATAATTAATAATGAGTCAGCTATCATGACTGACTAATAATCACTGACTTAAAAAACAACCAGGGATGAGTCAGCGAAATTGAGAATACCCAAAAATGACCTCGGAAAATAGAGAATGAATAAGAATGACTCAGCTATACTGACACTCAGACAGTGACGCAGCAAAACTGAGGATGACCATGCAAAATTAGGAATGAATAAGAATGACTCAACAAAATTAAAAATGACAAAGCAGGACTGATAATGACTAAGCAAAATTAGAAATGACCCAGGAAAACTACAAACAGTTAAGAATGACTCTGCAAAGTTGGCAATGGCTAAGAATGTAATATTTCCATAACTTAATCTAATTATCCCTTGGCGTCAGTAAGTAGTATGTAAGTAATCATTCATATATTTCAAATCAGACCCTTGGCCAGGCCACTTCTCCAAATAGTCGGTAAAATTGGTTCTCTCTCGAGATCATGAAAAAGTGTTCTTGTCTTTCAAGCAGCTGTGAATTTTTGTATTCAACAAGTAATAAAGTCGTTGCATGGAAATCACTCCAAGGCACCAAGAAACTATCCTGCCTCGAAAATCACTCTGGAGCAGCTTCATAAACAACAGCATTTTTGCAAAAATGCTGGACTAGATAAAATCTGCATTTAGCATAACGCCAGTGGGCTGAATAATATTGAGGAATGTACAAATATAACACGTAGATATTCTACCATTAAAATTGTGTGCCATTAATACAACCGGCATTAAAATGCCAAAGCCTATGTGGGCTATAATAATCCGCAGTTCTTGTTCATGCCGCAAGTGTTCACACTTAACGCTTTCATTGCAAAAACGAAAGATGATTAAGCGGGCTCATGGTAGGGTCAAGCATGTCCCACCACTTTCGCCCGTTCTTGTTTTATAGTAGAACGTAAAAAAACAAATGTTAACTTAGGCATGCTCTTTCCAAATGTTTAAAACGTTTTACAATTGGTTACAGCAATAGTAGCTCTGTGTTTGGCTGGTTAAGCTCTGAGCCACCAGGTGGCTCCATCGCTCAGGCCACTCGCGTTTACGCTACAGCTTCTTCACCACAGCAGTGGCAGTATGGAGTGGCTTTAGTTTATGCCTCGAGCCATCCATCAAAATGCCCAGTTCACCTGAGGCTACCAGAATACTGGACAGGTTCGGCGCTACGACAGAACACTCGCAATGCACGCTGCTTGAATAGCCCTCACGCGGGGTCGATGGCCAGGCGGATAGTGCAGAGGCTGGAAAGGCTTCGTGCACTGGCCCCGAGACTGCAGGAAATAGACGATGTGATGTCACATCATGACGCAGAGCCACTGAAGGCGGGGCTTAGCCCCGTTCACTTGGCGAACGGGTTGAGAAGAAAGGGCATGGCTAGGGAGGAGGGTAACTTGTCTGTAGCTGTCTTGATACGAGATGTTTCACTTATATTGTGCCACTTGTGTTTTGCTGTAGTTGTACTCTACGTGTCCACAAAATTTGCCCAAACCATTCAGGGCTCCTTAAAGTAACACTGAAGGCTGATTAGAGAACATTATAAGAACAAGTCACTGTCAATGCCCAACTTACCTTGATGAATGCCACAACTTCCTCCTGGTCCACAGTACTCATTTCATAGCGGCATCCCCAAGCAACTAACGCCAAAGGCTGGAGAACATACAAGAAAGCAGCACCAGGTCAGGTACTCAGTGGAGACTACACAAGATTATGCACATAAAGCAATTTTGAAAGTTCTGAACTACCTTGTCATGAAATATAAGACTGCAACATGCGGTTCACTACTGCTACAAGAATTAAAAAACAGAACAAGATAAGGTTGCAGTTTAGCCCCAAAGGCAAAGCATTGACAGCGATAGCAAAGTATTACACAACTATACGAAGTAAGGTTCATAGCTTTATTGGCCTTATAAGTTGCAGTAATGATTTGGCTAATAATTAAATTAGCAAGCATGGTGTCATGTGCACACAAGCAAACATGAACGAATCTCACTCGATGACCAAGAACACCTGCTCTGGCAAGAGAGTGAACACTTTTACTGCCTCTTTGTTTAACACAGCTCTGAAACTTGAGATTACGCGAGTTCCAACACTAGAAGTGTGAGAAGCAGCACAAATGCAGCCACCAGCCATTTTCAGCTCGCCAATCTTTGCACTCACTGGAGATTACCTACAAGATAGGGCGCAGGTGGCGTACCACCGGGCTAGAGGAGGAGACACACACTCATCTCATCCCCTGCCATCTTGTGCACGCTTGATCACATGACCTTCAACACTGGGTAAGCATTAAAAGGCCCCTCACCAAGCCACCCAGAAAACTTCGGTTATACGCTGGAAGTTGTTATGCATCCTCTAGGGAGCATTCTGCTGCAAAAAATTTTCAAATTGGTTCATTAATAGCTGGGAAAGAAATATTTCTGCACCGCAGACTATATGGAACCTCACAATGATACAGATGACGAAAATTCACCTGGTGTCTGATGGAATGTCAGCAATTCACGCACGCCACGAGCACATGCGTCAATGCCTGAGTGACATGACGTCACACCAGAGTTCACTACTTAAACAACTAACTCAATAAACGTACGCTCATTCCTGTTCCTGCGTCCATTACTTCAGTGGCGACGAGGATTAACCCCCACGGCCAGGGTAAAGCATGGCGACGCAAGCTATGCCGCCTATTTTTGACAAAGGGGACGACAAGTGGGACGCATATTAGGTGCGATTAGAAGCTTTTTTCAAAGCCCATGAAATTGTCGATCCGAAGAAGCGTCGGGCCTTACTTGTTGCCGCGCTTAGTACCAAGACGGTAGATCTCCTGGCCAGCCGTTGTGCACCTGACAAGATTCAGAATCTGGCATATAAAGCAGCAGTTCAAAAACTGGCCGAGTACTTTGCACCAAAAGGCAATGAGATAGCAAAGTCTTGTTGGTTTTTCACAAGGAATCAGCAAGCTGACGAGTCGACAATCGACTTCATTGTCGAGCTACAGAAGATAGCTAATAGGTGCAATTTTGGCCAGGTGCTAGAGAGAATGCTGTGCGACAAGCTTGTCTGCGGTCTACAGGATGCTGGAGTGCGTCGTAATCTGCTAGCAAGGCACACGCTCACGCTGCAGGAAGCATAGAATGCGGCGCTAGCCGCTGAGATGGCGGCACGCAACATACAACAGATGGGAGATGGACCAATCAGAGAGGCGTCCACGCAGTACGAACGAAGCAAGAGCGGCAGAAGTTCTCCAGAAGACCACAGCCAGACAAGATGGCAAAATTGAACAATGAAGTCCAGACCGGCTGCCTCTGCTACGGAAGCGACACCCACAAGACTGCCAAATGCAGGTTCCGCCGCGTTGAGTGTTTCTCTTGTTAGAAGAGGGGACACCTGGCTTCAATGTGCAATTCCAAGCCACGCCAAGAAAACGTAGCTCACTGTGAGGAACCATCCTCAGACAGCGAGGACTACAGACAGTTCCTGTTACACCTCCGTGAGTCGTCGACAGGACTGGGTCGGCCGATATGGCGAACGTTACAATGGAAAGGGGTGCCTGTGAAGATGCAAGTGGACATAGGGTCACCAGTGTCAATAGTGACATGGCCAACTTATGCCCAGCATCGCCACCGCTAGCCCATGCTCGACAAGTCATCGTTTCAAATTAAGTTGCTTCCTAGGGACACTACCAGTGAAAGGACAGCTGAAAGCTCCTGTCACCTACGATGGGAAAACCGCCAACGCGACGCTAGTGGTGCTTGGCTGCTCAGGCCCAAACCTGTGTGGGCGAGACATAATTCAAGCATTCCAACTGACTGGAGGCCCAGTACTCAACATGGACGTGAATGATGGTAAGCCGCCAGCTGCTGACGAAATTGCCATAGCTGCTACGCTAAGGGCGGGATATGCCGATCTGTTTTTGTCAGGGCTAGGATTAATCAAGGGGTCTCCGGTTCATTTACAGTTACGCGAAGGAACCGTACTGCGATTCTGTAAAGCCCATTCTATACCGTACCCGCTACAAGAGCCTGTAAATGCAGAAATTGAAAGGTTGGCTGACACGTGCATACTGATGCAGGTTGGCAGTGCCAAGTGGGCGGCGCCACTCATTCCCGTCATCAAGAAGGATGGCTCCATCAGCTCGTGTGCCGATTTTAGAATGATAGTCAACACAGCATTCCACACAGAATAATACCCGTTGCCAAAGATAAGGGATGCATTTGCGAAGCTCAGCGGAGGGGAAGTATTCAGTACAATAGATTTGAAGGATGCATACAACCAGCTACGAATAGATGACGCAACAAAGAAGCTGCTGGTGGTAAACACGCCAAAAGGGTTGTATAGCTTCAATCGGCTACCGTTTGGGGTGGTGTCAGCACCGGCGGTTTTTCAAAAGCGAATGGAAGCACTGTTGCAGGGTCTACCGGGTGCACAAGTGTACTTAGATGATGTGGTGGTCACCGAGAAAAGAGAAAATTGTGAGACGTTGCACAAGGTCTTCCAGCGGTTCAGGGAAGCCGGCGTTAAACTTCACCAGCTCAAATGCAGATTCCGTCAGCCGGAGGTGGAATTCCTTGATCACCACATTAGCGCAGAAGGCCTCAGACCAAAGACGGAAAACATTGACGTGCTCTTACGAATGCCTCAACCTACGTGTGTAACGGAACTTCGCACGCTACTAGGTCTGGTTACGTGTTACAACGCATTCTTAGGGAACTTGGCTACAGTGCTTGCGCCATTATACGAGTTATTAAGAAAGAACAGGCCTTGGCAATGGGAAGCTAAGCAAGAAAATGCATACGAGGCAGTGAAGCAGTTGATAAAGGAGGTGCAGATTTTGACCCACTATGATCCAACAAAACCACTCATCTTGAAAACGGATGCATCCCCGTGCGGTATCGGGGCCATCTTGTACCACAGAGTGGACGGCGTAAACCGACCAATCGGGTTTCTATCTCGCACCCTCTCTCCAGCCGAGCGAAATTATGCTCAGATTGAGCGCGAAGCCTTAGCGATGGTATTCAGCGTGATGAAGTTTCGTGAATATTTGCTGGGAAACCAATTTACGTTGGTCACAGATCACAAGGCGCTCATGCATCTTTTTAGTCCCGATAAACCAATACCACCCTTGGCAGCAGCAACGATACAGCGTTGGGCTCTTTTACTGCAGGGCAAAGGCCTCTCCCACACTTCTCCAACTACCCCGGTCATATACTAATTGTGGCCATGTCGTCCCTGCAAACTTCTTAATCTCATCCACCCACCTAATTTTCTGCCGCCCCCTGCTACACTTCCCTTCCCTTGGAATCCAATCTGTAGCCCTTAATGACCATCGGTTATCTTCCCTCCTCATTACATATCCTGCCCATGACCATTTCTTTTTCTTGATTTCAACTAAGAGGTCATTTAACTCATCTTAGTTCCCTCACCCAATTTGCTCTTTTCTTATCCCTTAACTTTACACCCATTATTCTTGTTTCCATAGCTCGTTGCGTCGTCTTCAATTTAAGTAGAACCCTTTTCGTAAGCCTCTACGTTTCTGCCCCGTAGGTGAGTACTGGTAAGACACAGCTATTATACACTTTTCTCTTGAGGGATAATGGCAACCTGCTGTTCATGATCTCAGAATGATTGCAAAAGGCACCCCAGCCCATTCTTATTCTGATTATTTCCCTCTCATGATCCGGATCCGCCGTCACTATCTGCCCTAAGTAGATGTATTCCCTTACCACTTCCAGTGCCCCACTATGCATTGTAAATTGCTGTTCTCTTCAGAGACTGTTAAACATTACTTTAGTTTTCTGCAGATTAATTTTTAGACCCACTCTTCTGCTTTGCCTCTCCAGGTCATCAGTGAGCATGCATTGCAATTGGTCCCCTGAGTTACTAAGCAAGGCAATATCATCAGCCAATCGCAAGTTACTAAGTTACAACTCTTATCCCCAATTCTTCTCAATCCAGGTCTCTGAATACCTCCTGTAAACATGCTGTGAATAACATTGGAGAGATCGTATCTCCCTGCCTGACGCCTTTCTTTATTGGGATTTTGTTGCTTTCTTTATGGAGGACTATGGTGGCTGTGGAGGCGCCATAGATATCTTTCAGTATTTTTACATACGGCTCGTCTACACCCCGATTCCGTAATGCCTCCATGACTGCCGAGGTTTCGACAGAATCAAATGCTTTCTCGTAATCAATGAAAGCTATATATAAGGGTTGGTTATATTCCGCTCATTTCTTTATCACCTGATTGATAGTGTGAATATGGTCTATTGAGTAGCCTTTACGGAATCCTGCCTGGTCCTTTGCTTGACAGAAGTCTAAGGTGTTCCTGATTCTATTTGTGATTACCTTAGTAAATAGTTTGTAGGTGACTGACAGTAAGCTGATCGGTCTATAATTTATCAAGTCTTTGGCGTCCCCTTTCTTATGGATTAGGATTATGTTAGAGTTCTTCCAAGATTCCGGTACGCTTGAGGTCATGAGGCATTGCGTATACAGGGTGGCCAGTTTTTCTAGAACAATCTGCCCACTATCCTTCAACAAATCTGCTGTTACCTGATCCTCCCCAGCTGCCTTCCCCCTTTGCATAGCTTCCAAGGCTATCTTTACTTCTTCCGGCGTTACCTGTGGGATTTCGAATTGCTCTAGATTATTCTCTCTTCCATTATCGTCGTGGGTGCCACTGGTACTGTACAAATCTCTATAGAACTCTTCAGCCACTTGAACTATCTCATCCATATTAGTAATGATATTGCCGGCTTTGTCTTTTAACGCGTACATGTGATTCTTGCCAATTCCTAGTTTCTTCTTCACTGCTTTTAGGCTTCCTCCGTCCCTGAGAGCATGTTCAATTCTATCCATATTATACTTCCTTATGTCAGCTGTCTTACGCTTGTTGATTAACTTGGAAAGTTCTGCCAGTTCTATTCTAGCTGTAGGGTTAGAGGCTTTGATACATTGGCGTTTCTTGATCAGATCTTTCGTCTCCTGCGATAGCTTACTGGTATCCTGTCTAACGGAGTTACCACCGACTTCTATTTCACTCTCCTTAATGATGCCCACAAGATTGTCGTTCGTTGCTTCAACACTAAGGTCCTCTTCCCGAGTTAAAGCCGAATACCTGTTCTGTAGCTTGATCTGGAATTCCTCTATTTTCCCTCTTACCGCTAACTTATTGATCGGCTTCTTATGTACCAGTTTCTTCCGTTCCCTCCTCAGGTCTAGGCTAATTCGAGTTCTTACCATCCTATGGTCACTGCAGCGCACCTTGCCAAGCATGTCCACATCTTGTATGATGCCAGGGTTAGCGCAGAGTATAAGGTCTATTTAATTTATAGTCTCGCCATTCGGGCTCCTCCACGTCCACTTTCGGCTATCCCGCTTGTGGAAGAAAGTATTCATTATCTGCATATTATTCTGTTCCGCAAACTCTACTAATAACTCTCCCCTGCTATTCCTAGTGCCTATGCCATATTCCCCTACTGACTTGTCTCCAGCCTGCTTCTTGCCTACCTTGGCGTGGAAGCCGCTCATCAGTATAGTGTATTTTGTTTTCACTCTACCCATCGCCAATTCCACGTCTTCGTAGAAGCTTTTGACTTTCTGGTCATCATGACTGGATGTAGAGGCGTAGACCTGTACGACCTTCATTTTGTACCTCTTATTAAGTTTCACAACAAGACCTGCCACCCTCTCGTTAATGCTATAGAATTCCTGTATGTTATCAGCTATATTCTTATTAATCAGGAATCCGACTTCTAGTTCTCGTCTCTCTGCTAAGCCCCGGTAGCAGAGAGACCGGGGCTTAGCTACCGGTAGCAGAGGACGTGCCCGCTTTTTAGCACTGTATACGCTTCTATTGGCCTCCTAACTTCACTTAGCCCTATTATTTCTAGATAACGTTCTAGTGTTAAACGTTGCCAGGTTCAGATTCCAATGGCGGCCTGTCCGGATCCACGGATTCTTCGCACCCTCTGCTGTGTCACAGGTCTGACCACCGCCGTGGTCAGTTGCTTCGCAGCTGCTGGGAACTGAAGGCCGGGGTTTGATTGTTGTATTCATTGTTGTCTTTAAGAATGGCGTTCGATTATTACTGGAGAATTACCGCCCCATATCATTAACGTCATCTTGCTGCAAACTTTTCGAGCACATAATCGCAACTCGCATTAATGAACTTTTAGATTAGCACTCCATACTAACAAGTGCTCAACATGGCTTCAGAAAACGTTGTTCCACTACCACACAATTAGTAACAATAACTGATTCAATTGCCAAAGCTTTGGATGCCAACGGTCAAATTGATGCAGTGTTTTTGGACTTCAGTAAAGCATTCGATAGGGTAATTCACAAAAAGCTAATTTTAAAATTAAGGAAGATTAACCTTCTGGACATCATAATTACCTGGATTACAGACTATCTGGATAATCGCCAACAGTATGTTTCAGTTGACGATCACAACTCAGTATATCTACCAGACACTTCAGGTGCTCCCCAGGGCAGTGTCCTGGGTCCATTGCTCTTTCTTTTATATATTAATGACATTTTTACCATCGTCAAACCAGGAACACAAATAAGGCTGTTTGCAGATGACTGCATTGTATTCCGTACTATTAAGTCCATGGATGATTAGAAGGAACTCAACTCTAGCTTGAATAATATATTTTTGTGGTGCGAAGAATGGCGCATGGCTGCAAACACAGATAAAACTGTCTCTCTTCGCATAACACATAAAAAGATTCCTCTGGAGTACACGTATCAAATGGGATCTGTTTCATTAAAGCAAGTTGAGAGTTACAAGTACCTTGGCGCAACGTTCACAAATAAACTTTCTTGGAACTTTCACATTGACAACACATGTTCTTCCGCTTTTCGGAAGCTAACCTATCTGCGACACAAACTAAGAAATGCCCCTCAAACGTTAAGCTACTCACTTACCTAACCTATATCCGGCCAAAACTTGAATTTGCTTGCGTTGCATGGGATCCTTATACTAAAGTCAATATTAACAAACTTGAGAGAATACAGAGAAAATCTGTTCGTTTTATTTATTCTAAGTTCAAAAGTTCAGATTCCCCGTCAGAGTTGATGTTGGCTAACGACATTCCTTCGCTTGAACAAAGAAGACAGAAACACAGGCTAGATTTTTTACATAATCTAATTAATCACAAATTGGCTCTGGACCCTTCACTATATGTAAGTCATCTCTCCACTAGGTATACACGACACCATCGTCCGGATACACTGACACCTATCTATGCTAGGATAGACATCTATAAGTTCTTCTTGCCCCAGACTATTTCTGAATGGAATTGGCTGCCCGCCCCTTACAACATGTGACTGTTTTTCATGTAAGTTTTTATTGTCTTTTTTTTTCCATAGAATGTGTTCTTCCTGTTGAATGAGTGGGGCAGATCCTCGGCTCTCAAACTCCCGTGCCTTTGACGTGCAATTCCCATGCCTTTTTTTTTTTTTACATCGTTCTGTTTGCATCATTAATTGATTTAGGTATTGTGTTTTGATCTTTTCCGCTAAGTGTTTCTGTGAGCAATATATCATTGTCAAGTCTAATATTTTATGAATGTATACGAACGTATCTTGTATATGTCTCGTACTCAATGTCTGCCCGTCCTGCAAGGACCACAATGTGGTATGCAGTATGTACTAAATAAATAAATAACTAAAATAAGCGTCAACAGCTTTTGAGAGTCAGGGTGCACTTCTATTTGTTGGTACGCAGTGGTCAGGTCTAAGACAGTGAAGACCTTGCCTTCTGCAATTACTGCAAAGATGTCTTTTACTAAGGGTAATGGTTAATGCTCCGTCATTATGCAAGTATTTAAGGTAATTTTGAAGTCTCCACACAGCCTCACCTTCTTGTCTGCCTTAGGGACGACGACCACTGGTGTAGCCCAGTCGCTTTGTGCCATGGGAACCAGGACCCCATTCCGTTCGAGCTGTCGAATTTCTTCTTCGACTGCTGTCCACAGGGAAAAAATAACTGGTCGAGCCTTGCAGAAAACTGGCCTGGCGCATTCCTTTAGGACCAGCCGTGCCTTGTGTCCCTTTATTAGTCCTACCTCCGTAGAAAAAACGTCGCTATACTTGCGTAGCAGCTTCTCCACCATTCTGTCTGTCTGCACCGTGAATACACTCTTCCAGTCAATCCTCAGTTCTGCAAGCCAGACACGTCCAAGTAGTGACGGCTTCCTTCCAAGTACAACCACGACAGGCAACATCTTGCGTTGTTCACGGTAGACCACAGGCACTTCTGCTTGCCCTACAATTTCCAGCGGTGCGCCTCCATACGTTGCAAGTTGCAGTCCTGTTTTGACTAGTGGCTGTAAACAAGACAGGGACGAAAAGACGCTCTCGCTAATAATTGAGACAGCGGCTCCTGTGCCTATCTGCATCTCCACCAGCGTACCTGCAATGTGCACTTGCACTCGGTAAGGTCGAGTCGTCGGTACACTTTGCTGAACGTGAAAAAGTTGCAACTCTTCCACTTCTTCATCGTTGTCATTGAATGCATTAACCGCTTCTCTATCTTTTCTTGCACGCCCGAGCCAGATGATCGGTCATTTTGCAATAATGACACCTTGCCTTTCGATATGGACAGTCTCCAGCATCGTGTTGCTTCGCACATCGGTAACAAGAGTTACAGACTGCAAGACCTACCGAAGTCCTCGCCTTTTGTCTTTGTTGACCCTTCTGAATGACATGGATGCCTTCATCGAGAAAAGTCCTGTCAGAGGTAGGGCGGAAGCCTTCGGATTCTTTCTCAGCCAGTTCTGTGCTTCTTGCTAGGTCACACGCGGCTTCGAAGCTTAGCTCCTTTTTCTTCAGAAGGCTGGCTTAAATCGAAGCATCGCTGAGGCTAGCCACAAACCCGTCTCGAAGAGCGTTGTCCAGGAACAGCCCAAAATCGCATCTTGCTGCCATATGGCGTAGTTGCGCTGAAAATGCGAAAATTGTCTCACCTTCCATCTGGTAGCGGCGATTAAACTTGAACCTTTTGGCGATAACTTTGCTTCCCAGAGGGTAGTGTTCTCTCAGGACTGCGACGATTTCATCAAATGATTTTTCTTCAGGCTTTGCTGGTAGCAACAGGTCCTTCAGCACTTTGTAGGGGCATTTACCAATGGCCGTTATAAAGGCAGATTTCTTCAGGCTGTCATCTTTGTTTTGGGTCACTTTCCAGTGGTGGTCAAATCTTTCAACATAAGACATGAAATCTTCTTCGCCATCATCAACAAAAGGCTCAAAATCCAAAAACTTCACCATTCTTCTTGTACTGCGTAATCTTGGCCTAGGCTTCGGATCCCATCTTCGTCACCACTTGCTGTAGCATGCATACAGATGCTACACTCTGATAGCAGGAATAGGAATGGCCTTATTCCCAAAACGCGCGCTGTTTATCTAGGTACGAACAGGGGGTGTGACCTTGACATCATACTGTCACAACACAGACGAAACCTTCTCTCTCCATTACTGGTGCTTTTCATGATAACATCGCCCAACTGTGGGCAACATTATCAGCTAAAGGGCCAAGCAGACACGAAAGCGTAGCTGGCTTCGCATCGTACCACCGATGTGAAGGTATTTGTCTGTACAGCATGATACTATATCTTTTGTTGCCGACTTTCAAAAAAAATTTTTTTTTTCTAATTCAAATTTGCTTTCTTCAATTGCCCGATGATTTGGGAAATCTCACAGCCTCTTCCATGTCAGCAAAATCTATAAGTGACTGTACTTACTTGGATAAAGGATCAAATTTCAATATAACGAGGCAAACTGCTGATTTTACTGGCTTCGTTATATTGAGGTTTAACTGTTAGTGCTATCGCAACAAGAACCGTTAAGTCCAAGTGATAACTTATTAGGCATAACAAGTACTGCAGACAGTAGTAATGAAACCTCATGGCGACACCAACGCTGACACAAAAACTAACCTGGAGTGTCCATATAGTTGCTATCACAATAAAACCATATCAATCGTGGCATAGCCTTACTAACTGTAACTTGAGCTTACGGAAGGCATGATACATTCAGTGATAGATCCAGGTTTGTTAAAGGGTGGTGTTATCGGTCTAAGTAATGAGGTGGCATTCTGCTCAGTCAGCAGGGAAGCACTTGACATGGCTTATTCCCAAATATGGCTATGCTATGGGCATACAAACAATACAAATGCACCAGGTTTGTGGCATCCCCTGTTAGTATGTTAATGTGGTAGTTTCTGTTAGTGGCACCATCACGAATCTATCAACTCCTAACACCCACCCTTCACATCAGAATCTACAAGCCTGGTGTCACACGGGGAACAGATTAGCAGTGCCGTTGCAGGTTAGGTCCCACAGGTGCAATGACCCATCGATCCAACCTATTCCTCCATGCTGGAGCACACTTGAGGTTGAGTGCTTGCTTCTAGTTCTGGAGTAAGCTTTGTACCCCACAGCAGTTTAGTTCCATCGAGGCCTCCAGTAGTGGCAATGTGCCTAGAGCCTACACAGACATGAAGGCCCTAGACATCATTGAATAATCTGCGAGACACCACTTGATGTTTAAACAACTTACGAGCATGGTCTCTGGGATCTGCTAAGAAGCTGTGCAGAAGGGATGTTTTAAGCTTGTGCACATTGCAGGCATGCTTTTTAAAGGGCCCCTGAAACGCTTCGGACAAATTTTGTAGACGCGTAGGGTACAGCTTAAGTAGAACATTCACACCACAATTTAAGTGAAGCGTTACGTATTAATGGAGCTACAAGCGATTAGAAGTTACCCTCCTCCCTAGTCATGCTTTTCCTCCTCAACTCGTTCGCCGAGCGATCGGGGCGAAGCTCCGCCTTCACTGGTTTCGCGTCACGATGCGACGTCACATCGTCCACTTCCGGTTGTTTTGGAGCCCGCCCCCGCCCGCGTGAAGCCTCTCCGCTAGCCGCTTAGCCGTCGACCCCAAGCGAGAGCTATCGAAGCAGCGTGCGTTGCGAGCATTCTGTCGTAGCGCCGAACGTGTCTGGTATTCCGGTAACCACAGGCAAGCTAGTCATTTCGGCAAATGACTGCAGGCATAAACTCAAGCTGATGAAGGAACTTTAGCGTAGACGTACGTGCGGCCTGATCGGTCTGCACGGTCCAGCCACTTGTTGGCGCAGCGCTTAACCAGCCAAACAAAGCGCTAATATTGCTCTAACCAAATGTAAAACATTTTAAACATTTATAAAAACAAAGTGTTGATGATTACACTCCTGCGAAAAATACACACCAGCAGCAAAGAAGAATACACTTCGTTACTGCTACTGTGTATGGTTGAGCTCTGTGCCACCAGGTGGCTGCACCGTGCAGACCATTCGCATATGCGATTCTGCTCATCCCATGGCTCATCCCGCTACGGCACAGTCAAGAGGCCAGACCCTGTCCCCTTGCGCTTGCATTTGCCCTAATACCGGACTCGCGAAACGCTATTGCGTTAGTAATCTTCCGGTGTAAAGTGACGGCCACAAACGCGCAAACCCTGGCGCCGATCGGATAGCGGCAGTCCGATGCGCAGCAGTCAGCTCGCTCGTATGCTGCCTTGCAGAGGGACACGATGTCGCAGCTTGACGTCGCTACGTTTGCAGTCCACAAAGTAACAAAGTCGAATCATAGTGCTCGCGAAAAGACTGAGACCGACTCTGACCGCGGAGCTCTCGCCAAAATGGAGTACGTTGTAACACAAGCAGACGACACTTGCTGTGTGCCGGAAGTGCTTAGTTGTATTGAAAAATCGTTCTTGTGCATTCTCTTTATGTTACTTACTGTTTATAAAAACATATGAACAAACATTCCAACTATTACGAAGATCATTTGTTTACTATAAAGTTGGAAAAATTATTGATCACGCGCCCTGGTCAGCCAATCGGATAGCTCGCCCCACTGACGTCATATGGGTGATTTTCGTCATATGGGTAGGGGCGGCTTAAAATTCCGCCGAGCAGCGTGCTCCGATCGGCAGCGATGTGCATTTTTAAAACCTTATAATAAATTACACGCTTTACGCGGAGCACTTAGATGTGTCAATTAATGATCAGAAGGACCTACTCTAACGACTCAGTACGTTTGTAGAAAATCATCAAAATCGTTTCAGGGTCCCTTTAAGACATAACATCAAAGATTAGACTTTATGCAGATGATTGCATCGTATATAGAGACATTATTAATGATTCAGATAAAGATGCATTATGAGCTGACCTTAACAAAATATATACTTGGTGCAACACGTGGCTTATGTGTTTGATCATTGCCAAGTGCAAGTACATACATGCGCTTTTCTAGAAAACACTAATCACCTCCAGCCCGTTACTACTTTATTGAACAACCCATTTCTCAAACTGAAGCAAAGTATTTAGGTGTAACCCTATCATCAGACTTGCCTTGAACCCATCACATAGCTGCAATAACTTATAAAGCTGCATGTACACTCAACTTTATTCACCAAACTTTTAGAGGTGCACCTCCAGAAATAAAGGAACGATTATATTCATCGAATGTTTGACCCATCACTGAGTGTGCCTCCACTGTATAGGAACCTCATACCCAAAACCTTATTGACCACTTAGAAGCACTTCAGAATCATGCTGCTCATTTCGAGACTGGAAATTAGACTTTGCTAGCAGTATTTCTGAAATAAAACACTAGCTCGGCTGGCCTAATTTTTCAACGCGGCGGAAACTTGCTCGCATTACTTTCCTACGCGACATCTACCTTAATCGTACAGTCATAAGCAGGGATACTTATTTAGAACCACCAGCATATATATCTAGTTGCTGTGACCATCCATTTAAGATAAAAGAAATAACCACACACACACCTCTTTTCATGAATTCTTTTTTTTTTTTTTTTTTTTTCTATAGAGTGTTGGAATTGTCTTCCATGTGATGTCATGACCATGGTCCGCGAGGAACGTTTCATTGAAGTTGTGAGCCAACATGTGTTGAATGTATAAAGCTATGCTGGTATTGCTGGTTTGCTGTACAATGAAAATATCTATGCTCCAGTTAGTAAGAATGTAATTTATTTTTTTCCTGCTATACACATCCTTGTGTCGCACAATTTTGCTAATTCAGCGTACTTGTTCACTTTTTCTTATATTTATGCGCATGTTTGCTCTTCTGTATTTCAAACCTCCCTACTGTAATGGCTTCGTGCAAATGTAGGTATTGAAATAAATAAATAAAATAATTAAAAGAAGCAGTCTTTTACTTGTCAGCATTTGGCAACACAGTCATTTTGTAACAAACATTTAGGTAGCGGAATTTTGGTTGTGAGCGCATCCTTGGCCCTGGGAGAGTTGGTTCTCAACCTACGACTCATAGGCAGCTAGAATGGACTATAGCCAGTGACACTCGTAGTGTCAGTCTGCCAGCAGAGCCAGGAAGCAGCTATCATCTGGCGGACGGGGTCCACAGCAGTGTTGAATAGGAGGACCCTTGGGCTGCTAATACTTATATGGTGCAACCATATCCCTTCGCGAAACTTGCTATCTTGTAGAGCGAAAACTGAGGCCTGTTATTACTTCTCAGCAGTATACTGAAGCAAGTCATGATGCGCTTGATGGCCAAAATCAGTGCTTAGCTAAATGTGTTGTATAGTGTAACAACTTCATGGTAGCACGAACAGTATTCTACAGTTAGGAGGGCACCTTGTCCTTCCAGATAGAACATATCCACTTCTACTGTGCCCAAGAAGAGTAAATAGATGTTTGCTTGCATTTTCTGCTGTTTTTGCAGCATACATCAATATTATACTTTGCAGACACTATGCACAGCACTCATCAGTTTGCAATGCCTAAACTTGGTCAGAAATCATTTAGGGCTACTCACTGTGTCCTTTCCACATATACCTGAACAGTTTCAACCTTTCTGACACACCAGCTGTCTCTCTGTGTACTATTACACAAGCCACCTATATTTCTGCCACTCTAGAGGGTAAACAGTTCATGGCCAAGTGGGAGTGCCATGCACTTGATAGGGCAGTGGGTTATTGTCTCTCTGTACTTGTATGGCTAGCATTCACAATCACCACTTACCAACCCTTCCTCTGCTCACTGCAACTCCACAAAGATCCAGATGAGGCCTTGGTTTCTGTGCTCTATGACAGCACGAATAGTTACTCTTAGTTGGAGACAAGTCCATCTGTCTACATGAGAACACTGACTTTTTAGCTTGCCACTTTGTGGGTATTCATCACCTGTCAGTCTGTGCTCTCAGTCTGTTTTTATGCTCTCTCATCTTCACCGTCTTTATGTACGCTGTCTCACTAACTTCTGCTTCTATATCACATCAAAGACAGCAAGGCTTACAATTCTTCATGGAAGTAGTACATTCACAATATAGATTCACTGGGATTCACTCTTTGTATGTTCATACTCAGTTATAATATTTTGTGCACATGTAACATCTAAATGTACAGACCTGAACTGCTGATCATTCAAACCATTCTGCATGTGCACCCACATGATGTTCCAACTGCTGGTCATGTGCGAGTGCCCCTGGACTTGCACATTCAGTGTTACTTCTTCTGGTCCTGTCCTTACTACTATGTTACCACTATATGTGTCCTAGCCCTTGCAAGCCATGTCAATGGCATAAAATACCCGCTTTGCTTCCTTCTTGTCAATTTCAGCAATGCCGTGATGCTTTCACCGTCTAGAAGCCACTCAGAAAGTATGTGCTTACCCTTTCTGGACTAAGGTGGACGTAAGGCGTGATAACATGCTTGCGAAGGCAGCCTGTAACTATGTTGCGAAGTGTGTCCACATAATAAGGATGAGTGCATGGGTGGTAGAGCATGACAATTGCACCGTGCTGAAAGTAGAGAATAAAAATAAGGCCATCATTGATACCATTCATCTAAAAGATAAACATGAAACAATTGTTTCATTTCAATGCTAGACAAATATCATGCAGTGCCCAGAGATACCAAAGCTCTATGGCATCTAAATTCGTATTGACTAGGAAAATAAGGCGCAATTACAAACACTGACATGTGTCCCAATATCTGCACATTGCACCAGACCACTAAGTGTGGCGGCTGCCGATAATGGGGCATCAGGGGCCCAAAGCTTGTTCTTTAGACTGATTTATGCGAATAAAGATGCTGCCACTTCCCTTTCCACTTCCAAGCAGCTGCTTCTGTGACCAGCATTATTGCTTTATCATCTTTCATCCTGACCACAAAGGTTTCTGCTAAACCTTGAAATAAAGCAGGTGCTCACATGCCCTCACGATGACCCTGTGTTAACAGTAGCAATGCCCAGGGAGCTCGTCTATAGGCCCTGTTCAGCTCAAAGGCAGTACATGAGCTTTTACAATCATAGATACACCGGGCGCACAAGGTATTTAGGGCCTAATGACAACTTCAAGATAGCAGCAATATCTTGGACAACATTTGATATAGTATTCGTTCCAAATTTTGTAGTCTTCTTTTACAGCTATTTCTAAAGTCGGTTAACAAGACCATCTTAAGCCTTAAAGGGACCCTGACATGATTTTGACGATTTCTAAAAACGCACCCAGTTGTTAAGGTAGGTCCTTCGGATCATTAAGTGACACATTTAAGTGCTCCGCATAAAATGTATTATTTACAATAAAATTTTTAAAATGTGCATCGCTACCAATTGCAGCTGTGCTGCTCCCCAGAGTATTCAGCCGCCCCATCCCCTGCTACATTGCGAGGGCGCATGACATCAGTCGGGCAAGCTATCCAATTGGCTACTGACATTGTGTCATCGAGAATGGTTGAAACATGCCACTGCATAAGGTTATTTTAAATAGCATATGTATGCATAGTAATTTCTGTACCCTCAAAAAAAAGTCGACACTCACTTTAGCATATGCTAAAAAGGATGAAGGCAAAAGCCTACCCGCCTACGAGACATTAATTACATTGCTTCACATTTTCATTCTAATGCGTTGTTACTTCCTTTTACTTTTTTTCTCCAACCAAAAGTCAGGGGTTTGACTGGTTCAAGCGCCTTATTTAAATTTGCCTTAATTAACACTAAAGGTTGTGGATTCGACTCCCACGAGAGGTTGTGTACTCTACTCTCGACCATCACGAGTTGATTGGAATCCTTGGAGATATGGGCCAACTGGCCATGTCTCCAAGTGGGTTCGACTCCCACCAAAGGTTATGGGTTCGAGTGCCTTAATAACTACATCCTGATTAACTGTGCCTTAATGAACTTTGCCCTAATTAACACCACAGATTATGCTGGCGGTTCTTCTTCGCCTCGGCTTATGCTTTCTTATAAAGAAATTGATGGCCTAACTTGCCCTAATTAACACCAAAGGTTGTGGGTTCGAGTCCCACCAAAGGTTGAGGGTTCGACTACCTATGAATTTCGGTGCCCCGAATTTTGGTGTCGTGAATTTTGGTGCCATGACCCTGGACATCAGCTTTTTCATCCCATGAGCAGTGCAAGGCCTTCGCCTTAATAAATATGCAAATGTAACAAATAGACATTTTTTTAAAAATCGATGGCCCACTTCTGCTTCAGAATGCGGATAGTCTGTTGCAGCTCTGGTAATGGGGCAGCCGATGGTACGTGGAAGGATTCTCACATGAAAATAGGAGCAGAAATGCCTTCTTTGGCAGCAGGAACATGAATGGCATCAGCGCTGTATTACACTAGTCTTGCACTGCAAGTGTGTGCAGTAACCAAACTGCAGCGACTGCATGCTGTAGAAGACACAGGGGCTGCATGTCAATGTCAACTCCAACCTCCTTGGTCAACACAGAGATAATCCACAGTTTGGAAAAGAGATACCGCATGTTCCACATTTGCCAGAGAGCCAAAAATTGTAAATAATTTGCCCAGAATGATAGCAAAAACTCATCCTAACAAGTCAAGACCCAGAAAAAAGCATTGAGAAGAAAATTGAACATGCTTTACAACATGTCAGAACGTCTATCAGAAAACTGCACCTTGAGTTAGACTTTGGTGTAATGTTAATTTTCTATTTTTTTCTCTATGTAATTTCTCCTCTTCTTTAAATTTAAAAGTAGCAAGAACGTTATACATATATAGGCCATTTCACCATATTGACACGTGTACTTATATTTATCGGGCGACCACGTTTCGCCGCCTAACAAATCTTATCGCACAGCGCGGGACGCGCTTGCATGTATCCGAAGTTTCTGGAAAGTTATCGATGCTTCTATCCACAGTCTGTTGTCGACGAACCTTCTGTTATCTGATTTATTCGCCTGACTCGAATGGTGTAGAACTTTGTGGAAGGCACGCGGGTCCCAACGATTAGTCTGGAACATTCGAGTCAGGCGAATAAATCAGATAACAGAAGGTTCGTCGACAACAGACTGTGGATAGAAGCATCGATTAGCACGCCTTACACGACGATCCCACTGCTGGGCACCTCGGATTCTCCCGGACGCTGTCGAGGATACATGAAAGGTATTACTGGCCGCGTCTTACCGCCAACGTCGCCCGTTACGTCAAGACATGCCGAGACTGTCAACGACGCAAGACACCACCGACAAGGCCAGCAGGGTTACTACAGCCGATTGAACCTCCTCGTCGACCATTCGAGCAGATTGGGATGGATTTGTTGGGGCCGTTTCCGACGTCAACATCCGGGAATAAGTGGATCGTCGTGGCGACGGACTATCTCACCCGATTCGCTGAAACAAAAGCTCTACCGAAAGGCAGCGCAGCCGAGGTGGCGAAATTTTTCGTCGAGAACATCCTGCTGCGACATGGCGCCCCAGAAGTCCTCATCACCGACAGAGGAACGGCTTTTACAGCAGAGCTCACCCAAGCCATTCTGCAATATAGCCAGACAAGCCACAGGAGGACAACTGCCTACCATCCGCAAACTAATGGTCTCACGGAGCGCCTGAATAAGACCCTCGCCGACATGCTAGCGATGTACGTCGACGTTGAGCACAAGACGTGGGACGCGGTCCTGCCGTAGGTAACCTTCGCTTACAACACGGCGGTGCAAGAAACAACACAGATCACGCCGTTTAAGCTGGTTTACGGCAGGAACCCGACGACGACGCTCGACGCCATGCTGCCCCACGTCATTGACGAAGAGAATGTTGACGTCGCTAGCTATCTCCAGCGCGCCGAAGAAGCCCGACAGCTCGCCCGCCTCCGGATCAAGAGCCAGCAGAGGACCGACAGCCGACGCTACAACCTCCGACGACGCTTTATCGAGTACCAGCCCGGTGACCGTGTTTGGGTTTGGACCCCTATACGCCGACGAGGACTGAGCGAGAAGCTCTTGCGTCGCTATTTCGGACCGTACAAGATCATCCGACGTATTGGCGTACTGGACTATGAGGTCGTGCCAGACGGCATTTCGCTGTCACAGCGGCGTCGCTCACGACCTGAAATTGTCCACGTTGTGCGACTCAAGCCGTACCACCAGCGTTGACGAACTTTGGCACTTCGCGTAACTGACTTTTAGACTTGATTTCTTTTCGTTGTTTTGTTACTTATGTTTAATAAGTGTCCTTTTGTGTGTCGCTCTCTTATATTTGTAGCATCGGGACGATGCTTTTTAAGAGGGGGGTATTGACACGTGTACTTATATTTATCGGGCGACCACGTTTCGCCGCCTAACAAATCTTATCGCACAGCGCGGGACGCGCTTGCATGTATCCGAAGTTTCTGGAAAGTTATCGATGCTTCTATCCACAGTCTGTTGTCGACGAACCTTCTGTTATCTGATTTATTCGCCTGACTCGAATGGTGTAGAACTTTGTGGAAGGCACGCTGGTCCCAACGATTAGTCTGGAACATTCGACGATCCTTTATAAAAGCCGACGCGCTTGACCCGCTGATCAGATTTCCGACGATCGCCGACTGTGTTCGCCGCTTTCGTTGTGCTATAAGTGTAGCCTGTTTTGTGGGCACAAGTTCGCCCAATAAAAGTTAGTTTTCTCGTTCACAGTATTGCTACTGTGTTCTTCTACGTCACCACCACGTGACAATATTCACAAGTTACTGGCAGTTCTTTCATTTTCCACCATCAGCTACAAAGAAATCTTATGAGCGTAACATAGAGACAATCATAAATGAACGTATTAGATATTTTCATGTCATCAGGTGATTATCAAACTGAAATAATACCGGCAACAAATACTTTATAGTTTGAACATTGTATATATGCTCAAAGCAATTCAGCAAACACCCACGGTGACATCCGTCTCCTTTTGCTTAAAAAAAAAAAAAGCCAGTAAACATTGTTCATAATGCCACCACGTGACACCGCCGCGGCTGCATCTGCTGCGCACAATTAATCTTTACAATTCACTTCATGTAGCCTAGGCTTAACAATGAAAACTGAGAAGGAAAGAGCTGTGGGAACACACTCAGTTCAAATCAACTGGACGTAGAGAATACTTGCACCACCTATTGAAGGAGGCGGGACATAGCAGTAGCCGCACAGTGTAAAAGTTGAGCAAGAACAACGCGGCTTGAGAGGAGGCAAGCAATGTTATAAGCACACTGACACGAAATTTTTGTAAGAAGGCATTGCTTGAGAGATACCCTTCGTGTCTAGGCGTCCACGAAACAAATTTTTAGACTTTTTAATAAATGGCTTAATTTGGCTATGATACAGGGGAGCACATCCACTGTCCATACATCCATAACACATACTCCGGGTATGTGACGACTTGCATTTTACAATGAATTGGCTTCATCCTCGCAAAACCACCACAGAAATAATATGCTAGATACCTCAATTATACAACGTAATTTTACGCCGACCCCGTCTCATACGACACCTCTTCGGTACCGTCCAATAACAAAAAGATGCCCGAAGCAGATGCAGGCTGGCATGTGAGCACACTGCAGCCAGCTGATAGCGGGTGTGCAATAATCTTGCCCTCCTCCTCTTCCCCTCTCCTACGCCGTCATCGCTGCCATCCATTTCTCAATCTCCACATGTGCCCGGAAGGTTGTGGACTGCTGCTGATGTTTGCACATGCAAAGTTTTCAGTGTTCCAAGACGTGCTTTCCTTTTTAGACTGCGAGGAAGTTCCTCAATTCGTAGGCGTGACTGGTGTAGCTCACAATGTCATGGATCTGAAAACCGCTGACGCTCAGAGGTTGAATAATTGAAGAGGCTGAGAAGCTGAATGGGGCCACAAAGGTCAGCATTGCCCCTAATCTCAACATCCCTGCATCCTCGCTGAAAACGATCCTAGCCAAGAAGGACTGTATTCTACTGAATGCAAGTTTGGCCTGAAAAGAAAGGCTGTGAAAGACGGAAAATATGCCGGCATGGAGAAAGCCCCCGTGGAGTGGTTGCACCAGGCACGCAGCTCGGACATTGGCATGGACATTATAATTTTGAAAGAGAAGGCAGAGATGGTTGCACTGTGCTGAAACATTGATGATTTTAATGTCTCTAATAGCTGCATAGAACTTTCCAAGAAATGCAATGGAGTTGTGCACCGCCGCTGCTGCGGAGAAAGTGCGTCTGTCAGCCCCCCCACTGTTGTAGTGTGGACTGCATTGCTGCTGGAATCGATACGGCAATACAAGCCGTCCGACTTGTTTAACACAGACAAGACCGGGGTTTTCTACAACATGCAACCCAAACAAACTCTGGCATTTAAGGGAGAGCTGCCACAGCAGTAAGTGGAGCAAAAAGCGTCTCACCGTACTGTTTTGTACCAATGAAGACGACTCCAAAAAACTTCCTGCCCTCATGATCAGCAAGTTCGAGAAGGCACGATGCTTAAAGAAATTGAAAAGGCTGCCATTCCAACACAAATTTAACAGGAAGGCATGGACGACAGCTGTTATTTTTTCTGCATTTCCAAAGCTGCAGGATTTGAGAATGGGTACTAGCAAGAGAAAGATCCTTCTTATCTTGGACGATGCGTTGTGCCATCCATCGGACAAATTACACTGTATTCCTGCTTCCAAATTGCACCAGTCAGCTGCAGTCACCTAACGTCTGCATTATCAAGTGCGTGAAATAAAAGTACCGTAAGACTTTGGTGCAGCGTTGGCTGGCAGGCAGGGGATGCAATCAGGCAGAGAGGAAGCTTTCTGTACTCGATGTGATGCATTACATTGTTAGTGCATGGGACGCAGTCTCCTGATACACGATCGCAAACTCCTTCTGCTACAGTGGCTTCAAGGGAAGTGATGATGCCTCTTGAACTAGTGAAGCTGAAGTCTTTGTCGACAATGGATCAGGGTTTCGCACCAGGTACTTTCAGAAACTATATTAGTGCTGACAACGATGTTTCAGTGTGCAGTGCAGTGTCACTGGGTGAAATCATCAAAGCTGTGTGTTCTGACACTGTGGGCACTTCTGATGGGGAGGAGATGGACGACATTATGGAGGATAGCGTATTCGTTGCACCTTACGCAGACGTGTTGCACAACATTGACAACATTCAGTGATTTGTATGCACACGCGACGATGTCAGCGACTTGGTGCCAGATGTCGCAGCTCTTGAGAGGAAGCTGATATGTCATGGCTGGGCAAACGTCCAGAAAAAGATACATAACTGATATTTTTTTAAAGGTTAGAATAAAGATTTCCTCACACCTCCTATTAAATGCATGTTTGTCATTTTTTTTTTTAATTTATTCTACCTTTCTTGGAGCAGTGCACATTAGTGCTGTGGGCTTATTCAGGTGCTCTGTATGCGTTTTTCGGGCAAGACTGAGAGTCACTGCCTATATTAACTTTTCGATTATATAACGGTTTTGCATGGTTCCCTCAAAGTCATATAGTCAGGGTTCCACTGTAGTATGCCCAGAATAAATAGTGCATGTCGATGCTGGCCAGTGCTTCCAGAATAGCAGCCATTAGCGAGCTTTTAGCATTATTCCCCCTCTTATGTAGTAGCGTGGCAGTTAAACATTTAAATATTGGGAACCAGGACGCTGTAGTAGTGTGCGGCAATCGAGAAGCCGTACTCCAGAAACAAGGTATCAGCATTTATTCTTTTGACGCGCTTTTTATAGGCAGCGGTTGCTTATCCGCTGCTGATATCAATGAATGTGATGACGAAGTGGCACATCGTGCACTTGTCGTTACGTCATCACATTCCTTCCCCCAAGATCATCATCTTCACAAATTATCTTCAGTGACGAAAATCATGAGACCCATATCGGTCTGGCAGTTTGCGGACACGCTGACTTCTGTACAGCACTGGTGGAGGATCGGAAGGCGCTTCAGCTTGCGTCTGAAGATGTTCATTGTGGGCAGCAGGTCCGGCGTTATTGCATCCTCGGGGAGAGGTGCTGCCACGTCCGCTTAACAATGCACCTGCAGGGGCGCGGTTGGGGCCTCTCGATGACGCACAACGTCCTCAGTCCCGGGTCTTCTCAGGGCCTCCGCACCAACGTTTGATCCTGCATGCTGGAAACTGCATACTGGATGCACTCTTAGACAAATGCACACCTTTTGGGGTGTATATTTACCACACAACAATAATCGTCATCCACCTTGCTTGCATTTACTTTCTTGAAAACACTGTGCTCGCTACTTTCCTGTCGAGAATGCTCTGACATGCTGGTAACACACATGCTGTTCATGACTTGGAAGTACCGGGCTCGCAGCGTTAAAGAAAGGAAATGCAGACAAGACATGACGATTATTGTTATATGGCAAGATACAAACCAAAGGATGGAATTTTGTTTAAGACTGTCGTATGGTGGGCT
Organism: Dermacentor andersoni; assembly: GCF_023375885.2. NCBI lineage: Eukaryota > Metazoa > Arthropoda > Arachnida > Ixodida > Ixodidae > Dermacentor > Dermacentor andersoni. The sequence goes on along the minus strand of NC_092816.1, from coordinate 6,732,655 downwards.
GTACATGTGCCGGGTACCACAGGCATCGAGGAAGTCCTGAAACTTCTGCGATGAAAACTGTGGACCATTATCAGAAATGAATTGTTCGGGTAATCCGCAAGAAGCAAATAGACTCCACAACCGCTCGATGGTCTTCACGCCTGTAGTTGAGCTCGTAGGAAACACCTCAATTTATTTTGAAAATTAGTCAACGCAGAAAAGGAACGTCATTCTTTCAAAGTAAAAATAAATCCAAATGCACTCGCTGGCAGCATCGGGCGGGAAATGGCCATGGTTCAAGCAAGGAATGAGGAGCACTGTTTTGCATCGCTTGGCAGATGCTGCCCCTCTTTACCACTTCTTCCATGTCTGCATCTAGCCCTGGCAAGCATAGCAGGCTACGTGCGAGCATCTTCCCACATGACGCCCCAGGGTGTTCGGCATGCAACAGTCCCAGCACCGGGTCTTGCAAAGTTGTTGGCACAATAACACGACTTCCCCACGTGACACATCCTGCTTCTAATGATACCTCCGCGCATCTGTTATAGTACGGCACCAGTTTCACGTCTTTGGCTTGTGATGGCCATCCTTGCTAAGCCTGCAGTCATACTTGGTTGCTTTAGCAACATCCATAGCCGTCAGTGACGCAGTTTCAGAAACAGTGAGGGTATCTGTCGCTTCCATACCAGTTCCCCTTAAAATAGGCAGTCTGGACAGTGCATCTGCAACTTCCATTTGAGATCCCTTTCTATATCTCAAGTCGTAGCAATAAGAAGGCAAGATTAAAGCCCATCGTTGCATGAGAGCGGCCACCAAAGATGGAACCTGCTTCCATGGCCCTAAGATGCCCATCAATAGTTGATGGTCCATGAACAACGTGAAATGTCCGCCCATATAGATAGCAATGAAATTTCTTGAGGGCAAAGATTATCACCAATGCTTCTCGCTCAATCTGGGCATAGCCACACTCAGCTTGCGATAGAGTCCTGGACGCAAAAGCAACAGGTTTTTTTTATACAATTTGGAAGTATGTAAAAAGAACCGCACCGAGCCTATACTGCGACGCATCACAGCTTGGCATCAAGGGCTGCTTTGGATCATAGTAAGCAAGTACCAGACTGGTTGTGAGCAAGTTCTTCGTTTCTCGAAAAGCGAGAGTGCATTTGCTTGTCCAATTCCAATGCTTGCTATTCTTCAACAGCTCGTAGGGTGACACAGCCACGGTTACCAAGTCCGATAAGAACTTAGCGTAGAATGTTACTATTCCAAGACTTCAGTTCAGTACCATTCATGGGCTCGGGTGCATCCTTTATCGCCCTTACTTTCGATTCCAATGGCTTGATTCCCTCCGCTGAAATTCCATGGCCCCGGCAGCAAACTTCACTGCAAAAGAGCTTGCATTTTTTCCATGTGCAGCGTCACATTGTGATCCTGTAATCGTGTCAACACATCTTCCAGCTTTTGCCAACAGTAATCAGCACTCGCACCCCCAATTATGACATCATCAATGTAACACCCCACATGAGGGACGCCTTTGAGAATCCTGTCCATGAGTGACTGGAATATGGCAGCACTTCCGATGCCATAAGGGAGCCGCTGGTATTGATAAAGACCTTAGTGTGTGTTGACCGTTAAAATCGCCTTTGCATCCTCGTTAAGTTCTACTTGCTGGTATGCGGTAGCAAGGTCAACACAGAATACCTTTGAGCCTGCTAACATTGCGAACAAATCTTCTGGCAACGGAAGAGGGTAATGGTCAGCCAGAAGCGCAGGCTTCACCATGACCTTGTAGTCGCCACACAGCCGCACTTTTGCTCCTCCATCCTTTGGTACCACCACCAACGGGGTTGACCAATCGCTTCTGGTGACTGTTTTTGATACCCCAGTCCGTTCTAAGCCGTCGAGTTCTTCAGACACAGCTTGCTTCAATCGCAGGATGGGCCTTGCAAAATATTGGCTCGCTGTTTGGCTTCAAATGAACTTGTGCTTTGTAGCCCGTTATGAACCCTATCTGTGGTGAAAACACTGCCTCAAATTTCTTTAGTTCATCCGTGGCATCATCTTGCTCTACAGCTTGAACTTCTTGCCAGTTCAACTTAAGCTTTGTCAGCCAGTTGCTACCAAGCAGACATAGCAACCTTCTTCCACCGTCATCTACTATCAGCACAAGTAAAATATCAGTTTGATCACCATGCTCGACTTGCACATTCACTAATCCTACGACTGGCACCAGTTCCCCCATGTATGTCCTTAAAGGAACAGTCACTTTCTTGATAGTCAGTTGTGAAAATTCGGGCTGAAAAACCGACTTCGGCATGATGGTGATGGAAGCCCCTGTGTCTACCTGCATCTTTAAAGGAACACTAAAGCAAAACAATAAATCAGTTTAGACTAATGAAGCATAGTTTGAGAACCCTGCAGGCAGTCATATAAAAAAATAGTTTGATTATTAGATGAGAAAATGAAGGTCCAAGTATCAGTATTTTAGTTTCACGCCGAAACCCCAGCGCCGATACGTCAGCGTGACGTCAGGGACTCCAAAGTATGTTTTCGCATTTGGGCCGCATTGGGTGAATAAAGGTTCCCAAAACTTGCCATGTTTAATATTTGGTTCCTTTAGAACACAATGTAGTCAATCTGTACCGCTATATATAATTAGTAGGCGCTAGAAAATGCCATCAAAATCCAAGACGTCATAGACCCCAGGTGTGGGAACTTAAGTAGGCGTCACCACCCGTATTTCGTTCTTGCACTTTTTCTGGCTTACCAAATGTCTTATCGTTGTAAGAGTGGTGTTTTTGGTGTTGTAGAACGGTAATTTACTGATGCAGAAGAAATCATTTTTCACTTTAGTGCCCCTTTAAGATTTTGCCCTTCCATCTGAACAGTGACATAGCACGCCGAATTATTTGTCATACTGTATATTTCTTGTTCTTCGTCTGAATCGTCTCCCGGGCTATCGATTGCATTCAGTGCCTTCATTCTGCCTGTGCACTGTCTGCACATTGTTCTCAAGTGACCTTGCTCACTGCAATTATGGCACTTATACTTGTGATACTGGCAGTTTTCCGCCATGTAACGTTTACCGCAGCGGGAACATTCTAGGCACTCATTAGTGACTCGATAGCGATCCCTAGTTTGATTACCTTGCCTTAGAACATCAACTTCTAGTCCGGAGTGCCTTTGTGAACTACCTTGGTGCTCTCCTAACACCATTTGCCGAGTCTGTGTGGATGCTAGTTCACTATTTAACGCAATTTTGCATGCCTCTTCGAATGTCAGCTCTTCCGCTGTAAACAGCTCATGTTGCGTATCGGCGCAGCGTAGACCAGCAACTAGCCTGTCTCTAAGTGCTTCGTCTAGAAATTTGCCAAACTCGCAACTTCTGGCCAGGTGCTTCAGCTGAACCACAAATTTGGCTAGTCTCTTGCTCAAGTTGCGCTCTTCGGTAAACTGGCTTTTCATCGGTCTTCGGTTCCACACAGCCTTTCGGGGACTGTAGTGACTTTTCAGCAGAGCCGTTACCGCATTATATGTTCTGCTTGATGGGAAATGTGGTATTAGCAGGGTCTTCAGTACCTCATACACTTGACAACCTACTACAGTCAAGGATACAGCCAGTTTCTTCCCTTCAGCCATATCATTTGCCGAGACGTGAAGCTCAAATCTTTCCAAGTAGGGCTCGAAGATATCGGTCCTCTTGTAAAAAATATAAATTTTCCCCACCTTCGCCATTGCAGTGCCATCCACGCAGCATTCGTCTTCAGCAGCAACCGAAGCAGCAAGTGGCAAGTCGCCCTGATCCGACTCTCGTCACCTGTATAGCAGAATGCGGTAACCGAGAAGCCGTACTCCAGAAACAACAGTCGCCAGTACAGAACAAGGAATCAGCGTTTATTCTTTTGATGCACTTTTTATAGGCAGCCGTTGCTTATCCGCTGCTGATATCAGTGCACGTGATGATGAAGTGGCATGTCATGCACTTGACGTTACGTCATCATAGATGCCACTGTAATGAGTGAAGGGACAGCCTTGTGGTACATTGTGGCAAATTGAGAATGTTGAAAATGCGGTGATGAAACACTGCAGAACAGCAGCAGCTCAAAGGCCCTCGAATGGCCGATAAAAACTATGATGTTGGCTAGCAGTGGCACAAGCTGTCAGATGAGAGAGAAAGAACATCACCTAATCAGGGGTTAGCACGTAACCAGGCGTACGAGGAATGGGCGGAGAGAAGAGTTCGCTCGGAGACGAGGGGAAGGGGGGGGGGGGCCTTGAATATCACTGGTATCGAAAGACCTGCACCTCTGAGCCTCGACAAAACTAGAAAGACCCTGGCTGTCCCTGGAGAGATCTGCGGAGCGTAGGGCTCGGCTATTCCTGCTGCACCTGCCGCTGTTGTGGTTTCTGCTCCTGGTCCTGATCCTGAGCCACCATATGGAGAGAAGAGGTCCCCTGGGGGCGACCTCTGGAGCAACGCTCCAGAGAAGCCAGTTGCACTTGGGCGGCCTTGGAGTCTGACGTCTGGAGTTGGCTCTACTGTGCGTCCGCACCCCTAGTCAGCCACTCCTCGACACACCGCTACCACCGTAAATGCAAGCGACAATGCAGTCAAGGGACCGCCACCCAAGTAACTAAGACTTCCGATGATGCTGTTTTTTTTTTTTTTCTCGTTTCCAACTGAGAGTAATTTTAACTTCTTGCATGAACTAACACGGCTAACTGTACCTTTGTACTTCTTGTGTGCTGTTTGGTATTCTCTTGCTTTCTTTTTCTCGTAATGAATATTAAGTTTGTTAAGGATATTAAGTCTGCCTCAGTTTAACAACGAACAATCGAGGAATGTGTCATCACAGCAACATTGCATTGGTCACAGATGCTCACAGCCAGCCAGTCTGGGGCCACGTAGGCACCGCGAGAGGAAGAAAATTCATTACTTAAGAGTGGCATCTAATGATGTCGTGCCGAGAAAACCGGACAGTTGAAGCTGCTCAGCAATAGCAATCACTGGCTTTTCAGGGTTGATGATGATGATGATGATTTATTGGCATTCCCTTTGAAATGGGGTGGTGACAAACAGTCACCTAGCCTGTTTAAGTTAACCAGTTATGCTACACATGCTTTTCAATTTAGAATTTTGTATACATTTCCATAACCTTCTTTCTCTTCCTCAAAACTTCTGTATCTACCTTGTACCTATGCCTCTAACAGATCCATTTGTATCAATCTCTTCCCTGCTTTTTTTTCCACCAACAACAGAAAACGTCTGTTGCTTATCTTGACTGCTGAATGGTTGATGCTTCCGTCCATTTTCAATCGAAGCACTTCTGGAAGGTGTACATTGCCTACAGGTCTCACTGCATGAATCCCTTCGCATCCTATTAGAATGTGCCAATTGGTCTCGGAGTTGAGTATATTTGTTCCGGTATGTTTTTGTCCTTGGGCAATGAGCTCAAGCCTCAAATAGCAAGGCACTGCCTTTGTGTTATAGTACAGATACTCCCTTCCAATTTCTTTTTTTTTTTTATTCTTGTAAATCTCTATAGTCTTTTTTGTTTCCATTCTTTACATCCAATTCACTGTCTGTTTCTCACTCCTGGTTGTCTATTTACACTTTCAATTACCCTGTACTTGGTTGCCAACTTTCCTGACCTCTTCCTCCATTCTGTGTCCACACCTTATTGGTACAGATACTTATGCACTTTAGCCACCCATGTATTTGATCCATGTCCCCACTCACTTTGGTCCATCCTCCACCTGCTGGAGAAATTAAATGACTTGAATGACCACTGGAATTCTTATTTCTGTTTGTCACAAATGGGAATCGGCTTGAGCATTTGTTTAGCCCAAAAACAAGATTTTACCAGATTAAAGAAGGCGGGAATCTCCATAACTGCATGTAGTTTCAGCTGCTGTGGATTTTCAGCTTGAGGCATGGTTTTGTTCATGCTCATACAACGGAAGAGCAATATGACCTGCACAGAAGAGAGGGTCCAAAGCGGAAAATTCAAAGGCACGAGCTGCTGTACTAGTGCAGGAATGGGAACAGAGATTCCTCGAACAGCCTGCCGAAAGCTGCAGTTATTGCAGGTTTTATATATGCACATGAGAAAATGTTTCCCAATTCAAGTGATGTGTCAAAGATTAATCTAAAAAGCAATATTTCTTGCATGTTCAAGACGTCAATAGGTAGAAATTTTGCTTCCACCACCATTCCGACGCAGGACCATCCTTTCGGCAGGACAATGCATACGTGCACAGAATTGTTACATGTTGCCTGGAGTTTATTTTTGATGGTTAACATTATTCGCTGCGGCATCAATAGACTGTAGCGTACAATACCATTCATGTAAACTTTATGTAGGAGCACCACACAGTGGCAATCACTGCCCCAGCATGATCTCAGCCTTATATCGGAGCACTTGCAAAATTGCAGAAGTGCACCCACAAAGCTTGTCCCCTTGTAGTTGCCAAGAAAGGCGCTTTTGCCAATTGCCGCATCAAGAAACATTTGGTATTGCACATAAGGAAGAGCATACCCACCTAGTATCAATAGTTATCTTTTCATGTGCTTCTGTGTAAAAGCCATGAAGACTCTCTTCTGGAGTTAGCTGCACACCTCTGTGTGCCAAATAGTGGGAGAAATTGGTTGTTGCTTTCTGCAATCACTGCAGAGTGGTGCAATGTGAATTTGACACACTCCAAGTGCAGGTGTCATCTGCATACATCATGATGTGAATGCCACAAGGCAGCTTCTTCAAGTGGATAGGCCATAAAGAGCTGAGCACAGCACCCTGTGCCATACCCTTCTTCACCTTGCTCTCGAGAGAGCTCATCGTGTGGTTTTTGCACATTGTTTTCTGGTCAGCACTTGTCTTATTGTCTTGAATGGTTAACACCAAGCACAGCAGTTGAACTTTAGGGTACAAGAGAAGCCGTTCTTCACATTTTTCAGTAACCACCAGACGTGAAAGCCTCATATTTCATATGCTACAAACCATATGAAATATGAACAGGGCTCGCAACAAATGCCCAGTAACCTGAGGCATGGGTTACATCCATCACATGGCCGCTGTTGCTGGTCACACTGTAATATTCCAATATATTCCTGGATACTGTGACATATGCGTAAATGAATAAGTGGATCTAGCTGCCCGCAAAGCCTACATTTAAAGATTGGCCAACCCTTCCCCTTTTGGTAAATGCGGGCAAGCAAAGCTTGTCCTGCATGCACCTGACCTTCATCACGGTTAAGTAACCCAAAGGTAAAGGTGCCGGATTGCTTCAGCCTCCCACTCCCTCAGCCCAGGATCTTCTTCTTGTTGCTGTCAGATTGCCAGGACTTGGGCAGCTCTAACTGCTGGATTGGCACACAGACGGTGAGCCCTTTCATGGGCAAGTTCTCACCGCCACTCGTCGAACACTGCCCGTTCCTCGGGGGAACACACAACATGTGGCTGTGCCATCCATTTTTCTGAGACTGAACTGAATGGAATTAGCACCCTCTGCTGCGTTACAAGTCTGACTGTCGCCTTGGTCAGGTGCTCCACAGCTGCTGGAAGCAAAGCCGGCGCAGCACGCGCGAGACCCTTAACTGCCCTTTCCTTCCCTGGCTGAAGCGAAACAGCTCTGACTGGAGTGTGCGCATATGTAGCTGGAACCCTTGCTAATGACTCACGCTCCAGGGCCAGTGCAGCTGTGAACTCGCCAAACCGCTCTTTCCCGCAGTTGCTGTGCTCTGGGAGCTACTGGGTTTTTGCGTGACGACTACAACACCACTTATGAGGCAATACAAGCCTTGCTTAAAAAATTTCACGTCAATGTACCTTACAAAATCAGATGCGTCAGCAATGGCAGCGAAATGCACCCACATGGAAGAGAATTGCAAGTGCTCCCAGAGCTGCTCCAAAACTTCCTTGGTTGCTTCCATCCCTGTACTTGTGAAAAGAGTTCAAAACAAAAAGAATGAAGAAAAGGACCAGACAGTGCTGCAAAACGCAAGGACACCTGTGTCCTGTGCATTGGGGGATGTATAAAAACCCCAGTTGGTCAAAATTATTCCAAGGTCCCCCAATATGGCTTGCCTTACAATGACATTTAAGGTTTTGGCACATAAAACCCCGGAATTTAATTTTTAGAGGGCTAGACGCACACAGCACTGTCTAATTGAAGTTTAATTGAATTTTGGGGTTTTACATGCCAAAACCATGATTTGATCATGAGGCATGCCATAGTAAGAGACTCCGGATTAATTTTGACCACCAGGGGACCTACTGCTGCTGCTGCCCGTCTTGCATGCTGTGTTGAGAGGTGGTTCAAAGCGTGCGTGTACATGGCAAGAGCACAGCAGAGAGGAATGGCAATGCAACAAACTCATTTGGACCTTTCCATTGCATCAACACAATGCCCTCTGGAGCTTCCAGGGCATCGCCACAATAACCTCTTGACTGCTGCAATTATTTGCGACTCCCCGCAAAAGCATTGCAGAAGCTGCAGCGTTTACCTTTGTAAAAACATGCAACAGTCCAGAGCGGAGGGAAAGAGGAAGTAGGGAGAGGAGGCAGAGAATGGGTAGAACGAATGTAGCCACAAACCGAGTGCATAACGGCCTTGCCAATCTTCGCTTGCAGCTCGCATACATGGGGGAGGGGGAGGGAGGGAAAAAGCAAGGATACCGTACTACTAGACACGACAGTGGTTACAGACAAACTGGATAAATTTAAGTTCAAGGTACGGTACAGTATGTTTCTGCTATTGCTGAAAAATAACCACCGTGCAAATTCACCTAGCAGACAAATGGCACAGGGAGGGCAGGCGCAAAGCCACATTACAGCACCGTAGTTTCTAGGCAACACTACGGAAGCAGCCACACATCAAATCCGCACTTCTGTGCCCGCTGCAGTAGCTTTACAGCAATGACAGTGCTTGAGGTCATGGGCTCGATCCCGACCGCTGCAGTCGCATTTCAGTGGGGAAGTGCGCACTGAACAACAAATATCCAGAGTGACCACCATGAACAACACCCGTCAATTACAGTGAACACTGTTCATGTAGTGCAGTCTGGCAATTCTTTATTCTTGGCGACATTCAGTTAAGTAGCAGATTACCGCAGAATAAATGTGGAATTACTCCCCTCATCATTGCATGTTTGCCGGTATATCACATCACTTGCCGAGGAAAAAACTAAGATATTTTTTAAAGCAAAGAAAGGGATAAAAATTTTCACTGGCTTTCTGATCTCCGTAGTCGACCAACATACTGAATAAACTAGATTATTTGGGCTTATTCACGGTTCTGCCACAGATGCCATGAAGCCAACGTAAAATGTCAACAAATAATTTGTACGCCGAACAATGGTTTGTTAAAATCACCAGACTATCTGCACAAGTCGCACTGTGAACATCATTGCCACGAACACAATTTCGGTCATTTACATTTTCGCTGAAAATTTATGACCACTATTTGGCCGCTAAGGATGACTAAATACAAAACTTTACATCCTTGGTTTATGCTCTGCAATGGCAAAAGCCTGATTTTGCGTGGTGTGGTTGTGCAGAAAATAGTGCTGGCATAGTGCAAATTACAGTGACGATTGCAGTTGCCACTGGATAATTGTGGTCAAGTAGTTTCACGAAAGCAAGCAGGTCATTTGTTGGTAAACAGCATCATCATCCTGGTAAGAGGATGTGGTGCACATGCAAAATAGATTTGGAAAAACGCATGGCATGCGCCATTCATTTACATAAATGTAAAATAGGGTGCACAAGAGATTACTAAAGTGTATTGCGAAACTGATGAGCTACACGCTGAGCAGGTCATAAGACTTATTCACTCAGCACGGCTTCCTAAGTGCCCCATAAGATGAACTTCTTTATTGGTCTACATAGTACACAGATGCGCAAGACTCATGTAAAACATTCACAATATGTTGTATAGCACAAAACAATTTTGATTTTTCTGTGGCCAAGTTACAATGCACCACCAAACAAACCTACACTCCAAGGACGCCGATGCTGAAAAGGATTACGTAGGCTTTGATTCCAGGAGTAAACACTAGTCAATGCATGACTATGACTGAGTGGTTGCCACTGAACACGTAAATCCTGTTAAATATGGCAACTTCATTCAAAATTAGTGTTTTCGCACAGGTTGGAACAGCTCGGTGGTTTGGCCCAAGATGGTGCAATTGGAGCAGCACTTCCACCTCTGCAAGTATAGAATACCAACACACCTAATGTATGGTTTTTTAAAATATACTTTCTTGCCCCCACCCCCCTAGCCTCCTTTTATTATATTGTTATGGTGAAGGGAACGAAGAAGTTGGATTGGACTAGACGAAGACGAAGTCTGGCAGTTGCCTGAACGCCATATACGCCAGTTGTAAATATACGTTATTTTACACTCGTGGGCCTGCTTTCTTCCTGCAACATTTTGGTGGAGGTGCGGGGTACAGTCACGGAACTTCGCAGCGGACGTCATCTACCTGCCGCCACAATGGCAAATCAACCGACACAAGCGACAACGCCTCAGCAGCCGGTGCCAACTGTCATCCTCACTCATCCGCGGGACCCAGGGACATATTGTGGCCTGGACAACGCCGACGTCGAGGACTGGCTTACGATGTACGAACGAGTGTGCGACAACAACAGGTGGGATCCAACAATGATGCTAGCAAACGTGATATTTTACCTAAGAGGAACTGCAAGGCAATGGTACGACACAAACGAAGCTGACCTAATGAGCTGGGATGTCTGCAAAAAAAAAATGCAAGACCTGTTTGGCAGACCTGTCGGTCGTCAGCTGGCGGCAAAAAAAGAACTTGCGTGTCGCTCTCAAACGTCCACAGAATCCTCTGTCGTCTACATACAGGATGTGCTGGCCCTCTGTCCCAAGGCTGATAACAACATGACCGAGGCAGACAAGATTGGTCACATATTGAAAGGTATTGCAGACGATGCCTTCAATCTCCTGATGTGCAAGGATTGTGCCACTGTGGATGCAATTATAAAGGAGTGCCGGCGCTTCGAACAAGCGAAGGGCCGCCGCGTCGCTCAAACGTTCGACCGATTGCCCAATACCGCCGCGACATCTTCTTGCGAAGACCCGCCGCGCTTCGTTCAGCCCACAGGACTGGAAGAAATAACGCGCATCATTCGCCGTGAGCTTGAATGAATGAATGAATGAATGTGTGTGGTTTAGTGGCGCAAGGGCCAGGTATGGCAAAAGAGCACCAAGACAGTGTTAGTGATTTCGCGGTGTAATGATGAGTTCTGTGAAGATGTGACTTGGCTGTAAAGGGGCCTAAAAATAGCCGCTGTAAAGTGCGTAAAATGAGCTTAAGGCCATGACTCCGGCTCCAGTTCGTTCTCATTGTCGGGAAAGCGTGCCCGCTATCTCCCTTATACAAGCGGTCGTTCGGGAGGAAATAGCAAGTTTGGGCATTCCATCTCTCTGCTCGATCCGCCATACAAACACCTACCAGATTTCTCCGGCCGCTCGCTCCCAGACACAAAGCTTTCCGCCCCCTCGTCGCAACCCAGCTGACTGGAGCACAGCGGATGATAAACCTATCTGTTTTAATTGTTCCGGTATTGGACACATCGCCCGTCATTGCCGCAACCATTGGTCGTCGCCTCCTCGGTGGTCGTCTCCAAGTCACTACCACCAAGTACCAGACAATCGTACTTTCTCGCCCTATACGCCGACTAGGAACATCAACGCAGACAGTGCTCCACCAAGATCCAGCCGCTCCCTGTCTCCGCAAGGTCGTAGGTCCCGTTCGCCTCTCGTTCACCGCTCTTCGTCCCCTTCTGCAACCGGTGGCTTCGCTTCGGGAAACTAGGTGGTGCAGCTCCCGGAGGTGAAGCTGCAACTCCGACCTGGCCCACAAATCCTCTGTTGACCGTGCCTACACGTGGAAACCTACTGGACATTGAAGTTGATGGCGTTCCTGTTAGATCGCTCGTTGACACAGGAGCGCAGCTTTCAGTTATGAGCGCTGCTCTCCGCCGAAGGCTCAAAAAGGTTCCGACACCTGCCGTACCGTGCACTGTGCGAGTCGCCGATGGGAGTACTTCACCTGTCCTTGGAATGTGCACTGCACGTGTGACCATTGCGGGCCATTATGCTGTTGTTCTATTTATCGTCCTTGAACACTGTCCACACGACCTAATTCTCGGCCTCGACTTCCTTTCGAAACACTCTGCCCAAATTGACTGCTCCGCAGGTGTTGTACCAGTTGGATCTGCCGCTTCCTGCCGACGCAACAACTTGTGTTTTACACCGCTTATGTTCTGCTGAGTTTGCAAGGCTGTCTCCACAGGCAGCTACAAATGTCCTCCTGATGCCCTGTCCTCCCGTACCTGATGGCGAGTACGTCGTGTCGCCGCTTAGTGACGTGGCTTTGTAGCGCAATATTGCCCTACTGAGCACCTTAATCCGGATCCGCGAAAACTGCGCTCGCGTGCCCATCCTCAATTTTGGATTTTCGTCACGTGTGCTGCCACACGGTATCGCCATAGCGCATATCACTCCTTTGGAAGAATTTGAGATTTCTTCTTTGACCTCTGGATCCTTCGTCAGTACCAACGGACCTTTGTCACCCACTCCTCCGTACTCGACGTCTGCGGACGATGTTTCTAAGATGATCGCCCCTGACCTTCCTTCCGAGCAAACAACAGCTCTTCGTCACCTCCTGTCATCTTTTCGGGACATATTTGATTTGGACGACCGTCCACTTGGCCAGACATCTGTTGTCACGCATCGCATCAACACCGGTGACGCCAGCCCCATTCATAGGCGGCCATATCGTGTCTCCGCAACAGAAAGGGCCATCATACAGAAAGAGGTAGACAGGATGATGGACAAGGACATCATTGAACCTTGCAGTAGCCCATGGGCATCACCGGTTGTCTTAGTAAAGAAAAAAGACAACTCGTGGCGCTTCTGCGTTGACTACCGTCACCTCAACAGGATAACAAAGAAGGATGTTTATCCCCTACCGTGCATTGATGATGCTCTTGACTGCCTTCACGAATCCCAATACTTTTCATCAATTGACCTCCACTCCAGCTATTGGCAGATTAGCGTCGATGAGATGGACCGCGAGAAAACCGCCTTCGTCACACCGGACGGTCTGTACCAATTTAAGGTCATGCCGTTTGGATTATGCAATGCGCCAGCTACATTCGAGCGCATGATGGACTCTCTCTTGCGCAGCTTGAAGTGGTCTACATGCCTCTGTTACCTCGACGATGTGATCGTGTTTTCGCCGAACTTTGAGAGCCACCTGCGGCGCCTCACAACCATACTCTCCGTGTTTCACAGAGCTGGCCTTCAGCTAAACTTTTCCAAGTGCCATTTCGGTCACCGTGAAATTAACATGCTCAGCCATCTCGTAAACACCGCCGGAATCCAACCTGATTCACAGAAAGTTCACGCCGTGCGATATTTTCCTGTACTTTGTTCAACAAACGATGTCCGTAGTTTTCTGGGCTTATGCTCTTATTTCCGGCGATTTGTGAAAAATTTTGCCGACATCACTCACCCTCTCACTGACATTCTTAAGAAAGACGTCTCTTTCTCTTGGGGACCTCTGCAGGAGAAAGCCTTTTCAACACTGATTGAGCGGCGGCTTACAACTTCCCCAATTCTGTCACACTTTGACCCTTCTGCGCCCACTAAAGTACGAACTGACGCGAGTGGTCATGGCATCGGCGCTGTCCTCGCTCAGCGTCAACAGGGCCAAGACCGTGTTATCACTTACGTTAGCCGCCTTCTTTCCACGCCCGAGCGAAATTACTCCACTACTGAGAGAGAATGTCTCGCGCTCGTATGGGCGGTCGCGAAATTCCAGCCGTACCTTTTCGGTCGGAGCTTCTGCGTCGTAACCGATCATCGCGCCCTCTGCTGGCTTTCTTCTTTGAAGGACCCAACTGGACGACTTGCACGTTGGGCATTGCATCTACAGGAATATACATATTTTATTATGTATAAGTCAGGGCGCCTGCATAAAGACGCTGACTGCCTGTCCCGCAATCCCGTGGATCAACCGGACGATACCGATGCAGACGCGGACATCAGTGTTCTATCCCTCTCTGGCTTCCTCCATATTGGCGATGAGCAGTGCAAAGATCCTGTTCTTCGCACACTTATGGAACGCCTAAGCTCCTCGCCCAATGACCCGTCCCTCCGTATGTTCACCTTGCGCGATGGAACTTGATACTGTCGTAACGTTCGTCCTGACGGCCCGGAGCTCCTCCTAGTCGTTCCCAAGCACCTTCGACTAGCTGTGCTCCAGCAATTTCACGACGCTCCTACTGCTGGACATCTGGGCATTACTCGTACATACGACCACCTGCGGCGCCGCTTCTTCTGGCCCGGCATTTATCGCTCTGTGCACCGTTATGTCGCTTCTTGCGACCTGTGTCAGCGCCGGAAGACGCCTGCTACGCCTCCCGCTGGTTTGCTTCAACCAATTGATATCCCCACAGAGCCTTTCTTTCGTGTGGGCCTAGACCTCCTTGGCCCCTTTCCAATTTCTATCAAAGGCAACAAATGGATTGCTGTAGCAACCGATTATGCCATGAGATATGCCATCGCACGAGCACTACCAACCAGCTGCGCTACAGATGTCGCCGACTTCTTACTATACGACGTCATCCTGCACCACGGCGCCCCTCGCCAGTTGCTGACGGATCGCGGCCGCTACTTTCTGTCGATGACCTGCTCCACTCCTGCTCTACAGACCACCAGATTGCTACCGCGTACCACCCTCAAATGAACAGCCTCACCGAGCGACTCAACCGCACGCTAACTGAAATGCTGGCAATGTACGTTTCCGACGATCACCGTGACCGGGACGTCGCTTTACCATACATCACTTTCGCATACAACTCGTCCCGTCACGACAATGCCGGATTTTCACCATTTTACCTTTTGTACGGCCGCGACCCCACCTTGCCCTTTCACACGTTGCTACCTTCCGCAGTACAATCACCCAGCACTGGTTACGCTCGCGATGCTATTGACTTAGCCGCCCAGGCCCGAGATGTCGCCCGTCATCGCCTCACAGTCTCGCAAACTTCTCAAAAGCGACGCTACGACCTTCGGCACCGAGACTACCATCTTTCACCTGGTTCCCTTGTCCTTCTCTTGACGCCTTCACGTCACGTCGCCTTGTGGAAAAACTACTTTGCCGGTATTCTGGTCCGTACCAGATCTTACGCCAACTGTCCGACGTGACATAGGAGATCGCCCCAGTCGGCCAGCCTTCAGTGGATCGCAACGTCACCAGCGATGTTGTTCACGTCGCCAGGCTTAAGCCCTATGTCCCCCCATTAACTGAGGCTCTATAACTTGCACCGGGACGAAGCTACTCCACCGGGAGGGTGATGTTACGGTGAAGGGAACGAAGAAGTTGGATTGGACTAGACGAAGACGAAGTCTGGCAGTTGCCTGAACGCCATAAATGCCAGTTGTAAATATACATTATTTGACACTCGTGGGCCTGCTTTCTCCCTGCAACAATATGCTTTTGCTTTTTTGCCTCTTATTCCTCGTGCAAGGGAGTTTCTGTTCCTGATACACTTCTTTACGCAAGGTAACACATAGGCACTTACATATGCACCACCAAACTTCTTTGCACATTATTAAAAAGCTTTCTCTCATTCTGGCATTTTCCTTGTCAGAATATAAACTGCTACCTTGAAGTAAATGCGATAGGTGACAGAGGGATTGGTGAGGACGAAGTCAAGCAGCTAGATAAATACAGTGAGAATGATAATGTCCAAGGCAATATGGAGTCATGTCCTAAAATACCTCACACAACCGGTGCATAGCTTTCTGTGCCCCTAGAATTATATGCGAACATACAAAGAGTAGGAGGAGGAAGAGAAAGAATGAAAGGTAGGTAGGTCAACCAGACACATGTCTGGTTTGCTACCCTACACGTGGGAAGGGGTAGGAACAGCTACCAACCTCAATGTTGTGAAGCCAGCGCTGAGGTGGAACATACTTATACTCTCCAAATACAGGCCACAAAGGTCGATGTCCTTCACTGAAATGTTCAAAATGCTGCGATGTCAAAAGGTCCAGCATAAAAAAATTGAAGTGAGAAAAATCCTCTATCAGTTCAATGCTTACTGTGTTGGCAGGTACGAGTCATACTTGATCCGGTTGTTCATGCAATAGTGCCTGGGCTGCAACAGAGGAAGCAGTCACAGGTGAGCAATCAAGAGCAATGGAAGTGTGCAACACTCTCAATCACCCCTCTCTCTTGGAGTATCCACAGAAATGCAGCGAGGATAGAAAAGAACCCATCTCTAGCTCTCTCACTGATAATGTTCAATGCTTTCAATCTTTTCTCAAACATCTTTCCAAGTTTCAAAAATTTAAGAAAGTTTCTCAACTGTCCTGAGCATGAGTAGTACAGAATCAGAAGTTTTCTCTGGCAAAATCATGTATTATAATTGAAAAGTGCCGTGTTTAAAGGTACACTAAAGAGAAACACTAAATCAGTTGAGGCTAATAAAGTATTCTTTGAAAACTCTACTTTTGTTAACTTCGTGATAATATATTGATTATTAGAAGAGAATATTAAAGTCAAAGTTCAATTTCTTGAACTTCACAGCACAACCCCAGTACCGGTGTGTCAGTGCGAAGTCACAGATGTCAAAGTATTTTTTTATATTTGGGCATTATTGGCTCAGCAATGTTCCTAATACTTGCCATGTTCAATCTTTGGCTCTTTCAGGACACAATGCGCTCCACTTCAGAGCGCATTGGCGTAACCGGGGGGGGGGGGGATCGAAGCCCCCTCCCCCCTTTCCTACAGAACAGAAGGACTGCAGAAGATAGCGCCAACCTATCCACATCGAACCACTTTCTCTACCTCTCTCTCTCTCAAGTCACCATACTTTCACCGCAAATGCTGTCATTTCTACAGTAGTAGCATTCCCTTGCCTTCTCATGTCACCTTTTCTCTATTCCCTCCTCCCCTCCCCTTGTATGGGAACTGCGAGCGAAGAGTAGCAAGGCTGTTAATCACTTGTTTTGCAACTGCGTCAGCTCTTCCCATTATCTGCCTTCTCTCCATCTTCCTCTCTACCATCCTATCTATAGTTTGGTACAACTTTAGAAAAAAGGGGCACTCCTCCAAGGCGGGTGCACACGAGCATCCACCAATGGGCGCGCACTCTTGACTGACGTCATGAGCCAGACAGCCGGTCACCCCGCCGACGGAGAAGGTGGCTGCCTGCACTTCGAACTGGGCCAAGTGGCATCAGCTGTGTACGTCAGCCCCTCGTCAGAGTGAATTCGCAAACTGTTTGTGATGGTCTATGATGGCGGAAATATTACTGCGAGCTTATGATGCATCATTTGTGCCGCATGCATTTATTCTGAGCCGTGATTTAACGAAGAAATATTGCAGTGAGCATCGCTGATGCTGCGCTATGCTTTGCATGAAAACAGGATCCCACGGTGACACACGGCTACAAACACACATCCTGCGTGTTTGTTCCATGTTGTTTTATTTTGCTCCCGAGTGAAGTTACGACAAGGAAAGTTTGCCAAAGTCTGGTGCCTACTGTTAGCGGCGGGTGTGTTCGTGCGCTGTGTCGCTGCATTTTTCGTCAGACGGGGTGAAGTGATAGAGCAAAACCATTCTCAGGAGAAATGAGGAAAGCGTGCACGCATGAAACAAACCTACAAGGGTCTTAACAGAAAATATTTGCTAAAGAAGCCTCCAACGCAAAGGTTTCTTGCCCTCAACTTAGTGTGAACCATCGTTGTAAGCACCGAGATAGTCAAGCGTCTAGCGGCGGTGTTCTAGCGTTGTGTAGCACCGTCGATTGATTGCTGTCCACCAGTACTCCCTGCACGCGCAAGCTGTAGAATGCGTTCTGTGACACAATCACGCATAAGGTGTGCTGCCAGCGCTCGATATGCTTTCCCACCACACAGCTCTGCAAGTGACTTTTGTCACTTGCAATGAAGCTAAAGAGCAGACGACGGGCAGCGCTGTAGAAGGCACGGGGTTATTTTTCTCTCGCGATACCGTATGTGCTGTAGCAAATGAGAGCTCTATAAACCAGTCATCAAAATACAAAAGCTGTTCTTTATACCGAGAATTGCGCATTTCAGAAGCGCAACTTTTTGAGCAGGACTATTTTAGTCGCAGAGGCACTTCGGTCATCTGGGCGGGGCCTCCACTTTTTTCTAAAGTTGTACCCGACTATAGCTTCCCTCTGGACTTGGGTATGGTAGAAAGGTAAGCGCTGTGATTTCTGCAGTGGTTTTGCAAGGGGTCATGGATAGTTACAGCTGTCAAGAGGCTAATCGGGCGATCGACGCCCAGGGAGCTCCAGAGGGCATTATGCATATTCGACGTGGTGCAAAGGTCTTAATGAGTTTCTCATATCTTCTTTCCTCTTTGCTACGCTTCTCCAATGTATATACATGCTCTGAACCACCCCCGACATGGGCAAACTTTAAAAAAAAGGCCTCACTTTAAAAGAAGGCTGATTTTCACACGGCAAAATATATCAAGGATGGTGATGCTGGGCCAAGGAAGCTAAGAAACTGCCACAACAAACAAGTGGGAGGGCTGGTAGGAGAATGGCTTCGAAGTCCACGAAGAAATAGAAATGCAGGAATGTTAGCGGTTACTGTGCCATTCAACAAATTGGTGAAAGTTGGAGAGTGTGACAGTGACTATCCGGAAAGAATATTAAGAAGGGGAGTCAAGAGATGGATACGAGGAGAGGGGGACGCGCATAAAAGCGTCAAGAAAAAAGTTGGAGGATAATTATGGACATAGGAAGAGTGTTTTATCACTGCACGACTCACTCAACACCAGACAGCCGTGGCCAGTTGCCTAGATGAGGCTCCCCTACCATGTGCTGCTTGCTGCGGAGAGCCCATCCTAATTAAACATGTCGGCCGGGTGACAAGAGATACGACGCTTTCAAATATTTTTGGAGCTACTGGCCCTTACTTTACTGTGAACAACAGATGCTGTAATTTTCCCAAAGGCTTCTAAACAAGAAGCAGCCATGTTTCGGACTGTCTGCATCATCAGTTCCCAAATGTGATCAAATAACAATATGCGTCGCATGATGAATACAATACCATGATCACAAGTTACTTCCAAATACAGAGTCTGTCCTGAAAGTAACGTCAGTGAATTTATTGTGACGCGACTGTACGTCGGAGCATGGTCTAACCGGTTGAAACTGGTAGTGAGGGAACCCAGCTAAGCAGCACTCCGTCGCTGTGTGTGCAACGGAGTGAAGTGGCTGCAAAATGTGCATTCTTGTTAAAACATTCTTATACGAGGAGTTATATATATATATACAGTCGAACCCACTTTTACCAATATTCAAGTGCCATGAAAATTCCATTGTTATAACCGGGTTGCATAAAAAAATTTTAAAAATTGTAGGACGCTTAAGCTTCGCCTTCAAGAGTGGAACGCGACAGCGTTCTAGTCGACCTGCCAAGGGGTGTACGACAATGCGCTACGGCGCAGCGATCACTTACGAGGCGCCCCGCATCGGACTTTGCACCCACCAATCACGCGGTGAGCATCGAGCAACGCAGCGTTCGGCGTGGCAACGAAACGTGCGCCTGAGCAAGCAGAATGAACCAAAGAACTCGGTGTCTCAGAGGGGGAAACGATCTACGCGAGCCAAACGTCGTGATCAGCACGGACAGCCGGGCTGCGACGCGCTTCGCACCGGTCCCTGCACAGCCCCAATGCGCGCATGGCGCGCCACCTGTCGGGACAACGCCATACACTGCGAGGAGGGGGTCTTCTGTGTTTGCCGCAAGATGGCTCTGCATGTGCAGAAAGCGCAGAAGCAATGTAACGGAAACGTAATGCGCTATGCATTTAACTGCAACTTCTGTAATTTACATGCTCATAATTACCGATATACACAGTATAACTTTCCGCGGCACAGTTCTAAGGCAACACCGCATTCACTAGAGGCATTTTTGTCCCACTTTGAACGATCGAACTCATGGCTGAGTGGTAGCGTCTCCGTCTCACACTCCGGAGACCCTGGTTCGATTCCCGCCCAGCCCATCTTGCAAGTTGTTTTTATTTATGAATTGCCTTCCGGGATTTTTTGCTCACGGCCAACGCCGCCGACGCCGACTTTTCTGCGACACGAGCTCCTTAACGCTGTCGCGTTATAAGGGGATGGCAGAGCTGATAGGAGAAAACTATATAGGCAGGGAGGCCAGTGCCTCTCCCCACCATCTTCCACCACCCGGCTGCCAATTGTGTTTACTTGTCTGCTTCCTGGGTGCTCTAATCACGTGTAACAAGCGGCGGCTGTGGGCGTTAAAGAATGGCACTGTTATAACAATTGCAAAAAGGTATCACGGGTGAAAAGCAATATGCGAGTACCGCCGAGGCATCCCTTTGGTGGCCTCAAAAGGGGCCTTTTAAAAATTGCGAGAAGGCTGCCACGGCAGCCTGTCAGCTTGAGAAATCCAGAAGAAACGCTGAGGAGAGATCACCACAAGCATCTCGCCACATACTTCTCACTCACTGCACGAGAAAAGCCTAGGTCTGTCAGCCATGCATGCATTACGCGAAGCTTGCCAACATCCTTCTCCAAGGCATTCAAGCACTCTACATAGTGCAGCAGAAGGTTCCTCGTGAAAACAAAGCCCCGGAGGGACTGAATCATGCCGGGCCTCCTGTGAGCACAACGTTGAAGCAGCCTGACCTACCACACCATCGCTGCCGTCGTCGCCGTGACTATACGACGCACGTTCGTGACGATTGTGTCATCGGTTAGAAGCACGTAGTTTCCAAATCTATAGCCGTGCGCTTTCTTTTCACCGGCAACATTGTGCATTGCCGATGATCAGCGGGCGGATCAGCCATCTTCCCTTTCGGCAGCGAGTTGAGCGAAGTTGAGAAACCGCGTGGCCAGGAACGGATTCGACACAACCAACAAAAACAAATGCAAGTGATTAAGCTGTTCGCAGAACTTCACTGAAAGAGGAGCCAGCGAGCAACATGTGAGCAATCTGCTTGCGGCGCAGTTGGCATGGTCCATTTGCGTTTTGGAGGATGGGGCCACAGAACACCTATATAAACTTAGAGAAGGGAAAGTGTAGCTTCCACAGTGCAATGGAAATAAGAATAGCGGTGGCACTGTAAACTAAGGTGTACGACCGAGAGACGGCGCTGACAAAAATCAAAACTAATATCATCATCATTACGTAATGAGCATTATGGCCACTGCAGTAGTGGCTGGTGGGGCTCGTCGAGCTGCTTGCTCGCTGGTTTTGGGCGTTTTGTTGACACTTTCGGGGCGGTATTCATGTGTACGGTACTCTATCATGACTACAGGTATCTTTATTATGTCGCCAGGTGACCGAGAGGCCTCAACTGGAAAAAACACACTTGAAACAGGTAAGCTTACATTGTTTATTGTCAATGGTGAATGAAGCAGTAGATGCTCACAGTTTTCATACAGGTCAGATGGACTGAATGCTGTCGGTTACTAACTTTGCAACCTACAGAAACACAGATAGTTATCTATTTAATGGAACTGAACGCTAAAATTAAGCGAAGCTTCCTCGTTGTGTTTGGTGTGCCAGTACAGCAGGGAAAGCGATACTTCAGGCAGCGATATTTATGCTGGGCTAAAAATTATGGGGTTTTACATGCCAAAACCACTTTCTGATTATGAGGCACGCCGTAGTGGGGGACTCCGGAAATTTCGACCACCTGGGGTTCTTTAATGTGCACCTAAATCTAAGTACACAAGCGTTTTCGCATTTCGCCCCCATCGAAATGCAGCCTCCGTGGCCGGGATTCAATCCCGCGACCTCATGCTTAGCAGCCGAACACCACAGCCACTAAGAGACTACAGCGGGTATGCTGGGTTACCCACATACTTGTAGTTGCATACAGTGCTACGTGATGTGTTTGATACTGTACATATATTGTCTGCATTCGACGATTTCAGGTAGATTAAAAAAAAGAAACAAAACATGCTCGGCAAAGATTTACTGTCAGCAAGATAAGCTCTAGCTGCAATGCCCCATTGTTTTGATAACACATAGGTGAGAGGCACGTAGTGTAGGGGGAAAGAAATGTGCTAATTTTACAGCACATTTTGTTTGCTCTTGATACTTATGCTTCACATTTAGTGTTCAGGTGCGACAGTAAAGGCTTTGACACAAATGGAGTAATCGTAGGAAAGCAAGGAATGTTATGGAGACAACAGTGTTTACAAGGACATCAGAAAATATTGAGTGAATAAACAAGGAAACTAAATCAACATAAACATAAGTATGCTCACAGATCCTTGGAAAATGCAATTTATGGTATCATGTTGAAAAAAAAAGAAACATCTTGGTTTGTGTATTCAAACAAGGCAAAGAGGTTGCAAGGTGATGAACACTTCAATTGAGTAAAAGATGTGAGCAAGGGAAGCCTCAGCCTTGATCGAACTTTTCAACAAGCAAACATACTTGTGAGGGCCGTGACGAAGACAAGTTCCCATGCTGAGGCATCCCTTGCTCGTCTACTGTTGATTGGCTGAATGTTAAGTCAAGCCTACTTCGAGCATATTTCAAAAACTTCTTGGGAAGACACTGTGCTCATGTTTGTCACCTGCTGTTTGAAGAGAAACAAAAACTGTTTTTAATTATTTGTCTGTTTGAGAAGTGTGGAGTAGGCCGATTGTGTGAACATACCTTTTCTAGCTGTCTCTTATGGTGCAGGGCTAGCCTCTTTATTGATTTCATGCAAACTGTACATGAACCATTTGCAATTAACTAATGTAAAATAATGCACATATCCATATCTAATTCTAATCATAGCACTTGTCATGTTAACAACATTCCCTTAGATTTTGTCGCGTCATATAGATCTTGCTGTACACATTACAAATAACTGAATGTGGAACATTAATATAGATTAGGTCATTAATGAAGCTAATCACATGCTTGGGTACTTACGGAGCAACATTTCAAAGCACCGTCTACGCGAAAAGCACAGCTTTACAAGACTGTAATACGCTCAAAACTTGAATATGCATCTGCAACATGGGATCCCAGTCACGTTAATCTTACTACTTCACCTGAACTAGTAAAGAATAACTCTACTTATTTTATTCTTTCTAATTACAACCGTACTGCAAGTACAACAAGAATGAAAACTAACCTAGCACTTATTCAATTAGCTAATCGCCGTAAAGTCACCCGTCTTTTACTATTTCATTAAATTTTTCATCACACCACAATTCACAATGACTTCATACTGCAGCCTCATTACATTTTAATATGTGTCGATCATCGCAGTAATGTAGGAATTGATTCATGTTACACAAAGTCTTTCTTTCGGTCTTTATCCCGTGTACATCTCAGGAATGAAACTACCTTCCCTTAAGTATTGTGGCTATCACCGATAACAAACTTTTTCACAAAACATTAGCTAAAATTGTATAATCAGGAGAATTATTAGATTACCAGAACTCAGCGCACTTGATTGTTTGCTTTACTCTACTACTTTGTAACCACTCCCCTCTCTAATGCCATATGGCCCTGAGGGTATTTTAAATAAGAAATAAAATGAAGTGACTGCCAGAGTTTCAGTCATCATGAAGTATCACTTAAGATTGCACTGAGCACATTTGACCACTTTAAAATTCTTTGCATTTTCATGTCACAAATTATCGATGTGAGGGAGCATGTGATACTTAGTGGTAATGCCCATCAAGCTGATTTCAAAGAGCAGATGATAGAGTTTGTGCATTAGCAAGTAGGAGCTTGCTATACTGTTTCTGTTCTGGTCACCATGGCTATAATGACCAGAAAAGAAACTACTTGGGACTCAACATGTTACTTCTCCGTTTGTCATAAAATGCTCTTAAAAGCAAGTAAGCTTGTATGCAAAATTTTAGCATTCCAGCTCAGTACGATACAAAACTGTAGACTGTTGCTTTCCTAATAGGGCTCACGCCCCTATATCTGGCAAACTTGCAAACATTTCATGGTGAGGCACATAGTTCAAGAGGACCTGTTGTCATTATAATGACCGTTGAGCTTCTTATGGCTTGGCATGGGCAGCTAGCAGACCATTAATCTCTCTTTTGTCCGTCTTCCTGAAAAGAGAAATGCTGAAGCCATGACAAACATGCAAACAAGAAATGGTGAAACAAAAGTTAGACCAATAAATGAACAAGTCACAGCTCTAGTTGGTGTTCAGAAATATACATTGTGAGGATTTTGGCCTTTGATGTTACTGTCACTAGTGACCCATTAAGTGTCAACTTGTACGTCCAGAGACAACAGAGTCCAAAGGGGTGAACAAGTGTGAGCAGCGTCTTGGAGGCTGGAGTCTAAAGAAAAAAGACTCTCAATCAGTATGGTGTAAGAGGGAGCGAGCTTGCAATCCATGTGACTAAGAATGGTGCACAAAATGCTCCATGACAGGAAAGCACATGCACACACAACACTGTTTTGCGTGTGAATTTCTTTGAATGGTGTCTTTGTGTGGGCTGTGCTTAGTGAAGCCTCGATTAGATGACAATTTTTTCTGCCAGATACTAGGTAATAAAAGCCAGTCATTTTATTCCATCTCAAATGCAACTAACCTAACTGTATCACAGGAAGTACATTTGCCAATATGTGCAGTGAACTTATCGCAGTGTATCATTTACACAAGAACAACCAAACTATTTATTATTTATGCTGTACTCCGTGTTAGGAATTTTAGCAACGTGACAAAATAGCAAGAGCCTCGTTTGAATTGCCTTTGAAGAGCAATAACTTTATAATCATTATTATTTTCCACTTTTACGAAATGACTGCAGGAATCTGCTTTATTCGTCTTTCTCACAAGAAATTCAAAGTTGAAGATGCGAAGCAATGCTTTTTTTACTCACCAGTGCACATGCCGAGAGATTGATTTGATTGAGGTTGATTGAGATTGAGGTTGATTTGTTGCCCTCTGTGGCAATCGCTGGAACTTGAGAGTGTTCAGGGCCTGGTGGGGCGGCGTAGAGCTATGGGCGCAGCCCATTCATGTTCGGAGGGGTAGAAGGGCAATGGGAGAGAGCCGCACGCAGTGGTTGTTGGAGCAGCGGCCGATCATGCAGCGGCTCGAATTTCTCGTTTTCTTTTTTTCTTTTCAAGAATTTCGCATTTCACTACCTTTCGGCTCGGACACCCAGCAGCCAGACTTCATCGTTATAACCGATAATGCAGCATCGGCGCATTGTAGTAAGTGGGTTATTTCACTATGGAAAACATACAAAAGCCAACGGTGCAGCAGCTTCTCATTATTATAACCGGTATATTGTTAAAAGCGGAATCCTTATAAGTGTGTTCGATTGCATATATATATATTTATTTATTTCCTACGTTTTGGCCGGAGTCCAGCCTTCATCGGGGAATACATGACATGGCAAGTCGTTGTGCTTAAACAGACCCTGAAATGATTTTGACGATTTTGTACGAACGCACTGATTCGTTAAACTAGGTCCTTCTGATCATTAATTGATGCATCTAAGTGCTCCGCGTAAAGCGTGTAATTTATTACAAGGTTTTAAAAATGTACATCGCTGCCGATCGCAGCAAGCTGCTCGGTGGAATTTTCAGCCACCCCTAACCATATGACGTAAATCACCCATATGATGTCATCAGGTCGCGCTATTCGATTGGCTACCCAGGGCGCCTCATCGGTAATTTTTCCACCTTTATGGCAAACAAATGACGTTAGTAATAGTTGGAATGTTAGTTAATTTGTTTCTATAAAAAGAAAGTAACAGAAAGAGAATGCCCAAGAACCAATTCTCACTACACTTAAGCACTTCCGGCACACAGCAAGCATCATCTGCTTGTGTTACAACGTACCCCATTTTGACGAGAGCTCCGCGGTCAGAGTCAGTCTCAGACTTTTCGCGAACACTATGATTCAACTTTGCTGCATTGTGGACTGCAAACGTAGCGACTGGCAATATGTCGAGCTGCAAGGTCGTGTCCCTCTGCAAGGCAGCAGACGAGCGAACTGGCTGCTGCGCATTGGACTGCCACTATCCGATCGGCGCCAGGATTTGCACGTTTGCGGCCATCACTTTACACTGGAAGATTACTAAAGAAATAGCGTTTCGCGAGTCCGGTACTAGGGCAAACGCAAGCGCAAGGGGACAGGGTCTGGCCGCTTGACTGTGCCATAACGAGATGAGCAGAAGCGCAAATGTGAATGGTCTGCACGGTGCAGCCACCTGGTGGCACAGAGCTCAACCATACACAGTAGCAGTAACGAAGTGTATTCTTCTTTGCTGCTGGTGTAAATTTTTCCCAGGAGTGTAATCATCAACACATTGTTTTTGTAAATGTTTAAAATGTTTTACACTTGGTTAGAGAAATATTAGCGCTCTGTTTGGCTGGTTAAACGCTGCACCAACAAGTGGCTGGACCGTGCAGATCGATCAGGCCGCTCACGTACGTCTATGCTAAAGTTCCTTCATCAGCTTGAGTTTATGCCTCCAGCCATCTGCCGAAATGCTCAGCTTGCCTGTGGTTACCGGAATACCAGACACGTTCGGCGCTTCGACAGACTGCTCCAACACGCTGCTTTGATAGCTCTTGCTTGGGGGTTGACTGCCAAGTAGCTGGCGGAGAGTTTGGAGAGGCTTTGCACGCTCGCTCCTGGAGAACCGGAAGTCAACAACATGACGTGCCATCATGACGCAGAGCCAATGAAGGTGGAGCTTAGCCCGGTTCACTCGGCAAACGAGTTGGGGAGAAAATGCATGACTGTGGAGGAGGGTAAGTTGTAATCGACCATAGCTCTCTTAATATGAGATGTTTCACACAAATTGTGGTGCAAATGATTAACTTTAGCTGTACTCTACGCGTGTACAAAATACACGCAAAAGGGCCACAGAATTTTCCGAATTATCGGGCAATCGCAACAAAAAATTTGAATGAGAAAATTCGTTTTGATAAATTTGGGATTCGGCGACAAATGATACGGTTTCATGCCACGTACGTTGACGATATCTTCTCGGCGCTACGAATTAAGCGAAGCCAGAAACGCTTTCGCGTGCACTAAGCCCCCGCGGCTGATAGCGTCGCCCGCAATGGGACGACGCTATCGGGAAGAGCACCGGCAGCAGGGAACGAATACTTCGTCTGCCTCTCACTCCAATGGGTCACCGAAACTCAAGATTACACCACCTCCAATACTAAACGCGCGGTAAGACAGCCGCACCTTTAGCCACCTACAAAGTATTTACTAAGGTAATTGCAAACAGAATCAGGAACACCTTAGACTTCTGTCAACCAAAATACCAGGCTGAATTCCGTAAAGGATACTCAACAATAGACCATATTCACACTATCAATCAGTTGATAGAGAAATGTGCGGAATATAACCAACCCTTATATATAGCTTTCATTGATTATGAGAAAGCGTTTGATTCTGTCGAAACCTCAGCAGTCATGGAGGCATTACGGAATCAGGGTGTAGACGAGCCGTATGTAAAAATACTGAAAGATATCTATAGCGGCTCCACAGCCACTGTAGTCCTCCATAAAGAAAGCAACAAAATTCCAATAAAGAAAGGCATCAGGCAGGGAGACACGATCTCTCCAATGCTATTCACAGCGTGTTTACAGGAGGTATTCAGAGACTTGGATTGGGAAGAATAGGGGATTAGAGTTAATGGAGAATACCTTAATAACTTGCGATTCGCTGATGATATTGCCTTGCTTAGTAACTCAGAAGACCAACTTCAATGCATGCTCACTGACCTGGAGAGGCAAAGCAGAAGGGTGGGTCTAAAAATTAATCTGCAGAAAACAAAAGTCATGTTTAACAGTCTCGGAAGAGAACAGCAGTTTACGATAGGTAGCGAGGCACTGGAAGTGGTAAAGGAATACATCTACTTAGGACAGGTAGTGACCGCGGATCCGAATCATGAGACTGAAATAATCAGAAGAATAAGAATGGGCTGGGATGCATTTGGCAGGCATTCTCAGATCATGAACAGCAGGTTGCCATTATCCCTCAAGAGAAAAGTGTATAACAGCTGCATCTTACCAGTACTCACGTATGGGGCAGAAACCTGGAGGCTTACAAAATGGGTTCTACTTAAATTGAGGATGACGCAACGAGCTATGGAAAGAAGAATGATGGGTGTAACGTTAAGGGATAAGAAAAGGGCAGATTGGGTGAGGGAACGAACTCGAGTTAATGACATCTTAGTTGAAATCAAGAAAAAGAAATGGGGAATGCGCAGGACATGTAATGAGGAGCGAAGATAACCGATGGTCATTAAAGGTTACGAACTGGATTCCAAGGGAAGGAAAGTTTAGCAGGGGACGGCAGAAAGTGAGGTGGGTGGATGAGATTAAGAAGTTTACAGGGACAACATGGCCACAATTAGTACAACAGGGTGTCTACCAAGTTGACATGTCTAAATTACCTGAGTTTTCCAGGTTTTCCCTGAGTGCCTTTGCAAAATTTCCTGAGTGATGCAGAACTATGTTTTATGTCAAGACGGGCTGAAACCATACCCCTCAATGCTGTCACTTTCTAGTAAGCATACAAAAAATTAAAAAAAAACAACTTCGTCTAATTTGAATACTAAGGAGTAGTCTTTATTTTATTCAAAAAGAGAATAGAAGGGAGGGGTCAGTAATATGCACAGCAAATATTATATCTTCGAAAAAAATTGCATATGGAGTCAGACATTTTCAAATACGAATAAAAAGGAGATGCATACAGAAGCAAATATTTTCGAATATGAGCTATTGCTATCAACTGATAGCAAGCTCAGTGGTATGAGGCCCGAACTTTGTCACGATTGAGATTCTCTCTCCACAGCTCACAAGTCAATCTCAACTAGACTAAAATCAACTAGAAACTAAGTCAAAACTAGAGTATGCGTCACCCATATGGTCCCCACATCAAGCATGCGTCGTAGATGACCTTGAAGCGGTACAAAATCGTGCCGCCAGATTCATTCACTCATCTTATTCTTACGAAATCAGTGTTACCGCCCTCAAAGCTGAATCTGGGCTGCAAGCTTTATCCCTGCGCCGACGGACAGCAACACTTTGCCTATTCTATAAGCTTTACCATTCATCACTTAACAGTGCCCCTTACATAACACCACCCGCATACATATCTCCCCGCACTGGTCACCAACTGCAAGTTTCCCGTACATGTACGAGAACTGTTAATTTTTCAGCATCTTTTTTTCCTCGTGCAGCCAAAGACTGGAACGGCCTTCTTCGCAATATCGTCGTTCTCACCTGTCCATCATCTTTTTCTATCAATGTGACTGAGTACCTGTTGTCACAAATTTGAGTGTTATATTTTTTATGTACACCCACCCCTTATGTAATATCCCCTAGTGGGGTCTTTAAGGTAAATAAATGAAATGAAATGAAACTGTCCTGACATACTCTCATCCCGCGCACGACGCCTCAGTGTTATGTTTCACTGCATTAAAGAGTTTATTTTGCTTTGAATGAGGGATGCCTGCATCTTGGCATCAGCCAACACTGTTTTTTGAGCTCAAGCTCCTTAAAACAGCAGCTGCACGCTTCCTTTCCCGTTCATTCCTCCATGCGTAGGTCCTTCCTGTTCTTGTCATCCTTCTGCCACTCATTCGCCCCACAGACCACTTGAAGCATCTTCTTGGTCAGTTGCACAGTCCACGTCTGCTTTTTCGAACTCCCTAGGGGCCGCGAAAACGTCAGAAAGATCGGGCAGTTGGAAAAAATAAATGCATGTCATTTAGTGCCCTTAAGGGCTCAAACCGCCACAGGAGCATTCAAAAACGCTCTGAAGGCCTGCCGGTACACGTATTAGGCATATCAGTGCTCGTACTGTGACAGGAAATACAGAGTGCACGCATGTGTAATTAAGAATTACATACTGTGTCCCATGGCAAAAGCCCCTTCCCACGCTTGTTATGCTTCACTGCAATACTTTTGCATATGCTTCACCAAGTAACATTTGTATACGGAGGCAAATCTGACTTTTGGGAACCGGCATTATGCAACGCACCGTGCTTTCCAAGCTTCTAAGCCAACCGCAAGGACCACAAAAGCGGAGTTTGTGCCATTGCTGACAGCAGCGAATTCTTTCAATAAAAAACACGGCATCCAACGACAAGAACCTTCATAGCGAACATAGAAGCAGGTGGGCCTAGCATTGCCACCGTGGTGGCTACGGCTGCCAGCGGATCTGCGTGCGAGAGTGTCGGTTCGAGGCTGCAAGGTAATCAAAATGGCAGCGGTGGTGGCTTTGATTAATACCGTTTTGGACCTGTGGTCATGGCAAAACCTCCGAAAAATCACACGGCGAAGGGTTCTTACGTCGGAAATTTTAGACGTTCTCATACACTGACTCTATGGGGCACGTGGTGGTGCCGAGAAGCCATCCAAATTATCGGGAATCCGGAAAGTCGGTCGTTGACTGTACACTGGCAACTCCTCCAGCCGACGACAGGGCGTCAAAGACGATTCATTACGATTCATGTCTGTTTCAAGCCAGGATTACCTCGACTTTCGACCCTTTCAATAAAATTACAGCTGATTTTCCCTGATAGAAGAACAAATTCCCTGAGTTTTCCCTGAGTTTTTCCAGACTACTCAAAATCCCTGATAATTCCCGGTTTTCCCGGTTGGTAGACACCCTGTACAAGACCGGGGTAGTTGGAGAAGTATGGGAGAGGCCTTTGCCCTGCAGTGGTGTTAGATACGGGACCGTTTCCTGAGCTTACTTCGAGTTCCCCAGACCACATCAATCGCACCACAGCTAATTAAGGGGTGCAGAAGCACAGATACCACATTCCTGAGGCGTGGCACGTGCAAACAAGTTGGCGGCCCCCACGTCGTGTGCCGCCGGTGGAGCTATTCACTGCTTGACTCTTCCAGAAAGCGAAGCGATAGCCTGACACTGTTCCAGGTAACGTGAGTCCTGAAGCAAGACGGCTGTGATGTACCGGGAAGGCCTAGCAGCGTCGCCCCCATCCGCCTTTGAAGAGGGCATTTGCAAGCCAGCAAGGCAATACCGCAGGGAGAAGAAATCCCTCGGACAATTGGGGCGCAAGCGTCGTCCCCGTCCGCCCATTGTGACGACGCATTGCAAGTCAGCAAGGCAAGACCGCAGGGAGAAGAAAGCCCTCGAACAAACACCAAGCAGCAACTCTCTTCGCCGGGTGTGACTCCATCGCACGGTGCCTACCATTGGCCGAAAATGACGGCACCCGAGCAGGCTCGCCGATTGGCCGAAAAAGGCGTCACTTGAGCGGGCTCTCCCATTGGCCGAACGTGACGTGTCTTCGCGACGCCGAAGGGCTTAAAAGAGCTTTCCTAGAGCATTCCTAGAGCATTCCTTGATTCATCTCTCTCGAACTTCTTGCAACGGGCCGCAGCGTCCGAGTTGCTGCCGGCCCGTAATGACTTTACTGCTGTTAATTGACGCTCACTGTAAATAATGTAAATAAACCTCCCAAGTGTTTCATCCCAAAGTCCTCCTCAACTCCTACAGTGGGCGTAACCAGGCTGATGATGATGATGAAGAAAGCTTACATGGTGCCACGCCGTCTCAGCACGCCCACTCTTTGCACACGCGCCAGATTACCTTTAAAGCAGGGTGCGCGGCTGCGCATGTGCTCAGCTGCGCTACAGCCATGCGCAGCCATAGCCGAGACGCACACCAAAAATCAAGACGTGCACCAACTTACACACCACTTCACTTGCCCCCTCTTCACGCACACTCGATAGCGTTACCGCGAACTTGTTCCCGTCCCCCCTCTTTCCCTTTGCTTTCGTGGGAAGGTGACACTCGTGAAGCCACCATCTTTCTCATCTCACCCTCACACACTTTCACTCACCCCTAAAGCACATGGTGGGAGGAGCACGATAGAACCTTATCGCACTTGTACTTTACAGGGAACATGATGCGTCTCTACTTTGCGGTCGCTCTTGTTGCGCGGTGCCCTATTTGAGAGGTGTGTTTGCAAGCAGCCGCTTGTGATCCAATCATTCGACCATTCGCGCCCACGGAAGTTTCCATTTATTGTCATGGCATTCATTTGCAGTGGCAGTGAAATTTCGTTATATTGAAATTGCAGACAAACATGTTTCATTATATTGAGGTTGTAAATACATGGTGTTTTACAGACAAGAGGTTATGAAAAGTTAAATACTTCGTTATGTTGAAGTTCATTACATTCAGTTTAAACTGTATTATGTAGATGGAATTTTCACCAAATTCCTGTAACTAATGTGATAGTTGAACACTACGCCTCAATTAAGATGTTCATCTCAGATTTCAAACTCTCTATAAGATGCAGCTAGAGAAATGTCTTACGTGTGCTGTGGAAAAGTTGGAAAGATGTTTTAATATTTTTTTTTCTTTATATTTTGCAAGTCTCATAACTTTTTCAGAAATATAAAAATTTTTATACATGGGAGATAGAAGGACATGCCCCACTGAACTTTCAATGCGAAAGTATCTCCAGCCAAAATGACTACTCATACATGCAATAAAAGAAAAAACAAAACAAACGAAACACACAGGGATTTATCTTTGGAATATAGTCTTCCAGCCAAGACTAAAACATGCAAAACAGGAGTAGGAGGAGGAAAAAAAAAAGAATTATTTCAAAACCACCCACAGTCGTTAACATAAAGTTATGGAATATAAGGAACTTGTGCAAGACTTGTGCAAATAAATTAGGCAAGAACTTGCATTTCTCCGTACAGTGCTTTAGGAGTAAGGTTTCGATGCTAGCGTCTTCACTTAACCAACTAAATTCAATGATTCTACTCACTCGATAATCAACAGGTATTGTGTCACAACTTTGCTTTGAGTGTCCATGCTGCAAGAAAGGTGAAACAAACGTTAGCAGAAAAACTGCAGAAGTAGCAATTATGTGTTCAGGAAGTGTTCTTTTAAGCTGTGCGAATGGTGATGGCTGTATTCTTTTGTATAGTCCATGCATTGCTGTATAATGCTTTGTTACACATTCAGCATAAAAAATTAGAACTACTCAGAAGGTAAGTTTTGTACTAGGTTAGTCTAGCTGTTTAAAAAATAACTTAAAAGCACACTCACAATAAATTTGGTGTATATTTATTTTTCCAGTACGATGAGAAGCTATTAATTCTGTAATCATAGTATAGAACATCTGCTTCAGCCCATATTGAGTGATTACAACTTATCCAGGTTTCAATTTTGAAGAGTATAAAGAGCACCATAGCAGTGGCACCCTTGCTAAAAATAAAGCGCATGACAATGTAGTGCCATAAAGCAGACATGAGTCATGCTCACACTGTCTGTGGGCTGGCCACGTACAAGTGCACTTGAGGGACCTTAAAGCAAAGCTTTCTCTGCCTACTTTCCCAGGTCTAGCACGGCTGCCTGGCCTGCTGGGTCCTGTTGGGTCAGTCGTTATCTTGGCAGATATATTTATGGATATACAGTCGATCCTGGATGTATGAAACTCGAATGGGATCATGAAATAACTCAATATCAATAATTCGAAATCGAAAATATGCTTATCTGAAGCCCATCTGAAAGCTTCGCAGACATCAGGCAGTTTCCCAAGACCATAAAAAGCAGGGACTTGCCGATTTTATTATTCAAGGTCAAATGAACAAATGATTACTTTTTCATTTGCACACAAATGTCAAGTTACTCGCGCTGCAGAGTAGTCGTTTATATGCTGATCGCAACACTAAAAGAGCCCACGTCACCCAAACACAAAACTGCACTGTGCCCCACGTGCATCAAAGTGCTTGCTTTCCATTTTTATTCAGGATAAGGCAGAAATAGATGCAGCACGGAAGCGTACCAGCCTGTATGGACATAAGCCGTGCCGCTATCAGCGCACTTGCACTCAAATCAGCCTAAAATGCAGGCCATTCACGTGGGCATGTGCCAGTGGGTATGTGCCACTCTTCAATGAGCCTCTCCGACGCAACTTGGGTCACTGTGTGTTTGCCACTGGGTATGCGTGAACTTGATGACGCCGCTGCCACATGGCACAGCATGTCAAGGGAGAAGCGCGAGAGAGGAGCTCGGATGCAGCACACGCCTCGCACATGACATATTTCAGCTATCTGCGTACTTGGAGATTCATCATAAATGAGTTCTGCTCAAATTTTTTTTTTTCATTCTACTCGTGTCTGTGTTTGCACTCCTGCCTTCCAGTATCGTGAATGCTCTAGTATCATTTGTCTACAGAGCTAATACTCCTCTACCAATATAACAATTTGCAACAAAAGCTAAAGACACTGAGGTGACTTATCATGTAAAGAAAGAAAGCAAACATTGCTGAAGTCTACCTGTATGAAAAATATGAAGGAAAAAAATGGCTTACAGCAACTGTTCCAAGTGGATACATTGCCTTGGGGTGGAAGCACACGTAGACTGTTGGATCATCCAGAAAATCGACAGAAATGTTGACCTGGGCAAGAACATTCACAAAAAGAAATTAATATAATTGTTCTCAACATAATATGCAAGAATCCCTGTGCCACACAACAATCTAAAAAGCCTGCTTTTTCACGTCATGACCAAATATGCTCCATAAGTGCATGGAAATAATGCAAGGGAGTGTGTGCCACTTTTTTTGGTATGCCCACATTCCCTGCACTGTTTCATCACCCACGAATGTTTCTTATTTCATGAAAAGAATTTTATTCCCTCATCACAAGATGCAGCATTCAGTATACTTATGAACTCAATATCATAAGAAGAAGATGACATCACTGAAGCACATTTTACAATGTGTTGTTTTAATAAACAACACAGATAAAAACAAGAAAACTTCCAATTTGTCTGCTGTTACTAAACAACATGAAAAGGTATTGGATATAAGTTTGCTTAGTTCACATCATAGCGAAAATGGGAAACAAATCTCGAAAACAGCAGAAATTGTAAACACAGCTCAGCAACACAATGGAAGTCCTGACAATGGCCAGTGCAAAGAGTGAACAACAAAGTTGTTGTTTTCTTTTTACTTTTTTTCTACTTATGGTGAGTTTTACTGCCCATAACTCTGCACTGTTTAGTATTAAAGGGGCCCTGGACCACCCCTCGAGCTTGGTGAAATAACATAGTCTGCGAGTAGCATATGCTGTTGTGAACATCTCAGCCAAGTTCTGCTGTCGTACGCAGTCCGTGGAGCTCGCAAGCGGAGCGCGAAGTCACCTTTCCCTCAAACGCTCTCATTTCAAAAACCCCATGAAACTCGCTCTTTTCTGTGTGCTTTATTTCGTCATAAAGCACACTTCAATATGCGGCTGCTATTGGTCGCTGCGCTCGGCTACACTGCGGCCCCTGCGAGGTGCCGCCACGAGTCCAGTGGCTAAGCGCACTGTGGCTCTCTGAGGACAGCCGCGTTTGGCTTACGTTTAGCGCGGCATAGGCACCAAATCGGAAATTCGAACTGTGTACCACAGTGACATCTCCGCCGTAGCCTTCACAGTGCAAGGCATTGGAGGAGGAAGGGGGGCACAGCTGAGGCAGTGTTTGATTGCCGATGACTCTGCTTCTGCTGACTGCATTGGAGTACTTCTTGTGGCAAATTGGTTCTGAAATAGCCTATCTTCACTTTAAATGTCTTTCTCCACTTCGATAAAAAGTGGTTCGGGCCCCTTTAAGATTTTTTGTGGCTCAACGTGAACACACCTTCGTGAGGTACTTATGACAACTCCAAAGAGAGAAACTGAGCGATGATGCTGTGCCATGGCAACAGTTGAATTAACAGCCTGAACCAGCTTGTTCACTCTCACAATAAATATCTGGGGTACTGAGTGCGCTTGCAACTTAAGAGAAATGCAAAAAAATGTGAAGGTGGAGGGGCAAAATTCATGAAGAGACAATAGCAGACCTTTCATCTACTTGGCCAAATTTAGAGTTTCTAAATAGATAAATAAATAAATAAATAAATAATATATATATATATATATATATATATATATATATATATATATATATATATATATATATATATATATATATATATATATATATATATATATATATTACATAATGGCCAGAAAAGCATGGAAAAATTATCTTCAATGTCAAGCCATGCATCTGTCATACTAACCTTGGCATTATCACACTTAGGGTTCACCACTCCCATTTTAACGCCATGCACTGTATCCTGCAGCCTTTCTGGTACATCTCCAGGGCTGCAAAGGGCACACAGAAATGGAAAGCTCTCAATATTGGCGTGATTGCACTGGCATGATGACGCACAAAGGAGAAAAATTCGCGTTCGAATTGCCACAAATCAAGCCTGTGTCAGCCGTTACTTGAAAATGCAGCCAACTTGTTCTGACAAACTCAATGAAATGTGTTGGCAATCTCAGAGAGAGAGAGAAGGATAAATGAAGGTCAGGAAGGTTAACCAGGACTAAGCCTGAGTAGCTTGATAGGCTACCCTGCACTGTGGGAAAGGGAGGAAAAGATTAGGAGAGAAATTACAGTGTTGATGTCACCAGCATAGTGAAAATCTCCAGCACTGTATCACAGATGGTTGCTCCATTTGGTTGCCTTCAGAAATTGCAGCAGTGCTTTCATAGCATTTTGCAGCTGTGATATGTGGGGCCATGGTCCCAGGATCTTGTTCAATAAGAAATGCCTTCCATCCAGTGGGTTTAGAGCAGCGAGAGTGCAAAAGCCTTTCATTTTTGCAGGATGGGCAACAGCACAGGAGGTGTTCCATCTTGGAAAGCATATTTAGCGCCAGTGAACAAGGACAGAAGGGAGATGACACCACAATGCGCTAACTTCAACACTTTATTTTCAGGGAACAACCCCCTATATAACCTATGCACAGTGGTGCTACCTCATCCAAATTTTAACCATCCAAAAACGCCGTCTCCTTATCTAACAAGTTGACCGAAGGAGCACTAAGACACGTATCACTATTCCAACAGATAGCCTGACCCTCTATAATCTCTTGCACGTCTTTATCTTTGTGGTTCGCAAGAACCCGGCAGGACCCATACACCGGCCCACAGCCTCATTCCTGACAGTGAGTTGACAGATGACCGTATTGCTTATTTCTCACGTTTAGACTATGTTCTCGTAACCAGTCATTAAGACACCTTCCTGTTTGTCCGATGTATTTCTTCCCACAGGACAGTGGAAGCTCATAAACAGCTTCTACACAACCCACTGGTGCTTTATGATGATTCGTAGGGCATCCGATAGCTGGCTTATGGTACGGGTTTTCTGACAGACATATTTGTGCAAGTTTTTCTGCCGCTGAAAAGGCCACTTTTGTGTCCACCCGGCTAGCCATTTTCTTAAGACTATGTGCCGTTCTATGCAGATAGGACACTACCCTTTAGTAAGTGCATTGTGGTGTCGTCTTCCTTCTGTCCTTGTTCGCTGGCGCTAAATATGCTTTCGAAGTCAGTTTACCAACACACCCAACAAATGGCAGTGTTCCATCATCTGTTCGTCACCACAGGCATTGTAGACAGTGCTATTAGCCATTCCAATCTAGAATGAGCGTGCATTGGTGAATGCAATGCCCAGATGTGAGCGACAAAATACTTTTCCTTCACTTAAGGGAAGCCCAGGCAACAGGTACAGTTGCATAGACGGGTTGAGCAAATGCAAACAACTTTAAAGTCCAGCTGTGTGCTACCTGTGTAACGTGAAATCGTATGCTAAGTTGCTTAAGCATTGGGATGCATCAATCCTCATTTATGGTATAGGTAGAAATACAATGCTGTGTCCTTTTGCGACCACATGGTGGCATGTTTCTCATATCACTGATACAAGTTGTTCAGAGTAAATGCAACGAATAGATGACAAAAGACACTGTAGGGCTGCCTTTGAGTCACAGAATATTGACCACCAATTAGCCAGTTCTTGGTCAAGATAATCAATGGCACCTTGGAGGGCAGCAAGCTCCGAATTTAGCTGATATTGTGACACGAGAAATCATGTATTTGATACTGGTCGATATTGATGGGATAACCACATGCTGGTGGAGCTGGCTTCAGTGGAAGAACCATAAGTGTACAAGGTGTACACCAAAAGTTCACACAGTGAGTCAAGCAAAAAAAGTGGGAGAGGATGCAACAGTGCTGATCTCTACACTTGAAAGGACCTGGTTGACCTCTAGTACAAGCTGGGCTGCTGTGTAACATGGCAGACCTTTATGTGTACACTTATTGTGCAACCTATGTTTAGTCTTTTGCAACATGGAGATAAAAACAGATTTGAAAAACAGAAAAACAGAAACAAAAAACACATATCCATGTGGCCTTATTTGCAGTGTACTCTACATTCATAGAGTAGTTCTTTAGGTAGTGTGGTTTTTTAGACTTGCCAATAACCAGAATTTTTTATTTTTTAGTTCCGTCCATATTAGTACAGAACATAGATGTAATACAAGCTTTTGACTTTTTGCCTCCACTGAAATCTTGACCAGCAAGGCAAAACGTTTTTCCAGGGAGCATTTTGAAAAATATTCCTGACTCATCCAGGTTGAAGACATCGCAAGCTTTCCTTCCTCTCGGCAATGTTTGCAATGTCCCGTCTTTCCACTTCCTTATGGCATTTTCGTCGGCAGCTTTGCTTTCGCCGCAAACAGCTTTGTAGCTGATTCCATGCCTACGCTTGAAGCGGTCGAACCATCCTTGACTGGCCTCAAACTCAATGCCAAGGCCAAACGCAAGCTGCCTGGCTCTGGCTTGAACCAAGGGTCCGCTGAGCGGCATGTTCTTGCTTCGTGCACCCTGTATCCACAGAAGAAGCGCTTTTTCTAAGGCAGGATGGGATGACTTATGCAGTTTCAATCTGCTTGCTCTGGTTGGCGCTTCTTTTAACAGCTCCTCTCGTTGGGTCCAAATCCCACCGACCATCTTTCTGGACAACCCAAATTTCCTGGCGGCGTCAGCTTGCTTCATTCCGCACTTTAAATCCGCAGTGATGTCCAACTTTTTTGCGACGGTCAGGAAACTACGGCGCTTGACGGAGCTGGTCTCCATACTGATGCGGTGACAGCCAGGCAACGACTGTCCACGTCGATGAAGCACGTGAAGATCAGTTGCACATAGATCAGTAGACAACAGCACAACAGCACAACAGCCCATGGAGAAAGAAAATTGGAATAGGGCAATGGCAATGGCAATTCGGCTATACAGCGCGAACTACTGTGGACAGGGTTGATTGGGTTACCTGCAGGCTTGCCGGGCGAAGCAAAACTAGAAATAACGAAACTAAATAAAAAAAATATACAGGGATGTATAAATGGTGAAAATTATGGGTAAAATAGACAATTTCTAAAAGCATAGCCTTTGAGATTTGTTGCTCGACCGTTGTCCATAAAGACAACCGGCTTGGTTTTATTTTGACTTTGCTATTGTCTCGCTTTCAGCTGATTCCAGCTTGCTCAAGCCGACCTCGGAACTCTGCTGCTTTGGTGGCAGTGGAGTTACTATATATGGCTCCTGGGAGCATATAGAGTAACTCTGGGTGGCAGAGGCAATTACCGCCATCTATTAGGCGAGAGGGAAGCAAAACTTGCTCTTCTATGACCACCGAGATGTGTGCGCGCCGGCGCGCATATTTTGGAGGTCATAGCTTCTTTTTTTTTTACGCCTCTCCCTGCAACTACGCTCCCCTCGTCACTCCCTTATCTTCCACTCTTTCCGGTCTTTGTGAATTGTGAAAGAAAAGTGCAGCCCTTGCACAAGTCTATACGGTAATTGTCAAATCTGACAAATTTTCAGTGGCAATTGCAGACAGTGCTAAATTTTGCTAGTAAAAGAATTCCCATGGAAATGTTTACCAACATAGAAAAACTGTCAATCAAATTGATCGATTTGATTAAGGAAAGTAACAAAAGAGTTAAGAAAGGCTGCACTGAAGCCAGACGTACCTGAAAACAATGACCATTGGGTGATGGACAACAAGCTCACCAAGATACTGCTGCAGTTCTTGCACGATGCAGTGTTGGAAGCTTTTATTTAACTTTCTTTTATTCTTTATGATTTGTAGCAAATCCTCCCAAAAAGAAAAGGAAATGAACATAAACAGTAAAGGAAAATAGATATAGGAGCAGCTCTTCACAGGAAGGGTAAGGTTGTGAGTGTAAAATAGTTAGTTAGTTAGTTAGTTAGTTAGATTGGGTTTATTGGCACAGAAGCAACTTAGGCTTTGCTGCGCCAGACACAGGGTGTTAGAAAGTCAATGATAGAAACAGTAAAACCAGCACTATTTAAAGTTTGTTGTGAAAGCCTAGTTCATTTGAAAAATTCACATCTGCAAAAGGAACAAGTGAATCGTCTCCCAAGATGAGAGTGGGGTGTAGTGGCACTTGCAATACGTATAGATTGTGGGAGTGTTTCTATCTTTGTCTTTCGATATGTGGGCATGTAATTAAAATGTGCAGTACTGTGAGTGGTTCTTGACATTTGTCACACATTGGCTGTGTTTCCTTTGTGAGCAGATAATTGTGTGTGAGGTGTGTGTGCCCTATTCAGAGTCTGGATAATATCACCTCAGTGAAGCGTTCTTGGTGATAGAAGGTTTTTCATTCACTTAGCATCAGTTTGATGAGGTGCAATTTGTTATTATCATTCAGGTTCCACTGACACTGCCATTTGTTATTAAGTGCTCTGCAAACAGCTTGAAGCCTATCCTTAAAGGGCACCTTTATTTTAGATACGGTTTTGTGCTTTGCATTAACAGCACACATATCCGCCTTTTCATTTTCACGGATTCCAACGTGACTTGGGACCTAGCAGAAATGAATTGAGTGGTTTTGATTTATGCGTGACAGTGTGCGTAGGATGGCGCCGATGAGAGGTTCTTGCTTGGATTTTAAATTGCAGGTTTTAAGAGCACTTAAGGAGTCAGTGAAAATGACTGCTTTTTTGTGTTTTCTAGTTACAACTTCTTGCACTGCCATCTACAGAGCATAACATTTGGCTTGAAAACAGAACCAAATGGTAGGAGTCTAACAGTCCGTTCCCAGGTTCCCGATATGACATCGCTTCTCAAATAATCGTGTGTCTTTGAACTGTCTGTATAAAACTCGTAAGTGCTGTATGTGTTGTATCCATGCAAGCATATACGTGTGTGCCAAGCCAAAGGATCTGCTTCTCTCGAAAGCAACAAATGAATACCTTTATTTCATCGCATTGAAGTATATATACAGGTCAGAAGATTACTTGTGGCACCATCCAGAAACAAACATTAAACTTAACGTCTTCCCCTCTCATAAAACCAATCGCTAAGCTTAGCGTCTCTCAAACTGATAACCATGTTGGTTCTCTTCTCTGCCTGGACGAGCGCTTCACAGTCGAAGGCGAACTAGGACTGAGTAGATTGCGTCGCGCTGGTCGGACTCCTAGAATACGTTCGGGCTGCCCAGGAAGTGCTCGCGTGCCAGGCGGACTTCCACATAGTCCGGGACCGTCCATCTGGCATCGCTCTGGCTGAACATCTGGATCACCTGGAAATTGTGCCCAGCCTCCTTGCACACCATGCTGTTCCGGCACATCAGGCTTTCACTGCTGCAGCTCAGAGGAGGGGTAAACTGCTAAGTCAGGGCCTGTTGCTACGTCGTTAAAATGGGAAGCCAACTCGGATGTCACAGTGCAAGTCACTAACTACTCACGGTTCCAGGTACGGCCATCATCCAGTTCATATGTGCCTTAATGCCAACACTTGATGACAGTGAATGGGTGTGAATAGCTGCAGGTGCCCTTAGGTACATGACTTGGCAGCTTAACACATATGCATTGCCCAGGTATCATAGCACGTTTTTGGAGGCTCGTCGTCTATCCGTGTAACGCTTACTCTTCCGTTGATGCTTGGCTACCCATTGGTGCAAAGCTTTAAGTTCCGTGCCAGGTTCCTGGGAAAACTTGCTAGTTTGGGAAATCCCCAAGTCAAGCTTTGTTTGCGGGTGCCAGCCATGCAGAAGTAACGCAGGTTTCTGACCAGTCGTAGCATGTGGTGTGCAACGGTACACGCCAAGGTATTCCATAATGGCTTCTTGCAAGGGTTGATGCTCTTGTAAGCGTACTTGTATATATTCTTTTAGCACTCTTGTCCTTTGGCTCGTGGATGATATACCACAGAAAAGGTGTGCTTGATCCCCCTGTTTTGTAAAAACTGCTCCAGCTTGTTTATTTATTTATTTATTTATTTGCGTACCTACTTCGCCTATTGGGCATTATAGTAGGGAGCACAGATAATCAATATAAAATACAAGATTGCACACTCTTAAAAGGTTAAACACTTCAGACCATGGGTACAATACCAATCATACATGTTACATTCTGAGGGAGTGCATGAGACAGCACAAAGAACAAGTTTCGCTCAGGTAACAAGATACACTCATTGTCACAGCACGCTGGCTAACATTGCAAAACATAAACATCAAAGAAGATTTCAAATGGCGAGTGCATTTTTATCTGCAAACATATGCTTGGAGAGCAGTGGGGAATGCGACATCAGAAGCAACTTCAATTAGCTCAGGAGGCAGCAGGTTCCATTCGTGTATTGTACGGTGAAAAAGGAGTTTTGGTATGTTGTTGTGCGTGCACATATTTCTTTTATCTTAAGTAAGTGGTCGCGGCGCCCGGATATGTATGTTGATGGTTGTAGATAAGTCTCTTTGTTTAGTGGTGTGCGATTGAAGACGATATCTCGAAGGAAAGAGAGGCGGGAAACAACACGGCGTAGTAAAAGATCTTCCAAACATATGTGCCGTTTTGTTTCTGTGATGCTGCTTGGAAATGAGTAAATGCCGGTTATGAAACGGGCCGCACGTTTCTGTATCGCTTCTAAGCTATTCACAAGAATTTGTGTATGCGGGTCCCACACAACAGACGCGTATTCGAGAATCGGGCGAACGTTGCTTAGGTAAAGTGTTCTCTTGACATCTAGTGGCGCGTGCCTAAAGTACTGTTTGATAAAATTAAGTACTTGCCCTGCTTTTAAAGTGATGCTTTGAATGTGATGATTCCATGTCAGATCAGCGGAAAATGTGACACCTAAGTATTTAGCTTCGAGTGTTTTTGATAAAGTGGAGCCGTTCAAGTAATACTGTGTACGGATTGGTTGCCACTTGCGGGTGAAACAAATATGCTTACATTTTGAGGGACATAAGCCACCTGTCACACCATGAAGAAATTTTATTTAGGTCTGTCTGTAATGCTACTCAGTCGGAATCATTATTAATTTCTCTGTAAAGGATGCAAGCGTCTCCGTACAGCCGGATTTTCGAGGTGATTCCTGTGCCAATGTCATTTATATACAGTATATAAGAAATAAAAGAGGACCTAAGACGGAACCCTGCGGAACGCCTGAAGATACGCATGCATATTCTGATTCTGTGCCATTAATTACCACTCTTTGTAAACGACCTGTCAAGTCGTTTTCGAGCCAATAAAGTATTTTTTCTGGTAAACCAAGAAGTGAAAGCTTATGAAGTAAGAGAACATGGGACACTTTGTCAAACGCTTTCTGGAAATCTAATAGTATGCAGTCTGTTTGTAAACCTTTTTGGTGGTGGTGGTGATAAACTTTATTGAAAGGGGGAAGGGTAAAGAGGGACGTGGCTGAGGGTTAAGGCTCAAGTAAGGCCCTGGGCCTGCTTGGCTTTTTCCGCCCAGTCCATCAGTTCAAGTTGTCGGTCGACGTCCCCGGAACTGAGCCAGGCTGTCCGTCAGTCTCGCTGCTGACGGGGGGATGAGAGAACGGGAGCGAGGTGCATTCCCACATTATGTGTGTGAGTGTTCCTGTTTCTGAACAGAGCCTACATTTGTCGCTTTCCCTGCCCCCTGTGATTTTGTTAATGTATTTTGGGTGTGGGTATGTGTTTGTCTGAAGTCGCCCAAACGCGACCGCTTGCATTTTGTCGAGTTGCTTGGCTGGTGGTGGGAGCGCGCGACGCCTCAAGCGATACCGATGGGCTATTTCACAAGTCTCGCAGGGTTCCTCGTGTCTCTCCTCCTCATTCACGCCGTCCGTATCCGCGGACGAGGCTCGGCGCGCGAGATCTCGAGCCAGACTGTGAGCCAACGCGTTGCCGGGCACAGCCGCGTGAGCGGGGGTCCACACGAGGGTTTTCAAGCCGCTTAGGGGGCGTCGTGTGAGGACATGGTACGCCTGTTTGGAAATTCTACCACGGACGAAATTGCCGATGGCCTGCTTGCTGTCGCTGATGACGGTATTCGCTTCCGCATGCATGGCCATGGCAATCGCGGTTTCCTCCGCTTCCACCACTCGGCCAGCCGTGATTGTTTTATGTTCTAATAGTCCTCCGTTGTGATCCGCTACCACCGCGGTCATGAGGTCGCC
Source organism: Dermacentor andersoni (assembly GCF_023375885.2). Taxonomy (NCBI): domain Eukaryota; kingdom Metazoa; phylum Arthropoda; class Arachnida; order Ixodida; family Ixodidae; genus Dermacentor; species Dermacentor andersoni. Next base: position 6,688,317 of record NC_092816.1, on the reverse strand, counting down.
GCGAGGGTGTCTGGCTGCGTCTGTGTAGACCATTCCATCTTGCGAGCCGTAGCGTCGCCAAATGGCTTCACTACGGGCCTGCCGACGGCCCTGATGGAACTTGGGGTCCATGTTGCGGGGTAGAGGTGGAGCATAAATATGCCCCCTGACCTTTCACGGAATCGTCATGTACTCTGTAACCTCGGGGATAGCCTCGGGACTGAGCTTCCGGAGGACTGTACGGCCAGCCGGGGTTAGCGAGAGACGACGGACTTGGGCTGTGTGGTGAGCATCTAAGAGCTCCTCGATCGTGTTATGCATGCCTAAGGCCTCTAGCCTTGCGGTGGCCGCGTGGTCCGGAAGGCCCAAGGCTGCCTTTGTGCTTTGCCGGATCATGGTGTTTAATTTGGCTAAGTCCGTGGCTGCGAGTTTGACATATGGTGTCGAGTACATGGTTCTGCTGGTTATGTATGCCTGCACAAGTCGAAGCAGATCGCCCTCGCCCATGCCATGGTGCAGATTAGCCACCCGGCGAATGAGCTGTAGTGTGTAGTTGGTCGCCCTCTGGAGTTTCTTTAACATGAGCCCGCAGCGCAGCGTGTTCTGAAAGTCTAGCCCCAATATTTTGATACTGGAGCGCTCCGGGATGGTAAGTTCTCCGACCTTAAGTTCAAGGAAGCGCCTTCTCCGTGGTAATCCCTTGGGACAGCTACTTCTGCCGGGCTTGATCAGGAGGTATTCGGATTTTTCCGGTGAGCTTTGTCAAATGATGTGAATATGTCATGGGTAAATTCCACTAACTGAGTTACGCATGAGTGACCAGCTCTAAACCCGTGTTGGTAAGGAACAAAGAAACTGTTGTTTTGAAGGTGGGAAAAGATGTTAGTGTAAATTATGTGCTCCAGGGTTTTGCAACACACAGATGTTAAGGATATAGGTCTATAATTTAAGACACTGTCACGGGGCCCACTTTTATGAAACGGAACAATGTCACCCATCTTCCAGTCTTCAGGTAATTCTGAGGTTTCAAGAGATTTGTGATACAGCACTTCTAGATACCTTGATATGATATGTGCGCAGGATTTCAAAACAAAATTGGGTATCCTATCTGGACCTGGTGCCGAGTGTGGTTTTAATTTTTGGAGAAGGCTGACTATTCCGAAGTAGTGAATATCAATATCCGGCATATCATCAAGCGCGTTGCTCAAGAAGACTGGAAGATGTTGAGGTATTAGCATGGAATGCACAGAAACAAAGTAATCATTAAAACAGCTTGATTTATCTCTATCATTAGTAACAGCTGCATTATTGTGGATTAATGGAGGGGTACCAACATCGTCTTTACTGCTTGATTTCACTAGTTTCCAAAGTTCCTTTGGATTTTCTTTTAGTCTAGAACCAAGAGAGTCAAAATACCTCTTTTTTCCTTCTGCGATTTTCATCTGGATTTCAGAACCAAGTAGTCGAAGCTTAGAAAATTGCAGTGGATCGGGCTTTTCTCTATACCGTTTGAACATACGATTCCTCTTATTAAGTAGCACCTTCATGGGTTTATCAAACCAAGGTTTATTTTTTCGGTGTTTCACAGAAAGAAGCTTAGATGGAATGTGCAAGTCAATGAGCTGTAAAAGTTGTTCCTTGCACAGCAGCCATAACTCGGAGACAGATACAGTGCTGCTTTGTTCTGAGAAGGTATCGAAGTTTGACTCAAGCGTTTCAGAAATACGAGAGTAATTACCGCTATCAAAGAAATAAACTTTTCTGGGTTTCGGTGGTGGTATGTACGGCTTGGGAGCAATGAGACGGGCAACCACTGTATCATGGTCGCTTATTCCGGGAACTATGGAAACAGATTGCAGCAACGAAGGAGACTTTGAAATCAGAAGATCTAAGGTGGAAGCGGCATTGCCATGGCGACGTGTTGGTCCCTCCACAAATTCATAAAGACCATGCGTTGCGAAAAGATCGTAAAAAGCCGACGACAAGGATAAGCACAAAGGAAGTACTGGCAGCTTATTAATCTACTGCGCATCTGGCATATTAAAGTCACCACCGTCGAGAAAGTAATCAGTTGAGACCGTAAGTAATAAATGGGAAAAGGTATTAAAGGTACGACTGCTGTTGTCATTAGGCGGACGATAAAATGCTCCAACTGTAAGCTGTTTGCTATGTTCTAGAACAACTTTGCACCAAACAGATTCACAGCTGTTATCCCCCAAGTCAACTACGAAACTTGGTAAGCTGTGCCTGACCAGAACATAAATGCCCCCACCGTACGTATTGCGGTCTTTGCGATAGGCCACGTATTCCGCAGGGAATACTTCAGAGCTGGAAATCGATTCATCCAACCAAGATTCAGACCCGATAACAATGTCAGGGCCAAAAGATGATACGAGCCCTGTTAACTCGTCGGTTTTGTTCTTGACGCTTCGGCAATTGATAAGCATAACGGGTACCAATGAAGGACGGCACGGCATATGCTCAACGGAGCGGCATCGGGAAACGCTGACGGAACCATTAACTTCAGTAACAGGGATTGCTCGACGCCGTTTCAAGTTCACTTTTTTTGCAGCACGATATTATCACTATCTGCGTCGTAAATGAAGTTTCGTCCGTCCATACGAAGCTTATCGTGCCTTATTTTGTACGAGGAGGACCGAGCCTTTGCAAATTCGGAAAGTTTCCTGCGGGCTATAGGCCCTATAATTTTTCAATTCTTTAACATCTCCCTTTTTGTGGATTAGTATAATGTTTGCATTCTTCCAGTTATCTTGGACTTTTGCAGTCGATAGACACTTCGTATAAAGAGCCGCCAGTCTTTTAAGCATTATGTCTCTTCCATCTTTCAGTAAATCGATTGTTATTCCATCTTCTCCTGCCGCTCTTCCTCATTTCCATGTCTTGCAAGGCCCTTCTGACCTCATCGCTAGATATAGGAGGAGTTTCTGTATCTTTTTCATTACTGTTTCTAACTGAGGTATCCTGACTCCTCTGGGTACTGTACAGGTCAGTAGAGAATTCTTCCGCTGTTTTTACTATATCTTTGAGATTGCAACCTGGCAGACAACACAGGCCTTAACCATTCTTTCCACTTGCCTATTCAGTCCCGGCCACCAGTATTGATCGCGAAGCCTTTGCTTTGTCCTGCAGATTCCTGGATGCAACTCATGCGCCGCCTTCATGAGATGGTACTGCAGGGATGACGGAACCACAAACTGGTGACCCCAAAGGAGTAGACCGTCCATTACAGACAATTCATCTCAGATAAGGTGGAAAGGGACAGCTTCGAAAGGCAGGGATTTACTTGATGGCCATGCTGACGTCGTGCAGCCGACAATCATCTGTAGCACGGGATCCTGCATGGTCTCAGCGATGAATTCTTGATGGGTAACACATGGTGAAATGAGACATACTGTTTCTTCCGCCACTTCATGTTCTGTTTCTTGAACCTGTCCTTGCTGTGGCACTTTGGAAAGAGCATCTGCTGTAGCATTCTCTGAGCTTTTCTTGAATTCAATCTGATAGTTGTAGGCTAGCAGCCTTGCATGCCACCTAGCGATGCTGAACGGTCGTCGACCAACTCCTTTAGTACTCATAAACGTCACCAATGCCTGGTGGTCCATGCACAGAATGAATGGGCGGCCCTACAAGTACACCCTCCAATGCTCACTAGTCCACATACATGCTAGAGCTTCTAATTCGTCTATTGAGTACTTCTTTTCTTGGTCTGTCAGCCGTTTGGAAGCAAAAGTGATGGTGACCAATTCCTTGCCTTGACACTGCTGAAGTACTGCTCCTAGGCTGACAGTGGACCCATCAGTGGTAACAATTGTTTCTAGAGCCGGGTCAAACAACCGTAAGCATTTGCTTGTCAAAAGTCGTTTCAATTCCTCAAAAGAAGCTTGCCTTCTTATGTCCCAGACGAATGGTATATCCTTTTGTAGCAGATCTCGGAGCGGCTCGAAAACTTCTGTGTAACATGGAATGAATTTTGCACAGAAACCGACCATGCCCAAAAATGAGCGAAGTGCATCTCTACCGGCTGGTGCAGGTGCATTCTGTATGGCAGCCAAGTTGTTTTGCAGTGGGTGAACCCCTTTATTACTCACTAGTGTCCCAAAAACAGCAGTTCCGTTGTCCTGAAAATGCATTTGTCATTTAGCTACAGCCCGCCCTTGTCAATGCCCTGTAAAACTTGCTCCAGCTTTACATCATGTTCTTTGAGCGTACTTCCAAACACGATAATATTGTTTATATTGTTACAAGCACGGGGAAAAGGGGTTTATTTAGGCATGCGAGAGCAGGAACGGCAGGCTACAAACAACAGGAATGGCCGCTGCACAGTCTTCGTTCTCCTCTTCCCTTCTATTCTTGATCCCCACGTCCCTTTTACGCGCTTGGACGTAACATATACCTCTCCTCGCAGACAAAGCCCCCTGGGCGAGTCAACTTCCTTGTCGTGGCGTGCATGATTTCAACCGTGCGACATGCGCGACTTGTGTTCTAGCAGAACGTCTACCAGTGTTCGTGAGGCACGCGAGAGTATAGTTCACTTCGCTGACTTTGTCGATGACAACATACGGTCCATCGTAGTTTGCCAGCAGCTTTTGACACAAACCGCGCTTCCTTATGGGAGTCCAAAGCCAAACGAGATCACCAGGGTGATATGTAACAGGCCGATGTCGTGCGTCGTAGCGGGCTTTGGAGTTTTCTTGTGATGCCAAAGTCCGCAGACGCGCAAGTCTCCGAGCCTCTTCAGCGAGGCATAGCGTATCGGCGACTGTAGGATTGTCGTGGTGGTAAAAAGGGAGGACAGGGTCGAGCGTATACCGGGGCGGCCGAGAATATAGAAGGAAGAAGGGGCTGTAGCCGGTTGTTCAGTGCTTGGCGGTGTTGTAGGCGTAAGTAATAAACGGTAGAACTTCATCCCAATTCTTGTGATCGGATGCAACATACATGGAAAGCATATTTGTGATTGCTCGATTAGTGGGCTCAGTGAGGCCGTTCGTTTGCGGATGATACGGCGTCGAGTGCCTGAGGTGCGAGTTACATAAATGCACAAGCTCTTCCACAATATCTGCCATGAATTGACATCACTGTTAGCTTATGATAACACCAGGCGGTCCATTTCGCAGAACAATGGCGTGAAGTAAGAAAAGCGACACTTCGGTGGCAGTTGCTGATGGTATAGCCGCCGTCTCGCAATAGCGTGTGAAATAGTCAGCGCAGACAATTATCCAGCGGTTCCCCTTAGATGACTTTGGAAAAAGGGCCTAACAGATCAATTCCAACTTGCCAAAAGGGTGAGCTGGAAGGCGGCACAGGTTGAAGGAGACCAGATGGGGCAGTGGTTGGGCGTTTCCGACGTTGGCACTGTATGCAGCTGGCGACATACAACTCAACCGAATGTTGCATCCGGGGCCAGTAAAAGTGTTCTTGAATGCGATAAAGGGTGCGCACAGTGCCTAAGTGGCCGGACGTAGGGTCATCGTGCATAGTCTGAAGGATTGCTGGCCGGAGACGCTCCGGCACCACTAGAAGGAAGTGTGCACCCGTGCTTGAGTAGTTCCTTTTGTACAGGAGCCCGTCATGTACACAGTAGCTGCTTGTTGCACTTGAATGGGCAGAAGTAAAGAGTGGCTCCAATTTAGTGCCTGTCCGTTGTTCTGCTTTGAATGCATCAATATTTGGAGAAGCGGGTGTCACAGAAGCGACGAGATGATCAAAATCGTCTGCGTCGCAGTCCGTCGTGGAAAGCGGCATACGGGAAAGGCAGTCAGCGTCAGCATGTTTTCGGCCACTCTTGTAGGAAACAGCGAAGTTATATTCCTGCAACCTCAAAGCCCAGAGCGCAAGACGACCACAAGGGTCGCGAAGGTTCACGAGCCAGCACAGGGAATGGTGGTCTGTGGCGATTTGGAATGGGCGTCCGTACAAGTACGAGCGAAATCGCTGAACCGCAAAGATTACAGCGAGGCTTTCTTGCTCTGTCACCGTGTAATTACGTTCAGGTTTGCTTAATGAGCAGCTTGCATAAGCAATCACGTGCTGACGGTCGTCATAGCGTTGGACCAAGACTGCACCCAGACCAACGCCACTAGCATCTGTGTGGATTTTTGTCGGCGCAGTAGGATTGAAGTGGCGAAGGATAGGTCGGGAGGTTAACAGGAACTTCAGCTGGCAAAATGCAGAATCGCACTCGGGTGTCCACTCAAACCGTGCGTCTTTATGTAGCAGATTTGTAAGAGGATAAGCGACGTATGCAAAACCAGGAATAAATCGGCGAAAGTAAGAGCAATGACCCAGAAAACTACGAAGTTGCTTCACTGACTGCGGTGCACTGAATGCTTCGACAGCCGCCGTCTTCAGGGGATCAGGCCGGATACCGTCTTTGTCAACAAGATGACCCAGCACAAGGGTTTGACGCTCACCAAAGTTACATTTCTTGGAGTTCAGAACCAGGCCAGCGTTTTTGATGCAGTCGAGGACAATATCCAGGCACGTATTGTGCTCATTGAATGTGCGCCCGAATATAACAACGTCGTCAAGATAGCACATACAGATATTCCACTTTAACCCACGCAGAATGGTGTCCATGAACCTTTCAAAGGTTGCTGGAGCGTTGCACAACCCAAATGGGATCACATTGAATTCGAATAATCCATCCGGGGTTATGAAGGCTGTTTTCTCCTTGTCTGCCGGGTGTATCGGGATTTGCCAATATCCTGAGCACAGGTCCACTGAAGAAAAATAAGAGGCCGAATGCAGGCAATCAATTGCATCATCAATCCGGGGCAGGGGGTAGACATCCTTCTTAGTCACGGCGTTTAATCTTCAATAATCGACGCAAAATCTCCACTTACCGTCTTTCTTTCTGACAAGTATGACCGGAGCTGCCCAAGGACTCGATGACTCTTGTATTATCCCATTTTTCATCATGTCACTCACTTGTTCCCCGATTATCTTACGCTCATTAGGCGACACCCAATAAGGCTTTTGCCTGATCGGGCGCGCAGATCCCGTATCGATAGTATGGCGCGTTCGTGACTCGGGAATCGAGAACGCTTTGCCCGGCTGCGCAAAGTCAAACACTGACAGATGCCTAGAAAGCGTATCCACCAAGGTATGGCGCTCCCTTGTGTTGAGCGACTTGTTTATCATAGACAGAAGCTTTTTGTCTGAGACGTGGCGAATGACGTCAGACACAGAATCCAAGCTTTCCTTGCCAATCAAAAAATTGTAGACGTCTTCGGCTATTCCTTTCAACAAATGTCCAACTTTGTCATCTTCAGACATTTGAGAGTTGACTATTTTACACAGTTTCAGAACTTCTTCGATATAAGTCGTACAGGTCTCGCCGGGAATCTGAGCTCTTTGCGAAAGCGTCTGTTGAGCGCGTTTCTTTTTTGCGCTAGAGTCTCCAAAACACGCTCTGAGCTCCTCTACGAAAAGCTCCCATGAAGTGAGCGTGTCTTCGTGATTCTCATACCAGACGAGCGCTGTGTCGGTAAGGGAAAACACAACATTGGACAACTGTGTGGTCGAGTTTCAACCGTTAGATCGGCTCACCCTTCGGTAGTTCGTGAGCCACTCGTCGACATCTTCTCCGCCTTTTACTCCGAAAGTGAGTGGCAATATAACAAAGTGCTTTGTTGCAGAATTTCAACCATAATTTTTTTGGAAACAGATGGAGCAGATGCAAGACCAAACTACATTCGCTTGAACATTCGCTTGGTCTGTTATAAAGGATGTCAAATCCTTACTTTTGGGGGCGAGGGCAACATGATGGTAGGCTGTGGCCAAATCCCGTTTGGAGAAGTGCTTCGCACCATGCAGCTTATTGAATAGTTTGCCCGTGTGTGGGAGCAGAAACTTGTCAACAACAATTGACTTATTTGGCTCACACAAATCAACGCAGAGACTTGTCGAGCCGTTCTTTTTCTGCACAACCACCACTGGGGAAATCCATCAAGAGTTGTCGATTTTCTCGATGATGCCCTCTCTCTCAAGCTGTTAAGAACGGCCAGCTGCAGTGCAAGTTTTGCCACCCAGTTGCGGCAACATTCCGGGAGTGTCGCCGCACACCTCTAGCCACGGCGTGACTAAGTCGACTGTGTGTGAACAGCAATACGTGCGTCCTCGACTCTCCGTCGTTGGAGTCGAGTTTGACGAAGTCGCCATTGTAACTAAACGGGCTCGGTGGACCAACTATTGTTACTGAGCCGCGAGAACTTCAACTGACACCCCTTCCCACGCGCCGACCAAGACGCCAGACAATGGGGGCCGGCCAGAGCGCTGCAGTTCGGGGAATAAATGCCCTTACAGTGCCTCGTTCTCCCCTACGTTGCCTCGTTCTCCCTAAAGCCCCTCAATCCACGCGCCACCGCCGCTTTCTTAAGTAGTGACAACCTTTGTTGTGCGCCGCCTTTTCCCCTCACACCAAATCCGGTTCCGGTATTTCCGGTTCCGGTTTAAAAATTTCCGGTTCCGGCGTTTCCGCTTCCTGGAGTTGCGCTGCGGGAATTTCCGCTTTGACTGCTGTTAGACGATGGTGAGACCAGCGTTTTTAGATCTCTTTCAGTTTGAAAGCTCCGGCGCGCGGAGTGTCGCCTTTCTCTTTCCTGCCGCGCGGTGGCACTCGCCACACTGTTTGCCCGACCGGCCCGGTCCATCCCTATCGTCGCCGCCGCTGCGGCCTTGTCAAAGTAGCAAGCAGTGGTTTTTTTCACGTGTGCATGTTTACCCTGTGTGGTGCCGTGATTATTGCCGCTTTGTTGTGTCGGTACAGGGAGTAGCGAACATGCCCCGTTGCTTCGTGCCCGGCTGTAAAAGCGGTTACGACTCGAAGACGCCTCCGCCTGAGAAAAGACATATTTTCCGGCAGCCCAGTGATGCTGCACTTCTTCTAGAATGGCAGCGCGTGATTCCCCGACTCGACAGACAGCTTACATGCTCCTGTGTTGTGTGCGATGTCCACTTCCAAGATGAGGACTTGTTAAAACATTTCGTGCACATTATGAATGGCGACACTGTCGTCATTCCACGCGACAAATGGGCCTTGAAAGATGATGCCGTGCCACGTTTGTTCCCCAACTGCCCAAAATACTTCTCAAAAAACAAGCGGAAACGCAAGGAACTGGTGTCGCGTACTGCCCCTCAGGTTATGTGGTGCATAAACTCAGCAAGAGTACAACATGCCCTTCCTGCATAGAGGATATCAGCTCTCCAGTACCAGTTGTTGGTAGTAGATCTTACTCTCCGCTCTGCCATGCGCAACGGCATGGCGGTACTCCCCGAGAACAGAGACTCCCCTTCCACATACAATGAAATCACGAAGTATTACCTTCTTAATCGCAGAGTTTACAGTTCGCCGCATCCTAAACTAAACAGGGCTCAGGCACTTACATTACGCTTACTACAGACTGGTACTTATCCTTGCCCACGGAGACTGAACATGTTTTATCCGGAGACGTATACAGAGCCTCATTGCCAAGATTGTGGTGCTTTAGCCACGCTCGAACACATGCTCTGGTCTTGCGAAAGAATTGAAGACTCGGCGATCAAGGATGCATCCAGGTGGGAGGCTGCACTTCGCAGCCCGGAACTGGAGGAACAATTCTGGGCTGTCCAGCAGGCTCACGACGTGGCCGTGAGGCTTGGCCTTCCGGTCCCGACGTGGGAGTGGCCCGCTTAGTGCTTAATTATCACTACTTGCAGGACCAAATAAAGTTTTCCTTCCTTCCTTCATTCCTCACGGTGTACAGGAGCTTCAAGCAAGGCTGCCTAAAGCACCCTGCCAGAAAGATGTTAGAGTTTACAAATATCGTAAACTGAGCAGCTTCAATTTCATTGAAAGAAGGCCCACTTTCCGCGGATATGTTTTGGGAGGTGTTAGACGAGTTGGAATTGAGAAACCTTGCGCGGCTTGGATGTGCAGAGCATATGGCCTCTGCACATCACATTCATGCCAGGTGCTGAATTTTGTCATAGTTACACGCACGCCCAGGACGCGGCCCGAGCTCAAGGCATTCTGGAATGAGGACGCCCCTCCAAAGCTTCATTCACCCAATAAAAATGTTTATTCTCTCTCTCTACACGAGAGATGTGAATCGCCAGCTGGAAAGTAGAGAAAAAGTCACCATTGCAAATAAAAAAGCTCGTCTTCTGTAGGCATTCCTTCCGTGTTTCGTACCAGGTGTGTCTGCATTCAGTGTTTGTTTGTGTGCACTTAAATAAATGCTCAAAGTGAACGTGAAAAACCCTGCTCTTTGTGCTGTGCTCCATACATCGGTAACAGAGCGCGGAATTTCGTGACTGTTCTAGAAACAGAACGGAACATGTCTATTTTAAATCATCCTTTATGGTTCGTGAACTATTCACAAGAACTATTGATAGCGTTACGCCAACAGGCACTAAACTATCCAGGATAAACATCGCAAATACGATGTGATAGATAAAGCACGAAGCAAGTAAACGATCACAGTTTTTCGCGATCTTGCTTCAGCCTGCTCTTTATCTCACCCTTACTGTTCAGGCCAAACTGTTCTTTAACCATGAGACTGAATTCAGTTTCTGCGTGACAACCAAAAAAAGGCCAACAAATTTGAATTCTGCGCGTTCGTTCGCGACGTTATAGCAGATGAGATGCGGCGGAGAACGCTGCCGCAGCCGCTGCCGAGCGCGAGCTCTCCGGGCCGACAGTGACAGCAGCGCCTCATGGTGAGTGGAAACGGAAGGGGGCCGCTTTCTCGTACGTGGCTCGGTGGGAGCTTGCGAACTGAAAGAGATCTAAGAACGTTGGGTGAGACGCCTGCGCGTGCTTTAGCAGAGCTGTGGCAGTCACCATAAGAAGAATGCAAAGGGAACAAGCTGTTGTATTCCACTGAAGTAGTAGTTCACGGTCGCTGTTACCCAAATGCACGAAAAACGGCAGTGGTCACCAAGCGCCCAGGCACTACATTCCACTGTACGTTGTCGCTCGTGCCACAACCCTTTGCAGGTTGACACGAAGCAGCGAACTCGAGCAGATCGCTGGTTACAATAGGCGGTGGTTCTTGTACGGAATCGCATTCACAGTTTCAACCGCAGCTGGTGCAATTAAAGCCTCTCCAGCGACGCGAAAGTAAACAACGCTAAAAAACATAGCGTCACTTCCACTCGGAACAGGAAGCTGCAGCTACGTAAGTTCCGCTTGGCGCCGGAAGCTAAGGGGGTGAGTGGGAGAGGAGCGTGGAGGAGGAGGGCAGGTTGGTGGTACTTAACCTGGTCGGCAGAAATGTGTATGGAGGGGCTTTAGTTCTCCCCTACGGTGCCTGGTCAACTCACCTACGGTGCTTAGACGGGCATTTCCGTCATCTGGGTATCGGGAGAGGAATGAGTGTTTAAAAACCGCTGTTGTGCGGCTGCTCAGGACACTCTCTCTCAAGCAGTCATGTTAGACTGATGTACTTTCTCACACAGTCATGTTAGACTGATATAAATACTGTAAATAAACCTATATTCCTCGTTCTCGATGAGAAGCAGTCCTTCCCTTCATCAATGTCCTCAGCGTGCATAAGTTGGACGATGGCATGGGCCAGCTACCTTCTAAATCATGCCCGACTCCAATCTTGACAACGGATCACGAGCAATGGGATTGAACCCCCAATCATAACAAAGCCAAGTCAATTCTTCAGCAACCTTGTCCCTCACCGAGAATGGCAAACGGCTCAGCTTAGGAGCGACAGGTTTGGCATACTCATGGATTCTTACTTTATGCATGAAGTTTTTAGTGCACCCAAGCTCACCATCAAATAAGTGTGAAGAGTCGGTGGCAACATTAGCCGAGAGTCCATCAGGCCCTTGACAAGTGCGAAGTCAATGAAGAGACCCACCATCAATTTGCAGTTGTAAAGCCACCGCAGCGTCTAGGCCCAGGATGTCGGTCCCAGTCCCTTCTGGAACTACGTAGAATAGCAGTACAGCCCGACGGTTACTGAATGCGACTGAAGCAAGGAACCAACCTGTAGTATAGTGTCGCCCCCTGTCAGATCTCTGTCATCGTACATGTATGTTTTGTAGTTGTTTAGCTAGATGGCGCACCCCCAGGGTGTCTACCGAGTTGACATTTCCAAATTCCCTGAGTTTTCCAGGTTTTCCCTGAGTGCTTTTGCACATTTCCCTGAGTGATGCAGAACTATGTTTTATTTCAAGACTGGCTGAAACCATATCGCCTGATGCTGTCACTCTCTAGTAAGCACATGAAAAAAATAAAAAAGCGACTTAATCCAATTTGAATACTAAGGAGCAGTGGTTATGTTATTCAAAAAGAGCATAGAAGACAGGGGTTAGTAAAATCCACAGCAAATAAAGTGTCTTCGAAAAAAATTGCAAATGAAGTCGGACATTCACAAATAAAAATAAGAAGGAGATGCACATAGAAGCAAATATATACGAATATGAGCTATTTCTATCAATTGATAGCAAGCTCAGTGGTATGAGGCCCGAACTCTGTCACAATTGATATTCTCTCTCAACCGCTCGTAAGTCAACCTCAACTGCCCTGACATACTCTCAGCCCGCGCACGACGCCTGAGTGTTGTGTTTCACTGCTTTAAAGAGTTTATTTTGGTTTGTATGAGGGACACCTGCATCTCGGCAACAGCCAAAATTTTTTTTTTGAGCTCAAGCTTCTTCAAAGCGGTGGCAGCAAGCTTCCTTTCCCGTTTATTCCTCAATGCGTACATCATTTCTGTTCTTGTTATCCTCCTGCCACTTGTTCGCCCCAAGGACCATTTGAAGCATCTTGGTCAGTTGCACAGTCCACGACCGATTTTTAGAACTCCCTAGGGGTCGGGAAAACCTTCGAAAAATCGGCCAGTTGGAAAAAAATAAATGCGTGTCATTTACTGCCCTTAGGGGCTCAAACCACGACAGGCACGTTCGAAAACGCTCTAAAGGCCTGTCGGTACACATATTAGGCATATCGGCGCTCGTACTGTGACAGGAAATACCGGGTGCACGTGTGCATAATTAAGGAATGCATACTGTGTTCCGTGGCAATAGCCCCTTCCCACGCTTGTTATGCTTCACTGCAATACTTTTGCGTATGCTTCACCATGTAACATTTCTGTACGGAGGCGAAGCTAACTTTCGGGAACCGACATTATGCAACGCACCGTGTTTTCTAAGTTCCTAAGCCAATCGCGAGGACCACAAATGCGGAGTCCATGCCATTGCTGACAGCAGCTTATTTGGTGAATAATGAACTCGGCACCCAACGGCAAGAAGCTTCATAGCGAACGTCGAAGCAGCTAGGCCTAGAGTTGCCGCAGTGGTGGCAACGGCTGCCAGCGGATCTGCGTGCGAGAGTGCCGGTTCGAGGTGGCGAAGTAATCAAAACGGCAGCAGTGGTGCCTTTGATTATTGCCGTTTCGGACCAGCGGTCACAGCAAAACGTCCGGATAATCGGACGGCGAAGAGTTCTTGCGTCCGAAATTTCACACGTTCTGATACGTTGACTCTATGGGTTACTGGTGGTGCCGCGAAGCCGTCCAAGTTATCGGGAATCCGGAAAGTCGGTCGTTGACTGCACACTGGCAACTCCTCCAGCCGACGACAGCGCGTCAATGACGATTCATTACGATTCCTGTCTGTTGCTCGAGCCAGCATTACCGCGACTTTCGACCCTTTCAATAAAATTGCCGCTAATTTTCCCTGATAGAGGCCCCAATTCCCTGAGTTTTCCCTGACTTTTTCCAGACTACTCAAAATCCCTGAGAATTCCCGGTTTTCCCGGTTGGTAGACACCCTGACCCCCCTTCTGTCATGTGACAAGCTTGGACCAATCGGGAGGTGTCATCTAGCGCGTGAAGCCTTTATAAGTAATAAACGGCCGCGGGTCGGCGGGTCTTCGTTCCGGTTTTCATCGGGAGCAGTTAGCTCCGTGTCTCCTTCACTGCGCCGGCGCTAGCCGCGCGTTCGCCGGTCGGGGCCTCCCGCTTGCCTGCCGCTGCCGACACAACATCTTTTGGCGACGAGGATGGGATTCCCGCAGCGGTTCCGACCGAAGCCCCGGGAAACCAACGAGCTTCGTAAGTGAAGCGACCCTTCCCGTGTCCGCACGGCAAGCAAACGCCGCCGACGCACTAGGCGTCGCGAGGCTTCCGAGCCTAGGCCATCTCGCCCCTTTGTTCTTCCTTGCCCCATTCCTGCTGCGAGCTCCGGCTTGTTTTCTGCACTGTCTCCTGCACGCTACCGGGCATGGCGTCTTTCACGGCGAACCTTCCCGTTTTTCTGGAATTGCCCGGGCCACCGTTAATTCCATGGCATCGATGGAAAAAAATTTTTCAGGCCCACCTCGAAGCGGCCGGCGGTGGCGACTGGACGGACGCGCGACAAGTAAAGAAAAGAAGCACGAACGCTCGTCCTTGAGTTTTATTTATATGTGGTGGGCCTGAAAAATTTTTTTCCATCTCGGGCGTAAGGGACAACGGAAGTACTTTGCAGACGAGGAGCAGGAAGCAGCAAGGCAGTTAACCGGCGCAGCGTCAGCGTCAAGCGAGGCAGCAAGGCAGTCGACCGGCGCAGCGTCATCGTCAAGTGATGCGGTCCCGCCAGCGTCAGAGTTCCAGAAACTCTTGCAGCGGCGTGACCGGCTGTTCGCCGCGTCAACAAATGTTCTGGCGGAGAGGCACGAATTCACCAGTCGAAGGCAGTTCGAGGGAGAAGGATTCCTGGAATTCGTGACCGCATTGAAGGAGAAGGCGGTACAATGCAACTTCGGCACAGCCTACAACGAGCGCGTCCGAGACCAAATTATACATGGGGTAGCGAACGTCAGCGTTCGCGAAAAGTTGCTGCCCCATGGCGAAACCCTGTCCCTGGACAAGGCAGAAGAAATTGGACGCTCGTTAGAAGCCTTGCATCGAGCGAACCGCGCGTTCGGCTCCGAAAATGTACGAAGAATCGAGGCATCTCAACTTGGCGTTCCGTCGACGGGCCAAGATGGCCGACTTCTTCTGGGGAGCCGCCAAGATGGCCAACGTAGTCCGAGAAGCCGCCGAGACGACCGACTTCTTCCGAGAAGCCGCCGAGACGACCGACGTTTCGCACATGGCTCCTCTGGGAACCGTGGTGCATGCGATCGGTGTGGCAGCACGAAACATATTGCAACGTATAGGAATTGTCCAGCAAGGAACCGGCGGTGCAACGCCTGCCACACGTTGGGCCATTTTGAATCAGTATGCCGAAAAACCCGTACTGTTCAGCACGTCTCTTCCGCAGAGACGCGGTCGTCAACTTCCGCAGGACAGCCGTCCGCGTCTGTCTTGACGGTGAGCACTTTGGAAACTAAAAAGGATTTACAAGTTCCGGTCGTAGTGAACGGCGTCTCCATGCGACTGCCGGTGGATACGGGAGCGTCTGTCTCAATGATGACGGTCGAAGATTTTGGAAAGCACTATGGTCGACAGCACAGACTGTCACAAACAGTGGACTTGAAAAATTTCTCCAAGCAATGCATCAACATTCAAGGCCTGTTTCAAGCCACTGTCCAGTTTTTCCAAAGGTCATGCTCCGTCACGTTCCACGTAACAACTACAGGAACATCACTGCTGGGTTTAGACGCCATCCAACGCTTGGGCATACAGATCGACGGTACGTCGCTGACAGGTCGTCTACCATCGCTTCCTTCAGTACAGAGCCCCACAGGTGTGCCTCCGAATTTTGATCACCTTTCCAGTGACGAGTTGGGTCTCCTCAACAACGTTGTGCACCGAATTCATCGGCAGCAAGATGCGAAACCAGTATCTTCAAAGTTGCGCCGACTACCCCTGGCTCTCCGTGACCAGGTCACACATGAATTGCGACGTCTCGAGGACTGCGACGTCATCGAGCGCGTCGACGCTACTGAGTGGGTGTCTCCACTCGTGGTGGTGCGCAAGAAGGATGGAACCATGCGGCTCTGTGTAGATCTACGGGAACAGGACAGTCTTGTGTCTCAAGTTCAAGAAAGGGTCTTGCAGAAACAGTGGCAGACTAAACAGTACGTAGACAAATGTAGACGTGCTCAGGCAACTCGTATCAAGGTGGGAGACACCGTCAGAATAAGATTTAACAGGAAAGGATTTTTTAAGTACAGTAAACCTCGTAAAGTCAAGGCCCAGATAGGACCATCTACTTTTCTACTCAGTGATGGGCAAACGTGGCATGTGTCTAAGTTAACCGTAGTGATGAAGGATCCAGCAGGTAGTACATTCTGTACAAGTAATAGGGACTTTTTGTACTCATATTCAAACTTGGATAGTCATTCCAATGACTTGTCTGTAGTGACAGCGTCTTCTCATAGTCATAAGCTTCAGTTAAGTTGTGCGTCTGACTGTATCACTTCCGAGTCTACACAGTCGGCAGTCGTCTCTGATCCCGTTGGGGAATTGGTAGCCTCCCAGGACTTGTTGGGACTTCGAGAGGAGCTTCCTGGGCAACCCTCTCCAGCTTTGAGCGACAACCACATTCAGTTTTCCAACCAGGGGGAGGTAAATAATAGTGGGACGACTGGGTCTTTAAAGTCGACCGATACGCGTCGCAACCCCCAAAGTTCTTCTGAGGTACGCACGCGTGCTCATCGTGACAGAAAACGGCCTCCGTGGCTCGACGATCTTGTTTTTGTAGTGTAGAGCGTATTTACGTCTTCGAAATGCCACGGCTAGGGGCCTCGTTGAGACAGTCCACATGTTTCATTAACACAGGTATAAAATGTTCTCCTTGTTGTGGTGCAGTGAGTTTTGTGCCGTGTTCTTTGTCAGACTTAGTGACTGCCTGTGTTTTGGTGCCCAAGACTGGTGCACGTGTATGTGAACTTGGGCGGGGATGGATTGAATTTGTTGTGGACTTAAGTGCGTGCTTTGTGTGCGACTGGTGCGCGTGTGTGAACGTGGGGGGGAACGAACTGAAATTGCTTTTGGACTTAAGTGCGCGCCTTGTGTGCGCGTTTCACTGTATGCTTGCTTTGTTTCCAGGGGGGGATGATGTAGTATAGTGTCGCCCCCTGTCAGATCTCTGTGTCATTGTACATGTATGTTTTGTAGTTGTTTAGCTAGATGGCGCACCCCCCTTCTGTCATGTGACAAGCTTGGACCAATCGGGAGGTGTCATCTAGCATGTGAAGCCTTTATAAGTAATAAACGGCCGCAGGTCGGCGGGTCTTCGTTCCAGTTTTCATCGGGAGCAGTTAGCTCCGTGTCTCCTTCACTGCGCCGGCGCTAGCCGCGCGTTCGCCGGTCGGGGCCTCCCGCTTGCCTGCCGCTGCCGACACAACACAACCCTAGACAGGTATGTGGCGGTGCGAGAAGTCGAATAGTGCTGCGGTCGAAGATTGCAGAGAAACGGAAGACCGGAGCTTCTCGTAGCTGGCAGCAGACAATATAGACACTGCAGAGCTGGCGTCCACTAACAGAGATATTGTAACGCCGTGTACCTGTACGTTAATGTGCACACCTGTTCCGCCCTTGTGGCCCAAGTGCAATACAGTCAGGAAATTCAGTGCATTATCGGTTACAGCTTCTCGGATAGCAAGGGTTCTGTTAGCTTGCTCACTATGGCTCACTCGTTCAAAATGGCCCATCTTTCCACACTTTCTGTACCTCTTATTTCTCACCCTGCAGGCGGTGGAACTTGCAATGTGACGATGGGAACCAGAGTAGAAGCACAACTGGGGTGCAAGTGGTAGCTGATAGGCCCCTGTGGCTTGTGTGCGAGTTCTGTCAATGCTGTATACGTCGGCTGGTGACTATAAGTATTGCCCTGTTGCATCAAAGCTTCTGCTGATGGTTACGGCGCGGTCCAAGGTCACAATTGCTCTTGTAGCGAACGCTGGTTTGCTTTTGCCGCCAATTGGTACCGGATGAAATAGTCTGCCTGAGACCCAAAGTCGCGTGAAGCTGCTAGCTCACATAGGGCTGTAACAAAAGCATCATCCACCGATTCACCCTGCAATCGGGTGCACAGTACAAAACACTGCCTTTCCACTGCAACGTTGGTGACGGTGGTGAATGCTTACGCTCAATGCTTACTTCGAGCATTGAGCGTCACGAGCACAGTCGCATATTCGTCAGTCTCACTTGTACCATCCTTCACCGCAGCTGACATATTTGGTTCTTCCAGCGCATGTGGGCTCTGCTTGGCCGGCAATGCATAAAAAATTAGCTGGCCTCCTGCCCCTAGACAACGTAGAAGGAGAGCCTTGCGGTGGTCAGTCGAGTGGGTGTCGCTGCCCAATGCCGGAAGATAATTATGGAACATCCAACACCATTGGTTCCAAGGGACGACGGGTTTCCCTGGTGCTGACAAGAATGCTGGTGGCTGCAGCAGGCTCATCTTAGAAACTTGTAGCCGGCTGTTTTGTTATCCTCATCACCATCTGTTGTATCTGCGCATGTGTATATATGTGCGACGAGCCGATGGATCTGCTTCTATCGAAAGCAACATATGAATCCCTTTATTTCATCGCACTGAAGTATATATACAGGTCAGAAGATTACTTGTGGTGCCCTCAGGTGAGAACATCACTTGTGGTGCCATCCAGAGACAAACATTAAACAGTGTGTTTTTTGTACTGTGCGGAACTCTTGTATTATGTGCTCCTGTAGGGTATCCTGCTTCCTAAGGTGCGTCAGTGAGAGATCTAGAAATCGTGTAAAGTCGCACCAGGAAGCTAATCTGGATGGCTTATCTGCAACATGAAGTACCTCTTTTGGGATATCGCACTCGCGACACTTTTCTTCATACCGAATTATGAGAGGTTTGATGGCATGTGGTTTATTCGCATAGTGTATTCGTATGTTACAGTGGGTAACAATGTCATAGCATATATGTCCTGGTGATGATCGAACTCTGAGAACATGAGTAAGCACGAGTTGTGTTCTTCTTTGTTCCCGAGATGGCTCGTTAGTTACTGCATATAGACTAGCAACAGGGGAAGTTCTGTAGGCGCCAGTTGCTAAGCGTAACCCTAGACAATGTACTAGATCTAGTCCCTTTAGACAGGACTGTCTGGCTGACCCATAGACTACACCACCATAATCTATGTTGCCTCGCACTAAAGATTGGTACGCATGCAGAAGGCATTCCCGGTCAGAGCCCCAGTGTTTCGGTGACAAGACGCTGGTACATTCGGTACATTCAGTGCATTGTTCACTCTCATTTTAAAACTGTTTATGTGTGCTAGAAAGTTTAGCTTCTTATCAAACATAATGCCCAGAAACTTGTGATCTTCTTTAACTGGTAGGGCACAGTCCGATTTCGGCCGTCGGTCGCGCTCGCCAACCCCTCCACGTCAGATGCCTTCCCCCACTGGACGTACTTTTGCTGACCTCTGAGTACGAAGGTCGCCCAGCCCACGCCGGGGAAACTGAAGGCGGCGACCTCTGGGGGTAAGGTTGCAGGCCCACCGCAAGACAATAAAAAGCCCCCGACACTCTCGCCACAGAACGACGTGAAGCCGATAAACCCCGACACCGAAGAAATTCTGAGCGCCGACATTGATGTTTTGGTGGATGGACAGCCGGTGAGAGCGTTAGTCGACACTGGTGCCGACTTCCCTATAATGAGTCAGGAACTGATCCTCCATCTGAAGGAAGTAAAGACGCCATGGACGGGACCCCACATAAGGACGGCAGGCGGGCAATTACTGATGCCTATTGGAAGATGTACTGCTAGAATTAGCATCCGGGATTCTTCTTTCGTGGCCACTTTCATCGTTCTTCCTGTGTGTTGTAAGGATTTGATTATTGGAATGGATTTCCTTAAAGAATACGGCAGCGTAATTAACATTCCGGACCGCATGGTGACGTTTTATAGGAGCCCTGGTTTAGTCCATTGCTTATCGCCACAACACAACTCCTTTCGTCTAGCAGAAGACGACGTCGTAATCCCACCTCGATCATGCGCCCTTGTTACGGTAGCATGTGACACACCATTCCATTGCGAGGGAGTTGCCGACCAAATAACCACGTTGTTGCTTACTCACGGTATCTTGGTCGCACGAGGAATCGTAAATGTCACCGACGGGCACACTAACTTGTTACTAACCAATTTTAGCACAGAGCGACGGTACCTTCCAAAGGGCACGGCTGTGGCTTATTTTGATGGTGTTGCGGATATTCGAGGCTGCTGTTCGCTACTCGAAGAAGCACCTACGCAAGGCCCAGCTTCTGCACTCGACGTCAGCACTGCTTTGTCGCAGCACGAATGAGAGCGGCTTCTCACGCTATTGTCGAAGTTCAATGACTGCTTTGCGTCGACGTCCAGCGTCGGACGGACACCTCTAACGAAGCGTCGGATAATTACAGAGGATACGGCAAGACCAATTCACCAAAATCCGTATCGTGTGGCTCCCACAGAACGTGAAGCCATACAACAACAAGTGACAAAAATGCTGGAAGACGACGTGATTCAACCATCAACGAGTCCCTGGGCATCTCCTGTAGTTTTAGTTAAAGGGAAGCTGAAGAGTCTGTCGAATTCGATAAGACGCTCATATACGGATGCGGGAACTTTATAAACTATGTAGGTAAAATTTGGGGGGTTCTTTTTCAATTAGGAGCGACGTAATCGTCGGTTGAAATTGCGCTGTAGCTCCGCCCCCCGTCGAATGCCGCGCGCTGCTGCTGACGCTGACGATGCGAGCGGAGACCGGAAACCGCGGTTTCGTGACGTCAACTCTAGTGTTTCCTGCTAGTAACAGCGCAAAATGTAGACAAGGGACGAGACAAGAAGACACCACAAGCGCTTGTGGTGTCTTCTTGTCTCGTCCCTTGTCTACATTTTGCGCTGTTACTAGCAGGATGGAAAACCAACAAGCCCAAGCTGCTATTCTAGTGTTTCGTTCCTTCGCAGCGTCCGCGACCGTGCCTGACCGCGCTTGTTTCTGTGTGCGTGCCATCGTAATCTGCTTCAATCGACCCTGCATTCCTTTGTTGGTGTGTGTCTGCGTGTATGTAGAGTGGTAGTCAACGTGCGTGGTAGTCAATGTGAGTGGTAATCAACGTGAGTGGTAGTCAACGTGGTAGTCAACAGATGAAGGTCACTACACAAACTGCATGAACCGGGAAGCTTATCATGCGTTTAAACCATCTTTGTAGATTGCCGACAGCTTTGGACAGCGCACAGATGCCGACGATCGCATCCCCGCTTACGTTCCACGAGGAGGCATGCAGGAACACAACACTACAGTTGTTTGACTGGGAACGAGCTCACTAGATCGGCGAAAGATTGGCGAGATCACTAGATCGCTTTGCAAAAAACATACCAAAGAGCATTTCCAACACGAGGAGATCCCAGGACTTTGCTTTCGTTCGAGTCGAAAGCACTGCTCGCACCAGCATCGCTTGCTTCTTCGAGAGGCCGGCTCTTCGCAATCCACTCGTACATGTAGGGAGTAACGCCGAACTCCTCAGAAAAACGCAGTCTCTCTAAGTTTTCCATTACCGTCTCAGAAAAAAAAGCACCAAACTACCTGGCACCGCGCTTCGTGTCGTGTGTATCAGCAGCGGTCGGTTACTAGTGTTGATGTCACGAGGCGCCCAACCAATCACAGGCGGAAAAAAACGTGCGAGCTGGGCGTGTCCGCTGCTGCACTTTTCGTCGAAATAAAGTATATTTGCGCTTTCTTTCGCTCAATTTCGATACGATATTCGAATTCGGAGGGTTGAAAACCATTATGTACAGATGTTCACTCATTTTTTCTGGAAAACCTTTCAGCTTCCCTTTAAGAAAAAAGACGGCAGCTGGCGTTTCTGCGTGGACTACCGAAAACTAAATCAAGTGACAAAGAAAGACGTGTACCCGCTTCCCCGTATAGATGATTCACTCGACAGGCTTCGTCACGCGCGTTACTTAAGTACACCTCCAATGGCTTGAAGCGGTTCTGCAGTCCATCCGGTCCGCCGGCCTCACCCTGAAGCCGGAGAAGTGCCACTTTGGCTTCGGGGAACTACAGTTTCTCGGTCACGTCGTCAGCCACGCAGGTGTTCGCCCAGATCCTGAGAAAATTGCAGCCGTAGCACAGTTTCCAGTACCAACCGATAAAAGGGCTGTCAGGCGCTTTCTGGGCCTCTGTGCCTATTACCGCCGGTTTATTGCGGACTTTTCTCACATTACGTCGCCGTTAACTCGCCTGACGAGAGACGACGTTGCTTTTTTATGGGGCGACGAAGAGCAAGGTGCATTCACTGACTTGCGGGAACGTCTCCAGACACCTCCAGTGCTTGCTCACTTTGATGAGACCGCTCCTACATTGCTCCACACTGATGCCAGCATTGTTGGCTTGGGAGCTGTTCTTGTGCAGTGGCAGGAGGGCACAGAAAGAGTACTTGCCTATGCAAGCAGAACACTCTCATGCACAGAGGCCAATTACTCCACAACTGAGAAGGAATGCCTCGCCGTAGTATGGGTTGTTATGAAATTTCGCCCATATTTGTATGGCCACCACTTCACAGTTATCAGCGACCACCATTCACTGTGTTGGTTGACAAACCTTAAAGACCCTTCGGGACGACTGGCGCGTTGGAGCCTACGGCTGCAAGAGTTTGACATGACTGTCAAGTACAAGTCGGGGAAACAACACACGGATGCTGACTGCCTGTCTCGATCGCCGATAGAGTCGTCTGCTCCACCCGAAGAAGACTCGGCATTTCTTTGTGTCCTGGACACATCCACCATTGCCCAACAACAACGGGACGACCCTGAGTTGCTTGAGCTCATCAATTACATAGAGGGCAGATCTGCGAAACCACCTAGAGTTTTCGCAAGAGGCCTAATGTCGTTTTGTTTGCGGGCCAAAGTCCTCTACAAAAGAAACTTTTCTTCGACTGGGTCCCCCTATCTGCTCGTCATTCCTGCAGCTCTTCGTACGGAAGTACTTCAAGCCTGTCACAACGAGGTGACTTCTGGTCACTTAGGCTACACGAGAACGTTGGCCAGAGTGAAGCAGAGGTACTACTGGCCGAGACTTAACACCACCGTGAAACATCACATCCGCACTTGCCTCGACTGCCAGAGGCGCAAGTCGCCTCCGTCGAAACCAGCCGGCCTCCTGCAACCCGTCCAGGTTCCTCGAAAACCATTTGACCAAATAGGAATGGATATATTGGGTCCGCTTCCTACTTCTACTGCCGGGAACCGCTTTGTTATCGTAGCAACCGACTATTTCACACATTACGCTGAAACAAAGGCAATCCAGAGAAGCACAGTGGAAGAGGTGGCACGTTTTTTCATTCAGCACATTGTGTTGTGACACGACGCGCCAACCGTCGTAATAACAGACCGAGGAACCGCATTCACTGCCGCGCTTTTAGATCACGTTTTGCTGCTAAGTGGAACGGCGCATCGGAAATCAACCGCCTACCATCCACAAACCAACGGATTAACAGAACCCCTAAACAAAACAATTGAAGACATGCTCTCCATGTACATGGTTGTTGAACATAAGAATTGGGACAACATCCTACTGCATATCACCTTTGCATATAACACGGCGAAACAAGAGACGACGCGCATGACTCCGTTCACCCTTGTTCATGGGCGGGATGTACAAACGATGTTGGATGCTATGCTTCCACATGACTGACGACACTGATACGGACGCCGTTGTGTTTATGCAACGCACAGAAGAGGCTCGGCAACTCGCGCGATTGCGGATCTGCCAGCAGCAAGACTACGACGCAGGGCGCTATGACCTTCACCGTCGAATAGTAATCTATGACGTCGGCGACAGAGTGTGGGTTTGGACACCCATACGAAAACGAGGCCTCTCCGAGAAGCTTTTAAGGTGATACTTCGGACCATATCGAGTATTGCGCCGACTCAGTGACGTCACGTACGAGGTCGTCCCCGACAGTCCCAATTGTACGCGCCGCCGCACGCACCGTCCTGAACTTGTGCACGCTGTCTGCATGAAGCCGTATGTGAGCGAATAACTATGCGAGAGACCCTTAATTCCACAAGTGACACTTCTGGTCTAGCATTGGGACGATGCTCTCTTAGGGGGGGACAAATGATGTGCGCGTCTATTCTTTTATGCAGACGACAACGAAGATAGGGACATTAACGGATTTCGTCTAGAGGGTCAGTGGGATTTCGGCGAGGACGAAGAAGACGTGTCTCTGGCCTGTTTTGTATTTGAACAAGTTGTCCTACGGCTCTTGAACGTCTCCCTGTCTACAGTCCGCGTTGTACTGCGACAATAACAAGCAATGCCACACATTGCGCTAAAATTCTGCACGTACACACGTGACCTTCAAGAGTGCAGTGTCCCACTGTTGCAAAAGCACTACACATCATATTCTAGAAAGCGATGCTTTCAGAGTATTGCAATGTCACCACTCCTTCAAAAACAACCAGAATGCATTATCCACAAGCTAAAGACGCCAGAAAAAGCTGCATTTCATCACATGAATTGAAAAGGGAGTGTGAAAGAAGGAATAAAGTTTAACTGCAAATGAGCTGTTGGTGTCAGTTTATCAGGGCGTCAATACAGCAGGAATGAGAAGCAATGGACAACGAGATGTCCAGTTTGTTTTTGATTACACCCATTCACCATTTCGATTCAAATTGTTCTGTCAACCTTTCAGACAGACAATGTTTGACCAACGTGCTGATGCAGAGAAATTAGAGTTAAACAAGGGGCAATGCTTCTTGTTCTTGTAATCAAGTCTTTTTATGACAAAAGTGAACCATATAGCATAATTTTATTTAGTTATCTTTCTTTATTTTTATTTAGTTCCTGTTCAAGTGGCCACTAGACCACATCTTCATCATGCTAAATAATCTTTTAACAGCCAAGTAATTGCAATTAAAGAGAATAACAAGTGAAATAAAAATATCACGTCAAACTAGGTTTGTCCTTCACTCTTGTGAAATAGCAAACAGCTTGCCCTTACTGCACATTGCGGTCAAGTATGCTAAATAATCATGCAAGACAGTTTCCCTTTGAATCCCTAAAGCAGCACATACCACTATGCCTAGTGGAAATAACTCTAAAGATCACAAAATCTTCACTTGTTGGCAAACAAGAAATGTGTAAACTTGGAGCCAATTTTTCGACAAGGGGCTTGTCTTCATCAGGGCAAAATGCTTTTTTAGTTGTGGTGGCAGAAAAAAGAAATATACAAAGAAAGAAAGAGAGAAAGAAAATGGAGGCAAAACTCATCACATGTATGCAAGGGCTGTCAAACTGGTTAGTTTTCAAATGTATGTTATGCACACTGTGAGTCGCCTAGATATCTTACTTTTGAGGATCGACTGGTTCTCCAACTTCAGAGCCATGTGCAGTTTGACCAGCACCGAGAAAAAGAACGACAAGCAGAGAAGGAAGAACTTGGTTCTTTTTCATTCCACAGCCGGGAGGAGATGTCGGGTCGCAGTGCGCCTGGCACCACCTGTTCAGTTCAGAAAAACCTTGTATCTGTGCAACAAACTTTGCAGATTCTGGACCGTGTTGCCACAATGTAGTCACACAAAGAAAACAATAACAGAAACATTGCAACGAACGGGCGAGAAAGACACAATGCTGCATTTTTTGTGCTTTCTTCGTACTAAACAGCAAGTGCCAACTAGCCCAGCAAGTGCACTGTCTTCAACCAATAACAGTCAGAGAAAGAAACATATAATTCCTTTGATTTCATTTCATCTAGCTTTTGATTTTATTGGCCACTCTCAGTGGCCAATCAAATTATACAACAATGTACGCATGGTACTATTCTCACATACAACACAAAGTAAAAGAAGGAAGCAGTCTGGAATGCAAGTGGATTCCTGCATCCTTGCAACATTGATACACATTTTTAGAGGGCATTTCTGAAACAATAATATGCGTGCATTTGGCAAAACATGAAAAACTTCATCAATGCCGACTTCAGTCATTATCATCATCAGCCTGGTTATGCCCACTGAAGGGCAAAGGCCTCTCCCATACTTCTCCAACTACCCCGGTCATGTACTAATTGTGGCCATGTTGTCCCTGCAAACTTCTTAATCTCATCCGCCCACCTAACTTTCTGCCGCCCTCTGCTACACTTTCCTTCCCTTGGAATCCATTCCGTAACTCTTAATGACCATCGGTTATCTTCCCTCCTTATTACGTGTCCTGCCCATGCCCATTTCTTTTTCTTGATTTCAACTAAGATATCATTAACTCACGTTTGTTCCCTCACCCAATCTGCTCTTTTCTTATCCCTTAACGTTATACCAATCATTCTTCTTTCCATAGCTCGTTGCGTTGTCCTCAATTTAAGTAGAACCCTTTTCGTAAGCCTCCAGGTTTCCGCCCCGTACGTGAATACTGGTAAGACACAGCTGTTATAAGCTTTTCTCTTGACGGATCATGCCAACCTGCTGTTCATGATCTGAGAATGCGTGCCAAACGCACCCCAGCGCATTCTTATTCTTCTGATTATTTCAGTCTCATGATCCGGATCCGCGGTCGCTACCTGCCCTAAGTAGATGTATTTTCTTACCACTTCCAGTGCCTCGCTACCTATCGTAAACTGCTGTTCTCTTCCGAGACTGTTAAACATTACTTTCGTTTTCTGCAGATTAATTTTAAGACCCACCCTTCGGCTTTGCCTCTCCAGGTCAGTGAGCATGCATTGCAGTTGTTCCCCCGAGTTACTAAGCAAGGCAATATCATCAGCGAATCCCAAGTTACTAAGGTATTCTCCATTAACTCTTATCCCCAATTCTTCCCAATGCAGGTCTCTGAATACCTCCTGTAAACACGCTGTGAATAGCATTGGAGAGATCGTATCTCCCTGCCTGACGCCTTTCTTTATTGGGATTTTGTTGCTTTCTTTATGGAGGACTACGGTGGCTTTGGAGCCGCTATAGATATCTTTCAGTATTCTTACATACAGCTTGTCTACACCCTGATTATGCAATGCCTCCATGACTGCTGAGGTTTCGACTGAATCAAACGCTTTCTCGTAATCAATGAAAGCTATATATAAACATTGGTTATATTCCGCACATTCTTCTATCACCTGATTGATAGTGTGAATATGGTCTATTGTTGAGTAGCCTTTACGGAAACCTGCCTGGTCCTTTGGTTGACGGAAGTCTAAGATATTCCTGATTCTATTTGCAATTACCTTAGTAAATACTTTGTAGGCAACGGACAGTAAACTGATCGGTCTATAATTTTTCAAGTTTTTGGCGTCTCCTTTCTAATGGATTAGGATTATGTTAGCGTTTTTCCAAGATTCCGGTACGCTCGAAGTCATGAGGCATTGCATATACAGAGTGGCCAGTTTCTCTAGAACAATCTGCCCACCATCCTTCAACAAATCTGCTGTTACCTGATCCTCCCCAGCTGCCTTCCCCCTTTGCATAGCTCCCAAGGCTTTCTTTACTTCTTCCGGTGTTACCTGTGGGATTTCGAATTCCTCTCGACTATTCTCTCTTCCAATATCATCGTGGGTGCCACTGGTACTGTATAAATCTCTATAGAACTCCTCAGCCACTTGAATTATCTCATACATATTAGTAATCATATTGCCGGCTTTGTCTCTTAACGCATACAGCTGATTCTTGCCAATTCCTAGTTTCTTCTTCACTGCTTTTAGGCTTCCTCCGTTCCTGAGAGCATGTTCAATTCTATCCATATTATACTTCCTTATGTCAGCTGTCTTACGTTTGTTGATTAACTTAGAAAGTTCCGCCAGTTCTATTCTAGCTGTAGGGTTAGAGTCTTTCATACATTGGCGTTTCTTGATCAGGTCTTTCGTCTCCTGCGATAGCTTACTGGTATCCTGTCTAACGGAGTTACCACCGACTTCTATTGCGCACTCCTTAATGATGCCCACAAGATTGCCGTTCATTGCTTCAATACTAAGGTCCTCTTTCTGAGTTAAAGCAGAATACCTGTTCTGTAGCTTGATCTGGAATTCCTCTATTTACCCTCTTACCGCTAACTCACTCATCGACTTCTTATGTACCAGTTTCTTCCGTTCCCTCCTCAGGTCTAGGCTAATTCGAGTTCTTACCATCCTATGGTCACTGCAGCGCACCTTGCTGAGCACGTCCACATCTTGTATGATGCCAGGGTTAGCGCAGAGTATGAGGTTTATTTCATTTCTAGTCTCGCCGTTCGGGCTCCTCTACGTCCACTTTCGGCTATCTCGCTTGCGGAAGAAGGTATTCATTATCCTCATATTATTCTGTTCCGCAAACTCTACTAATAATTCTCCCCTGCTATTCCTAGTGCCTATGCCATATTCCCCCACTGCCTTGTCTCCAGCCTGCTTCTTGCCTACCTTGGCATTGAAGTCGCCCATCAGTATACTGTATTTTGTTTTGACTTTACCCAACGCCGATTCCACGTCTTCATAGAAGCTTTCGACTTCCTTGTCATCATGACTGGATGTAGGGGCGTAGACCTGTACAACCTTCATTTTGTACCTCTTATTAAGTTTTACAACAAGACCTGCCACTCTCTCGTTAATGCTACAGAATTCCTGTATGTTACCAGCTATGTTCTTATTAATCAGGAATCTGACTCCTAGTTCTCGTCTCTCCGCTAAGCCCCGGTAGCACAGGACGTGCCAACTTTTTAGCACTGTATATGCTTCTTTTGGCCTCCTAACTTCACTGAGCCCTATTATATCCCATTTACTGCCCTCTAATTCCTCCAATAGCACTGCTAGACTCGCCTTACTAGATAACGTTCTAGCGTTAAACGTTGCCAGGTTCATATTCCAATGGCGGCCTGTCCGGAGCCAGGGATTCTTAGCACCCTCTGCAGCGTCGCAGGTCTGACCGCCGCCGTGGTCAGTTGCTTCGCAGCTGCTGGGGAGTGAGGGCCGGGGTTTGATTGTTGTGTTCATATAGGAGGTTGTGGCCAAGTACTGCACCAGGGTGGCCAATCCTGCTCTGGTGAGGGAGTGCGTTACCGGTTCTGGTCACCGGGATCAGGCCACACTCCAGGCCTGTTTATGCAATTTTATCAACACGCAGATTTCTTTTTTTCTTTAATCTGGTGGAAAATTGTGCGGCATCGGGATTCGAACCACGGACCTCTTACATGCGAGGCGGGTGTTCTACCTCTACGCCACCGCTGCTGCCTGACTTCAGTACAGTAAGAGAAATGAGTAGCGGATAAAGAAGTTGCTGGAGTTGCTGCAGCCAAAACTAAGATATAGTCCTTGTCTCACTTGGTACAGTGGGGTTGAGAATTTTAAGCTAACTCAAAGCTGGCTACATTGCTGGAAGTCACACGTTTAGTCATAAAGGCACCACCACCTTAGGGACATTCCACATGCATTTCCCTTAGTACTCACATAGGCAGCTGCTTAAGGAAGACGAGCCGGAGGCATTCCAGTGAGTCTCGCATTTAAGCTTGGTCATCATCACCTTCATCAGCCTATTTTATGTCCACGGCAGGACGAAGGCCTCTCCCTGCGATCTCCAATTACACCTGTCCTACGTCAATTGATTCCAACTAGCGCCTGCGAATTTCCAAATTTCATCGCTCCACCTAGTCTTTTGTCATCCTCGATTGTGTTTTCCTTCTCTTGGTACCCATTCTGTAACCCTAATGCTCTAACAGTTATCTAACCGGCGCATTGCATGACCTGTCCAGCTCCATTTTTTCCTCTTGATGTCAATTAGAATATCGTCTATACCCGTTTGCTCTCTGATCCAAACCACTCCCTTCTGTCTTTTAACGTTATGCCTAGCAATCTTCGTTCCACCACTCTTTGCGCTGTTCTTAACTTGGTCTCAAGCTTCTTTGTCAGTCTCCAAGTTTCGGCCCCATATGTCAGCACTGCTAAAATGCACTGATTGTACACCTTCTTTTTCAATGATAATGGTAAGCTTCCAGTCAGGAACTGACAATGTCTGCCGTACGAGATCCAACCCATATTTATTCTATATATTTCCTTCTCATGATCAGGGTTCCCTGTGATTAGTTGACATAGGTAAACATACTCCTTCACAGACTCTGGAGGCTGACTGGCGATCCTGAACTCTTGTTCCTTTGCCCGGCTATTCATCATTATTTTTGTATTTAGCACATTAATCTTCAACGCCACTCTCACACTATCTCTGTTAAGGTCCTCAATCATTTGTTGCAACTCGTCTGCATTGTTGCTGAATAGAACAATGTCATCGGCAAACCGAAGGTTCGCCATCGATCCTTACTCCTGAGCCTTCTAAGTTTAATAACTTGAATACTTCTTCCAAGCATGCAGTTAATAGCATTGGAGAGATTGTGTCGCCCTGTCTGACCCCTTTCTTTACAGGTATCTTCCTACTTTTCTTGTGTAGAATTAAGGTAGCTGTAGAATCTCTGTAGATATTTTCCAGGGTATTTACGTAAGCGGTCTGTACTACTTGATAATGTAATACCTCTATGATTACTGGTATCTCTACTGAATCAAATGTCTTTTCGTAATCTATGAAAGCCATATAGAGAGGCTTATTTACTCTGCGGATTTCTCGATTAACTGATCAATGACATGCATGTGATCCATTGTAGAGTATCCCTTCCTGACTAAAGTCCCGTGTTGCCCTTATGCTATCGTAGATTATTCCAGTGAATGTTTATATTATACTGGGAGTAAGCTAATGGGCCTATAATCTTTCAATTCTTTAACGTCTCCCTTTTTGTGGATTAGTATAATGTTTGCATTCTCCCAGTTTTCTGGGACCATTGCAGTTAATAGACACTTCGTATATAGAGCCACCAGATTTCCAAGCATTATGCCTCCTCCATCGTTGATTAAATCGACTGTTATTCCATCTTCTTCTGCCACTCTTCCTCGTTTCATGTCTTGCCAAGGCCCTTCTGACCTCATCGCTAGTTATAGGAGGAGTTTCTGTAACCTGGGTACTGTACAGGTCAGTATAGAATTCTTCCGCTGCTTTTACTATACCTTCAATATCGCTGATGATATTACCCTACTTATCTTTCAGTGTACAAACCTTGGTTTGTCCTATGCCAAGTGTCCTTCTCATTGATTTCAGGCTGCGTACATTTTTTACGGCTTCTTCAGTCTTTCTCACGTTATAGTTTCAAATATCACTTATTTTCGACTTGTTGATCAGTTTTGACAGTTCCGTGAATTCTTATCTCTTGAATTGGACACTTTCATTTTTTGTAGTTTCTTTATTAGGTCCTTTGTTACTCCGGGAGAGCTTGCCTAGTGGTTCCCTTGCTTCCCACTTCAATCGCTGCCTCTGAAGCCAGCCTAGTTACGGTTTCATACATTACCTCTATGTTGTCTTCATCTCTCTGTTCTATGGCTGCATATTTGTTTGCAAGTACCAGCCTGAATTTGTCTGCTTTTACCCTTAATGCCTCTAGGTTGACCTGTTTTTTTTTTTTTTTTTTTACCAATTTTACTCTTGCTTTCTTCAAGTTGAGGTGAATCCTAGCCCTCACTAGACCATGATCACTGCACTTTACCTTACGTATCACTTCTACATCCTGCACTATTCTGGAGTCGGCAGAAAGTATGAAATCAATTTCATTTCTTGTTTCACCATTAGGGTTTTTCCAGGTTCACTTTCTGTTGCTACGCTTTCTGAAAAAGATGTTCATTGTTCAAAGCTTATTCCTTTCTACGAATTCTACCAACATCTCTCCTCTAGCATTACTAGAATCGACACCGTAGTTGCCAATGGCTTGTTCACCAGCCTGCTTTTTCCCCACTTTTGCATTGAAGTCGCCCATTACTACAGTATACCGAGTTGCATTTTTCTCCTTGCTAATTCAACATCTTCATAAAACTGATCCTTTTCCTCATCATCATGACTGGATGTTGGAGCGTAGGCTTGTACTACCCTTAACCTATACCTTTCATTAAGTTTGATTACGATTACTGCTACCCTCTCATTAATGCTGTAGAATTCATCAATGTTGCCTGGTATGTCCTTATGGATTAGGAATCCTACCCCATATTGCTTCTTATCTGGGAGACCTCTATAGCAGAGAACATGGCCATTATTCAGCAACTTATAAGCCCCACCAGTTCTCCTCATCTCACTAAGGCCAATGACATCCCAAACAATGTCTGATAGTTTCTCAAAGAGTCCTGCTAAGCTAGCCTCACTCGACAGAGTTCGGCTGTTAAAGGTTGACAGGGTCAGTTTCCATTGGCTCTCAATGAATTCCAGTGCAATTAATGTAAGTCAACTACGAGTGCATAAGAATGCAATTTAGTTGTGGAAGGCAAGGAGCATGGCAGTGATAGGGTATTTCGGGGAAATAGAATCTGCAACAACCACACCTTGAAAAGTAAGAACCACGAACCTCTTCAGTGACAAGTGGAAAGATGATAGCAGAATTTCACTGTCTCCATGCATAGGCTTCACTCATATTTCCCAAATAGCAGCAGAACATGGTAGAGAGCTAAGTTATTCTGACCTAATTCAAAGCTCCACCAAACTGTGAGACACTTGCTGCATGAGAAGGTTTGGGCCTATCTAACGTTTCTAGCACATCTGCAGTTTTTCATAAAAAGCTCAATAGGTGTGCGGTGCTCAAGGCTGGACTTGGGCCAGCATCTGCTACTTGTATTCGATAAGTTGAAGGAAGCAGATTTACGAGGCTGCAACAGTTCTGAAAGCAGGTGTTCTGGCCACTCTGAAACGGTCTATGAATGGTAGAACGGCTTTTCAAATCCGTATATTACATGCATGAATGTGAAACTGTGGTTTAATTTAAATACATTTAGTTTCAGCATTCACTGACAACCCATGTATGTTGCTCAGAGTCATTCAGTTGAAGAGCACAATAATGGCACCCTGTGGGTGCGCAATATTCAACATTTAAGTAAAATGTGTAATAAGCTTTCTTTAGCCTGAAGCTCACGTCATACAGATTTTCTGTTTCCTGTGCATATAATTCTTGAAACAAAATAAATCGTTTGAATTTGAGCCCCTCCTCCCCCTTCTTTTCTTTAAGACGCGTGGATCTTTAAGACGCGTGGCAATGATTTCAACATGAAATTTAATGAGACTGCTGAGTGAAACTTCATAAACGCAAAGTTCTAATTTTTACAACTGTTGCTTTGCGTCTTTTGAAGCCCAAAGGAATCCTACGTAAGCGAAGCTTTCTTAGGAAGTTCGCTGCATTTTCGTGGCTCTTTCAGCTCTGCCACATGTATGCGAGTTCGCCGCTTCGTTGCTAATAATAATACCACTACAGGAGACTGCTGTGCACATAATATTACGAGACAGTGTTCGCCGGTATGCACACCAGCCGATTTTCAACCTCAGAACATGGTCCGACTTATTTCGCATGAGCTGCATTATTCATGTTTCATGCGGTCGTACGTTCGAGGCATTTACCGCCGGCGATACAGCTTCAAGCGGCTCTTCCCTTTCTCGAACAGAGCAAGCAAACTACCAAGGGAGATCTGCGCGTTGATAGATACGAGAAAAATGCAAAAAGTGGATTACAAGATTTTGTCGGGCCAATTTCATGAACACGGCGCAATTAACGTTTACATATATTTAAGTAAACACAAACGACACAACAAAAAACTCGGAAGTCTTTTGGCGTTTACAGTGGCCTTACTGGTGAAATACTAGACCTGTGTTAATGACATACAACGTGAGCAAAACTCTAGAGCACGTATTTTATTTCAAAACCAACGCGGTACCGAACAGTTTCATCCGTAAAGATGTAAGCAATCGAGATATCTCGTAGGAAACCATACAGTTGGCATCAAGAGTGTAGCGTCAATAATTACAAATCACTTACCGTCGTTGTGGGGGTAGGCCGTCCTTCAATTGTACGTGCAAAGTCCGTAACGTAGGAGATTTTTTGGTTGAAAGACGTATCCGAATTGGTCAGAAGCGTTGGCGTGTTACACGAAGCGCCAGTAACATATGTTCATGCGCCTCTCACCCTCGGCACGCCGTCCGAGATGATGGGGAGCGAGTGCCGACGTCAAATGCCACCAACCGGACGAAAGAGCGGCGTGTGTCGGACAGACGGAGAACCACGCTGTTTGCGCGGAGAGTCGACAACTATGAGTGAGAACGAAAGGAAAGATTGGTAGGCTGGGGTAGTTGCTAGGTGACGCGACACGCTTTACTACTGCTGATTCCTGCTTTTCCATCTTCTGTGAAAACATTTGAAGAGGGAAACGCTATGAACCTGCTATGCCGCCATAGTGGTCCCGAAATAGGAGAAACTGTGAACTGTTATTTCTTTCTTTTTCAAGCAGTCGAATTGACAATTTTAGCGCGCTCATCTGAACTCATGTGACATTTATAGTTCTCTTGGGACACAGGGAAGGCTGCACGTATGGGCGTCTTGCGCTGGAGTTTGAGGTATAGTAGCGGCGCCTGGTGGCGGCGCGGGAAACGACATCTGGGTCGTACCAGCTTGGGTCGTATTGAGCCCTGGCTGTGGCGAAGCACGTTTCTAGGCCGAGTTTTGCGTCGATTCGCACTTTTTTCTGCCCTTTTGCGAGTGCGAAAAGGCTCGTCACTTCTCACAGACCACGTCGACCACGCTGCGAGCTGGTCGCAGCCTATAGTTTAAGGAAAACGGACTCTCCGTGTGCCGTGGGACGTAATGCTGGAAGCAGAAGGAATCGGCGACGCCGATCCGGAGGGACCTAGCTCAGCATCGAAAAAGCGTCACCGTCGATACTGCTGCGTCGTGGGCTCCGATGAACAAGAAGGCCTGAATCCCAACATCCGATTCTATCGTTTCCCTTCAAGGCCTCACGAAGCGGAGCGTCGGGCGCGCTGTATAACTGCAGTTCGTCGCGCTGGGTAAGCGAAACTTCGCGCCATACTGACTGCTTCACTTGTCTTGAAGCTTGCTTGATTATAGATCTGCGTTCTAAAATTCGGTCTTTTGCACCTACAGTCCCGACGGCAGACCGACATAGTAGCAGGCATGGCTGGTGATTCACGATTCCAAACCCGGCCACAGCGACAATTAACAATTCGATCGGTGCGAAGTGGTGAAGTGCCCAGGTGTATGCAAATGACCACAAATGGCCGGGTTGATTCGGTGATAATTCACTACCCCACTACGAGCAGCACAGGTTAGAGAGTTAAATGGGCTCATACTTGACCTCAAGCCAGCGTGTTGAGGCAGCGCAGCAAGATAGTATTGATTACAGCAGATCGATTTTCGAGCGTTGTCATTAAAAGCTACATCAAGCGAGCAGCGCACGAGCTCGCGCTGCTCGATTCGCATGTACGTGCGAGCTCATACGCATTGCATCAGTTATTACCAGTTACTAAAAGGGACAGATGGCCGCTACTACAACGCAGGCCTAACGACTTGTTTAGCGGCATGCAGTCAACAAAGATTGCAGGAGACCCGCCGTTTCGCGGCATGTCGAAAGACCGCTGCCGTCGCGTCGCGTACGATCGTGCGCTCGAGCAGTTCGTACATCGCGGCATGCTGAAAGACCGCTGCCGTCGCGGCGCGGACCGTCGTGTGCTCGAGCAGTTCCGTACACATGATGTCTGCTTATCGCTGCTGTGGATTCATTTATAGCAAGCATTTCCACGCGTTTGTGCGCCTGAATCTAGCAGCGTGCGAACCTTACCTGAAGTTTCACTTCGTACGCGACTCGCTTCACTTGCGATTTACACCGCGCTAAAACTTCGCCGCTTAATTCTTGAACGGCTTACACGTATTCGGCACTGCATAATTTCTTGCCTTTACGCAGCGTGCCACTCCTGAAAAAATCTTCGGCGCCCGATATTCGCTGCAGGCCGTGATACAACACAACCGAAAGTGGCGGGTCCGTATTGTAAACTTGCTTTCCGAAGCAGACGACCGAGCTTGGTACGACCCATTTTAGGACAGAGGGCGCTTTTTAGCACCTTTTTCGCAGCGTCTCTGGGCAACGCAAGTGCCCCATTGCACGTGAGTTGTATATAACGTACGCCTGAAAGTAGATAAGAAATTGGTATTTTTGTGATTATCTGTAATGCCGCGATTACACACGGTCACTTTTGACCGCGATTAGGCCCAGTCCGGATGATATTTCTTGATCGCTATCGACAATAATCGCTGCTACACGTACGGTACAACGATCCGGATCAAGTTTGGGCATCTTTTGGGCCACCATAATCTGTGTGAGCTTTAACCAACGTTTTGCTTTAACCTTAGCACACTACAGTGGGGCCAAAGCATCTATATATCAAATATGCTGTAAAATTGTATACCTAAAACATTTATTTTAATAAATTTATTATTTAGTTTGTCATCGTGGGTAAGCATACAGCAAAGAGATGTGTTTTATTTAGCAGTAAGGTCGAAGCGCTTAGCTGCGGGATTTATGCATTTCGACCTGTATGCATAAAACCGTTGTGTGCACGGATAGACATGGTACGGCGCTAATGGTTTGTATCGCGTGTATGCTCACCTATTAATAGGTATGTGATAATAATTATGGTTTCTAACAAGAGCCCGAAGCTTAAGGGCCCCTGAAACGGTTCGGACAAATTTTGTAGACGCGTAGGGTACAGCTTAAGTAGAACATTCGCACCACAATTTAAGTGAGGCGTTACGTATTAATGGAGCTACACGCGATTAGAAGTTACCCTCCTCCCCAGCCATGCTTTTCCTCCTCAACTCGTTCGCCGAGCGAGTGGGGCTAAGCTCCACCTTCACTGGTCCTGCGTCACGATGCGACGTCACATCGTCAACTTCCGGTTGTTTTGAAGCCCGCCCCCGCCCGCGCGAAACCTCTCCGCTAGCCGCTTGGCTGTCGACCCCAAGCGAGAGCTATCGAAGCAGCGTGCGTTGCGAGCATTCTGTCGTAGCGCCGAACGTGTCTGGTATTCCGTTAGCCACAGGCAAGCTGGTCATATCGGCAAATGACTGGAGGCATAAACTCAAGCTGATGAAGGAACTTTGGCGCAGACGTACGTGAGCGGCCTGATCGGTCTGCACGGTCCAGACACTTGTTGGCGCAGCGCTTAACCAGCCAAACAAAGCGCTAATATTGATCTAGCCAAGTGTAAAACATTTTAAACATTTATAAAAACAACGTGTTGATGATTACACTCCTGCGAAAAATACGCACGAGCAGCAAAAAAGAATACGCTTGGTTGCTGCTACTGTGTATGGTTGAGCTCTATGCCACCAGGTGGCTGCACCATGCAGACCATTCACCTTTGCCCATAGAGTTTCTAAAAATACCCTAGAGGGAAATGTGGCGCTAGTGTCTACGGGGGTTATCATGCGCGTTGCCTCAACCTAGGGCGCTATTCTGGACACGCATGGCGGCTGCACGGCCGCCATTATCCGCCATGTTTACTCTCTGATTGGCTGTCGAGAGGTCACGTGTTTTGAAATTTGTGCCGGGAAGCGGAAGTATTGCAAAATGCAATTTTGCGTTTTCATCAAAATGACGAAACGTGACGTGGAGCTGCAAATTTTATGGACTAATACATTTTTTTGGTCCTTGGCAGCTATATTGCGATGTTAGCGCTTCAAAAAGAATGTGAGCGGTAGCGCGCAGAAGCCAGTGCAATGCATCTGCAATTGCGCGAATATGTGTTGGCGATCCAAGATATGCGTTATGCAAGCTTGCTGATTGGCTGAAGGAATATCTCGTGAGGAGCGTCACAGGAAGGGCTGTTTCGTAAACGTCATTTTGACGATGCGTGACGTTGCGCTGGGCCGCCATTGCTGAGATTTTCCGCCATAATTTTTGCTGCGACGAGCCGCGCGAATTATGCTAATGAGCAGCCATATGCAATGGTAGCCGAGAGGAATGCGTATCGCCACATTTTCCCCGTCGTTTGGCACCACGAAAATCTTTTGTTCATAATGCGTGCTCATAGTATTTGCATCGCTCTCGGGTGGTATTGACATTTGTGTTTGGGGCCATCATTTTTTAAGAGAACGCGTTTATACGAAATAATATTGGTTGAACATAGCAAACTTTCGGCAATGTTTTCCACTTTTCACTGCTGCATTTGTATTGTAATCAAGATTAATGCCTTTTTGCACAATCAAAAGTTATGACAACGGCCTCTTTCTAATTTATAAAAAGAAATGTACGCAAGGCGGCGCCTTGAAGTTTCCTTCCACGGTGCGAGTAACCAGCGAAATGAACGAGAGATGGCAGCGCCGGCGCTTGCGTCGCGCTAGTGGATATCTCTGGCGCGCGCAACGCTATCGGTGATACTCGGCCGTTTCTCAGCCAGCCGAGTCGGGCTGAGTCACTTGCGTTTCACGAAATAGCGATAACGTGGCCTCGAACGTGCGCGCATCACCACTGGTAGGTCGCGTATGTTGTCTCAAGCAAGAAAACAAGCGCGTTGGCGCCAACCATGCGATGACTCATTCCATTTCCGGGGACACGCATCCTAGCTATTGAAGCAGACGACGGCTTGTACGCAGCAGACGACGGAAGCGAGAAGCGTTTTCGACGGAATAATCATATGCTTTGAGATAGCTGCTTTATTTTTACTGCGGAAGAAAACTGTTTTGCTTTACTGATAACGCTACATTCAGTGCCATCTTTTCAGTTTCTTAGGCGAAACGTCAAGGGGCGCTATTCTGGACATTCCGCCATTTTCTTCGGTGCGTGACGTAGGCGCGACGCAAACAAAATGGCGCTGGTGGCCCAGTTTTACTTACGTAACGTGACGCTAGGGGCGCTATTCTGGACATTCCGCCATTTTCTTCGGTGCGTGACGTAGGCGCGACGCAAACAAAATGGCGCTGGTGCCCAGTTTTACTTACGTAACGTGACGCCAGCTTGACGTTTCGCCTAAGAAACTGAAATGAAGGCACTGAATGTAGCGTTATCAGTAAAGCAAAACACTTTTCCTCCGCAGTAAAAATAAAGCAGCTATCTCAAAGCATATGATTATTCCGTCGAAAACGCTTCTCGCTTCCGTCGTCTGCTGCGTACAAGCCGTCGTCTGCTTCAATAGCTAGGTTGCGTGTCCCCGGAAAATGGAATGAGTCATCGCATGTTGGCGTCAACGCGCTTGTTTTCTTGCTTGAGACAACATACGCGACCTACCAGTGGTGATGCGCGCACGTTCTAGGCCACGTTATCGCTATCTCGTGAAACGCAAGTGACTCAGCCCGACTCGGCTGGGTGAGAAACGGCCGAATATCACCGATAGCGTTGCGCGCGCCAGAGATATCCACTAGCGCGACGCAAGCGCCGGCGCTGCCATCGCTTGTTCATTTCGCTGGTGCGGGAGGAAACTTCAAGGCGCCGCCTTGCGCACATTTCTTTTTATAAATTAGAAAGAGGCCGTTGTCATAACTTTTGATTGTGCGAAACAGCATTAATCTTGATTACAATACAAATGCAGCAGTGAAAAGTGGACAACATTGCCGAAAGTTTGCTATGTTCAACTAATATTATTTCGTATAAGCGCGTTCTTTTAAAAAATGATGGCCCCAAACACAAATGCCAACACTACCCGAGAGCGATGCAAATACTATGAGCACGCGTTATGAACAAAAGATTTTCGTGGTGCCAAACGGCGGGGAAAATGTGGCGATACGCATTCCTCTCGGCTGTCATTGCATATGGCTGCTCATTAGCATAATTCGCGCGGCTCGTCGGAGCAAAAATTATGGCTGAAAATCTCAGCAATGGCGGCCCAGCGCAACATCACGCATCGTCAAAATGACGTTTACGAAACAGCCCTTCCTGTGACGCTCCTCACGAGATATTCCTTCAGCCAATCAGCAAGCTGGCATGGCGCATATCTTGGATCACGACCACATATTCGCGCAATTGCAGATGCATTGCACTGGCTTCTGCACGCTACCGCTCACATTCTTTTTGAAGCGCTAACATCGCAATATAGCTGCCAAGGACCAAAAAAATGTATTAGTCCATAAAATTTGCAGCTCGACGTCACGTTTCGTCATCTTGATGAAAACGCAAAATTGCATTTGGCAATACTTCCGCTTCCCGGCACAAATTTCAAAACACGTGACCTCCCGACAGCCAATCAGAGAGTAAACATGGCGGATAATGGCGGCTGTGCAGCCGCCATGCGTGTCCAGAGGCGCTATTCTGGACATTCCGCCATTTTCTTCGGTGCGTGACGTAGGCGCGACGCAAACAAAATGGCGCTGGTGGCCCAGTTTTGCTTATGTAACGTGACGCCAACTTGACGTTTCGCCTAAGAAACTGAAAAGATGGCACTG
Source organism: Dermacentor andersoni (assembly GCF_023375885.2). NCBI lineage: Eukaryota > Metazoa > Arthropoda > Arachnida > Ixodida > Ixodidae > Dermacentor > Dermacentor andersoni. The sequence continues at coordinate 6,648,185 of NC_092816.1, read as the reverse complement.
AATGTAGCGTTACCAGTAAAGCAAAGCAGTTTTCCTCCGCAGTAAAAATAAAGCAGCTATCTCAAAGCACATGATTATTCCGTCGAAAACGCTTCTCGCTTCCGTCGTCTGCTGCGTACAAGCCGTCGTCTGCTTCAATAGCTAGGATGCGTGTCCCCGGAAAATGGAATGAGTCATCGCATGTTGGCGCCAACGCGCTTGTTTTCTTGCTTGAGACAACATACGCGACCTACCAGTGGTGATGCGCGCACGTTCGGCCACGTTATCGCTATTTCGTGAAACGCAAGTGACTCAGCCCGACTCGGCTGGCTGAGAAACGGCCGAATATCAGCGATAGCGTTGCGCGCGCCAGAGATATCCACTAGCGCGACGCAAGCGCCGGCGCTGCCATCTCTTGTTCATTTCGCTGGTGCGGGAGGAAACTTCAAGGCGCCGCCTTGCGTACATTTCTTTTTATAAATTAGAAAGAGGCCGTTCTCATAACTTTTGATTGTGCGAAAAGGCATTAATCTTGATTACAATACAAATGCAGCAGTGAAAAGTGGACAACATTTCCGAAAGTTTGCTATGTTCAACCAATCTTATTTCGTATAAACTCGTTCTTTTAAAAAATGATGGCCCCAAACACAAATGCCAACACTACCCGAGAGCGATGCAAATACTATGAGCACGCGTTATGAACAAAATATTTTCGTGGCGCCAAACGGCGGGGAAAATGTGGCGATACACATTCCTCTCGGCTGTCATTGCATATGGCTGCTCATTAGCATAATTCGCGCGGCTCGTCGCAGCAAAAATTATGGCGGAAAATCTCCGCAATGGCGGCCCAGCGCAACGTCACGCATCGTCAAAATGACGTTTACGAAACAGCCCTTCCTGTGACGCTCCTCACGAGATATTCCTTCAGCCAATCAGCAAGCTGGCATGGCGCATATCTTGGATCGCCAGCACATATTCGCGCAATTGCAGATGCATTGCACTGGCTTCTGCACGCTACCGCTCACATTCTTTTTGAAGCGCTAACATCACAATATATCTGCCAAGGACGAAAAAATTTATTAGTCCATAAAATTTGCAGCTTTACGTCACGTTTCGTCATCTTGATGAAAACGCAAAATGACATTTCGCAAAATTTCCGTTTCCCGGCACAAATTTCAAGGCACGTGAGCTCGCCACAGCCAATCAGAGAGTCAACATGGCGGATAATGGCGGCCGTGCAGCCGCCATGCGTGTCGAGAATAGCACCCAAGGATTCCTCGGCAAGCACTTCACTGGGGCACAACACCGCTGCCGGAATGGCGCACTCACCCTTAATAATGTTTCAGGTGGCCATGCTGACGATTGTGCCCGTGGCTGCGTGCCCGGCAGCTTCAATGACTGCTACTGCATGCACTGCGGATGCATCAACGAGCTGGCCTCCCCCGGATCTTTCCCACTATTGGACGCCACCAGTGCTTTTTGGCCGGACTTCCCACGTTATCTGGCAACCTGTATCTACATCTACCGCTTCCGCTATCAATCGTGGCCTCAGTGTACATAAGGATTCCTCAGCAAGCACTTCACTGGGGCACAACACCGCTGCAGGAATGGCGCACTCACCCTTAATAATGTTTCAGGTGGCCGTGCTGACGATTGTGCCCGTGGCTGCGTGCCCGGCAGCTTCAATGACTGCTACTGCATGCACTGCGGATGCATCAACAAGCTGGCCTCCCCCGGATCTTTCCCACTATTGGACGCCACCAGTGCTTTTTGGCCGGACTTCCCACGTTATCTGGCAACCTGTATCTACATCTACCGCTTCCGCTATCAATCGTGGCCTCAGTGTACATAAGGATTCCTCGGCAAGCACTTCACTGGGGCACAACACCGCTGCAGGAACGGCGCACTCACCCTTAATAATGTTTCAGGTGGCCGTGCTGACGATTGTGCCCGTGGCTGCGTGCCCGGCAGCTTGAATGACTGCTACTGCATGCACTGCGGATGCATCAACAAGCTGGCCTCCCGCGGATCTTTTCCACTATTGGACGCCACCACTGCTTTTTGGCCGGACTTCCCACGTTAGCTGGCAACCTGTATCTACATCTACCGCTTCCGCTATCAATCGTGGCCTCAGGGCGCTATTCTGGGGCGCTATTCTGGACACGCATGGCGGCTGCACGGCCGCCATTATCCGCCATGTTTACTCTCTGATTGGCTGTCGAGAGGTCACGTGTTTTGAAATTTGTGCCGGGAAGCGGAAGTATTGCAAAATGCAATTTTGCGTTTTCATCAAGATGACGAAACGTGACGTGGAGCTGCAAATTTTATGGACTAATACATTTTTTGGGCCCTTGGCAGCTATATTGCGATGTTAGCGCTTCAAAAAGAATTTGAGCGGTAGCGCGCAGAAGCCAGTGCAATGCATCTGCAATTGCGCGAATATGTGGTGGCGATCCAAGATGTGCGCCATGCCAGCTTGCTGATTGGCTGAAGGAATATCTCGTGAGGAGCGTCACAGGAAGGGCTGTTTCGTAAACGTCATTTTGACGATGCGTGACGTTGCGCTGGGCCGCCATTGCTGAGATTTTCCGCCATAATTTTTGCTGCGACGAGCCGCGCGAATTATGCTAATGAGCAGCCATATGCAATGGCAGCCTAGAGGAATGCGTATCGCCACATTTTCCCCGTCGTTTGGCACCACGAAAATTTGTTGTTCATAACGCGTGCTCATAGTATTTGCATCGCTCTCGGGTAGTGTTGACATTTGTGTTTGGGGCCATCATTTTTTAAAAGAACGCGTTTATACGAAATAATATTGGTTGAACATAGCAAACTTTCGGCAATGTTGTCCACTTTTCACTGCTGCATTTGTATTGTAATCAAGATTAATGCCTTTTTGCACAATCAAAAGTTATGACAACGGCCTCTTTCTAATTTATAAAAAGAAATGTACGCAAGGCGGCGCCTTGAAGTTTTCTCCCTCGGTGCGCGTAACCAGCGAAATGAACAAGAGATGGCAGCGCCGGCGCTTGCGTCGCGCTAGTGGATATCTCTGGCGCGCGCAACGCTATCGGTGATACTCGGCCGTTTCTCAGCCAGCCGAGTCGGGCTGAGTCACTTGCGTTTCACGAGATAGCGATGACGTGGCCTAGAACGTGCGCGCATCACCACTGGTAGGTCGCGTATGTTGTCTCAAGCAAGAAAACAAGCGCGTTGGCGCCAACCATGCGATGACTCATTCCATTTTCCGGGGACACGCATCCTAGCTATTGAAGCAGACGACGGCTTGTACGCAGCAGACGACGGAAGCGAGAAGCGTTTTCGACGGAATAATCATATGCTTTGAGATAGCTGCTTTATTTTTACTGCGGAGGAAAACTGCTTTGCTTTACTGGTAACGCTACATTCAGTGCCATCTTTTCAGTTTCTTAGGCGAAACGTCAAGTTGGCGTCACGTTACATAAGCAAAACTGGGCCACCAGCGCCATTTTGTTTGCGTCGCGCCTACGTCACGCACCGAAGAAAATGGCGGAATGTCCAGAATAGCGCCTCTGGACACGCATGGCGGCTGCACAGCCGCCATTATCCGCCATGTTTACTCTCTGATTGGCTGTCGGGAGGTCACGTGTTTTGAAATTTGTGCCGGGAAGCGGAAGTATTGCCAAATGCAATTTTGCGTTTTCATCAAGATGACGAAACGTGACGTCGAGCTGCAAATTTTATGGACTAATACATTTTTTTGGTCCTTGGCAGCTATATTGCGATGTTAGCGCTTCAAAAAGAATGTGAGCGGTAGCGTGCAGAAGCCAGTGCAATGCATCTGCAATTGCGCGAATATGTGGTCGTGATCCAAGATATGCGCCATGCCAGCTTGCTGATTGGCTGAAGGAATATCTCGTGAGGAGCGTCACAGGAAGGGCTGTTTCGTAAACGTCATTTTGACGATGCGTGATGTTGCGCTGGGCCGCCATTGCTGAGATTTTCAGCCATAATTTTTGCTCCGACGAGCCGCGCGAATTATGCTAATGAGCAGCCATATGCAATGACAGCCGAGAGGAATGCGTATCGCCACATTTTCCCCGCCGTTTGGCACCACGAAAATCTTTTGTTCATAACGCGTGCTCATAGTATTTGCATCGCTCTCGGGTAGTGTTGGCATTTGTGTTTGGGGCCATCATTTTTTAAAAGAACGCGCTTATACGAAATAATATTAGTTGAACATAGCAAACTTTCGGCAATGTTGTCCACTTTTCACTGCTGCATTTGTATTGTAATCAAGATTAATGCTGTTTCGCACAATCAAAAGTTATGACAACGGCCTCTTTCTAATTTATAAAAAGAAATGTGCGCAAGGCGGCGCCTTGAAGTTTCCTCCCGCACCAGCGAAATGAACAAGCGATGGCAGCGCCGGCGCTTGCGTCGCGCTAGTGGATATCTCTGGCGCGCGCAACGCTATCGGTGATATTCGGCCGTTTCTCACCCAGCCGAGTCGGGCTGAGTCACTTGCGTTTCACGAGATAGCGATAACGTGGCCTAGAACGTGCGGGCATCACCACTGGTAGGTCGCGTATGTTGTCTCAAGCAAGAAAACAAGCGCGTTGACGCCAACATGCGATGACTCATTCCATTTTCCGGGGACACGCAACCTAGCTATTGAAGCAGACGACGGCTTGTACGCAGCAGACGACGGAAGCGAGAAGCGTTTTCGACGGAATAATCATATGCTTTGAGATAGCTGCTTTATTTTTACTGCGGAGGAAAAGTGTTTTGCTTTACTGATAACGCTACATTCAGTGCCTTCATTTCAGTTTCTTAGGCGAAACGTCAAGCTGGCGTCACGTTACGTAAGTAAAACTGGGCCACCAGCGCCATTTTGTTTGCGTCGCGCCTACGTCACGCACCGAAGAAAATGGCGGAATGTCCAGAATAGCGCCCCTAGCGTCACGTTACGTAAGTAAAACTGGGCCACCAGCGCCATTTTGTTTGCGTCGCGCCTACGTCACGCACCGAAGAAAATGGCGGAATGTCCAGAATAGCGCCCCTAGTCACGCACCGAAGAAAATGGCGGAATGTCCAGAATAGCGCCCTAGGGGCGCTATTCTGGACATTCCGCCATTTTCTTCGGTGCGTGACGTAGGCGCGACGCAAACAAAATGGCGCTGGTGGCCCAGTTTTACTTACGTAACGTGACGCCAGCTTGACGTTTCGCCTAAGAAACTGAAAAGATGGCACTGAATGTAGCGTTATCAGTAAAGCAAAACAGTTTTCTTCCGCAGTAAAAATAAAGCAGCTATCTCAAAGCATATGATTATTCCGTCGAAAACGCTTCTCGCTTCCGTCGTCTGCTGCGTACAAGCCGTCGTCTGCTTCAATAGCTAGGATGCGTGTCCCCGGAAATGGAATGAGTCATCGCATGGTTGGCGCCAACGCGCTTGTTTTCTTGCTTGAGACAACATACGCGACCTACCAGTGGTGATGCGCGCACGTTCTAGGCCACGTCATCGCTATCTCGTGAAACGCAAGTGACTCAGCCCGACTCGGCTGGCTGAGAAACGGCCGAGTATCACCGATAGCGTTGCGCGCGCCAGAGATATCCACTAGCGCGACGCAAGCGCCGGCGCTGCCATCTCTTGTTCATTTCGCTGGTTACGCGCACCGAGGGAGAAAACTTCAAGGCGCCGCCTTGCGTACATTTCTTTTTATAAATTAGAAAGAGGCCGTTGTCATAACTTTTGATTGTGCAAAAAGGCATTAATCTTGATTACAATACAAATGCAGCAGTGAAAAGTGGACAACATTGCCGAAAGTTTGCTATGTTCAACCAATATTATTTCGTATAAACGCGTTCTTTTAAAAAATGATGGCCCCAAACACAAATGTCAACACTACCCGAGAGCGATGCAAATACTATGAGCACGCGTTATGAACAACAAATTTTCGTGGTGCCAAACGACGGGGAAAATGTGGCGATACGCATTCCTCTAGGCTGCCATTGCATATGGCTGCTCATTAGCATAATTCGCGCGGCTCGTCGCAGCAAAAATTATGGCGGAAAATCTCAGCAATGGCGGCCCAGCGCAACGTCACGCATCGTCAAAATGACGTTTACGAAACAGCCCTTCCTGTGACGCTCCTCACGAGATATTCCTTCAGCCAATCAGCAAGCTGGCATGGCGCACATCTTGGATCGCCACCACATATTCGCGCAATTGCAGATGCATTGCACTGGCTTCTGCGCGCTACCGCTCAAATTCTTTTTGAAGCGCTAACATCGCAATATAGCTGCCAAGGGCCCAAAAAATGTATTAGTCCATAAAATTTGCAGCTCCACGTCACGTTTCGTCATCTTGATGAAAACGCAAAATTGCATTTTGCAATACTTCCGCTTCCCGGCACAAATTTCAAAACACGTGACCTCTCGACAGCCAATCAGAGAGTAAACATGGCGGATAATGGCGGCCGTGCAGCCGCCATGCGTGTCCAGAATAGCGCCCCAGAATAGCGCCCTGAGGCCACGATTGATAGCGGAAGCGGTAGATGTAGATACAGGTTGCCAGCTAACGTGGGAAGTCCGGCCAAAAAGCAGTGGTGGCGTCCAATAGTGGAAAAGATCCGCGGGAGGCCAGCTTGTTGATGCATCCGCAGTGCATGCAGTAGCAGTCATTCAAGCTGCCGGGCACGCAGCCACGGGCACAATCGTCAGCACGGCCACCTGAAACATTATTAAGGGTGAGTGCGCCGTTCCTGCAGCGGTGTTGTGCCCCAGTGAAGTGCTTGCCGAGGAATCCTTATGTACACTGAGGCCACGATTGATAGCGGAAGCGGTAGATGTAGATACAGGTTGCCAGATAACGTGGGAAGTCCGGCCAAAAAGCACTGGTGGCGTCCAATAGTGGGAAAGATCCGGGGGAGGCCAGCTTGTTGATGCATCCGCAGTGCATGCAGTAGCAGTCATTGAAGCTGCCGGGCACGCAGCCACGGGCACAATCGTCAGCACGGCCACCTGAAACATTATTAAGGGTGAGTGCGCCATTCCTGCAGCGGTGTTGTGCCCCAGTGAAGTGCTTGCTGAGGAATCCTTATGTACACTGAGGCCACGATTGATAGCGGAAGCGGTAGATGTAGATACAGGTTGCCAGATAACGTGGGAAGTCCGGCCAAAAAGCACTGGTGGCGTCCAATAGTGGGAAAGATCCGGGGGAGGCCAGCTCGTTGATGCATCCGCAGTGCATGCAGTAGCAGTCATTGAAGCTGCCGGGCACGCAGCCACGGGCACAATCGTCAGCATGGCCACCTGAAACATTATTAAGGGTGAGTGCGCCATTCCGGCAGCGGTGTTGTGCCCCAGTGAAGTGCTTGCCGAGGAATCCTTGGGTGCTATTCTCGACACGCATGGCGGCTGCACGGCCGCCATTATCCGCCATGTTGACTCTCTGATTGGCTGTGGCGAGCTCACGTGCCTTGAAATTTGTGCCGGGAAACGGAAATTTTGCGAAATGTCATTTTGCGTTTTCATCAAGATGACGAAACGTGACGTAAAGCTGCAAATTTTATGGACTAATAAATTTTTTCGTCCTTGGCAGATATATTGTGATGTTAGCGCTTCAAAAAGAATGTGAGCGGTAGCGTGCAGAAGCCAGTGCAATGCATCTGCAATTGCGCGAATATGTGCTGGCGATCCAAGATATGTGCCATGCCAGCTTGCTGATTGGCTGAAGGAATATCTCGTGAGGAGCGTCACAGGAAGGGCTGTTTCGTAAACGTCATTTTGACGATGCGTGACGTTGCGCTGGGCCGCCATTGCGGAGATTTTCCGCCATAATTTTTGCTGCGACGAGCCGCGCGAATTATGCTAATGAGCAGCCATATGCAATGACAGCCGAGAGGAATGTGTATCGCCACATTTTCCCCGCCGTTTGGCGCCACGAAAATATTTTGTTCATAACGCGTGCTCATAGTATTTGCATCGCTCTCGGGTAGTGTTGGCATTTGTGTTTGGGGCCATCATTTTTTAAAAGAACGAGTTTATACGAAATAAGATTGGTTGAACATAGCAAACTTTCGGAAATGTTGTCCACTTTTCACTGCTGCATTTGTATTGTAATCAAGATTAATGCCTTTTCGCACAATCAAAAGTTATGAGAACGGCCTCTTTCTAATTTATAAAAAGAAATGTACGCAAGGCGGCGCCTTGAAGTTTCCTCCCGCACCAGCGAAATGAACAAGAGATGGCAGCGCCGGCGCTTGCGTCGCGCTAGTGGATATCTCTGGCGCGCGCAACGCTATCGCTGATATTCGGCCGTTTCTCAGCCAGCCGAGTCGGGCTGAGTCACTTGCGTTTCACGAAATAGCGATAACGTGGCCGAACGTGCGCGCATCACCACTGGTAGGTCGCGTATGTTGTCTCAAGCAAGAAAACAAGCGCGTTGGCGCCAACATGCGATGACTCATTCCATTTTCCGGGGACACGCATCCTAGCTATTGAAGCAGACGACGGCTTGTACGCAGCAGACGACGGAAGCGAGAAGCGTTTTCGACGGAATCATCATATGCTTTGAGATAGCTGCTTTATTTTTACTGCGGAGGAAAACTGTTTTGCTTTACTGATAACGCTACATTCAGTGCCTTCATTTTAGTTTCTTAGGCGAAACGTCAAGTTGGCGTAACGTTACGTAAGCAAAACTGGGCCACCAGCGCCATTTTGTTTGCGTCGCGCCTACGTCATGCATCGAAGAAAATGGCAGAATGTCCAGAATAGCGCCCCTTATGTACACTGAGGCCACGATTGATAGCGGAAGCGGTAGATGTAGATACAGGTTGCCAGCTAGCGTGGGAAGTCCGGCCAAAAAGCACTGGTGGCGTCCAATGGTGGAAAAGATCCGGGGGAGGCCAGCTTGTTGATGCATCCGCAGTGCATGCAGTAGCAGTCATTGAAGTTGCCAGGCACCCAGCCACGGGCACAATCGTGAGCACGCCCACCTAAAACATTATTAAGGGTGAGTGCGCCATTCCTGCAGCGGTGTTGAGCCCCCTTTCTTTCAGGTGGGGAACGATCCCACAACATTCGCATTTCGCGTGCGATGCTCTACCAATTGAGCTACCGCGACAGCCTCTTTGACAGTGATTCTCCGTATTTTTTTTCTGTCAAAATAAACATTCATTCATTCATTCATGTACCAGATGTGTATAGTGCCGCAGCATTGTCGGCTGAAGCTTTATCAACACCTTACGTAATAATTGCACGAATGTGCGGGCTAAAAAAAATAAATTCTCTAAGTGGTCGCTAAACTACTCGCCTTCGCGGAACATTTAATGTGCGGCGCACTCGTGCTCAGAGCGGGCCTCGCTAAACATATGCAATCTAGCGATGTGGCTCTTGAGTCCCTGTTCCAGTCAGTCCGCGCCATCTTAAAATAGGATATCTTAAATGACTCATTAAATAGCAATTATAGTGGAAACATTGCAATTAGGGAATTGATGACCCAAAGTCATATTAGTAACTCAACAAAAGCTTATTCTCTAAACAAAATCGTCATGGCTGCTACAGCCTGAAGTACTTTGGCACTGCGGACGGCCCAGTATGGCGTTACCGAAATAAATATGAAATAGTGCGCCAGTGACGGCGACCTCTCTATCCTCTCCCTTGCGATCGCAAACGAACAGTAGCGCGAGCTTTCGCTGGCATGGGCTTCACGGTGGCCTTCTTGTTTTTTGTGAGGTGACGCCAGGAATCGATACGGAGCGTGCTGTATTCCGTACCGAACATTGTGGCGGCACCGCAGCTCGGATAATCAAGTTTGACAATAGCAACAAATAAAGAAATGATCTATGGATAAGAATGAAGAGAACTGGTAATTGTCAAAGCATTGACGCCCTCACAACAGGGAAGCTGGTGGCGTTTTCTAATAGGGTGACGAGATCAGCCTCACTGACATGCTATTCAATTTTTGTTTGGGTTTAGGACTGCCCACAGCTAAAACACTGCACGCGGTAGTACCTACAACGAATTCTGCGAAGTTGCTGCTGGCCAACACATGACTGTCTGGCATCAATATTGCAAATGCAATATCGCCTCTAAGATGGCGAATTAAATCTTTGTTGAAGTATTGTTACTTGTGAGCCATATTTTCTACGATGCCGCATCTGTATTCGCCGCCAAGCCTTGCAGTCTGACAGCATATGTGCAAATGCGCGTATCCCAAGTTATCAGTACAGAAGCCTGTGTTATTTGGTGCAGAAAATAAAACAACGTGTATGCCTGCTACATTTGCTATCTCTGGGACCGAAAGCGAAGGGGGGGGAGGGGAGGCATGGCAGCTGTGCTCAGCTGAAACATCACCCCCCCTCCCCGAAAATTTTGATATCTTCGCCTTCCTGACTACGCACAGGGGGGGGGGGGATGGGACAGAAGACTTGTGGTCCCCGGGAGCGAGAGGACCTAGCTACGCCACTGACTGCACCTAGGCTCTCATCGAAACTACTGCCCAAGTATGAAGGCCCGACCACGTCGTCGAACGCACATCTCCGTAAACTACGTGATCGAGCCCGTTGAACCGTCTTCGGACATGCGCCGCCGTAGACGACGCATTATCAACGACGACCGCCACCAGACCTACTGTAACTAACTCACAGTAATAAGCTGTTAGGTCGACGGGTGGCTCCCTTTGGTTACCAGGGGTAATTGTAGAGAAGGAGTGGAACGATATAATGGGTTGTCCTCCCCAGTGTTTTCTAGTGGGTCGTCCTCTTCAGCGCTTTTGCTCTGAATGTGGCTCGTGCTTGGAGTCCGTGCCCTGCTCTAACGGTCGGTCCCAAACGCCGGTGACCAATAAACGCCTTTACAGTATCTACATATATTATCTTTAATAACAGTGTGAAGATCGCAACAGCCGGCACTCTAAGCTAGTCTGCTCAGAAAGCGACCGGTCGTTGAGGCGTGCCAACGTTGTCACGACTGTCTCTGGGAACTGTACCGAGGGCAATAAAAGAGGATACGTTCGACTGTTTTCTCGCTGCCGCAACTACCACAGACAACACTGTCAGCCATTTCGATGCGGCAAGCAAATGCGTTCGTGAAAGACGCCCCAAGCCACAGTTGTCTCGATTCGGGAAAGTCCAGATGGAATGTGCAGTCGGAGGGACGGGTCCAGGCGGTGCAGTTAAGTATGTCGGAAGCCACATGGATATTGTGGCATCAAGCGCTAGTATGCGAAGCTTTGTTGCGGCGTCAGTTCTTGACGCGAGATGGCTTCCTTCACGACATCTTCGTGAGCCCTCCTAGCAGCTTCATCGGCGTTTTTCACTCATGATGCCGCAATGGCCTGGGAGCTACTGAAAAGTGATGCATGTCCTTTCACTGCTAGGTGGTGATATAGCTGCCTTATTTCCAGCATACGTTGTTCTTGTGGTCTACGACGTAAAGCGGAAGCAACCAATGCAGGGCAACCTTCAAATCGGTGAGTATGCACCATCTTCGTCGTAGATCTTATTGGATCATGCGAAGCGCGCTGCGAAGTGCAGCAAGCTCCGCAGTAGTCGACGTTGTCCGGTGTGAAGTTTCAAACTTAATGGTCACGGACTTTTCGGGAGAGATCACGGCTCCTGCAGATCCGTCCACAGTTCTCGAGCCATCAGTGTAAAGCTGAAGATGTTCTTGTATGCCTCCTGCAGCATGAGGAGAGAGAGTTGCTTGAAAGCTGGCGACGAGAGTTCTGCTTTTGTTCGGACTCCCGGTACCGAGAGTTGAACTTGCGGGCGACCTGCTTGAACGGCTGTGACACTCCTGCGTTCCTTTGTGCGTGTGTGTGTGTTCTCCCTTCCTTCCCACTCCCACTGCTTCCTTGTGTGCACAGTTATATATATATATATATATATATATATATATATATATATATATATATATATATATATATATATATATATATATATATATATATATATATATATATATATATATATAACTTTCAGTCTCCCCTTCCTCCGTGCAGGGTAGCAAACTGGACATCCATCTTCCGGTAAACCTCACTGCCTTTCTCATCTCTTATCTCTCTTTGATGTTTGCACCTTAAAAAACTTCGCGTGACCTCGAAGAATCGTTCACGGAAGTAATGGCGATTGACGGAAGTGATATATATATATATATATATATATATATATATATATATATATATATATATATATATATGTGTGTGTGTGTGTGTGTGTGTGTGTGTGTGTGTGTGTGTGTGTGTGTGTGTCTGTGTGTGTGCGTGCGCGCGCGCGCGCGCGCGCGCGCGTGTGGGCGAGGTTCCAAAAAAGCTAGTTGCCCCCCCCCTCCCCCCCCCCCTGGAAGAATGAAAACTTTCCTCCGATGCTCCAACCCATATTTATCACATTTTTATTTTTCTGTAAATTTCCTTCTCATGATCAGCATCCACTGTCAGCAACTGACCTAGATAAACGTACCCGTTCACGGACTCTAGGGGCTGACTGGCAATCTTGAACTCTTGTTCCCTTGCCAGGCTATTGGACATTATCTTTGTCTTCTGCACAATAATCTTCAACCCCACTCTTGCACTTTCTTTGTTAAGGTGCTCCAATAATTTGTTGTAATTCGTCCCCAGTGTCGCTGAACAGGAAAGCATCATCTGCAAACCGAAGGTTGCTGAGATATTCGCCGTCGATTCTCACTCCTAAGCCTTCCTAGTTTAATAGCTTGGATACTTCTTCCAAGTCACTGTAGGCCTATCATAGCCACGCAAAGACAACTGTGATCACCATCACTGTCTTTGTTTTTCTGAAAATGTTAATTGAAGCCTTCGTACAGCGCTATTACTTCACGGGCATATGTCCTACCATAGACAAATGGAAACGACAAACTCTGTCAATAGCGCCAATCAATTCGACGGATTAATTTTTTTAATGTACAAGTGTAGTTGTTTTTCGCCCTTAATTTGTGTCTCTTTGGCAGAACAGCAACAACTCATGAGTTAAATGAAGACATGTAAGAACTTAAATTTTAATGGGATGTGTCACTTTATTGCTCTATTGTGGCACTTCCTTGACGTGCGGAGAGGCACGAAGGCAACGTCATTCCGTAATGAAGCCGCCAGCAGCAAATGCGATGTTTTCGGAATCCTCTCCAGGGAGGTAGTGCACTTTCCACAGATTCGTGTGCACGAGCACTGAAACAAATGCACAGGCATTAAGTTAGTGGCAGAACGACATCTTACCGTTCGCAGTGCCAGATAGCGTAGATGGTTGTTGAAAGAACGACAAAAACAGAACCGCTGTGGTGGTCGAAATTGAAAGCAGTTGGGAGCCGGACGCTGGTTAGAGAAAGCCGCCAGTAAATTTGCTGGCGACTATATATATATATATATATATATATATATATATATATATATATATATATATATATATAACGAGAAGAAAGGGGGTTGGGGGTTAACCGAGGGGCCCGATTTTTATTAGTCATTTCATAAGAAGCCAAGAAACACTGACACCAAGGACAACATAGGGGAAATTACTTGTGCTTAATGAATGAAATAAAGAAACGATAAATTAATGAAAGTGGATGAAAAAACAACTAGTTGTTTTTCATCCACTTTCATTAATTAAGTAATTTCCCCTATGTTGTCCTTGGTGTCAGTGTTTGTTGGCTTCTGAAGAAGCAAAGGAGCGCACTTACGAAAATTGCATCGTTTAATGTTTTAACGTTTCGGCCGAGGCAAGGCCTTCGTCAGAATAAACACGGATACAAGTGCGCACCCGCTTTCATGGGCATGCGCAAGTGGGCATAATCAGCACTACATGCACGTGTACGCTTGCAAATAATAACACAAAAAGTGCAGCAGTAAGTATAACTTGAGCACGATAAATGATATGTATGAAATATCATTATGGTATCACGATGATTGTGCATGAAGTTACAAAATATCAATTGCGACATGGCAAAACTAGGAACAAATTGTTTTTGCATGGTTTGTCAATTCTGTACAAGAATATACACATCAAGATATGGCAGAAAGGCACGACATTTTTCCTACGCTCTCATTGATACCAGATGACACGGTTTTAAATTTATGAATGAGAAAGGATTCTCGTACTTCTCGATCATGGGGCGATTTGAAACCTGATTTTATTACTGTTACTTTGATGTTGTCAAACGTATGACCGGGCAGTCGAACATGTTTAGATAATGGAGGGTGCGGCAAGCTGTTAACGTGTGCTTTGTGGTTGTTGAATCTGATACGAAAAGATGTTTCGGTCTGACCGATATACTGCATATGACAAACGGAAGATTCAAGCAGATAGATGATGTTAGTAATGTCGCAACTGAAGTCGCCGTTGATTTTAACAGAAAAATTGGATGCTGTGCTCCTAGCATTCTTTAATGTGGTCATATGAGTACAAACTTTACAACGGGGCTTATTGCAGGGATTACAACCAGCAGCAGCAATCGCTTTAGTCTTGGAAAAGGTTACTAGGTCACGCAGATTCCTAGAGAGACGATAGACCACTCTTGGTGATTCCGTGAAAATGTTTTAAGAAGGTCGCTCTGTGTCAGTAAGTTATAGTGCTTCCTGAACGTGGTCGCACATCCTCTCATATATATATATATATATATATATATATATATATATATATATATATATGTGCATTCGAGTAAGTTCACTTTGAATGCACAAGTTTAGTTTATTGTTTCGGCTGACTTTTTGCTTGTGAGAGCGAACAAAATGCAGTGGCTATAGGAGCAGGGTAACACACACGTTTATTCTGACAAATACATTTGCACAAGCACTTTACAACGCGTGTCATTAATAGTTTCTTTACATCATGATATGATCGGTAGAGACGGCTCATGCGGTTGACATTCTCTGTTTCAGTTCCATTATTCATTGCACAAAGAAATTAGCCTTTCCACTTTCACGCATAGCGATAATAAGTGGCTAAAATTACGCATGTAGTCCTCGGCGCGAAGCAAAGGGCAACCCCACCGCACGTGCGCATTTCGTACTCCTACTGTTATGAGGGTGCAGCGGTGGCGCAGACGTAGAGCATCCGCCTCGCGTGCAAGAGGACCGTGGTTCGAATCCCGGTGCCGCGCAATTTTCCACCGGAATTTAAAAAAAAAATCAGTGTGTTGATAAAATTGCATCAACAGGCCTGGAGTGCGGCCTCATCCTGGTGACCAGAACCGGTAACGCACTCCGTCACCAGAGCAGGATTGGCCACCCTGGTGCAGTGCTTGGCCACAACCTCCTATATGAATACAACAATCAAACCCCGGCCCCTCAGTCCCCAGCAGCTGCGAAGCAACTGACCACGGCGGTGGTCAGACCTGCGACACAGCAGAGGGTGCTAAGAATCCCTGGCTCCGGAGAGGCCGCCATTGGAATATGAACCTGGCAACGTTTAACGCTAGAACGTTATCTACTGAGGCGAGCCTAGCTGTGCTATTGGATGAACTAGAAGGCAGTAAATGGGATAGGGC
Source organism: Dermacentor andersoni (assembly GCF_023375885.2). Lineage (NCBI taxonomy): Eukaryota > Metazoa > Arthropoda > Arachnida > Ixodida > Ixodidae > Dermacentor > Dermacentor andersoni. Next base: position 6,632,731 of record NC_092816.1, on the reverse strand, counting down.
TCAGTGAAGTTAGGAGGACAAAAGAAGCATTGAAAAAGCGGGCACGTCCTGTGCTGCCGGAGCTTAGCGGAGAGACGAGAACTAGGAGTCGGATTCCTGATTAATAAGGCTATAGCTGGTAATATACAGGAACTCTATAGCATTAACGAGAGCGTGGCAGATCTTGTTGTGAAACTTAATAAGAGGTACAAATTGAAGGTCGTACAGGTCTAGGCCCCTACATCCAGTCACGATGACCAAGAAGTCGAAAACTTCTATGAAGACGTGGAATCGGCGATGGCTAAAGTCAAAACAAAATACAGTATACTGATGGGCGATTTCAATGGCAGGGTAGGCAAGAAGCAGGCCGGAGACAAGTCAGTGGGGGAATATGGCATAGGCTCTAGGAATTGCAGAGGAGAGTTTATTAGTAGAGTTTGCAGAACAGAATAATATGCGGATAATGAATACCTTTTTCCGCAAGCGGGTTAGCCGAAAGTGGACGTGGAGGAGCCCGAATGGTGAGACTAAAATGAAATCGACTTTATACTCTGCGCGAACCCTGGCATCATACAAGATGTAGACGTGCTCGGCAAGGTGCGCTGCAGTGACCATAGGATGGTAAGAACTCGAATTAGCCTAGACTTGCGGAGGGCACGGAAGAAACTGGTAGATAAGAAGCCGATCAATGAATTAGCGGTAAGAGGGAAAATAGAGGAATTTCGGATCAAGCTACAAAACAGGTATTCGGCTTTAACTCAGAAAGAGGACCTACTCTGGAAGCAATGAACGACAATCGTACGGGCATCAATAAGGAGGGTGCAATAGAAGTCGCTGGTAACTACGTTAGACAGGATACCAGTAAGCTATCGCAGGAGACGAAAGATATGATCAAGAAGCGCCAATGTATCAAAGCTTTAACCCTACAGCTAGAATAGAACTGGCAGAACTTTCCAAGTTAATCAACAAGAGTAAGACAGCTGACATAAGGAAGTATAATATAGATAGAATTGAACGTGCTCTCAGGAACGGAGGAAGCCTAAAAGCCGTGAAGAAGAAACTAGGAATAGGTAAGAATCAGATGTATGCGTTAAGAGACAAAGCCGGCAATATCATTATTAATATGGATGAGATAGTTCAAGTGGCTGAGGAGTTCTACAGAGATTTATACAGTATCAGTGGCACCCACGACGATAATAGAATATATAATAGTCTAGAGGGATTTGAAATCCCACAAGTAACGCCGGGAGAAGTAAAGATACCCTAGGGAACTATGAAAAGGGTGAAGGCAGCTAGGGAGGATCTGGTAACAGCAGATTTGTTGAAGAATGGTGGGCAGATTGTTCTAGAAAAACTGGCCACCCTGCATACGCAATGCCTCATGACCTCGAGCGTACCGGAATCTTGGAAGAACGCTAACATAATCCTAATCCATAAGAAAGGGGATGCCAAAACCTTGAAAAATTATAGACCGATCAGCTTACTGTCCGTTGCCTACAATGTATTTACTAAGGTAATCGCAAATAGAATCAGGATCACCTTGGACTTCTGTCAACCAAAGGACCAGGCAAGGTTCCGTAAAGGCTACTCAACAATAGACCGTATTGACACTATCGATCAGGTGATAGAGAAATGTGCGGAATATAACCAACCCTTATATATAGCTTTCATTGATTACGAGAACGTTTGATTCAGTCGAAACCTCAGCAGTTATGGAGGCATTACGGAATCAGGGTGTAGACGAGCCGTATGTAAAAATACTGAAAGATATCAATAGCGGCTCCACAGCCACCATAGTCCTCCATAAAGAAAGCAACAAAATCCCAATAAAGAAAGGCGTCAGGCAGGGAGATTCGATCTCTCCAATTCTATTCACAGCGTGTTTACAGGAGGTATTCAGAGACCTGGATTGGGAAGAATTAGGAATAAGAGTCAATGGAGAATACCTTAGTAACTTGCGATCGGCTGATGATATTGCCTTGCTTAGTAACTCAGGGGACCAATTGCAATGCATGCTCACTGACCTGGAGAGGCAAAGCAGAAGGGTTGGTCTAAAATTTAATCAGCAGAAATCTAAAGTAATGTTTAACAGTCGGAAGAGAACAGCAGTTTACGATAGGTAGCGAGGCACTAGAAGTGGTAAAGGAATACATCTACTTAGGACAGGTAGTGGCCGCGGATCCGGATCATGAGACTGAAATAATCAAAAGAATAAGAATGGGCTGGGGTGCGTTTGGCAGGCATTCTCAGATCATTATTTGGCAGGCATTCTCAGGTTGCCATTATCCCTGAAGAGAAAAGTGTATAACAGCTGCGTCTTCGTATCCAGCTTTTCTGGACAGAAGGGTTTAGTTCGCGTGAGTGCCACCACGTGGCGTACTGATCTTAAACTCTTCAAACTTCCCGCGGTGACGCGTGATGACGTCAACCAAACAAAAATAAAAAAAGTAAAAGCTATCCCTGCGCATTGAACTTCGCCACAATACTTGTCCCGCCGGCGTTATCAGTGTTCTTGATCAGGCGTATTCGCTCGTCGCCTGGAAATTACTCGTCATCCAGCGTTTACTCGCGGCGGGCAATGGTTGATTCTGGGCTTCAGATGCGGTACTTTCTTTCTTCTTTATTTTTCGTTTTCTTTTTCTTTTTTTTCATTCTACGGAGTAAAGAAACTAGCCTAACCGTCAGAAGCCCTTCGGGGCAGCCTTTCTTCAGTCGGCACACATTGTTAACGTCCGAACATCGCACAGCGTCTACTAGAGACGTCTTCGTGGACGGATTTTGATTCTCCCCTATCGAATTCGTTACGGTGCACATAATTATTTCACTAGCGACTTTGCAATGTGCACTCATGGGCTACCGCCCCATGTGCAAACATAGATGTGCTTAAGTATTAAGACATACACATTAATATGTTGGTTTTTCACCTTGACACAAAAGTCACGACACAAGAGTTGAGCAAACTGTCCCTGTGTCGTCGCAGGATGTGAGACCGGGCTAGTCGGTATTCCATGCTAAAGTGACTAGCGCAAGAGTGGACACGGGACAATAAAGAGGCGACAAGGATAAGCGCAAACTTCCAACTGGGCGCTTGTCCTTGTAGCGTCTTTAGTGTCCCCTGTCCAATCTTGCGCTATTCACTGCAGTCTGTGTCGTCGTCCGTTAGCATGCTATGGCCGAAGCTGCTCGCAATATTAGGTCACATTTACTGGCCACCAGGCCAGGTACACCCTTGGGTACGACATATACAGTACTTGCAGTTAGTTTCCAAGTAGTCTCATATGGCGGTTATCCACTGCGTGAAGCAAGAACGTTATTTAATATTATTGTGCAGTAATATATGCGGGATTTGTATGTTCTCCACATTCTCTACCATGTTTCCGTCCCACCTTTATTATATAGCCGCAATATAGGCTAGCAGCTATCGAACGCCATAAAGGCTATCCACATATTCAAAGACCTCACGCACAACTCCTGACACTTGATTGTATTCAAGAGTTGTGCGACTGCCCAGGACATCCTTAACGAATCTTACATAACACATTATGAGCTTTTACTTGCCAAAACCACGGTTTCATTATGAGGCACGCCGTAGTGGAGGATTCGGGAATAATTTAGATCACTTGGGAGTTTTTAACGTGCGCCTAACCCTAAGTACGCGGGTTTTCGCATTTCACGCCCATTGAAATACGGCTGCCGTGGTTGGGATTCGATCCCGAGACCTCGTGATTAGCAGCCGAACCCAATAAAAGCTAAGCAACTACGGAGGGGAAGGAATGTTGGCAGTAGGAGGAAGGTGACAGCCGGCAGGTGAGACAATTTGTTCCCATCCTCATTGCGCGAGAATCGGTACCATCTGTCTAAGAATGACACCGTAGAATGCACTGTATTCAATGTGATGGAGTCCGCATCCAATATTTCAGACCCGACTCATCTTTTATATTTAGGCTAATGCTGTCCTGAAATTTCCAGCGGTTTCACCTTTCCCAAAAGGCCCGCATTTTTGTCGGCCTCTGCTCATATTTTGGAGGATTTTTAATAGGCATGGAAACCATTGCGTGGCCCCCTGACCAAGCTCCTCAACAAGTCATTTTATAACCCTGAGGTCTTGTGCAAGCTTCTGCTTTCTTGCCGTCCATTAACCTCCTGATTTCTCTGTCAACTGTACCCCATTTTGACGACTCCAATCCCACGGAAATCAGCAACGATATAATGTCTATGGGATTAAAGCCATTTAAATCAATTCTACTGTGGATAAGACAGCCGCTTTTGCTCACTATTAATGGAAATATTGCGGTAATGAGCGCCATTCTTAAGCATTTAAATTGACAGTAAAAAAATTATGCGGATCCCATGTATGTGCGAATCGGTGTAAGCAAAGCTTTCTGTGTTTGTTGTCATTGTCATACGTAATCTCCACAGAGTAGACAGGCACTCTCCAATGAAATACTGTCAATGTTTGCCTGATTACGCCTGCCATTGTGATGCAAATAAACGGAACTTCAACTCATTGTATCAGAGATAAACGCTGAATGAAATGCTGACGTCATCCTAAACAATATCAACAAGCGCCATAGTGCTCGATCTTATGATGTCCCGATTCGTAAGCTTATATTCGTGATGTATTTATTTATTCTTTGGGGGGGGGATGTGCTGTTGTACCCTAGAAATGTCCCTCGGACGTCTCTGATGTGCTCGTTTTTATTCTCAAGTACCCAATGAAAACTCTCATCGCTGCAACTTCATGATTTCCTTGTGGCAGGCCACCCTGGCGTGTCGCGCAAGTATGACCACGCTGATTCATTTGGGTTGACATATACTATTTTGTGCGTCATACTTCGCCACATTCATTTTTCAAACTATGCCACAGCTCGAAAAGGGCGGCCAACTCACTACGTCCCTTTCCTCTGTTTACTTCCGCAAAGTGTGTGTTTATCGCTGTGGTTACCAGATACGCCCAGCGGTATGCTACCACTCAAGCCTCTCTGGCGGCTGAGCAACTGAAGTCGCAGGCTTTAGTCAACATGGCGTCGACGTTCAATATGGCTATCCTCAATTACTTTTCGCGGACTTCGCTCACCGCCTTCTCTCCAGTGTCATCTCTTACACAACTTGCTCCTGCTAGACACAACACAAACACGCAACGACCTTAATGAAGTATCAATTACACGCTAGTGGACACGCTGTCGATGTATATTTCCGCTGAGCACCGGGATCGGACCGTGGTCCTGTCTATGGTGACATTGTCCGTCTACAGCCTCGCTCAACAACACCGCTCGTTACTCATCACGTTTTCTTTTTTTTTTTTTTTTTGTCGACAGGAGCATAGTGTATTTCCTCTGAATGTGCTTTCGGCTTTAAGTGTGACCTTGCACGCCCGCTTATTCTGTTAGGTTGACGGCAACCGTTGTCGTCAGGCTGCCGCCTCATTCTGAGCTTCGCAGTCACCAAAGAGCACAGAAAGCTGTCTTTACAAACAAACCACCGGGATTCGAGCCCATCTCCCAAATGCACCATCTTGCATTTGGGAGATGGGCACGCGAACCGTTACGCTACCACCTGCCTCCACCAATTTCTGTTTATCTGCCTTCCCACTTCGCGTTTTTGCCGCAGACGCAGGCAGAACGGATGCAGAAAGAAAAAATTACCGACGATTACGTTACTTCCTAATGCGAAATTTGAGCGCAGCAAATAAGCTGTTTCACCTTTTCGATAGACTGAGGCAAAGAAATCGAGCAACATCGTCCACGTCAACGCAAACGTTCACAACTGGACCCTTAATGCCATATTGGCCTCCGCCGTGCATCAGTCGTCGCACTTGCATGAATGGGATTCGCGGAGATACGAGTCTTACACTCACTGCATTAAGTTGTGGAAGGTGCGCTGGCCTCGAGGGATATTTGTAGCTCGTTTAGCAGCAGCAGCAGCAGACGGAGGACTTCCATCGGTCGTCTCGCTCATGGCTCAGAAAGAACTGGCAGATAATTTCGCAGTGGCGAACGGCAGCGGCAATTTCGGCTCGGGCGGTGCACATATACAGATCCGCCGCCACCGATCTGCCTCTCTGATTGCCACCGCACAGGGCGAACGGCAGCGGCAATTTCGGCTCGGGCGGTGCACATATACAGATCTGCCGCCAGCGATCTGGCTCTCTGATTGCCACCGCACAGGGGTTGCATTGGAGGAGGAGCGAAGAAAGGAATTAAGTTCGAGCCGGCGCTTTGACAACCGGAGACTCGCAGGAAGAGGGGGGAGGGGGGCGGCGTGTACACCCAGCGGCAAACGATGGGGGCAGAAGCGCGCGCAGCAAGCGGACAACACGATAAAGGGAGGAGGGAAGAGATAGCAGCGACTGATTGATGCCGCTGGCGCCGATAGTGAGTCAACCCCAGCTGCGGAGTTGGTTTCAGGGACAACGCCGCCGATGCCGACACAAACAATATGATACCCTCGCTTCCGCAGCGCTAAGAACCAGGTCTAGCCGTGGGAAGGTGGTCACGTATTCGTCGACGTGCCGGGGCCTACGTGAAATAACCGGCGCGTCGGCAACTGAAGAGCACCCTATCCGCCACACAAGAACAGGGGGGGGGGGGACCCTTTCCTCCTCTTTCTGCATGGCGGCGACGGTGTTCTATGCAGTCACGTTATCTTGACTCTCTAGCGGCGTCAGCGGCATCCAGCGGTATCAGTCGGTCGCTGCTAGCGCTGGGGGGATGAAAGGGGGGCGGAGCTGGTTACGAGGCCGACGACAACGACGACGCGAAACCCAGGAACGGACGCCAAAGAGCTGCGCTCTAAAAAAAAAGAAAGATTGCTTGAGCCGCCAGCTGACACATGACCTTAACTTTGGCAGGTTATTCTCATTGGAGCGCATGTAGGCTTGCGGCTGCGCGCAGATTGTGGGTCGCGTTAGCTTTATTGTAAATTTGCTTTCACCGACTCTTTTCAGCTAGAACTGAAATGCCGGACAAAAATGAGACATACCGTTGAATATTTTTTTCTTGTTTTCTAGGTTTAAATCAAGAACGCTCATTTATACAAATAGTGATTTTTAAAGAAAATGGCATAAGGATACTATATTTCGAGGTCATGTCGTTTTGTCAATGCGGGCCGGCACCACGTATCGACGAAAGGGCATCACAGTGCCGATGCACGCGGCAGGTTACTGAATGAAGAAAACAGGAAACGACTGTTTTTCAGTTTTCGCAACATATTGTACACAGAGCACAAGGCACCCACCACCATGGCATTTTATTTTTGACAACAGCGACACACAGTGGCGGACTGATATACTTCCTAAAAGGGTTTCATTTTATTTTTTCATCGCAGAACCGCAAGCACAGGTTGCGTCGCGCGTATACCAAAGCCACGCACTGTGGCCGCGCTCCTTTTTCTCTAACAATGTGGCCCCCGGCGGCTTCACGCGCTCCCGTAAGTGGCGGATTGGACAGTCACTCCAGAAGTTTAAATACACAACCTCTTTGCATAGAAACGACGGCATGATTGTTATATTGTTGGCTTCGATACGTTTCGCACGAGGCCCAAGACCCTGTCTTCCAGCGCGTTCTTCTGTTTGCGTTCGCGTCTCTGTCTTGAAGGGACGCGCACCGTAACATGCTGCAATGGTGCTTGCGTTGAGCGTATGTAAGGCGAAAAACGCGGTTCTAAAATGTCTGTTCACTAATTTGTGCAGTAAACCCATGTTTGTAGTATTCGCGCAATATAGTAGTAGTATAGTAAGAGTCACGAGTATGGAATCCGTAACCGCAAGCGTCACGTTAAGGTCGTAACTTGTCGGGGCAGCGTATTTGTAATCCACAGACCCTGCCACTAAGGAATACGTGGCTAGACATGGCTGATGAATAAGTAATTACCAAGAAGGTTTGTTACCAAGAACGGCGGGAGCTTATACTGCCGCAAAGGATGGATGCTGCGCGGTGACTCCAATCATTTACTCGGCACATCACACATCTACACTGGAATTCAACTGGTTTCGCCAACTCTTGCTTATATTCTCTCGCACCTAAGCTGCGACTTCGCCTGCCACCCGGGCCCCATGCAGCTTTTTCACTTTGTCCCCCTCTTCTTTCCCAATCTGCTGAGACGTGCTTCCACTGATACTTGCTCCTCCTTTTTCTCAATAAATGAAGGCATTGATTCATGCATTCCTAAGTTACTGCAGAAAATAGCGTGTCTATCTCCATAACCACCCTGTCCCTCACCTGGACTCTCCCATTGCAAAACAAAGTTGCTGTGTTGCAAATGGCTGGGCGTCACATATACCATTTTCTAGGAATGGCCAGTAGCACGGCGGGCAATTTTCGGTGGATGACGAGACAGTATATAGAACACCTTCTCTTCCATATCCACACTCAGTGCTCTGCTTCGTCAGCTACTATTAGCCGCTACAACGAAGTACGAAATGAAAGAAACCTAGCTGGACTGGTCGCGGGCAGCTCTTTTTGGATTCGTGATGCGTCGATTTAAAATATATATATTTCTTATCTAAGCCTAAATGACAGCGATATAGGCGAGGTGACTTACGATAGCTCGTTGGCTTTTACTAACGACGCTCTTCACGCAGCACTTTCATCTTATGCGTGTTTGCAAACGGGACTGAAAGACGGGAGGGTAACACGCCTTCCTGAAATGAAACATTCGGAATAACCCTTTGCTTGGGGGTTGGACATATGTCGAGGGTCCCCGATACGAACCACCTTCAAGTCTGTATCACCTTGCAAAGGGGAACTCAGATGAAAGGTTGTCAAACGGATAGGCTTTTAATTATCATAAGTATATCTTTATTGAAATTCCTTACCATGAGGTGAAAGCCGACTAATAAGCATTTAAATTTTCTGTGTTATTAAAACATCCTGTTAATAAAAGGTTGCTGTGCTCTACAGCTCCCTAAATTAAAAAGTAAGTTATGAAAAATAAATTGGTGCGGTAAATGTGTAAACGCAGACGCAAGAAAAGGCCTAGTCCGTTTCCCAGTATTCACTCAATGAAGATGGAGCACCTCTATACTCTCACGTTGTAGTAATGTCAAGAACAAAACACTCCCAAAAGAGTCAGTCACGAATGTTACTCATTATAAGATGAGCTTGCCCTGGAAAAGGAAATAACACTCAAACATAACGATGGCTGCGCGCAAAGTGCTTCCTCTGATTCCGATCTACGGATCAAGACGTCGGTACGTCAGATTGGAATGCTCGTACATTGCAGTGCAATCTCGGGTCGTCAAATGTGATGGAGAATGTACGCCAGTATTCGCTTCACACGCGCAATCTGATAAGAAAACGCTCTTTCGCTATTGAATCCCTGACAACATAGTGGATATTAGAAACACATGCAGGCGCATCTTGAGCTAACTGATAACTTTGGAACTGTGGTTAGGCGCTAAAGAAAGCCCCCCCCCCCCCCCCCCCTACCCCTTAAAAACATGATACAGTTGCTTTCAATATTAGCTGAAACATAGTGCTTGTGGTTTAAAAAGGGCCCCCAACACTGCACAGCGGCGGCGACATACAGGAAATTCAAGAGCGAACCACTTTCCAACCACTGGTATTTATCAAACCAGCATATCGTGGTTCAATGTAGCCCTGTAGTCCAGGGGCCAGTTCCACCACGGGTACTGTGTCGGAGCTCATATTTCATGTCTGCATTAATTGTCACAAAATCACAGTGTTTTTTTCTTTATATCTTATTATTAGACAGCTAAAATATATCCAGCGAAACTCTCACCTTAATATTTCAGTACATTTCGTTCTAACGTACGTATCCGTGCTGTTCCATATGTTACAAAGTACTGCAAATGTGCCCAATGCTTTCCTCCAGGAAGCTGTTTTTATTCCTTATGGTGCCAGGAAACCGAGCCTGATGCCCCCAACGCTCAGAAACCTAATCGGGAGCGCGCACAAAGTTCTCGCACACCTTGTGGGATGTACCGCAGCGCTGCGGTGCTTCTTGTATAATGTATGAGGATCGGTTGTAAAGACAGACGTGCAACGTTGGGCCATGTGCTTAAGATCATGAAGTTGATTTGTGCCAAGATAACCTGTCCAAGCTTTCACACTTACTTTATAAGAAGTCTACAGCACCATCAATATGGCGGCTGCTTTTAACTGCACGAAACAAAACTATTGAAACGATACAAACAATGTTAACATCATTTTATCATCCAAGTGTTTAGATTGGTAACCTCTCGATGCGGAGTAAGTTGAGAAGTTGTTTGCGTAATTAAAAAAGCTACGTTAATTAAATTTTCAGTAATGGTTCTTACGTGGCTAAAGAAAATGTGCAGTTTGGAGCCCGTCCTCGAGATTATGCAGCCAAGCGAAAAAAATTTCGACTAAACATGCTTCTATAAGAGCCATGCGAACAAAAATTTTCCAAGTAAACACTCTTCGAAGACGTAGGTGACGCAGAAAAAGAACATCTGTAAAGTCACAGAAAGAACAGCACCTCACGACGGGACACAAAGGAGGAACCACACACAAACTGCGCTAACTTTAAGCGCTGTTCTGTATGTGATAATGAAGCAAATAGCCCGTCAGTCATTGCTTCCAAACCTGTAAACTCAACCTGACCACATCCAGCCTTTTGCGATGCTCTCATCAATAGTATGGCCCGGTGAACATGTTCCCCATGGCCACATAGTCACGTTCCATTTTTATTCATGCTGCTTTCTCGAAGGCAAGCATTTTAATGTTTTGGTGTCAATACGGCAGTGAACGTGTGCCCCCGAAAGCTTGCTTGGTCGCAGAAGCGATGCATGACGGAATGATGGTGCAGATTTAGCGCGTCGCTGGCATCAAGACAATGCGCTGCCGCCGAGGGAAGGAAGATAACCAAAGTGAATAGAACGGCAAACTAAGATTGTTCATGGATCCGTGGAAAATGAACAACAGTATAAAGCCCGAGCATTGCGAGATGCTGCGTCGCGAAGACATTGAATCTGAACTAGCGGGGGCACGTTTCTTTACACGCCTTGACGCGAATTAGGGGTTTCACCTGATACCGCTACATGATGAAACATCAAACATACGCACTTTCGAAACTCCCTTTGGTCGTTACCGCTTTCTTAGGCTGCCAGTTGGCGTTGCATCAGCCCCAGAAGTGTTTCAGAAGACTCTTAGCGAAATCTTCGATACACTGACAGTAGTACGAGTGTACGTTGATGTCATCGTGTAGGGTGCCACAAGACACGAGCACGATGAGAGGTTGCCAGCGGTCCGCCGCTGCGCCGTTTGGTATGACATCCCACCGCGTTCCTCGTCGCGCTCGCCTCCGCTCGCTTCGCCAGCTGCGTCGCATTCCTGATGTCGGAGGATTGAAAAAGAGAACTCGCGTGCGCCGCAACCGCAATTGAGGCGGCAGTATGGACGGCGACAGTTCTGATAAGCAGGAAGAGGTCTAGAATCGACATCGGAATGAGATGAAGAGGAAACGAATCGCCCAGGAAACAGACGAACAGCGCGCCCAATGACTAGCTAAACGCCGCAACATATCTAGACAACCAGACTAACCTGGACTTGCAATCAGGATTAAACAAGGCTAACCACGATATGCCTTAGCTTTCGCTACGTATATCCTGGCATAGCCAAGCTAAGCCACTGCCAATTTTTTGCCTGTCCTTAAGGCCAACATTGAAGCCCTCATCAGGAGATGCGCAGTTTGTGAGAAGTACGCATGTCGACAACAAAGTGAGCCGCTCATGGATCGTGAGTGCCTGAACATGCATGGTACCGAGCAAGTGTAGATATGTTTCAGTGGGCTGGAAAATCATACCTTTGTGTCTTTGATGGGCTATCAAACTTTGCAGAAGTGGAACTTTTACGGGACAAAACGACGGCCGCGGTTATAAGGAAGCTCAGCGCAGCGTTCCCAAGGTATGGATTGCCTATCCAAGTCTGCACAGACAACGGACCAGTTTGGCAATCACGAGTTTGCATTGTTTACGAAGAAGTGCGACTTTAAGAGGAAGCTTTAGCTTGGGTGCTTCTATCTAAAAACACGTAAAAGGAGATTTAGTTACCAAATATGACGAGGTTTGTGGCATTTAAAAGGAAACCTTAATATCTAGTGACTGTTGGTTTCAAATTTTCGATTTAGATCGTCAAAATTTTACTAAATTGGCAAAAATCAAAAATTTTCAGAAAACGAAACTATGAAGTTTACAATTCTCTAACTCAGTAAACAAAAATGAAATCACAAGCCTGTGTATCGCATCTGAAAGTACGTCTGAAGCGTACAAAATTGATATGTTACACATGAATCTGAAAAAAGAATGCAGTAATATGGAAATACAGCTTTTGCGGAACCCTTGTACACAACGTAACAAATTCATGTAAGATATAAATTGACACATTGAATTTGTCCGCTATGAAAGATCTAATGGATGCCGTTTACAGTACCGCGATATCTGTTTTTGATGCAGAGCTATTACTTTATAAACTTCGTGCGTCTATATTTCTCAAAGTTTCGAATTTTTGAAAATCCTTTTCATAAATTTCAGGCCCTAAATCGAAATTCCGCTTCCAACAGTCACTATAATTTAGCTTTCTCTCTCAAATACAACACATTTAATTAAAATAGGTCCCGGGGTTATCTCAGAAAAACGTCTTTGTGTTTTACATGTATTTGAATAGGCCGCGTCAGAGTTGGGCCCGAGCTGAAACTTCCTCTTGAGAACGTCACGTCCAGCCCGTGGTTTCCTCGCTGGAAAAGGTGCCCAAATAGTAAATAGAATTTTAAAGAAGTCGACTGAAATGAACGAGGATTTCTGGCTTAGACTGCTTAGTTACAGGAGCAGTCCGCTAGAAGGCGGTCAGTCACCTGGAGAGTTCCTTCGGGGCAGGCGATTTCGGACACCTCTTCCAGACTTCAACCATGCTCCACGCAAGTCGGTAAGGAAGCATAAACAGTACCAATCCCCGAGACGTGGTCTTCGACAGCTTCAAGAAGGCCAGGTTGTCGGAGTACGCAGAGACTCTTCGTCGCCAAAAGCCAGCGTTCTCAAAGCGACGGCTCTACGAGGTCATACCCGGTTGTCACCGAATATGGAAGTATTTTGGGACGTAACGGACATCTCAGGGTGACGGCTGAGCCTTTCATCACTGCACCTAGTGATGACGACATGCCAGAGGACGGCTGCGAGAACGGCGTGCCCTGCCAGGTACAACCATGTTGCTGCAAGCGCACCCACCACTGCACCCTCGGTACCGACACCAGCGCCAAGATCCCAGTGCGAAAAGCAGAGAACCACGGTGGTTGGAGAATGACGAGAACGTTGTACAGGTTCCGTGATGGAACTATAACCGTTCTGACTGTGTAAACAAACTTTTCTCATGCTTAGAACTTGGGTACCTTTTCCTGTGACTGGTATAGAACCTGACTGGTATATAAAACGCTGCGGTGCTCTTTGTTTGCTCGACACTGGTCTCTGCTGTTACTCTGAGTTAAACGCCAACGATACAAGTTTCGCATATGGCAGACAGACACATTCACATCAACCTGGCCCGGGAGAAGTTCTTGAGATTCTCTCTTCACAAGTATGCCGGTGTTTTCTCGGAATGTCGCAGGATTCCGGAAAGGAATCGGGGACTGAAATTTGCTGCGCTCCCAATAACTGAGTTAGGACACTCAAAGGGGCACTTGGGTCTGTTAACTTGTACGTGCGTGTGGGCGCCCGCGCGTGTGTTATACAGCTAACATCTCAACACCGACATGACGGCCCATATGTCTATTGCAAAGGTTCTAAAGCTTTCGCATTTGGGGTGCATTGGCAATTAATACCACATCCCCATCGGAGCCTAAATGAAGCAATACAGCTCGTCACTCATTGTGGCTGTTGAGAAGGTTAACCATTGCCTCCAGTATAGCATGCACGCTTCAGTGAAATGAATGACTCGCGCAGCAGACGCTCAGTATATGAATCGCAGAAGTAAGCATGCGTTCACATTGTTCACGCAACGGAGCTCGCGCGTGCCGACACCGACGGCTGTCGTGGACGAGGAGTGAACGAATGAGCGGAAAGGACTGAACGCGCTCACCAGAGCCACTTACCTACATCTCGTGCGTCGAGCAGCAGTTCCAGTTCTTGGCATATGTCTGAGCAGACGGCTTCTGGCGTCAGACGGATGTAGCCGAGGCCTTTGACTTGTGCCAGCCACACCAGGGTGCTCCCAGATTCGAACTCGAGCTGGGCGCGCAGAGGCACACGTTTTGTCAAAAGGGAAGGCACACGACTGTGTTTCTTCTTTAAATGCCGCGTAGCAAATTTCGTGTTGACATAAATGTATTTAAAACGACGTCCGGAATTGCGAGCTGCAGATCGCTATTTGCTTTCATTGGGCGGTGAATTAGGCAGCGATCCTCTCAGTTAACACCCCAGGCATAAATATTTGCACACCAATAGAGAGTAAACATAACTGGTTCTTATTCTTTTCAGCTATGGTTCAAGCCATCCGCCACCCTCTTGATTATTTTCGACCGAGGCGCATGCACGATTTGTTCTGAAAGCCCGCATTCACTGGAAATCCAGAGCTGCGTCAGAATCCTGCGCGTCTATTTCCGGAAGCCCTGTAGCCATATGAAATCAAATCAAAACTTCGTTCTGCCCATAAGTCTGTTCTCTTGCGGAAGGCGAGTGCTCGAAAGAAAGTGCATCTATCCACTTGAGAAGCTCCAGGCCCCCATTTGCATGACATATAGTGAGGGTGTGGAAATACTTTCAACATGTTTGTACATATTGTACATTGATAAATCACTAACATATTCATGACAATAAATTCATCATTCCTTCATACAAATTTAACAATGGAAAAAATTCAAAAATCTGAAATTTTATATCATTTGTAGTTTTCATGCAAAAGAAATTCATAAATCCTTCGCGACAAAATTTGCCTTCATTGCCCAGTTCAGATTTGTTTCTAAATTGATTCTGTATTGAAAAAGTCCATTTACCAGCTTTGGAAGTGCGTGACGAAGCATCTGTTTTGTTAACATAAGGCGTGTAAAGAGTGTTTGTCAGATATCATCACTGCGTGAATTGTAAGACCTGGTTTTCCACTCTGTACGTATAAGTGCGTCTGAATCGTATTTATTCTTTCTGGCTGGATTTAGCGGGTATGCACACACACGAGATTGCATTTTACAAGTACGGATTGTGTGCGCGCAGCTTTTTCAACGCGCACAATGTGACCAACTGCTTCCTTTTGTAATATAAGCAGCTTGTTCAGGTTCGTCAGCGTGCTTGTACCCAAGACTAGAGAGCAACAATTTAAATGGGAAAGAAATAGTGCGTTATAAATATGATACAGCTGCTAGTAAGTGAAATAATGACTTGGCAGCGGCGGTGGCAGCGGGACAGCACGGCTTACGCGGTGTCTCCTCTTCTATGCCTCGCAGGTTAGGCACTATGTGCGACTGAATTATTCACGTTGCTTATTTACTGCTGTTGCTACTTCCAAAGTCTTCTTTTTTTTCTGTGTGTTTATTTTTGCTGCAATGCCACCCGCCGTGGTTGCTCAGTGGCTATGGTGTTGGGATGCTGAGCACGAGGTCGCGGGATCGAATCCCGGCCACGGCGGCCGCATTTCGATGGGGGCGAAAACACCCGTGTACTTAGATATAGGTGCACGTTAAAGAACCCCAGGTAGTCAAAATTTCCGGAGTCCTCCACTACGGCGTAGTGGAGGATATATATATATATATATATATATATATATATATATAGACTGGGGCCCCTGATATTCTATACTTATAATAATGACGTACTTACTATTAATCATAATGTGAAATTTATTATGTACGTGGACGACACAACTATTCTGGTTACCACACCGAATTCCACAAAGGCTATCGGTATCGCAAATGAGGTACTAACAAAACTGTCCTCGTGGTCTACTGCAAATTCATTTAGTATATGTACTAAGAAAACAACAGCTGTTCTGTTCAGACCGAGAAATCGTAATGTCACTACAGACTTAACATTACATCTTAATATTTCTATTATTCCGATTTTGCCAACTGTTAAATGTCTTAGGGATGTATTCGAACAACATATGTCGTGAAACATGCATGTGGACTTAGTCGCTGCTAAAATATCCCGTGTGAGTGGAATTTTGTGTGGGTTAAGATATTTTCTCCCTAAAAGCATCACGCTTCTCCTATACAAGTCCTTGCTTCTCAGTCAAATTAACTATTGCCATATTGTTTGGGGTACTACTACACTTTCTAATATCACCACATTACACAGAATACAAAAAAGGCCATCCGTAGTATTCTGGACGTTCCCCACGACACACATATGCGCCCACTTAAAAAAAAAAAAAAAAACTGAATTTACTCCTATGCCTGATATTTATGAGCAAACACTAATTCACCGGTATAAGACATGCATTAACTGAAATAATAACAAGTTAAATACTATCTCGAACTTAAAACACAGAGATGGGAAGCTAAATACGCGCAGTTGCGAACTTTGGGAGATGCCACGGGCAAGGACTAATTACACCTACCAAATGTTGCGCTTTACATTACCGTCTTGTCTAAACAAAATCTACACTGTATAACTTTCATTATTGTGCTTTCTTTCTTGTCTTTTGTTTGTTTCCGCAAAAAGGAAGAAATTGTGTTTTTGTAACAGTGTATTTGCCGAATTGTGCATTGCAGTATGTATTGTGTGACACATTTGTTGATTTCATATATGTATAATGTGCATTAGTAATTAGCGTTAATTGTTTTTTTCTCCGGTTTCAATTGTACGTGAGTGCTATATTGTACTATATAGACATTCTGTTTCACTAGAATTCATATATATATATATATATATATATATATATGAATTGTAGTGACGAGGTCCGCAGCCCTTTTAACAGGCAGAGAAGGCTGTTAAAAAGGGCTGCGGACCTCGTCAAGCCATAAAAAGGCTTTTCGCGGTCCTCAACATTTTGGTGTTGAAATAAAGTGAATTGAATTGCAAAAATTAAATTGAATTTGAATTTCGCCACAATTCCTACTGCCTTTGCTATCTGTGTAGCAACATGGTGAACATGGATGCCCCAAGACAGATGCGTTTGAAAAACTACACCTAGTTACTTAATTGAGTCAACAATTTCTACACGTGAATTCCCTAAGATGAGATTCAAAGTGGGTGCTTCAGGTGATTGTCGAGGTGTGACGATAATAGCTTTTGTTTTAGCTATGTTCATTTTAAGATAATTTATTAGGCTACACTTGTGTAAATAGCGGACAGCTTCTTTAATTGTACTTTGAAGAGTTTCATAAGAATGACTGCGAAAAAAAAAAATGGTTGTATCATCTGCATAAGTTATGCATTCTGCGCCGTAGTTAATTTGTGTAGTGGCATTTTGTAGAAGTTAAATAGGAGCGGTCCAAGTATGCACCTTTGGAGGACATCTGAGGTAACTGCTTTGTATGGAGATGAAATGCCCAGAATTCAAACACATGGTTCAATCGCCTGGTCATCCACTGTACACGGATGTTCGCGAAGTATTCCCACGACGTTGCCACCAGTTCCAATATTCGACTACAATTCTACAGCGTGGATGCGATAGCGAGGCTCGTCTTCGGTATTCCAGCCGCATCGACATCGCCAACAGTCCTTGTCCATTACAGCAACTGCCGCGTCAAGTTGCCTTTCAGTGGACACGGAACAGTGTGCTTTGCAGGTTATCTAATCACCGACTCTTTACCATGCAGGTGTGTAGTAAGCCTACTGTTTACGCTAAAAGGTCTTACGACCCATGCTTAATGCTGTTTCCGTGCCCACAAGTGTTGTGTGATATAGTATCTGATTGTTCTTTTGTTTTTTTATTGCTTTTACAATGCGATGATGTTGAAACTAACACCGGCCCAGCACGCGTTCAGATAACTTAATTGACATAGAAACTTTACCGGAAAACCCCGCAGAACAGATGAAAGTTGTGGGGATTTGGGGAATTCGACGCGCCATTGCACGGGCGCCTTTCACCTGTTTCTGCAATCCCTACGATTCACTGCCTCCTCGCTCCGAACCAGTTGTCAGTGGTGGCGCTCCATTCGCGACGGTTCGTGGTGAGGGCGGAGCTATGACGTCACCAGGCGGCCGCTGGCGGCTACTGTCGTGGCGGTAGCGTGGCTCTTTCTCCCTGGGACTGCGCCAGGTACGTATATGCTTCCTCTCGTCCGCCGACACCTTTGTAACTAGGACTGCGGCGCGAGGAACTAGGAACTAGGCGCGAGGTCGTACCACGCCGAGCCACACTTATCCGAGGCCCAAGCCGAAGGAGATTGCCCGAGCTCGCGCGAGCTGGCCCATTTATAGCGAGAGCAAGTAGCATAGCCGCCGGGACTTTACCTAGCGGCGTGCCCCAGCTTGAGTCTGTGCTCTTGCAGCGACGTACTACAGGCGCCCCTGACTGAATTTTCCGCCTTTGGTGCGGGACCCCTTTGGTTCCCCACCGCCCAGGGACTGGGCGCTTGTGCAGTGTCGGGTGCCGTCGGTACAATAAACGGTTTCCGTCAACTTATGGCAACACTGTGTGTTTGCGTGCGTCGCTCGGTAGCCTCTTGTGGCCTGAGCTCGCGCACAGCGGCGCTAGAGGCTGACGCAGCACTGTGGCTCGCTAAGCTCGAACCCGCGTGGGTTGGTACTCCTGTGAGACTGAAGACCCCACAAAGTCCTATTTCAATTACTAAACGATGTACATGCTCGTTCCCTGCAAAGTTCGAAAGCACAAAATGAGACAGCTGCTGACGTGAATGCTGTTAGAAATGGGCGAAAGGGCATAGAAACAAAGATCTCCGGTATACAAAGAAGGCTATTCGAACTTGAAGAAAAATCCCACAACTTCGATCATCTTGGCAAATAATTACCAGAAATGCACAACGTATTTGGTAGTTTAACAGACCGCAGTAATTCCTTCCAAGCATGCCTTCATAAATTCGAAGATGGATCGAAGCGTGACAACTTAATCTTTCATGGTCTTGCCGACGCTAAAGAAACCTGGAGCGAAACAGAATGTAAATTGTCAACCGCGATAAAAAAAAATTTCGAACCCTTCAGCAACGACTTGCTTGATCGCGTGCACTGTATCGGTCCGTTTTCACCGACCTAATGTCGTCCCATTACAGCCATATTTGCGAGCTTTAAGGCTAAACAAGACATACTTTCACTTCGCAGCCAGCTGAAACGACAGAACATTTCAGCGAGCAAGGACTTCTCCCTAGCACACGTTTTTCTCGAAAAAAAAAAAAAAGCTAGTCCATTTTGCTAAGAGCCAACCAGATTCCCCTCGGTTCAGATTGCGCTATAACAGATAGTTGATGAATAACAAGTGCTTTAACTACAGCCCTGACCTCAACCGCCTTCAAGAGGTTTTGAGGGAAGTCATCGCGACGCTGCTGTGCCGCGTGTTCCACCTTAGGAGAATCCCAATCATCCGAAGTGCCGGTACTCTTTACTAACGCCAGAAGTGTTCTTAAGAAACGTGACGCTCTCTCATCCGCGACACGCAGTGCGAATATAATCACCTTAACGGAAACCTCGTTGTCCACGCATGCGCTTGACTCGGAGATATTTCATGGTGGGTACCAGTTTGCTGTTTACCGCTGGGGCCGCACGGATCGCAGAGGAAGAGGCGTGCTTCTTGCGGTTTCAAAATACATACCATCATCGCCTATCCAAGTTAACAGCGCTCTAGAAATAACATGGGTTATATTAACCCCAGGTAATACTAAATTGATTCTTGGCACGTGTTATCGACCACCTTCTTCCCCATCCACATTTACTAATGAACTGCATGACACGATCAACATTCTCGTAGATTCTCGTTTTCCTTCTGACCCTTTGTTTTTGTTAGGAGGTTCTATCTTTCCAAACATAATGTGGAACACCCTGTCATTACGCCTTTGGCCATTCTCGCAACAGACTGATGACTTTTTAAAATTTATGCTCCGTTTTTCCCTCACGCAATTAGTTACTCAGGCAACCAGGATTTAAAAAATTATAGATAACACCCTCGATTTGGTACTTACGACACATGCTGACCTTGCATCTCGTATCACATGCCTACCAGGAATTAGTGACCACCTCTCGGTCATAATTAACGCTCCTTTCCCTAAAAAGTCAGAACACCGTAAAACCATATGCGACTATCGGAAAGCTAATTTCGTAAAAATAAACTATGAACTGTCTCATTTCTAGGATTATTTTGTCAAAAACTTTCGATGATCGTTCAGTCCAATCTAACTGGGATTTCTTTTGCACGCACAGTTCACAGATTAACTGAGAAATACATCCCTAACTGCACGATAACTACAAATGTGAAAGCGCCATGTCACTCCGGTCATCTAAGACGCTCATACAACCGAAAAAAAGCGCTTGTATCACTTAGCGAAATCATCCCCTATGACGCGCACTAGGCAACTTATAAATCCGCCTCAGGTATCCATACATCAGCTCTAAAAACTGCATAAGACGGCTACTTATCTAGCACACTACCAGAAATACTAAAAACAGATCTTAAAAAGTTTTGGCAAATAATAAACCCAACAACTAACAATGATATTTCATTAGAAGATTCATCTGGAAATGTTTCCGAGAACGTATGCGCGACCATTCTTAATTTACAAGTCAATTCTCGAAAACTGGCAACGTTGATTTTCCTATCGCATACCAACAAGAATACTTACCGATGCATCCTGTGACTGTTGAGGTACACGGAATTAACAAGTTAATAGATAGTTTACCGTATCATTCGTCACCTGGCTATGACTGCATTAACAGTAAGGCCCTTAAAAGCACTAGCCTCTTTAGTTCCATGATACTAACAAACATTTTCTTACGACCCCTTTAACTCATTTGAGCTTGCAAAGGAGCGGAAATTTGGTCCCAGAAACTCACCTCTTAATTATCGACCCATGCCGCTTACAAGTAGTTGCCGTAAATTATTAGAGCATGCAGTTTTCACGAATCTGGCTAGCTTTCTAGAATCCAACGCATATTTTACTAAGGCACAGCATAATTTTCGAAGATCATATTCGTGCGAAACACAACTAGCATCGTTCACTCATGAACTGCATCGCATACTGGATTGCTCATTCTGCGCTTACCGTGTCTTCTTGGATTTTAGTAAAGCATTTGATAAAGTATGCCATGAACTATTACTTTTTAAATAAGCTCGCTATATATCGACCCTAACCTTCTAAAATGGATAGAGAATTTCCTCACTAACCGCTTCCGATTTGTTTCTGCTTATAGTCGTAACTCTCCACTCACTGAAGTTCTATCGGGTATACCACAAGGGTCTGTGCTGAGATCAGTATTATTTCTTATCTATATTAATGACCTTACTGCTAAAATATCTTCTACCATACATCTGTTCGCAGATGATTTTGTTATGTTTCGGGAAATTAAAAGCGCTGATAATACTATAACAATCTAAGCTCATCCGGATAACATAAATGGTAGGTGCGGGAAGTGTCTAATGAAATTAAATATTAACAAATGCAAAATAATGCCCGTATCCAGATCTAATTCTACGCCAGCACCTACCATATGAACAAGGTTCCCTTATATTTCGTGTTGTCATATAAATATCTTGCTATACACATTACCAATAACTCAAATTGGACCATTTATACACGGCACGTCATCAAAAATACTAATCGCATGCTCGGGTACTTACGGCGCAACTTTCACAAAGCACCGACTACATGAAGGTTACAGCTTTACAAGACTCTAATACGCTCGAAACTTGAAGATGCATCTGCAATATGGGATCCCAGTCACCTTAATCTCAATACGTCACTTGAACTCATCATCATCATCATCATCATCATCATCATCATCATCATCATCATCATCAGCCTAGTTACGCCCACTGCAGGGCAAAGGCCTCTCCCATACTTCTCCAACTACCCCGGTCATGTACTAATTGTGGCCATGTTGTCCCTGCAAACGTCTTAATGTCATCCGCCCACCTAACTTTCTGCCGCCCCCTGCTACGCTTCCCTTCCCTTGGAATCCAGTCCGTAACTCTTAGTGACCATCGGTTATCTTCCCTCCTCATTACATGTCCAGCCCATGCCCATTTCTTTTTCTTGATTTCAACTAAGATGTCGTTTACCCGCGTTTGTTGCCTCACCCAATCTGCTCTTTTCTTATCCCTTAACGTTACACCCATCATTCTTCTTTCCATAGCTCGTTGCGTCGTCCTCAATTTCAGCAGAACCCTTTTCGTAAGCCTCCAGGTTTCTGCCCCATATGTGAGTACTGGTAACACACAGCTGTTGTACACTTTCCTTTTGAGGGATAGTGGCAACCTGCTGTTCATGATTTGAGAATGCCTGCCAAACGCACCCCAACCCATTCTTATTCTTCTGGTTATTTCAATCTCATGATCCGGATCCGTGGTCACTACCTGCCCTAAGTAGATGTATTCCCTTACCACTCCCAGTGCTTCGCTACCTATCGTAAACTGCTGTTCTCTTCCGAGACTGTGAAACAATACTTTAGTTTTCTGCAGATTAATTTTTAGACCCACCCTTCTGCTTTGCCTCTCCAGGGCAGTGAGCATGCATTGCAATTGGTCTCCTGAGTTACTAAGCAAGGCAATATCATCAGCGAATCGCAAGTTGCTAAGGTATTCTCCATCAACTTTTATCCCCAATTCTTCCCACTCCAGGCCTCTGAATACCTCCTGTAAACATGCTGTGAATAGCATTGGAGATATCGTATCTCCCTGTCTGACGCCTTTCTTTATAGGGATTTTGTTGCTTTCTTTGTGGAGGACTACGATGGCTGTGGAGCCGCTATAGATATCTCCCAGTATTTTTACATATGGCTCATCTACACCTTGATTCCGTAATGCCTCCATGACTGCTGAGGTTTCGACTGAATCAAACGCTTTCTCGTAATCAATGAAAGCTATATATAAGGGTTGGTTATATTCTGCACATTTCTCTATCACTTGATTGATAGTGTGAATATGGTCTATTGTAGAGTAGCCTTTACGGAATCCTGCCTGGTCCTTTGGTTAACAGAAGTCTAAGGTGTTCCTGATTCTATTTGCGATTACCTTAGTAAATACTTTGTAGGCAACGGACAGTAAGCTGATCGGTCTATAATTTTTCAAGTCCTTGGCGTCCCCTTTCTTATGGATTAGGATTATGTTAGCGTTCTTCCAAGATTCCGGTACGCTCGAGGTTATGAGGCATTGCGTATACAGGGTGGCCAGTTTCTCTAGAACAATCTGACCACCATCCTTCAGCAAATCTGCTGTTACCTGATCCTCCCCAGCTGCCTTCCCCCTTTGCATAGCTCCTAAGGCTTTCTTTACTTCTTCTGGCGTTACCTGTGGGATTTCGAATTCCTCTAGGCTATTTTCTCTTCCACTATCGTCGTGGGTGCCACTGGTACTGTATAAATCTCTATAGAACTCCTCAGCCACTTGAACTATCTCATCCATATTAGTAACGAAATTGCCGGCTTTGTCTCTTAACGCACACATCTGATTCTTGCCTATTCCTAGTTTCTTCTTCACTGTTTTTAGGCTTCCTCCGTTCCTGAGAGCCTGTTCAATTCTATCCATATTATAGTTCCTGATGTCCACTGTCTTACGCTTGTTGATTAACTTAGAAAGTTCTGCCAGTTCTATTCTAGCTGTAGGGTTAGAGGCTTTCATACATTGGCGTTTCTTGATCAGATCTTTAGTCTCCTGCGATAGCTTACTGGTTTCCTGTTTAACGGCGTTACCACCGACTTCTATTGCGCACTCCTTAATGATCCCCATAACATTGTCGTTCATTACTTCAACACTATGGTCCTCTTCCTGGGTTAAAGCCGAATACCTGTTCTGTAGCTTGATCCGGAATTCCTCTAGTTTCCCTCGTACCGCTAACTCAATGATTGGCTTCTTATGTACCAGTTTCTTCCGTTCCCTCCTCAAGTCAAGGCTAATTCGAGTTCTTACCATCCTGTGGTCACTGCAGCGTACCTTGCCGAGCACGTCTACATCTTGAATGATGCCAGGGTTCGCGCAGAGTATGAAGTCGATTTCATTTCTAGTCTCACCATTCGGGCTCCTCC
The DNA here is from genome assembly GCF_023375885.2 of Dermacentor andersoni. NCBI lineage: Eukaryota > Metazoa > Arthropoda > Arachnida > Ixodida > Ixodidae > Dermacentor > Dermacentor andersoni. The sequence goes on along the minus strand of NC_092816.1, from coordinate 6,608,658 downwards.
ACGTCCACTTTCGACTAACCCGCTTGCGGAAAAAGGTATTCATTATCCGCATATTATTCTGTTCTGCAAACTCTACTAATAATTCTCCTCTGCTATTCCTAGAGCCTATGCCATATTCCCCCACTGACTTGTCTCCAGCCTGCTTCTTGCCTACCCTGGCATTGAAGTCGCCCATCAGTATAGTGTATTTTGTTTTGACTTTACCCATCGCTGATTCTACGTTTTCATAAAAGCTTTCGACTTCCTGGTCCTCATGACTGCATGTAGGGGCATAGACTTGTACCACCTTCAATTTGTACCTCTTATTAAGTTTCACAACAAGACCTGCCACCCTCTCGTTAATGCTATAGAATTCCTGTATGTTACCAGCTATTTCCTTATTAATCAGGAATCCGACTCCTAGTTCTCGTCTCTCCGCTAAGCCCCGGTAACACAGTGCATGCCCGCTTTTTAGCACTGTATATGCTTCTTTTGGCCTCCTAACTTCACTGAGCCCTATTATATCCCACTTACTACCCTCTAATTCCTCCAATAACACTGCTAGACTCGCCTCACTAGATAGCCTTCTAACGTTAAACGTTGCCAGGTTCAGATTCCAATGGCGGCCTGTCCGGAGCCAGGTATTCTTAGCACCCTCTGCAGCGTCACAGATCTGACCGCCGCCGTGGTCAGTTGCTTCGCGGCTGCTGGGGACTGAGGGCCGGGGTTCGATTGTTGTATTCATATAGGAGGTTGTGGCCAAGTACTGCACCAGGGTGGCCAATCCTGCTCTGGTGAGAGAGTGCGTTACCGGTTCTGGTCACCGGGATCAGGCCGCACTTCAGGCCTGTTTGTGCAATTTTCTCAACACACGGTTTTTTTTGTATTTTCCGGTGGAGAATTGCGCGGCACCGGGATTTGAATCACGGTCCTCTTGCACTGGAGACGGATGCTCTACCGTCCCCGTAGAAGTTAAATTAAAAATTAATTTATGGGGTTTTACGTGACAAAACCACTTTCTGATTATGCACGCCGTAGTGGAGGACTAACTCTACCCAAACTAACTCTACCCGTTTCATTCTTTCTAATTATAACCGTGCTGCGAGTACAGCCTTAATGAAAACTAACCTAGCACTTATTCCACTCGCGAACCGCCGCAATATCGCCCGTATTTCGCTGTTTCATAAAATATTTAATCACACCACAGTTGAGGACGACTTCATCCTGCGGCCTCAGTACATTCCCAACCGCGTCGATCATCGCAGTAAGGCAGGAATTGATTCACGTTGCACGAAGTCTTTCTTTCAGTATTTCCTCTCCCATAAACCTCAGGAATAGAACCACCTTCCCTCAAGTATCGTAGCCATCACGGATAACAAACTTTCCGCAAGACATTAGCTAACATTGTATAATTAGGAGAATCATTGTACTACAAGAACTCACCGCACTTGTTTGTTTCCTTTACACTACTACGCTGTATTCACTCCCCTTTTTAATGCCATATGGTCCTGAAGGTGCATTAAATAAATAAAAAAATTGCATCTTATGTTGCAGGTAAGATGTTATAAGCGCGAGTAGTGTGCCTCTAATTCCATATAATTCAAGTTTCTTTAGTAAGTGTATCATGGTTTAGACGACCAGATGCCTTCGAAAAGTCAATCAGGCTTCTCAGTCAACCAGCTAGCAGACGTTTTCCATCGAAGGCTTTTAGAATATTTTTTTTTTTTTTTTTTTTTGCATGACAAGGGCAATTTCTGTCGATCTCCCTTTTCTGAATCTGGATTACGTAGGGGTAGTCAAACTGTACTTGTATGTAAACCGGATTACTTTAGCGCACTTTATTTTTTCTAAACCTTTGGAGAGCCCGGGAAGTATGGAGATTGGCCTGTAATTTGATAACTTGTTTTTTTCTCCACCTTTGAATACCGTAATAATTGTTGCTATTTGCATTTTCTTCGGAAAAACATCTGTCCAGAGAGCAAGATTATAAATATGCATCAGCTGTGGCAGTATGATGTCAAGAACGTACTTTGCTAGCCTGTTATGAATGTTGAGAAAACCACACGTTGGGCTGTTCTTAAGAGATTTATACACGTATATTTCACTCTCAGTTCTGGGATCCAAATGTATGCTTGTCGAATTTCTGCAGATCCCGCTTATTGCCTCCGGAGAATGAGAACTAGAGACTAAATTTACAAAGTAGTTCTTCAGCTAATTCAGCTCCTTGTTTAACTGAGTTGTTAAACGTTATTTCACGAATATCTACATTTTTAGATATCAGATTTAGCAGCTCATTATTTTCTCTACATTATGTCAAATTTCTGCTTACCCCTGATATCCAAGTAACTGTAGATATACTTTTACTTTGCATTCCGTAGTAAGGCGTTCGTTTTGTTTCTGTGTATCCAAAACCTGTCCTAGCCGGCAGTGTTGGGCGTTTGGAGTAATCTATTGAAAAGCTTGTCTTTCTTTTTTAATTATCTTACGGCACTCACTATTTACCCAAGGCTTGCGTGCTCTTTTACTTTCTCTTTGTATGATATATGAAAATGACTTCGAGTATGCATCAAGACATAGGCGCTAAAATTCATCATATGAATCATGAGAGGTGTGAGACATGTATAGATACGGCATCTCACTTTCTTTTTTTTTTTAAGGTTATTGCGAAAGTTATAAAAAAAAATTACCCGCCGTGGTTGCTCAGTAGCTATGGTGTTAGGCTGCTGAGCACGAGGTCGCGGGATCGAATCCCGGCCACGGCGGCCGCATTTCGATGGGGGCGAAATGCGAAAACACCCGTGTACTTAGATTTAGGTGCACGTTAAAGAACCCCAGGTGGTCCAAATTTCCGGAGTCTCCCACTACGGCGTGCCTCATAATCAGAAAGTGGTTTTGGCACGTAAAACCCCATAATTTAAGAAGTTAAAAAATTAAATTATGGGGTTTTACGTGCCAAAACCACTTTCTCATTATGAGGCACGCCGTAGTGGAGGACTCTGGAAATTTTGACCACCTGGGGTTCTTTAACGTGCACCTAAATCTAAGTACACAGGTGCTTTCGCATTTCGCCCCTATCGAAATACGGCTGCCGTGGCCGGGATTCGATCCCGCGACCTCGTGAATATTGCGACAGTTCTGCAATGCATTTGCGCAATTATGCTGATTCTTCTTGGTTTGTGGAGATGTCGGGTGGTCTCGATTAATGTTTGATGGGAATACACCACCAATAACTTTGTGCTCCGGTAGGTTTGTTATAAATAAGTGAACCAATGTATTCGCTGTCTTTGTCACTCTAGTGGAATCTCTAATCACATTAGCCGAGCAGTATGAAGATAACGCTGTGTGTAACTTGTGTCGAGCATTTTAGCAAGTCAGCATGTCAATGTTAAAATGAACATCCACTACACTATTAGTAGCAGTTCATTTTCGCTGGCATAGTTCAATAAACCTTCCCAATACGCTATTAATGTATAAACAATTCCATCTGCAGAACGGTGCATTACAGCTACAATATATTTCTGCTACTAATAGCAAGGTACTCTGCATCATGCGTTATAAAAAAAATTTGGAAGTAGGTCGCATATAATGCACGCTTTGATAATCAGTAACACTCCTCCATTACGTTTATTCTTGCGGTTTAGACAAGTGTGGTAATTATTGATTCTGGCATCGCAGTCCGAATTCAGTCACATTTCAGTGAGCATAATGATATATATATATATATATATATATATATATATATATATATATATATATATATATATATATATATATATAATGTTTACTCCACCAAAACATGCAATAGGAACATTCAACATATACTATATACACTCACAGCAATGCATGCCCATGTTTACCGTTTTCCAGCTTCATTTCGCTAAACCTGTAACGTGAAATAATTTTCAGAGACCGGCGGCTTCCAAATGTAACGCTGGACTAAAATTCCACAATTACTTTTAGTGAAACTTTCATAATAATAATAATAATAATAATAATAATAATAAAAAGAAGAAGAATGAGCAGCAGCAGCAGGCTGTTTTATGTCCACTGCAGGACGAATTATCCCTGTCACGCGCCAACCAATTCCAACTAGCGCCCGCGAATTTCTTAATTTCATCGCTCCACCTAGTCTTCTGCCGTCTTCGACTGCGTTTCCCTTCTCTTGGCACCCCTTCTGTAACCCTAATGGTCCAACGGTTATCTAACCGGCGCATTACATGACCTGCCCAGCTCCACTTTTTTTCTCTTGATTTCAATTATAATACCGTCTATACCTGTTCGCTGTCTGATCCAAACCGCTTTCTTTCTGCATCTTAACGTTATACCTATCAATCTTCGTTCCATCGCTCTTTGTGCGGCGGTCCTTAACTTGTTCTCGAGCTTCTTTGTCAGTCTCCAAGTCTCTGCTCCATCTGTCAGCACTGGTAAAATGCACTGATTGTATACCTTCCATTTCAATGATAACGCTAAGCTTCCAGTCAGGAGCTAACAATGTCTGCCGTATGCTATGCAACCCATTTTTATTCTTCTATATATTTCCTTCTCACGATCAGGGTTCCGTGTGAATAATTGACCTAGGTAAACGTACTCCTTCACAGATTCTAGAGGCTGACTGGCGATCCTGAACTCCACTCGCTAGCTCGTTCCTTTGCCCGGCTATTCATCATTATTTTTGTCTTCTGCATATAAATCTTCAACCCCACTCTTACGCTCCCTCTGTTAAGGTCCTCAATCATTTGTTGTAACTCGTCTGCATTGTTGCTGAATAGAACGATGTCATCAGCAAACGGAAGGTTGCTGAGATATTCGGCGTCGATCCTCACTCCTAAGCCTTCCCAGTTTAATAGCTTGAATACTTCTTCCAAGCTCGCAGTGAATAGCATTGGAGAGATTGTGTCTACCTATCTAACCCCTTTCTTTATAGGTATCTTCCTGCTTTTGTTGTGTAGAATTAAGGTAGTGTAGAACCTCTGTAGATATTTTCCAAGGTATTTACGTAAGCGTTCTGTACTCCTTGATTACGTAATGCCTCTATGACTGCTCGTATCTCTACTGAATCAAATGTCTTTTCGTAATCTATGAAAGCCAGATAGTCTTATTGTACTGTGCGGATTTCTCGATAACCGGATTAATGACATGGACGTGATCCATTGCAGAGTATCCCTTCCTGAAGCCAGCCTGTTCCCTTGCTTGACTAAAGTCCAGTGCTGCCCTTATTCTCTTGGAGATTGTTTTGGTAAATATTTTATATAATACTGGGAGTAAGCTGATGGGCCTATAATTTTTCAATTCTTTAACGTCTTCCTTCTTGTGGGTTAGTATAATGTTTGCATTCCCCCAGTTTTCTGGGATCCTTGTAGTTAATAGACACTTCGTATATAGAGCCGCCAGTTTTCCAAGCATTATGTCTCCTCCATCGTTGATTAAATCGACTGTTATTCCATCTTCTTCTGCCGCTCTTCCTTGTTTCATGTCTTGCAAGGCCCTTCTGACCTCACCGCTAGCTATAGGAGGAGTTTCTGTATCCTGTTCATTATTGTTTCGAATGGATTACTCCCGAGTCTTATGGATACTGTACCGGTCGGTATAGAATTCTTCCGCTTCTTTTACTATATCTTCGAGATTGCTGATGATATTACCTTGCGTATCTTTCAGTGCATACATCTTGCTTTGTCCTATGCCAAGTTTCTTTCTCACTGATTTCAGGCATGCGTCCATTTTTTATGGCTTCTTCAGTCTTTCTCCCGTTATAGTTTCGAATATCACTTATTTTCGCCTTGTTGATAAGTGTTGACAGTTCCGAGAGTTCTAGCTTATCTCTTGAGTTGGACACTTTCATTCTTTGTCGTTTGAAACTAAAGTGAAATAAAGTGAAACTGTTTACTCTTTCATGTTTACTCAAGAGCAGACTTCAGGAGACGCGGTTTGTTGTTCCTCGGGCTTTATTAAGGTAGACATGTCGAGTGAATATGCGTATAGTGGCATAACTGCAATGGGAACATTACTGCTAATAAGATTAACTCACGCGTGACTATTATCGCATTGGCGCGTTTGCCTTAGGGTGCTAAAACATAAATAAAGGGGAAAAATTAAATTGTGGGGTTTTACGTGCCAAAACCACTTTCTGATTATGAGGCACGCCGTAGTGGGGGACTCCGGAAATTTCGACCAGCTGGGGTTCTTTAACGTGCACCTAAATCTAAGTACACGGGTGTTTTCGCATTTCGCCCCCATCTAAATGCGACCGCCGTGGCGAAATAAAGGGGAAAAAAAACGAGCCGAAGATATGGAAGCGGTGGGACGATCGCCATGGTGCGGTTCTTAATTCTGTATAAATGCTTGCTGGGCGTTCGGCGAGTGCCGTTCGTTCTTATTTTACTCCACCGCAAAGTTCCTTTTTGCTGTTTGTTTATCTGCCTTTCCAGCAGTGAGACACGGCTGTTGCTCCTCTGCCAGGTGAGCGCACCCGCTTGAAGCGGCGCCCGCTGAATCCCTGCGACGCGATGACCCAGTTCGGCCGCGTCAGCTCGACGGCCAGAGGAAGAAACGAGGGCCGCCGGTAGAACTGGCGCAGATGCTTCTGGCCCGAGTGGTCGCAGTTCTCCCTGCAAGCCCACAAGCAAGCACTTACATTCGGGGGTGGATTCAAAGTGTAGCCGACGCCCCTTGCACAACCGTGCCCGGAAGGCGCCTGCACGGCACGAGCGGCTCGCTTCGTCTGCTCCTAAAGCGCGCTGCGACAGTGGCGACACAATTGGGCGACAACAAAAATAAGTCGAAATGCACAATGAAAGTGCCAACCGCACAAATTTCGGCATTAGGTGCGGCACGTACCGGGTATACGCATGCAACTCGCCTACCAGCCTGCTCCTCGCCTTCCCTTTCCTCTTAATTGTGTATATGTGTTGAACCCCGCCCACTCATTTTCCTCTTGTAGAAACGCCGTCCTGTCAATGCTGCATTCGACAAATGAACCACACCGTGCACCACGAAGCGTTCGAAAAGGCACGGCTGCCGCCTCTGGATCTCTGGTGCGGCTTATCAAGGACGTATACACTGATTGGTAGGCTTAAGCCCACCTGAAAGCCTTGGGCTGGGGTCTTGGTACCATAGTAACAAAACAAAAAGGTTTTAGAGCGTTCTAGCTTGTCCGCAATCTTCTTACCGTCTGCGGTATACCAGGTTACCGAAGAGGTGTACGGCAGCAACAACGCTGGGAGCGACATACTGTGACGCTTCGTCTAACGGAAATCCCTTAGACCCACCTTCGTATTACGCGAGCGTTAGTAAAAAACAAAAAAAAAAAAAAATTGAAAAGGCATTCTGATCATGATTACACTGCCGCAGCAAACTTACACCAGTGCTGAAGTAGAATAAACTTGCTTGCAGCAATAGTAGCTCTCTGTTTTTGTCTGGTTGAGCTGTGCGCTACCAGGTGCGACCAACCCCTATACCAACTCCGCACCGAACCTGCCGCTCAGGTTTATGTCTCCGGTCCTCCGGTAATAGGCAAACAGTAAAAAATTTGTACACAGAGTAAAACAATTTTTCTCACGCACAAAACACGCTTATAAAAGGCCTTAATTTTCGCTATACATGCCGCTCACCAATGGGCGAACCAGCCACTAGCGGTGGGGAAGCTGCGCAGAAAGGAATCGAAGCCCATCCGACGCCGGTTGCTGCGGAAGTTGCATATGGCGGCCTCCTTCAGATCTTCGTCATTCAGGTATGCCTGTAATCGCGAGCACAACGTCAAGCCGCCATATTCTATCTAACAAGAAAGCCTAAAATTGTCCATGCCGCTTCGCACTTCCCACACGGTTTTGCCGACAGTTAAATCTTAATTTTCAATGTTGCGTTTATGCTATGACACGTTGTTTTATCCTCAGACTCATCCTTCAGACTTATCCTTATCCTCAGACTGCCAGAGTTCTATCGCTCTGCATGAGAAAGAAATCGAATTTTTGGATGGCACGATAGGCTGGCACCCTTTCATCACTTGTAAGCGCCACTTCATCACGTGTTTACATTCTCTGTATATTTAATCACTTGTCTGAAAAAATAAACTAGTTGTTAGTCTGCGCTCGTATCGTGTACTTCGTTTTGTCTTTCGTCCGGGGTGCGTAGCCCACCCCTAGGAATATAGGAATATGCTCACTTACCGACCCGATTCTAGACAGACAATGGACGGACAACCCAGGGGCTTATTAGACGCTCAAGAAATCAAGAAATGGAGAAAGATTAGCTCGGCGCCGTCGAACCCGAGCTTTTAGCGGGCAGGGGCAACGAGGAGGCCGCGATGCAAGACCTACAACGCGGACCACAACGCGAAGAAAACCAAAACTGGGAATTAGCCATGACTAAACGCCAGAGGAAACGCCAGAGAGAAAACGAACGGAACAACCCCGGAAATTCTGCACCGGCCGCTCAGGGTGACCTCGGCGGAAAAAAACCCCGGCCAACGTTAAAAGCTGGCACGCCAGCTGCGACGAAGCAGTACGAGAAGGAGACGATGGCCGAGACTGAGGCTGCCTCCGCTCCCGAAAGACGACCTCAAGATAATTTTGAAACCGAAAGGACTCATTGTGAGATTGCTGCAAACCCACCAAGTCGCCCGGGCCGTAGTGGCGGTAACCAACTCGAAATGTAAAGGTGAAGACTTGATTATCAGACTTCGCAACGGCTCGAACATCATTATTGTAAGCACGGATAACGAGGAAGCGGCCCAATACGTGAGACGCATCACCCATCTCACGTTCGGGGAACGCACCCATGAAGTAAACGCTTACGTGGCAGTACACGAGGACACCCAACGAGGGGTAATTCACGGCGTAGACCCCGGAACATCGCCGGAGGAACTCAAGGCAAACCTACGGGTGCGGTCTCAAGGAGTCACGATCCACAGAGCCCGCATGCTGGGAAAGTAAAAATCCGCCGTTATCACCTTCGACGACCTCATAACCGCAAGGCAAGTCCTATACTACGGAGGAGAGATGTGGTGCTAACCGTACCACCCGACGCGGCAGATTTGCTACATCTGCTGCCAGCAAGGATATAGATCGCACGTTTGCCCGAACCCGGAGACCAAGGCCTGCAAACTATGCGGGACGCAGAATCCGGCAGAAGGACACCAATGCACACTCAGATGCCTGGTTTGCGACGGCGATCACGCAATCTGCACGAAAGATTGCAAGCTGCGACTCAAGACGGCCGGAGAGCTGCGAGGGCGACCCCCGCATAAAGGCCAGCGGCAGAGCCGAAGCCGATGGCGACGCCCGAGATGGTTCAGCTCGGAAGGCGACAGGGGCCGATCCCAGAGCCACAACGGGAGCGGGTACGAGGACTAGTCGCGGAGCCGAAGCAGGGACCGGAGCCGAGGACGGAGCCGAAGCCGCGGCGGACCCAGGGACGAGTCCTTCCCACCCCTGGGGATGCAGAACGACGGCCCGGGGCAGCACAAGCAACAACAACAGAAGAAAGGCGGAGTACAGGTGAGCTGGGGAGCAGGCCCTCCCAAATCATTGTTCCCGCACTCAGGTCAAAACAACCAAACAAACAACGTAAAGAAACTAGCTGAGGAAAATAGAGCACTCAAAAAAGAACTTGACCTCTGCCGAGAAGAAACGCGGCAGCTAAAAAAGAGAATAGACGACCTAATAAGGGAAATGCAGTTGCAGATGAAGGCGGGAACTCGCCGGGGCGAACGCCGAGCCCACCAGTAGAGCAGACCACACAATAATCAGAGGAACAGTCTTAGAAACGAACTAAAAAGCTTAATGCATACAATGCAGAATCAAATGTTACAAATGCAACAGAAAATAGCGTTGCAAGACCAAAACTCCCGCAGTTACGTAACAAAGCAAAACGCACAGAGAACCACTAATGATGCCAGAGACAGGCTCTTTAACGAGAGAAGATTCGGACCAGAAAACAAAAGTAACAGCAACAACAATACATCATGGCAGGACAAAACAAACTAAAACAGGGACTCCTACCACCAGACATTATTATGTTACAAGAAACTAATACAACACCCACCCTAAAAGTATACACGTGCCAGGAGAGCGGACGCACCGCAGCCCTCATTAGCAACAAGATAGTCACCATAGCAGACAAAGGAAATGAGAACACGAAAATGGAACACATAATAAGATAGATAATACCCAAAAAGAAGCACAAAGCTAAAAGCACATTTATAGTCAATCTATACAGTCCCCCCAGGCAGAAAGACGGCGACGTCGGCAAACTCTTTGCAGAAGGAAACAAGCTAGCCAAATCAAACACCCTAATAATTGCGGGAGATTTCAATGCTAAAAGCCCGAGCTGGGGATACCAGAAAATCGAAAAGAAGGGGCAGCACATATGCATTGCGGCAGAAAACATAGGCTGCGACCTCTTGACGGGCGAAAATCAGCCAACGCGCCAGGGTAATAGCGTTAGCCCAGACACCTGCCCGGATCTTACATTTGTTAAAGGAGCAAAGCAGGCCGAGTGGGAGAACCTGCTAGAGAACCTAGGCAGCGATCATTATTTACTGAAAACCACAATCGAAGCGGAGCACGTAAGAAGAAAAATCGGCGCAGCCCATATCACAGATTGGGACGCCTTCCGTAAGCACAGCGAACAAGTAAAAAGGGAAATCACCTCGATAGAGGAATGGAGCGAACAACTCAAACAGATACAAGAACTCTACACACAGGAAATAGATAGAACAGAACAAGCACCGGAGGTGGACCGGCGGCTACTCGGGTTGTGGGAGGCAAGACGCGGGCTCACAAAACGCTGGAAAAGACAGAAGCTAAACAGGAAGCTCAAGAAGAAGATAGCAGAGTTCACAAAGAAGGCAGAAGAGTACGCAACACAGCTGGCCAGGCAAGGGTGGCAGCAGTTCTGCAGCTCACTGAACGGCACGCTCAGCACAGCCAAGACGTGGCGCATACTAAAAGCCCTCATGAACCCAAGCAAAACGAAAACGGGAAGCTTCAAAGCAATCCAGAAACTGGTCCACAAGCACGAAGGCTCCGACGAGGAACTACTGGAGGCAGTGCGTGTAAAATGCTACGGCAAAGACAATCCCCAAAGGCTACGACGGGGAGTATCTGGGAACAGGGAACCCCGACATGGACAGACCGATTACAAGAGAGGAAGTTTACGCGGCAATTAGATCGACAACCAAACACACAGCCGCGGGCGCCGACAAGATCAGAAACTCTCTAATACGCAACCTCAGCGACGAGGCGATAGATCAGCTCACAGCATACCTCAACACACTGTGAGCAGAGGGCACGATACCGAAGGAACGGAAGCACGCTGTCGTGGTGATGATACCTAAGCCTGGCAAAAAGCTTCAGATTGAAAATCTGAGGCCCATCTCCCTCACCTCGTGCCTCGGCAAACTCTACGAAAGGATAGTCACCAGAAGAATCCAACACCACCTGGAAGACAAGGAGCTATACCCGCACAGCATGTTTGGCTTCCCGGCAAACCTGTCAACACAGGAAGTCCTGCTACAGATAAAAAAAGAAATCATAAGCACGTCACCCAGAGCAGGCCAAAACGTTATCATGGCTCTAGATTTCAAAGGGGCCTTCGACAACGTTAGCCACGAAGCCATCATGGAAGGACTGAACAACGCCAACTGCGGCAAGAGAATCCACGACTACGTGAGGGCCTTTCTGACCAAACGAACGGCAACGGTGGGATTAGGGGATCTGCGAAGTCACGTCTTTACCATCCACGCAAAGGCACGCCGCAGGGTTCCGTGATCTCACCAATACTCTTCAACATCGCAATGATCGGACTGGCTCGAAGACTCAGCAAGATTGATGGCATCCAGCATGCAATATATGCTGATGACATCACGGTCTGGGTCAATCGAGACTCCCTAGGACAGAAGCAAGAAAAACTGCAGGGAGCGGCCAAGTGCGTGGAAGAATACGTCAGAGAAAGGGGCCTGGCGTGTTCCCCCGAAAAATCAGAAATCCTGAGAGTGGGAAGGAACCCCACCAAGGAAGAGCTAATAGTAAAACTAGAGGGACAAAACATACCTGAAAGGAGCATGAAACGCATCCTAGGCATGTGGATTCAAGGAAGCAAGAAATGCAGCCACACAATCAGCTTACTCAAAAAATCGACAGAACAAGTAAGCCGAATGATAACGAGGGTATCTCAAAGAAGAAGCGGAATGAGAGAAGGAGACACAGTCAAGCTGGTCAAAAGCCTAGAGGTCAGCAGAGTCACGTAGCCGCTCCCGTACCACAACATGACCAAGCACGAAAAAGAACAGACGGAAACGCTACTAAGGAAAGCGCATAAGACGGCGCTACATCTGCCAAGAAACACGCCCAGCGAAAACTGTTACAGATGGGCCTGAGCAACACCTTCGAAGAACTCGCGGAAGCGCAGCTCAATGCACAGATAGCCAGGCTCAAGCAGACTGCCACCGGCCGCAAGCTCCTACAAAGAATAGGGCATAACACAGACGGAATAGAGGATCGGGCAGCTAGCATCCCAGACAGCGTTCGCCAGACACTGCAGATTAGCCCCCTACCGCGAAACATGGACCCGAATCTCCACGCCGCCAGAAGGCAGGCGCGAGTAGATTACGTGGAACGAAACCTAGCCCCACTAGAAAACACAGTATACACAGACGCGGCCGTATACCCATGGGGCTGCAACACTAGAATGTTTAGAGTAGCGGCAGCAGTGGTAGACCACACGGGAGAACCAATTAGCTGCGCGACCCTGAGAAACTGCACGGTAACGGAGGGGGAAGAAGTCGCCGTAGCTCTAGCGGCGGCTGAAGGTTACCGCAGGAACAAATCTCTGATAATTCTAACAGACTCCAAAGCAACATGCAGGAACTACATACAAGGCAGAGTTAGTAAGGAAGCACTGAGAATCCTCCTTGAAACAGAGCATCCTAACAAAAAACATAAAACATAGGATCTTCTGGATACCGGCACACACCGGGATAGAGGGCAACTCAAGGGTGAACAGCCTAGTTCGCGAACTCATTCGCCGAGCAGGGCATTCGGAAACCCTAGAGGCCCCCTTAACGGTGGAGCCGACCTATGCAGAAATACTTAACCACTACAGAGGAAGGAGACTTAAATACTCCCCACCCCACACATCGCTCACACAACACGAGGCAGTCGGCTGGCGAAGACTGTAAGCAGGTACGTTCTTGAACCTGCACACACTACACAAAATGTTCCCTACCCAGTACAGGGATACATGTCCGTGGTGCGGGGCAACCCCCACGTTATACCACATCACGTGGGAATGCAAGCGTAATTTCGCATTCCATAAAGTAAATAACCCAAGTGCGGAACAATGGGAGGCTCTGATCACCAGCAGCGAGCTCGCGGCCCAACGGGCAATTGTGCAGCATGCCTGCGAGGCAGCAAGACTCAGCGGTGCCCTGGAATAGGGGCGCCGACCCTGTGAAGCGGCCAGGACTCAAGACATGAAGACAACGGCCCACCGCCAATCTCTCTGAGATATATAGCTATAAAGTTTTTCCATTCCATTCCATTCATTTACATACTTCCATATTCCTCAGTCGCTCTTTATAGTCAATTTTACTGTGAGCTTCTCTCATTTCAAAGCTTGTACAGCCCATATCACCCTGCACAGCTCCATTTGTACTCTTGCCATGAGCGCCCAGTGCGAGGCGTCCAACTGATCTTTGGTTGCCGTCGAGTCCTGATTGTACCCCTGAATTCAAGCAAACAACCTCATTTCCAAATGTTAGTCCTAGAACCATTACACCTTTCCACATACCCTGAAGCACCTCGTACCTATTGTATCCCTATAGGGCTCTGTGTTTCCTTATGGCCGCATTTGTCTTCCCTTTTACTGTTAATGTTCTTTTTCCTGTGTTTCCATATATCTGTTGCCTTTGTTTATCCATACGCCAAGGTATTTATATTCTTTTACCCGAGGTATTTCCTGAGCCTGAGTTGACACTGTCTGTTTACTGTTTTCATTGAATACCATAACACCTAATTTTTGACGCTAAATTTCAGACCTAAATTTTCGCCTTCCTGTCCACAGATATTAGCCAGACCTTGCATATCACTTTGCTTGTTAGCTAGCAACACAATGTCGTCCGCACAAAACAAACCTGGAAGCTGCTGCTCTACTACTGTACCCGTCTGTTTGTATGAGAGATCAAACCCGATATTACTTCCTTCCATCTAGCGCCCTCTCCATCTTCACCATGTACATCATAAACAGCAGCGGGGATCGAAGGCACCCCTGTCTCAGTCCCGTGTTGATATCAACTTGCTCCTCGCAACGAAAACTGCATTTTCTAAGTAAATCTCTCTCAAAATCTCTGTACAGTCATTTCCTATGCTTTCTCCTTCCAGAATACCCACAATGATGTTACGGTGAAGGGAACTAAGAAGTAGAATTGGACTAGACGAAGACGAAGTCTGGCAATTGCCTGAACACCATATAAGCCAGTTGTATATATACGTTATTTTACACTCGTGGGCCTGCTTTCTTCCTGCAACACCGACCGAATACCGGAAAAGTAGTTTTTTCGACAAGCCGACGCGACGTGAAGGCATCCAGAGAAGGACAAGGGAACCAGGTGAAAAATGGTAGTCTCGGTGCCGAAGGTCGTAGCGTCGCTTTTGAGAAGCTTGCGAGACTGTGAGGCGATGACGGGCGACATCTCGGGCCTGGGCGGCTAAGTCAATAGCATCGCGAGCGTAACCAGTGCTGGGTGATTGTACTGCGGAAGGTAGCAACGTGTCAAAGGGCAAGGTGGGGTCGCGGCCGTACAAAAGGTAAAATGGTGAAAATCCGACAGTGTCGTGACGGGACGAATTGTATGCGAAAGTGATGTATGGTCAAGCGACGTCCCAGTCACGGTGATCGTCGGAAACGTACATGGCCAGCATTTCAGTTAGCGTGCGGTTGAGTCGCTCGGTGAGGCCGTTCGTTTGAGGGTGGCACGCGGTAGCAATTTGGTGTTCTGTAGAGCAGGAGCGGAGCAGGTCATCGACGACCTTCGATAAAAAGTAGCGGCCGCAATCCGTCAGCAACTGGCGAGAGACGCCGTGGTGCAGGATGACATCGTATAGTAAGAAGTCGGCGACATCTGTAGCGCAGCTGGTTGGTAGCGCTCGTGCGATGGAATATCTCGTGGTATAATCGGTTGCTACAGCAATCCATTTGTTGCCTTTGATAGAAATTGGAAAGGGGCCAAGGAGGTCTAGGCCCACACGAAAGAAAGGCTCTGTGGGGATATCAATTGGTTGAAGCAAACCAGCGGGAGGCATAGCAGGCGTCTTCCGGCGCTGACACAGGTCGCAAGAAGCGACATAACGGCGCACAGAGCGATTAATGCCGGGCCAGAAGAAGCGGCGCCGCAGGCGGTCGTATGTACGAGTGATGCCCATATGTCCAGCAGTAGGAGCGTCGTGAGGAGGAGGAGAAAGTAAACTTTATTGCTCTAGAAAGAGTAATTTAGCGGTCGGGCCGGATGTCTTCATTTTCTATTGGTTGATGACGACCTCCGTCCTGCATGGTTGGCGCCCCTATTCCAGGGCACCACTGAGCGTGGCTGCTCGTCGGGCATGATCCACCAGCCTCCGTTGGAGGCTAGTGTCGCCGCTGGAGAGCACGCTCTCCCACTGCTCCGCACTCGGATTTTCTATTTTGTGGAATGCCTTATTGGTATTGCACTCCAATGTGATGTGATAAAGTATGGGTATTGCGCCACACCATGGGCATGTGTCCCTGTATTGACTTGGGAACGTCTTGCATAGTATATGTAAATTTGGGAAAGTTCCTGTCTGCAGCTTTCGCCAGTAAACTGCCTGTTGTTGAGTGAGTGTATTGTGAGGCGGGGAAATCTGATCCTCGTCCCTCTATGGTAATTTAGTATGTCAGAGTACGTTGGGATCACTGTCATGAAGTCCTCAGGATCTCTGTTTAGGTCCGCTCGGTTTGTATGCTCGCAAGCGATCCTATCGACCCTTTGGTTGCCCTCAATCTCAGTGTGCCCCGGTACCCAAAAGATGGTGTGTCTAATGCCTTTATTCTCTTGGCCAGAGCGGAGGAAGACTTGGAGTGCTTTTTGACCGATTCTGTCGTTAATGTAGTTTCGGCATGCTTCCTTGGAGTCTGTTAGAATTATAAGGGATCTATTTGTGCGGTAGCCCTCCACAGCTGCTAGAGCAACAGCCATTTCCTCTCCCTCGGTTACCGTACAATCCCGTGCCGACGCGCAAGCGATTTCCCTATAATCCGAGTCTATTACTGCCGCGAAGACTCTTTGTTCTGTTTCCCTTCGTTCTCGAGGATATACCGCGGCGTCCGTGTATACCGTGTTCGCCTTGGTTGCTAGGTATTTTTCTACATATTTTGCCCTAGCGTTCCGCCTGGCTGTGTGTAAATTCGGGTCCATGTTTCTTGGCAGGGACCCTACCTTGATGGTACTGCGATACTCATCGGGTAGGTTTGCCGTTCTTTGTTCTTCCCTTTCAATTTCTTTGTGCGCCAGTTTTTTAGGAGATTTCTGCCCGTGGTAGTCTGCTGGAGTCTGAGTAGCTGCGACCCTAATTGTGCTTTGAGCTCCTCGAACGTGTTGTGGAGTCCGAGGGCCAGCAGCTTCTCTGTCGAAGTGTTGGCCGGCAGGCGAAGCGCTGTTTTGAATGCTTTCCTTATGAGGGCGTCGGCCTGGTTCCGTTCGCCTTTGTTTCTATTGTAATATGGGAGGGCGTACGTAATCCGGCTGATTATGAGGCTCTTAACCAACTTGACCGTATCTTCCTCCTTCATGTCGCTTCTTTTTTCCGAGACGCGGGTGATCACACGTGCCACCTGTGCCGTCGCTTGCTTGAGTAGGTTTATGGTGTGTGTGCAGCGTTGATTGCTCTACACCCACATTCCCAGAATCCTGACGGCCTCTTTTTCTGGTATCTTTTGTCCTTCAAGGGTGACGCTGATTTGTTCTTCCGAGCGTTTTCCTCTTCTGACTCGCAGGAGCTCTGACTTCTCCGTCGAGCAGGCGAGGCCTCTTTCCCTAACACATTCTTCCACGCATGTTGCTGCGGCGTGAAGTTGCTGGAGCACGGCTAGTCGAAGGTGCTTGGGAACGACTAGGAGGAGCTCCGGGCCGTCAGGACGAACGCTACGACGGTATAAAGTTCCATCGCGGAAGGTGAACATGTGGAGGGACGGGTCATTGGGCGAGGAGCTTAGGCGTTCCATATAGTGTTCGAATAACAGGATCTTTGCGCTGCTCGTCGCCAATGTGGAGGAAGCCGGAGATGGATAGAACACTGATGTCCGAGTCTGCATCGGCATCGTGCGGTTGATCCACGGGATTGCGGGACAGGCAGTAAGCGTCTTTATGCAGGCGCCCTGACTGATACATAATAGAAAATGTATATTCCTGTAGACGCAAGGCCCAACGTGCAAGTCGTCCAGTTGGGTCCTTCAAAGAGGAGAGCCAGCAGAGGGCGTGATGATCGGTTACGACGCAGAAGCTCCGACCGAAAAGGTACGGCCGGAATTTCGCGACCGCCCATACGAGCGCGAGACATTCTCTCTCAGTAATAGAGTAATTTCGCTCGGGCGTGGAAAGAAGCCGGCTAGCGTAAGTGATAACACGGTCTTGGCCCTGTTGACGCTGAGCGAGGACAGCGCCGATGCCATGACCACTCGCGTCAGTTCGTACTTTACTGGGCGCAGAAGGGTCAAAGTGTGACAGAATTGGGGAAGTTGTAAGCCGCCGCTCAATCAGTGTAGAAAAGGCTTTCTCCTGCAGAGGTCCCCAAGAGAAAGAGACTTCTTTCTTAAGAAGGTCAGTGAGAGGGTGAGCGATGTCGGCAAAATTTTTCACAAATCGCCGGAAATAAGAGCATAAGCCCAGAAAACTACGGACATCGTTTGTTGAACAAGGTACAGGAAAACTTCGCACGGCGTGAACTTTCTTTGGATCAGGTTGGATTCCGGCGGCGTTTACGAGATGGCCGAGCATGTTAATTTCACGGCGACCGAAATGGCACTTGGAGGAGTTTAGCTGAAGGCCAGCCCTGCGAAACTCGGAGAGTATGGTTGTGAGGCGCCGCAGGTGGCTCTCAAAGTTCGGCGAAAACACAATCACATCGTCGAGGTAACAGAGGCATGTAGACCACTTCAAGCCGCGCAAGAGAGAGTCCATCATGCGCTCGAATGTAGCTGGCGCATTGCATAATCCGAACGGCATGACCTTAAATTGGTACAGACCGTCCGGTGTGACGAAGGCGGTTTTCTCGCGGTCCATCTCATCGACGCTAATCTGCCAATAGCCGGAGCGGAGGTCAATTGATTAAAGTATTGGGATCCGTGAAGGCAGTCAAGAGAATCATCAATGCGCGGCAGGGGATAAACATTCTTCTTTGTTATCCTGTTGAGGTGACGGTAGTCGACGCAGAAGCGCCACGAGTTGTCTTTTTTCTTTACTAAGACAACCGGTGATTCCCACGGGCTACTGGAAGGTTCAATGATGTCCTTGTCCATCATCCTGTCTACTTCATTCTGTATGATGGCCCTTTCTGTTGCGGAGACACGATATGGCCGCCTATGAATGGGGCTGGCGTCACCGGTGTTGATGCGATGCGTGACAACAGATGTCTGACCAAGTGGACGGTAGTCCAAATCAAAGATGTCCCGAAAAGATGACAGGAGGTGATGAAGAGCTGTTGTTTGCTCGGAAGGAAGGTCGGGGGCAATAATCTTAGAAACATCGTCCGCAGGCGTCGAGTACGGAGGAGTAGGTGACAAAGGTCCGTTGGTACTGACGAAGGATTCAGAGGTCAAAGAAGAAATCTCAAATTCTTCCAGAGGAGTGATATGCGCTATGGCGATACCATGTGGCAGCACATGCGACGAAGATCCAAAATTGAGGATGGGCACGCGAGCGCAGTTCTCGCGGATCAGGATTAAGGTGCTCGGTAGGGCAATATTGCGCGATAAAACCACGTCAGTAAGCGGCGACACGACGTACTCGCCATCAGGTACGGGAGGACAGGGCGGCAGGAGGACATTTGTAGCCGCCTGCGGAGACAGCCTTGCAAACTCAGCAGAACATAAGCGGTGTGAAACACAAGTTGTTGCGTCGGCAGGAAGCGGCAGATCCAACTGTACAACACCTGCGGAACAGTCAATTTGGGCAGAGTGTTTCGAAAGGAAGTCGAGGCCGAGAATTAGGTCGTGTGGACAGTGTTCAAGGACGATAAATAGAACAGCGGTATAATGGCCCCCCAATGGCCACACGTGCTGTGCACATTCCAAGGACAGGTGAAGTACTCCCATCGGCGACTCGCACAGTGCACGGTACGGCGGGTGTCAGAAACTTTTTGAGCCTTCAGTGGAGAGCAGCGCTCATAACTGAAAGCTGCGCTCCTGTGTCAACGAGAGATCTAACAGGAACGCCATCAACTTCAATGTCCAGTAGGTTTCCACATGTAGGCAGGGTCAACAGAGGATTTGTGGGCCGGGTCGGAGTTGCAGCTTCACCTCCGGGAGCTGCACCGCCTAGTTTCTCGAAGCGAAGCGACCGGTTGCAGAAGGGGACGAAGAGCGGTGAACGAGAGGCGAACGGGACCTACGACCTTGCGGAGACGGGGAGCGGCTGGATCTTGGTGGAGCACTGTCGGCGTTGATGTTCCTAGTCGGCGTATAGGGCGAGAAAGTACGATTGTCTGGTACTTGGCGGTGGTGACTCGGAGACGACCACCGAGGAAGCGACGACCAATGGTTGCGGCGATGACGGGCGATGTGTCCAATACCGGAACAATTAAAACAGATAGGTTTATCATCCGCTGTGCACCAGTCAGCTGGGTTGCGACGAGGGGCGGAAAGCTTTGCGTCTGGGAGCGAGCGGCCGGAGAAATCTGGTAGGTGTTTGTATGGCGGACCGAGCAGAGAGATGGAATGCCCAAACTTGCTATTTCCTTCCGAACGACTGCTTGCATAAGGGAGATAGCGGGCACGCTTTCCCGATAGTCAGAACGAACTGGAGCGGGAGCCATGGCCTCAAGCTCACGGCGAACGATGCGCGTGATTTCTTCCGATCCTGTGGGCTGAACGAAACGCGGCGGCCCTTCGCCTGTTCGAAGTGCCGGCACTCCTTTATAATTGCATCCACAGTGGCACAATCCTTGCACATCAGGAGACTGAAGGCGTCGTCTGCAATACCTTTCAATATGTGACGAATCTTGTATGCCTCGGTCATGTTGTCACCAGCCTTGCGACAGAGGGCCAGCACATCCTGTATGCAGACGACATAGGATTCTGCGGACGTTTGAGCGCGACACGCAAGTTCTTTTTTTTTTTTTTTTTTGCCGCCAGTTGACGATCGACAAGTCTGCCCAACAGGTCTCGCGTTTTTTCTTTGCAGACATCCCAACTCGTTAGGTCAGCTTCGTGCGTGTCGTACCATTGCCTCGCAGTTCCTCTTAGGTAAAATATCACGTTTGCTAGCATCATTGTTGGATCCCACCTGTTGTTGTCGCACACTCGTTCGTACATCGTAAGCCAGTCCTCAACGTCTGTGTTTTCCGTGCCACAAAATGTCCCTGGGTCCCGCAGATGAGTGAGGATGACCGTTGGCACGGGCTGCTGAGGCGTTGTCGCTTGTGTCGGTTGATTTGCCATTGTGGCGGCAGGTAGATGACGTCCGCTGCGAAGTTCCGTGACTGTACCCCGCACCTCCACCAAAATGTTGCAGGAAGAAAGCAGGCCCACGAGTGTAAAATAACGTATATTTACAACTGGCGTATATGGCGTTCAGGCAACTGCAAGACTTCTAGTCCAATTCAATTTCATCGTTCCCTTCACCGTAACAATATGTTGCGGTTTGCGTTGACATACGTTCCGATAATGTATGAAAAAGCCACATATAGCGGTCTCCTTTCTTGTCTGTATATTTAAATACACTGAGTAAGGAAAAATAAGTTATCATTCAGACGCCTACCGATTCTGAAGCCATTCTGAAGTTCTCACAATATTCCATTATTATCTGCTCATGATTGTAGCTTTAGTTTAATCGCCTGCATTGCCAAGCTGTATATTCCTGATGTAATGGTCAGCGATCTATATAAGTGAATTCTATATTCCTCCCCCTTTACCTCTTTAAATTAAATTCATTAAACGTTGTTGCCAACTGTCTCGTATCCATCTATACTTTAAGGATTTTTTCTACTGCTTTCAACAGAGATTTCTTACTGTTTGGTCCTAGTTCATTAATAAGCCTAACGGGAACCTCTCCTAGCCCTGTGGCTGTGCGCTTAGAAATTTTCTCTTCGGCTTTCTTTTCTCAGCACCAGCTCCTTTTTCAACTGGTTCTCTTTCATGCTCTTTTAGAATGACGACGAAGTGCTTCTTCTGTGGAACATCCCATTTGCAAGATACCTAATTCATTTCACCCTAACTTATTAAAAGAAATAGCATTTTTCACCGCCCGATTCATGGCCAATTCGCCAGAGTCGGTTGCGCCATTCCACCAGAGAACAAGAACAACCTGCCCCTCTCTCTTCTTTTCTACACTTCTGACTGCTGTTCTGAGGTCTGCTGCCCCGTACCTCGCGGTGATAGACGTGCAACCTCCCGAGGCTCCGTCCGGTTCCGGTTCATCAGCGGTAATCGCTTCACGGAAGCGAGGAAATACATCTAGCGACAGCGATGACACTGAGCTGTACTCCGCATCAGCTGACGAGTCATCGCAAGAAGGCTTTGAACCTGTCTTGCACATCAAAGCCAAGCGAAGGATCGTCAATGCATCTTCGGTGTCAAGTTCATTCACCGTAAAAATGCGTCTCAACAACGGCCTCTTACCATCCTGTTTGCGCCACAGAACTCGACTGACAATCTGTGCGTCCTCAACCGGCAAGCAATGTCCTTGTTTCTTGAGAACACTGTTCCAAACGAGATCAAGGGCGTGAGGCTTAACACACGGAAAAACGTCATGGCCATCGACGTGATGACCAGGAGTGCGCTGGGCCCTCTGCAGCGTATAACGCAGCTGGACAACATAAGGATTCGAGCCATTGTCCCAGCGGATGGTACCACCATTTCATGAGTCATTTATGACCTTGACATTAAGATCCCCAACGCAGACCTTCCAGTGCTCATAAAACCACCGAGTGAGAACAATGCTATTGTGCACGCCGGCCGCCTTGGTAAGACACGTTGTGTGAAATTAACATTGAAGGGTGACTGCCTTCCCTCCTACTTGCAGGTTGGCCACTTCCGCCACCCGGTTCGACCATTTGTTCCAAAACCGCTGCAATGTTACAACTACCAGAGTAGCGGCCATGTGAAGGGCGCTTGCACAAATTCTGCCATGTGTCCCCGATGCGCCGAGCCGCACTCAGAATAAAACTGTAGTGCGACTGTTTTGAAGTGCCCTAACCGTCAAGACGCTTAGTGATTTTTCCAAAGACTGCCCGAAGATTAGGGGAAAAATTCTGTGCTTAAACAAATGGTTAGGGACAATTCAACCCACAAGGTGGCCACTGAAAAAGTGCGACGTAGATGACGTTGCCGTAGACGGTCCTCACATAGGAGTGCGACAGCTTCGAAAAATGCGTTAACTCTTCAAGCAAGAATGTCACCTGCAGTTCCCAGCGCAGCAAACGCTGACGCTGGACGGCATAAAACTCCGAAACCTTTCTACATATGAATGGCCATCGCTTCCAAGTACACGAATTATAGAAGAGCAACAACAGGTACCGCATCCAGGAGTACAGCAAGCTGCTCCGTCGGATGATGTGCGACATACAGATCAGCAAGTGGTATCGCTATTGCGATCCTTAATTTATCTATTTTAATATTTTTTATAGATACCCTTAATCACCGAAGCTTTAAAGAGGGGAGTGGGGTTACAAGTGAAAAATCAATTGAATATTCAGAAAAAAAAAGGTGGCAAAATTATACACGTGTTAGAAAATGTAAGAACATTCAAGAACATTAACTATAAGAAACAGTAAAAATGGCCTGACATTAAACAAGTATAGCGTCAAGTAAGCCGAAAGGAAAAAAAGACAAAAAAATATAAGCAATAGCGGTTAACAATGTACCAGATGCGCACATCATGTGAGATGCCCAGTGAAGGCGCACCACTCGAACAGGTGCATATCTTTATTCCATATGTACATGATACCTATTACCACAAGAAAAATAATCAAATAAGCACTTTGGAAAAAGCGTACTGTCCGTACTGTCGTACCAGCTTTCCAAACCCCATATATATATATATATATATATATATATATATATATATATATATATATATTTGTAACAGGCGTGTTCGTCTCAGCAAGGTGGGCACGGCGTCTGGAAAAGGGCCACTAACACAAGGCAGCCACAGCTCGAAAAACCGACAAAGCGAGCCACACACGAACGTCAACTTCTTCTTGCGTACTGGCACAGAACTGGTGCAGACGTGCTCTGGTACAACACTACCCGCGTAGAAAGGAGCCAACCTGACGACCTAGGCAGAAGACAGCACATGCGGGTCGTAGTACGGTTTAAGCCGCGTGACATGAACTGTTTCGCGCCATCCGAAACGATTGTCGGGAGCTGGCTTGACCGGCTCGATGACATAGTTATCGAGTGACGTTTGCTCTAGGGCTCTGTAAGGACCGTGGTACTTGGACAAGAGCTTGGTAGAAAGGTCGAGAGTGGCGAATGGAACCCATAGCCAAACCAGCGTTCCGAGCGTATAGTGGACCGTAGATGCAGAGGCGTCATGGCGAGATTTTCGACGACACTGGTCTTCCGTGGAACGAACGTGCCAGTTGTCTGCATTCTTGTGCATAAGCAGCCGCTTCAGATATATGTTTCGCTTCAGAAATGTCAGGTTGGTACGGCACGATTGTGTCTATGGAATATGATGGTTCACGTCCATAGAGAAGAGAAAGGCGAGAAACCAGTGGTACCTTAGCCAGCACAGTTATAAGCGTAGGTTATGAATGGAAGTACCCGGTCCCTATTCGTGCGATCGTCGGACACGTACATCGCCAGCTTGTCGGCAAGGGTTCGATTGAAACATTCCGTCATGCCGTTAGTTTGAGGGTGGTAGGCTGAGGCGGTGCGAGGTACAATCTGACATTACTTTAAGAGGGCTTCGATGGCGTTTGAGAGAAACACGTGACCACGGTCGCTTAGTAATTCACGTGATGGACCATGTCACAGAATGACGTGATGAAGGAGGAAGTAAGCAACGTCTTTCGCGGTGGCGGTTGGCAGCGCACATGTTTCAGCATGCCGTGTGAGCTGGCCAATGGCGAAATAACCTACCGGTTGCTGTCAGGAGTGCTCGGGAGGGGACCGAAACGCGGTCGAACGGTAGGGTAGGGCAAGGCATTGGTTGTAGAGGACCGGCGGCGCTATGAAGAGGTGTCTTGCGGCGCTAACACGTAATGCACGACCGAACATACTGGTGCACATAGCGATACATGCTGCGCCAGTAGTACCGCTGGCAAAAACGGGAGTGACTTTGGTCCAGTTCGATTACTTGGGTGATGGTCTGAGAGTTCTTGGCTACCAGCATGTGGGAAGGCATCGTCGTGCTAGCGTGGCCACATTGGGGGTCATCGTGGAAAACGCTGCAAATGTCCGAGCGTAGATGACGAGAAATAACAAGGAGCCGCCTGCGGCCGCCGGTTAAGTAATTGCGACGGTACAACAAGCCTTCGCGAACGGCAAAGTGTGGAGCTTGATGAAGGGTGCGTGAGGGCGAGTCAGGCGAAGATCAAGATATATGGTGAAACAGCGAAGCAATCCAGGGATCTTTGCGCTGTTCCGCCGGCATGTCGCTGATGGTAAGGAATGATGAATCGCAGGTTGAAGTTGTTGAGCAGACAGGTTCAGAAGGCAGTGGCGAATGGGAGAGGTCGTCAGCGTCCGAGTGTTTTCGTCCCGAGCAATAATAACACGAATATCATATTCTTGAAGGCGTAAAGCCCAGCGAGCGAGGCGTCCAGTGGGATCTTTCAACGACGATAACAAACACAGGGCATGGTAGTCGGTGACAAGGTCAACCTGACGACCGTAAAGCTAAGTACGAAATTTAACGATTGCCCAGACAATGGCCATGCATTCCTTTTCCGTTACGGAGGGATGTGACTCTGCATTTGTTAGTGTACCGCTGGCATAAGCCACAACATACTCGTCAAAGCCACGCTTGCGTTGGGCGAGTACGGCACCAAGTCCGATACGACTAGCGTCCATGTGTTTTTCAGTAGGTGTGGTAGGATGAAAGTGACGCAGTATTGGAGGGGATGGGAGAAGTTGGCGAAGCGTTGTAAATGATTCATCACACTCGCGATTCCAAGTCGAGAGGTCAGTGCTGCCGGCAAGAAGCTGCTTCAAGGGGGCGATAAAGAACGCGAAATTGCGGATGAAACGCCGGAAATACGAGCACAAGCCGATGAAGCTACGAAGCTACTTTAGATTACAAGACTTGGCGTAGTCGGCAACCACACAAAGCTTCGCAGGGTCCGGTAAGGTGCCGTCTTTCGAGATTACGTGGCCTAAGACCGTAGGTTTACGGGCGCCAAAACGACATTTTTTCAAGTTTAGCTGTAATCCTGCGGCAGTGAGACACTCGAGAACTTGTTCAATTAACGCGAGTGATGTGAAAGGAAAAAAATATGCAGGAGATGCTACTATTTTGTCACGTGGTAGTGACGGTTAAGAAGGCAGCAAAACTGTGATTAACGAAACGAGCGTATTATTGGGCGAATTTGTGCCCTCAAAAACAGGCTGCACTCAAAGAACAACGGTAGCGGCGAACACACTCGGCGATCGGCGAAAATCTGATCAGCGGGTCAAGCGCGTCGGCTTTTATACAGCAGTCGTCGAATGTTCCAGACTAATCGTTGGGAGCCACGTGCCTTCCACAAAGTTCTACACCATTCGCGTCAGGCGATGAAACCAGATAACACTAGGTTCGGCGACGACAGACAGCGGACAGAAGCATCGATAACTTTCCAGAAACTTCGGATACATGCAGGCGCGTCCCGCGCTGTGCGATAACATTTGTTAGGCGACGGAACGTGGTCGCCCGATAAAGATAAGTACACGTGTCAATATCGTGTAAGTAGAACAGACAGGTCCGCCATTTGAATCCTCTCAGAATAGAGTCCATGATCCTCTCAAAGTTGCAGGCGCGTTGCAAAGGCCGAAAGGCATCACATTAAATTCATATAAACCATCAGGGGTAACAAAGGCCGTTTTTGGGTGGTCGGATTCAGCAATGGGCATTTGCCAGCAGCCGCTGCGCGGATCCAGCGATGAGAAATATTCGACTCCTTGAAGGCAATCCAGGGTGTCGTCAATACGCGGTAGCGGATAGACATCCTTGCGTGTATTCTTGTTTAGTCGGCGGTAACCGACGCAAAAACTGATCGAACCATGCTTCTTACGCACCAACACGACCGGAGAAGCCCAGGGAGTGCGGGATTCTTGAATCACGCCATGTTTCAGCGTATCATCGCCGTGGTCGCTAATGTGGCATTTGGTCGGTGAGACCCAGTAGGGACGATGGCGCAGTGGAGCATGGTCATCAGTGTCAATACGGTGAACAGCAGACGTGCGTGCCAAGGAAGGTTGATCGAGGTCAAAAGACGCACGAAAACGTTCAAGTAATTGAACGACGTGGCTGCACTGGGCTTGAGTGAGTGCGTCATCTGTGCTGCGCAACAAGATGTCTTGGTCACATTCGGCGGGTGCGGTGGCAGAATTTACTGCATCAAGAGGCAGTAGTGCCACATAGGATGCCTGGGATGCAAAATGGCACGAAAAGTGCCCAGATGGCCGAGACCTTCACCGTGCAATAAAGCTGAAGGGCAGGGAAAGGGATTGCACGCGTAAACTGCACCGCAACCATCAGCAAGTTTGACGACAGCAAACGGAAGTACGAGGTTCCGGCGACGGGCACAATCTTCAGGCGGCATAAAGAAAGCACTTGAATCAGTGATAGAGCCACAGCGGATGGACATTAAGGCGGCTGAGAACTGAGAAATGACGAAGTCGGCAGCGACAACCACTTTAGGTGACGGCCACGTATGGTCTGCAGTGGCGTAGCCAGAAATTTCGTTCGGGACCGGCGGGGGGGGGGGGGGGGGGGGTGCTCACGTTGCAGCTCGGCCTCCTCCTTATTGAATTTGTTGAAGGAATAAATAAATGAATAATAACTCCATTGTCATCGCCAAAGTTGCTCCAAATGAATTCTTGAACTCTACGCACTATCAAGACAAGTAAACTATGTATTCTTTTCACAAAAGCATTACTGGTATGTCTCAAAAATTGTGCCCGGAATAACTGATATCAATGACTCCGTGTTTTCTGTCTATTTAATAAGTAAAGAAAATGTCACACGAACTCTAGAACTATATAAGTTTGAAACCAGCACAGCAGGGTATGTCGCTGATATGAAAAATGTAAAGACCGTGAAATGAACAAGTTGAGGACAAACATTTTAATGAAACTTCGTCATTCAAGAACGTTGTAGGCATTTTCGTACATATGCAACCGTCAGGCAAACATCGCAATGATGCTGTCGTCTGTTACAGTGTATTGCGCAGGAGCACCTGTCACGGTCGTGTATTGTGAGTAATTGTACCGAAATTATAGTCGCCACCGAGAGCCCATATAAAAAGCAGGAGATCTGCAAAATACACGAAGGCGAGTCAACTGAAAGTGAGCCAATGCGAATATATGACAAACGGGGTACTTTATTTAAAAGTAGCCTCCATGAGCATTTAGACATTTGTCCCACTAACTAACGCGTCGCGTGATTCCCGTCTCATAACCCTCCTTGAGTTGCTGCTTCAAAAATTCTGTAACTGACTCTTTCACGCCATTGTCCGACACGAATCTGGTTCCCTTGAGCTGTTTTTTTTTTTTTTTATCAAGTGCCCCAAAATGTGGAAGTCGCAACGCGACAGGTCTCGTGTGCATGATGGATTTTGCAGCGTTTCCCACCTCAACTTTGCCAGTTTTGTGTTAACCACATCAGCGACGTGGGGACGGGCATTGTCATAGAGGAAGATGAGCCCATTTCTGAACTTTCCACGTCGTTTGTTCTTGATTGGGATCCGCAGCCTATCTGGCGTTTCACAATATCGGAAACGATTGATAGCGTCTCCAGGTTTAGCAAATTCGATCAGTAATGGCCCCTGACGATCGAAAAAAAAAGCCAACAACACATTTCCGGCAGAAATGACGGCCTTTGCTTTCTTTGGGGGTGGTGAATTCGAATGTTACCACTATACGGAACATGAGCGCGACGGCGACGGCAGGAATGCGCCTGGAGTGTCATACAATTGCTATTGCAATAATACAGTAAGAATATCCGGCAACTGAAGCGTCCCGTGGCCCATTACTTTCCGCAAAAGAAGTAAGAAAATCGAACTTTCACCGTGCGACAATTCGCAGCACCGAAATATGTTTTTTTTTCTTTTTCTTTTGTGGGGCGGGGGCACGGAAATTAAAAAAAATGCAAAGGGAAACATGTTGACCACAATCGAATGTCTACTTTGGGCACCTAATGTGGCTACCGAAGGAACATCGAAAGAAACGTGAGACGCTTGGTCCACAGAGAACCATGCGCATACTGCTCGGTATCCTACACCGGCGAGACAAAATTTTCCGGAGAGGTTGCGCTCAAGCGAATGCGTTGCAACCCGTCGAGTCCCCGCAGGGATGGTGGTGAGCGACCATTGTTTCTTTTTCTCGTCTGCTAGCCAGAAAGCGTCCAAAACTCTGCCAGGCGAAAATCCACTCGGCCAGAGAAAAACGAACGCGCATCGAAGTGCGCTGTGCGGTGGTCGGGGCAATACCGGGAAAGTGCTTGCGCTCTGGCTGGCTCTAGCAGCCCGCGGGTAGCGAGAACAAGAAAATTGAAGAGGCTCAATGTGTCCTCGCGAATAAAAGTCAAAGTACAAAAATGAATAAGAACGCAGTTAGCTTTGCTGGCTTAGTGTGTTGGCATGGGTGCTTTGGCGCAGATGAAAAAAAAATGTTGATATTCTTTTCTGTGACATGACGGAGACAAATGATCCAACGCTTCGTCTCATTGGGCTTCGCTGCGTGCTTTGTCAACATGTCTAATAATGTGTTGATTTGGCTTGTCTCGCTATATGGTCCGATGTGCGGCTTCAGAAAAGTTCATGCAGCTTTGGCGTCAAATGTTTATACGAACATTACACGCGCAATGTCCAGCAATTGAAAGTCTAAACCACGACTTTGAAAATGACAATGCACCTTTCGCATCAAACGTTTCTGAGAACTTTATGGGCGTCTTGCGCTGGAGTTTGAGGTATAGTAGCGGCGCCTGGTGGCGGCGCGCGAAACGTTATCTGGGGAGTACCAGCTTGGGTAGCATTGAGCCCTGACTGTGAAGAAGCACGTTCCTAGCCTGAGTTTTGCGTCTATTCGCACTTTCGGCCCTGTTACGAGTGCGAAAAGGCTCGTCACTTCTCACAGACCACGCTGCGAGCTATAGCCGCAGCCTATAGTTTAACGAAAACGGACTCTCCGTGGGACGTAATGCTGGAAGCAGAGGGAATCGGCGACGCCGATCCGGAGAGACCTAGCTCAGCCTCGAAAAAGCGTCACCGTCGTTACTGCTGCGTCGTGGGCTGCCATGAACAAGAAGGCCTGAATCCCAACATCAGATTCTAACGTTTTCCTTCTAGACCTCACGAAGCGGAGCGTCGGGCGCGCTGGA
Source organism: Dermacentor andersoni (assembly GCF_023375885.2). Taxonomy (NCBI): domain Eukaryota; kingdom Metazoa; phylum Arthropoda; class Arachnida; order Ixodida; family Ixodidae; genus Dermacentor; species Dermacentor andersoni. The sequence continues at coordinate 6,578,933 of NC_092816.1, read as the reverse complement.
CTGCTGCAGTTCGTCGCGCTGGGTAAGCGAAACTTCGCGCCATGATGACTGCTTCGCCTGTCTTGAAGCTTGCTTGATTATAGATCTGCGTTCTAAAATTCGGTCTTTTGCACCTACTGTCCCGACGGCGGACCGACATAGCAGCAGGCATGGCTGGTGATTCACGATTCGAGACCCGGCCACAGCGACAATTAACAATTTGACCGGTGCGAAGTGGTGAAGTGACCAGGTGTATGCAAAATGCCACAAATGGTCGGGCTGATTCGGTGACAATTCACTACCCGACTACGACGAGCACAGGTTAGAGAGTTAAATCTGCTCATCCTTGACCTCAATCCAGAGCGTTGAGGCAGCGCAGCAAGGTAGTACTGATTGCAGCACATCGATGTTTGAGCGCTGTCATTGAAAGCTATATATATATATACTTCAAGCGAGCAGCGCACGAGCTCGCGCTGCAGCGCAATTCGCACGTACGTTACTGCGAGCTCATATGCAGTGCATCAATTATTTATTAGTTGCTAAAGGGACAGATGACCGCTACTACAGTGCAGGCATAACTACTTGTCTAGTGGCATGCAGTCAACAAAGATTGCAGGAGGCCCGCCGTTTCGCGGCATGTCGAAAGACCGCTGCCGTCGCGGCGCGTACGATCGTGCGCTCAAGCAGTTCGTACACACGTAGGGTTATCGCTGCTGTGAATTCATTTATGGCAAGCATTTCCTCGCGTTTGTGCGCCTGAATCGAGCAGCGTGCAAACCTTACCTGAATTTCAACTTCGTACGCGACTCGCTTCAATTGCGATTGACACCGCGCTAAAACTTCGCCGCTTATTTCTTGAACGGCGTACACGTATTCGGCGTTGCATAATTTCTTGCCCTTACGCAGCGTGCCACCCCTGAAAAAATCTTCGGCGGCCGATATTCGCTGCAAGCCGTGGTACAACACAACCGAAAGTGGCGGACCCATGTTGTAAATGTGCTTTCCGAAGCAGGCGATTGAGCTTGGTACTACCCAGTTCAAGACAGAGGGCGCTTTTTAGCACCATTTTCGCAGCGCCCCCTGGGCAAAGCAAGAGTCCCATACTCACAAAGTTTTGTAATTGAAATCCATGAGCTCCGTAGATTCCGCGGCCTCCGCAACGTCCCCGCTCTCCAGCAAAACGCCCTTGAAACTTTGTGATCGGATGGGGCTCCCTGGGGGAGGGGCGGTGTTATGTGACGTCAGGTGTATGGGCGTTTCCACGAAATCGAGCCCGAGTCCGCAATGTTCGCGCTGAAATGTATTTTTGAGCCTCAAAAGGCATTCTAGACAAAATCCAACATGATGTCCGGCGCCGGGGGTTGTCTTGGTCCGCGGTGCATGACTGCACGAAAAAATTTCTGGAGGTGCTGACGCCCCGGTTATACTACGGTTATCCGTAGTACGCCATTAGTTTTGAGAGGGTCCGGGAGGTGGGTACACAGGTACGTGAACCGGGCGTACGGGACGTGGCGGTGAGCAGAAGCTGGTGACTGGGTGGCTTACCGCTGGCGGCGGTCGCGCATATGACCAAGTAACGGCTTCAGCGTGAGTGAGAGCCGCTGTAACGTGCGTTGGTGCCGCAGGGTATGGCAGTGCCTCAGGCATTTCCGTCTGAATGACGCGACGGAGCGGGTGGACCAATATGGTAGGGCTCTCGGGAACATATGCCACAAGGGAGAGCTGGCGGGCCACTTCCTCGCTGAAGTACTGCTGAATTTGCGGCAGCAGGGCGGAGTATTCGGCTCGAGTACGTGTGGTTTCCAAGGCTGAAATTTCCGCAGATAGCGTAGCGGTAAGACGCGTGGAAATGCGCTCCTTACGCAGCTCATCAAGACTTTGGCACCGTTCGATTGCTTGGCTAATGGTCTGAGGGTTCTTGGTTACCAGCATGTGGGGGGAAGGCATCGTCGTCTATGCCTTCTAGGGTGTGCCTTATTTTCTCGGTTTCCGCCATTGAAGCTTTCACCCGCCTACAGAGGTCGATAATGTCTTCAATATAGCTCGTGAAAGTCTCAATATTTTGTTGAGCTCGGCCAAGCCAGCGGTGTTCAGCGCGAAGCTTGCGCACGGCTGGCCGACCGAAGAACGAAGTGAAGGTTTCCTTGAAAACCAGCCAGGTCGTAAAATCGGCTTCGTGATTGTTAAATTATACGATGGCCACATCAGTCAGGTAAAAGATGACGTGAGTCAGCTTGGCAGCGTCATCCCACTTGTTGTGAGTGCTACAGCGTTCATACTCAGCCAGCCAGTCTTCAACACCTCGATCATCAGTACCGCTGAATGTCGGAGGGTCACGCTGACGAACCACGCCAGCACACATGGCAGGCGCTAGGGTGAGTCCGGCTGGAGAGGTAGTGGCGTCCTCAGTCGTTGCAGCGGGAGATGGTGAAGCACGGCTGCGCAGCTCCAGGACGAGGAAAGGGTGTACGCAGCAGCTCCACCAAATGTAACAGGCGTGTTCGTCGCAGCAATATATTTCTTGCGCGTGAAGAAAGTTCGTGTGACCTAGGAGAATTGAGTGCTGAAGTGGCGGCGTTATATGAGTATGCAAGACCACATAGTATACGAGACAGTTCAACTTCACAGTCTGAGTCCTCTCGGTGCTGTAATATTCCTTCGTGTAAATGTCGTATACTTGGCTATCACTAATACAGCCTCGCCTTTCCGGCGACACTGGAGCCTCTCTTTCTTTTTCTTTCTTCTTTTTCTGTGAGTCCGAGTATAAGCGCTGCTGCGCATGACTTCTGTTCATTCTGATTTCGAGTGAATCCAGCTTGACCTCATTTCGGTTACTGAGTAAATTATACAGTGTTCCCCAACTATCATGCACCAAGACTTTAAAAAAGAGCAGTTGCGTTACTCGAAGAAAACCTAGTGCATATTGTTTCCAGTACAGTGTAGTAGCCTCCAGTAAGATTTAATGCGGTAATTGCAATTACATACCAACTCGAGAAGCACTGTCCTAGTTTTCAAAGTTTCAACGAAGCATTTGTAGGTACCCAAAATGACATCTAACTGCGGTGTTTTCAGCGACGTACTCCTTGCGTGAAATTTTTTTCCGAATGGCAAAAAAGCCTCACGAAGTATTAAAAATACCACGTGAATGCGCTCTCACCCGCATCGTAAGGCAGCGTCCTCAAATATGCTGATTGAAAGTAACTACATTGCCAGGCACGAGCCCGCAGAGACAGCGCATCACCTTGATAACAGTATACGGAAGGAGCACCAACAGCAGGTTTCGCGGCTTCGCAGCTATTCCTTCCTTTCATTTCTGCGTCACACTTATCATCCGTCTCTCAAGGCCCACTGATCGCATTGAAAACAAAGGCCCTTGATAACGCTGCCGAAGCGCCACTCTGACCCCGCCAGAGATGTTAAAAGCAATCGGCATAGAATGCTTCAAAATCCCGGTTTTGCTCGCACTGCATCGAAAGTGCACGCGAAGCGATATTTCGCGCCAGAAACTTGCTTCGGACCAAAGCCAAATTAAAGTGACCCTTTTATTTTTCATGAAAGTGTATACGTGCCGCAAAGACAGGTTCGGGTCAAAAAATATAGAATAGAATAAAATTTATTCAATCAATCAATCAATCATTTTATTTCCTTAAAGAAGGAGGAGTACAGGACTAAAAGCTTGGACAGCTTGACGAGGTCCCGACCAGGGAAGACGGAGAGATTGACCTGAGCTAGTGCGCTCTAGTCTACTACTCTGCACTGGGGAAGCGGGAGTGGGAGTGAAAGTACTGGGATGGGTGGGGATGGTAAGAGAAGTGGTGAGTGCTTATGTACACGAGACAGTTGTCTCGCTAGAGCCGCTCGTCGAGCTTGGTGTCCTGCAGAAACTTCAACACTTTTGTTGCACGCACTGAAGTTGCAGCGTTAGGCCATGGGCCCAGGATAACTTTCTCCGACAGTGGTTGCCTGCCAACGCTGGCTAGGAAACTTTCCAACGTTCTTCGCTCCAGCATATATGCTGGGCAATCGCACAGTATGTGTTCCAGTGTTTCAGGCATCTGTCAGTGTTCACAATCGGGGATGTTCGACTGGCCGATGAGGTGTACGCGTAGCGACGGGTGAAAGCAATGCCCAGCGGAATCCTGTGTAGCAGTGACGTTTTGCTCCGCGTAACCGTCGGAGGCAAACAGAATTTACCGTCTGGGTCGATCATATATAGGTGTCTGTGGACGTTGTCATCGTGGGCTATGTATGCCTTTATACGGTCCTGCAGGAGTGCCTTGATCATAGAGTTGGTGTCAGGTCGCAAGTAGGCAATCTAATTCAACAGAGGAAGAGAAGGCCGATCTTGCCTCACTGTCAAAAAATAAAAGCGAAATAAACAGACTGGGAAGCGACCAACCTGTAGAGAATAGGCAAAACCGCTGCGTTCAAGAAAGCAAACATACCGCTTCTAAATGAGCCGAATTGGCAATCAGGATGTCTGCACAAAAAGAGAACACAAAACAAAAAACACATAAGATTTCAGTGTGCTCTTATTATCTACGAATTCGTAAGCTCCGTTGAACACGAGCTGCTGCCTAGAGAACGTGTTCGAATAGGTCTCTTTTTGCAGCAACACAGTACTGTGTCCGCTTTATCACATCTTAAGTGGCTTTCTCGATGACTGACGCCGGAATTCTACGGTCGACATCCGTTATCCTCGCCTGGAACTAATCTGACGTCCGTCTCGATCATGTGCGCACCATCTTTCACATAACCTCAAAGAAAGAAGTCGAGTAGAGAGAGGTCAGGTGACTAGCCGGCCTATTTACAGGCCCGTCCCTTCCAATCTATTGCGCATGAAAGGTCGCATCCAGCCAATTTGGCGCTGCTCTGTGCTGGTGCCCCATTCTGCTGATACCACAGAAGTGGAAGACGTGACAGAGGGACTTCGCTGAGAAACTCATCCACCACTCCTTCAAGTATTTCGTCTGTGCAACCCTATCCAGTCAGTGTGTGATTGGAGAAGATGGGACCGATTATATAGCACCAGCGTGATTTCCGCACCACACATGGTGCCGGGGCGCGCTTTACCCAGCGTGGATTGGAATCACTCCAATAGTGCGCATTATGTAAATTTGGCCGGTCGTTTTTGCAAAAATGGGCGTCATCTGTGCACATGATGTTGCTCAAAAAGTCTGGTGACTCATCAGCTTTTGTGAGGACTCAATCCAAGAAATCTAAACGATTTTACTGGTCTCTATATTCCGAGCATTGGTGCTGGTTAAGGTGGTACGGGTGAACGGTCGCCATTTAGAATCCTCCAAACTGATGACTTAGAAAGCGGTGCCTGAGCGGGCGTGTCCCGCACGCTAGCATGAGGGTTTGAGGCCGTAAATTCTAGAATCCGTGCGTAGGCTAGGACTCAGAGATGGAGTCCTCCGCCGCTCTTTCTTGAAGCTGCCGGTTTGTCTCAGGTTTTCATAATTTCTGATGACAGTCGATGCGTTTGGCCTACCGCCACACATCCATGACAGATATATACATATATTTGCGGCCTTCCTCTTGTTGCAATTTGCACATACCAAGGCAAGGATCATGTTTACCTCCTGCTCATTATAGAAAGACATGCCGACTGGGACGAAACAAAACGCACCTTTAAACTTTTCCACCGACGTGGTCAATTCGCTTTTGTGATGATCGGTTTCGTGGCAAAAAAAGAAAAACATTCGTGCACTTTATCTATCACTAAGGTGACTCTTTGGGCATGCTGCTCGGACATACCTGCATACCTGCATTCTTTATCTATGCTAAGACAACAGCTATCCAAGCTTGTTTACAACTAACACCAAACTCGACGTGTTACTGCCGCGACGTGTTACGGCGCGGCAGATAAGGCACTAGCTCGATTACGATAGTTTCTTTTATTTCTTTCATTTAGTTTTGGATAGCTCAGAGGGAGCCTGTTCGAGGGCGCTGCTTTATGAACCGGGTGGTAAAATTCCTAGATCGGCTTTGGCCAAGTAACAACAAGTTCTTACTCTCCTACAACGCTTTCCCTTGCGGCTCGCGTCGACTGCCACGCTCCAGCGGCGCGATTGTACGCGTTGTATGTATGTGAACGGTATGCATTTGCAAGTCATGGCTTTTCTGTGAGAGGCAGTAAAGAAACGTGGCAAATGAGTTAGGTACTGACAAGAAGGGAAACGTGCCAGTAATGCGTTCCAGCTGTTATTTACGTGCTGTTTTCTTGTAGGCGGTGCGAGCAGGGAAACTGCGCAGTCGTAGTGCGGCTGCCTCGAGAGAACGGTGCAGGCGTGCATCTTCGCACACGCAGAGTGCTATTGCCGATGTTTCGATCAGTCGCTCGTACGTAGTACAACTCACAACTGTGCCTGCAGCGTTGTATATGAAGTGTGTTATTGCAGGTGTTTGCAACGGTCACTCGCCCGTGGTACGATTCAGAACCGTACCTGAACACTCGCGTGCAAGCGGTGCAAACGTATTTTCGTACTTAGTGAACAGTGTGCATAGCTCTTCCCTGTCCTTGCTCGCGACCCTCAGTCCCTCCCCTTGCCATTTCTCGTTATCCTTTTTATTTCTGCCGGCCGCAGCTTGTGTGCGCAAAAGATCAGATAGCAACTGCCGCGGCCAGCAGCGTCTTTTCCTTCCGTTTTGTACTGTAATAAAACCACTACCGAATCTCCTGCATGTTGCTGCTTAAATATTCAACAATAGCTCAACTAAGCTATCTTAAGTAGGACGTCGCGCTGCGAGGTTACGTGTCATTCGCGCTCAGGAACGAAACCACGATCAAAAAGCCAAATTAGCCGTTCATAGCCTAATCTGGTTAGCTCTATTGAGACTGATGCTGGGCTTTTATAAACGTGCATTGCGCCCGCAGTTGTGCTATCTGCGCCTTTATTATGCGTAAATCGTTGTCTTGAGGCGAACAACGAAACATTGCAGCAGCAGGCAGCAAGAAGCGTCCGGAAAGGTACGCTGACTTCCAGGAAACAGCGATATGTAAACAGAAGTCACCTTCGCTGAATATATGTAGCCGACACAACTGCACAAGCAAGAAAACAAGCGTGCTAGCGCCGTCGAACTCAGCAGCTGGAATGGCCTAGGAGGAACATGGCGGACGGAAGTAGCTCCTAGCCGGAAGTGGACGCTGTCCAATAAAGTGCGTCGGCGCGCCGCAAACACTTCAGGTACTTAGCTTTTAAAGCTCATAAAGGGACTTTACCAGGTGGGAGCGCAGTCACGTGTTATTCTCCATATCTCGCGGGGTTTATTTATCAGTGGAAAAAAAAACTATTGCGCAATTAGTACGTAGCTGAAAATGCCGCAGTTAAATGTCCTTTGGCTGTGCCTTCAAATGCCTCATTAACACTGATAATCAGGATAGTACGTCTCGAGCTAAATAATTAATTACAAAACCTCTATAAATCTCAGTAACGAAAAATTACTGGCAGATACTCCACTGCACTGCAAACAATATGCACTAAGCTTTCTTAGAGTAACTTATTGCTCTTTTTTAAATCTTGGTGCATGATGGTTAATTGGGACACCCTGTATATATTTAGGACCTGATGATGATGATAGCAACTTTATTGTACCGCCGGATAAGGAGGCCCCTACTCCCCGTCCCCGGCACACAGGCCTTGGGACGGTAGCCGGAACCTCCGCGATTAGAAGCAAGCAAAGAATTCTTGACTCTTCGCGGCTTCTTCCGCCAGGCGGATGGCGTGTTGCTGTGGAGTAGGGTCCTCGCTCCGCAGCAGGGCTTCCCAGGCCTCTCTACAATTTATGTTTGCTTTAGCCCCTGGTGAGCTAGCGCATTCCCAGATTATGTGATCGAGGGTCCCTCTCGCCCCACAGTGTTTGCACTCATCGTTTTCTCTATCATGCATAACATGGTATGCCCAGACCGGGTTTACGAAGTTCCCAGCTTGCAGGCGCCACCATGCGGCTGCCTCTCTATTGTTTAGACTTTTATCCGGTGGTGGCACCAGTCTCCTGCGTAGCCGATAATTTTCGACAATCTCCGTATAATTTTGCAGACGCTTGTCCATGTTCCGGCAGTCGGGTGGTTCCACAGCCACCCGGTAGTAGAGAGCTCGGGCTAACTCGTGGGCCGCCTCGTTGCCAGGAACGGACGTGTGTGCAGGGGTCCAAATTAGGCTAATTTTTCTGTTCAGCCGTCTACTGGCCAGAACCCTTGCCGCTTCCGGCGAGATTCTGCCCTTTCCAAAATTCCAGATAGCCGTTTTGCTATCGCTAATTATGAAATTTGCCTCCGTTCCCACGCAAGCGAGCGCTATCGCAACTTCTTCAGCCGTTTCCGAGTTGCGGCTTCTAATGGTGGCGGCCGATACGGGGGCACCTCGGCCGTCGACCACCGAGGCGACAGCCGCACCCGACTTGCCACTTGCCGCGTCCACGTACGCAACCGACTTGCTGTCCATTGAATCAAAGCGTTTGATTAGTGTTTCTGCTCTTTTTCCCCTCCTCTCCGTGTTGAATATGGGATGCATGTTACGAGGGAGGGGGGGAATGATTATATTTTCTTGGCAGTCCAGCGGGATGTTTGTCTTGCCTCGTAGTCCCCTATCTGTTTGCAGGCCTACCATTTCGAGGATAGCTCTGCCCGTGGTCGTTCGGCTTAATCTTTCAAGCTGCGAAATTCTGACAGCCTCCGCCATTTCGTCCCAGGTATTGTGCACTCCGATAGAGAGGAGCTTTTCTGTGGAGGTAGTAATTGGTAAGCCCAAGGCCCTCTTTATGCACCGTCGAATGAGCGAGTCGAGTTTCCTCCTCTCCTCTGACCTGATGTTTAAGAAAGGCGTGGCACAGCACACGCGGCTTATTACGTATGCTTGGGTTAGTTTAAGCAAGCTTCTTTCCTTCAGGCCTCGTCCTTTCAGCGCGACCCTTCTAAATATGCCAAGTGCTTGCGTGGCAAAGCCCTCTAGATTTTTGATTGTCCCATCATTACATCCGTTTTCCTGTATGAAAAGTCCTAGGATTCTGATTTGGTTAACCTTTGGGACTGGTTTCCCCTCTATTTTAATGTCAAATTCCCAGCTACGCTTGCACCGGAGCCACTTTGGGTTGTAGACGAATAACTCCGATTTTTGCGGTGAGCACGAGAGACCCCTACTGGCAGCATAGTGCACGACAGTGTCCGCCGCCGCCTGCAGGCGCTCCTCGATGCTCGCATCGCTCCCCTGGTTGGTCCAGAGGGTGATGTCATCCGCATAAATACTGAAATTTTGCCCCTGTATGTTTCTCAGAGCTTCGGGGAGGCCCCTCATCGCCACGTTGAAAAGGAACGCGGAAAGAACCGAGCCCTGTGGCGTGCCCCTGCTTCCTAATTTCAGTGTTGGAGATTCAATATCTTGGAACTTCATGCAGGCAGTTCTGTCTGACAGAAAGTCCTTGACATACCCCGCGCCTACCCCGATTTCTTGGAGACCGTGGAGTATCGCTTCGTGTTTAACATTATCAAAAGCCTTTGTCAAGTCTATGCCGAGGATTACCTTGGCGTCTCTAGAACGTGAGTCGATTATGTCATGTTTTAGTCGGAGCATCACCCTCTGGTCCAGAGGGTGATGTCATCCGCATAAATACTGAAATTTTGCCCCTGTATGTTTCTCAGAGCTTCGGGGAGGCCCCTCATCGCCACGTTGAAAAGGAACGCGGAAAGAACCGAGCCCTGTGGCGTGCCCCTGCTTCCTAATTTCAGTGTTGGAGATTCAATATCTTGGAACTTCATGCAGGCAGTTCTGTCTGACAGAAAGTCCTTGACATACCCCGCGCCTACCCCGATTTCTTGGAGACCGTGGAGTATCGCTTCGTGTTTAACATTATCAAAAGCCTTTGTCAAGTCTATGCCGAGGATTACCTTGGCGTCTCTAGAACGTGAGTCGATTATGTCATGTTTTAGTCGGAGCATCACGTCCTGCGTACACAAGCCTGGTCGGAAGCCGATGATCTCGTGCGGCCACAGGTCGTTCTGCTCCATAAAGTGCGTCAGTCTGATCTGGACTACGCGCTCCATCAATTTCTCCATGGATGAGGTTAGGGAAATGGGTCTTAGATTTTCTAGTTTAGGAGGTTTGCCGGCTTTGGAATTAGGATCACGCTTGCCATCTTCCACTGGCGTGGCAGGTGGCCTTTAGTCCAAATTTCTGGCATGTACTCCGTCAGAGCGCTGATGGAGGCATCGTCCAGATTTCTTAGAATTTTGTTTGTTATCCCGTCAGGGCCCGGGGCTGATTTGGTTTTTAGTCCCAATATTACTACCCTGACCTCCGCCTCCGTGATGGGTGCGTCGAGCTCCTCATTGGGAACTCCGTCGTATTCCGGGAGGGGGGTGCTATGGGTATCGCCAGTGTACATGGTGATCAGTTTGTCCATAAATTACGCGTCTGTACCCTCATACCTGTGCCTGGCTTTTGATAATCTTATTCCCGATAGGGTTTTCGGATTGGTCGGATCTAAAAGGTGTCTCAGCAGACACCACGTTTTTGAAAGGCTCATGCCTCTCTCCATCTCGTCGCATGTGCTGCACCAATTCTGTTCGCATAACTTGATCGCGTAATTTTCAATTTCTTTGTTATGTCTAGCAATCCGCTTTCTAAGATTACCTCGCAAAGTGAGTCTTTAATCTGGCAGTGGAACTGTCGCGGCTTCCAACGCAAACGAGCGTTAGTGCAACAGTACTTGACGCTATTAGATGAGAAACCGCCAGCTATAGCCCTGCAGGAGACGGGCAAAGCAGCACAACTCTCGGGATACCAAGATTTTTCTAGTGAAAGGGGTGAGAAATCTCGCGTCACTACGTTCATTAAGAGGAATATTGCGGCAATCGTGCACGAAATCAACTCGAGAGACATTGAGGCAGTGCTTCTGGAAATTATTACGGGACGAAAAGAGGAACCGAGCGTGTTCCTATTAAACTTGTACAGCACTCCACAGCAGAGAAAGGTGTGATTCAGGGCCCACTTTCGCAAAGCTATTCAGGCAGCCGGGATTAATCCCTTACTAATAGTAGGTGACTTTAATGCAGCGCATCGGGAATGGGGTTGCGCTAAACAAGATCCAAAAGGTAGGCAGCTATGGGAGGACGCGCACGAGCTAGGACTCACCCTACACACGGACCCTAGCTGTCCGACCAGGGTGGGTAACAGTGTGTGCGCAGACACCTCCCCTGACCTGACTGTCTCAAAAAATGTGACAGATCTCAATTGGAAAAAATCGCAGCTCAATTTCGGAAGTGACCATTTCATTCTGGCCTCGATATTTAGGACCTTTGCATGCAAGTGACGATGTTTCTATCCCTAATAAATGTTCAAAATTATTAGGAGGAGGAGGAGGAATAAACTTTATTTGTGCACAGCAGCTTTGAGACCTAAGCCTCTCTACCTAGATGATGGCCTCGGGCCCTTGGGCCCTGTCGACATCTTCAGCCTGCTGGATTGCCTTGAGTTGGTCTTCCGGTGCAGAGCTATTAGAAATGTCTTTTTTTTTTTTTTGTTTCATGAGTCCTTAGCATTGCTTACTGGAAAGAGAAGCGATACTGAGACACACAACATTCACGTGCATTTCACACGCCATTGATAAGACTCTGACGAAGGGGTCGCTGAAGCCTATAGGTATTTTTTTCATGTCCAAAAAAGCACGCAAAGCAATTTGAAGCGTGGTGAACATACAGCAACGTATGATTCGTTGCCGAAGTAATAGAAGTACGCCGAGGTCCGCTTCATTCCAAAGCCCGGCAAGGCCCTCACGATAGACAATATGCGGCCCATATCCCTCACGTCCTACGTGGGGAAGGTGATGAAGCGCATGGTCCTTCGCCGGCTGTAGAAGCACCTCGGAGAAACAGATTAGATGCCGGAGACGATGTACGGCCTCAGGCAACATCTCAGCTCCCAAGACGTGATGATCCAACTCCACGAACTGGTCGTCAAGCCGGCAACGAGGCACGCGCTGCGCGGTATACTCGCCCTCGACCTGAAGGGAGCGTTTGAGAACGTGTCCCACGCGAGCGTGTTGCAGAATCTGAACAAGACCAGGTGTGGCCGAAAGACATTCCGCTACATAAAAGATTTTCTGTCAAACCGAACGGCGACCATCAGAATAGGGGAGGAGAAATCAGACACTGTCGAGCTCGGCGATAGGGGCACCCCTCAGGGATCGGTCTTGTCGTCCCTGCTCTTCAATCTGGCTCTCCTGCCCCTGCCCGATCTACTCAAGCAAATCGAAGGCGTGGACCACGCGTTCTACGCCGACGATATTACGGTGTGGACGGCCCGAGCCGGGTCCGATGCCTGGACGGAGGAAGCCTTGCGGTGGGCGGCAACGACCGTGCACGAGTACGCAAAGTCGTATGGACTGAGCTGCGCTCCCCAGAAATCAGAGCTGCTCATGATCTAACCGGGAAAATCCAACAAGGAGCTGCCGCCGTAAGTGATCATCACCATCGACGGAACGACCATTAAGCCAAAACAGATATTAGGATTCTCGGCCTACTACTTCGGAGCGACGGGAACGCACACGCCGCCGTCACAAAGATCAACACTACAACCGAACAGATACTTAGTATAATTCGGAGGGTATCTAACAGAAACCGAGGCCTTAAATAGGACGATGCCATGCCACTGGTACGCGCGTTCGTCGTGTCGCGGGTTACCTACTCCGCCCCGTATCTCCAGCTGACAAAGAGGGACACCCTAAACAGGATGCTTCGTAAGGCAACAAAGCAAGCACTGGGCATGCCCATATACTCGTCCACGGAATGACTGCTAGACATGGGCGCCCACAACAAGGTGAAGGAGCTCATCGAATCCCACCTCTCTAATCAGAGAATCCGGCTCAGTCACACGGAACACGGACGAGCCGTCCTACGCAAGATAGGATGGCATATTGAGCCAGTACCCATCAAGGCGGCCCTTCCGGAAGACTGGAAGACGACCATTCAGACCAAACCCCTTGCCCGAAGGAGGAGGAAAAATTTTATTTGCTCTAATTGGTCAGAAATTAGCGGTGGCAGGTGTGGTCGGCCGTCTTCACGGTCTTCTTCCCCATCTGCGCAGGGTCGACGCCTCTATTCCAGGGCACCACTGAGGGTGGCTACTCGGTGAGCGTGCCTTACTAGTCCATGCTGGACTTTCGGATCGCTGCTGGAGAGCACCCTTTCCCGCTGCTGATTGTGAACGCATCCCCATCTAATGGGATATAAAGTGGGCTTGGCGCTGCACCAGGGGCAAATGTCTCTATACCGGGTGGGAAACATCTTGCTTAGCGTGTTTAGATTTGGGTATGTTCCTGTTTGCAGCCTTCCCCGGAACATGACGCCGGGCATGGACGACGAGAGACGCACCGCGCAGACCGAAGTCATAGCACGGAAGCTGGAAGAGAACCCCAAGGTCCTCTACGCGGACGCCTCGCTCCGAAAACACAATGACCGTGCAGCGGTGGTGGTTACGTCAAAAGACAGGCTGATCGTCAGCGCGTCCCTGAAGACAACAGATTCCGCAGTTGCCGAAGCAGCGGCCGTGGCCCTCGCACTCGCACAGCCGAGCGTGGACACTGCGGTCACCGACTCAAAGACAGCCTACAGAAGCTTCCGCAGGGGGGTAATCTCCTCTGCGGCCCGAGGCATTCTATCCAAACGCAAGCCTCCGGGAAGGGCCATAGAGCTCGTGTGGGTCCCAGCTCACTCGCAGGTAGCAGGCAACACCATCGCCGACTACCATGCTCGAGAAATGTCAATCCGGGCCGAGCACGAGCCGGAAGAGCTGCCGCACCCGGTTACCAGCTTTTAGGACATTACCCGGATGTACCGAGAGGAAAGGTGCAGACGGCCAGAACCGCACCCCAAACTCACCAGGCAACAACAGATGATCCTGCGTCGAGCGTAGGCGGGATCGCTTGCGCATCCCGTACTGATGAACCGCATGTACCCTACGGAACACGATATGCTCTGTCCTTTTTGCAAAAGAGAAAAGGGCACCCTGCCGCACGTCTTTGCAGAGTCCACAGAACTCAAGACCCCCCCCCCTCTTCCCCTTCACACCAACACGCCCAATCCCCAACCCCTTGAGCGATGGGAGACATTGTTATCCAGCCCCCCCCCCCCCCCCCCCCCCCTTCCCCGTACAGATTCATCTCGCACTGACGGACAGGGGCCAGGAGCTGATGGGAACATATGGGTCCCGTAACTAGGGAACCACCCCGTCTGGTGCCTGCGTGCACCACAGATTTATTTCGGGCCGAATAAATGTTGATTCATCATCATCATCATCATTCATTCTCTGGGAATAGGCTATCCATTCTTTTAGAAAAAAATTTTTATTGGCTACCTCCATCTCTTTCAAAAATATAATAAACTTTGTCCTGTGTGTATATTTAAATATATTGTATATGTGCATGGTGTTTACAGTGGAAATTTAAAGCAATGTTGACGTAGGAAAATACGGATGACGCAGCCGCCGCTGGTGCTTCTAATGCGCGTGTCCACCTATTGTCAGGATTTGCAGAAAGAAAGCGGAAGTGAAGCTTGAGCTCGGGTGCTCCTATCTAAACACACGTAAAAGGAGAATTCGTTTTTCTCGGCAACCACTGCAACAAATTTGACGAAGTTTGTTGCATTTAAAAAATAAACTTAAAATCTAGTGACTGTTGGTTTCCAATTTCTTATTCAGATTGTCAATTTCTTTTATTGAAAAAGTGGCAAAAAATGTGAAATTTTCAGAAAATGAAACTATCGAGTTTACAACTCTCTAACTCAGCAAGGAAAAATGATATCACAATTCTGTGAATTGCACCTGATGCTACATCTAAAGAGGACAACAGTGATATGTTACACATGAATCTGAAAAAATTCAGTAGTATGGAAATACAGCTTTTGCAGAACCGTCGTACACTACGTAGGACATTAACGTAATATATAAATTGACATATCGAATTTATCCGCTTTGAATGATCTAATGGATGCAGTTTACAGAACCGCGATGTTTTTGATGCAGAGATATTAATTTATAAACTTCGTGCGTCTATTCTTTCCGAACTTCTGATTTTTTTTAAATATTTTTCACAATATTCAGACCATAAACCGAAATTCCACTTCCAGCAGTCACTATACTTTAACTTTCTCAAATGCAATAAATTTCATTAAAATCGGTCCAGGGGTTATCTCACAAAAGCGTTTTTGCGTTTTACATGTACTTGAATTGGCCGCGTCGGAGTTGAGCCCGAGTGAAAGCTTCCTCTTAAGGGTTATTGCAGGTTTTGATGATGGGCGCTGTTTCGCATTACTTTATTTTCCACCTTATCTAACCCATATCGCGGGTATATTGTTCCGAGCATCTGCCACCGTCGCGGTGAGCCGTCACTCGAGCAAATAATGAAGCAAAAGGAGAAGTTAAACGCAACTGGCGTTTTGTCAGGCCGCAACTCGTTACTCGTGCAGAAAGATAAGCTGACTACGAACGGAATCCCTTTGCTGGTCGCTAGATCAGTCTAAACAAAGAAGGTTGAACTAACGAAGCACTACAGCAATGCGCATGACCGTTGAATAGGTGGTGACAACTGAACGCATCTTGAGTTAATCGCGCGGACAGCGAATATATGATAAAACGGGCCTTCACACCCCAGGAGATGCCAATGACTACCGCCAGTCAAAAGGAGTGAAAAAGGCAGCAAAATGTTCACCGCCAAATAGCCGTCAAGTCTCAACATTGATTTGGCGGCGCTTTAGGAATTTGTGAGAGGAGTGGTGGCGTGGGCGGGGAGGGAGGTATTCCATAAAATTTCGGGGGGGGGGGTGAAGACACCCCCGCATTAGAAGCGCCCCCCCCCCCCCCCCCCTGGGTGCGTGGCTGGCTCGTGCACTTAAGTGCACGTTTCAGAACTCCTGGAGGTTAAAATTAATCCGTAGTGCCATACCGAGGCGCGCCTGACATCAAATTGTGGTTTCAACACGTATATAGAAGACCACAATTCAATTAAATTTAACATTTGTGCTACGATGCGACGCGCCATGCGAGGCAGTGCTAACCATCCCTCAGGCTATGAACGATGGTCGACAACAACGCCTAAAGCAAACACGTCTCTTTGTGTGCTCCTTGATTACGTGGACAAACACAAGCGATGCACGCAAGGGGAACATCGCGTCAACACTCCCGCATATGTTTATTTATTTTCTCACTGCACAGTTACATTTCGGACACCTATGGATGGAGATACTGCAAGACGTCATTACCTCAGTGATATTGGTGAGTGCAAACGATGGCATCGCAGAGGGCCAGTCGCCCATGCTCTCCCTGACGACGAGCGGTACCAGGTTTTCCACGTACTGTTCGAGCAACGCCTGGCTGTCGACGCCGTCCACCCGTGCCACGCCCCGCAGATCTTCGCACACCTGCGCCATTATTGATGAACGACTATGATTCGTCGCGTCAACATGCGCAAGCAACAGCCTGCGGCTTGCGCCGTGCAAGCCGTGCTTTTAGAGCGCAGCTCGGAGGCGCCCGTTGCTGCGTTCCGCGTCGGCGTCAACCCTCGGCGTCCTCACGCGGAGCACAGCGAATGATGAAAGCGCGGAGCGCAGCGGGGGAGGAAAGACAGCATTCTGCGTGCTTTTCGTGAAAAAAATTGACGAAATGGGTGGACTGAAATTCCAGAACTTAGTATGCATGAACCGCGACAATTTTTTAACCGTGTTAGAACTTTACTTGGATTCGACTGCCATTAGTCACAATGGCTGTTATTAATATCAACGCACAGGAATCTGCATTGGTTCATCAATAGCCCCAATATTATGTGATATTTTTAGCGTCCTTTGACAACCTTGTTAATGCGGAAATAACTGGGAAATCAATCATTCGTGTATTTAGGTATGTCGACGACTATCTGATTGTCTTTAAGAATTCATCAGTTCTGTGTCTTGACGATGTTGTAGAAGATTCTTTAAAATTTGCACCAAATTTTCCCAGGGGCTCAAGTTCACTTTTAGACTGCCTAATGACAATGTATTGAGTTTCTAGATCCTAAAATTTTATTTTCCTCAGATGACCACGTACGCTGTAGATACAACCCAAGATCAAAGAAAATGTTTTGCCTTTCGGTAGCGCCCATTCGAAAATGATAAAGCGAGGCATAGCCACCACATGCCTTCAGAGTGCTTTGCAAAAGTCATGTGTTCACCAAATTGAGCATAGTATGTCTAGCTAAGTAGACAGATTGAAACTTGCTGCTTTTCAAGTGTCTGTCATTTCATCTGTCCGTGAAACATTGCTTCATAAATTAAAAGCTGGGAAGGAAGTGCCCTACTAAAGATCGCGACGAAAGACCTGTACATTTAATCCCATACCTCAATAAAGTTTCACATGATTTGAAAAAGGTGGCAAACCAACACAATGTCAATCTAGTTTTTTCAGCGCCTTGCAAATTGTCAGCAGTGTGTAACCTGCAAAACAAGCACCAAAAACGCATGCAATGTCATACTAATCACCGGACCAATTACACCGAATGCACTTCAGATGTTGTGTATCAAATACCCTTAGATTGTAGACGGGTTTGTACCGGACAAACCGGTCAGTGCTTCAATGACAGGGCTAGACAGCACAACAATGACGTTAGAAAAGGATGCGGCAGTCACTTGGCTGAGCACTGCAAAAAGTGCGAAGCAAACCCATGTTTGGTGACACAACCTTCTTAAGGAAAGAAAACACAAAAATAGAATGAGAAATAGTTGAAAAAAAAGCAGGCGAGAAGTGCGTTAGCTATCCATGTTTGGTTTTGCAAGAAAAAGAAGTGACGTTTCTTTCGAGATATCTAGGCTCTTGAACTGATTGGCCATATAATGCTGTGTATGATCTGATTCATTTCAGTCTTTGTGTCTGTGATCGTGAGTGCATGATGTACTTGATGCGCAGAGCATAAATACATGACCGTTTGTATTAAATGTTAGTTAGAAGTAGCGCCAGTCCTGTCGTATGTGTTCCTTCGTCTTCGTCTTTAGCGCTTTTTTTATGAAAACTTTTATGAGACGGTGATAGTGAAAAAAAGCGCGAGGAGGGAAACGGAGGAGCAGGGTGCAGTGGAACCATGGGGCGGAAAGCAGAGGAGGAGGGTACGGCGAAAGCGTGAGAAGAAAAACATAGTGCCCAGCAAGACGGGCTGTGCGGCGGCGATCGCTACGAGATGACGCCACAGTAGTGCGCCGTCGTCTTCACCGTTGGGATGCGGTGGGCGCGTCGACCGATACCATATAGGGAAACAAAGCACTGCATGAGCGGAGATCTGTCTGCGGCAGCCGCTGCGAAGCGCGTCCACGCGTCACCCATCTGCTGCCTCGCTATCTCCCGATTAGCGAGGCAGTCGCGCCACACTTCGCCCCGTTTGCAACGTGCCGCACAAAACAGATTGCCCGCGCCAGCCAGAAATCGGGAAAGGAAAACTCGTATAGAGGTGCGCTCAACTTTAGCATTATGGAGTATTGTAATCGTCAGCCAATTTTATTTTGTTCGTTTGGCAGATGATGAGAGAGTGGCTGCTGAGGTGATGGTGCTCTATCACAGAGTAGGCCGGAGATCGCACTTGCTATGAGCAGGGATGGCGCTATGAAATACGATGTAAAAGGAAAGCAAACGAACGCTATCTCGAGGTGGGAGGAAGCAGGGAAGCAAATTCAACAGGAGCGGACACTTACATCAAGCCCAATGGCCGAATTTACTGTAGCGCACCAAGCGGATGGTGCGAACACGTGAACCACACTTCCGATTTCGGTTTTGTGCGCGCGTGTTTTGAGCACTAGCTGATTCGCGCTACGCCAGCTGCGTTGATCGGTGCAGTAATGGTTTTTGATTTACTTCTCAGCCACGCGCTGTCTTGGTGCAGAACCAGTACAAGCCTTCATCGAAGCCGTCTTCAGTGCAACCTACAATTTCATAAAGTAGACGAAGGCGCCTTGTGAAATGAGGGAATGTTTGTTTTGCTCTATAAAAATGCTCGTTGTCCGTTTTTTTTATTGTAGCACCAGGTAAACAGCAGTAGTTCCCGTATGAAGCTCTGCCGGACTGCATCAGCTGAAAAAATTACAAGCATGCGTTATTTTGGTATTTAAACCTTATAGACCAACTACGTGTACAGGCGAAACATGCGGAAGTGGTGGATGGGCGACATTACTAACATAGGTCACTCGCTTTTAGAAACATAGCGTAGAAAACACCTGACGCATCCCAAACAATACTATACATAAAATATGACGCTGACATCTGATTTCCAAGCATCCCCCCTTTCCCGGGCCTTATTTGCTGCCTTTTAAATGCGCAAATAGACGGGCGACTGGGCGCTTTCAACACAACTCGGCCTCAGCCGACGCGACGCTACGCCACGTATACAGAGGTGGCCACAGAACAGGCTCGCAGCCAGATGCTTGCAGAATGCGTGCGCTCAACACATCCGTGGATAGAAGGCACGTTTTTTGAGAAGATGGGATTTTCCAGGTACAAGTAACTGTTCTTTGGGCTAGTCGGCGTTATGTTTTGCGTGTTCTGCCGGCGCAAGCAACACATTCCCGTGGTATCGCTCCTGGCGATTACTCGTCGCGTTTTGTGTCAGTACAGAAAGTTAAATGTTGTTAAGGGGGGGGGGGGGGGGGGGGGGGCGTACAAAGCGTTACAAACATGTCCCAGTAAGATTCAGTGCATGCCAAAATAGCTGCGTCACAACGGCCGAACTGTTTTTCGCTAGCAGCATCACCATGCCCTCTGCGGTTAGCGTGCCCAAAAACTACCCAAGAAATACCCAAATAATTTACAATAATCTGGGGGGTCAGAGAAAGCTTCACAGACATGTCCCAGTAAGATCCAGTACACGCCAAGCTGCGCCCCAACGGCCGAGCTGGTTTTCGCCAACTCCGACACAAAATGCAGCGCAGACTGTCATGCAGACTGCCAAACAAAATGTCTCACCTTGCCGTGGTATAATAGCGCGGGAGTGCCGTGTCGAAATGCAGCAGGAATGCAAAAACACGCCAGGGCCAAGATAAAAAAAAAGTTGACAATCACTTAAAAAGCTATAGCACTTGCCTAAGTTAGCACCTTAAATTAAAGCTACATCTTAATCCACCTTGCTCTAATTTGTACCAGCCTTAATCCACCTTAAGTCACGTTAATCCAGCTTAATACACTTTAACATACGTTAATCCCATTTCTGGGAGCGGGCCAGGGCGGTGTTTTTGGGCGTGGGCCACGGCGTTCGGCCGACACCGTGGCTGTTCACCGTGGGATTTCGCAGTGCGAGCTGCAGCACGTCCAGCGCTGGGAATGTGACGTCATCACTTGGTCACGTGGGTTTCGGTACCATCGGATGTTAACGCCGGAGGCCGGATTTTTTGCTTCGTGGAGCATATAAGGCTTTCGGTTTAATGAAATGAATTAAAAATTGGATAGCCTGCAACAATTATGGGGGCTATTGCAAAAGCACCTAAGGGAACACATTCGGGCTACATGGGGAACTACATTGGGAAACTATTGTGATTCACTTTTGTTTCCTTATGTAGTCCCTTTGACATCGCGTCTGTGGAGATCGGCGTCATCTTGCCGCTGTGCAGGCCTAGCCGCGTTGCGCTGGACCCGTGCTTCTTCTTGCAAGGCGTACTTTCGCGGTCGACCACGTGGCTTAGAAGGCGCCACCGATGCTTCTGGACCCATTTTGCGACACGCAGTGTAGACAAGCCAACGCGCGTCCGTTCATATACAAGTGGTGAGCTCTCTCGCGTGACATCACGCTCCTTTGTCTCGTCTCGCCGACAACTCCTGCTCGTGTGGAGGCAACGCCTCTGGCTCTCACTGCAAAGGTTCCCCGGGTGGGTTCCAATCCGCCTACGGGCGAGCGTATTTCGATTATTTTTTTCAGACCTCTTAGTTTATTTTACCTGGATAGGTCTACATGACCACTTTCCATATATTATGACCGTACTCTGTACTCTACATCGACCTCAGACGTACTATACTTACATTATAGCGTTCCTACCATTAAATGTACAGTCGCGATCAAAAGCTTGGGGACCAAAGGTGCGGCGATTCCTTTATTTTTTCGCAGCCTGGGCATTCCGGCTGAAACCGCGAGCGGACGCGTATACGCGCGTCTGTTTGACCAATGCAATGTATTAAACCAATTCTGGGCTGCGGAGCTGCGCTTGAATATATATTTTAGCTTTTTGCTGGCGCCGTCGTCCTTAAACTTTTGATCGCGACTGCACCACACGCCGCCGCACACTGGCAAAGCGCCCAATGAGCCAAGTAGTGCCTTGGCACTGACGACAGGGCATACGACAGACGGCTCGCCGGAATGCTCACATGAGCAGCCGGCCCCGATCGCTTCTGTCTGGACGCATGCACTGGCGTGTCGTCGGCTTGTCGCTAGGTAACGCAAAAAAAGAAAATAATAGGTGCCAAAGCGTAACTTTTGTATACCTAATACACTTTTAGTTTTAGCGGGATGGAATAAAAAGAAATAAGACATTGTCAATCAACTTCATTTTACATTCTTCATGCTCGCGTCAGTTAACAGATGGTGTGCACACTATGCGTGACGTGTTTCTTGTTGCCAGATATCGCAGAGTCTCGTTGAATTTCTTTCTCTATGGCGGAAGGTCTATTTAGAGAATCGCGGAACATTGGTAGCGCACCGGAATGACCATTCATTCATTTATTTTCTTACAGCAATGCTCTGACCTCGTGGTACTGAGAACAGTGCGGAGAATTTGGAAATTTAAATATACCACATTTACGGCACAGATATATTGCCCCCATTAATGTGAGGCTCCGAGAGTAAGCACATTTGTCATTGCTATTCTCGGGAATGTCCCGATATTCTTTGGCCCTGTAATCTGCAATAAGGCACGCCGATCCAACGCAGTGACGCCAAGCTTCAACGAGGCACCGCAGCTGAAGCAAGCACAGCCTTGTCGCCGCGTGTAGCTGTCACAACGAGGGCGCGATGATTGCCAAGTGATGAACGCCGATGGGAGATGCATGCTTGGAGAAATAACTGAATACATTTAAGGCTTCTGTACCTTCTTGCCAAAGCGGAACGTAACCGTTTCGATATATTGGCCAAGAACGGGGGCATAGCCAGTGGCCCAAGCTCTTGGTTACCTAGGGCGCATGTGCAATGGCCAAGTCACCCAAGCAGTTATACACTCGGCAAGACAGCACCACCCACAAAGTTGAGAAAAGAGGCAAGGAAAGCTGCACTCTATATAGGACGCCAACAATATGCCGGGTGTTCCAGCGAACACTTTCAAATATCAAAAAAAGAAATTTGCCTGTAGCAGATAGCACAATTCTTGTTCATGAGCTGGTCTACTTGAAGAGGCGGACATTACTTTCAAAAAAAGTTGAAATGCATAATCTACTAATTACCAGCATTCGCTAATGAAATTTCGAACTAATTACTTCGTGGCGAATATTGCAATTTACTAATTCTATTCGTGGAGTTCGCAGGGCGGATTCACGTGAAACGAATTCTCAGGATGACGCCAGTTTCGATATATTAATTTCCGAACTTTGTGGCGAAATGCATCGTCGTTCACGTTACATCCTGAACAAAACGTCGTTTTATGCATTCAAGCTCAAAAGTAACTGGAACGCCGATGCACTTCACTGCAAAGTTCGGAAATTAAAATCTCGAAACTGGCGTCATCCTGATAATTCGTAGCAATTAGCCCGCCATGGTTGCTTTGTTGCTATGGTGTTGGGCTGCTAAGCATGAGGTGGCGGGATCGAATTCCGGCCACGGCGGCTGCATATCGATGGGGGTGAAAACACCCGTGTACTTAGATTTAGATACACGGTATAGAACCCCAGGTGGCCGAAATTTCCAGAGTCCTCCACTACGGCGTGCCTCATAATCAGAAAGTGGTTTTGGCACGTAAAACCCCATAATCTTTTTTTATTCGTTCCAATAGGATCCGCCTTGCAAACTCCACGGCTAGCATTTGTAAATTGCAATATGGGCCACACGGTATAGTTAGTTAGAAAGTTAATTAGTTATTTTTTGGTAATTAGCCGATTATGCATTTCAATTTCTTGTGCAGCTGGTGTCTGCCGGTTCGAGTAGACCACCTTATAAACAAGACTTTTACTATCTGCCACAGACAACCAACTTTCGAAAGTGCACATGTTGGCCGAAATAGCCTCTATAAGTGAATACAGGGGATAGTGGTTGATCCTTCATGTGGTATGGAAACGGTTAATTGTTCTTTTTTTTGTGAGATAGTCATTGTAAGAATTCTTAGAGTTAATTTTCCTTTACTACATTGGCATCAATACATAATTAGAACTATAGGAGTGTCTACTTTATCCTGATTGCTCGCAGAACTCCTTCGCACAAGAAGCAATTATGTATGATTTCATCACTCGCATCAAGACAGACATGGACAAGGCACTCAATTAAAGTACATAAGATAAGAAACAAAATAATAGGCAAACATATTACTCAGCAAGAAATTCTAAAATTTCAAATGTATTTAAGCAGAGTAGCAAATATTGAGAATATTAATTTGCCCATTTGGATATACTTCTAAAATGCACGACATTGCACAAAGAAATAAACTTTCTGCGGAATGAAGCGGTATATTTGGTCAAACAAAGGAAAGGTCCAAATTACTGAAAATATCTTTTTGCAACAAGGAAGAGCTAGCTGATCTCCAAAATTTGCTTTAGACTGCATGTAACTCTTTCTTGTGATGATATCACGGTCAATTATTAAACACAGATGCATTGGACGGCACAGCAGCATTGTGCTTGTGAAAAAGTTTCTGAAAGACAGCTGTATGTTAATGTTGATATAGAAGTACGTTAAATTGAGCTCGTTGGTAATTATTCATTACCGATCACAGCGCAAACCAAACAGCCGCACTCTTCGGCTAGATCAGTGTAACAAAACGACATCGCGTGACTGCTTTTTGTGCACTAATTATGTCGCAAACGTTGTGATGGTGGTCATGAGCCAGGGTCTTAATTGTTTTGCTGACATGCCATCTCAATAATGGTTCGTAAAATGCCAGTTAATGTCATGAGTCATGCACACCTACAACCAGTTACCTCTGGCTGAAGGATCCTTAGAAGATGCCACCAGAAGGGTATTTATGTTGCAGTACCAAATAGAGATTTGCAGAAGTATTTGCGAAATACCACAATGCTAGCACAAGTATTTATAACAAATTTTGCACCAAAGTGACGTTTTTCTTCTTTTTTTTGTGAGTGAGTGAGTGATGGAACGTCCTTATTTAAAAACGACGTAAAGAATACATGACCTCTAGGTATTAAATGAATTTATAAAGGTTGCTGCTTTTTTATAAAAATTGACAGGCTCGTGTAGACAGGCTTGCTGTTGGTTTTTGTTTGGAATGTGCCGTCAAATGTTTTTTTTTTTTTTTCACCGGAAGTGTTACGCCATCACAGAGGTCGTGCCAGTGTCCATAAAGCGCCATATATTGAACATATTGACTTCTATGGAAGCTTCGCTCTGCATGTGTGCATAAATCTGGCATCATCGTCAGCGATCCATTGAAGAACGTTTGCTCGCCACGTCGCGGAAAGACTGTTTAGCGTTTCACTTAAAAAGATTAACGCCGTTTCTTGCCGAAAATACCTGGAGTACGTACTTGACAGTCTGTTGTAGTGATCGTCTTGGCCTTGTAGAGAGGATTAGCGACCAGACAGGTCGCGTAGTGGTATGACGTCCAGTCCCAATAAGGAAGCAGCTGCGATGAAGCACTTTTTGTGAATAATACCACAGAAACCTAGGGAAATGCATTTGCTTTGTTAGTGCAGGATCAACACAATGAAGGAAGGAAAATACTAGGACAGTTCATCGTTCACATTTCAGCGCGATAACTACACAAGGATTAAAGGGTGAAAGACAACACGGGGCTTGCTTGTGTCCTATATTTCTCCGTTTAGTCCTTGCCAGTGTCGTCATAATTTTTTGGAGCATATGGCTTAAGTAAGACGGAAAATTCTCTAACTTGCTTCTAAATTTTTCTGCAAGGTCGCTAAAGTTAAAGCTTGTCGATAGCAGCAGAACTTAGCTTTTCAAAGTGCACTCAATTAGGTGCTCCAGCAGCCACCAAATCTCGGGGCCATTTCCTGCGATTCTAAAGCAGCTCTACAAACTCTGCAGTTTGCTCTACGTAATGGTTTACACGAGCAGCTAGTGTGCGAAATAAGGCATGCTCATAATCACGCGATCGAGAAATGCCGAGACATTGTATTTCAAAGGTCGCCAAGCTATTGCGGAATTGTCGGCAAGTACAGCGAAGATTGAGCTGCGCGCTCGGCTCACCAAAAACATCAGCGAGTTCCTATAGCACTTTCAAGAAATGATGCTATGCGACAACTTGAATCACTTGCTCGCCACATCACATTACTACGATGGAATTCATCGGGTTTCACCAACTCACGCTTGCACTCTCTCGACCACAACTTGAGACTTCGCCTGCCACCCGGACTCTCCCTTCGCGAAAAAATTTTACTGGGCCGCATGTGGTTGGGCGTCGCATTTAGAAATTCCTATTCCTTCCCAATAAGGATCGCCAACAGCGCGGCGTGCAATTTGTGCGGGTGCGATGAGACTCTAGAGCACCTTCTGTGTCACTGCCCATCCTTTGACACTCGACGACGGACTCTACAAGCGAAACTCAACCTGCTAGACAGTAGAGCGCACTCAGCGGCAAAGACCCTTGGACCATGACCTATGCTTTCTTGCATGCAAAAGGCCACAAAAGCCCTCCTGCGTTTCTTGAAGGACACTGGATTGTATGAACGCTTGTGACAGTGAAGATTCCTCTGCGACTGACTGTGAATGACTGACTATTATTTTTCTCTTCTCTGCTTATCTGTTCTTTGCCTTCCCCAAGTGTAGGGTAGCCAACTGGGCACGTCCTTGGTTAACCTCCCTGCCTTTCCCTCTTCTTTTTCTCTCTTTCACTAAAGCTTGTGAACAAACTTTAGATAACGTAGGCGTTTTGGAACACTATTATATACTGCATCATGGCGTAAATTATTTACTGAAGCCTCTCATATTTGCTTAGGATTCGCGTGAGTGAGGATTCAACAGTGAATTTACGAGCAATTAGAATTAAATTATGAGGTTTTACGTGCCAAATCCACTTTCCGATTATGAGGCACGCCGTAGTGGGGGACTCCGGAAGTTTCGACCACCTGGAGTTCTTTAACGTGCACCTAAATCTAAGTACACGGGTGTTTTCGCATTTCGCCCCCATCGAAATGCGACCGCTGTAACCGGGATCCGATCCCGCGACCTCGTGTTTAGCAGTCCAACACCATAGCCACTAAGCAACCACGTGGGTGAGTTTATCAGCTATCTCTAACGGGCTTTTACTTTATTATTGTGCTTACATAAAAACGGACGAGGGCAACTTAAATTAACGTTTACTCTCAAATTGTGACGTCCTAAATGTAGAACCATTCAAAAGAACGCACGCAATCTGAGTTTCCTGAAAGATTTTCACTTATCCGCGCCCGTGAAAGTTTAGCAGAATTCTGCATGACACAGAACGCCGCATATTGCCACGGTGATAAAGATTACGTAATCGTTATGCAGGTCAAATAAAACGCTTCTGCCCATTGGTCTACCTTAAGGTTCTTCGCTGTGCTGATTTGTCCAAAACCGATGGGATAAGGAAGCAGTGTGTTCAGGCTCGCGTGAAGGAGCTCAGCCGCTCCTATGTAACGCCTTTCTACAGTCCATTTATCATATCACTCACGTGCTTACAATAAAACTTGTAAATGTCCACTAACCGAGCGTACTTCGTGATAAACTCAGAGTAACAGGACGCATTCAAGTTCCTTCCGCAAAGAATGCAGCACACTGTGAAGGCAACCACTCTTTCATCATGCATGGTCACCAAGTCGTACAGTCAAGTTCGGCAGCTCACATGTAGCTTTTTGCAAAATAAAGGGCGTTCTAGAAGGCTATTGTTTGAAGCACCTTTCCTAAGTTCGAGGTCGCTAAAATGCCACCAGTTGTTCGGTCAAGTTGATATAAAAAAGTCGCTGGTCACTAAGTTGTAAAATTTGTCGCTAAAAAGACAAAGTCGCTACGTCTAGCGACAAAAGTCCTAAGATGGCAACAGTGGTCCATGTGTACTTATCGCGCTGAAAAGCGACTAACCGCTACCAACGGGCTCAGTTCACCCTACTCATGAGCTAGGACAGTCTTCGGTTTGCTGCCAGATGGGACGGGGAAACATCATCAGCCTGGTTACGCCCACTGTCGGGCAAAGGCCTCTCCCATACTTCTCCAACTACCCCGGTCACGTACTAATTGTGGCCATGTTGTCCCTGCAAACTTCTTAATCTCATCCGCCCACCTAACTTTCTGCCGCCCTCTGCTACGCTTTCCTTCCCTTGGAATCCATTCCGTAACTCTTAATGACCATCGGTTATCTTCCCTCCTGATTACGTGTCCTGCCCATGCCCATTTCTTTTTCTTGATTTCAACTAAGATATCATTAACTCGCGTTTGTTCCCTCACCCAATCTGCTCTTTTCTTATCCCTTAACGTTACACCTATCATTCTTCTTTCCATAGCTCGTTGCGTCGTCCTCAATTTGAGTAGAACCCTTTTCGTAAGCCTCCAGGTTTCTGCCCCGTAGGTGAGTACTGGTAAGACGCAGCTGTTGTAAACGTTTCTCTTGAGGGATAATGGCAACCTGCTGTTCATGATCTGAGAATGCCTGGCAAACGCACCCCAGCCCATTCTTATTCTTCTGATTATTTCAGTCTCATGATCCGGATCCGCAGTCACTACCTGTCCTAAGTAGATGTATTCCCTTACCACTTCCAGTGCCTCACTACCTATTGTAAACTGCTGTTCCCTTCCGAGACTGTTAAACATTACTTTAGTTTTCTGCAGATTAATTTTTAGACCCACCCTTCGGCTTTGCCTCTCCAGGTCAGTGAGCATGCATTGCAGTTGGTCCCCCGAGTTACTAAGCAAGGCAATATCATCAGCGAATCCCAAGTTACTAAGGTATTCTCCATTAACTCTTATCCCCAATTCTTCCCAATCCAGGTCTCTGAATACCTCCTGTAAACACGCTGTGAATAGCATTGGAGAGATCTTATCTCCCTGCCTGACGCCTTTCTTCATTGGGATTTTGTTGCTTTCTTTATGGAGGACTACGGTGGCTGTGGAGCCGCTATAGATATTTTTCAGTATTTTTACATACGGCTCGTCTACACGCAGATTCCGCTATGCCTCCATGACTGCTGAGGTTTCGACTGAATCAAACGCTTTCTCGTAATCAATGAAAGCTATATGTAAAGGTTGGTTGTAATCCGCACATTTTTCTATCACCTGATTAATAGTGTGAATATGGTCTATTGTTGAGTAGCCTTTACGGAATCCTGCCTGGTCCTTTGGTTGGCGGAAGTCTAAGGTGTTCCTCATTGTATTTGCAATTACCTTAGTAAATACTTTTTAGGCAACGGACAGTAAACTGATCGGCCTATAATTTTTCAAGTCTTTGGCGTCCCCTTTCTTATGCATTAGAATTATGTTAGCCTTTTTCCAAGATTCCGGTACGCTCGAAGTCCTGAGGCATTACGTATACAGGGTGGCCAGTTTCTCTAGAACAATCTGCCCACCATCCTTCAACAAATCTGCTGTTACCTGATTCTCCCCAGCTGCCTTCCCTTTTTCCATAGCTCCCAAGGCTTTCTTTACTTCTTCCGGTGTTACCTGTGGGATTTCGAATTCCTCAAGACTATTCTCTCTTCCATTATCGTCGTGGGTGCCACTGGTACTGTATAAATCTCTATAGAACTTCTCAGCCACTTGAACTATCTCATCCATATTAGTAATGATATTGCCGGCTTTGTCTCTTAGCGCATACATCTGATTCTTGCCAATTCCTAGTTTCTTCTTCACTGCTTTTAGGCTTCCTCCGTTCCTGAGAGCATGTTCAATTCTATCCATATTATACTTCCTTATGTCAGCTGTCCTACGCTTGTTGATTAACTTCGAAAGTTCTGCCAGTTCTATTCTAGCTGTAGGGTTAGAGGCTTTCATACATTGGCGTTTCTTGATCAGATCTTTCGTCTCCTGCGATAGCTTACTGGTATCCTGTCTAACGGAGTTACCACCGACTTCTATTACACACTCCTTAATGATGCCCACAAGATTGTCGTTTATTGCTTCAACACTAAGGTCCTCTTGCTGAGTCAAAGCCGAATACCTGTTCTGTAGCTTGATCTGGAATTCCTCTATTTTCCCTTTTACCGCTAACTCATTGATCGACTTCTTATGTACCAGTTGCTTCGGTTCCCTCCTCAGTTCTAGGCTAATTCGAGTTCTTACCATCCTATAGTCACTGCAGCGCACCTTGCCGAGCATGTCTACATCTTCTATGATGCCAGGGTTCGCGCAGAGTATGAAGTCGATTTCATTTCTAGTCTCACCATTCGGGCTCCTCCACGTCCACTTTCGGCTAACCCGCTTGCGGAAAAAGGTATTCATTATCCGCATATTATTTTGTTCTGCAAACTCTACTAATAACTCTCCCCTGCTATTCCTAGAGCCTATGCCATATTTCCCCACTGACTTATCTCCAGCCTGCTTCTTGCCTACCCTGGCATTGAAGTCGCCCATCAGTATAGTGTATTTTGCTTTGACTTTACCCATCGCCGATTCCACGTCTTCATAAAAGCTTTCGACTTCCTGGTCATCATGACTGGATGTAGAGGCGTAGACCTGTACTACCTTCATTTTGTACCGCTTATTAAGTTTCACAACAAGACCTGCCACCCTCTCGTTAATGCTATAGAATTCCTGTATGTTACCAGCTATGTTCTTATTAATCAGGAATCCGACTCCTAGTTCTCGTCTCTCCGCTATGCCCCGGTAGCACAGGACGTGCCCGCTTTTTAGCACTGTATATGCTTCTTTTGGCCTCCTGACTTCACTGAGCCCTATTATATCCCATTTACTGCCCTCTAATTCCTCCAATAGCACTGCTAGACTCGCCTCACTAGATAACGTTCTAGTGTTAAACGTTGCCAGGTTCATATTCCAATGGTGGCCTGTCCGGACACATGGAAGTCTAAAGCAGTGGCGTAGCTAGAACTGTTTTCCAGGAAAGGGGGGCGGAGGGCTTGGAACAGGGCACCCTGCCGCCGCTATTCAGCAGCCTCCTCGCGACCACACGCTTCTCAAGGAGCGTTGTCAGGCATATCAGTAATATTGTCGTGAAAACTATACTGTGCTTATCCTGACAGCAACAACGCACTGTACATTTACTATCTGCACCGTTTTCCTAGACCATGTTCCGGAAGGTATTCTGCCAAATATTGTTCATATCAATTAGGATATGCAAAAGAAAGGTATAGTATCGGCATGTGTGCACAGCGCGAAAGACGATGCCTGAAGAAAGAACACAACACAGGCGCTAACTTCAACTTATCTTTATTTGCGAAATCGCCAGAACTATATACATGAGCAAAAGCAATGAAGAACAACTTTTGCATTACGTCATGTATGAACCCCTATTGCATCACAGCCAAATACTTCATTTCGTTTTTGGTAAGGGCAATAGAAGGCATGCTGATGCAAAGGTAATCCAGCCGCTGTATCTTGTCAGCTTCTATGATTTCACATGCAAGCTGTTCTCGGTGTTTGGAGATTACGACGAAGTTTTCAAATTCACGGTCACAAAGGCAGTCTCGGCAGTGAATGCCAAGATGACCTTGCACGGCAGTGTAAACATGGTAAAAATGCTCTTTCAATCGCTCATTTAAACATCTGCCTGTTTGGCCGACGTATTTCTTCCCGCAAGTCAGGGGAACCATGTAAACCACACCCAGGGCGCATGCTCCAAACCGCTTCCTATGGTTAGTACGCAAATATTTCTTCGTGTGACATGAGCATTCACACGCCTACAGAGCACTGATAATTCTTGCGGGGCAGAAAAAATAACTTTAACATCTACTTTACTGCCTATCTTCAAGCTGTGTGATATCTTGCGCAAGCTAGGGAGCACCGCGACTGGCTTATCATCTCTGGCAGCGCCTTCAGCTGGTGCTTTGTCTCCCAGCTTGACTTTCTTTAATAGCTTTTCTGCTACTGAAACTAACAAAAGCTCGGGGTACGCAGCATGTGTTAGGCGGGAGGCCTGCGCATGGAGACTGCGCGTTGAAGAGTGGCAGCAAGACTTATTTAGGTCATTTGTGAAGCAAAGATTTACTATGCCCCGTTCAACCAGCTCGGAATGGGCCGACAGATAAAAGAAAAGTGGCTTGTTCCCTCTGGGCTCGAACATCCAGCACAAGTGATCTCTAGAGATACCAAGTCGCAAATCTAAAAACCTTAGCGAGTCATCTACTGGTAGTTCATGCGTCAGGACAAGTAGCGACAAACACTCGTTGAACTGGCAAAGTACATCTGAAACAGCAGGCGCAAAACCTTGACCTTCACAAGCAAAAAGTAGGAAGTCATCCACAAGACGGAAAACATTTACAACCACTGTGTTATCAAGGCGGGTATACCAAGAAGTCGGTAATGGCAAGCAAGAAAAATGTTGCTTAAAATTGGTGCTATGCTTGAACCAATGCACAAACCACTTTTTTTAATGTAAATGTGTTCATTCCATGAGGGACACGTTGACCTTAAGTACAATCCAAGCAGCTCAAAGAATCCGCTAACCGAAACAGCAGAAGCATTCTGGAACGCAACTGACCCGTGGTTGTCAATACAGACATCTACGCACTGTATATAGCAACGTGTCATGCGGTAAAAAGTAGTACAGGTCTTTCATATCAATGGAGCGGGCGTTGAGGCCCTTGTAATTACTTGGCATATACGGAATGATATCATGAGAGTCTATTACCAAAAAAGGGTGGTCAATTGTTAGCAGGTTAAGTTTGTCCTGTAAAAACAAAGCAACCACTTTCTGCCAAGTCCCATAATGCTTCTGCTGTTTCTGTAAGCGGCTTCTTTGACCTGCTTGGATTACACTTAAGGTCAACATTTGCCTCATGGAATGAACACATTTACATTCATAAAAGCGGTGTCTGCATTGGTACATGCATTGCACCAATTTTAAGCGGCATTTTTCTCGCTTACCATGACCGACTTCTTGCTAGCCGCCTTGATAACACAGTGGCTGTAAATGTTTTCCGTTTTGGGGATGCCTTCTTGGTACTTTTTGCGTGTGAAGGTCAAAGTTTTGAGCCTGCTGTTTCAGATGTACTTTGCCAATTAAACGAGTATTTGTCGCCACTTGTCCTGACCCATGAACTACCGGTAGATGACTCGTTAAGGTTTTTAGATTTGCGACTTAGTATATCTAAAGATCACTTGTGCTGGAGGTACGAGCCCAGAGGGAATAAGCCACTTTTCTCTTATCTGTTGGCCCTTTCCAAGCTGGTTAAACGGGGCATCGTAAGTCTTTGCTACACAAATTCCCTAAATAAGTCTTGCTTCCACTCTTTAACAGCAGTCTCCATGCCCAGGCCTCCCGCCTAACACATACTGCGTATCCCGAGCTTTTGTTAGTTTCAGTAGCAGAAAAGTTATTAAAGAAAGTCAAGCTTGGAGAAAAGCACCAGCTGACTGCACTGCAAGAGACGATAAGCCAGTCGCGGTGCTCCCTTACTCGCACAAGATATCACACAGCTTGAAGAAGATAGTCAGTAAAGTAAATGTTAAAGTTGCTTTTTCTGCCCCGGAAAAATTACCAGTACTTTGTAGGCGTGTGAATGTTCATGTCACACGACGAAACATTTGCACTACTAACCATAGGAAGTGGTTTGGAGCATGCGCCCTGGGTGTGGTTTAGATGATTCCCCTGACTTGCCGAAAGAAATACGTTGGACAAACAGGCAGATGTTTGAATGAGCAATTGAAAGAGCATTTTTACCATGTTTACACCGCCATGCAAGGTCATATTGACATTCACTGCCGAGGCTGCCTTTGTGACCCTGAATTAATTTGAAAACTGCGTCGTAATCTCCAAACACCGAGGACAGCTTACACGTGAAATCATGGAGGCTGACAAGATACAACGGCTGGGTGACCTTTGCATCAGCATGCCGTCTATTGCCTTAACCAAAAACGAAATCACGTATCTGGCTGTGATGCAATAGGGGTCCATACGTGACATAATGCAAAAGTTGTTTTTTCATTACTTTTGCTCTTGTATATAGTTCTGGCGATTTCGCAGATTAAGATCAGTTGAAGTCAGCGCCTGTGTTGTGTTCTTCCTTCAGACCTCGTCTTTTGCGCTGTGCAAACATGTCGATATCGAATCATCAACTCGCCTAAGCTTCCACCTTAGAAAGGTACAGCTTTTTTTTTTTAAGCACAAAGCTAATTAGGAAATGCAAACAGGGGCGCCCAGTCCTGCATAGGCGAAACAGGCGGCACTTTGGGAGGCATGGGCACAATGCGTTTCGCCAGCGGGCGGCAACAGACAACGTCGGATTCCTCCGGATGGAGCGTTTTGCATATTTATTCACTCCCTTTTTACGGCTGATTGTTGACGGAGCAATATAAACAAATCTTCCCACATGTGCGCAAAACCGAGACATATCGAAGGCTACGAAGCTGCTAAGCGGGGTTTTCACATGTGCAGTTGACCGATTCTTTAACAGTACCGATCAAGCGTCGACTGACCGGCTGGTCAGCGCCTTCTAAGGATGCGAAGCGACGAGATGAGCAAGAGTAGCGCATACGCACAAAGTTCACTCGAAGCGCACGTTTCGTCTGCTGGGCTCTTCGCAATGGTGGTCGCAGTGGCGACTAACTCATTGGAAGCTTCCATACTTATCGGAGACAGTAAGTGTGCGTGAACCCAGACGCATCCTTTCTATAACATAGGCCGCTGTATTCCACATGCACCGTAAGATAAAGAACAAAACGCGCAAGAACTATATGATACAGTGGCACTGGAGTTTTTCACGTTTTGTTTATCATTTTCCTGTGTATGGGCACCAGAGTACCACATGCTAAAGAAAGAAAAAAAAAGGACGCAAGCCAGAGACACCTGCTCCTCCTATCTCCAATAAGCCGGAAAACTTGCACCGAATTAACCGTGCCAGGGGCTATATCAAGCTGGTAGGGAGAGCCTAGCAGAAGAAACTTGGGCTTCGGGTGAACTTGATGCGAAGCGCTACTCTTGCTGATCTCGTCGCTTCGCGCCGTTAGAATGCGCTGGCCGGTCGGCCGGTCAACGCTCGCACGGTACTGTTGAAGAATCTGTCGACTGTACCTTTACGGAAGTATACTATGGGTCTATTTTCCGACTGCCCTAAATCTGCCCAAAACTTTTTCTTTCAGTAAAATTTCTTCGCTGTACGCAAATCTTTTGAAATACTATAGACCATCAACCTCAAGCAGTCTGGGAAACACACACCAGGGACCACCACAGGTCCGCCGCCATTGAACGCCTTCTGAATCGGGAGCAAGCAGGCATGCATCACCTACAACCCGCCGCTTTAGCAACGCTGTTTCGCCGAGACGCAGTGAATCGCTTAGTACAGCTTAATTAACATGTAGAAGAGCAGAGGGAAGATGTGATCTGTCGTAAACGGCAAGCGCTGCGAGAGATAGTTGAATGCGTGGGACTAGACGGTGTAAGAGCTTCATCCACCTCTGCTGCACAAGAACTGCCCGTACACTGTAAAATCATTTACGCCCTTAATAATGAAAAAGAGTGTAAATCTGTCTACAACCGACACCCTTGCACTCCTTTTTGGTGCAAGGGTGTGAGTTATAGAAATATTTACATCCTTATTCTCTTTTAAGGGTGTAAATTATTTTGCAATGTATTTACGATCGTTTTCATGCACACCTTTCCGCAAGGCGACCTCTCCAACGCTGGAGAGGTAATTGCCGGCAATGCCATCCAGGCTTCCACCACCTGGAGCAGCAACACATGGTTATTGCCACCGCTGGCCCCAGAAATATCACGGAATGTTGAACTTCGATAAGCATGCAAGTCAGTGCTATGCATCCTTCCCGCGCAAGCCCGACTGACATACTCGGGCAACTGCACTTTCCATAACAGCGAAGTCACGTGCACATAAGCGGCCACAGCGAGCGGCAGCCAATTATCGGCTATCGGAACCAAGAATTATCGGTTAAGAACAATTTTAAAGTTGCAGAGAGGGGTCAGTGGAAAATAAGGATGGACATGAAATCGGCACTGCGAACATAAAGAACTTTCAAACAGGAAATTTTCAAAGAAGATATCTGCGATAATTCTAGGGGAACTCTGTTGTTTC
Organism: Dermacentor andersoni; assembly: GCF_023375885.2. Taxonomy (NCBI): domain Eukaryota; kingdom Metazoa; phylum Arthropoda; class Arachnida; order Ixodida; family Ixodidae; genus Dermacentor; species Dermacentor andersoni. Next base: position 6,543,639 of record NC_092816.1, on the reverse strand, counting down.
AAGCCAGGACGGGAGTATTGCGACTAAGACGTAGCGAGTCAAGTACCAAGATAGACACGTTATGCGTTGCGTGTGGAGAGGAGGAGGAAACGGCTGAACACCTGATACTTTTCTGTAGAGGGTTTCACCCTGCAGTTCAAAGCAACGGGGCTGATCTTTTCGAAGCATTGAGGTTGAGGGATAGTGGAGGCAAAATTGACTTTAAGCGGGTAGAAATAGCCAAACGTAGGTTATCTGATTGGTAGCTAAAATAAAGGCAGGAGTGAAATTTCACCCTCCACTAAGTACAAAATACATTACTAGGCATGGCTAGGTGGCATGAGCCGCCCACCCAATTAAGGGTTCAGCATTATCCATCCATCCATCCATGCTTAGCGTTGTACCCTTTGTCCTTAAGCGATGAGGATGGCCGGCAAATGCCGGTTGATTTTCTCAGCAAGAAGCTAACACCAGCCCATTCTGCTGAGTAACAATTGAGCGAGAAGCTTATGCCGTTATTTCCTACAACATCGAACCTTGTAACTATCGTCAACGTTTGTTAAATTTCAGGACGAATCGTTTATGCAAAAGAATGGTATTTGTATAAGCTCCACTGTGGCTCCCGTCTTATGCCACATTTTTCTTTCAAAATTTGACAAAGCTCTGAGCAGCTCTTCAAATGACGGTAGGGTAGTCAAGGTCTTCACGTATGTTGATGATTTCTTTACCTTGTTGAACCTGAAATACCCTTTGGAACTAGAATTGGTCTTGCGATATTGTTAGCTCATTTAGAGCGTGCAAGAAGGCTTTAAATTTGACGAAAAAACTGGCATCAGACAATCCAATAAGGTTTTTAGACTTAAAACTAACCTTCTCTAACAATGATCGCGTCTGATGGATGTATGCGCCCCGTACCCAGAAACAGTTTCTACCACTCGAGTCGTCGCAGTCTAAACTAGTGAAGCGTGGCCTTTGCATCAACAATGCCCTCAATAGAAACTGCCGATATTCAATGGAGCAAACGTTTCATGAGCAGGTTAAGTGTCTACAGGTGGCCGGCTTTCATGACACTGTTCTCAAAGCAGCCAAGACAAAACTGAAAAAGTTGAAAAAAGAAACAGAAGGCAGAGCACTTAGCACTGCCAATGAGGACCGTAAGCGAGTGGAAGTCATGCCCTATATCCACAAGGTATCCCACAATGTGAAAAAAGTTGCCATAAGGCACGGCGTTCGGGTAGTGTTCTGGGCGCCATGCAATATGTCAAGTCTATGTGCTAGGATTGAAAATCGTAAACCTAGGAGTGCCTGCAGTACAAGCCATCATTTCACAACTTGCATAAACAATGTTGTCTATCGCATACCGTTGATGTGTGGTCGCGTGTATGTAGGCCAGACGGGGCGCTGCATTAATGTCCGCCTAAAAGAACACGAAAACGACGTCACGTCAGGAGGAGGAGCATACCTGCCTACTCATTGCCGTGTGTGCGGCTGTTAACCTGTTCTAGAACAGGTTAACACATGATTCGAACGAGAACTGATTGAAGCGTACCGTATTCGAAAACATGGTCACAATCAATGTGTTTGTGTACTCACTTTATCGCTGTCAAAGAACGATATAGCTTATTTAGAAAAATGTGGTTACTAGATGTCCTTTTGGGCTTTTTCATGGTCACGTGGTATGTACGACGCATGCGCGCTCTGGTTGCTCTGCGAACTTCTGTGTGGTTGTTTTCATTAAACTTGTTGCTAATCCCAGCGTGTGTCTGTCTACTTCTCTCCCGGTGTTTGGGTGTCAAAGGCTGGGTTCCATCGTTTATAAAAGTTATGTGGGTATTACAGCGCCTCGAGACGTGGCTTTGTGGTGCAAATGTCACGTACTGCTAAACACTGTGCGCTCTGCGCAGAGTGGGGCATCGCTACTTTCTACTACCTCCGCGACTGATTCGTGCATTCAGCCTCCCCATGCAGCAGCGGACACTGGCTTCAGACATAGGTGTGTTTAATCACGAGACGTTTATGCAACACAGTTGTGGCGGGGGTATCGGGCAGAGCGACGTGACGCCTGTGAGAATACGCAAATACAGCGGCACGGACGTAGATGTTAGTGACTCCTATAAACGAAACCGAGCTGCAGGCGGGATGCCAGTACAAGTCACGGCTTCCTTTGTTCCCGGAAGCGCGCCCTCGAATTCCCGCAGCAGTGCTGGCCGGAACGTCTCCTTCAGCGTCTCGTAGTGCACCTGCAAAGCGTACGCGAACGTTTGCGGGGGTCCGGTCTCTCTATCCTTTTTACTTCCGGTCTCTATCTCTTTCATCTTTTTCTCCCCATACCCCTTCCCCGTGCAGTGCTGTTGAGGTGTCCTCCTGTGAGAGACAGTTATGGCACTGCACTTATCTCTTCCATTTCTCTTTAAAAATCCCTTCACACACAACAGTGGCAGAGGCGGCAGCGATCGTTTGCTCAACGAGTGGCGGGGCCCCGACCTGTGACTTCGAGTTCGCGCCACGGACTGCGACTTCGCGGAGCGTCATGGCCCGGCGATTACGGTGGTGCTGCATCACGACGGCTGGAGGCGTCTCTGTACCATGCCTTGACTTTGGTGGGACCGTGACTCTTGCTCGAGACAGCAGTGAATCAACTGGCGAGGACCCCATGCAGCGGGAACATTAAGCAGACCTTATGGGAAGGTCTAGGGAGACGGATTGTCCCAGAAATCACAAGTTGGCTACTAGCTAGCTTGATACAGCTTGGCCAGGCTAGAAGCAGCTAGAGTTATGTCAAGCTATAGGTTAGACATCTTCCAAGATGGCTAGCACTTGATGTCTCCAAGCCATACGCTTCAAGCCACTGTGAATACGTTTAACTAGGAAACATACGCCAAAACGTTTCAACACCATGTCTAGCACTTGATGTCTCCAAGCCATACACTTCTAGAGATTGTGAATACAATTAGAAAAAGTGTCAAAATTGCGAAGGCGTTACCAGGGAGAATACTGGGCAGCCTCAACAAAGTGGAGGGTGGAGGGGGGGAGGGGGGCGAAACGGTCGGTTTTGTAAACGCGGAAGTTGCCATCATGCTTCAGAAAAGATGAACGGATAGTTGCTTTGATAGGTCATATGAAACCCCTTGTAGCGTAATGAGTACCACAAATGGAGCGCGCAGAAACCGATTCTTAATAGATTTCTTACGCATGCTTTGAAGCGCGCGTTCGCTTGTTCAAATCTGGCACCACATTGATAGCATGCTGTGGCTTGCAGCCGGCAAAGCTGGCCCGAAATTTAAAATGTGCATAAAGAGCAAGTAAAAATAAAATGTATGCTTTGAGGAAAACATAGGTGTGTATTTAAGTTTTTTTAAAGTGAAAATATATATGCATCATGAGATTAGACAGCTTTATATATGCTCAGCGCCGATAGCGCAGGTGGGGCCACGTGCAACGGCGCCCACCATGGAGGAAGGAAAGCATAGGAGAGGCCCCGGCCAGCACGGACGTGTTGGTGAAAGTGTGGCGGAAGTCATGTGCTGTTTTTCGCAAAGGAGCACTGCTACTGGTACCCAAAATGTCAACGCTGCCATAGCAACCGCACTCCTGAAGCTGTCGCTGCTGGTCTTGGCCTCTGAAAAGTGAAATAAGATTTGTAGGGCTGCTTCTTTCTCGCAGCACATTCTGTTCGTGAGACAAACTGACGCTGTAGCGTGGTGTGTAAGCTTGAAAGTTGTGTTTAGGGTCGCTCTATAAGCGTGGGTGTCAGCCAGCAACAGAGACACTCAAGTAATTACGGCGCGGGTCTTCGTCGTCTTCTTCAACGAGCCACGGAAAAGCACAGGAGCGCGTCAGCTTCACTAAAACTGTTACAGAAGTTTCGTAGGCTTTGTTCTGCCGCGCGTCAGGCAGCACACATGTGCAAGTTCAAAGCTCTCGCCTATCAGGTCTGGCGAGCTGATTGGAGGCGCAAAGGGAGATGTCACACCAACATGTCTGCGTTTGCGGCTTCAAAAACGTGATGTGAGGACCTCTCCTATTTTGTTTCTTTCCTCCATGGTGCCCGAGCTGCTGTATCGCGCTCTTTTCGGCCATTTGGGAACTTTCGCCAGCGATGCCTGCGGTTCTTTCGGTCTTTTCGCTTGCTGAAAGTTATAAGAGTTTTCGAGTGCAGACTTCGTATCGTGTTTGCAAGAACAGTAGCAACAACACCGATTTATTTCGGTTCGGTAAGTGATTTTATTACATGAGTGAAGGGTTCCTAATTTGCTGGAAATCATGTGGCCCGATTTGAACGGCACGAACGTCAGCTAACGTTTCGGATTGTCGCATTCATGCGGTTATCGACGGAGCTTGTTTCACATTGCAAGATTTTTTTGTGTGTAAATGAGAAGAAAGGGATTAACACAGGGGCCAGATTTTTATTAATCATGTCATATCATATTATTAGTCATATCACATGCGTGGTGGCGCTGGCTAACACTCCTAGGGTTAGTTCTAGTAGTAAAATATAAATAGCCAGAAAGTGGATGGAAGAACGGCGCCGTGGTAGCTCAATTTATTTATTTATTTGTTTATTTATTTATTTATCATACCCTCAAGGTATGGTTGTACATTGCAGAGGGGAGGGGCAAAGTAAATACAGAGGCAAATCACAAAATAAGGAAGGAAGGCAAACAGCACGGCAAAAAACATCGTATACAAAATAATAAGAATGGTAAATAGAAACTTGTAAGCGTGGCAAAAATACATGGCGTAACAAAAAAAGAAAGGAAAGAACATACGATATAAAATACAAGCCATAACTTAAAATTATGGCATAAAAGCAGTTATTATACAGAACAAGCAAACGCAACATTAATTTATAACATGAAGCTTTGAAGTATGCTTTTAAAGTTATTGGTTTCAGTTAGGCTTGTAAGTAATGCGGGTAAGTTATTCCAATCTTTGCCCGTTTGGGGAAGAAATGAATATGAAAAGCCGACGGTGTTGCAGTGCGGAATGTTTACCTTTCGGCGGTAGTCAATGCGAGATGAAATGTATGGTGGTGGTTGAACAAAGATGAAACGTAAATATGTGTTGTCAGCTTGTCAGCAAATTGGTAGAGCATCTCACGCGTAATGCGAAGACGTGGGATCGCTCGCCATCTGCGGCAAGTAGTTTTCTCATCCACTTTCATTTCCTATAATTTATCGTTTCTTTAATCCAATTAGTAGGTACAAGTAATTTCCCCTACGTTGTCATTGGTGCCATTGTTTGTTGGCTTCCTATAAGATTTGTTTAAGGTTTGTTGGCAGCATTTTTCTTTCTTTTGCCTCTTCGCAACTTGAATATGGCACTGGCTTTAAGGACACGACGGGAGCTGTGTAATTGCGTTACTGACTCCATATGCGGTTGCGATACTATAGGTTTATTCGATTCAACCAAGTTTCTCTGCGCCTTCTGCACCTATTACTGGTGCACTGCACCTACGCATTCGATTCCCCGAGGTACAGCCGCACACTCTGCACCCCCGTGCTCGATTGAACGGAATGCAAGGGAAGGTGCTGCTGCGGTGCAGTGCACCCTTGAACTTTGCACTGAGTGAGTGCAGCCCGGGGCACCACAACTGGCACCACCTTTGCATTTGTAGTGCTGTGCTCTGAATTGAACAAAACTTATGTTCATCACTATGCACTGTATTAAAACATTACCGCGTAAATAACACTCACAGGCTGCGACTACAGACGAAAAATAAGTGACACCCCAAAGTTATCGCATGAAACTCGCCTCAATAACGTTCATTGACCTCCCACATCGGGATTAAGAACTATTAATGGCCCCCCATTTAGCCCATGGAAGCGTGTCAACTACGCTATTAGGCATGAAGGCAATGCATATAATACCCACGGCAGGCAGCAAACAAGTGCGGTCGCCGAAGGTGACGGCAGCCTGCAGCTGAGATCTCTTTGGTACAATGATGACAGTGAAGAGCAGAAGTTTATGATACTGTTTCAAGGGAAGCCACAAAGAAGTAAAACAAAATCCTCAGCAGCTCTAAGCATACATATGCAACATTTCATGATAACTGAACTTTTAAACTGGTTCAAAAATCTGACGGGAACTGCATGCTATTTTTAGTGCAAAGAAATTATGACCTTTAGATATTAGCTAAAGGAAACTTGCAATTTGAAGGTTAAGAAATTTAGTATTGTGTGACTCTTTTCAGTGTTCCTGTGTAAAATGTAAGAAGCCTATCCTGAAATTATGGTGAACTTGAAACTACTTTTGCGTGTATTGGTTTGGTTGAATCCGTACAACTTATTTTAAAGACATTGCTTAAGTGAGATACCTTAACCGTCAGTTGGCCTGCATTCTACGAGGGTTATTGAAAAAGTGAGGGCCGTTTGGTGCTATAACATACCCGTAACAATATATATATCAGGGGCGTAGCCAGGAGGGGGGGGGGGGGCGGGGGGCTTATGGGGCTTCAGCCGACCCCCCCCCTACCCGAAATTTTTTCGTGCTGTTCATGCACCGCCGACCAAAGCAACCCCCGGCGCCGGAAATCACTCTCGATTTTGTCTAGAATGTCTTTTTCACGCTCGTAAAAACATTTCACCGTGAACATTGCGAACTTGGGCTGGATTTCGCGGCAACGCACATGCACCAGGAGTCACACAACGCAAGCAGCCCCATCCGAGCACAAAATTTCAAGGGCGTGTTGATGGCGAACGGGCTCGCCACGGCATCTCGCGGAGGCCGCGGAATCTACGGAGTGCATGGATGTCAATTCCGAAACGTAATGGGTATAAAGTTCTCATAAACTTTCGATGTGAAAGGTGCATTGCATTTCCAAAGTTGTGCTTTAGATCTTCAATTGCGGAACTTTGTGAGTTTAATTAGTTATAAACATATTATGCCAAAGGTGCATTGACTTTTCTAACGTCGTACATCGAAACATATAACGAGGCAAGCCAAATCAACACACTGTCAGACAAGTTGACAAAGCACGCAGCGAGGTCCGATGAGACGAAGCGTTGTGGTGGTTCATTTGGGCCGTCATGTCACAAAAAAATATCAACATTTTTTTTTCACTTTCGCCAAAGAATTTAAGTCAAGAGAGTAAAGCCAGCAAAGGTAACTACGTTCTTATTTATTGTTTCTATTTTGACTTTTATTCGCGAGGACACATTAAGCCTCTTCAATTTTATTGTTCTCGCTACCCCACCCGCGGGATGCAAGAGCCAGCCAGAGCGCATGCGTTTTTCTGGTGTTGCCCCGACCACAGCGCGGCGCACTTCGGTGCGCGTTCGGTTTGCTCTGGCCGAGTGGATGTTCGCCTGGCAGAGTTCGCCTGGCAAAGTAAAAATGCGGGGAGCAAGCGTGCCGCCTTACGGCGAGCGCGATACATCGGGGATGGAATGGGGGCGGGATCCAGCATTCTGTGAATGTGCGATTGCTCAACATGTTTGTTTGCCTTGTTTGACGCATTGTATAAAGTTGTTTTTTTTTTAGATATGTAGATTTATTGGAGACTTATACGTATATTTAAATATGTTGTGGCGAGGTTTTGTGTATACGTGCAGTGAACTTTGCTTCCGGTGACACTTTTTTGCCTTATATCAAGCTGTGTCTCCAAATTTGTATATTCCATTGTATCTTCGCATTTTTTATGCACGCGGGCGAGTCAAATTAAAGTGAGCCAACCCACCCTGCGCAATAATGGTTCGGTTCATTATCTGCGAAGCATGCACGTGGCACAGAGGCATCTCTTATTTATAAAAGTGACACGCAGGTGTGAGGATAAATGTTCTTTAATGCCCTCATATACTGGTTTAAACATGATTGCGTGACGTAATGGACGCTCCATAAGTTGAGCAGCGTGGTGCCGTGAGGTTTCGACAGCTGAAGGTGTTTCCTAAAAAGAAATTAGTGGCCGTATGGCTGCCGTATACGTTGAACATTGGATTTCATTGGCCACTGTGAAGCGTTGGAATAAACGGTTTAAAGAAGGAGGTGAAAGTTGCAAAGGCGATCGAAGGCCGGGCCAAAGCCACCATGCAATCACCCCCGCAAAATATGCAAAGGTTGATGAGCTGATAAGACAAGAACGGAGGATAAGCATCGACGAACTGGCAGAGCGTGTCAGCATCAGTCACGGTTCGCCAGTCACGCCATAATTCATGAACATCTCGGTTATCGGCTCTTGTGTGCGCGATGGATACCCACAATTTTGAACCACCGCCAGAAGACGGAGAAGTTTGGCGCTCTCTTGACTCATCTGATCCGGTATCACAGTCAGGGTGACGACTTCTTGTCTGCAATTGCGATCGGGGACGAACCATGGTGCCACTACTCCGAGCATGATGCACGACGGCAAAGCTTACAGTGGAAACATTCGTATTCACCACCCCCAAGAAAGCAAAGGCCATCGTTTCCGCCGGAAAGGTGTTGACATTTTTTTGATCGTCAGGGGGCGCAACTGATACAATTCGCTAAAGCTTGAGAGACTATCAATTGTTTCCGATATCGTGAAACGCCAGATCGGCTGTGTGTGGCAATGAAGAACAAACGACGCGGAAAATTGACGAATGAGGTCACCTTGTTCCACGACAATGCCCATCCCTACGTCGCTAATGTGGGTAACATAAAAATGCAAAGTTCAAGTGGGAAACACTGCAACATTCGCCATGTAGCTTAGACCTGTTGCCTTGCGACCTCCACATTTTGGGGCAACTGAAAAAACTACTCAAGGGAACCAGATTTGTGCCGGACGATGACGTGAAAGAGTCGGTTGCAGACTTTTTGAAGCAGCAGCCCAAGGAGTCCCAAGACGGGAATCACGTGACTCGTTAGTCAATGGGACGAATGTCTAAATGCTCATGGAGACTACTGTTAAATAAAGCACCCCGTTTGTCATATATTCGCACTGGCTCACTTTCATTTGAATCGCCCTTGTATATTTTGCAGAACTCCTGCTTTTTATACGTGCTCTCTGTTACGACTATAATTTCGGTGCAATTACTCACGATACACGACTGATGACAGCTGCTCCTGCATAATACATTGGAACAAATGACAGCGTCATTGAGATTTTTCACTGGTCGTTGTATGTGTACAAAAATGTAAACAAGGTTCTTGAACGACAGAGTTTCATTAACATGTTTGTCCTCAACTTGTTCATTTCATGGCCTTTACATTTTTCATATCAGCGGTATGCACTGCTTACCAGGTTTCGACCTGATATAGCTCTAAAGTTCATGTGATGTTTTCTTTACTCATTAAATAGACAAACAACATGGGAGCATTGATATCAGTTATTTTGGGCGCAACTTTTGGCACATACGCGTATATTCTTTTATAAAAAATTACATAATTGACTTGTTTTGACAGTGCGTAGCGTTCAAGAATTCGTTTGCAGCATCTTTGGCAATGACAATGTAGTTATTATTCGTGTATTTGATCGCTCGGCAAATTGTTTAAGAGGAAGCTTTAGCTCGGGCCCAACTCCAACGCGGCCTATTCAAGTACATGTAAAACGCGGAAACGTTTTTCTAATATAACCGCTGGATCGCTTTTAATGAAATTTGTTGTATTTGAGAGGGAAAATTGAATTCTAGTGTCTGTTGAAAGCGGAATTTCGATTTAGGGCCTGAATTTATTTTAAGATATTTTGAAAAAATCGAAAGTTCAAAAACAAATAGCACGACGTTTACAAACTAATAGCTCTGCATCAAGAAAGGTTATCGCGGTTGCGTAAACGGCATCTACTATAACAGTCAAAGCGGACAAATTTGGTGTGTCAATTTGTTTCTTACGTCAATTGTTTACGTTGTCTACAAGGGTTCTGCAAAAGCGGTATTTACATACTAAATTTTTTAACATTCATGTGTAAACCCATCAATTTTGTCCGCTGTAGATGTACTGATAGAAGCAATTCACCGAATTGTGATATCGTTTTTCATTGTTGAGTTACAGAGTTTTAAACTTGATAGTCTCGTTTTCTGAAATTGCGATTTTCGCCAATTTTCAATATCGAATTGACAACCTAAATGAAAAATTTGAAATAGACAGTCACTAGAATGTAAGTTTTCTTTTTTTAATGCAACAAACCTCGTCAAATTTGATGAAGTGGTTGCCGAGAAATACGAATTCTCCTTCTACATGTATTTAGATTGGAGCACCTCAACTAAAGCTTCCTTTTAAGGAGGCCGAGCTGCAACTTGAGCCCCCCCCCCCCCCCCCCCCCGCCCCGAACGAAATTTCTGGCTTCGCCACTGATATATATATATATATATATATATATATATATATACATATTTGTTAGTAAATGTTTTTATTGTCGGGTCTACATTAGTACCAATGGACTTCACTTTTCTACGTGATCACCTTTAACTTCTAAGACCTTTTCGTACCGCTGCACCAGTTTCTTTAGTCCCTCTGCATAGAATTTCGCCACCTGAGAAGTGAACCAGCTGACAACGGCAGTCTTGAGTTTCTCGTCTTCAAACCGGTATAACCAAGCCACTCCAAGTGCAACAAGAGGAAATCGTCACTTGTGCAAGGTCTGGAGTGTAGGGTGGCTGAGCAACAAGTTTCCATCCAAAATCTTCAATCTTCTGCTTGGTTCTGGCAGCAGTGTGAAGACGCGCGTTGTCATGGAGAAGGACAATTCCAGACGACAGTTTCCCGCGCCGTAACGATTTTTGATCACACGTCTCAGTTTAGTGATCGCGTCGCACAATACCTCAGCTGTTTTTAGTCCCACGTTCCACGAAACCAACCAAAAGAACGCCTTTTTCGTCCCAGAAAGCGGTAGCCGTCATTTTCCGACTCGAGTAAGGAGATTGCTTGAATTTTTTCGGTTTTGGTGAAGAGGAGTGTCGTCGTTGCATTGATTGTTGTTTCGGCTCTGCAGTGGCGTAGGATTTCGAAGTCTCGTCACCTATAACAATGTGCGAGAACAACTCATCTCTGTCTTGTCGGTAACGGTCCAAAAACGCTCGTCCAAGTGACATTCTTTGCTGTTTACGTTCGTCGGTAAGCATTTTTGGTGCCCACCTTGCGCACACTTTGTGATGAGTTTTCAGTTACATTCATGTAGGTTGTAGTGTGTCCTACAAGAGGCACTTTATCAGACAGACCACTAGCTGCCAGTCGTCGATTTAATTGCAATTCCCAGTACACTTATTGAAGAGCTTCATTGGTCTGGATGCCGGGCCTGCCACTATGCTCTTCATCGTGCACATTTGTGCGGCCATTTTTGAAGTGTCGACACCATTTTCTGACCTTCACTCATCACTGTAGGTCCATAAACTAGACAGAACTGTAGCATAGATTTGAGAAGCTTATAATCCTTTTGCATGCAAAAATCTAATTGCACCTCCCATTACACAACAGGCGGGAGCAACGGTTTTCGCAGACATTGTCATCTGCATTCCCCGACAAGCAGACAACTATTGGGCCAAAACAATAACTTCATTACCTTTACGAATAAGTAACAGATGGCGCTGCACAAATAAAACTTTATTATGACGTATAAATATTTAAATATAAGCAAACGGCTCTTACTTTTTGAATAACTCGTATTTTTACTGAATGGTTTCTGCGCTGCGCTAACCATGTGTCTGTCGAGACAGCTGTGTCGCTTGCAGTGTTGTCACAGAGTAGTGTGAAGTCAACCTAGTGTGCTTTGTTCCGAGCATACGAATCTTATGTTTTTACGGAGCCCTTGTCTTGACCTGGAGGTCGCATTTGAAATTCTGTGTTGAGGCGGCAGCGTCAGTGCAACACCGAAGGAGACGAACGCATCGTCGGCGTGGACAAGCTGTAGGGCCAGACGAGAGCATCCTGGCTCCAATTCCGCAGGTCCAGCAGAAGGTAATTGAATCGGCATCGATAGATAAACCATTGCTTCAAGCGAGCCGCGCAAGCCCGGAACCGAATGTATGGCCACGCTTACCGCCGCGCTCACTGGCCTCAAACTGTCAGCGCGACCAAGGACAGTGCACTCAGATATCGCCATCGGACTCTGTCATCAAAGCCATGCTGCGACAAATAATCGCCGCCCTGCAGCGGCTACTGTCCGGTTTAAGTACGCCAGTGGCGCTAACAGCGGCAAAAATTATGAACGCTATAGACAGTCTCTTCGCTACGCTGCAGTAACTTATACCAGCCCGCGAAGATGACTGTGCTGTGCTGTGAAGTGTACACGTACGCATTACACAGAAACATTGTGCTGTGCAGCCCTCATCATATCCACCATACCACCACCTTCCTTCCTCTTCACTTCCTATCTCTGTCATTCCCCAAACCCCTTCCCCAGCGTGGAGTAGCAGGCTAGAGGCATTTCACTCAGGCCGACCTCTCCACCTTTCTGCCATTAAATATTCTCTCTCTCTCTCTGTGTAAGTTATCGCTGTTCATATGAAATTCTCCTTTTCCTACTGCAGCAGGAAAGGATGCAGCAATATATAGCTGTCATTGAATGTGACCTTGAAGTAACGTAGGGTTAATTTGGCTGCAGAGAGAAATGACAATAAATTTGAGACAATAAACAACGCTACAACAAGGTGCATTTTGTTTGTTAAATAGTGAACTATCATATTTAACCTGTTTCCTTTACGTGAGCCAGTACAGCTTAAGGCTGTTAATAAGCAATGTGCCATTATTTTGCTATTCTAATTTAGGTAGTTTGTGCTATTTGCATCAGCTGATCAATGTTGTCTGAATTTCAGAGGCAGCAATTGAGGAACGACCCAACGTGAGCTAATATGCTGTCACACTCTATCAAAATAGTGGCAGACGGGCGCATAAAACTGCTGCCTGAGTGTCATCTGTGACTCAAAGGTAAATGTGATCCACTTTATGATCACAATTACATATAATTCCTGATGTGTGTTCTGGCATTTTTGAAAGTGGGCAATACTTGCATTTATTGGTGGAGAACTTCTTGCTTTTTAATTTAGTTATTTATAAGTCTGAACTCTAGCTCCCCAAATTGTGATGCCTAAATGCTGCCAGCTTCAAGAAAGGGAGTTTTATTTTGTGCTATTTGTCAGTAAAGAAAATGTCCTTTCCCTTTTTAAGTTTACCATATTCACTGTGAATTTGACATCAAAACAATCACGATAAGGTTGTTTGTCATTGTTTATGTCGACAAGAGGATACTTAGTTTTTTTTTTATTATACTAAAAAAAATTGTCTGAGATTTATACCAAGAATGGATAACTGTCAACTCGCTAATTATGATTTGGAGACTTAATTCCTTGTTTAATAATATAGAAGTATTATGGATTAACACATTAGCTTTTAATGCGACAGCTCAATACCTGCGTGAAATGTAGTGTGCCTTTGGACGTGAAACAGAAGTCTATTCATCTCACCAGTACTCGATGTGGTGGTCTCCTGGTACGAGACACAACTGACGTATGCACACACTATGACCGTGCTGCGAAAACAGATCATTCAACACTCGGCAGGATAACAGGGAAGAGAGCCCGCCTGCACCTAAAAAAGAAGCGAGCAATTGGAAGGGTCAATTTGACAGCTTTTAGTGACAAAGTCATTCTATCACCGTCAACTGTGCCCTGAACCAACTGGCTCGTGCTTGAGCTGTTTGTGACATCGCATGAATTCCAACTATGGTTTCGGTGATGTGAATAGTCTCCTAGTCACGCCTAAAATAGTGCTGCACTTGGACTACATTCCAATCTAGATGCATAAAATGTGACATAATAATTATTTGTGCTCGTCAAGGAATTGAGGCTCCATGTCATAATTGTGGGGTTGGCAACTATGTAAAAAAGCACAAAAGTGGGGCACTAGATTGTTCTGTCAATACTCCGTTAATTAATTTATCTTAGGCGCATTGATTGATTTCAAAAGAAAGTAGTAATTCTGATGCACAGTTTGTTTTGCACTGTTGATACCTTGTGCTAACTTTTGCAGAGTACCTTTGAATCATTGAGCCCGCCTTGAGCAGCTGCACCTTTTCCTAAGGTGGCACGAAGAAGGACGTTCCCCGTAGCTGTGATCTCATCGGCCAACTTTCTGCATAGGAGTTCCGGTCGTCAGTAGAAGTTTGCAACAAGGTATTCCAAGGGGAAAATCAAGTCTTTTCGGTTAGCAGAAATGGTGGGCCTCCTAACCAAAACATGCCCCAGAGCCCACAACAAGCTCTTTGTGGTAGGCAAGCGACAGGTCTCTTGTAATTCCAGCTGGTAACTGTTGAAAGCACCACAAATCAGTTTCGTGTGCATATTTTTAAATTGTATATTTTTTGCAGCCATGATTTAGGCAAAATGACTCTTATTAGTTACTGGAAAGATTTCTTCAAGAAAGCTTTGTGAATGCACCTTTGCTCCCTTTCAAGTTAAAGTTCTGTTCAAGTTTTAGCCTGTTCTTCTGTTCTTTCGCTGCACTGCTTGCTTTATTCGAAAATAAAGGCTACTACATTTAATGATACTCACAAAAAAGCTCATTGATCCCTGTACCTGTTTTATGAACATTTGAATTGCCAATTTACCTCGGACAAATTTATTTTGTGTGGCATTGATAATTGAGGTTTTTAAGATCTCTGTAGAGAAGTTAACGAGAAGAAAGGAGGTTAACCGAGGGGCCAGAGTTTTGTTAATCATATCATATTATTAATCGTATCATATGAGTGGTGGCGCTGGCTAACACTCCTAGGGTTAGTTCTAGTAGTAAAACATAAATATCCAAAAAGGAGGATGGGAGAACTGCGCCGTGGTAGCTGAACTGGTAGAGCATTTGGTGTACAAAGACATCAAGCGAAGGAGGTGGGATCGTTCCCCAGCTGCGGCAAGTTGTTTTTTCATCCACTTTCAATTCCATTAATTTATAATTTCTCTATCTTCAGTTAGTCAGTACAAGTAATTTCCTCTGTAGAGAAGCTGTATTTTCTAAGGACCCACTGTATTAGGCGTATTGCAACCATAATGAACCACATTTGTATTTATGAAATAAACTGTACTTTTACTGCTCCCTTATCTATGAGCCATTATGGAAGGTTGTGTCTGCGTAGAGACAGGAAACAGCTTTTCTGCAGGCAGTTTTATCTTGTTTATTATGCACTCCCCACACATTAGCGCTCAGTTCTGCTTCCGTTAGTACTGCATGCAACCGTTTAGAGTGCAGTTTATCTGAGGTGATAGTAGTATTTATTGGCTGTATTTGCGTGTGGAAATGGTATACGTGGCTTTTGCATACGCTTCCATGCATTTTCGTACCAGTGCAAGCCTACTGGCACATAAGGTGCACATGCAGTGCAATCTGCTCATGGCCTGTGGGCCCAGGGAAATAGAATCGTACAGTTGCTGCTCTATTTCAGAAAGACATGCTTATTAAGTGCACTGCTACAGCCAGCATGGATAGTACAGTATACCAATACTGATCCACTTGTGTCACAAAACAATGGTCCTTTCTGACTCTGAAAATGTAGAACAGTTTGAAGGCACGATGCTCGAACATTAAGAATGGCTTAACAAAACGAGTGGACTGAAATGTTTTACGTGCACACAGTGTGTTCTTAGACTGAAATGCAACACTTGTTTAAGTTGTATCTTAAATTCTTAAAAATAAAGGGGCATAATGAAAAGTTCATTTTACTGCCATAGATGCGCAGTGGCTCACGCCAGAATTTGCATGAAAACATCAAATATTGTTTAATTGACAATTTTGGTACACATTAAAGTTGCTGAGTGCTAACGCCATTTCATCACTAGAAATGCTTATACTTGCACGAGCATCGGCAAAAAAATAGTTGTCTTGCAGATTAAAAGGAAGCTGCGGGAGAACAATATACAGAGCAAAATTTGTGGGCGTTGGTTGACTTCGATACTGGTGCTATGTATTGACAATAAATATTTTGTTGCGCGTATTTATTACTTCTTTAAATGACTGTCAATTTGGCATTTCTGCAATATTTTTGTGGCGTGAAATCAAGGCTTGACAACAGCTCAGCTAGTAGGGAATTAACTTGGCACAAAAAAGACACTGGCCGCAGCCAAAGTGAAAATTTCACTGTGGTTGTTGCTTTGCTTGTGCCTTTGTAGTAACATGTAAAATAAGAATTCAACTTTGCAGGATCGTAAACGTGGTAAGTAGAGGTAACTTTAGCGCCTGCTAAGCTGAAACGAGTCTGAAAATAAAATGTCTACACCGCAGCTACAGCAGTGCTTCCCAAGATGGCTACTAGTGGTAAGTGGAGGGAGCATTAGCTGATCTACCAGCTGGCTTGCAGAGGTCTAGCTTTAGAGTACAGCTTACAAGAGAAGGCTTCTAGCTGTGGCCTTAGCTATATCAAGCTGGAGGGTAGACGTCTGCTAGCTAGCTCCGCGCTTCCTGGGGTGGAACGCGCCGAGTGCGCATGGTGCAGTAAAGGAACTGATTTTACCCCCAGTCTGAAGTGGCCTGTCATCGGCGACATATACAAGAGACCCTTTCAGTAGCGGTCAGCACTAGAGGAAGGGGCTCGGGGACATCACTGTGGCTATAGTAAGCAAGTGAGCAAAAACTGACCAGAAGGCGCTCAATGGCGGGTGCTGGCGCATGAGCAACTATGGCGACGTCCGTGGGTATGGTGCTGTAAAAGGGCTACAGCGGGGAATGTGAAGGCTGATACTTCCCTTTCTTAAAGGGACACTAAAGTGAAAAATGATTTCTTCTGCATCGGTAAATTACCGTTCTACAACACCAAAAACACCACTCTTAAACGATAAGACGTTTGGTAAGCCAGAAAAAGCGCAAGAACGAAATACGAGTGGCGACGCCTACTCCAGTTCCCGCACCTGGGGGCTGTGACGTCTTGGATTTTGATGGCATCTTCTGGGGCCTATTAATTAGATATAGCGGTACAGACTGACTACATTGTGTTCAAAAGGAACCAAATATTAAACATGGCTAGTTTCGGGAACCTTTATTCAGCCAACGCGGCCCAAATGCGAAAACATGCTTTGGAATCCCTGACGTCACGCTGACGTACCGGTGCTGGGGTTTTGGCGCGAAATTCAAATTCTGATACTTGGACCTTCATTTTCTCCTCTAATAATCAAACTAATTTTTTTTAATTACTGCCTGCAGGGTTCTCAAACAATGCTTCATTAGTCTAAACTAATTTATTGTTTCGCTTTAGTGTCCCTTTAAACTTCGCACCGAAAGTGCAGCGCCCGTGTGTCAGTGTTGTCGTGGATTTCAAGAGATCTAAAAAAATCCATATATATCGTTTTACCACTACAAATGTCAAGACTTCCTATGATGAGTATAAAGCTTGTTCATTAAGAATGCGATACAATCCTTCTTAATGCTTAGTATTCTTTGGCCCGGCTCCGTTCCGTTCATCTGTCCCGTTTAGTGCCTCCAGAAAACCCGTAGCGCCATCTATGCTTGAATAGCTGAATTTCTGTGAATACACAACGGATGAAGGACGGATGTTATGAGTGTCCCTTTTGGAACGGGGTGGTGGATTGCGCCACCAAGCTTCATTATACTGTCTATATTATATTATACTGTCTAATGTCCTACCTAGGTTAAAAAAAAAAAAGCCCAATGAACTCCCACAACCAAATTTTCTGATTCCCTATTGCGAACTTTGCTTTTGTACGTCTCCGTTTTTTGTCGTTTCCCTACTTTTCTTCCACCAATCTTCCAATCGCCTCTTACTAATCTCTATTGCGGACATGTTTACTTTTCCGCTGCTCTCGCTGAACCCAAGAGCTTCAAGGAGGCCAGTGGTGCCTAAATCGACCGCTGGGCAGACGTCTTCACATTCTAATAAAACATGCTCCATCGTTTCCCTAGCTTCACCGCAGGAAGCACATGCTTCTTCTTCCTTCTTATATCTCGCTTTATAGGTGCGTGTTATAAGGCATCCCGATTTCGCTTCGAAAAGTAATGAGCTTCCCTTTAAGTTATCATAAATTGTTCCTTTCGTGATTTCGTTTTTTCCTCTTAAATAGTTACACATGGCAGGTTTATTTTCCATTGCCGCCACCCATGAGATTATTTCAGCCTGTCTGACTTTTCGCTTGACGTTCTTTGTTGCTGTGTTGCCCACCCTACAGGCCGCATACTCGTTGGTAAGCTTCCTAGTTCTTTTCCTCCACTATGAATCAATGTTTTTCCTGCACAGATACCTCAACACGCTCCCAGCCCATTTGCTTTCTTCCATATTCCTCAGTCGTTTTTCATAATCAATTTTACTGCGAGCTTCCCTCACTTCAAAACTAGTCCAGCCTAAGGGGGACTTTAGTCCAGCCCATATCACTTTGCACAGCTTCATTTGTAGTCTTCCCGTGTGCGCCCGATGCGAGGCGTCCCACTGACCTTTGGTTCCCATCGAGTCCTGATTGTACCCCTGACTTAAAGCAAACAACCGCATTTCCAAAAGTAAGTCCTGGAACCATTACACCTTTCCACATACCCCGGAGAACCTCGTACCTATTGTATCCCCATAGCACTCTGTGCTTCATTACGGCTGCTATTTATCTTCTCCTTCACTGTTATTGTTCTTTCCTGTGTTTCCGTATATCTATTGCCTTCGTTTATCCATATACCAAGGTATATATATTCTCTTACCCGAGGTATTTCCTGGCCCTGTATTGCCACTGTCTGTTCACTGTTTTCATTGAATACCATTACACCTGATTTTCTAACACTAAATTTCAAACCTAAATTGTTGCCTTCCTGTCCACACATATTAGCCAGACATTGCAAATCACTTTGCTTGTTAGCTACCAACACAATGTCGTCTGCATAAAATAAACCTGGAAGCTGCTGCTCTACTATACTGTACCCGCCTGTTTGTATGAGAGATTAAACCCGATATTGCTTCCTTCTAGCGCCCTCTCCATCTTCACCATGTACATCATAAACAGCAATGGGGATAAAGGGCACCCCTGCCTCAGTCCCTTGTTGATATCAACTTTCACCTCGCTCCTCATCCCTTCCTATTCGACGCAAACGGTATTGTCTAGGTAAATCTCTCTCAAAAGCAGTAGACAATCGTCACCTATCGTCACACAATCTTCTGTACGCTTACCGCCACCTACTTGTGGGCGCACAAACCTCCGACGCGTTATTTTGTCAGAAAGCAGCCAGATACCGCCCAAAGTGTGGTGCCCCTAGAGAGCCCGATCGAAGCCCAAACTATTGCTAGAACTTTGACGACGCTGGTCCGGTACGCTTGACATCGGGGGATGTACATCAAATCTTGTGGAACTTTTCAACTGGTCGATTCTGAGCAGGATTTCTTGCCCTGTAGCAACGAATCCGAATTTCAGTGGTCGATCTGGAGCGGATTCGCGCTTTCCGCTGGTCGTTTCGGATCAACTCGCTCCGCGCCGGATCGCTCTCGCTTGCTCCGCCACCGAGGCGCGGATACGAGTGGAAATAGCTCGCGTCACTTCCGTTTTCAAGCGAAATCGGTAAGCTGCAGGTAAGACGCTTGTGTGCAGGCGCGAGTAGATGTGCGCGCGAGAGAGAAAATCTGAGGGCTTTTGCTCCTGCCTAGGCTCTACGAAGGAGATTACCGCGTGTTGTAGGCGTTTGTCTCTAGGCGTGCCGGCATTGTGGAGTGGGGTCGGTGGGGTCGAGTTTACTTATGCTCGGACGCTGGCTGCCAGCGCGGTAAAATAGGTGAAGCAGCGGGCACTTTACTTCCGATCTGGCGACCGCTGTGTCGGACGGAGTGTCTCGCACCTGCGGCGCTTGTGCTAAGTCAGTCGTGGCGGATAATAGTTTTGTCGCGCCTTACGGCGATGTACCTTGTACATAACATCACAGATGTTTCTGTGGGAGCAGTAGCGACCGTAGTAGTAGAGCCCGGGCCGCATATATTGAAAATCTAGAAGGCAGAGCGCCGTAGCAACCACGGTTGAACGTAAGGGGGGTGAAAGGCCACTGGTGACGATGACTGACTCAACACAGGCGCCGCAGGCTCGAGAAAGTCTGTGCGACGTACATTCAGAGGCACAGTTCTGACTGGTGTTGCACAAGTCGCGGCGCGCGGTAGTGCTGACCTTGGCGTCACAAGTTGGCAGATGGGCGTAATTATATTTATTCAATCGTGTTTTTTACTAATTGTAACAACGTGTCATTATTTCGCATTATTGGCGGCACCTCCAGGACACCAAAGCGGCAACGCAGTCACCAATCCTAAAACCCG
The DNA here is from genome assembly GCF_023375885.2 of Dermacentor andersoni. NCBI lineage: Eukaryota > Metazoa > Arthropoda > Arachnida > Ixodida > Ixodidae > Dermacentor > Dermacentor andersoni. The sequence goes on along the minus strand of NC_092816.1, from coordinate 6,523,508 downwards.
GACTGCTCCGTGGGTTGCGGCTCGCCGAGGCCTGCGCGTGCCAGGGGTGTATAATATAGGCTGTCCGCAGCCAATTTTTTATCAGTTCTAGCAGCCAACACGCTTCGGTAGGCCGAAGCGTGCTGTCCGCACGCTTCGGCCTCCGCAGCTGCAACCCAAGGGCCGCCTTGCTTCCAGCTTTGATCCCCCCGCTACCCCTTGGGTGCCCTGGACATCCTGCGCCGCCTTCTTTATTATAACCTCAGGTGCTCTCCTGAGGTCTCCGTTTGCCGGTTACATGTTCCCTCCTGGAGCAGTGCTTGTAAAGAATTAAATGTATCGTCGCGACGAAAAAAAGTGACCCGTGACTTACACAACGCCAGTCAGAACATTGCTCCTTCGGACACAGCGATCACCAAATGGGGCGTCCGTGCCCACTGCCTCACCGCGCGGCAGCCAGTGGCGCAGCGTAAACAAACTCGACCGCACTACGCAATGCCGGTACAAGCGCATACAACACGCGCTAAGAAACCTCCTCCGTAGTGCCTAGGCAGAGTCATATATTCAAGCAGCAAAAGCCCCCAGGTTTCCTGTCTCGCGCCTGCTCTTAATCGCGCCTGCGCACAAACGGCTGGCGATCACTCAAATGAACGTCTCGTAGTACGCAGCACATTGTGTTGCTTCGCAAAATGGCTGCGTTCGGTGCTACTGCAGAGCTCGCGTTTAGCAATGAGATCGGACGACAGCAATTACGAGGTGACGCAGGTGCTGTGCGAAGCCTTCGATGTACGTTGTCCATGCACAATCCTTGCGGGCGCGACATGGAAATGACGGACTTTGCGATGGCCGCGGGCAAATTACGCATGGGGTACGACGACTTTGGTTGTGGAAACGTACAGAGCGGAAGTCGGGCATGGTTTCCGGAACCAGTTTGTGCGACGTGTACTCATACTTCCTGTGTGATCCCCCGCGGAGCGTTTTTGCGCTCCGCTGGCCGATTCGGATTTGTGAAACCTGAGCGCTCGCTCGAGGATTTCGGTGGCCCCTCCAGATCGGCCAGTGAAAAACGCCATTAGGCCAGTAAATGTTTCTGGGTGAGTTCATTCCTTGTATCACATTGAATATTTAAATTGTGGGACTGTGCCGCTCCCTAAAAGATGGCTCAGTGACGAGGAACAGAGACGTCAAAACCCTATGAGGGAACATGTGTGGAACGCAGCCAACTTGGAACGCAGGCGAGAGCTTGGTCGGGCAAGGTACGCGCGGAAAACGCAAGCAGCGAGAGAATTGGATCTGGAGCACCAGAGAAACTTGTGAAAATTAGGACGTGTTGAAACGCAGGCGTGCGTGTCGTGCGGGCAAATTGTGCGAGAAAGAAAAGTACTACAACAACAGAGAACCCTTACGAAGGAGGAGAGTGGACGCAAAGGAGCGCGTGATCGGGCAATTCATGCGATACATGAAGCAGTACAACAACAGTTAGCGCTTACGCTGCAGGAGTTAGCTTATTGGGCAGATCGTAATAGTGTGCGTGGTATTCTTTGAAGTTGCTTATCTCTTAAAGTACGGTAGTCTTGGTTTAAAGGGTAGAGTATAAGCTTCATAAGTATTGATTCTTTAGAATCAATACTTATGAAGCTTGTGGTGATTTCCTAGTGGCAAGTGTCTGCCCCATTTTTTTTTTTTTTTTTTTTTGATAGCAAGTAACCAGACAGCAGGGGGCGCTGTCGAAACACAAGGCTTCACGGGAGGTCGGAGTGCGAATTTCAACGCCATCCTCCTTTCATTGTTGCGTATTTTCTGACTTACAAAACCGCCTCTCCCAGTAAGAGTGAGCGTCTTGATATTTCCTAAAGGGTATAGTTGGGCTTAACACTTAATTAAAGGCACTCACAGCAATTAGAAGCAGCCGGCCGCACATGGAAAGCCTCCACTCGATGGACTCCCTCACCAGCAAGAGGAAGAGCACGACTGCTGTGCAGGCGATGGCCTTCTTAGTCAGTCTGCGACGCGGAAGAGCGCGTTTCTTCTCGTTGGTGCTGGAGACGAAAGCCCGCGCCACATGTCGAACCTCGGCTCGCGTCAGGCCGTCCGCAAAGCAGGACTCGTACAGGGCTTGCAGCTCTCTGTCCAGCTTTAACTCCTTCTCCGATGGCATCGTGTTCACCTGCAAGCCAAACTGACATCTTCGGTCTAAGACAGGGCACGAGGAGCAAAACCATTTATTCAGAACCGTATTAGGACGGAACAAGAATGTCACTTGGTGGCCTAGGCCACTTGTGGTCAGGCGGCTAGAAGTCCTTTGACACTGGCGGCTGCCGCTGCCCGCTGCATGACCTAGATTTGCACGTCTGTATCCGAGATGAGTAGCCTGGCCTCCCACTGCTTAGGAGATGCGATTCGCAGGCCCTGGGGATTGTAATTTCGGCGCATGTGAGGGCAACTCCATCAAATGTCATAGAGGTCTGCTCGTTCTGTTAGGCAGAGTTGGCCGTAGCTCAAGCATATGGAGAGGTTTATGTATGAGTATATTTAAAGGGACACCGAAGGAAAATACTAAGTCGGCGTAGCCTGTTAAATACCATTCCAGAAATCTCGCAATGCTTGTTTCGTGCAAAGCCTTGGTTTACGAGAAAATTGCATCTGAAGGGTCCAAATACCTTTATCGCAATTCAAATCTCTCCTCACCCAACCGGGGAGGGGTGACGTCGCATATGTCATCACCGCCCTTTGCTGCCGTTGGTGAGTAAAATGGAGCCCAGCAGGCGGCGATACGGTCTTTTACACAAAACGCAAACGCGAAGCCATGGAGAAATCGAGCCAAGGCAGGGGGTGGATTCGCAGCTGCATTTGGCCAAGTTTCGTGGACCGTTCAGGCATCCCGCGATATCACATGGAAGTGAAATTTTCTCCCACTTGCAGTTTGTGCGAGTTTTTGCGAGCTAGAAAAACCAGCGCAATGCAGTACGCGATAACGAAACTACTGAAACGCGAAAGCGCGGGCGGCGCAGAGTCGAGCGAAAACTAAGCCTTAAGACCGCCCGCGTCGTTGTCAAGGGTACTAATGTCAGTGAGTTCGTTTTTCTAAAAATGTCATATAACTGGCGAAATAACGTTCTTTTTCGTGTTATAATGCAATAAAATGATGTTTATATAACAAGTGGTTGAGTACTAGCGACAGAATTTATTTGAGGGGTGCCTTTGTCATCAGGAAAGTACTTGAGTATCCCGGGGGAGTCTGTAATCGTGTCCTGCATTTACGTCAATTTCTCGATTACTAAGGCTCTGTTCGCGATAATATTGGCGCCTTAGGAATTCTCTAGCCCTAAACTACTACTTTAGCTTGACTTCATAATTGCCTTTAGTGTCCCTTTAAGGAGAATGGAAAGGTATTCGTTTGGAGTTTCTTCCAGACGATTTCCTGTCTTTTAGTTAGTTTTCTGCCTGCGGCGAGATGGACGAGTCTAGCCAACGCACAATGTTGGGTGACTTCCTGTGACGTTACCATACGGTCGCGCATCGACCGCCCCGTCATCTCTGTCTCCATATGCTCAACTCCGGGTAGTAGTGCGCGTCCTCGGAAATGGAACATCTTGTACTCTGTATGTGAAAGTACTAAACTTGCGTCGCCATACAATCTGAGCCGTAGATCGTTGTGAGAGCTGTACAGCCACACTGGCAAAACACAACGCCCTGCGGAAGAATACGGAACAAATGTATGCTAAAGAAACATGGTCGCCATGCAACTTCATAGCAGTAGTTGTACAGTAACACAGATATTGGCTACGTGGCGCAGATTCGTAGCGATTCTGAGGGGCTTGTGCGCAAGCTAGGGTAATAATGAAGGAGCACGTATTACTAATCCCGGCTGTCACGATGTCAAGCTCATATATGTGAGCGAGACAAAGGCTCAGATCGCTACAACCGCGTGCGAAATAGCTCTGAAGGCCTGCCAGTACACCTTTTCGGCGCCTCCGTGCTTGTACTGCGACAGGAGACGTGACGGCAGGTGCGCACGTATATCACACTGTGGCCGCTTTTCACTCTTGGTATACTTCGCCGCAATACACGGAAAATGCTTGATTGCGCCGATATTGGTGCCTAGCGGCGAAGCTGACTTTAGGCAAATGGCATTATGCAACCCTCGAGCCATCTTGTCCGTCACTGCGGATAGAAAACGCATACACGTTCAAGCTAGTTGAGCTGCATCATTTTGTCGATGTTTACCCCTCTTTACTAAATGAAGAGGATAACGTAGGCCTAGCTGTTTGGGTGATTGAAAAGATTGATAAAAAGCCTGGTAACCTATGTGCAGTCAGTCAAAAAACACTTTTATGCAGGTGTCCATGCTCCTGTAATATATATATATATATATATATATATATATATATATATATATATATATATATATATATATATATATATATATATATATATATATATAATTGAGCGATGACCCTCTGGAGGTGGATCCGCACCTATGTAAGCACAGCTGGCTTATCAGTCACAAAGTAGGAGCTGAGGAGAACTCTTTAATGCTCATTATACGACATTGATATTGATTAACTTGTGGTCAGCCAGTGAAAAACGCATTGCACTAAACAGTGAGACTTTGTCTTAATTCGCAATGCTTCTGTGGCGAACAGGAGAGCAAAAGGTGAAAACAATGTTTTCATACAAGGCAAGTCATCCATGTAGTGGAATTGCGTTTATCGTTGGTGTAATGTTGACGCGAGAACTTACTTACTGAAGTCCAACTTTTACTGCAACTTAGTTTCCGTTGGTGCAGGTGCTTCTACTGGAAACATCCAAACGATTATTTGTCAAATCAGGTTGACGTCTTGTGGTTTTAGAAATTTTCCTCTGGTCTTAAGTTTTTTCTGAATCTGGAAGAATTAACTGGCTGATTGTGCAAACCACGTACGTAGCCAATATCAGTGTTAATGTGCAGCTTTCACAAAGGTCTACTGCTATGAATTTGCATGACGACCATTTTTTTAGCATACATTTGTTTCGTATTCATCCGCAGGGCGTAGTGTTTTGTCAGTGTGACTGTACAGCTCTCACAACGACCTACGGCTCAGATTGCATGGCGACGCAAGTTTTAGTACTTTCACATACAGAGTACAAAATGTTCCATTCCCACGAATCTCCAAGTGTGTTGTATGCTCTGTTACATTAAGAACTAATGCATCGGCACGACGTAATGCGTTGTCATTAAAGTCATCCGAGAAAACGCTTAACGTCCAAACGTACCCCCCTGCGACTATCAGAATTTAATATGCTACCGCCGCAAGAAAAAAAAGCAACAAACTCGCTACGGCACGGCAGTGGAATTCGTAAACTGTTTCCGTTCCCGCGAATCCCTGAAGTGTGCGGCACCGCTTCTCGCTCGAAGCTTCGCGACCTATTGGCCTCGAGCTCCACCACTGGAAAAGTGGCGCCACCGTCAGCGTGACGTGCTATTAGGGATAACGTGGACATAGCGTCCGCGTCGGCTTCTTCGGGAGCGCCGAAGCGAGCTGAAAACGAGAGTTTAAATTCCCTCGTACGCTGCGGACCTCATTTAGTGGCAAGATTTTCCCGCTTTGAGTGCCTCCTTTACAACGCTTGAAAGCACTAAAATAGGTAGTGGCTGCCTTTGAAGCCACGCAACATGGTAGGCTATACTGCTCGGTGCCGCAGTGCCGGACGTACGCAACGGAGCCCGGTGTCAGCCTTATTCACACGTAGCCGCACGACAAGAAGCTGCGTGAAGCTTGGCTCGCGAAACATAAAACCGGCAAACAGTCATCGGCTACAACTCGGGTATGCAGCAAGCACAGACGCGAAGAAGATTTCTGCTACGGCGCCGGGTCTGCGATGTTCGGAAAACGCGCACTGAGACGCTCGCCCAAGTCCGCTGCCTGATTATGACGGTTTGGTTATGAACTTGTCGATGCTATAGATACTGGAAAGTTCACTGTAGTGGAAAGGGAGCGGTAAGAAGCACATTAAAAGAAAGCATAGCATATGGTCATGTTTGTCTTATGAATTAATGCACTGGTTTACAAAAAAGACGCAGTGGGAAATCGCACGCGGAAATCGCACGCTAAGGCCGATGCATTAGTTCTTAATGTAACAGAGCATACAACACACTTGGAGATTCGCGGGAATGGAACATTTTGTACGCTGTATCTGAAAGTACTAAAAGTTGCGTCGCCATGCAATCTGAGCCGTAAATCGTCGTGAAAGCTGTGCAGCCACACTGGCAAAACACTACGCCCAGCGGATGAATACGGAACAAATGTATGCTACAGAAAAATGGTCGTCATGCAATTTCATAGCAGCAGTAGACCCTCGGAAAGCTGTACATAACACTGATATTGGCTACGTGGTGCAGATTCGTAGCGATTCTGAGGTGCTTGTGCGCAAGGGTAATTGATGAAGGAGCGCGTATTACTAATCCCGGCTGTTACGATGTGTAACTCATATACGGGCAGCTCTATGTGGGCGAAACAAGGGCTCAGATCGCTACAACCGCGTGCGAAATAGCTCTGAAGGCCTGCCAGTACACTTGTTCGGCGTCTCTGTGCTTGTACTGCGGCAGGAGACGTGGCGGCAGGTGCGCACGTATATCACACTATATCCTCTGACAGTGGTTGCTTTCCACTCTTGGTATACTTCTCCGCAATACACTGTGCATGCTTGATAGCGCAGCATTGGTGCCTCACGGCGAAGCTGACTTTAGGCAAACGGCATTGTGCAACGCTCGAGCCATCTTGTCCGTCACTGCGGATAGAAAACGCACACACATTCAAGCTATTTGAGCTGCATCATTTTGTCGATGATTACCCCTCTTTACTAACTGAAGAACATAACGTACGCCTGTGTGGGTGATTTAAAAGATTGATAAGAAGCCTGGTAACCTATGTGCAATCAGTCAAAAAACACTATTTATGCAGGTGTCCACGCTCCTGTAAAAAAAAAAAAAAGTGCAATTCAGTGATGACCCTCTGGTGGTGGATCCGCACCTATATAAGCACAGCCGGCTCATCAGTCGCAAAGTAGGAGCTGAGGAGAACTTTTTAATGCTCGTTATACGACATTGATAGCGATTCATTTGTGGTCAGCCAGTGACAAACGCATTGCACTAAACAGTGAGACTTTGTCTTAATCCGCAATGCTTATGTGGCAAACAGGAGAGCAAAAGGTGAAAACAATGTTTTCATACAAGGCAAGTCATCCATGCTGTGGAATTGCGTTTATCATTGGTGTAATGTTGACGCATTTACTTTCTGAAGTCCAACTTTTACTGCAACTTAGTTTCCATTGGTGCAGGTGCTTCTACTGGAAACATCCAAACTATGAGTTATCAAATCAGGTTGCTGTCTTGTACTTCTTGAAGTTTTCCTCCTGTCTTAAGTCTTTTCTGAATCTGGAGGAGCTGGCTCATTGCACAAACCACGTAGCCAATATCAGTGTTCCTGTACAGCTTTCACATGGGTGTAGTGCTATGAAATTGCATGACGACCATTTTTCTTTAGGATACCTTTGTTCCGTATTCATCCGCAGAGCATAGTGTTTTGCCAGTGTGGCTGTACAGCTCTCACAACGATCTACGGCTCAGATTGCATAGCGACGCAAGCTTTAGTACTTTCACATACAGGGTACAAGATGTTCCATTTACACGAATTTCCAAGCGTGTTGTATGCTCAGTTACATTAAGAAGTAATTCATCGGCACGGCAGTTGAAGTCACAAACTGTTTCCGTTCCCGCGATTCCCTTGAAGTGTGTGGTATGCTCAACGACACTAATGAACAATGCATCGGCGCGACGTAATGCTTGGCCATTAGAGTCATCCGAGAAAACGCCTCACGTCCAAACGTATCCCCCTGCGAATATCAGAATTTAATGTGAAACCGCCGCAAAAAAAAACAAAAAAGCAACAAACTCACATCGGCACGGCAGTCGAATTCATAAAATGTTTCCGTTCCCGCGAATCTCCTGAAGTGTGCGGTATGCTGACCTTGCACAACGACACTACTGAACAATGCATCGGCACGATGTAATGCTTTGCCACTAAAGTCATCCGAGAAGACACCTCACTTCCAGAAGTATCCCCCTGCGACTATAAAAATTTAATATGCTACCGTCGCAACAAAATAGCAACAAACTAACCTTGGACGCGGCTTCTTTGCCTTGCCGGCCACGCATTCTGTCGATTGTGTTGCCAGCTCGGCTAGGGATGAACGGAGCTAACAACTTTCTTCTCCGTAGTACCTAGGCGAAGAGAAATCTCAAGGACTGAAAGTCCCCACATTTCTCTCTCGCGACCACTGCTTCTCGCGCATGCGCAGAAAGAACGGAGAAATCCAATTATGATGTGCTCGTCGTCGGAGCGATGCGGAGCCACGGTTGGCTCAAGAGGGGCGATTCCGTACGTGACGTCAGTTACTTGACGCAAGACACGGTAAGGGCCGGAGTAGCGTGAAAGCACGGCCGCTCAATGGAACGCATTTGTCGCGGCCCGTCGCGTTGGCCGAGAGAGGCGTGACGCGCCTAGTTCCCATCGCCACCGCCGCAGCGCCACTGCTCCGGGACAGTTGCGGGGGGAGAGCTGCGCTCTCCGCCCGCCGCGGCCGCGTGGTTAGCGCTTGATTTGTTCCGATAAAGAGCTTTGTAAATAAGAGCGATAAAGAGTGGTGTTTCACAAAATATGAATGGTAACGTCAACTGGCGATTTGCTACTGATAGCAGTACGTGAGCATCGCTGCAGTTGTCAGCGACAGTTTGTGTCGGAAGTCACCTATGTTAGGTGCGCTTCTTTGAGCGTTCGACACAAACGAAGCCGGTTATCCGCTATATTAACTTGTTGCATATAATTAGTTGGTTAGCATAAAAGTGCTCGTTTTAAGAAGTCCGAACTTTGATCCGTCTGGTCCACAATTAGAGCCTATGATTAACGCTGTTTTACGTTTCTGGAGCTGGTCTGTAGAATCTACTGCATTATAGTTCAGCTGGTTCACGGGTATACGCGGGAAATATTTTGCAAATGGGCACTACTAGCCTACATCAATCGTCGGAAAAAAACAATAAAGCCAGAAGTCAGTAGGTTGAGTCCAGTTTTTCTTTTCATTTCAAAGTTCATGTACACAGAATCTGAAAGCGTTACAAGCGCAGAACTTTCCTCGAGAGAGGGTTATGTGTAAGCAAAATTTTTTCTACTCTCGAATATAGGCTGCTAGCCCGGTTCGTCAACAATGGTCTTGTGAGCTTGCTCAAAAATACTCTGCAGAGGTGCTCAGCGTGGTTGCGATCCTCTTTTTCACAAGTCAGCGCCGGACATTGTGTGAAATGCGGAGGTAGTGCTGACGTCAAGGTGTTGCATAGCCTACTGGTTCGTCTCACGTCTGAGCACTTCATGACCTTGGTGACGAAGGTGCATACAAGCTTACACAGGCCAACTGCTTCTATTGTTGGGTACCTTAGCCATCCATCATCAACGTTGCGGATGAAACTATAAATTGCTTCAGCTGGCCTCGCTGCTTGAAAAAGGAGTTTGCAGGAATTACAAGCCACCTGAAGACGAGCATAACAATTTAGCTTGAAAAACGGTACTGAAAGAACATAATCTATTATATTCGTAATGAAATGAACCACAGACATATTTCAATATATATATATATATATATATATATATATATATATATTTGTATGTGTGTGTGTGTGTGAATTAGTCGCTTAAACAAAGAACAAAAGAATGCACGCCTAATCCAATTTTTTAAACTTGTAAAACAACTGTACCTTTTCCTCACATGCACGTGCAACGTAGCTGGCCAGGTATGTAATTGGTGCTAACTCTATATCAGCTACTAACTCACTCCACATAGTGATGAATTCAAGCTCACTCGAGAGCTCACTGGCTGCAGATGAGATGGCAGCTGGCAAGACAAGTTTCACCATCCTGAATGGGAAGTTTAACTGCTGTTTTCGCCAAACATCGCGAAACCATGTTCTTCAACCATGCTGCCCGCCGTTGAGGATCGCATAGAAATTCATTATATCGGATCGTCGGATCTTTCCTTGCGTTGGTGCTGCACAGCGGAATACAGCAGTTGCGCGGCATGGCACTGTCTGTGCTAACGTCTCTTCACACCGAACACGATCACACACGTGCGCAGATCCAGTAGGGCAGTCGTATATCATAAGAATACCCGCTGCGACGCGTGAGGCCCACTGGCTCTGCGGCGCTCGGGTGCTCTTCCTCCTGCAAAGCGTCCCAGAGCAGTGGCGCCCCGACGGCGGAAACTGTAAACTCTCGCATCACGCCCTCGCCCAGTAAAACCGGCGCGACGCGACGGGCCGCACCAAGTGCGTTTCCATTGAGCGGCCGTGGTGAAAGTAACTTCTCCGAAAGGCCAACGCGTCGCGACGGCGACCAAAGGAGAACGAGGGCGCCCGGTGTGTAATGGACGTCACGATGGCGGGCGTCATATAAGCGCCGCTGATTGTCCCGCGACTCCACTAGTCGACGTCGAGCAATATGGCGTGCTTCTTGTGCTTTGAGGATGGCTTCACGGGCGTAGTCGCATGTGGAATTCAGACTAGCAGGCAGAACGGTGTCGAAAGGTAACGTAGGGTCACGGCCGCGAAACAAGAGGAAGAATGGAGGGAAGCCTGCGGTATCATGGCGGGACGAATTATAGGCGAAAGTAACGAGCGGCAGCGCAACGTCCCAGTCGCGATGGTCATCGGAGACATACATGGATGGCATGTCAGTAAGGGTGCGGTTAAGGCGCTCGGTTAGACCGTTCGTTTGTGGATGGTAAGCAGTAGCAAGTTTGTGTTTAGTCGCGCACGAGTGTAGAATGTCATTGACAACTTCAGAAAGAAAGTAGCGGCCTCGGTCGGTGAGGAGCTGTCGAGGGGCGCCGTAGTGAAGGATGATGTTTTCTAGGAGGAAGTCGGCGACATCGGTTGTACAGCATGTCGGAAGAGCCCGTGTGATTGCATATCGGGTGGCGTAGTCTGTCGCTACAGCAATCCACTTGTTTCCCGAAGCAGACGTAGGGAAAGGGCCTAAAAGATCAACACCTACACGGAAGAATGGTTCTGATGGTACGTCAAGTGGTTGAAGGCGACCAGCAAGGAGTGTGGTCGGCTATTTGCGTCGTTGATAGAGATCACGCGCAGCGACATGACGGCAGACGTCACAGTATAGACCGGGACAAAAGAAGCGCCGACGAACGCGGTCATAAGTCCGTGACACGCCAAGGTGACCTGCAGTCGGTACATCATGAAGCTGGGCGAGAACAGTCTGACGCAGATGCTCAGGCACAACGAAGAGTCGGACAGGGCCGTCCGGGCGCTTGTTAGAGCGGTACAATATACCATCTTGAAGTTCAAACATGCGAAGGGAAGGATCGGGCGTCGTTGAAGTGAGCCGTTGAATAAGGTGTTGCAATGAGGGGTCCCGACTATGTTCGGCTCCAGTGTCGCGAAAAGCAGCCAGAGAGAGAACGGTGACAGATATACCGGCCACAGACACGTCAGCAGAGTCGACAGGATGGCGCGACAAGCAGTCCGCATCTTGATGTAACCGGCCGATGTTGTATACAACGGAATAGTTGTATTCTTGGAGGCGCAGAGCCCAGCGGCCAAGACACCCGAAGGATCTTTCAGGGACAAAAGCCAACACAGAGCGTGGTGATCAGTGATGACTGTGAATTGGCGGCCGTACAAATAGGGGCGGAATTTACCCACTGCCCAAACGAGAGCCAGACACTCGCTTTCTGTGATAGAATAATTGCCCTCCGCAAAGGAAAGAAGGCGGCTGGCGTAGGCAATAACACGTTCTCGCCCTTGTTTCTGTGCCAAGATAGCTCCAATACCGTGGTCACTGGCATTGGTACGGACTTCTGTTGGAACTGACGCGTCAAAGTGAGCGAGAATGGGCGGGGACGTAAGCAGCCCAATCAGCTCGGTGAAAGAACCAGCTTGCTCAGGGCCCCAAATGAATGCAGCGTCTTTCTTGAGGAGCTGATTGAGAGGGCGCGCAACGTTCGCAAAATTTCGGACAAACCGACGGAAGTAGGAGCAAAGGCCCAAGAAGCTGCGAACATCCTTGGCACATGTTGGCACGGGAAAGTCTTTGCCCGTATTTTATCGTGATCAGGGCGTACACCAGAAGAATCAACGAGATGTCCAAGCACAGAAATTTCACGACGACCGAAGCGGCACTTGGACGAATTTAGTTGTAGCCCTGCCTGACGGAAAACAGATAGGATCGTGTAACAGGCGCTCGAGGTGTGTCGCAAAAGTCGGAGAAAAAACAATCACGTCGTCCAGGTAACAGAGGCAGATGGACCACTTGAAACTGCGTTCATCATTCGTTCAAATGTGGCCGGGGCATTACATAAACCGAAAGGCATCACTTTGAACTGATACAGGCCATCGGGCGTAATAAAAGCTGTCTTCTCGCGGTCCATGTCATCGACGACAATTTGCCAGTAGCCGGAGCGAAGGTCGATGGACGAAAAATATTGTGCTCCATACAGGCAATCAAGGGCATCGTCAATGCGTGGTAGCGGATAGACGCCTTTCTTTGTTACCTTGTTGAGGTGTCGATAATCTACGTAAAATCGCCAACTGTTGTCCTTCTTTTTAACTAGTACAACAGGGGATGCCCATGGGCTGCAAGAAGGTTCGATGATGCCTCGTGAAAGCATCTTCTCAACTTCTTGTTGGATGATATGTCGCTCAGTAGGCGAGACGCGGTAGGGTCAACGATGGATCGGGCTCGCATCACCGGTGTTTATTCGATGTTTTACGACAGATGTTTGTCCTGGAGGGTGTTCTCCAAGGTCGAATATGTCCCAGTATGAGGCAAGGAGGCAACGTAGTTCTTGAGCACGCTGGGAAGGAAGGTCGGGAGCAATCATTTTTGTTAGGGCATTCAAATCTGAAGGGACAGGGGGCGAAGCAAGCGTTGAACATGAGGAGCTGTCACAAGTTAAAGCCGAAATGTGGTAGTCTCTGGCTGGCGTTATTTGCGCCAGCGATATTCCGCGCGAGAGTACTTTTGTACAGAGTACAAAGTTCACAAGCGGAACGCAGGATGTGTTGTCCGAAATGGTAACGACGGTGTGAGGGAAAGCGACGCTATGCGAGAGCAGGACATCCGGATTAGGATATACGATGTAGTCACCGTCTGGGACAGGTGGAACGGGGGAGACACCTATGTAGGTAACGGCACGGTGAGGGAGGCGAATATGCTGTGTGGAACATAGCCGTATCGGAGCACTATTGGGAGGGTCAATAGCAGCAGGTAGAGCGAGTTGCACAACACCAGCAAAACAGTCTCTCAAAGCGGAATGTGTAGACAGAAAGTGAAGGCCCAGGATGAGGTCGTGAGGGCAGTGCTCTAGTACATAAAATAAAACAGAAGTATGATGTCCGGCGGCACTCACGCGAGCCGGACACATGCCAATAACGGCTGGTGTTCCACCGTCGGCTACTTGGACCATAGGCGAAGGGGCAGGAGTGAGGACTTTCTTGAGACGATTCCGAAGCTGAGCATTCATCACAGATACGTGCGCGCCAGTGTCAATCAGAGCCGTAACAGGCACACCATCCACGTTCACGTTAATGAGGTTCCGATGTGTGGGCAAGGCATTTTTCGTCGGGTCGGCTTGGCAGCATCAACTCCAGGTGCTGCACCCGTTAGTTTTCCGGAAGGATGCGCCGGGAGGAACTAGGGTACGGTGATCGGCGAGATGGGGGCGATCGGGAGAAGTGGCGACGTGGCGAAGGAGAGCGGCTAGAGCGAGCATAGACGAGTAGTGTCGCCAGAATTTGCTGGCTGCGTTTGCGGGGTGAACCGGGGAGCAGCATGAGGGCCGTGGGATGGGTGGTAGGACCAGGAAGTCGAATTCCACGAATACCGGCAGTGACGTGAGATATGGCCGATACGGCCACAAGTGAAGCATATAGGCCTGTCGTCTGGAGTACGCCATTCGGCCGGGTTGCGATACCGCGTTGGGGCATTCAGGCTGCGGGTGCGTACGACAGTGCTGGACGGAGTGTAGTCAGGCCGATTAACTGAGCAGACGTTGATCGAGCCAACGTCGGCCAAATCTTGGCGCACGACGGACTGTATCAATGAGACGGTCGCCTGGCAATTGTCGGGGCCATGGGTTGGGGTCGTGACAGGAGATGCGGCTTCTATTTCACTTCGGATGACGGTATGCTGACGGTAGCGATTGGGTGTCGGCGGACTGCGGAGGTCTTCGCAGGTGGACGTAGCAGCCGTGTTGGGAAGGCGGGGAAATGGCTGGGCAATGCGCCGAGTCTTGGCTTCTTCAAACTGCCGGCATAGGGTAATGATGGCTTGCACAGTGGAATAATTCTTGAAGACAAGGAAATGGAAGGCATCATCTGCTATGCCCTTAATCACATGGGCAACCTTATCTGGTTCGGACATCTTCGGATCCACTTTGCGGCACAGAGCGAGCACGTCCTGGATGTAAGTGAGATAGGATTCTGTGCACGTCTGGACACGCGAAGCGAGGTCTTTTTGGGCGGCGCGCTGACGTCCAACTGGCTTGCCAAACAAATCTTCGAGTTTCTGTTTACAAATGTCCCAGCTGGTAAGTTCCTCCACGTGGGTCTGAAACCAGACGCGTGCCGTGCCCACGAGGTAAAATATCATATTCGCGAGCATGATGGTCTGGTCCCAGTGGTTGCTGGCGCTCACCCGCTCATATAATTGAAGCCAGTCTTCAACATCAGTGTCGTCGGTGCCAGAAAAGGTTCCTGGGTCGCGGGGTTGGGCTAGAATGACGGTGGGCGTGGGTGCCGACGGGCCCTAAGCATCCTCGCCTTGAGCTGGCATTGTAGATGCAGCCAAGGAGCGCCCACTGCGTAAATCGGTCTTGATAACGATCCCGCAACCTCCACCAAAAATGTTACGGGGTTAAAAACAGTCAGACGTGTATTTACAGGATATTTACAATAATTATATCAGCTGACAAGATGGTAGCCAGAGCGCGAAGCCCAGAACATCGTCTTCTTCCGACGATGATTAAAACATCTTCGTCAGCGTAATATCATAAGAAGCCAACAAACACAAGGTCACCAAGGACAACATAGGGGAAAAATTACTTGTACTTACTAAATGAGCTAAATGAGTTACAGCTTAATGGAAATAAAAGTGGATTAAGAAACAACTGGCCGCAGGTGGGATACGAACCCGTGCACGTCTTAGCATTACGCGTGCGATACTCGTACCAGCTGAGCTACTGCGGCGCCGTTTTCTCATCCATTTTCTGGGGTATTTATGTTTTTACTACTTAATCTAACCCTGGGAGTGTTAGCCAGCGCCACCACTCACAAACCGAGCAGCGATAGGCTTACAAGCAGCGATATGCTTACGCAGTCCAAAGTTACTGAGCCGACCGTGAGCAATTTCAAATTACAAGAAAAATATGCATGCTCTCAAAATTTTACGCTGTCCCCATTTATCTCACCCAGTAACGTAACCTCTCGCTGCCAATGGTAAGAGCCCGAAGCACCTATGTAGCGGAACTCCGCACTCCATGGTTGTCTACATGTTCTATGTTCACGGACTCCAGTAACTCAGGTGTGTTGATGACGCTATTATCGAGGTAGAAAAAAAGTACCTATGCGCATTCTAGCACATTTGATGTTTGCCACTACTGGTCGAGCAACTTGGGACTGTGCAACGGCTCTTTTTTTTCGGTTCAGCTATGCTTCAGTGCATCACCGTGAAACAAAAAAGGTGCGGTATCAACGCTGCATCTCGATAAGCATCGTTTCGATGCACCCCAGATGCACCGAGGTGAGAAACTTGCACCATGTGAACAAGTGAGTGAGTGAGTGAGTGAGTGAGTGAGTGAGTGAGTGAGTGAGTGAGTGAGTGAGTGAGTGAGTGAGTGAGTGAGTGAGTGAGTGAGTGAGTGAGTGAGTGAGTGAGTGAGTGAGTGAGTGAGTGAAGAAACTTTATTGCAGGTCCGGCGAGGACGCGAACTCGTCGCACACCCGACTAGTCCCACGTCGGGACCGGCAGGTCTAGCCCATTGGCCCGGTCGCGGGCACGCCGGACAGCCAGGATTTGCTTGTCTAGAGCGGGGCCACGCAGAAGCGTGTCCCACTCCTCCTTGATGAACTTGGGTTATGTCGACCCGCACTTCCAGAGTATGTGTGCTAGAGTGGAGGTCTGCCCGCAGGCCAGGCATGCGTCGTCGCGATATGCATCGGGGTAAGCTTCGTGTAGAACGGACAGACATGGATATGTGCTGGTCTGTAAAAGTCTAAGCGAAACGGCCTGCACCCTATTCAACATGGGATGGTGGGGGGGAAAAACCCTTCTAGACATGAAGAATTTAATAACCTCGTTGTGAGTAGCAGGAGCACCCCTGTGGCCGTAGGGAGGAGGGGAGTTGGCGCTCCTTACAGGGGAAGCGTGGTCGCTGAGGTCACGCGCAGCCTCGTGAGCAGACTCATTGAGGTTTGCGGAAGCACCCTCGACCGACCCTAGGTGAGCGGGAAACCAGTGAAACGAATGTTGCGTGAGATCATATGGACTCGAGCCGCTAAGAAGTGAACAAGGCAGCGAGGCGACAAGGCTGCTCGCGAGCGTACACAAGCGATAAATGGGGGCTTTTGTGCTCAGAGGCCAGAGGTAGGCTGTCATACCAGAGGCGAAAGAACAGCCAGCGCCCCTAAAATGTTTTGTGGTTGTAGTGATTTTTTTAATGCGATTAGCATTCCTTGCCTACTTCATCTATCTATCTATCTATCTATCTATCTATCTATCTATCTATCTATCTATCTATCTATCTATCTATCTATCTATCTATCTATCTATCTATCTATCTATCTATCTATCTATCTATCTATCTATCTATCTATCTATCTATCCTCTTAGGCCTGCATAGCTGCCCAAGTTGTCTA
The DNA here is from genome assembly GCF_023375885.2 of Dermacentor andersoni. NCBI lineage: Eukaryota > Metazoa > Arthropoda > Arachnida > Ixodida > Ixodidae > Dermacentor > Dermacentor andersoni. The sequence goes on along the minus strand of NC_092816.1, from coordinate 6,506,572 downwards.
CAAGCTTGGGTCACTACGTAAGTGCTCGCGGTCGTGATACCGTGGTGATCATTTCATCGTCCTCATTCCAGCTTCTTAATCTATAATCATGCCGTCGTCGTCGTGCCTTCTATACACGGACTCAGTGGCCCAAGTGATGGCACTAGATTTCTGCTCGTGGTCTTGATTTCATCGTGGTAGTTGTATCGTTGTCATCCCAGTTCTGTCATCCGACTCTCCTCATGCCGTCGCGTTCTCGTCATCATCGTCGTCACGCCATCAACGTCATGCATTAGTTGTCACACTACCGTCGGCACGTCGTCGATGTCGTTTCATCATCGTCACTCTAGCTCCGTCATCCGACTGTCGTCATGCCGTCATTGTCACGTCATCGTCATCATACAGGCTCGTGATGCAGTCTTCGTCAACATAGTGTCCTCATACCAGTCATGTCATCGTCATCATTGTGTCGTCGTTATACAGTCGCCGTCTTGCATTCATTTTCATACCTTCGTTGTGATGCCATAGCGGTCGTTTCATCGTCGTCATTGTGGCTTCGGCAGCCAGCTCTCTTTATGCCGTCGTCGCCACACAATCGTTGTCGTATACCATTGCCGTCACACAGTAGTCAGTCACACCGTTGTCATGCCGTCGTTGCTGTAGCGCCTTCGTCATGCCACCGACGTCCGTCCTTCGCCATTATATCGTAATCAAGCTGTCGTCAGTTAATCATGATTATGTCGCCGCTGTCATGCGATCGTCATTGTGTCGTCGTCAGACAGCCGCTATCATGCACCCGTTGTCATAGCGTAATCATGCAGTCGTGATTGTGCCATCGTCGTCTTACGCTATTCGTCATGCGATTGCCCTCATGTCTTCGTCACGCTGTCGTCGTTATACCATCTTCATCGTTCAGGAATCGTCATCACATTAATTGTGTTCATGCCGTCGCCGCCATACCGCCTTTGCCTTGCCAGCGATGTCATTCCTTCGTCATTCCAGCTTCGTCACTGCGTCAGCGCTATGCAGTCTTCTTACCATGCTTCTGGGCGACCTTGGCAAGTGATTACCATTACAAAATGGAGCGATACCGAAGTGTGTTGCGTATAGCCGAAGCAACGGAATTGTCACAATGAACAATGCAGATGTTAAATAAACATCACTTCAGAAATATTTTGTCACTACATAGCTCGAATGCTAATCGCATTACCGTCGACAGTCATCGTGAGGTGAGTTCTGCCGTAATTTCTTAATACTGTGTCTGTTTGTTTTAATATAAAAAGCACAGCAAACAAAAATAAAATATATACCGTTCCTGCTGCAGTGGAGTGCTTATCTTCAACTTCGATTTTAACCAACCACGGAGGAGCGAGCGGGGCTGTCGATTATGTCTCTGGGGAGCGCTACTGGGCGATGATGCAGTCGGAAGCGATGTAGTGATTTGTTTACGTCATTAAAATATTATTTCGGTATCGGTGCTTCATCTACGCTAAGAGCATCTCCGGCCGTCAGTCTGCACAACCTGCAACAGAAAGACGGTAGCTTCAAAAGTGTTTGAGGGCCCCTTTGAGGATAGGAGTCACTCTAGCAGAGATATATTCAGGTGCGCACAAGCATTTCCGGATGACACGCTAAGCTTATTTTCTTGCCCGGTTGAACCAATTAATCTAGTTGTAAAATTGCCTGCGACTGAGGAGGAGGAGGAAATAACTTTATTGTGTGCCCTACGAGTTGGCGTGGAGGGCCAAAGGCCCCGCCTAGGTGGGTCCTGGCGGCATCCGCCTAGGTGGGTCCTGCCTAGGTGGGTCCTGGCGGCATCCTCGGCCCGCTGGACGGCCCAAAGTTAATCCTCGAGGGCGGGGCTGAGCAGCGCGGCTTCCCAGCGCGTGCAAGGCTGCTCCTAGAGGCCGCGTTTTAACGCGACAGCGTTAAGGAGCTCGTGTCGCAGAAAAGCCGGTGTCGTCGGCGTCGGCGGCGTTGGTCGTGAGCGATAAATACCACAAGGCACTTCATAAATAAAAAACAACTTGCAAGATTGGCTGGTGAGAATCGAACCAGGGTCTCCAGAGTGTGAGACGGAGACGCTACCACTCAGCCACGAGTTTTTTTTTTTTTTATTGCCTGTTTTGTACTTCTATATCAAACAACAAATGACATTTGAGAAAACAAGACAAATTTGCAAGTTTTCAGCACCAAGTGTCAGCCTTATAGGGCTGACTATTTTAGAATTCTTTGAGCGCGGTCAAGGGTTCCACCCTTGACAGCCACGCAGGTACACAATCTTGTGCTTTCTGAATTTCCACAAATCTCGACATGCATTCTCGGAAAAGCATTCGTGCAGGCCGAGCATCCGGATCGCAGTGATACCCCGCCATACGGGCGCGCCATAGACAGTGAAGGCAAACTAGCATAATAAGGTCGAATGGCAGTCTATCATCGTTTTCTATAGATAAATATCTAATACCCTGTGGATCTAAAGGAAAGTCCTTTTTGATAGTCCTCTGAAGTACATCCCAAAAGAAGACACCCGCCCAACAATCTAGAAATACATGATCTATAGTTTCTGGTTTCTTACAGATCGCTATGTAGTCTTTACAGACAATATGAGCGGTCCTGTTTGTGAATTTCTTAAAGAAGTTATTTTAAGTGTACGGTTTTTGTCCGTTAGATTTTCAAATGAGTACCTTTTTTCAGTGAAACGTAAAACATTGTACAAAGATGTATGCGATGTAGTTCCCCCTGTGCCAATGTACAGGGCCATATACAGTGGAGGTCAAGGGCAAAACGTGCTTAAGCGGGTGAAAAGAATGCAAGTAACGCCAGAGACCAAGTCTTTCTTTTTTAAGCTTCACACGGGTACGTTGAATGTCACTCAGGCACGAGTTCGTTCCTTCAAAACGGGACAAAATCGCCCCTAGTGAATGCGGTGTTGCCTTAGAAACGTGCCGTAGAAAGTTATACTGCGGTGTATATCGGTAATTATGACCATGTAACTTACAGAAGTCGCAGTTTCACGAGTAGCGAAGTACGTTTCCGCTACATTTCTTCTGCGCTCTGCGCACACGCAGAGCCATCTTGCGGCAAACACAGAAGACCCCCACCTCGCAATGTACGGCGCTGCCCCGACACGTGGCGCGCCACTCGCCCCATGATCGCGTCCGCCTTCATGGCGCGTCGGGGCCCGGCTATCTGTGCCGATCGCGACGTTTGGCTGGCGTAGCGCGTTTGAGTAGGCGGCGCGAACGGGGTGCGATAACGCTATCGCGTTCCACTCTTGAAGGCGAAGCTTAAGCGTCCTCCAAATTTTCTTTATTGTTATATATCCCTCGGCATTCCCATAATATATGCTCCAGAGCGGCTCTGGATTCACATGTGTTGCATTTGTCCATTGGATATACATCCGGATAAATGATATGCGAGAGCGCAGGATTCGGATACGTCCTAGTTTGTAAATGCCGCCATGCGACAGACTGCTTTTTTGTCAATTTTGCCTGAGATCAGGGGAACATGCCCCTCTGTAACCTATAGTGTTTCGTGATGTCATTATATGTGGTCATTCTGTCCTCCCACTCATTTACTGCACCGTCACGTCCGGAGGGTGTCGGGGCGTCACTTGCGACGGCGGCTCGGTCCGTAAGCCCTCGAGCCGCGTCGTGTGCCGCCTCGTTGTTGCCGTCCTCCGCGAGGGTGTGAGCGGGTGTCCAGGTGATGTATATCTTTCTTTTGCAATTTTGGCCTCCTGCAAGAAGAATGCGCAGTGCCTCCGGGGAGATTCGGCCGTTGGCAAAGTTTCTTATAGCAATCTGAGAGTCGCTGACTATCACGGTTGCGCAAGTCTCAGCTACTGCGAGTGCTATGGCTACTTCTTCCGCTATCTCGTTACTTGTGGTGCGTATCGTCGCGCACGTCTTGCCCCGTTTCTCCCTATCGATTACGGCCGCCGTAAACCCCCGTCTGCGACTGTATCGAGCCGCGCCTACGAACACTGCGTCCTTGTCGCTGCCGAATTTCTTCTGTATTTGCTTCGCTCTGTTCTCTCGCCTGTCCTTATTGTGTGCTGGGTGCATGTTCTTTAGTATGGGGTGTATTACCATTGTTTCCTTCGTCTCTGTCGGCATTTCCACCTTGACACCGTGCTGTGTGTGGTAACCTATGTCTAATCTCTCTAGGATGTGCCTGCCTGCTCTAGTCTTAGAGAGGCGTTCATATTGTGCCGTACATTGCGCTTCAATGAGCTCGTCTATCGTGTTGTGTAGGCCTAATTGCAGCAACTTGTCCGTGCTGGTGCTGATCGGTAGCCCTATGGCTAGTTTCTATATTTTCCGCGACCTGCCATTTTAAGTATGGCGCTACGTATACTATTCTACTTGTTACGAAGGCCTGTATTTACCTGATCGTGTTCTCCTCTCTAATCCCGCTATGTTTGTTTGCTATCCTCTTGATTAGTCTCATGATTTGCGCTACAGTTCCTTCCAGTCTTCTGAGGGTTTGTCCATTGTTGCCCTTGGCTTCGATGAGGAGCCCCAATACCCTGATTTTATCGACCTTGGGGGTATGGGTTTCCCATCGGCCGTCTTTAACTGTATCTCCTCTCTATGGGTGATATTTTTCCTGTAGTTGCCAGGTTTACGACCTCTGCGAGTCGGTCTACGTTGCAACTCTACCTATTTACATATTAAGCCCATTGTATAGTTGTGACACAAAACACATCCAACATAAATAAAGGCCTTCCCGTATGCGTAGGAATCTCACAATATTTAGAGAGAACAGGAAATGCCACATACGGCAATGATGACGTGCGACAGCACTGAAACAAGGCACGAAGCACAATTTGCATGAGGTCGGATTTTTCCACTAAGAATGATAGTTACCGCCGACTGCGGTGGACAGTGCACTATTAGAATGGCACCCACCGCGGCATAGATCATCACCATCAACATCATCAGCCTATTTTTGTGTCCATTACAGGACGAAGACCTCTCCCTGCGATCTCCAATTACCTCTGTCTTGCGCCAACCAATTCCAATTTGCACCTGCAAATTTCTTAAATTCATAACCTCACCTAGTGTTCTGTCGTCCTAGATTGCCTTTCCCTTCTCTTGGCACCTATTCTGTAGCCCTAACTATCCATTTATTATCTAACCTACGCATTACATGGCCTGCCCAGGTCATTTTTTTTCTCTTAATGTAAATTAGAATATCCGCTATTCCAGATTCTCTTTGAGCCACACTGCTCTCTTCCTGTCGTTTAAAGTTACGCCTAACATTCTTCACTCCATCGCTCTTTGCGCGTTCCTTGTTCTGGAGCTCCTTTATCAATCTGTTTCGGCCCAATATGTTAGCACCGCTAGAATGCATTGATTGTGCACCTTTCTTTTCAATGACAGTGGTAAGCTTCCAGTCAGGATCTGACAGTGACTACCGTATGCACTCCAACCCATTCTTATTCTTCTGTATGTTTCCTTCTCATGATCAGGGTATCCTGTGAGTAATTGACCCAATTAAACGTACTCCTTCACTGACTCTAGAGGCTGACTGGCGATCCTGAACTCTTGTTCCCTTGCCAGGCTATTGACCATTATCTTTATCTTCTGCATATACATCTTCAAACCTACTGTTGCGCTCTCTCTGTTAGGGACCTCAATCATTTGTTGTAACTCGTCCCCAGTGTTGATGAACAGGCAATGTCATCTAAAAACCGAAGGTTGCTGAGATATTCACCGTTGATCCTCACTCCTAAGCCTTCCCAGTTTAATAGCTTGAATAGTTCTTCCAAGCATGCAGGGAATAGCATTGGAGAAGTTGTGTCTCCTTGCCTAACCCTTTTCTTTATAGGTATCTTTCCACTTTTTTGTGCGTGGAGAATCAAGGTAGCTGTGGAATCCTTGTAGATATTTACCAAGATATTTACGTAAGCCTCCTGTACTCCTTGATTACGTAATGCCTCTATGACTGCTGGTACTCCTGCTGACTCAAATGTCTTTTCGTAATCTATGAAAGACATACAGAGAGGCTCATTGTACCCTGCAGATTTCTCGATTACCTGATTGATGACATGGATGTGACCCATTGCAGAGCATCCCTTCCTAAGGCCAGCCTGTTCTCTTGGTTGACGGAAGTCAAGTGTCGCCCTTATTCTATTGGAAATTATCTTGGTGAATATTTTATACAATACTGGGAGCAGGCTAATGGATCTCTAGTTTTTTAATTCTTTAACGTGTCGAATTTTGTGGATTAATATAATGTTGGCATTCTTCCAGTTCTCTGGGACCTTTGAAGTCGTGAGACGCTTCATATGAAGGACCGCAAGTTTTCCAAACATGGTGTCTCCTCCATCTTTGATTAAATCGACTGTTATTCCGTGTCCTACCACACTTCCCCGTTTCATATCTTGCGAGGCCCTTCTAACTTCATCACTAGTTATAGGAGGAGCCTCTGTAATCTGTTCATTGCCACTTCCAATGGAAGTATCCTGGTTGCTCTGGGTACTGTCCAGGTCGATATATAATTCTTCTGCTGCTTTTACTATATCTTCAAAATTGCTGATAATATTACCGTTCTTTCAGTGATTACACCTTGGCTTGTTATATGCCAAGTTTTCTTCTCACTGATTCATGCCGCGTCATTTTTTTACCGCTTACTCGCTCTTGCTCACGTTGTAATTTCAAATATCTATTACTTTCTCCTTGTTGATCAGTTTTTGACAGTTCCGCGGATTCAATCTGATCTCTTGAGTTGGGCACTTTCATTCTTTGTCGTTTATTTATGAAGTATTTCGTTACTTGAGAGAGCTTGCCTACTGGTTGCCTTGGTGCCTTACCTCCTACATCAGCGGCTGCTTCTGAAGCCAGTCTTGTTGCGGTTTAGCTGATTACCTCTATGTCGTCTTCATCCCTCTGTTCTAAGGGTGAATATTTGTTTGCAAGTAGCAGCCTAAATTGGTCTGCTTTTACCCTTACTGCGTCTAGGTTTTCCTGTTTCTTCCTTACCAATTTTACTCTTTCTCTCTTCATATTCAGGTGAACCCTAGACCTCACTAACATATGGTGACTGCACTTTACCCTACCTAACACTTCTACATCCTGCACTATGCTGGATGTAGAAGTGCTGGATCTGCTGGATCTGCTCAAAGCATGAAATCTATTTCATTTCTTCTTTTACCATTAAGGCTTTTCCAGGTCGACTTTCCGTTGCTACGCTTCCTGAAGAAGGTGTTCATTATTTGAAGCTTATTCCTTTCTGCGAATTCTGCCAATATCTCTCCTCTGGTATTCCAAGAATCGATGCCGTAGTTACCGACTGCTTGTTCACCAGCCTGCTTTTCCCTACTTTTGCATTGAAGTCGCCCATGACTACATCATATTGAGTTTGCACTTTTCTCATCGCTGATTCAACATCTTCATAAAACTGATACGTTTCATCATCATCGTGACTAGAGGTTGGACTGTAGGCTTTTACTACCTTTATTCTATACCTCCTATTTAGTTTTATCGCGACTACTGCTACATTCTAATTAACGCTGTATAATTCGTCAATGTTGCCTCTCTATGTCCTTACGGATTAGGAATCCTACCCCCTATTGCTTCTTATTTTGGAGTCTTCTATAGCAGAGGAAATGGCCGTTAGTCATCACTGTATAAGCCTCACCAGTTTGTCTAACCTCACTAAGGCCTATGACATCCCAAACAATGCCTGATGGTTGTTCCTCAGGGTCCTGCTAAGCTAGCTTCACTCGAGAGCGTTAGTGTATTCGACCTTTCGAAGGTCAGCTTCCAATTGCAGCCTGTCCGGGCCCAGAGATTCTTAGCACCCTCTGCTGTATTACAGGTCTGACCGCCGCCTTGGTCAGGTTCTCTGCAGTTTCTGGCGACTGAGGGCCATTGGTTGATTGAAGAAGTCATCAGGGAGGTAGTGGCCGAATACTGCACCAGGGCGGCCAATTCCTGTTCTGGTGAGGGAGTGTCTCCTGCTGAAGCTTAATGGGCCTTCCTAATTTGGTTGTACCTGGATTAGCATAGCCCCACTGGCTCTCGGCATTTTGTGCCGGTGTCAGGCGCCACTCCAAACCTGGAGATGATTCGAGGTGAGTTCGAGCTTACCACCTTCAGATTAAAAAAGTTCCGAGGATTTCATCTTCTCACTACGGCAACCAAGCAACCGAGATAGCTCAGTGAAATAGCCATGTAGGCGGCGAGGCCACGTAATGTCGGAGTAGCCCAGCCCAGAGGATCCTAGATGCCTAAAAACTCCGTTGCTTTATTCGCATATAGCAGAGTATAGCATTATTTCTAAATGGTTCTAACCTCGCGGTTTCGCAATATCACGTACGCAGGTTACCGTGAACCGCGGAACAGATACTAATTGTAAAACATTATAGCAGAAGTAGGTGGTCAACAAAAATTTTAAGTGATAATAACACCAATAACTAAATGTCAAGTAGAATTCTGTGCAAAAAAGAAATCAGGAGGAAATTAAATACTCACACATTCGCATTGGCATATTCACATAGTTTCAATGGTAACATATGTACAAATGGGGAAGCATGTTCGGACAGCAAAATTTCGCGCAGGGCACTAAGCAACATGTGCTATGTTTGAATGCATGGGAATTGCGTCCTGTTGGCAAAACGAAGAACGGGGGCGAATATGAGTAATGCTTTGACTTTACAATTTCACTGATGGGCCAGTAATAAGCAGAGAACTCAGGTGTTGTTCAGATAAGCTAGCCTTGTTTCTCGATTTCCCTTTTCTTATTCTGGTGAAAATTTGCTAACAACGGTAGGTAGCGCCAAAGTTTACGCGTACCCACGTGCAAATGGATTCGCGTTTGGCAACTGTTTAGAGCCCAGTAATTTACAGAAATTAATTAGATTTTACTATCTGTACTTGTACTTCAAGGTTTAGTTTGACTGCAGTTCAATTACTTCTAATTCAAAGGGACCTCGCAGTGCCTCCATATCGCAGCAAAATGTATTTTGAAACATTTGTAGTTTCTGCTTCCTGGCATCACGGTCGGGGAATAGCTCCTAAATGTGCAGATTGCCGAGGATTCTTATCGCAAATAGCGAAGGAGAGGGAGGAAAAGCAAGGAGATTTAGAAGAGGCGAGTTTCCGGTGTATTGTATTGGCCTCCGCACTAATCCTTAAATAGACACTGCTGTGGATTTTTGATTGTGGGCCTTCTTCTCGCAAAGCTGCAGTTTGGCCCAGAAACCTTTCATGACCATATACTGGTAAGGAATTAGATCTATTTATTTATTTATTTAAACCTACTGCCAATCCCAAGAAGGGATTATTGCAGGGAGGGCAAGAAACATACAATACAAAAAATACAGATGGAAGAGTGAATATACCGGCGGACTCATTTTTTGTGGAGTAGTGAAAGTATTACAATGTTGTTCAGGGAAAACATGGAATATTAGTCATCAAGAATACGTCATCAATATGCACAAATACAAAGGGTGGCACGAAGTGGATGAGGTTATATATATATATATATATATATATATATATATATTTCTTTTTTATTATACAATTTTACAGAGAATAGAATGATTTAAGGGAGCGGAGAACAACATTAACAAGTTTTTACTGGTATTTGCAACACAGTGGAATAAGGTGGACAAGTCATGTCTGCGATGCATGTAGGTGAATCTAATAAGATTGCAAGAAGGCTTCTATTTATGGACTGACGATAGTATGTGAAGGTAAGTTTTTCGATTCTCTGGCTGTTCTTGCGACTGTTCTTGCAATCCGACATTGAGCTTATCACTGTGGTCAGCTAATTCAACGCAAAAGGCCGATTTCCAGAGCATCGTGTAACTTTACAATGGTGGCTCAAGACGATTCTCTCGAGCAAGGAACTCTTAACCCCCTCCCCCCCCCCCCATGATTCAGATTTTGCCGCCTTCAGAAATTTATGGAACTGACGGTAACTGAGCCCATTCGACCTCATTAAATTAGCAGCTGAAACAATAGATTTCAGAACACAGGACATGCCCATGTCTTTCCCACGGATGGTCAGCTCGTGAATCATGCAGCGCAATTTCATTGGCTTTGCGAAACCGCCAACTTCAGCAGCTTGATTATTTGTCCGACAAGTCTTCTTTTTCACTCCATACACGTCCCCCCCCCCCTCCCCCCCCCCCACTCCATATCAGTTATGACAAACTTTACTTTGCCCCACTACAAACCTGCCACCCCCAACCCCCCTGCACGCGGATATAGTCTTTTCTCATTCTTTGAAGATGTCCTCTCTTGTTATCATACCATGCATACCGTGCACTGAAGCTTGTTGCATACTGTTGACCGGAGAAATGAGGTTTATGCTATGTACAGCTATTTACATACGATAGTTTCGCGTGCGAAAAGCTGCACGAAAGCTCAGCGCAGCGCCCCTGGGTGAAGTCGAGAAGCTTGGTGGTTCGGTGCGGCCAACGCCGCTCTGGTCCGGCCTCTGTGAGCGCTACATGCTCCGCACGCTATGGTTGCGTGAGGCTTCTGATTGATCTGGTATCGTGAGGCTTCGGACGAGGCGGCGTCGTGGCGTGATCAAGTATGTGCAGTGAAGCCGGTTCCCAAGAAAAGCACAATAGCGCAAGGTATTGTAGAGAAACCCCGCTCGCAGGCGGAAGCGCAGCGGAGGCTTTGAGGGGAAGCGGGCCAGCCATCATCGTGTCCGCGGCCGATCGGGAGGCCTCCGCGGACCGTAGCTTCGAGACCCCTGGTCTAAGAGTAGCCAACCAGCACTCGTGAACTGAATAGCTCTGTGGCTTTTCATTGCCTGTTGCATGTGCTTCTGCCATACGATATTCAGGTGGGGGGAGGGGTGGGAGGTATTTTGTAAGAATCCACCTAGTGGATTGTTCATAGGCTGGAGCTGTACTAGCGTGGAGCAGACTGGCTGGGGGCTCTTGTCTCGTTCTCGCTCGCACAAATCCAGCCAGTCAGCACTTCAGCAGCGGCCACTAGGTGGACTCATACAGCATTCCCCAACCCCTGGTCTGACGTAACGAAAGAGATTCACGTGTAGCTTGGTTCCCCTTGTTCTCCCTCGGTGCACAGCGAGAGTTTAAACTGTGGCAAATTTAGTATCTTAGAAAAGCATACGACGATTTATTTGCCTGTTGGCTGTTCCTGTATATGGATAACGTACTACGTTATTACGTTACTACCTACCACGTTATCGCTGCTGTTTAATGAATGTTCAACATTAGCCTACGCGTGAAAGACTAGCGCTGGCTATCACTCTCATAACTAGGTTATACGTACACGTCTCTAAGCATATGCTAACAAAAAAAAAGTGGACACAGGAGTGGCCATTGCTAGAGCCATATAAAAAGTTGTGTAGATCCCACGCACTGTGGGAATAGACGTTATGCGAATCATTTATTTATTTATTTATTTATTTATTTATTTGTTTGTTTATTTATCCCCTTAAAGACCCGACAGGGGGGCATTGCATAAGAGGTGGTATTACAACAATGGTTAAAAACGGTATTAGTTAGGGTGAGAGAATCGCTGATACTTCTTCCGTGAATGCAGATGAGCTGGTGATCGCAGCGATGCCGTAAGGAAGGCCGTTCCAGTCTACAACTACACGAGAGAAAAAAGAAGAGGGGAAAGCGACGGTGCGCACTTTGGGTTGAGCGACACCTAATGTGCGACGTGATGTTCGTACCGGTGGTGAAATGTATGGTGCGAGGGGACGGCAAAAAAAAAAAAATATGTCAGATAATGATAGGCTGGCGACGTGACGGCGATACGAAATAGTTGGTAAACTGGAGTCTGCTTTTAAGGATGATTCGCTGAGGAAAAATGTGCTGAGTGAATGAACCTAGTAGCGTGATTCTGTACGGCTTCAAGGGTGTTAGTGAAGTAAATTTCATGTGGGCACCAGATTGCAGAAGCGTATTCAAGTTGTAAGCCTGATGAACGCTTTGTTTGCGAGTAGTTTTATGTGAGGAGGACCTTTCTGTGACTGGCGTTTTGAAAAAAACGAGCTTCTTGTTAGCATATGCTATAATGTTATTCACATGCGAACACCAGTCAAAGTTGTGATAAATGGTGATGCCTACGTATTTGAAGGATTTAACTGGTTCAATAGGCTTACTATCTATAACATAAGAGAATATGAGGGGACATAAGCGATTAGGAGGGGATTTTGACGGCGTGTTATTGAAATAACTTTGTGCTTTGACGGATTTAGTAGCAATTTACAGTCATCATATTCATTTTGAATATTGCTCAGGTTGTTCTGAAGCAATATTTGTTCACTGGTGTTAGTTATGGTACGGTAGGCAACACAATTTTCAGCAAATACGCGGCTTTGACTAGACACACTAAGTGGTAGGTCATTCATATATATTAAAAACAGGAGGGGTCCTACCACCGAACCCTGTGGAACGTTTGATACTACAGGAAGCGGATTAGAAGCATTGTTATTGATTTGTACAAATTGTGAGCGATTAGTAAGAAGATATTTTACGCATCTTAAAACGTGAGGGTGAATATTCAACTGTGAAAGTTTTAGAAGCAGGCATTGATGAGCTACTTTGTCAAAAGCTTTTGCGAAATCGAGGGAAATTGCGTCGGTCTGCGTATTAGCATCGATGTTTGAATGTAGATCGTCAACAAAGATGGCCAACTGGGTTTCACAAGACAGTCCCTTGCGGACGCCATGCTAGGCTGAATGAAAGAAATTGTTTGAGTCGAGAAAGTACATTAAGTGGGAGAAAATGACATGTTGCGTGATTTTTGCAGGGACGCTTATTATTGAAATTGGGCGGTAGTTTATTGGCAAGTCTCTATTACCTGATTTGTAGACCGGAACGACCTTGCCCACTTTCCATTCTGTTGTATCTGTGCAACGTTTATCAACCGTGTTTTCTCTTGTCACTGTGCGCCGCGTATCCGATGCACGCGGTCACTGTTCACATGTACTATTGTATCACTAGCCAATGGCATACCTCGGTTGCACCCATGCTCCCTTTATAAGGCGAAGCCACTGAATTGTTGCTGACTGTTATGTTCGTGTTGCTGTCCGAATAAATGCTTGACTCCACGGCGTCTCTGGCCAACACATTCAATCGATAGGTTACCTGTGGTTAATGAATCGGAAAACAGCAAGATAAAAAAAGAAGCAGAAATGGTTTTGGTGTATTTTTTTTTTTTTTTGCTGATAAAAAAGAAGCAGGCGATGACATCTTGAGGTTTTCTATTATGCCGCAGATAAAATTTAGTGAAAAAAATGATGGCAGGCAATTATGACATGGCAGGAGCAGAAGTGTTTTGAGTGGGCGTATCAGGTTCCGTGGTGGAAGCTGACAAAAATGTGTTAAAAACGTTAGTGCAGTCAACATCGGATAAAGAATCAGCATTTCGTTTGGAATACTGTTAGTACGACGTGTCTGGAGATTAACGATGTGCCAACATTTTTTCGGTTTATCAGCTATCATGCAATGAAGGTCATTGTGATAAAACGAGCGCTTATGTCTGCGGATAGCGTCCAAGTAGACATGCTCAGACTTGTAGTATCTTTCCCAGGCGCCGGAGCCTGGTTTCATTCTTGCGGATCGAGAAAGACGTTTCGTTTTGTTCTTGGGAGTTCTAAGTGTTTTGATAACCATGGCTGACGTCGGTTAGCGTGAACGGTTATATTTCGAATGTACTTATCTGCTAGGGTGTTAAGTTTATTCTGAAAGACAGACCAGTTGTTCTCCACAGAGTTCAAATGAAAACTTGATTCGAATATTTTATGAAAGTCACGTAGTTCTTGATTTATTGCAGCGCAGTTGCCTTTGTCGTGGAGGTGGATGACCTTTTTGTATGAACGGCGTAAACTGGGAGTAAAGGTGAAGGTGGCATGGATTACGTTATGATCACTAATTTTACGGAGGTGGTTAATGACTGACAAGCTTTTGGGATGAGTGGCTAGTATAACATCTAAAATACTCTCAGTAGCCTGTGTTATGCGTGTTGGTTTAGTTACCAACTGCGCTAAGTTAAAGTCAAGACAAACGTCAAGAAAGTATAGCAACTGCTTGGTTTGAATGTAATTGCGCTGAAAACCAGTCGATGTTTGGATAATTGAAATCTTCGAAGGGCAAGATACATGTATTAAAGTACTTTTTAGATAAGTTTCTCAGGATATTGCTAAGTTCGGGAGGAAAATCAACAGGCCAGTAAAGGGGGGGGGGGGGGGGGGGGGGGGGCGATAGCAAACACCAAGAAGCAGCAGCTTTGGGTTAACATTGAATTTTAGCCATATAATGTCTATTTCTGATGATACGTCGATTATGGAGAAGGATAGCTGCTTATTCACAGCAATAAGAACACCTTCGCCTCTAGACCGCTGCCTATCTTTGCGGAACACAACAAAATGAGGAAAGCCAGTAAGAATTTATGCGTCAGAAATGTCGTCAAAAAGTCATGTTTCGGTGAGAACAGGAAGATTACTTTCAGATGATGACAGAAGATTTGATATGATATTACGCTTCGGAAGAAAACTGCGTATGTTAGAAAAAATAACTGATAAAGGGGGGTTCAGGAATAGGTGCAGAACGTTTAACTATGTGTCAGTTATTACGTGGTAGCTATGATTCCTTAAGTTGTTGGGATGATTCTTCAAAGAAGAATCGCTCGGGTCCGATATGTAAGGTTCTATACCGAAATGAAATCGGTATGGATTTGCTTTTCGTATATGTGATAAGATGCTTGCGCGCGGTCTGTGTTTGCTTGGGAAAATCTTGGCCAATATTGTACGCTGTACCCTTCAACTTTCGGCCGTTTGCCAAAATTGCTTTTTTTTTTTTTGTTTTAAAACTGCGGAATTTAACGATAATAGGACTGTTTCGGCCGGGAAATTGGCCTCCAAGGCGGTGCGCGCACTCGATTTCATCAGGTTTAACACTGAAGTTTGGGTGCCAGGAGTAGTGGCGGATAGTTATTTCCTCTGAGCGCGCGAAGGATTTGTGGGAGGAAGTGTCAGATATGCCATTAGGTACCAAACTGATTCGTCTAGAGCCATTCTCGGTATCCTCTATTCGGTTTTCAAGAGTACAGACACGACGAACAGTTTGAACGGTGTCTGCTTGCATGCTCTGCAGCTGCTGTCGCATGGATTCTAGATGCTGACAGCTGGTTTCCTCAGTGGTCAGTCTCTTGCTCAGGTTCGAAAGGGCGTTGGTTGCTTCCTTCTGTTGTGTTTTCAAGTCTTGCACATTGCCCAGCAATTTCTACTGTCCTGCAGATAGCTTTTCTTTAATTCTGCTAGAATGCCAGCCATGTGGGGACCGTGATTTATCTCGAGCAAAAGAGAGCGTACCCCCGATGCGCAATCACCAACAATAATTAGCAAACACTGCAGGCTTGGCAACTGGGCAAGAAAGTAATTATTAGATTTTTTTAGCAAATAAGCTGTATGACCGACTAACCCGCATGACGGGAGGAAGCTGGTTACTCTGTTTAGCCTACCAAGCCTACAAAGGGATCAGTGTCACTTTCGATGGTTTCTGCCAAGATTCAATGTTTCAAAGTTTCAAAGTTGATTTGTCAATACAGCATACAAATACATAAATTCTGACCTGCCTAAGCATATTGTGCTTGTTGGCTGGTCAGGCAGCAGGTGGAGAATCTTCTAAAAAAATAACTTCATATACATACATTTCATGTTATACACGACATTGCCGATAAATCTGACAGCACAAGATAACATACAAAACAAGTAAAGCTATACACAAGGCAATAAATTTACGCACCAATCTCTTAAACCAGTCATCATTTTTCTCTTGTTGCTTGCAAGACATAGATCATCAGGAATTTCATTAAACATAGCTGGTACATAGTAATTGCGCATCTTTTTACCATAATTACTATAGACCCGTGGTTTAACAAAATGTTCTGTTTTCCTCAATGTAACATCTTTTTTTACAGGGGTTTTATATTCATTTGAATAATAATACCGCGTCAACAAAACAAAAACAGCTCACGAATCTGTAGGATGCCTAACTCAACGTATTTCTCTTTCATGTCAAGCGAGTGTAATTTGGTACCGTAAGATATACTGTTCACGATGCGTTTAAATGAGGACCACAGGCCCCGATGGGGGCGTTGTCTCCCAAGCAACAGAAACTGGTAGGACTCGCGCACCCGTCGTTGCCACGGGGCGACAGCTTGAATGCGGCCACCGTTGTCGGCCAAGTTCAGACATAAGCAGGTACCCGGCTACCCAGCATTGCTTTGCGTTCTGCAAAGCGTTACCAGGTGAACCAACGTGTTTGCGTAAATCGAGTAGCTGTGTGTGTGACGCGAGCGCGCGTGCCTGTATGACGTGAGCAGCAAGACTACCGCGTTGATGACGATAGCATGAGTTATAGCGCCGCCGTTGACGCGAATTTATATATGGCAATTGCCGGGGTCTGCATAAATACTTAACAAGCATAAGCGAGAGATGCACGGTTTTCGACCTGATCTGCGACTAAGTGTTATGGTCATTCTATGCCCAGTGTCCCAGACGTGGCG
This sequence comes from Dermacentor andersoni, assembly GCF_023375885.2. Lineage (NCBI taxonomy): Eukaryota > Metazoa > Arthropoda > Arachnida > Ixodida > Ixodidae > Dermacentor > Dermacentor andersoni. The sequence goes on along the minus strand of NC_092816.1, from coordinate 6,490,073 downwards.
TTTCGGCCATAGAAAAAATTATGTAAGAGTACTCTTTGTACAAAACTCCGTGAAACTTTGCCTGCGCATCCATAGAGGCTCTGCTTAGACGTATTGTTCGGAACACTCCAAAATTTGTGTTACCCTGTCTTTTACATTCTCTCAAAAACAAAGAAAATCGTTCAAGTTTACGATTTACTTGAAACTAGACCGTTCCCTGAGACTTTCAAAACTTTTATAATGGCCTGGAAAGCATAATTTTGCATAACAAGGATCGTGAGCCCGTGTGAGTTTAAAATTTTGCACAAGAGTAATGAGACTAGGTAAAATGTGAAATTCGTTGCATATTCAGCTGTAATTTGTGGACTCATGCGGTCTAAGTAAAATTATGCTGCAAGCCTCTTTTGATAGAACTCTTCATTGGTAAGCACTGTAGTAAATCTCATCAAATCAACTTTTGTCTTAAGCGAGAAAAATAACATTTAACCTGTGCCTCTCGACTTGCTAGGTAGTGGTCCGTTTTGCAACTTATATACGCACATCATACAGGCGTTCTTGCCGTTCAGAATCGGCGCGCGCTGTGGAAGGTTGCAAAGCTCATGTCTACGGCCGGTGAGCATCTCTACTGCTGCGCGTTTTAAATGAGAACTTCCTTCCACATACCACCTTAATAAAAAGAAAACACTAGAAACTAATTACGGTGGGTCTTACTACGGTCCGTTGCTCATGCAGGCAAGCAGCTGCGAAGCAATTCTGGAATATGCAAAGCGGCCGTTTGTGTGGATCATACGGTGCAGGTCCTCATCTGAACTACACATTTGCTATAAAATAAGCTACCCCTTTTTCATCACAGAAGTAAATACGACGCATATATGAATCCTTGTTCACGCGCGCTGCGAAAATATAGTTCCCTCTAACTAGCCCAGATGTATAATTGGGGCAGCTGAGAAGCACGCTCGCTAAAAGTTATCTTCTTGTTCTTGCAGCCAAGCAGCTTTTCGGCTATCAACACCAGCGGAGCGGAAACTGTCTACCGGCCATTGTGACGTCAGGTGCCTACTTCGGTACAAGGATCGTCACAAGCCTACTTAAGCAGTGTGCATCGCTGTGACAGACCACTTGCCGGCAGCGGGGCAGCTGAGAAGCACGCTCGCTAAAAGTTATCTTCCTGTTCTTGCAGCCAAGCAGCTTTTCGGCTATCACCACCAGCGGAGCGGAAACTGTCTACCGGCCATTGTGACGTCAGGTGCCTACATCGGTACAAGGATCGTCACAAGGCTACTTAAGCAGTGTGCATCGCTGTGAGAGACCACTTGCCGGCAGCGGGGCAGCTGAGAAGCACGCTCGCTAAAAGTTATCTTCCTGTTCTTGTAGCCAAGCAGCTTGTCGACTATCACCACCAGTGGAGCGGAAACTGTCTACCGGCCACTGTGACGCCAGGTGCCTACGTCGGTACAAGGATCATCGCAAGGCTACTCAAGCAGGGTGCATCGCTGTGACAGACCACTTGGCGGCAGCGGGGCAGCTGAGAAGCAAGCTCACTAAAAGTTATCTTCCTGTTCTTGCAGCCAAGCAGCTTTTCGGCTATCACCACCAGCGGAGCGGAAACTGTCTACCGGCCATTGTGACGTCAGGTGCCTACATCGGTACAAGGATCGTTACAAGGCTACTTAAGCAGTGTGCATCGCTGGGACAGACCACTTGCCGGCAGCGGGGCAGCTGAGAAGCACGCTCGCTAAAAGTTATCTTCCTGTTCTTGCAGCCAAGCAGCTTTTCGGCTATCACCACCAGCGGAGCGGAAACTGTCTACCGGCCATTGTGACGTCAGGTGCCTACATCCGTACAAGGATCGTTACAAGGCTACTTAAGCAGTGTGCATCGCTGTGACAGACCACTTGCCGGCAGCGGGGCAGCTGAGAAGCACGCTCGCTAAAAGTTATCTTCCTGTTCTTGCAGCCAAGCAGCTTTTCGGCTATCACCACTAGCGGAGCGGAAACTGTCTACCGGCCATTGTGACGTCAGGTGCCTACGTCGGTACAAGGATCGTAACAAGGCTACTTAATCAGTGTGCATCGCTGTGACAGACCACTTCCCGGCAGCGGGGCAGCTGAGAAGCACGCTCGCTAAAAGTTATCTTCCTGTTCTTGCAGCCAAGCAGCTTTTCGGCTATCAACACCAGCGAAGCGGAAACTGTCTACCGGCCATTGTGACGTCAGGTGCCTACATCGGTACAAGGATCGTCACAAGGCTACTTAAGCAGTGTGCATCGCTGTGAGAGACCACTTGCCGGCAGCGGGGCAGCTGAGAAGCACGCCCGCTGAAAGTTATCTTCCTGTTCATGCAGCCAAGCAGCTTTTCGGCTATCAACACCAGCGGAGCGGAAACTGTCTACCGGCCATTGTGACGTCAGGTGCCTACGTCGGCACAAGGATCGCCACAAGGCTACTTAAGCAGGGTGCATCGCTGTGACAGACCACTCAGCGGCAGCGGGGCAGCTGAGGAGCACGCCCGCTTCCTGTTCTTGCAGGTTGGACATTTTTTGCATATTTCAGCCTGTTTCTTTCTGCGTTTTATCCTTGCTGCCTTTGCTGTTGCCAATATCTGTGCATGTCGTGCCTGATCTATGTTCTTGTTCGATTGCACTGATTTAAATAGGATGGCGCCTGGTCTAGATGAACACTGGGAAGAATTTAAGAAAGAACTGAAAGAAGTAAAAGGGAAAATGGAAACATACCTAAGAAAGAACTCAATGAGACGAGAAAGGAACTAGGAGACATGAAGAACAGTTTTTATTTCTATGACAAGATGTATTAGGAAATGAAGGAAGCGAATGAACGTCTCCTAAAAGAAAATGGTGCGCTAAAGAAAGCAAACGCAGCTCTAGAAAACGAATGCAAAAGTACGAAAAAGATGCTGGAAGATGAGAAGCGGAGAATCATTAGAAGTGAGCAGTATTGCAGAAAGTGCAATGTGAAGATTGAAGGAATTCTGCAAGCAGATCATGAAGATCTAGTAAAGACTGTTTGTCAAGTTGGCATTCTCGTGAATTAACCGCTGATGCCTGATGATATCGAAGTGTGCCGTAGGGTCAAGGATTGCAACAATTCTGAGCCTTCGAACATAATTGTTCAGTTGAGAAGCCGTGCCAAACGTGACAGCTTCCTCAAGAAGGCATATTTGCCCAGCATTAAAGAGACTTTTGGGCATGACCATTGAAAGAAAGAAGGCACAAAAGTGGAAGTTGATGTGGACGAGGGATTGCGAAATATTTGCAAGGAAAGATGAACAGTCCAATGTGGTCAACATTCGAAGTGAACGCGACATTGATAAGATTGTGTGACCTGGCGCGCATTTTAGCCTGCGCTTTCTTCCTCTATCTTTCGATAATGGCGATACTTCCTCAAGATGTAGACAACATATTTAGTTTTCATGATGTCCAAGGATTGACGCGCTTTCATTTAAGCACACAATCAGCTAGAAATAAAGAAGATAACCTTTGCGCTCTTTTCGATAGTTTAACTTTTCGTTTGATGTACTCATGTTAACAGAGACGTGGTACTCTTCGGACAGTGACGTCATCAAACGTGCAAATTAATGTTTTTTTTTATGTTAAAAGACCAACCAGACATGGTGGTGGTGTTTTAATGTATACCTAGAAGATAATATTGAATGTCAATTGCTTGATAAAATGACCTGTATGACAGATGACATCGCATGCCTTGTTTTGGTATGCCAAAACTTATCTTAGCAGTAGTTTATCGCCCACCAGGTGGAAATATGGATAACTTCTTTCTCTCAATGGAATCTTTGTTTAATTATGTAAACCAAAAACAGCATATGCTTGTTCTAGGCGGTGATTTCAGTATGAACATGTTACAGTCCTCAATTATGACACACAACTTTAAAACACTTCTACACTCACATAGATTTACTAATGTTATATTCTTACGTGTGGAAAGACACAGGCGAAAGATGCTATTTACACGCTATTTACACTGGAGCCAGGCAGCCAGGCTGACACTCGCTCGTGCCAAGGGCACTCACCAACTTCTTCGTTGTTCTCGCGGCGGCTCGTCTCTTGAGCACCGCTCGATGATATCGTAATATTACCCCCCGGTGGCAAAAGCACTGTCACGGTGCTCTTAAATATCCAAGGTGCATGGAGAGTTGTAGGGCTTGAGTCGGGCAACGTGGACATTGTCAATGGTTGTCACAGCGGAGGACGTAGTGGGCGTGTCTAGAACGATTTCATAGGTGGCATCGGTCACTTTGCGTATCACGCGATATGGGCCTGTGTAACAGGAAAGCAGTTTTTCACAAAGGCCGACTTTACGCTATGGTGACCAAAGCAATACGAGGACGCCGGGCACAAAATGTACATCACGGTGACGGAGGTCGTAGCGTTGTTTCTGCTTGTCTTGAGACACTTGTAGACGAGCGCGCGCAAGTTGGCGAGCATGGTCAGCATGGGCGATTGCATCACGGGCATAATCGCTAGTTGAAGCTGTGGCGGACGGAAACACAGTGTCCAGTGGTAATGTTGGTTCGCGGCCATACAAGAGGTAAAATGGGGAAAAGCCAGCAGTTTCGAGACGGGAATAGTTGTATGCAAAGGTAATGTAAGGTAGAGCCTGGTCCCAATAACGGTGGTCGTCTGAAACGTATTTGGATAGCATGCCTGTAAGGGTGCGGTTCAAACGATCAGTGAGGCCGTTCGTTTGGGGGTGGTAGGAGGTGGTAAATTTATGCTGTGTTGAACAGGCACGCATGATGTCGTCAATGACTTTGGCCAAAAAGGTGCGACGGCGGTCGGTAAGCAATTGACGCGGAGCACCATGCATCAAAATGATATCATGTAGGAGGAAGTCCGCAACATCAGTTGGGCAACTGGTCGGAAGAGCACGGGTTACGGCGTAGCGGGTCGCGTAGTCCGCCGCGACTGCAACCCACTTGTTTCCTGATGTGGATTCCGGAAATGGGCCGAGAAGGTCCAAGCCGACACGATGGAGGGACTCGGCAGGGATGTCGAGCGGCTGCAGGTAACCAGCGGGGAGCTGGGAAGGCTTCTTGCGTCGTTGGCAAAGTTCACAAGCGGCGACGTAACGTCGTACGGAACGGGCAAGGCCCGGCCAGAAAAAACGGCGACGTACACAGTCATAGGTTCGAGATACGCCAAGGTGTCCTACCGTTGGCCGTTGGTGCATCGTGAAGCTCTTCTAGAACGGTGGAGCGGAGGTGTTTAAGTATTACAAGCAGGAACTTACAGCCGTCCGGATGAAGGTTACGACGGTACAGAGTACCGTCGCGGTGGACGAAGAGGCGTAGAGCAGCATCGGCCGGAGAGTGTTCAAAACGGTCGATGAGTGCTCTGATGTAGGCGTCACGGCGTTGCTCGTCGGCGAAATGAAGTAGCTGGGATATAGAGAATACGCAAGAAGCACTGGCAATATTGGAAGAGTCAGAGTCGTCAACAGCGTAACGCGACAAACTGTCAGCGTCTTGGTGCAGGCGGCCACACTTGTACATCACGGTATATGAAAATTCCTGTAGCTTCAAAGCCCATCGACCAAGCCGACCTGTAGGATCATTTAGCGATGAGAGCCAGCATGAGGCATGATGGTCAGTGACTACAGAAAAAGGGCGACCGTAAAGGTAAGGACGGAACTTTGCAACCGCCCAGACAACAGCAAGGCACTCTCGTTCCGTAATGGAATAGTTGCGCTCCGATGGTGCTAGGAGGCGGCTCGCATAAGCAATAACGCGATTCCTACCACGCTGACGCTCGGCTAAGAGGGCACCTACGCCATGACCGCTGGCATCTGTACGTAATTCTGTAGGGGCCTCAGGGTCGAAGTGGGTGAGAAAGGGTGGTGAGGTTAGAATAGTGACGAGACGAGAGAAGGCGGCGGCTTCTGCAGTACTCCACGAGAATTGTACGCCTTTCTTCAAAATATTAGTTAGGGGCCTAGCAATTGTCGCAAAATCTGGAGCAAAACGACGAAAGTACGAGCACAGCCCTACAAAACTTCGAACGTCTGCGGCTGTCTTCGGAACCGGAAACTCTCGGACAGCGCGAGTTTTGTCGGAAGCGTCAACGAGATGGCCCAGAAGAGTAATTTGTTGGTGGCCAAAACGACATTTGGACGAGTTAAATTGCAGCTTCGCCTTTCGAAATACATCAAGTATAGTTGTGAGACGCTCAAGGTGAGTGTCGAACGTTGGCGAGAAGACGATGACGTCGTCGAGGTAGCAGAGGCATGTGGACCATTTGAAACCTTAGAACAAGGAGTCCATCATACGCTCAAAGGTGGCAGGGGCGTTGCATAATCCAAGCGGCATTACTTTAAATTGGTATAGGCCATCAGGTGTGATGAAGGCGGTTTTTTCTCTGTCCATATCGCCAACAGAAATCTGCCAATATCCCGAACGAAGATCAATGGACGAGGAATAGCTGGGACCGTGCAGGCAGTCAAGGGCGTCGTCTATACGTGGGAGTGGGTAGACGTCCTTCTTAGTAATGTTGTTCAGATGACGGTAGTCTACACAGAAGCGCCACGTGCCGACGTTTTTCTTAACCAACACCACAGGTGACGCCAAGGGACTCGAGGAAGGCTCAATGATGTTTTTATCGAGCATTTTGTTCACTTCACTTTGAATTACTCGGCGTTCCGACGAAGAAACTCGATACGGTCGTCGGTGAATAGGCGCAGCGTCGCCGATGCTTGACCGCGAGCGTCTGGCCTAAAGGGCGATCGTCGAAGTCGAAAATATCGCGGTAGGACGATAATACTTCGCAAAGGTATTCAGCCTGCGTAGAGGACAGGTCCGTCGCAACCATTTTCTTTATGTTGGGATCGACGCCCGAGGCTGGCGCGAGGGGCATGCTAAGCTCGCGAGAACCATCGGTCGATAACGCTGCCACGTATTGGTCGCCGAGACAATCAATGGTGGCAAGGCAAATTCTACCTTGCGGTAGAATTTGCTTTGCCAATCCAAAGTTACAGACAGGCATGCGAGTGTGGTTCGCAGTAATAGTAAGTATACTGTGAGGCACAGTGACTTCATACTGTATTGGGTTGTCGGGCAGAGGAGTGACGAGGTACTCGCCATCAGGAACTGGTGGGAAAGACAACAGTTCAATGTAGGCTATGGACTTTGGCGGCAGGCGAAGAAAGCCGGTGGAGCGTAAGCAGCAGTGGGGTGCGTCAGAAGGTTCTGCGAGCATCGGCAACTCAAGGCGAAGGGTACTGGAAGAGCAGTCAATAAGAGCAGAATGGGTGGAGAGAAAGTCGAGGCCGAGAATGAGGTCGTGGGGGCAATGAGCAATTACGGTGAAGAGGACAGGAGTGTGGCGGCCGGCGATGCTGACACGTGCCGTAATAATATGCAACGCCACACGCACCACAGACTACCTTGATTAACCTTTTTATAACCAACCAGCCAACGGACGCAGTTATATCCGGAGCTATTTCCTCCCAATCAGTGACCACCTTCAAAGATTTTTATTCATTCAAGCCTGGGAAATGGGGCGTTAATTACTGCTCATTTATTAGAACAGTACAGAACATTAATCAACACACTTTAGACAACTTTCGCAAAAGATTATTTTTGAAAAATTGGGATGCCGTGAGTCGAGCGACGACATCAGATGAGGCGTATAACATTTTTATTCGTAAGTTTGCAGAAGCTTATGTCGAATCGTTTCCTCTGAAAGAGTTAAAGAACGCGTGTAATCCGCGTGATCCGTGGATGACTAGAGAGTGCATAAAGATTATAAGAAAAAAAGATAAACTCTTCCAATGTTTTGTAACTTCGCGCAGCTCAGATGAGTAGGCTATACTTAAACAGCATTGGAACTAAACCAACGCCTACCTGCGAAAAAGAAAACGCGCATATTTTTGTGGTGCTTTTCAGCAGTACGAGAAGACCATGTCCGATGTTATATGGAAAAAGATAAACGAATTGCTGGGTGGCTCACATTCCACAGAAACTATTAAAGAATTGATGCTAAACAAGGCACCCATCTATGGTTCGGAACTAAGTGAGCCATTTAACAATTTTTTGACGAGGTTAGTGGTCAGTACGCATTACCCAGAGGCAGCAAACGAAGTAAATAAAAACGATAGCAGTATATATCTCAGTCCTACAGATTATAATGAAATCTTTGGCATATTTAATTCCTTTAAAAATAGTGCAGCTTGTGACATAGATGGAATACAGATAAGACGAGTTAAATATGTAATAGACATTATTTTACCACATCTTTTCAATATTTATAACTTAGCGCCCAGTACAGGTGTCTTTCCTAAGAAAATGCAGATATCAAAGGTGGTTGTGATATTTAAAGGAAGTGACAAAAATAAATTTTATAATTACCGACCAATTTCCATATTACCCATGTTTTTAAAGGCCTAGAAAAAATAATTTTGACAAGATTATGGAAGTTCACTGATAAATTCAATATAATTAATGACGTCCAGTTTGGCTTTCGCAGTGGCCGTTCCACAGAACTTGCACTTTTAACTCGGAAAGACTTTGTTCTCAGAGCATTCGAGGAAACGCAATCAGTCATAGGCATTTGCATAGACTTCTCGAAGGCATCCGATCGACTGAATCGCCAAACACTACTAATCAAATTACAGTTGTATGGTGTTCGTGGTTTACTATTAAATATAGCATCACACCTCCAGAATCGCATGCAACGAGTAGAAATCAATGGCTCCTCATCTTCATGTAAACCCGTTAATACAGGGGTTCCACAAGGGAGTATATTAGGTCCTTTATTGTTTAATCTCTATATAAATGACATCACAGATATTAATAAAACACCTAAACATGTCTTATACGCAGATGACACGACGCTATTATTCCGTTCACAAAATATACATAATACAACTAGTGATTAAAAGGTAAAAAACCCGGGGCACTTCGCCGACCAAATAAAGACTTAAAAAAAAACAAGACGTTTCGGCTCCCACACGGGAGCCGAAACGTCTTGTTTTCTTTTAAGTCTTTATTTGGTCGGTGAAGTGCCCCGGGTTTTTTACCTTTTAACCATGTTTCATCCCGACCAGACGGGCTTCCGTCAAACACTGAACTTCAATACAACTAGTGATATAAACGATGTTGTCAAAAGTCTTAGCACGTGGTGCAATTTGAATTCATTACAAATAAATGTAAACAAAACAAAAGCTATCATATTTTCCCTACCCCAAATAAACTTCTCACTAACAGACACCCTAGTTCTGGATAATTCCGCAATAGAGATTGTTGACACTGTCAAAACTCTTGGAGTTTACTTTCATACGTGGCAGTTCTAAGGCCCCGTCGGCGAAAGCTCTGCCGGACTATAAATAAAGTTGTTACCAACCACAATGCACATATCAACCATCCCGTTGCCCGCATTTCCAAACCCGTAGGTGTCTTCGCAAACTCACAATTTTTACTTCCGAGTAGTGTCAGACTAGTGCTGTATCATGCATCATTTTCCTCTCAAATGAGCTACTCTTTTCTTGTTTGGGGCACCACGTCACTAACAAACATAAATAGCTTACACGTACTGCAAATGAAAGCTATCCGTCATATACACTACAGAGCTCAAACAGTACCGCTATTTACACGGTTTTGCGTAGTTCCTGCTCACAACTTCTACGCATACAATTTAGCCCTCAGATGCAAACAATGGCTCAAATGTTCTGATGGAACATTACGTACATTAGCTGAACTTAAGAAAAGAAACCCACCCTTACCCTTTCCGTAATACTGAAAACTGGATTATTCCATACATTCGACTAAATATGAGTGAGCAGATACTTGGTTACAGACTGCCAAAACTATTAAACTACTTGATAGAACATGAAATAGTCAATCTACCAGTAAGAAAACACTGAGAAATTTTTTGTATCCGTTGAGTAGTGCACATCTGTGGAAAAATGTACGTTTCTTCTCTTTCTATATTATGTATGTTTCTATAGTGTAATGAGACTGTGTACTAGTGTAATGAAACTAGTGAAATGAAACTGGAATGAAGAATATTTAATATATTTCTATTGTATTCAAAAGTGTAACATGAAGTGTTTCGGGTTTTTTTTTGTGTGTGTGTATGCACACTAAGTTTTTTTATTACCGTAATTACGCACTATGAGTGTTTCTTCCTTTGATGTTCCACATCAACTGCCATGCTATGTGCCTTGTAAAGGGGGCCCAAATCCCCGTCAAGTGAACAGAGTTTCACTTGTTGTTCGCGCTTCCTCAATTTTTTTTGTATTTCTCTAGAAAAATGGAATAAAATTTAAAATTGAATACTTTTACTTGATAAGCAAGGTGTATGCTTACATGTTCCTTTCTTGAACTTGTTCCCAGATGCTGTAACAAAAAACTGCGGCTCGAATGCAAAACCTAACTATTAACAGGTCATCAGCCTATTTTCATACCGACCGGAGGACGAAGCCCTCTCCTAGCTAGCTTTGTCCACTTACCACTGTCTTGCTCTAGCTGACTCCAAGTTATACCTCCATATCACACCACCTAATTCTCTGGCGTCCTCGACTACGTCTACCTTCCATTGGCACACATTCTCCATTAACAAGCAATCGCTGTCAAATTGAAAAGTATTCTCATTGTGCATGGCGACCATGTTTCCTGGTGTTTTAAAGGCAATACGGCATAAGAATGACTTAATTTCTGAGGAACCCTCTTACGCTGAAAGACCTGAGCCTTGAATCTCTAGCATCAATCGGCAAAGCTCAAGTGCCAGGTTCACTTGCGCAAAGAACAGCGGCAGCTTTACCGCACCCGCCTGCTCCAAACGCCTCGGCATGGAAGCCTTGTTGCCTACACAAACATACCGCATGTCGTGAAAGCAAACTCATTCACAAACTTGTCCGTTATTCCATTCATTTATACATCTTAGCCACCCGTCATGAGGCAGAGAGTAATACAGGTCTTCGATGTACGCGCTGAAAGCTGAACATCTGCCAGGGTTATGTTCCCACAAACACTGATTTGATCATTACAGCGGTATATTCTTCAAACTAGGTGAGTGCGGGGCTGAGGGTCTGCGCGAGTATGACCCCACCTGTTTTCTGTGCCATTGCTTGCACGCGGATTGTGCCCACAAGAATTGCAGTAGGTACTGAAATAAAATGGTGCAGAATAGTGCGGGAACTTACCGAAACGACGATGCCGACGATGAAGCGACGACTGTTTCGACAAGCGCGTTGTATGCAGTTGCCTGAGCTATGAAGCAACTGTCCGTGGATGGTGGCTCCCGCCTGGAGATCGGCTGGTGTCACCGGTCACTTAAGACAACTGTAGCTGGCGCAACAGTGACGTGGAGACAGACCACGACAGGATCTTTCCTAAACTGCCGCAATGGTTCAGGGTGTAATATGGCTGACGACTATACGTGCTTAGAAAGCTACTAATTCTGTTTGACTTTGAGATCTATAGTAGGACAAGACAGTCGACTTCGAAGCTGCTGATCATCCACGCTTTAGTAATGCCTCCGGCTGCGATCTAACACCGCACGTGAAGGGGAGGGGGAAGACATCTGAGAAAGGGTGAAAGAGCGAGGGAGAGAGATCAGATTAGTGTCAGGAACTGAGCAAACAGTTTCGCAAGGAAATAAGACGCTATAAGCTTTATTACTCTCGTGATCCCTGGCTAGGTTGTCGTGGTCACGCACTCGACTTGCAAGCTTAAGAGGAAGCTCTAGCTCGGGGCGCACTCCGATTTCTCCATGAAATACAAGACGTGGAAATTATTTTTTGGGGCATCCACTGGACCGACTTGAATGAAATTTGCTGCATTTAAAGAGAATGCTAAATTTTATAAACCTTAGGAAGCGGAACTTTTAAAAAAGTTGCAATATAACTCATCCGACGATGACTGTCTGTGGTAATGCGATTAGCATTCGAGCGGTATAGTGACACAGTGCATTTCTGAAGAGAGAGATAAAAAGGAAGGCAGCAATATTAGCCATTCAAGTATTTCTGAATCGGAACTTATTTAGCATTTGTAGCGGTCATTCTGAGACTTTCGTTGCTTCAACAAAAATGTTGGAGGACGCCGCCTTTAAAAATGGAACACGGTAGCATTCAAAGATCCCTGACTGCTTCTCACGCTTCCCGGCAACTGCAGCTTATGTAACCGTAATGTTTTCCTGGAAACACTGGCGGCCAACCCTATGCACGAAGGCGAGTTTTCTGGTTCTTTTTATGCGTACGCATTCTTTGGCGAGCTACTAAGCCCCGCCACGCGAAAAGTGTAATGCCTTGTATCTGCACAAAATGCATAATTTGCTTTTGTTTTTTTTTCTAATCGTAACACATTTAATCGTAATAATAGTGTAAATGTAGATGATTTGGAGCTTTTAAGCGATAAGGAACAATTCAAAGAAAAAAAAACAGCATCGCCCGTTGGTCTACCGAAGTGTGGCGCAAGCCAAAATTTCGTGTGTCATTGCTGTTCGCACGTGACAGCGCATCGCCGCTGGGAAACGACGAAGCAACGCCCACTACGCAAGAAATACGTCAGGGACCAAAACTATACAAAGAGATCAGCCGAACGGGCTTTCATCGGCAGTTCGGTGTCTGTGCACAACTGAGCAGCAGCAAAAACTCCTCGCTTGCTTTTCCAGTTGAGCAGAATTTCCTTACTATATATAAGACTACATATTGCGCCCAATGCAATAGCCTGTGCACTGCCGCCGAGCCACCATAGTGTATCTCGCTCTTTCTTTGTGACAAGTGCTCTGCTTTCTGGACTGTTGTTCCCGTTGCCAGGTTTAAAGATCTGCGTGACGTATCCAAGGCATTTGATTATTTTAAATACAAACTCAGGTTGGAACTGAGGGGCTGAAAGAAAAATTTGAAAAAAATTACTGAGTTCAAAGAGCACATGAAGGAAGCACTGGATGAAAACCAAGAATTTCGTGCGCTTAATGCTAAGCTTTCTCAGAAGTTAGAAGAGTTCGAGCAATACCAACGCGCAAACAATGTCGAGGTTTGTCTTCATGTTGAACCGCTGGCCGTAATCAAACAGACCGGTGTAATCATTCAAGAGGAAGTAAGTGAAGCAGATATCGACACTTGCCACCGCGTGCCCACTGCTCGGCACGATGAATCCAATATATTTGTCCGCTTCATACGTAAAAGAAAGAGGAATACCTTTATAGCAAGGCAAGGAAGGCGAAAATGGACACGAGAACAGTGGGTTTCCAGTCTTCATCACGGGTCTATGTAAACGACCATTTATTTATTTATTTATTTATTTATTTATTTATTTATTTATTTATTTATTTATTTATTTATTTATTTATTAGAGATACTTTCAGGGCCCAAAGGCACTACAGAAAGGAGTGGGGGGAAATGGCAAGACGTGCAGTTAACAAAAAGAAATATTACAATGCATCTTGTAAAGCTATGTTGAAATCGTGGTCATCGGTTATGCTGGCGATTGAGGAAAGAAGATGGTTCCATGCGAGGTTTGTTCTAGGAACCAAACAGTAATTACACAATTCTGTGCGACAAAACGGTAGAACCTCCTTGGAGCAATGTCCTTCAAATCATTGTTACACCCGCCGTGGTTGCTCAGTGGCTATGGTGTTGGGCTGCTGAGCACGAGGTCGCGGGCTCGGATCCCCGCCACGGCAGCTGCATTTTGATGGGGGCGAAATGCGAAAACACCCGTGTACTTAGATTTAGGCGCACGTAAAAGAATACCGGTTGGTCGAAATTTCCAGAGTCCTCCACTGCGGCGTGCCTCATAATCAGAAAGTGGTTTTGGCACCCAACACCCCATAATTTAATTTAACTTAAATCGTTGGTACAATAATAGATTTTGTGGAAAGGTTAACGCGAGATGGCTTTCGACACAACGAAAGGTGAGGCAAGTTTAGGGTTTTCTTCTTGGATGCGACACTGCAATGACGTGAATAATGTGATAATATGAAACGTACAGCGCGATTCTCAACGGCTTCAATAGTTTGAATGAGTGTTGTCTGAGTAGGATCCCATATGGCGCATGCGTATTCTAATTTAGAACGTACCATGGTTTTGTAAAGTGTTCACTTCAAGGACGATGGGGCATCAAAAAAGGTTCGATGCAGATAACCAAGCATGCGATTCGCGTTGTTAGTTATGTATTCGACATGCGTATTCCACGAAGGAATAAAAGGAATCTGAACACCAAGGTACATATAAATGTAGCAGATGATAATGACAAATTATTGAGGGAGTAATTACGCGGACAATGATTAGTGGTGGGGCTAGAAACTTTCATGCTTTTACATTTAGTTGTCTTAAGTGTCACGAGCCATTTACTGCAACATTCAAATACCTTATCTAGATTGCGTTGAAGATTGAGATAATGGGCATGGTTAGTAATTTTCTCGTAAACTAGACAGTCATCTCCAAACAGTCAGACAGTTGAGAAATAAAGGCAAGTAGGAAGATCATTAATATAAATCAAGAAAAGCAGAGGCCCCAAAACGGACCCTTGGGGGACACCAGATGTTACGGCAGAATTTGGTGAACAAAAGTCATTAGCCGTCACATACTGACTACAGTTAGAGAGAAATTCCTTGATCCACGCAAGTTCACTGGTGTCTATGTTGATTAAGCGTGAAGATAAGTATATCGTGTGAGACAGAGTCAAATGCTTTAGCAAAATCGAAATATGTGCAATAAGTATCAAAGTCATGATCCGGGTTAATAAACAAGTCCTTGGTAAAACATCACTTGCGTTTCGAACGAAACTGCTTGACGGAATCCATGCTGATAAATGCTGAAGAAGAAATTGGACTCAAGAAATTTAATGAGCTGCGAGTATATTATATGTTCTAGGATTTTTACTGGAATTGATGTTAATGGTATGGGACGGTAGTTATTGGGGTAACGCACATCCCCAGATTTATGCACAGGAACCACCTTCCCTATCTTCTAATTAGAAGGCAGCGTAGACATCTGTTACGACTATTCAAAAATCTTTTGACAATATCAGTGAAGAATAAACTTGTGTGCACTTCAGCATTTTTAATGAGATACAATGTCGAGATTGGTTTAATTGAGTGTGTGTCCTTTTTGTGCCGTTAGTAACGCTCCAAAATTTACGGGGTCAGAACGCAGTAGCAAAGGAAGAGCTTTATCAAAGAATTCCTTCTTGGCTTTTGGAAGAGCAGTACAGAATTCTCGGTTAAATTTTTTATAGCAATACCAGTGGTCTGTTCTGGCTGCTAATTTTGCGCGTCAAAATATCCGCTTCTTTTTGTTGCGCATACGCTTTAACTGGTTATTAAACCATGGAGAGCGAGTACTCGATGAAACTTTTCTTTTAGGTGCAAAATGATCAATTAGAGAAATGTTTGTTTTTATAAAGCCACCAGTTGTCCTCAACCGATCGCTACTCAATACCGGCAAAGAACCGATCAACAAAAACCTGCGATGCCCTATTCATTCCGCTAACGTCTGCTTTATTATAGTCTTGGATGACCCTAGTTTTTTTCTTGTTAGAAACCTCCGCCCCTTGAGTGAAGTGAATTATAGAGTGGTTGCTAATTCCCGGTGAATGAGTTAAGCAGGAAGCTAGGTCTGGTGTAGCGGTAAGTATTAGGTCTAGAATAATAGCGGAAGTCGGAGTTATGCGAATGTGAAAGTGAACTAGCTGAGTTAAGTTGAAGTCCTGGCAAAAAAGTTAAAATTCCTTGCTTTCAGCTGACTTGTGTTTTAAGGAAATCGAGTCACTTTCCCACCTAATGTCAGGAAAATTGAAGTTGCCAAGTATGAAGAGGGGTGATTTTGGGTATCTCACGAACAGCTGATTGACAACATGGTGCAGTTCATTACAGGACAGCGATGCAGTTGGTGGCCGATAACAAACACAGAAAATTATTTCGTGAGAATCACTGAACACGCGCACACATACAAGCTCACGTGAGGATACAATTGGAATGACATGAGAAGCAAGGGTATCGGCAACCGCCAACAGAACACCACCACCAGACCGGTAATAACGATCATACCGGCAAAATTTGTAGCACTTCTCACAGTCCAAAATTTCTTCGTTTTTAACTTTTGAAGAAAGACAAGTCTCCGTCTGACCAACAATATCAGCAGAGCAGGAATTAATATCGGAAGACAATCCAACGCGTTTATTCAGGATACTCCGTACATTGAAAAGAAGAATAGAGGCTTTTTTTTTTTTGCGCAGGATCTAGACAGAAATAGTTACGATGCACTGGAAGTGCCAGCACGTGCAGTTACGGTACCCGCGCAGTCTTGCGTATCTGTCGATCGTGGTAAAGCAGTTTCGCGTACGCTGTCACTTACTGTGTAGTAAACGCACGTTTCTTAGATCAGTTTATTCATGCGAACCGAGTAAGGCTTCCCGGCTACTTTTGCATTTAACTAGGCATGGAAAGCAACTACTTGAGGCAGAAAAGGAAGGAACTATGCTGGCGATTTGTGCGGACCTCTGGAGGCAAGGCCTTTGCCAGGAGGGATGAAACCTCGCCAGTACTCAGAATTTCGCGCTTGACTGATGTCGATAAGATGAGTGACCAAGGGCACTAGGCGGTTGCTTTGATTTTCGTTCATTTCTTTTTTGTGCTGATTATACTCCAATATGGATAGTACTAGTGTAACATGCAATTATCATGAGGTCCAATCATTTAATGAATATTTTCCGTGTACACGTAACCAATTTAAGATCCTTTATCTGAACACACGAAGTGTCATAAATAAATAGGAAAAATTAGGTGATTTGCTCAGGTCTGTTCTTTACAGTTCTGGTGCATTAATATACTAGTAAACTTGGCTCACGGAAAGCGATAATCACCCATATATTGAGAACTACTCGTACAATGGTCTCGTGCGGCAAAATAGTAAGGGTGGTGGCGTTGCTGTTTGTCAGGCGATCACTTAGGCACAAAATTCTACCAGTATTCTTAGTTATGAACAACAGTACTGAATGTCTCATGGCACGTTGATAGCAAGCCACGGTTGTAGTTATGTACCGTCCTCGAGTGGAAAACAAATTAGAATTTCTTTTTTACTTCTTACAGCGTGTTCTGCCGTTTGTTGGCAGCTCACATATGTCTTTCATTATAATGGGTGACGTAAATATCAACATGCTATCATGCGATGCTACGTCAGACAGTTCTCAGAAATTATGATCTCTTCTGATTGTATAAATCTGATCACACATGCCACAAGAATAACATACAAAACAGCTACCTTCCTTGATATATGCGTTACCAATTCCTACTCTAATGACTGTATTGCTGGCATTCTATCTGTTGAGATAAGTGATCATCTCCCTATTTTCTGCTGCTTTGCCTGTTCGCCGGCAAAACACGTGATGAAATAAACACCCTTATCTCGAAGTAATAATGCCATAGCCTTGGAAAAGTTTCGTGTGCCTGTACGGTGTTAGATACGGGCCCTTTTCCTGGCATCCTTCGATTTCACCAGACCACATCGAGTCGCCGTCGCACCTAATTAAGGTGCGCAGAAGCGCATCTACCATGTTCCCTGGGCGCAGCACGTCCAGACAAGTTGGCGACCCCCCCCCCCCCCACCTCGTGCGCCGCACGTGGAGCTATTGTCCCACTGCTTGACTCTTCCCAAAAGTGAAACGGGAGCCTGGCACGGTTCCAGGTAATCTGGGTCCCGAGCGAAGTTGTTTTGCAGCTCTCAAAGGTCGCTCGAAAACAACCCGTCTCCTCCAGCTGAGTGCTTTCAGAAGGGGGTGCAACACCAAGGCAACGCCGGCTGTAAGTCACCGTGAAGCCCTCGGAGCCACACCATCTGCCGATTGTGACGGCAGTTGCAGACATGGAGGCAATACCGGTGGCAAGTCATCCCTCGGACAGTGAAGCCCATGGATAGACCCCCTGAGCCGAATGTGACTGCACTCGCACGGGCGCCTACCATTCGAGGAAAATGGCGACACCTGAGCGGGCTCGACAATTGGCCGAAAATGACGTGACCCCGAGACACCGAAGGGGTTAAAAGCCAGAGACAGGGAGCAGAGAGCGAGCATTCCTTCATTCATTCGTCTCTTTCGGGCTTCTTGCCACGGGCCGCAGCGTCCGATTTGCTGCCGGCCATCAATGACTTTTTGACTGTTAATTACTTCATGTTTTTACTGTAAATAATCTAAATAAACCTCCAGTTTTCATCTCAAAATCCTCGTCAACGTCGGCCAACTCCCGTACTCAACGGCAAGATCCAATAACTGGCGGACAGCGGTGGGATTGTCCTCCAGACCCAACAACGGCCAACGAGCTCGACAAACGTGCTTAAACGCGACAACCCGAATGTAGCATATGACGCAGTTGTATATAAATTGATGGCGTGTTACAACAAGATGTTTACGCTCAAGCCCTATAGCCCAAGGTTAAGGAGGGCAAGGAAGCCATGGGTTTATGCCAGACTTCTGAAGATGATCAAAAGAAAAAAATGAAATGTACGACTCATTTGTAAGTACAAGAAGCATAGAAATACTGACTGACTATAAAAAATATATAAATAAAGTAAACGCTCAGTTAGAATTCGCGAAGAATAAGTGCTATGAAATACTGATCTCTAAGACGAAAAATGACGCCAGAAAGGTATGGGCAGAAGTAAAAAAATTAATGGCTCGCAGCTGCGCGTAGCTACAAGTGCAGGGGACGTAACAGGTTGCGAAGCTACAGCCGACCTGAACGATTGTTTTGTGACCAGTGCAAACTATGTTGACGATAACATATCAGTGCTTTCCTGTGTCCTAAATGGTTTCCATCTTGTCAATTCTATAATACTGACCCCAGTCTGTACAAACGAAGTCGTGCAAATCGAAAATAATATCAAGAATAACGCAGCAGCTGGCTTTGACTATATGAAACCAATACCAATAAAATACGTAGGTGACCTAATAGCACCAGTCTTAGCGTATATTATTAACAAAATGTTCGAAACTGGTGTCTTTCCAGATTGTTTCAAAATTGTGAGAGTATGCCAACTACAGACCCATCTCCGTCCTTCTATTTTTTCCCGAAGTATTTGAGAGCGCGTTAAATATTAGGCCGTATAGATTCTCAATGTAATCATCATCAGCAGCATATTTTATGTCGACTGCAGGACAAAGGCTCCTGCCTGCGATCTCCAATTACCCCTGTCCTGCGACAACCGATTTCAACTAGCGCCCGCGAATTTCCTAATTTCATCGCTCCACCTAGTCTTCTGCCGTCCTCGACTGCGTTTCTCTTCTCTTGGCACCCATTCTACAACCCTAGTGGTCCAACGGTTATCTAATCGACGCATTACATGACCTACCCAGCTCCATTTTTTTTCGCCTATAGTCAATTAGAATATCAGCTATACCCGTTTGCTGTCTGATCCAAACCGCTCTCTTTCCCTTACTGTTATGCCTTGTTCCATTTTTTGTTCCATCACTCTTTGTGCGGTCCTTAGGTCGTATAGATTCTCAATGTAATCATCATCAGCAGCATATTTTATGTCGACTGCAGGACAAAGGCCTGCGATCTCCAATTACCCCTGTCCTGCGACAACCGATTTCAACTAGCGCCCGCGAATTTCCTAATTTCATCGCTCCACCTAGTCTTCTGCCGTCCTCGACTGCGTTTCTCTTCTCTTGGCACCCATTCTACAACCCTAGTGGTCCAACGGTTATCTAATCGACGCATTACATGACCTACCCAGCTCCATTTTTTTTTCGCTTATAGTCAATTAGAATATCAGCTATACCCGTTTGCTGTCTGATCCAAACCGCTCTCTTTCCCTTACTGTTATGCCTTGTTCCATTTTTTGTTCCATCACTCTTTGCGCGGTCCTTAACTTGGTCTCGAGCTTCTTTGTCAATCTCCAAGTCTCTGCCCCATATGTCAGCACCGGTAAAATGCACTGATTGTACACCTTCCTTTTCAATGATAACGGTAAGTATCCAGTCAGAAGCTGACAATGTCTGCCGTATGCGATACAACCCATTTTTATTCTTCTTTGAACTTCCGTCACATGATCAGGGTTCCGTGTGATTAGTTGACCTAGGTAAACGTACTCCTTCACAGACTCTACAGGCTGGCTGCCGATCCTTACCTCTTGTTCCCTTGCCAATCTATTCATCATTATCTTTGTCTTCTGCCTATTAATGTTCAACCCCACTCTTACACTCTCGGTTAAAGTCCTCAATCATTTGTTGTAACTCATCTGCAGTGTTTCTCAATAGAACAATGTCATCGGCAAACCGATGGTTGCTGAGGTATTCGCCGTTGATCGTTACTCCTAAGCCTTCCCAGTTTAATAGCTTGAATACTTCTTCCATGCACGTAGTGAATAGCATAGGACAGATTGTGTCTCCCTGTCTGACCTCTTTCTTTATAGGTATCTTCCTACTTTTCTTGTGTAGAATTAAGGTAGCTGTGGAATTTCTGTAGATATTTTCCAAGGTATTTACGTAAGCAGTCTGTACTCCTTGATTACGTAATGCCTCTATGACTGCTGGTATCTCTACTGAATCAAATGCCTTTTCGTAATCTATGAAAGCCATATAGTGAGGCATATTTTACTCTGCGGGTTTCTCGATTAGCTGATTAATGGCATGGATGGGATTCATTGTAGAGTATCCCTTCCTGAAGCCAGCCTCTTCCCTTGGTTGACTAGAGTCCAATGTTGTCCTTATTCTATTGGAGATTATTTTGAATATTTTATATAACACTGGGAGTAAGCTAAACGGCCTATTATTTTTCAATTCTTTAGCGTCTCCCTTTTTGGGGATTAATATAATGTTTGCATTCTTCCAGTTCTCTGGGACACTTGAAGTCGATAGACACTTCGTATATAGAGGCGCCAGTTTTTCAAGCATTATGTCTCCTCCATCTTCGATTAAATTGACTGATATTCCATCTTCTGCCGCTCTTCCCCGTTTCATATCTTGCAAGGCCCTTATGACCTGATCGCTAGTTACAGGAAGAGTCTCTGCAACCTTTTCATTACTGCTTCGAATGGAGGTATCGTGGTTCCTCTGAGTACTGTACAGGTCAGCACAGAATTATTCCGCTGCTTTTACTGTACCTTCGATGTTGTTGATGATATTATATATCATGCATCTTGGTTTGTCTTATGCCAAGTTTCTTTCTCACTGATGTTAGGCTGCGTCCATTTTTTGCGGATTCTTTAGTCTTTGTCACGTTATAACTGTGAATATTGTAAGCACTATTAACGTACTTCTTCGTTTTTATTTGTACATAGCCATCATCATCTTCGCTGTTCTATTTCTTCGCGCATGATCTGGGTCGAGTGGTGAACAATTTCGGCATTCCGGCGGCACCGGTTAGTGATGGAGTGTACTGGGTGGACGAGATAGTTCACTGCAGATGTTTGCTGCACAATGGTCTATGGGCCAATGTAGCGTTGAAGGAACTTCTCACAGAGGCCTCGAGTGCGGACTGGAGTCTAAAGCAGGATTTGGTCTCCAAGGTGAAAATGGAGGTCCCGGCGTTTGTTGCCGCAGCGACGTTTGCGCTCAGCTTGGGTAGCTTCTGTGCTTTGCCGGGCGATTTGACGGCAATGTGCAACTCGAGCAGCAAAATCTTCAGGAAGGGACGCGTTAGGCGAAGAAGGTGCCAAAAAGAATTCTCTGTCGAATATGGTGGAAGGAGATCGTCCATACACAAGGAAGAAAGGGCTGTAGCCGGTAGTCCGTTGAATAGCAGTATTATATGCGAATGTCACAAAAGGAAGAATTTTATCCCAGTCAGTGTGGTCAGGACTGATGTCCATGGAAATCATGTGAGACAGCGTACGGTGGAAGCGCTCAGTAAGGCCATTGGTTTGCGGATGATAGGTAGAACTAGATTTGTGGACGGTATCAGCGGCCCGAAGAACTTCATCGAGAACTTGGGAAATAAACGCCTTGCCACGGTCACTCAGAAGAACGCGAAGAGCCCCGTGGCGCAAAACGATGGAGCGCAAGAAAAAGCCAGCGACCTCCGAAGCGGTACCGGATTGCAGAGAGGCAGACTCGGTATATCTTGTTAAATGGTCGATTGAAGTGACAATCCAACGGTGACCGGAAGGTGTCAAAGGCAAGAGACCATATAAATCAATTCCAACAAATTCAAAAGGTGCGTCCGGGCAAGGGAGATGTGGTAGTGAACCGGCCGGAGGGGATGTCGAGCGTTTGCGGTGCTGACATGACGCACAAGAGGTAATGTATTTGGCCAGCGTTGTGGATAGGCCAGGCCAGAAGCAGCGGGTCTTGATGTGGTCGTAAGTCTTGTGGAAGCCTAAGTGGCCAGCTGATGCGTCGTCGTGAAGTGCCTCTAATACTCGCAGGCGAAGGCAGCGAATTAGAACTGGGACCCACTGGCGACCTGTTGGGTGGTAAACGTAGCGGTGTAGCACGCCACCTTGAATGCGGAATGGTTGAACTTGGCGTCGCAAGCGGCTGTTGGGTGGTTCGGCGAACCCACTGAGGCGATCCATGAGAGGTCGACAGTAGGAGCTGGCCCGCTGAAGCAAGATGATATCAGAGCGTGATGAAAGCGTAACTTGGTCCGGGGGCGTTATCGAGAGCTGGTGTGAGGCCGGCGTAGCATCGGAACGACGTGGTGGGTAAGACGACGGCGCGTTATCTGGAGAGAGCGAGAGTGGGCAGCGAGACAACGCGTCTTCATCATGATGACTTTTTCCAGACTTGTATGTTCTTGTAAAGTCATATTCCTGCAAGCGTAGTATCCAGCGTCCTAAGCGTCCTGACATGTTTTTCATTGATGACAGCCAACAAAGAGCATGATGGTCGGTGACGATGGTGAAGTGGCGGCCGTAAAGGTATGGGCAAAATTTCTGAATCGACCAAACGATAGCCAGGCACTCTTGTTCTGTAATGGTATAGTTCCGCTCGGCTGGGGAAAGTGTTCGGCTGGCATATGCTATGACTTGCTCTTTAGAGGCTTCAATAGGTTGCAGAAGTACTGCGCCAATACCTTGTGCGCTTGCGTCAGTGTGGAGTATGGTGGGGGCTCGATCATCGAAGTGGCGAAGCACTAGTCCGGAAGTAAGATGTTGCTTAAGACCTTGAAAAGCTGACTGGCAGTCGTTAGTCCATGTGAAAGAGGTACCAGTAACCAGTAGCTTGTGTACACTCTAAGAAAAAAAGGACTAAAAGGGGTAGTGAGCTTAGTCCTTTTGGGGACTAACTGGTTTGCCACAACCATTAGTCCTTTTGGGGACGAACTGACATGGGATGAACTCTTACTCCCCATGCGCTTACTCCTTCGGGGACTAACAGTTGCCCCTGCCCGATGGTTCTCAAGGGAGTAACGGTAATTCGTTCCGATGCTCCGCAAAGGAGGAATTAATTAAATTAGGCATTTATACCCTAATAAAAAAATTAATGAGCCGAAAAAAAACGTGCCCGAGAGCAGGATTCGAACTCAAGTCCTCTCGCTCTCAAGTCAGGTACTCTAACCACTTCACCACGCCGCTTGTTTTTTTTTTTTCTTTATTGCATGGAAATATTGGTAGTGTCAAATCAATGCAGTTACATTACATATGAACATACACGCACACAAAACAAATTCACACACAGTATGCAGTCCAATGACAGTTCAAAATTCTGGCAAACAAACACAAGCGTCCAGACGCGAAATCCATTCAGGTACGGGATCATATGTAGCAACCACACTACGGACTTGAGCAGTCTCTTCACGGAAAATAGACCTTGTCGAGCGAGGTGGCTCGGCATGTCTGTCGATCATTCGACTTCTCCATAATGAATAAAGTCCTAATAGCATAAACAAATCGTATGGTGTATTACTGGCTGTCTTTTTGAAAGGAAGGAACCGGATACCATAACATGTGAGAGGAAAGTCTTTTTTGAGAGTTCTTTGTAGAATGTCCCAAAAATGAAATGCGTCACGACAAAGTATAAAGCAATGCTCTATTGTCTCGGGTTGATTGCAAAGTCTACAATTTGTATTCCAGGGTACGAACAGTCCTTTTTCCTGAAGCCACGTTTTAACTGGCAGTGTGGAGGTGTGCAGCTTAAAGAAAAACGTTTTCGCTGCAGGCGCAATGCACATTCTACGGACTCGGCAAAGAACATCTTGGCCAAATAGAGACAGATACGGCTTTCGGTACAGAGGTTCAGGGAAAAGGTTATCTATAAGTGCTACATTTAGCGACGTGCGATTAACGGTAAACGAATATTCAAGGGTGAATCGGGCTTTAAAGAAGGAAATAGTGTCGACAAGTTCCTTTAGGAAGCCCCATAACGGTAGTTCTTGAGCAAAGTTTGTCGTGACATAAAGAAAAGGGAGGTGTGACGCAAGACGTGCTCGATTAACTGCGAGCAGGAATGGATGACGGACATTTTTTAAGGTAAAATAAGCGCATGACCAATTGTCGCACAAACAAATGCACAAGACCCAGGCCTCCCTTTTCAAGCGGGAGAAAAAGGTTGTCCCTTCTCATGGCTTCCCATGATGAATGCCAAATAAAACATGCAAACATTCTATGAAATGCCTGGACATGGACACGTGAGCAGTGTAAGACCTGCAGAACATAAAGAAGCTTCGAAGCGAGAAATGTATTGCATGCCTTAGCTCTCGCAAAAATGGAGAGATCACGTCCCTGCAAGGTTGTCACCTTTCGACGAATAGTGGTTATCATGGACGTCCAATGAGGTCCACTATTACGGAAGTTATCGAGAGGTACTCCAAGATATCGCAACGGAGACTGATTCCAATGAATATTCGCGAATATAGAGGGAGTGAGTGCCCACATGCCTAGCCAAAAGCCTCTACTTTTTTCAAAATTTACAGTAGCTCCTGCAGTCTCACAGAAACGCAGGGTAGCGTCTATTGCCTTGGCAATGCTTGGCTTATCGACGCAAAAGAAGGCAATGTCATCTGCATAAGCTAGCACTTTAATTTCCTCATCGGCATACCTGTATCCTTTAATGCTCGAGTCGCAAAGCACGCTTAAGCAAAGCGGTTCTAATTATATGGCGAAGAGTAAAGGCGAGAGAGGACAACCCTGACGAACGGATGACTGTGCCTGTATTATATCTGAGAGCGTATGGTTCACAATTAACTTTGTAGTGCAATGTTTATAACAAAGTGTTACACCATTGTATAATACATCCCCTAACTGAAGATGTCGCAGTAGTTGGAACAAAAATTTGTGTTGAACCTTATCAAAAGCTTTGGCGAGGTCAATCTAGAGAAGAGCTACTTGATCCGTACTACCCTCTATGCACTCAAGGACTGAACGTGCGATATGAACATTTGTCTGTATAGAGCGGCCTCGAATTCCGCATGTTTGATGATCACCTACTAATTTAGTAATGACCGTTTGCAATCTATTTGTCAGTACTTTTGCCAATATCTTGTAATCCACGTTACACAACGATATCGACCTATATCCGTTTACCCTCTTTATTATTTCATCATCAGTGCTCTTTGGTATCAAGGTTGTGTGGCACTGATAGAAAGATGGAGGAAGCTCACCATATTGATAGGCTTCCTCGAAAAGCTGCTCAAGAAAAGGACACAGGAATTCCTGAAATTTTATATAAAATTCCGCACTAAGGCCATCAGGGCCAGGCGTCTTGTTTTTCTGAAGCGTTTCGATGGCAAAAATAATTTCTTCTCGAGTGATTGGCCCATCAACGGTGAGGCCTAAGTGCGGCATAAGCGAAATAAACTGATCAGCGTTTTCTTCCTATCCATTCTGAGGCTTAATTGCAGTGAAAAGATCTTTATAATGAGCTTCAAATAGGTTTATTATTTGGGACGTTTCTGTGTATATAGACCCACCAGACTCAATTTCCAATATTTGCTTGGAAAGCGCATATCGCTTTTCATCACCGAGAGCCCTTTTTGTGGGCTGCTCTTCTGTGAAGCGAGTTGTGCGTCAACGTACCATTGCTCCTTTGTACACTTCCGTCTCATATTTCTGTATTTGTGCGCGAACTGCATTTATTTCATCACTATACAATCCTGGTTCCTGGCTTTCGAAAGCTTGCAGCTTGTGCAGTAGATCATGAAGGTAATGCTTTTCAGCTTTTTTTCTTTGAGACAGCTCACATGAAATGGCAATCGCCTCATTTTTCACTCTATTTTTGAACATTTCCCATTGAGCAAACAATGGAAGCTGTTGACATTGTGTTATTTCTAGCCATAATTCTTTCACTTTGTTTACAAAACTTTCCTCTCGTAAAAGTTGTGTATTAAGTTTCCACAGTGCCCAGTTTGGAGCAAACTTGCGAAATTTTCGACGACCCCATGAAACAGCTACCAAACAGTGGTCTGTGAAAAATACAGGCTTCACGGCGTAGTTGTGGATGTGAGACCAGAGATTCGTCGAAACATACACACGATCAAGTCGAGCATGGGAGACGCCTTGAAAGTGCGTGAACCGCACCCAAGAAGGTGTGTAGGCTCCCACGTCTATTAGATTGTGATCTTCCGTTAACTGATGCAGGAAAGTAGCACTTGCATCATAACGATTAGTTAGGTATGAGTGATCTCTGGAATCACAAACACAGTTGAAGTCTCCCAACAGTACCAAATCTCTGTCAGTATCTAGGAGCGGAGCAAGTGAGAGGAAGAAAGCTCTCCTGTCATTAACTTTTGAGGGAGCATAAACGCAAATAAACCGCCAATAACGGCCATGAAAAGAGAGGTCACAGCATATAAGGCGGCCTTCCCCATCAACACGTAGCGACAATGAAGAATGATTTAACTGCTTTCTGATTAACAAAAAAACATCCAGCGGAAGCACCACATGCTTGGCTAATGCACACCTCGTAATCAGGCTGAAAAGTTTGCAGCGCAAGGTTGAAATCACCAGCAGACGATATCTTTGTCTCTTGCACTGCACCAACATCAACTTCATGCTGCCTAAGCACGTGTAGTAACTGCTGCTGGCGTCTTATATTCCTCAGCCCACGTACGTTGAGTGTCGCTACACATAAGGGGAGGGTGAAGGCGGTAGCCATTTTGCTCACCTAAAGCTTTTGTGTTTCATCGCCCTTGGCCACAGGTAAATCTGTGGTCTTGCTCCCTTTGGACTTCTTTGTGGCACTCTCCTGACTACGCTGATAAAACCGGCGCGGCACATTATTACCAGGAGAGGGAGGTCGCTGAGCAATAGGAGACACTTTCTCGGGCGCCTGTAGTGCACTTGCTGTTGCTTCGTCGTTGAATGGTGCCGGACGTTTCCCTGTCTGACTTATGTCCATCGCCTCTTCCTCTTCTTCCTTGTCATCAGGGGGCTTTTCTTTAAGGCTTGCTAGGCCAGGTGGGCAAACTGAGTCATCCTCGCCTGTAGCCTCGCTAGTATTACTTGGGCTGTTGTGACTGCTTGGCGTTGGCTTCAAGGACTCCTGGTCTTCGTCCCTAATGCCACCTGTAGTCTCTCCGGAGGCATCTACTACCTCTGTAGAATCCATGAGATGGTCCAGTTGTGGCTCGTCTGCGTTATATTGCCCAGAACGAAGCTTATGTATGTGGACACGCAGGCGTCCGCTGAGTGGCCAAATCGGTGGCACTGTAAGCACCTCGGTGTTCTGCATTGTCGACGAACGTGTCCCACACGCTTGCAACGAAGGCACAGCGGAGGCCTACCGGGGATAAGGACGAGGCGCTGGTGTCCATAAATGGACATAATGTGCGGTATTGAGCTTACGGTGATAGTGTCCTTGAGCACCAAGGAAACCTCCCTGTTTGTTGTCACCCACTGTTCCATACCAGTGCACCTCCATACTTCTCTCTCCACCGACTTCACCTGACCATAGCTCTGGAACGCCTCTTCAATGCGTCGTGGTTCAAGGTGAGGTGGAAGCCATAGTAATTTAAGCTTGATGTTTTTAGTCTCCGGATCTATCACCATGCACTTCAGCCCTTTGACACGGAACTCACCACAAGCGACGAGAGTTTGTTTTGCCGCACTACTAGCGCAAGTAACCATCCATACATGGCTCATTTGATACTGTCCGACACCTACAATATCTGAAGTATTCACTACCTCAAGCAGAGCGTCTCGGAAGTCAGGAGCACGGTATGGTCTGCCACTCAAGTCCGCATGAAGGAAGATAGAATTCAAAACGTCGTTACCGGTTGGTAGACGCGGGAGGACAACTTTGTAACTTGCATCTCCGTTCAAAAACGGGGTCGACGATCCTCGGCAGTGAGAGGCTAACGTTGAGTGTACTTGCAACCATAAGCGACTGCGAAAAGAAATCAGCCCGAGTATTCTTAGGGTTATTTAAACTGAGGCACTACGCCATGTATACGTGTAGCGAGCTCAAACGGGGCACCGAAGACGACAGAGAAGGGCAATTTCTCTGTCATTTAGCGTGTGCCGTTTGAGCTACACATCGCTTCAGTTCGCAACCTCCTTGGAACGGAAGGAATAGGTACTATTGACCAAGAAGATCTAGCCGTCTATCAATGACTTGCGCGTTTAATGTGTATCGCTTACTTATGGGGTGCGCACGAAGGGCATGCCTCTTCACATTCCAGTTTTAAGTTTCACGTAATTTTCTCACGAAGAGGCAAGGTGCTGCTTTGCATGTAGTTCAATAGACAATGCACTAACTTCGAACCATTCACGATTTATAGACAATACCCTTTTCACTGCATCGCTCCATGACACGGACGAAAACAGCGAAGTGCCTGGGGAGTAACTGTTGCCGTTCGTCCTCCCATTGCTCTCTTTCCGAGCAGGGACTAAACACTTACTCTCCGAAATTTGCACACGGCACGCACATTCATGCAGTTAGTCCTTTGAGGGACGAAAGCGCCCTTTTTAGGACTAACGGCGCAGTTACTCCCGTTTTCCCCGGGATTTTTCTTAGAGTGTAGAGGAGCTGATATTGCAGCAAAGTTGCGTATAAATCGACGAAAATATGACGCTAAGCCGAGGAAACTACCTAGATCTTTCTGTTGCGGGGGGGTGAGGAAACTGGAGAACAGCACTAATATTTTCGGGGTCTGGCTGGATGCCATCATTTGAGACGACGTGGCCCAATACTTTTATTGTCTTGCTTGCAAATTTGCATTTTTTATATTGATCTGGAGACCAGCATTTGCAAGGCACTTGAGAACTTCGTCGAATCGACGAAGATGTTGGCTGAAGTTAGACGAAAAGATGATAATATCGTCCAGATAACAGAGGCAGGTCTTCCATTTTAGTCCACGAAGTACGTTATCTATCACGCGCTCAAATGTGGCGGGAGCATTACAAAGGCCAAAAGGCATCACGTTAAATTCATAAAGTCCGTCTGGTGTAGCGAATGCGGCCTTTTCTTTGTCAGTCTTGTTCATCGGAATTCGTCAATATCCTGATAGAAGATCAAGGCTGGAGAAATACTTCGTCCCTTGTAGTGTGTCCAAAGCGTCGTCAATTCGAGGTATTGGATATACATCCTTCCGTGTGATATCATTGAGCGCTCGATAATCGACGCAAAAGCGAACGGAGCCATCTTTTTTTCTTTACCAGAACCACGGGAGAAGCCCATGGGCTAGATGAAGGTCGTATTATTTTCCGTGCAAACATGTCAGCAACCTGTTGTTCAATGACCTTTCGTTCGGACGGCAATACATGATAGGGGCGTCGTCGTATTATATCGGAACCATCTGTTTCGATGCGGTGTGTAGCCGCAGAAGTTTGGCTCAACACAGGGGAACAGCTATCGAAACAGGCTTTGGGCTGCGCCAAGACCACCAGTAAGTCTTCGGACTGCGCGGCTGTTACGTCAGAACCAAAAACGGCTGGTGGAGGGGAAGAATCATCCAAACCTGAGGTTGGTGCTGGCAATGAAGAAGGGCAAAGCGTGACTACAGAGATAGGTTGAGTGTCGGCGAGGGTTGCCACAGTCATCCCTTTCGGCAGCATCACAGGATCTGCGGTCGTGTTGCAAGCAGACAGAAGGGCACGGTCACGTGAAAACCGGACGAGATAGGCGGCAATGGGAATTCCGCGAGAAGTACAGCGCGAAGAAGGGACGACTAGAGTGTCTCCGTCGGCGATCTGACTGGATTTTACGGCTACAATGACTTCGTGACCAGGACGGAGGACGTAGTCTACAGCGATGGCCAAGTTCACGCATGAAAGTGAAGAGCCCGCAACAGGTGCAAGCGTTGTACCCGCGATATGGACAACTTCCTCTCTACATGAAATGACGGCTGAAGCAGAATGTAGGAAGTCCCAACCCAGTATAGGTTCATGGATACACGTTGGCACGATGATAAACTCAATGTGGTGGCGAATGCTGTCGATGAGAACACGAGCAGTACCCTGTCCGTCGGGGCGAATGAATGCATTATTAGCACCACGCAAAATAGGTCCAAGATAAGGCGTTTTTACTTTCCGGAGCCGTGAATACAGATCACTACAAAGAAAAGAAACGGCGGCACCGGTATTGATGAGAGCTGACGCGGGAACACCTTCAACAGTTACATAAAGCGTGTTGGCCGGGCGAACAGGATGAATTTTTGAAGACCGATAGGAAGCTGTTTCCCCTCCAAAAACTGCAACATTTAGTTTTTCGAGTGCTGGTCGGCAAGATGGAAAGTGGAGCGAAGCGGTGGTGTAGAGCGCCGGTAAGGCGAAGGAGAACGACGTCTGGCCGAACAGGAACTATGAGGCAGATTGGGAGCAGCTGGAGGAGACGGAGAATGCGGCTGAGGGCACGAATATGATCCACGATAGTAGGCGTCTGGTCGGCGAGTGCGGTCTCTCTCGTGCCTCGTCTTTCATCCTGCTGGCGACGGCGGCAGAAGCAAGATATATGGCCGCGTATACCACAGTAAAAACAAACCGGACGAGGTGGACGCCACTGAGGGTAGGATGGCGCAGCAAGTGCTCTGCCTCCCATCGAAGCCAAATGGTAATACGTAACGTCAGTAGGCACGGAGGTCACGGTAGGGGTAGGTAGCGAAGCAACATCCGCGTAGGTAGGGGTGGGGCGCGCAACCGGAGCAAGATGCGTCGTGGCTGTAGTCATCGCTGTCAACTCTTGCTTTACGACCTCGTGCAAGTCGAAGGTGGGTGTTGGGGCACTGGCAGCAGGTGAACGCCTCAGGTATTTGAAACTCTTCGCAGATGATGGTGCGGATAAGAGCAAGTAGATCTGAAGAATGGGGAACCTGAGGATCACTGCTGTCATGTTGATGACGAAGAGACTGCAGCTTGTCTAGGCGCTCATACGTGGAAGTGATATCTTGGACAGAAGCCGGATTTTGCACGATTAAGGCGTTGAACGCGACAGATTCAATGCTATTTAATATGTGTCGAACGCGTTCGGCTTCCGTCGTGCAAGGGTTCGATTCCAATGGAGTGCAGTGTGTACCGACCAGCGTTGGTTTGTGTGAGATGAAGGTATTGTGCTTGGCGGTGCGCGTCTACAAGTTCCCCAATTGTGTTGTGGAGGCCTAATTGTAAGAGTCGGTCGGTAGGTGTATTTAAGGGAAGGTGGAGGGCGACTTTGCATGCCCGGCGAATGAAAGCATCCATGGCGTCAGTTTCACGGCGAGAGAGCTTGGGATAGGGAGCGGAGTAGAATACACGGCTGAGTACAAAGGCGTGAACAAGGCGGCATAGATCACGCTCCCTCATGCTTCTGTGGTGGCCCGAGACCCGTCGGATGAGGTGCGAAAACGCCCCTACTCCCTGCTTGAGTCTCCGGAGTGTAGTCGTGTGCTTCGCATCACTCTGGATATGCATACCAAGTATCCTGAGGGTTTCGACCTCTGGTATCGGTCTACTGTCCAGATCGATAACGATGGGGGAGGAAGGCGAGTTGCGGTTCTTGGGACGAATGCACAGCAGCTAGGGCTTCTCTGGGGTACAAGAAAGTCCTACGCTAACTGCATAGCTTTGGGTCAGATTGGTGGCTGCTTGTATGGTGTCCTGTATGACGCCATCACTGCCATGGGTAGTCCATAGCGTAATGTCCTCAGCGTAGAGAATATGTTTCAGTTGAGGAACGGTTGCCAATTGCCGCGCTAGTGGGATGTGAGTGATATTAAATAAAAAACGGCCGTGGCTTAGCTTGGTTAAGCCTGGTGATTGCGAAGCAATAGTGTGTTATTCTCGGATCAGCTGGTAGTATGGCTGGTGGTAGTCTTGGGTTATGCTAGTGTAACGGCGTACAGTGAATTATCTAAGAGGAAGTCATCCGTCGAATCCGTGTATGCCGACAAACATTTCCCTCACCAGCGTGCCCATTACAAAATTTTCCAGTATCGATTGGCCGACGGTGCGGTAACACTCCATTTTCTCCGCGTAGTAAGATATGCCCACTCTGACCGTAGCGCCCCTTGTGAGAGGAGCGGGAGTTAGGCCGCCGTTGGTGGCTACCGCCTCGCCACGCGACGGCGTGAGATGGGGCCCCGTTTTTACACAGCTGGTGTGACGTCACACCGACCGTAGCGCCCCTGGTGAGAGGAGCGGGAGTTAGGCCGCCGTTGGTGGCTACCGCCTCGCCTCGCGACGGCGTGAGATGGGGCCCCGTTTTTACACAGCTGGTGTGACGTCACTCTAGGTCACGTGGTGTGACGTCACGCAGCGACGTCACGCTAAAGGTCAATGGTGCCTACCACCGCCTCGCCACGGAACGGGCTGAAGCGCGACCTAAAGTAGTGTTGCTTCGCAATAAAAAGGTGAGAGGACGGAGCCTTACAGGGTGCCTACGCTTTTTAGATAGTATGGGGCGTAGGTGAGCGGGCCGAAGTGAAGCTCAGCCGTGCGTGCTGTGAGGAATGCCTGAATGTAGATGTACGTACGTGCGCCCACATTCAGTGGGGAGAGTGCAGTCATGATAGTGTGATGTTCGACGCGATCAAAGGCTTTGGATAAATTCAAAGCCAGGACTGCATTGGTGTGGCTTGGAATGAGCAGATCGAAGATGTCATGGGTGATTTGCAACATGGCGTCTTGTGTGGACAAATGGGGGCGGAATTCCACCATGCTGTGAGGGTATAAGTCATAGTCTGTCATGTGCTGTGCGAGCCTCGCTGATACCACACGCTCGAAAAGCTTTCCGAGACACGAGGTTAGCGAGATTGGGCGAAGGTTTTGGAGTGTAAGTGGTTTGTTGGGCTTCGGAATGAAGATTACCTTTGCGTGTCGCTAGGACTGGGGGAGGGTGCCCTCTTTCCAGTACTGGTTGAAGTACTCCGTGATGGGAGTAATCGATTGATTGTCCAGATTAAGAAGCGTCGTGTTTGTGACCTGGTTGGGGTCGGGCGCGGAATCGGTGTGGAGAGTCATGAGGGCTGCTCTGACCTCCGCCTCTGTTATGTCGGTGTCGAGTTCGGGGTTCGGCTGTCCTGTGTATGAGGGGAGAGGAGATGGTATGCCAGGTGAGGTGTATGTGTCGCAAAGTGTACCCAAGAGAGCATCGGGGTTGTCCATATGTGTGTGTATGAGCCGGGTGACGTGGTGCTAGGTAGTGTTTTTTTGTTTCGATGGATCGATGAGGTGTCGGAAGAGGTGCCATGCCCGTTTGGTCAGTTTGTCGGCGATGCCGTCGCATACTTGCCCTCAATTTGAGCGGCGGAGCTCCTCCGAATGTAGTTGAATTTGGGATTGTAAAGCGGCTAAGCGTTTTTTTTTTTTTAGTATTCTGTTAGTTTACCCCGTTTCCACCTTGTTAGGAGGCTGTGGTAGGCCTCCCAGTGGTGGGCGAATCGGGTGTCTAGAGTTGGGGTATCTGTGGTGGTTTCTATCTGCTGCGTATGGTGTTGGATGTCAGTCAGAAGAGAGTCTGCCCAGTTGGTGATGTCAGTGATGGGGTTGCCAGGAAGGGCAGTCCGCGCGGTGCGGAGAGCGTCCCAGTTAATGAGTTTGTGTGTCATGTAGGTGTGGCGGGGTGGTTTGAATGGGACAGTGATTTGTACCATGTAATGATCACTGCCCAGTGTGTGTTGTGTTCTCGTCTGGTTCACATCACGGAGGGAGCGGCTGATCACCAGAACAGGACTAGTGTCCATGCTGACACTGTTGCTGATTCGCGTAGGCGTCTGAAAGTTATCGTGGACGGAAAGTTGGAGGTTCTGCATGAGCAGCCAGAGCTTGCGACATCTGTGCGTGGTTTTTTGTATCTCCAGTCAGTGTCTCCAGTCAGTGTGCTGACTTGAAATCCCCACCGATTAGTACAGGGTGCTTCCCAGCTAGGCGGTACAGCTCTCGGAGGAGGGAGTCCAACGAGGCCATCGGTTGGGATGGGGAGTGGTAGATATTGGCAATAAAGATGGATGGGGGTGTATGTGTATGATGGATAATTTCGGTAATCACGCAGGGCGTCTCTGATGTGATGCAGTGCGTCTTGTGTGTTAGAGTGCCATGCACAAGTGTGGACGCCCTCGGTCTGTTTGTGGTGTCAGAGTCTGTGGAGTTGTAACTGGGGAGTGTGGCCTGATTGGCGGTACCTTGGAGAAGAAGGACTTGGGGCGTTAGGGAAAGTGTAGGAAGTAGAAGCTGCAGGGGCGCGCGCTTGCCCCGGAAGCCGCGGCAGTTCCAGGTTATGATGTGAAGGGAGTTATTGTTGCCCCGTCCCGCCATATTGGAGCGTAGAGGGATGGATAAGAGGGTTTAGTCTCACGTCTATTGTGATGTGGGGCTCCATGGCATTTAGTTGTGCTATGGGGAGAAGAGGGTAGAGAGCGGGGGGAGCTGGGTGAGGCGTGCTTCGAGGAGGTGGACCATTTTCTGAAGTATAGATTCCATGCAACGTTCCATGTGCGCCTCCACTTTCGTAGTGAGGTCAGTGATGATAGCATTGAATTTGTTTTCTAGGTGAACCTCAATCTCTTTCAGTTTTTTGTCGAATTTGTCGGAGAGGGCTTTCAGTTTCTAGTTGACATCGATCGGCCCGGAGGTGAGAGGTGGGGGAGCGATACGTTGTTCTTTTAGGGGGGTGACTGAGAGGGAGCGGTGTTGGTTTGTGAGTAGGAGGTGAAGTTGAGTATGAAAGAGTAGGAGAAGGAAGTGAGATCTGAGTGAGGACAGTGAGGCGTCTTACCTCCTCCCGCAGGGCCCGGAGCTCATCTTCGTTGTGGTCCGGAGGTTTCTGGGTGCGGGCAGGCGGCGATCTCCTTGCACGGTCGGCCGAGGTGAGGTCCTGCTGGGGCTTGTGGCTACGGTCACGTGAAATGGAGCGCGCAGTGCTTGCACTGCATGCGCGATGACTTTCGCGGGGCTGGCTTCTGCTCCCGGGTTCTTGACTGGCGTCCGGTGGTTGGCTTGGTAGTGCGTGGTGGCGGGCGGGCGTACCGGTACTTACATTGAATATTCCCAGTATGATGCCCGTCCCCACAGGCGATGCACTTGGGTCTACAGGTTGGGGGTTCCATTGGCATGTGCTTGTCACCGCAATTGTGGCAACATCCGCTAGTTGGGGCGGGACAGACATCCTGGCGGTGTCCGATACGGCGGCAGTTGTAGCCCGCCTCCATTCTGGGTCGATGAGGAAAGCAAGTGTGAATACCCGCCCAAAAGTGGACACCTTTGGGCAGGGGGCCGGTGGCAAAAGTGATAATAATGGATCGCTTTTTCCCGAAGGGCCAAGCTTCAATAAATGGTAGTTGAGTATTGAAGGGAACAAGTCCTTTCAGGATTTCATCGTGCGACTCACCACTGTGGGCCATGTGAATGACGCCCCTCACGGCATCATCGGGCGGAGCGAGGTATGCGGTGACATCACTTGAGCTCGTGCCGGTGTAGATTGATGTTATTTGGGCATAAACCCGAGCTCGAGCCTCCTCTGGAGTGCTTGCTGATCGCCAAGGTATTGTTTGTTGGATGCAGCCGCACCTGGTCCTGAGCGAGCGCTTCCTGCAGGGGGATTTTCGTCGCATCACAGATTGCTGCGAAGAGCGTTCGAGGGGTCTCCTTGGTCACGTCCAAACCGCCGCATGGTCGAACTACGATTTTGAAGTCTCCCCGCGGGAGTTGCGGGAGAGGCGCGCGTCGCGTACGCAGCTGGCGGCGCCGCAGCTCGGCACTTCTCGGCGGTTGAACGGCCGTCGCCGCTGTTGGGTTCTGTTTGAGGTGAGTGAGTGGCAGTCGCCGGACGGTACTGGTTGCGGAGACGCAGGACAGTCTCCCATTCCCCGTTTAGCGCTTCGGCAGGGTCGATGTCAGTGCCGTTTACTTGGTATTCCATGGCTGAGTGGGCCGTGGGGGCCACGGACGCTAGGCCTAAAACAGGCCTAGCTTTGGCGTGCACCAGGGAGACCCAGAGAAGGCGGAAAAATCAGACCCGCGCGGGATAGTGACAACCGGGTGGCCTCAAAATGGGTGGCTCACCTTCCCGGATACGATGGCGGTGATGTTGAGAGCCTCAAGTCGAAATGTCCGGTTGCTGTGGACTTCGAAGGAGGAGCCCACACACGGCGCGTTCACTCGCAGCGACCGTCTGGTAGGGCTGTAGGCGCCGGAAGAGCCGGGGTTGAAAGTGTCCATCGTTGTAGGGGTAGCCGGGCGCAGGCGGCGACTGGAACGTAGCTCCAGGGAGGACGGGAACGCGAGAGGACGTCGGGGTCTTGACGTACCTCCACCACTTTATAAGACCGAGACCGACCAAGCTGTCTAGCACTTTTCATTCCAAAAAAGGAAACGCCCCAGCTCATGCGCGAAGTAGAAGAACAGCGAAGATGATGATGGCTATGTACAAATGAAAACGACGAAGTACGTTAATAGTGCTTACAATATCACTTATTTTCACCTCGTTGATTAGTTTTGACAGTTCTGCGAATTCTATCTTATTTTTTGAATTGGACACTTTCATTGTTTGTCGTTTCTTTATTACGTCCTTTGTTATTTGGGAGAGCTTGCCTACTGGTTATCGCTCTCTTAACTACTACACGCAGAGACAAAGCAACAGTGCTCGCATTCGATTCCATAGATGAGATGAATATATATATATATATATATATATATATATATATATATATATATATATATATATATATATATATATATATATATATATATATATATAGAAAATTATCAGTCATAGCACTCGTAGTACAGCCCTTTGGGACGTTCTCTTTTTCGAAAGTAGTCTTAGTAGTTTTATTATAATTACACGAAGGTATTTCGCCCTCGTGAGCAGCAGTCCTTGAGATACTTACTCGGGCTAGCTTCCCACGCTGGGAGTGCCGCGCTCGCACCTGTTTAAGTTTTTCCTAGACTCTAGAACTATACTATGTCCGCGAAGCCTTGAGCGATCGGAACGCACGTTTTCTGTGCTTGGCCGGCAGAGACGGGTGCTTTGTTCCGGCCACAAAGCGCTCCATGTCTCAGTAAGGTGCCTGGTTTGGGTTCGTGCAGACGCTGTCCTCTCGGTGAGCGCATATTCCCCTCATCTCTTTAAAAAAGTTGAATAATTTCAAGCATTTGTCTCGCAAACCATACTTAGTTCAAGGGAATTTTCCACGTTTCAATAATTTCTCTCGTCGTATTCGAGTGCTGATTGCCCTGTTATTGGTTGTTCACGAAACTTTCTCTCAAGTCTCTAAATATTTTAAGGCAGTTTGTCGTGTGCCTATCATGACCACGCACGCTTATATCTCCTTCCGTTTCTCTACCGCGGATGCGCTTTAAAACCACGGCGCTGCAATTATGCTTCAGAAACTTTCCTTTCCTTTCTTCTTCTCCACCCTTAAATTCGCTCTCTTAACTACTACACGCAGAGACAAAGCAACAGCGCTCGCATTCGATCCCATAGATGAGATGAATATATATATATATATATATATATATATATATATATATATATATATATATATATATATATATATATATATATATATATATATATATATCGTTACTAATATGGATGAGATAGTTCAAGTGGCTGAATTGTTCCATAGAGATTTTTGCAGTACCAGTGGCACCCACGGCGATAATGGAAGAGAGAATCGTCTAGAGGAATTCGAAATCCCACAAGTAACGCCGGAAGAAGTAAAGAAAGCCTTGGAAGCTATGCAAAGGGGGAAGACAGCTGGGGAGGATCAGGTAACAGCAGATTTGTTGAAGGATGGTGGGCAGATTGTTCTAGAAAAACTGGCCACCCTGTATACGCAATGCCTCATGACCTCAAGCGTACCGGAATCTTGGAAGAACTCTAACATAATCCTAATCCATAAGAAAGGGGACGCCAAAGACTTGAAAAATTATAGACCGATCAGCTTACTGTCCGTCGCCTACAAAATATTTACTAAGGTAATCGCAAATAGAACCAGGAACACCTTAGACTTCTGTCAACCAAAGGACCAGGCAGGATTCCGTAAAGGCTGCTCAACAATAGACCATATTCACACTATCAATCAGGTGATAGAGAAATGTGCAGAGTATAACCAACCCTTATATATAGCCTGCATTGATTAAGAAAAAGCGTTTGATTCAGTCGAAACCTCAGCAGTCATGGAGGCTTTACGGAATCAGGGTGTAGATGAGCCATATGTAAAAATAATGGAAGATATCTATAGCGGCTCCACAGCCACCGTAGTCCTCCATAAAGAAAGCAACAAAATCTCAATAAAGAAAGGCGTCAGACAGGGAGATACGATCTCTCCAATGCTATTCACAGCATGTTTACAGGAGGTATTCAGAGACCTGGAGTGGGAAGAATATGGGATAAAAGTCGATGGAGAATAGCTTAGCAACTTGAGATTCGCTGATGATATTGCCTTGCTTAGTAACTCAGGAGACCAATTGCAATGCATGCTCACTGACCTGGAGAGGCAAAGCAGAAGGGTGGGTCTGAAAATTAATCTACAGAAAACTAAAGTAATGTTTAACAGTCTCGGAAGAGAACAGCAGTTTACGATAGGTAGCGAGGCACTGGAAATGGTAAGGGAATACATCTACTTAGGGCAGGTAGTGACCACGGATCCGGATCATGAGACTGAAATAACCAGAAGAATAAGAATGGGCTGGGGGCGTTTCGCAAGCATTCTCAAATCATGAACAGCAGGTTGCCACTATCCCTCAAGAGAAAAGTGTATAACAGCTGTGTCTTACCACTACTCACGTATGGGGCAGAAACCTGGAGGCTTACGAAAAGGGTTCTGCTGAAATTGAGGACGACGCAACGAGCTATGGAAAGAAGAATGATGGGTGTAACTTTAAGGGATAAGAAAAGAGCAGATTGGGTGAGGGAACAAACGCGGGTAAATGACATCTTAGTTGAAATCAAGAGAAAGAAATGGGCATGGGCCGGACATGTAATGAGGAGGGAAGATAACCGATGGTCATTAAGGGTTACGGACTGGATTCCAAGGGAAGAGAAGCGTAGCAGGGGCCGGCAGAAAGTTAGGTGGGCGGATGAGATTAAGAAGTTTGCAGGGACAACATGGCCACAATTAGTACATGACCGGGGTAGTTGGAGAAGTATGGGAGAGGCCTTTGCCCTGCAGTGGGCGTAACCAGGCTGATGATGATGATAATGCCTACTGGTTGCCTTGGAGCCTTGCCTTCCACTTCAATTGCTGCCTTTGAAGCCAGCCTAGTTACGGTTTCATTCATTACCTCTATGTCATCTTCATCTCTCTGTTCTAAGGCTGCATATTTGTTTGCAAGTACATCCTGAATTCGTCTGCTTTTACCTCACTGCCTCTAGGTTGACATCTTTCTTCTCGACCAATTTTACTGTATCTCTCTTCAAATTGAGTTGAATCCTAGCCTATCTAGCCTATGATCACTTCACTTTCTCCTACCTGTCACTTATACATCCTGCACTATGCTGGGATCGGCAGAAAATATGAAATCATTTTCATTTCTTGTTTCACCATTAGGGCTTCTCCAGGTCCACTTTCTGTTTCTACTAGGGGTGTGCGAATATTGAAATTTTCGAATACGAATCGAATACGAATAAAGCAAAAAACTGTCTTCGAATATCGAATCGAATATCGAATATGTGTGTAGTATGAAAAAGCTGCAAAACGTGGTAACAATAGCTTTATTACTCTTTAAAAAATAATATTGCATTTTACAAGGCTGCTGCAGGTTAAAAAGACACTCATTACAGATAATGCGCTCACGTAATGACAGGTGATGTTCTCAGTCAAGTAATGCACTTGTTAATGAGTATCAAGAAGGAAAATTAACTGCTCAACACGTTCAGAAAGTAAACGCTCTGTATGCACTGTGACAACATTTCTAACGGTAGAAAATAATTCACTTGGAACTGAGGTGGCAGAGATGGCGAAGTACTTCTAGGCGAGTGTACTTAAAAGCGGGTACGTGAAGCGGCCAATAGACTGCCACCACTCACAAGGATCCTTGCCCATTTCGAGAAGAAGCTTTTCCGCACAGTCTGTAACTTGCCTCTCAGATGCCAACTGTGCGTTCTCCTTGTTCATCACTAGACCGTCAAACGCTTTCCATACAGTGGATAGCACCAGTGGACACGAACTCGACGCTGGCACGGCAGTGTCCTCACTGGGTTCTACGCCAGCTGCGTGGATCTCCCTTGTTACGATGTCTTTCAGCCAGATCATCTGACCAGACGCCTGATGAATTGTGTCCTTAAAAACGCGGATCAAAATACATGGCCTGGTTGGCCACTTCGCCAAATTCGCACTCAGCAAAATGAGTCTTGGCACATTTTGCGAGATTGTTAGCAAACGCTGAGTTGCCTTTGCAATCTTCGAGGCGATGCAGCATTCCAAAAATAATTGGAATTGGACATGACAATGAGGGGTCCTTTCCAGCACTTAATATCACAGTTGAGTCAAATAAGGGCTTCAATGCCTCGAAAAACTCCGCTGCATCTCTTCCCTCTGCAAAGTTAAAGGTATCTACGCTCGTGTCCGAAGTGGTGAGCTCAAGTCTGATTGTCGCTTAGAGTTCAAGGAGCCTTGAGAGCATGAGGTACTGATTGTCCCACCTTGTGTCAACATCTTGCACAATATGGAGCACGTCTTTCTTCAGCTACGTCTGCAGAACGTTCAGTTTTTTCTGTGCACTAGGGCTATGCTTGTAGTGCCCTACAATCGCTTTCACCTTCTTGCAGAGTTTGTTGATTACCCGAGTACACGACATTTCATTGCTTATCGCCAGGTGCAGAGTGTGCGCACCTGGCGAAGGCGTGTGCGGGGCAGACGACGATGAACTGAAGGAATGCCTAGAGAAAATTGCGGATGAGGAGGAAGAGGGTAAGTGCCTAGAAGAAAAAGAAGAGCGCGAGTGGGCAGCACGCGAGGCAAAAGAAGAATGGGAGCAGGCAGTACGTGAGGCCAAAGAAGAGCGCGACCTCGAAATGAGGCGCCTGGAGATCAAGTTTCTGAAGGTTCGAAATACTCAAAGACCTAGCACAAAGGAACGAGAAAAGGAGCGCATAATGACAGACTTGATGGCACCCTGCGCAGTAGGAGGGGACATAGGTATTTTTCTGGTGCAATTTGAGCGCACGTGTGAGAAGGCGAAATTCGCCAGAAACACGTGGCCGCAACGCTTGCTTACGTTGCTGCCACGTGAGGTAACTGATATCATTGCACACATGGGGAATAAAGAAGCAGAGGACTTCGATAAAGTCAAAGCGAATCTGCCTAAAATGTACAGATATCAGCAGAAGCATTCAGACAAAAATTAAGCGAAGTCGAGAAGACCAAAAGTGAGTCAAACTCTGATTTCGCATACACCTTGGAGGTAAACCTGAAAGAATGCCTCGGAGAAGAGGGTGCACTCGGCGACGCCGAAAAGGCAATGCAGTTCGTTGCGTTAGAACAGTTCTACCGCCGGCTGCCAGAAAACATCAAGTATTGGGTTCAGGATAGGCCAGGCGTGGACACTATCACGAGAGCGGCCAATCTCGCTGAGGAGTACGTAACTCGCAGTGCGTTCGAAGGCAACGATGCTCCCAAAATTAGGTGAATAAATACAGACCCGACAAGCCAAAACGATGGTCAAAGTCGAGTCAGTATAACTCAAAGGAAAGGTCAGATTCGGGGAGAAGTAGTGACGAGGACAGCAAGGGAAAGCAGTAGTCACCGAACGGAGGCCAGAAAGGCAAAAGAAAGAAAAGCTTTTGAGGCAAAGAAACCAGTAGTTTGCTACAACTGCCAGCAAACGGGGCATATCTCCGTGGGGTGTAGAAATCCCAAACCATAGTTGATGTCACTAAGTAGTCACGTGGAAAATCTGAATTTGCTAGAACCGTACATTCGAGACCTTATGGTAGACAGCAAACCGTGTCGGGTGCTTCACGACTCGGCAGCCACAATAGACGTGGCGCACCCGTCATACGTCGAGGAAAGCCAGTTCACGCGAGAACGTGCTTGGATAAGGCAAGCCGTAGATACATCCAGTGTTTGTCTCCCTGTGGCCAAGATTTCTATCGAAGGCCCTTTTGGAGTACTGGACGCGGAAGCCGCCGTCTCGGCACATCTCCCACCACAGTATCCATATTTGTTTTCTAACAAATCTGAGGATTTGCTGCGACGCAGGGGAATCGGGTTTAGTGAGGGAATAGTGGAAGCCCTAACTCGTTCCAAGGCAAGGGAGCTCGCGGCCGAGGCAGTATACGAATGTCCCGTGGTGGAGGAAACCGGTTTGACGGAGGATTCGTTAGCCAGCACCAAACAGGACAGCCCTATAGAGGATATTGCGGAAAGTACACTACCTAATGAAGAACTCAGGAAAGTACCGGAGCCTGAAATGTCTTGAGAGGCAGAATGCAGAAGAAAGTTACTGAATGTAAGCCCTGCCACAATGATTGCTGAGCAGGAAATGCGCAAGGCCCAAAGCAATGCTATGCATTACTATGACAGGACGGGTCGAACGCGACGCTTTGAAGTTGGGTAAAAGGTAATGAACCTGAAACCCTCACTTAAAAACAAACTACAGGTTCAATGGGACTGACCGGTTGATATAATTAAGAAATATCTTAAGCAAACTACGTAATCACGGTACCGGGAAAATCAAGGACACCACAAGTGTACCACAGTAATCTACTTAAACCCTACCGGCAGAGGGAGGTCATCGTGAACATGTCCCTTAACCAACCTGAGGAGATGCCTGTCGACTTTCCAGAGCTAACATCAGTAACGGGGGCAAAATACATTCACGAGACCATTGACAAGCTAGTAGAGCAGGCGGCGTTGAATCCAAATCAAATGGCCGAACTGAGGGAGCTCGTGTTTGAATTTAAAGACATATTTTCAGACACACCTGGCAGGACCACTTTGATCGTTCACGATATAGCGTTAACCTCATCGTTCACAGTTCATTCGAAAGCTTATCGCGTTTCACCTCGTCAACGTCAAGTCATGGCCGCTGAAATAAACAAGATGTTATAGCTAGGCGAAATCGAACCCGGAGAGAGTGATTATACCTCCCATCTTATCTTGGTTGTGGTGCCAGGAAAGGAGCCGCGACCGTGTATCAACTACCGCAGGCTCAACTTAATCACGAAGGACCTGACCTACCCAATACCGCATATCGAGGAAAGGCTAGAGAGAGTTAGCAGTGCTAATTTCATCTTCATGCTTGATTTAGTCAGAGGGTACTGGCAGGTTCCGGTGACCGAGAGGGCAAGCAGGCTTCCGGCGTTTATTTCCCCGATGGGAACCTTCCGGCCGGACGTCCTGCGCTTTGGATTGAAGAATGCTCCCTATTGTTTCTCTAGCCTTATGGACCAGGTGCTACGAGGAATGGAGGACTTTGCACTTCCGTATCTCGATGACATAGCAATCTGTTCTTCATAATAGGCGGACCATATGCAACACCTGCGAACCGTGTTGTGTCGTCTATGGGAGGCCAACATAACTGTCAAGGCTCCCAAATGCCAATTAGGGCCCGCTGAGGTAGCTTATGTAGATCATGTAATAGGGCAAGGCCATCGTCGGCCATCCGAGGTTAAAATGACCGCAATAGACAACTTCCCGCAACCACGCGCCAAGCGGTATATCGGGTCATCCCTTGTCTTGGCAGGTTATTACCAAAGATATATCCCGCGTTATTTCGAGGTTGCAAGTTCTTTAACAGATGCTCTCAGCAAAACAGAACCGCAAACGGTAAAGTGGGATGACGCAAAAGAAAAGGCTTTTAGTATGCTGAAGAAAGCACTAACGAGTCAACCAGTGTTGAACGCGCCCGACTAGTTTATAAGCCATTCATTCTTCAATGTGATGCCAGCGACCGAGGTATGGGGGTGGTGCTTTGTCAAAAGAGAGATGACGAAAACGAACACTCCGTACTGTAGGCCAGTAGAAAGCTTTCATTTCGTGAGGAAGCATACAGTGAATCAGAAAAGAACACGCCTGCGTAGTATGGGCGGTGCAGCAGCTAGCATGATATATCGCTGGTTCAAGGTTCACCATAGACACTGACCACAGTCCCCTCACATGAATGCAATCCAT
This sequence comes from Dermacentor andersoni, assembly GCF_023375885.2. NCBI lineage: Eukaryota > Metazoa > Arthropoda > Arachnida > Ixodida > Ixodidae > Dermacentor > Dermacentor andersoni. The sequence goes on along the minus strand of NC_092816.1, from coordinate 6,445,714 downwards.
GTCTACGAAAAACGGTCGTCTTTTGCGCTGGAGCTTGGCTTTTCAACAATACACTTTCGATATTCGCTGCAAGAATGGTAAGCTTAACGGCAATGCCGACGGTCTGAGTCGTTGCCCCTAAAGTAACGAAAGCCTCATGCTCACTCAAGTTTCCGTGGCATTTTTACGTTATTTATTTTTATCGCGAAGTTGTAGTTCATTGTTAACTGATTTATGTAGCCACGTCCTAACACTTTCAAGAAATGGCTGCTTTTAGTGTTTGAGACGCGTGAAAGAAATAGGAAAGCAGTAGCGATTTTTTTTTTATAACGCCTGGTGTATTTTGGGCAAGGTTGGCCTTGTACTCGCTGCTTTGTGGTTGTGGGTCCGGCGCTGTTCTGGGGTGATTGCTTGCCCAAGCAGGAGACGAAAAGGGGCGAGACAAGTTTGCAAGTCCAGTTTCGCCGGACCGGACCAGGGGGAAAAGGCATACAAAAGCGCCACGAGGACTGGTGAACGACTCCCAGGAATTTACCAGCTACGAACCCAGGGTTCGTCACCCCGAAGGGAAATTCGTCTGCTGAAACGCCAATTCCTCGCCCGGTGGCTGCTGGCCCCTACGCGTCGAGATCTTCCTCCCCCGCCGGAGATGCTGTTACAGCTGGCGTGTAGCACCCCGGGCAAAAAGGGTGCTCGACTACCGTGCCTCATAGAAACGAAGGGTGGATTCCCGATTTGTTGTGGTTGTCTCGAGGGTTTGCCGGTCTGGCTGGCGCCCCGCCGTGCTTACAGGCCATTTGTGTGTTTGCGACTTTAGAGGGACCCTTTCCTCGAACTGTCAAGCTCTACAGGAGAACTTCCACGATGCAACGTCGCCTAGAAGAATGGATCAATTGCTTATCCACAACCAGACACCATTTCCACAAACTGCCAACACTTTCCGCGAACCAAACAGGCACCGCGGGTGGCCGCCAGAAGAAGCAAGCTCGTACCACCTCACCTGCGTGCATGGATCAGCAGCCCCATAGCCGACCAGGCACCAGGGTTCCCACCTGGGGAGGCGGGGCCGTGAAAGCTCATCGGGGAGAAGTGATCAGTTGCCCATCCACAACGACTCAGTGCCTGTCACGTGATGTTGACGTGAACAAGATCCCGCCTACGACTTTAGTGGGCCTATTAAAAGGGCCCCGCAATGTACTTTTAGAATTCATTCTCTTCTTATCTTTCACCAACCATTGCATAAACCGTGCAAGTTTCGCACTAGAAGTCACCTCGTGCGTCGTCTGCTAGCGAGCGCCGCGTTCGTTGCGCAGACGCTGGCGGAGGCCCAGTTTTTCTTGCAGAAGTCTGTGCAGTAAAATGTTCTTATTGTTTTACTTGCATTGGTGCGCCCGCGATTCTTGTCGGCCGCTACCAACTGTAGTTTTAGCCAGGGCAACTGCTGTTTTTAACATTAAAAATTGTGGGGTTTTACGTGCCAACACCACTTTCTGATTATGAGGCACGCCGTAGTGGAGGACTCCGGAAATTTCGACCACCTGGAGTTCTTTAACGTGCACCTAAATCTAAGCGCACAGGTGTTTTCGCATTTCGCCCCCATCGAAATGCGGCCGCCGGGGCCGGGATTCGATCCCGCGACCTCGTGCTCAGCAGCCCAACACCATAGCCACTGAGCAACCACGGCGGGTGTTTTTAACATTGTTTTCTAAATGTAACACGTAATTTTTGCCACAGAGGCCGCCTATCTGCAACATCAAGCTACGTAAGAAAATGTTATTGATATCGTGTCATCTGACGCGCGCTTCTTGTTGATGGAATATTGATCAGGGACAACGATCAAAGAAAACAATACTATAGTGAAATAAACCGGGTTCATTAACTGCGGGGCGTGAAGAGATGCAGATGACCAATGTACTTCTAGGTAAATCTAAGGGTACATAGACATATATCTCCACGACATATATGCAAAAGAAAATTTAACAAATATTCTAAATGCAATGATTGAAAAAGTGAGAATTCCCGTCCGTAATAAGCGTGTTCCTTTTAAATGCTGCACCAGCCTCAGGTGAACCAAGAGACTTTCCGAGAAAAGTAATCAAGGTAATTATTGGACGTTAGTATGAACAACAGTGTTAGGGAAAAGATATTGCCTATGTACTCAGACTCAATCGGGAAGATCGGGAAGCCTTTACCAATGTAATCTCCGTGGCTTGTCTGGCGATCTCCTTCAACGTGTCAGCAGGCGAAACGAAGTAGAAACATACAGTGTAATCGAATGGTATTTGCTATTCAGATCGTATTAGACTTCAGAATTCACTATTAAAAATTGTTGAATAGCCGTCTGCGTTCGAATGTAAGGAATAACAGCACTTTTGAAGCCTCGAAGGTGAGGGGCCCATGCAAGTGAGGACTCTTATTCCGAATGACTGTGCTGCTGGAGAGTCGTGGCTGTTGCGCAGAGGCGCACAGGTTCCTCAGAGAATTAAAGCACGGGTGCTAATCGGTTCTCGTAAACAAGTTCCTAGCTGCCATTCAATATAAACGCCCCGTTTTGGGACAGCCTGCAAATCTGCAAACTTTATTCAGGCAAGGAAAACTTTTTTTTTGACAGTCTTAACATGTCTGCAAGACTGTAACCCACTAAAACTGGGTGTCCAATGTAGTACCACACTTATCTTCTTCAACGAACGCAGCAGATCTACTGATATCTCTACGTTTATGTGAGGCGTGGCGTTTATTTAAATGCTTCATTATTGTCCTTATGATAGCGCACCGGATAACTGAAAGCAGAAAGTAGCAAAAGTTACTGAATTAGTTGAGCGGACGTACAGTCGGGAACGGCATTACATTGAAGTTATGAAATATAAGATAAGCGTAACATGTTTTTCCCAGAAATCAGACTCTAGAAGAATTTCGCCCGTTTACACCCCTAGAAGAAAGCCGAAGGTTGCAGCCACGTTCTTTTTTTTTCTTTTTTTTTTTATTGAGCAAATTCTAGCGTTTTACGTCTGGCGATATGTTTATGGGGCACCCTGTTCAGGCCCACGATGCGGCTGAGAGGCTCGGCCTTCCGGTTCCCACGTGGGAGCGGCCCGCTTCGGGAAGACTCACGATCTGCAGGACTTCATCAAAGTTTTACCATACCATTCATGATTATATTGCGCTTAGTGTTACAGCACTGACGATTTTAAGTGAAGGACAGGACGTGGACGTACGTCCTTCACTTAAAATCGTCAGTGTAACACTAAGCGCAATATAATCATGAACGTTCACCAACTAGCCCCCTTCATTGCTTCACTAAATTACCATACCATACCGTACTATACCATACCATACCATACCATACCATACCATACCATACCATACCCTGTTCAATTCTCACCACCTGGGGTTCTTTAAAGCGCACCTAAACAGATGCACACGAGTGTTTTTCTATTTAGTTCCCCTAGAGTTCCGCGACCTGGTTTGGTCCCGTGATCTAGAGTTAAGCAGCGCAACTATATCCACTTAACAGTGAACCTGTCAAGGGCTACTTTCCGCACTATTGCGTCCGCGTGTAGAAAAAATCCCGAAGATAGTGCAATACCGGGCCGACCCGGTGCAGTTCGCCTTAAGGGACTCACATACACAGGTTCGCTGCTCATCCTTCCCAGAGTGAAAGGATACTGAGTTGTTGTTAAGCGTGGACTAGACAAAAAATTTCGCACGACTTATGGGCCAAAGATTAACATACACATATAATCGCTATAGACCTAAAACGGTTTTCGGCGCCCGAGTGTCGCCCCAATCAAAAAACCCGTGCCAATTACTCCGCGTTCTGTTAGGAAGACGGAAACATGAATGGTATGTTGCACTGCAGTTCTTTTTTTCTTTTTCTATTAGAGTAACTTTCCGTAAATCTGAGTACAAGCGCCGGATGGGGCTTACATGTTGTATTTGTTTGAAGCGGCAAGCGGGATGCTTACATATGTTTTTTTCCGTCTGCGCTTCGCAAGACCTACTGATAAAAAACTATGTGCACAATAATACACACGAGGGATACATACTGCACCGTACTATAACATAGTAGAATAAAAGCCGACACTTGCCGCAATGCACACGCAGTCACCGAGAGGCATTAAAAGTCAATAAAATGAAATAAAGAGAAATAAAGACATCTATTCCTAAGGCATAAATACATGTCTCATCCAATTATAAACACCGTTTGGCCGGTCTAATCGCAAACACCCGCGCGCGAAGCAGTACGAACGACCCCGCCGAGCAGAATCGCCAGCAGTTTCCAACCTTGATGCGGCTACCGGCATTCCCATGCATACTACAGCGCAGCAGCGCCAGATTTCCCTCTATGTAATATAGTGAGAAATGTACACGGCCGCCTCGATCACGCGCGCACGACGGAGCAAGCCCCGCCGTGCGCGCGTGATCGAGGCGGCCGTGCACTGTATTAACATGCTTATGCTCATAAAGGTGGAGAAATAGGGTCGGGCGATCGTGGCGCCGGCATGAAAGAAGGGAAGCGCGGGTAGATGACACGCTCCATGGCCATCTTTTCTAGGTGAAGGATCGTGCCAGGTACAGCTTTCGGTTTGCTGCACGTTTTTCACGGTAAGCTTTACCGCCATTTTCCTTTACGTGTGAGATGAATTTTAACACGACAGCGTTAACCCCGTGTCGCAGAAAATCCGGTGTCGGCGCCTGGTGTTGGCGCCGCTGTCCTTATGAGAAAAAAATCATCCTGAACCACGCAGGCCTTCTTCCGGGCGCATAGGCGTTACTGAACTAATTTCTCAAAGTAAAATGTGTTAGAAAATTCATAAAGTACGACTTACACACAACATACAGACATGATAGCGTCGGATTGTCTTCTGAATATACGAGAAAACATATTTCTGTTGCTCGGAAACTCACAGAGAGAGAGATGAAAATGAGAGAAATGTAGGGAGGTTAACTAGAGTTAACGCCGCCGGTTTGCTACCCAGCACTAAAGGAAGGGAAAGGGAAAGCAAAGACGGAAAGAAGAGCGGGGACAAAAAAAAAAAACTCAGACACAAAACCCTTTTCCAGCTGCTGTTTGAGGTTTGTCTTGTGGCAAATTCGGCAAATCGCACCGGCGCGCACTGGGCCACCCTGGGGCGACGACTACTGGACGAAACGGTGCAATGGGGCACTCCGGTGTGCAGCGGTGTGATTTGCCGAATTCCCCATTAACAGTGTGCTCGGTTCCTTGCAACACCATCCGGATGGCGCTCGCATTCGCGGCGGCGCTCGCCGTGCAGTGGAGAGACAAAAAAAAATAACCAGAAAGCTTTCATGCATGGGGTTAGCAGCCAGCGTCTGCAGGTCAACATTACGGTTACATATCCTGCAGTGGCCGGGAAACGTGAAAAGCAGTCAGGGATTTTTGAGTTATATCGCGTTCCACAAATAAAGGGGAAGCGTCCTCCAAGATATTTGTTAGTGCTTACACCTGAGATTAATTTCGATATGGTTCGCCTTCTGCGGCGATTCGCCGGAACATGAGTTTCTGGGACGAACGAAAAAGTGTTCTGTGTGTGAAGATGATGTCGCGGTTGTTAATGTCAGGGTTCGACCGTCACGGTGTCACGGACGTTTCAAGGTAAATGTACCTGGTAGCGAAGCTTCCATAGAACCCATACGTTCAAAACATGGTGGTTCATCAGCGGTCATAAAGTCCCTCAATAATTGTGGCTCGTAGCACTGAACCACAAAACACAACAGTCGTCGTGTAATCGCTACACGACAAACACACTCAGTGGCAAGAAGACTGTTGGCGCACTCGTTTCCACACACACACACAGGATGTTCTTTAGTTCCCGTGAGGGTCGCACGTTTCAGCGACGTTATGTCGAAAGTTTTTCGGTCCAAGCGACTGTCAGCCTTCTTTTTTACCCGAATTCTTCGTTCAAAGTAACCGCTATGTGTACGCAGCACATTTACAAGCAAAAGAATTCACAGAACAAACGGGATTAAGCGCAAGCAATCACCAAGGCTCGCGCGGTGATTGAGGGCAAACGAACGAAAATTAAACATGCGGAATCGAGGCGATCAAGCCCTCATTCCGCTCTCTTGAGCGTTTTTCTTTCAGCGCTCATTTGAAATTAAAGGACTAGATTTGGCTGTTCGGGCCCTTCTTTGGTTTTTTACCACAGTCAGGCGCCAGTAGCGTTTCATTTCCGCACGTGTGCAGATATTTTTTCACCTCAGGAATGCCGCGGCGACGCGGTTTAGCTTGGGCGCCGTCTGCTACAGGAACTTCCTAGGTGGCGCGCGCGGCAGATGTCACTACCTTTTTATAGAGGGACCTTAAGCTACAGTGTACTGTACTTAAGCGGTCATGGGGCTTAGCGCCATTTGTACGAGGAAGGAACACTTCCGGCGTAGAAAAAAACAATGTGACGCCATATCCGTTAAAAACAGAAGTGACGTCATTTTGTTCTCAAAGGTGCGAAATTTGTATTGGTGGTCTGCCATTAGACCTGTATACTTAAATGTCCCGCCATTCGACTTGATGGGCGTTTCGAGCTTTCAGCGCAGAAAGCGATGCACGAGAAGGGGTCAGTCGTACGGTTGTCGAAATCGCACCCCTGAACACATGGAGGAAGGAAACTGAGCGGAGGCCATGCATGCCTGAACAGAACATTCTTTCGAGGGTAACGAAAGCTTTAGGTGCAGAGTGCTGGTTCCATCGCCGGCCCGTTGGCCTGCGCAGTCGCACGAAAACTAAACCAAACTAAGTCATTATCTGGCGGTCGTAACCCACTACTTTTGACTGAAGAGGTTGAGAAAGGATGAAGCTACCAGCGTCGCCAAATTCAGAGAAACGTCGACAAACAAAAGAGCACAACGTGTTAGGGGGGCGTATTGTAACAAGTGAACTTCGCGAGCGCGCCTTTCTGGGAACACTTCAAGAGCTACATTGCTTTGTAAGCGATAGCGGCGTCAGTGATGGGCGCTGAAAAAAAAAAGGTATTTATTGATAATGATAACATAAAATAGATTTGTCTTTTCTTTACTGGTCACGCATATGTAAAATAGATAAGGAATTTTATTTTAGTTGAATGAATCTAACTGTGGCCCGCTTTAATTAAGGGGGTGGAGACATGAAAATTTTCGTTCATGCGTTCTTCAATTCAAGCGTTGCGTACTGCTTCAGGAAGCACGATACACACCGCGGGATTCATATATACCCGATAAATAACTAAATAATAGTATTATTATACCGAGCAATTTCGGTTTCGGTTTCTGGGCTCCGGGTGATGCTATGACGTCATAGGAGAGGAAACGCAACACGACTTGGTCACGTGGGTCACAAAAATAGTGACGTAAAACTATGCTGCGTCGTCTGCTCGCGCATACGCGTGCTCTGCCAGCAGAGGTAAACAACTGGCGATTCGAAGCGAATGTCGCGATTATTATAATTATTGCGAAGAGCGACAACAACGGTAAGAAAATATTGCGGCTTGTGAGAGTCGGTGATTCATTCCGAAGCGCCGTAAGCTTTAGCTTTGAAGTGAACCGGAAAAGGCCTAGCGACGATATCGGCGGCGCCGAACGATCAGAGGCGGTGAGGCTGCCGTCGGTGCCAGAGTGACCACTCCTCGGTCGCTGATTGTCCGCTTCGCCGTACGGCTGCCGCACAAATGGGTCCCGGGCCCGTCCTCTCTACGGCAAGGAAATCTCGCCGTTCGCGAGCGAAACCGCCGTCGCACGGGGGCCCGCGAACGACAAACGGCGTGCGGGGAGTTTCCGTGCCGGGAACGTGGACGGGCCTTCACATCGAGAAAGGCCAAGCGAACGAGATACCGCTCCGAGCTGCCGAACTATGCGACTGGCAGATGCTACATCAACTGCTCTCCGCGACAGCGCTGTGCGTGTCTCGGTAGCCAGGGGCCAGGGTTAGCTCGGTTGTTCTAGAAGCCTGTAGCATAGAGAAAGGATTTTTAGAATGACAGGAAGCTGAGCTAGTTGGTTAGGATTCATAATGCAACTAAGGGGGCAATCACGTTCAGACACGTACACAAGAGGAGAGAAGCGGACAACACGAACGCCGAATATCCTGGTCCCTTTCGGAGTCGGCCGGCTACACTCAACGTGTAGGCCCATCCACATTACTACCACACTCTAAGAAAAAAGAGAGTAAAAAGTGAGTCACGGCAACTTGACTCTCTTTTTTCTTACGAAGACCCATTTTCGCGCGGGTAGAGTCACAAAACAAGAGTCAACATTTGTGTATGGGTCGTTTGACTCTTAATAGCACACGAAGAGCCGTCGTGGAAGATCGCGACTCCTCTGATATTCGAGATGAGTCTGGCGAGAGAAAGATTAAAATGCAGGAGAAGAAATACCAGATAACGTCTTCTGTTTTAGGCAGGCCCTCGGGTTCCTGTCCTGGTTGTAATGCGGTGTATCATTCTTTCGTCCTTGTCATGTTCTGCAATTACATCGAACTCCATATATCGATTTTCCTTGAACATGTTTGTTAATATCTCACACACTTAAGTGATAGCTGGCTTCTATACTAAGGAAGACCCGGATTTGTCACACTGGATTCTGACCATAAGTAAATCTAAAAAAAAGCATTGGCTACTAAAGAGAGCACTGCAACGAGATAACAAGTTCAGTAGGCGCACTCAACAGTGTCAATTGTAAATGTAATTGCGCTACGTAAAATTAAATTTTGAGGATTTAGGTTCCAAAATCAAGATCTTGTTATGAGGCGCACGGTAATGGAAAACTGCAGATTTATTTTCAGCAGCTCGGGTTATTTAAAGTGCACGGAATGCACTTTTCGCATTCTGCCTCCATTGGAATGCGACTGCTGCGGTTTGATTGGACCCGTGACCTCGAGCTCAGCAACGCAACACCAAAGCCACTGGGCTACCGCAGTGCGCTGCGTTCCGCGACCAGAAACAAACATTAGCGTACGCAGCACTGCTTTTGAACCCCCTAGAAATGTAAAAACAAAAATGCAGCAGTTTCCCCCCAATGCTGCATGAACCACTGCACGAACAACTGCACGAACCAATGTTCGTAGTTTCATCGCCTGAATAAAGTGCAGTAAACAATCGCTTACTCCGTAAATTAGCAAGCACGGGGTCACGCGCGCACGTGCAAACATGAACAAATCTCACTCAATGACCGCGAACACTCGCTGTCACAGCGTCGGCGTGATGAAGGGCGCGAACACAGCGGACAGAACGCTTCTGCTGCCTCGTCCTTCAAAGCGTCTCCGAAACTTGAAATGGCGCTTTAAAAGCGCCTTCCCTCTCTCCCCCCCCCCCCCTCCCCCCGCTTTGCGCCCATCGGAAATTATCGCAAAGACAGAGCGAGAGTGGCGCTAGACCGGGCTAGAGCAACGGCCAGAGGAGGAGAGTGCTAAACCAGCGCCTCCTTTCCCCGGCTTGAGCGCGTTTTATCACGTGACCACCTATAGATACTTGCGACACCCATCCACGCACTATACGTCTCGGCTCACCCTCGTACACTTCCTTTAACGCGCACAGCCAACGGCGCAGGATAGGATCTTATCGCCCTTGACTATATACGTAAGCTCACGGCAACACCGACAGATATATTTCGGCGGTTGTGTCCATATAATTGCTATCGCAAAATTCGCAATAAATAGAAAATGTTACTAAGGACCAACCACGCTGCTTCTCCATGTCGTGATAGAGCGGTGAACTATAGTTTTAGAAAATGTGTTGCTAAATCTCCGCCAAATGAATACGCTCGCATTTGGTGACAGCGGCACACAGTCGCAAGAACTTGTGGAGGAAATACCGGAGTTCTGGCAGCTTCAAGTGCACTAGATCATTCAGTAACATGGGCGGCTTTGTAGTTCTACCTTACATCAGAGCAAACTGCACTCGACAGAAATCAAGGGCAGCCGCACCGTTATAGCTAAGTAAATTAAGGACAATTACGCCGCGTCTTCACACTTCGAGCACGCTCCGACAGCCCAACGATAGATATTTCAAACGCAACCACACTCGGACGAGCAAATTTTGCTTCTGCCAAGTGAACGTAGCGGGTATTTCAAGACGCGTGTTAAATTCATGGCTGTTTCATTCATGAACATTACTTAAGTGACGTAAAATTATCAGTGAGCAAAACAGTTTTTATCTCAACGCGAGGAAACAAAACCGAAACTAGCGCAACTGTTTTGCTCAGTTGTGCAGATAGAAAATGATCCAAAGCCGAAGCCGTCAATAGCATGACGCCATTTTACAGTTGCGCTGCATCACGCGCGAGTACGTTGTCGTTGAGTGGTTCTGAAATCGCTGCGTTAGGGGCGACTGCAACCAGGCGTTGCGGCAAGTTACGGTGGAAGCTTCTGTCCGTGCTGTGTGATTGCGACGAGGGAGACCGCCGCCAGCAGCAGCGTGTCGCCGATTTCGTCTTTGCCGACATCGAGCAAGTGTAGCTCGCCGGACCGTCACAAGCGCCCGAAGTGCTGCGGTTTGCACTGCATCTTTCATTGTGATATGGGAGATCGCAACGGACAGAGACGACCAGATGCATACGAACGACTACCAGCGGGGAGTGACCTGTGCCATATTTCTCTTAACGTCTCAGGTAAGCATATCAGCTTTTGTTCCGAGTTTACAAACGGCGCGTATTCGGCCCTTCCGGTGTGGCTACATTTTGCGCCACGTTTCTCTTGGCAGTTCACAGACGTTTCTTAGGCATGCGTGCGCGTATGTATGCGAAAATACTACTGGCAGACGGAAGCCTCAGGAGAGCATCTGAAATTATTTCAAAGCTGTACTGCCAGGAGAAACACCGTTCTTAACGACTCTAGTGACGAGTGGCCTGTCGCATCGAAAAATCCGTAGAATATCAAGTACTGCGTAACTTGAAGTGTAGATACAATACTCGCACCAGTGTGACTCTCGCTGGTGAAGACAGGTAGTCGAAAAGACAGCTTGTGTATTCTGAAGATTTACTAGCGCTTTGGGTATATTACGGCAAATAATGAAAGCGCAACAACGCTGTATGGCAGTGTCGGGCGATGTGGGAGCACAGATATTTTAAGAGCGGTAAAGCTCAAGCGAACAGACACAGCGCTTTAAAAGCGCTGAAACTGAACAAATTTTATGTGCATTTGGCTGTAAGTAGAAAACACATTAGCTTACAATTTAAGCCTATATATATAATGTATTATTTTTACGTAATCTTTATTTTCACAGTTGTAAATATTTAAAAGCATGAACTTGCTGCAGCATTTATATAGTAAATCCTACTAGGCTTACAAAACCTGGCTGTGTTATGTGGTGAAATTGTAATATTGCTACTGGGTTTTTTTTATATTGAGTCCGGCGTTTTATGAAAAAAAGGATCCTCTTATTTGTAGTTGTATGTTAGTGCGTATATTTGCCAAGCAGAAATGAGTTGATTGCAAAGTTGTACCTTCCAGTGAGCTGCATATGAACCCAAGTTTATCCTGTCTTGGCTATTGTAATGTGCATACAACAATTTTAAGTATATACAGCTGTATTTGGCTTAGTCGCTGCAGCATATTTTGTAAAAGTAGAAGGCCATTTATTATTTTGCTGCTTCCATGCAGAAATACCTTTTTTCTTGTACCAAGAAATGCTGGCAGTATTGAGTGAAATGAAGTGTGGTATATTTTTCTACTAACTTAATAAAGGAAATTTCGTCTGCCGTGTATCAGAGATTAGTTTACCTTCTTGTACTAAACGATGCGTTATGTCCTCGGCTACTGCTGTTGTCCTGTGTATTTTTATAATTTTGATATGTATTTTATTTTAGGTATTCAAGAAATGGCAACAGCCAGAAGTCGCCATCTTATCCAGCACATTATGGGTGAGACAAATTGTAGCAGGCACTTTTGCAATTCTCATTAGCATATGATGCTATCTGTTGTAATTTTTGTGTTCGCTTTCCTGTCTTTATGCATTTTAGTATTATTGTGCAAAGGGTAATAGTTTTACATTGAGACAGAGTAATCGTCCAAAGGGGAGACATGGCTGGAGAAGACAACACACACAAGCCTCCTTTGTCCGTATCTCTATTTTGCGCAGTTACTCTGTCGTTATCTACCAACAAGCCCAAATTCCTCATCAGCTACATTTACTAATGATCTGTTATTACAATTTCATTGACATAACATTGAAAGTACAGAAGTACACAGGAAGAGAGACTTGACGTGATGAAGAGCCATAGAACAAGGAGCATCGCTGGAGCCAATGTTTCGACAAAGATTTTTCTTGGGTCCAGTGAATTTTCTTGTTCTATCACTATTTACGGTTAAAAGAAAGCAGTATTGCTCTTGCTCAAGTATTATGCATTATAGAATAGAAATTAGCAGGGTGAAATATCAGGAATGTCAAAATTCTTGTATATTCGCTAGAGTGAAAGCCAGAAAAACAAGATGTTGAGAACCACATTGTTATTTTTCACTACCCAGTTTGGCCAGCTTCATTCCGAGCTTGCACTTTGTTGCATTAACGAGCACTGGAATTCGTTAATTGAATTAGCTTGGTGATTTACTTATGTTAAGAGATTTTGTACTTGTATTAATGCAGCTTACATAATACATGTAAAGAAATTTACAATAACATTTTAAGGTGGCAGGCTTGCAGTTGACTAGCAGGTCACTTGATGGTATGAGCTCAGGTTTCAACCGAGCTTCCATGCACAAATCGGTCGCACATTTTTTTTTTCATTGTTTGGATTTTCATAAACTTAAAGGGACACTAAAGCGAAAAATGATTTCTGCTGCATCAGTGAATTACCATTCTACAACACCAAAAACGCCACTCTTACAACGATAAGACGTTTGGCAAGCCACGAAAAGTGCAGGAACTAAATATGCGTGTAGACGCCTACTTAAGTTCCCGCACCTGGAGGCTGTGATGTCTTGGATTTTGATGGCATCTTCTAGGGCCTACTAATTATATATAGCGGTACAGATTGACTACATTGTGTTCTAAAGGAACCAAATAACAAACATGGGAAGTTTCGGGAACCTTTATTCAGCCAACACAGCCCAAATGCGAAAACATACTTTAGAATCCCTGATGTCACGCTTACGTACCGGCGCTGGGGTTTCGGCACGAAATTCAAATACTGATACTTGGGCCTTCATTTTCTCATCTAATAATCAAACTATTTTTTTGAAATGACTGCCTGCAGGGTTCTCAAACAATGCTTCATTAGTCTAAATTGATTTATTGTTTCACTTTAATGTCCCTTTAAGTACCGTTTCTTTTTTGGCGGGGTTCTAGTTGTGTAGTAGGACCTAACTGTTTGCCTTTATTTGTATTGGTAGCCATGTTACACAGACAGCTCAATTTTTATTGTAAATCGTGACGTGGTTGAACTAAGAACATTTGTGCAAATTTGTTGCAGGTACACTCTGGCGGCTCCTACCCCTGCGTCCTACCACCACCCTGTCCCGACTACGTCCACTAGGGAGTTGGCAGCTTTAGTGATGATGCCAAGCAGGCTGACAGCAGACAGAAATATTCAGGTAAATACCTGTAATTAAGCGGCGTCTTTTTGAGTGAAGTGGCTTGTAGCCACTCAGCAATGAAAGAAGTAACTTCGAAGCAGTTTAGACTCCCTTCTGTCTGTGCAGGGATGCTCAAGTCTATGCATTTTGTCTTAGCTTCCAAGAGGCTGTGTGTATTAGACGAAACGCGATGCACATTTTGAAACTACAAGAGACCAATGTAAAATTGTTTTCTTGTGTAACACAAAAACTACTTTGATAAAGCTTTACAAATTTAAAAACAATACAGTGTACTCTCATACATGGTATTTGGCATAAATTTGCTAGGGCTGCCTCAATGGTAAGTATGCCGATAAACGTACACCAAAACTGACTTCCTTTCCAAGTTCATCCTCCTCTCTCTGCTCTGCTGCATATTTTATCTTTCTGAAACCAGTTCTTGCACACAGCACAAGTCCTAAACACATGGATTACATAAATTTACTGCTTTTGCTGTAGTTCACTTTTGTGAAAATAAAGTTAATAAGCCATTTGGTCCATTTTTAATCGGCCATAATAAAATGAGCAGTGGCTAATAAGCAGTTAAGTTTTTGGTGTAAGGCCTCTCTTCATTGTCGTTAAAAATTTGGCCCTCTTAACGAAGGAACCAATTTTTTTGGCTATGCCATTTTATGATGCATATTTCGTGCGTTACACAAAATGTGACATAGTGTTTACGCCAGTGAAATTTTTTTTTGCTTTAAGTGTTGTGTGAAATTGAGATTTGTTCTATATTGAAGGGCCCCCAGTTTTCAAAAAGAAATTCCAAGTGGTCATATGCCAGGTTGGAACAGCTGGCATGGAATAGCCTACTGACACAAATAGGGAGGGTCGTGTACACTTGATTTTATGTTAAGATACTATTATTGATCTAGAAAAGACAAAATGAAGGATTTCATCCTACAAGCAGCTTTTCACATTCATTTACACTTTTGCACATTTATATACCTTGAGTCTGGTGACTTGTGTCTGTTTTCATCATCTGCTATGTGCAGATGGTAAACTTCAGATTTGCCCTATGGTGCAGAATATTTTGGTGCTTATATATTTGGATCTTTGTTTTTCAGGTTGCCTTGAAATTTTACCCAAGCCATGCACATACTCGGGCCAGGCCTCTTGCGAACTACGTATAACCAGGCTCAACGCATTACTGTCGAGTGAGTCCGGAGATCAAGGAAACCTGCTGTGCAACCATCGCGCAACACTTGGTGACCCCTCTACGTGTTCCATCTATCCAAACAGCATCACCAGCTGTTTCTTATCTTATCGATCACTTATCGAACCATGGATGAATGTTGGGGTGGAGTGATTTGAACAGACATTCTATTTGTCTCTTCAAATTCTTTGCAAATATTTCTATTATTATAATTCATATGTTTCTTTAGTACCTAGTTTTTAATAGTTCCTTTCTCGTAGCGTTCTGACCATTAACTCCTGCTATTATAATGTATACCTGTCTTTATGCCCCGTTTCTCATAGTTCTTTTGTACTTGTGGATGTAATTGATAGGTTCTTAATTCTTGTTGTACAGAAGGCCAAAATGCCAACTTAAGGCATTTTTTCTTCCTTTTATAATCTACAGCACTGCAATGTGTTCAAGAAATGTAACATAACACAGGCTCTGGTGCAGGATAAATTTAAGAGCAATATAGAGTACTTATCTCAAGCACCCGTTATTTTTGAAAAACTCAAGGATATAGGAGCACAAGAAAGAAAATATTGATCTAGAGAAACATGGCTTCCCCTCATAAGTCTGGTAATAATGTGACTTCCCTTCACTGCAAAGATACTGGTACTCGCATGCAAGGTTTGAGACATGAAAGCTATGATACCCTTGGCATTTCTCGGTGCTTATTTGCCACACTGACGAATGTCAAAGGCAGCATAGGTTATATGCACTCATTGGTTGTATTACACCTTTTGAGTATTGCATTTCTCAAACACACAGGTTTACAGCAGTGCTTTAAATAGCAGATGTATTTCCTAATTTTCAGAATTTGTTAGTGCAAGATTAATGCTACAGATCATGTATGAATAATTTTACGGACTATATGTCCATGGATGCATGCTTCTTCTGATGACGAAGCAGTGCCATGTGGTTGGGGGATGAATGTCTTTATTTCAGATTTAAACATTGGCTTCCAGGTCTGGGTTAGTCTCCTACACTGAGTATTCTAGGTCAGAGCCCATTTACTAGAGGAAAGTGAATTAAACTAGGAATTGTAAACACCAAAAGATCTTGTTCGGGACAATAATGTGACAATCAGCAAGGTTCTTTGTGCATTCATTTCCAAATTTGTGAGATTATATTTTGACTGGTTTCACTAACGCGAGAACAAATATTTGTTTGTTCTCACACTAGAGTTGGCTGCCCCCATTGCCACACAACCCCTTTACAGGCTAAAAATTCAGTGTATTAATAGGCTGTTTTTTGGTTTTGCGCACTCAGTGTTAAGGGATCCAAACGATGACATACAACAGAATGCAGAAAAATGACTAAGGAATACAAGCAGGGCGTGGGGCTTTTTAGGCAGATGCGTGCATGTGCTATTTATAAAACTCCCTATGGTATGCCTGAAGGCATTTTCTAACCCTTTTGTAGAAACACTAACACCCACTTATTAAGGGGAAATGGTTCTCGAAACAACTTTTTTTAATTATTTGTACTAGAGGTTTGAATATACTGCCATTCATAGGGAGCTTTATGTAGATTTGAATTGTCGTTGGTTTTTGTATAGCTGGTGTTTTTTAGTTATATCCTACATAGTGGCAAAATATTTTTATGCGCACTTGTAAATATTTCCCAATTATTTTTTCAGGCTACAATTTTTGGTAATAATGGTATTCATTGCAGAAAGGGCTAGTACATGGCATTTAATAAAAAAGGTATTGGTCTGTAGATTTTCTGTCTTCAGCATTTGTTCTGTTCCACAGCTGTTTCTCGGAATCTGAAATGATGTACCCATCTCTTTGTTAGCGATAAACAGGGAACTCTGTCAGTATGTTTTGTTTAAAATGGAGCTGATCAACCCAATAGTTGGCTATTTGCTAATTATAAATTACAACAATAATAGTACAGGACCATAAAAACAGATTGATGCTGAATAACAACTGTGCCCAGCTACATCCACACAGTTGTGCCACACAATGTGCAGGTGTTCAGAAGAGCCAAATGCCCCAGAGAGAAAGCAAGAGTAACCTATTGTTTGTCATCTTGTAGAAGCAGATTATGCGCCAGATGTAATTTATGCTCGGTAAATGCATAAATCAGTCATGTGAGGTGTCTCACCTCAGGTTGCAAGTTCGAACTTCTTGTAATCTTGCTTGTTTTTATTTTGTTTCCTTTGTGAGCATGAGTGACTTAGTTGCCTTGGCACATATTGTAAAAACTGTTTCTTCACTGGGAATCGCAAAATTTCAATTACACATAATATTCCCAGTTACTAATATGGTAGACTTCGAGCTTAAATCTCTTATCTTTCATATGTTTATCTACCAAATAGTTTTATCATTCATTGAAATATATCCATGCAATGCACAGTGGGAACCCAAATTATAAATATCTGTTCTTGCTTTCCACCCTGCTCTACAACATAATGAAGATACAAAGCAAAACTATAAGTTTGCAATTGTCCTCCATAACCAGAGTTTCGCTTAGAATTTGAAAAACAAAATTGACATCCTGCTATGGTGTGAGAGTTGCTTTGGGCACCAAGTGAACTGCGTAGCACCTGTGCTAGAGTACACAACAAAGCAGAAAATCGCACAAGATTGGAATGGCAGCGGTAAGTTAAGAACAGATGTTTTATTTCGCGCACCATTTATGTGGCTTATCATCTGCTCCTGTTTTATTTTGTGGGAACGCATACATTAGGAAGACAATTTTTTGTACCAATCTTACCTTAGCGGGACACCAGAGAAAGGTAGAAATCAAGAACAGGTATTCACACTTTGTTGCCCACAGTGTATTATCTGGATGTGTTTCACTCTACAAAAGACTACTGTGGTAGATAATCATAAAGACAAAGACAAAAGAATTAAAAGTGGTATGTGTCAGTCATCTTTCCGTGACCTCCAGTGTTTATAGAAACACTTCTTTCTGTATATGTGCCAAGCCGTTGGGAGGCTTTACGTAACTCAGTCATGCTTTCCAAGTTAAAAATCGGAATAAGGACAATCACAAGAACATCATATGAGGAATTTGTAAATGTGGCACCTAATGTAACTTATTTATGTATGTGCTGAGGGTAGATTACAGCCAGTGCATAATATGCTCTTACAGGATAACTTGTGATGAGTAAAAAAAGCCTTCCTCACATCTTCCTCCTTGTTTCTTTTGGATCTTGTTGCACCATGTGTATTGTTACAGCTGCGTGCATGCAGCTGGGTATAGTTTGTTTGTGTTCTGCTTCCTCCCTTGTCCTCATTATTCATGTGCTATCTTTGCCGTAACAAAATACAGCTACCTGTGCTACATATTTTGTCAGCGTGTTTGCATTATGGCAAGCTTTGTATTAGCGGTTATTGCAATCTGTGAAATAGTCTGTGTCAGCTATCATGCTTCGTCTTGGAAAAGTATGTTTGTCAACATAAATAAACAATTAGTATAAATGTTGCTGTATTTATTTTTGTAATATTATCTGTTGTGAAGCTTTTATACACTGTTGCATGTTGTATGACAGAATAAAATTGATGCACAACTTTTTAATGTGGTATTTTTCAGATCAATTTTCAACTGACGCTAACGCGCACAAGTTGTGGGGGAAAAGTGCAAACAAGAGTACCATAAGGTAAGACAGCTGTTTTTACTGTTAGATTGGATTATCAATTGCCAACCAGTTGTTTTCAGCAAGCATAGTATAACGCATAGATTATGTAATCTAAGTTGGAATATTGTTTTTATTGCACTTGATTATCTGGGTCTCCTTTGTACATAGTGCAGCCTTTTTTATTTGTTATGTGTAGCTTACTTGCTTAAAATGTTAAGTCGTAAGTTCTAAATAATAACACGTCTCAAAGAACAGTGAAATAGGTTTAACTGATAAATGTTTTGACATTAGAGACTTGTGCAGTGCGGAATTGAACTTCTACATGAGTTACATAATATTTTGGGGTCTCATTATGGTTCTGAGTTGCATTGGAGTGTCATGCATATGCACCTGCAGGCTACATATTGGATGTTTAAGACTGTTTTGCATGGTTGGCTATTGATTCCAGTTTAATAGTAATGAGAACTGTCTTGCTTTCATGGTGATTCGGTGCTGACTAATGCATTTGAATTTTCCAGAAGACGACAAAGGGTGATGAAATGTTAACTTTTTGTTGCTAACCTGCCATGTCCTTTTTGGCAAGTTTGCTATGGGTTCTTTCTTATATGTTGTCTTTTTACAGTATTCATCTTAAGAACTAGCCATAGTCGTGTGTACTTACAGCAAAAGTTGGTGACACATTTTGAAAAGCAGCTCGACACTGCCATCTGAGAGTCAAACGACTTACATGGACTAGTTATTTTACTCTACCTGCAAGAGTCCTGCACCACGCACTAAGGGTAACTTGACACACACTGCTGGAGTCATCAGACTCATCAAGAATAGTTACTCGAATCCTTCAGCAGTGGTCATGTGACCCTTTATCTTGAGTCGTCTGACTCATGCAGAATAGTTAACGGACTCCCTCAGCACTAGTCGTGTAACCCTTTTGAGAGGGTTAGGAGTCTACTACAAGAGAGTGGGCATGACTATTGGGTGTGGAGTCACGTAACCACCTTGTATCGAGCACAGATAGTCTCGGGACTCTCTTCCGAAAGAGAGTTCGGGTGTCTCCCACAAAGTGTGTCGTATACGTGGCGAGTCCAGACTCCGAAAAGAGTAAGCGGTACTCCTTTTTTTCTTAGTGTGCATGTTACTACAGTGTACTAGCATAGAATAAATAACCAACTGGGAGAAGGGAAACTGTACCTTTCGAACTGGTTCGAAAATAAGCAGCGGCAGCGCATGGAACTTACTTAGGTGGACGCCAGATAACGTTGCTCAATCCGGAAGCGGAAGTACACTTTTTTTTTTTAGAACAAAATCCAATATGGCCGCTTTTGGCCGGTCGCGTACGCTGGTACGCGCCGTGCTTGTACTGCCGGCTATGCGGCATGCCTCAATGCCTTCGCTGCCGCGTAGCTGGTGCGTTCTAATTGCCAAGAGCCTCTACTGACGCCCATACAAACAAGCCACAAGTGAGTGAACAGAACATGCGACTTTATTGGCAGAAGACAAGCAGTGTACATTCTCGTGCAATAGCAGAAATAAAATATACATGTCGAGATACGCTGGAATCATTGACGCGAGCTCGTAAACTGCTCACTGTCGTCGTCGAACGTGGTGGTCAGGTTAACGAGCGAGAACCAGCAGCGGAAACAGATTGGACAGTGTGCCACCTGTTTGCAGTGAAAATCGCCGTTAAAAATGCCCAAATTGCATTGCGAAGAAATCGGGTGACGCAGGCATCTGCTGCCGCAGCCTACACAGCGACATGGACTACCCCGGATTTTAGCCGTTCACTCCTTTCCAACCTGCACGTTTCTTTTCTTTCGGGGGCCGCTAATGTGTGGCTCACACTTGGTGTCTCACATTGTTTCAATATGGGCAAGTCACTTTCGTGGGCATCGCTTTCATTAGCTACTTTTGCGGGCCTTTCCAACCATGTGGCTATCAACTTCATACGCATCGGACTATGTAAGCACGTATGCTAGTCTCCGTTCATGCCTAATCGCGGCCGAGAAAGGCCAGAGGCACAATTTGCCCATGGCTGCAGCAGGAAAGGGCGAACGGGGAGCACGAATCACGGTGCATGAAAATTGGGAGTCTATGTCGCTGTGCAGGCTGCAGGAGCGAACGCTTACTTCGAGAGACTGCTTCCCAATGCAACTGACCAGGCCGCCACATTCAAGAAGCATAACACGGCGACCATAACCAAGTAAGATAACATCGAAATTAAACAGCAATCAATTACCACATAAGGTTCAGACAATATTATACATTGGCTACGAACCATATGGCAACAGTGAGCATTCACATAAACGGTTCTCTTACGGTACATTCAGCCGCCCACCTACAGGCGTAACGCTTGCCTTCGTCGCACGTGGTGGTCTAGTAACGAGCGACAACCAGCAGCAGAAACAGATTGGACAGAGTGTCCCACCTGTTTGCAGCGACAGTCGCTGTTAAAGATGAGCAACTTGCAGTGCGAAGCAATCGGGTGACGCAGGCATCTGCTGCCGCAGCCTACACAGCGACATGGACTACCCATCATTTTAGCATTGACTCCTTTCCAACCTGCATGTTTCTTTTTTTTCGGAGGCCGCTAATGTGTGGCTCACACTTGGTGTCCCACGTTGTCTCAATATGGACAAGTCGCTTTCGTGGGCATCACCTTCATCAGCCACTTTTGCGGGCCTTTCCACCCAATTTCATGCACGTCCGACCATGTAAGCACGTATTCTGGTCTCCGTTCGTGCTTAATCGCCGCCGAGAAAGGCCAGAGGCACGATTTGCCCATGGCTGCAACAGGAAAGGGTGAACGAGGAGCACAAATCACGGTGTGTGTAAATTGTGAGTCTATGTCGCTGTGCAGGCTGCAGGAGCAAATGCTTACTTCGAGAGACTGCTTCCCAGTGCAACCGACCAGGCCGCAATATTCAAAAAAGATAACACTGCAACCGTAACCAAGTGACATAACAGCAAAATTAAACAGCAATCAGTCACCGCATGAGGTTCAGACAATACATTATACATTGGCTACGAACCATCTTACAGGCATAATGCTTGCCTTTGTCACATGTGGTGGTCTGGTAACGTGCGACAACCAGCGGTACAGACAGATTGGACAGAGCCTCGCACCTATTTGAACCAACAGTTGCCGTTGAAGATGAGCAACTTCCATTGCGAAGCAATCAGGTGACGCAGGCATCTGCTGCCGCAACCAACACAGCGACATGGACTACCCGGCATTTTAGCGTTAACTCCTTTCCAACCTGCACATTTATTTTCTTTCGAGGGCCGCTAATGTGTGGCTCACACTTTGTGTCCCGCTTTGTCTCAAGTGGACAAGTCGCTTTTGTGGGCATCACCTTCGGCAGCCATTTTTGTGGGCCTTTCCACTCATACGGCCATCAACTTCATACACTTCGAACCATGTAAGCACATATGCTGGTCTCCGTTTTGAGCAAATCATGGCCGAGGTAGGCCACAAGCACAATTTGCCCATGGCTGCAGCAGGCAAGAACGAACGGGGAGCACCAGTTACGGTTTGTGTATACTGGGAGTCTATGTCGCTTTGCCGACTGCAGGAGCAAATGCTTACCTCGAGGGACTGCTTACCAGTGCAACTGACCAGGCACCCACATCCGAGAAACGTAACACAGTTACCACAACCAAGTGGGGCAGCAAAACCAGGTTCTGCAATCAAACACTTCAGCGTAGCTTGCGCAAAGACCCAGGCTATCGAGAAAGAAGAACAATCACCAACGAGACTAGGAATATGGAAAATGAGAAAGCTTGCATTCAAGAGAGAAGCCACTCCGCTCTGCAAGCATTGGAGGCTAAAAACATCAATAAAAGTAAAATGGTGTATAGAACACGGTGCGTAGGTTAATGCAAGACACATGCCGATGCTGCATCAGCTATTTCAGGAGAGGAATTGTGCATGACAACATACACTAGAAGATACTGCTACAGATATGTTAGGCTACTAGACAGTGACTGGTATTAAGTATCAGGGAAGAATCGGTTGACCTTTATGTTTGGATGAGGATGAATGATCTCTAACAAAAATGGGCGATGAAAAAGCTTGCATTTATAGAAAAAAAAATACACTTGGCACAAACGGAATTGACATGGCTAGTGTTGAAAACCAGGAAGCGGAGCTGAAGTAGAGAACGTCTTCTTTATTCGACGCTTGCAAAAACAACTAAAAACGCAGGCGCGCGTTCGGCTCCACGCTCGCTTCTAACTTCGGCTTCTTCTCATCTTTTTCGGAGCATAATATTCAACAGCTCCCGGCCGAACAATTTGCGTATGCTTGTTTCTTTTCAAGACGGAGCTTGTCCAGCAGATTCTAGGTGGTACCGCATCTGTGCCGGTCTCCGCAACGTATTGCCACTAAAAGTGCGCAATTTGCATGAGCGAAATTTGCCGTCGGCAAAGCCGTCGGCACCATAAGCACTTTGCTGTGCTCGTGGTGGAACCACTGCTGGCATGTGTCTTCCTGATGGGCGTAGGGGGCCGCAGTGGAAGCCGTCGCAGCCACCATTGCTGACGTGCTGCTGGTGGATGCGTCGGGTGTTATGTGACTGGCCTGCCCTGGCCCCGGCCCAGACAGCATTCCTAGCCCTCCAGGGGTTAAAGGTGGTGGCTGCTGGGGTGAAGGTAATTCCTTTTCAAGGCCTGGCGAGCTGTTGCGGGCGGCCATGGCTTGAGGCTGTCGTGGAAGTGGCATTCGCTCCACCTGGACAACGGGGGCCAGCGTGTGGTTGTTGCTTTTTAGCCTTTTCACCCCACTGCTGTGCCTCCCTGACAGTGAGGACCCAGATGGAGCCTTTGCTGTTGACGACGGGCGCCCGGCAAGCCCGCTCGAGTGTCGCAGGGCGGAAGACGATAACGTTGAATACGGCGATGGGGACGACGATGACAAGGAGCTGTGCCCCGACGACTTCCCTACACCCGCCGGGTGGAGCACGCACGTGTCAGCAGTGTGGTCACCCCTACCAAAAGTGTCGAGGCTCCCATGCCGCTGCTCCAAGTGCTTTCGCAGAGCCTGTGGTTTTGTGACTTGGTTACATATTTCACACACAACTAAATAAAAATCATCCCACGCTAGACAAAATCCGAGAAGTCCCATATCCTCTTTTCTTAATTTCATGGCATCGCTTTCTCTTTTCGCTGTCTCCGCCTCTGTATCGGTTTCTTCGTTTTCTGGACTCTTGAAGCAGATAGTTTCGGCCCAAGAATTCCATGACTGTCCTTGAGTAGCCGACACACTATTCGTGGCCGCCAGTCTGTGAAGATCTTTCAATAGTTTGGCAGTAGAAGGGTATTTGACTTCTACTAGTTGGAAGCGGTGTCGCAGAGTTGCAGCAAGGAGAAAGGGACTGCTGCAGGCACCAAAAGGAACCCTTGTGATGCGCAGTTCTTCAATATTGGAAGATCCTTCTTCAAACCAGAAGTAACGAAACGCGTCTCGGTCTTGTTCAGCCAGCGATACTTGAAGAAACGCTTTTTCGATATCAGCGGAAATTATAATCTTGAAGCTGCGAAACTTCAGCCGTAAGTCGATGATGTTGAGGTTCAAATTCGGCCCTATCCACAAGACGTCGTTGAGTGAGGGTGACTCCGGAGCATGAGAAGAAGCGTCGGATACCACCCGTAATTCAGTCGTAGTTCAATGGCGTCGCACTACTGCTCGGTGTGGCATATAGTACGTGATATGTTCACTCGTACTGTCCATTGTGACCTTCTGAGCGTGGTCTTTGTTATAGTAGCTCCTAATGGCAGTGTCATGTTCCTTCTGAAACTCTGGTTCTCGATGTAGCGTTCTCTGCAAGGACTCCAGCCTCTTTAACGTGATATCGCGGTTATTTTTAGGCTGGGAACAATTGCTGCGCCACGGCAGTTCAACTTGATCGCGACCATTGTTTGTAATAGTTGTTTCCACGAAGTTCTTCAGGACGTGTTTGTCATCTTTCGAAAGTCTGTGTTCGTTAGTCAGTCCCAGATGTTCTATTTCCAAGGAATACCTCAGTTGCTGGGAAACGTTGGCTTCCGTTAGGCATATGTTGAAGTTCCTTACGGTTTCCGGCTTGTAGAACTTAGGTGGACTTCTGGTATCTCCATGAAGTGTCCATCCTATGATAGTTTCGATGGCAGTCAAGGAGTCGTCCAGTCGATGAATTCTTCCGCTGACAAGCTGCCAGTAAGTCGGCACCTATAAGGATGCTTATTCCAGGCTCAGGCGAGACCTGAACTGCGTTGACGTCAGCCAAACGTAAGTTCTTGCTTTTCAACTTTTGAACTACACTTGTATCTGTCAATGCTGACAAGTCATTGCATATTTCGGGAACTTCTATCGCCTCTACTTCTAGTGAGTTTGACTCGTACTGGCTATGCAGCGTGACTCGTCCTCTCCTATAATATTTCCGCGGTGCTGAAACGTTTCCAAATCCCGAGATGGTGAGCTGCTCTTCGGCTAACACAGTGGGTTTCAGCTTCCTAGACAGTTCTTCTGTGATGAAGCTGCGCTGACTGCCACCATCAATCAACATTCTTACAAAGCATCTGCTTCCAGTGCCCACAGTCCAAACTTGGGCGGTCTGCAGAAGAATTGTGCACTTTATCGAGTCTGTTGACGAGCTGGAAACAGTTGTCTGCGTTTCCGTATTCTTCTGCTTCCATTTCGGGTCGCACATTGTGGTGATATGTCGCCCCTTGCATTTCGCACAGCTTAGTCTCTTCCAGTTTCGGCATTCCTTAGCTTTGTGAAATTGTCTAGCGCAGCGGAAACAGCATCCTAATTTCCGTAGTTTCTGCTTTTTCTCGTCTAATGTTAGTTCCGTTGGGCAGACATCCACCGAGTGATCTTTGTCTCCGCATAATATACAACTCTCTGTAGTCAGTTTCACGGTTAGCATAGATGCAGAACCTTGGAAATGCTCATTAGATTGTCGTTTTGCTGTTGAGGCTTGTTCTCTCTTGTCAGATGTCATCATTATAGTATGTTCCCGGCTTCTTACTTCAAGACTCAAGAAGTCTAGAAGAACAGACATTCTATTTAGCCTGTCACTAGTAACGCCTGTATTTGCGCACAAGATCAGCGCACAAGATGCGCTGATTATAACGGAGTACCATTTCTTGCGGAAGATGTTGTATTACAGCAGTTTTCAGAAACACTCCATATTCTTTTTCTTCGACGCCAAGGTTATGCAGGGATCTCACGCGAGTCTGCACTTCTTCATGCAACCTTTGAAGCCCTTCGAAATCTTCGCAAGAACGAACTTTACGTAGGTTTAGAAGGCGACGCATGTGGTCGTTAACAATCAGTGACTTCTGACCGAATCTTTCTTTGAGAAGTTCTATAGCTGTGCTATAGCTCTCGTTAGTTGTCGACAGGCCGCTGATGACACCTTCCGCTTTACCCATCAAGTAGCTCCGAAGATATTTCAATTTGTCTACGTCGGTAATATATCGGTTCTGGTGAATAGTAGACTCAAATTGATCCCAAAATTCTGGCCATTTAATGGGGTCACCATGAAACTTCGGCACATCGAGCTTTGGTAGCTTAACGTGTGCGCATGCTTGACGAAAGTCATCGTGAGATTCGTGCGTAGTCGTTGTTTGCTGATCGGATAAAATGCGTTCAGCGCGGGATTTCGCGAGGACCATAGATTCTTGATACTGTCCGATGCTTTGAAGCTCATCCTCTAGGTTATCATCGGTAACCTGCTCTTCTACTTGGTTATCAAGGTTCGTAAGCATAGATTCCTTTATCTTCAATAGGTTAAGATGGTCGGTCAGCTCACCATATGGCGTTGGTTCCGTCTGCATAAGAGTTGGTCATGTCGTTGATGATCCTGGTGACCGCCGCTCGCACGGTAGCACGCTTCCGTTGTAGTCTTTCCATGTCGTCACGTCGGGAATGGTAGACCTCGTGATGACGTGGATCGCCCTTCGATTCTGTCGCAGCGTCGTCGCGTTGATCGCGTCGGTCGGTCGTCCTCTTCAGGTAGCTCGCTTCATCGTCAGGGGTCTTCAACTGTAGATCTGATATCCTGGTCACGGCATCATATGTTGAAAACCAGGAAGCGGAGCCGAAGTAGAGAACGTCTTCTTTATTCGACGCTTGCAAAAACAACTAAAAACGCAGGCGCGCTGTAGTGTTGGTCAGCAGAAGAACGAGACACATGTCAACCCATATCACACCAGACGCAAGACTCTTTATTCATTGGAGCACCCATATATATACCCTGGCAACAGTGGTGCCATCTCTCTATGGCTTTGATAGTTATGCAACTAAGGGCACCTAGTGTCGCCCTACGACACTACATCTACCCCTTCCTTAATACAGACATATTCACAAGCCAGTCAATGTTTATATCCAAGCACATAGTCCTGCAACCTTGCCGGTGGTCTTCTGTCTCTTGTGGACCGACGTAACGCTGGCGGCTCGCCAGCAGTTTCGATGACAACGGAAGCACTGTCACCGTCTTCTGAAGCAAGGCTTGCATGTACTGGACCCTGTGGCTGTGAAAGATCTGAAGAAATTGACGGGGATAGCTCCAACTGCCCAGAGGTTCTGCCAGGTGACCGTGGGCTTGGCAGCGAAGAGGCTTGTGCTCCGTGTAGCGGCGCAGCTTTGTAGTCGTCATCCCACCGTACCGCATGTTGTGGCGATGCTCCCGTTGGGGCTGCCGTCAGCTTTGAGGCATTCCAAGTTCGACCGTCTTCCAGGCAGAAGGACCAACGCCCGATGCGCTTAAGGATCTTCATTGGAGGTCCAAAGCTGGGAGTACCTTTCGGACCAGGAGTTGGTTTCTTAACGCGCACATACTTCCCAACTTGTAACTGCGGTACTCGGGCTGCTCTTCGTCGGTCAGCGTACACTTTGTTTTTGCGCTGGTGCTCTTTCACCCTCTTCCGAAGTGAGGACATCTCCGGAGCGGGGTCCGTGAAGAAGCTAGAGGTGGGATGTCCGATGACGTCCAAGGATGTCCTGATGTGCCGGCCATGCAGAAGCACTGCAGGAGAAAGGCCAGTGGTACTGTGAGGAGTAACTCTGAAGATCCCCAAGTACTCTGTAACAGTGTTCTTCACTGGTCGCTGCTCTAGCAAGGCCAACTGAATATAAGATTTGAGCACACGGTTGAACCTTTCCACCTGTCCATTTGCCTGTGGGTGATAAACAGCCGAGAAGCTGTGCTTGTTGCCCCTGTCTTGAAGAAAGGACTCGAATTCTCGGGATGTAAATTGTGGTCCATGATCCGAGACCAGTTCGTCGGGGTAGCCTTCTCGTGCAAATATTGACAGGAGGATCCATCACTTTAGTGGAAGACACATCCCTGCAGAAAGCAACTTCTGGCCATTTGGAAAAATAATCAACAACCGATATAACGAAACGGCAGTCGGCTGGTGCACGCTCAAATGGGCCCACAATATCAATAGCTATCTTGCTCCAAGGTTTATCTGGAAGGGCCACTGGCTGTAGTGGAGTGGGATAGCTCTTAGCACTTTTGTCTGCCGACTGACAGACCGTGCAGTTTCGGATGGCAGTCTCTACTTGTTTGTCCAGACCTGGCCACCAGTACTTTTCACGAAGACGTTGCTTGGTCTTCACAATTCCCGAGTGCGATTCATGGGCAAGCTGAATAAACGTAGCAGTGAGCTTGGCTGGAACCACAATACGCTCCGAGCGCATAAGCAGACCATCTGCTACTGACAATTGCTCCCGGACCTCATAGTAAGGAGTCAGTTTAACAGTCAAAGATTTCTTCGCTGGCCATGATGTCTGAACAAAATGAACAACCTCCTGGAGTTTGCAATCCTCGGCTGTAGCAAGTCGAAGGTCATTGACATGAACTGAAGATGTGACCAGAGACACAACTTCCTCTTCAATCAGAAGGCCATCTTCTGTGTCTGGAACAGGCAGCCGGGACAAAGCGTCTGCTACCTTGTTGTATTCTCCACGTCTGTACTGAACTGTGAAAGTGTAACGAAGCAAACGAGCGGTCCACCTTGTGATGCGAAGTGGTCGCTGTCCTGTGCTTTGTGTCGAAAGTAGAGATACTAGGGCTTGATGGTCCGTTACCAACGTGAATGGTCGTCCCCAGAGATAAATGTGCCATTTCTCGCATGCCCACAGACACGCCAGGGCCTCCCGCTCTCCCGCTGAGTACTTCCGCTCCGTTTCTGTCAGAGTTCAGGATGCGAATGCAACAGTCCGAGTGTGTGGGCCGTGAGCCTGTTGTAGTACTGCTCCCAGGCCATAAGCAGACGCATCTGTGGCCACAATAACAGGGAGCGTCGGATCGAACATTTGCAGTATCTTGCGCGATGATAGGAGCTTCTTTACCCTTGCAAAGCTCTTTTCGGCAGCGTCATCCCATTCAAAATGTACATCCTTATATACGAAGCAACCTACGCATAGGTTCTACCTCTTCAGCCAGGTGGGGAATAAACTTAGCTTAATACTCAACCAAGCCCAAAAATGAACGCAGCATGCTTGTGTCTGTGGGGGTGGCAGCATGAACAATGGCATCAACCTTGGCTTGAAGGGGAGCTATTCCTTCCGAGCTGACGCGATGCCCAAGAAATGGTAACTCCGATGCATTAAACACGCATTTATCATTGAGCTTAAGTCCAGCTTCAGAGATTCGTTGAAGAACTTGCTCCAGATTTCTCAAATGCTCTTTTTCAGTCCTGCCAAAGATAATGATGTCGTCTAGGTAGCACAGTACCCCTTTGCAGCCTCGCAGGACCGTTGTCATGAGGTGTTGAAATGCAGCTGGGGCTGATGCCAGTCCGAAGCACACCCTTTTGAAACGAAAAAGGCCATCGTGCGTAATGAAAGCAGTGAGGTCTCTGCTATCTGGGTGAAGCAGCACCTGGTAATAGGCAGAAGCTAAATCGAGCTTTGAAAAGTGGCGTGCTCCATTCAGAGAGTGTAGAAGCTCTTCCGTATGGGGCAAGGGAAAGCTGTCGACTACAATCGCTTTGTTAGGCTCTCTTAAGTCAACGCAGAGGCGGATACTGTCGTCCTTCTTGCGGACTACAACGATAGGAGAAACCCACTCGGAAGCGTTAACCCTTTCAATGACATCATCAGAAAGAAGACGCTCAAGCTGGTCGCTAACCGGCTTGCTCAGAGAAAGTGGCAAACGTCTGAGCTTTTGCACGACTGGAGAGGCTGACGACTTTATCTTGACCTTGTGCTGAATGCCCTTGGCAAGTCCAAGGCCTGGTGAGAACAAATGGCAAAATTTTGCCCATGGCAAAGCTGGCATACCGAACTTTGGTAGACTTAGCGGGCTGTGCTGTTCCTGTGCCGTTTTGGCTGCTCCTTCCAGCATGGCACCTGAACCTTCTTCGGCAGCCGTGTGCAGGCAACGTAGCTGTGCACCCACAATATGTAGCTCTAGAGCTTGCACCGCGTCCAGACCAAGAAGAGAAGTCCCTCCGGGTGCGACATGAATTGCTATAACGGCCGTTTTTTCCTTGTACGAGATTCCGGCTTTAAATTGTTCCAGCACAGGAATCTTCCGGCGTTGGAAGTCCAACAAAGTAAGTTTAGAGCTGGTCAATTGTATGCTGTCTTTGAACACGCTTCGGAATTCTTGTTCCCGTATAATTGACACAGCGGATCCAGTGTCGACCAAGAACTTCACAACGCGCGGTTGCGATTTGGAGTTGATTGGCGTGACTGCCACTTCAATGTAGACACCTGTGGGCTTATCTTCGTAAACAGTGAGAATGCTGATGGCGTCTGACGTGTCCTGTTCAGAAACTACTTCGCGGACGCGAGCCGGGCGTCGTCCTCGTGCGCTGCGGCCGCTACGGCAGACTTGCATGAATAAACCACGGCGGCCGCATGCGAAGCAGGTCTTACCGCGAGCGGGGCACACAGACGGCTCGCAACCTGCTGTGCCGCAATTACCGCAGACACCTGAAATTCCTCTGTACGGAACAACGGCGGTGGCCGTGTCTGAAGTTGGCGGGAGAGCATGACGAACGCGGGCTTGACTTGGGACGCGCGTGTCATTGTCGCTGAAACGCCGGTTATCTTGTCTGGCCATTCCAAAAGCGTCACGTTGGCGTGGCTGTTGTATGATGCGCTGAATGGGGTTAGCAAAGGCTTCAGACTCGAGCTGAGCTCGCTCACGAAGTAGTGCAATTTCGACGGCACGGTCGAAAGTCAGTGCGTCTCCTTCTAATAACAATCGTGAACGTAACTGCGGAGATGCAACGCCAGTGATGAACTGCTCGCACATGTTTTCGTTTGCTTGCTCGCCGAAATTGCAAGAGGCAGCCAGTTCTCGAAGCGCGAGGGCGAAGTCAGAGATGGACTCACTGTGTAGCTGACGGCGTTCGCGGAAGTGGTTGCGTTCCAGCCGAACGTAGCGCGTGTCGGCGAAATGTCGAGCCAGCGTCTCGCGGGCCACGTCGTATGCGTCTGGGGAACTAGTCGCTGTGGCGCCTTGCTCGGAGAGCGCGGCTGAAGCAGCTTCGTTCGGCGCAGTTGGCGATGGGAGTGCATGAAAATGCGTTGTCCTTCCGGCCCCAAGCAGTGTAGCAAAAGAGCTCGGCGGCGGGACGCAGGCAGGTCGACAGCTCCAGACGCGAGAAGGAAATTCTCGAAGAGGCGTATCCAGCGGGGCCATGGAATGGCTGGAGTGCCCGGGGTAGCGTGGAATAGCGGCGGCGGCGAAAGTGCAGCGGATCCCATCCTCGTCGCCAAATTGTAGTGTTGGTCAGCAGAAGAACGAGACAGATGTCAACCCATATCATACCAGACGCAAGACTCTTTATCCATGCGAGAACCCATAAATATACCCTGGAAACAGTGGTGCCATCTCTCTATGGCTTTGATAGTTATGCAACTAAGGGCACCTAGTGTCGCCCTACGACACTACACGCGCGTTCGGCTCCACGCTCGCTTCTAACTTCGGCTTCTTCTCATCTTTTTCCGAGCATAATATTCAACAGCTAGGAAGCTGATTAAGGGCAGACTGACGGAATTCGATCTTTTGGCCAGCGTCGTCCGTGCTTGGTCGAATGTTGCAGGTGCATCTGAAGACGAAGAATTTCTAGAAAGTCCTTTTTGAGTTACCTGGATGACTCAGCCAAATTTCCCTGCTGGTGGAATGGTGGCTGAAGCTCTTTTTAGTCTTAACACAGTCCTCTGCAGACTTGATACCTCATCCATATTCTTCTGCATGCGCTTCTTTGTTCGTGGTGTAAAAGCCTTGCAAATTCGGCTCCAGCCCCTTCCTGTTGGTGCAGATAGGAGCTCCTGTGATGACCAAGATGTGCTTGGCATAGACTCTGTTGGGACAGAACGGTGACACATGAGATACAGCACAGATTAGCCAAACTCATCTGTGTTTTCTTTTATGTTCGAACCAATTATACTGAACCATAAATATGAACAAACATTCATATCTGCTGCAAACAGCAAGCCAATACAGCATATATCAAACATATTTATTTCTGAACCACGTGTTGTTTACCTTGTAGTAGTAGCCAACGTCCACACAACGACTTTGTTGTAGCAGGCAGCAGAGTCTGTTTAGTGCGTGGAGTGTGTTGCTTTATACTGGTGCCGTCCTAATTACTGCATGTCTGGAACAGAAATTTTGACTGAATCAGAAATTGAAAAAGCAAAATTTTGCAATATGAAATGCAAACAGGTATGACATATATATTGTAATGGTTTGCGACTACAGAACACATGCAAATGTACACTGTCTGTTCTAGGGTGATTAAGCAGCATGTTAAATAAATATTGCTATTGTCCATAAAATTGATGTCTGCCTAACTACAATGCATGTCAACAGCTTCAGTATTATTAAGATCACAAATGAGAACATTTGTGCGTTCATTTACACACTAGAAGAGATCACACTGCTGGTTTCAGAAGCAAATGAGTGAAACTCATGAAGCTATTAGAACTGATGCATTATTTTTCTGCACGAACGTGATGCACCGCTTCACTACTGCGAAAATAAATGCCCACAGGTAAACCAAAATTAACAGCAAGAACATTTGGAACCAACAAGTACGAAATATGGGTGAATTATCATGCTTGCAACTGTTTAATACATTAAATTCTGTACTGTCACTTCATTTTACCAAAGGATTATTAGGTTTTGTGGACGAAAGAAGTTGCCGGCGGACTCGAAAAAAAAGTTTAATATGTATATTGATAAGGCTACTCAGTCACCTACAACCACGGCTACAATAACATGAAAAATGAGACGCGCGTTCCGATATCGCTCTTTCTTTCCTGCTTGTGTGGTATAACGACAGCCTCGCAAGTAAAGGTTTATTTAGGAAACAGCTGAGATCCTGACTGCCCATATGTAATGCAGGATCTAGTTCGTTAACTTGTGCCCGCCCGGAAGGTAATGAGACGGACGGTATATAGCGATTCAAGCAGTGGTGTTAAGCGACTCACCGTTATTGCCGTTGTCAGCCGCAGCAAAATCCAGCTCCCGTTTCGATGCAGACATGTTCCGAATGGCTCATGACCGAAACCCAACTTCCGGGCTTACATGTCCGCTTGTAAACACGTAACTTCACCCCAAGTTAAATAACGCGAGACATCGAAGCGCAAGAAACTAGCTTTAGAAACAAAGAAGCAGCCAGTTCGAGTGTACGAACGAATGAATCCGTGCCGCCGTGCACTCGAAAATACCAGTAAAAATTTTAAATCCAGGCCAGAGGTCACGTGAAATATCGATGATGCTGAACGCTATTTGCGTTTATAATGACGAAGAAACAATAAACTTACTAACAAAGAGTACAATATCTAATTAGCAATGATAATTTGCCCTGTTTTTTATGTAACAAAAATGCTTCGGTAATTGTAAGAGAAAGTTTGTAAGATGGATGGATGGATGGAAGGTAGGAGCGTCCCCTTTGAAACGGGGCGATGGCAGTTGCCACCATGCTCAGATTTTTATTTTGCCTTTAATTTTTATTTTTATCTGTGTTGTCTGTTATTGAATTTCTCGATTTTCTTTAAATACGTCTTCCTACCCTTTTAACCTTATGTCACCTCTCTGCTTTTGAGCCACCAATCCTCCAATCGCCTTTTGCTAATTTCCACCGCACCTTTATTTACATGACTATCATTATCTCTGAACCCTAGGGCCTCAGGAAGGGTGACTGTGGCCGCATCGACATCGGGGTTGATACCATCACATTTTAGTATGAGGTGTTCCATTGTTTCTACATATTTACCACACACAGTACATGTGTC
The DNA here is from genome assembly GCF_023375885.2 of Dermacentor andersoni. Classification (NCBI taxonomy): domain Eukaryota; kingdom Metazoa; phylum Arthropoda; class Arachnida; order Ixodida; family Ixodidae; genus Dermacentor; species Dermacentor andersoni. Next base: position 6,412,182 of record NC_092816.1, on the reverse strand, counting down.
TTCTTCTTCGTTAAATTTCTTTTTATAGCTCCGCGTTCTAAGATATCCTGATCTAGCTTCAAAGAGTAGGGCACTGCCTCTTGAGTTATCATAAAACGCTTCCTTCCTGATCTGCTGTTTCCAGTATCGATATAGTTCTACACTATGCTTCTTTCCCATTGAATTTATCCAATTTTTACCTTCCGCATTTTTAACCTGTCGTTTAATGCTCTGTCCTTTTTCGTCCTCGTGTCTGGCATACTTACTGGTTAGCTTTCTAGTTCTTTTCCGCCATTGTGAGTCAACGCTCTAGATAAAATTGCGCTACGACGCCTCTACCGGGAAATGTTGAAACTAACGTAAGCATCTCGAAGTGATGCTACTACGCTGCCTTTGTTAGCAGCGGCGCGCGGTCGATTTTTCGCCCTCTGTGGCCATTTGTTGAACTTGAGAGTGTGCTACCCCTGGTACTAGTATAGGGGCAGTGTGTTCAGAAGGTGGAGCGCGCCACGCACTGCTTTGAAGCCGGGAGCGTAGACAGGTCCCGGATGTATGCGGCGGCGCTGCAGTCGCACGGGCTGTACGGACGCGTTCTCCGTGTGTTGCGGCCAGTTGCAGCGTGCTTGCCATGTGCTTGCTCTGAAGGGCTCTTGAGGAATTCCTCGAGTTTCTGTCTCGTTGGGAGTCACATGCAAAAGGATTGCCATTTGCTGGGCGTGTTGGTAGACTGACTTGGAAAGCATATTTACCGCCAGCGAACAAGGACAGAAGGGAGACGACACCACAATGCGCTAACTTCAACTTGATTTTCAGGAAACACCCGCCTATTTAACTGTACATGGGTGAAATACGTGGGTGTTTCCTGAAAATCAAGTTGTTGAACTTAGCGCATTGTCGTGTCGTCTCCGTTCTGTCCTTGTTCGCTGGCGCTAAATATGCTTTCCATTGCAAGAGGACTTTGCGGCTTGAGCCAGTCGACGGCAGATGGGTTCCGTGTGACATTGTGCAGCACTTTGGCTCTGTTAGAATACTTGGAAGGAGAGGGGTGTTAATACCTATTGACATCTAGACTAAGCCAATAAAAATTGGAGAACTTGTGAAGTAGCCGTGCGGATCCGACGATCACCCAACGCCGTCTCAATTTTTGACTGTTGTGAATTGCCTTTTTATATCTTGGCGAAGGCAATGGAAACAGGGAACACAGAGATGAGTAAAGATTTGGTATGGCCACTTCACTCACCTGATAATACTGACAAGGAAGGGGACGTTGCGTCACAATTGACGAGTTAGTTGAAGCTGGAAATCTGACGCTGGTAGAGCAAAGGCTAACTAATACTGCGGCAGAGCACCGGGCTTATCTGGAGGAAAAGAGCAATGACCGCCTCACCCATTATATATGGCAGAGTATGTCGCGCAGAAATTTTTTACTCGCAAGAAATGTGAGGACTGCCGCCCTCTTCTTTTGCAGAACTCTAGTGTCAGTAGCATAGTCTCAAAATTCACGAAATTTTTGACATGGGAGGATTGCTGTATCACTCCAAGTTGCTTTTTGAAGTACTAAAGAAACTTGAGGGAATATATTTACAACCTTCTTCAGGAAAGAGGAGCTTTGCAGCGACAGCATAGTTGATGTCATGATTCTAGTGAAAGCTTTAAATTTGGCTATGCCATAGGCTGCAAATTACATGCTGATGATTTCACGTCAGCAGTTGTGCGTTTTTAGGTCCTATCAATGCTGCACTTTTAATTATACGTTTAAGGTGTTCACATCAGTGAAGAGAAGCACGACGAAAAAAGAAATTGCACTTTAAAGTATAAACCCCATGCAAGCGATCCTGCACGCGACAGCGCCAAGCGACGCGATGGAGATGGCTGTCGCGTTCGCTCGTCGCCTAAAAGTTGTACCCCATGCGAGCGATGACTTCGAGCCAACGTTACTAGATTATTTACTACGTTACTAGCCAACGTTACTAGACTAGCGATGCTTCGAGCGACGTCTCCCCAGTGTTGCCGGTATGAGGGCAGCAATATAGGTACCGAAACTAGCGTGACGCGTGCTTTATTAACTTAAGTTGATGTGTTGTACTGTAAAAAGCAGCATAAAATATTTCTGAAAGTTTTGAAGTAGGTTCTTATCCTTGCACGTATAAAAATTCAATCGTTTGCTCTTTCCGTGCGACAATCAGAAGTACTTGAGTTATGTACATCCAGTTCCGGCTTCGCGCTATTGGCTAGTCGCTCATAGCACTTCCGGGCGACGAGTGACGAATTGTAGATTTGCAGAACCGAGCTACAGTGTACTAGAACCGAGCGATCGCGCGACAAGACCGGCGATCAGAGTGCGCGCGAGGGCGCGCGAACGCTCCTGTGATCGAGGCTTCAGCGACTTCGTTCGTAGCTAAGTGCTCTTTTATATTTATTAGCTAGTGTTATGAAGTGTTTTCTTTTGCATGGAGTAGGGGCGCAAATTTTGAATTCTTGGTAAGAGTAGTAAACGTACCGGCTTTGTCTAAGTCTGGCGACTCCCCCGTTAGGCCCAGGTGGTAGGAGGGACCTATTTGATAGGCTTATGTAATTCTTTCAGCTAGCCCTTCGGATTCTTACGTGGGGTAGGGAGTGAAAATTCTCTATTTTTGTTTGGGATAGCGGTTGAGTCGGCTTTGCTTGAGTGATTTGGCGAACTTGCTCGTTGGGCTTAGGGACTTAGGCCTAACGATGAAATCGAAGAACGTGAAGGCCGCGGGGGACGTCAAGTGCAGTGCGACGAGTGTCTGCGATGGTGCTTCCTCGACGAGACTAAATTCCGGAATTTAGCAGACGCGGAGGGGTCCAGCTTCACATGCAGGTCGTGCGAGGGTGTCCGGGAAGCCGTCCAAAAACTGGAAGGGAATTGGGCGACTAAGTTTGAAGAGCTTAAGGTGGACCTGAGGGAGGAGCAGGAGAAGCGGGTAGCACTGTAGGTGAAAGTTGACAATTTCGTCAAGGCGGAGGTGGCCCAGGCCGCGCAGTTAGTAAGAACCGTGGCCGAGCTTGAGGAAGAGAAAGAAAGGAGCGCCGATCTGGAAAGGCGGCTCGAAGCGCTTGAGACGCGGGCAGCGGAGAATGTCGGGTCGGGACAACAAAGCGGTGGCAAAAACTCACAAAGTAGGGTAGACCCTACAGGCGAAGTGGGAGGCAGGGAGCCAAAGCAAGCGGTCGTCAGCTCGCCGCCGGTGAATCGGCGTAGTTAAGGGAAGCAGCGCAACACGCCCCGAGTGAGGCGACGCTGCAGCCGCAGGGGCGCCAACAAGCGCGACGAGAGGAGCTAACCCCAAGGAATGAGCTCATGGCCAATGATAAGAGGCAGCATAATCTGGAAGTTAGGAAGGAGGAAGGGAATGCCCTAGTACTTATCGGTGGGGATTCAAATATGAGGAGGTGCAAAAGAGCTATAATGGATCGTGCAAAGGGTGATAAGCGGGTAGCAGTCGGGACGTTCCCAGGCAGGACAATGGACGCAGTACTGAGAGAAACAAAAACCGAGCTTTCTAAGAATGTTGCAGAGCTCAATTTGGTAGTGGTAGCGGCGGGGCTAAACGATGTCTTGAATGGTGAAGCCGCAAAAGTAGTGGAAAGATTAGCGGAGGGAGTTGACGATTTAAGGGCGATAGCACAGCAAGCCCAGATCGTGGTATGCACAGTGCCGGAGGTGCAAAGACGGAACGGAGAAATTGCCAAGGAGGCTGTGGCTGTTAATCGTGAGATAAGAAAGCTAAGCCAGGAGAAAGGATTTGAAGTGGCAGACATAAACAGAGAAGTACATAGAGCAGGCTTTGGCAGAGGCTTTACACGCGATAGCATCCACTTTAATGGAAGGCTAGGAGCCGAGATAGGCTGGGTCTGGCAGGTCGGGCAGTAGCTTTTTTAGGGGGTCCACTGCGCCTCAGGGCGTAGGGGTAGATAGAAACAGTGTAGAAAGTGCAACAATAGAGGATGACGCCAATAAAATGGCCACTAGGAGGTCCAGCAAGAAAACTACAAAAGATAAATTAAAAATAAATTATGGGGTTTTACGTGCCAAAACCACTTTCTGATTATGAGGCACGCCGTAGTGGGGGACTCCGGAAATTTCGACCACCTGGGGTTCTTTAACGTGCACCTAAATCTAAGTACACGGGTGTTTTCGCATTTCGCCCCCATCGAAATGCGGAAAAATAAATTTAACACCAGGATCAGGTACATAAACCTGAGGCGGTAGAAAGAGAGCGAAGTGGTTAGAAATACAACAGCAGTTAAAGGACGAAGAAGTAGGTGTATACGCGCTATGCGAAACATATCTCAGGGATCTGGAAGACCCACCGTTTATTGAAGGCTACGTCTGGGAAGGGAGCAATAGAACAACAACGGAGAGGAAGGGAGGAGGAGTAGGTATGCTGATACATCAAGGAACAAATTGGAAAAGAATAAAGTTAACTTGCAAAGAACATGCCTGGGTATCAGGTACAATTGCCGGTAAAGAGACATGGCTAGGAGTAGTTTATTTAGGGACAGGGGCCAAATGCAAGCAAGAGAACAAGGATCTAGTGAAGTGTCTCGATGACGATATAAAGCAGTTTGGAGAAGGTGCCGGTATTTGTCTGCCGGGTGGCAGGAATGGCCACATCGAGGATCTGGATGGATACACAGATTGTAATGGGAGGTTGATGCTAGACTTCTGTGAGCGACACAACCTAGTTATAGTAAATAGAGAAAGTAAGTGTGGGGGACAAATCACGTGGGAGTCCCGTAACAGACAAACGACCATTGATTACTGCTTAATGTCGCAGGGGTTGTATAGCAAGCTCGCAATAATGGAAATAGACGAAGAGGGGAAGTACAGCCTCGAAAGTGATCATAAGCGCATTAGTCTACAATTGGGAGCCCTGCTCAAAAGAGAAATGCAGGGAAGTCAAAACGAGTGCGCAAAATTAAATGACGAACAAATAGCGCAAATAACGGCCGGCATAGAGGAAGCAATAGAGAAACATCCCATGGAAAGGTGGGAATATAATCAGAATTACCTTTAGTACAAAAATAAAAGAAGTAAAAGGAGTAAACCGCAGGAGATGAAAGAGGAAGCCACGAAGTTGGTGGAATAAGGAAATTAGGGAGGCCATTGAACAACGACGGTTGGCATCTCGGGAACACAGACAAGCAAAGAGGGCGCAGTTATCTGAAGAGGAAATAGGCCAAAAATGGGAATCTAATAAACAAAGGAACAACAAGTGCAGGTACTCGTCCAGGCTAAAATAAAGCAGTCCTCTGATCGCTGGCTGGCTGAAGTTCCCGATGCAACCAATAAAGGGAGGTCAAGAAAATTCTGGAACCATATAAGCTGGCAGGGTAAAGCTAATCACAGAAAGCAGGAACAGATTCACGATGCCGAAGGAAATTGTTTAGAGGGAGATGACGCGGTGAAATGCATCGGTTCAGTTATAGCAGAGTCATTTAGGAAAGACGATAGGGTAATCGCCCCAAATGAGGGAGCAACACAGGATAGCATAATAGAAAACAGCTTAGAACTGACCAATTTTAACTGGAAAAAGGCGGAAGCAAATGTTCCAAAATGCACGTCCGCGGGGATAGACGAGATTCCAATCAAGTTAATTAATGAACTTGGCCCAAGAAGCAAGGAAACGCTGATAAAAGCATTGGAGGCAGTCATAACAAATAAGCAAATTCCACACAGCTGGAAACAGAGCAAAATGAATTTGATTTATGAAGGGAAAGGTGACAAGAAGAACATAAAATCCGTCCGACCAATTACGATAACATCAGTTATATATAGGCTGGCGATGCAGGCGGTGAAATTAAAAATGCAGTCATGGGTAGAAAGTAATAGAATACTCGGAGAACTTCAGAACGGGTTCAGAAGTGGTAGGCGCTTAGATGATAGCCTGTTCGTGCTTACCCAGTGCATAGAAATAGCTAAGGCGGAAAATAGACCTCTCTATTTAGCCTTCCTGGACATAGGCGGTGCATATGACAACGTGAACAGGGAACTCCTGTGGAACATATTAAAATATGAAGGTGTCGGTCATGAGGTAATTGATCTCCTACAGGAAATATATAGAGAAAATAATGTTGAATAACATGGGAAGCAATTAAGAGTACGACAACTGTCGAGGTACACAAAGGATTAAGGCAAGGTTGTCCTCTATCACCGCTGCTGTTCATGCTTTATATGACAAGTATGGAAAGAAGGTTACAACGAAGCAATCTAGGGTATAATCTGTCGTACAGATTAGGCGGAAAGGTTGTTGAGCAACGACTACCGGGTTTAGTGTATGCGGACGATATTGTACTGTTAGCAGAGAGCCAGGAAGATTTGCAAACTGTGGTTAATTACTGTGGAGATGAAGGAGACAGTTTAGGTTTCAGTTTTTGTGCAGCTAAGTCCGGTGGGATGTTTTTCAACGATACAACTGATCAGGAGCTAACAATACAAGGCCATGAAATACCCCGAGTGGCCGAATACAAATATCTCGGGGTATGGATAAACAAAGGGCAGATGTACACGGAAAAGCACGAACAGTCTCTCATAACAAAAGGGGCGAAGAGGTGCCGGGATAATGAAGCATAGGGCATTGTGGGGGTACAACAGGTATGAGGTACTGAGAGGTATTTGGAAGGGAGTAATGGTGCCGGGGCTTACTTTCGGGAATGCGGTCCTGTGTTTAAGGGCAGAGGTTCAGTCGAGACTAGAAGTAAATCGGAGAGCTGTGGGAAGATTAGCACTAGGTGCCAACGGGAAAACCACAAACGAAGCAGTACAGGGGGATATGGGCTGGGCATCGTTCGAAGCACGGGAAGCTCAGAGTAAAATCCTATACGAAAAACGCCTGAGGAAATTGGACGATAACGGGTGGGCAGCTAAGATATTTAAATACCTATACAGAAAGAGCGTTGACTCACAATGGCGGGAAAGAACTAGGAAGCTAACCAGTAAGTATGTCAGACACGAGGACGAAGAGAGACTGGGCATTAAACGACAGGTTAAAAACGCGGAAGGTAAAAATTGGATAAATTCAATGGAAAAGAAGCATAGTGTTGAACTATATCGAGACTGGAAACAACAGATCAGGAAGGAAGCGTTTTATGATAACTCAAGAGGCAGTGCCCTTCTCTTTGAAGCTAGGTCATGATGTCTTAGAACGCGGAGCTATAAAAAGAAATTTAACGAAGAAGAAGACACACGTACTGTGTGTGGTAAATCTGTAGAAACAATAGAACACCTCATACTAAAATGTGATGGAAATGTGAATCCCGATGTCGATGCGGCCACAGTCACGCTTCCTGAGGCCCTAGGGTTCAGAGATAATAATAGTCATGTTAATAAGTATGCGGTGGAAATTAGCAAAAGGTGATAGGAGGATTGGTGGCTCAAAAGCAGAGAGGTGACATAAGGTTAAAAGAGTAGGAAGACGTATTTAAAGAAAATCGAGAATTTCAATAACACACAGCACAGGTAAATCAAAATAAAAGGCAAAATAAAAAGCTGAGCATGGTGGCAACTGCCATCACCCCGTTTCAAAGGGGACGCTCCTACCGTTCATCCATCCCATTCATCTGTTCACGCGACGGCCCGATCCGTCGCTCGAAGCTGTCGCTCGTCGCTGTCGCGCACAAAATCGCGCTCATGGGGTTTAGCGTTAAAGTTAGCTATACTGTTCTTAGCAGGCTGGTGCAACATATGTATGCTGACCCTTCTTTGTCTTTTTATCTGTATGCACAACTTTTTCTGGTGCATTTAAAAAGCTAATTTCGTGAATATAATTAAAATGAATAAAGTAATTCATTTGCGCATATTAATTCCGCTGTAGGTCTCCATTGTTTGGAATGTAGTTCCACTGTTTTTCTGTGTTTTGGCATACTGTGTGTAGTTCTGCAGAGATCCCTTTTACTTGGCGTCTTTCCTACCCGTTTTATTCCTTCCATAGAAATGTAGGATGTCGGTGTGTCTCATACTCGCACATGAGCCTGACGTTTGGGAACACTTCATGATGCAAATAAAAAAATTCACGAATAAACTGTGCAAATGTAGTTGCAGGGGGTTCGCGAAACAGAATGAAAGAACGAGGGACAAATGTTTATCGCGAAAGAAGGTAAATGCCAAGCAGGGAAGCTCTTTGGCTTGGGGCTATGTACGTGCACGTTGTTTTGCCTTCTCTTCTACAACAGCGGCTGAGTAACTAAGCGCTTGACGGGTCGCGGATGCCGCGGCCGCTTTTTTGTGAATGCGAACCGCAAAAGAAAATGTGTGCACCTGGAATCCGAGTTGGTTTAAATCAACTCGATGTCCTTTACTACGGTGTTATTTGCAGCCGACTTTTCCGTCCGAATAATTTCTGGTTACGTGGCAGCGTGGCTCAAAACAAATTTAACGGCTTTACGCCACTACTTCGGTGTCTGCAAAACCTTTGCTGTCAGGTTAATAAATCCGTCTAATGGGCGTTGAGATGCGCTAGGAGTGCACATACAATTAATCTCTTATATGAAATGAGTTTCGGGGATGCATCTTAACATCCGCCGAGCATTTGCACGTCTATTTGACTGCGACAGAAAATGATTATCAAAATATCAGCATGCAGCGGTGGCGCTGCGCCGTACGTTCCTTACAGGATGAATGGATGTTATGAGCGTCCCCTTTGGACGGCGGGTTGCGCCACCACGCTCCTGCTATTATACTGCCTAATGTCCTACCTAGGTTAAACAATGAAAAAACAAAAAAACACTATGAACTACCATGTCCAAATTTTCTGATTCCCTATTGCGAACTGTGCTTTTGTACATCTCCGTCTTTTGTCGTTTCCCTACTTCCACCAATCCTCCTATCGCCTCTTACTAATGCCTATTACGGACATGTTTGCTTTACCACTGCTCCCGCTGAACCCAAGGGCTTCAAGAAGGCCAGTGGTGCCTAAATCGACCGCATGGGTAGACTTCTTCACATTCTAATAAAACATGCTCCGTCGTTTCCCTAGCTTTACCGTCGCAAGCACATGCTTCTTCTTCCTTCTTACATCTCGCTTTATAGGTGCGTGTTCTAAGGCATCCCGATCTCGCTTCGAAAAGTAATGAGCTTCCCTTTGAGTTATCATAAATGGGTTTTTTTTTTCCTGATTTCGCTTTTTCCTCTTAAGTAGTTAATCATGGCAGGTTTCTTTTCCATTGCCGCCACCCATGAGATTATTTCAGCCTCTCTGACTTTCCGCTTGACGTTCTTTGTTGCTGTGTTGCCCACCCTACAGGCCGCATACTTGCTGGTAAGCTTCCTAGTTCTTTTCCTCTACTGTGAATCAATGTTATTCCTGTACAAATACATCAACACTCTTCAAGCCCATTTGCTTTCTTTCATATTCCTCAGTCGTTTTTCATAATCAATTTTACTGCGAGCTTCCCTCACTTCAAAACTTGTCTAGCTCATATCTCCCTGCTCAGCTTCATTTATAGTTTTCCCGTGAGCGCCCGATGCAAGGCGTCCCACTGACTTTTGGTTGCCACCCATGATTTCAAGCAAACGGCCGCATTTCTAAAAGTAAATCCTGGAACCATTACACCTTTCCACATCCCCGGATCACCTCGTACATATTGCATTCCCATAGCGCTCTGTGCTTCATTATGGCCGCATTTCTCTTGCCATTTACTGTTATTGTTTTTTCCGTTGTTTCCATATATATATTGCCTTCGTTTATCCATATACCAAGGTATTTATATTTTGTTACGAGCCCATGTTCCTACAGCGCCATCTCGTGCTATCTACATGAAGCGCTGCAACGCTGCAACTGCCCCTATTCTAGAACACTGTAACATTATCGGCACGGCAACTCGCCGCACGCAGTTTGCCGTTCGCGGGCCGCCGTGCGGCGTTCGTGTTGTCCACTTCTCTCCTCCTGTGTCCGTGTCTGCACGCCTTACCCCTTCTTTGCATTAACAAAGCATTTCTATGGGGAACCAGCGCTGGAGTTTTCACGCCGCATGCAGCGCCGCCCTGGTGGTCAGAACGTGCACAATGCAGCCGCTCCCGCGGACGAAATTGCTACTGGTAGTGGCGTTGCGTGCCCTGAAAGTCGAAGGAAAACAAAAGGACGCCGACGATACTGTTGCGTATAGAAGCACCACAACTACGTCGGGATAAGGAAGGATGTATCCTTCTGCGTCTTTCCATCTAAACCGTAGGAACAAGAACGGAGGCGGCGTTGGATCCAATCAGTCAGACGAGCGGAGCAAGTTCCCGTCTTGTCGCCCTGTCAAGCGGTGTCGGGCTGGTTTCTAGATCGAATTTCGCGTGTGTGCTTGCTTTATTCGATAGTGAAGACGGTCAGCCCTGGCTGACAGTACCAAGCAGCAGAATCTGCAGTCGGCATTTCGTCGGAAACAAAATGAGGAATAGCATGCACCATCCGGCATATGTACCAACCATTTTCCCTTCACAATCCCACCGCCAAGCCCCTTCCAACGCCACCGCAAAAGCGAACGATACCAAAAATAAATATTGTCCATTCATTGCCAAGAATTATGTGGGATGGAAGCTGCCTTGTAATACGAGTTGTGTGCGTGTACTGCCGGCGCACGCGTGACTAAGCCGCCTCATCATCATCATCATCATCATCATCATCATCAGCCTGGTTACGCCCACTGCAGGGCAAAGGCCTCTCCCATACTTCTCCAACTACCCCAGTTATGTACTAATTGTGGCCATGTTGTCCCTGCAAACTTCTTAATCTCATCCGCCCACCTAACTTTCTGCCGCCCCCTGCTACGCTTCCCTTACCTTGGAATCCAGTCCGTAACCCTTAATGACCATCGGTTATCTTCCCTCCTCATTACATGTCCGGCCCATGCCCATTTATTTTTCTTGATTTCAATTAGGATGTCATTTACCCGCGCTTGTTTCCTCGCCCAATCTGCTCTTTTCTTAACCCTTAAACTTACACCAATCATTCTTCTTTCCATAGCTCGTTGCGTCGTCCTCAATTTCAGCAGAACCCTTTTCGTAAGCCTCCAGGTTTCTGCCCCATACGTGAGTACTGGTAAGACACAGCTGTTATACACTTTTCTCTTGAGGAATAGAGGCAACCTGCTGTTCATGATTGGAGAATGCCTGCGAAACGCACCCCAGCCCATTCTTATTCTTCTGGTTATTTCAGACTCGTGATCCGGATCCGTGGTCACTACCTGCCCTAAGTAGATGTATTCCCTTACCACTTCCAGTGCCTCGCTACCTATCGTAAACTGCTGTTCTCTTCCGAGACTGTTAAACATTACTTTAGTTTTCTGTAGATTAATTTTCAGACCCACCCTTCTGCTTTGCCTCTACAGGTCAGTGAGCATGCATTGCAATTGGTCTCCTGAGTTACTAAGCAAGGCGATGCCATCAGCGAATCTCAAGTTGCTAAGGTATTCTCCATCGACTTTTATCCCAAATTCTTCCCACTCCAGGTCTCTGAATACCTCCTGTAAACATGCTTTGAATAGCATTGGATAGATCGTATCTCCCTGTCTGACGCCTTTTTTTATTGGGATTTTGTTGCTTTCTTTATGGAGGACTACGGTGGCTGTGGAGCCGCTATAGATATCTTCCAGTATTTTTACATATGGCTCATCTACACCCTGATTCCGTAATGCCTCCATGACTCCTGAGGTTTTGACTGAATCAAACGCTTTTTCGTAATCAATGAAGGCTATATATAAGGGTTGGTTATATTCTGCACATTTCTCTATCACCTGATTGATAGTGTGAATATGGTCTATTGTTGAGTAGCCTTTACGGAATCCTGCCTGGTCCTTTGGTTGACAGAAGTCTAAGGTGTCCCTGATTCTATTTGCGATTACCTTAGTAAATACTTTGTAGGCAACGGACAGTAAGCTGATCGGTCTATAATTGTTCCAAGTCTTTGGCGTCCCCTTTCTTATGGATTAGGATTATGTTAGCGTTCTTCCAAGATTCCGGTACGTTCGAGGTCATGAGGCATTGTGTATATAGGGTGGCCAGTCTTTCTAGGACAATGTTCCCACCATCCTTCAACAAACCTGCTGTTACCTGATCCTCCCCAGCTGCCTTCCCCCTTTGCATAGCTCCCAAGGCGTTCTTTACTTCTTTCGGCGTTACTTGTGGGATTTCAAGTTCCTCTAGACTATTCTCTCTCACATTATCGTCGCGGGTGTTACTGGTACTGTATAAATCTCTATAGAACTCCTCAGCCACTTGAACTATCTCATCCATATTAGTAACGATATTGCCGGCTTTGTCTCTTAACGCATACATCTGATCCTTGCCAATTCCTAGTTTCTTCTTCACTGCTTTTAGGCTTCCTCCGTTCTTGAGAGCCTGTTCAATTCTATCAGTATTATAGTTCCTTATGTCAGCTGTCTTACGCTTGTTGATTAACTTCGAAAGTTCTGCCAGTTCTATTCTAGCTGTAGGGTTAGAGGCTTTCATACATTGGCGTTTCTTGATCAGATCTTTCGTCTCCTGCGATAGCTTACTGGTCTCCTGTCTAACGGAGTTACCACCGACTTCTATTGTGCACTCCTTAACGATGCCCATAAGATTGTCGTTCATTGCTTCAACACTGAGGTCCTCTTCCTGAGTTAAAGCCGAATACCTGTTCTGTAGCTTGATCCAGAATTCCTCTAGTTTCCCTCTTACCGCTAACTCATTTATTGGCTTCTTATGTACCAGTTTCTTCCGTTCCCTCCTCAAGTCTAGGCTACTTCGAGTTCTTACCATCCTATGGTCACTGCAGCGCACCTTGCCGAGCACGTCTACATCTTCTATGATGCCAGGGTTCGCGCAGAGTATGAAGTCGATTTCATTTCTAGTCTCACCATTCGGGCTCCTCCACGTCCACTTTCGGCTAACCCACTTGCGGAAAAAGGTATTCATTATCCGCATATTATTTTGTTCTGCAAACTCTACTAATAACTCTCCCCTGCTATTCCTAGAGCCTATGCCATATTTCCCCACTGACTTGTCTCCAGCCTGCTTCTTGCCTACCCTGGCATTGAAGTCGCCCATCAGTATAGTGTATTTTGTTTTGACTTTACCCATCGCCGATTCCACGTCTTCATAAATGCTTTCGACTTCCTGGTCATCATGACTGGATTTAGAGGCGTAGACCTGTACTACCTTCAATTTGTACCTCTTATTAAGTTTCACAACAAGACCTGCCACCCTCTCGTTAATGCTATAGAATTCCTGTATGTTACCAGCTATATCCTTATTAATCAGGAATCCGACTCCTAGTTCTCGTCTCTCCGCTAAGCCCCGGTGGCACAGTACGTGCCCGCTTTTTAGCACTGTATACGCTTGTTTTGTCCTCCTAACCTCACTGAGCCCTATTATATCCCACTTACTACCCTCTAATTCCTCCAATAACACTGCTAGACTCGCCTCACTAGATTGCGTTCTAACGTTAAACGTTGCCAGGTTCAGATTCCAATGGCGGCCTGTCCGGAGCCAGGTATTCTTAGCACCCTCTGCTGCGTCACAGATCTGACCGCCGCCGTGGTCAGTTGCTTCGCGGATGCTGGGGATTGAGGGCCGGGGTTTGATTGTTGTATTCATACAGGAGGTTGTGGCCAAGTACTGCACTAGGGTGGCCAATCCTGCTCTGGTGAGAGAGTGCGTTACCGGTTCTGGTCACCGGGATCAGGCCGCACTCCAGGCCTGTTTGTGCAGTAGTAGAGTGGCAGCTCAGTGGTAGAGCGTTCGCTTTGCATGTAAGCCGCCTATATGTTTTTAAAAATGCGCATGCGGATGAGGACTCGGCGCTGAGATGCATCCAGTAATTTTTTTAATTAGTGCTAAATGTAGCCAGCATTGTTACGGATCCAGCAGCGGAGCACTCAAACCTTTGCTTGCGCGAGTCAACTGATGCGATAAAGCTTTCTTCTCCATGACTGCTGTGGCGAAGTAACATTAGAATTTTTTATGTCTAGCCAGAGAAATATGGGATGTCTTCAGGCCAACTAATACTTCCGAAACCACAAAGCAGCACGACCGGAGCCATAACTGCAAGATTTGCGAGGCAGGCTGCCACGAAAGCACGGCAACGGCAAACGGCGCAACCGTTGAAGAAACACACGTGCTCGCCGCGACACACTGAACAATATATAAAGCTTAAAAAGCTTCTTTCGTCATTTCTTCACTTGATGGCGCTACCTTCTTTATGAAAACTGTCCATTTGAAGCGGCGCGAGAACGGAAACATACGAACTATAATACGGTCGCGCAAGTGTGTGTCGTCTGGTCGAGCGGCTGGAATATGCCGCGTTTTCTCACCAGGGCGGCGTGCGACGCACTCTTTTCGACGCGCCGCCTGTCCAGCGCTGGTTCCCCATATGTAGCTCGGTCATACTGGAGACTATGCTCGGTCGCTCGGCTCAGCAGGCTCCGTAATCGACATTTCATCGCTACTCATCATACGTCACGTTTTTGTGCTATGTGTGCTATGACGTCAATATTTTCATTCCTCCGCTGTGACGTCATAACTGCCGCGCTAGCAATGAGTCTCGACCACGAGAAGGAGCTTTTGATGACTTTTTGGAGCTGAATTAAAATTATTTTGAAATGTCTGCAGCGTCCAATACCTCGTTGCGGGTGTCCTTGCATAAGGAAGCAGCCTACAACATACTTTTATAGCCTCAAAATTTGGTGTCCCAACCCCTTTAAAGGTTGTTTTCTTTACCAATGTTTGTTCCCTCCAAACAGAGTCGCGCTTTTATCGCTGCTCACATGGCTGCTCCCATACCCACCCTCGCTGATGTCGGTGACAGCACGAGTACATCATAATTGGATTTGTCCGCTCTTTGTGCGCATGCGCGAGAAGCAGTGGTTGCAAGGGAGAAATGTGGGGACTTTCGGTCCTTGAGATTTCTCTTCGCCTAGGTACTACGGGGAAGAAAGTTGTTAGCTCCGTTTGTCCCTATCGAGCTGGCAGACAGAATGCATGGCCGGTAAGGCGAAGAAGCCGTGTCCGAGGTGAGTTTGTTGCTATTTTGTTGCGACGGTAGCATATTAAATTTTTATAGTCCCAGGGGGATACGTTTGGAAGTTAGGTGTCTTCTTGGATGACTTTAGTGGCAAAGCACTACATCGTGCCGATGCATTGTTCATTAGTTTTGTTGAGCAAGGTCAGCATACCGCACACTTCAGGAGATTCGCGGGAACGGAAACAGTTTATGAATTCAACTCTCGTGCCGATGCGAGGTTGTTGCTTTTTTTTTTTGGCGGTAGCATATTAAATTCAGATAGTCGCAGGGGGATACGTTTGGACGTGAGGTGTTTTCTCAGATGACTTTAATGACAAAGCATTACATCGTGCCGATGCATTGTTCATTAGTTTCGTTGAGCATACCACACACTTCAGGGGAATCGCGGGAACGGAAACAGTTTATGAATTCAACTGCCGTGCCGATTCATTATATAGTTTTTAATGTAACTGAGCATACAGCACACTCGGAGATTCGTGGAAATGGAACATCTTGTACTCTGTATGTGAACGTACTAAAACTTGCGTCGCCATACAATCTGAGCCGTAGATCGTTGTGAGAGCTGTACAGCCACACTGGCAAAACACTACGCCCTGCGGAAGAATACGGAACAAATGTATGCTAAAGAAACATGGTCGCCATGCAACTTCATAGTAGTAGTTGTACAGTAACACTGATATTGACTACGTGGCGCAGATTCGTAGCGATTCTGAGGGGCTTGTGCGCAAGCTAGGGTAATTAACGAAGGAGCGCGTATTACTAATACCGGCTGTCACGATGTCACGCTCATATACGGGGCGCTCTATGTGTGCGAGACAAGAACTCAGATCGCTACAACCGCGTGCGAAATAGCTCTGAAGGCCTGCCAGTACACTTGTTCGGCGTCTCCGTGCTTGTACTGCGACAGGAGACGTGACGACAGGTGTGCACGTATATCACACTGTGGCCGCTTTTCACTCTTGGTATACTTCGCCGCAATACATGGCACATGCTTGATTGCGCGATATTGGTGCCTAGCGGCGAAGCTGACTTTAGGCAAATGGCATTATGCAACCCTCGAGCCATCTTGTCCGTCACTGCGGATAGAAAACGCATACATGTTCAAGCTAGTTGAGCTGCATCATTTTGTCGATGTTTACCCCTCTTTACTAAATGAAGAGGATAACGTACGCCTAGCTGTGTGGGTGATTGAAAAGATTGATAAAAAGCCTGGTAACCTATGTGCAGTCAGTCAAAAAACACTTTTATGCAGGTGTCTATGCTCCTGTAATATATATATATATATATATATATATATATATATACATATATATATATATCATCATCATCAGCCTAGTTACACCCACTGCAGAGCAAAGGCCTCTCCCATACTTCTCCAACTACCCCGGTCATGTACTAATTGTGGCCATGTTGTCCCTGCAAACGTCTTAATGTCATCCGCCCACCTAACTTTCTGCCGCCCCCTGCTACGCTTCCCTTCCCTTGGAATCCAGTCCGTAACTCTTAGTGACCATCGGTTATCTTCCCTCCTCATTACATGTCCGGCCCATGCCCATTTCTTTTTCTTGATTTCAACTAAGATGTCGTTTACCCGCGTTTGTTGCCTCACCCAATCTGCTCTTTTCTTATCCCTTAACGTTACACCCATCATTCTTCTTTCCATAGCTCGTTGCGTCGTCCTCAATTTCAGCAGAACCCTTTTCGTAAGCCTCCAGGTTTCTGCCCCATATGTGAGTACTGGTAACACACAGCTGTTGTACACTTTCCTTTTGAGGGATAGTGGCAACCTGCTGTTCATGATTTGAGAATGCCTGCCAAACGCACCCCAACCCGTTCTTATTCTTCTGGTTATTTCAGTCTCATGTTCCGGATCCGTGGTCACTACCTGCCCTCAGTAGATGTATTCCCTTACCACTTCCAGTGCTTCGCTACCTATCGTAAACTGCTGTTCTCTTCCGAGACTGTTAAACAATACTTTAGTTTTCTGCAGATTAATTTTCAGACCCACCCTTCTGCTTTGCCTCTCCAGGTCAGTGAGCATGCATTGCAATTGGTCTCCTGAGTTACTAAGCACGGCAATATCATCAGCGAATCGCAAGTTGCTAAGGTATTCTCCATCAACTTTTATCCCCAATTCTTCCCACTCCAGGCCTCTGAATACCTCCTGTAAACATGCTGTGAATAGCATTGGAGATATCGTATCTCCCTGTCTGACGCCTTTCTTTATAGGGATTTTGTTGCTTTCTTTGTGGAGGACTACGGTGGCTGTGGAGCCGCTACAGATATCTTCCAGTATTTTTACATATGGCTCATCTACACCCTGATTCCGTAATGCCTCCATGACTGCTGAGGTTTCGACTGAATCAAACGCTTTCTCGTAAGCAATGAAAGCTATATATAAGGGTTGGTTATATTCTGCACATTTCTCTATCACTTGATTGATAGTGTGAATATGGTCTGTTGTTGAGTAGCCTTTACGGAATCCTGCCTGCTCCTTTGGTTGACAGGAGTCTAAGGTGTTCCTGATTCTATTTGCGATTACCTTAGTGAATACTTTGTAGGCAACGGACAGTAAGCTGATCGGTCTATAATTTTTCAAGTCTTTGGCGTCCCCTTTCTTATGGATTAGGATTATGTTAGCGTTCTTCCAAGATTCCGGTACGTTCGAGGTTATGAGGCATTGCGTATACAGGGTGGCCAGTTTCTCTAGAACAATCTGACCACCATCCTTCAACAAATCTGCTGTTACCTGATCCTCCCCAGCTGCCTTCCCCCTTTGCATAGCTCCTAAGGCTTTCTTTACTTCTTCTGGCGTTACCTGTGGGATTTCGAATTCCTCTAGGCTATTATCTCTTCCACTATCGTCGTGGGTGCCACTGGTACTGTATAAATCTCTATAGAACTCCTCAGCCACTTGAACTATCTCATCCATATTAGTAACGATATTGCCGGCTTTGTCTCTTAACGCACACATCTGATTCTTGCCTATTGCTAGTTTCTTCTTCACTGTTTTTAGGCTTCCTCCGTTCCTGAGAGCCTGTTCAATTCTATCCATATTATAGTTCCTGATGTCCGCTGTCTTACGCTTGTTGATTAACTTAGAAAGTTCTGCCAGTTCTATTCTAGCTGTAGGATTAGAGGCTTTCATACATTGGCGTTTCTTGATCAGATCTTTCGTCTCCTGCGATAGCTTACTGGTTTCCTGTCTAACGGCGTTACCACCGACTTCTATTGCGCACTCCTTAATGATGCCCATGAGATTGTCGTTCATTGCTTCAACACTAAGGTCCTCTTCCTGAGTTAAAGCCGAATACCTGTTCTGTAGTTTGATCCGGAATTCCTCTAGTCTCCCTCTTACCGCTAACTCATTGATTGGCTTCTTGTGTACCAGTTTATTTCGTTCCCTCCTCAAGTCTAGGCTAATTCGAGTTCTTACCATCCTGTGGTCACTGCAGCGTACCTTGCCGAGCACGTCTACATATTGAATGATGCCAGGGTTCGCGCAGAGTATGAAGTCGATTTCATTTCTAGTCTCACCATTCGGGCTCCTCCACGTCCACTTTCGACTAACCCGCTTGCGGAAAAAGGTATTCATTATCCGCATATTATTCTGTTCTGCAAACTCTACTAATAATTCTCCTCTGCTATTCCTAGAGCCTATGCCATATTCCCCCACTGACTTGTCTCCAGCCTGCTTCTTGCCTACCCTGGCATTGAAGTCGCCCATCAGTATAGTGTATTTTGTTTTGACTTTACCCATCTCCGATTCTACGTCTTCATAAAAGCTTTCGACTTCCTGGTCATCATGACTAGATGTAGGAGCGTAGACCTGTACAACCTTCATTTTGTACCTCTTATTAAGTTTCACAACAAGACATGCCACCCTCTCGTTAATGCTATAGAATTCCTGTATGTTACCAGCTATTTCCTTATTAATCAGGAATCCGACTCCTAGTTCTCGTCTCTCCGCTAAGCCCCGGTAACACAGTACATGCCCGCTTTTTAGCACTGTATATGCTTCTTTTGTCCTCCTAACCTCACTGAGCCCTATTATATCCCACTTACTACCCTCTAATTCCTCCAATAACACTGCTAGACTCGCCTCACTAGATTGCGTTCTAACGTTAAACGTTGCCAGGTTCAGATTCCAATGGCGGCCTGTCCGGAGCCAGGTATTCTTAGCACCCTCTGCAGCGTCACAGATCTGACCGCCGCCGTGGTCAGTTGCTTCGCGGATGCTGGGGACTGAGGGCCGGGGTTCGATTGATGTATTCATATAGGAGGTTGTGGCCAAGTACTGCACCAGGGTGGCCAATCCTGCTCTGGTGAGAGAGTGCGTTACCGGTTCTGGTCACCGGGATCAGGCCGCACTCCAGGCCTGTTTGTGCAATTTTCTCAACACACGGTTTTTTTTTTTATTTTCCGGTGGAGAATTGCGCGGCACCGGGATTTGAATCACGGTCCTCTTGCACTGGAGACGGATTCTCTACCGTCCCCGTAGGAGTTAAATTAAATATTAATTTATGGGGTTTTACGTGACAAAACCACTTTCTGATTATGACGTCAAACTCTTGCCTTTGCTTTGTGTTGTCGACAAATTCGACTTCGCCCTGCCATCTGCTAGCCGCCTGGTTAGCTCAGATGGTAGAATGGCTGCCCCGGAAAGGCGGTGGTCCCGGGTTCGAGTCTCGGACCAGGACGAATTTTTCTTCAACTATGAGGCTTTCCTTTGAGGAACCCGTTTGGGTTTCCTTTGTAGCAATTGCTACGAAAGAGTGGATGTCTGATTTTCCCTTTATTCACTTTCTGATTATGCACGCCGTAGTGGAGGACTCCGAAAATTTCGACCACCTGGGGTTCTTTAACGTGCACCTAATTCTAAGTACACGGGTGTTTTCGCATTTCGCCCCCATCGAAATGCGGCCGCCGGGGTCGGGGTCCGATCCCGCGACCTCGTGCTCAGCAGTCTAACACCATAACCACTGAGCAACCACGGCGGGTCCCGCAGGAGTTGTACGCCTCATTTAACCTACAGTGGTACCCTATTTGATCAGTCAAGGTGGACCAATCTGAGCTCGGTTATACCGCATGGATGGCACTCGGCTAGAGAACCTGGTATTTATGACCTGCACATGTGAGGCCATACATATTTGAAGCTATATATTTTTTTTTCTTTAGGAGGGTTCCCGTACAGTGATAAAATAAAGGAAAAGACATTAAAAGAAAGAAAAAAAAAGAAAGAAAAAGGGGCGAAAAATAAAAGGAACATAACAGGTGATTTGAACTCGTGACCCTTCGATGTTGCCCGGAAAGATAGCTCAGTCGGTTGGTTCGTCAGGCCCCAGGCTACTTTCAAGCGCCACAGGCATACTTTCTAGGAAAAATGGCCGCTCGAGGAGAAGAGCGAACTCGAGCGGCTTTAGAGGATAGGAAAACTGCCTTAAAATATTTAGACTTGAGGGAAAGCTTCGTTAACAAACTATAACACGGCAATCAGCACTCGAATACGACGAGAGAAATTACTGAGACGTGGAAAATTCCCTTGAAAAAAATCTGGTTTGCGAGACAAATGCTTGTATGTATTGAACCTCTTAAAAGATGAGGGGGGAAATATGTGCTCACCGAGAGGGCATCGTCAGCACGAGACCACCACAAGGCACCTTACAGAGATGTGGAGAGCTTCGCGGCCGGAACGAAGCCTCCCCTCTCCGCCGGCCAAGAGGGGAAAACGCGCTTTCCGATCGCTCAAGGTTGCGCGGACAAAGCATAACTCTAGCGTCTAGGAAAAGCTTAACCAGGTGCGATGGCGGCACGCATAGCGTGGGAAGCTAGCCGCCAGAATAACTATACCAAGGACTGCTGCTGACGAGGGCGAAATACCTTCGTGTAATTATAATAACCCTAATAGGACTACTTTCGAAAGAAAAAAGAAAGGAAACGGCCCAGAGGGCTATACTACGAGAGCTATGACTGATAGTTTTCTATATATATATATATATATATATATATATATATATATATATATATATATTCATCTCATCTATGGGATCGCATGCGCGCGCTGTTGCTTTGTCTCTGCGTGTAGTAGTTAAGAGAGCCAATTTAAGGGCGGAGAAGAAGAAAGGAAAGAAAAGCAAAAACTGCCGCGCCGTGGTTTTAAAGCGCACCCGTGGTAGAGAAACGGAATGCGATATAAGCGTGCGTAGCCATGATACGCACACGACAAACTGCCTTAAAATATTTAGACTTGAGGGAAAGCTTCGGTAACAAACGATAGCACAGCAATCAGCACTCGAATATAATTCTAACCCTAATACTAATTGTAAATATTCATCTCATCTATGGGATCTAATGCGCGCGCTGTTGCTTTGTTCTGTGTGTAGTAGTTTAGAGAGCCAGTTTAAGGGCTTAGAAGAAGGAAGGAAAGGAAAGTCTCTGAAGCAAAATTACAGCGCCGTGGTTTTAAAGCGCACCCGTGGTAGAGAAACGGAAGGCGATATAAGCGTGCGTGGCCATGATACGCACACGACAAACTGCCTTAAAATATTTAGACTTGAGGGAAAGCTTCGTTAGCAAACGATAGCACGGCAATCAGCACTCGAATATAATTATAACCCTAATAATAATTGTAAATATTCATCTCCTCTAAGGGATCTAATGCGCGCGCTGTTGCTTTGTCTCTGCGTGTAGTAGTTGAGAGAGCCAGTTTAAGGGCGGAGAAGTGGGAAGGAAAGGAAAGTCTCTGAAGCAAACTTGCAGCGCCGTGGTTTTAAAGCGCAACCGTGGTAGAGAAACGGAAGGCGATATAAGCGTGCGTGGCCATGATACGCACACGACAAACTGCCTTAAAATATTTAGACTTGAGGGAAAGCCTCGTAAACAAACTATAACACGGCAATCAGCACTCGAATACGACGAGAGAAATTACTGAGACGTGGAAAATTCCCTTGAAAAAAATCTGGTTTGCGAGACAAATGCTTGTATGTATTGAACCTCTTAAAAGATGAAGGGGGGGAAATATGCGCTCACCGAGAGGGCATCGTCAGCACGAGACCACCTCAAGGCACCTTACAGAGATGTGGAGAGCTTCGCGGCCGGAACGAAGCCTCCCCTCTCCGCCGGCCAAGAGGGGAAAACGCGCTTTCCGATCGCTCAAGGTGGTGGTAAAAACTTTATTTAGTGAAGGCCAAAAAAGAAAGGAAATTAAGATGCCGCCGTTCCGTGGGTGGCCTTCAGGCTGCTGGTCGTGGCCACCAGATCATGCCTGGCGGCGACTTCCGCTGCCCAGATCGTTAGCCGTAGCTGGACATCCGGCTCCGAGCTGGCCAAAGCAGCCTCCCACAGCTGCGGACTAGATACATGCCAAGAGGCAGGGGGGGAGTGTTTAGGGCACGAATACAGAATATGAGCATAGTCTGCTCGTGGGTGACTGCAGAGCGTGCATTCAGGTGAAAAGGCACCGGGGTGAATAAGGGCAAGTCGGGCAGGAGAGAGGAAAGTGTGGGCCTGTAAATGGCGCCACATGCTCTGTTGGAGCTTAGACAGGGATTTGTGAGGGGGAGGGAGGGATAGGCGAGAGTTGCGGTAATGAAGGGTGATGTCATGGAAGGTGAGGAGGGAGTCACGCGTGTCCATCCCGGAGTGGAGGGGGCCAGCTCGGTCTGTCATCTCGCGAGCGATGGAATTTGCCGCCTCGTTGCCAGGGTGCCCCGCGTGAGCCGGAACCCAGAGGAGTTGGATACGACGAGAAGGGGGACGGGAGTGCTCAAGGATGCTGAGCGCGGAGGAGGAAATGCGACCCTTCGCAAAGTTGTGGACTGCAGCTTTGGAGTCGCTGAGTATGAAACGGGCTGGGGTAGTGGCAATGGCGAGCGCAATAGCTGCTTCCTCTGCGGCAGTGGAGGTGGGGGCAGGTATAGTGGCAACGGTCAGGGGAGAAAGTGTATGGGAAATGGTGGCAAGGGCGTAGGCGGGGTGGGAATTGTATGGCGCCGCATCGACATACACAGCGTTAGACTGCGTGCCGTATTGGCGCCAGAGGGTAGAGGCACGGGCAAAGCGGCGGGCGGCGTGATGCTCAGGGTGCATGTTCTTGGGAAGAGGGTTGACAGTGAGCATGGAAGATACAGAGGAGGGTAAGGGGTGGGTTACACAGACAGGGGACACAGGGGTCAAGCGGAGGGAAGAGAGAAGGGCTCTACCAGATGGGGTGCGAGAAAGGCGGTCGAGTTGTGCCGTGCGATGGGCCTCCACAAGCTCTGAAAGAGTATTGTGGACGCCCATTGCAAGCAGACGAGATGTGGGGGTGTAGGTGGGGAGCGCAAGGGCTGACTTGTAGGCTTGGCGGATGAGGCAGTTCACCTTGTCTTCCTCGGCGCGAGAGAGAAAGAGATAGGGGAGGGAGTAGATAAAGCGGCTGAGAACGAACGCCTGGACAAGACGGCGGAGGTCGTGCTCACGCATGCCGTGGTGCCGGTTAGCGACACGTCGAATAAGTCTGACGGTCTGGTGGACGGTGGTAGTTAGGCGGGAAAGGACGGCAGTGTGTTTGCCGTTGGATTGGAGAAGGAGACCCAGAATGCGGAGACAGGATACAGAAGGGACGGTGTGCGCGTCAATAATGATGCTAAGGGTGGGGGAAGAGGTGGGGGGCGTGCCTCGAGCCGGGAGGAGCAGAAGCTCCGACTTTGACGGGGAACAGGCCAGCCCGACTGCGCGAGCATGACCGGCAACCACGTCCGCACCCGCCTGGAGGACGGCCTCCATCTCTCCAATATTTCCGGTGGTTACCCAGAGGGTGATATCATCGGCGTAGAAAGCATGGGACAGGTTGGGAATGGCAGCGAGAGTGCGTGCCATGGGGAATAGAGTGATGTTAAAGAGAAGGGGGGAGAGGACAGAACCCTGGGGGGTGCCCTGATTTCCAAGAGTGAAATTTGGAGAAGTCAGAGGGCCGAATGAAATCTCAGCGGTGCGACGGGCAAGGAAAGCCGTGATATAACCGTGGATACGAGGACCCACGTTAAGGGTGGAAAGAGCATCTAGGATGGCGGAATGAAGGACGTTATCAAATGCTTTCGTCATGTCCAGTGCCAAGACCGCACGAGTGCGCTTGGCGTGAAGAGGGTGAAGAACTTCTTCGGAGAGCTGGAGCATGACGTCATGGGTAGAAAGGGAAGGGCGAAAGCCAAACATCGAATCGGGGTAAAGGTGGTTGTCTTCTAGAAAGTTCTGCAAGCGGTCGAGAACAACGTGCTGCAAGAGCTTACCGAGACAAGAGGTGAGGGAAATAGGGCGGAGATTTTGGATGTCTATTGGTTTGCCAGGTTTGGGGATGAAAGTTACCTTAGCGTGGGTCCACTCGGAAGGTAGAGTGCTTTCATGCCAATGTTTGTTAAAGAGGTCAGTGATGGCCTCGAGAGATGGGGTGTCCAGATTACGGAGGGCCTTGTTAGAGATTTGGTCGGCCCCCGGTGTGGAGGTGGTGCGGAGCTTATGCAGTGCGGCACGAACCTCACCCAGGGTGATGTCTGCGTCGAGCGCAGAATTAGGGTTGCCGGCGTAGGAAGGGAGAGAGGAAGGGGGGTTGGTGCAGAGATAGCGATCACGAAGAGCAAGAAGAAAGTCGGAATCAGAGAGTGGAGATGAGTGGAGGAGGCGCGTCACGTCCCTGCGGTGCGTGGCCTTGGAATGCGACGGGTCAAGGAGGACACGTAGGAGAACCCATGTATCCCTTAGCCCGAGGCTACCGGCCACGCGCTCGCAGGTCTGGCCCCACTGCTGTCTGGTGAGAGAGGAGCAGTGCTCCTCCATGTCCATTGCCAGGCGAGCAAGGCGGAGGCGCAGCGAGCGGTTGTGTTTCTGGGAAAGCCAGCGGCGGTGCAGGGAGTGATACGCCTCCCAGAGGTGCAGGAGGCGACTATCAGCCGTGTAGGAGTGAGGAGGGGTGGGGACGGTGGAGGTGGCGGAGGAAACATCCTGAAGCAAGTTAGTGGTCCACTGAGAAAGGTCTGAGATGGAGGTGGAGGCTTGTTGCCGCGACTGGCGGAAGCGATCCCAGTCCACCACCTGCACCAGACGCTTGTGGGAGGAAGATAGGGTTGGAAAGGAGAAAGAGACGGACAGGATATTGTGGTCGCTACCGAGAGAGACCCAGGTGTTCGTCCACACCGCGTCCGGGATATTTTTGCAGATGGAAAGGTCCGGATTAGTGTTGCGTTGTACGCTGGAGCCAATGCGGGTGGGTTCCGAGAAATCGTTAAGGACGCTCAACTGTTCGTTCTGCAAGAAGGTCCATAGTGCCAGGCCCTTCCTGCAGTTCTTGGGGTAGCCCCAACTTACGTGATGAGCGTTGAAATCCCCAAGAATTAGGAGCGCGTTCCGGCTCGCGCGTGAGATGGCGTTGCGGAGAAGGAGGAGGAGGGGAGCTGCAGGTGTGCGGGGAGGGC
Organism: Dermacentor andersoni; assembly: GCF_023375885.2. Lineage (NCBI taxonomy): Eukaryota > Metazoa > Arthropoda > Arachnida > Ixodida > Ixodidae > Dermacentor > Dermacentor andersoni. The sequence goes on along the minus strand of NC_092816.1, from coordinate 6,386,741 downwards.
TGTATACATTAAGGACAAAGAGGCTGGTATCTTGCCGCCGCCGGGGAAGGAGTTCCAAGAAGAGGTGAGTGCACTCCGGAACGTCGAGCGGATGCTCGATTGCCATGTAGGCGCGATGAACTAGCGTGGCAACGTTCGGAGATGAAGGGGAAGCAGGGTGGAAAGCTGTGTAGCACCGTAGTTTTACTGGGGAGAAGGTTTCTTGAAGGGCGATGATAGCGGGGAGGTCGGTGGGAGGGATGTTCTGGAGGTGGAGCTGCAGCGTGTTCCGCTTTGCGCGGAACCCGCGGCAGTTCCACTGCCAGAAATTAAGGCGCGGGGGGTGTCTGGCCATCTTGAGGCCTGGGTGCCCCTGCTGTTGCAGGGTGTTTGGGAGATGAAGATGAGGCGAGGAGGGATGAGACATTAATGGTCATCTGGGCAAGATCGGCCTCGAGGGAACTCTGGCGGGCCTCAATTTTGGCCATGCGGTTGTTAATTTGAGCCATCCAGCTCTGCGTGTCCGTACGCAGAGCTGTAATGGCGGCCATGATGCGTCGTTCATGTGCCTCGAGAAACGAGGCCGTGTGGCGGACGACAGCCTCCATCTCCGGGGTGGCGGTAGGTTCGGTAGAGGAGCGCCTCTTATGTGGAGGGCTGCGGGAGGGAGAGGCGGCACGAGAAGAAGCGGCCGAAGATGTGGCGGACATAGGGGCGGGAGGTGGCGGCGGTGGGGTCTGGAGAGCGATGGGTTGTGAGGTTTGGTGAGGGGATGAGGTGGGGAGGTGGGGGCGCGCGAGCAGCGCCTGCAGCTGTTCTTTCAGTAGGGCAATCTCGTTGCTCTGGGCTGCGATTAGAGCTTTGAGCTTTTCTTTTTCGGGGTCGTGTGTGGGAGGCTGCGATCGCCAGCTCACCTGGGAAGCAGTTGATGGGTTGTCTTGCCCCGGTAGCGGTGGAAATGAGACGGAGCGGTGGCGGGGGCTGCGGTCCCGGCTTGATCGGGAGCTGGATCGTTGACGGGGACGCGATGAGCGGTTGTCTTTGGCGGATGGTGTCGACTGCGCTGAGTTGGATGGCGTTGACTTGGGACTGGATGCGAGTGGGGAGGGACCCCCCCTTTCGAAGCGGAGCTTACACGGGCGGGACCCCGTGACATGTGTGCCGCTGCACAAGATGCATTTAGGAGTGCATCTGCCCTGCTGATTGATACCTTTAAGCAAAAAGTGAATCCTTGTGAGGCAATAAAAACGTATAACAGAGGCTGTCAGGGTAGCAGAATGGTCTAGGCAAACAATCTTTGGCATTTCACCAATTCACTGCAATATCTCGGCCACAGCTTTGGCATGCAAGCGTGTTACACTGAATAAACGAGTGAGTTTGTTTTCAAGGGCATTGACAAGCTTATACAATGATTCTGAGGGATATAAAAGGCCCCCAAGGTCCCACTCTTTGGATGCCTCTGATGGAAGTTCTCCGGGGATATTGCCTTTATCAATAAGACATGCTGCTTTGCAGTCTTCACAATGTGTGGGCAAAACAAAGCACCAACGCTCCGTCTTCTTCTTCGCTGCCGACTGCATCTAGCCTTTGAATGACGAATGTCGCGAGGAACAATACAAAACAGGCGACGAGACCAACTAACAGCGGAGGCACGGAGGCGAAGGCCAACGCCGGAGTACCACGCCGTAATACCACGCCGCGAGCAGCAGCGCCACGTTCCCCCTGGTGGCATCGGTGCGCAAGGGGGTCACGCGCGCCCGAGGGAAAGCGCCGCCGGTATTCACAACTCCCCTTCTAGCCACCCTACCCCTGCGACTATCAGAATTTAATATGCTACCGCCGCAAGAAAAAAAAGCAACAAACTCGCTACGGCACGGTAGTGGAATTCGTAAACTGTTTCCGTTCCCGCGAATCCCTGAAGTGTGCGGTACCGCTTTTCGCTCGAAGCTTCGCGACCTATTGGCCTCGAGCTCCACCACTGGAAAAGTGGCGCCACCGTCAGCGTGACGTGCTATTAGGGATCACGTGGACATAGCGTCCTCGTCGGCTTCTTCGGGAGCGCCGAAGCGAGCTGAAAACGAGAGTTTAAATTCCCTCGTACGCTGCGGTCCTCATTTAGTGGCGAGATTTTCCCGCTTCGAGTGTCTCCTTTACAACGCTTGAAAGCACTAAAATAGGTAGTGGCTGCCTTTGAAGGCACGCAACATGGTAGGCTATAACAGCTGCTCGGTGCCGCAGTGCCGGACGTACGCAACGGAGCCCGGTGTCAGCCTTATTCACACGTAGCCACAGGACAAGAAGCTGCGTGAAGCTTGGCTCGCGAAACATAAAACCGGCAAACAGTCATCGGCTACAACTCGGGTATGCAGCAAGCACAGACGCGAGGAAGATTTCTGCTACGGCGCCGGGTCTGCGATGTTCGGAAAACGCACACTGAGACGCTCGCCCAAGTCCGCTGCCCGACTATGACGGTTTGGTTATGAACTTGTCGATGCTACAGATACTGGCAAGTTCACTGTAGTGGAAAGGGAGCGGTAAGAAGCACATTAAAAGAAAGCATGGCATGTGGTCATGGTTGTGTTATGAATTAATGCACTGGATTACAAAAAAGAAGCAGTGGGAAATCGCACGCTGAGAACACCAATAAACATACAGTGCGACGCAACTCGAGAAATAATATTGAAACGTCCAAGAATTTAGAAAAAAAAAAGATCGAATCGTTGAAGTCTCTACAATGAAATTATTTTTGAACAGCTCTGATAGTGCCCACGCAACAATGGCTGCTTGTATACAGTCAAACGCTCATATTCTGCGGCCTAGAGCTCATGGCACGGTGCGAAAACGCACACGCGGCGAAAGCGAAACAGTGCGCGGACAAGCATGCAGACGCGCAGTCCGTCGCTGCGAACCCGCGCGATCGCTGCATTGAGGCTTCATTCTATAGACAAGAACGGCACCGAGAGCGGCGCTGCTGCGCCGGCGTTGAGAGCGCCGCATGCGAAGCAAAATTCTTTTAGCGGGTGGTACCCCTCTCCCATCTCTCGTTCGCACCGCCTTGATTGCCTCCTGCACTGCGCGTGTTTGGGCACGTTTCGTGCCGCGCGCGGTGTGTGCCTACGGGTGTGCGCGTGGACATTTCATTCGAAGAGCGATGTGCAGTCTGTTTCACATTTAGGGGGAAACTCGGAGCGCATTGCATCGCGATGCGGCGAGCGCTTGAGTCAGGCGGCGGCAGCAGCTCGCGCAGGTGCTCGAGGGGCGGGATCTTGAACGGCGTCGTCTGCTACGGCGGCGCGCTCTGGCCGCACTGTCGGGAAACCGTCTACTGTCAGTTGCAGGGCGCCCATCTCATCGTTACTGCGTGAAATGAGCCGGTATTCTTTACTAAGCGTTGTGCGACGCCCAGTGATACGCCTCGAAGGTAAGTTCATCGCTGCAGGGCAGTCATAGACGACGTACTGATTCCATACATTCTTGACGGCCCGTTTCTGGAAGGCGACTATATATTCTAACGCGATAGGTCGCCGATCCACACTGCTCGCGTTGTGCAAGAACTGCTGGAAGAGCGCGCAGTCACTCTCTTGGGGTGGTCGCCTCAATCCGCGGGCGCCAACATCATTTAAAATGTCTGGGGCTCGTTGAAAGTATCGCTGCCGCACCATCCCCTCTATCAGTCGCCCGAAGATAGGCTTCGATCCACCATCGTCAGCGACTGAGACGTGCTGCGAATGAACACATCCCTGATCAAGTCATTCTACACTTCACTGCCTTCAGAGAGAGAGAGAGATAAAACTTTATTTTGTCCTTGATGGGGTTAAGGGGTAGCGGGGGTCCGGAGACTAACCCCCAATCCCCCCCTTCCTCAGACGGCGGCCAGTCCTTGCTTTCTGGCGGCGTCTTCGGCCATCCGGACGGCCCAGAGCTGCTCCTCTGGTTCAAGCTGAGCAGCAATGTTTCCCACTGCTCGGCCGTACTAATGATGTGTGTGTTAGTGCGGGAGGTGTTGGCGGGTGAGGCTTTGGGGCATTGCCAGATAATATGATAGAGGTCGGCGCGGGCCTTGCACGCTTTGCAGAGTGGTGAGTATGCATCGGGGTACATGTGGTTGTAAAGCACGGGGTTCGGAAAAGTTCGTGTCTGAAGGAGTCGCCAAGTGGTGGATTGAGACTTATTCAGTGTTTTGTGTGCTGGGGGGTAGCGTAACCGCTCTCTGCGGTAGTGCAGGAGAATTTCTCTCAACGTGACCATTCGGTCCCGCGCGTGACCGCGATGCAGAACAGAGGGCTGGTCGGGATCGGAAGACGCAGGAGAAGGATGATGCGCCCGGTGTGCGAGAGCTCGGGCGGCATCGTGGGCGGCTTCGTTTCCAGCCAGACCCGAGTGACGAGGGGCCCAGATGATCTGCACGCGGCGTTGCCTTGGGGGAGGAGTGCCAGAGAGAATTTTCTGCGCTTGGGGTGCTATGAGTCCTCTTGCGTAGTTACGAATGGCCGTTTTTGAATCGCTGATGATGCAGTGTGCATTGGTAGCCGCGTAGGCCAAAGCGATGGCCGTTTCTTCTCCTACTTCGGGTTGCGTGGCGAATATTGATGCGGCCGCGGAGAGGTGGTACTGCGAACCCGTGACTGCGACGACCGCCATGGCGTTTTGGTTGGGGTACTCTGCTGCGTCCACGTAGGTTACGTCAGCGGCTTGGTCGTAGCGCTTTTGTAGTTGTTTAGCTCTTTCTGCACGTCGCTCCGGATTGTGTTCAGGGTGCATATTGCGAGGTATGGGCGGGATAACTAGCTGATCACGAATGTTTGGAGGGATGGGTACTTTTGGTCCGAATTGGGGGGTGTAGGTTATACCTAGGGTGCCTATAATGTGCCTGCCCGTGGTGGAATTGGCAAGTCGTTCGTATTGGCTAATACGGTGCGCTTCAATAAGCTCGTCTATGGTGTTATGAATGCCTAGGGCGTCCAGTTTCTCGTTAGAGGTGGTGATGGGAAGATGTAGGGCTTGTTTATAGGCCCTCTTGATCATGGTATTGAGTTTGAGCTTGTCAGTTGCGTTGAGGCTAAGGTACGGGGCGACATAGGTGATCCTGCTCAGGGCGTAGGCGGTTACCAGGCGTATAAGGTTGCTTTCCTTCATGCCGTGATGTCGATTTCCGATGCGTGCAATGAGGCGAGTGGTTTGGTGTACATGTTTATCTAATCGCTTGAGTATCTCCGTGTTTCTGCCGTTTTGTTAGATGCGTAAGCCAAGCATACGAATGCTAGTTACTGTAGGTATGCGTTGCTGGTGCGCGTGAAGTTCTATCTCGGGTGGGTGAGGGTCTGTACGTCGACCTCCCCAATTAGGCTTGTACAGAAGGAGCTCCGATTTCTGTGGGGAACACGCCAGGCCGCGCGGTTCTACGTATGCAACGACCTCGTTGATGGCTTGCTGCAGCGTGTCTTGGATGTCCCCGTCGCTGCCCCCGGTGACCCACAGGGTGATATCGTCGGCGTAGAGGCTATGCTTGAGGTTGGGGATGCTAGCTAATGCAGGCGGTAGTCCGAGCAAGGCCACGTTAAACAGAAAAGGGGATAGAACCGATCCTTGCGGCGTGCCTTTGCTGCCGAAGTGAATAACTGGCGACTGCAACCCTCCGATGGTAATGGTGGCCGTGCGACCTGTAAGAAAATTCTTCACGTAGTTATATGTTCGATGTCCAACCTGGAGTTGTGCCGGTTGGTTCAGTATGGCCTCATGCGTGACGTTATCGAAGGCCTTGGTTAGGTCTAGCCCCAAGATGGCTCTGGTGTCCAGCCTGGAGCTTTTGTCGCCATCGATAATTTGGTGCTTGAGCTGAATCATGACATCTTGAGCAGAAAGTTTCGGGCGGAAGCCAACCATGGTATTGGGGAAGAGGTCGTTGTCGTTCATATGTCTGTGTAAGCGTGTGAGGATGACGTGCTTGAGGACCTTTCCGACACATGAAGTCAGGGAGATAGGGCGGAGGTTTTCGAGTAGGAGGCGCTTCCCGGGTTTGGGAATCATAATAATTTTGGCTACTTTCCATTGTGAGGGGAGGTTTCCAGTTTCCCAGTATGCGTTAAAATAAGTTGTGAGGGCTAGTATAGAATCCTCATCTAGGTTGCGAAGCATTTTATTAGTAATTCCATCAGGTCCCGGGGCTGAGTTAGGGCGGAGTGCGAGGATGGCTTCACGTATTTCTGCTGCTTCTATGGGCGCGTCCAGGTGGTCGTTATCGGTGCCTGTGTATGCTGGAGCGGGTGTAGTAGGTTGAGGTCCTATGTATCGGTCTATCAATTCTTGAAGAACTTGTGCGTCCGTGCCCGGATGGGTGTGAATAATTTTTTGCAAGTTGTGCTGTTGTGTGTTCTTGCTGTTAGCCGGATCAAGGAGGCAACGGAGGATATTCCACGTTTTGGGTAGGTTTGGTTGCCGCTCCATGCTGTCGCATGTGCTGTGCCAATTTTGACGAGTAAGTTGTTGTGCATAGTCTTCGATTTGAAGGTTGAGAGTACTAATACGTTTCCTGAGCGTTCGGTTGAGCTTGTTGTGTTTGTATCTGCGTTGCAGACTGGCGAGGGCTTCCCACATATGCAGTAACTTGCTATCTGCCTCCTGCAGATTGGCTTCTTCAGGCACCAATTTAGTGGCTTTGCTCGCGTCTCCCAGCAAGGATGCGACCCAATCTTCGAAAGGGGGTTGGGTACCCGAGAAAGAGGTGAGGGCTCTGGCCTGCCGGAAAGCGTCCCAGTTCGTTATGCGGAGTTGACGACCCTTAGGCTTTTGCGGGCCCGCTCGAACTGTTGTTTGGATTAAATAGTGGTCGCTGCCCAAGTTGTCTTGTGTGTTGATCCAGTCTGCTTGTGGAATTCGTTTTGCGAATGTCAAGTCCGGAGTAGTATCTCTGCTAACGCTGTTTCCCATACGAGTGGGAGAAGTTGGATCCGTGACAAGAGTAAGACCTAGATTCTGTCCGTCAAGCCATAGTTGCCTTCCCTTTCGGCGGTCTATTGGGTATCCCCATGCCCAGGATGAGCGCTGTCATCGCTGCCGCTGGGAACATGACGAGATACTAACCGAAGTTCCGAGCGTGACGTGTCCAATTCCCCGCCGGCGGGCAGGGTCTGTCTGGTGTAGTGATTGATTGTCGAGAAAAATCACTTACAGCTCATTGTCTTAACCTAAAACATTCCTTTAATCGTACCCGTTTGTTTCATCGTGTTCGACCCCCATAGTAATCATTGTTGAGTGCTTTGTTTTCCTTTCGAGTCAAACAAAGACTGAGCACGTTGCGCGCACATCTTGGTGCGTCTTGTCGCTGCTTATTACGGTAGCACACACAGTGAAGAAATATACGTGCGCGCGCTCAGTACCCCACCCTTTCGAAAGAACAAACGAAGCATGCTGTTAAAAGAAGTTTGTGGAACTCCATTATCGCTAATGCAGGCTCAGAGTTTGGCGCCGCACAACGTTTAGTAAACAATATCAGCTCAGCTCCCGCAGTGCCGCTGAAATCGGTACTCTGCCCCTGACAGTAGCACGCTTCCCGACAATGCGGCCAGCGCGGGCCACCGTAGCAGACGACGGAGATCACGACTCCGCCCCTCGAGCGTCTGCACCTGCTCGAGCTGCTGCCGCCGCACGACTCCATTGCTTGCCGCATCGCAATGCAATACTTTCCGAGTTTTCCCTTAAGTGTGAAACAGACTGTACATGCTTCTATTTGCCTTTAAGAAGATCGGTACGCTTGACGATTATTTTTATGGCTGCAATGCGGCAAAAGGGCAGCGTCTGCTTAAACATTTAAGTGACGCTGAGCAGGTAATTGGAAACGACATCGTATGTGCCGCCGGAAAAATCGTCAGCACATACGATGCGGCACATGCATACGGCACATACGAGCTAAAGTCATTTTTGCAGTTTCTCACAATATGTTTGCTACAAATCCGTGCTCTGATGGCGACAACGGATTTCCATCGACACTGTGCGGAAATAAACAAAATATATCGCTGCAAAGCACAAGTACGACATGCGCACACAACTTCAACTAGTACGTCCCCTACAATATGGAATAGAGGCAGCAATGTAGACAGCTTGGCCATTTTTTAACAGTGCTCAAGAGGCGGAAGTTGAAAGTATTAGTAATCATTCCCGCTTCAGCAATGCCGGCGCGACCAAGACGCGGGCGTGTATCGTCCAGTAACTCGATCGATCGGTGCAGTGGTGAAGCGGGAATGAACTCCGGTCATGTTCAATGCATCGTGCACATATTCAATTCCTATAGGCACGCGTGGACTTCGGCCACTGCTAGCGCATACAACAAAAGTGGTTTTCATTCTTGGGCAGCGCACACACAAACGAAACACGAGAAAGAAGACAGGACAAGCGCTCGTCGAACAACTGAACGTTTTTATATGAATAAAAGGATTATGTACCGAGTAATTCTTAAATTCATGTGGGTTACATATAAAAACCGTCATACAGTTAGGAGTGATCAATGAACGAGCTCGCTTCGTTTGCCAGTTGTTTACTTCGCTCGGCGCACCGCAGTAATCCATGTCTGTCGTCTGCTTTTTTCTTACCATTTTCTTGTGAATCGGCAGAATTTCACTGGTGGCATCAACCCTTTCATGTTTGCATTGCTGTCGTGACAGTTAACAACACAATAATAATTTCCGGTCATCCGAAGAGGCGCCGTCGCAAACAAGAAACGTTTCGCCCGCAGCGCGAACTGAACGCGGGCGCGATCGTGAAGGGAAGCGGCGGCGGAAACCTACCCCCGTTGGAGGTGAAATCGTTCCGCCAGGGGAGAAACGAGCGCTGGCGTCTAGGATGAAACTAAAACCCCTTAAACTTCGTAAAGTACTGCCACGCTTTGAAGAATGCCGCCTCCTCCTCGCGCGCTCTGGCCGAGGCCAACGCCGCGTCGTTATTGGCCTAATAGCATCACGTGGGCCCTCGCGCCATGCATCAGCGCCATTTTTGCTCGAGAAGCGTCTACGGAGTGGCGAGAAGCGCATGTTGGCGCCGTTGCTACGCTCGAGCAGTCTAGGTGGTGCCACGGTCGAGGAGGGAGCGTGAAAGGGAGGAGAAACGAGGAGGAGTGAAGGCGGAGGAGGAGAATGTCGCTACTTTACGAAGTTTAAGGGGTTTTAGGATGAACCTTGGCGTGCGGTCGTCTATTATGCTCCATCTAGTTATACAAACACTGTAAGAACATATTTCGCATAGTTTGCTCTCAGCGTTTACCTACCTTTCGCGCAAGAAGCCGGTACGTTTTCGGTTAGAGATAGCGTCTGTAAACGATTCTGTGCTTTCAGTTTGCCCAAAATTATTATTTAGACAGTGAAAAACTTCTCTCGTTTCGAAAGTGCTTACAGAAATGTCCGGGAGAGCTCGCGCGTGGTGTTTTCAGTGAGCGCTGACAGCAAAACCTATGAGGATCGAGCGCGCCGCGTGATCCCTCATACTACGCCAGCGAGGCTATAGTGCCTAGAATATTCTAGGCACTGTAGCGAGGCGCTTCCGATAGATGGCCATTTTCTTTCTCTATATGAGATGGCGACTCCGTAACTCCTCGCCGCCAACTTGGATAGGGTGGCTAGAATAGGGAAGCCACCCTAACTTGGATGTACCTTGGACGTTTTGTTACGACGGGTTGCGCAAAAAGAGATTGACGCAGTCGAACGAGAAAATTTATATACAAATAAAATTGCAAATAAAAATGCCTATCTTAGGCTACCAATTTTTTTCCTCTTTTTTGTGTTTGGCCACATTTGGGCTGCAATTTCTCTAACTTTGGGCAATGCCGCTTTGTCCGACCTGGCAACACTGCGGGAGCACGTTTTTCTGGCGTGGTCCGTAGTGCGTGGTTAGCTCGAACGTTGCTCTGTCTTGCTGCAGGTTTCTTTGGGGCTTTCGCTTTAGGCCTATCGGGACAGGTTTGTCTAGATTGCACCTAGAGCGTACCGTAAGTCATGGCAGTAAGCGTTATTGGATCCGTGACCCGAGTTTGTCTAAAACCGGCACGATACACTGTTGTTACAAGGGCGCTGAAACCTATAAGTGAGCCCGCCTACAAGTCCATGTCCAGCTCTACTCTGTCCCGCACACTGGCGTGCCGGCGCTTTGCAAGATCGAGCCCCGTGCGGCCGGCGGTCTGCAACTACAGCCAAGCAAGTACTAAAGGTGACTTGGCAGATGGTCATGTTCTCGTAGTGAAGCGGGTTCCTTTGTTCTCAGAAGCAGTGGATGTTTTGACCAACTAGAATCGTGACTGCACGCTCACTGTATCGTATCTACGATGCCTAGTCACTTTTTCTTTCCTAATACATTTAGCGTGTCATGTGCCAATACCGCCGTACACGTCCAAAGAATCGGCAAGAGAAAACCTGTGCTTTTCATCGTGTTAGCCCAAGGGACTATTCGTATTCCTTTGTAGGTGACCAGGAGCTTGCCGACTTTCTCGTGGAAGAAATCGAAGCCGAGAAGAAGGCAAGGAAGTCAACGCAGATTCCGAAGATCGAAGGATTTGACGTTAAAACAGAGGGATCCGAAGTTACCTTGACGCGATCCTTCAACCAGGAAACGTGAGTGTGCCCAGTATTTCGCGTATAAAGCAGGGTGTATCTCAACTGGTAGCGAAGCTTCCGTAGAAGCCCGCATGTCCAGAAAATGTGCTGTGTTGCAACCGTCGCCATGTGCGTGTTGGGGGGCGGGGGGTGGTCAGGGGTCTGCCTAGCGAGAGTTGATATTCTGCCAGCAGCCGGCACTTAGACACCGTTGGCTAGCCATGATCACGTTACTAAAGCTGGCAGAGTCGCTCGAGAAAAAAAGCGTCGATTTAGCGGTAAACGCGAGAGAAATGTCACACTTTGAGGTCTCGGATTCATGACTTAAGCCGCCTTCACCACACTATAAAGTGTTGTGCAGGAGCTCACGCAACACACGTCCCGCCTCTTTGAGGAGCAAAGTGCAACTGACAGTGGCCTGAAGCAGACCACCGTCAGTTGTACTGTATACATACATACATACGTAATACATACATATACACGCTCTTGTAAGCTCTCCTATCCTCTCTCTACCTCGTGACCGGCTTCCCACACGTCACATGCATACTTTTTTCCACTTCGACACTGCTAATGCCAACGCATTAAAGGCCGGTACTTTGCCGTTAATTGGTAACTGGCAAACAGAGGCCTCGGGAGAGCATCTGTGATTATAGCAAAATGGGCGACACAGGACTTCCAAGGTGCCCAGAACCATCAGGGAGATCAAAGCCGGGACACAATTCACCCATGGGTTGGGGTCTCACCGAGGCCTCCGTGTTCCGTCAGGTGTTCACATACTAAATCAGCTGTCCACCAGTCCTCGTCTCAGCTTTGGTGGCCATGGTGTCCATGAGGTGCTGCCAAAGTATACTAAATAATGACACATTGTTTACACTTAGTACTTGCACAAGGTCTCCCTTCCCTTGCAGTCTGACCAAAGTCAGCCATTGGGGAAGAAATGTCAGCAAAATTTCCCAAAGAACCCTGATGGCTGCCAGCAGAATATTCACTCTCAAAGAAAGAAGTGTGATGCCACATCAGAAATGTAAATGTGATTTCTTGCTCCTTGGCCCAAATGTGCAATGGTGCACCATTTTGACAGCAACACAAAGTGGCATTTTTCTTCACTCTTTAAAGAGTTTTCACCCTTTGGGGTCCCACAAGAATAATCGTCATCTGCCTTGCTTGCTTTTTCTTTCTTGATAATTCTGCGCCCACTACTTTCCTGTAGAGAGTGCTATGTCACGCTGACAATGTGCATGTCGTTCATGGCCTGAGCGTACCAAGCATGCAGCATTAAAGAAAGGGAAGACGTGCAAGACATATGACGATCATTTTTGTCAGACAAGGTAAGCCCCAGAGGGTGGAACACATATATAGGAATGTTCTCTTAGCTTGCAACTAGCATCAGCTTCACACACAAGCAAGCTCCAACTACATAGCGGGGACAACTTCCCATAACATGAGTAATAATGCAACATTTAAAAGGAGCTAGGCTCTGATTGTGCGGTATTGGCAATGTTCCATACATTGGTCACGATACAAGTTGCTTGGGTCATTACTATGACTATGCAAGATTCCACTAAATAACAAGCAGGGAAATGCCTACTTGTAACTTGCATTTCAAGGAACTAACTGGCAGCATTTTAGCTACCTTTGATGGGGGAGAAATGCAAGAACACCTGTGTACATATTTTTGTGTGCATGTTGAAGAGCCCCAGGTGGTCCAAATTATTCTAGAGTACCCAACTACAGCGTGCCTCATAATCAGATCACGGTTTTGGCACATAAAGCCATAATTTAAAAAAAAATTTCCGTCAGTTGCACAAACTAGGGGGCTATGCAACATTAATAAATACTGCACACTGCCATGCAGCAGTTGTGTTTGTGCATCCAACAGCTAGCAGGTAGAATCACGGTAACATATGGGCCTCTCACGAAAAACTGCGAACAGAATTACTGCACCAAGATTATTTGTGGGCTGTGTACAAAGCTGCAGGTTTTCCCCAAAAAGCTTCTCTTTCCAGTTCTCTGGGATTCACAAAATAATCTAATAACACTGCGCAGCACCCTGATGTTAAGGTATTTTTTCTTGCCATGAGATGTGCTGCCAATAAAATTGAATGCTCTTGAGTCAGCCATGCAACATACCAAAAGTTGTGGTTTTGGAATCCCTGATAGTGTTTTGAGGCTCTTTGTCATGAAATTTATGAAAAACTGAGAAATGCAATATGCTGCCATTTCTTTGAACAGGAGCAGAACATCTATTTGTAATCACTGATGTTCATTGTGAATGTTTGGTTTCTCAAGGTGGCGACATAGGTTAAATTGAACCGGAAATGTAGTCGGGAGCAATGCTTCTCCTATTTGTTTTGTGGCTGCCTCCGTTTCTGCAACAAGTAAGGCAGTCCAGGGTGCACCATGCAAGGGAAGTGAGTTTATTGTAGTAATTAGAATTACCTTACATTCTTTTTCTTAATCACTGGTGACTTGATATTATCATGTGGCAACAAACTGAAATGTGCCAATTTTGATAAAGCGATAAGCACCAAAAAGTCATTCTCCACCTCTTACAGTAAACAGGAAAATGAGTAGTGTAGTTAAAACCATGAAATGACCAGGGCAGTTAATTTGCATTGAGCTTGGTTCTGTTGTTAGTTTCCCCAAGACTCCTTCCTTCTGTGCTAAGGAGCCGTTCTTTCCATTGGTCACCAGCCTTGGGCCATCCACAAGAATCGTGTTTCTTGTCATTGTTCTCAAATGCTTGCCTTCCAGGATCACTGTTCGCCTAAATGTGAACCATTCTGTGGATGCAGAGGATGCAGCAGATGAATTTACTGCCAGCCAGGATAATGCACCTGAGCCAGGAGAGGTTGGTTGGTTTTTATATAGAGGCATGTTCACACCGAAGGCAGAGCGGGCAAGCGGAAAGCGGGCAAACCTCCTTGCCAGGCAGGTAAAAGCGGGTGGAAAACAAGGCGGCGAGCCCAATCGCTCGTGGACCGATTTGTTTCCACCCACCAGAGCTCTCTGCTTTCCCGCGGCCAATCAAAATGCCAGACGATGGTGGCGCGGTAACGACGCTCGCTCGTGCGCATTGAGGATGGACAACCGGTGCCACGAGATGGAGCCACGAAAACGCTAGATACTCGGCGGTGCAGGCTGCCAGGCAAGCCGTCCAGTCTCAACAGGCGTGTGCGCCTTGCCACTTTGAAAATCCGCTTGGCCGCTCTGCTTTCAGTGTGAATGTGCCTTATCTGTGTGTGATAGTATCTTGTGGCACACTAAAAAGGAAGCTTTACTGCAGGAGCTTCTAACTAAACACACGGGAACAGAAAAATTGTTTTTGTCAACTTCAACTGCACCAATCTTGATAAGGCTTGTTGAATTTAAAAGTAAAACTCTGCTGACTGCAAGGAGCGTTTTTTTTTACATGAATTTTTTGACAAATTGTTGAAAATTATAAAATTTTAGAAAAGTTGGGTACCAATTTTTTACCTTGTAAGTGAAAGGACGCCACGGGGATGTAAAGTGGGCTAGATTGATGTGTTATACATTGCTCTGAAATGTACCACTAATTTATCAGTGGAACTTTTGCAAAAGCTCTCATAAGCATTATAACACTTTCACATAAACTGTAAACTAAAGTCACAATTGTCAGCTTTACATACCTGCCAACCCTCCCGATTCACCCCGGAGACCCCAGATTTTTTACTGAACTTTCCGATTGTGCGATCAGTGTCTTATATCTCCCGAAAAGTGGTCTCAGTTCACGCAATAGTGGTTTTTCCCAAACTGGCACTGTGGAATCTACAGCCACATCATAATAGTCAGCATCAACAACAACGGCTGCACTAGCACCATCGGTATCATCGACTAAGCAGCCGACTACGGTGCCTAGTAAGCCGACCAAAGCCAGAGCCAATGTAGCTCTTGCATTTCATGCATGCCTTCCTCCATGGTGCATCTTGTTTCTGCTGTTTGTGTTACAGTGGCTAGAATGGGCTATTCTAGCCACTGTACTTGTGTGTATGATTAGTGTTGGCTAGGCCGTCTGTGTGCGTTGCACTGTGTAAAGTTAGAATCCTCATGTGCTTGATGCCATGGCACTATCAAAGCCCAAGGTATTTGCATAAGTGTTTGCGATCTTATACTTCTGAATTTCCGTGCTTTTTGACATCAAGAAAAGGAGAACATTTTGCATCTTGTACAACGTGTGGATGCGACGTCAGCGTGCCTTACGGTGTCAAAGGCGACTTGAAACTGCACGTTTCCACGGCGAAGCATCAAAGCTATGTTCGCACTGCTGAGCAGCAAGGCAACATAGTGAACTTTCTCCTGAACAAGTGCGACGACAGTGTTATACATGTGGAGTGCCTGTTTATGGCATTCCTCGTCGAACGCAACCTACCCCTTAGTGTCAGCGACTACGTTGGGCCTGTTCTACGGAAACTATTTCCGAAATGCGACGAGGCGAAGCGCAATGATGTGGACGCAACTCTGAAGAATGGGGAGGTGGCCAACCGGAAATTTATTTCGCAAGCATCGCTCTCGAGTCTTCGTTTCTTTATTCAGAGTTTTCCTCAGCTGCTGCCCCAAGATTCCAATGAATCTGCTGAAGACGCTTTAGCTGCTCTCGAAGCTGAGTTTGCTACACTACAGGTGCACAGTCTTCCAGAGGACATTCTGAATGAAGAGAGGTGGGACGAACAGTGGTCTATGGTTGGAAAAACGAAAACCCCGATGGAAAACGTGCTTGACTGAGTTGTTAAGGTGATCCTTTATTTACTCGTGATATCGCATAGCAACGCAGAGTGTGAGAGGATTTTTAGCACTGTGTGAAAAACTAGGACTGAGTTCCTCTGATCAATGTTCAACACAACCATCCAACACCTGCTGCTAGTGAAGGGCTGTCAGTCTGGACCATGTTTTGAGCAAAGCTACTCTGACAAATTTTTGAACTGAACAAAGTCTGCTACTGCAAGATCCTGCAAAAGGGCTTATCGAACACTCACTTGCAACTCTACGGATCACATTGAGACGCGAAGATATCGATGTCACAACCGAGTTCACAGCTCGTCGCCACTGTAGACGGTAGTCAATAATGACGCCCAAAAAGCACTTGTGTTTCAATTGTCGAAGGCAAGATTGATCAAGGTCTATCTTCAGCCGCGCATACCTTCTTGCTCTACCTGGAAACATGATGAAGCCAGATTTTTCCACCGAGAGTCAACCCAACACCTTGAAGGTAATTTTGAACTGAAAGTAATGCCTGTCGAGCTATCAGAGCTAAACGCCTGTGTTGATATCCGGTTAACCAAAGGCAAATGTCGTCCGCGTTTATCGACATATGGACATGCCTGCAATGTTTTTGCACTTCAGCGGAAGACCAGCCATTACAACGTTAAAGAGCATTGGGGAAAGAACACTTCCCTGAGGTGCACCTCGTGATACCGCCCTTTCGGTGCTTGTGGTACTTCCTAACCGCACTTGAATTTTACGATCACTGATAAATGAGTGAATGAATCGCAGAAGATAGCCCTGTATGCCCATGGCCTGCAAACTATTTAGTATTGAGCTCTGAAGGACGCTATCATAAGCCTTTGATACGTCTAGGAAAATAACTAGTGTTGAAAGGCCAAAAGCTCTATGATGTTCAATATGGCTTATCAAGTCCAAGACGCTATCTTGCGCGCTTAAACCTGTTCGGAATCCAGTCGTGCATGTTGGTAGAGCCCTTCTATCTTCGAGCCACCAAGATAAACGCTTACTTGCCAGCTTCTCCATGAGCTTAGCCACGCACGACGTCAGTGATACAGGACAATACGAGGCCAAGTCTGTCATTTCTTTGCCGGGCTTCAGCACTGGGACAACACAAGCCACCTTCCATGAAGGAGGAATGTCGCCAGTCTCCCACACTCGATTGGGATAGCTTAGGAGCATCTTCCGGTGTTCCAGAGGTAGGTTCTGCATCATCTGGTTGGTGATGCCATCAGGACCTGGTGCACATCGACGCCGCAGGCTGCTGAGTGCTGTCTGTAGCTCTGGAAGTGTAAACGAGGCTTCCACCACAGACATAGATGTTGCAGGCCGAGCGCAGGGATGAATTCCTGAACTTGCACTTACAAATGCATCTGCAAATTCCTCTGCCAAGCACACGAGAGGTTTCTGCTTGCGCAGTGCAAGCGCTTCGAAAGGTTTACTAGGACGAGAATCACCAGCAAGACTGCCAATGACTCGCCAAATTCTCATCATTGGTGAGCAAACCGTCAAGCTAGCGCAGAAGGACGCCCACTGCGACCTACAGAGCTTGTTCGTATAGCGTCTAATGGCAGAGTTAAGCCTATTGAAGGTCGTCTTCAAGGATCTGTCGTCCTTCTTCTGCATCAGTTGTCGCTCCGCCCTTCTGCACGCTGCGCAAAGGTTCCCGAGTTTAAAATCCGAAGTCGGAAAATGATTAGGCAACTTGACCGCTGTGGTAGCAGCCATCTTACCAGAAATCATTTTGTCTATCACATCACCAGAAACACATGCAAGTTGCTCCCTGTATTTGTCCCAATTAACAACATGGCTAATTTTAGAGTCGCGCATATGGAAGTCGGCAGCAAACACAAAAATTGGATAGTGATCACTTCACATGTGGTCAGGTGCAGTTGACCACTTCACACGGACGTCAGATGAATGCAAGGGTAGGTCTATAGATGTGGCTGAGGCTGGAGGCCGGAAGAAAGCGGTACTTCCGTCATTGCCCACGCACAAGTCCAAACTATCGATAACTTCTACAAGCTTGCATCCGCGGGAATCTGTGTTCCTGTCACCCCAGACGGAGTGAAGGGCGTTGAAGTCCCCACAGATAATTCGGGGCGCTGCGCAACGGTCACAAAGCTGCTGGAGAAACAAGTCCATTGCTACCTTCTTCCGCGGAGACACGTATACGGATGCAATAGAAAGAGTTCGGAAGCCATGACGTATCCTCACAGCCGCTACCTCAATACTATCGGTGCAAAGATCGGTGACGTTCAAAGCCACATGAGGAATCTCTCTTCGTATGTAAAGGGCGGCACTTCCCGCAGGAAATGACTTTATGCTGCAATTCTTATGGGCGACATATCCAGTCAGAGATCTCCCGCTTGGTAGGCCAGCCTCCGAGAGGGCCAATACTGGAACACACGTATCTTTCAGAAATAATTTAAGTTCTGCTAATCTACTTATAATCCCAGCACAGTTGCATTGCATAATAAACGGCACTTTTTGGTGATTTTTAGTTGCACGAGGTTGAAGAAGACTAGCCATATTATAAGGTAAAGGTCGCTGCGAAGGTGGTAATCATGTACTCAAAGGAAAGAACGAGCTGTAGAAAGTTCTTTAGGGTGCCAGTCTGCATTGCCTGAACATATGAACGCAGGACTTCAAACAAAACTCGCAGAAGGTCGGACAGGTCCTGATTTTTGAGCTCCTTATTACGCTGTACGCACGCCTCACAACTTCAACAAAAGTTGCGGACTGGAACCCACTCTTGGCCACTGGAGCTGGTTTCTTTATCTATTTTAAGGCGAGGGAATGTCCTCCATGTTGTCTAGTCTGGCTGTGATCTGGTCGCTGAGAAACTTGGACACTTTTTGCTGCAGCAGATCGAACAACCGACTCACCCACAGAGGACTTTGCCGTCTTGCTAGGCTCAGGTTGCTCACTGACGTTGCTTGTTACCACGCTACAAACTTCCGACTCTAACGCAGGGAACTCAACTTCCGAATCTAACGCTGGGAACTCGTCACTTCCAGGTATCCGCTTCTCAGTAGGTTGTGGTTTGGGACCACTAATGAAAAACACTCGGCGGTGTAAGGCGCTTACACGGAAGGGGCAGCCACCGAAACTTGCTGGATGGTCACCACCACAATTAGCGCAAGCAAAATCTGCCTTGCAGGCTTTGTAATCGTAGGTGCCACCGCATCGTTTGCAACGTTGATCTTTGATGCAAACTTTTGCTGCATGCCCAAAGCGTTGGCACCTAAAGCATCGGGGAGGAGGTTCAACGAATCCTTTGACTGCATGCTTGGTAAAACCGAGGTCAATTTTTTCGCGGCGCTCGGTGTTGGGAGCAAACGTTATCACAACAGAGTTAGTAGGTTTCGCTGCCCATTCTTTTTCTTGAGTCTCCACCCGGCGCATCAGACGTTTCACGTGCAGAACACCTTGCGGTTTCAAGTAGTCCAGAAGGTCGCTTTCCGAATACCATACTGGTACTCCCCTAATAACACATGTGTTAGTCATGTAGGAGTGGGGCAGCCGGGCTTTAACTCTTATGTCACCAATCTGAGAGCACCGGAGAAGAATGTCAACTTGCTCTTCCGTTGCGATATCTGAATAAAGAGCACCTTGTGTTGTGAAGCGGCTGCGAATCGGGGCAGATCCCAGCAGTACTTTTAATGGCTTCGAAGAGCCTGATAGGGTTCCGCTCTCTCAAATCAACACCTTTCTCTGTTGGCAAAACTACCACTGGGATTCCGACCGTTCTTTGCTTCCGATGACTCACCACCTTGAAGTCGTCGCTATCTACTTCCGCCATATCAGCCACTTCCTCGTCAGGGTCAACGATAGTTTTGTCGTCCCCACTGAGCGATGATGACGCACTAGACTGCTTATCGTCCCTGATGTCTGGCAGCTCCACACCTTGCGACGCCATGGCCGCCTCTGCCACGCTGGCTTCCTTTGGATGGCGCTGTCCCTTTAACCCTTTCGCTGTCACGGACGTACCGGTACGTCGTCGCGCTTCCCCCCCACGGTGTCACTGACGTACCGGTACGTTCTCTATCGTGCGTTCAAAATTTCGCGCCTGAGCGCAAAGCTGGCGCTCCTGAATTGGCCACGCCATCTGTTGACTCTTTCTACAAGTTCGTATATTCTGCCCGACCTGTGTTAACCCATGTATTGAAGAGTACAGGGCGACTGCCACTCCCCACTTTCTCTTTGGTGAGTGGCGCGGTGGCTCCGCGTTCGCTGGATCATGCGTCGCGCGCGTGTGGTTATGGGTTCAAGGGTTGTTCTGCCATCTCCACTGGTTTGAAGGTTTTTATTTTTCTTCTGTTGGTGTGTCTTCTATGCCGCGTCAAGTTCAGGCGCACGTGCCGTTGCCTCTCCGAAAAGAGTGACTCGATTGCTGCTTTCACTCTCTCGCCAAACCCTCGCTTCCGACTTGCAGCAGTAAACGTAAAGCCCTTCGAACTTTGTTTAGCCTTTTTCCATCTCCCTCTGTCTTCTTGATCACGCAACGTCCCATTTCTCTCCGTTGTGCGGGCGACTTGAAAGCGCATCCTCCCAGCGCGCGGTTACTTTCGGATGGCTGAGCGCGCGGGACCTTCGTCTGCTCATTGGTGCGGTGGCTCAATTCCGATTTAGAATACGAGCCGAGCTCGGATTCGGACTCGGACAGAGTCGCATGCGAGGAAGAGGGTTCCGCATCGTCAGATTCGGATGTTGAACGGATTTTATAGTCAGACTGATGATGATGATGATGTTTACTAACAGCAGCTGCAGAACACTGAAATGTGCATATAGCATTGACTACGTTATTTGTATACCAATCATAATCAAAAATAAATTGCTATGTTCATTCCCTGTTATGCTCGTTCCCTGAAACCAAGCCGACACTGGGGGTGCGTCATGGCCAGAAAGGTCCGACAGCGAAAGGGTTAAAGATGCCGGAGCAGCCGTACCCTTCCCATAGGGACAGTACCGCCTTAAAGATGCGGCCGTCTTCCAAGGATATAGATAACTCGCTTAATGAATAGCAAAACCTATGCAAAAATTACAGAGCTGAGGTGACAACAGATCGAACAGTGTCTTCTTCCTCTCCTGACTGCACACGCGGATGATCGCATTCCACGCAGGGCCCCTGCACTGCACTCTGAAAACAGTTGCGCCCTCTGGGTTGTGTATTTGCCACAGAACAATAATCATCATCTGTCTAGCCCGCATTTCCTTTCTTTAACGCTGCAAGCCCGGTATTTCCAAGTCAGGAACGGCATGCACGTTACCAGCATGACGGGCTCAAACCAGACGAAACAAGGACAGACAAGGCGTAAGTTTGCCAGCGCGCGCTCACTCTTGGGCGCTCCTGGCTAGACGCCTTGGCAAGCTTTGCTTTGGATGCACAATTTTGATGTGGCTACTATCCATTGGTCAAGCTAGTGAAGGACAAAGCTAGTTCACACCAAATAGCACAGCCAGACTGGAGCACATGACTGCAAGCGCACACTCTAGCCCTGTTGTGCATTTGCATGTAGCTGCATTCGCAGTGTAGCGTAGATACCATGGCTGCTTATGTGCCGCGACATGCGCACTCACTGCAGCTTGCTGAAAACAACAGCCTGCTCTGAACGCTGTGGGTGGCATAAGTCAAGGCTTCAGTGCCAACATTTGACAAACAGGTCGTCTGCTTCCCAAGATGCTCATCCTCAAGGTGTGTCGCCATCATGGTCGAAGTTCGTTATGTTAGGAATCCTTAGCCAGTGTGCGAGCTGCTGGCCTGCTTGCAGGAGCAAACATGAAAGTGAAGTTTATTCTACCCTTGGAAATTGTGTGATTGTCATAGGGATAAGTGTGAAAGGAAATGTGCTAGTGCTACTCATGTCACTCAGTGCTAGAATGTCTGTGTGTAGCAATCTAGTGCACTAGCACAGTAAAGGGGTGAAATACTGTAAACTCAACCATATGCCGAGGGATAGCCTCTGGGTATGGCGTGTCGAGGCACCAAAATAGCAAGTACTGGTGGCATCTGAACATCCAAAATGAAATTTGAACTGTGTGCCATGGTGACGTACAGTAGGTGGAACGTTGTGGGCCCCGCTCTGCCATAGCCTTTGCAATGCAATGCATTGAATAAGGACCGGGAGCACCGAGAAGGGGATCTTCGATTGCCAATATCTCCACTTCTGCACATACTTTTTGCTGCAAAGTATTTCTGGAATAGTCTAGTTTAATATTAAATGCATTTCTCGACTTCGATAAGAACTAGTTCATGACCCCTTTCGAAATATTTTTTGTCATAAACTGTGCTGTCTGCCATTATGTGGCAGAATGGTTAACATAAGTAATGGTTGCTGTCATGGCAAGATTTCGGGATACAGTAAAAGCTCGTTAATTCACTACTCGTTAATTCGAAATTTCGGATAATTCGAATTAGTTGCCGCGGTCCGTCCCACAATGTATTGAAAGCAATATGTGACACATCCCGCTAATTCACACTGAAATCCGCACCGCCACCGATAATTCGAACTCCGCATCACCGTGGATGGGGAGAGTGCTAGTGCGCGGGAGCACGCTGGCGTCGCCGCGCGGGTCGCGCAGCTTTTGCTTTTTCGATCAGCGGCAAGGACGATAACACCCTTGCCGCGCGCCATGTTCTTTGCGTACGAGCGTGCGAGGGTTAACGAATTAACGAGCTTTTACTGTACCTTGTACATTTACTGCCAATGTTTTTTTTTTTTTTTTTTAAGGCTGGACTAGAAACTTGTGCTGATGAAAATTAAACAAAAATAGTAAAAAAAGCAGCAAGTTAGACAATCATAGGCCTATTGTGAATTGCGCATCGACAAATTTTTGCTCTTTTCGTGGGGTGTTTCTGTTATGAATTCTTCTGGCAACAGCTAATTAAGTTCGCTAAAATGCCTGCTAGACTATTCTGAGCAAGTGAGCAACTGCTTGGAAGCACTAGGAAGAGGGGCAGCATTTACACTGTGCACAGCATAGTTTCGTGATGTCCCACACAAACACATACTCATCAGATGCAGTTTTTACCGTGTGAATTACGGCCTCTCCACATCACAGTTGCACTATGTGGTTTGTTTTTCATTTCCAGATGAAATCCAAGCCCAACTTTACCGTCGAAATTGAGCGCGGTGGAAAGAAACTTTACTTCAGCTGTACCTTCAACGAAGGGGCTGAACCTGAGGGTCAGTCTGACAACTATGGTAAGTACCTACTCTGGTTAAGACATGCCGTGAAAGACCGAGGGACAATGGTAGCTCAGCTGTACCACTGAAGTTATCTATAGAAAAGTTGGATGGTGGTACACAGTACACAGAGAACATGTGAAATACTGTTTAGCAAGTGGTCATGAAATATACCAAAATCAAATATCACAAAATTTTAGGTTGACGTTATTTTACTAAACTGAAACACTGAGAATAATTTGTAGGCTGTAAAAATTGTTTCCTTGGGCTGCCGGGATATACTGACAGTGTTAGGTCCTCCTCATGTCCAAAATATCAGATGGTGACTACATACCCATTACAAGTGTGCACTTTTTTTTTTTGGGGGTAAAACATAATGCCTTCAGAATTTTATGGCTCAGAATTGGCACTTGCGCTTGGTGGAGGGTCTAGAAAAATGAGAATGTATGCTGCGCTTCATCATGTATGCGTGCTTTATGTACATTGCTTGTGGTGGTAGTGGTGCTCAATGTCGGGAGCAGCTTTGCTGTGCATCCATTTTGCAGGGTGGAATGGAGGCAGATGGGCCTACCATGAAAAACAGTAAGCTTATGAAGTTGGCAGTTGTCACAGACATTTCAGAAAGGGTGCATGAGCCAGTTGTGGTATTACTCATCGTAAGCGACTTGTGATTGGTGGCCCATGCACGGGCTTGAAATTCGCTAAATTAATGAAAACAGCAATATGATAGTTCCCTTTCGTTACCGGGCCCAAAAATATCCATTAATTTGATGGGCACCTTTTCAACACATTATGAAATATTGCCGTCGGAATTCTTCCACGAGCATCACCGTGCTCTGTATGAAATGAAGACTGCAGCTTAACTTTCGGTCAGATTTGCAATTTCTGGCATATCATAAAGAGTCTTGATAAACTAAAACTTCGGCAAGAAGTACCATTGAAATTGGCCCCCAGTGCTCTTACCACTTCCACAATCAGCAACATTTGCGCCTTGGTCGGCTCTCCTACATAAATTTTAAATGACTGGAATTTAAAACCTGGGAGCTTCTCTTGGGTTGTCTAAGTTTTCTGCTCTGATGTTTGTGCTGCTTTGCCTCAAACATAGCACATTCTCAAGAGAGCATTTGGATATTCTATTGGAATAATATCCTGTGCAACTTTATTTTTTCTACAATGGGTGCTGTTTATTAATTAGTGTTTCGACAGCATATTTACACATTTCTTGAGAAATTCTTCTCGTCATGAGTTTTCACTCACACAAAAGCGTTTAGTTGATTCCAAGTTAACCTTCCGCGGAAGCTTTACTAGCAGTCTGATCTCTAATTTTTTGAACAACAGTCCCAAATCTAGCCCCGTCAAGATGCTAGGCTATTACACCCTAAGGGACCCCCCAAACTTCAGCATTGCGACACTGGTGAGCAGAGATGTCACAGCGCAAGATATTCCACTCTCAGCCCCCTGCCCCCCTCCCCCCAAAAGCAGAGTCTCGGCCTTGTATGGCCGAAAAACTGAAGCCAAACATACAACGGGCCACAATGGTAGACTCTTGGGGGCGGTACCTTCAATGCCTCGCATACCCAGTGGGGTTATGCAAAAGACTCCCCGAAGGGTTGTAATGTAGAGCAAGCCATCGAAGACCTTGGCCTCAAGGTGGAAAATCTCCGAGCAGCCCTCATGGGAACAGGCAACAGCATGAGTAGGGATACAGCACCAGATCTCACGATTGCACTCAACATCTAGGACGCAAAATGGTCGAGGTTAGAAGAGAACTAACTAAGTAAATGACCACAATATTGCGACATTGCTTTCATTACCTAAAATTCGATGCATCCTCGGGGAAACAAAGCTTACCGATTCGCAAAAATACAGACAGCTCTGTCAGACACAGAGAGATTCATCCAAGGACATGAAGGGATGGGTGGAACAAGTAAGGGATGCGTACGAGCAGGCCCCTAAGTGAATGGCTCACACTGAGGAGGCACCCAGGGTGGACGCCCACCTGGTCGGCCTGTAGAATGAGACAAAACCTCACTTCACTAGAAGATGGAAAAGGCAAAGGCTCAGCTGCCAACTTCAGGAAAGGATAGCATAACTGGTGGAAGAAGCACACAACTATGCGGAGAGGTTAGCGAAAGAAGGATAGATAACATTCTGTGGGACCTTCAGGAATACCTTGGGAACCACAAAAATGTGGACTAAACTCTGGAGCATGCTAAACACGGGAGGCATAAAAATCAAAATTAATAGTATGATTCAGCGCATTGTAGACAGTTATAAAGGTAGTGAGCACAATCTGGTCACCAAGCTGGTGGAGTGGTACGTGGGTAAGGTAGATGGGCTCATCCAAGCCCACAGACCGTATAACAGCCCCACAGTCATTGACCTGGATGCACACATCACTCGGGCAGAAGTTTACGCAGTGGCACAGGATGTGAAATGGAGCACTGTAACCGGGGAAGATCAAGTGACTAACGAGTAGCAGCTCTTGACCAAATAACGGAAATCTTCAACTGGAAATGCTGGGAGAAAGGCACAGTTCTACCGGAATTGAAATTGGCTTGAATTGTAACAATTCTGAAACCAGGGAAGGAAACCCCCATTGAGACCTTGCGCCCGATATCATTCATGTCCTGTATGGGTAAGCTATTCGAGATAGTGGTACAAAGACTGCTGCAGAATTAATATAGAGGATAACGGTTTTTTCCACAATACAATGATAGGTTTCAGGGAGGGCCTTACAACTCAGGTTGCCGCCTACCTCCTGTTCCAGGAGGAGGTGCTGGGAAACATCTCGCAAGGCGAAGAGCACCTGATCCTCGTCCTAGAGTTGAGGGACGCTTTGAACTGTATACCTAGCACCACTATCTTGGGCGAGCTACAGTGGATTATCTGCAGGGAAAGAATGTTCTCCTATGTACAGTCCCTCATAACAGACCGTATGTCAAAAATTGGCATAGGAAGTATTCAATCCAAACTCATAACAATGCTGAAAAAAGGCACGCCACGATAGGCAATCATCTCACCATTATTATTTAATCTGGCAGTTTGCAGTCTGGCCTTAAGGTAAGACAGGATACCTCATCTGGATATACCGTATATGCGAGGTGATATTACCCTCTGGGCAGCACACGGATCCCTACGAGAAAAAGATTACACACTCCAAACCATGGCAAACCTAGAATCCAATCACGTGAGAGAGAGGGGCCTCTCCTGTGCCCCCGAAAAGTTGGAATTAATTTGAGTGTACGGCATATGCTAGAAATCAAATGGGATCGTGCACATCCAGGTCGACCAATTCAAGAGGTTACCAAAGCCTGCATTTTAGGCTTTTGGGAACAAGATTGCAAGGCGTCACGCACGATCCGCACCATGAGAACCACGGCGACCAACATAGCCAGAATGATAACGTGGGTCACATTCCACTGGAAGGGAATCCAAGAAAAAGATGGATTCCGTCTGATCCAGGCCCTGACCGAAAAGCTCTTATTGCTCGGCAAACATAATATTAATATGCAATAAAACGCTCATTCAGAAAATCGGACAATTCGGACGCCCTTTGATGAAACTCGCGTTAATTTGGACACATTTGAGCGCACATCGGTTAAATTGGAGAACTCCAGGAGCTCGGCAAGCATGGAGTGCCACAAATGGGTGAAACAAAAGGGCAAGTACGGCGTTAGCATCCATCAAAACGAAACAGCAGAGTTCGCAGTGCCATAGTCATTAGTGGAAATCTTATGCGAATTACAGCAATGCCAGAACGCTTCGTGGCTATCTAAGCCTTTAAAGTCTTTATTCTTGCGTTTACCACCGCATTGGAGGTGTGGCTTCGTGACTGCGTCGACAGCGGCAGTGATTTCGTCAGCAGCAGTTGCAGCAAAAAGTTGTTTCGTTTTGACTCGTAATGCGCGTCGGCCGTGTGCTTTCATAAGTGTGTAGTCACCATCCATAATCGCATCGATAGTGACCGCAGTTTCGTCCGCAGTTGCAGCCAAGGGTAGTTTCGTTTTGAATCAGTGCATGTGCGGCCGTGCGCCTTCAGAACCGCAAGATCGCCCTCCATGATCGCATCGACAGTGGCCGCGATTTCATCCACGGCGGTTGCGGCAAACAGTAGTTTCATTTTTACTCATTGCGAAGCTGTCGAGGATGAAGAGCACCATCTATATCGCGATGGGCGGTGGCACTGGTGAAAAAATAATCAGCATGTGCCCGCGGTAGTGAAAACTGTGTCTCATATGAAGACATACGCCGCGGCCGCACTGCTTTTGTGCAGAATAGAAGCGAGATTTACTTGTTCACTCAGTAAATAAAGGCATGTTAACATAGTAAGCATTTGTTTTTCTTGCTACCCTCGATAATTCGACATTCACTTAATTCAGACATTTCTTTCGGGCCTCTGCATGAGCCCCTTTGGACGCGTAATACTTGTAAGAGTACCCCACATCCTCAACATGCCGGTATAAATTTCTAAAAGAAAACAAAGAGAACCTCAGTAGTGCCCATCCCAAGGAATATGCATTCGAAGGTACACGGAGAACGATGCAGGGTCAGTGTAATCTACCCCGAAAAGCAGTACGAGGAAGAAGGCACCCTAAATACCATATACGGTAATCCCTCGTTATAACGAAATCGCTTTACTCAAAATATTGCTTTATTCGAAATTTATTCTAGTCCCAACCCAAACGCATGCACTTCAAGCTGCATCACTCAAAGGAAGAGCTTAAATAACCTAACCTTTTGACGGTCGATTTTTTTCGCCATATGCGACCGCCAAGGGTTGATTTTTTATTGCAGATTCCGATTCCTCCTAGGGACTTAATACGACAAAAAAAATTACCGCAATTTTTGTAGGGTGACCATAAAGTGAGAAAAAAATATTTAGCGTTTGTATACAGTCACCGACCGTTTATTCGTACCTCACAGGGACTGCGGAAATGTCCGTATAAACAGGTGTCCAAAAAAGCAGATTAAGAAAAAGAAATTCCTTTATTTCCACGCACTTATTCGGGCTCGGCAGTAGGCGTGAAGAAATCATGAATACGCCGTTGCACGCTGCTCCGTTTACGCGCAATCAGATAAGCCTTAACCTCGGAGAGGGTCGTACGGTCACTATAGGCGGCTAAAAGCACAGTCACCGCTTGTACACGCTTCACATGCAACGGCAGCATAGCACATGGTGCGTCATCTTCCGACTCAGAGTCATTGTCCGGCGATGCAGCAGAAACCTGACGAATGATCTCGCCGTCGTCGAGCTCTGCACATGTCAGTAAAGCAGTATCAGCACCTGTGAAACTGTCAAATGAGACGGTGTCTGGAATCGCAATGCAACCACTGCGCAGGTCTCGGCAGAGCATTTTCGGCGTCAGTAGGGAGCACATCGGAAGGAATCCTAGGCCTCCCGCCACCCGCTCGCCGGCATTCCCTAGCGCAGTGTGCGCGGGCACTGTGGGCCCCATTAGACACTTGACGCGAAGATTCCGTATGCCACGTTGCATCACCGCAACCTCGACACAGCACACAAAGCAAACATCACCACGCCGTCACGCCGACACCAGTCGCACAAACGAAAAACCTGGCCTACTCACAGCGTCGTGCACAACGAAACAAGCAAATCAGTTGCTGGATTGTCTTGACATGGCATACTAAGCTGAGACCGGAACTGCTGTAGCTACAAACCAGGCAGAAACGATGATGACGAGCAGGGATTTGCAGTATTGCCACTTCGTGGGGCAGCAAGGGGGCTCCGTTCAAAACAAAAATGCCGTTCAGCAAATCGAACCATGCAATGGTCAGAGTTGGTGCATCGTGCTCTCGGTTGAGTTGGCTCAAGGAGTGTCTGAAAAGTCAGACGAGAGGTTGCAAGGTGTCCGAACTTTCGGAAGTTGTTATACTTTATGGTCTATGAGGAGAATGGCGGTGCCGCTAAGCTGACCGAATAATCGAGCATGTCCGAATTTTTGGAGTTTGGAAAATCAGTCGGAGACTGTATATGTACTCTTCATTCATGAATAACAACAATAAAAAAGGAAATAAACTTAAAGAATGAAAAATTTCATGCATTTTTATACACATATTTCAAGGCCTTGAACATGCGCACACGAGAATATTTCGCAACACTCAATCAAATGTTCCTGCTCTTACACTAATATGTACATCCATAGTGTAATCGAACTGCGTAGGTGCGTGCACTCAAGAAAACTGTGGTTGTGTGCCCGTCACAAACGCACAACGTGTGACAAACTTCCGCTAATCTTCATGTTATCGCCAACCAGAGGCAATTAGTTTTCGCCAGTGTCCAAAAAAAAAAAAGAAAAGCAATGGAAATGCATGCACTGCAGCACCCTTCCTATGGGCACCCCTGTGTGCACTAAACGAGCGAGAGACAGGCGGTCGCCCTTTGTGCGATTAGTAACGAGATGGCCATCAGTTTTGCAAGTGCAAGAAGCCAAAACCGCCCGTGGAACAAAACCCGAGCCGCCGCCCGCCCGCGCACGCGCCAATGTGCCAGTTGTAGTATATAGACGTACAGGAGCAAATTGGTGCTAAAACAAGCCATGCAACGAAAACTGAGAGAGGAAGGCGCGCGAAAGAAATTCCCTGTATTCCCGCATAGTGGCAGCACATGATAGAAAAGAAAAAGTTTGGAAATTGGCGCGCTTTTTAAACGTACAGACGGCGCCTTAAATATGCGTCAGCGACTATTTTTGGACTTGTTTGCGGCGCCGTATATTTACGTCATTGGCCCTCAAAGAGCTAAAGGGCCTCTCACCAGGGCTGGCCATTTTCAGCTGACAAGCACAAAGCATACATTGCGCAATAACGATCGTGTCGGCACAGTATTACATCGCTACGCACCGTGGAAAGATCTTAAATTTCAAACTGAATGCCATTTTTCCTTCTCCTTGTGGCCAACACGCTCCAAGCTGGAGGATGACGTATTTGTGTACCTGCGCTTACTGGTCGTGTCCACAGTCTGATGTCGCTCGTGGGGGCACGTGACTTCGAGAATTATTCAAGACAACATCTGTTATCTGTGTGATCTGTTGATTGAATTGATGAATTGAAGTTTAGAGAAATAGTAAAACACACGAATGGAATGCAGGATGTCTACCAGCCGGGAAAACCGGGAAAACTCAGGGAATTTGTGCTTCTATCAGGGAAAATTAGCTGTAATTTTATTGAAAGGGAACGAAAGTCGCGGTAATGCTGGCTAGAGCAACAGAGAGGAATCGTAACTAATTGTCTTTGACGCCGTGTCGGCTGGAGGAGTTGCCAGAGTACAGTCGACTGACTTTCTGGACGCCAGATAATTCGGATGGCTTCGCTGCACAACTACGTACCCCATAGGGTCAATGTATAAAAACGTCTAAAATTTCGGACACAAGAACGCTTCGCCGTCCAATTTTACGGACTTTTTGCCGTGACTGCAGGCCCGAAACGGCATTAATCAAAAACGCCACCGCCGTCATTTTGATAACCTCGCCGCCTCGACTTGGCACACTTGCACGCAGATCCGCCTGCTGCCGTAGCCACCACCGCGGCAATGCTAGGCCTAGCTGCTTCGAGGTTTGGTATTAAGCTTCTTGCCGTTCTGTGCTGTGTTTTTCATTGAAAGAATCCGCCGTTGTCAGCAGTGGCATCGATACTGCCTTTGTGGTCATCGCGATTGGCATCGACGTTCGGAAAGCACGGCGTGTTGCATAATACCGGTTCCCGAAAATCAGCTTCGCCTCATTATAGTAATATTACGCTGTGAAGCATAACATGTGTGGGAAGGGGCAACTGTAACGGGACGCAGTATGTATTCCTTAATTATACACGCGTGCACCCGCCATCTCCTGTCACAGTACAAGTACCGGTATGCCTAATAAGTGTACTGGCCGGCCTTCAGAGCTTTTTCGGACGTGGCTGTGGCAATTTGAACCCTTAAGGGCTCTAGAAGACATGCATTCATATTTTTTTTTTCGGACGTTCTCGCGGCCCCAAGGGAGTCCGAAAAATCAGACACTGACTGTACAATTGTCCAGGAGGATGCTTCAAATAGTCCGCGTGGCGAACAAGCAGCCGAAGGAAAACAAGAAGACAAGGACCTACGCATTCAGAAATGAACAGGAAAGGAAGCATGCGACCATTTTTTTAAAGGAGCTTGCACTCCAAAAGCGAAGTGTTGGCTGATGCCAAGATGGGCAGGTGTCCCTCATCCAAGCAAAAGAACTCTTTAAAACAGTTATATGCAAAGCTGAGGCGTGTGCAGGCTGAGAGTATTTTAGGAGAGTTGAGGTTGACTTACCAGCTGTTGCGAGATAATCTCACTTGTGATAAATTTTGGGCCTCATACCAACTACAGTAAAACCTCGTTAAGGGGGGACACGGGTTGTGGCGACCAAAAATCGCGAAAAAACTCGATATTTCTTTATTGCATTTTTGGAGTGTACAGCTATTATTGCATCTACATTGTTAATTTCATACCGATAACATCAGTATTTTAGCCGCAGTGACGCCTTATACGACATGTACTAGCTGAATTTCAGGCGGAGCTTGCGCTGAAACGGCACATTTTTTGAAACGCGTGCCTGCTCTTCCACGTGTGCTAGCGCGGACATCTTGGTCTCATCTGAAAGAGGCAACTTTTCCTATCAAATTTCCGCCAGAACGGGCCCCATTCGGCCATTGGCCACTTAGAAAATGCGCGGCAAAAAAGGTACTAGAACGCCATCCTATTCGTCACTCGGTGCATGCGACTTGAGCTTGCCTCCCGATTGACGGAACTGCATGGCCATCGTCTGCTCCGCGCTTGGAGCCGCGCATTGAGGTGCGCCATCTTGCCCCAGTGTCAACGCGATGTCTGAAACGGAGCGCAAATTTCAAATGCGGCACAAGTTTGGTGCGAAAAAAGTGCGATGGACGCTGATCGAAAACTTCAAAAAACGCTGCTCAACACTGCAAAATGCCCGGGACGCCACAACCTCAGCGTCCGATGCCGAAATCGTCGATGCAGCAACGACAGGCCTAACCACCGCAACCGCTGCTGCGGATACTGCGACAAGTCCGTCTGCCGCGGACCCTTCAACCAGCGCTCGCGTACGGCAAGATACGATCTACTGGCAACCCTCCGAGCTGGAGGAGGAAGAAGCGAAAGCCAAAGCGAAGCTATTGGAGTTGTCTTCCGCTCCAGCGACGGAGAGGAAACGCGAGTTCGTGGGTGACAGTACCGACGATACACTTCGCCCGCCTGATCGGACTACGTTTACAATTGTGGATTTGAGTGCCGTGAACACTTTATTAACGTTTGCGAACTGCAACATCTTCAATGGTGCTTTAGAACTCGTCCGAGACGAGCGGGAATACGGACTCGCTGTGAAGCTGCATTTTATGTGCGCGAACTGTGGACAGATTGCGTCGGTGTGGAGCTCGCCGCGCGTTCACAGTGCTGAACGAATGAAACCCTTTGCTGTGAACATTTTGGCTACGCGTGCCATGCAGGCAACAGGGAACCGACAGACTACATTCAATGACATTTTCTCGTTGATAGGCGTCAGCCGTCGGGCACTTCACACGAAAACGTGGCAGAGCTACGTGAAGACGAAGTTGACGCCAGCAGCCGATCGCGCGGTGTGTAATCTGACGAGCGACTGCGCACGGTCGGTTCGCGAACTTTCCGTCGAACTGAACGTAGGTCATACTGAGAACATCGCGGTGTCGTACGACGGGTCATGGATGACCCGCGGTCATACGTCCCATATCGACATCAGCACTGTGATCGAGTTGTTCAGCAGGCTTGTGCTCGACTTTGTGGTATTGAGCAATTTCTGTGCTGGGTGCGAGTCGGGGCCTAAGGAGAGTGACCCTTCCTATGGAGCCTGGAAGAATGGCCACAAGTGTCAGAAGAACACTAATAAGAAAGCTGGGGAGATGGAGGTAGAAGCTGCCCTCGTCCTTTTCAGGCGATCATTGGAGCGGCACAGTCGGCGGTATACAACGGTGCTTTGTGACGGGGACAGTCGCAGTTATCTCGCTTTACAAGATGATGAATTGTATGGGTATATCCCGATTGAAAAAGAGGACTGCATGAATCATGTGCAAAAGCGCATGGGGACGGCTTTGCGCAACTTGGTGGCAAAACACAGAGGCCTTGGACATGAGAGTCTTGGTGGAAAGGGCCGCTTGGCAGCAGACTTGATCTCCAAGTTAACCTCATACTATGGATGGGCTCTGAAGACCCACAAAGGAGACGTAGATGCCACTCAAAATGCAGTGATGGCCACATATCATCACATCAAACGATGATGTGGCTAATCACACTCTTTGTCCATCAGGCCCAAACTTCTGGTGCAAGCAAAATGCTGCAGCGGCCAAGGGTGAGCCGGTTCCAAAACATCCTTGAAAGCTTCCTCCTCATGTTTGTCAGGCTTTACGTCCCATATATGAACATCTTTCAGACAAGAAACTGCTGCAACGTTGCCAGCGTGGTAAAACGCAAAATAACAATGAAAGCCTGCATTCTATGGTCTGGGCACTGGCGCCAAAAGACAGGCACGCTTCTTTATTCATGGTAGAGGCAGTATTAAAGTTCAATGCAGGCAATCCAAGGGCCTCAAAGAACATAATGAAAGAACTATGTCTAAATCCAAGCGAGCAAAGTCGCACCCGCATGGCCGAGAAAGATAGGCGTCGAATGGCAGCATCAGCCAAGAAACGCAACGCATCAGAAGATTTGCGCCAGTCCCTCAAAAAAGCGGCACACAGGGGCTGGGAGTCAGCAGGACTACATGCCTGGTGCCTACTGAGCTGTTCCAGCTTTAAATTTGTAAATAAAATAGGGTTTTGCACGTTTTCTCACTTTTCTCAAAACATGTTTTTGGGTCACTTCGCTAGACTGTCGGAGTGATATCTCATGATCTAGAACAGCTAGAGCACTAATTCTTCCTTTAGCAGAAAGCCTCATCTGCATATTACAAAGTGCTGAGAGCAGAATTTCAAATTTGTGCACATGTATATTTCCATTTTATTAATTTTCTTTTGATGTGGTAGCTTTAGGTCAAGGAAAGAATTTTGATCACCTGCAGAATGGCTAATTAGAATCTCATTTGAAAACTTTTTTGCAGCATTGCAGTTATTGCACATTATAGTATCTAGCTATGCAATAATAATCACTTTCTGCTGAGCAGTTTTTTTTTCATTGTCTCCGGAAACAATGGAGTGGCAGCACTGTCAATCTCCTGAACTAATGGACCTACAAGAAAAATTATTGCATATTTGAAATCAGCACAAAAAACTAACTAAGCTTGTTTATTTTCATCAGATTTGGACATAAGATGCAGGAAATAATCTCCATAACCCATGTCCCCCCTTAAACTGTACCCGCTTAAACAGTAGTTTCGTTTTAAATGTAGTAAAGTCAAATCCCCGACTCAGCGGCCATTGAACATAATGTGTTTTGTATCCGCATAAACCGTACCAGCTTATTGCGTACGCATCGGTTAAAACGTAGCGTTTCAACTTTTCGTTGCGCAAACACGGTGGTGCGTCGTCTCCATCGGGCGGCCCGGCAGAACAACAAGCCTCAGAGATCGGAACAACGGCCTCCAAGCGCCCTGTGCGTTTGCGCGTAAAGCCACATCAACATCAACATCATTTTGACGTGGTGCCAGAGAGCGTAATGGCGTCGTGCAAGCGAGGACTCGTGTCATTCCCAAGCTCGGATAAAAAAGACGCCGGGTGCTCAGCATAGAAGAAAAATTAGACATCGTCCGTGCTATCGAACGTGACACGAAGTCTGCGCTGGCACACGACAAGGATCTGCTGTTGACTACGGTGTATGGCATCTGGAATGCGAAGAAGTTTCTTGAAAGCGCTGCTGCGACTGCGAAGACATATCGGCTACGAGGTACGACTTTTTGCCATCGTTGCCTCTGTTGTTGCCGAAGTGTCGCCTAGCGACAGTGATAAGGACGACACGGAAAGCGACAGCACGGGCGATTCAGGCCCGACAGTGGCAGAAGCTATGCGGTACGTCAGCCTAATGAATGCAATCGTCGCGACGAGAACAGGGGCGCGATAACGTAACTCTATTCCAAACGAAAAGTATTCCAAACTCTGGCACCCAGCAATGAAAATTCACCCCCGGCACTTCTGCAGCACTATTGCACGCGTACACGGAGAATGCGTAACGCCAACGGAGAATCTGCCATGCGAGTGTTTGCCGAAAAGAGGGTGCTGGCTGAAAAGCTGGCACGCAGCTTCACTAAGTTTGAGGCCGCTGTCGTTGTGCTAGGCCGCCGCGGCATCAAACGAAAATAACACTTTTGTCGCGCGAAGTGAATAAATACCGCATGTTTTTTTCCCCTTTCATCGCACTCTCTCTGAGTTCCGCCTTCGACAGGTAAGTGGGCGATCTCATGCTATTTCGGTTAAACAGTACTACCGTTTAGTACATAGTTTTTCAGAGCTCCGGTCAACTATGGTTTAACGAGGTTTCACTGTAGCTTGCTATCAGTTGGCAGAAATAGCTCATATTCGAAAATATTCTGCATGCATCTCTTTCTTATTCGTATTTGAGAATGTTCGACTCAATTTGCAATGATTTTTACTATTTCTTTCGTAGATATTTTATTCGCTGTGCATTTTACTAACCCCTCCCTTCTGTTTTCTTTTTGAATGAAATAAACACTACCCCTTGCTATTCAAACTGGACTAAGTTTTTTATTTTTTAACTTGCTTACTAGAGAGTGACACCATTGGGCGACATGATGTAGGGAGCCCGTCTTGACATAAAACAAGGTTCTGTCTCACTCTGGGAATATTGCAAATTCACTCAGGGAAAACATGGAAAACTCAGGGAATTTGGAAATGTCAACTTAGTAGACACCCTGGAATGTCTGTGTTTGTTTTACTTCGCACCAAAGCAAGAGAGATGTACGCTTCGTCGGCTTGTTCCCACGGTCGTGCGGTCAGGTGCGCAGGTACTGAAACTATGCCATTTTCAACCATGTTCCAGCGCCTGATTATGCTCTGCGATCCACTTGTTCTGCCTCAGTATTTGTGTAGCACTGACTTATACCACTAATCAGGTGTCCTCATGTGCAAGTGCGCAAAATCGTGTGCTACACGAAATGAGACAATTGCAACAGCTTGTGGGCGATGCCGTCAGCGGAAGTGCGCCGCTCCGCAAAAAAAGCAGAGAAAAAAAAAGAACGAAGGCGGGGCCCGTGACATATGCGTCACACGATCCTCGAGGTCTGGTATGAGAGAATGTAGGAAAGGAATTTCGCTTGTGGGGGCTAGACGGGGCAAGTAGAGAGAGTGACTTGCTTGGCAGTGGAGCTCGCCTCCCGAAATCATGGGTTCGCAGCACAGGAATATTTCTACTCTGCTATTAATGAGCCGATTCAAAAACTTTTTGTGGCAGAACACTCCCTAGAGGACACGTAAAAACTTCCAGCGTATAACCAAAATTTGCTGCGAGGCCTGGTGAGGGCCCCTTAACCCGCTTTGAGCGAAGTGGTGAGCGGAGGCATCGCCGCCGCTTGGCAGCGGCGACCCTTTTGTGCATGCAGTGTCAGATTAATACCATTAATAAAGAGAAAATCAGACATCCACCTATTCGTAGCAATTGCTACAAAGGAAACCCATACAGGCTCCTCGAAAGAAAAGCCTCGCAGTTGAAGAAAAATTTGTCCTGGTCCTGGACTCGAACCCAGAAACACCGCCTTTTCGGGGCAGCTGCTCTACCATCTGAGCTAACCAGGCGGCTAGCAGATGACAGGGCGAAGTCGAATTTGTCAACAACTTGAAGCAAAAGCAAGAGTTTGACGTAATAGTTGTGCAGAAACCCGCAAGGCGGAGAGAAGTAAATAAAGGGAAAACCAGACATCCACCCATTCATAGTAATTGCTACAAAGAAAACCCATACGGGTTCCTCGAAAGAAAATCCTCGCAGTTGAACAAGAATTCGTCCTGGTCTGGGACTTGAGTTGTTCATGAGGCATGGTGCCATTGTTAAGTAATATAGTCCATGCCATCTTTGGAACATTATTCATAGTTTTATGAACATGATACACTTATGGCAGTTTTTCCTTGCATTGGGCTCTCCTTATTTCTATTTTCAGCTGACAGCTTTGGTGTTGCTGAGTTTGCTATCTATGAAGGAGAATGGACAGACGAGGTCTACACTGTGTCTGGTGACATCATGGATGGGGTAAGTTCTGAAGCCTGCTTCTCAATGCTTAAGATGTGTGTGCATATTGTAGGTAGGTGAAAGTGCTGCACCAACCTGTGCCATGACACTACCATATTTACTTGTGTAATGATTGCACCCCTGAATTTTGTTGTTAGAATTTGATTGTTTTTTTGTTGTTTTTTCCACGTAATGATCACAACCCAAACTTGACACAGCAATACGTCGTGTGCCACGTCTAGCTGATGATGACAGTGCTTACCATCTCTCGAATGCTACACAAATGACTGAAGGGCTAATGAAGTAAATAAAGAAAGGGGAAGCACCCC
The DNA here is from genome assembly GCF_023375885.2 of Dermacentor andersoni. NCBI lineage: Eukaryota > Metazoa > Arthropoda > Arachnida > Ixodida > Ixodidae > Dermacentor > Dermacentor andersoni. Next base: position 6,349,750 of record NC_092816.1, on the reverse strand, counting down.
AGACACAGGTAGAAAAAGTTAGAGTATGCAGTCATCCCTTATGTACATCAGATGGGGCATGTGTTAAAAAAGACAGCCATGAAATATGGTGTTCAAGTCGTCTTTTCAGCAAAGAACTCATTAAACAAGATTTGCAATCTTGTCAATAGACCTAAACAGGCGTCCAAGGCTATGTGCCACGTCAAACACTCGGGGCAGCTTGTGACATGCTCGGTGGGAGTGGTCTACGTCATTCCACTTTCGTGCGGCAAAAAGTACTTTGGGCAGATAGGACGCTGCCTTAGTATCCGCCTTAGGAAGCACCAAGGTGCGATCAGGAATGTGACAGGTTCTAATCTGGCCGCACATTTTAGAGTTTGCTTATGCAAACCTATGTTTGAACAAAGGGAAATATTGTATAAAAATATGAATCAAATCAACTGTGAGATTGTGGAAGCCTTCTTCATGCATGTAAACTCAGGCGCATGCGTCAGCCAAACTTCTATCACTCTACAGGATAAAGAAACTGAGTTTCTGAATGGCAAGATAGGCTAACATCCTTGTAAGCATCACTTTACACGTGTTTACATTTTCGGTATATTTTAGTCCCTTGTTTGAAAAAATAAACCAGTTGTTAGTCTGCGCTCGTGTTGTGTACTTCCTCTCGTCTTTCGTCCGGGTTGCGCTGCCTACCCATAGGAACAAATGACTCTTCAAGACATACCGTATTTACACGATTGTAAGTCGACCCCTTTTTTTAAATTTGGAAGTCTGAAGTTGGGGGGGTCGACTTACAATCGAAACCAAAACATGGCCCTGCCAAATAAAAAGCGATACCAACGGGAGCTACAACGTAGTTAGAATTTTATGTTTGCTCTATGGCCCTACCCCTATCTTTTCGCTATCCCGCGTGTTTGTTCGCTTTTCGGAAGGGTCTTTCAACATTTTTGAGAGTTTTACAGTGCATGCAACACTCATGGGGGGTGTCGATAGTTGATGGAAGCGCCGCTGTTCCCATTTGCGGCGTCACCCTCAGAACAGCGGCGCTTGCGGGGAGTATCGGTAGTTCATGGAAGAGCAGGCACCGCTCGCTGGTTTCTCTTTCTCTGTTTGAAGGCATTGGTATTGGCATGGTATTGGTTTGACGCGTTCCACTTGACTGCCAGCTACGTGCTAGTTCTATGCTTCCCCAGTTGTCATGAGTGCTCCAGGCCCACTAATCGTTCGGCACTCGTTCACAGCAGCGTTCAAGAGGGCTGCCATCCTTTACGCCGAAGAAACAAATCACTGCACAGCGGGCCGCAATTTCGATGTTTCTAAACCGTTGGTGCGAGAGTGGCGACTGCAGTGAAGCGAAATTTTCACCTGTGACGACAAGTGAGAAATTTCCCACGTGCCAAAGTCTGGACGCTTTCCGTAGCTGTAGGCTAAGCTTGCGGCGTACGTCGCTGAAATGCGTGATCGGTCCCTGCCAGTGAAGTGCGACGTGGTCATGAAACAAGCCCGGACCTTCGCCCTAATTTTAAGGTTCTGCTCCGCCGTGAGTACGAGTGGCTGGCGGCAGAAGACTGCGAAATTACGCTAACCGGACCTATCAAAGGAGCCTCCCTGACGGCTGCGTGTGGTTGGGTGCATTTGGCGTGGGCTGCTGTTCTGCAAGTTGTCCTGGTGCAGTCGTTTTCCAAATTTGAAATTTCGCTGGACCACGACGCGCTGTGGGACCGCAGCAACGATGACGATGGCAGCACTAGTGAAGACGAGTAGTCCAGTGACCATGTCAGCTACTAATAAATTTTCGTTATCGAATGCGCCCTCGGGTATGCTTTATTAATTTATTTTTTTTTTCCGGTCACGCGATATGGGGGGGTCGACTTACATTCGAGTCGACTTACAATCGTGTAAATAGGGTACCAAACGGTCTGCACGCTCCAAACATTCTTTAGGAGATGCTCCATTTCATTCCCTTTATCGCTTTCTGTACTTCAAGAAAAAAAAGGGGGGGGACAACCAAACTTGTCTTGGCTCCATTATTTGTTGGCTTACAATGCTTGTGGTCAGCAACAAGAAAAAGAGGCACCTCTTGATTCTTATTGTCTGTACTCGAGGGCATGCAACAAATTGCAACTGGCAACGACATTAGCCACGTTTGCATTCATGCGGTAGAGGTGTACCCTGTTCATATGCTGGCACTTATGACACAGCTAAGATATTCGTTCACCCTTAGTAGAAACTTGCTGTAATTGGATTGTAGTGAAGACAAATGCCGCAGTTTTCGCAGCATGCCGCCGTGTGTTTCTATGTCAATGGCAGCTGAGCTTGCCCATCTCCATTTTTGTCCTCTCAGAGTTAACATGGCTACGTCATTGCAGCAGGCTTGCCAATATTCACGACATTATTCATTATTGACACGGTAGAAACTGTTTTGATGCACGTAATGTACTCATGAGAAAGAAAGAAGTCGCGTTCAGCTTGTGCCGCCAGCTGTCATTTTTGTTTTGATGTCCCGCTCCGTTACAGTGGCAGCCGCCTGCTGTCATCTCGCAGCAAACGCATTCTGGCATGTTCCCTTGGACACCGCATTTTCGCAGTGTCCGTGGGAACAAGTCTCTCTCTCTCTCTTTTTCGCGGTATGTTTACCCCAACGTTACTAGATCCTTTCAGTTGTCAAACTCCCATTGCGGCGGCCGTCGATGCACGGCCCCTTTTCGTTTCCACTCAACAGGTGGTGCGACGACCACTGTTAGCCCGGCCGGGCTCGGCGCCCAACTCTGCGAAGCGCTGGTAGTTAGCCTAGTGAGTGGTGTTCTTTTAGTTGAAATCACCAAATATGCACAGCGCATTACTAGTCTATTTGCAGCTTATTACGGACCTATTCCAAAGTTGGAAAAAGGCCGCGACTTAGCCAACTGAACAAGGAAAGCACTTGCGGCCAAACCTGCGACGGACCACCCTTTACTGCGACCGCTGTTTCTGTCTGCTGGAGCATGGCTGCTTTTTATCCAGTGGCCGTGGCTAGTTACTAGTAACTAAAAGAGAAAGAAATAAGACGAGATTTGTTTCTCTCAACGAGTTCAAAAGCTTTTATTACAGGAGCCGCAAAAGGGTGGCTTTACAAAAGGCAAACTTTGTTGTTTGCGATGGCTGCTTTCTCTCGTGTTTCTAGGCAGCGGTTCGCATCTCTCCCATAGAAATGTATTCGCGTGGCAATGAAAAAGTTAAGTATCTGGCACGTGAACGCGCACTTGTGCTCATCGCAACCCAGCCGAGCAAGACTGCACTTATCTAGCTCATCCAGGACTTTCTAAAATAGGTCACCGCAGAGACCTGGCTGATCAAGGGAAAATGATATGGAGTCATTTGCAATTCTTACAAACTGTAGCATGAAGAGAGCTGTCAATTGTCTCTTCCGTAATTGCACTAAGCTTCCTCTTCATCAGAATAACTTCTTCCTTCAGTTTTTCTCGCCTTGAGGTTGCCCGAATGGCTTTGCGACGAAGCAACTTCAAGCGAGCAGCCTGCTTTTTCTTGCTGTCTTTTTGCTGCTTTGTCCGCTTCAAGAAAAGCTTCTCGAGAGTCCGGCACTGAGCACATGTAGCGTTAACGCTCAATGCCGTGCATGTGTCGCTCCTCCACGTTTCACCATGCTTTGATGCCACCACTGATGAAGAGATTTTCGGGTACATCTTTGCAGGACAGCCCTTGCACAGCTACAGCTGTTCCTCGTATAGCACGAGGCATGTGAAGTCTTCCATACACTTGAACTCACTGTTCTGCCTCCCGGCATACACACTGCATGGCACAACTCGGCCATCTGCACTGACAAATAAATTAAGGCTGTCTGACAACACCACAGACATTTCTACAAGTGGGATATTCTTTCTTATCTCGAGCTTGTACAAAACGACCGTTGCCTCAACAACGTCAAGGGACCAACCTAGAATTTTTCGTCCCTCTTTCGCAATGAGACTGGGCGCGTGAAACACATTCTCCACCGGCATGCTGTCATCGGTAGACAAGCTCGCTTCGTCGTCGGCAACCCCAACAGCAGCATCCACACACACTCACCTTGTTTCTTATGCCGCTTTTGTTTTACTGGGGATCGTCTGTGAGCTGGTGCTCTGCGCTTCCGTGTGGGTTTCGAGAGATCACTTGGGCAATTCGGAAACAGGCAAGGCACGGCATCTTCTTTCGGCGTCCATTTGTCGCGCGGTATGACCACAATATCACCACAAGTGTTGTGTTTGAAGACCATGAAAATGTCATTATTAATGAAGTGGAGGTCGCAGACGGAGCACGAGCTTGAAAGCTTTCTGTCCAGCCGTGGTATGGCGCACTCCCTCAGTTGAAAGGCGCTCACTATTGCGAGGTGCCCTGAAAAAAATGTCTCTTGTCCACAGATCGCGCGGAGTTGTAGCTGCTTTTACAGCCTGGAATGAAGCAGCATGGCATAGTCGATGCGATTGGCAGCGCAATGCACAAACATTAAATATCGCGAGTGCGAGCGCTTAACGTGAGTAAACGACGGCTACACACAGCGGCCACCTGCCCAAAAGGTGCTGCTACGCTGCGCCTTGCCAGGCTAACTCCGTCGTGCACACCCTCTCGCGGCGTACAACGAAAATGGGTCACGCGGCGCTCAGCAGTTTGAGAACTGGAAAGAATTTAAGAGCGTTGATTTACCCTGCGTAATGACCGCACCCCTAAATTTGCGTCATTCTTTTTATGGAATGATTATGCGAGTAAATATGGTAATTTGGAATGAAGTTATCAAATTTAGCAAGATGTGTGTGTTTAATGGCAACCACACAGCCTTAGGCACTGATTGGCTAGTGCTTAGCCCTGCAATCCAAGCTTAAGCAATCCTTATTAACGTCCGTATCTTTGGAGTGTGCGTGTGTTTGGTGGCATAATTGTAACTAGGCCACAAGAAAATGAAAACTGTTTTGTGCTATACAATGCATTATGAACGTTTTATAAAAGTGTTACGCGTTTGCGTATATGTGGACCAGTTAAGGGGGGACGCGGCTTTCGTATAGTGAAAAATGATCAAAAGATTGATTTTTTTTAAAAGCACATATTCCGTTTCTATAACCATTTCTTTATCTGATTCCAAAATGTGAACGCGGAAAACCGAGTAGAAGTGCTCAAAAAAATGTTTGTAGCAGCCAATGTGACAAAAAAATTCCGCGGAAATCGCGAAAAAACTACATTTTTCAAGGCATGATATCTCCGTAACGGCGCAACCGAACGCCGCCATTTTGCCAGTGTTCGAAAGCGCATTTCTTCGCTTTTAAATTTCCCATGCCAGCCACCTCCTCCATTCAGATGCAAGTGCACAAAAAGCAAATGATTCAAGGCCGTTTTAAGGCTGCTGATTGGTCACACCCATCACGTAGCAAATTGGAGCTTCGCCATTGATTTCGTTGGCGGTGTGCATCTTCTGCTGCCGCACACAGGCCACGCCTCTCAGTGCGCGATGTATGATTTCATCTGATACATCTGATGTTGCCCGTGACTCGCGCATCTGATAATCGCCTCGCATTGTTCGTGAGCACGTACGGAGTGTAGTTTCTGCAGTAGACTCCACAAGTGATAAAACGCCTCCTCGCATCTTGGCTCGCCAGGATCGCCAATACAGTCGAACCCCGCTACAACGAACGCCGCTTCAACGAAATGTCCGGTACAACGAATAATTCTCAGTTCCCCGTCAGCTGCCCATAGGAGTCAATGCATAAATATCCTCACCACAACGAACACTTTTTCTTATGCCAAGAGACATTAGACACTATCTCAAGCTTTAGGGGCACGTTGACGCAAGAGAGCAGTATGACATGTTCACTCCCTTCTGCCTGCACTTTTGATCACTTCAGAAGTGAATATGTTTGGGCATGTTGGGCATGTTCTGGCATGATGCGCTTGTCCTTACTGCTCTGTGTTACATGCATTACTCTTCATCACGCTAGTGTTATGGCACTGAGTGTTCACAATTGATTGAAATTTGTCCATGTTTCCTGCGCACTTCTGACACCGTGCTTGTTAATTTAATTAGTAAGTGAACTCTTATTGCAGTTTACACAGCTGATAAACCTGTAAGCCTTATTTCATGCAGTTTTCTAATACATGCTATTGATATCAATGCTTCACCTTTCGGGTGAAACTGCTACTTTTTAGTTGTCACCTTTTAAAACAGCAGAATGTTGAAAATTGCAGCAATAGGCTTTTCTTTCTACTTCGTTAGCTAGGCTGCTTGTAGGACAATGGTACTGTTGCCAGAGAACTGCAGTTGCTTTAGCAATAAGTGCCAAATGTGTGATGGTCCTTTTCTGTGTTCTTTCTTTCAGTATCTGTATGACCTGCTCATGAACATGCTTGAGGAACGTGGAATTTCCAGCGAGTTTGGTTACAATCTTGTCAACTTCTGCACCATCTATGAACATAGTCTTTACATTGGCCTGCTGGAAAAGCTGAAGGACTTTGTCTCAAAAAAGTAGAGCTGTGCTTCATCATCCTGAAGCCTGTCCGCTACGACTCTTGTAGTACCATGCCTGTATTGATGTAGATACATTTATATCCTGTGAGTAAGCAGCATATGTGGACGCAGTCCATTATGTTGCTAATACGTCTGTTTAGTGTGTATTCTGTTGAAGCTTTCACTCTGTTCACACAAACAAAAATTTCTTTAATTGTAAACAATAAATGTTACTGTGGAAACAGTGTGTACACTTTACTGTGTGCTCTGAAGAAAACACTGATGCTAGTGACATCATTTCACTAATTTGGAATATGCTATCGGGCCATTTGAAAGCATCAGTTGACAGCACTCGGATTTGCGAAAGGAATAATACCGTGGGTTGTCGAGTGAAATTATATGATTGAGAGTCTCAGCCTTCTAGCTACTCACAGCAGCAACTCAGTGGCTAGTGCTCTGCTATGTTTGAGGCCTTGACTTTGGCTCCTCACCACAGCGACTTCATTCCAGTGTTGAGGGTACAGTGAAAAAGTGTTCAAGTATAATGCTTTGGGTGAACCTCAATGGTCAAAATTTAGCTGGAGCACCCAGTGCCCAAACTGGGTTACAAGACAAAATTATCTAATGTGCATTGAAACAAAGCTTAAAAGTCTTATGTGTAGTAATTTAGCTTTAGCTTTATGTGTAAAATTGTGTTTAATTTCATCCTGCACAATGTGTAGCCTCGTGCAATGTTTGCGATTGTGCCAAAAAAAGGAGCCAAGCTTGAGGGTATGGCTTGAACATGCGATCTCGCCTCTGACGATGATGGAATGAAGACAATGGGACAACCACGACAGGTTGACGATGACAGCAGTGATGGCAATTCTGGAATGATGACGACATAGAAATAACATTGGAATGACCACAATGCAATGAGGATGATGACATGACAATTCTGTAATTGAAATGACAAGAAAAAAAAATTATGACACCTTGACAATAGTGGCATGATGAATATGACAACTGTAGGACGATGGCATGAGAACAATAGCATGACAATTCTATGATCCTGATGGTATCATGACATTTGGATGACACTGAAATGACCACAACAGAATGATGACGATGGTAGCGTGTCGAATTAGGCTGGTTGGTGCATTTTGAAACTTGTAACTGTGCTCAAAACAGATGACAAAAGAAAACAAACACTGCGCTGACCAACAACGAATTTTCTCTATTATAAATTGGTTGTCTCCTCTTGTCATAGTCCTGTATTTAGCGCTTTTACCTTCCAAGTTCTGAGATGATGGAACAACCACGATAGCATTATGATGCCATGATGACTGTGCGACAACCATGGCATAACGAACTTGGAATGATGCTATAAGCCCATTTGCTGATATTTGCATTTGGAGCATGTGTAAGTTTTATATGTACGTCCAGAAATATATTTGTGAAGAAAACAACTACAAATACTGAGCTTAGAGGAAGAGCCATGCAAAGTTTGCTTTAAAAGGGAACATTTAGTTGGAGTCGTCGTTGCTCTTGTATAAGTTCTATTTATTGACAGATGATGTTCAGTTTGCCTTTGTACAAGGGGTCACCCGAGACTCCAAGAATAGTTTTCATCGTGCAATGTTGCACTGATAGTCTTAAAGTACAATACCCATTGCTAACAGAAGGCCTTCCAAATTAGCATGGCATGATGACATATTTTTGGCAAGAAAGAAAACAGAGTTATGGAAGATGCGAACACAACTCTGCAGAAGTTAGAAAAATGAACTAAACTGAATGGTTTAAAAGTAAGTGGTTTAGAGACAAAAGGCTGTTTTATTCCATGCCAGAAAAGCAAGCAGAGGTTGAAAATGCTTTCAACACACGTACCTTTAAGGAATGTTTACGTGGTGACAGACAATCATTATAAATTGAAATTTTGGGAACCTGGGTGGAGGCGAGAAACATGTACAAGTAAAAACGAGATGTACAAAATCAAAAATTAGTTCCTTTTCTTTAGTCAGAAATTGGTCAGTGATGTGTGGCTTGTGTTGTTCCCTGGATGATGAATGCAAACTATATATATAGTTTGCATACAAGACGAAGGGTTTCGTACCAGACCCGAAGGTATAACATTCAAAAAAGAAAAAAAGCATAAACGTAATGGCATATGTTTTCTCTGATGTTTCGGCCAAAGGACTGGCCTTCGTCAGAGTGAATTCACTCCGACGAATGCCGGTCCTTCGTCCGGAAAGTTTGTCTTTTCTCCTTTTTTGAATTTATATGTATATATATATATATATATATAAGAAGCCAACAAACACTGACACCAAGGACAACATAGGGGAAATTGCTTGTGCTTAATAAATGAAATAAAGAAATGATAAATTAATGGAAATTAAAGTGGATGAAAATACAACTTGCCGCAGGTGTGTGTGTGTGTGTGTGTATATATATATATATATATATATATATATATATATGTATGTATGTATGTATGTATATACTCTATATATGTATAAGTATTGCCACGGGGATGAGAGTAGTCAAAAGGGATAAATTGTATTTTTACAAAATATATACAGAAAGAGACGGCTGCAGGCTAGATGGCAGAACAACAACACAAGCTACTCTGATCGTCGTCTTCACTGGATTTCTAGCACATTCTTCCATGCTCGGCAGGATGCGTGCTTCAGTGCGCAGGAATAGCGCGTAACATAGACCCCCCGCCGGCGAGAACGCCGTCGCGGCGCTAAAGAAGCAGTAGGATAGTGTCCGGCAACATAAGACTTAATTAAGCCGGGAGACGTGCACGATATCAGTGGCGGACGCGGCAGATGATCGACTGTCGAACGGAGCGATCTTGTACGTGACGTGAGTGATCTGGCGTAGGACCTTGTAAGGCCCGGAGTAGCGGGAAAGAAGCTTGGACGACAAGCCAACATGACGGCAAGACGTCCAGTGGAGGACCAAAGAGCCCGGAGAGTAAATAATGACTGATGGGGGGCGATCGTAGCGGGCCTTCTGGGACAGTTCGGAGGCATAAAGACGATCCCTTGCAATCTGGCGAGCCGTTTCAGCCCGAGAAGCTGCATTGCGGGCGTAGTCTGTCACAGGGTGCACAGGTGATGGTATAAGAGTCGAAGGGCAATGTGGAAGGCGGCCAAACACGAGAGAAAAGGGGGGGGGGGGGGGGGGCGAAAGCAGCGGTTTCATGGCGTGACGAGTTGTAGGCAAATATCATAGGGCAAGGTGCTGTCCCGATCACGGTGGTCTGAGGAAACGTGCATGGAGAGCATTGTGGTCAGCGTGCGGCTGAGGCGCTCGGTAAGCCCATTGGTTTGCGGATGGTATGCAGTGGTTAGCTTGTGACGTATGGAACACGAACGAAGAATCGTGACGACTTGCGACAGAAATGAGCGACCACAATCGGTCAGCCGCTGTCGAGGAGCGCCGTGGTGAAGAATAACGTCGTAAAGTAGAAATTCTGCAACGTCAGTGGCACAGCTTGTCAGCAGTGCCCGCGTGATAGCGTATCGTGTCGTGTAGTCCGTACGGCAATCCACTTGTTTCCAGTCATAGATGTTAGGAATGGCCCGATGAGATCAAGGCAGACGCCGTAGAACGGGGACACCGGGAATGTCTATGTGCTGAAGAGGAGCGGCTTGCGACAAGAATTGATGTTTGTGGCGCTGGCAGGACTCGCAAGCAGCAACGTATCGGCGCACAGAGCGGTGGAGGCCTGGCCAGAAGAGCCGAACGCGATCGTACGTGGGAGTTGCTCCGAGATATCCAGCGGTTGGGGCGTAATGAAGCTGTTCGAGAACAATGGAACGGAGTGTAGGAACAACCAGTAGAAACTCTGGGCCATCGGAGCTGGTGTTGCGTCTGTATAAGGTTCCGCACGAAGCACGATAATTGTAGGGACGGGGCAGAGTGACGAGAGCGTAGACGGTGGGTAATTGACCGCAAATTGGCATCGCGGAGCTGTCCGCTGCGTATGTCGGTTATATCTGATATCGCGAAGACAGGCGTCCGAATCGTGCGCTGACAAGTAGGGAGGATCCACGGAATGACGGCATAGGCAGTCCACATCCAGGTGCAGTCTGCTAGACTTGCGACGTCAAAGCTGTATTGCAGTTTCAGTGCCCAGCGGCCAAGTCGTCCAGTGGCATCTTTGAGGGAAGACAACCAGCAACGCGCATGGTGGTCTGTGATGACCGAAAACGTACGGCCAACAAGTATGTTGGAAACTTGCCGACAGCCCAAACTAGTGCGAGACACTCGCGCTCAGTGATCGAAAATTTGTACTATGAAGAGGAAAGAAGGTGACTGGCGTAGGCGACGACGCGGTCTCGTCCTTGTTGCTGCTGGGCGAGAACAGCGCCGATGCCATGTCCAGTGGCGTTAGTGTGGAGTTCAGTGGGGACTGACGGGTCAAAATGGGCCAAGAAGGGTGGTGATGTAAGTAAAGTCGTGAGCGTGTGAAACGACACTGCCGTGTGACCTGTTCTCGACCCCCCAAAAAAAGATGTTTGTGTGAATGGACGGGCAACGTCGGCAAAGTTCTTGACAAAACGTCGAAAATAGGAGCACACGTCCACAAAGCTCCGTACGTTTTTTGTGGAACGTGGCATAGGTAAGTCTTTGACAACAAAAATTTATTCTGGGTCAGGTTGCACGCCTTCAGCTCTCACAATCCACCTTGTGAGAGCACAGTGATTTCGGCGGCCAGAACGTCGTTTGGCAGAGTTGATGAAGGCCTGCTTGCCAGAAAACTTGAAGAACTGGCGACAAGCGGCTAACGTGACTCAAATGTCGGTGAGAAGACGATGACATCGTCTAGGTGACAGAGGCATGTTGACCATTTGTATCTACGGAAGAGGGAGTCCATCCTTTTAAATGGGGCTGGGGCATTACACAGCCCAAAGGGCATTACTATAAGCTGGTGAAGCCCATTGGGTGTAACAAATGCGGTCTTTTCACAGTCTTGATCATCGACTTCCAGTATCCTGACCTCAGGTCGATAGAAAAGTAGGCAGAGCCGTGTAGACAGTCGAGAGCGTCATCGATCCGCGGCAGAGTGTAGACGTCCTTGCGCATTACTGTAAGTTGCGGTAGTCTACGCAGAAGCGCCAGCTGCTATCTCTTCTAGGCTAGGATGACCGGTGATGCTTATGGACTGCATGAAAGTTCAATGACGTCCTTGGTGAGCATCTTGTCGACTTCACTCTATCACTTGCCGCTCGGCATAGGACACGCGATAAGGACGTCGTCTGATTGGGCTGGCGTCCCCAGTATTGATCTTATGAGTGACCACGGATGTCTGTCCCAAAGGACGGTCATTAAAGTCAGATGTCGCGGTAGGACTTCATAATGCGCCGCATATCGGCTGTCTGAGCAGTAAGGTCAGACGCTATCATCTTGTCAATATCGCCGTTGACGAGATTGTGCGAGGAAGAGGAAGGAGCAGAGGACAAAAGCATCGGTGACGAATGCAGAAACGGCACACTCATCGATAGAAGAGATGTGGGCTTGAGTCATGCTGCCTGGGATAAGTTGCGTGCTCCAGCTAAAGTTCAATATGGGTAGAGACGTTCGATTATCCGTAACTCTAATAAGGGCGTGAAGAAAAGCGTCGTTTTTGGTGAATAAGACGTCAACGATCGGGGTCACGATGTAATCGCCATCGGGAATGGCACAAAAAAACCGCTAGTTCACATATATAACGACTTGAGGAGGTAGACGAATGTAATCCACTGAGCACAAGCATGGTTGGCGTGCAGTAGGAGCGTCATGGTAGCACGGTAGGTCTAACTGAAGCAAGCCGGTTACACAGTCAATAAGGGCAGAATGGACAGACAAAATCCGTAACAAGGATGAGTTCATGGAAGCATTTCTCGAGCACAAGTAGTACGCTTGTGAATCGGTCAGCAGCACTTATTCGTGCTGAGCACATCCCAGCACGCGAAATGTTGCGCCATCGGCGACGCGAATGAACGGTACTGTGGGTGGTGTTAAAGCATTCTTAAGGCGGCGACGAAGCTCCGTATTCATCATTGAAACCTCAGCCCCAGTATCCACTAGAACAACATTTGCATCATTCAGTTTAACGTCTATCATGTTCCTTGTGGTCTGCAGTGTGGTCAGAGGATTTGGCAGGCGAGTCGTAGATGTAGCATCACCTCTGGTAGCTATATCGTCTAGTTTTCTCGATGGAGTCGTTCAATCGGCGACGTAGCTAGGGCGGCGAGCAAGATGATTGGCGACGAGACAACGGCGAACGGGACTGGTGACTACGTGGGGATGGCGAACGACGATACGGCAAGGAGGGAGCGGCGTCGCCGGTGGTTCGGGGAGACTCGCGGTAGTGCTGAAATTGGCCATGATCCATCTCGGGGCGGCGGTTGTATCCATAGGGCGCCTGATACCAGTAACACGGGCTGTTCCAATGGTGAACCACGTGTCCAATACGACGGCAGTTGAAGAAAATGGGACGGTCATCAGCAGTCCTCCACTCGGCTGGATTGCGAGTACGGAACGGCTGCCTTTGACCTTGGGCGTGTGTAAGTGAAGGACGGCGGTCGATCAGCTGGTAAGGAGCTGCGGCGCACACAAGAGTCCAGGCCAGCATTGGAGAGCTCCTGATGAACGACAGCTTGGACTAGTGGCACCATCTGGGAGCTATGGTCACAGGTACGGCCGCACGTAGAAGCAGGAGGCGCAGCGTCAAGTTCACGTCGGATGATCTTCACGTGTTCAACGGTGAGCGGCGCCGACGGCTCAGGTACGCCTTCGCACGACCACGTTGCTGCCGTGTTCGGAAGTCGAGCGAACTGATGGGCAACGCGTCGACTTTTGGCAGCCTCAAAGCGCTTGTACTCTTCTATGATAGCATCGACTGTGTCGCAGTCTTTGCAGATTAGCAGATTGAAGGCATCATCTGCTATGTCCTTTAACGCGTGGCGCACTTTCTCAGACTCCGTCATGCCGTCGTCGGCTTTGCGGCAAAGGGCAAGCACGTCCTCCATATAAGACCGGTATGACTCTGTCGCTGTCTGCGCACGAGATGCCAGCTCCTTCTTTGCAGCTGCCTTTCTACCTGCAGGCTTGCCGAACAGGGAACGCATCTTTTCCTTGCATGCATCCCAGCTCCCAATTTCGTCTTCGTTATTCTCAAACCACACCTTCGCTGTTCCTTTGAGGTAAAATAAACAACATGATCGTCTCATCTTAGGGATTATTCTTATTTGCACGCTCGTACAGGGTGTTAGGAATGGCCGTACGGGGTGGCAACGTGCCAGCTATTTCAGCCCGCTGCACGTGTTCCAATCCAACCAGACGGGGCGCACTTCAGAGAACTGCGAATAACCGGCAGCCACGTGGCGCGCGGTCAGCTCAGGAATATGCTACCCGCCAGCGCCACCCTTGACGGAGCAGAGTTCTACGCCCCCCTGACGTCGGCTCTCAGGACCTTTACACCTGATGTGTGCAACACGAGTATGTGAGCCCGCCTCCTCCAAAAGGGCGGGTCATCTTGGGTGACGAACGATGACTGGACGAACGTTTCCGTTCGCTTGGAATCAGGGGGGGGGGGGGGGGGGGGGGGGCGAGAGCTTATAAGCAGCGATTGTCGGCTGCTAGAGTGTGCTCGTTGTCGTGCTCGTCGTAGTGAGCTGTGTGCTCGTTGTCGTGCTAGTAATGTACTAGTGAGCTGCGTGCTCGTTGTCGGGAGCTGAGTACTCGTTGTCATGCTCGAAATGTACTAGTGAGCTGTGTGCGCGTAAGCTGTTTGCTGTATGCGTCGTCTTGCGGGCTCCATTTGGGAGTCACGCTAGACTGTCGATGTATGTCTTGTTTTAAATGTAAATCCTGTAAATAAATCCTGTTCACCGAGTTCCTCTCTACGACCTTCAACTCCTTCAAATGGTGGCAGCGGCAAGATCGTCCGACGACTCCTACATCTGGTTGACAGCGGTGGGATCGTCCGACAACTCTTACAAGGGGTAGCCAGTCCTCGATGTCGACATTGTCAGTCTCGCAGAATGTGCCTGGTTCCTTTAGCTGAGCCGACACAAACGTTGTCGTTGCAGTCGCCTCGGTGGGCTCCGACCATTACACTTGCCGTGACGTTCCGCAGGGTGGGGTTCCTAGCCCCACTTTGTTCAGCCTTGCAATCCTTGTACTTACCGACGTTCTACCACATACAGTAAACCTTTCCATATATGCTGACGACATATGCATATGGGCCTCGGCAGTTACTCGTCTCCAGGTGCATGCACGGCTTCAAAAAACAGTAACCCTAACATCATCGTACCTGCGTGCTCAAAGCCTGAGCATTTCGACCGAGAAGTACGCCTTAGTCGCTTTTACCCACAAGCCCATGACCTGATACCCCATTTCTATTGACCACCAAACAATTTCATACGCAAAATCTCACCGATTCCTAGGCGTTATTATTGACAGAGACCTTTCATGGAGCCCCCACATCTTGTACTTGAAGAGGAGGCTTACTTCTATCGCCCATATCAGGCACGTACCCAGGGGGAAGGGGACCCCCCCCCCCTGAAGTTAAGCGGCATACCCCCCTCGCCCTCACCACCAATCCTCACACACATTCCTAAAGCGCCGCCAAATCAATCTTGAGACTTGACAGCAATTCGGTGGTCAACATTTTGCTGCCTTTTTCACTCCTTTCGGATAGCGGTAGTTATCGGCACGTCCTGGGTTGCGAAGGCCAGTTTTCTCATCAATTCGGTGCCCGCGCGATTAGCTCGAGATGCGTTCAGTTGCCACCATATATTCAACGGTCACGCGCATGGCTGTTGCTTCGTTAGTTCAACCTTCTTTGTTTAGACTGATCCAGGGACCAGGAAATGGATTCGGTTCGTAGTCAGCTGGTCTGTATGCTTGAAGAACGAGTTGCAGCCGGAGAAAACGCCAATTGAGTTTAACTTTTCTTTTTGCTTCATTATTACCTCAAGTGGTGGCTCGCCGCAACGCTTGCAGATCGTCGGAACCATATACCCGCGATATGGGTTAAATAAAATGCAAATTAAAATAATGCGAAACAGCGTCCATCATCAAACCCTGCAATAACCCTTAAATCCATATAAGCAATGTGACCGTCACCCGTTACCTCGTCTGGTTTTTCCCAGTTGTTCAGCACTTCTCGTGCAAAATTTGCAAGTGGAAACAAGAGTCGCCAAGGAGTTGAGAAATTAAGCCAAGGCAACAGCAAACAGGAAGGAAAAGCGAAAATGAAAGAAATTTAACCATTGTTTATGAAAATATTTATGCATCAACATCTTTTTATTTAAAAAGGAAGTAGAGAAAACGCTGCCAGAATTAAGTGGAGAACAATTCTGTGTATCTTGAATGACACTTCTACAGTTATGACTCGAGCCGCCTGACATAGCCACTTCTCTGCTGTGTTTATTTAGGTGTTTTTCTAACCTTCCGCGGTGGGCGCAGTACGTCTAGAACCGCAGAGTCCTGCGCTCTACGCGGTTGTCCGGGACTGGCGGCTACGTATCATGACGCCACTTCCCAGATAACAATACGTACGGTTTTTGCACTTCACTTGGTAGAGCAGTAAACGAGGGATCCAAAAGAACTCTGACTGTTCCGCAAATATATATTTCTCTATAATTCTTCCAGAGCTAATAAAAAAAAAATGCCACTATACGCCTCGTGCACCGCCTATAGAGGCGCCACTGAAAGCCACCTAGCGGACGCTTCCAACAGTACACGCGGGAGCAGTAGCAGACGACAACCCTTTGCAGCAAGGATGGCTGGAGTTCGCGGCTGCGATTTCTCCTTTGTTCGTGTGCCAGGCTGCTTCTTCTGCGGTGACAGCTGTAGGGAAGATGCTGACCTCTGTGCGAGCGGGTATAAACACGATGTTACCGGTGTTTTGGACAACATGGTCCACATAAGTGCAAGGTGTGTCCCGCAGACAAACGCCATGAACCCCATTTACATGACGTGGAGCTCATGTTCACTAGCCGATAAATGTTGTTGAGTGATGCGATCTCTCGATGTTTTTTTTTATTCTACCCTTGCCGCAGTGCTGCTTCTGTACCTGAATAATAAGCACCCGTCGTTAGTGCAGACTTTTATCAAACAAATCCGCACGCTGCAATCTCTGCATATGCCGTTGTGATTTTTCTGCCGATGAATACATGTGACATCGCCGAATAAGTGCAGTCTAAGTCGCCTCAAGAAGATTAATTGCCAATTTATTGATGGAAACGCGTACACTAGCCAACGAAGTCACCAAACACACGGGTTAATAAACGCGCGTGTTAGTGCTGTACCGCCGATGCAATTCTGCTGCATACGCCGATGAACTACCTTTCCCGCTGCAGTTAGTGCAATTTTAAGTTCCCCAAGAGAGCTGCTTGGGAAACGTACAAAGCTAAAGACTGACTTACTTTTCGGTACTTTTTATATTACTAGGGAGAGGTGCCACATGAAATATTTAAAGACAGAGCAGCGCAACAATATCTAAGATACCCTCGGGCGAAAAGAATAAAGCTGTTAAAGAAGCACTTCCTTGGTATCATTCCGATAAGATAAGACACAGCGTGATTTATACCCTTTACAAACAAGGCAGGGTGAAAACTTCGCAGCTCAAAAGAATCGACAAGAGTTATGCATGGAGCAACTAGCAACAGTTAAACATGTGCAAAGCCACGCATAAAATAGATGTAAGAACATGAAGTGCGCGACAGCTGGTGCGAGGATTTACCGCGCCACATGAAACCAACAATTTCAGTTCTTGCAAACTTCAGTAGCTTTAACATACAACGCAATGCGCTCGTGCAGTCGTGCTGCCTAGCTAGCGCTACCATAGAGGAGGCACTGGTACTAAAGTTTCCATTCTCTAAAGTTGGTTCTTTATTCTACGGCACTACGGAGGAGGTTTCTTAGCGCGTGTTGCATGCGTTTGTCCCCTAGACATCCTGGCATGACGGACTGCGGTCGAGTTTGTCTACGCTCCGCCGCTGGCTGCCCTCGCGGCGAGTCAGTGGGCACGGACACCCCTTTAAATGGTGATCGCTGTGTCTTAAGAAGAGCACTTAGTTTTGTTGTTAAACATGGACTGGACGAAAAATTTCACACGGCTTACGGGCCAAAGATTAGCATATATAATCGCTACCTAAAACTGTTTTCGGCGCCCGCGTGCCGACCGCAATAAAATAACCCGTGCCAATTGCCCCTCGTTCTGTTACACGAGGAATTAAGACGGGAACATGAATGGTATGTTGCACTGCAGTTTTTCTTTTTCTTTTTCCATCAGAATACTTCCCGTAAATCTGAGTACAGGGCGCCAGATGATGCCGATATATTTTATTTGTTTGAAGCGGCAAGCAGACGTTTACATGTTTTTTTTCCGTCTGCGTTTCGCAATACCCGTACCGTTGCGTCTAGGAAGACGAACATGCTGGGCCGGGTCAGTGGGGGAAAGAACCCCGATTTATTGCACATGTGTACATATATAGGTTTTAGGAAGGGGTGTGTCTTTTTATCAAGAACAGATAAGTTGTTTGCACAGCATGCACATGCATGGTGCATGCGTTTTGACATACGATGCGCGGAACACGTGTGGCGCTCGGCGCCCAAGATACAATACATCTTCCTTTGTACGAAAAACAAAACAAGAAATGGGAAAAGGACATTAATGAAAATTGTCAGGCACTTTAGTTCAAGGCACTTGCGCGAAGTTCTGGTCGTAGGCCAGACGTTGAGGCGGTCGACGTTGTCTGAGCGACCTCCTTGGGGCTGGTGTGGACGCTACACTAATTGGGGCACAGGGCTCAGAGGGAATAGACGGGGCTGTACATGCTGTGTAGCTAGGTGCCGACCCATTTCTTTGGCCCGAGTTTCCCTCGAAGTCATCGTCGTCGTCTTCCTGTACGCTGCGTCGGAAGGGCTCCCGGGTCAGTAGCAGGTGCTGCCGGTTGCGCCTCAACACCGTGCCGTTTTCTGTGACGACTGTATACGACCTCGGGTAACCAGCAGGCTTGAGAACCTTCGCTTTCGTGTCCCATGCACCTTTCTTGATCCGGACCGTATCTCCAGGGCTCAGGCGTGCCATTGATCCCCTAGAGTGGTCTGTTTGAAGGCGCCGGATCACCTCGTGACTGGGGTTGCCTTGAACGTCGGGAAGTGTTGTGCGGAGCCTTCGCCCCATCAGCAGCTCAGCGGGCGATGCGCCGCACTCGAGTGGAGTGGTCCTGAAAGCGAGCAGTCCCAACCAGAAATTTTGTTTCGCTTCAGTCGTTTTCTTGAGCATACGCTTAGTTATCTGAACACCTTTTTCTGCCAACCCATTAGAACGTGGGTATCTCGGGCTAGACGTGACGTGGCTAAAATCGTACAATTGTGAGAATAACGCGAATTCGCGACACGAAAATTGAGGGCCATTGTCAGAACAAACTTCTATGGGAATGCCGTGTCCAGCAAAGATCGAACTTGTTGCGTCAACCACTGTTTTGGCCGTGGTGTCTTTGAGCAGCTTCAATTCGGGAAATTTGGACAGGGCGTCGTAAACGCACAGGTACGACCTCCCGCCACATTCAAAAATGTCAATGCCGATACGGTACCACGGTTGGTCCGGCACAGGGCGCATCAGTAGAGGCTCTCGAGGTTGGCTATATGCATACTTTTTGCAGATAGAACATGTCTGCACGAAAGATCCTATGTCCGAGTTCATTCCTGGCCAAAAAACTAACTGTCTTGCCCTGGCTTTGCTCTTGTTAATTCCCAAGTGTCCTTGACGAATTCTTTCCAGTGTCTCTTTTCATGCTAGCCGGAATAACTACTTTGCAGTCTTTGAGCAACACTCCTTTCACGTGGGGTAACTCGCCTTCGAATCGTTTCTACAGCCCCTCCAAGCATTTTCCAGCTTCTAGATCTCGCAGCACGTTTCTTAGCTGTTCGTCACGCGCCGTTTCCGCAGCCCGCCGCCTCCATGTGTTCTCACTAACAAGTGAGGAAACCGTACTCACGGCATGCACCTCTACATCGTTGCTGTCGAGGTCGCAGGCCGTTGTCTTGGTTGGGGCACGGGACAGCATGTCAGCCAGGAGGAGCTGCTTACCTGGAACAAATTTTAATTGAACGTCATAACGCAGCAATCTCAGCAAAAATCTTTGCTACCTCGGAGGCATATCACCAATCGCCTTCTGCGAGATAGCGATCAAAGGGCGGTGGTCTGTTTCAGCAGTGAATTGGCGACCATAGACGAAATGATTAAATCTTTCGCAGCCAAAGACCACGGTCATAGCTTCTTTCTCAATTTGAGAATAACGCTGCGTTTCCGTAAGCGCTCGCGATGCATATGCCATGGGCTTCCATGTGTCGTTGTGACATTGCAACAAAGCGGCTCCGATTCCGTCTCGGGATACATCGCATGACACTTTTGTTGCTTTGGCCGGATCGAATACCGACAACATGGGCTGTGTGCTGAGGTAGTCGCATAGTTCTCGCCATTCCTTTTCGTGGTGATTGGTCCATTCAAAGACAACGTCTTGTCTGATCAAGCTCCTCAGAAGAGCTGTTCTTTGAGCTAAACATGCAAGAAACTTGCCGAAATAATTGACGACACCTAGCATCCTTTGCAGCGCGAGCTTGTCTTGTGGGGTCGGCATGTGCAGCATACAATTAATCAGCGTCTTGCTTGGCCTGATGCCTGCTTTATCGATTACATCTCCAAGAAACTCGATTTCATGGACGCCGATACTGCACTTAACAGGATTGAAGGTTAAGCCGGCGCGTGTTGCTACTAGCAGCAGAAATTTGAGACGTTCATTGTGCTCTTCTACCGACGAGCACCACACCAGAATGTAGTCTACGGATATTTTCACGCCGGAAGGCCTTCGAAAATTTCATTCAGCGTTTTTTGGAACACCTCAGGGGTGGACGATATGCCGAAGGGTAATCGTAAAAGCGGCATCGCCCGCTGAGCTGCTGATGGGGCGAAGGCTCCGCACAACACTTCCCGACGTTCAAGGCAACCCCAGTCACGAGGTGATCCGGCGCCTTCAAACAGACCACTCTAGGGGATCAATGGCACGCCTGAGCCCTGGAGATACGGTCCGGATCAAGAAAGGTGCATGGGACACGAAAGCGAAGGTTCTCAAGCCTGCTGGTTACCCGAGGTCGTATACAGTCGTCCTGTGATACGCTGTGGACGCGCGAGAGCAATCCAAGTCGTTCGGTTGCTTGCCTAGGATTGCGCGCCCTTTGCGCTCCACATAAAATTCGAGCGGAACAGTTCGGTCGCTCAGCGTTACTTCCGTTCGGACGACTCCAAGATGTTTGATCGTGTCTCCACCGTACGAATGTAGCACCACGCTACTTTGCTTCATTTCAGGGCTTGGGCGCATCCTTTTATATATTCCAACGGGCATCAAATTGACCTGAGACCCTGTATCGACTTTTAGTTCGACCGAAACGTTATTGACGTTCATTCGAACCATCCAGTCGCGTTCGCTTATGACGGCTCTTGCAGACACCTCTAAGACGCTGAAGTCATCTTCGTGATCTTGAATTTCACCGACGAGCTCGGGGGCTCTGCAGCAAATCGCAAAGTGGTTTCTCCTTTGGCATTTTCTGCACGTTCATCCGTTCGCGGGACAGTCTCTAGGCTGATGCGTGCGTCCGCACTTGAAGCATTTGTACATCTTGGCTTGCGCCATTTTTGGACTCGAGCATGCATTGCGAATGGTGTCTACTTGCTTTTGACCTCGTTCCCAAGTTTCTTGGCGGAGAGCCGATGTTTCGGCTGCCTTGCAGACATGCTCAGCCTTCTGCAATGTCAACTCACAGTCCCTGAGAAGCTTTTCTCTCACCTTGTCGTCGTTGGTTCCGTACACAAGCTGGTCTCGGACCATAGAATCCTGAAGCGCGCCGAAATCGCACGCCCGTGCCTGTTGCTTGAGGTCCCGCAGGAAGTGTTCAAATGGCTCACCTTGGCTTTGAACTCTCTTCCGAAATATGTAGCGTTCATGTACTTCGTTGGTCTGCAGCTTGAAGTAATCGTCAAATTTCTTTATGGCCGTCGCGTAGTCGGCCTTGTCTTCGCCTTCTGCGAAGCTCAGCGTATTAAATATCTCGATGGCGTCCTCACCTGCGACGCTGAGAAACAGCGCGGTCTTCGACGACACTGATCGCTTCTTGTCATCCGGTTCTGATGCCGCAAGGAAGAGCTCGAATCTCTGCTTGAACGTCTGCCAATTCTTGCTCGCTTCTCCCGTCATGTTTAACGGACCAGGCGCTCTCAATGAATCCATTACGTAGTCCCTACACTGCTGCCCGTCGAAGATCAAAGCCGTGCTTGACTACGCACCCCACTCCTGACACCATGTATCGTAGCGTCTAGGAAGACGAACATGCTGGGCCGGGGCAGTGGGGGAAAGAACCCCGATTTATTGCACATGTGTAGGTTTTAGGAAGGTGTGTGTCTTTTTATCAAGAACAGATAAGTTGTTTGCACAGCATGCACATGGTGCATGCGTTTTGACATACGATGCGCTTGCGCGGAACACGTGTGGCGCTCAGCGCCCAAGATACGATACGAGACCTACTGATGAAAAAATATATGCGGAAGAATACGGACGAGGGATACATACTGCTTGAAGAACAAGACAAACATTTGTTCTCCAAAGGGAACCGCATAATAAAATTTGGAGGAGCTTCGCGTTCAAGAGTGGAACGCGATAGCGTTATCGCACCCCGTTCGCACCACCCACTCAGTCGCTCGGCATGCTCTTGAGTCACACAATGACGAAACGTGCGCCTGAGCAAGCGGAACGAACCAAAGAACTCGGTGTCTTGGAGGGAGAAACGATCTACGCGAGCCAAACGTCGTGATCGACACGGACAGCCGGGCCGCGACGCGCCATGAAGGCGGACGCGATCATGGGGCTGACGCCTCGATGGGATCGTCCTCTATCTCGCTTGGGAGCACCACGCAGACACATGGCTCCTCGCCAGGAGCACGTCACATATCGCAGGGGACGCTTTCCCACCAGACGCGCTACGGCGCAGCGATCACGTCAGAGGCGTCCCGCATCGAACGCTGCACCGTTAGGAATCGCGCTGTGACCGGAAAGAGGAGCCGATGAGCCGCGTCGCGCGGGCGAGTGGCGCGCCACCTGTTGGGGCAGCGCCGTGCAATGCAGTGTTGCCAGGTTTGGCTATATATAGCCAAAGTGGGCTACAGAAAAATATTTTACCCGCCGTGGTTGCTCAGTGGCTATGGTGTTGGGCTGCTGAGCACGAGGTCGCGGGATCGAATCCCGGCCACGGCGGCCGCATTTCGATGGGGGCGAAATGCGAAAACACCCGTGTACTTAGATTTAGGTGCACGTTAAAGAACCCCAGGTGGTCGAAATTTCCGGAGTCCTCCACTACGGCTTGCCTCATAATCAGAAAGTGGTTTTGGCACGTAAAACCCCATAATTCAAGAAAAATATTTTGGCCGTCGACTTGGGCGAGTTGGCTACGTGGCTATATTTGGGCTACTGAAAATCTGCGACTTGGCTTGGTTTGGGCTATATGTGGTGCCCTTACCCATGCTTCAGAGGTGGCTCTCATCAAGTAGCAACAAATCTCAAAGGCCATGTTTTAGATGGCCAAGCTGGCGGTGTGGCTGTGCATGTGTACGTGCATGAAATTCCCCCACTCCCCTCAGTGCATCGTGGTCTTAGTTGACGGCTTTGAGCTTTGATGCACTTAAAGTTACACCGCCCTTCACTATGATAACATCTGCGCCAACAACATCGTCTCAACTTCGTCTTATCAGTTTCAGTCATCATACACCCGATCACTGGGCATCGGAATGAGCCTGGGAGTAGAGGGTGTTTTTCACAGTACACTGTACTAACATGACTATGCTCAGAGAGGGAAATAAATAAAATAGGATCGGGCGATCATGGTGCCGGCATGAAAGAAGGGAAGCACGGATAGATGACACGCTCCAGTGTGTTCATGGCCATCATTTGTGGATCAAGTTTCGCGACAGGTACCGCTTTCGACTTGCTTCACGTTTCTCACGGTAAGCTTTACCGCCATTTTCCTTTACCTGCGAGATTAATATTGACGCGACAGCGTTAAGGGCCCCGTGTTGCAGAAAATCCGGTGTCGACGCCCAGTGCTGACTTCGCTGTGCGTATGAGAAAAATGATCCCGAACCATGCAGTCTCCTAGCGCATAGGCGTTACTGAACTAATTAAATTTCTCAAAGTAAGATGCGTCATAAAATTCGTAGAGTTCGACTTACACCTACAGGCATGATAGTGTCGGATATTGTAGTTTGAATATATGAGAAAGGATAGTTCTGTTGCGCGGAAACTAAAACACAAACCCCTTTTCTAGCTGCCGTTTGAGGTCTGTCTTATGGCTAATTCGACAAATCGCGTCGGCGCGCACCAGGCTGCCCTGCGGCGACGGTGATTGAATGGAACAGTGCATTCGGACGCCCCGGTGTGCAGCAGTGCGATTTGCCAAATTCGACATTAGTGGGAACGGTGCGCTCGATTCTTTGCAGCACTGATGGCATTCGCATCCGCAACGACGCCCGCCGTGCGGGCGAAAGCTAAGAAAATCATACAAAAAACCCAGAGAGCTTACTTTCGTGCATAGTGTTAGCCTCCAGCATTTGCAGGTAAAAATTACAGTTACATAAGCTGCAGTTGCCAGGAAGCATGAGAACCAGTCAGTGATCTTTGAATGCTATTGCGTTCCACTCTTAAAGGGCCCCTTCACCAGGCCCCATAGCAAATTTTGGTTATATGCTAGAACTTGTTACCTGTCCTCTAGGGAGCGTTTTGCCGCAAAAAATAGTCAAATTGGCTCATTAATAGCCTAGACAAAATATTCCAGTGCCACAAACTTATGGTTTCAGAAGGCGAGCTTCACCGCAAACATAGACGCTCTCTCCAATTACCCCGTCTAGCCTCCGCAAGCGAAATTCTTTCCCTGCGTTCTCCCATACTGGACCTCGAAGATCGCGTGACGCATACGTCACGGGCGCCGCCTTCATTTTTTTTTGTCCTAGCTTTTTTGTGACGCGGCGCACTTCCGCTTTCGGCGTTGCATGCGAGTTGTTACGATTGTCTCATTGTACTCAGCACACGATTTTGCGCGGTATAAATCTGTGCTACGCGGATTCTGAGGCAGACACAAGCAGATAACAGAGCATGATCCCGCGCTGGAGCATGGTAGATCATGACATAGTTTGGGTGTCTGTGCGCGCGACTGACTGCACAACGTGGGAACAAACCGACGAAACGGAAGCACATCTATCTTGCTGTGGTGCAGAATAAAACAAATACATGCAGACATTCTGTTAGTGTGTTTTATTATTTCTCTAAGCTTTTATTCGTCTATTCTAGCAACATATTACACAAATAATAGATGTTGACTTGAATAGTTCTCGAAGTCACGTGTCACCACGAGCAACGTCACAGCGCGAACACGTGTACGTAGGCGCACTAGCACGTGCACGTCATCAACCAGCTTGGAGCTGGAGTTCGTTGTTCGGTGTTCGGTTTGAAATTCAACATCTGTCCGTGGCACGTACCGATGTAATACTTTGCAGACACGATCATTATCGCGCATGGTATGCTCTGCACTTGTCAGATCAAGATAGCCAGACCTGGTGAGGGGCCCTTTAAAGGCGAAGCGTCCTCCACGTTTTTTTTTTTTCATGCTTACATTCGAGATTCATTTCGATAGGTTCGCCCTCAGCAGCGATTCACTGGAACTTGAGTTGCCAGGCCAACCAAAAAGTGTTCGGTCATCAAGCATGATGTCGCTGTTGATGTCAAGGGTCGACCGTCTCGGCGTCATGGACGTTATGTTACGACGGGATGTGCAAAAAAGAATTGCCATAGTCAAACGTGAAAATGTATATACAAATAAAACTGCAAATAAAATTGCCTATATTTGGCTACAAATTTTTTGTTTGTCTTTTTTGTGTTTGGCTACATTTGGGCTACAATTTCTGTAGCTTTGAGCTATGCCGCCTTGTCCGACCTGGCAACACTGCGTACATTGAGAGGAGGGGGTCTTCTGTGTTTGCCGCAAGATGGTTCTGCGTGTGCGCAGAGCGCAGAAGAAATGTAGCGGAAACGTACTTCGCTACTCGTGTAACTACGACTTCTGTAATTTACATGCTCATAATTACCAACATACACCGCACTATAACTTTCCACTTCACGTTTCTAAGGCAACACCGCATTCACTAGAGGCGCTTTTGTCCTACTTTGAGCCATCGAACTCGTGGCTGCGTAGAAAAAAGCCGGCGAAGCTTTTTTTTTTCTAGGCAGCCACGAGCTCGACTTCGTCGCCATGCAGGAGACGACGGTTGACAGTGATGGCGAGACAGAAAGGCTTTGCGACCTTTTCTGTCTGAATATAATGTCTGTTTCACACGCTCTTGGTTTATCCGCGGGCTGTTTCCTGTTTCTGAAAAAGAGCCTACTTTGTTCAGCACTTAGTTACCGTGTCGGCACTGAAGGTCGATATATATGTTGTGATTTTGTGTTGCAGGGTGCGCCATGGCGAATAATCAACGTCTATGCATTTAATGACGCTGCAAAACGAATTCTCTTATTTGATACTGTGCGTAGTCTAATGGACTGTGATCGTTGCATTGTGTTAATGGGAGATTTCAATTGTGTGTGTGATCCGTGCGATCGCAGCGGCATATTAACACTCAGCGGGACAGGAGTGGTGAAGTTTTATCTAACCTAATCACTCCTCTCCCGGGAACTGTCCTGTATTGCTATCCCAGTTTTGTTCTTTGATCATTGCAAGGTTATCGCAAAGATTGGTGAAAAATCTGTAACCAATTACCGACCACAGTGGGCACTCTGGAAGCTTAACTCTGAGCTCCTAAATGATCAGGAATTTATTAATCGCGTGCGCATGACCCTAAAAAATTCTCTTTCTACTGACTTGCCGTTATTTGCAGCTTGGGAACTCTTTAAACAAGAGGTTCGTACAGTGGCTACAGAAAATGGATCGCTGAAAGCATTCTACAGAAAGAATGGAGAAACCATACTTCTTAAGAGCCTACACAACCTTTATCAGATAGAATGCGAAATGCCAGGCACTTACATTGTTGACATAGAAAATCTTAAATGTGAATTACAAAAGTATGATGCACTGCGTTACAGAGGTGCGCGAGCTCGATCTCGAAATAGGCGCGCTCTGCAGTCTGAGCAACCAACACGTCAAGCTTTACTTGACGAGCGACGTCACGCTGTTTCCAAAGTAATTCCGGAAATATACTCCGAAGGCAGTCTTCTAACAAATACGAATGACATAATTTCTAAGTTCGAAACTTACTACAGTGTGTTGTTTAGTGCCCGGCCCGATGATCACGATGCAAAACTCTTAGTTTTGTGTCTCTTGTAAAACCTTGACAGGATGATGGCTGTGCATTCATTAGTGATACCCTTACGATACAAGAAATTGAGCTGGCTATTGATCAGCTGCCTCTGTCAAAAACACCCGGCCCTGATGGACTTTCCTGTGAATTTTACAAAGCTTTCAAATCATTTATCAGTCCCGTATTATTGGACATTTTTATTACAAGTTTAGAGGTAGACGCCCTTCCGTAATCTTTTTGCAAAACCCACACAGTTTTAATTCCCAAAACTTCAGATAAGGAGAAACTGCGTTCTGTTGAAAGCTATCGACCAATCACATTGTCAAACGTGGATTATAAAATTTTTGCAAAAGTTTTATCGAATAGATTGCAATTTGCAATGTCAATTCTCATTGGTTCCCATCAGACATGTGGAATTAGAGGCCGATACATTCAAACCAACATACATATCGCCCGTACACTTCTTCAATACTGTTACGGTTCCACTGAGCAGCTTGCAATGCTCCAGGTCTACCTTTCTAAAGCTTTTGATCGTGTCAGTCACTCCTATTTATTTTCTCTTCTGAAGCATGCCAATGTTGGCTCCGTTGCGCTTAAAGGCGTTAAGCTTTGCTATACGTGTTGTACTACTCGTTTGGTTATTAACGGCCAACTCTCTAAACCCGTTTCCATTTGCTCTTCGGTAAAACAAGGATGCCCGATGTCCCAATTCCTATTCGGCCTTTATCTGGAACCGCTATGCTTAAGCGTAATTCAGTTGAGTTACATTCATGGCTTCAATATACTGGGTAATGAAGTAAAAGTCTTAGCTTATGCAGATGATTTAGCGTTCTTCTGCACGGATAAGTCCAGTGTTGAAAAGGTAGTATTTTAAGGAAGATAACCAACGTGCGCTCAGAGTCAACAGCATAGGCAGCATCAAGCGCGCGGCAGAGGCTCGAGCTCGGGAACTGCTCGGTGCATGCTAGAACCGGCGGTCGCTGCGAACCCCAATAAATCTCCTTTATAAGTGGTGGAGGTGCTGGGTAACGTTCCATTCTACCATCCTGGAACTCCGTTCTCGGACGCTACACTCCGCCATGCCGGACGCCGACCAGCAGACTCTTCCATTGCCACCCGTCCTTTGCGCTGGCACCGTTAGCCAGCGTGAGCCTCCCATCTTCAGCGGAACCGACGACAACGACGTTGAAGAGTGGCTGTCGTCCTACGAACGGGTGAGCGTTCAGAACAAATGCAATGATTCGGACAAACTGGCTTACGTATCATTCTACCTCGCGGGCGTGGCCAGTCTCTGGTTCAGAAATCACGAGAGGGATATCCGAACGTGGTCGGCGTTCAAGACGTCGATTACAGAAGTATTTGACCGACCCGCCGTCAGGAAACTCCGAGCCGAGCAGCGTTTGCATACACGCGCACAGGACACAGGTGAGGCATTCACCAGCTATATAGAAGACGTTCTAGATTTGTGCAGGCGCGTGAACGTTGCCATGACGGAAGCGGAAAAGATCAAGCACGTCATGAAGGGAATCGATGATGACGCGTTCCAGATGCTTCTGGCCAAGGACCCGCGCACTGTTGGAGATGTCATCAGCTTGTGCCAGAGCTATGACGAATTACGTAAGCAGCGAGCTCTGACAAGGCGACATCCCACTCCGAATGCGGCGTCACTCTGCAGCCTGACCACCGGCCAAGAACAAGCCTCCTTGATAACCCAAATCAAGGATTTTGTCCGCGAAGAAGTCGCACGACAGCTATCTCTGGTGTCCGTTACTCAGGAGTCTACCAGCACTTTGCCGTCTCATCTCCGTAACGTGATCCATGAAGAGGTCACGGAAGCGCTGCCGGCTGTTCACCAGCAAGATGTCGTGACTACACCAGTCACTTATGCTACGGTTGCTGCAATGGCCCCTCGCACTGTGCCCGTGCGTCGCTTCCAGCAGCCTGTGCACCGCCCTCCCCCTCCCGTCTCCTGGACCAATACTGCCGTCGATAACCCATGGCGTACGTCGAACAATCGCCCTATATGCTTTGCATGTAGGTATCCCGGTCATGTCGCAAGGTTCTGCCGCCGCCGATCGCAGGCGTTCGATGACGATCGCCGAGCGCCCTATGTGCCGCCTGATTCAAATGCGCGCCTTACGGACCCTTCGACCCATCACCAGCTCGCTTCCAGACTGATCGCCGTCCTCGCTTCGAACGCCTCCGATCACCCTCTCCATGTCGCCGATCGCTTTCCCCTATGCGTCGACGACCCATCGCTAACGAGGAGGGAAACTAGACGACGCAGTTCCTGAGGCAAGAACTGCGCAAGTGTCGACATGCCGAAGTCCTCCTCCTTTACCTGCCAATGTCATTGATGTGTTTGTCGAAAATGTCGCTACAGTCGCCCTCGTCGATACCGATGCCGCTGTTTCAGTTATGGATGCCATGTTTTGCCGTTCGCTTCGCAAAGTGACGACGTCTCTGTCTGGATTGTCGCTTCGAACGGCGAGTGCTCAACCCATTTGCCCTACCGCTGTTTGTACTGCCCGTGTGACCATACAGGACGTTTTGTACACGATTGAATTCATAGTTCTTTCATCGGGCTCCCACGCCGTTATTCTAGGATGGGATTTTCTCTCACGCCACAATTCCATCATCAATTGCGCTCGGGCTGAGATTGAACCTTTCCGCCTTGGTGACATGGCCTCCGTCGATGCTCATCCTGCCGCTAAAATTATCGTGAAAGAAGACACCTGTATTCCCCCGTGCTCTTCAGCATTCGTACCAGTCTTCTGTAGTACCATATCCGACGGGACGGTCTTCTTCATGCCCTCTCCCAACTTTGTTACCCGAAAAGCGCTTCCTTTGCCCTTTGCAGCTCTTGATTTTGCCGCCGGTGTTAGCACGATGCCCATTTACAATCATCTTCCATCGCCGCTATCACTGCTCCGCCACGAATGCCTTGGTTACGTCGAGTCAGTCGATTCAACACGAATTGTCTCCGTCCTCGACGAAGTGCCTTCTACTGCCGTCCATGAACTGAGTGCCCTCTCCGTACCCGACTCAACATGGACTGGTGCGTTCAGCCCATTCATCGCCGAAGATCTGGCGCATTCGCAGCGATCTCAACTTCTCGCAGTCCTTCAGCACTTCCGCCGTTCTTTCGAGGTTGCGCAAACATCTCTTGGCCGTGCATCGACGGTCGAGCATTACATCGACACTGGCTCTCACTCATCGCTGCGACAAAGACCATATCGCGTGTCCGCTACGGAACGTCGCGTCATTGCAGACCAGGTCGATGACATGCTCCGTCGAGCCGTCATTCAACCTTCCCAAAGCCCATGGGCCTCTCCCGTGGTCCTCGTCACAAAAAAGGACTGTTCCATCCACTTCTGTGTTGATTTTCGACGGTTGAACAAGATCACACTGAAGGACGTCTACCCATTACCACGCATCGATGATGCTCTGGATTGTTGCAGGGAGCCGAGTTTTTTTCTTCGCTGGATTTACGGTCAGGCTACTGGTAGGTTCCGATGGCAGAGGCCGATCGCCCAAAAGCTGCCTTTGTTACACCAGACGGCTTGTATGAATTCACCGTCATGCCTTTCGGACTTTGCAGTGCACCTGCTACGTTCGAAAGAATGATGGATAATGTTCTGCGTGGCCTCAAATGGAAAATCTGTCTTTGCTATCTTGACGACATTGTGGTGTTCGCCCCTGATTTCCCAACACACCTGCTCCGCCTCCAGCATGTAATCACTTGCTTGACCAACGCCGGGTTGCAACTTAACCTGAAGAAGTGTCGATTTGCTGTTCGTCAGCTCACAATTTTAGGCCATGTCGTGTCAAAGGAGGGCATTCGCCCGGATCCTGAGAAGCTACGTGCTGTTACTGCGTTCCCAAAACCTACCACTGTGAAAGAGCTACGTAGTTTTATCGGCCTCTGCTCTTACTTCCGGCAATTCGTTCGAAACTTTGCGTCAATTATATCGCCTCTCACGCAGCTCCTTGGTGGCGCTAGGGATCTCTCATCATGGTGTCCAGCGTGTCACGACGCCTTCGCAACCTTGCGCCGTCATCTCACGACGCCACCCATCCTTCGCCATTTTGACCCTCAAGCGCCAACCGAAATCCATACCGATGCAAGCGGTGTAGGCCTTGGCGCTGTGTTGGCACAGCGTCAAGCTGGCCACACAGAATACGTCGTCGCATACGCGAATCGCACGTTAACCAAGGCGGAGACCAATTACAGCGTTACTGAAAAGGAGTGTTTGGCCATTGTGTGGGCGATTGGCAAGTTTCGCCCATATTTGTACGGCCGATCGTTTGACGTAGTGACCGACCACCACGCACTATGTTGGCTGTCGACGCTCAAAGATCCATCGGGCCGCCTTGCCCGCTGGGCATTGCGAATCCAAGAATATGACATCCGCGTGGTTTACCGTTCCGGGCGAAAGCACTCCGACGCTGACGCGCTATTCCGATCGCCGCTTCCCCCGAAAGCCAGTCACGACTCCACCTGCGAGTGCACATTATCCTCTCTGGACGTTGACACTATCGCTGCTGCACAGCGTAATGATCCCTGGATTGCATCTCTGCTCGACCTTCTCTCGGATACGTCGAAAGCTTTAACCTTCTTTACGGCCGTCATCCTTCGCACACAATTGACACCATTCTGCCCTACCGGCCGGACCAATCCGAATACCTGCCGATCGCGGAAGCCGCCAGACACGCCGATGAATGCCGCCAGCTGGCCCGCCGATTCACCTCGGACGACCACAACCGTCAAAAAGCCGTTCACGATGCCCAGAACTCTACTCCCACTTTTCTCCCGGGCGCTCTCGTCTGGTTGTTAGTGCCACACCGCACGCCTGGGCTCGCTTCAAAACTCCTTCCGAAGTACGACGGACCATACCGCGTTCTCGAGAGAACATCACCCCGTTAATTACCTGGTTGAGCCGCTAACGCCGCCGTCCGACATGCGACGTCGTAACCGCGACGTCGTTCACCTTCAGCGTCTCAAGCCGTATCACCATTCTACCGTCCTTCCAGAAAACTAAGTCGCCAGGATGGCTCCTTTATTTCCGCGGGGCCATTATAAGGAAGACAACCAACGTGCGCTCAGAGTCAGCAGCATCGGCAGCATCAAGCGCGCGGCAGAGGCTCGAGCTCGGGAACTACTCGGTGCATGCTAGAACCGGCGGTCGCTACGAACCCCAATAAATCTCCTTTATAGTATCAACAATAGAGGAATTTGGCAGCGTATCAGGAGCACGAATGAACTCCGCAAGAAGCTTAGTCTTATGGTTTGGCTCATGGTGCTATACACCAGAACAGTTTGCAGTCGTTAAGTGGACCGGTTTCCCGCCAAAGTATCGTGGCGTGCCGCTAGACGCATATAGTTTAAGCGCACACTATTGGAAAGAACGGGTTTCGGACCTGCAAAGTTACGCCCAGACATTCGTTCCACACCGACTTTCTATTTTTGGGAAAGCCGAGGCCTGCAATAAGTTCTTGGCAACAAAAATTTACTATGTATTGCAAGTTATACATTGTGCCAGGCTCTACATCCAACGCTTTCACCGAATCTTTGCGACCTTCGTATGGTCTTCAACTTTTGAGCCCATGAGGCGAGACAATATTTTCAGGCCCGTTAGTGAAGGTGGGCTGGGTTTAGTACATCTTTATGTGCGGTAAATAGTGTCTCGTTTCTTCTTTTTTCGCGATACATCGCATCCTACAATTCGGTCATTCATACAAGTCACACTTGTTAATGCGTTACCTGATTTAATTGTTTCTTCCAATTTTTATTCGCGTTTATGCTTGTGGGGGTTCATGCAAGAAGTTTACTTGGCGGTTTGTTTCCTGACAGTTCGGTTTTCCACTGAATACTTGTACTCTGTGTCGCGTAAAACGTTATACAAATATCGATTGTCCATGCTATTTCCGCCTCCATCTTACCGATCACTATACATTCAATGGCCAGGTCACGATGTACTAAAGCGAGTTCGTAAAATGTATATATCCCCTTGCTGCAAAACATTTTTTTATAAACTTCATAGTGAAACCATACCGCTTAAAACATGGCTACAGAAAAAGGGTATCTTTGTCTCTTCTGTTAACTGTCGCCTTTGTGACGTGCCAGAGACGATTGAACATTGTTTTATTAGCTGCACCGACGCCATACTATTTTGGGATGTCCTCCAATGGACTTAAAAAAAGACTTTGAGATTAACGCTCATACTCTGCGATACCTGCTGCCGACCTCTGGTAATAGTGCACCATTCGATATGTTTTTTCTCATCGGAATGCACAGTTTGTGGAAAACGCGAATGATGGACAAAAACGCCGAAACGGTTGTACCTACAAGGGTACATTTCATCCAAATTACACTACACCTAAAGCAGGTTTATGATGGACTTGATACACAGCAGGACTGGTACCCCATTTTGGCGAGATATCCTTACCACCCTTCTAAAGTGAAACCAACATTTCTACCCACAGTATGAACGATACCTTTTCTCTGAGTGACGTTCATTGTGCTCTCCATTCTCTGACTATGCACAACTGGTGAATGTCGGGTTGCTACAGTAATAAATACCATGATAGAAAGAAAGAAAGAACTCGTCAACAAACTGTCGGCTCTGTCCACGTGCCGAAACCATAGATCACTGCTTCATAGACTGTAGGGACGCTGTATTCTTTTGGGACATTCTCCAACGGACGGAACTTCCAAACGCTGTGGTTGCATGATGCATCGGCTCCGTCTTTTTTCGTGTGCTGTGTCCCAATTCTTGCCTCGACTCTTGTGATTTTTGGATCACTGGTGCTGTAAGTGGCCCGCTGTCGAACGACACCTCTTCAGTGGAAATCGGACCTGTCATCTTCAGTTCATCGCCGATTATTCGAAACATTCAAACCCCCGCGTCCCTGCCGCGCAACGCCGGCAGCGTGCGTCGGCGGTAGCAGCTGCAGCAGCCATGAGTCAGGACGGCGTCGTCGACAGCGTCGACATGACTCCGGAAGAGATCCTCGACTGGCGCGAGAAATTTATTTACTCCGACACCAAGAAGCCTTCGCCAACCTCGCCCAGCACCCTCAAAACTCCACCGCAAGTAAGCCACATTCTGCCTCGTCCTCCACTTCCAGTCGCAGAATACAAAATAATTCTTCGTGTACACGGTGGAGTCAACTGCGCCAACATACATCCAGTCTCTCTCCGCGACATCGTCATCAAGTCCACTGGTCTCTCCACGGCTGCAGCATCGCTAGATCGACTCCGGGCCAACGAGATTAACAATACAATCATCATAAGCACTCCCTGCATGGACAGGGCTGATCGCTATTTGAAGATCGCCACCCTCACCATCATGGGCAAGAGCTACGAAGTCTCCACGGACATGGCAGACCCTAAAAATTCGTGTAGGGGTATCATCAAGCTGCCGGCCTCTCTGGTAGAAGGGAACGTGTTGGCTAACTTTCGAGAGTCCAATCCAATCAACATCCTAGCTGCTCGAAGAATGGGCTCTACAGACTCCATCCTGGTCACTTTCGAAGGCTCAAAGGTCCCCTTCTACATTGACTACCTCCGCACAGACCTCCGCTGCCGACCATATCGACAAAAAGTGGAGGTGTGTACTAAGTGCCGGCAGCTTGGCCATCGCCAAGACGTCTGCCCCAATGTGACCATATGTCTCTGCCCAAAAAAATGCGGCACGCCAGATCCTCCTCAGGACCACAGCTGTACTCCCACTTGCATCATCTGCACCGGAACACACGAGACTGGTTCCTCAGAGTGCAAACTTCGTTACAAACCACGGACACCGCCCCCGGCACCTCCAGAGTCTAAACTGACACTTCCGGCCAGGAACGCTGTACAGGCCCCCAATCAACGCACTGGACAAGAGACGCCGCAGAGCAGCTCTGGCCGCAAGAACACTGCAGCATCGGCGCAGCTCCCATCATCGAAGCAAGCTTGGCCTCCGCTGACTCCACGCAACGAGGAGACACCGCCCATCAACCATAAAAAGGTGAGCTGGGCAGGAGTAGTCTCCCACAATAGCAGCTCCTCACAATATGCTGATAGCTCTCTCATCAAATACTTGCTAAATCAGAACGAAATGCTTAAAAACGAAATCAAGCAGCTCAAAGCAATGCTCCACCCCCCCCCCCCCCCCATCGATATCACTGATACTCCTGCTGCTACTTCCAAACCACTCCCACAAACGCTTGCGCCCACACTCACACGTCCTCCGGCAGAACAAATGGACACACTTGCATCCACTGCTACGACGGAAGCCGCAACTCCAATGCTGCCTTCATCACACACGCAGCCCCCACCCGCAAAAAGGAAGAATGCCGAAATAACAGACACCGAGAACACCGTTGAAAACGGCATATTTGTCCTCACTGACCGCATGGACATTCTGGAAAACAAACTTGTTGCCCTTGAAAATCCACTACAGAGCAAGCTTGATGCATTTATTTGTGAGGCATCTGCACAGTTTTGCCGGTTTCAAGAGCTAATCGACAGCTGGGGAAGACGCTCAAATTCCCGTCCTTCAAAATGACAATAATGATGAAGCCAGCCCGTAGTCTAGTCATCTGGCAGTGGAACTCCAGGGGGTTCCGCAACAAGCGCGCATCTCTAACACTATTTCTACAGAGTCTTAACGAGCTCCCTGACATTATAGCCTTGCAGGAAACACACGGGAAAGTCACGCTACCTGGATACAATACGTTTCAAGACCCTCATATAGACAAGCCCAACACTGCCATACTTGCAAGGCGACATCTTTCTGTTAAACGGGACACATTCAGCAGTACTGAAATCCCCCACGATTTCATCAAAATTCTACCTCAAAGCCACACACAACCACCCTATGCGTGTTGAATGGTTATAGCCCTCCCAATGCTCGACAACACCGCTTTGAGAACACGCTTGCCCAGGCCAAAGCTAACGCCAATAAACAGCCGCTAGTCGTAACGGGCGACTTCAATGCCCCCCATCAAATGTGGGGCCACTCCGCATCCACTCCTAAGGGAAGAGCTCTATGGCAGCACATACAAAATCAAGGTTTCACCATCTACAATGACTTCACTCTTCCTACCCGGCTAGGAAATAGCGTCAGTAGGGATACATCCCCCGACCTCACCCTAACTCACCGCATCACTCAGGCGACGTGGCAAAACCTCCAAAACAACTTGGGAAGCGACCATTACATCCTCGAACTCCGTGTAGATTTTAAGCACAGACCGTTAGCCACGAAACCACTAAGGCTTACGAATTGGACGGAATTCAGAAAATCTCGCTGCAACACTAACAAAGAAACCATTACCGACATTGAGCAATGGGCGAACGCCTTGCAGGCAGACGTAGAGGCCCATACCACCACTCTCCCGCTAGACACACCCTTGGCCACAATTGACTCCAAGCTACTACACATGTGGGAAGCTAAGCAAGCTTTACTTAGGAAATGGCTAACAGCACGTTACAATCGTAAACTCCGAATCCGAATCGCCAAATTAGACTCTCAGATCCAACAATACGCCATCAAATTGGCGGCGCAGCAATGGACTCAGGTTTGCGAAGGAGCGCATGGTACTTTCAGCACTAAAAAGACCTGGCAATTGCTCCGTCACCTGCTCGACCCCACCACGTCTAGGACGCACAATAACCACCAGATGAATAAACTGCTGCACGAACATGCAGCCGACTTGCCGACCATGTTCAGCAACCTGGCCTCCAAACATATGCCCCCTCCTACGCAAATACCCATGCCCGACTATGCTGGTGAACCCAATGAGGAGCTTTGCAGCCCCATCACAGAAGCGGAGGTTCGACATGCCCTCAACCAAGTGCGAACCACCACGGCACCAGGCCCAGACTCTGTGACTAATAAAACGCTTCGCAACATCGATGAGCAATCCATAAGCAAACTCACCGAGTATTACAAAAACTGTCTCGAAGAGGGAGAGATACCCCAACAATGGAAAGCAGCCAAAGTGATCTTCATTCCAAAGCCGAATAAGCCAATTCACATTGATAACTTCCGTCCAATTTCTCTGACTTCATGCATAGGGAAGATCTTGGAGCACGTAATCCACCTACGCCTCTCCAAATACATCGAACATAATCACTTGTTCCCTTCGGAAAGGACTGGCTTTCGCAAATCTCTTTCTTGTCAGGATGTCATGTTAAGGCTCAAAGAAGACATTATCAAACCGAGCGACGCACGTGACACACAAGCGTTGCTCGGCCCCTTCAACAGCGTGTCCCACTTGGCCATACTACGCGAACTTAGCAGTAAAAACTGCGGAAAGCGAATCTACCGCTGTATACGCAGCTTCGATCCTCGCGAAGCGCACTGCGATGCTACAATTAGGCAGCGAACAATCTGGCCAAATAAGTTTAGGAAGCACTGGCACGCCCCAAGGGGCAGTACTTTCCCCCCTCCTCTTCAATTTGCCTATGCGACCTTTAGCTTTCACTGTCAAGAAGATTCCTGGCCTCCGATTCACACTGTACGCGGACGATATTGCGCTGTGGATGACCGGAGGTTCTGACGGGCACATCCAAGACACCCTCCAAGCCGCAATTGGTCAGGTCGAACAAGTGGGTCACGAGTTGAATCTCAGGTGCTCCCCCACCAAATCACAGCTTCTCCTTCTACGCCCCACAAGACGCTTCAGGACTTCACCCCCGAATATCCAACTCACGATTGAAGGGCACCCTATACCCCAAGTAGACAGGATAAGGGTCCTAGGATTACACCTCCAATGCAACCGAGCAAATCTGCATACCTTGCAAGCACTACAAACAACGGTAGATTAGATAATACGCTCCGCCTGATAGGGAGGATCTCCAACAAACACGGAGGGCTTCGAGAAAAGGAGCTAATTCAGCTAATCAAGGCTTTTGTCTTAAGCAAAATCACCTTCGCACTACCGTATCTCTCACTTTCTAGGCAGGAAGAGGATACTGTGAATTGCTTGATTCGCAAGATACACAAAGTTGCTCTTGGTGTTCCAATTAGAGCATCCAAACAAAGGGTGATGGCCACCGCCACACTAAATACCCTTCAAGAATTAACCGAAGCCTACCTTTCATCGCAATACCATAGACTCACCACCACTAAGCCGGGCGTGAGATCCTGAGACAACTTCATCATGCTCCACCATTCAACGAGAGCAGGCGACATCAACTTCCTCCGAACATACACGGCCAATACCACATCCAGCCCCTACCCAGAAACATGCACCCCGAATTTCACGTCAAACGCCGCAAACTTCGAGCCAAGGCACTACAACGCAGCTATGGACAGGCTGAAGGAGTGTACTATGTGGACGCTGCAGCCTACACCCCTAAACATCGTTATGCTATAGCGTTCGTAGACAACCAGGGCAACACTGTTTGTTCTGCATCAGTCAAGACCACCTCGGCGGGTGACGCGGAAGAGGCCGCCAGTGCACTTGCATCGGGGCTACCCGATTGCGACGTCATTATTAGTGACTCTAAGACTGCTATCCGGAACTTCAGTAACGGCTACATTAACAACCTAGCGCACTCTCTGCTTGTAGCTCACCCACCAGAAAAAGACATCGCTCTCGTAAGGGCTCCAGCACATCAAGGACTCCATGGCAACGAAATGGCTCATGCCGCTGCTCGAGGATTCACGGACCGAGTGGTCGCGAATATGGGCCTAACTCTAAAACCCAATGACTCCCAACAACACACCAATAAAGACACAATCGTCACACTCCATGAAATTTGCACACATTACAGAAACTAACGCCTATTGTATCCACCTCTCTCTGTGTCTAGAACGCGCCAGACAGAAATACTGTGGCGACAACTACAAACTCGCACTTTTCTTTCCCCGCGCACTTTGCACTTATTCTTTCCCGCCACATACCCGACACCCAAGTGTCGCTTTTGCCCTGTCCCCATACCAGATCTCTCCCATATCATGTGGCAATGCCCCATCAAAACTCCCCCCCCCCCCCCCCCGCAAGCTCAAACCATTAATTAGTAGCGAGGAGCTGTGGGAGACTGCCCTGCGCAGCTCCGATCCTACCCTACAGGACCGAGTCCTGAGGTGGGCTGAGGAGGTAGCGGAGGCCTACCGCGACTGGTAGACGGACTTCTAGCCACATAATGTGGTGATGGACGCATGCTGGGACTGGAGTACTTAGACCTCCCTCTCTCCCCCCCGGCTCCTTCCCTTTCTTAAAAGGGGAATAAAGTTCATTCATTCATTCATTCATTGCAACGGACGCTTAAAAAGGACATTGACATCACTCCATATACAATTAGGTTTCTACCGTTTAAGGTTATGGGTGGTTCTCCCTATGACATGTTCATAGTACTTGGTTTACATAGCCTATGGAGAAGTAGACTGTGTGACCGCCATGCCGAAAGCCCGCGATCTACTAAGTCCTTCTTTCGCGAAAGTGCTGCTTATGTAAGAAGTGTCTACGATGCGCAGGAACCTCCGCCAGACTGGATGCACTTGTTGGATGCGCGTGTGTGTGTTTGCCTGAGATTTAAGTGTGTAGTTGTGTCCACTTTGTAATACACCTTCAGTTTTCTTTTCCATGTAATAAAGAAAAAAAAAAGAACTCGTGGCTGAGTGGTAGCGTCTCCGTCTCACACTCCGGAGACCCTGGTTCGATTCCCACCCAGCCCATATTGCAAGTTGTTTTTTGTTTATGAAGTGCCTTCTGGGATTTATCGCTCACGACCAACGCCACCGACACCGGCTTTTTTGCGACACGAGCTCCTTAACGCTATCGCGTTAACATAGCAGAATGAAAGCCGACACTGCGGCCGCAATGCACGCGCAGTCACTGAGCGGCATCAAAAATTATTAAAATGAAATAAAGAAGAGAAAGGGGAAATGCATCTATTCCTAAGGCATAAATACATGTCAAATTCAATTATAAACACCATTTGAGCGATCTAATCGTAAAGAGCAGCGCGCGAAGCAGTACGAACGACCCCGCCCAGCAGAATCGCCAGCAGTTTCCAACGGCACGACCCTGATGCGGCCCAATGGATGGATGGATGGATGGATGTTATGAGCGTCCTCTTTGGAACGGGGCGGTGGCTTGCGCCACCAAGCTCTTGCTGCTATGCTGCTTAATATCCTACCTAGGTTAACCAATGAAAAAAACAAAAAAACCCCACTATGAACTACCACGTCCAAATTTTCTGATACCCTATTGCGAACTGTGCTTTTGTACGTCTCCGTCTTTTGTCGTTTCCCTACTTTTCTTCCACCAATCCTCCAATCGCCTCTTACTGATGTCTATTGCGGACCTGTTTGCTTTACCACTGCTCCCGCTGAACCCAAGGGCTTCAAGGAGGCCAGTGCCTAAATCGACCGCTGGATAGACGTCTTCACATTCTAATAAAATATGCTCCGTCGTTTCCCTAGCTTCACCACAGGAAGCACATGCTTCTTCTTCCTTCTTATATCTCGCTTTATAGGTGCGTGTTCTAAGGCATCCCGATTTCGCTTCGAAAAGTAATGAGCTTCCCTTTGAGTTATCATAAATGGTTTCTTTCCTAATTTCATTTTTTCCCCTTAAGTAGTTACTCATGGCAGGTTTCTTTTCCATTGCCGCCACCCATGAGATTAATTCAGCCTCTCTGACTTTCCGCTTGACCTTTGTTGCTGTGTTGCCCACCCCACAGGCCACATTGGTAAGCTTCCTAGTTCTTTTCCTCCACTGTGAATCAATGTTTTGCCTGTACAGATACCTGAACACTCTCCCAGCCCATTCACTTTCCTCCATATTCCTCAGCCGTTCTTCATACTCAATTTTACTGCGAGCTTCCCTAACTTCAAAACTAGTCCAGCCCATATCACCTTGCACAGCTTCATTTGTAGTCTTCCCGTGCGCGCCCAATGCGAGGCGACCCACTGACCTTTGGTTCCCGTCGAGTCCTGATTGCACCCCTGATTTAAAGCAAACAACCGCATTTCCAAAAGTAAGTCCTGGAACCATTACCCCTTTCCACATACCTCGGATGACCTCGTACCTATTGTATCCCCATAGCGCTCTGGCTTCATTATGGCTGCATTTCTCTTCCCCTTGACTGTTATGGTTTTTTCCTGTGTTTCCATATATCCGTTGCCTTCGTTTATCCATATACCAAGGTATTTATATTCTGTTACCCGAGGTATTTCTTGGCCCTGTATCTCCACTGTCTGTTCACTGTTTTCATTGAATTCACTTCTATCGCAGCGTCACCACAGTATTTTTCGTCGTCGCGCGTCTCACCGCAAAGTATGGTCCAATCCAGTTTGTGTACTAGTTGATTATATTGTCTCTATGCTCCAAGGTCTATGGACTGTCTCTGATGCTGGCCAGAAAACACATTTTGTCTGTATCCGAGCTAGAAGTTCGGTAGCATTTAATAAAAGGCAGGTGCAAATAAAACAGTCGGAGGTAGCTCTCTGTATGTCCCCATTCTTTCCGCTCTCCGCGTTTTTTTTTTTCGCGCTTTACCTGTCTTACAGATTCGTT
Organism: Dermacentor andersoni; assembly: GCF_023375885.2. NCBI lineage: Eukaryota > Metazoa > Arthropoda > Arachnida > Ixodida > Ixodidae > Dermacentor > Dermacentor andersoni. The sequence continues at coordinate 6,308,399 of NC_092816.1, read as the reverse complement.
TCTGTTACTTTAAAAAGTGTTCCTGGGTAATCAGGACAATAAAATTAAACCTTGCTGCGAAATTCGACCAAGAACACAGTGTTGACAAACGCCAAATTTATTTAAAAAAGAATTTAAGTGGAAAACGGTGGTCCGAGTATGACGCGGCAGGCAGACGGCACACGGACAACACCAGAATAAGTGGTGTCCAAATCCAGGTCTGTTGGGTTTAAAACTCGGATCTTATTACAGAGTTTGCTTTTGCTTGTTGAATGCGGTGAAAACGAGTTTGGGAGCCGGAAACATGTAATAAACGTAAGGTTTTGGGCATTGCTTTACCGTGGCTTTACCATTGCCTTTACCGCAGTCAAGCTAGCCAAGTGGCCAAGTCTGACCAAACCGCGAAGTCTGGCGGGAATCAATCCAGTTGTGGCGGCAGGTTTTGGATTCGTAGCGAAAGTTATGGTTACAGTCACAATTTATTGCACTCGTTACCGATGAGGAGTCGCTATGTGCCTTCCCTCATTGATATTCCTTGCACTAGGAGCAGTGTCAGCATTGTTTTCGTTTGTATGGCTGGCCATATTGCCCATGTGCGGCGTCGCCTTCGGAACGCAGGCGTTTTCGTCGCTGTCCATTGCTGTAACAGCATCCCTGGCTGCAGGGAAATTGATTCCACGCATAATTGTAAGTCAGTGAATTGCATTTATTTGTTTGCTTGTCGACTCATGGTGGTAATTGACAAGTTCGGTCAGAGTTCAAATGAAACGTGACATTGCATGGGCGAACTTGGCAAATTTTGCGAACACTGCTAAGGGCTCAAGAGAATCCGTGGCGTGGGGAGTATGGAGACGCAAGCGGGATCCATGTAGATTAACGTGGTTTGCATGGGTTGCATGAGTGCTGTTTGTTAACGCCCGAGCTTCGATCGGGAACATGACCAGGGTATCAGTCAAGTGTTCTAATTTAACCTATTCACATTCGACTGCATTCGCGATAGGTTGAGTGCTTTGCCTGAAAAATGAATATAAATTCTGGAGTTTTACGTGTCGAAACCACAATCCGGTTCCCGATTAATTTTGACCACCTGTGGTTCTTTAACGTGCACCTAGTGCATGGTACACGAGCGTTCTTGCATTCTGCCCCCATTGGAACGTGGCAGACGCGGCTGGGATTGAAACCTCGAGCTCATCAGTGTAGCTACTAAATGTACTGAAAAAGCAAGAAGCCTTGATTTTGGTTGAACATCAACCTTTTTGTTGCTTTCGGTTTGAAACTTCAGTTGATGTGCACAAAGAGGGGTTGTCACAGATGCCTTGTAAAGTGTCTGGACCGCTCTTCAAACATATCTTTCAGTGCTTGCCTGTGGCTTGTCGCAAAGTGGACTAAGGATTTGTAGGCTAGGCAAATAGCCCCGCGAAAAAGAAGTATAATTGCCTGTAGTCTTGGCATTTAATGCTAGACTATGAATTGATACCTGAAGGTGCAATGATATAATTTTGAGCGGTATTGTTTAATACACTAAAGTGCTGCTTACACTGCTCGCTTGCTCTTACAGAAACAATGCATTCCTTTTCTGGAGCTCATGGTTACAATGTCCGCACTGGTCTTTCCACTTGTCTACATTCCACCTTGGGCCTGTCAAATGAACCTCACTCTCTTGGCTTTTCTTGATCCTTTGTTCATCATTTTGGAAGTGTTCCAAATGCTCAGCTTGGTTCACTGGTGCAATGTGAAGGCACAAACAGGCATTGACAATCAGCCAGTGATTTGGAAGGCAAGTATGATTTTCATTGATTCTTTACTGGAACAGAAGAGCTTTTGGGAAGTTGTTGCATGCAAACAGAAATAAGTTAATGCACTAAAAAACACTGATTGGTAAAACTGGCTGTCCGACGTGTGAATATTCAAAAATTACTAGAGGTGGGCGAAGATTGACTTTATCAAATATGAATCGAATGCAGATAGTAAGTATCGAATATCAAATCAAATAGTTGAACGAGGACACGTATATTTACAGCAGGAATATTTATTTTGGATTATACCACACCTGTAGTGACTAGGGCATAAAAGACTGCTAACTATAAGGGACAAAGAATCAATTGTAAACTCAAGTTCACTGATTGTCATTAAGGAAACTGCATGAATAGTGGCACAACAGCTTTAGGGCTTGGTCGCAAACACGCTCTTTAGGAAAGAATGGCCGCGAAGAAAGATCAGAGGTTGTTTAAAAAAGGAAAAAAAACTGCTGATGACTGATGTGCACGCAACGTCGTACTTGTAAGATGTGCTCAACAACTGCAACACAAACACAAGAAGAAACAAGCCACAGCCTGAAAAAGAAAGACAGATGGCTGAAAACTGAACAGGCAGAAAGAAAGGAAGAGAGAAGCGCTAGGCACAGGCGGAGGGGAGCGTGGCACGGTGAGGCTCAGAAGGCTGGCTGCAAGGAGGCGGTGCTGGCTCGTCAAATGGGGGCAGATAGTCGACAGGCAGGAGGTAGCCCTGCTGTGCAAAAGAACCGGACTTTTCATGGGACAACCACGACGACAGTCACGCTGTGCCTGTTGGGTGGAAATAACTGGCCAGTCACGCCAGAGGACCTGGGCCTGCTCCACGGCCTGGGTCCTGCCAACCGCTGCTGAGCATTGATCTTGCAGCCGGCCCTGCTGACGTCTCCTGGAGAACATATCAGTGACCTGTTCGTCGACAGCGCCAGTCGCGACAACCAGGCTTGGCGCTGATGACAACAAGGGGCTCTGCATTCTGTCCACTGCCGTGTCCTCAGCAACTACCCTGTCGTCTTGGCATTTGAAACTCTCCCGGTGAATCTGTGTTTACGCAATCACTGCGACTATGACTTACTGCACCTTTAATGGACGTAGCAGTGAAGTACTAAGTGCACCTCTATAACTGCGTTCACGTCCTTCCTATTTTTCCTGCATGCTTTAACCATATTGTTCGTGTTCTCCGGAGTTGTATCTATAACTGATTCCCTTTCTGGAGAGTGTAGTCAACAGATCATATTTTGTGTACAAACGCCTTTGTCTTCTATTCACACCAAGGTTGCTCATGCATGTCCAATACCTTCACAAGAACCTGTCTTAACAGTATGCCATGCACACATCTAAAATAGTGCATTGCGAGGAAGACATTGCAGTTTGTAGCATGAAAGATAAAGCTGCTAAATGAATAGAATGCCAAAAACAAAATGACAATTTAGAAGCAAAAATAACAGGTTGTAATGTATAAACTTCTACTGCAAAACCAGAAACAAAGCTTTTGTACTTTTCTCATATCTGACAGTTTGTGATACTTTGTTTAGCCGACGGAGAACAGTAATCTTTGTCTCTTCTGTTAACTGTCGCCTTTGTGACGTGCCAGAGTTTAACATTAGGTTGTTGCAAAATATTTGGTTCCGAGTATTCGAAAATATAGAATAGTTTCTTTTCAAATATGGACACAAATAGTTAATGTGTTGCATTTGATTCATATTTGAAACTTCAATATTCACCGACCCATAAAAATTAAATATTTGCACAAGCCTTGACATTAGTATTCTTTAGAACACTTTCATGTTTTGGTGTTTCATTTAACAAAAGAGTTGTGCAATCTTTTTGTGAAGTATTAATTCAGTATGTCATTTTAATGAATGTTTTGTTTTTAATAAAATGTTCTTTTTTTTTCAATGTTTCGTAATGAATAACATTGTTACCCGTTGCAAGTGACGGTGTGAAGGGTTATTTTAACTTTGTTGACAGATGAAAGGACATGAAGTTATGTCACAGAAAAAAAAGAAAAGCCCTAGCTTTTTGTTATGTGCAGGTCATAGTGCTATCTCTTGCTGTAGCCAGCTGGGTTTCTTCTCTTTTCTTGCTGCTGAATATTTTTCAAGGATCGGACACAAGGTAGGTTTGTATTGGCTTCTGCTGTGGCGACTCCATAAAGTAGCATTGCTTTCACTTCTTAGATTTTCATATGTCAAAATATGAGCACCATGTGGATATTTTCTACAGTTTGCCTTGCCTTATTACTGTATTTGCACGATCGTAATGTAAGTTTATGTAGAAATTTATGACCTCAAAATGCGCCTCGTGTTATATTCGGGTTTGTGACATCAATATAACTTTTTTTTTTCTGTAAGGTGAGTCAGGCGAGCAATCTTCCAAGTTGTGCTATGGATCACTGCGCTATCCATGAAATGCTTTGGCGTGTTCGAGTGTGTCATGGACCTTTCTGAAGTGCTGCCTGTCCAATAATTTTAGTGGGTGTCAAGGAGGGGGACGCCATACTTGCAAACAGTGACAAAGGCATCAGCACTCGTCCTCTCATTTTATTTTGCCATGGCAGTTTGCAGTAATGACGAATAAAGCCCTGTAGGCATCTGCTTTTATGTGTTGTTTCCTGTTTCTTTGCAGCATCACTTCGCATTATAATTGTGTTATACTTTTTCTTTTTCTGAAAATCGAAAGTCCTCCCTCTCGTATATTCGTGGACTCATTATATATGTACAAATACAGCGCATTGTAAAGAGAATTTTCACCATTTTAGGCTTATGTTCTCCCCAAACAATAATACTAATCTGTCTTGCCTGCCCTCCTTTTCTTTAACACTGCGTGCGCAGTACTTTCAGGTCGTAAACGGCATGCGAACATCAGCATGACATAGCATTCACGACTGGAGATTAGTGAGCGCAGCAATGAAATGTATGCAATGTTGATGACTATTACTGTTCGGGGACAAGATGAAACATGTGACAATGTTTTATAATATGTACTGCTATGAGCAACGAGGGGAAATGGGCAGAAAGTTATGCATCTTTGTTAAAGAGTTTTAGACCTCTGCATCCGCAGTTTGATTCTTACAATTTTAAAATGAGATTTTTGGCTTACTGCTATTTTCATTTCACTCCGATTCTACAAACCAGAATTTTTGGTCTGCATCATTCAATAATATGTTTGGTATTGTTGTTTGCTTTGCTCCAATTAGCTGCCAACAGGCAGCGAAACCAGTCTCTGCAGGGTCCCACTTCTCTGATGGTGAGGCATTTTTTCCTTTTTTCCCTGCAAACCAAAGTAGGCAAACGTTCAGCTGGATGATGCAGACCAGAAGAAGTGTGATATTGGTGCAACGTTTAAGAAAAAGAACAACAGCAGCAAGTGCATAACATTCTTTTATGTAGCTAGTAAGAATAAATACACAGGTCACTGTATACTGTATTATCTGCAGTCTGACTGCCGCTTCACTTTCGTGCCCACCATGACCAAGGCCGGAAAGGTTGCTCATCTTAAGCTGCTGCCCAAGGTTTTCTATAACACATTGATTTTATGTTCCATAAAGCCTATTTGTGGTGCTGCTTATTAAAATTTCCTGCAAAGACATTTGCTGTGAATGGCAAGAGCTTGTGTTTGATACCAAAGTGGGTGACAGCATTTGCGTGGATATGCTCAGGTTCCTCTGCCTTCAAAAGAAGGTATTGGGGCTTATCGAATGTTGTAAAAGAAATATGATAGCTGAGATCATGTGAGCCATTTCATGATGTATCATGATTGAGTTAATGGCTGAATATGTGACGAGATATAGAGAGAGAGCACCAGGTTTAACCTTTCAGTATCAATCATTGTAGTTGGGGAATGGATTCTAGGGTATGAGCACAACGCATTTGTGAGCAGTACGCATTCACGGATGGAATGACTCTTGAAGGTGGCGGTCCCACTCCGGCGGCATGCGCTCTGCATTTTAGTCATCGTTTGCGGATGCACTATGCTTTCTGCGCTCCTTGGATGGATGTAAATTATATTGCACTGGAAAGCTTGCTTTCTGCACTTTCTAATGACACCTAGTACTATCACCTAGCATGAAGTGTTACCTGGCAGCACTCAAAACAGTGTGAGAAAAAAACGGCATTCTTGCTGTTCTAGCCTCCGTTGTACTGCATTCCTGCCAAAACTGTTCAGCATAACAAAATAAAGTTTGTTGTGCCTTTAAATGAAAGGTTATACAAAGTTTCTATGAAGAGATATTACGTGTAAAGCAATCAAATTTATATAGGGCCTAATAAAAATGGGCAAAGCAGTAAAAGTTTATAAATGAATATCTTTTTGCCTTTTCAATGCAGAACAACAACATTTAGTGGTTTTCTAGGTTACAGTTCACTTATCGTCTGTGCAAAGTTGTTTTGTGTTCTGATGAACAGTTCATGAGTTATTATTACTTCAAATTGGCAATTTATGGCTATACTTGGTCACACATTACCGAAGAAGGCAAGACTATTGAAGCTAAAACTCTGCAATTTTCAATTATCAAGCAGCAAGCCCTTCTCTGCAATTATATGAAGAGAAAATTGTGTTATGTTAAGGAATCTACAGGGAAGCAGTGAATTTAACTAATTTTTCTGCTGGCCAGGTTCATGCAAATTGACATTCCTTTTCATGCACACGCTAATTCATAACAAGTGCTGCACAATAATAGAACCGTGCAATGTCTTGTAATTACTAGCACTCACTATTTTTACTAAGCAGTACTTGAAACAAAGATTTCCCATACCTAATAAATCTCACAGGCATCTCTAAAGCCCCTCAATCTCTAAAAATAGCGCCAACCACTTCCCTCCTCCTTCGCTTGGCGCAGCCTCGACGGTGGCGCCGCCCATGCTGGCCCTGCCACAGCAGACGATGGCTAACACACTACCTGAGCAAATCTGCGGAAAAGTTTGTTCGAGCCCTGCGGAGCAGTTTTTTCAATCGAGACCTTGCTTCGTCAGTCGGTAACTGGCCTTAAGAATGTCATGTTGGAATTGTGGAAAAAATAGAGAAAATGACCATTATTTAAGGCGTAAAGCATGCGCATGTTGAGAGTTCGCGTTGCTGAAACACGACGCATGCACACGGTGTGCTCAAACACGCACGTAATTACCAGAGTTTCAGATTTTGACTGCGTGAAAGTATGTGTACGTGGTTTCGTAGGTTCCCATATAGTGCATATGACGCGTGTGACACCCATTTACTTAATCGGACGCATAAAAATGTTAACGTTAAGCAGTGAAAATGTTAATCCTTATCAGCGGGCCTGCGTTCCTTTTTGGCCTTTCTTGGCCATTATAATCCTGCACACAAAATGTGCGAGTATATAGCCACTGCTCATACCTGCAATATTGAGGACGCGTCCTTCAGCAGCCAGGATAGAGGCGAAATGCAAGAGGCCTGTGGAGAGATTCCTCATTGGTGTTCCGTAATTCTCCACGCGCGGGCGCAGTATGTTGCAGCAGTCATGGGGCGCTTTGGTAATCGCGACGATAGATAGTTTTCTTTTTTTTTTTTACAAGTGCTGCTTCAGGAGGGCACATGACGTAATGGCTAACAGAGGCCTCTGGAGCGCATGTGACATTACAAGTGTTCCCGTTGCCGCTTTGGTGCTCTGGAGGCGCCGTCAATAATATGGAATAATGACACATTGTTACAACTAGTAAATAAAATCTAATAAAGAAATACAATCACGCCGAAGCGCCAACTTCTGGCGCAGTGCTACTGCGCCCGTGTGAGAATTACGAAACGCCCACGAGGAATTTACCAGCCCATGTATAACTACGATCAAAGTGCACGTTAAACATCCCCAGGCAACCTAATTAAAGTTATCCGGAGCCATCCACTACGACCTCCTTCATAGGTTTAGCCGCTTTGGGACTATAAAAACGTTGCAATCAGATCTTGACAAAATCGCTAAGTGATGCAAACAATGGCATATGGAAATAAACTTTTCGAAAACAAAACTTGTAACATTTACGACGGCTAGAGTCACTGAACCCATCTTTTATTCTATCGGTAACGTGGCCATTGAAAAAGTTCCTATAATCAAATAACTAGGTGTCCACATTTCTTCTGATTTGACATGGCACAAACACATTGAATATATAACCACCAAAGCATCCAAAACCCTCGGTTTCATTAGGCGTAACTTGTACTTTGCAAATCAGGTGACCAAACTCTTAGCATACACAATTTTAGTCAGATCTCAACTAGAATATGCCAGTTTCATCTGGAACCTGCATCAAGCTTATCTTGCCGATAAACTGCAAACACTTCAAAATAAGGCTTCTAGGTTTATCACAAGGAAATACGCTCGCTACTCCAGCATCACAGATATTAAATCATCTCTAAATTTAAGCTCACTTGAAAAGCGAAGACTTGTCACCCTGCTATGTCACTTTCACAAGCTCTATCACAATTCTTCACCGTTCACAGAATCTCATATCAAACCAGCACATCGCATTTTCCCCTGATTAGACCACTGCCTCAAAGTGCAACCCAAGATAGCTCACACCAAACTTATGCATCTTTCGCCATTGTTCCTTTCCATTTATCATTGGGATAAACTACCTGCAGAAATTGTTTCCGAAAATAATTATGACGCATTTGTGAACAAACTGAAGTGCTTACTCTGTGCTGGTCCTTAATAGATTATTACCAGAAGTGTGTTCTTTTTTACACTGTCTTGAGCATTGTGGTCCACGTGTGTGCATGTTCTCAAACACTTCTTTTATCCAGATATGTTCCCTGTTTTCCTGAGCGCATGTTTGTTTATGCTTTTCTGATTTTTCACCGCTATGCAATATGATCACCTTATTGGTTTTTTTTTAGCCCCCTATATAATGCCCGTAAAGGGCCCTTAGGGTATGTGAATAAACAAATAATCACCACAAACCAAATCAATACATGCAGACGTACATTCGAAGCTAAATGACTGCATCCGTAAGTAATAGTGAGCCTTGCAAAAGTGTCTAGAATCTGCTAACTTCTTGTGGAGCTGAAAACAACATGAATAAAGTCGCTTTTATGTCACAGGCCAGCTGCAGATGTGTACACTTTCGCCTCAAGACGAAACTACACAAAACAAAGAGAGCACATTAGAAAAAAGTCAACTTAAGTGTGCTAAAAGCACGCACAGCATAAAAACTTTTTTGAAGCAGCAGGCATTCACTAGGCTGTAAAGAAGAGGTTGTGAGGAACCGTGGCACTTCACAAAACCGTGCATTTTTTGGCACTGCCTCAAAGTCAGCCCGCCCGATCTATGTATCCACACTTTTCTTCTTTGTGTGTAGCGCTCGCCGGATGGTAAAGAAAGAAGCCTTTTGCTGTCGCTGTGTCGGCTGCGGCAACCGAAGGTGCAGCAGCACGGCATCGCAATTAAGTTCTCATCCCTAACAGACTCAATTTATTCCGCTAACGCACTCGATCAGTCCGTTTGTGTGTACTTTCGTCATGCAGGGCCAACAATGGCGGTCAGAGCGCGCTGGAAAGAAAGAAATATACAATAGTGCGGTGCCTGCTTTCATGTGACACAGATTGGCCAATGGGGGAGCGGTGGAGGCTGGGGCGACAGGAGGCGTGGAGGAGGAAATGTCGGGGAGAGCAGGGTGGTGGAAAGATCTAAGAATGGCGCTACTTTTGGAAAATTGCAGGGCGTTAGGCATTTTTTGCTGATGGCGCCATTTGTGCAAAGAAATATCAAGCTTTTTCACGTCACTTCCAACATTTGCCAGATGTGGTGGCTCTAAACATTACAAAGCAGGCAAAACGTGGATGGATTCTTTCTCCAGATTTGAGTGTTTGGCTGAGTCTAGCCGCCGCGTCTACCCCTTATTCCTTCAAGCACACGTGTCTGCAACCAGGTCTTCAACGTTCTCCTAAGACAGCTCACTCAATTGTGGCTGTTGGGAGAGAAAAAAAAAAGAAAGAAGGAAAGAATGAAAGTGCCCTGCACGGTATGGCACATCATGGCCGCATGCCAGCTAGCCGGCAGGTTTGGCTATTGTGCCATTGTGCCCAGGAGAAGTGCAAATAAAGAAAGATTCCAGAAGTTTCACGGGTGCTTCATTCTTTTCAATATCGACTGTGGAGGCATTTTTCAAGTGCACACAGAACTTTCTCTTGCCTCCTCCTGGTTCCCAGGCTCATACGATGATATCTGGAAACTTGCTTTCTTCATGCAGTGAGGTGTGTTTGGTAGTGCACTGTGTTTGCCTTATTCTATCGATTCTGTTCGTATGATAGGATTAACAGCAAACAATGAGCGAGCTTTTATTACCCCTACTGCAGCGAAAAGTGCAGATGGCTGCGTGACCTGTAACATTCCAAGCAGCACACAACAAACTGAATCTCCTGTGTTCCGATGATCAGTGAAGTTTTGAGACTTGATTTTTGTTAGGTGGTCTTCTCGTACAGAGATATATTATATTTACTTGCATAATCATTGCTCTTGCGTAATGTTCGAACCCCCACATTGCCCACATTCTTTTTTGAGTAACCATCGTATCCTTGAAAATTACTTCAGCGATTGCCATTTGCTTGTTGGGGTGCATGGCAGCCAATTGAGCAGTTTTCCGCCATTTTCCTTCTTTTTTTGTGGAGCCCTTCAGCCATTGCATGTGCAACAGCGCACATGTGCTTGAAAGTCTCTGAATTCAGCAGGAAAAGAAGGCGAAAAAGCACGGACCGCACGAGAAAGGCGGACAACACGTGCACAGTTTGTGCTATGTAGACTGACGACTTTTAGAAAAAAGTACTTTTGGCAAATGATCTATTTATGCAGTTCCTGCTTGTGTAGAGCATGTGAACTTATTCCAAAGGCCAGTGTGAGGACTTGCCATTGGATGCCTGTGTCATGGGGAGGTGGAGAAACTCCTTAGCGAAAGCAACGAAAAAGGCTGTTGGTAAAACATGGAAAACATCTGAGGGCTCTGACCAAGGCTATGCATGACTGCTTGCGATGGTCATTGTGACAATAATGCTTGTGCAATGAGTGCTAGCAGCGGTGAGCGCGTGTATATTTCCTAAAACAAATGTTCTGTGCTACCACTTGTTTTACCATTTCGGTGTACCACGGCTCTGAAACTCGAACGATGTGACCTCCAATACCATGCGCGCGGGCTCTTTAGCGGGTGCACCTGTAACAGCACGGTATGTATGCCGGAAGTGTGTGTGATTTCTATCCCTATAAAATAGCCTAACCACGTATACTATGCTATTTATTTTGTAAGGGTGTGCTAATAGTAACTTTTGACACCAATTGAAAACTTCCAACGACAGATCAAATCGAATGATTATACGATTTGACAACTAAATCGTATAGGCTATTATTATGTACGCTTTTCAAGTTTTGCGTACCCCTACTAGTATTTCATTTCTGGAAAACATCTCCAGAGAACACCAGCAACCTTCAAATTTATAGCTCCTGCCCCGTGATAGAGTTCTACAACTGCAATATATTTTCGTAAACAATCAAATAAGTGGACATCAGCAATTGACAGATGGCAAATGTTTAAACGAACCCAAATAATAAATATTTTTGTGTGCATATATGCATATTCTTCATGTCATTGAGTGACACCTAATAGATAATATAGAGTGTGATAAATAGTGCTTTAGTTGAGCATCTTTACGGTCTGATCCGCTCCGAGTTGCCTTGCTAAGCCACAGCAGAGCAGCGGGCGATTATCACATTTTAGTTGTGTGTTTAGCGTAGCGGAGCAGGCCTTTGGTAGTTGCAGCGCTCTCTGGCCAAATTCAAGGTAATGAAACAAAATAAAAACACCCATTGATCACTTTATTTATTTATTTAACAATACTGTCAACCCTCTTGCGAGGGTCCTTACAGAGGGGGTTGTGAAGAAATATAAAAGAAAAAAATGTGGACTAATCACACACAGAATAAATCGGAATCAAGCGGCACACTCGCACAGATAGTCATCCAGAGCTTGTTTGAATTGAGACAGATCAGTATGCTCCACAACACACATCGGTAACTTGTTCCACATTTCAATTATGTTCGGGAAGAAGGAGTACCTGAACGTATCAGTGTGAGCGGTATAAGCTTGGATAGATCGATTATGGTTAGTTCTGGAGCTCCGTTTGCCAGGTGCCAGTATGTATGTTTCCTTCCTAATATTTATTTGGCCTTGGAGTATTTGGAATAATAATTTCAATCGATATTTTTGTTTACACATTTCTAGCAGGTCCAGTTTAGAAAAACGGAACATAAAGTGAAATGAATATATATAAATTATTTGTCAATGAAGTATCGAGACGTGCGCTTGTAATGTGTTATGGTCCATTCTATCTTTGGAAAATAAAGTGCATTTTGGGGAATGCCACATCATAGTCAGCGAGCTTGCATTCCACATCCAATCCTTTCTGACATCAACGCACTGCGCAGCGTGCACCAAATCCTCCCATGCTGCGGGGTTTTCAAATGGGTCAGCACTTGCAACTTCTTTTAGCAAACATAAACCTTCATCTATGTGAAATTGTGTTTGTGGCTTGCGCTGCGCAGACGAAAATAAAGGCATGTTTGAAGTGCAAGGCATGGGTGACAACAAGTCACTGGAGGCAGCCATCTTGGAAAGAGTGAGGCAAGCAAGGTGCCTCGATGCATTAGCACGAGAGAGGGTGCGCACATTGACCACCCTCGCTAGCGAAAGATGGCTGCGACGCTTCACTCGGGCAGCTTGTTTCTTGGTGTTTCTTGCTCCACTAGCCCGCCTGTGGCTAAGCAAAGGACGCATGCACATTCGTGCTTCCATTCTGCTCAGCTGCTGAGCAGAGCATAAAAATGCCAAACTAGAGCACTTTAATGCCTTCTTTTACTCCTGTTTTTAGCTGCAGAGAATACGGTGACATGCAAGCAGTATTCTTTGGGTTGCATTCCTTCCTTCACGTGTTCGCTTGTAGAATTCGTCATGAATCTGACAAGTAATGTAACATAGCAGAGTGTGGGTGTAGGCCAGTTGGTGGTTCATAATTTTGGGAAGTTACTGCAAGCAAAACACGAGACTTGAAGAAAGGGACAACAGCGCTTTGTGTTGTCCCTTTCTTCAAGTCTCGTGTTTTGCTTGTGGTAACTTCCCGAAATTTGACAAGTTTCGTAGGCGGTGGGTGCGCATAAAATTTGGATGACTTCTGTGTAATATCATTATTGCGGGATGCATACTTATGTTAAGTGGTACACAAGCAGGTGCATCATATGGGCATCTATAGGGATACTTGTGTGAAAGAATGCAACTGCAATTGTTGTGTGTTTATCTGTACTATATGGTGTATTTGGTACCCTTCTCAAGTTTCTCCCACAGCCCATTCCACACCAATAGTGAGCTGAAAGCATACATGTACGTGGACGAAGAAGTCGTAAATAATTCCGCACCATTGCTGCATGAGGTAAACAGGCATGAGGCAATCCCGGTTTTATCACGTGGCTTCATGTCCGGGAGTGCTGCTGTCTGTGCTTCGTCCATGGGCCATACAGACCGAAAATCTCAGATATTTATGAAATCTATATTCTGGCACCTGAGCACTGCAAATACTGATGACAAGCACTGCAAGGGCTTTTTGCGCATGCTTCGACATGGCGACGAGTGCCAAAAGCCATTCTGCCGGCTCGTGGGACAGTAGGAAGCACGTCTTTCGAAAGGGAGAGAAGGCAATGCCCCGTGCACGTGAGATGGGAAACAGGCCATAGACAGAGAGTAAGGGCGATTTCTGGCTGGGTCTGCTTACCTTGACCTTTATGTGGATACCGTCTGCTCACCTTCCTTCAGTTTTTGATGCATTTTTGGTCATGGGGAATTGTTGTCAGTGTGGCGGAAGGAGACATCCTTCGCTGCCATTACCGAAACTGTATTGCACAAGGTGTACATTTGAACTATTCCATGGCAGGCAGAGCTATCATCAGTCGGCACTCCTGGAGGTGGTCACCCTCTCATGTACTAGCTCAGATCATTGCTGCTTAGCTTTGGCGATTGCAGGAGCTGGCACTCATGCAGCAGGACATGACCAACGGCCTCGGAACATTTGTTCGCCGCCCTAAACCCCATTCATGTTCATGCAGTTTAGAAACAGCATTGAAAAAAAGTAAAGTGGCGACCCTTACATAAATGACATCTGTTTTTGGATGCACGAGGCTAATAGTGCTTTAGTTTTAGTTGGCTACATGCAAAGCTTTACCGTCGCACATGTAATAAGAAGCTTTTTTGACGCACTGCAAGGTGTGCAAAAGGGCCGAAGTAATGGAAATGAGCTTGCTGAGGGGCTTCTGAATGCAGGGAAATGTGGCACGTGCGGTCGAAACAAAACTGGTTTCATCGGTGCACACAATCCTAATTTCTGTGCATCTGTACGCGGTCTGGGATAGTTTACAAGAGCACTGCAACTTCTTTGAACAGTCGGGCCTCGCAACCCCACTGTTCCACGCAACCTAACAGTGCCGGTGACAGCCTTTCTCGAAGAAGTCACTCCACAAATGAACTGTATTCTTTCTTTTTACTTAGGCACTCTGTTGTAAATATATTATTTTTGCTCTATACTCTCTGCTAACTTTACGCCTTCTTTTTTATCGCCACCCCTCCTCCACTGCTGACCGCTCTTCAGATGTCAGCAGACTGGGCTAGGCAGTTACTGCGGTCAATAGCAATTTCCTTCCCTTTCTATATAAGTGTTTATACGCATAAGTCCTCATTTACCATTTCAAGCCTAGAACTTTCCTTTAGCGGGCCTGTACTTTGCAGAATGCTGAAAAAAGAAAAAGGTAGACGCTAGGAAGAGAATGAAAATGACTAGTTGACGATCAGTGTCACTCAAAGTTCCGTCCATTTCAGCCTTAGTCTGTCTTTATAATTACAAGTGTTGTGTTCTGCCGAGGTAGTGAGCATTGCAGGGAAGGTGATTCAGTTTCAGTTTGGAATTATTAGCTCAGTGGCAGCCTTTTAAATGAGCAGTGTTGAGTGATGACTTCCGTTTGAGGAGTGCGGCTCTGAAGTACTGCTCTTTCACACTACAGCTATGCAATTACAAACATTGATTGCACTAGTAAGCTCACATTTTGCTAAAACGCAGTGCTGTAGTGATAAATTCTCATGCTGATATTTTTGAAATGTTCTTGTTACAGGCTTGTGGCAGCAGTCCTTGTACTTAATGTTCTCGCTCATGTTGCCTGTATATATGTGGACTCAGGTGAGCAGCTCAATAGCTGATATCCCTATAGAGATGTCAATGGTTTCAATGGACATACAGCTGATAAACTGTGCTAAGTATGACAGGTTGCTGAATGTATCTGTCTTTGTGAGGAAGATCATCACACACAGATAATTGGAAACAAATTTGAGGGCTTAATTTAAACGTTTTTCGCTTGGAATTCTTTAGGAACTTATTATGCATGATTAATTACTCGGGCAACCAGTGTCTACGGCATCAACACCAAATGAGTCAAGTGCCACTGTAGTCCATTGGAATTTGGTTCTAAGGAATGGTTTCATTGCCTCTTTCGCTCGTTTTTATTGTTAGTGGCTGGTAGTTAGTGGTTGGAGGTAAGACTTCCTCTGATGATACAATGGCGCCGATACAAAAGTGCCGATGCAAAGGGCGAGTGCTTGTGTGCAACATTGTTGAGGGGCGCATTTATTGTCGAAGGCCAAGTAATGCAGCTCTTTGAGGGGCTTGTGCTGTCGTGCAAGAGCTTTGAGACATTTGAAGTGCCGTGTTGGAACGCTTGGAAACGACAGCCTTTCCTCTTCTCCCACTTCTCCTGTGGCAGTTGCGAGAGAAGGGGATGGCGGTTGCCTTCCACGCCAATACTCATTTCACTGGAGACAACGTAACACGAATCGGCTTACATATAAAGCTTTCCTATGCTACTGCTACAGATATGCTGGCATTTCAGAAGAGGCTGAAGAGCTCTAAATGTCCAAAGTTAACTTTGTTTCTTTTGTGACCAAATTCTTTGAGAAAAAGACAACTGACATTTTATGAATTTCTTTCTTGCTGTTATTTAGAAGATTATTTGTCCAATTGAGATCAGCATATCATTGTTTATTTCTGGTTCTAAATTTTTCCGTGATGTGCTTTAATAAATATTATGGATTTTGTTATCAGAAAAGAACATCGTTGACAAAGAATATATAGAACAAAAATGTACATTGGTTATCTTGTACAGCTTGGGTCATATTTCTTAGAGGGGACATGGAAATGTGAAGCTGCCCGGCTTAACCAGCCTTGCCAATTGGTGTAAGGTTATTAGAGATTTATTATGGCATTATCTGCTTTTATTTCAACTAACATTGACTTATGAAGCTTACCTGCACTGCTTCCTCACTGGAGTTTAATAGGTTGACAAAGCTGAGTTCTCACCCTGGCAAGTAGGAGTATATGTTGCCGATGCAAACTCTACTAGACACTTTAGAACTTATAGAAACCAGACTACTGACTATTGCTGCTAAAGACAAGAGCACAAAATAACTTTTTTCTTGGCAATTTGTGCCATGCGATATGACAACAGCACCGAGCACATTCAACTGGTGCAGCTGTAGGATTTCCAGAAAAGTGAGACCAGGGCGTCATTCTGTAAGTGTCCACCTAGTATCCATTTCGTCTGCTGCAGAAGTGTTGATTGGTTGGGGATGCCTGTCTCCTTCTGACACGTACCCCAGCCCAACCAATCGGAACTTGAGAAGGAGACAAAATGGACGTGTCCACTAGGTGGACACATACAGAACGTACCCCTGCCCTTTGCATGAGAAAGGCTAGATCAGAATGTTCCATGGAGGTGCCAACCAGGGTTCCTAGCATTGCTCAGTCGTAAGAGCTGGTCTGTTGTCAGCATTGTTTAGTGGCTGGAGTAATTCTTACTTCAGAAACATTAAAGGCCTCACATGCAGGTTTCATATTGCATGTTACCTGTGTCTCTCGTCTTTGGCTTCATTTCAAGCCTACTTGGTTTGGGTCGCTGGATTTTAAATGAGTTACTCGCTGTGGTCAATCTTGTGTAAAGTCAGAAATCGCAGGTTTTAGTTCTCGGCCATGGTGGCTTCATTATGAGGGGGGCAATACCCAAGGCTTTGGGTGCACATTAAAAGAAATGCCAGGTGGGTAAAACTAACACGAAGACCTCTTGTAACATGCACCCTCATACACACACTCATGCCACACAGACAAAGAAAGTCTCTCACAGCTCATGTTGCCTTGGGAATTCGAGTTTGCCAATGTGATCCAATGCTGTGTTGTGAAAATGGTATCATTTAGCAGCTTTCACACTTTTGTAATTGTTTTCATTTTTTTATGCGTGAGATAGACCATGTGTTTTTTGTTCCCTTTGCCCCTTCTCTTGCTCTCACAGGTATCATAAGTGATGCGGCATTGATTCTTTTAATGTCCCTGTTAATAATGAGGCTGGGCCCCTACGAGACAAAGATTCATGAAACCCTTTGCACAGTTGCACAGTCTAACCACCCCAGGTAAGTGCGCTCTTTTTTGGCAATGAATCTACATAACATAGCGTAATTTTTAAGTGTGCTTGCAGCTAGTGCCGGCACAACCCAGATGTTGCTATTTCTGCTGGCAGCCTCAGCTTCCAGCTTTATTTACTCAGATAAATACCAGCACAGGGTATTTATTCAGAAGGAGGTCTACTATGACAGTGCATACACAGTGGGCCAAAAACATTAGCGCTGGTCGGTGTCTGTTTGCAGCTATCTTCAGATGCTTTTCAAAGCACTGAACATGGCCTGCTGTAGTAGCTCCTGCTGAGCACGAGGTCGTCGAGGCTTCGGTCCTGGCCACGATGGTGGAATTTCCATCTGGGCAAAAGTGTTCTGTACTTTGATTTAGGTGAAGAACCCTGATTGGGGGGGGGTCAAAATCAATCCCGAGTTCCCCACTTTGGTGTTGCTCATAATTGGATAATGGTTCTGACCTGTGTAACCCCAGAATTTACTATATTTTTATAAGCAGTGCTGATCGTGATTCAAAAATCTTTAAAAAAAATGTTTTGTAGATTATAGGTGAGGTGAATATTCGAAGTGTTGAATATGAATAGAATATTATTGCATACCAACTATTTGTATTCTAAAATGAACTATTTGCATTTTGAATACTGGGACTAACCAAATATTTTGCAGCAACCAACTGTTAGTCTCTGGCTGCTAAACAAAGCAAATTATTATTAATTTTATTTTATTTATTTTATTTATTTGTTTTTAATACTGCCACACTCGGTTGAGAGCATAGCAAGTGGGCATTATAAAGGGATAACCATGTTTAAAAAAGAAAAGTCAATATTTTGAAAGCATGTGCACTACACACGCACACGCACATACACATACGTACGCACACACACGGAAATTTCAAAAATGTGCATGGTGCGAACATAAAATGAAGCACAATCACTGAGGAAGGATTACGACCAGTTTGCCAAGTAAAGAGAATTAACAGCATATCAATCATGCACAATGTACAAACACCAGAAAATAATACTGAAAAATAAAAAGCGAAGTAGAACCAAGCACAGGATTGCCAGCATTGGAATCTGTTACAAAAATGGGAATGGGAATGTCTTTCACCTAGACACTGGTGCACATTTGACTGCTCACCACCAGCAAATATTAGGATACGGGAATACATCCTATAAGTGCAGGAATCTAAGAAAACAGAACTAGCATTCAAATGAGATGTGTCTATGGCAATGCCGATGGTACTACAGGTTAGATGTATTATCTAACTTAGTATTGAAAGCTGACAATGTTTCGGTGTCCGTGACACTTAGATTTAACCGATTCCACTAATGTATCGTGAGCGGAAAAAATTATTGCCCAAACAAGTCGTTGAAAGAGTATTCAGTTAATGTGCAGTTATGCTTATGGTGAGTCGGGCACAACTGTGAAAGTGCGACATACTTACACCCATCTTACAGCTGTCATGCAGAAGTTTTTACAGAAACTTGAGATGTCCCCGCTTTGCCCTAGTGGATAGTGTCGTAATGCCAGAAGCCAGAAGGTTAGTGGGAGAGTCTGTGTGTTCGTACTTGTTATACACAAAACTTATGGCTTTGCACTGTACTGACTCCAACTTTGTTGTACTAGTTAGCGAATGAGGGAACCAGACTGTGCTCGCATACTCTAACACAGGTCTTATGAATGCAGTTATTAACTTTGAGGACACGGGTGCCATCCCTCAACATCTTTTTTACGTAGAACAGCTTACGCAGTGCAGCTGTCATAGTGTTGGCAATGTATGTGTTCCATCTGAGGTCAGATGTCAACATAAAGCCTAAATACTTGTGTTGTTTAAGATTCACTACTGGTTCACCATTAATAGTGCAAGTGAATTGAGATGGCCTCTGTTTATGTTTTAGTGTAATGGTTATAGATTTTTTTTCTTATTAAAGGACATTTGCCATTTAGCGCACCGATCTACTAGTTTATCAATGTAGGCATTGAGCTTAAGGTCATCTATAAAGCTGTGAATGTCCTTATAGATAATGCAGCCATCAGCGAAGAGCTTGATACTACAGTAAATGTTTTTTGTAACAACATTTATGAATATCAAAAATAATAGTGGTCCCAGAACGGAACCTTCAGCAACTCCAGAAGTTACAGGGACTGTTTCTGATTTAACACCTTCGAAAAGCACATACTGGGAGCAATCTGTTAAGAAATCTCTTATTCATGAAAAAAACTAATCCCTCTGCAATTACACTCTTTAGTTTTGTGTTTAATTTACTGTGACAAACACAATCAAGGGCCTTTGATAAATCAAGTAAAATCATGTCCATTTGGCTGTGATTATTGATGGTGCAAAGTCATGAACTAGTGCCTCAATTAAATGAGGAATAGCGGACAGACTGCTAGAAAATCGATGCTGATCAGGGGACAAGAAATTTAGTTTCTCAAGAAAAACGTTTGTGCTTTAGGATAATGTGTTCTTGTTCTAACAACTTACACAAAGTGCTAATAAGAAATATCGGATGGTAATTCGGTACCGAAGACTTATTTATCTCCTGGTTTATGAATGGGTATTATTTTTGCAATTTTCCAGTCGTTTGGTAGTTGAGATAAAGTAAGTGATTTGCAGGAAATAAGCCTAAGATACTTGCTACACCATTCCACATATCTTTTGAGGAATTCGCTCGGAATATCATCTGGGCTGTTGGATTTTTTAGGATCTGAGTTAAGCAGTAAGTTGAGTATTTCGGCATCTAGGACTTCAAGACAATCGATGCTGGATGGACCAAGGGATAAAATAGGAGGAATAATACCGTTATCTGTAGTGAATACTGAGTGAAAAAAATTTTTGTATGCATTAGCTTCTTCTGCTCTTTCCTAGCGACCTGTGTGTGATGCTATGGAATTGTTAGTGCCAAGGTGTCTCCAAAACCTTTCAGGATTTTTTTTAACAAAAGTAGGAAAGGTCATGCTGAAGTATTATTGTTTGGCATTTTTAGTTTTTCATCTGAATTCTGCTTTTGTGCAGCAGAGTTTGTGTCAAATGGAAAGTTCACAGTTAATGTTCTTTACAACTCTGCACAACCTCTCTATTTTTTTTATTTTCCTGAATCACTTGATGTGTTATCCAAGGATTGTTTACTGTTGATTTCATAAGTTTTGTTGGTATGAAGTTAATAATACAGTGGATAACAGCAGATTTGAACCTGGGCCAGAGTAGATTGGCATCACTGGCTGCGTCGGAAGCTAGCTATGAAAAAAAATTCAAAATCTTGTGCAAGATGGGTTAGCACACTATTATCATCTATCCTTTCAAAATTGATTACAGTTGATCCACGCTGTTGACCTGTAAAGCTTAAGCCGAGCAGCAGCAAGCAGATGGGTCTGCTGTGTTAAGATATGCGTTCAGCTACATCAGTTGGAACCAGGTCTACAGGAAAGTGTTGACTAAGAAGTATCAAGTCAAGTATGTTTTTAGTTGTGTTCTGTGTACACGTTGGAGGTTATATGATTTGATGAAGGTTAAAGTTCAACATTAGGTCTATCAATACGTCTGTGGCAACTGATGTGAGGTTAAGTGTAGTCCAGTCAATGTCTGGAATGTTAAAGTATCCCATAAGCTGGACACGAGAGCTGCATTTGTGATGTTGCATTAAATCTTGAATTGTGGTAATGCACTCGTGACCGGATGATGGGCTTTGGTAAATGCATCCACCCAATATGTGGGTGTCATCAAAAAGAAGCTGGTAGAAAACGGTCTCGGTGTCTGTCCTAATGGGAAAGCATACATATGAAAGGCGTTTTTTTGATGGGTAAGGCTATGCTGTAAAGCGGCAAGTAGGTCGGTCTTTGTGAATAATGACACAATTGGGAGGAACAACTTCATCATCAAATATTTCGGGGAAAGGCGATGTTTCTTTAACTCCCAGTCTTATCAGGATCATATTCAAGTAGAAGACTTTACAGAGCCTCCATTTTTTTCAGAACGCTTCTTGTGTTAACATTAATATGGTTAGGGCTTGGATTTTACGTGTTGATGAGTTTGGCAACTTTGCCGCCTCAGCAGTGTGTCACCCTATGTTTGGAGAGGGAGTTTGTTCTTTTCTTTGTCCCAAGTGAAGGCTCGATTGTTAATGAAGAATTTATGAAATGCTAGCGATACCTTCTCGTTCTTGTGGTTTTCTTTGGCGTTCTTCCACAGCTTCCTTCTAATGTCTCTGATTCTGGGTGGAAAATCTTCTCCAATTGGAAAGTTGGTGCTTTCGGGGCTTATGGCAATATGGCTGATTTCTGTCTGAAATCTAGCAGCTTGAAAATTATTCGCCTATTCTTGTTCTGTTCTGCTCTTTGAAGACAGTGTATGTGTTTGATAGTAACCAGATTTAAGCTAAGAGTGTCCTGAATAACAACTTTGTTCATGGTTTGTCCAAGAATTTCACTCATCTCTCCGTCAGTTTCTGGCAGGCCATAAAAAATTAAATTTGGTCGCTTTCTCCGATTATCTAAGTTGTTGACTTTCCTTTCCAAGCTTTCATAGTGCGGTTCGTGTTGATAATTTCTTTTTGGCACAAGCTAACCTTCTCTTTGAGTCTTGTCAAAGCATGTAATGAACACATTGTTGTGCTAACAGGAAAATAAAGCCTTAGGAAGACAAGTATGAAACAATAAGCTGAGTGCTGAAGTTGAAATGATTTCCAGTAGTTCTTTATTAGAAGTGGAACAATGACAAAAGTTTTCGAAGCAATGCAGAAGCAAAATGGGTAATGCAAGGCTTGTTTTTGGTTTTGTACCAGAAGTCTACATGGTAATCTGTGATTTTTGCTTGTAGTCTGTCATTTAGTGTTCCTTGCAGTCTAGTCACCTATAAGTTTTATCTTTTACGCTACAACCTGTGGCGCTTTTCTTTCAACGGTCCCTTTTACATGTGTCTGCGGCACACAAGCCCTTCAGCAGCTGTTTCTTCTCTACAACTTCTGGGGCCGAGTTAACAAAGCTTTTCGCTCGTAAGTGACTGTTGCCATTGGCTGACCGCCTTTGCTTATAACATGTCCACCATCACATTTGGCTGATATTTTCTCTTACGAATACATCTAGCGTAAGAGCGGTTTTGTGAACATAGGCTCCGATATTTTTTCTATAACAGTCTATTTAGCTTTTTTTTTGGAAAGCTAGTCATAGCTCAGCCAATCATTCTTGGAAAGCTTGTTTGCAGTCAGGGTCTAAAGGAGTTGAGAGGCTTTTCTTGTATTTCTTCAAGGACAGTTAGTGATCTTTTGTTTAGAACTGATCCTAGTTATCCATGATAGTTGGCTGTGTCTTTTTTTCTCTCGTCAGTACAAGTGTGGCATCTAATTATGTCAAAATAAATATTCCTGCTGCAAATATATGCATCTGTGTTTGACAGTTCGATATTCGATACTTACTATATTTGTATACAACAAAGTTGATATGTGCCCCCCTCTATGAAATACAGATGACAAAAAAAAAAATGGCGAAGATTGGCTTATGTGGTTGGCAGCAAGTTAACTGACTGGGAAACTTCAAATATGAAACAATTTAATGTTGCTTTTACCTCAGAACACACAACAGCATCTTTTTGCATATAGGTGTGTTGGATGCTGTGTGCAGTGGCAGCTGTGCTTGCCCCTTTTGTTACGTGCATATAGTTGCTTGATGAAATCACTCTGCACTTTCTGCACTTTTTTTACGAAGGCATGGTCAAGCACGAATGGCAAGCAACTGCTGCCATACAAAGAAGGAGTGTAGATAGCAGGGGGGAAGGGTGGCGCACCGGGCACTTGCACAAAGCATGATGCTTTGTGGCTTCGGGCTACTGCTGGGTGGATGACAATTTTTCCCTTTTTGTATTTGATTAACCACTTCACATTTTAATCTATGCGGTAACTTGTGCCTGCATATAAGTTCAACTGCATTCTCTCTCTTCATAGATCCACTGCCAACAGCTTTCCCAAATAGCTTACTCCCAATAGACATAACTTTCTTTTATTTTTACAAATTTTTTGATCATTCACTATAGACATCCGTCTTCTCTAAGTCTGAGCACCTTGTCTCAAAAGCTGGCTTGCATCCTGGGGTGGCAAGATACTAAAGATTTAAAGCATTGCATGTATTCCACATTTTACGAATTTGGAATTATCAGACTCATATTGCCAGCAGTGGCGTCGCTAGAAATTTATGTTAAGGAGGGGGGGGTTCTCCGCCGACAACTACCACTCCTCCCCTTCCTTTACCCTCTCTCTCTCTCTCTCTCTCTCTCCCTCTACATATATATATATATAATCAGAGAGACACGGCGAAGGACCCTCGGCACAGTCCACTATGATGATGTGACTACCCGCATGATAAAGAAGGGCACACACATGATGATGATAGTATACAGATGATGAAGAAGTGCACAATAAATGCCCACACGAATTTCCGCTGCGCGAGAGCGGCCATCCTGGCCGCAGCCTAAAGGTATGGGGGACATCGCATGAAGGGCTTCGTATGTGAAACGTGGACTACTTTGGTAGAGCGGCAATGGCGGTCAGTTGATGGAACAACAGGGGTCACACGATAATTAACAGGAGAAGTCATTTCCAGGACCGTGTATGGGCCAATAAAGCGGGACTGAAACTTGTCACACAACCTAGGAGTGTGAACTGATGTCTAGAGCAGCACTCCATCGCTGGGCTGGTAGGAAACTATGCGATGAGATGCATCACAATAATCTGTGCGGTCCTGTTGTCTGACTTCGGTGTTGGAGCGGGCACGCTGGCAACAATGGTCGAGGCGGGGAACATTCTTCGCAGGAAGATGGAGATGGACTGGCAGGGGCAGAGAAGAAAGGAACATCGAGAAAGGAACTGGGCGAAAGGCCATAAACAAGGTAGAATGGCGAGTAGCCAGTTGTACGTTGAATGGCCATGTTATATGCGAAGATGACGAATGGCAAAATTGCATCCCAATTTCTGTGATATAGTTGAATATAGGCAGCCATCATGTCAGAAAGTGTACGATGAAACCTCTCAGTCAGGCCGTTGGTCTGAGGATGGTACCCTGAAGTAGTCTTGTGAGTTGTGCCAGAGGCTCTGGAGTACTTCGCCTACCATTTCTGAAAGAAATGTCTTTCCACAGTCGCTCAGAAGGACACGAGGGGTGCCGTGACGCAGGATTATGGCTTGAAGAATGAAGGCAGCAAGTTCAGAAGCAGATGCAGAACTGACACAAGCTGTTCCGGCATAGCGCGTGAGGTGTTCAATGGCTGCAACTATCCATCGACTACCGGCGGGAGTCATGGGAAGTGGCCCATAGAGATCAATGCCAACAATCTCTTAACGGTTCCGCAGGACACGAGACCGGTAGTAGCAGCCCGACAGGAGCTGATGTTGCCCATTTTCGGCGCTGACAAATGGCGCAGGAAGAGATGTATCTCGCCACACTGGTAGACAGGCCAGGCCAGTAGAAGCGACTTCTTACGCGGTCGTAAGTTTTCTGGATGCCAAGGTGGCCAGCAGTCGAATCATCGTGAAAGGCCTGAAGGACACGAGCACGAAGGCAGTGAGGCAGTACGGGCACCCAGCGTTGTCTGTCAGGATGATGGATATGGCAGTACAGCACGAAGTTTTGTAGCTTGAATTGTGTCAGCTGTTGATGGAGCCTGGCGTTAGGCAGGTGCGAAGCTCCACGAAGGTGGTCTATAATACGTCGACAGTATGAATTGGAAAGTTGTCGAGACGAAAATGATTCATGGTCATCCGAAGCGAGATGTTCAAGAGCGGCGAAGGACAAAATCGCTGTTGAAGTGATGTCAGTGATTACATCCGTGGAGGGGGTTGCAGAGTCATTGATGAGTGCGGCTGTAGGAAGTGGGCAGCGAGAAAGAGCGTCTGCATCTTGGTGCTTTTTAGCAGACCTGTAGATGATCTCAGAGTCATTCTTGCAGACGAAGAATCCAGCGACCAAGACGTCCTGACAAGTTCTTGAGTGTGGAGAGCCAACATAAGGCGTGATTTATTTATTTATTTATTTATTATACAGTCCCACATTTTCTCAGAGAGCATTACAGTGGGGGGAAATAATACAAATGTAAAACAGTTGTAATTAAGGTTACATAACAAAAAAACACGGTGACGAATAATGCAGTGCAGGCAGCATAACTATCTCAAAACATGGCCTGTAATGATGGTAAAATGGCGGTCGTGGAGATAAAGGCGAAACTTCTGGATAGACCAAACAACAGTTAGGCATTCCTGCTCGGTGATGGTATAGTTCTTCTCAGGAGGTGTGAGCACGTGACTTGCATATGCAACGACTCTCTCATGCAAAGAGGCGTTTTGCTGGAGAAGGACAGCACCAATTCCATGGCCGCAAGCGTCCGTGTGCAAGATTGTGGATGCAGTCTCATCGAAATGACACAGGAGACATTCAGATGGGAGAGCGCCCTTCAGCTGGTCAAAGGCAGATTCACATTCTGGTGACCATACTGACACGTGTACTTGTCTTTATCGGGCGACACGTTTTGCCGCCTAACAAATGTTATCGCACAGCGCGGGACGCGCCTGCATGTATCCGAGGTTTCTGGAAAGTTATCGATGCTTCTATCCGCTGTCTGTTGTCGCCGAACCTTGTGTTATCTGATTTCAGCGCTTGACACGAATGGTGTAGAACTTTGTAGAAGGCACGCGGGTCCCAACGTTTAGTCTGGAACATTCGATGACTGCTCTATAAGAGCCGACGCGCTTGACCCGCTGATCAGATTTTCGCCGATCGCCGACCGTGTTCGCCGCTATCGTTGTGCTATAAGTGTAGCCTCTTTTGTGGGCACAGGTTCGCCCAATAAAAGTTAGTTTTGTGTTCCACAGTATTGCTACTGTGTTCTTTGACGTCACGACCACGTGACATCTGGTGGAGGTGCTGGGTAAGTCCGGTCATGAACGGTAATTCTTGCCGTGCAGATTCCAGTTGGCGTAATGAGGTGTCCTCCAGCGGTCCGAATTTGGGGACCCTCCCATGCAGTCTTAACCTTCTTCAACTGGGCGGCGATGTGTCCACTCATTACGGAGTAATCTGCCCCTGTGTCGACTAAGGCAGTGACTGCGTGGCCGTCTAGAAGCACGTCGAGGTCGGTGGTTCTTTGTCTGGCGTTGCACTTGGGTCTTGGCGTCGGATCACGGCTGCGTCGTGTTGAACTGAAGCTGGAACGTCGCGTCGTCAAGTCGTCTTTCGTCGGTGTAGTCTTGGCTTCCCGACTTCTTCGGGACGGCGGCGTGTCGTCATTAGGTCGTCGAGATAGTTTCTTCGTCGTCTTCGTCGGCGGCGGAGGATCTTCGTCAGTTCGACGAACAGCAACCGCACCTCCATCGGTTTATGCTTTTAGTTTTCCGGATATGGGCTCGCAGAGCGGCCCCGGGCTGGGCCGGTGTATGGTCGACGTTGCGGCGACAGGTAGCGGCCTGGTGACGGCGAACGGGACGGTCGTCGAGGGCTCCATTGAGTAGCGGCGAGGTAGTCGGCGATGTCACGTGGGCGCTCTCCAAGCTGTGGACGCGGCGCGTTGACGGCGAACCCTCTCAGTCCCAAGTCGCGGTATGGGCATCGGCGATACACATGGCCGGCTTCTCCGCAGTGATAGCAGAGCGGGCGGTGGTCGGGGGCTCGCCAAATGTCTGTCTTTTTCGGGTAGCTGCGCTGGGCGACGGGTGGGCGCGCTGGCGGCGGCGGCGGTGGTCGACGGAATTGCGGCGTTGCAGGGCCCTGCCGCGGTCGTGGAGGGGGACCTGGACGGCGGGCGACGGCGGCGTAGGTCATCGCTTCTGGCTGGGGCTGCAATGATTGTGGTTGTAACTCGGGAACTCGGAGCTATCGCTGAACTTCTTCTTTGACAATTTCGGCGACTGTGGCCACTTGAGGTTACGATGAAGGGAAGATCCTTTGAAGCTCCTCTCGTACAACTGCCCTGATGGTCTCGCGCAGGTGGTCGGTGGCCAGTGACTGAACTCCGGCGTAGTTTGTCAAGCTCGTGCGGTGGTTGAATTGCCGGTTCCGCATTTCGAGTGTCTTCTCAATGCTGGTGGCCTCGTGAAGGAACTCTTCTACGGTCGTCGGTGGGCTTCGTATCATTGCGCCGAAAAGTTCCTCCTTTACACCACGCATCAGCAGGCGGACTTTCTTCTCCTCGGACATTTCCGGGTCGGCGTGGCGGAACAGACGGTTCATTTCCTCAGTGAAGATCGCGATCATCTCATTCGGCAGCTGCGCTCTGGTCTCCAGTAGAGCTTGGGCTCGCTCTTTTCGCACGACGCTTGTAAATGTTTGCAGAAAGCCGCTTCGGAACAGGTCCCACGTCGTCAAGGTGGCTTCTCGATTCTCAAACCACGTCCTGGCGGCGTCCTCCAATGCGAAATAAACATGTCGCAGCTTGTCCTCGTTTGCCCAGCTGTTAAATTTAGCGACCCTCTCATACGTTTCCAGCCAGCTTTCCAGGTCCTCAAATGTGGAACCGCGGAACGTCGGTGGTTCCCTGGGCTGCTGCAGCACGATGGGGGACGCTGGGGCTGCCATTGGAGCTGCCTTGGGCACAATCTTCTTGGTCTCAGGTAACAGTCCGTGCTCCGGGGCCAGCTGTTGAAGACGGCGGCTTGCTCGATGTTCCGGGACGGCGCTGGTGTTGTCTTTGCGGTCCGGGCTTGAGTTACGGCTTGTCGGGGGCGTCCGGTACATGAAGGTAAAGCACCTATAAGTCCGGACGAAAACATTCTGATGCCGATTGCCTATCACGCGCCCCCATTGACTCGCCGCCGCAAGATGACGAAAATGACGACGCCTTCCTCGGCATTTTAAGCACAGAAGACTTCGCTGAACAGCAGCGAGCAGACCCGGAGTTGAAAAATCTCATCGAGTATTTGGAAGGGCACACCGACGTTGTCCCTAGGGCATTTAAGCGAGGATTATCTTCGTTCTCGCTTCAAAACAACCTACTCGTAAAGAATAACTTTTCACCAGTGCGCGCCAACTACCTTCTTGTTGTCCCGTCAGGACTGCGTCCAGAAGTATTGCACGCCCTACACGACGATCCAACCGCTGGGCACCTTGGATTCTCCCGGACGCTGTCGAGGATACAGGAAAGGTATTATTGGCCGCGCCTGACCGCCGATGTCGCCCGTTATGTAAGAACATGCCGAGACTGTCAGCGACGCAAGACACCACCGACAAGACCAGCCGGATTACTACAGTCAATCGAGCCTCCTTGCCGACCATTCCAGCAGATCGGGATGGACCTCTTGGGACCCTTTCCGACGTCAACAACCGGAAATAAGTGGATCGTCGTGGCGACGGACTACCTCACCCGCTTCGCTGAAACTAAAGCACTGCCCAAAGGTAGCGCCGCCGAAGTAGCGAAATTCTTTGTCGAAAATATCCTGCTGCGACATGGCGCCCCAGAAGTCCTCATCACTGACAGAGGAACGGCCTTTACAGCGGAGCTCACCCAGGCCATTCTGCAATACAGTCAGACAAGGCACAGGAGGACAACGGCCTACCACCCACAGACGAATGGCCTTATGGAGCGGCTGAAGAAGACCCTTGCCGACATGCTAGCAATGTACGTCGACGTCAAACACAAGACCTGGGATGCCGTCCTGCCGTACGTAACATTCGCATACAACACGGCGGTGCAAGAAACAACACAGATCACGCCGTTCAAGTTGGTTTACGGCAGGAACCCAACGACGACGCTCGACGCCATGCTGCCGCACGTAACTGACGAAGAGAATCTTGACGTCGCTACCTATCTCCAGCGCGCCGAAGAAGCCCGACGGCTCGCCCGCCTGCGAATCAAGAACCAGCAGAGGACCGACAGCCGACACTACAACCTCCGACGATGCTTCGTTGAGTACCAGCCCGGCGACCGTGTTTGGGTATGGACCCCGATACGCCGACGAGGACTGAGTGAGAAACTATTGCGACGCTATTTCGGACCCTACAAGGTCATCCAACGTATTGGCGCACTGGACTATGAGGTCGTGCCAGATGGCATTTCGCATTCACAGCGACGTCGCGCACGACCTGAAGTGGTCCACGGGGTGCGTGTTAAACCGTTTTACGGACGCTAACGAACTTTCCTTATTTTGTTTTTTTCTTTGCTACGAGTGCTTATTTATTACTTTCGTTTGCAGCATCGGGTCGATGCTTTTTAAGAGGGGGGTATTGACACGTGTACTTGTCTTTATCGGGCGACACGTTTTACCGCCCAGCAAATGTTATCGCACAGCGCGGGACGCGCCTGTATGTATCCAAAGTTTCTGGAAAGTTATCGATGCTTCTATCCGCTGTCTGTTGTCGCCGAACCTTGTGTTATCTGATTTCATCGCTTGACACGAATGGTGTAGAACTTTGTAGAAGGCACGCGGGTCCCAACGTTTAGTCTGGAACATTCGATGACTACTCTATAAAAGCTGATGCGCTTGACCCGCTGATCAGATTTTCGACGATCGCCGACCGTGTTCGCCGCTATCGTTGTGCTATAAATAGTGTAGCCTCTTTTGTGGGCACAGGTTCGCCCAATAAAAGTTAGTTTTGTGTTCCACAGTATTGCTACTGTGTTCTTTGACGTCACGACCACGTGACAATACGAAGGGAGCACCAGAACGAAGTTCTGTGAAAGAGCAGCTATAGAGGTGAAGTCGCGTATAAATCAGCGAAAATAGGAAGCGATGCCAAGGAAACTGCATAGTTCTTTGGTCTTTTCTGGTCGAGGAAAGCAAAGTACTGCCGAAATTTTGTTAGGATGAGGTCAAATACCATCCTTGCTCACAATGTGACCTCACAACTTGATCGTCTTGCTTGAAAAATGGCACTTTTTGGTGTTAAGCTAAAGACCAGTGTTAGCGAGACATACGAGAACCTCGTCCGGACGTTGCAGGTGCTGGGCAAATGGCTGTGAGAAGATAATGATATCGTCCGGATAGCACAAGCATGTTTTCCACTTCAGGCCACATAGAACAGTGTCAATCATGTGCTCAAAAGTTGCGGGAGGAGGGAAAGAGAAAAGCAGAAGGCAAGGAGGTTAACCAGAATAACGTCTGGTTGGCTACCCTACACTGGGGGAACGGGAAAGGGGAAATAAAAATGACAAGGAGAGAGAGAGGAGGGAAGGAAGAAGGAAATTGCAGTGTGTTCGCTGACGCGTGTGGTCTTATAGAAATTGCATTAATATTCACAGATGGTCGCATGAGCCCATCGTCCTTAAGAAGCACAAAAGCGCCTTCACCGCTTTATGGGCCGACGAGCGATGGGGGCGGTTTTTCAGCAGCACATGCACAGAATGCGGCTGATTGTCCAGTTTTTGGAGAGCTTTGGCAAGTTCTTGTCTTTCTGGGGCATGTCATGGACAGTGGCACAGCAGGTGATTGATATCTTCTTCGGTGCCGCAGACCTCACATGCTGCACTGTCAGTCACTCCATTTAATGTAGAGTATTGTGAAGGCAACTCCTAACCGAAGGCGACAGAGAAGCGTAACTTCACGTCGAGGAAGTCCGAGTGGAGGTTCGGAGTAGCAGTGAGGTGTTTAATCGATGCAGTCATGTAAGTCTTAAGTTTAGCGAGTTCCACTCGGTCAGTGAGAGGCTGTGGGCCAGCTGTCGAAACTGCCTTGGGGAGTCTGTCCTCGAAAGTGGAATTGGAACGCTGTGCTCTTCTTGATGTGCTGTGCAAGCAGTGTTATCAGCGGAATCATTGCCACTGGTTCCACAATGGCCAGGTACCCATTGAAAAATGACCTCGTGACCTTTTTGTTGGATGTGATGGTAAAGTTTCACGATTTCGTATGTCAATTGGTCATGACATCCGCGTCGGAGAACTGATTGCGTGCACTGTAATGCCGGTTTTGAATAGCAGAACACAGCCTATTTTCTAGGTGTTTCAGAATCAATTAATTCCAGTGCACGACGCAGGGACGTTAGTTCTGCTGCCGTTGAGGTCGTGACATGTGATGTCTTGAACCGCAGTGACATTCCTCATGTTGGTATAACCACCGCACCACCAGAACTGCACGACGTAGTCGATCCATTGGTATAGATGTGCAGGTGGTTGCTGTACTTTTCGTGCAAAAGAAGTAAGCTCAGCTGTTTTAGAGCAGGGGCCGGTAGACCTGTCTTCTTCTGTAGTCCTGGAATCATGATATGTAGTTGTGGAGGGCTCAAACACAACGGTGGAAACATTGGCTTGGCCGCAGGTGTGTATCCTGAATAAATGCACGATATGCACTGACAGTAGCGCGAAATGTCGAGCAGGGAGGCTCGCCAAGTGGTGGGAAGGGGTCCTAGCATAATGTCTGAGATGCATGCTCATTGTCTCAATTGTAATGTGCATCGTGATTGGGTAATCCTGCACAAGGGCAATGGTTTCAGCCGTTGATGCACTGCGTGGTAAGCGTAGACATATCTTAAGGGCTTGGGCTTGAATGGTCTGAATCGTACGCAGGTTAGTCTTGCACGTGTTGGATATTGCAGGCAGGCTGTACCGCAGGAATCCAATGAACAACACCATGTACAGCTGTAACATAGTGTGTATAGATAATCCCCAACTTTTTCCTGCAAGGAACCTGAACAGGTGACAGATAGCAGTGAGCCACTTTCTCACGTAATTCACGTGCGGAGTCCAAGACAGTTCTTTGTCAATTACGACTCTCAAGAGCCTGTGATTTCTGCTGTATGGTATAAATTGTCCGTTAATAGATATGCCGTAAGCAGACATTGGCTTCCTCGTGAATGCCACCATTGTGCACTTTCCGCATGAAATTTCAAGTCCTTGTTGACGAAGGTAGCAAAAGTTGCGGGAGCATTGCAGAGGCCGAAGGTCATGACGTTGGGCTCGTAAAGGCCATCTGGGGTTGCAAATGCTGTCTTTTCTTTGTCGACTTCATGCATCGGAATTCGCCAGTAACCTGAATGCAGATAAAGGCTGGAGAAGTACTCTGCACCTCGCAAAGAGTCGAGGGCTTCGTCAATGCAAGGCATAGGGTATACATCCTTGCGCGTGATCTTGTTGAGCGCTCAGTAATCGACACGAAATCTCTCGGAGCCATCTTTCTTTTGGACCAGAACGATGGGAGACAACCAAGGGCTAGCAGAGGTGTGGATTACCTCATGTTGCAGCATGCTGGCGACGTTTTGCTTAATAATATTGCACTCTGCTACAGACATGCGATACGGCCGGCGACAAACGATGGATCTGCCGTCTGTCTGAATCCAATGCGTTGTGACGGAAGTCTAATGCAGTGTCGAAGAATGGCCGTCGAATGAAATTTCATGCCTCTTCAACAAACTAAGTAACTGTTGCATCTGCGAAGGGGTGAAGTAGGGGCTCATTACGGCTGCAAGAGAGGAGGTAGAGGGATAATGTCTGGCATGAGTGATTTCAGGGGGAGCCGCCTTAAGGGGAACGACACAGAGAGGCTCGGAATCAACAATGGAAGCCAAAGTGGCGCCTTTAGGAAGTAGAATTTTCTCAGGTGTTGTGTTCCTTGCGGTGAGAAGTGCAGACCCATGTCAAATCTAACTGGGCCTGATACAATGGCTATCCCCTTTGTGAAACAATGTGCAAAAGGTAACACTAATGCATCTCCATGGTCGATGACATCGGACGTGATGGTAAGAATCTGCTGACAGCTTGGAGGGAGCTAGGTATCTTCTGCAGCGGGCAGACAAAGTGGCTTGTACTTTGCATCGCCAAGTGACAACGAATAATCGGTTTCGGTCATGTGTACGCCTACAACATATAGCAGCTCACACACATAAGTAAATTTTTTCAATTCCATTAAAATGTCTTTCATCATTCATTGGAATTGCAGAGCCCTAATCCACAATCTAGGTGACATCAAAGATATTATAAATAAGTTATCATCAGTAGCATTCTTTCTTCAAGAAATGAACTTAGGCCCCCAAAATACGGATTCTTTTAAAGGTTTTACAGTCGTACGAAAGGAACGTGAGCGCTCCAGCCGTCAGGAGGTGCCGCTATTGTTCAAATCAGCATCCCCACATGGAATGTTCTATTAAATACTCTACGAGGCTGTAGCTGTTACTGTTATCACTTGAGACTGTCACCATCTGTTCATTGTACATTCCTCCCCATACCCAATTCACTACTCGAGACATGGAAAATTTAATTGACCAGTTGCCGGAGCCTTTTGTTTCAGTTGGAGAGTTTGGTGCTATTGCACTCTTTAGGGCAGCGATAAGAATGACCAAAGAGGACAACTTATCGAAGATTTTATTTTAACAAACAGCATTTGTCTTTTGAACTCAGCTATGCTAACATATTTTTCACTAAGTTCATATAATTTTAGCTGCCTTCATTTAGCATTTTGCTGACCGGATGTTCTTAACAAATTTAAATGGCAAGGACTGGAGACTTCATATGGCAGTGATCATTTACCTGCTGTAATCAACTTCACATCAACACTACCCATTATATTCCATAAACCGCATCATTGAAAATTACAGAGGGCACACTGGTCTGTTTTCACAGAAAGTGCCAAGCTGGAGAAGCTCATTTTGACAGACCTAAGTATGAAATTGATGAAATTAATGGAAAATTGACTAATTGTATAATTGCTGCAGCTGAAAAGGCCATTCCTCAATCTTCTGGCATTGTTCGGAAAAAGCTGAATCCTTGGTGGACACATGAATGCACTGAAGCAAGAAAGCAGCAAAATAAGGCATGGGGAATCTTGTGTAGATACCCACCACATGGCAACTTTCTGAATTTCAAACAAGCCAAAGCGAGTACTCGGTATATTTGAAGACAAGCTGAAAAATTGTACTGTCAGAAATGCATATCTACAATTAATGGCATCATCACATCCAAAAGTATGTGTGAACAGGTCAGGAAGTTTAGGAGGGACTACTCATCATGCATGATACCCTTACTTATACCTTCAGGCATTCAAGCAATGCTACAATAACAAGCGAATATTCTATCCACAGCATTTTTATTCTAGGAGCATTTCTATCCACACCCGTCAAACTGCTTGCATATTTAACTTACATTAGATCGACGTTAGAGTATGTCAGTGTTATTAGGGATCCGTTTCAATCAGGATTAATAAACCGCATTGAGAAGATACAGAGAAAATCTGCAAGGTTCATTCTTTCCCGGTGTTATCGTACTGACTCTGTTTCCGAAATGCTTCGGTTGCTTGATTTGCCTCCACTGGCTCAACGGCGGAAGTTGGCTAGACTTAAATTTCTTTTTTTTTTGTTATCAAAAGGCTACTTCAATATTGAAACCACACCCTATCTTGCTCCCAGGCAGGCTAGAAACGTCAAATCAAGCAATCATTGCATGTTCTCAATTCCAAAAGCATATCTGGACATGTACGCTTATTCATTTTTTCCGCGAACGATTAAGGAATGGAACAGTTTGCCAGCGTCTGTTTTGCAGTCGAGTAGCATTAAAATCTTTGAGGAACACGTTAAAAACCTTTTATGAAATTGAATTTTAGTTGTGTCGTGCAAACATTGTCACACTATTCTAGATATACAGACAATAGTCTTTCTTTTATGCTGTTTCCGATTTCACGGTCACAATGTTACAAACATGTATTTCTTAGCCAGACGATTGTATTTGTATTTGGTTATTTGTTTTGCATTGTATTTTCAACATTCATTGCTTCATTTCCTATTTACGTTTGTAAGGTGTTTACATTTTTTACGCTATTTGCAAATTTGCTGTACCCACCCTGTTACGGCCAAGCCAGCCAACAGTATTTGAAAAAAAAAAATCTCTAGCTTGGCGAACTATACAAACACTTTCTTAAAATAAAAAACTGTCAACAGAGAAGGACAAATTATCAACTGCTTGTATGTCAAAGGAAGAATCCAATGCTCCATTTACATTACAGGAACTTAACAGGGTACCCTGTGCTGACAAAAAAAACTGCAGTAGGTCCTGAGCGGATCCATTATTCCATGCTTGCACACCTGTCCCAAGCATCTGTAGATGCTTTCCTAAAAATTTTCCAATAAGTATTTGAATCTGGAATCATGCCAAAAGATTGGAAAAACGCAATAGCCTTTTTGTGCCTTTTCTAAAAACAGGTAAATCCCCGCATCCCCAAGCAGCTTTCAACCCATTGCCCTCACAAGATGTTTGGCTTAATCAAACGAAAGTGTCGTAAATGTGAGATTAACATTCACTCTTGACATACGGAACTTAATTGATCTCTATCAGTGCAGGTATAAAAAAGGCTGCTCAACGACTTACCACCTCGTGCGACTTGAACGTGAAATACGTAAAGCACACTTGCACAAACAGCACTGCCTGGCAGTGTTCTTCGATCGAGAAGCATATGACACCACTTAGAGATTTGGAATCTTACGTGACCTCGCCGCTTTAGGAATCCATGGCAAAATACTAAACTGTCTCGCAGATTTTATGTTCGATAGAACATTCCAAATCCGTCTAGGCACTGTGCTCTCGCACATTTTTATGCAGGGAAATGGCATGCCACAAGGTTGCATACTTAGCACAACACTCTATATAGTAAAAATGACCTCTGTTAACAGTCATTCCCCCCTCTGTTATGCACTCCATATATGTTGATGATCTGAAAATAATGTGCCATACCTCAAATTTACCAACATGTGAAAGGCAGCTTCAGATCAGAATAGATAAGCTGATACAATGGGATGAGAAAAATGTCTTCCGCTTCTCTACTCAGAAAACTGTTACAGTGCCATTTTCGTAAAAATGAGGATTGTACTTAGACCCGGTTTCAAAATTGATGTGGTGCTGCCAGTAGAACAAGAATATAAATTCTTGGGAGTAATCTTTGACCAAAAACTAAACTTCCTGAACCATATAAAGACAACAAAAATTAAGACAAATAAAGTGTTAAATACTCTGGAAGTGTTATGCTTTAAGCACTGGGGTTCTGACTGAACATGCTTCTTATGTATTTACCAGTCTCTTGTGCATAGCCTTCCAGACTATGGCTGCATGGTCTGTGGCTCAGTCAGACAGTCTTACATTCAATGACTTGACCCAGTACATAACCTTGTGCTGCGACTGGCAAGTAGTGCCTACAGAACATCGCGTGTCCAACATTTATATGTTGAGTGCAAGGAACCTCCCTAACAGCAGCGCAGATACTCGCTTTTTCCTACATACTCAGGATTCAGTCATTACCGCAACACATATGCTACAACATCATCACACAATGCAACTCACGCTTACACTATACAAATAAACTGAACATGATTAGGCTGCTTGTGCTGCGATATGAGGAATATTGTCGGGATTATGACATTCCTCATGAAGTCTCCAGGTTGCCAAAAACCACAACGATATCCCCCGTGGTACGACTTCAGACAGTTATGTGACAGGACATTAACACATCTAAAGAAAAAAGACACCCCACACGAATACATTATGCAAGAATTCCGCGCTCTTCAGGACAAATATCAAAATTACATGGAATTTTACCCTCATGGCTCTAAAGCAACAGAACAAGTGGGTTTGGGGACCGCAGCTGTAAATTGGAAAACAAGTATTCGATTACCAAAACATGCCTCTGTTTTCACTGCAGAAGTTTATGCTATATGGCTTGTAGTTAAAAAGATTATCACTGACAAACACAAAAATACAGTCATATACACTGATTCCCTAAGTACACTAAAGGCTCTACATCTGAAATCTGACTGTGAACCCCTGATAGGGGCAATTTTAAACATGATGGCACTCAACAAATACGGGCAATCAATTCGTTTCTGCTGGGTTCCAAGCCATGTTGGGATACTGGGTAATGAAGCAGCTGATAGATGTGCATCGATGGCAACGTACAAGGGCATAACAAGCACAACACTTCCATATAAGATAGCATTCGTACTATTAGGAAGGCCTTAACGCCAAGATGGCAACACGAATGGGGCAATTGTGCAGACAACAAGCTACATCTTACTAAACCCGTACTCGGTGAGTGGAAGTCATGTAGCCACCAGGAGCGGTTCTTCAAAGTAGTTTTATGTCGACTACGCATTGGGCACACACTTCACGCACAATTATTTACTTACGAAAAAAGACGCACCAACATGTGAGAAATGCCAAGAACCAATAACAGTTATGCATATGTTACTGACATGTACAGATATTGAAGTACACAGACGAAATCTTTTACACAACTTATATCGACTACACATACCTTACTTACCCCATGCTTTAATTTTAGGAGATTATTCGATACTCCCATTATCTAACGCGCGTAAATTTTTAGGTAACACCAGCTTTTTGCATAAAATATAGCTTAACAAAGCCCTTTTCTTCATAAATTGGATTTTAACACACCTCGTGTTCGGCGCAGCATAGCCTTAGCCGCTTTGCGCCACTAAATCACTTTTTACTAACTAACGAGAAGAAAGGGGGTTAAACGAGGGGCCCGATATTTATTAGTCATATCATAAGAAGCCAACAAACACTGACACCAAGGACAACATAGGGGAATAAATGAAATAAAGAAACGATAAATTAATGGAAATGAAACTGGATGAAAAAATTGCCGCAGGTGGGAAGCGATCCCACAACCTTCGCAGGTGGGGATCGTTCCCCACCTGCGGCAAGTTGTTTGTTCATCCACTTTCATTTCCATTAATTTATCATTTCTTTATTTCATTTATTAAGCACAAGTACTTTCCCCTATGTTGTCCTTAGTGTCAGTGTTGGCTTCTTATGATTTAACTAACTCGTATAGTCAAATTACAATCCGATGCTATCATGTCTGCGGGTGGTGTGTGAGTCGTACTTTACGATTTTTCTACGTATGTTAGCTTAGGAAATTCAATTAGTTCAGTAGCTTCCTTGCGCGACATGGAGGGCCTGGGTATGGTTGGTTCGAAAATCCTTTTGCCGAAATGACGTCCGACGCCGGATTTTCTGCAACACGGAGCTTTTAACGCTATTTAGTTAAAAATAGAAAAGGGGGGTGTTTATAATGCGTTTCCTAGTCAAGCAAGTCGCAATATTTTTGGAATGCTTTTCTTCCACGCAGCGTAGTCGGCGATTCAGTCAAGTGCCAGAAATGAGAAGCTCTTCGTCGATATGAAGGTCTGGTTGGAAGCAACAATGCCTCCCAAGTTTTATGCACGAGCTCGCCCTATCTTTATCTCTGGGTGGAATTATTAGCGCTTATCCCCCCTCAGCAGGTATGGTTAACACGATCCATAATGAGGTAGAGGCGCGCCATCGGTGGGGCCTCAATGTTGTGTGCATGGGAGAGGGGATCGCCTCCATGACAACGCCCCCCTTCCGACCGCCACTAGACCTCGCCTTGCTTTCACATTCAAGCTTTCCCTTTCATCCATGACGCTCTTTCGGAGCCCACCTCCTGAAACTTTCTCTTCCGTGAGAAAGGGGGTTCGTCAGAACATTTCCAGGGGGGGCTGTCAGGCACCTCCCCCCACCCCCGACTACGCCAATGCGTACTGGAGTAAAGCCTACACCGCTTCGTGGGAGTATTGCCAACACACATGGTCTTCTACAGACGTTCAACTTTATCTTCAGGATGAAGTTCACAAATGAAAGCATCGAGCGGCAGCACAATAAATGACGTGTTGAACCTGCATAGTGAAACCGAGCTTGGATTGCTCGAACGAGCAACTTTCTAGAAATGTGAAGCATGAGACGCTGGACGAGAAGGAAGGTTGGACGGGCGCTCCGCGTACGAGCAATGTTCGTACGCGCACGTGATTCGGACTGGTAGTTATGCATGCAGTGTCAATGGCTTAATTCATGTTTGCACTCAGCCTGCGTGGTGTTGACCTTTGCTGTCCAGAATGAACAGCTGTGGATTTAGTAATGAAACTTATGGTTGTAGTTAAGCAATGCAAACAATTAATTGTGTAAACTCTTCTATGGATGCATTCCGCGCGTTTTGCCAAACAAGGGAAGATACTTGCAGAAACGACGCAGCTAACGTGCTATTTTCTGTGGTTCTTCTGCAAAATAAAAACAAGGCACGTTCGGCTCGATATGAGGAGACGCTGCACATAGCAGACAACTGCACACGTTGTTCGTCCGGCCAGTCGAGAATGCTGAGCTTCTGTGGGCTAGGCATCTAAAATAGTATGTAACTTTGCAACACTTCTGTAAAACACGCAATACATTTATATTGTTTTAATGTTCTAGTAAAGTGTTCGGGAGCATTAAATCGTAAGGCTGCGCCTGCAAATGTGGCTGTCTGCAGTACTTAACTGACCTGCTACCCTACTATGACATTGTTACAGGGCACTGTCGTCTAAGCCATTCGCTAGCGTACGGCATAGCCATCACGCCTGCGCTCTTAGACATCTTCTGCAGTGAAGCACGTTTTTCATCTTACTCTCCACTGCTTACTCGTGATGTCGAGACGCATGGTTAATCGCTGAAATTATTCACCGTTGCATCATCCGTGTAGTAGCGCGAAACCACGCGCGTGATGAGCCGTTCTAATTATGTCGTGCCGGGGAGACCGAAAAGAAAAGCCGCATGCACATATCTTCATGACCGAAGAGCTTACATTTGCATTGCTGTGGCTCGTTAAGTTAATTATGCGTGGCCGCGATTTAGGCTCAGCTCTCATACTTTGCTCCGGTGTCCGCGGCTTTCTTTTTCAGCCCTACTGATGCTGCGGCCATTTATCTCGTTCGCTGTCCTTGCCAGGTGTGGCCCTCCCATAGACGAAGCCGCACTTGGTCTTCTTGCTGATTACTTGGCCCGCCATCTTCACAACCGCCGGCTGATAGCTAGCGGGATAAAATGACACTGTGTAAGACTGGCAGGATAAAGATTTATTTCGAATACCAAATGGTCAGACCTTAACCGGCAGCGAGTGCTTAGGTTAGCCGGAAAGCACGTGAAAAAAAAAAAAAAAAAATTGGAAGGCGCGTGGCGACGCCGAGCTGTTCTTGATGGTAATAGATTTTGACAGTGTTTCTTCGGGGCTGGTTAATTGATAATCTATAAAAGATGAATGCGTTGCATTCTAATGCAAGCAGCATTTTAATGACGTCTGGTAACTTTTTCTGGACAAAAAACACCCATACATACACGATAATGCCACGGAATCCGCGATCGCTCGGGACGTGGTTCGCGCGCGAAATACAAAAAGGAAACCTTGGTCTTGTTCACTATCAAACAGCATCTGTCAAAAAAAAAGGAAAAAAAAAAGAAATCACAAAGCTTGTTCCGTCTGTCTGATTGTGGCGTCCTTGTGTCGGATTTTGCAGTTCGGGGACGCTGCATGCACCATACTCGAGCGTGACCGTACAAACGCATACGCGAATGCTTCCCCGGAAAGGAATAACAAGGCGGGTTACGTGGCTCAACTCTGCAGTTGCATCAGTTGCAACTCTGCAGATGCAGCTGCATCAGTTGATGGAGACAGAGCACCGGTACTTTTGTGAGAAAGGGTATCTACAGCGCCCATCAAACAGTGCTATGAATGAGCGCATGGCATGGCGTGGCAGTCGAGGGATGGGCCCTATGCGTGGAAAGCGTTAAGCCGCAAGTGGTAGTGCATGTTAGCTAGTTCTCCGTTCCCTTTCATTACCCCTTCCACCTTCATGTTTGCTCTTTCTGAGCTGCGCTACAAGCCTAAAAAAGTCATGTTAGCTAGAGAACGCGCGCCGAGGAAAACACTCAAGTGTAGTTTAGCATTTAGTCGTTTATATCGTTTTTATCGCTAATATTTAAGTAGCTGCAATTACGCCTCAGATCTCTGTTACACTATTTTCAGCGTCGCATGGAAACGTGTAAATAAGAACATCTCTCATGCGGTCTTGGATTATCTGAATAAAAAGTTTCAAAACACAAATGAACGAAAAAGATCTCTCGCCAACTTGCTGCGAGTCCGTCGCGTACGGAGGATCCATGGTTGCCAGTTGCAGATCGCGCCTTCAGTGCCGACGGGTCCGTTCAGTACGTACAAGAACAGTCTTGCCGTGAGTGACTGCTCGCGTGAACGTGAACAAAAATTGGGCCAGCGTCTGGTGGCCGAAATGACAAGCCATAAGAAAGCATAATATGAAATTTTTGTGGGCCAGGCAAGTACGTTGGTCGGTGCTGTAGGGCGTTAGGGAAATTCAGGTATGCGAATGGAGGAAGGAGGCCTGTGTGGTTGTTCACAGTGTGGATAGCAGACCGGACTCCATGGCAGTGACGATTAAAGACGTCGGCAATGTGTTTCTTGCTAATACGGGTATACGCTACCCTCGCTCAAAAAATCTGAATACCTCGTGATGTATACGCCACGCCAAGAGAATCCGACATGCTTTCCTTCGCAGCTTAGATGCCAAAACTGATCAGCGAATCCGTCGCTCAACGAGCTGAGTTGCGTCGGACCTGCTATGAGGACGGCGAAAGGAAGAGCGAAGGACGAGCTAGATATTGAGGCCTGTCACTGATAAAATACGAGATCGAACGACACTCCAGCGCATTTGTGCAGTACAACACCAGAAAGGACAACTTTACGTGTGACGGTGCCAGAAGAACACGATGCAGAGACTTCGAACCGCTGCGGCCATTCAGAAATGGGAGCGAGCTGCCAGGACTGCTGTGTAGCACGAGTAAAAGAGGTGCGCGGAGCATATAGGCCAACGCCACGTGCCAGGTGTCGACTCTTCGTTACGGCCACCGTCGTCCTGCCGGCGCATAAACGGGACTGTGAACAACGAACGTCGTTGTTGAAACGTGTTAATTGAAATACTTCCCCATCCTGCCGGAGGGCATAATCATTCACGCGGAGAAAAAGAAATGACGACGTACGTGGGAAATGGGGAGGCGAGGGGGAGCGAGGCGCTGTTAGATGTTTTCTGTAAGCTGCGCCTCATGGATGAAACCGAGGAGCGAATCCAGCACTGCCTTGCTTGTCGCGCGTCTCCTTCAGGGCGGATCCATGCCTCGTAACTGCAAGGCTTGGAAATATATGGTAGTAGTCCCGAAAAGGCGATGTCCCGGTGACGTGACAAAGCTGGCATGTCCCACAAAAGGTGTGGATTGATGACCAAAGCTCCTTGGTCAAACCGTGTGCAGGTTCCGTCCAATAGCAGGTCGCGCTCGCGGCAGTTGTATCTTCGTAGTCTTCGGCGGCTGCACCTGCAGTCCTGTAAAGCGTGCCATATTGTAGGCGTAACCGCCGTTTCAGCTCGGAGGCGGCGTAGAATGACGCTAGCTACTTCACTGAGCCTTCGCGATGGGTTGTCATCATCTGGAAGCAATAGTTGGCCAAGATAGTTTGTCGGCGTCTCTTTTTTTTGCTTGTTGGCCCATCTTGCATTATTCCAGCTCGTTTTCGAAGGTAGCGGAAAGAGAGCCCTCAATGAACGCTGTGCAGAGGAAAACCTTTAACATCTCCTGTGCCATTCGTGGGGCCTCCTCGTTGCCGGCTTCTTTTAGTGCCTAGGGATCCAGCTGATGCACAGTTGACTTCCGCGCCTGAGCGATTTGAGGATATTCTCTTCATTTGCAGAACGAGGCGGTTTGTGGCGTTGTTGCCGCTCTCTCGTACTGCTTCCTGGTTCTTCGTTATGCGCGAATCATGGGGTCAAGCGGTCCCGGCAAAGCGGTTACATAGCGAGCGGCGTCAGGTATGGCCATTAGTTCTGCACCCTTGAATCGTCGAGTTCTATGAAGCAACTTGCCTTCCACTTTACCACAGTTTGGGTCATGTCAATCTACAGGCCGTTCGTCTTCGTCAAAGGTCGAGTTTAAGTACACGTGTAGTCAAGTCCTCAGTATAGTCTTCGTGTGCGTTAACCGCCTTCTTCCTCCGCGACGCAATACTAGAATCCACGCTGCTGGCATCGTTTGATGGTTGACTACTGTGGTGTGATCAAGGTGGTATCTCTTCAGGGATTGGCGGTAGACTGGCCACGTCGTAGCCGACGTACTAAAGGATGGCTCTGCCTGCTCGTGTAGAATGCAGTCACTTGTGCTTCGCGTTGAAGTACTGCACGGTCATTTATAGCGTTGTCGCGAATATTTGTGGAGGTCCTACAATTTTGCCGTTCTTAGTAACCCAGTCACAATCCTCGTCTCTTCACGGTGAGCCGCTGAAGGCGAAGCCACTGCGTCTTCATCAGGCGCAAATAATTCACCGCGTACA
The DNA here is from genome assembly GCF_023375885.2 of Dermacentor andersoni. NCBI lineage: Eukaryota > Metazoa > Arthropoda > Arachnida > Ixodida > Ixodidae > Dermacentor > Dermacentor andersoni. The sequence goes on along the minus strand of NC_092816.1, from coordinate 6,265,022 downwards.
TCACTTTAGACAGTGATGTCCAACGCTTACTTGTGACGCGTCGAAAGGTGTATTGTCTGTTTCGAAGACTTGCTGATAGTGTTAAGCCATGCCATTGACCCGCCGGCCCCGCTCACAAGCAAGCCTAGAACTTGCGCGGACATGTGGCGGCTTCTTCAGGTGCATCATGTCTTGCACGTCCTTCTTGCGCAGTCGGTTGTCACCCGCTACGACATTACGCCTCGTCACGCCAGCCTTGGCAATGAAACTTTCGGGTCAGTAGCATGACGTCATGGATCGGAGTGAACAGACCTTGTGTGGTTATGTGGTGCTGCCAGTAGACTCTCCGCTCGTCCAGAGTGTGACGTCATCGGCATAAATTGTGAATCCCGGGCAGATGATCCGCCCAGGTCGAGAGGGGAGAGCCGCCATTGTGACATTAAACAAAGTGAGTGGCATTGCCGCTGTCTGGCAGTCCAAAATTGTTTTCACTTTTGGGGCCTAATGTAGAACCGATCTTACTGCGTTGTAGTGGCCCTTGAGGAATGATTTTATAGAATTAAGAGCACGGCTGGTCACCCCAATAGTGCTGGGCTTCGCGGATCACCGATGAATGTGAGGCAGATTTGTACACATTTTTAACGTCAAGTGTCGTGAGTATCCATTTGTCGCAAGTGGTAGGAGTTTATAGGACGTCTTTATAGAGTACCAACAAGCTGCCTTGTGTTCAGAGGTGGCTTCTAAATGTCGTCTGCGCGTAGTGTTAAGGACTCTACGTCTCGAGGTATCATTGCCAGTGGTAAAAATACCAACCTCTTCATCAACTTGCACACGCTTGAGCTTAATGATTTTATGGGCGAGGGGTTTTCCGGGTTTTGGTTTGCCCAAGACATGAATTAGGGATGGTTTCTTGCTCGCACACTTCGCTTGAGTAACTTTTCTTCGTGCTCAAGCGGAACATTTTGAAGGGCACTGTAGCTTATGCTGTCAGGGCCAAGGATGCTGTTGAGATCCTTGTCCCTGTTGACAGACCTTGTCAAGGTCAACAAGACCTGGATGTCGAGACCTTGTCAAGGTCTTGACATCCTGTAAGCCGAGCGGGACGCTCTGCCATCATGAAAAGGGAATTCATTGGTTTATTCCCACTCCAACATTTTCATAACAAGTCGAGTTACAATGCCTCTCATCTTGCGAGAAACGTACTCGCCAACTTCAAGGGCCAGTTTTTCTTAATTATTGTTTAGATATAGTGTCAAGTTCTCCTATGGCGTCCTTGTTTTCCATATGCTTAGCATCGCTTTGAATGCGTTCCACGGAGAGGTGTGCCGCATCTAGTGGTTGCAGTGTTGCCATTTCTGTCGGTATGGCTCCAGGGCCTACTTTCGAGCATGGTTGAGCCTGCATGAACTCCCCCGCATGAACTCGCGAAGAGCCCGAAGCTTGGCCGCCCAGATTTAGCAAGTGCTAGTCCTGAGCAGTATGTCCCTAGCGTCACGTTCACATTAGTGATGGTCATTTATAGAGCCCACTGTATTGTTTGTGTAGGGTCGTTTTCCGCGTTGTCTTCGTCGCCTCCGTCAAGAAGAGCCTGGTGAAATGAACCTCAGTGCACATGTTTCGTTAGGCGCTTGTTGGGGCGACGTTTGGTAAGTGTCATGAAAATTGGCAGATGGTCACTGCCCATGGCATCGGATAACCGTGCCATTGGCCTCCTGACCTACCGACAACCACGTCGGGCCTGGTTTATAGCGTCTTGTTGTCCTTTGTACTGGCCGATACGCGTGGAAAAGTCAGTGTAGTTTAAATTAACTAGATCATTACAGTGAGCGGCCCCTGGGCAGGAACGTGCTCGTGCACTGTCAAGATTGTAGCCCCACGATGAGTGGTGAATGCTTAGCCACCTCATAGTAATATGGGCTCCTTATCAGACGTGAACACGATATTGTTTATCCATGAAGCACAGTGGCCTCCGCAGGATGTTTTCTGATCTGGACGGATGTAGACGGGAACGAGCACTGTCTTCCGTACACCAACTCCCGCGCGCACCGCTACGACCTCTCTATTCGTGCGTCACAAGGAAGTGTTCCATTGGGACAGGGGAAAATCTGTCTATGTAGATTACAGTTTGACCGCGCTTTTCCGTGGTCCTTGGTTCTCTGCTGCGAAATTCACTAGTGTGCTCAATTGATGGCGATGTGCATGCTATGTAACCGCTGAGTTGCCGGTCAGTGTTATTGAGCTCTTGCAGAAGCATAGCATCTGATCGAAGCCTAGGCTTTCCGAACAGCTTGTTGAACTTCACTGCGCGGTGGGCGAGGCCTCTGCACTTCCATTGAAAGATCAGCCGAAGTATCGCTTTGGCGCAGAGCCGTAGCTTTTTTCTTAGTTCGGGTTTCACATGCCATCCTGACTCCCGCTGCATGCGTTTTCATCAGGCATCTCACATGGGGCATCTTTTAGGCAATTCTGTGGCTACCTTTGTTTCTCTGTGATCTGAAACTTGCGCTTGCGCAGTATTTGGAGCTCTGTATTTTCCTCCGCTCGAAGACTTTTTCAAGCTTTTGCCAACTCGTAGCGCAGTTTTTAAATAGGCTCCATGAACTCGATCGGGGTGGAGATGTTTGTGCAATTCATTTTGTAATGAGGTATCTCTTTATCAGTATCCGCCTGGAGCTAGCTCTTAATCTGCGTCTTGATTTCGATCTTTAGGTCTCTCTTGAGGGCTGGTATTAGTGCTGCAAATACTTCATTGATGTCGCCGGTCAAGCCACAGCTCTAGACTTGGTGAGAATTCCTGCTGTGCTAGGGGTTGTCGGATGGAATTTTGTCCTTGGACAATTTTGATTGTACCATAGGTGTCCGCTTTTAGAACAGTCGTCTTTCCTAGGTGACTAGACTATCTGATGACTGTGTCTCAACCAATCATGATCGCCGCACAGTTTGCAAAATCACTTCCATGACGTCGCGCCTTTCCGCCGGACTCCGCCTCCAATGTTGCGCGATCGCCCCCGCATACGAAGTAACCCCGTGGCGATTTGGGAACCTGAAGTCGATGCGGTTCCCAAGGAGGTCCTCGACGTTGGCCCCTTGCATCAATTGGTGGGCTCTCCGTGACGGTCAGCTTGAAGCCACCCGGAAGCCTGACCTTCACGGTTGTTACCGCGTCTGCAGAATCCGGTGGTCGTTGTCAGCATGTGGATGGCTTCTTTGTTGACCCGTCAACAGTCGGCGCCAGGGCTGCGTCGACGTTTGGGCGGGCATTGATGAAGGCGGCTGCCTCGTGGGAAGCACCTAAAGAAGGCCCTTTGTTGTTTTGAGACGTAACAGGCTCCTCCGCCGCCGGGAGATTCGACCTGAGGGTGACCAGCTATCAGGTTACCCGAAGTGTCGGGGTTCCCTTCCGAAGTGATGGCAGATAACCCACTGACGCTGGGGATCCCAGCACTCACATCGTTGCCGCCTTCTTCGTAGGAAAACACAAGCACATACACACACTGGTCAGCGTATTCAAGTGACACGCCCACCGTAGCTATGATCCCCACATCGCTTTACAAAATCCTACCCTCTCCCTCTCTTTTAACGCGTAAGCATTCTTTGGCGAGCTCCTTAGCCCTATCACGCGAAAAGTGTAATGTCTCGTATCTGCACAAAAATGTGTAATTTGCAAAGCTGAGGCATTTAATCGCTATTATAGTGTAAATGTAGATGGTTGTTAGCTTTTGAGCTATAAGTAACAATATAAAGCAAAAATAAAATAAAAAGAATACCTATGGAGATACATAGGGCTCCTTAGAAAAATGTGGAGGACGCTTAAGCTTCTCCTTTAAGAGTGGAACGATAGCACTTCAAGATCCCTGACTGCTTCTCTCGCTTCCCGGCAACTGCGGCGTATGCAACCGTAATGTTTACCTGGAAACGCTCGCGGCGAACGCTATGCACGAAGGTGGGCTTTCTGGTAGAAACGCGGCCTCTTGTGGGGGCCGCAATACGGCGTAAGCGAGCGCCATCTGAAAGTGTTTGAAGGGAACGGGCACTCCCCACCGTGGACTCCGAGATACTCACGCGCCGGCGCTCGCAAATGACGGACGCCTTGGCCGGTCTATGCATGGTAGAAACGCTGAAGAAGGGGCTTGTTTGAGTTTTCGCGTAACAGGATTATTTTTTCTCGTATATTGAAATTGCAATCCGATGCTATCATTCTTGCAAGTTGTGTGTAAGTCGTACTTTACGATTTCTCTGCGTATTTTAGCTTGAGAAATTCAATTCAGTAGCTTCCTTGCACGAGAGGGCCTGGGTATGGTTGGAAAATGTTTTTGCCGAAACGACGTCCGACGCCGGACTTTCTTCGAAACGGGGCCCTTAACGCTCTCGCGTTCAAAATAAGAAAGAAAGGGGGGATGCTTACAAATAAATTATAAATTTTTCCAATAAAACTGATATCAGTGATTCCCACTTAGGTTTCTGGAAAGGAAGATCTACGGTGTTGGCTCTGTTAAGGCTCAAAGAATTCATATTAGAAAACATTGACCGAAAGATCTTGTGGGAGATACGGGGCGAGGTTCTCCTCCGTACTCTTGGGACAAAGGAACGACAGTACACAGTAGTGCAAACAATCACAAGGGCATTTATTGCACCTTTCATAGATCAATGCCAGCTAGCCGAGTTGCTATCCCCAAAACATGCCGATGGGCGCGCGACAAATCTAGAAGTCCGACTTACCGCGACCGAATATGTTCGCCCCATGCTGGATCCCAACGCCTGGTCGTTCGCGTGTACAGTCACGCCAACGGTGTCCAAGGCGGCCACGCGAGACGGTCTCGCAGAAGCATGGTCGGCGCGGCACGTCCGTCGCGCTCGCTTCCCGAACCCAAAGAGAGCAAGCGCCTTCCTTTCGGCGCCCAAGTAACCTCGCCTGTCGGCGGCGTTAGCAGCGCAACACTCGCGCCATCTCTCGCATTGCGCTTGTACCACTCCGAGCGCCGCGGGCGCCAGGCCACGCGAGCCGTGCGGGAAAACAGCATATCAAGGGATGCGCTATGCGGGAAAAACATCAGGGGACGCGCGAGAGTCGCGCATCCCCACAATCTATACATTAAGTTTGTTCATGGATTTCACTAAAGCTGTTGATTCACTTGACCACAATATACTATAGCGTAAGCTAGAAATGTATGGTGTTTGGGGCACTCCTCTGGCTTTAGTTAAATCATATTTAACAGATAGATCACAATGTGTGTGTCCGGGAAACTATCCCTCACCTTCATTGCCGATTAGTAGAAGTGTCCCGCAGGGAAGTGTATTAAGCCCCCTTCTTTTCAGGGCCTTTATAAATGATATTGTAAACATTGACAAGACAGTGAAATTATATTGTCACGTGGTAGTGACGTTAAAGAACACTAGCATTATTGTGAAAGACAAAACTAACTTTTATTGGGCGAACCTGTGCCCACAAAAACAGGCTACACTTAAAGAATGGCGAGAACGGCGAACACAGTCGGCGATCGTCGAAAATCTCATCAGCGGGTCAAGCGCGTTGGCTTTTATACATCAGTCGTCGAGTGTTCCAGAGTAATCGCTGGGACCCGCGTGTATTCCACAAAGTTCTACACTATTCGGGTCGCGCATGCGTGCAATCAGATTACACAAGGTTCGGTGACAGCGGATGGAACCATCGATAACATTCCAGAAACTTCCGATACATTCATCGCGTCCTACGCTGTGCGATAACATTTGTTAGGCGGTGAAATATGGTCGCCCGATAAACAAGTGCACGTGTCAATATGCTGACGATGCCACAGTCTTGCTGTCTGGCGGAAATGCAGATGAGTTGGCAGAAAAATGTAATTGATTATTAGGTAACATTAAATCGTGGTCACCATCAAGTAATCTTAGTCAACCCCGGGCAAACAAAGGTAATAATTTTCAGAGCTAGAAACAAGACATTAAACATTAAACAAGATAATATGTGCGCAGAACAGAAAATCGACATTGTTGATGAACACAAGATTCTTGGTGTGACATTTTCATCTCATCTAAGTTGGGATTCTCACATAAATAATTTGTGGAATAAATTTTCTTTAACTACGGCAGTTTTATCGTGTTGCCGAGAAATCCTCCCAACACAAATAAAGTTAGAATATATCATGCGCTGTTTCAATCACACATAAACTACTGCAGTTTATTTTGGCTTACTACAACTCAGCGTAATATAAATAGAATACTGCTTTTACAGAAGAAAGGTGTCCGCCCCATTGCTAACATTGGTTATTCATCTCTGTCCTCCACATACTTTCGCACCCACGTAATAATTAAACTCCCAGATATGTTTGGCGTCCTGCGTTCATTTTACATCTGCTCTTCTGCATTGAGACACTTCATTCAGACTACTGCTTTCCTGCAGCGTAACATTCACGATATAAATACTCGTAACGGGGGAGAGGCTCATAGCGCGTTTCCGTACGGACTGTAAACGCCAGTCTTTGAAACATAACCTTCCATTCATTCTAAATAAACATAATGACTTAGACAATCCTATAGTACATATATTACGCGAAATATTCCTGAACTACTGACTTATTTATTCATTCAGTTATCCATAAAATGCGTCTTCGTTAGTAATAGACTTTGCTTTATTAGCGGCGAGAATTAGGAGTGGCGCCCTCTCGCGAGTGACGTCACGGCCAGGACGCCGCTCGCTCGGCTCGCTAGGCTACCGCGCGCTTGTTCTGTTCGTGTATGCTTGGGGTACGGGTGGCTCGAGTCGTGCTTATTGAACGATATGTCGGCTTCATTATGCTGCCATGCCTGAACCACAGTTCCTTCTCCTAAAGCGCATGAGTCAATAAAATTTGTGGCCTGGATATCGCAAGCTATGTAGCGTAAGTAGTCTACTGGCATTGCAATGGATATGAGCCGTGTCTGTCCATAAACGTTGCGTAAAAGGAATGTCTGCAAATTTAACACGCGAAGTTGTGTATGATGCCTCGCTAAACACTTAACATTCCCTTAGTATTTAGCTATGAGAAACATTGCATTTTACATGGAAGAAAAATATTGGTAATTGGCTTTAGCATGTTATCCGTGTTAGAAAGACACTGCCCAGCGAAGCTGTCACCATGATTCTTATTACTGTGTTGATGCGTTCTATTCAAATATGGCCATTCATAAATGCGTAAAAAACGGTTAAGCGCGCATTTCTTATGAAAAAGTTTGCTGCTACTTTCATCCCCCTGTGAAACAGGCCTCCAAAAAACGGATTGCTCATGGCTGCTAACACGACGGCGCGTCATGTGGAGTATTTACATAGTTAATTCACAAACACCATAGTAGCAATCACCTGAGAGAAAAGTTTCGTTGTTAAGATCGAGAGCCAATCAATTGCAAGTGATGAAATGTTTCATAGTGGCCCTCAGTAGCCTTTATCGACAATATGGCACACCTCTGGGCCGCTATCTTGTACACGTTCGAAAAACCGACGTTCGATTTCGCCTCGCGCGATTGTCCAGGCTGCGCCGATATCGCGGCCTAGAACAATCTAGTCCAATCGCGTGAGGCGAAATCGAACGTCGGCTTTTCGAACGTGTACAAGATAGCGGCCCTGATCACGTAACGATAGCAACCGACTGTCGGTATGGCGAGGCACGCTATGTTAGCGAAACTCATCAGTTCACTACAACTTCGAATTGAAACCATCAGTCATTTTCTTAGAGCGCCAACTGGAATGGCTAAAGTATTCTCGAGCTACTACAGCGCAGCTTAGATTGCCTAGAAAAGGAACTTTCTCACCATGTCTCGATCCAGCGTTGTTTAATTATCCGAACGGAGAACTATTCGCTTCGTCGGTACATAAAAGAGAACCTCGCCCAACTGCAGGCACAAATAAAGTTTCTTGTGATCCAGTCGCAAACATTCATAAAGAAAACACCACAGGCCTTGCATATTTCACTTGATTTTTGACACTCCACAGGGAAATTATGATAAATTCAATATGTCCCATACTACTAATGATTGACGTTACGACTTCTTTCTGATTGCAGCCATGCGGTGCAACAGGCATATTTCACTAAAAAATTTGGGCCGAGCAGCCTGTGTCAGTTCGCCAAAAAGATTCCTCATGTATATTCCTCAAGCAATAAGCACCAGTTAATTTCTCAAGTGAGTTGAACGTGTAGCAAGGAAAAGGGAATATATATTTGTACATTCCTATTTGCAGTCTGTAACTAACTTTAAACCTTCATTAACTTTACTTCAAATTTCCGCCGCTTAAAATAAACACGTGAAGAACCGCCTAATGTTGACAAGCAGTTAAAGAAGCAAGTGGTGCTTGTAGAATCTAAACTGCAGTATTAAGTCCCCGTGCTACTGCCGAGCGTTTCTGTGAAGAAATGCAAAAATTCGATATTATATCATGAACTACTCGTCGTGATCGAGCAAACCTGTTTTAGCGGATTAAAATCAATGTAACTGTTGTAGAAGTCATTTATAGCCAGCGTTTGTGACATACTTGTTGCACCGCGGTAGGTATGATATCATAACTGGATTCTTATATGCTTTTTTTTTTTTAGATTGTCCATCCGCGCATAAAAAACCCGTAATGGGTTGGTCTGCGCTCCTTCGGCTGGCACTGTAGCGTTGCCTTTGAAAGCTGCATTGTTGTCTAAGAAATTAGCTCTTTGAATAAATGTTCGCAAAGGAAGACGTCGTAAAATATATTTGAGACGACCACCATAAGTATACAAGCAGAGAGAACGAGGGCGAACAAACGAAAACACCGCAGAAAGCGCCCGGACAACGCCCGAACTGCAGCAGACGACAGGCGCGAGTCCGTGCCCTGACGTCACACGAGCGGCGCTCGCAGCGCCTCTGTAGTTCGTTCTCGGGGCTAATAAAACAAGTTACTCTGGTTTATGATGCCTTATGTATTATTGTTTTATTCTTGTTATTTTGTATCGATATAACTGATGTCATTTTATACTATTGCGGTTAGTTCTTGCATTACTAGTGTTATCATTTCTTTCTGTTGGTAAAATTAGTGTTACGTATTAAGAGGAAGCTTTAGCTCGGGTGCTCCTATCCAAATACATGTAAAAGGAGAATTCGTTTTGCTCGTCAACCACTGCACCAAATTTGACGAGGTTTGTTGCATTTAAAAGAAAAACTTAAAATCTAGTGACTGTTGGTTTCGAATTTTCGAGTTAGGTTGTAAATCTTTTATTAAAAATTGGCGAAAATTGAAAATTTTCAAAAAGCGAAACTATCAAGTTTACAACTCTGTAACTCAACAATGAAAAATGGTAATACAATTCTGTGAATTGTATCAAATAGTACATCTAAAGCGGACAAAATTGATACGTTACACATGAATATAACAAAAATTTATTAATAGGGAAATAACACTTTTGCAAAACTCTTGTAACCAACGTAACAAATTGACGTAAGATGTAAAATGACACATTGAATTTGTCCGCTTTGAACGATCTAATGGATTCCCTTTACAGAACCGCGATATCAGTTCTTGATGCAGTGATATGAATTTATAAACTTCGTGCTTCTATTTTTTTCAAACGGTCAAATATTTGAAAATCGTTTTAAGAAAATTCAGGCCTTAAATAGAAATTCCACTTCCAACAGTCACTAGAATTTAGCTTTCTCTTTCAAATGTAACAAATTTCATTAAAATCGGTCCAGGGGTTATCTCATAAAAACGTTTTTGCGTTTTACATGTATTTGAATAGGCCGCGTCGGAGTTGGGCCCGAGCTAAAGCTTCCTCTTAAGGTAGAATTGTGCTCTGTTAGTTCCGTCAATTTATGTTTGTTGTGCATTGCAACACAAATGCATTGTTTCTTTCATTCAAGTAAGAGTGCACGTTCTTAATTAATATTTAATGATATTATATCATGTGTGTAAATAACTTCCGTGTATGACGCTTTTAAACATCTGTTATCAGTTTACCTGTCACATGCCGCCAGGCATCTATGGTCTCCTGGGCCCCGTCAAGCTGTTTTCTTGCAGCCTTTCGCCCGGAAGTCCAGCCAGGATATATTCTGGTAAATAAAGAGAGTTGAATATAATTGAATTGAATAATGCGTGTCCTAGTCAAGCAAGTCGCAATATTTTCGGAATGCTTTTCTTCCGCGGAGCGTGGTCGACGATTCAGTCAAGTACCAGAAATGAGAAGCTCTTCGACGATATGAAGGTCTGGTTGGGAGCAACAATGCCTCCCAAGTTTTATGCACGAGCTCGCCCTATCTTTATCTCTGGGTGGAATTATTAGCGCTTATCTCCCCTCAGCAGGTATGGTTAACACGATCCGTAATGAGATAGAGGCGCGCCATCGGCGGGGCCTCAATGTTGTGTGCATGGGAGAGGGGATCGCCTCCATGACAACGCCCCCCTTCCGACCGCCACTAGACCTCGCCTTGCTTTCACATTCAAGCTTTCCCTTTCATCCATGGCGCTCTTCCGGAGCCCACCTGCTGAAACTTTCTGTTCCGTGAGAAAGGGGGTAGGGGGGGATGGTTCGTCAGAACATTTCTAGGGGGGGGGGGCGGTCAAGCATCTCCCCCCACCCCCGACTACGCCAATGCTTACTGGAGTAAAGCCTACACGGCTTCGTGGGAGTATTGCAAACACACATGATCTGCTACAGACGTTCAACTTTATATTGGGGGCAAGGAGTTACGGAGTCGCCATCTGTCGGAAGCGCCTCCGTTGCGTAGTATGTGGGATCACGCGGCCCGCTCCTCATAGGTTTCGCTTACGGCGCTCAATAAAAACTCCACGCGGCAGCCTTCCTGGACATTTATGTAGGTGCTCTCAAAACGAAGGGAGTGTTTGACTGTCTGCATAATCTTGGGCTAAATGAAAAATCAGAATCGTTTACAGACGCTATCTCTTTACCGTATACGTACAGTGAACGCCATGGCGCGTGGTCGCCGCGATGGAGTCTCCGGAACCGGCTTCTTGCGTGAAAGGTAGGCAAACACTGAGAGTAAGCTATGTGAAATATCTTTTTATAGTGGGCTGTCTGTATAACCAAATGGGGCATAACAGAGTGAAGCCTCAATGCAGCGATCGCACGGGCTCGCAGCGACCGACTGCGCGTCTGCATGCATGTCCGCGCACAATGTTTTGCTTTCGCTGTCAGCGCGTTTTCGCACCGTGCAGTCAGCTTTAGGCCGTAGCATGTGAGCATTTAACAACACACTAGCAACCATTGTTGCGTGGACGCTATCAGAACTGTTCAAAAATGATTTCGTTATTGGGGGCGAGCCGCACCACTGGAAAAGCTGGCGCCACTGTCGGCGTGACGTGGAATAAAAGATCACGTGGACGCACCTGCCGCGTCGGCTGCTTCGGAAGCGCCGAAGCAAGCTGAAAACGATAGTTTCAATGTCCCGCCTGCGCTGCGGCTCTGATTAAGTGGTGAGGCTTTCCCGCCTTGGGTGATAGTAACGGACCCGAAACGGAGCCCTGTGGGACTCCTGACATATCTGCATGTTCGGAGCATTTTCCTTTCAGTATTATACATTGTCTTCTTTGTGAAAGGTAACATGCGATTCATTTAAAAACAGTTGCATCAATGTTTAGGGCATTAGGCTTAAACAACAAGAGTGAATGTGAAAGTGTCAGAGGCATTCCGAAAATCCAGGAACACACCGTCTACCTGTCCTCTTGCATCTACGCTCGATAATATGTCACAGTAACACGCGACTAGTGTTGTGCAGGACAGTCCCCTACGAAATCAACGCTGCTCGTTAATTAGTACCATATGTTCATTTAGATGATTTATTGTTTCTTTATATAAGATATGTTCAAGTATTTTACACGGGATAGATGTACGGGATGTAGGCCTATAGTTACCAATGTCTTTTTTGGAGCCACCTTTATGTATTGGAACAACGTGCGCTATTTTCCAGTCATGTGTGTAAATACCTGTCGATAAAGATTTTTCAAAAATTTAAAGGCACATGGAAATTGGTCCCGCGCAACGTTTGAGTACACGAGGTCAAATTCCATCCGGATCACTAGATTTACTATAGATTTACTCTCATCAGTTTCCTTCAATAGTTTGAATCCAATAACACTAAGCTCAACAATAATCAGAAAAAATATTCATAATAGGTGGGTGAGTATAACAGGCGTGCTTGAATAAGAATGCCGAATGAAAGAAAGTTGTTAAGGCGCGCAGATTTATCCCTGTGATCTGTAATTATCATTATAATTAGCTCCTGTATTACGAAGGAATCTGAACCACACTGTTTTAAGTAACTTCCAAAACATTTTACGATTTGATTTCATTTTATTGCTCAGCTCAGTGAAGTAATCATCTTTAGCTTGTCCTATTTTAGCTTATATTCGCGGATAATCGTATGTAGCTTTCCGAAATGAGAAGGTGATTTGTTTTTCTTGAATGCGTTAAATGCCCTCATTATTTTGTTGATAAGCTTTAGTATATGGGTTGTTACCCGTGGTTGTTTGTGCTTTTTAAACCGTGAAGAATCAACACTGGGGATGTGTGCACCTATTAGCTCGAGTAACGTGCTCTTAAAATTGTCCCACATATCATGCAAATTACGCTTCTCAGATAAACATTCGAAAACGGAAGAGAAATGAGGATTTTTTTTTACAAATTGCATTGTAGTCACGCTTTTTAGAAAAGTAGACCCTTCTACGCGCAGATAGCTTTGCACGGACTTATTATTTTCGGATACAGGCAACAACAGCAAGATGGTCACTAATTCCCGGAATGACAGTCGCATTACTTCCGAAATTTGGCGAGTTACAGAACAGTAAGTCTAACACAGCGTCATTGCGAGTTGGAGCGGTAACGTACTGCATCAGACCAAACGTGTCCACAATATTTTTCATTGCAAGGTTCATGCGCCCGCTAGAACTTGTACACGAATCATTGCACCAGGATAACCCAGACAGATTAAAATCGCCCCCAAGAAGTACCGTCTGAGCTGACGCCTCGGAGAGAATTTCATATAATGTTTGCACTGTGCGAATATCTGAGCTTGGCGAGCGATGAACCACTCCAACAGTGAACGCGAAGTTGTCAGGTAGGACCGTCTTGCACCACACAGACTCCAGTGCATTGTACTTGTAATCAGTTGCTGAAGACTAAAAATGAATGAACAAGCAAAAAGACACCCTCTACCTGCAGTGGGCCTATTTTTGCGATGGACGGTGTAGTTTTGTGGAAACACCTCACTATCAGCAATAGTTCAACGTTCCCCGCGAGTATGAACAACAAAATCAAGTATAGAGCACTCTGTTGGAAAATAAACGGAATCCCTTCAAACGCAATCTGTACATGCTGCATTCGCGATTTTTCTTAAATACTTGGCATCGTTGGAGGAACCCGAAACGCGCACACTAGCTTCTGCAATTCAGATGGGTAGTAATGACTAACCTGCACCAGCAACAGCGGCATTAGCGTCATGTCGGCAAGTTTGCCTGCTACAGACCCTACGAAGCCGTCGCGTAGAGTGTATAGGCTTGATCAAAGTCGATTCATCTCGCTGACGCGTCCGTTGTTCGCACCACGTCTGCTGCCGACGATAGATGATGATTCATGCACACGGGTGGAGTTACTTGCGTCGCTGTGCGACTGTATCGAGGAACGACAGCGTCACAACCTGTAGATCCCAAGAAATAGTGCTCGAACTTCCTGCTAGGGCTGATTCAAAATTTGCAGCAGATGAAATAGGAAAAATGGCATAGCTGAGAGATTAGCGAAACCGCCTTACGGCCCACCATGTGTTTGTTGCCAGAACTGCCATGGTGGACGGAGGATATTTGTGTGACGTGCCAGATATCCGACCGGTGACCTGGTTCCAGAAGCTATACGTGCCTCTTGCGCATGGTGTGTGTTCGGGACGTCTCCCAACTCGCCCATTCATCAAGCGCCTCCCCCATTCTGTATATTTATTTCTCTCTCCCTTCTTTATTTTTCATCGGAGCTGTCTCACGAGTCATTTACGAACGTTTTTTGGAAAGCATTCAGATATGAAGCAAAACGGTGCGCGGAGATGAGGAGCATGCTCGAAAACTGAAATGAAAATAGAACGTGGGTGTGCTGCCGAGCACGAACCGGAGAAACGCCGAGGTGCAAGCGGGGATGCGCGCGGGGGAGAAAATTGGGGACCGCCGGTTCCGTGTTCCAGTAAGCGAGACCCGCGATGGGCGGGCTCCCTAACTGTCTGCTCCTCTCCCCTCCCGCCTTGCTTCGTGTACGGGCTCGGCCCATGGCTTCCCTCCTCGCGGTTCCAGTCGGCCGTGATCCCGCCGTTGGGTCGGGGAAGTGCGCTGGCGTTTGAGAGGAAAGCACGGGACGCGGGAGGAAAATACACCACGTGTCTCCCTATGATTCAAGCTGGCACGGCCGGGCGTAGTGCCATCGTTGTGTTTCGAATTTTAGTTCACATGACGGCCGGCCACGCTTATCTCTTAGCTGATAGCATTGTATTGCACGTTTGCCGCACCTAAAGTATAAGTAAAACAAGTTCAGAAGTAAAAAAACCACGCGTTAGCGTACAATTCGCATGCGGATAAAGAATGCTGAGTGGAGGGCACACCAAACGTGTGGTATTTTGCAATTTCTGACGGTTTCTCTTGCAGTTTTGCCTCACTTCACACTACGACGCTGTACTTGGACAGATAGTAGTAAGCTTGGAGCGGTCCACGATTATTCCCTTATTACTGCGTTTCATCGTGAGCATCGCCCGGCTGATGCCAACTTGGGGTCACCAATTTGAGTCGGCGCTGGTGAAATGGCATCGATCGCACTACAAAACATTGTTACTTTCTCTGTCTTTTTATCTGACCGGACCTCTTGCAATGGATTTATGATTCTGCGTAGCCTGATACCGTGTGCATGCACACCGTGGCGCTCGAAAACAACAACGAATAGGCTTTGCTCGAGGGAATCGGATGAGGAGCTCGGAATCACTGGTCCCAACATGACAAGCTTGGCAAGGGACGCCGGCATGGTCAGTTTTGCGTGAAGGTGCTAGGAGAACTAAGATGGGACGTTCGCTACTCGTCTGTCCTTTGTGTCATATTTAGGATGTTTACGTGCTTCGAAGGGCACGAACCAACTTGCCCCTCAACAATGGCTCTTATGTGCTGTTCTACCACCCAACTGGCAGCGGTGGTCGCTGCAGTACAGTGTAAAGCTAAGCAAAGCACGTTGGCCTTGCGTCACAGATATGATTGCAGTGTCTTTCGGAGTGTGCACAAAAGTGCGATCGTAACCGCGGGCTTACGGAGCCCTGCGAGGTCATTCATGCAGCGGTCGACGAAGCCGCAGCGACATAGGCACCGCCGGCTGCAGAACCTTCCTCCATAGCAGAGCACAATGACCAGGGGAAAGCGGCTCGGAGATAAGCGGCGCGTCGGCCCATTGTTTCCGCGCCATGGGAAGCTGTACTATACAGAGCGCGGAAGGGTGCTCCTCTCCCAGTGCTGCTCGTCGGTAGTCGCTATCGAACGCGGGCGTTAATAGGAGCACATCACCACCGAGGCTGCTTATCGGCGCGACCGCGCTGCTATTCTGCCGCCCTCCCTCGCTGCTGTCGTATATTTCGCTGGGCCAACGCGGCTCGTGGCACCGCTCTCGGGCCGCGGTAACAATTGCTTGCGCGGCGTCGTTTGCTGGGGTTCCGACCGATGTGCATCCAATTGTCTGCGAGATGTCGGTTTCGGGCGCTGTAGTCGGAGTACAACATTTTGAAATCTAAATTGGACAACCAGTGCACTGCGGTCGATTGGTGCCCGCAGTGAGAAAAGTTCTAAGGCGATTCAACCTCCGCTTAGAGTCGATACGAGCCAGTCTTCCTGAGCGAGTGGCGGAGACACTGCGCACCGCACTCGGTCGCGTCACCCCTCGCGTGAGGGGAGGAGCGTCGAAGTCTGATTGACTGTCCAGTCTTCTGGATCGGCACACAGAGTGCACCATCTTCGGGATCGGCTTGCGTTTTTAACGAGGGGCCCGATATTTAGTAATCCTATCATAAGAAGCCAACTAACAAGGACGCCAAGGACAACATAGGGGAAATTACTTGTACCTACTAATTGAATTGCAGAAATGGTAAATTAATGGCAATACAAGTTAGAGGAATGGCAGAGGAAGTACTCTCTTACATACGTTGGGCGATTTGCAACCCAATCCGGCCAGTTGCCTCACTCGCCGTACAGAGAATTGGTACGTACCATCTCCTCGTACTAATTATGGACTGCAAACATTACATTTTTGCCTTCCGGGTTTACTGAACAAAGGGAAATTAACAAGTGAAAGTTTACGTAATTTGTCCAAAACTTATCTACTACATAGGATGTCCTGAATGTCCTATTCATGTATTATTGTGTCATTTTTGTGATGGTTAATTAATGTCATGCAATTATCTATTGCTTTGTTGTTTAATGATTTTTTTATATATTTCAGTTTTGTAATGTTTTTTTTTCATTGCATTTCTGTTTGCTGGCATACTGTCCAAGTCAACTAGTCATTGTTTTTTTTTTGCTTATGTATTGTTTTGTCGGTTCTAAATCAGTGCCTGTGCCTTCTGCTGCTGCTCTCAGACCGGGTTTAAGGCCCGTCAAGTTGCTGCGAGCAACTTTTTCCTTAAATCCCCCATAAATTGTACGTTTATGGAAATAAAGGCGTATTTGTATTTATATTGCGATTTGCTGCGACGGGCCATATGTGTGTTCCTTTTGTATTGTCGCTCTCCGCTGCCTGTAATGTTGTAATTTTGTTTTCTGGATGATGGGGCTAGTCAAGCTTTTAAATGCAGCTTTTTTACCATGACACCTAACCACGTCCATGTGCACTCTTACGTACCTGCCATGTGGTTGAATAAATTCAAAGTGGATGAGAAAACAACTTGCCGCAGGTGGGAACGGTCCCACGTCTTCGCATTACGCGTGCGAATGTCTAACCAACTGAGCTACCGCGGCGCCGTTTCCCCATTTACTTTCTTGGGTATTTATTTTTACTACTAGAACTAACTTTGGGAGTGTTAGCCAGCGCCGCCACTCACAAACCTTGGCGGCGGATGTGGAACATCCAAAAGTGAGCAACATGCATTAGGTCGCGTCGTCTTAGAGTGCATCGGCGTACTTTTAAACTCTGGCTAAAGTTAGCTGAAGCACCCTGTATATATTGATGACCTCTGCATGGAAGTGTCACTGTTTCCATCCCGAATAAAGGTTTTAAATGATTAGGGCAGACTTTTTATTTTCAGGAGTCATTAGCATCACCTACAGGAAAGAGAAACAATAATGTGACACATATTACTCACGTGCATTTTACACGCCGCTGATAAATGACTCTCCCGAAGCAATCACTGAAGTCTGCAGGTTTTTTTCAAGGACAGGAAATCACGCGATTCGAAGCGAGGTGAACATACAGCAACATATTCATTCTCTTGCCATAGGCTATGTGTACCAATAGAAGTAGTTGTTAGTTGGCTACCTCCTTCTCTTGAAAAATATAAAATTTGTCTTGTGTATATATTTAAGCGTATTGTCACGTGGTAGTAACATATAAAAGTAACGCATAACATAATAACATTATAACATAAAGAAATGTTGAATTAAGCGTTTAGCCACAATAAAATTTTAAGTGAAAAAGTAAAGGCAACTCACAAGAAATCTCAAATGACCTTAACTCTGGTAAAGACACTTCAGGGGGTAGGGCCCCCCCCCCCCCCCCCGAACGTCCTTGGAGTGGGCTCGGGCGCCGGAGCTCTATCGTATAGTCGGCGCCTATTCCCGACCCAACGGGAAGGATTGCTCGTAATAACACAAACTGTCGAAACGCTGATGGATAAAAGCAACCCATGGTGAGAAAACTGAAGTTGCGCACGGTGGTAATTGACCGCATTTATCGAAACATGCGCTCATGAGCATGTACCGGTGCTTCGTTCAATCAGCCCGAACTTCGGGTCGGAAGATTGTCTTCACTGCTGCTGCTGTCACTTAAAATTTATGTTGCAAGTTGACCACAGCACAAATTTTACGTCGTTTGAGGAAGTGCTAGGAGCACTTGGGGCTAATATCGACTAAAGCCCCTCCATACACATTTTTGCGGCGTTGACACGTGGATGGAGGGGCTTTAGTTACGACGATACCTCGAGTCGAAGCTTTATTTTTTCACAGTCAGCCGAAAAATGTGAAATCTGAGCAGTACAAGTGCAGTCGTCATTTCATACAATGCATGGCGTTACCAGCGGAAGAATCCCAGCGGAGCTGTTTAGAAACGTGTGGAAAAACTGTCACCCCTCGGTGGTGGCGTAGTGTCTTTGGGGTTGCGCTGCTAATCCTGAGGGCGCGGGATGAAATCACGGCTGCAATGGCTGCATTTCGATGGGAGCGAAATGCATAAACGCCCGTAAACGTTAACTCGAAGTTCCCCGTTACCGGGTGCCTCATAATCATATCGTAGTTTTGGAACATAAAACCACATAATTAAATTTTGAGGGGAGAAAGGAGGGGGGAGGAAAAAGCCTTCGGTATGCCCCACATTTCGGCACCTTGATGCGCAGAGCTAGAGTTCCTTGCGATGGCAGACTGATGTCTTCCTGGTAGGCTGTGGGTGCTTGTAACAGATGCGCGACGTTTTGTCTGGCATCCTATTTATTTCTTTCGTTATCATTGCTCCGTCTTCCTTTCTCCCTTCCCCATTCGCAGAGGCGAACGGCTGAGGTCGAGTTCCCCGCCTTTCTGCGAATTTCGGGAACAGTGTGGCAGTCTCACTGTCGATACGTCGTTGTTCAAACACCAACTGATCTTTTCAATACTTGAGATGCTTTATCTTTTATTCTTTCTCCGCAGCAGATTTCTTGAGCTCCGTACCAAACATAGCTGTGTTCGAAGCCGTTGACTGCGTGTGTCGTTCATCATTTTTAATGCGTCTTATCCTTGAAGTCGACAGCCTGTGATTTTGACTCCGCGCTCCACGAAACTGGGCCTCTCGTCCGCACTGGCCCTTTCCCGATTGGCGGTGCTCCTGTGCCGACTGTCTTGCCGGCAGCGCGTTTGTTATTTTTGCTTCACCTGTTCGAGCCCCGGATGGTGGAGCAAGAGCAGAAAAGCGAAAGAACGACTCGTGAACGCTTTCTGATGAGACAGAGGACGGTTCGCACTGCAGAGAGGACCGAACAGAAGGCGGGACATCGCCGGCAGCTCCCATTCGCAGCCGTCGATGACG
Source organism: Dermacentor andersoni (assembly GCF_023375885.2). Lineage (NCBI taxonomy): Eukaryota > Metazoa > Arthropoda > Arachnida > Ixodida > Ixodidae > Dermacentor > Dermacentor andersoni. Next base: position 6,245,826 of record NC_092816.1, on the reverse strand, counting down.
TTCGATCGCTATGATCGGGGAGACTTTTGTTGGAGTGTCGTTGTTCGCTTTCGTGCCATGCCTGTCCTCTTCTTTATGCGATTTGCTGCGACGCCGTTATTCCCGCCTGATATCTGCCTTTCGCTCTCCTCTCTCTGTGCGCGAGCAATGCCGTTTGTGCTCGGGGCAGCTCGCAATACAATCGTATCGAGGCACACGTCCGTACTTGCCAGGGTGTCCGCTTATAAGTTAACGCGCGCGACATGTGCGTGATACGTGACCCTCCCTCTCGTACTTTTTTCTTGGCTATACTTAGCCTACGCATCGTTTTTTAGCACATACGAGAAGGCGCATTGCGCCGTTGTACGTTGGTTTCTTCCCCACAGCGGCTTGTTGCTGCGGACTGCCACGGCTTGATATGGTCCTTGTACTGTGGAGGAGGGGCGCACACGAGCTTGTTTTGCTTGCTTTCGCCGAAGCACTTTGCTCACACCATTGACTTCCCTCTCACGCCTCGTCTTGATATCACTGAGCGAGATGTGTGTGCGTGTGTGTGTGTGCAGCCACCTTAACGCTCTTCAACTCTAAACGAGGTTGGAATGCAGGCGTGCCTCCTCGCATTTTCCTTCACTGGCTCTGCGACTGCTGCCAACCGTCGCATTGTCGCTGAAACGTCACAATAGTCTACCTACTTGGTTTTATTTATATTGTAAGGAGCTCAAACAAGACCAGCAATTTTCACGAGAATAGTTAGTTTCCTCTTTGCTTGATTTTCACCGAATTACTGAACGCCTGCGCCAGCTATATAACACATCCTTCCACCATAGGGGATCACAGATTTGAAAACTGCAGTCGCTGTCATCGGTACATGCGAAACGGGAATGCGATGTCTGCACGTGCGGGTATATCGTAGCGCCAGAAAAATCTCGCCGACGATTGCGATACTGCCTAATATAAGCTCCATACGTGTTTTCATTTCGCGATACATTGGCTGGCGCGGAGAAGCTGTCTCGTGCGGCACGTTGCAAACGGAGTGAAATGTGGCGTGACTGCCTCGCTAATGTGGAACGCGACAGCCAGCGCGTGGGTGATGCGTGGCCGCTATTAAGAGCAGCCGCCGCCGACAGACCTCCCAGACGATGCGCGCTACTCTGGCGCCATCTCGTAGCCATCGTCGCCGCATTACGCTTTTCTTCTCACCCTTTCGCCACATACTCCTCTCCACTTTCCATCTCGTGGTTCCGCTTTCCTCCTCGTATCTATCAAATCCCCATGTCGCTCCGCGTTCGCTTTTTCATCTTCCGCTGTACTCGTTCGCTCGGGTACACACTAAAATAATTTACACACCTAAAAGGGGAAAAGGGTGTAAATGTGTCTATAACTCACACCCTTAGGGTGTTAGTTATATAAATCACATCCTAAATGTGTGAGTTATGGACACATTTATGCCCTTTTTCACTTTTAAGGGTGTAAATTATTTCACAGTGTACGCCGACGCGGAGGCTCGCCGCAGCAACGGGTGGGAGTTGCGCTTGAAAATGCAGTGCAGAAACGTTGTACATGCATGACGCCTGCGTCGAGGCGGCTCTCCGCAGCGATGATGCCACTATACCTCTTGTTACTGCGGCTGATTTGGAAAACTCGTAGGGCACGCGCACAATTGAGCGTGTACTGCTCGGCACCTGTCGCTGTCGCAGTAAAACAAGAACGATAAAGCTGAGATTGTAGTGTGCAACTACGTGCCGGGCTTGCTTGTCGTATTGTCTAAAGAGTTTCGATGCCTGCCATGCCCGTGAAAGCCGCGGAAGGACGTGAGACTCTCGCACCTGCCCCTACACATGGCATAAAGCAGAAAACTAAACGTACCAGGATCCTGCAGTGTGTGTAGAATAGGCCGAAGCACAAAGCTTGCGCTGTCAATACGTAGCGGCGAGGCAACGGAAGACTTGGGATTCTTTAAGGCCGACTGCAATGAAATTTCACTCTAGCTACATTCGGTACAAATGAGCAGTATATACTACCACTAAGGCATTCTTGGCAATGCCGCAGGGCTGGTAATCGCGTAGTGTTTTTGTTAGCATCCTTCAAACAGCCTCTGAGTATACGTCAGATGCAACTGGTGGTCCCAAGCACGCCGCATACTAGTGTTTTTTTTTTTTTTAAGTGCGCCGCGGACAGTCGCGGGCGCCAACTTACGTCGAGGTCATGCCGAGGAACCGCGCGCTCTGAAATGCCTCACTTTCGGCGAACGGTAATGGTAGCGTTTCCTCTTTTTTTCAATTACGGTATCAAAAACAACTTGCAAGATGGGAATCGAACCAGGGTCTCTGGAGTGAGACAGAAACGCAACCACTGAGCCACGAGTTCGATGATTCAAAGCGGGATATGCGATATGCCGCCTCTAGTGAATGCGGTGTTGCCTTACAAACGAGCCTTAGAAACTTGTACTGCGGTGTACATCGGTAATTATGAGCATGTAAATTACAGAACTCGCAGTTACACGAGTAGCGAAGTACGTTTCCGCTACATTTCTTCTGCGCTCTGCGCACACGCATAGCCATCTTGCGGCAAACACAGAAGACCCCCTCCTCGCAATATGCGGCGCTACCCCGCCACGTGGCGCGCCACTCGCCCGCTTCTCCCCTTCGGGCCGTGCAGAGACCGGTGCGAGGATACCCTTGCGTTTGATAAGTTTTCTCGCTCTCTCCCCTTCCAACTTCCAGCGTGCGTCCCTCGAACTCTCGTGTTTAGGCGACGCGGCTCCTTTTTCCGCTCACAGCGCGCTGTTGAGGTGTCCTCCTTTGAGAGACAGTTACGGTACTGCACTTCTTTCTTCCTCTCATCCAAAAATCACTACACACACACCGCTCACAGCGCGATTCCTAGGTGCAGCGTCCGATGCGGGACGCCTATGACGTGATCGCTGCGCCGTAGCGCGTCTGATGGGAAAGCGTCCCCTGCGATGTTTGCCGAGCTGCTTCCGAGGAGTCATGTGTCTGCGTGGTGCTCCCAAGTGAGATAGAGGACGATCCCATCGAGGCGTCAGCCCCATGATCGCGTCCGCCTTCATGGCACGTCGCGGCCCGGCTGTCCGTACCGATCACGACGTTTTGCTCGCGTAGATCGTTTCTCCCTCCGAGACACCGAGTTCTTTGGTTCGTTCCGCTTGCTCAGGCGCATGTTTCGTTGCCGCGCCGAACGCTGCGTGTGACTCAAGAGCATGCCGAGAGAATGAGCGGGTGGTGCTAATGGGGTGCGATAACGCTATCGCGTTCCACTCTTGAAGGCGGAGCTTAAGCTTCCTCCAAGTTTTTAAAGAAGTGATTTGTAAAACCATCAGATCCTCCGCTTTTAGCAGCATTCAATCTTAAAATCAATGGTTATATGCCACGTGTGTTGATAACGACGTCATCCATATCGCATATCAGTTCTCACGGGGTACTTCTGTCGTCATCGCTGCTCGGCATCACAGTAGAAAACATGGAATAAAAATACTGATTAAAGCATTCAGCTTTAGCTTTGTCGTCGAAAATGGCGCCGTCTCCAGAGACAGGTGATGGGATGTTGCCTCTTTTCCATTTCTTTTCACCTACTTCCAAAATTGCTTGGGGTCATTCTTGATTTTCTCTACTAGATAGATTCATTAAAAGAATTCTTGGCTACGCAAAAAGCTTTCATTTCTGACGTAAATTCTGTGAGCTTCTTCCTTTTATAGCTTGACGGAACTTGGAGAATATGATGATAACATCCTTGCCTTTTCTATGTAAGACCCCGCAACGCTTTTGAAAACCAAGGCTTACTTCTATTTTGTCTTTCATTTAGCACCCTACATCGTATGAAACGCTGCCGTAGCTCTAGCATATTGTTTTTCAAGCAAGCCCATAATTCATCTGCACCTTTTAGTCAGCTTCTGTTGCAAAAACATAATAGTATTCACCGAAAGCCTCTAATTTATTCTGTTAACCTGTGCTTTCGAATATAGGTATGTCTGTCTACGCTGTGCGCAGGGTTTTACATGTGTAATCTGCATTTCGCATAGAACACCGTAGTTGCTAATTCTAGGAAGGGCAACTGTAGAAATTACCAATTGAGGTTGGTCCGTGAACACCAGGTCCAGAACATGATTTCCTCTAGTTCAGACACCATTTGAGGCAGTGCGAACAAATGAGTGACCCTCACTCAAAATTAGTGAGCCCCGATCGTTTTATACAGCACTTGGGAGATTGAAATCTCCCCCGATAACTAGTTGTCCGCCCGCACATTTTAACGCGACAGCATCAAGGAGCTCGTGTCGCAGAAAAGCTGGTGTCGTCGGCGTCGGCGGCGTTGGCCGCGAGCGAAAAAATGGCGGAAGGCAATTCATAAATAAAAACAACTTGCAAGATGGGCTTTTCTTGCAAGTTGCAAGAAAAGCAACTTGCAAGGTCGAACCAGGGTCTCCGGAGTGTGAGACAGAGATGCTACCATTCAGCCATGAGTTCAGTGCTTCAAAGCGGGACAAAAGCGCCTGTAATGAATGCGGTGTTGCCTTAGAAACGCGCCGTAGAAAGTTACACTGCGGTGTATATCGGTAATTATGAGCATGTAAATTACAACAGTCGCAGTTAAACGCGTAGCGAAGTTCGTTTCCGCTACATTTCTTCTGCGCTTGGCGCACACGCAGAGCCATCTTGCGGCAAACAGAGAAGACCCCCTCCTCGCAATGCGCGGTGCTGCCCCGACAGGTGGCGTGCCACTCGCCCGCTTCTCCCCTTCGTCTCGTTTGAGCGCATTGGGACCGTGAGGGGACCGGTGCGAGGACGCCCCAATGCCCTTGCGTTTAATAAGTTTTCTCGCTCTCTCCCCTTCCAACTTCCAGCGTGCGTCACTCTAACCCTCGTGTTCCTCTTTCTCGGCTCCTCTTTCCGCTCACAGCGCGATTTCTAGGTGCAGCGTCCGATGCGGGATGCCTCTGACGTGATCGCTGCGCCGTAGCGCGTCTAGTGGGAAAGCGTCCCCTGCGATGTGTGCCGTGCTGCTGGCGAGGAGTCATGCTTCTGCGTGGTGCTCCCAAGCGAGATAGAGGACGATCCCATCGAGGCGTCAGCTCCATGATCGCGTCCGCCTTCATGGCGCGTCGCGGCCAGGCTGTCCGTACCGATCACGACCTTGGGCTCGCGTAAATGGTGTTGGTGATAACTTTATTGCCCACAGGGGAGTTGCGGACACGCAGGTCCTTGGGCCCCCGCACGGCCCCACTCGTTTCTCCCTCCGAGACACCGAGTTATTTGGTTCGTTCCGCTTGCTCAGGCGCACGTTTATTCTTTGTGTGACTCAAGAGCATGCCGAGCGAATGAGTGCACGGTGCGAACGGGGTGCGATAACGCTATCGCGTTCCACTCTTGAAGGCGAAGCTTGAGCGTCCTCCAAGTTTTTTCAATTGCTGATCTCAACTGACATAATATATCAACAGAGGGATCGAGAGGTCTATAACAACTAGACACGGTCAAGGAACATTTGGTGGAAAGCGTCAGTTTACAGAAAATAGCTTCAAAGTGTTCAACATGAATGGGCAGCTGGACAAATGAAATGCTTTTTTCTACTAATATAAAGACTCCGCCAACTCGAGAATTTCGATCATTTCTGTAACACGTGTAACTGTGTGGAAATGCCTCACTTAGCCAGGGCTGTCTTTCTAAAGTTGTAGAGGGCTTAATAAAGTTTGGGGACTTTATTCTTGATACTGCGACAATCTATCACGACTAAAGAAACATTGCCGTTGTTAGACTGACGTGGTCATTTCTGGGAAACAGCTTGGTTTAGCTCAGCATTATAAGCATATGAACAACAAGTATTGTACCGAAGGCGAACTTTACCGCCATCGTTCCTATCTCAAAGTCCCACAGCTGTTTTCTTTTCTCACGTACTAAAGCAAAAAAAATCTTCATATATTGGAGACTGGCTATTTTTCAACTTTCTGGCGTTCTCTAATATTAACTGTTTTTCTCCGTACGAGGTAAAACTTGCTACCAAAGGACGATTCTTACCACTCTGGAACCTTCCAAGATGCGGACGTTCAAATGACAGTTAACGCAAACCCAGCTTAGAGTCACAGAGTTTGAGAATTTCGAGCTCATAATTTGCAGTCTTTTCGGGGTTATCACTTTCATTGACGCTGTAGAAAACCAAATTGCAACGCTGCCTTTGGCTGGCCAAATTGTCGACTTTTGCGGACAATGACTTGATCAATCGTCGCTGGTCGTCACATTCGTTCTTGCACTCGCTGACGGTTGCGCGAAGGTGATCGAAGCATGATAGTTTGCCTTCAGTGATGTAATGCGTCTGCTAAGGTCATCTGTGGCATGCGTATTCTCTGTCTGTGTTATCCCATGTCCCGCCTCTTTGGCCACAAGGTCGTGCGGAATAGCAACTCTTGTTTACTTCCGGTAGATTTCAACCGAATGTGTTCCCACGCCTCTTTACTTCGCACTTTTTCTCGCTAAATCTTGGCCACATGGAGCGAACTTTCACCGTGAACTCCGGGCGGCAGATGGAGACGCGGTGGCACGACGTGCGCTGTTTGCCGGCTTGCGCCACATCAAGCGAGGCAGTAAATAGCGTATATGCAACGCACAAACTGCAAAGTGGCTATTTACGGTATTATTTCGGTTTAATATTAGCCCGATTACATATGTACACATCTAACGCATACGTCTACAATTGTTTGCGTATTACGCGAGGCGTCTGACTTGAGGATGCATCAAAGTGTAGCGGCGAAGTCTCGTAATTGACGTCGTTAATTTGGCGTAGGACTTCATAAGGCCCTGTGCAGCGAGAGAGAAGCTTCTGGGAAAGGCCAACCCGACGATATGGTGACCAGAGGAGCACCCAAGCACCTGGTGCGAACTTAACATCGCGATGGCAGTGGTCGTAATGTTCTTTCTGTATATGCTGTGATGCTAATAAACGAGATTGGGCGACTTGACTTGCCATACGAGCGCGATCGATGATTTCACGAGCGTACTCAACTGCAACACGTGGCACATAAGGGAGGATGGGGTCAAAAGGCAGTGTAGGGTCAAGACCATAAAAGGGTGAATATCCTGCGGTGTCATGTCGGGACGAGTTATACGCAAACATCAGGTAAGCCAGCGTGGTGTCCCAGTCGCGGTGATCGTTGGAGACGTACATCGGCAACATCTCTGTGATTGTTCGGTTGAGACGTTCCGTAACACCGTTCGTTTGTGGGTGGTAGGCGGTGGACAGCTTGGTGCTCAGTGGCACAAGAGCGGAGGAGGTCGTCCACAACTCGAGACAACAACGATCGGCCGCGGTCTGTAAGGAACTGTAGAGGTGCACCGTGCTGGAGAATGACGTCGGGAAGGAGAAAATCGGCGATGTCAGTTGCGCAACTAGTCGGCAATGCCTTTGTTATCGCGTAGCGTGTCGCGTAATCAGTAGCGACGGCGATCCACTTGTTCCCTCTAGTCGTTGTCGGAAAAGGGCCAAGCAGGTCTAGGCCTATGCGAAAGCGTATCCAGCTATTCTGGACACAAGGGTTTAGTTCGCGTGAGTGCCACCACGTGGCGTACTGACCTTAAACTTTTCAAACTTCCCGCGGTGACGCGTGATGACGTCAACCAAACAAAAATTAAAAAAAATTAACATCTATCCCTGCGCATTGAACTTCGCCACAATGCTTGTCCCGCCAGCGTTATCAGTGTTCTTGATAAAGCGTATTCGCTCGTCGCGTGGAAATTACTCGTCATCCTAAGAGCGTTTAGTCGCGACGAGCAATGGTTGATTCTGGGCTTTTGATGCGGTTCTTTTTTTTGTTTTTTTTCCTTTTCCTTTTTCTTTTTCTTTTTTTAATTCTACGGAGTAAAGAAGCTAGCCTAACCGTCAGAAGCACTTCGGGGCAGCCTTTCCTCAGTCGGCACACATTGTTAACGTCCGAACATCGCACAGCGTCTACTAGAGACGCCGTCGTGGACGGATTTTTATTTTGCCCTATCGAATTCGTTGAGGTGCACACAATTATTTCCCTAGCGAATTTGCAATGCGCACTCATGGGCTACCGCCGCAGCTGCAAATCTAGATGTGCTTAAGTATTAAGGTATATATATACATGGATATGTTGGTTTTTCACCTTGACACAAAAGTCACGACACAAGAGTTGAGCAAGCTGTCCCTGTGTCGTCGCAGGGTGTGAGACCGGGCTAGTCGGTATTCCATGCTAAGGTGACTAGCGCAAGAGTGGACACGGGACAATAAAGAGGCGACAAGGATAAGCGCAAACTTCCAACTGGGCGCTTGTCCTTGTAGCGTCTTTAGTGTCCCCTGTCCAATCTTGCGCTATTCACTGCAGTCTGTGTCGTCGTCCGTTAGCATGCTATGGCCGAAGCTGCTCGCAATATTAGGTCACATTTACTGGCCACCAGGCCAGGTACACCCTTGGGTACGACATATACACTTGCAGTTAGTTTCCAAAGTAGTCTCATATGGCGGTTATCTACGTGCGTGAAGCAAGAACGCTATTTAAAATTATTGTGCAGTAATATATGGGGGATTTGTATGTTCTCCACATTCTCTACCATGTTGCCGTTCCGCCTTTATTATATAGCCGCAATGTAGACTAGCAGCTATCGAACGCCATAAAGGCTATCCACATACTCAAAGACCTCGCGCACACCTTTTGACATTTAATTGTACTCAAGAGTTGTGCGACTGCGGAGGACATCCTTAACGAATGTTACATAACACATTATGAGGTTTTACTTGCCAAAACCACGATTTCATTATGAGGCACGCTGTAGTGGAGAATTCGGGAATAATTTAGACCACTTGGGATTTTTTAACGTGCGCCTAAGCCTAAGTACGCTGGTTTTCGCATTTCACACCCATTGAAATACGGCTGCCGTGGTTGGGATTCGATCCCGAGACCTCGTGATTAGCAGCCGAACCCAATAAAAGCTAAGCAACTACGGAGGGGAAGGAATGTTGGCAGTAGGAGGAAGGTGACAGCCGGCAGGTGAGACAATTTGTTCCCATCCTCATTGCGCGAGAATCGGTACCATCTGTCGAAGAATGACACCGTAGAATTCACTGTATTCAATGTGATGGAGTCCGCGTCCAATATTTCAGACCCGAATCATACTGTAACTACTGACGACCAGGCATCTCGCTAATACGTGCAGTCGCTTGACAGCTGCCGAGGGCTAGCGTCGGCCACAGGACCTACTTGACCTTTGTTCAACGCTTTGTTCAACAATGAAATGCTGACGTCATCCTAAACAAGATCAACAAGCGCCGTAGTGCTCGATCTTATGATGTCCTTATTCGTAAGCTTATATTCGTGATAAATTTTTTTTTGGTGGGGGGGGCGGCAATGTGCTCTTGTACCCTAGAAATGTCCCTCGGACGTCTGTGATGTGCTCGTTTTTATTCTCAAGTACCCAAAGAAAACTCTCATCGCTGCAACTTCATGATGTCCTGGTGGCAGGCCACCATGGCGTGTCGCGCAAGTATGACCACGCCGATTCATTTGGGTTGACATAACACAACAATCAAACCCCGGCCCTCAGTCCCCAGCAGCTGCGAAGCAACTGACCACGGCGGCGGTCAGACCTGCGACGCTGCAGAGGGTGCTAAGAATGCCTGACACCGGACAGGCCGCCATTGGAATATGAACCTGGCAACGTTTAACGCTAGAACGTTATCTAGTGAGGCGAGTCTAGCAGTGCTATTGGAGGAATTAGAGGGCAGTAAATGGGATATAATAGGGCTCATTGAAGTTAGGAGGCCAAAAGAAGCATATACAGTGCTAAAAAGCGGGCACGTCTTGTGCTACCGGGGCTTAGCAGAGAGACGAGAACTAGGAGTCGGATTCCTGATTAATAAGAACATAGCTGGTAACATACAGGAATTCTATAGCATTAACGAGAGGGTGGCATGTCTTGTTGTGAAACTTAATAAGAGGTACAAAATGAAGGTTGTACAGGTCTACGCCCCTACATCTAGTCATGATGACCAGGAAGTCGAAAGCTTCTATGAAGACGTGGAATCGGCGATGGGTAAAGTCAAAACAAAATACAGTATACTGATGGGTGATTTCAATGCCAGGGTAGGCAAGAAGCAGGCCGGAGACAAGTCAGTGGGGGAATATGGCATAGGCTCTAGGAATAGCAGAGGAGAGTTATTAGTAGAGTTTGCGGAACAGAATAATATGCGGATAATGAATACATTTTTCCGCAAGCGGGTTAGCCGAAAGTGGACGTGGAGGAGCCCGAATGGTGAGACTAGAAATGAAATCGACTTTATACTCTGCGCGAACCCTGGCATCATACAAGATGTAGACGTGCTCGGCAAGGTGCGCTGCAGTGACCATAGGATGGCAAGGACTCGAATTAGCCTTGACTTGAGGAGGGAACGGAAGAAACTGGTACATAAGAAACCAATCAATGAGTTAGCGGTAAGAGGGAAAATAGAGGAATTCCGGATCAAGCTACAGAACAGGTATTCGGCTTTAACCCAGGAAGAGGACCATAGTGTTGAAGCAATGAACGACAATCTTATGGGCATCATTAAGGAGTGCGCAGTAGAAGTCGGTGGTAACGCCGTTAAACATTAAACCAGTAAGCTATTGCAGGAGACGAAAGATCTGATCAAGAAACGCCAATGTATGAAAGCCTCTAACCCTACAGCTAGAATAGAACTGGCAGAACTTTCTAAGTTAATCAACAAGCGTAAGACAGCGGACATGAGGAACTATAATATGGATAGAATTGAACAGGCTCTCAGGAACGGAGGAAGCCTAAAAACAGTGAAGAAACTAGGAATAGGCAAGAATCAGATGTGTGCGTTAAGAGACAAAGCCGGCAATATCGTTACTAATATGGATGAGATAGTTCAAGTGGCTGAGGAGTTCTATAGAGATTTGTACAGTACCAGTGGCACCCACGACGATAGTGGAAGAGAGAATAGCCTAGAGGAATTCGAAATCGCACAGGTAACGCCAGAAGTAAAGAAAGCCTTAGGAGCTATGCAAAGGGGGAAGGCAGCTGGGGAGGATCAGGTAACAGCAGATTTGTTGAAGGATGGTGGTCAGATTGTTCTAGAGAAACTGGCCACCCTGTATACGCAATGCCTCATAACCTCGAGCGTACCGGAATCTTGGAAGAACGCTAACATAATCCTAATCCATAAGAAAGGGGACGCCAAAGACTTGAAAAATTATAGACCGATCAGCTTACTGTCCGTTGCCTACAAAGTATTTACTAAGGTAATCGCAAATAGAATCAGGAACACCTTAGACTTCTGTCAACCAAAGGACCAGGCAGGATTCCGTAAAGGCTACTCTACAATAGACCATATTCACACTATCAATCAAGTGATAGAGAAATGTGCAGAATATAACCAAGCCTTATATATAGCTTTCATTGATTACGAGAAAGCGTTTGATTCAGTCGAAACCTCAGCAGTCATGGAGGCATTACGGAATCAGGGTGTAGATGAGCCATATGTAAAAATACTGGAAGATATCTATAGCGGCTCCACAGCCACCGTAGTCCTCCACAAAGAAAGCAACAAAATCCCTATAAAGAAAGGCGTCAGACAGGGAGATACGATATCTCCAATGCTATTCACAGCATGTTTACAGGAGGTATTCAGAGGCCTGGAGTGGGAAGAATTGGGGATAAAAGTTGATGGAGAATACCTTAGCAACTTGCGATTCGCTGATGATATTGCCTTGCTTAGTAACTCAGGAGACCAATTGCAATGCATGCTCACTGACCTGGAGAGGCAAATCAGAAGGGTGGGTCTGAAAATTAATCTGCAGAAAACTAAAGTATTGTTTAACAGTCTCGGAAGAGAACAGCAGTTTACGATAGGTAGCGAGGCACTGGAAGTGGTAAGGGAATACATCTACTTAGGGCAGGTAGTGACCACGGATCCGGATCATGTGACTGAAATAACCAGAAGAATAAGAATGGGCTGGGGTGCGTTTGGCAGGCATTCTCAAATCATGAACAGCAGGTTGCCACTATCCCTCAAGAGGAAAGTGTATAACAGCTGTGTCTTACCAGTACTCACCTACGGGGCAGAAACCTGGAGGCTTACAAAAAGGGTTCTGCTGAAATTGAGGACGACGCAACGAGCCATGGAAAGAAGAATGATAGGTGTAACGTTAAGGGATAAGAAAAGAGTAGATTGGGTGAGGGAACAAACGCGGGTAAATGACATCGTAGTTGAAATCAAGAAAAAGAAATGGGCATGGGCCGGACATGTATTGAGCAGGGAAGATAACCGATGGTCATTAAGGGTTACGGACTGGATTCCAAGGGAAGGAAAGCGTAGTAGGGGGCGGCAGAAAATTAGGTGGGCGGATGACATTGAGACGTTTGCAGGGGCAACATGACCGCAATTAGTACATGACCGGGGTAGTTGGAGAAGTATGGGAGAGGCCTTTGCCCTGCAGTGGGCGTAACTAGGCTGATGATGAAGAAATATATATATTTTAAATTGACGCATCGCGAATCCAAAAAGAGCTGCCCGCGACCAGTCCAGCTAGGTTTCTTTCATTTCGTACTTCGTCGTAGCGGCTAATAGTAGCTCACGAAGCAGAGCACTGAGTGTGGATATGGCAGAGAAGGTGTTCTATATACTGTCTCGTCATCCACCGAAAATTGCCCGCCGTGCTACTGGCCATTCCTAGAAAATTGTGTATGTAACGCCCAGCCATTTGAAACACAGCAATTTCGTATTGCGATGGGAGAGTCCATGAGAGACAGGTTGGTCTCTCATAAAAAAACGTGATGAGTAACGAGCGGTGTTGTTGAGCGAGGCTGTAGACGGATAATGTCACCATAGACAGGACCGCGCTCCAATCCCGGTGCTCAGCGGAAATATACATGGACAGCTTGTCAACTAGCGTGTAATTGATACTTCATTAAGGTCGTTGCGTGTTTGTGTTGTGTCTAGCAGGAGCGAGTAGTGTAAGAGATGACACTGGAGAGAAGACGGTGAGCGAAGTCCGCGAAAAGTAATTGAGGATAGCCATATTGAACGTCGACGCCATGTTGAATAAATCCTGCGACTTCAGTTGCTCAGCCGCCAGAAAGGCTTGAGTGGTAGCATACCGCTGGGCGTATTTGGTAACCACAGCGATAAACACACACTTTGCGGAAGTAAACAGAGGAAAGGGACGTAGTGAGTTGGCCGCCCTTTTCGAGCTCTGGCATAGTTTGAAAAATGAATGTGACGAAGTATGACGCGCAAAATAGTATATGTCAACCCAAATGAATCGGCGTGGTCATACTTGCGCGACACGCCATGGTGGCCTGCCACCAGGACATCATGAAGTTGCAGCGATGAGAGTTTTCTTTGGGTACTTGAGAATAAAAACGAGCACATCACAGACGTCCGAGGGACATTTCTAGGGTACAAGAGCACATTGCCGCCCCCCCCCAAAAAAAAAAAAAATTTATCACGAATATAAGCTTACAAATAAGGACGTCATAAGATCGAGCACTACGGCGCTTGTTGATCTTGTTTAGGATGACGTCAGCATTTCATTGTTGAACAAAGTGTTGAACAAAGGTCAAGTAGGTCCTGTGGTCGACGCTAGCGCTCGGCAGCTGTCAAGCGACTGCACGTATTAGCGAGATGCCTGGTCGTCAGTAGTTACAGTATGATTCGGGTCTGAAATATTGGACGCGGACTCCATCACATTGAATACAGTGCATTCTACGGTGTCATTCTTCGACAGATGGTACCGATTCTCGCGCAATGAGGATGGGAACAAATTGTCTCACCTGCCGGCTGTCACCTTCCTCTTACTGCCAACATTCCTTCCCCTCCGTAGTTGCTTAGCTTTTATTGGGTTCGGCTGCTAATCACGAGGTCTCGGGATCAAATCCCAACCACGGCAGCCGTATTTCAATGGGTGTGAAATGCGAAAACCAGCGTACTTAGGCTTAGGCGCACGTTAAAAAATCCCAAGTGGTCTAAATTATTCCCGAATCCTCCACTACGGCGTGCCTCATAATGAAATCGTGGTTTTGGCAAGTAAAACCTCATAATGTGTTATGTAACATTCGTTAAGGATGTCCTCCGCAGTCGCACAACTCTTGAGTACAATTAAATGTCAAAAGGTGTGCGCGAGGTCTTTGAGTATGTGGATAGCCTTTATGGCGTTCGATAGCTGCTAGTCTACATTGCGGCTATATAATAAAGGCGGAACGGCAACATGGTAGAGAATGTGGAGAACATACAAATCCCCCATATATTACTGCACAATAATTTTAAATAGCGTTCTTGCTTCACGCACGTAGATAACCGCCATATGAGACTACTTTGGAAACTAACTGCAAGTGTATATGTCGTACCCAAGGGTGTACCTGGCCTGGTGGCCAGTAAATGTGACGTAATATTGCGAGCAGCTTCGGCCATAGCATGCTAACGGACGACGACAGAGAGTGAAGTAACTAGCGCAAGAGTGGACAGGGGACACTAAAGACGCTACAAGGACAAGCGCCCAGTTGGAAGTTTGCGCTTATCCTTGTCGCCTCTCTATTGTCCCGTGTCCACTCTTGCGCTAGTCACTTTAGCATGGAATACCGACTAGCCCGGTCTCACACCCTGCGATGACACAGGGACAGCTTGCTCAACTCTTGTGTCGTGACTTTTGTGTCAAGGTGAAAAACCAACATATCCGTGTATATACCTTAATACTTAAGCACATCTAGATTTGCAGCTGCGGCGGTAGCCCATGAGTGCGCATTGCAAGGTCGCTAGGGAAATAATTGTGTGTACCTCAACGAATTCGATAGGGGAAAATCAAAATCCGTCCACGACGGCGTCTCTAGTAGACGCTGTGCGATGTTCGGACGTTAACAATGTGTGCCGACTGAGGAAAGGCTGCCCCGAAGTGCTTCTGACGATTAGGCTAGCTTCTTTACTCCGCAGAAAAAAAAAGAGAAAGAAAGGGAAAAGAAAAGAAGAAAAAATAGAGCCGCATCAAAAGCCAAGAATCAACCATTGCTCGTCGCGACTAAACGCTCTTAGGATGACGAGTAATTTCCAGGCGACGAGCGAACGCGCTTGATCAAGACACAGATAACGCCGGCGGGACTAGCATTGTGGCGAAGTTGAATGCGCAGGGATTGCTTTTACTTTTTTTATTTTTTGTTTGGTTGATGTCATCACGCCTCACCGCGGGAAGTTTCAAAACATTAAGGTCAGTACGCCGCGTGGTGGCACTCACGCGAACTAAACCCTTGGGTCCAGAAAAGCTGGCTACGACTGATCACACCGAGGTTAAGGGTTCTCGCAGGCAAGGGTCCTGCCCCGAGCAGGTGCCTCTTGATCCCAGTGTTTACTGCGCAGATAGTGGCTGCCGCGTTTGTCCATTGACTGACGACTTCTAAGAACCGTGAGACGGTGCTACAAAAGTTCTCCTTCCCTGAGTTCCACCGCTTCAAACAAGCCGTTACGGTGGCGGCGACTCCACAAACAATACCTGGTCCGCCGACTGCGTCTTGACATCTCGGCGTCGTTTGGTTGGGGACGCGGCGCATTGTGGTCCTTACAAAGCGAGTCGTCGCAGCAGACATGGTGGCGACAACGGGCTGCTGACTCGGCGCATTGTTGTTTCCCCGAACCGAGTCATCCGCAGTAGACATGGTGGCGCCTTTCCGACTGTCGCTTCCCCGAAGATCGCCAGCCCCCGTCCGTCGAACGTAACAGCTCCTCCATGGCCCGGAAAATCTCGACTGACCAGTGCTGATAACCGCTGGGCAGGAAGAGAATGGCTGGTGGCAAGGGGGGGGATGTCTTGGCTTGCAGCGACCAGCTGTGAAATGATGACACCGCCCAAAAACATCCAACTAGGACAGGCAACTGCAAAACGAACCCAACAACACGGCTCTGCGGCGAGATGACGTATCTTGCATTTCACTTTAGACCCGCAAGGCTTAAAAAAAAAAAAAAAAACAAGTGCGGGAACAACAAATGCTCCATTTCGCTACGCAAATTTTTGAAGTAATTTCGTGCTGACAAATTGAGCAATCATGGAGGGAGTCCTGCTAAATGAGAGCTGATCTTCATGGCTTAACAAAATTAACAATAACAACCCCAGAATTTAGGCGGGAACCATCAACGCAGAATTCAAGTTAGCCTGCTCAAACCATGCGCATTGCCATGCAACTTTCCCTCCTTATATCTAACGGAGAAGTTGTATTCTTGGAGAGTGAAGCTCCATCGGAGCAAGCGGCTATTTTTGTGTGACATTTGATTGAGCCACGTCAGAGGACAGTAGTCAGTCTCGAAGATGAACCTCGCTTCGTACAAGTAACACGACAACTTCTGGGCTGCCCAAACTAAACAACCACATTCCTTCTCTGAAGCGCTGTAAGCCTCCTCTCTTACAGTTAGTTTACGGCTGGTATAGAGGACAGGATGTTCCTCATTATCGTCGCCGACCTGACTAAGTACCACGCCCATATCTCTGTCGCTTGCGTCGCAATGAGCTGTGAATTCCTTTGTGTTATCTGGCGCGCGAAGCACAGGACGAGAAACGAATAGCATTTTCAAACCTTGGAAAGCGTTCTATTTATCCGTATCCCAGTGCACGTTACTCGGTGCTCCCTTTCGGAGTGCGTCCGTTAAAGGACTTACTATTTGCGAGTAATTCGGAATGTACCGTTGATAGTACCCCAAAAGTCCCCAAAATGAACGAATGTCTATTTTCATGCGCGGCTGTAAAAACTCTGCAATCGTAGCTATTTTCAGCTCGGCCGGCCGTCTCGTGCCCTGGCCGACAACATGGCCTAGATAAGTAACCTGCAAGCAGCCAAACCTACACTTCTCCGCCTTCATCTTTAAACCGGCTTCCCTCAACTGTGAGAACACACTTTCAAGGTGCGATACGTGCTGTTCCCAGCTCTCCGAAAAAATTGCTACATCAAGATATGACAAGGCGAACTTCTGCAAGTCTTTTTGGACAATATTCATTAACTTACAGAAGCTAAACGGCGCGTTCTTTAGCCCGAAGGGGAGGGTGAGAGGACTAAAAGTGCCTACAGGTGAGATAAATGTGGCGTAGTGGGCTGGCATTTCTGAAAGGGGAACTTGCCAGTATGTTCGCACGAGATTTATGTTGAAAGGTATTTAGCAGCGCTAGCTCTTTCGATTCGTTCCTCAATGTTGGGTATCGGGTACAGCTTATGCCTACTGATGGCATTTAACTTCCTGTAGTCAACACATGGAGGAGGGTCCTTATTAGGGGTTTCTACAAGTATTAGCGGTGACGTGTAGTCACTCTTAGCGGGCTCAATAACTCGCAACTGTCTCTCAGCAGTGTCCTTATCTCCATAATTGCTGCTTTACTGCCTTGATCCTGTTCGCTAAACCTACCTAGGTAAACACAACCTAGCTAACGATCAACAATCGAGCTTCTCTACTGTTTTAAACTGAACAACGACAAAAGGAAGCCTAGAGAGTCAAAGCAAGAACCAAGCACTCACCGCAGACACAGCACCACGTCGCAAAGTCCGTCTCCCCGCTGCCACCACTTGTAATGGTTGGGTTCGGGCATGAAATAGATCGTAGCTGGCCCATGCCGTCGTCCAACTTACTCACGCTGAGGACGCTGTTGAAGGGAGAGACTTGTTCTTATCGACAGCGAGGAATATGGGATTTATTTGCAGTATCTACATGAGAACGTTAGAGTTCATCAGTCTGACAGGACTGAGAGAGAATGCACACCGAACAGCCGACGATGGTTCCTTAAATACACTCTGTCCACCCTAGATCCCTAGGTGAGGGAAAGGGGCCGTTCAACCATCGACCGATGGGAGCGTCTAAACTCATCGTCGCCGTCCCGCCTGTGAGAGGGAGGGTTTACACTCACTTCCGCACAGGTTTCACTGATCACACCGAGGTTAAGGGTTCTCGCAGGCAAGGGTCCTGCCCCGAGCAGGTGCCTCTTGATCCCAGTGTTTACTTCGCAGACAGTGGCCGCCGCGTCTGTCCATTGACTGACAACTTCTAAGAACCGTGAGACGGCGGCACAAAACTTCTCCTTCCCGGAGTTCCACCGCTTCAAACAAGCCGTTACGGTGACGGCGACTCTACAAACAATACCTGGTCCGCCGACTGCGTCTTGACATCTTGGTGTCGTTCGGTTTGGGACGCGGCGCATTGTGGTCCTTACAAAGCGAGTCATCCGCAGTAGACATGGCGGCGCCTTTCGGACGGTCGCTTCACCGAAGATCGCCAGCCCCCGCCAGTTGAACGTAACAACAGACAGATAACCGCCGTGGTGGCTGTGGCTTAGGGGTTATGGTGTTGCGATGCTAAGCACGAGGCCGGGACCGGGACCGAAGCACGGGACCGAAGCCTGGCCGCGGCTGCCGCATTTCGATGGGGGACGAAATGCAAAAACGCCCGTGTCCTATGAAATGGGACACGGGCGTGCCACTACGGCGTGCCTCATAATAATATCGTGGTTTTGGCACGGAAAACCCCAGAATTCGACCGACCGACCGACCGACCCACCGTCCGACCGACCGTCCGACCGACCGTCCGACCGACCGTCCGTCCGTCCGTCCGTCCGTCCGTCCGTCCGTCCGTCCGTCCGTCCGTCCGACCGCCCGACCGCCGACCCGACCCGACCCGACCCGACCCTACCCGACCCGACCCGACCCGACCCTACCCGAACCGACCCGACCGACCGACCGACCGACCGACCGACCGACCGACCGACCGACCCGACCCGACCCGACCCGACCCGACCGACCGACCGACCGACCGACCGACCGACCGACCGACCGACCGACCGACCGACCGACCGACCGACCGACCGACAGACAGACAGACAGACAGACAGACAGACAGACAGACAGACAGACAGACAGACAGACAGACAGACAGACAGACAGACAGACAGACAGACAGACAGACAGACAGACAGACAGACAGACAGACAGACAGACGGACGGACGGACGGACGGACGGACGGACGGACGGACGGACGGACGGACGGACGGACGGACGGACGGACGGACGGACGGACGGACGGACGGACGGACGGACGGACGGACAGATAGATAGATAGATAGATAGATAGATAGATAGATAGATAGATAGATAGATAGATAGATAGATAGATAGATCCGGGAAAGTGCATCAAGTACGTACCTTAAGTATGCTAATCGCATTAAAACAAGAGCCCTGTCTCAGCGCCAGAATGCCTCAAACGGTAGTCGTCCAAGTGGGAGCGAGGTAAGTGGTAGGTCTCGTATTACCCACTTACAGTGGCCGCTTCTTCAAGTTCTAGCGCTGGCATCCTTCTTCGCCTTTACTATCTGTGCTTGTTCGCTCCATTAGTCTTGCCTTGATAGCCTGTCAATGCGATAAGCATCCTTTGGTAATTTCACACACTTTTCGGTATGATGGCCGTTTCTACCTTCTTTCACGTCGACGTTTGCTCTGGGTGTGTTCCACTAGGTATGTTTCACGGTATGTGCCCGAATAGACAACTTGGGTCATTATGTATGTGTCACAGGGTGTGTGCCTTTGGGAATTTGCCGCTCTTTCACGCCAACTTGGCTCCCTGGGTATGTGCCACTGGGTGTAAGGCGCTCTCCTGTGAAAATAAAGGAAAGAAAAATAGGGGAGGGGGAGTCCTGGCCATTTACGTACCTCGTGAAGCTCTTTTTAATGCACTTGTACATAGCACAGCGGTGTCTCCGTCTCGTTTACTTACAGCACAATAATCATCATAACACAATAAACATATCACCTGTTACGTACGTATCATGAAACGTGTTGGTAATCGCATTAACGTCGCCGATGATCTCCAAGGGATAGATGCGCCGCCAACTAGTTATTTTTGAGTTCTGCGGCATGTTTGGGGACCACATTGTATTTCGCCTCGTTGGGCTGCTGAACACTTGGTGGTGTTGATGTTTGGCTCCTGTGGCCCAACCGCTGACTTGCATTTATAGTAGGACAGAGAAGGAAACGTGAAAGAAAATGCCCCTTCAAAGCTGGGTGGTCCAAGCTGGGCAAAATTTACTGCACGGTATCCTTTGTACTTTGTTATGTTGAAATGAATGTGCTGCATAGTGATATGGCGTAATCGATCGCGCCGTGGCGCTGCAAGGCGGTGAAGCAGACGCAGTCGTAAAAGGAAAGTCGTGACGTGCAAGAACGTGCTACCAAACTGTAAAAACAAAGCGACTGAAGATTGCAGAGCTAATTGCCTTCTGATCTCCTGTCATGCTTCTGCTCGTGAAATTAATTGGTGTGGTTATTTATGTCCCGTTGCAACGAGTTTGCCATCTTTCTTGCTCGTGTTTGGCTTGTTTCTGTGCTTCTGGTGTGCGCTTTTCGGGACAAGATTTATGAACCCGCGTTGCTGTTGGGGACAATACGGCTACCTCTCGCTCGGTGCTTTCGATGCGGTGGAAATGAAGAACACTCGCAAAAAAAAAAAGGAACATAATTTTTCACTTGGTCGTGGAAGGCGTCCTGCTTATCACTTCTGTAGCGTGCGCACTCGAGATATTGTACGTATATTGCTCTCGGCATTGTATCTAAGTCATAGTATTTGCTGTATAGTATTTGTGTATCCGCTGCCGCCTGTACTTACCTGAAATACAGGTGTGCTTGTGCGCGCCACGATACATCGCCGCATTGAGGAACCGTTCTTCGAACCTCCGTGTTATTGACATCAAAATAACTTACTTGCTTTCGTCGTTGTATTATTGCCTTGCGAAATGCAGAACGAATAGCGTCCCCTGCATATTTAGACGTTGCGGCGACAAAGTGCCGCGGCGCTAATATCTAATCGCTACTTCTCAACTTTGTAGTCGCCAGCCAGTGGTGGCAACGGTAACCACTGTTGCGTGCAATTCTAGTTGGATTCACACTACAGAACAACCGTGACGTGGCTCTGAGCTGGCGAATCACGCCGCACACAAGAGTGCCACAGCTAGCGGCGCCATTGGTTGCAGCTCAGCCAACGGAACTCGGAAATTGTGACGCCGTTGCACATACATATGAATCTTAGAGCCGAGCAAATGCCCTTACGGTGGTGATTATGCGCTGTTAGGATTGGGGGCTCAATCCCATCGCTCGTGATCCCTTGTCAAGATTGGAGTCCGGCATGAATTAGAAGGCAGCTGGCCCATGCCGTCGTCCAACTTATCCACGCTGAGGACGTTGATGAAGGGAAGGACTGCTTCTCATCGAAAACGAGGAATATGGGTTTACTTGCAGTATTTGCATGCAGTTCATCAGTCTAGCATGACTGCGAGAGAAAGTACGTCAGTCTAACATGACTGCTTGAGAGAGTGTCTCAGTCTAACATGACTGCTTAAGAAAGTGTATCGAGCATCCGCACAATAGCCGTTTATAAACACTCGGTCCTCCCCCGATTCCAAGGTGGCGGAAACGTTCGTCCAGTCATCGTAAACACGCCGCCTCTGCGCGGGACGGTTTACACACACACAGGCACACACACACACACACAGGTTCACGGTCCGAAACAGACATCACACGGATTTCGTAGCACTCGGAGCGGACCCTCGCAGTGCGCCCAGGTAGCCATTGTCTTGCGTCTTGGTCGGCGCGTGGGAAGGGGCCTCCGACGATGTTCCCGCGGCAACTCCCCCACTCATAGCAGATCAGGTCCGCGTTGGTGGGTTCGGTAACAATAGTTGGCCCGCCGAACTCATTCAATCACAATGGCGATTTAGTGACGCCGTGGCTAGAGGTTTGCGGCGGCCCTCTAGGAAACGTTGACGCCCGTTGTCGCAACTGGCTGGCAACACTTGCACTTCAGCTGGGCCGTTCTTAACAGCGCCTCCATGGCTCGGAAAGTCTCGACTGTCCAGCGCTGATAACCGCTGGGCAGGGAGAGAACGGCTGGTGGCCAGGGGGTGACGTCTTCGCTCACAGTAACCACTTGTGTAATGATGTCACCGCCCCAAAACATCCAACAAGGACGTGCAACTGGAAAATGAACCCCACAACACGGCTCTGCGCTGAGATGACGTGCCTTGGCTCTCACTTTGGACCAGCTAGGCATAAAAAAAAGAAAAAAAAAGTGCTGAAACGAGAAATGCTGCATTTCGCTATGCCAATTTTTGAAGCAATTTCGTGCTGACAAATTCAGCAATCATGGAGGGAATCCTGCTAAATGAGAGGGGATCTTCTTTAGCAAAATTAACACTAGTAACCCTAAAATTTAGGCGGGATCCTCAAACCCAGAATTCAAATTAGCCTGCTCAAACCATCCGCATTGCTATGCAACTTTCCCTTCTTATATCTAACGGAGAAGTTGTACTCTTGGATAGTGAGGCTCCATCGGAGCAAGCGGCCATGTTTGTGTGACATTTGATTGAGCCACGTCAGAGGACAGTGGTCGCTCTCGAAGATGAACTTCGCTCCGTACAAGTAACACGACAACTTCTGGGCGGCCCAAACTAAACAAGCGCATTCCTTCTCAGAAGCGCTGTAGGCTTGCTCTCTTACATTTAGTTTACGGCTGGCATAGAGGATAGGATGCTCCTCGTTATCGTCGCCGACCTGACTAAGTACCACGCCCATACCTCTGTCACCCGCCGTGGTTGCTCAGTGGCTATGGTGTTAGGCTGCTGGGCACGAGGTCGCGGGATCGAATCCCGGCCACGGCGGCCGCATTTCGATGGGGGCGAAATGCGAAAACACCCGTGTACTTAGATTTAAGTGCACGTTAAAGAACCCCAGGTGGTCGAAATTTCCGGAGTCCTCCACTACGGCGTGCCTCATAATCAGAAAGTGGTTTTGGCACGTAAAACCCCATAATTTAATTTTAATGTAATACCTCTGTCGCTTGCGTCGCATTGAACTATGAATTCCTTTGTGTAGTCTGGCGCGCGAAGCACAGGACGAGAAACCAATAGCGTTTTCACACTTTGGAAAGCGTTTTCTTTGTCTTTATCCCAGTGTACGCTACTCGGTGCTTCCTTTCGGAGGGCGTCCGTTAATGGACTTGCCGTTTGCGAGTAATTGGGAATGTACCGTTTATAGTACCCCACAAGTCCCCAAAATGAACGGTCTATTTTCGTGCGCGGCTGAGAAAATTCTCCAATTGTAGCGATTTTCAGCTCGGCCGGCCGTCTCGTGCCCTGGCCGACAACATGCCCCAGATAAGTAACCTGCGAACACCCAAATCTACACCTTTCCGCTTTCATCGTTAAGCCGGCTTCCCTCAACCGTGAGAACACCTGTTTGAGGTACGATACTTGTTGTTCCCAGCTGTCCGAAAAAATTGCTACATCATCAAGATATGGCAAGGCGAACTCCTGCAAGCCTTTTAGGACAATATCCATGAACTTAGAGAAGCTAAACGGCGCGTTCTTCAGCCCGAAGCTGAGTGCGAGAGGGCGAAAAGTGCCTACAGGTGAGATGAATGCGGCATAGCGGCTGGCACTTTCTGAAAAGGGAACTTGCAAGTACCCCCGCACGAGATCTATAGTTGAAATATATTTAGCAGCGCTAACTCTTTGAATTCGTTCCTCAATGTTGGGTATCGCGTACAGCTGATCTCTAGTGATGGCAGTTAACTCCCTGTAGTCAACAACGGACGAGGGTCCTTGTTAGGGGTTTCTACCAGTATTAGCGGTGACGTGTAGTCACTCTCAGCGGGCTCAATAACTCCCAACTCTAGCATGCGCTGTATCTCTACCTCCATAATTTCTCTTTGTCTTGGAGACACCCTGTAAGCCTTTGATCTTACGGGTTCGGTTGATGTCAGCTCTATTTCATGCGTTATTAATTCGTTTCCCCCTGGCCGATCGCTGAAACTGTCGATATATTCCCCTAACACCCTTTTTAGCTCATCTACCTGCTCGGGTCTTAGAGCGTGCGAGCTTACCGAGTGTTCTGCTACTTCTAGGCCGATTTCAGAGTTGGAGGTCGCCCTATACTCCTTAAACTTGGTACTAGTGCCATCCTGCTCTTTGATGGTATAGTTAACGACTCCGCTCCGCTCTACATACGGCTTCATCAAATTGCAGTGATATATCCTCACTTCCTTCCTGCGACCAGGCATTTTTAGAGCATAGTTAGTATCTGAAAGTTTGTGCAACACTTTAAAGGGACCCTGAAACGATTTTGACGATTTTCTACAAACGTACCGAGTTGTAAGAGTAGGTCATTCTGATCATTAATTGACACATCTAAGTGCTCCGCGTAAAGCGTGTAAGTTATTATAAGGTTCTAAAAATGCACATCGCTGCCGATCGCAGCACACTGCTCGGCGGAATTTTAAGCCGGCCCTACCCATATGACGGAAATCACCTATATGACGTCAGTGGGCCGAGCTATCCCATTGCCTGGCCAGGGCGAGTGATCGATAATTTTTCCAACATTATAGTAAACAAATGATGTTCGTAATAGTTGGAATGTTAGTTAATTTGTTCTTATAAAAAGAAAGTAACATAAAGAGAATGCACAAGAACAATTTTTCAGTGCACTTAAGCACTTCCGGCACACAGCAAGTGTCGTCTGCTTGCGTTACAACGTGCTCCGTCGTTGACGAGATCTCCGCCGTCAGTGTCGGTCTGTCTTTTCGCGAGCGCTATCATTCGACTTTGTTGCGTTGTGGACGGCAAACGTAGCGACTGGCAACATGGCAAGCTGCGGCATCGTGTCCCTCTGCAAGCCAGTAGACGAGCGGACTGGCTGCAGCGCATCGGACGGCTGCTATCCGATGGGCGCCAGGATTTGCGCGATTGCGGCCGTCACTTTACACCAGAAGATTAACGCAATAGCGTTTCGCGAGTCCGGTATTGGGGTAAACGCAAGCGCAAGAGGACAGGGCCTGGCCGTGTCCCCTTGCGTGTCTTTTCAGGGAATGAACAGAAGCGCAAATGTGAATGGTCTGCACTGTGCAGCCACCTGGTGGCGTAGAGCTCAACCACACACAGTAGCAGCAACAAAATGTATTCTTCTTTGCTGCTGATGTATTTTTCGCAGGAGTGCAATCGTTAACACGTTGTTTTTCTAAATGTTTAAAATGTTTTACACTTGGTTAGAGCAATATTAGCTCTTGCTTTGGCTGGTTGAGCTCTGCGCCACGGGTGGCTGGACCGTGGAGACCGATCAGGCAGCTCACGTACGTCTGCGCTAAAGTTCCTTCATCAGCTTGAGTTTACGCCTCCACCGTTCCGCCGAAACGTTCCACTCGTGTCTGATTACCGGAATACCAGACACGTTCGGCGCTGCGACAGAATGCTCGCAACGCACGCTGCTTCGATAGCTCTCGCTTGGGGTTGACGGCCAAGCGGCTAGCGGAGAGATTTCGCGCGGGCGGGGGCGGGCTCCAAAACAACCGGAAGTGGACGATGTGACGTCGCATCGTGACGCAGAACCAGTGAAGGCGGAGCTTAGCCCCGATCGCTCGGCGAACGAGTTGAGGAGAAAAACCATGGCTAGGGAGGAGGGTAAGTTGTAACCGCTTGTAGCTCCATTAATACGTAACGCTTCACTTAAATTGTGGTGCGAATGTTCTACTTAAGCTGTACCCTACGCGTCTATAAATTTGTCCAAACCGTTTCAGGGGTCCTTTAATGGGCCCGTCCCAGTGAAGTTCAAGCTTGTTCTTTCTTGAAGGTTTGAGGATCATTACCTGGTCTCCGGCGTTAATTTATTTATTTTATTTACAAATACTGCTATCTCATTTAGATACATAGCAGAGGTGCGTTACATAACTTATGAACACAACATGTCAACCAACATGTTTAGGCAGTTCTTTCTGAAATTGATTAGTCGGCAATAAACGCAGAGAACCATCTAAGTTATTCCATAATTCAACAGTGTGTGGAAAAAAAGAAAACTTGTAGCAATCTATTTTTGGAACGAAGGGATCTATGTTTAATGGGTGAGTACGTCGGGTTACTCGCGCAGTAGGTGTGGTTAGCGAGATAGGCGCTTCAATGTTAGTCGATCCGTGTACGATTTTGTGCAGCAGGATTAGGCGGTCACACTCGCGACGAAACGACAACGGGTCCAGTGATAAAGCGTGTGCGTGGGATGACGGTGAAAACATACGGTCGTAACGGCCATAAATAAATCTAACAGCTTTTTTCTGAATGGATTCTAATTTGGAAATATCCTTTATGCGATAAGGCGAGCACACTACAGAAGTATACTCTAAAACAGGTCTAATTAGTGATTTATAGGCCGTAAGCTCGCACTCTTTAGTGCCGTGTTTTAAAGTTCGTTTTACGCACCCTAGTTTTCGCATCGCTTTAGAGCAGACTATATTGATGTGATTATGCCAACTACGGTTAGTTGTGATAGTAAGTCCAAGGTATTTGAACTCATTAACTTCGTTAATACTGTATCCTTGTGTGCTGTACGTAAATTTTAGGGGCTGTTTCTTATTAGTATAAGACATTACCACAGTCTTGCTGACGTTAATGCTCATCTGCCATGTGTTACTCCAGTCTGAAAAGGATGAAAATACGTTATTAAGCACTTCTTGATCACGAAGAGTACGAATGTTGGAATACATCACGCAATCATCTGCGTAAAGACGTATTTTCACTTGTGTGTTTCTGGCTACTTCAATAATGTCGTTAACATATATGATGAATAGGAGTGGCCCGAGAACTGAGCCCTGCGGCACCCCTGACATGACCTGAGCTATAGAAGAGGTTTTGTAATTAAAAGTGACGGATTGGAATCGCAGGTGCAGGTAATCGGATATCTAGTCAATTGGTTCATTACCAGGAAAGATTGCAGCAAGTTTTAGAAGCAATTTTTTATGGCTTACCGTGTCAAATGCTTTTGAGTAGTCGATAAAGATGGCATCAAGCTGACCGCGGTTATTTAGTGATGTGGCTATGTCATGTGTGAATTCTAATACCTGCGTTGTAGAAAATCCTGTTCGAAAACCATGCTGCTGTGGAGACAGAAAGTTATTTGCCGATAAATATTGAATGATGTGCTTATGGATGATGTGCTCGAGAAGTTTGCAACACGTGGGCAGCAACTATATAGGCCTGTAGTTAGTGATTAGCTGTTTGCTGCCAGATTTGAAGACGGGAATAATGTTAGCTTGTTTCCAAATACGAGGAACTGTCGAGATCTCAAGAGATTTGTTAAATATAACTGTCAAGTACTGGGCGTTCCATTCAAAGTATCGCTGTAAAAATTAAAAACGTATGAAGCCTCGCATTCTTGTCGTAATAGAATTTGGCGTTCTTTTGCGCTACTCCCATGTTCTTTTCGACTAGTTCTTGGGTTGCGCTTAGCCGTTCCAGCAGATTTAGCACGTATTCAACCACTGTAGGACTCTCCCCTCTTTCCTCCCACATCTCTCTTAGCATTCTCAGTGGAGAACGGAGTGTCCTCCCATACACTAGTTCTGCTGGTGAGAACCCTGTCGCTTCATGTGGAACCGTTCGCAAAGCAAACAAAGTTGCCGGCAGACAGTTCTGCCAGTCCTCCTTGTGCTCGTAACAGAGCGCACGCAAAACTCGCTTAAGCACTGAATGCCACCTCTCTACACTGTTTGACTGACAGTGATAGACGGAACTGCGCATTAACTTTACCCCGCACTTTTGCAAGAATGTGGAAGTAAGTGCACTTGTGAATACTGACCCTTGATCCGCCTGAATTTCGGCTGGAAACCCAACTCGTGCAAACACTTTCAAAAGCGCGTCTACTACTTCGGTGGAGCTGAGCTCTTTCAGAGGGATTGCTTCTGGAAACTTTGTAGCCGGACACAGCATGGTAAACAAGTACCTGTAACCCGATTTTGTTTTTGGAAGAGGCCCTACCGCGTCTATCACAAGTCGTCTGAAAGGCTCTGTTATTAAGGGCACTACCTTTAGTGGAGCTTTCCACGTCTCTCCTGGTTTACCAGAACGCTGGCAGGCGTCGCATGATCTTACAAAGTTTTCTACGTCTTTGAAACAGCCAGGCCAGTAGTATTCCATAAGCAATCTTTCCTTTGATTTTATGCCTAGGTGGCCGGACAACCCATTTCCATGACAGAGACTCAAAAGGTCCTCCCTGTACTTAGTAGGTACGACTAATTGATTTAGAATCCTACCCTTTCGATCTCTGTAGTGCCGATACAACTATCCGCCTCTCTCTTGTATCGTCACGTTGCGCCTAGCAATGCCTTCTTTAGCTGTGTGCTGCAATTTAGCTAAGCTCTCATCATTCTTTTGCTCGGCTACCAGTGACTCTCTATCCACACGTAAGAGCTGATCAAAGTTCTTTGAGGCCATTGATAACGACCCTGTGTCGCTTGCTATTGCGTCAGCTTGCTCTTCCTGCAGGCTTGAACTTTGACACTCTAGTGCTACGCTCTCATTGAGCTGGTCAACTGGCAGGCTCTGCTCAACTGTTTTTTGTCCCTCGGGCCTAGCTCAGATTTGGGTATTGAAGTTATATCCTTTTCTGCTTCCGCTGGAGCAGGTTGTGCATTTTCAGCCAAAAGCGACGCGATTTTACGAGCTTGGCCTCGCGTCAATGCCTGAACTACGCCCTCTCCCAATTTAAGCTCTTTGTCACGCAGTAACTGATTCGAACGATTCGAAAATATGTAAGGGTACTGCAGTGACAAAAATTTGGAAACTGCAGCCTCAGTCTCTAGCTCCCCGAATGGTCCACTGATTTTGACTTTGGCCATGGGCAGACACCACGCTGTGTTCTACAACCTGTTTGACCCATGCTACTTCTCCGGTGAAGTCATCTACCGTCACGTAAGACGGATGGACTGGCGGCACTGTCTCTTAGCGTGGCGGCACTGTCTCTTAGCACTCGGCATGGTTTGCCATTAACTTGCAGGTCGTGAAGATATGGGCTTAAAAGTTCCATAGTCTCGTATTTTCCCTCTACGTAGGAAAAAACTACACTGGGCTTCCCGCAGTTTACAGCTATATGTCCCAGTTTGTGGCATCTATAACAGCGAATTGGTCTAAAAGATTTGAATTTTCTTTTCTGTTCTTTTTGTGCGGTTTCTCCGTTAAGTTTCTCCTCGCTTTTTTCTGCGGGCTTTTCCTCCACGTCTACAGGCTCCGATCGTCTAGTCTGCGAACCCTTTTTGAACGGAACTGGTTTCCGCGGTCCACTTCGACCGTCCCAATTTCCGTCCTCGGCGTTCAGCTTTCTACGCGTTGCGTACTGCTCGGCTAATTCAGCCGCCCTTTCCACAGTGTTTACATTCACTCTGTCTTGCACCCACAGTTTCACCGCTTGGGGAATGCTTTTGTAAAACTACTCTAGACACATGCATTCAATGATCATGTCTCTGCTATCGTACCCTTCCGCGCTTTTCAGCCACTGGAGTAGGTTGGCCTTTAAGCCGTATGCAAACTCCGGATACCCCTCGCTATCTTTTTTGCCTGTGCTCCTAAACATTTGCCGAAAAGCTTCGGCTGATAGGCGGTATTTCTTCAGGAGACTAGCATTAACCTTCGCATAATCATATGTATCTTCCGCACTGAGTCTGGCGATTACTTCCGCCGCCTCACACGGCAACATAGACAGCAACCGCTCTGGTCATGTACTCGGACGGAAGTTCATCTTCTCGCAAGTCCTTTCAAAATTGCATAGGAACAAGCCTATCTCGGTCCCGATTTCAGGAGGCTTTAATAGCTTGTGCATGCGGTATGATTCTGCTTCACTTGATCGTTCCAGAGCCCCTTCACTTCCTTGAGACAACTCCAAACGTTTGCTTTCAAGTTCCAGTTGCATTTTTCTTAACTCGCGATCTTTATCGCGTTCACCTCTCTCTCTTTTCCGTTCTTCTCTGTCCCGTTTCTCTCTTTTTTTTTTCAGAAGTTCAAACCCCATTTCAGTTTCTTCCTCACTGGCCTGTTCGGAAATTAGCTCCAATAATTCCGATTTTAGCATTTCCTTGCGTACATCTAGGCCCAGTTTCTCACCAACAATCAACAACTCGTCTCTCAGCAGTGTCCTTAACTCCATGATTGCTGCTTTACTGCCTTGGTCCTGCTCGCTAAATCTAGCTAGGAAAACACAACCTAGCTAACACTCAACAATCTAGCTTCCCTACTGTTCTAAACTGAACAACCAAAAAATGAAGCCTATCAAAGCAAGAACCAAGCACTCACCCCAGACACAGCACCACGTCGCAAAGTCCATCTCACCGCTGTCAGCCAGTTGTTAGGATTGGGGGCTCAATCCCATCGTTCGCAACCCGTTGTCAAGATTGGAGTCCGGCATGAATTAGAAGGTAGCTGGCCCATGCCGTCGTCCAACTTATCCACGCTGAGGACGTTGATGAAGGGAAGGACTGCTTCTCATCGAAAACGAGGAATATGGGTTTACTTGCAGTATTTGCATGCAGTTCATCAGTCTAGCATGACTGCGAGAGAAAGTACGTCAGTCTAACACGACTGCTTGAGAGAGTGTCTCAGTCTAACATGACTGCTTAAGAAAGTGTATCGAGCATCCGCACAACAGCCATTTATAAACACTCGGTCCTCCCCGGATTCCATGGTGGCGGAAACTTTCGTCCAGTCATCGTAAACACGCCGCCTCTCCGCGGGGCGCGCGCGCGCACGCACGCACGCACGCACGCACGCACGCACGCACGCACGCACGCACGCACGCACGCACGCACGCACGCACGCACGCACGCACGCACGCACACGCACGCACGCACACGCACACACACGCACACAGGTTCACGGTCCGAAACCGACATCACACGGATTTCGTAGAACTCGGAGCGGACCCTCGCAGTGCGACCGGGTAGCCATTGTCTTGCGTCTTGGTCGACGCGTGGGAAGGCGCCTCCGACGATGTTCCCGCGGTAACTCCCCCACTCATAGCAGATCAGGTCCGCGTTGGTGGGTTCGGTAACAATAGTTGGCCCGCCGAACTCATTCAGTCACAATGGCGATTTAGTGACGCCGTGGCTAGAGGTTTGCGGCGGCACTCTAGGAAACGTTGACGGCCGTTGTCGCAACTGGCTGGCAACACTTGCACTTCAGCTGGGCCGTTCTTAACAGCGCTCAGGTGAGCCGAGTTTGCCAAGCTCTAGTCGCCACTTTCTTCAGTGAAACTGGTTGTCGTTACGAGCACGGGGAAAGGTTTATTTAGGCATTCAAGTCGGCTACGAACAGTAAAAATGCACAGTCGTCGTCCTCCTCCTTTTTCCGATCTCCGCACCTCTTTTTTGCACTTGGACACAGCATACCTCTCCTCGCAGACAAAGCCCACCGGCCGAGTCAACTGGCTTGGTCGTGGCGTGTATGATTTCAATCTGGTGACATGCGCGACTTGTGTCCTTGGTTCAGAGCGTCTACCAGTGTTCGTGAGGCGCACGGGAGTATAGCACAGTTCACAGATCTTCTCAAGGACAACATACGGTCAATCGTAGTTTGCCAGCAGCTTTGGGCGTAAACCACGCTTCGCTTCCTTGTGGAAATCCAAAGCGAAACTAGACCACCAGGACGATGAGGAGCAAGCCGATGTCGGTCGTCGTAGTCTGATTTAGTGTTTTCTTGCAACGCCAAACTCCGCAGACGCGCGCAAGTCCCCGAGCCTGTTCAGCGAGGCATAGTGTATCGGCTACCGCAATGTTCATGGTGGTAAAAAAAGTCGCAGCTTCGCCCGAAAGGCAAAGCATCGATTGCGATAGGAAATTAGTGGACTGCTAGCTATACGAAGTACCTCCGATGCCTCCGAAGCTTCTGCGCCTGCAGGCGAGCCAGCGCCGCGTCTGAAGACGACACCATAGAGAAAGGAATAGACGACACTGACGAGATGCCACTGCTGTTTCTGCGCATGGTCGCCATTCGCTTCCCAAAAACGCTGGTCCGCTGCGCGCGCTCCGCTGGGGAGATGATATCGGCAAGCGACGCGCTCCGTAAAAACGCTGGCCACCCCAGCGTTTTTAAAACTCTATTATCTCTATTATTTAGAACTTATACTCGAATGTTATCGTTCATTCTATCTGTTGTGTATGTTCTCGCCGCATCTGCCTCCATCAGATTATATGCGCGACACGAATTGTGTAGTACTTTGTGGAAGGCACGCGGGCACCAGTGCTTACGCTGGAACTTTCGATGAGTCATATATAAAAGCCGACGCGCTTGACCCGCGCGCAGATCTGGTTTTCGGTGGTTGCCGGCTTTTCTCGCCGCTATCATTGTGCTTTAGTGTTACTTGTTCTGCTGAGAACAAGTTAGCCCACTTAAGAGTTAAACTAGTAATGAAGTTTTGACAATGCGTCCTTCGCCGTCACTACAACTTGACTATATAGGAGGAGGAGAGCTCTGTAGCCGGTAGTATCTTGTTTGGCGGTATTGTATGCGCAAGTAAGAAACGGCAAACTCCATCCCAGTTTTTGTGATCGGACGCAACATACAAGGAAAGCATAGTGCTGATCGTTCGATTAGTGTGCTCAGTGAGGCCGTTCGTTTGTGTATCACACGGCGTTGAGTGGCTGAAGCGCGAGCCACATAAACGCAGGAGCTCATCCACGATATCCACTGTGAATTGACGTCCCCGGTCGCTTATAGTAACACAGGGCGGTTCACGCAGCAGAGCAATCAAGTGGAGTAGGAAGAGCGAAACATCGTTGGCCGTGGCTGATGTAGCGCGTTAAGTAGTCGGCGCAGACGATTAACCATAAGTTGACCTTGGGTGAAAAGTGCAAGCTGCGAGCCGGCACAGGTTGAAAGAGGCCAGGCTAGTCAATGGTTGGACGTTTGCGATGTCGGCACGGCGTGCAGCCATTGGTAACGTAAAACGCAACCGAACATCGCATCCGGGGCCAGTAAAAGCGTTCTTGAATGCCATAAGAGCCGATTTACGCTCGAGCCGCTCATCGCCGCAAGCCGCAGCGCAAGCGGGTAAGCGGGTTCGGCCAGTAATGGCCGAACTTATTTATTTATTTCGTCGCTATATCTCTTGTCTTTTCTATCTGAGGCTGTTTCAAAAAGGTGACTTCCTTTTTTGTCAATTCGACTGACGGTGTGCTTACACATTGCGCTCCCGTTTTACTTATCTCAAATGACTCAAGAATTTCCCGAGTTAGCCTATCGTTGTTCCTTTTCAGCACTTGTACTTCATGAAATTTGGGGGTGCACGTGCTTACTTGGCCATCCTGTCCTTTCTTGTTCATTTCGCAACGTTTGCAGTGCAAGGCCAGATTGCTGCCAGGGGTCCCTGAAAGTGATGGTGCGTGCTCTCTTGTTCGATCATTAAGGCATCTTCCTGTTCCCCTATGTATTGTTTTCCACAGGACAAGGGGATGGTGTACACTACTCGACCCTTTGACGCAATCGCAATATCTGCTCTGGTGCGTGATCTGGCATTGTGGTTGCTTTTTTTTTCCTGGTACACTCGTGCGCACATACTTTTTCCCTTGCTTCGTGCTGAGCACACTACTCTGACGCCGTGTCTTTTACCAATCTTGATGAGATTACGGCTCAGTCCATGCACATATGGAATTTTTGCAGAATTATTTTTGGTATACGCAACTTCAGGTCCGCTTTTGCTTTCTTGTTATCTTTTAAACTTCTCTACGAGGCCTTCAGCTATGCTGCATAGCATTGACACGGGGTACCCTGCATTTTTCAGCCTACTTAATTGCAGCTGAAAACTTTGTTCAGTTTGATGCTGGAATGATTTCTTTAGTGCTGAACTAAACGCAGCACTCGCTATTGCCCTTTTTACAGTCTTGGAATAGCTTGACGTGAAGGGGAAAAATTGTTTCTTTGCTCTGGGCTCGTACCTCCAGCATAGATGTCCCGGTTGGAACTCTAGTAAAATGTCGAGGAACTGCAGAGAACTGTGGTTCCGAAGCTCGTCAGTGAAATTCAGCTCTGGGCACGTTGATCGAAAGGACTCTAGTACGGTGTCCTTAAGTTGTTGGTAATCGGTTGCATTCTCTGTTTGGCACAGTATCATGAGGTCGTCCACGTATCGATAGATCCGTGTGACGCGCCTTTTCTTGATGGATCCTTGAATTTTCTTGTTGCATGCTGCCAAGTACAAGTCACTCAGGATTGGTGCTATTTTTGATCCAATGCAGACCCCTCTTTTTTGGACAAACAAGGTACCATCATGTACAGCGATTGTGGCAGTGAGATAGGCGCTCAACAGCTCCAAGAAGGTTTCTACAGACATTCCTACCGAGTTTTGAAATGGAATGGCTCTTTGCTCTTCGATGGTCTCTCTCAGTACATTATTCAAATCTGCGTGTGGTATTGAATAATACATGTCTTCGATGTCAGTCGAGAACCCGTACCAATAATTCATTTCGTACATTCTTATCTCAGAGGTTAGTTCTTCAGAGTTCCCAATCATGAGTGGATCTTCTACCCTAATTTGGGAAAGTTGCTGAAAAGGTATGCCGAAAGCAGCGATTGCCACGTGTCTGCTTCCGATAAAATGGTGCGGACGGGGGTACCAGTTTTATGGTATTTTTCCACTGAAGAACACCGACAGCGTGCTCGTTTCTGCTGCTTTAACCTTGTTGCACAGCCGGCTAGCTACCATTACTTATTTCTTCTAGAAGCATCTCAACCTTTCTTTTCGCTTACTTTAGGTCTTTATTTTCTACCTTGCGGAAGTTCTTGTGGATGGCTTTAATGCTCCTGTATTGTAGCTGCTGGCATCGAATACTACAAATACCCCTTTGTCTGAAAGGCACAATATTAGGTTTTCTTTTTTTTTTCAATTCCCTTACAGTTTTAACTAAACTGTGCACATGGCGCTTGCGTTCTTTTGAACGAGCCAGTCTATCTACTTCTTTAGCCACAACTCTGCTAGCGTCCTCTTCATTCGCTTTTGCTGCGACTCGTCTGATAATGGCAAGCTTCCCTGCTGCGTCTAGTCTCGGGGGAACCGCAAATTTTGGGCTGAGTTCCACTACTTCTTTAGAAGGTTGTGAGTGCTGCACCTGTCCTACTGTGGCCACTGGGTTCTTGCTTATGTTCTCCTACTCTTTTTGACCTTGTATTGTTGACTTCAGAATTGGCAGGAACCACTTATTCCACGTGTTCAGTGCTAAAACTGGCGCTGGTCAAGTGAAGACGATACGATTTTTTGTCAGAGGATCTCACCTTGAGGAAGTCGGTGAGTAGGCGAATCTGTTTCCACATTTCAGCCCGCAGTATCTTCATAATGCTTCTTGTATGTCCTTGGGAAGGCGACAACATCCCGAGTAGCAATCAAACGTTTTCCATCAAAACGTTCTTGTTGCAACATGGAAATAAGTGGGCCCGGGAAGTGAAGAACGCAGTGTGAAGACATATTTGTCGTGAGTCAAGCAGATGCCGGAAACAAGCAGAAACGCTTAGAGGGATGAAAATGAATGTAAAAAGGGTGTTGAACTGGGCTAGTTGGCTAATTCTTCGAGAATTGTAGCAGCAGAACTTAAGCAACACGGACACA
Organism: Dermacentor andersoni; assembly: GCF_023375885.2. Classification (NCBI taxonomy): domain Eukaryota; kingdom Metazoa; phylum Arthropoda; class Arachnida; order Ixodida; family Ixodidae; genus Dermacentor; species Dermacentor andersoni. The sequence continues at coordinate 6,210,423 of NC_092816.1, read as the reverse complement.
GAAGGAACGACTAGTCGAGGATGCAGCTGCACTGTGAACTGATTTCTTTATTGAAATTCCCGCTCTTATTTATTTCATCGCCATATCTTTTCTCTTATATATCTGAGGCTGTCTCAAAAAGGTGACTTCCTTTCTTGTCAAGGCCACTGACGGTGTGCTTACACATTACGCTTCTGTTTTACTTATCTCAAATGCCTCAAAAATCTCCCGAGTTGGCCTAACGTCGTTCCTTTTCAGGACTTGCACTTCATTAAATTTGGGGGTGCACATGCTTACTTGGCTATCTTGTCCCTTCTTGTTCAGATAGATCCCCTGGCTTATACCTGTGTCACACGGGCACATTTGGAAGGCCTTCCAATCAACGGCATTTGAAACGCCACAACTCTATCGACTCAAAGGAGTTGTCGCGCTGCTACACGGCACTTTTGAAAGGCCGTTGAGTGGTTCAGGCGTTTCTCGCAATATTGTGTGCGCTGCGGATCTTTATTTTCGCTTTCATGTCACGAAAAGTTAAACAACATTAAAGCCATTTAAAAGCATTGTCATTTCTTTTATGTTTGTTTATACATTTAAAGTATTGTTTATACATTGCCATACATATATGTTTAGTTTTTAAATTGTTGAGTAGCGGAACTGCGGCAACGTTTGCGTCGCTGCATGTCGCTGTTGTCGAAAGTATGTGCAGTTCGCACATATCAACTGGCAAAAATACTTTATTAAATAATTAATAACACTCATATATAGTATTTTTAGAGTATTTTGGTTTGATTTGTTTTTTTTACCGATAGTACGAGCACACTGTGAACGAGAGGGCATGTTCGCACTGTTTCCGTTTCCGTTGCTCAAAGGCCATCGAGATTTCGATAGAGTTGTAAGGTGCTCCGTCGACTCGATAGACTATTGACTCGGCGGCCTTCAAAACCGCCCGTGTAGCAGGTCGAACTTGACCTTTGAGTTAACTGACTATCGGTTGGAAGGCCTTCCAAACGCTTGTGTGACACGGGTATTAGATATATCTGCGTGTTCCTGTATGCGTGTTCTTGCAAGCCGTTACGTACAAGGTCTGGCCCCGTCCGTGAAAGGAATGCGCGTCGGTCGGTGGGAGAAAACAGGCTGAGTTTATTTTCTACAAAAGACGCAGGCGAGAGCCCCATGTGTTCGAGGGGGCAAACTGTCAGTCTCTGTCTGGTGGCCGAGACGCTGGGGGTGATGGAGAATTATTGGAACTCGACTCGGGGTGGGGTCGCTTCCTTTTTGACGTAGTAGTGCTGCGGAAACCCGCAATGTGAAGAGAGGTAATTAATAAAGCACTTGCACTTCCTTAACTACATTTGGGTGCATGTCTCGCGTTCCGTTTATTAAGTCGCTTCCTTTTTCTTCCACATTGGTGCTTCGTCCAGCCTAGGAGCGGTGGTGCGTCGCTTGTACACAACACTTCCTCCCTTCTCAGGTGTAGTCGCCATAGCGATTCGCAGAGCGTCGTTCCCGCGGCGGGCATGACTCTGCAATCGTGTTTGGCTCTGTCTCAGGGGCAGTGCCAATCTGTGGTTTGGTCACTGGGGATTGCGAAGGCTTCAGCGTTCCTAAGAGAGTGGCCTCCGACGACGTGGAGTTATCTGCTTTTATCCCAAGCATAAACGAGAGTGGGACACTGCTCGCGGTTAGCGTACAACCCTTATCCTGTGTCGCCGAATCTTCTATGGGGTGTCTCAAAGCGCCGGGCTTGATATGGTCACATTGTCATTGCACTAACCCATTAGGGCCTTTCATGAGCCACGATCTGTGGCCTAGCTTTTCCAAAACCGTTCCCTCCGTTCAGATTGGTTTCCCTCCGAAGTTTCGAAAGAAAACTGCGTGTCCGACAGTGTGTACTCTAGACTTTGTGTCCTTGTTGCAGTTGGTATGGGTTTTGTTCGCTTTCGCTTGCGGCTGAATGCGCGTGAGAGCTTTATCTAGCTCACGCCCGAACGTAAGTGCAGCTGGCATTTCGCCCTTTGATGTGCAGATGGTAGTGTGTTGCTTTAGCAAGAACTTGGCCAGCCTATACGTGAATGTTCAATCCTTGTCTTCGGCTAATGCATGTTTCGTTTCAAGAACCATCCTTTCTGCTTGGCCATTCGTTGTAGGATGATACGGTGTGCTTGTTACATGGGTCACCCGATTCTTCTTTAGGAAGCTCTCAACTTCTACTGAAAGGAAGGATCATCCGTTATCTGTCACAAGCTTTTTGGGGAGCCCAAAAGCTGCGAAAAGGTTCCGGAGTTCCTTAATCAATGTGGCAGGCTGTATTGTGCATGGAGCACAGTTCCAACCATTTCATGTATATGTCCACAACAATTAGCAGCATTCTGCTTTCTATGTGACCAAGAAAGTCTGCGTGAACTATGTCCCAAGGCGTTCTTGTGCGCTTATTTGGGCACTGGTGCCCTGGCTGGTACCCTTTGGTGTTGACAACAAGTTGCACAGTTTCTAGCGAGCCGTTCGATACCTGCGTCAGTGCCTGGCCACCAAAAGTACCTTCGTGTGCATGCCTTCACGGCCACAATTACGCGGTGGTTTGCAGGTGCGAGTTTAAGAAGGTAATTTCCCGCCTTTGCTGGAGTTACCATCCGGGAGCCTTTGACAAGGCACCTTTCCTGCGCTGAGAGCTCCGTCGACAGTTTTCGGCACGATGAAAACTGTTCTTTTAGCACGTTATGAACTTCGCCGTTTGAGACAGCCTCCAGCACTTCGGACAAAACATGAGTCCTCTTGAGTCATTTGTGCTAGTTGACGTGGTGAAAGCTCGAAGCTGGGCGCAGTAGCCAACACGAGCACGTCTCCCGGGGGATAAGTCTCATCAATTTGTGCGTCCGCATTTTCGTGCAGTAAGCCAGGCCTGTACACCAACTTGTAATCGTATGTTGCTAGTTTAAGGCTCCATCGTGTCATCCTTGATGAAAGGACCCGGGGTACTTGCTTTGTTTCACTCACGGTTCCAATCAACGGCTGGTGATCTGCTATTATGGTCACATGCCGTCCAGCTAGGTACTTATGAAAATGATTAATGCCGTAGATTACTGCTACACTTTCTTTGTTTAGCTGGGAGTAGTTCTTTTCGGCGCTTCCCAGTGTTCAGTAACCAAATGCAATGGACACCTCTCGACAAGTAGCGTCTTCCTGAGCGAGGACGGCACCAACGCCGTACGGCGATGTGTCTACGGACAAAAGAAGGAGCTTCGTCGCGTCGTACTGAACGAGCACTGTAGATGCACGGATCATTTCCTTAAGCGCCTCGAAAGCGGCTTGATGCTTGCTCTTTCACTTCCAAGGCGTGTGTTTCTCTAGGAGCCTATACAATTCCACTGCGACCATCGCTCTGTTCTCCAAATAGCAGTGGTCAATTGAAATAAGGCCCAGAAAAGCCCTTAGGGATGTTTTGCCAGATGGTTTGGGTGCTTTATGTATAGCCTCAACCTTTTTTTCACAGGTGCGAAGACCATTGGCGTCAATTAAATGTCCCAGAAACTCAACTGACGTAATTTCGGACCTGTACTTTTCTTTCTTGGGACGTAGACCTTTCTCACTTAGCCTCGATAAAACCTGATTCAGACACTGTGCGTGCTCATTTGCACCGTTCCCGTTGACAATGATGTCAAGGTAAACGCTCACACTTGGAATTCCAGGTAACATTGTCTCCATCATGCACTGTAATATAGCTGGAGCAGCGGAACTTCAGAACAGGAGGCGTTCCGCGCTGACTAGTCGTTTTGTGGTGTTCATTGTGAGCAGTGCTGCTGTTCCTTCAACTTTCATTTGTTGGTATGCTTGATCAAGATCCAGCATTGAGAAGAGGGTTCCACCATGTAGGTTTGTGAACACTTCATCTGTAGTTGGTAGCGGGTACGATGCTTTCTTCGATGCTGCATGAACATTACTCCTGTAGTCACCACAGACACTGAATGTACCGTCGGTCTTCCGAACAAGTACCAATGGGGTTGCCCATTTGGTATGCTGCGTTGGTTTTAGGATGCCTTGGCGCTATAGACGATCAAGCTCGTGTTCGGATGGATGGATGGATGGATGGATGAATGTTACAAGCGTTCCCTTTGGAACGGGGCGGTGGGTTGCGCCATCAAGCTCTTGCTGTTATACTGCCTAATGTCCTACCTAGGTTAAACAATAAAAAAAAACTCTATGAACTCTCATGACCAAATATTCTGATCCCCTATTGCGAGCTGTGCTTTTGTACGTCTATGTTTCTTGTTGTTTCTCTACTTTTTTTCCACCAATTCTCCAATCGCCTCTTACTAATCCCTATTGCGGACCTGTTTGCTTTTCCCCTACTCTCGCTGAACCCAAGGGCTTCAGGAGGCCAGTGGTGCCAATACGGATGGATGGATGTGGATGAATGTTATGGTTGGTTGGTTACAAACTTTATTTCTTCTATTTACAAGAGAGCTGTGAGCTCTCCGCTGCGCCGTCCGAAGAGATTTCAGCAGGCACGGCGACGCTAGATCCGTGTCGATTCGCTCCCTGGGAAACGCTGCCTGCAAAGATGCAAGGTCCGGGTTTAGTACATGGCAGGTGCTACTTGCTCCCTGGATCGCTCCGAAGTGCACCCGCTGCCCTTCATAACCAACAACGGCAGCAGATAGTCCTTTGATCTCAACCTCACGCGTACTTGTGCGGAGCATGAGACGCGTAATTCTTCACATGACCATGTGCGCAAATCGAGCGGCTCGCTTGAAAGCCGGGGAGTGTTTTTCTTCCACATTCTGTAGTCCGTGTCCTCGCTTACCAAGGAGCATGCTGCACCCGTGTCCACCTCAAACTGCACTGCCTTTCCCTCCACTCTCCAAGTCCACGAGGAACTTAGGGCAGTGTGTACGTACACTCACTGTGTGCAGCTTGCAGCAGGACTCACTGACAGGTAGTGAGTTGACACTGTGTGCCCGTAGCTGCATGTTGTCGGAGCGTGGTTCGTGCTTTTATTTTTATTTTTCTTTGAGATGCAGGCACGCTCGACGTGACCTTTCTTGGAGCAGAAATGGCACTAGGCTGTCTTGAATTTGCATGTTTCAGGGTCGTGCAAGCCGTCGCATCGACAGCAATGTCGTGCTGGCATATGCTTGCCTCCTGGCTTGATTTGCGACGTCCGGTTAATTTCCCCTGAATTTGCCACTCCCTTGATTCCTCGCTGATGCCTTGACGCCCTTTCCGCAAACAGGGCTAAATCGAGAGCAGACCTTTTTTGCGAACAGTCTCTGCGTAGGATGTTCGTCCCAGATGCCGCGGACGAACCTGTCCCGGAGCATCACATCTTGGAGCGGCATAGTTGGGTTCGCTGCTGAAGCGGTCGTATGGGTGTCAGGTGACGTCGTCGGTATTGTAGCCGAAGGCAGCGCTCCAAAGTTGCAGTCGGCTGTCAAGGTTCTGAGGGCCGCAGCGTAGCTACTGATCGACTCGTCTGGCCGTTGGTCGGTTCTTTGAAACACGTACCGGCTGTAAAGCTTGGATGTCCTGGCGTCGAAGTGCCACTTGAGAAGTGTCGCAAAATCATCGAAGTTGACTTTTCCCGGAATCTTCGGCGCAATCAGCGCGCACACAGTGTTCGAAAGTGTCGGCTCCACAAAGCGTGAGGAGAAGTGCCCGCTTCTTCGCTTCGTCGCTGACGTCGCTCGCCACGAAGTAAAAGTCGAGGCGCTGGATCCACGATTCCCAACATTTTCCCGAGAAAGACTCGACAGCGCCGTGCATTCGTCCTGTAGCTATGGCCTTCGAAAACTTATCCGCTTCGCAAATCCTACCTCGTCGCCAGTGTTACGTACGGGGTCTGGCCCCGTCCGTGGAGGAAATGCGCATCGGTTGGTGGCAGAAAACAGACAGTTTACTTTCTATAAAAGATACAGACGAGAGCTGGATATGTTCGAGGTGGCAAACTCTCGGTCCCTGTCCGGTGGCCCAGATGCTGAGGGCGACGGAGGATTCTCGGAACTCGACTCGGGATGGGTCGCTTTCTGTTTCTTCCGCGCTGGTACTTCGTCCAGCCGAGGAGTGGTGGTGCGTCGCTTGTACACAACACAATCTTTCGCTAGCACAGCTACAAAAAATGCGCCACAACCGAGCACATGGACACAACCGAGCGCACAGTTATGCATGTTGTCGCAACATTATGTGGTAGCAATAAACAAAAAAAAAAAAAAAAGCGGCACAGGTAAGACGACTACACAGTGTTCCATAGGTGGGTCACCACGTCAACGCCACACATGCAGCACAGAATGTGACAGTGCACGAATCGCGTTTTCGCCATGACGCGTAAGCTTCAACCTACGTCGACAAAAATGTGCCGGTGTCGTCTGCTGTTGGCGATAGTTGTCGACTTCGAACAGCTTTGCTCTGCGCACTGCCGAAAGTTTGCCAGCTTTCAACAGACGTCGCGTTCCCAAATCGAAGTGCGGATGCCGGCGCATGCGAACCGCTCGAGATAAGTAATAAATAACTAAATAGAGAGCAAACATAATAACAAAATCCTGGCACGGTGCAAAATTTTGCTGGTCGCCAGCACACGAGGATACCAACTCGCTTTTGCATATTGCCCGTCGCTGGTCACCTATTTGGACAACCAGAGGGCGCATGCGAACCGCACCGCACTATGCGGTTTCAGCGCAAACGCAATTTTGTGACCGATCGGGACGACCGCCCGCTTTTCACGAACCGCCCGCGTGCGGTGCGGCTTGCGGCTTGCGGCTTGCGGCGATGAGCGGGAAAGCGGTACTTGCGGTCCGCACAGTGCCTGAGTGACCGCATGTATAAGGCCGTCGCGCATAGCCCGATAGATTGTTGGCCAAAGACGCTCCGGCACCTTTAGAAGGAAGCGTGCACCCGTGCTTGAGTAATTTTTGTACAGGAGCCCATCACGAACGCAGTAGCTTCTCGTTGCTACAGAAGGGGCCGTAGTTAATAGTGGATACAATTGGGTGTCTGCCGTTGTTCGGCTTCGAAGACATCGATATCAGGAAAAGCGGGTGCCATAGAGGCAACGAGATGATCAAAATGTAACCTCAGAGCCCAGAGCGCAGGGCGGCCACCAGGGTCCCGGTGGTTCATGAGCAAGAACAGCAAATGGTGGTCTGTGACGACCACGAATGGGCGTCTGTACAAGTAAGAGCAAAATTGCTGAACCGTAAAGATTACAGCAAGGCATTCTTGCTCTCTCAGAGTGTAATTGCATTCAGGTTTTTTAAATGAGCGGCTTGCATAAGCAATCACGTGCTGACGCTTGTCATAGCGTTGGACCAGGATGGCACGCAGACACACGCAGCATCTGTGGGGGTTTCTATCGTGCAGTAGGATTGATGTGTTGAAGGATAGGTCGGGAGGTCAGCAGGAACACTCATTGGACTAGTTGATGTTTTGCCTAAAACAATCTAGCTCTCTATATACGCAGATGACATCTGCCTTTGGACGTTTGCGGAGACTCGCCTTCAGGTTCGCACGCGATTGCAGCCGGCAACAAATTTGACATCAGTATACCTGCAAACACAAAGCTTGACTGTATCGACCTAGAAATGTGCATTGATTGCATTCACACGTAAACCTATGGCACCATACCCAGTCTCCATTAATGGACACACTATCACCTATGGGAAGACCCATCCATTCTTGGGTGTAATAATCGATCGGAATCTTTTCTGGAGCCCTCACTGCACGTACCTGAAGAAAAAAAAAAACTGTTGTCGATTGCTCAGGTACTGAGATTCATGTGCGGGAAAGCATGGGGCACATCTGTACGATCCATGCTTCAGTTGTACAGAGCTCTATTCCTAGGCTATTTACACAACAGCCTTCCAGTGTTGTCCACTGCGTGCAAGTCAAATATTCGCTCATTGGGAAGCTTACAGGGCCAAGCATGCGCATGTGTTTAAAGCTTCCTTGCTGTGCATCAGCAGCTGCAATAATGGTGCTTGCCAAAGGTCTTTCCATCCTAACCCACGTTGCTGTGGATTGTCTCAAGACGCATATCCGTCATCTTTTCCGCATTCCTGATCATCACTTGGCGTTCTTGCCATCGAAGAGGCCGCGTGCAGCGTTTTCTGAAGGTGTAATTACCCATATAGATTGTCTTCTATTAGGATACATACCACCAGCAAGGCCTTCATTACCCTTGTGGTGTCTCCAACAGCCTCAGGTGCGCCTAAGTATTCCGGGTGTAAAGAAGGCCAATCAACCAACAAGAGCTCTGAAACAGAGGACGCTGCTATTAATCAGTGAGACATACGGGGACCGAATACACATCTATACTGATGGTTCGGTCTCACCTGCCAGCTCTTCAGGTGCCGTTGTCATTCCGGCTACGAAAACCACAATCAAATTCAAGCTGTCCCACATGACATCAACGGTGGCAGAGCTTGCTTCCCTGCGTGCTGCTGTAAAATATCTCCTGCAAGAGATACCTCAGCAACGGGTCGTTTTTTGCGACTCTAAGGCAGCACTTCAGAGTCTGCATATTGCCATATATCATGGACTCATGAGCAGCTGACATGAAATAAGAGAAGATCACCTTCAAGCTATCGCTAAAGGGCATGAACTTATATTCCACTGGCTACCTGGACATACCGGTATTGCTGGTAATGACCTCGCCGACGAAGCCGCCCGGTCTGCCCATCTGGATGCCCGACCAGTTCCAATTCCCCTATCAAGAACAGACGCTGCAAGACAGCTTCGTATTGTGGCTAAAGCTATGACCCACAAATACCGGTCTTCTCCCAACGTCCCGAAGTGCCATCTTCATAGGCTTGATCCATCCTTAAAGCTACAAGTGCTATCAGAAATTTCCTGCGGTGAGGTGACAGTATTGCGCCGCCTCTGGCTCGGGGTGGCATTTACGAAGGCCTACTCGTTTCGCATTGAAATGGAGGATACGCCCATGTGCGACTCTTGTGGAACCACAGAAAAGATTGAACACATCCTATGTATCTGTCCCCAATACGACGTTGAGCGCGAACTTCTCCGGACAGCACTGAACCAGCTGGACTCTAGACCATTTTCTGTAAGGAAGATCCTTGGACCCTGGCCGTTCGCGTCGATGGCACAGAACGCCACGAAAGCGCTCTTGAAATACGTCAAGTGGACAGGTCTTAGGAACCGTGTGTAGACTAGGTGCGAACCTTCCACCTTGCGCGAAACTGTGCTCTCTCTCTCTCTTCATCCCCATATCCCCTTCTCCAGTGCAGGGTAGCAAACCGGACGTGCGTCTGGTTAACCTCCCTGCCTTTCCTGTCTTCTATTTCTTTTTCTTTCTGTCTCATTTGACCAAATACAGAATCGCACTCAGGTCTGAAACTACGAATTTGCTTCACTGACTGCGGTGCACTGAATGCCTCAATAGCTCCCGTCTGGAGGGGATAAGGCGGGATACCATTGTTGTCGACAAGACGACCCAGTGCAAGGGTCTGATGGTCATCAAAGTGGCATTTCTCGGAGTTAAGAACTAGGCCAATGTGATTTTGCAGACAATATCAAGACACGAATTGTGTTCACTGAATGTGTATCGGAAAATAACAATGTCTTCAAAGTAGCGCATGCAGCCGTTCCACTTTAACCTGCACAGAATGGCATCCATGAACCTTTCAAAGGTTGCTGGAGCGTTGCACAACACAATTAGCATCACATTAAATTCATATAATCCATCCTGAGTATGAAGGCTCTTTTATCCTTGACTGCAGGGTGCATCGAAATTTGCCAATATCTCGAGCGTAGGTCCACTGAAGAAAAATAACACATTGTGCTGTTCATATTTTTCAGATGTTTCTTTGCGCTGTTTTCGTATGTATACGCACCGCCTAGCCTGCATAGTCTAGATTAGAGTTCTTTATTTGCGTGCAAAGTTTTCGCGCCTTAAAACATGACGTTGCGTTCAACAGCCTGTGTTGCAATGCTGTCGGGACCACTTCTCATCATGATCTCAGCTTCGTCAGCCTTTAAATGTAGCATTTAACTGTTCACAGCCAATAACTACAACTTTTGCAACAATTCAACATTATTTGAAGTTACGTCAACTGCAGTGATCAAAGATAATTTGCTTCAGTTCAGTACGTATGACACACCAGACATAGGACAAGTGAAAAAATTGCGTACTCTGTGCTGCCCCAGCATTTACGCAAAACCATCTGCGCTATTAAAAAGCCATACACAGAATCCATGCTGAACTGTCATGAAACATCATGGAATTTTTCACTACTCAGCAAACTGAAATCGGGCGCCAAGGGAGGCTTTCTATTTTTTTTATACGTCCAGGAAAAGAGTGCGTAAACCTGCAGATAACGCTTTATTTCCGACATTCCAAGAACAGGCCTTGTACTTTGGTATCTGTCGCTGAAATACGAGTGCTGCAACATTATAGAAGCATGTCTATTTGTTATTCTTCGTATATCTGTGCCTTCTAGCGTAAGTTTTAGTCACACAGTGGAAAATATGTTAGCAACGTTATGGAACATAATTTTCGGGCACCCTTCTATCACCTCCATCAATTTTCGCAATACTCCTTGTCAGAGCTCATGTATATACCGCGTGTTTGACGTAACTTGAACCAAATCTTAAAAATTGAGTGGTAGACCTTATATGAAGGAGGTCAGCGGCATATTAAATTCGTTCTCTTGAGTTACTCGGGCTATTTTACGGAGAACGGTTAGTTAGCTAATTAGTTATATTTAATTATGAAAAGCCTTAAATATTGCTTTTAGCATAATTTGCATTTGAAAATTTTTAGAGCACGCTTAAAGACATCAAATGTAGTTGTTTCCATTGTTAGGATTGGGGGCTCAATCCCATCGCTCGTAATCAGTTGTCAAGATTGGAGTCGGGCATGAATTAGAAGGTAGCTGGCACATGCCGTCGTCCAACTTATCCACGCTGAGGACATTGTTGAAGGGAAGGACTGCTTCTCATCGAGAACGAGGAGTATTGGTTTATTTACAGTATCTACATGCAGTTCATCAGTCTAGCACGACGGGGAGAGAAAGTACATCAGTCTAACATGACTGCTTGAAAAAGTCCCTGAGCATCCGCACAACATCGGTGTATAAACACTCGGTTCTCCCCCGATACCCAGGTGACGGAAACGGCCGTCCTGCCATCGTAAACAAGTCGCCTCTCTGCGGGACGGTTTACACACACTCACTCACACACACACCTCCTTGCGCGAGGGTCACGGTCCGGAGCCGACGTCAGACGGACTTCGTGGAACTCGGGGCTTGTGTCAGGAAAGGTGCCTTTTATTCCCCGAGCTGACCCCTGCACCGCGGCCGGGTGCCCATTGTCTTGCGTCTTGGACGGCGCGTGGGAAGGGGCCTTCGTAGATGTTTTCGCGGCATCTCCCCCGCTCATAGCAGAACAGGTTGGCGTTGGTGGGTTCGGTAACAGTAGCTGATCCGCTGATGGCGTTTAGTCACAACGGCGACGAGGCTAGAGCGTAATGGTGGCGTTCCAAAAAAGTTGACGCCCGCTCTCGCAACCGGCTGGCAAAACTTGCACGTCATAGGGCCTTTCTTAACACCATGACGTTATCGTTTAGATATTTTCTTGCTGGGCTTGGAAGAAAGCCCGCCAGATGTGGAGAAAATGAATGACACTGCGCTCTTGCGCGTCTGGATGGCAGCTCTCTCAATTATGCTTCGAAAGAACGAACGAATCCTGAAAAAGACATGCTGCTGAAAATCGTAGGTACTCCGAGAGCCTCAGCTCTACTATGCGGTCCATCATGTCGACCTTTCGCAAACAGCTCATAGAAGTCGTTGTGTCCCTGAGAAAAGAAAGTTCAAATGTAGACGTGATACTTTCTGGTGCCAGAAAAGTTACCAGAAAGGTAGTCGAGTTTTCGTGCCTTCTCGCTGACGAATGCGCTCTGGCTTCTATGATACCTCAGGCTACGTAGAGGCGTGTGGTGACGTGATCTTTGAGGCCGAACTTTAGCCGTTTGTTCAAGGTGGTGTTACCATTTTTTGGGGGCACCGCACATTGTGCGATAGTAAGGGTAGAGGTTTGGGAGAGTTCGTAATTCACGGTAAAACAAGCACAGCGCCGAAGACGGGGACGCAGAAAAAGACGCACATGGTGCTGACTTCGCGCACGGTCTGGGATGCCATGGTGGCCACGTGGTCCCTCTCTCGCGCGCGAGGCAGCTCGCGAAACGCTGTGTGACGTACTCGGATCAGTCGGGCCTCGCCAAACGGCTGCCCTACGTGACCTGATGAGCCCGTGTGCGGGCCGGGTGGCAAAACTCTCTCAATGAAGTCACTCCACAAGCGAACTATGGGTAATCCTGACACCCAGTATTCTATAAATCTTCATTACTCTAATATTTACCCGCTGTGGTGGCGTTGTGACTTCAGCTTTGCGCTGCTAAGCCCTAGGGCGCTGTCGAAACGTCCGTGTACCGTATATTTGGTGCACTTTATTGAACCCCAGGGGGTCAAAATTAATCCGGATTCCCCCGTGTGCCTCGTAATCACATCGCAGTTTTGGCATGTAAAACCACAAAATATTTTTTATCCTCTATTTCTGTCATATTACTCCCCCCTCCCCACATACACACACGCACACTCACTGCTACCCCCGCAAGGGTGTCTGCGTCAGCAGAGATTTGGTGTGTTGCAACACCACGGACTCGAGCAGATGATGGTTGGACCCTCCCGCGTCTAGCCGTGCGCGGCTTAGGTGTTTCCGATGGGAAGAGCACCTTGGGAGGTTGAGCCGATGGAGGGTCACGATTTGGACCTTTATGGCCCCTCGGCTGAGGTAACACACCCCTTTTGCCTCCGCTTCACGTATATACGGCACCCCGGACTGACCCACTCGGGAAAAATTGGTAGTTGCCTATTCCTGCCCTCACTGATCTTCGTCTTTCTGTCTCACTTTCCAACTCTCCTGTCTTTACTTCGTTTTACTTCAAATTTTCCAGGTGGCAGGGTTAACCTGGTGTAGTTTATCTAACATTAGATGTATTATAATACGTGTGGTGAGGAACAGAGTCAGGAAAGATTGAGAGAACACAATGAAGTCGGGCAGCCCGAAGAGTGCGAGAACTGATGAACATAAAGAAGGACAAGAGCGGCTGTGCCATTTCATTAAGGAACAACAAGATCGAAGGGGGTGGAAGAGCAGCAGTGCCTGAAAAAGAGAGCAAAGCATGCCGAAAGCAAGGAAGCCCTTCTCGGTGATTGGCCTACGTGGTTCTTCGACGGATCCTCGCCGTGCGACTCCGCCAACCGTTTCACTGGAGAGGCCCCTTCCTGGTTCCTCTCGGGGAGCGGCTGGACATCGGGCAATGATTTATCTAGGCAAACCACACTGATGTCTCTTTCTTCTCCCGGCCAGGCAAGCACTGCCTAGTCAGCTTCTTTTGCACCGCATGATTATTCCATTGAACTTCTCTTGCGCAGCGGACTAACCAACGTACCTACGACCGTGGTACCGTCCAATGGAGAGTCAATTCGAATGAAAAACCCCAAATTCATTTAGGAAAAACTTCAGAAGCCGACACCCCACTACCGTCCGATCAACGAAATACGGTAGTTTGGTCGCGGTGGCATTCTCTGCTGTTCGCCAGACCAGGCGTGTATCACTGACCTCAACAGAGGCTTAGCCAGTGCGGAGGGGGGCGGGGGGGGGCTTATGGGGCTTCAGCCCCCCCCCCCCCCCCAAATTCCTGCCGGAAATCATTTTGGATTTTATGTCTCACTCTCAAGAAGACATTTCTACGCGAACATTGCGAACTCGGGCTGGATTTCTTGGTAACGCCTATGCACCTGGAGCACGTACCTGTGCACACAACGCAAGGAGCCCCAGGCTCTCTAAGGTGCGTTTCGGTAACCGCATACACCCCTATTTGCTCTCTTTACCTGCTCCTCAATCTCTGCCCACTTTTCCTTTCTTCTGCCGCCCTGCATGTTTATGTAGCTGATTGCATGGCGAGTTCTCTTTCTTGCTTTCCTTCGTTTTCTATTACTGACGGCGATACTGTTCTGAGGTTCCTTTAGGGAACCTTCTTCATTACTACCTACTCTGGCCTCCTGAGCGCCCCTGGGCCCCCTAAAAAAGCAACAGCGCGACCAGCAAGTCGCCAGCCCAGTTCTCGTGCAAGCCTGCATTTGAAGGGAATCCCATCTCGTTCCAAACCACCATACCTTCTCACTTCCCTGTTTACATCGACAATTTCGAAACTTTTCTGTCGACTCATTTTCCGTATCGCCTCATTAGTGGCCACTACGGCTCTTTGTACGGAACTGTCACGTACAGGCATATCCAGCACCGTGCGCACCACGATCTGCACCTGAGGGGATATTTCGCGCAAGTCGTCCACCCCCTTCGCCAAGCGCTGGGCTAGTCCTGTCCCTTTCCTGTTTAGAACGTCATTTAGCCCACTTGCTACTATGACAAGGTTGGGCACGTGGGCATTTTCCGCGAGCTTTCCTTTTGCTCGCTCCATGGCAGAACTCAGTGTCCGTCCTGGAAATGTCCCTACCGCCACAATTTTATCGCATTTCACCCTCTCCACAATTGCACCTTGTGAGCACCTAGCCAGGTTTGAGTCGCCGGCGATAACAACCAGGGGCGTAGCCAGGGGGGGTGCTTATGGGGCTTCAGCCCCCCCCCGAAATATTTTCGTGCTGTCCATGCACCGCCGACCAAAGCAACCCCCGGCGCCGAAAATCGTTCTGGATTTTGTCTAGAATGTCTTTTTCACGCTCGAAAAGACATTTCACTGCTAACATTGCGAACTCAGGCTAGATTTTGTGCCAAGGCCCATGTACCGGAAGTCACATAATTAATTAACATCGCGGTTATCGGCTCTTGTGTGCGAAACGGATGCCCAAGATCTTGAACCACCGCCAGAAGGCGGAGCAGTTCGGCGCTGCCTTGACTCATCTGACCCCGTAATACAACGAGGGTGACGACTTCTTGTCTGCAATTGTGATTGGGGACGAATCATGGTGCCACTACTACGAGCCTGAAGCACAACGGCAAAACTTACAGTGGAAACATTCGAATTTACCGCGCCCAAAGAAAGCAAAGGCCGTCATTTCCGCCGGGAAGGTGTTGTTGACTTTTTTTTTCCGATCGTCAGGGACCATTACTGATAGAATTTGCTAAATATTGAGAGGCTATCAAATGTATCAAAGGCCGGAACGGCTGCGTGTCGCAATCAAGAACAAACGACGTGAAAAATTGACGAAGGAGGTCATCTTGCTCCTCGACAATGGCCGTCCCCACGTCGCTGATATGGTTAATACAAAAGAGGCAAAGTTCAAGTGGGAAACGCTGCATCATCCGCCATACAGCTCACACCTTGTCGCCTCGCGACTTCCACATAATGGCCCAACCGAAAAAAAACAGCTAAAGGGAACCAAATTCGTGTCGGACGATGACGTGAAAGAGTCGGTTGCAGACTTTTTGAAGCAGCAACCCAACACGTTTTGTGAGACAGGAATCACGCGACTCGCTAGTCAATGGGACAATTGTCTAAATGCTCATGGAGACTACTTTTAAATGAAGTACCCCGCTTGTCATATATTCGCATTGGCTCACTTTCATTTGACTCGCCCTCGCTTATTTTGCAGAACTCCTGTTTTTTATACGTGCTCTCTGTTGCGACTATAATTTCGGTGCAATTACTCACGATACTCGACCGGTGACAGCTAATCCTGCGTAATACATTGGAAAAATGACGTCATTGAGATTTTTCACTGGTCGTTGCATATGTACAAGAACGTAAACACGCGGTTCTTGAACGACAGTTTCATTAACATATTTGTCCTCAACTTGTTCATTTCATGGCCTTTACATGTTTCATATCAGCTACATGCACTGCTTTGCTGGTTTCGAACTGATATAGTTCTAAAGTTCGTGTGATATTTTCTTTACTTATTAAATAGACAAAAAACATGGAGCATTGATATCAGTTATTTTGGGCACAATTTTTGGCACATACGAGTATATTCTTTTATGAAAAAATACATATTTTACTTTTTTGACATTGCGTAGCGTTCAAGAATTCGTTTGCAGCATTTTTGGCAATGGCAGTGCAGTTATTCATGTATTTGATCCCTTGACAAATTGTTGACAAAGAGCAAGCTTTAGCTCGGGCCCAAGTCCGACGCGGCCTATTCAAATAAATGAAAAAAGCATGAATGCTTTTCTGTGATAACCCCTGTATCGCTTTTAATTAAATTTGTTGCATTTGAGAAAGTTAAATTCTAGTGTCTCTTGGAAGCGGAATTGCGATTTACCGCCTGAATCTTGTTTAACATATGTTGAAAAAATCGAAAGTTAGAAAATATAGAAGCACGATGTTTACAAACTAATAGCTCTGCATCAAGAACAGATATCGCGGCTCTGTAAACGGCATATATTATAACAGTCAAAGCGGACAAACTTGGCTTGTAAATTTGTATCTTACATCAATTGGTTACGTTGTGTACAAGTGTTCTGCAAAAGCCGCATTTCCATATTACTTATCTCTTTTTGAGATTCAAGTTTAACAAATCAATTTTGTCCGCTGTAGATGTACTATTAGGTGCTATTCACAAAATTTTGATATCATTTTTCATTGTTGAGTTAGAGTTTTAAACTTGCTAGTTTCGTTTCCGAAAAATGTGCGATTTTGGTCAATTTTCAATAAAGAATTGACAACCTAAATGAAAAATTCGGAACCAGCCGTCACTAGAACTAAAGTTTTCTTTAAAATGCAACAAACCTCGTCAAATTTGGTGCAGTGGTTGCCGAGAAAAAGGAATTCCACTTTTATATGTATTTAGATACGAGCACCCGCGCTAAAGCTTCCGCTTAAGAGGAAGCTTTAGCTCCTCTTAAGGAGCTAAAGGTTATCTGGGAGCTAAAGGTTGTTATTAAGGAGATAAAGGTTGTCCAGGGGTTATCTCAGAAAAACGTGTTTTTCTGAGATAACCCCTGGACAGATTTTAATCAAATTTGTTGGATTTGAGAGAGAAAGTTAAGTTGTAGCGACTGCTGGAAGCGGAATTTCGAGTTAGGGCCTGAATTTTGTTAAAAAGATTTTCAAATATACGACCCTTTAAAAAAAATAGAAGTACGAAGTTTACAAATTCATAGCTTTGCATCAACAATAGATATCGCGGTTCTGTAAACGGCATCCATGAGATAATTCAAAGCGGACAAATTCGATAAGTCATTTTGCATGTTACGTGAATTTGTTACGTTGGGTACAAGGGTTCTGCAAAAGCTGTATTGCCATATTATTAATTTTTTTTATATTCATGTGTAACATATCAATTTTGTCCGCTTTAGATGTACTATCAGATGCAATTTAGAGAATTGAATTAACCTTTTTCGTTGTTGAGTTAGAGAGTTGTAAACTTGATAGTTTCGTTTCTTGAAAATTTTCGATTTTGCCAATTGTTGATAAAAAATTGACGACCTAACTCAAAAATTCGAAACCAACAGTCACTAGATTTTAAGTTTTTCTTTTAAATGCAACAAAATTCGTCAAATTTGGTGCTGTGGTTGTCGAGAAAAACGAATTTTCCTTTTACATGTATTTAGATAGGAGCACTCGAGCTAATGCTTCCTCATGAGGAGGAGGCCGAGCTGCAACTTGAGCCCCCCCCGAACGAAATTTCTGGCTACGCCACTGATAACAACCATTTCACTCTCTTACCTCTGCCTGCTTCCCTTTGTCATTTTCCGTGTGATTCGGACTCCACAAGGGGCACTGACCTCCCGCGCTCCTGCTTTTTGTGTGTGGTGGCCTCAAGGTAGGTGCCGCTCGCTCCAGCTACCTCCTCCTCACCTTGCACGCGTTCCACGTGCTTTGCTGACACTCGCTCTGCTGTCACGTCGGAGGACTACATTCGATTGTCACGACCATTCTCGTTCACAATGGTGGTCCTGTTTAGCCTTTCCTCGGCTGCTTGAAGTCTTCGACTACCTTCCGTGCATCACGCTCCCTATTTAGTTCATTTTGAGCTCTTCGACCTGTTTGACAAGCTCTTCCTAGAAAGCCTCCATTTTTTTCAGCCTAGCATCGACATCACAGTGTGTGCCGATTGACTCAATGCCCTCTCCATTCTCATCCGTCCCCTCATCTGCCTTGAGGGACCCCGCGCACACTTCACGCTTTCCCGGCTTTCTCCCCAAGTATTGCCCAGCTTTTTCTACTGCAAATACTATAATACTATGTTACTATAATAATGCAGAGCACGTGCCTTATAGCAAAAACCGATACGCACAGGATCTAAATCCTTAAGATGTCGCAAAGTAATTCTCACGAACGTGTTAAAAGAAACACAGCAGTAGGCCACAGCATCACGAGAACACGTAAAAAATCTCCAGTCGCGGAAGCGCAACACAGCTTTTGACGTACAAGCATGTGGCACCCAGGGCTGGTGGCGGCACCTCGTGGGAAACGGCGACAACCGGTTAGAGGGAGCGGACGGCCGCCTTTAAGCAAACACAGAAAATATATACGAGGTCATGCTTCAACACAGCGGTAGTAGTATGCAGAGGCTTTAGTTTACGCCTGCGCACATCCATCAAAACGCCCAGCTCGCCTGTGGTTACCGGAATACCGGACTCACTCGGCACTGCCACAGAACTTTCGCAATGCACGCTGCTTTTATAGCTCTCAGAGGGGATCGACGTCCAGGCGAGCCGGTAGAGGTTCGAGAGGCTTCGCGCGCTGGCTCGAAGACAACCGGCAGTAGACGACACGACGTCACATCATGACGCAGAGCCAGTGAAGGCGGCGCTTAGCCCCGATCACTCGGCGAACGCGTTTAGGAGAAAAAGCGTGGCTAGGGAGGACGGTAACTTGCAATCGTCCGTAGCTCTCTTAATATCACGCCCCACTTAAATTGTGGCGCGAACGTTATACGGTGGCTTTACCCTACGCGTCTACATAATTCGTCCGAACAGTTTCAGCGGCCCTTTAAATGTGGGCATGACGTCCTGAGATTGTTCAGAAGGCAGATACTCATAATTCTTCGTTTAACAAACTTCAGCTGCGCCGAATGAAAATACTGAAGTGTTTTTTCACTTCGTAGTTCAATGAACCGGCACAGGTTACTGGGGCCTCGAAAGGCACAGCCTAAGGCCCAGTAATATTAAAGTATTATAGGCAGTAGTTTTTCTATTAATTCTAACGACTTCGGGTGTTCATTAAAATTATCTACAAGTAGAAATACCGCACGCTCAAAAGCGTCGTTGGAACAATCGCTCAGCACCAAGGAAATTGTATACTTATCTGCACTCTTTAAGAAACAAATTCATCAAAAATAATTAATGGTCCTGATTTGCGAGGTAAATGTAATTGAATATGAGAGCTAAGCATAAAACAATCCGAACACCACTTGTTTCATGTAGTTTCGCTCACCCAGGAAATAAATGTTGCCTGTAAATAGAACGCGAACAATTCGAGGAAGCCACTCACTGAGACCTTTGGAGCGCTCTGTAAGGCAGTCCGCTCAAACCTGTCGGTGCATTCTTCGACAGACTGAAGCAGCTTAATTGTCATGCGGAATTGAATAATACAGAGGATGAGCCGAGAAGCACGGTGGCCTGATGCGTGCATTCTTCCCGTTCGCAGTGTGTCGGAGGTCACGTGACCAAGCAAGTGTTAGGGGAGGCACTTGAGCGCGAGTCTCCTCCTCTAGCCCCGTTGAGCGCACGCGCGACACACGCGCCCAATCTTGGACTGCGGCGGGTGCAAATGTTAATTGCGAGACGAGATGGCTCGTGGCTTCGTGCAGGCTGTGGTGGAGGTCGCGAAATCTCGGGTTCCCGAGACGCAGTGAAGTGAGAAACGAACCTTTTCTCTCCGCTGCCGGCGCTCTTCATCACGCCAGCGTTGTGACAGCGAGTGCGCCTCGGGTTAGATCTGTTTATGCTTTCCTGTTCGTGCGTGCCAACATGCTTGTTAATTTAATTAGTAAATTAATATTTACTGCGGTTTATGCGGCTGATAAAACCACGAACCCTTCGTGTAGTTGTCATGCTATCGCTATGAATACTTAGACTTTCGAGCGAAATTGCGATTTTTTTCGTTGCACAGTCATTATGTTTATATAAAACCATTAAGTCTCGGGACTTCATTTAGGAGTTGTCGGGTCTCACCTTTATAATATACCCAATGCATTTCTTTTCCTGCAATAAAGAATTGTGATCTCTTCAAATATTCTTTAAATATGTATTTATATTTTAAGGCGGAATACTTAGATGCCATCCTGGCCACGGCCGCCGCATTTCGATGGAGGCGAAATGCGAAAGCACCCGTGCACTCAGATTTAGGCGCACGTTGAAGAATCCGAGGGGGTCCAAATTTCCGGAGTCCTCCACTACGGCGTGCCTCATAATCAGATCGTGGTAGACGTCTCATAGGACGAACAATCCGATGTCCGACCTTACGCCGCTTGCGCTAGTGACACGTCTTTGTGCCTCACTGATAAAGACATTAATTTTGTTAGTGCCACTGTTGATTGCAGGCAGATCAAGAAATTGGCCTCTTGTGATGGCAGTTAGCGTATGCGTCACGTGGCCTGCCGGCAGGTATATTTCGTAATTCAGGTGTCGTTATTTAAATTGCATGTTCCAGCTAGACCCGTCGTTTTCTCCGTCTGGTCTCTCGTGTGTTCCCGCTGGTCTTTATTCGTTTTCTTACTTGAATATTTTGCTTGAATAACCGCGATTTTCGCAACTTATGAATGTCCACAGACACGTAGTCGGTATCACTATTTCAAGGACAACTACTTTCGTTCTGCACATTTCTACCTGTGCTGCACTCGTTTTGCGTTATTTTAATTTTCGTTTTATTTCCGCAGGCCATGGAGTGGAACGCTTCTGGGGATGATTTCTGGCCTGCCGAACATGACCGCCGGCAAGTAACTTATGCTTTACTTTGCTTTCATTTCGCGCCCAGCTCCGAAAGATCTCTCTCGCCTAGTGACGTGTGTTAGTAATGTCACCATCCCGACGCTGTCGTGTGTAGAAAGAATTGCGTACTTGGAGAAAGTGCTACGGTGGTTACCTCCAGCGACGATGGATTTACGAAAACGCCCGGCACTGACGGAATCGGACTTTTTGTCGCTGTTCAAGTGCCAGCAATGGACGCTGGGCGGCACTAATACAGCTGCTGGTATTCGGCTACAAATTGATTGCAGCGGCACTTTGTCAACGGGGCATGGGACCGGCGACATGACAGTGGTCCTTATCTCTTTCTTGCTGCTTACGCAGGCTTGCGACGTGATCGAACCCACGAGAAAGTGTGCTGCAGCTGATTTCACCGGCGGAAAGGCGTACAACGGCGACGTGGAGACATTTCTGCGGTGGTTACTTCCAGCGACGATGGATTTACAAAAATTCCCGGTACTGATGGAATCACGGACTTTTTGTCGCTCTTCAACTGCAAACAATGGACGCTGGACGGCACTGATACAGCTGCTGGTATTCGGCTACAAGTTGACCGCAGCGGCACTTTGTCAACAGGGCATGAGACCGGTGACATGGCAGTGGTCCTTATCTTTTTCTTGCTGCGCAGCTTGGTTTTTCGCACCATATTTGCAGATGGTACCGTTCCATAATGCCGGTTGCACCCCAGTGTTCGGTATTCTTTGTCTTTGAAGTGCTATTATCGCGAAATGCCACGCAGGGTAATTCGGAGACGGCAGTTCATGTTGTTTCGAAACGCTGCCTTTTATTTGATTATTTTGCTGTTGTGCGGGGGAGACGTTTAATGAAGCCCAGGGCCTTCTAATGCGCAGACTAAACAGTTGCTCGAAGGACAGGCTACAATCATTTCTAAATTGTCTGGAGATACCCAAAGGCAAACCAATGCTGATGACGCATCCGGTGTCCAACCAGATCCGGAAAAAGTTCGCGCCGTACGCAGTTTCCTTGTGCCACGTTCTGCTTCTAACGTGCGCGGCTTCGTCGGCCTGTGTTCTTACTTTCGCCGTTTCGTCAAAAACTTCGCCGACGTTGCTCGGCCTTTGACAGATCTTCTAAAGAAGAACATACCGTTCTCATGGGGCTCTGAGCCAGCTCACGCGTTCGCCGCTCTCATGGGGTTTCTGACTACCCCTCCCATACTTGCCCACTTTGATCTATCTGTACCGACCGAAGTCCACACTGACGCAAGCGGCCACGGCATCGGCGCTGTACTCGCCCAACAGCAGAATGCTACCGAGTGCGTGATAGCTCACGCCAGCCGCCTGCTGTCACCTGCCGAGAGAAATTACTCCATCACCGAGCGGGAGTATTTTACTTTAGTTTGGACTTTCGCCAAGTTCCGGCCATATTTGTACTGCCGCACGTATTCGGTCGTTACAGCCCACCATGCCCTCTGCTGGCTGTCTTCCCTCCGGGACCCCACAGGACGGCTTGGTCGCTGGGCTTTGCGGCTGCAGGAATGTTTATTTGTTGTCATCTATAAGTCTGAACGTCTGCACAAGGACGCTGACTGCATCTCGCGTCACCCCGTGGATCCTTCCGATCCTGTTGCGCATGATCCGGTGACCTGCGTGATGGCTTTGTCTGACATGGCCGACATGCGCGCTGAACAACAACGCGACGCATCCTTACAGTCCATCATCGCCGGAGTGCAATCTGGCAGCACCGACGGCACGTGCCGCATGTTCGTGCTGCATGACGGTATCCTCTACCGCCGCAATATCAACACTTACGGCCCTGAGTTGCTCCTTGTCCTTTCTCGTCATCTGCGATCCCTTGTTATCGAACAACTTCACGATGCATCGACGGCGGGACACCTTGGAGTTTTGCGTACATACGACTGCGTACGACCGGTTCTTCTGGACGGGTCTCTGCCGCTCCGTGCGTCGCTATGTCGCAACATGCGAATTGTGTCAGCGCCGGAAGAAACCTCCTCTGCCTCCTGTCGGCCGAATTCATCCAATTGAAGTTTCCTCTGAACCATTCTTTCGCGCAGGCCTTGATCTGCGTGGCCCTTTTCCGACGACGACTAGAGGGGATAAGTGGATCGCAGTCGTTACTGGTTGTCGATAGAATACTAATATTTATACCTCGAAGACCACACTTCATGTGCGCACACACTCATGTTTCACGAGCCAGTTACACCAATAATGCTTCGCTTTACATAGACTCAACTGGAGTTGAGTGTGCCTGTTTTTTAAGTTGTATATATCATTGTATCGAAATAAAATATAAAATAAACGAAGGTTTGATCTTGATTACAGCCACTCTGTGTTTAAGGAGACTAACTAGTTAGCACTTAACAATTTATGTCATAAAGGTTAAGCGTAGGCTGATACTGGTCATAGTTATATCGCATCATTCGGATTAACGGAATCTTGATAAGTCGAATGACTGTTTTGCTTGGAGTATTTTTAATAGGTTGACTGTAAGGTAGTGCAGTTTTATGTAGATGTTGAATTAGCAATGAGAAAGGTGCAAACTCAGTATACTGTAGTCATGGGCGACTTGAATGCAAAAGTGTGGAAAAGGCAGGCTGGAGAACAAGCAACTGACAAGTACGGCGTGGATTCTAGGAACACTCGAGGAGAGATGTTGGTAGAACTCGCAGAAAAGAATGGGCTCCGAATAATGCCTTCTTCAGGAAGCGCAGTATCAGGAAGCGGACCTGGAAAAGCTAAAATGGAGAAACAAGAAATGAGATTGATTTCATACTCATTGCCGATCCTAGCATAGTGCAGGATGTAGAAGTGTCAGGTAGGGTAAACTGCAGTTACCTTAAGCTAGTGACGGCTAGGATTTTTCTCAATTTGAAGAAACAAAGAGTAAAATTACTCAACAGGAAACAGGCAAACATAGACGCAGTATGAGTAAAAGCAGTCCAATTCAGGCTGGTGCTCGCAAATAAACATGTATCTTTAGAACAGGAAAATGAAGATAACATAGAGGTAATGACTGAAACCGTCACTAGGCTGGCTTCAAAGGCAGCAATTGAAGTAGGAGGCAAGGCACTAAGGAAAGCAGTAGGTAAGCTCTCTTCAAGTAACAAAATATCTACCAGAGAAATGACAAAGCGTCAAACTGTCCAACTCAAGAGATCAGATAGAATTCGCTTAACTGTCAAGCTGATCAACAAGAAGAAAGTAACGAATATTCAGAATTATAACGCGGGAAAGATGGAGGAAGCAGTAGAAATTGGACGCAGCATGAAATCACTCAAAGGAAAGCGTGGCATAGGATAAGGCAAGAAATATACACTGAAAGATAAGCAGAGTAATGTCATCAGCAACTTCGATGATATAATAAAATCAGCAGAAGAATTATATACTGACCTTTACAGCACCTAGAGCAGCCACGCTATCTCCATTCGAATTAGTAATGAACTGGTTACAGACGCTACTTCTATAAATGCCGATGCAGTTAGAAGGGCTTCACAAGACATGGAACGAGATAAAGTGGCAGGAGAAGATTGACTAAAAGTCGATTTAATCAAAGATGGAGGAGGCATCATGCGTGAAAAGCTTGCGGCCCTTAATACAAAATGTCTCTCGACTTCAAGGGTGCCAGAGAGCTGGAGAAATGCCAACATTATTCAAATCTGTACGCAGGTACATGTTAAAGAATTGAAGAATTATAAGCTCATTAGCTTGCTTTTAGTATTGTATAAAATATTCACCAAGATAGGTTCCAATAGAATCAGGGCAGCACTTCAATAAACCAAGAGAACAGCTTCCCTTCAGGAAGGGATATTCTACTATGGATCACTTGCATGTCATCAATCAGGTATTTGAGAAATCTGCGAAGTGCACCTATCCTCTCTGTGTGGCTTTCATAGCATATGAAAATGCATTTGATTCAGTGGAGATATTGGCAGCCAAGGTGAAGCTAGGCAGTCATACATCAAGCGACTTGATCTAGTTCATAATCTCGGCCTACGACTGGCGAGTGGTGCCTACAGAACATCGCCTGTCCCAAGTTTATACGTTGACTGCAATAAGCCTTCCTTACAGCACCGCAGAGCACTATTTACACTTTCCTATGTACTGAGGATTCGGCTACCACCACAACATATGTGCTACAGCACCGTAACACAGTGCAAATCACGGATATACTGCACAAACAAACCGAGCATGATTCTGCCACTTATCTTACAACACGAAGAATACTGTCAGATTTATGATGTTCCTCATGAAGTCCTGCAGGTTGCTGAAAGGCCACCAAGATTGCCCCCATGGTGCAATTGTACACAGCTATGTGACTGGACACTAACATATCTAAAGAAAAAAGACATTTCACAAGAACACACAATACAAGAGTTCCGAGCTGTTCAAGAAAAATATAAAAAACTACGCGGAATTTTACACTGACGGCTCTAAAACGCAAGAATACGTAGGTGTCGGAATCATAACGAAAAATTGGGAAAATAGCATTCGGATAAATAATTTTTCTTCAGTGTATCCATCACAAGGAACGCAGAGAGAAACGGGCGGAGGCTCTTGAGAAGCGTTTCAAGAACTCGAAGGACGTGCTCTACGTTGATGCTGCAGACTATGGCAACGGCCGCATGGCGCTAGCTGTAGCGAGCGCTGAAACTAGATTGATAGCCAGTGGCACAGTTCCAACGGATTGCTCTCAGATTGGAGAAGAATCTGCCATAGCACTTGCAATTGCAAGTACTTCAGCCAAAATTATAGTCAGCGACTCTAAGGTTGCGGTGATGAACTTTGCCAGAGGCAGAATTTCTCCCGAGGCGAACAGAATCCTGCAGACCTGCAGAGATAGCAGGAAAATTGAAATAATCTGGGCACCTGCGCACGCCTCCCTCGCTGGGAACGAGGCGGCCCACGAATTAGCTCGAGGACTTACATTCCGAGCTGGTGGGCTAGCCGAAGGCTTCACGGGGCGAGACCGCTTAGTGTGCTACAGAGAGATCACACAACACTACAGACTAGGGCGGGTTAAATATCCTCCGGCTGATGCATCCTTAAACAAGAGCCAGGCCTCCACTTGGCGTCGCCTGCAAACCAACTCGTTTCCAAGCCCGGTGTCGTGCAGCCTCTACTACCCGGGTCAGTACTCCAGCCAGTGTAAGCTATGTAAAGCCAGGGCTAATCTTAATCACATTCTGTGGGAATGCCCACAGGCTCCCTCTGAGGGAAGGATAAAGTCTTTAGAGCAATGGGAGACCTTATTACTCAGCTCCGATCCGGAGATTCAACTGAAGACCGTCCAACTGGCCGAAACCGCCGCTAGGGTCCAAGGACTCCTGGCCGTCGTCTAGGTGGGAAGGCTTAAAGCCTTCCCTACATCTGTTGGACAAATAAAGTTTTACAATCCAATCAGTGTTTACCGCCGAATTTTATGCAATATGGATGGCACTTAAGAAAATTACTACCGACAAGCAGAAGAATGCTATTATTTGTACCGATTCATTAAGTACTTTGAGAGCTCTAAACTTAACTCCGAGTCTGAGCCCCTGCTTGGCGATATCTTAAATATAGTCTTTAATAAGAAATAGGGAGGAACCATAAGATTCTGCTGGGTCCCAAGCCATGTTGGGATACCAGGGAATGAAGCAGCAGGTAGAAGCTCATCCATGACAGCGCACAAAAGCATAATTACTCACATAAGAAGCAGAAGCTTGATGTGGGCGAGTTGGTTTTGCATACTTGAAGAAAAGAGCGCTACGAAGACGCGGACTAAAAGAGGAAGTCCGTCGTATATGTTCCTCTTTTAATCCGCGTCTTAGTAGCGCTGTTTTCTTCAAGTATAATTCGCATAACACTTCCATACAAAGACAGTATCCGAGTGATTCGTAAGGCCCTAGCATCAAATTGGCAACAAGAATGGAACTCGAGCATAAATAACAAGTTATATATGACTAAACCCCTGCTTGGCGAGTAGAAATCATGCAGTCACCAAGAACGGTTCTATGAGGTGATGTTATGTCGACTTCGAATTGGACACACGCATCTAACACACAATTTTCTATTTCGAAAAGAAAACCCACCAGTTTGCGAAAAATGCCATGAATCACTTACAGTAAACCACATCCTTATGTCATGTTCACATACTGAAGCACACAGGCGGAAACGTTTCAACAATTTGTATCACTTGCACGTACCTTTACACCCTGCCTTAATATTTGGCGATGAGCCGCTAGTGCCAATCACTAACTTGTTCAAATTTTTATATGAAACTGGGTATTTGCATCGACTTTAAGCTAACGCCGCTATTGCTACCTTAACATTGCACTGTCCTGCGACTGGCGCAGCATGGCCTTTTGCGCCATTAAAGTCGAATGAACTGACTATATTAGCAGTCATGGAGGCATTGTGTAATCAAGGACGACAGCAGGTATGCGTGAATATCCTGGGAAATATCTACAGATATTTCACAGCTATCTTTTTTCTCCACAAGAAAAGTGGAAAATTAACTCTCAAGAAAGGGGTCATGCAAGGAGACGCAATCTCTCCAATACTATTCACTGCATCGCTAGAAGTATTCAAGTTATCAAGCTGGGAAGGCTTAGGAGTTAGGGGTTAACGGTGAATATCTCAACAACCTTCTTTCTGCGTATATATCCTCTCGTGAGCAGTATGTAACTGTTAGAGGTTGTCAGTCCAACATTGTTCCCGTTGCTTCTGGTGTACCGCAAGGTAGCGTCTTAGGCCCACTCCTATTTTTGATCTTTATTAAAGATTTACAAAGTAACATTGATGTACAGTACCGTAAATACAGTTGATGATCAGATTAAATTAAATTTAAACCTGCAAAGAATAGTGAAATGGTGTAATGACTGGCAGATGGAATTAAACTTTAAAAAGTATGTGTTCATGTCATTAACTAGAAAGAAAAATGTTCATTACAATTATCAAAACAACGGTTATATGCTTGAAAGAGTCGAGTATAAATATCTAGGCATAACATTTACATCAGATCTACGATGGAATACCCACATTGAAAATGTCATTTCCAAAGCTTTTAAAACACTATGGTACTTGCGACGCACTAGGTACAGTGCTACTCCGGATGTAAAATGTCTCGCTTACAAAACCCTAGTCAGACCGATAATCGAATGTGCTAAAGTACTATGGGATCCTCACACAGCAACTAATTGTCACAATCTAGATAGGATTCAGCGGCTCACTGTAAGGTTTATGTTTAATAAATACCGCCGAAACCATTCTTCAACAGATCTCTGCCAACAAGCCCTACTGCCTATGCTAGAAACCAGAACCAGATATGAAAGACTAAAAACTCTTTACCTCATTAGGAATAATTATCTCAAAATAAATAAATCAGATTACTTTGAGATCAATACTTATGAAACATCAAGGCATCGTCATAGCAAGTTTATGCCATTACCGACTGTAAAAAATGATTGTTTTAAGTTTAGTTATTTTCCCCGAACTTGTAGAGACTGGAACTCTTCCAGATTCTGGTGTTTGGTCGACATCATTAGCTGAATTTCTCCGCCACTTAGAAAATTTCATCTATGGCACTAGCACAGCGCGATGAGGTCAGATTGCTGCTGCATAAGATGACTGTTCTGATTTCTGAGTGACGCATTTTTGTTTTGTTTGTGTGTGTATTTCGCGATATGATTTATTGACTAATGTATAACTATGGTTTTGAATATGTTCTGTACTACTTATTTTGCTGTTCAGTTTCGTTTTGTTTTTTCCACTCCTGTTACAGCCCCTGAAAGAGGCTGGCAGTATTAATAAATGAAGTGAATGAAACCTTAGGCTTGCAGATGAGATTGTCCTGTTCGCCAAGAGTGGGGATGAATTGCAACAAACGAATAAGGACGTTAACCGAGAAAGTGTAAGATTAAGGTTGAAGATTAATGTGCAGAAGACAAAGGCAATGTTCAATAGCCTGGCATGGGAACAACAATTCGTGTTTGCCAGTGAGCGTCTAGAGTCTGTGCAGGGGTACGTTTATCTAGGTCAATTACTTACAGGGGACCTTGATCAAGAGAAGGAAACTTTAAGAAGAATAAAAATGGGTTGAGTGCATATGGCAGGCACTTCCAGATCCTGACTGGAAGCTTAATTACCACTATCATTGAAAAGAAAGATGTACAATCACTGCATTCTACCAATGCTAACCTACGGGGCAGAAACTTGGAGGTTGACAAAGAAGCTTGAGACCAACTTAAAGGAACACTAAAAGAAAGTACTAAATCGAGCTATATCGACAAAGCATTCGTTTAGAAGTCTATCATCGTTTCCTGTATGCCAATATATAAATTCTTGCCTAGGAAATTGCCGTCACAGGCGACCGCCCGCGCCAAAGCGGAGGACTTGACGTAATCTCCACGTGACCACCCTCTATGTTGGTATTATATGTTTTGTAGGCTCTTTATTTAGCTCTATATACGAAGCGTACTGTTTGGTTGGTGCTCCGACTGCGTGACTCACTCTGGCTCTGCTTAGCTTCAGGTTGCCAGTTACGGCCACTTGAGCCTCCGCTGCCGGAGCTGGCAGGGTGGTGAATTGCCACACGTTGCCGCCTCGGCCGTTGTAAACAGAGAAAAGTGATGCCGTTCGCAGCGACGGGTCGCGGCCCCTCTTTGTGAATCAAGAGGTGCTGACGATACACATAAGAGGTACCGTAGTCGACAATAGATGTCGCCACTCCGATTTTTTATTTATGTCGTTTCCTCGCTTACTTTTCATTACGAATTCGTTATTACAGAAGCGTAATCTTTCAT
This sequence comes from Dermacentor andersoni, assembly GCF_023375885.2. Classification (NCBI taxonomy): domain Eukaryota; kingdom Metazoa; phylum Arthropoda; class Arachnida; order Ixodida; family Ixodidae; genus Dermacentor; species Dermacentor andersoni. The sequence continues at coordinate 6,180,743 of NC_092816.1, read as the reverse complement.
TCTAGCTTGACCCAATATTTACCTTTAGTGTCCCTTTAGGGACCGTGCAAACAGCGATGGAAGGAAAAATGCTAGGCATAACGTTAAGAAACACGAAGAGAGCGGTTTGGATAAGAAAGTCAATATTTTAGTTGTCATTGAAAAAAAAAAATTCAGCTGTGCATACCATGTAAAGCGCGGGGCGGATAACCGGTAGACAATTGTTACTGTATGGGTGCCAAGGGAAGGGAAACGCAGCAGTGGACGGCAGAAAATTTGTTCGGGTGATGAAATCAGGATTCCAGGCGCAAGTTGGAATCGGCTAGCCAAGATAGTGGTATTTGGAGATCACTAGGCGACGCTTTCATTCTGCAGTGAACATTAAAATAGGCTTGTGGTGATGATGATGATGATTGGTTGCTTGTAACCGTGTCGCCTTTATAGTTATAATTGTGATCCTTTTTATTAGTTTATTTTATTACGGGCGCGGTGGTGGTGACGTTGATTTGTTTCGTATGGTAGAGAATATTTATATATTCATATTTGATGTGCAGCCAAATGAGATCTGTTTGGGTGCGCCGTGTTGACACACCTGTATGCGGCAGGAGGAGGGACCTCCATCGAGCGCCACATGCCTTTTGTCTCTGCCACCACTTGAAAGTCGTAAACCTGCAAACTTCAAGGAACTAAAAAAAGTGTCCGACGATTACCATACTATGATACCATACCATACGGGCCCCATTATCGATGGTTCTAAAAAATATTATGGGATTTCACGTGCCAAAACCGGGATCTTATTATGAGGCACGGCATAGCGGGGAACTCCGGATTAATTTTGACCACCTGGGGTTCTTTAACGTGCACCAGAACCTAAGTACCCAACTGTTCTTGCATTTCGCCCCCATCGAAATACGGCCGCCGTGGTCGGGATTTGATCCCGCGACCTCGTGCTTAGCCCCGCAGCACCAAGGCCACTAAGCAACCACGGCGGGTCGTTGGCTCTGGTGACTTGGAAAGTGAAGCGCTGTGTATGTGTATGTTTCTTTCTACGTCCTCGTCCAGTCGCGCTTATACACTCTACTTCTGGTGACTGCCGTTCTAAGTAGGAAATCTCACTCCATGTTATTAACATTGCAGTTTCAACTTCGGGACTAAAAGTAGCAGCGAGGCTGACGGGACAGAAGCAAACATATATTGGCCTCATACAAGTTGTTTCGCTCAGTCTCCAGTATGCGGCCCAACTGCTTTAGCCTCCCCCCCCCCCCCCCCCCTTTACAGCAAAGCTGTTAAGGACTAGTTCCCCCAGTATCGTGTCCGTGTGTAGACACAACTCCCCATACGTGGACCGATCCCGATGATAGTGCAATGCCGGACCGATACGCGGCGGAGGTGCGTTCGCCATTAAGCGGCCCACATACACAGCTTCGCTGGTCATCCTTCTTCACAGAGTGGAAGGGCACTGATTTCTTTTTCAACCTGCTTGAGGACTAAACAAAAGGCTCCTCTTTACGCAGGCGCCATGTCTCGCACGCTGTCGGCACTGGGCTCACTGACCAGTCCTCTCTTCTGGATCGGCGTCTTGGTGCGCGTCAGCCTCGTGGTGCCGGCTTTGATGAGGTTCTGCTTGCTGGTGAGTGCACATGCCTACGCGGCACGTACGAGCAGGTTGGGATGACGCTAGCGCACCGTTATTATTGCGACAGCCATTATATGGACACTCCAGGCGCCCTATCTTGAAAGCGATTTTCTTTGCGATGGGAAACGAAATTGCCGAGTGCTGATAGCTTCGTCGGCGCTGTGCTTTCACCGCTTAGTTCGCGTTGAAGCGAGAGGCACGAAGGTCAATTCGCTCGCTGCTGCTGCTGCGCTTCCTCACCCCAGCGTATTGAGAGCGAGTTTCCACGGTCATCGAGTGAGATGTGTGCACGTTTGCTTGTGTGCGTGCGACACCATCCTTGTTGATTTAGTTAGTAAGTGAATGTTTACCAGTTTATACGGCCGATGAATACTATCCTTGCGTCATATAGCTGTCTACTAGTTTGCTGTGGCAATCGACGCTTCACCTTTCGTGCGAAACTGTGACTTTTTGTCTCATCGTTTCATGGAAAGCTAAAGTAGGACAAACTGGCGCTAAAAAAGCGAAATTTCGGCAGACACGATTATAGGAGACGTTGCATGTGCAACATCGTTTTGAAATAGTGGACAGATCCTATTCAAGCAAAGGAGGCGGGCACTAACGAATGACTAAGGTGACGGTCAAAGGTCAAGCAGAGGAGGCGCATCTCCATGTTCCCGCTACTGGACATTCCAACGTATGCTCTTTTAACGGGCTTTGCAGCACATTTTGATTATGATAATCAATTCAATCAATTATGGGGTTTTACGTGTCAAAACCACTTTCTGATTATGAGGCACGCCGTAGTGGAGGACTCCGGAAGTTTCGACCACCTGGGGTTCTTTAACGTGCACCTAAACCTATGTACACGGGTGTTTTCGCATTTCGCCCTCATCGGAATGCGGCCGCCGTGGCCATCTTAAGTAGCCTCCACCGTAAAAACATAATACTGTATACATCACGTGGGGAGTTTCGTGTCACTTGGAGCTGTATTGTGACTCTATACTAAATGGAGTGAGCGTGCAAACATCGTGTTCCTGCGTTGTATGTGTAGTTGTATATTTTCGCGATGTTTTCTCCTGTCTAAATGCCGCTGTTTACCATGGGCTTCACGCTTCTTTAAGACATTGTAACATAAAACATGAAAAAGCAAGTGTCGCAGTTTCGCCCGAAAGGCGAAGCATTGATAACGATATCAATGTATAGACCGTTCTTTCGTAGGCGCCGCCATATTGTGAACGCAGTGGCGCCGCCTATGAGCAGCGCCATACTGGCTTGGGTGAAAGCAGTCTTTTGCATGGCAGGTATACGCTCGGCAGTAGGTTCTGGCGTTTGTTTTCGCGGTCGTGCGGTATGTTTAGTACGACGTGCGTCTTCTACGTGGTAAACGGTTCTGTGAGACGTGCTGAAGTGGTTTAAGGCGTCATGGCCAGAATTTCTGCTGGCGTTGAGGTGGACGGAACACGCAGCGCGATGGTGTGAGCGCATATTTGAGTCTATATACAATCAGCCTCGGAGATCAGTTGTGTATTTCTGAATGTTCCAATCACTAATGTGACTTTATTGCAGTATTATTCTCTATTTCTAAGCTGCGGTTTAGGAGCCATGAAACATACGCGACGATCGTAACAGCGTGGGTAGCGTTCTGCTACGATAGGAGCTGTGCTGTTTGACAAGCGTTCAAACTGTTCGCTGCAGGTTACATTGCGTGACTACTTTGTTGGATGGATGAGGTTTCCACCCACGAATAAAATAGTTTTGGCTAGTAACAGCAGCATACCTTACAGTCTGAATTAAGCTTGCCCAGCAAAGCGACCGTTTACGAACTGCGCGAGCGTCCTAAGCAATAGTAGGTGCTGGGGCCCTATAACCTAAAACTATTCCAATATGTTTTTATTCCAATCTCCTGACGTCACAATCATTTGCGTAACCGCCGACGCAAGGATCGGGCGGTCACCCGCAGGGTTGTCTGAACAGACCAATCAAACGCTGTCCTCGTTCATAGGCGGTCACTTTTGTTTGCTTGAAGAACGAATAACGTTGCCTACATTGAGCGGCTTGTCTTATCTAATTGGCTTGCAAGAGGCGAGGAGCACGCTCGAGTGGAGAGGGATTCGATGAGGCTTAGCCACTGCAGTAAAAATCGATAACTGGATGAAGAGGGTGGTGCCGGCGTCTGCGATTGGTCCGCATTTCCTTACTTGGCTTGAGGTGGATGGTCGAAAATCTCGGCAGCATGCAACGGAAGGTTGAGATTGCAACTAAGACGGATCCTCATCAAAGAAGAGTTGGCAAAGCGAGGTCGTAAATGGGCCCAAAGTGCTTGTGAACGTTACACGGCCACGCAAAAGGTTTTATTGTACGCAAATAAATCCATGCTCTCCGGCAGTTGCGAGTCGCCAGTGCCTGAGCGATCGGTGGCAGCCATCTTTTATTCCTTTCGGGATGGGGCAGCCTGCGGCTATTCAGAAGAAAATGCAGTTTTTTTCGGCATATTAATTCATCTTTATCGCGTACACGTCACTTTGACGCGTGAGTTTTTGCGGTTTTGGGGCGTAGCATGACAGGCAGGTGAAGTGGGGCTAGCCCGAAAACTTTTGACCAATAGCCGAGCGCTAATGGCGAAAAGGGGTCGAATCAGAAGTAACCATTTTTCTTTTGTTCGACCAAATCATGCATATTGAGTGTGTACACGTTATATCAGATGGGGAGCTATCACGGTTTTTGTGACGTCGCGTGACAGGCAGGTTTTTCAGTATGAATTTCAGTTTGTTTATTCAGACATACATTGCCTGGGTTGAAAGGACTAAAGGCAGATGAACTCTGCCTAAGGTCCCTCCACCCATACATTTGCTCAGAAGCAGTGAGAATAAAAAAGGAAAAGCAATGGCTTTGTACATTAAAGCGCCAAAAAAGATTTTCATGAACAGAAGTAGCATCGCGATTAGGCATCTTAAATTGAGTAACGGAATCACACAATAATGCAACAGCAATAACCCATGACAAGAACAAACGCGTACATAAATGGCAACATATTAAAAAGTACAAAGTTTACGCAAGCGTTATACAAAATGTAACATAACCATTCCTAGCAATGTATATGCACCGGAGGTTAAGTGGGGGGTGGTCCAAAAAAGTTTTGACCTATCGTGGAGGGCTGATTGCAGAATTGGAATAGAAAACTTTGGAATAGTTTTACGTTATAGCGCCCCTGGATTACATATATCTTTGTTCTATATAGCGCATGGTCCAAGCATACGGCATCAACGGTCATATATTTATAAACGTTGTGCGGCATTAGCCCGTTTTCTCTTGCTTTTTAGAGAAAGAGCATGATAGCCGAATTTTTTTTCGGTTGTGTTCGTTCAGTTCTCTACGACGCACTCACACGTATTACGGAAATTTCGCGCTCAAAAATAGCGATCGCATTCTTTTTATGCGAACCCTCTCATATATGGCTGTATACAGGCCAAAAAGGCAATGCCCTATCGCACAGCTTATATATGTATCGCACAGCTTATATATGTACCGTGCTGGCTCACCAACCGCAGTGATCGCTGTGTTGAGCAGCGCCATGGGCCCCATGCAGCAAGGCTAGCGTAGACATATGTCAATTTCAAGCATACTAGACTTGAAATGCGTGAGAACGATGCCAGTGTATCACAAATATTTGATAGCGCCTGCCGCTCAGATGTTTCGTGGTTGCCATAGGTTGGCCGTGCACGAGCATGCGCTTTTCTGTTTTCTGTTTTACTCCCTACGCCAATCAATCAGACAGTGAGCTGATTTACCATTTAATGCTGGTAATACTGAGACGCCGGTTTCGATTGTTGAATTAAAATCGATATAAGCAAAATAGTAAACAACACATACACGCACCGCGACTGATAATGCGCGTACACCGCGGCTGATTATGCGCGTCACATTTTTGCGCCCTCAAGACATATTTCTGCCTACAGTAGTTACCGATGCACCGAAGGGCTTCCCTGACGACCTTATACGAACGGGCATTGCGTAAATTTCACAAAGTAAGATCTAAAACATCTCGAAATTGTTCCGCAGCTCGCGACAGCAATACTTTCAAGCAGCGCCGCGCCGGATCGCCCAAGCCAGAGAGGAAGAAAGGCTCTCCGCGCGCCCTAACCTCCTCGTCCGATGAAACGGTCTATAGACAGCTACTGAAATTAGGTTCTTAATTTTATTGGCTGTATAAATACCAGTAAATTTGTGTTCACTATAATGGGGCTTTTGCTCCTTGAATATATGACGCTGGCTGGCGCTACGGAGGAGGTTTCTTAGCTCGTGTTGTGTGCGTTTGTCGCTAGGCGTGCCGGCATTGCGGAGTGGGGTCGGATTTGTTTACGCTGGTTGCCGGCGCGGTGAAATAGGCGAAGCCGCGGGCACTGACGCCCCACTTTGGTGACCGCTGTGCCGGACAGACTGTCTCGGACCCGCGGCGCTCGTGCTGAGTCAGTCGTGGTGGATCATAGCTTTCGTTTGCGTTACGGCGATGTACCTTGGAAATAACATCACAGCACAGTAGGGACCGTAGTAGAGGCCGGGTCGCATGTATTGAAAATCTAGAAGGCAGAGGGCCTTAGCAACAGGGGTTTAACGCAAGTGGCTGAAAGGCCGCCGGTAACGCTTGACGCCCCTGCAACAGCTATTAGAATACGTCGCTATACCCTAACGCCTCTTAGGCTAAGCTAACCTAACGTGATGCTAACCTAACGTTAACCTAACGTAGCCGAGGCGAAAAAACAATAATCATCATGGCGTAACCGCTGTGAGAATATGCCGTGCCACCCTAACGGTTTTTGCGCTAACGTAACCTAACGTTAACCTAACCTAATGTGGCCGAGACGCGAAGACAAAAATCCGCACGGCGTAACTGGTGTGAGAATACGCCGCGCCACCATAACGCCTTTTACGCTAACCTAACCTAAACTAACCTAGCGTAACCTGGACGAGTGGCAAAGGTAACAATCCTCATGGCATGACATCAGGCAGTGGCGTTCAACCGAGGTTGCTAAGGCGCTGTGCGTTTATTTCACTCAGAGGGGATTGCTCAAAAGAGCTCCTCAAAAGTCGCGGACATCAGCATACTAAAAGCCTGCCAAGAACGAAGATACTGCACCAGGAGAGCAGGCCGGGCCTCTGCTACGGCCCCTGCTGCTCCGCCGGAAAATCCGTTTTTTTGAAGGTAGAGCGCCGTGAGGGGCAATAAAGGTTTAATCCGGCATGGCTGACTCAGAGCCGCAGGCGCGAGGAAGTCCGACTTTAGACACAGCGTTCACCAAATGGGGCGTCCGTGCCCACCGCTTCATTGCGTGGGTAGGCAGCGTCGGAGCGTAAACTCGGCCCCACTCCGCAATGCCGGCACGCCTAGGGTACAAACGCATACAACACGACCAAATAAATTTTCCCTCTGTAGTGTCTGGGCAAAGTCAGATATTCAAGGAGCAAAAGCCCTGCACCCGCTCTTATTCGCGCCTGCGCAGAAACATCGTCCACCTCCGAAAGTGCTACGCCCCGCTGTACTTACTAGCAACTGTAAAAATGCGACCGGCAAGGAGTGGAGGGAGACGGGGTGGCGTTGTGCTCCATCCGGTTGCAACTGCGCGTGTGGCGGCCGTATCTTGAGAGCGATCTGCATTGGGGCAGTCTAGGTGCGTCAGCGGCTCGTAGCCTTGTGTGTGCTGTGTGTTCTCGGCGCTCACTTTGCGTTAAAGCGACAGACAGTGCGAAAATCACTTCGCTCGCTGCTGCTGCTGCGTATCCTCACGTCAATGTTTTGCTGGCGAGTGTCCGCGATCATCGAGTGTGATGTGTTGACGTTTGCGGTGCGCGCTGACACCATGCTTCTTAATTTAGTTAGTAAGCGAATGTTTACAAGTTGATACGGCCGATAAAAGTACTATCTTTCGTATAGCTGTCTGCTAATTTGCTCTCGCAATCGATGCTTCGCCTTGCCGGTGAAATAGTGGCTTTTTTTAATGGTGGGAATTTATTGTCACATAAACACTTTACATAGTCGGTACTACCAAAGCAGACAGGGCCTTCAAGCGTAGAGCCCGGTTTAGGCAAATTGTATCAGCTACAAATCAAACAAAAATATGCAAGTGTAAATTATTAGCCTAGTTACAGATGTGATAAGTCTTGATTTACAAAATCAATATTTATGAATACCATTTACTATAACATTTTAGCTTCTCACCGCCAGTACGTGCCACTTACACGTGCGCGAAACGTGTGCTCCCTGTTTCGGGTGCTCTTCATGCCAACTCTGTGACAGCCAGTGTTCATAATCGTCGAGTTAGGTCTGTTCATGCTTACTTGGTAAGCGCGCGCGTGACGCCATGCTTGTTAATTTAATTATAGTGAGCAAATATTTACTGGTAAATATATGGCGAAAAAAAAAATTAAGAACCACATTTCGTGCAGTTGTCTATACATTGATATCGGTATCAATGCTTCGCGTTTCGGGCGGAATTGCAAGATTTGTTGTTGCCGAACTGGAACGTGAAAATGTGAATTGTCGTCTATAATATGTACACTATTAGCCAAGAAGGACTAAAAGGGATATGCTTGACATTTTCTACTTTTTCTCATTATTTTGCTATAATTTAAGCTCCAGACCACGAAACCCTATATGAACATACTGGCAAGATTAAGAGTGCCTCAAATAATTTATATCGGATGTTTCTACAAACTCTTTTAGCAATATTTAAAAATAGCTGTTTTGAAATAAAACGGTGATTTCCGCGGAGACAAGCCGTGAGCGGTGGCGAGCATGGTGTGATACGAGGCGGTTAGTTTCTAATTAACAAGAAATCCAACAGATAACGTTTAGACTTAATTTCAGTGGCCTCATCGTAATCGGGACAGTGGGACGAGCTCTCCGTACAATTCATAACTTTTGGATCTGGAAGAAGTTCGGCGTTAGTGAGAGCCTCGAGGTGACCTTCTGCTTATGTAACCCAGCGGCGGGCATCCGCCGTTTGGGATCCTCGCTGTCGCAGCGCTATGGCTCCTTACTACCGCTGCTGCTGCTGGGAATCAGTACATCGCTTCGAAGAAGGGCCCGACTACGCGCTCGCTGCAGCCTGCCAGTTTCGGCTTCTCACGCTCTTGCTAAAGCCAAATTCTGTCGTGCCACAGTTCCGCAGTTAATCCCATTTTCTCAGGTCCAAAAGTTGTGGCTTTTACGGAGCGCTCGCTTAGAAATTCCGATTACGACGATCCCCTTAAATTACGAAAGTTAATTAATCAATTTTGTTAATTAGTGACTAATTGTCTAGTATCACCCGTCGCGGCAAGGTCGGTTTAGTCGAAAACGTCCCATTAGCGGTGGCGATCGCCACCGCTAATGGCATGTTTTCGACTAAACTGTCTTTTATTTCGAACCCGCTATTCTACTCGCCGTCGTGACGTAGTGGCTTTGATCTTGCACTGCTAGGCCCGAGAGCGCGTGATGAAGTGCCGCATTTCGATAGGGGCGAAATGCAAAAATGTTTGTGTACCGTGCATTAGGTGCACATTAAAAAAAACAAACCCAGGTGGTCAATATTAATGCGGAATCCCACACTACGGTATGCCACGTAATCATATCTCTTGGTTTTCGCACCTAATAACCCAGAATTTAATATAAAGTTTTTTAAACCCGCTATTTCGAAATAATACCTAAAGAATGATTGAGGATCCTAACCAAGAGAGTGTAAGAGTAACGTTGAAGATTAATATGCAGAAGACAAAAGTAGTGTTCAGTAGCCTGGGAAGGGAGCAAGAATTTATGATGGCCAGTCAGCCTCTATGGTCTATGCAGTAGTACATTTATCTTGCTCACTTACTCCCAGCGGATCATGAGAAGGAAACTTATAGAAGAGTAAAAATGGGTTTGAGTGCATACGGTAGGTATTGCCGGATCCGGACTGGGAGCTTACCACTGCCGCTGAAAAAAGAAAAGAAAGTGTCAAGTAATTGTATTCTGCCGGTGCTAACATATAAGGTGCCGAAACGTGGACGTTAACAAAGAATCTCGAGAGCAAGTTAAGGACCGCGCAAAGCCTGATGGAACGAAAAATGTTAGGCGTTAGTGAACGGGGATAGTCGATATTCTAGTTTATATTAAGAGAAAAAAGTGTAGCTTGGTAGACCAAGTAATGCCTTGGCAGTTTACCGGTGGACCGTTAGAGTTATAGAATGGGTGCCAAAGGAAGGGAAGCGCAGTCCATCGCAGAAAACGTGTTGGGGTGATGAAATTAGAAAACTTGCTGACGCAAGTTGGAATAAGCTGGCGCAAGACATAGGTAATTGGAGATCGCTGGGAGGCCTTCGCCCTGCAGTGGACATAAACATAGGTAGATGATGATGATGGTGATGTTGAAAAGTTAGTAGAAATACCCCGTGTACTAGTTTCGGTTTCGTTCCCCGGGCGATTTATGTGCCGCGATGTCATGACATGTAGAAGGTGGTCACGTGGCACTCGCGACGTTTGGTGCTCGCTCTGGCTTGCTTGCTGCATGCAGCTACGCCGTTACCGATTGCGGAGCCCGATATAGCAGCATACCGACCACCTGGCGCGAGATATTGTGCGGGATGTTTCGCAGGAAAGTGCCAATGGGCAGCTAAAGATTGCGATGTCCGATGGGTGGTCGTGCGTTTAAGATTTGGTACAATATTTGATGCGCTGAGCAACAGGTCTCACTTCTTTTCCTCAGGGAGATGGAAGCGGTGACAACGCTGGCATGCTGGCGTTGCCGGTTCGCGCCGGTGCCACGGCGCTTGGCCTGGTCGCCTACACGCAGGCGGTGTGGCGCCACCTGGATGGCTGCCGCCTCCTGCAGTACTCGCCAGTCATGACGAGGCCCATGCAGGCGCTGCTGTTGACATTGGGATACGCTGTTCAAGCGCTGTGGGAGCAGCGGAGGACCTACAATGACTGGTGAACCCGGTCGAAACACGGGACCGTTTGGCGGAACAAGCGTTTCGGTGACTGTCTTGTGACTTCGAACATCACTTGTGTCGAAGAAGAAAGGATCATTGGGCGGAGACAAGCGAAAAGTAGGGATGCCACGAGCGCTTTCTTTCAGCTGAACGCTCATTGAAAGCTTTTGATGTAAAAGTAATGCAGGATCACACGCACACACTCACGCTCATAGACAAAGAATAGGACACAATATGTGACTTCAAAAAAAGAAGGCAAATAATTATGGTCTCACCTTAAATCCCTGCCGGTTTCGTTATCTTATTGTCAGTATTCTTGTTCCTTGTTTTCCTTGAATTGTGTGTATTTTTGCTTGTCTTTTATGCGCTGTAAATCGTGAATCACTTGTGTTGTGGGTATGGAACAAGAAATACTAAGTAATCACTTATTTTCTGCTAAAATAGAAATCTAGTGGCGCCCCCGCGCTGCAAGGGCTGCCTGTGGGAGGCGGCGTTTGCATACGGTGGATTTGATCTGCCGTCGCTGGCGTCAAATGGCAAGCGAAATGATGAGGACACACTGAAGAAAATAAAAGGCAGCGATTCCATAAGCTGTATGGCTGTCACGTTTGTGTATTTGTTCATGTCTCTGCTCGTAATAAATCTTTTGAAAGAGCCACCCGCGTTATCGTCAGTGTTTCTTGCCTCTTAGTTTCGGTTTTCGACCTTTTAGCGGTGAATATGTCTTTGTACAAGTGCGAAGTAGGCCAATCTTTGTAATGTGAAGCGTTCTTCTCGTAGTCAACCCAACTTTTGGGGTGTATCTCGCCGTTTCCATGTGCCGATTCCGAGGTTAACGCTGTAAAAATGTACCACTGAGTATGTGCGACGCTCTTCAAGGAACCTCTTTGACGCGAACTTATTGATTTGTCACTGGATAGGTGCCGTCATCAAGAACTTCTTTGATGCCGACTTGGGTCATTGGATACGTGCCATTGGGTATGTGCCCAGGCACGTACCCAGGGGGGGGGGCGCCCCCCCCTAACGATCCCCTCCCCCCACCCACGCCACCACTCCTCACACACATTGCTAAAGCACTGCCAAATCAAGCTTGAGACTTGACAGCTATTCGGTGGTCAACATTTTGCTCCCTTTTTAACTTCTTTTGGACGGCGGTTGTCGTCGGCATCTCCTGGGGTGTGAAGGCCAGTTATCACATCGATTCGGTGCCCGCGCGATTAACTTGATATGCGTTCAGTTGTCACCATCTATTACAACGGTCACGCGCATCGCTATTGCTTCATTAGTTCAACCTTTGTTTAGACTGATCCAGGGACCAGGAAAGGGATTTGGTTCGTAGTCAGCCGGTCTGTATGCTCGTGGAGCGAGTTGCGGCCAGAGAGAACATTTGTGTTTTTTTCCCTTTTGCTTCATTATTTCCTCGAGTGACGGCTCGCCGCGACGCTGACATATCCTTGGAACCATATACCCGTGATATAGGTTAGATAAGGTGCAAAATAAAATCATGCGAAACAGCGTCCATGATCGAACCCTGCAATAACCGTTAAAACCATAAGGAATATGAAATCGAGGGTTCGACGGAAGCCCGTCTGGTTGGGATGGAGCATGAAGCAATAAAACGACAGACACCGACCAAAAGAAGTGTTGAAAAGGAATAAGTCTAAAAGACGTTTCAGCTTCCCTACGGAACACGGCGGCCGCATTTCGATGGGGGCGAAATGCGAAAACACCCGTGTACTTAGATTTAGGTGCACGTTAAAGAACCCCAGGTGGTCAAAATTTCTGGAGTCCGCCACTACGGCGTGCCTCATAATCAGAAACTGGTTTTGGCACGTGAAGCATAATTTAAATACTTGGGATACCTCCGGAATCCTCTTCCCCCCATATGAAGATGTCTACGGAGTTTTGCAGAGTGTATCCTCTTCTGTAGACTCTGAGCACCTCAGATTTCTCCAGGGAGCATGCAAGTCCGCAGTGCTCAGTGTATGCGTAGACTGCGTCTGCTGCACTCTGCAGAAGGCCTCGTTTTTATGCTAAGTATCCCTTGCTGACCCAGATTGTGACGTCGTCGGCGTTTATGGCATGCCTGAGTCCTTCAATTTTTTCCAGCTTCCGTGCTAAGCCGATCATAACAACGTTAAAAAGCATAGGGGATATCACAGAGCCCTGCGGTGTTCCCTGTTTGGGCGTCTTGAAGATGTCAGTCCTGATGCCTCCTATACCAATGCTGGCGGTTCTGTCACTGAGGAAAGTTTTCACTGTCACTGAGGATGTCTTGCGATGAGAGGCATTTTCTGAATCCAACCATAGTGTGTGGCATGAGCTCGTTATCCTCCAGGTGGATCTCCGACCTCATAAGTACAATTTTCTCGTATACTTTTCCCAAGCAGGGCGGTAGCGAAATTGGTCGCAGGTTTTCCAGGCTGGCAGTCTTTCCGGACTTCAGAATCATTCCTATTTCCGCATGTCTCCAGTCGTCCGGGATAATCCCCCGTTCCCAGTGTTTATTTACGAATTCTGTAAATAGTTTGATCGAGTTTTCGTCCAGGTTCCTTATCATGGCGTTGGACATGCCATCCTTACTGGCGTAGTGTTCTTTTTGGCAGACATCACAGCGTGTCTGACTTCTGTGGTAATGGGTTCATCTAGAGCGAGATTTTCTTCGCCCGTGTATGCCAGGCTGCATTAGACGTCCGTTGTATCCCCAATGAAGCGCTGCTTTATGTTCTCTAGCATTTTCCGGTCTGTCCCTTGGAATCGCTGCGCGATCCGTTGAGTCGTGTTACGATTATCGGACTTGGTCATGGTTGGATCTATAAGAGCCCTTAGCAAGGCCCATGTCTTTTTCCATCCTAGGGTACCCTGTCGCTCGTTGCATTTGTGGTCCCAGTTGTGCCCTGAGAGTTCTTTCGCATACTCTTCGGCTTGTCTGGTGACCTCGACGATCCTTAGTCTGGGTTTTCTGTTCTGCTTCTGCCGCTTCCATCATCTTAGTAGGCCCCGTCGGTCGTCCCATACGTGTAAAAGATGCTTATCCACCTCGGGTGTGTTGGTGGTGAGGACAACCTCTCGGGTTAGCCTTTTGCAGTCTTCCTTGATTCCTGCGACCCAGCTCGTAATGTATGCGATCTCAGTGTCTTCGGATTCTGCCCTAGTTTTTCTATAGGCTACCCAGTCGCTGAGCCTAGCCTGGCTAAGTCTTTTCCTGATCGGGAGGGTTTCTATCTTGATGCGCAAAATGAAGTTGTCGCTGCCAAGCGTTTCCCCGTCGTTTTCCCATCGAACATCCCTTATCCCTCTGACGGATGCCAAGTCTGGGCACGAATCTCGGTTGATACTGCTCCCCAATCGCGTGGGTTGGGTGTGGTCTGTGACGAGACTCAGCCTTCGGCGATCCGCTTCTCTGATTATATCTCTGCCTTTTTGAGTTTCCTTAACGTAGCCCCAGCTTTTGTGCCAGGCATTAAAATCTCCCAGGATGATGGACGCTTCTTGCGTGCTGATTGTTCTGCCTTGCGTAGCAGGTAGGCGAAGTTGGCTTTTCTCTGGCTTGGCGGGCTGTAAATCTTGAGGAGAAAGATGCGTCGATGTCGTGTCTCATTGCGGTGACAGCTTTAGCAACCAGCGTCGCGACCTTACTCTGCCCGAGCCCTCCATACATAGACTTAGTAGACCGCAAGAGTGGGTGAGCAGCCGGTTTCCAGTAGGGCGATTATGTCTGGTGGAGCTGTGCAGTTAGTGATGTGTTGTTTAAGAAGACCTTGCTTTCTGCGGATCCCACAGTTGCCATATATCGAGGGTTTCCAACTTGACCGAGCATTTATGGTGGCTTGCCATACTCAACTGATGGCCTAGTACAGGGTTTAGTTCTGGACTTCATGCCCGTAAATTGTACTAGGCGTTCTCTATCCTTGCGCGCCTCCTCTTGGATGTTAGAAACGAGGTTGCTAAGATTCGCTAGTGCATTGTTCATGGCTACCATGGCAGTTGTGAATTCCTGCCGCCCTATGGTGGGCCACCTTTGCCGGCGTCCCTGGCTTCGGCGTCTGGTCCCTCATTTTTTCTCGCCCATGGGTATAGTGTACTAGATTAGGTGTGGTGGGCCGAGGGAAGGCTGTGGTAGGCTGCGCGCGTGAAGCTCAAATCCCAGAAATCTCAAGCGGCCGCGAGGTGGCGCAGCTGCGCCTTTCACCTGGGGATTCCGCCGGGGCGCAGCGGCTGCTTGCCGGCTTGCCTGTCTCGACGTGCTTCTTGTGTGTTGACGCTTCGCTGTGCTCCGATGTTCGTGGCGTACCGTGTTTTTCTTCACGATGAAGCCTCGACGCAGGAACTACTGCTTCGCGTCTGGTTGCAGGACGGGGTATAGCGGCGCCAAAAACTCGCCAAAACTTTCTTTGTTTGGAGTCCCCGATGACGAATGCAAGCGCCGGATTTGGGAGCGCAACCTTCATCCTGCTGACAAGGCTTTAGAAGTGACTGACGCTCTTTGTGAGTTGCACTTCGAGGATAAGTACATATTGAGAGACTATGTGCATTTGATTGATGGAAAAAAGGTGCGCCTTCCGCGTGGAAAGCCATCGCTTTCACTGGACGCCGTGCCCACTATACTGCCGAACCTTCCGAAGTATCTTTCGAAGAAGCCCACTCGAGAACGACCGCCACCGAAGAGGCGATGTGAAGAAGCAACGAAAGATGACGGAACAAAGGAATTCTGTGATGAAGACATACACGGCTGCTGTGCAACGCCGCAACCCAGCGAACCGGATAATTGTTTGGAGCCAGGCGTTTCATTTGACATTGAAAATGTTCCCAAATCGACCGATCAGTGGGCTATGCACAAATTTCCAAATTATGCTGGTGCTGCATTGTTAGTGCACTGATTTGTGTTGACGACCGGGAATGCTCACATCCTGGGGCAAAAAGGACTGATGAGATGCTTGCTCAAGGCAAATTCGAGGAAGCAGAAATTTCTTTATAAACAATCTCGCAGCAGTGCTCAACACTTCTCACTTGTGATTGAGAGAAGCGATGCACGACTTATATACTACACTGCTGGATATGTAGCACGAAAATGCGTGCTCAGCCTCAACTGTGCGTCGTGTAAGAATATACTACTAGTTGAGCCAGCAGCAGCAGCTTCTGACCGCCTCCCCTCTAGCTTTACTGAGCATGTGACTTGGGTGGACTGTTGTACCCATCAAAAGTGCTGTACAACTTCATGCTTGCACTCGAAAATATATTCACTGAATGTTTTAGTGTAACAGAGCTGCATGCCAACAGCATCTGTGATGTTGCATCGCAAGTTAGAGCAAGCTTTTTGAGCTCTAACAGTGTTGCTTGGGATCAGCACCGGGAACAAGTGAGTGTAAAAAATTGTTTCATTTTAGATACTCACGCGCTTGCACTTCCTTGTTAAGGGCCTGAATAGTTCAAATGCCACAAAACGGCAGCGAGCTAAACGTCCTAAGCTCAGCGGGAGCACGTGAACTGCGGTTCATCAGTACTGTTTCCTTCAGTGCTGTATATTTGAATAAAATAAATGCTGTTCTGTGTGGTAAAAGGTTCCTTGTTTTTTTTCGCGAAGTCTGCGCATAGCCCTACTTGTACACAATATATGTAGTGTTGCATGCTTTCTTTCTTTTAAGCGTCCATAGAATTAGCGTTGAATCGACTTCATAAAATACATTTGATGCGCGCACCAGAACGCCGCTTGAGTGGTAGCATGCGGGAGTGCGGACGATGACCCAGGTGAAAGGTACTGCAGCGCCACCTAGGCGTGTATGGGATTATAGCTTCACAGCGGCTCCAGTCCTCGCCCCACTACACCTAATCTAGTACACTATACCCATGGGCTTCTCAGTTTCCCGAGGCGTTCCTTGCATTCCTTTACCCGTGTGGGGTGCGCTTACTTGCATGGCGCACACCTGGGTTTGCAGGTGTGTCCGTCCTCGATGACTGGCTCGGCGCAGTTCGAGCAGACAACGGCGTCAGGTGTCGGGCATACATCCGCCCTATGCCCAGGCTTGAAGCATATATAGCAAGCTTGTCGCGATGACCGATTGAGGTAGCAACGTGTCTCGCCGCTGTAGTAGTACACGTAGCGGGGGACGATCTTGCCCTCGAAGGTAATGACCGCGGTTCAGGAAGAAGAAGAAGAACAAAACTTTATTGGTAGAAAGAACTTCGTTGCCCCGAAAACGGGGTTACGCCGTGCGGTCGAGCCCCTATTCCAAGGCACCGCTGGCCCTCGCCATCCTTTCTGCCATCCAGACGAGCCTGAGCTAATCCCCGAGGGCGGAGCTGGATAGCAATGCCTCCCACCTCGCTCTCGTGTTATTATCTTCTTGTTCTGTGTGAGCTGTGCACTCCCATGTGATGTGGTAGAGCGTTGGTGTGCTCCCACACCACGGGCATATGTCCTTCTATGCTGTTGGGTAGTATATGTGCAATTTATGTAGGTTTATGTATGTGTCCGTTTGGAGCCTGCGTAACGTCGCTGAGTCCACGGCTGAAAGGTTCCTGTGCGGGGCTCGGTAGAACCTTCTGAATTCCCTGTAGTGTTGCAAGGTCGCTTTATAATTTGGATCCATGGATGTCGGGTCCTACACCATGTTGCCATGGGCAGCTCGGCAATTAGTGAAACCTCGAGCCGCCTCATCTGCATGGAGGTTCCCAGCAACACCCTCGTGTCCCGGGGCCCATGTTATCGTTTGGGTATACCTGATGTCAAGGTCTCTGTTGATTTCGGTAAGTATCCGGCGTGCCCTAGCGCCGATTTGTCCCCTCTGATAGTTCCTACATGCGGCCTGAGAATCTGTGACTATTGTTAGTAGAGCATTGCGCTCTATGCCTTCTCTTATAGCTAAGGCGATGGCTATCTCTTCGGCTTCTAAAATGGTTGCTCGGGAAACCGAAGCACAGGCCGTGATTTTCCCTTCACGGTTTACGACAACTGCCACCATGTTCTTTGCGTTGGCCCGATATGGTGAAGCATCCGTGAATCGTGCAGTGTCCAATTATTTTGTTGTTTTGTGTATGTATTCTGCTCTAGCTTTTCTCCTTCCTGCGTGTAATGTCGGATCCATGTATTGTGGTATTGGTGATACCCCATACAAACTCTAATCTGGCAGTGTAGACCTTTGGGGTTTTGGTATATTTGTATGCATTCTCCAAGGCCGATTCTTTGAAGAAGAGCTCTGCCGACTGTCGTTTGCGCCAATCGACTCCTCTGCGCTATGAGTTGGGCTTCAGCCAGCTCATGAAATGTATTGTGGAGGCCGAGGGCTAGAAGCTTCTCATTTGAAGTGTTGCGTGGCAACCTCAGGGCTGTCTTATATGCCATCCTTATTATTTTATCAGCCTTTTCTTCTTCCTCCCTGTTCATGGTATGGTAAGGTAGGGAGTACATTAGCCTGCTAATGACCAGGCTTTTCACCAGTCTGAGGGTGTCTTGTTCCCCCATTCCTGTCCGATTATGAGCCACACGGACTATCATCCGGTTAATTTGTTGCGTTGTTTTTCTGATCGTGTTTAAAGTGTGTAAACATCTGACATTAGATTGCAGCCACATCCCCAACACTCTTACTATTGACCTCTCAGGCATAATTTTCCCTTCCAGCCTGATATCGAGTTTTAGTCTCGGGTCAGTTCTTTGTTTTTTGGTTTTTGTGAGGCGAACGAGTTCTGACTTCTCCGCAGAGCACTGCAGTCCTCTTTGTTGCGTATAGGTTTCTATTATATTGGCTGCCCGTTGGAGCTTTTCCTCTATCTCTTCCTAATTGCCCTTGGTTATCCATATCGTTATGTCATCCGCGTATAGGGAATGACGGACGTCTGGGATTTCTTGGAGTTTTTTAGCTAGTCCAATCATGGCTATGTTGAAGAGTGTAGGCGAAATCACCGCACCTTGTGGCGTTCCTTTGTTAGGAGGATGGATGACTTCAGATTCATCGTTTCCTACTTTGATAACTGCTGTTCTCTGGTTGAGGAAGCTTCGGATATACTGGTACGTCCTTTGACCGCAGCTGGTCTCTGCAAGTCCATCCAGTATCCCTTTGTGACTTGCGTTGTCGAAGGCCCCTTTTATGTAGACAGCCATGACAATGTGTTCTCCTGCCTTGGGGACGTTCGTTAATACTTCTTCTTTTAAAAGCAGGAGTATGTCCTGTGTTGACAGATGTGGTCTGAAGCCAAACATGATGTCAGGCATTAAGTTGTTTTCTTCAAGATGACGTTGGAGTCTAGTGTTTACTAATCTTTCGAATACCTTTCCTAGACATGATGTAAGAGAGATGGGCCTAAGGTTGTCTAAAGTAAATTTCTTCCCTGGTTTTGGAATCATGATTATCACAGCGTGTTTCCATAGCTGTGGTATCGTTCCTTTGACCCAATGGTCATTTATAAAGTTCGTAAGGGCTGTTATGGCTTCATCATTCATGTTTCTAATCATGACATTTGATATTTGGTCTGCCCCTGCCGCTGTGTTACGTTTTGTACTGGCGATTGCTGCTCTAACTTCTGCCACCGTGAAGAATTCATCCATTTCTGTGTTTGGGTGTCCGGTGTAATCAGCTTGGTATGGGGGTATCGGGGCTTTGTTACCGAAGCATTTTCTGTGGACTGCCTGAAGGAGTTCTTCTTTTGTGCCTGGGTACGAGTGTAGCAATCTCTCCAAGTTCTTTTGTCCTTCGCGTCTGGTTTTGAGCGGGTCAATCATTCCTCTGAGGATGTTCCACGTTTTTGCCGTCCCTAGGGTTCCATTAAGTGATCTGCAGAAGCGTTCCCAGTTGGCTGTTGTAAGTTGATTAGCGTATTCCTCGGCCTTCTGGGTTATTTCTTTGATTTTCATTTTAAGTTTGCGGTTGCATTTGTCGCTTCCATCTTTTGGTGACGCTTCGTCTTGCATCCCACAAACGTAATAGGTGAGGGTCCACTTCAGGTGTTTTGTCCGTCCTGGTGATGGTTTTGGTATGTTTCTGCTTTATTTTTCGTATGCGTTCGCACTAATTATCTAAATCATTTATGTCCGTGGTTTGTTCTTTAAGCGATTCTCTGTACGCCCGCCAGTCTGTTATTTTAGCTGTACCTATTTGTTTGCGGATTTGAGCTGTGTGGATTGCGGTGCTTATAATGCAATGGTCACTTCCTAGATTTTCGAGGGTGTTGCACCACTCCGCATTTGGACAATTTTAGGTTATTGTTAGGTTCCAAAGATTCTTGCATAGAGTATTTTCTGCATGGTCTTTCGCATCAAAACGTAGACTTGGAACGCTCTGCACAACATTGGCCGTCTCCATGCTTGGCGTGCTGATTATGGCGATGTTTGATCCGTTGCGCAACCGTATAAGCAAGTTGCCTTCGTTGCACATGTCTGGGTTTCCAGATGCTTTGGTTATAGCCCGGACCATCTGATGTGTCCATTCTTCGGTCTAATGATGACATTGAAATCGGTCTTCGGCAGTGGAGGTCGCTTCTCTTGGCGAATGGGATTCCACTTCAGTTTGGCTGGCTCGGCGCTGATTTGTCCACCGCTTAGGTCCCGGTATCCGGAACGGCGATCAGCCTTGAGTTGTGGTATTTTGCAGTATTTTCGATCCCCCGTTGTCGAGGGTTTTCTTTTCCGAGAGGTCGGTAGTGTTGTCTTCGCGTTGGGGGTTCTTTTCGATCGGCGTCGTGGCTCCGATCGTCGCAGACGCGTCGTCGTCAGCCATCCTGGCGCGTCCCGCATGAGTTGGAGCACCGTTCCCTCGGACCGACGGCCCGATGCCCCTAGGCTTAGAGCAGTGTTCTTTTCCGCGGATCCTCTAACAAGCAGAGATTGAGGAAATATGGACTTACGGTTGAAAACCGGTTATTCACGGGTTTCGCTTGTTTAGTAGAGGACGATAGAGTTCTGCAGTTTTGGCGACTTCGAGGTTTTCCGGGTGAAATGAGGCGTCGAGGCAGGAGCTCATGCGAAGCGTGACCGCTCCGTTTGGCCCCCTAGCGTCGTCTCTGAACGCTGCTAAGCGCCCCTCGAGTTATGAACACCTCGCGGGCAAGCGAGCGCCTTGAGACGTTTGGCGCGTTTTCATTGGGCTTTACAGAGGCACAGTCAGAACGCAGTTGTAGGATTGCGTGGACAAGGGGCGCGCGCACAAGGCAGGCTTGCGAGAGCGACACTGAGGGTGATTTGGCATCGCGGCGAAGCACTATCCCCTCGCGCAACGCCTCCCGCGCTACTGCGGTATTCAGCTGGCGTTCCCTTCGGACCACTCTGCTCCATCGAGGTGTGCTCGTGCCCGGCCTTCCGGCCCAATTGGTATGATTGCATTGAAGGGGCCGGATGTGGCGACAAAATGTGACAGTTGTCTACAAAAACATAATTTCTTTGCCACAGGAAAGGCCATGGTAGACGCACATAAGGTATGAAAAGCAAGTACGCAAAACTAATGACATTTTCGGCTGGTCGTTTCGTAGCGCTCTCGCGAGAGAGAGAAGGAGATTCTTGATGATGGGGAGGAAGGTTGGGGTAAAGTGCAGCGCAGTAACTGTCTCTCAGCAGAGGACGTTGTCTTCGGCTGGTTGAAAGAGGGTGTGCGCCCTGCGTTCGGATGGTTCTTCTCGATAGCTCTCCTCCATCTTCGAGCGCTCGGAGGCGCTCTGAGCCCTGTCGTCGGAGCAGTCGTCGAGGTTCACGCGTTTCCCGCAACGTCATGACAGCACAGCGTCGCTGCTGTTGGCGACCGTCCGCCGTAACCTAGGCAATATATAGGCCATTGCATGCTGGCGTCTCGACTAACGCTTTCCTCGACGCGTCCTCCGGTTTTTTACGGCAGCGCCGGGAGCTTAGCATAGGCGAAACATCGGACGGTGGCAGTAGTGACGTGGGTTCGCATCTGCCATTTCCTCCGAGAGCGATTCACACGTTCGGCTTGCACGCTTGTCCTCTACCCTAAGTTCGGGGAACACCGGATCGGCCTGACTCCGCTTCAGGGAATTGAGGCGACCAGTCGAGGATACCATAAGCAAATGCGAAGTCGCAGCCGAGCCAAACAATGCTTACGCATTAGTAGATAATTCTCAGAATTAATGTAGCTTTTACAGAGCAGGAGTGCCTTGTTATCGTCCGGGTGGTCTCAAAATTCTATCGCTACAGTGTAAAAATGTTTGCACCCTTAAGGGTGTTTTTTGTTGCACTGACAACAACACCCTTACTGTTAGGGCCTTACAAAAATTTACAGAGGGCGACAACGGATCTATCTGGACGTGCGATGGCAAAAGACGTAGTTGAAGACTATATAATCATTATGGCTGGCTTGGGTGCACAGAAATATCCGACAAAAAAATCTCGCAGGGAGAGATATGAAACTCGTCGCACGCCTAGTTAGAGCTCCGTTGTGGGCTTCTGTACATTTTTGGAAGGCCCTAACGTTAGCGGTGTCACCAGTGCGACAAGAAAACACCCTTACGCGTGTAAACATTTTTACAGTGTACGGCAGGCCTTTCCATGTCGTCACTGACCACCTTGCCCTCTGTTGGCTTTCTTCACTGACATCCCACGGGTCGGCTTGGTCGTTGGGCTTTGCGCCTTCAGGAAAACTCATTGGTGAAAGTCACAAACGACCGAAAGTCACAACGACCGTCACACGTTTGTTGCATCCGTGGTTGGGGGCCCGACGACGCAAGAGAGAGAGAGGGAGCCGACGAACGGACGAGGGGCGCCCCTCTGTGCTAGCGTCCCGGCCGGCGTCTCGACCCGCAACCTGATCCGTGCCACCGGGTTTTCGGTGGACCGCCTGCTGAGGCGTATCGCCGGCGCCTCTGACAGGGACGAAGGCGTTGGTGCGGCCAACAGAGAACGTGGACTTCGTGTTTGTTGTCTATTCCCTTTCTCTTCCCTTCGATCTGTCTTTTGTAAAATAAACCAGTCTGGAAGCGGATCCCAGCGAGTGAAGTTCTTTTCTTCGAGGCTCCTGCACGCGCGGCCGACGCCGTCCAGCTTAGTCAATGCGCAGGAAAAGTTAGCGCACTCGTCCAAGAGCGACAGCAATTAGAGTCAGCCCAACGGCGCGAGTATTCATTCACTCTCACATTCAGTTGCGTACAAGTCTGACCGTCTGCACCAAGGCGCCGACTGCTTGTCTCGCCACCCTGTCGACCAACCTGACACCCCAGACATCGTCCGGGCTCCTGCGTCCTGTCCATGTCTCAGTTGCTCCAGATTGGAGACGAGCAATGCCGAGATGCTTCTTTGCGATCGCTGATCGACCACCTCGAAGCTGCGCCTAACGACGTGTCACTTGTTTATATTCATGGTTGGAACATTACACCGTCGTGATGTCTAATCCGACGGCCCTGATTTGCTTCTCGTCGAGCCTAAACATCTGCGTTCGACTGTGTCGCATCAGCTTCATGACTAACCGGCTGCTGGGCACCGCGGTATACTTCGCACGTGCGACCGTGTTCGGTGCCGCTTCCTTTGCGCGGTCTCGTCCGTTCCGTTCGATGTCACGGTGCCGCTTGCAAGAAATGCAACGCTGGAAACGACCGACCGCGCTCCCAGCTGGACCAGTTCAGCCGATCGCCATATCGACCGAACCATTCTTTCGTGTTGACTTAGACCTTCTCGGTCCTGTCCCTCACCGTGCCCCCGGCCAGTTAACGACGGACTGCGGCCGGGCATTTTAGAGTGCAGCGCTTAAGCCAAGACCGCACGTACGCTTGCGGACACGCGCAAGATCGCGTCTACGCGCCTTGCGCCTGCTGCGCCTCGCGAGGAACGGCGGTTTTCATCCACAATGACGCGCGACAGCGCGCGCGCACTGAGCTCACTCATAGACGCCTTGGAAGACGCCACTTCGTACTTTGTTATTGACAGGGTTTCAAAATGCTTAGATGCATGCACCAACTAGCCCCCCAACAAGTATTACTCAGATATTTATAAACATATCTTTTACATTTTTAGAGCCATTAGATCAGCACAAAAAGGAAATATTAAGCGTTTTCTTGCGAGATATAAATCTGCTTCACTGAGAATTGAATGTACCGCACCGTAGCCAGGCGCACCGACGCGAGGCAGCCAAAGCGCCCGGTAACAGAGATGTTCACCGATTTGTAATCTGGTTGTAGAAGCAATGTGAATTGTTCAGTACTTTCTGGAAGCCAAGCGGCATCAGCGATTACACTAAAACCTTCGACAAGCGATGTATAAACGCCCGACGCGCTTAACGGGCAGATCGGAGTTTCGGCGATTGCTGACTCTGCTACATGTCTCTACAATTTTTTGCCTCAATATATCGCGAAATCAAAACACGTATAGAGGTGCGCTGAAATTTTGCGTTAGGGAGTATCGTAAAAGTCCGTGAATTTTTTTTTTTTGGTCCAGAGGGTGTGTTTAGATAATCAGACTAAAAAGGGTCCCGACTGTTTTTGGTTTTCAACCAAATGTTTATACGACGTGGGAAAATGTCTCCGTAGAAAGGAATCAACCTTCGTTTTGGGAAGCTTAGGAAGGATTTCATGAAAAAGTTGTTGTTTCACTAAACGAGGAAAAGAGCGTTTTAACGACTTGCAGATTTTACCGTTTCGAAGGCCTATCACTCTAAACTTGAAGCATTGCACCCCATTGCAGTTTTTCGGTAAATCTACACCACTAGTATTATTGGCCCACGGGAAAGTAAAATTAGATCGCCCACAGTATGTTTTTGAAAAATTGCAAAACTTTCGTTTTTGAGCTACTACTCTGACATACCCCGAAATCAGGGTTTTTTATGGGTCCATTTTAGCTAAGGCGATGAAGTTGAAAGCTATTTGAAGATATTTGAAAAAAGAGCGGGACGGAAGACGGAGCGAGACGCAACGGCGCAAAGCGGAATCTTTGCGCCGTTTCGCGCGCGAGATTGACCCTTGATCGCGGCCTCACTCTCGTACACTTTCACTCGCACGCACAGCCTATGGCGCGCGGCGATAGTGTTATCGCCCTTAGACTTTATGCCGAACGTCACGGTGACGCCGACGGCAGACATGCGCCAGGAGTGTCCATATTGTTTCTATCGCAATGAAACAACATGCGAACACGCACCGCGCGAGTGTAGTCATTTTATCCAGTCTTCCGCAGTCCCCGCAGCTCTCACCTGAAGGCAGCATCTGGTGTCATGGATGGATGGATGCAACTTTCTTGTACGTCCGGCAAGGTTTAACGCGACCCGGGCTCAGGTCTCCCACGGGGGAACGTCAAGGCCCTGCCTCAACGCCGCCTCACGGGCTTGCTGGACTGCCCACGTCTGGATTCCGAGGTCTGTGCTGCGCAAAGCGGCGGCCCACCTCGAAGACAGGGTCTCCGGAGCAACTGCCATCCTTCCTATAACGACGTTGCCCTCCCACAGCATGTCTTTGAGTGTTGCTGGTCTTTCCTGGCACAATTTGCACGTGTCGTCCTGATGATTATCTGGGAAGATACGCTTCAGACGGAATGGATTAGGGAAGGTGTTCGTGCGGAGGTGTCTCCAGGCGACGGCCTGTCTCCTGTTCAATTCGGGACTCGGCGGTGGGTATATCCGTCTGGCGTTCAGATATGCAATGGTTACATCGTTGCATCTGGTGAGCCTGTCCCGTTCTGCGCGAGGAGCGTTCGCTATCGTGCGAGAGGCGTTGGCCTGTTCGGCGCGGCGGGTCATGTCTCGCGCCGTCCGGTCGCCGTCTCGTTTAGGTTTGGGAGCGCGTCGCCATCCGTGGTGACGTGCGCAGGGAACCATGTGATCCTCGAGCTCGCGGTTTTGGAAGAAATCGATACGACGGCATTCGTTACAGGCACAGGTAGCGATACAAGGTAGAAAGAGAAGTGTTGAGGAAAAAGATAAAACAGATAATGGAGATGTATACAAAAATGCTAGAAGGAAAAACATGTACAGTATACCTGATGAAATCAGCCAGGCCAGGTGACTATTTGTCATCGCCACGTTTTCAAGGGGATGCCCATAAATCGTCATCGGTAGTGGCGTGGCTGACACCCGTGCTACGACGCTATAGAAAATCTGGTATATATGGTGTGTCGATGCATTGTTTGATTGCTCATCGCATTAACGTTGGCGTTCATCGTGAGTTATGTTGGAATTTTTCACTTCCGACAGTTGTTCTTTGCCCTAGCCTCGCAATACGTAGGTTATTTCTTCAGCCATGTAATTCGTGTTGTATGTTTGTTACGATGTAAGTTTAGAATTTTATTTTAGGACGTCATTGGTGGCGTTGCACCATTGTAAGAAAGCGCCTTTGGGGCGCTCGTGGTCGCTTCGCATGTATTGCTTTCCTACTAGTGTGGGAGCGGCGCGCTTATTGCCTCCAAGTCAGGCATTGACGCGGTGCACGAAGTAACCAACAGGACGCTATCGCTTTTCCATCCATGTCTGCGAAACTGAAAATGCCATCTTTGTGTTGCAGCCGTTTTGCTGCCTTCTGTGCTGGTAATTAGTTAGGCTTATCATTCGCTATCATCTAGCTTAGTTGGTCACCTTATTTAAGGTAAATGCAATGTCTAGATCGTTTATAGATCCGCCTATTCATTTTTGTGCTTGATTATAGCCGGCGAAACCTTGTATTGTGCGCTGTGCAATCCAAAAACGCTAGGAGCTTTAGACCCTGTTCATCTGCGTGTATGGCTTCTTTGTCGCCGTGTATACCCAAAGTGAACGGGAACGGGATACTTCAGGAAAATCGCTTAATTGTGAACCCATTCATTGTTGCAGTGGCATTCTTTCTCGGTGGGGACTGCCGTCTGGACTACATGCTTGCTTGTCGCTCAGATAATATAGCTTAGCCACTAGGGAGAATGCCGAAGATGCCAGCATCAATATGGTAGCGGAGATGGGATGAGGAGGTGTCGCTAGTGAAGATTAGTTTAATTGAAACTAGGAACGTGAAAAAAAAGTTATATTTGAAGAACACTTTTCTCTGCACGCTTACATTTCTTATTCTAGTAGCATTAACAGGTTCGCAGTAAAATCCTGTGTTTTGGCGTGGCACTTTAGGTGTGTTGCATTCGAGTACCTATGGGCACTTAGCATGTGCAGTGATTTGTCTTTGAACGGGAGTGTTGAGTTAATTTTATGTACTAGGCTGACTTTTCCGATCATAAGACATGTAGGCGGTTACTTGTAGGGACGGACAGAAAGTGTTGAATGTACGTGTGTTGGTGTCGTGGGATAAGAAGCAAGCATGGTCAAGGATGGTCGTGATAAAGTCGGTCGGCTGAGACATCATCGGCAGGTCCGCGGGAATAGTCGGGAACAGGCTGGCTTCGGCGGTAGCGGAGCTGAAGGATCGCCTAGAAAATTGAGCTTCTTCGGGCGGGAGCATTTGTTTTCTGCATGCTTGTGAAATATCGTTTACCGCTCACCTTTTCCCATGTGTTTCTTTATCACGTTGGTCTTCTCTTCAGCAGGTGAAACACGAATCATAAGTGGAAATACAGATCTCGCTGCTGTAGCTGAAGTTAAGAGGGGAGGGCGATGCGGAGAGCTGTCGTTCGCTGAGGCGACAAATGCGGGATGAACGAGATGCTGGATTCAATCGAGCAGAGTCAAAATCACGTGCTGCCCACCTAAAAAATGCAGTGGATTAAGAATGATGGAAGATATCTTCATCCATGTGTTTCGAAGGTTTACTGGGAAGGAATGAATGAGCTTCAAAATAAAAGCCTTTTACAAGTCAGAAACCACCAGTTTGAGCTTAAACGAAGATCAATAGATGGCGGCGGATCAAATCCCAGTGCGAATCGACACCAGGGTTCACGGCACGGCTGACGACTGGGTAAGTGTAGAGCTCGAAAACTATGCTTTATTTCCCCTCTATATTTTTGCTAATGTTTCCACTACAACAAAACAGGGTGTCAGTGGGCAGTATCAAATAATTCTCCTAGCTACACAAAAGCTCTGCAGATCTACGCCGAAAGCGTTGAAATATTTCTGATGCGGAACTAAAAGACAATGAAAGCGTCGAACTGCCTACAGCATGCATTCATTAGTTACTGCATTACTTTACCGAAGGAACGTGTCTTCGTAGAGAACTGCTGATGTGACTAATGCCGATACTCGGTGTAACAGATGCAAAAGCTCAATGTGAAACTTCAATAAACTATAGCCGAGTGCCTTTCGGCGACCTGCGCAATCAAGTGAACTGCCTGAGATTATGCCCACCCTCCGTCATTGGGTAAACGCCACGTTCCCAGATTGAGATGAACGTTTTTCGTTGCCCTGCACTTGACAAGCAGGTGCCTCCTCTTTGGGTGTATTTTAGAGGGGATATTATGTATTTTGCCACATATTCCTGGTCCCGAGCAAACGAATGTGCTGACCGGACAGCGACAGCATTTGCGGCAACGCCAGTGGTCATGCTGACCACTTGGTAGAGCGAGTATGTGTGCCAGACTCTATGGGTAGCACCTATAACTTGGTCCGTCCGTGTCCTACAGGATCGGCTGTTTACAGCAACGTCTCCCGAAGAGTGACGATTATGCATACCATTGCATAGAACTTTTGCAACTACCTTTGTGGCATTTTGTTTATCCGTGTTCTCGCATTTAGCTGGCGATTCTGTTACAAGGAAGCTGTTTATGCCTAGGGTTCCGCGCAGTTTTCGTGTCCGTCAAGAAAACTGTGAGCAAAAACTACCATCATCACCAATGGCTCGTGCCACTGATTGCTCATTCGTCGTCGTCATCTTCTTCCACAGCTGGCTCCGATGCCGCTGGTCATGCCAGCGTTCCCATACTGCCACTCCCTCTGCGAAGGCGCTGGCGGCACTGGCACACTGCTAGTCGGTGCGGTAAGTTCGGTCTCAAATTCCTTGCCTCAATATATCGCTCGCGCTTTCGTCGTCGTCTTCCACAGCTGGATCCGATGCCGCTCATCATGCTAGCGTTCCCTACTACCTTTCCCCCTTCGAAGACGCTGGTGGCACTGGCCCACTGCCAGCCGGTGCGGTCCTTTCGGTCTCAAATTCCTTGCCTTAACATATCGCGAAATGAAAACACGAATGTAATAACGAATGTATAGCACGAATGAACGCGGATGTATAAAAATTTATGTGTGTGCGTACCTTTCGTCACGATGACCACCGGTCAACAATGAAAATGTGTTCGCACCTTTGTTCAAAATTCTGTGTCATCTTTTTGTCGTGTGATGCACAGCTTCGCTGGTCGTCCATTTTCACAGAGTGGGATGGCTCATGATTTTTCATCTGATTTCCCGCAGACTTGGGGTCTTTTCTGTCAATGATCTTCGAGCTGCGGCCTCTTGTTATCAGGTTCGTACACCCCCTTGATATCCTAGAAAATCCTTCAATTTAGAAAAGTGATTCAAGGGCCCTTAAAACTAATTGAAAGTAAATGTGCTCCTTGAATTCCTTGAAAACTGGTGTGGGGGTGACTTTTGAACCCTCAAGGTGACCAAATAGACACTGTATGCCGGTAACATTCCTGGGTATTTTCTTTTCAGTGTTACTAAGTGATGCACTGTGGCGTGTCCGCATCCACCAACGACAAGCTTGTTTAAGTTGCCTTGCTACCTTAACGAAGCCTGATGAAGTGACCATTTAGTTTTGCTAGTTTGTTTACAGCGCAGCCATCATGCATGGCTCCACTTTCAAGTCCTAGAAATACTTGGTGAAAGCGTAAGTTTCAGCCATTTTGCTTCATTGCAACGAATATTTGGCTGAAGCCACACTACTAACCATCATGCTAGGAGGCGGCTGACATGATTGCGATGGAAAAGCCCACTTGCAGTGCCCCCTAAAAATCTTGAGGCGCCTGTGCAACTCTACAGCTGCTTAGCTCTAAGGAATTGCAGCTAAGAAGGAGATATTACTATTTTTCAATGTATATGTACGAATAAGGTTTGTTCCTCCCTCCTTGAACTTTGGCGTTCGGCATGCTTGGATTTTGACATGCCCTTCAATTTTAAATCTAATGTGTGCGAACCCTGCTTGATAGTGTTGTCCGCTTCCTGTATATGTTTAGCTGATCTTTGACAAGGCCTGTTCGCGCCCTTTGTGCTCACACAGAGCAACAATAATCTTCGAAAATATGTAAAGCAACCAGCGCTAATTTAGCTCTCCAAAACTATGCTTAATAACTGCCAAGAAGCACGTTAGGTTTGCGAACATTATTTTGAGCATCTAGAGGATCCTTTCAAGCGAAACCTATTGGGGGTCGAGCACTCCCAATCTTTTCTTATGCATCGGCTTCGTCCACAACAGGCGATGGCTTTTTCTTTCGCGAAAAAATTGTGCGCGAAGCGCTTGGGGAGGAAGCCCTAGAAACGTGCCTACGCAGCAGAGTCTCCTACAAACTTGATTTCGGTTGCCAGCAGGGGTGAACGCGCGGGGCTTCCCAGTGCTCCTGTACGCTGCGGGTCCGGTGTGTCGCGAACCATGAGCGCCTTTGGTCTGTCGTAACAAAGAATCGCAGGCACGCAGCTAATTTCTGCTTTCAAGCAGTCTAGTATTGGCGACTCTCTCACCGTTGAAAACAAAGTTGGTATTATAAGGTCGTATTCCTGCTTGTATAAGTCTTTGAATGGTAAAGCGAAGGCAAGTCGGTTAATCCTAATATTGTTATTATTGTCAAGAAAGCAGTCCATGTAGGTACAAACATGTAGATACACACTGCTCAAATAAGTGTTGTAGGGGATCTTATAGGAAACATCAGAACTAAACATGCAATCAGCAAATTCATGGTCGCAAGAAGCACAAATATATTCGCGGATACATTTAGCGAATACGTATATATAGTGTCGAAGTATTCTGCAAATAGTAAAGCGAAAAAATAAGTGTTGAGGTACAACAGTGAACAAGAACCTAAAGAATCATTACAGACGTACAAAGGGTCGTTGTGGCTGAAACGCTAGCTGATGCAGTGCAGAGATGAAATGAGTGTGACCAGATATGCAGGTGAGGTTTTGAGGGAGGGAGTTTCATAGTCTTGTAGACTCAAACGTAAATGAAAATGCACCACAGTTTGTTCGTATACTGTGTACACAGTTTGTTGGCGACTTGTAGTTGGGTGCATGCTGACCTGATAATTGTGGTATTCAACCTGGATGCCTCGACAGCGTATATTGTTACGTGTAGCTGATGTACAAGTCTATTTACAATATATTTACACGTAGACCAACGGTGGCAAACATGGCGACGCTATATCAAGCGGGGCCACGTCATCTTCTTTCTCCTCAGTGCAGCCACACTGTGGCGGCTGTTCCGTAGCATCACCCCCGGCAGTAGAAGCACTGTCCCGGTGCTTAATCTACACATCCGCGGTGAAAGATGTGTGGTATGGCTTTAGTCTCGCCACGTGAACGATGTCACTTGCAGCCGACGATGACGCTGAGACGTTGGCGGGGATGACTTCATACGTAACATCGGTCACTTGTCGCACCACATGGTATGGGCCGGTGTAGCGCGACAGAAGCTTTTCGGAAAGGCCCACACGTCGAATAAGTGACCAGAGAAGCACCAGAGAACCCGGAGTAAAGTGCACGTCGCGATGGTGGCAATCATAGAGGCGTCTCTGATGGTCCTGCGAGGTCTTGAGACGGGTGCGGGCGAGCTGGCGCTCGTGGTCGGCGTCTGCGATCGCGTCGCGGGCGTATTCAGTGGTTGAACGTGTGGCCAAGGGCAACAAAGTGTCTAAGGGCAACGCGGGTTCTCGGCCATATAGGAGATAGAATGGTGAATAGCCGGCAGTGTCGTGACGCGATGAATTATACGCGAACGTCACATATGGTAAGTGAAGATCCCAGTCGTGGTGGTCGGTCGCAATGTACTTGGATAGCATGTCGGTGATGGTCCGGTTGAGGCGCTCCGTGGGGCCGTTGGTCTGTGGGTGGTAGGACGTGCTGAACTTGTGCTTAGTCGAGCAGGAGCGGAGGATGTCCTCGACGACTGCCGACAGAAAGCTGCGGCCATGGTAAGTGAGTAATTGGCGCGGAGCACCGTGCACTAAAATGATGTCATAAAGCAGAAAGTCAGCAACGTCAGTAGCACAACGTGTCGGGAGGACTCTGGTGCCCGAGAGAGGAAACGGTCCAAGAAGGTCTAGACCAACACGGAAAAAGGGTTCCGGTGGGATGTCGATCGGCTGGAGACATCCAGCTGGAGGTCTGGAGGGCTTCTTCCGGCGCTGACAGGGCTCACAAGCGGCAACGTAGCGCCGCACGGAGCCGGCGAGACCCGGCCAAGAGAATCGACGGCGTACACGGTCGTATGTGCGCGAGACGCCCAAGTGTCCAGCCACGGGAGCGTGGTGAAGTTGTTGGAGGACAGTCGAACGCAGGTGTGATGGAATTACGAGCAGAAGGTCAAGGCCGTGTGGATCGAGATTGCGGCGGTATAGTGTCCCTTCCTTAAGGAGAAACATCCGGAGAGGCGTCGCCAGGCGTTGACTCCAGATGGTCGATGAGGGCTCGTAATGAAGGATCGCCGCGTTGCTCGTTGCCGATTTCAAGCAACTGGAACACAGAGAAAATGCAAGCGATGGTGTCCGCATCAGCCGGGTCGTCGGCGGGGTAGCGGGACAAACAATCGTCATCCTGGTGCAAGCGTCCCGTCTTATATACCACGGAGAAGGTATATTCTTGCAGGCGTAACGCCCAGCGAGCGAGTCGACTCGAGGGGTCCTTGAGCGAGGATAGCCAGCAGAGCGCGTGGTGATCAGTGATGACACAGAAGGGGCGTCCATACAAGTATGGATGAAACTTGGCAACATCCCACGCAAGAGCGAGGCACTCGCGCTCTGTGATTGAATAATTGCGCTCGGCGGGTGATAGAAGTCGGCTGGCATAGGCTATAACGCGATCATGTCCACGCTGGTGTTGTGCTAATACTGCTCCTATGCCGTGACCACTGGCATCAGTTCGAACTTCCGTTGAAGCAGACGGGTCAAAATGGGCCAGAATTGGAGGCGTGGTAAGGAGAGTAGTGAGCTGCGAAAAAGATGCGGCATGGTCAGGTCCCCAAGAAAATAGGGCGTCTTTCTTCAAGAGGTCGGTAAGGGGACGTGCGATGGTCGCAAAATCCTTCACAAATCGTTGGAAATAAGAGCACAGCCCTACGAAACTACGAACGTCCTTGGTAGACTTCGGAACAGGAAAGTTCGTAACGGCGCGAATTTTGTCCGGATCAGGTCGCACGCCTCTGGCGTCCACGAGGTGTCCAAGGACGGTGATTTGGCGGCGAGCGAAGTTGCATTTTGACAAGTTCAACTGGAGACCGGCGCGGCGGAACACGTCAAGAATCGCTGAAAGACGGTCTAGATGCGTGTCAAATGTGGGCGAACAAATGCCGACGTCGTCCAGATAGCACAAACAGGTGGACCACTTGAATCCCTGAAGCAAAGAGTCCATCATTCGTTCGAAGGTGGCGGGCGCGTTACAGAGACCGAAAGGCATCACCTGGAACTGATAAAGGCCGTCAGGGGTAATAAATGCAGTGTTCTCTCGGTCCCTGTCGTCGACGGATATCTGCCAGTATCCGGACCGTAAGTCGATAGAATAAAAATAAGTGGCACCGTACAGGCAGTCTAGAGCGTCATCAATACGTGGCAGAGGGTACACGTCCTTTTTTGTGATTTTGTTCAGGTGGCGATAATCTACACAAAAACGTCACGTGCCATCCTTCTTTTTGACAAGTACGACGGGAGAAGCCCAGGGACTACAAGAAGGCTCGATAATGTCCTTTGCAAGCATCTTTTTGACTTCCTGTTGGATAACAGCTCGTTCTGACGCAGAAACACGATAGGGACGTCGGTGAATAGGATTCGCATCGCCAGTGTTTATGCGATGGGTCACGACGGACGTTTGACCTAAGGGTCGATTGTCAAAGTCAAAAATGTCACGATAGCCTTCAAGAACGCGGCAAAGAGCTTCAGCTTGAACAGGCGTAAGGTCAGAGGAAACCATCTTTTCAATGTCGACGTCAGTACCGTGCGATGACGTCACGGTATGGGCTGAGCTGTGACGATCTTCAACTGTGAATGGCTCGATCTCACCATCCTGCAAAGCGCTAATTATAGCCAATGAAATCTTTTGAGGCAGAACTTGCGCGGTTAGCGCGAAATTGACAAGGGGAAGGCAGGTGCGGTTACCAGTAATTGTCAGCACAGTGTGTGGCATCGTAACATCATGTGTAAGTGTAATTGCCGGAATTGGTGTAACTACGTAATTACCGTCAGGTACAGCTGGTGAGGACAACAAGTCGACGTGTGTCACAGATTGAGGCGGTAGGCGAATAAAATCTATGCAGCTCAAACGGCTTGGAGGCGGGTCCACATGGTCGGCAAGAAGAGGCAAGTCAAGGCGAAGTGAGCCGGCCGAACAGTCAATGAGGGCCGAATTATTGGCAAGGAAATCCAGACCGAGAATGAGTTCGTGAGGGCAATGCTCGATGACGGTGAAGAGAACGACGGTGTGTCTCTCAGCAATGGTGAGGCGGGCAGAGCACATGCCAACAATAGCGACAGTCCCTCCGTCGGCCACTTGTACAACTCGGTCCGGGCCGGGCGTCAGAACTTTCTTGAGCCGACGGCGAAGAGCAGCACTCATAATGGACACATGCGCCCCGGTGTCAATCAACGCGCACACAGGAACAATGTCGACGAGAACGTCCAAAAAATTCCTGTTCCTGGGTAAAGTGAAGCGAGGATTTCGTGCCAATTTCTTCATTGCAGCTTCACCTCCAGAAGCTGCGCTGTCTAGTTTTCCGGTCGGGGTTGCGGCGAGTAGGTCGGAGAAGGAGCACGACGTGACGGGGGCGAACGAGATTGACGACGGGAGGGAGAAGGCGAGCGGGAGTAGCGGGGTCGTGTCAAAGGTGTCGCAGGGTCAGATGGTGGAGCGGGCATAGAAGGGGCGAAGGAAAAGGACGCGCTAGAGGGGCGAGGGTGGTAATCAGGAGAATAGCGCACCGGAGAAGTCCAGCGGCTGCGGCAGTGGCGAGCGACATTTCCTATGCGTCGGCAGTTAAAACAGATCGGCTTGTCGTCCACGGTTCGCCATTCGGAGGGGTTGCGCTGTCCATAAGAGGAGTAAGAGGGGCGCGGTGGAGACGTGCGTGGAGAAAGAGGTTCCGAGCCTAAGGAAAGAATGGATTGCAGGCCGACATTGGACAACTCTTGACGGACGGCGGCCTGGATCAAGGAGATTGTCACCGGAGAATTGGAGAATGATCAGGTGACGGGAATGAAGGGGCCGCCGGTTGTGTCGCGTCGACCTCACGACGAATGATGTGGGTCAAGTTGCCACATCGCGATGGCTGGTGGAAGAGGTGGTCACAGGATGACGTAGCAGCTGTGTTGGGAAGTTGCGCTATGTGCTGGGATACCCGGCGTCTTTTAGCATGCTCAAGACGGCGGCACTCCTTGAGGATCGTATCGATGCTGGTGACGTTCGTAAACACCAGTAAATTGAAGGCGTCGTCAGCAATGCCTTTGAGGACGTGATTAACCTTATCATCCTCAGACATGGTCGGGTCAGCCTTGGCACAAAGGGCCAAGACGTCGAGAATGTACGACACGTAGGACTCGGTCGACGTCTGTACGCGTGGGGCAAGGGCTTTCTTGGCATTGACTTGGTGACCGAAGTGATTGCCAAAAAGGTCGCGGAGCTTCTCTTTGAAGAGATCCCAGCTCGAGATCTCCTCTTCGTGAGTCTGGAACCATGCAAGTGGAGCTCCGTCGAGGTAGAAAAGAACGTTCGCAAGCATAATAGTCGGATCCCACCTGTGACTGGTGCTGACACGTTCGTATAAGTGGAGCTATTCGTCAACATCAGGACTGCCGGCTCCGTTGAAGACACCAAGATCCCGAGGGGGGGAAACGGCGACGTAGGTCGGGGTGCAGGCGGAGACGGTTGCGTAGATGAAGTGCCGCCAGCAAGGGCCGAAGTTGCACTGTCGCCGTTGCGACCGCTGCGAAGCTCCATGGCGGGTACGGGGAACGTCCACCTCCACCAAATTAGTGTTACGTGTAGCTGATATACAAGTATATTTACAATATATTTACACGTAGACCAACGGTGGCAAAGATGGCGACGCCATATCAAGCGGGGCCACGTCGTCTTCTTTCTCCTCAGTGCAGCCGCACTGTGGCGGCTGTTCCGTAGCAATATTTTGTTTTTCAGTACGTTAAATGTGAAAGTATGCGTAGTCCGACGCATTTCTTTACTGGTGATATGTTTGGGAGAGGATAAGTACGGTATATAGCATGAATGTAGCATAGCGAAGGCGCGCAGTGTAGACGTGAGGCAACATTGCAAAGAAAACGAACGCAACAGGACGAACGCTGGTTCTGTTGTGGCTGTTTGCCGTGTTCTCGTTTCTTTCGCGCTGTTTATACCGTTAAGAAATGTCTCGGCTGAGTGTTTCCCAAACACTTCGCAGCCACCGCTGAGCAGTGTCACCCTAATTCTGTCTCAGACACGGTATACAATAATTTTGGTTCCAGGATCTCAAATTGATGAGCATTTACTGCAACCTGTTTCTGCAACTTTGACCAAATATTTAGGGTGTAGAGAAAGTGGCTTTGTTTAAAGTAGATTTTCACGAACAGAATGTTGACGCCAATCGGGCATGCTTCTGGAAAAGACTAAATGAACTTGTACATAAAACGATATTTTACGCGAATCTTTCAACAACCCTGGCTTAAGAAAACTTCAATTCGTTTGGAATAAACAAAACGCGATAGACATAAATAGACATCTTTTTCATTCTCCAGAGCTTGAAGGTAGTACATGCAGAATGAGAACTATTTTACCGTGCAGGCGTCAGGCAAAGAATTCTGTTGGATCACACAGGAAATGATCAAAAGCTCTTTCCATTCAATTTTAGCTGAAAAAATTGTCGTGTGCTTATGGAAGTGCGAAACAGCATATAACATGCTTTATTTTGCAAAACTGTTTGCCTTCTCTTTATAAAGCTCTAAAGAAATGGCTTTTACCCGTTTCCAGGTGAAAAAAATATTTTTTTTGCCATAAATAAACTGAATAATATAAACGTAGTGTTATAAAGGTGTTTCTGGCATCTCAAGCTGCCGATCTTACCACAAAAGTAAGTTGTGTTTCAAATATTTAGGTATGTTAGTGTTATCTAGGGCGGAAACAATTGTAAAAGCTGACTGTTTAAAAAAAAATGTTTCAAGATAGCAGTGTGTCGCGAACTTTGTTGCGTGTCACTGATCTCGGGGTGTGCGGATGTTAGGAGAGATGGAGTCGGGAGACGCAGGGCAACACAGAAAACAGAATTAATCCAAACTCAAAATGAAAAAGAAAACGCAAAACTCAATTGACTAAAAATAGCACTCCACTAAAGAATAGTGTCACTTGCATAGCCGAAATATGTCCTTATTCTCGTCTACGTTAGTCCTTAGCGGTTCCTAAGTGAAAGTCAGGCAACCCTAACCTATGGTTGCGACGCCGTCGGAAAGGAGTTTCCTTACAAACTTCTGTCGTCTCACGTATCTCTGAGTCCGATGCCTCTCGGATCTTCCTCATCGCCGACGCCGTAGACGTTGTTGCCTTGATGTCGGCCAGTAAACCCGTCCGTCTGTGCTGCCGGTGTCCCGAACTCCGTGGGTGACGGGGCACTCCGGCCTCACTGTCTAGGCTTAACGCCGGGTTCCGCCGCTACTTCGAGTGCTGACGAGACGCCCCGGGAACTATCGTAAGTGCTGGTCTGCCTCGAAGGGGGATTTTTCCTGGAGTGCCCGGCACTGCCGTAAGAGGCTGCAGAAGGGCCAAGGAGCCTCGCTCGAATGTCGCCGAGGTCAACAGCCACACCCTGGATCGCCATCGTCATGAGCTTGACCGAAACTCCATCCATGGCTCTCGTCGCCAGTGCGATGCTGACGCTCCAACCTTTTTTGCCTAGAGCCACGCGGACAATGCCAGCTGAGCACCGCTTCTCTCCCGATCACAGCTCGGGTCACGCGCCTCGAGAGCTCGTGCCGTTCGAACCGATCCGCGCACATCGTCGTCTTCCTTTATTTTGCACCGCATGCCTCTTACATATGGCACAGTAACACTGCTCACAAAAGACATCATCACATGCAGCAGAAGCCTTCTAGACATGCTGCATTTAAAAATAATTCTGGCTACATATTTCCACCTGCAGTAGTGGGGACAGTGCAAAGGAAGAGACAGGAAGGCCAAGAAGGAAGAAGTGCGCGTGCTACCCCCGGCCCGCTTGATAGCCTGATCCCGTCGCCGTGGTTTTGAAGAAGCCGGCTGCCCCCATTAAACGTCGCCAGTCCTTTTTGGAGAAATGTGACGAACTGGTGGAGGTGCGAGATATTTCTCACTCATGCCACATGCCCCTCCTGTGAGCGAGACCACCAGCCCGGTGCCATTAGAGACTCCCGTCCATCGGGCCAGCCGCAGGATGAGGGGAATGCCTCCAGAATACAACACAGTGATTCCAACCACCTCAACTGGTATGGATAGCGCGATGACGACCCGGTACACACTTCAGAATCCACGGGTCCCAAAGTCGTTCCATGGGGAATGTCTTCGAAGATATCGAAGATTGGATGGCCGACTTTGAGCGCATGGCCGAGTACAATGAATGGGACGATGCCACTAAACTTAGTGTTTTTATTTTATTGTGGAAGGCGCGCGTACATGGTTCCGAAACCGTGAGGTTCCAAAACTCACGTCGTGGCGTGAGTTCCGCCGTCAGCTGCTAGACCTACCTACGCCAGCGCTGATCGCCGCGAACGGGCAGAACGAGCGATCCAGGCCCGCGTCCAGCTTCCCAATGAAAGTATCACCACGTTCGTCGAAGACATGATGCCCCTCTTCAGACGAGCTGGCCCTGGAATGACCGCAGACAAGAAGTTGCGAAGATGCGTGGAGTGAAGGAGCAGCTCTTCGCTGGTTTTGTGCGGAGCCCTCTGAAGACTGTCGTCGAATTTTTATCGGAGGCTGTAAGTATGGAGAAGTTGCTTCAGCAGCTGTCGAACATCTACGAGCGGCAAGTGAACGCAACAACCGCTTCTGATATTTTCCCAGCGACCGGAAACAACAGTGACGACCTCCGTGAACGCACTCAATGTAGCCAAAAATAAATATTTTTCCCAAGACCTTCCTTCACTACTCAAATCTAATCCCAGAAAGTTCTGGCAAATTTTAGCTCCTGAACGCAATACTAATGACATCTTATTACACGATATAGAACACGACATTCCTATTGCTAACAGTGAGTGCGCTCAAGTTTTTAATGAACTTTTCTCATCCGTATTCACGAAAGTATTACTGATTTGCCCATTGTTGCAGACCTAGATTACCGGTACATGGAACCTATTGACATTACTATTGATGGTATTGTTCAGCTTATTAATAAGTGGAAAGTTTCGTCTTCAGCAGGTATTGACAATATTAATTCTAAATTACTAAAAAATACAGTATCAGTATCTAGCAAGTTTTTATTTCACATTTTTCATCAATCTTTAATGACAGGTCAGATACCCCAACATTGGAAAACAGCCAAAGCCATACCCATCTTCAATGACGCTGACAAAAATTTAGCTGAGAACTACCGACCGATATCACTAACGTGCATATGCTGCAAAATGATGGAACATATTGCATCTCATGTTTACCAACATCTAGAATCGAACAACTTTTTTCGTAATCAACATGGTTTCAGAAGAGGTTTGTCGTGCGAAACGCAACTGCTTGAATTTACGACAGATTTTCATTTTAACGTGGATGCAAACCTTTAAACTTACAGCATCTGTCTGGATTTTTCTAAAGCTTTTCACCGCGTAGCTCATTGTCACCTGTTTTTGACGTTATCATCATTAAAATTTGATTCGCTATCTCTATCCTGGCTTCGAAATTTTTTTTCTAACAGGCAGCAGTTTACTTTCACTAACAGCTTCTCCTCGCCCCTTTCAGATGTTTCATCCGGTGTACCACAAGGGAGCGTTCTTGGTCCCTTACTCTTTCTGATATACATTAATGGCATACCCAATAACCTATCATCATGCATGCGCATTTTCGCTGACGACTGCATTATCTATCGTTCTATTAACACCTCCCATGACCACCTGATCCTCCAAAATGATCTTAACCAAATTATTAAGTGTGACACCTGGCTAATGACTCTAAATTCATCAAAATGTAAAGTGATGTCCTTCACCCGCAAACGCACTAACTTGGACTATTCTTACTGTATAAAAAATGTCCCATTATCTCGGACCTCATCATTTAAATATCGGCGTAAATCTTTTAACAAACCTCTCCTGGAGTTCTCACATTACCACCATCTGTGCCAGTGCTTCTAGATCACTTGGTTACCTGCGACGTAACCTTCGGAACTCACCTCCACTTATCTGCAAACTCGCATTTCAAACATTTGTTCGCCCTCGACTTGAGTTCGCCGCTCCACTCTGGTCTCCCCACCAAAATTACTTAATTACCGTGCTGGAATCAATCCAAAATAGAGCCGGACGTTTGGTTTCCCGAAATTATGACTACCGTTCTAGCGTAACTTAAATAAAGATTCACCTTTCACTTCAGCTGCTAAGTAATCGTCGCGACATAGCCCTTTTGTCATTATTTCATAAATACGCCCACCACACTAACAAACGTTCCCTACACCTAGAAACGGCATCGCACACGTCGCACAGATTATACAATCATCATAGCTTCACGCGAATCTATGGTAAAACAGAAGCATTTAACTCGTCTGCAATCCCACGTGCCATTCGGCTCTGGAACAACCTCCCCGACGACATAGTTGTGGAAACTGACCGTGAAAAATTCGAGCACTCACTGAACTCGCTTAACCCTTGTTAGCCATTAATATCACACTCACTGTTCTGTGTTATTTTTTCGACCTTTTTCTTGCACTGGTGTACGTTTGTTACAAACTTATATGGTTCTTTTTTCTTGTCCTCATGTGCAGCTTTATGTAGCTAATATGTTTCTCTTACTTTTAGGCTGTGCACTTGGCTGCTGTTTTCTTTTATAATTATTGTTACTAGATTGTATGCCCCCCTTACTGAATCCCCATGTAAGGGCATTGTAAGGTACTTTACAAATAAATAAATAAAATAAATAAAATAATTCATCGCCATGTTCATATTAGGTATACAGACTTTTTTGAAATTCTTTCCGGTGAAACCTCTAGACATCGTCATTCAATGTTTATTCGTCCCCCTGTTATTCATACCGATTGTTTCAAGTATAGCTTTTTTCCTAGAGCTCCCTGTCGGAAGAAGCCGTTTCATCCTCATCAATTGATTTCTTTGCGAAACACGTTGGAGATATCCTAGTTTGTAAGTAATATACTTTACTTTTTGTCTTTCTTATCTTCACCGGTTTATGCTGTTACCTCTTGGTGTACTAATGTTAATTTATTGTCCTTTTTCGTGTTTCAATGTACAATTTTCCATGCGCAAAATATTTGATTTGTAAATGTTCGTATTCCCCTCCTGCTATAGCCCTGTGTAAGGGCTGGCAGTATCTGTAAATAAATAAATAAATAAATAAATAAATAAATAAATAAATAATACAGGCTTCCGTTAAACCATACGCCTAAAAAGTTTACGCACTTCGTATTTTCTATAATGCGCCCCCCAAACGTTAACTCGTAGTGGCCCATCAGCTGCTTTCCTTTAGGTCTAAATATGACATACTTTGTTTTTCCGCAGTTCAGTTGTATTCTATTTGAATTTAGCCAACAGTTGAGGTCCCCCATCCACCTACTGGCAGCGTTAAATGCTTCTTGAATGTTATGATTAGAGAAGAAAACGCTGGTGTCATCTGCATGCAAAGTTATGCACGGTGTGTTTAGGACGTTAACAATATCATTAATATAGAGAAGAAACAAAGGTGGGCCTAGTATTGAGCCCTGAGGAACACCGCAGTTTAAATCAAGAAGTTGGGACTTAGAATCTTTTAGGTAAATAACCTGCTTACAGGATCTGAGATAGTTCTTAAAGCATATGCTACACCTCTTATGCCATACCAGGATAACTTTCGGAACAATATATCGTGATTAATAGAGTCAAAAGCCTTTCGGAAATCCAAAAACACACCAATATTTAAGTCTGCTTTTCAACGTTCTTAATTAAGTGGTCTTTCGCATGGAAAAGCGCTTGCTC
Organism: Dermacentor andersoni; assembly: GCF_023375885.2. NCBI lineage: Eukaryota > Metazoa > Arthropoda > Arachnida > Ixodida > Ixodidae > Dermacentor > Dermacentor andersoni. The sequence continues at coordinate 6,139,074 of NC_092816.1, read as the reverse complement.
AGTAGACTTTTGTTTCTGAAGCCCGAATTGTGCTGGTACTATTGCTTTGTTTCTTGTCAAGTGCCCAACTATTCTTTTATTTAAAATACGTTCAGGGATTTTAGAAAAGATAGGAAGGACTGAGATGGCTCTGAAATTATTGAGGTTATCTAACGCACCCCCCTTATGCAGTGCCACTACTCTCGCAATTTTCATGAGCACGAGAGATTCACCAGTCGATGAGATGAGGTTGCAGATATGCGAAAGCGGGTGACATATGACTTGCGCTATTCTCTTTATAGGCTTTGTACTTATTTCGTCCGCTCCGCATGCACAGTTATTGTTTAGTGTAGATATGACGTCTGCTATCTCTGCTGGGCTTGTTATGTACAGGAATATAGTGGGCATATCAGAACATCTATTGTATGCTCAAATGGAAAAGCTACCGGTGCTATCTAGACGACACCGTTGTCTTTTGTTCAACATTCTCACAACATCTCGAACGCCTTGATGAAGTTTTAACCTCTCTTGCCAAGGCTGGACTGCAGCTGAACACACACACACACACACACACACACACACACACACACACACACACACACACACACACACACACACACACACACACACACACACACACACACACACACACACACACACACACACACACACACACACACACACACACACACACACACACACACACACACACACACACACACACACACACACACACACACACACACACACACACACACACACACTATGCCACTATTATTTATTGACTATCCCAGGCCATAAAGGGTCTGGGATACTTAATAAAGAAGGTATTCGGCCCTACCCGGAGTAGATTGTCGCAGTCCTCAACTTTCCCCGGCCAGAACGCCAAAAAGACGCACAGTCTTATCGGCCTTGGCTCCTACTTCCGCCCATTTATGCGCGACTTCGCAACGCTTGCATACCCGCTTCACCATCTTCTTAGAGCTGGCATACCATTCATTTGGACAAAGGACTGAGAAGCAGCTTTTCGGGCTCTAAAACCAGCCCCCACGTCCGAGCCGGTACTATGCCATTTTGACACGATTGCATCTACCATCGTCCACACCGACGCTAGCGGTCATGGAATAGGCGCTGTTCTATTACAATGTGACCATACCTCTCGTGAGCCAGTCAGTGTCCGTGTCTGTCGTTGCCTGTCCTCAGCAGAGAAAAATTATTCCAATAATGAGCAGGAATGCCTTGCTGCTGTTTGGTCTGTGCAGAAATTGCGCCATATTTACACGGCCGCCGCTTCGCGGTCGTCAGAGGCCATCACGCGTTGTGCTGGCTCTCCTCGCTGACGAATTTATCGGGTCGCCTTGCGCGCTGGGTGATTCCCTGAGATGAGTCAGATTTAGACATAACGCACAGGTCTGGAAAGAAGCACCAAGGCGCCGACGCCCTCTCCCGTTGCCCGCTCCCGAGCTTGCATCGTCCACCCACGCCTCTCCTAGAAAGCCCGTCTCGCGAGCCGTGTCCTCAGTCTATGTGACAAATTTCACAGTCGTTTTCTTGGTCCCTACAGGTTTTTTTGACCAACTTCACCATTTAATTACCGCATCTCACCTCTTTATACTCCCTCTGACCGTCGTTGTCGCTGGACAGAGATTGTGCTACGGAAAGTGTTGTACATAGGTTGTTTTTATTAAATAATGGGGTTTTACGTGCCAAAACCACTTTCTGATTATGAGGCACGCCGTAGTGGAGGACTACGGAAATTTCGACCACCTGGGTTTCTTTAACATGCACCTAAATCTAAGTACACGGGTGTTTTCGCATTTCACCCCCATCGAAATGCGGCCGCCCTGGCCGGGATTCGATCCCGCGACCTCGTGCTCAGCAGCCCAACACCATAGCCACTGAGCAACCACGGCGGGTCTGCATAAGGTTTCAAACAAGACACGTGCACATGTGCACCAACTGGCGCATAGGTTGTTATTGCTGCTAAGCGCTGGCGCTAATCACACACAAAAAAAATACGCACAAGAAAAAGGTATTTTTCAAAAAGCAGGAACGTTTTTTGAACTTTCCTTTAAACAATTTATCAGCACACGCGAATTGGCTAGCCGCCACATTCCATGGAAATTCAGTTAAAATTATTTAGCTGTATGATGCCTCCTAATTATGTTGCCCTGCATTACGCGTCAATCTGTCGCTGTCATGTCTCCACATCATAACTCCTGACAGTGATATTGTATTAAGGAGTTTATACATGGCGCTGTACTTACTGTTGAATAAATAGGATTAGAGAGCAAACGCGTATAGCCGATATTCTAATTGACATTAAGAGAAAAGAATGGAGCTGGGTAGGTCATGTAATGCGCAAGTTAGATAACCGCTGGACCATTAGGGTTACTGAATGGGTATCAAGAGAAGGGAAGCGCTGGCGAGGATGGCAGAAGACTAGGTGGCGTGGACTAAATCAGGAAATTCGCGGGCGCTAGTTGTAATCGGTTCGCGAAGGAGAAGGGTAGCGGAGGTCGCAGGGAGAGGCCTTCGTCCTCCAGTGGACATAAAATGGGTTAATGATGTTGATGAAGTAGAAGTTTCATATATGCATGACTATTCCTACTAAGCCGTTGCTTGTTTGCGCTCTAGTTTTAGCAGACAGGTAGCATTTAGCAGTGACTTTAGTTTTAGTATTATCTCTCGGAGGGCATTACTCACCAGCTTCATCCGCAATATACTCGAAGCGGACGACATCTGTTTCACCACCACTAAAGAAAGAAATAAGAGAGCATTATAGTGCATCACTTGATATGATTAGTGACATTATTTGATTTATCTATAAGTACTCAAACACAGCAAATAATACACGACAGTGATTGGTCCCACAGCCTTATTGTTGAGTCTGAAGTCCAATTATAGATTAGCATAAACGTGATAAACCTTAATCAATAAGTGAATTCAACAGAACCATTAAGCAAGATAGAGTGCAAAAATGCGAAATACACTTTCTTCACTTTCACCGAGGAAACTACTCAAAAGGCAACTACACAATTTTGCCGTTTATAGAAAGAACTTAAAGGGACACTAAAGGCAAATAACAAAGACATGCAGCGGTGGCGTAGACGTAGAGCATCCGGCTCGCGTGCAAGAGGACCGTGGTTCGAATCTCAGTACCGCGCAATTTTCTACCAGGTTAAAAAAACGAAATCCGCGTCTCGATAAAACTGCATAAACAGACCTGGAATGCGGTCTGATGCCGGTGACCAGAACCGGTAACGCAATCCCTCACCAGAGCAGGATTGGCCACCCTGGTGCAGTACTTGGCCACAATCTCTTATATGAATACAACAGTCAAACCCCGGCCCCGCAGTCCCCAGCAGCTGCGAAGCAGCTGACCAGGGCGGCGGTCAGACCTGTGACGCAGCAGAGGGTGCTAACAATCCCTGGGTCCGGACAGGCCGCCATTGGAATCTGAACCTGGCAACGCTTAGCGGTAGAACGTTATCTAGCGAGGCGAGTCTAGCAGGGCTATTGGAGGAATTAGCGGGCAGTAAATGGGAGATAATAGGGCTCAGTGAGGCTTGGAGGACAAAAGAAGCATATAGAGTGCTAAAAACCGGACACGTCCTGTGCTACCGCGGCTTAGCCTAGAGACGAGAACTAGGAGTCGGATCTCTGATTAATAAGGATATAACTGGCACCACACAGGAACTCTATAACATTAACGAGAGGGTGGCAGGTCTTTTTGTGAAACTTAATAAGATGTACAAATTGAAGGTCGTACAGGTCTACGCCCCTACATCCAGTCATGATCACCAGGAAGTCGAAAGATTCTATGAAAACGTGGAATCGGCGATCGTCGTACAAGTCTACGCCCCTACATCCAGTCATGATCACCATGAAGTCGAAAGCTTCTCTGAAAACGTGGAATCGGCGATCGTCGTACAGGTCTACGCCCCTACATCCAGTCATGATCACCAGGAAGTCGAAAGCTTCTATGAAAACGTGGAATCGGCGATCGTCGTACAGGTCTACGCCCCTACATCCAGTCATGATCACCAGCAAGTCGAAAGCTTCTATGAAAACGTGGAATCGGCGATCGTCGTACAGGTCTACGCCCCTACATCCAGTCATGATCACCAGGAAGTCGAAAGTTCTATGAAAACGTGGAATCGGCGATCGGTAAAGCCAAAGCAAAATACACTATATTGATGGGCGAGCTCAATGCCAGGGTAGGCAAGAAGTCAGTGGGGGAATATGGCATAGGTACTAGGACTAGCAGGCGAGAGTTAATAGTAGAGTTTGCAGAACAGAATAATATGCGGATAATGAATTACTTCTTCCGCAAGTGGGATATACGAAAGTGGACGTGGAGGAGCCCAAATGGCGAGACTACAAATGAAATAGACCTCATACTCTGCGCTAACCCTGGCATCATACAAGATGTTGAAGTGCTCGGCAAGGTGCGCTGCAGTGACCATAGGATGGCAAGAACTCGAATTAGCCTAGGCTTGAGGAGGGAGCGGAAGTAACTGGTACATAAGAAGCCGATCAATTAGTTGGTGGTAAGAGGAAAAATAGAGGAATTCCGGATCAAGCTACAGAACGGGTATTCGGCTTTAACTCAGGAAGAGGACCTTAGTGTTGAAGATATGAACGGCAATTTTATGGGCATCATTAAGGCGTGTGCAATATAAGTCGGTGGTAACTCCGTTAGACAGAATGCCAGTAAGCTGTCGCAGGAGACGAAAAATCTGATCAAGAAACGCCAATGTATGAAAGCCTCTAACCCTACAGCTAGAATAGAACTAGCAGAAATTTCGAAGTTAATCAACAAGCGTAAGACAGCTGATATGAGGAAGTATAATATGGATAGAATTGAATATGCTCTCAAGAACGGAGGAAGCCTAAAAGCAGTGAACAAGGAACTAGGAGTAGGCAAGAATCAGATGTATGCGTTAAATGACAAAGCCGGCAATATCATTACGAATATGGATGAAATCGTTCAAGTGGCTGAGGAGTTCTATAGAGATGTATACAATACCAGTGGCGCTTACGACGATAATGCAAGAGAGAATAGTCTAGAGGAATTTGACATCCCCCAAGTAACGCCGCAAGAAGTAAAGAAAGCCTTGGGAACTATGCAAAGGAGGAAGCCAGCTGGGGAAGATCAGGTAACAGCAGATTTGTTGTAGGATGGTGGGCAGATTGTTCTAGAAAAACTGGCCACCCTGTATACGCAATGCCTTATGACCGCGAGCGCACCGGAATCTTGGAAGAACGCCAACATAATCCGAATCCATAACAAAGGGGACGCTGAAGACTTGAAAAATTATAGGCCGATCAGCTTACTGTCCGTTGTCTACCAAGTATTTACTAAGGTAATCGCTAATAGAATCAGGAACACCTTAGACTTATGTCAACGAAAAGATCAGGCGGGATTTCGTAAAGGCTACTCAACAATACACCATATTCACACTATCAATCAGGTGACAGCGAAATGTGCGGAATATAACCAAGCCTTATATATAGCTTTCATTGATTACGAGAAAGCGTTTGATTCCGTCGAAACCTCAGCAGTCATGCAGGCATTAAGGAATCGGGGTGTAAACGAGGCGCATCTAAATATACTGAAAGATATCTATAGCGGCTTCACAGCCACCGTAGTCCTCCATAAAGAAAGCAACAAAATCCCAATAAAGAAGGGCGTCAGGCAGGGAGATACGATCTCTCCAATGCCATTCACAGCGTGTTTACAAGAAGTATTCAGAGACCCGGATTGGGAAGGATTGGGGATAAGAGTTGATGGAGATTACCTTAGTAACCTGCGATTCGCTGGTGATATTGCCTTGCTTAGTAACTCAGGGACCAATTGCAATGCGTGCTCACTGACCTGGAGAGGCAAAGCAGAAGGGTGAGTGTAAAAATTAATCTGCAGAAAACTAAAATAATGTTTAACAGTCTCGGAAGAGAAGAGCAGTTTACTATAGGTAGCGAGGCATTGGAAGTGGTAAGGGAATAAATCTACTTAGGGCAGGTAGTGACCGCGGATCCGGATCGTGAGACTGAAATACTCAGAAGAATATTAATGGGCTGGGGTGCGTTTGGCAGGGATTCTCAGATCATGAACAGCAGGTTGCCATTATCCCTCAAGAGAAAAGTTTTTAACAGCTGTGTCTTACCAGTACTCACGTACGGGGCAGAAACCTGGAGGCTTACGAAAAGGGTTCCACTTAAATTGGGGACGACGCAACGAGCTGTGGAATGAAGAATGGTAGGTGTAACTTTAAGGGATAAGAAAAGAGCAGATTGGATGAGGGAATGGTTCATGACATCTTAGGTGAATTCAAGAAAAGGAAATGGGCATGGGCAGGACATGTAATGAGGAGGGAAGATAACCAATGGTTATTAAGTGTTACCGACTGGATTCGAAGAGAAGGTAAGCGTAACAGGTGGCGGTAGAAAGTTAGGTGGGCGGATGAGATTAGGAAGTTTGCAGGCACAACATGCATGATCGGAATTAGCACATGACCGGGGTAGTTGGAGAAGTATGGGAGATGCCCTTGCCCTGCAGCTGGCGTAGCCAGGCTGATGATGATGAAAGGCAAATACTAAGTCGATATAGACTGTTTAAATAACTTTCGAGAAACCTCGCAGAGCTTGTTTCGTGTCAGGAAAAGACTAATTTACGAGAAAATTGTATCTGGAGGGTCCGAACAAGTTTTCAGAAATTCAAATCTCGCGCCACCCTACCGGGGGAGTGGTGACGTTGCATACGCCATCACCGCCCTTTGCTGCCATCGGTGAGTAAAACGGCGCCCGACAGACGGCGGCACCGAGCCAAGAGAGAGTGGCGGATTCGCCGCTGCAGCTGCTTTTTTTGGTCAAGTGGCGCAGATCGTTCAGGCATCCCGCGACATGACATGTTGAATTCTCTGCTGCTTGCAATTTGTGCAAGTTTTGCGAGCCAGCAAAGGCACTGCAGCACTTCTCGATCAGGAAAGTACTGAAACGAGAAAACGTGGGCAGCGCAGAGCCGAGTGAAAACAAAACCTTTCGACCGCCCACGTTCGCTTCAACGGAAATTTCCACGAGTTCATTTTTCTAAACATGAAACTGAACTGGACAAGTAGCATTTTATTTGATCTGATAATACGAGTGTGTTTTTTGTAACGAGTACTTGAGTACTAGTGGCAGAATTTAACTCAGGAGTGCTTTCATCATCGGGCAAGTGCTTGAATGTCCCGAGGGAGTCTCTAATCATGTCCGGGATTTGCCTAGATTTCTCGATTATGAAGGCTCTATTCGCGATAACATTGACGCATTAGAGATTCTGGAGCACTAATCTATCACTTTAGTTTTAGTTAGCATTTGCCTTTAGTGTCCCTTTAAAGATTATAAGTTCCAAGATAAAAGGTTTCCAGCGACTCATGCATAAATATTTTGAACGACATGGAAATGTTGTCCTGAAGTTTGACTTTTCTGTGTATTTTATTCCAAACAGCGGCTCCAGCAAATTCTATAAGCCTCCGTCCATACACACGGTGACATGGCCCTGAGATGAGTTAGTTACCCACCGCAGGTCTGGTTGAGCCGTACTCACTTAAGGGCTGCATCATATAAGGCCAACTTTCTCCTTTTCATAAAGAACCACTTCTCTTTTCGTGAGTTGAACATCCGATTAACGAAAGGGCGAAGGGGTTAAAATGTGACATATATATTGCTGCAGGAAGAAAGCAGGCTCACGAGTGTAAAATAATGTATATTTACAACTGAGGTTAATGGCGTTCAGGCAACTGCCAGACTTCGTCTTCCTTTAGTACAATCCAACTTCTTCCTTCCCTTCACCGTAACATCACCCTCCCGGCAGAGTAGCTCCATCCCGGTGCAAGTTATAGAGGCTCACTTAATGGGAGGACATAGGGCTTCAGCCTGGCGACGTGAACAACATCGCTGGTTGCGTTGGGAGGCACTGAAGGCTGACCGACTGGGGCGATCTCGTATGTCAAGTCGGACAGTTGGCGTAAGATCTGGTACGGACCAGAATAACGGGAAAGTAGTTTTTCCGACAAGCCGACGCGACGTGAAGGCGTCCAGAGAAGGACAAGGGAACCAGGTGAAAAATGAGAGTCTCTTTGCCGAAGGTCGTAGCGTCGCTTTTGAGAAGCTTGCGAGACTATAAGGCGATGACGGGCGACTTCTCGGGCCTGGGCGGCTAAGTCAATAGCATCGCGAGCGTAACCGGTACTGGGTGATTGTACTGCGGAAGGTAGCAATGTGTCAAAGTGCAAGGTGGGGTGGCGGCCATACAACAGGTAAAATGGTGAAAATCCGGCAGTGTCGTGACGGGACGAGTTGTATGCGAAAGTGATGTATGGTAAAGCGACGTCCCAGTCGCGGTGATCGTCGGAAACGTACATAGCCAGCATTTCATTAGCGTGCGGTTGAGTCGCTCGGTGAGGCCGCTCGTTTGAGGGTGGTACGCGGTAGCAATCTGGTGTTCTGTAGAACAGGAGCGGAGCAGATCATCGACGACCTTCGATAGAAAGTAGCGGCCGCGATCCGTCAGCAACTGGTGAGGGGCGCCGTGGTACAGGATGACGTCGTATAGTAAAAAGTCGGCGACATCTGTAGCGTAGCTGGTTGGTAGCGCTCGTGCGATGGCATATCTCGTGGCATAATCGGTTGCTACAGCAATACATTTGTTTCCTTTGATGGAAATTCGAAAGGGGCCAACGAGATCTAGGCCCACACGGAAGAAGGGCTTGTAGGGAGATCAATTGGTTGCAGCAAACCAGCGGGAGGCATAGCAGGCGTCTTCCGGCGCTGGCACAGGTCGCAAGAAGCTACATAACGGCGCAAAGAGCGATAAATGCCGGGCCAGAAGAAGCGTCGCCGCAGGTGGTCGTATGTACGAGTGATGCCCAGATATCCAGCAGTAGGAGCGTCGTGAAGTTACTGGAGCACGGCTAGTCGAAGGTGCTTGGGAACGACTAGGAGGAGCTCCGGGCGGTCAGGACGAACGCTACGACGGTATCAAGTTCCATCGCGCAAGGTGAACATCCGGAGGGACGGGTCATTGGGCGAGGAGCTTAGACGTTCCATAAGTGTTCGAAGAACAGGATCTTTGCGCTGCTCGTCGCCAATATGGAGGAAGCCGGAGAGGGATAGAACACTGATGTCCGAGTCTGCATCGGTATCGTCTGGTTGATCCACGGTATTGCGGAACAAGCAGTCAGCGTCTTTATGCAGGCGCCCTGACTTGTATATAATAGAAAATGTATATTCTTGTAGACGCAAGGCCCAACGTACAAGTCGTCCAGTTGGGTCCTTCAAAGAGGAGAGCCAGCAGAGGGCGTGATGATCGGTTACGACGCAGAAGCTCCAACCGAAAAGGTACGGCCGAAATTTCGCGACTGCCCATACGAGCGGGAGACATTCTCTCTCCGTAATGGAGTAATTTCGCTCGGGCGTAGAAAGAAGGCGGCTAGCGTAAGCGATGACACGGTCTTGGCCCTGTTGACGCTGAGCGAGGACAGCGCCGATGCCATGACCACTCGCGTCAGTTCGTACTTCAGTGGGCGCAGAAGGGCCAAAGTGTGACAGAATTGGGGAAGTTGTAGGCCGCTCAATCAGGGTAGAGAACGCTTTCTCCTGCACTGGACCCCAAGAGAAAGAGACGTCTTTCTTAAGAAGCTCAGTGAGAGGGTGAGCGATGTCGGCAAAATTTTTCACAAATCGCCGGAAATAAGAGCCTAAGCCCAGAAAACTACGGACATCGTTTGGTGAACAAGGTACAGAAAAATTTCGCACGGCGTGAACATTCTGTAGATCTGATTGGATTCCGGCGGCGTTTACGAGATGACCGAGCATGTTAATTTCATGGCGACCGAAATGGCACTTGGAGGAGTTCAGCTGAGGGCCATCCCTGCGAAACACGGAGAGTATGGTTGTGAGGCGCCGCAGGTGGCTCTGAAAGTTCGCCGAAAACACAATCACGTCGTCGAGGTAACAGAGGCATGTAAACCACTTCAAGCCGCGCAAGAGAGAGTCCATCATGCGCTCGAATGTAGCTGGCGCATTGCATAACCCAAAGTGCATCACTTTAAATTGGTACAGACTGTCCGGTGTGACGAAGGCGGTTTTTTCGCGGTCCACCTGATCGACGCTAATCTACCAATAGCCGGAGCGGAGGTCAATTGACGAAAAGTATTGGGATCCGTGAAGGCAGTCAAGCGCGTCATCAATGCGAGGCAGGGGGTAAACATCCTTCTTTGCTATCCTGTTGAGGTGACGGTAGTCAACGCAGAAGCGCCACGAGTTGTCTTTTTTCTTTACTAAGACAACCGGTGATGCCCACGGGCTACTGCAAGGTTCAATGATGTCCTTGTCCATCATCCTGTCTACCTCTTTCTGTATGATGGCCCTTTCTGTTGCGGAGACACGATATGGCCGCCTATGAATGGGGCTGGCGTCACCGGTGTTGATGCGATGCGTGACAACAGATGTCTGGCCAAGTGGATGGTCGTCCAAATCAAAGATGTCCCGATAAGATGACAGGAGGTGACGAAGAGCTGCTGTTTGCTCGGAAGGAAGGTCAGGGGCGATCATTTTAGAAACATCGTCCGCAGACGTCGAGTACGAAGGAGTGGGTGACAAAGGTCCGTTGGTACTGAGGAAGGATTCAGAGGTCAAAGAAGAAACCTCAAATTCTTCCAAAGGAGTGATATGCGCTATGGCGATACCGTGTGGCAGCACATGTGACGAAAATCCAAAATTGAGGATGGGCACGCGAGTGCAGTTTTCGCGGATCCGGATTAAGGTGCTCGGCAGGCTAATATTGCGCGACAAAACCACGTCAGTAAGCGGCGACACGACGTACTCGCCATCAAGTACGGGAGGGCTGGGTGTCAGGAGGACATTTGTAGCCGTATGTGGAGGCAGCCTTGCAAACTCAGCAGAACATAAACGGTATGAAGCACAAGTTGTTGCGTCGGCAGGAAGCGGCAGATACAACTGTACAACACCTGCGGAGCAGTCAATTTGGGCTGAGTGTTTCGAAAGGAAGTCGAGGCCAAGAATTAGGTCGTGCGGACAGTGTTCAAGGACGATAAATAGAACAACGGTATAATGGCCCCCAATGGTCACACGTGCTGTTCACATTCCAAGGACAGGTGAAGTACTCCCATCGGCGACTCGCACAGTGCCCGGTATGGCGGGTGTCAGAAGCTTTTTGAGCCTTCGGCGGAGAGCAGCGCTCATAACTGAAAGTTGCGCTCCTGTATCGACGAGAGATCTAACAGGAATGCTATCAACTTCAATGTCCAGTAGGTTTCCACATGTAGGAAGGGTCAACAGACGATTTGTGGGCCGGGTCGGAGTTTCAGCTTCACCTCCGGGAGCTGCACCGCCTAGGTTCCCGAAGCGAAGCGGCCGGTTGCAGAAGGGGACGAAGAGCGGTGAACGAGAGGCGAACGGGACCTACGACCTTGCGGAGACGGGGAGCGGCTGGATCTTGGTGGAGCGCTGTCGGCGCTGATGTTCCTAGTCGGCGTATAGGGCGAGAAAGTACGATTTTCTGGTACTTGGCGGTAGTGACTCGGAGACGACCACCGAGGAGGCGACGACCAATGGTTGCGGCAATGACGGGCGATGTGTCCAATACCGGAACAATTAAAGCAGATGGGTTTATCATCCGCTGTGCGCCAGTCAGCTGGGTTGCGACGGGGTGGCGGAAAGCTTTGCGTCTGGGAGCGAGCGGCCGGAGAAATCTGGTAGGTGTTTGTATGGCGGACCGAGCAGAGAGATGGAATGCCCAAACTTGCTATTTCCTCCTGAACGACAGCTTGTATAAGGGATGTAGCGGGCACGCTTTCCCGACAGTCGGGACGAACTGGAGCCCGAGCCATGGCCTCCAGCTCACGGCGAACGATGCGCGTGATTTCTTCCGGTCCTGCGGGCTGAACGAACCGCGGCGGGTGTTCGCAAGAAGATGTCGCGGTGGTATTGGGCAATCGGTCGAAAGTTTGAGCGACGCGGCGGGCCTTCGCTTGTTCGAAGCGCCGGCACTCCTTTATAATTGCATCCACAGTGGCACAATCCTTGCACATTAGGAGATCGAAGGCATCGTCTGCAATACCTTTAAATATGACCAATCTTGTCTGCCTCGGTCTTGTTGTTATGAGCCTTGCGACAGTGGGCCAGCACATCCTGTATGTAGACGACATAGGATTCTGTGGACGTTTAAGCGCGACCCGCAAGTTCTTTTTTTGCTGCCAGCTGACGACCAACAGGTCTGCCAAAAAGGTCTCGCATTTTTTCTTTGCAGACATCCCAGCTCGTTAGGTCAGCTTCATGTGTGTCGTACCATTGCCTCGCAGTTCCTCTTAGATAAGATATCACGTTTGCTAGCATCATTGTTGGATCCCACCTGTTGCTGTCCCACATGATCGTTCGTACATCGTAAGCCAGTCCTCGATGTCGGCGTTGTCCGTGCCACAATATGTCCCTGGGTCCCGCGGATGAGTGAGGAATACCGTTGGCACGGGCTGCTGAGACGTTGTCGCTTGTGTCGGTTGATTTGCCATTGTGGCGGCAGGTAGATGACGTCCACTGCGAAGTTGCGTGATTGTACTCCGCACCTTGCACCAAAATGTTGCGGGAAGAAAGCAGGCCCACGAGTGTAAAATAATGTATATTTACAACTGAGTTTAATGGCGTTCAGGCAACTGCCAGACTTGGTCTTCCTCTAGTCAAATCCAAGTTCTTCCTTCCCTTCACCGTAACAATATATGGAAGCTTTTTGCACGCGTCTTTAGTTTGACAGGAAAGTGTCGACCAACCGAGAAAACCAGGAATTATCAGGGATTTTTAGTAGTCTGGAGATACTCAGGGAAAATTCGGGGAATTTGTGCTTCTATCAGTGAAAATTAGCTGTATTTTTATTGGAAGGTAACGAACGTCGCTGTAATGCTGGCTCGAGTAATAGAGAAATCGTAACGAATCGTCTTTGACGCCCTGACGTCGGCTGGAGGAGTTCCCATTGTGCAGTCAACGACCGATTTTCTGGGCGCCTGATTTTTGCGATATGCCCAATAATGCGGGCGGCTTCGTGTGGGCACCAACACGTACCCTATAGAGCGTATGCATAAGAACGTCTGAAATTTCGGATGCGAGAACCCTTCGGCGTCCGATTTACTACACTTACTGCCGTCACCGCAGGTCTGAAACGGCAATAATCAAAGCCACCACCGCCGCCATTTTGATTACTTTGCCGCCTCGAACAGGTGCTCTTGCACGCAGATCGGGTGGCAGCCGCAGCCACAACCTCAGTAACGCTAGATCTGACTGCTTCGATGTTCGCTTTTAAGCTTCTTGCTGTTCTGTGCCGCGTTTTTCATTAATAGAATTTGCCGCTGTTAGCAATGGCACGGACTCCGCCTTTGTGGTCCTCGCGGTTGGCTTCGATGCTTGGGAGGCACGACGCGTTGCATAATGCCGGTTCCCAAAAGTCAACTTCGCCTCTGTACAGAAGTGTTACGCGGTCAAGAATACAGGAAAGTAAGTATTGCGGTAAAGCATAATAAGCGGGGGAAGAGGCAATTGTCACGGGAAACAGTACGTATTCCTTCATTAGACAAGCGTGCGCCCACCATCTCCTGTCCCAGTATGAGCACCGATATGCCTAATAAGTCTGCTGACAGGCCTTCAGAGCTTTTTCGGATGTGCCTGCGACGAGGTTAGCGCTTAAGGGCTGTAAAAGCCATGCACTGATCTTTTCCGACTGCCTGACTTTTCGGAAGTTTTCGCGGATTGTAGGGAATCCGAAAAATCGGACGTTGACTGTACAGCTGACCAAGAGGATGCTTCAAATTGTCCGTGGGGCGAACGCGCGGCGGAAGAAGGGCGAGAACAGAAAGGACCTACGCAGTGAGTAATGAACGGGAAAGGAAGCGTGCCGCTGCTTTTTTGAAGGAGCTTGAGCTCAAAAAATAGTGTTGGCTGATGCGGAGATGCAGCTGTGCCTAATACAAAGCAAAATAATTTTTTTAAAGCAGTGAAATGCAGCACTGAGGCGTTGTGCGTAGGCTGAGAGTATGACAGGACAGTTCAGATTACCAGCAGTTGAGAGAGAATCTCACTTGTGACAAAGTTCGGGTCTCACACCAATGAGCTTGCTATCAGTTGATAGAAATAGCTTATCTTCGAAAATATTTGCTCCTGTATGCATCTCCTTTTTATTCGTATTTGGGAATGTCCGACAATGGGTTTTAACTTTCTCGAAGGTATTTTGTTCGTTGTGCGTTTTACTAACCCCTCCCTTCTGTTTTCTTCTTGAGTAACATAAACGCTACTCCTTAATATTCAAACTGGATTAAGTCGCTTTTTATTTTTTTAACATGCTTACTAGAGAGTGACACCATAGTGTCACATGGTGTCAGCCCGTCTTGGTATAAAGTAATATTCTGTGCCACTCAGGGAATTTCGCAAAGGGACTCAGGGAAAAGCTGGAAATACCAGGGAATTCGGAAATCTCAACTTGGCTCAGACAGGGTGAAGCCACGCACCCTGTCTGGACGTGTGGTTCGAAACCACACGCCCAGACAGTTGTAACCAGGCACGCGTAGCAACTGCGTATCGTTCATGTACACCAACTAAATCGTGATTGCCAACAATTCTCCTTTCTTAAATCAAACACTATAATTAGCTTTTGAATGTTAATCGCGAGATGATTCATAAGCCAACAAAGATACTGTTTTATTTTGCACTGAAGCTTTTCCGTTGTGTCCCCCGAGAAAAATAATGCAGCTTCGTCGGCGCACAATAAGGCTTCCGAATACTGTAAGACATGCGATTAACAATCCATCTTGTGATGGGTTTGTGATTGGTGGTGATATGTTTTATACGATGATTAATTATGAAAAGCGGCACGTACTTAGTGATGCATACCCAGCGACCCAAGTTGGCGTCAGAGGTTTATTGAAGAGGGGAACACGCCCAGATGACAGATGCCCGGAGACACAGTTAAGTTGGCCTCAATGAGGTTCGTTCGAGAGCAGCACACACCAAGTGTCGCATTCCTTGTGACCGAAGTTGGCGTGCAATAGGTCGGCCGCTGGCATACATACATTCAGACGTACTGAAAACTGGGTAAAGCTCCCCAAAAATTGATGATGGATGTTGTTTCTTGGCGCAAGGGCCAGAAATGGCCAAAGAGCGCCATGACATTTGGTGATGAATGGCAATGAGTATCGTTGAATATGGCGGAAATCGAGTGGCTGTATATTGGCCTAAAATATGCGCTGTAAATGGTGTAAAATCTACATCTACTAAAATAATGTCAATGAAACGTGAGTTCTATGATTGTAAAAGTACGTTGTGAAGGATTAGATGCTAAAACATGTTAATTTATAGCAGCACCAGTGCCTCTGCAGAGCCCTTCAGCGCAAGGGGGGCGAGGCATGTGCTCTGTAAGTGATTTCATGGCAGCTACAGCCTCTAAGCAGAGGCTGTGCTACAAATAGTCTGGCCAAATGATTTCTGTGGTATTCGTTTCTTCTAGGAACTTGAGTACTGATTTAAAATTGAATAGAGGGTCATATCCTAAAAAGAAGACTGGGTGCAAATGTATATTATGACAGTATAAGCAAGGGAAGAACTTTTTTTCTCTCCTCTTCTAATAATGGGCACTGAACGAGAACATGAAGGACTGTAAGTCTACTTCCACACCTAGTGCATATCGGAGGGTTAGATCCAGTTAGAATATACGAGTGAGTACTATAGGTGTGCTCAATTCTTAACCTCCAGAGCAGTACTTCCTGGTGTCTTGTTGTTTTCTCAGAGATCCAGTTCCCTATTTTTGGTTTGATTAGGTGCAGTTTGTTAGATACGTGAGTCTCCCATTGCCGTTGCCAATACGTCCGTAGTTTATGTTGTAAAAATGGCTTAAGGTCTGTGTAGGGTACAGGTATATTAATGTTTGCATCACAAAAAGGTACGGATGTAGCCCTTTCGTCAGCAGCTACGTTGCCCTCTATGCCTCTATGGCCAGGCACCCAACAAAGAATAATCATTTGGTTCGACATGTATGCTGAACATAGAAGGTTGTAGGCTTCATTAAGGATAGAATTTTTGTGTTTTAGTAGACTTGATATGCAACTAAGAACGCTTGATGAGTCTGTGAATATGACAGCCTTTGTTATACCTGCTTGTTTTATATATTTCACAGCAGAGAGGATCGCGTATGCCTCCGCTGTGAAAATGCTGGTGTTTGGATTTAATGCACCGTACGTTGAAAATGAAGGTCCGAGCGCTGCATAAGCTACACCATAACTAGACCTTGAAACGTCGGTATAAAACTCCGCGCAGGAGTACTTCGCCTGGAGCTCGAGAAAGTGTGAATGCATATGCACCTCAGGCGCATATTTTGTTATTGCGACGAAAGACATATCACACTGGATAGACTGCCATTCCCAAGGTGGTGCAAGGTTAGTGGGAGTCATTAGGACTGTTTCTTGATGATGAATACCGGTTTCATTAGCCAGTTGTTCTAAGCGCACAGATAGAGGAGCTCGAACAGATGGGCGGTTACGGTAAAGTCTTGCACAAGATAAGTCAAGTACAGTTGAGTAACACGGATGTTCGTCATTCGATTTACATTTTAAAAAGTAGCAAAAGCTTAGATATGTTCTGCGTAGGTGTAGGGACCATTCGTTCGCTTCGACATACAGACTTTCCACAGGGCTTGTCCTAAATGCGCCTGTTGCCAACCGTATACTTAGATTGGGGACCGGGCCGAGAATTTTGAGAGCACTGTCCGATGCGGATTGGTACACCACGGCTCCGTAGTCGAGGCGTGATCGTACAAGGCTTTTATACAGGCTAAGCAAACACCTCCTGTCACTGCCCCGGTTTGTTCGAGAAAGCAGCTTCAGCAGGTTCATAATCTTCAGGCACTTAGCTTTCAGATATTTCAAGTGGGGAATGAAATTAAGTTTTCTGTCCAAAAGAATACCCAAAAATTTATGTTCAAGACTGACCGATAGTCGTTCTCCGTTAAGGTCAATGGCGGGTTCCGGTGACATGCCTCTCTTGTTTGAGAAGAGAACACATGTGCTCTTTTGAGGGTTAAATTTAAAGCCATTTTCTTCTGACCACTTAGAGAGTTTGTTCAGGCCAAGCTGTAGCTGTCTCTCGCAGATGCTGAGATTGCACAACCTAAAATCTATCTGTACATCGTCCACATAAACCGAGTAAAAGAGTGTGCGAGGTATGATGGTATGCAAGGAATTCATTTTGACAATAAAGAGTGTACAGATCAGCACTCCACCCTGCGGTACACCTGTCTCCTGTGAGAATGATCGAGACTGCACATTGTCAACTCTAACGTGAAATGTTCTGTCAGACAGGTAGCTCTCAATAATGGTCAGCAAGTTGCCGCGTATACCCATTCCAGAAAGATCCCGAAGGATCCCAAAGCGCCACGTAGTGTCATATGCCTTTTCTATATCAAGGAATACAGATACGACAAGCTGTTTGTGGATGAAGGCTTCACGGATGTACGTTTCCATGCACACAAGCTAGTCTGTCGTCGACCTACCTTCCCTGAAACCGCATTGGTATGGGTCTAATATTTTGTCTAGAATTCTAATTACAATAACATTGGTTCCGTTGCCGCAGAACGGTGGCGCCATCAGTAATGGCAGTGGTGAAAACGCAGTGTTCAATGTAGCAGTGACAGATGGTGCAACTGTTGTTGTGGTATTGGCATGCTTTCGAGTTGCATCTGTGGCGAACCAACACGTTCCAGCGCCCAAGGAGGCTTCGTCTCATGTTCCCTACTCAGGATGCCGAACAATGTAAATACTGCGAACAGCTAGGAATCCTCCTGCACATTGTCATAGATTGCAAACGAAATCCAGTCTTGCCTCCTCTAGCCTCACCCCCGAGAGCAGTGGGAGACGCTGCTATCCCGCTCCGGCCTCGGACCAGATCATGTTGATTGAGAAGGTGGTCGCAGCCAAGCCGGCGCATGGATTCCCGTGAAAAGGGAACCACTCCTGCAAATTAAGTCATCTTTAGGCTCATTAAAGGTATTTTCTCTCTCTCTCTCTCGGTCCACAGACGACACCCACATCGAATTTATTGTGACGCAACCGGTAAGCAATACCCCACCAACGTGATACTAAGACTAAACTAACCGCAAGAGGCTACGCTACATCTGTGCAAAACTTGAGCACAAAGAAGCAAGACGTTTTGCAGGAATTGTCATGTATCTCCGTCACTCTTCTTTATGCAGCAGTCAGTACAGTGCCGTCTAATTTTATTTATCAATCATTGTAAGCTTTACATAAAAGTGCATGCAATGTTGTTATATACAAAGGGAGCTCCAAAGTTAAGAAACGACAGAGGAACTCCTATACATGAATAAAATGAAAGAGAATGTGCATGCAGTGGTTAAGATAACCTTATAGACTATTTGAAGATGCAACGAACAGCGCAAACACAAGAAAATATAAAGCTGCTTAGTAAGAAATTGCAAAGAATACTTTTCTGTAATAAGCAATGCCAGTTAAGAATGAAATAAATACTAAAGCAACATAGCAAGTAACATTATTACGATCACAACAGTTAGCTATTAGGATGAAGAGGGTTGTTGCATAGAATATTTCTTAACACGGTTCTTGGCAGATTATCTGTGAAGGCTGATATGTGGGCACGGCGAAACCGCAGGGACCATGCCGCTGACCAAGAAATTTGTTCTCGTTATGCAGGTCAATTGTTCCTTCTCTAAAGTCACGTGCGGAGACGAGCTTTTCTTACTGGTTTTGTCTCAACACTTAAAGACGCCTAGCACGTCATTTGAGTGGTGGGAGGTACAGCTGACCGGCGATACACTGGCGGGACAAGAAGCTCTCGTCCAGCAAGTACGTCGAGCAGCCATGGCCAGTGGAGTCCTGGAATGAGGACACCACCCACTCGACCTCATAGCAACCACCTCGATGGTTCGAATAAATGTTTTTTCTCTCTCTCTGTCGTGCCCAGGCGTTTGTTTGAGTATTGCCTACAACTGTTACGTAGTTCTTACAATTTTGCTGTGTGGTGACGTTGAATCCAATCCGGGACCCAATACTGCTGAAATGCTTCAAAATGTTCCGAGGGGGCAAACCGATATCCGCGCTGATGTTGCTGAGGTGAAAACGAAGTTTAGCGAGTGTGAGCAACTCATTCGTGATCTCGAGTCACGTCTACAATCACTAGAACAACTTATGAAAGAATCAAGAGAAAACTCTTCGATAATCTCAACGCTTTAATCATCGTCTCTGTCCCTTCAGAATACGGCAACCTTGCAAAGTAGAAAACTTGTCGACCGCGAATATCGCAGTGAGAGGTTGAACGTTATTGTTTATGTCATTTTTGAAGAGAGCGAAGAAAGCAACGCATCTTCAAGAAAAAGTGTTGTTTATGACGTTTTTTAGGGAAAACTCGGAGTCAAATGCAAATATATATCCCGTATTCACCGTCTTGGCCGCCATCGAAGCCGCCGCCCAGTAATTGCCTATTTCCAAGATTACGCTGAAAAACAAACTGTCATTCAAAATTCGAGCAAGCTTAAAGGAACAAATATTTTCGCCCAAAACGACTACAGCCACGAAACACTGCGCGTGCGTAAACTTCCTTGGGAGAGCGCTGGGCGTGATCGAGAGAATCAGAAGCGCGTGTCTCTTATTCACGATGAGTAGAGAATCGATGGTAGACTGTTAGTATGGGACGACGCTAAGAACGAACGTGTAGCACTACCTAGACAGCGGGGCGTCCCACATTGACGTATTGCTCGTGCGGAGACGAAACACCTAAAAATACTAAATTTCAATGTTCGAAGCCTTGTAAATAAAGTAGGAAAGCTTGAACTTATACTTCTTGAACGTGACCCACGTTTACCAATAATTACTGAAACCTTGTTACACGATAACATTAGTGATTCGGTTCTATCTCCTTCAAACTACACTGTTTTCCGTCGAGATCGCCCAACTAGGAATGGTGGCGTAGCCATAGTCTTAAAAAACCAGTTGTCTGGTGTTATGAGCAAAATAGATGGTCACGAAAGTTTGTTCCTACGGGTTTACTCCTGGGGCAATTCCTTTATTAAGTGTGCTGCGTATAGACCCCCCTTTGGCTTCTCCTGAATACATGTCTGAATACATACACTAATAAGAAGATTATACTCACTTGTGATTTTAATGTTCCTTGCATTGATTGGCGTAACCCCGCGTCATTCTTTGATGCCGACACTAAACCGTTAGTGGCTATTATGATCATGTGTGATTTGAACGAAACTGTTACAGAGCATACCGGAAAAGTAGGTAGCACCTGTTCAACAATTGATTTAATTTTTATTAGTAACGACATATCAACGTACACTGCCGATGTGGTCGACGGCGCCTCGGATCATAAGGCGGTGTGTCTCTCCTTTCCTCTAGGAGTTGCGAAGTGGCACAAAAAGCAAGAAAAAAACTAATTAGGGATTTTACTAGAGTTTACGACCACGCCATAATCGACCGTTTGTGGGACTTTTGTGATAACACGATGGGCAGCATCACGACACTCTGGGATGCTCTGAAAGCGACTCTTCATTATTTCATCGACAAGTTCGTTCCTAGAAAAATATGTTCGTACTAACAAAAACAATCTGTGGATGACCAGAGAAATTATCCATTTACGCCGTTGGCTAAAACGAGCTAAAGAACAGAAGAAATCCCTCAGCATAATTACTGATCTAAAAGACAAGCTTGTTACTAAACTTTCCGATGCCAAAGTTAGATGTCTCACTAAATAATTGCCTGACTTCTTGATAAAAAGCCCTGATAAATTCTCGCGATATCTAGAAGAGAGAAATGCTGTACTGCGTGAAATATTTGTTGACGGTTTTCTCGTGAATGATGCCCCAAAACTTGTTGAGCAGTTTAACCATCACTTCGGTTCCGTATTTACCACTTCCGAGCACGAGGCGACGCATGATAACTCTCTTCCAGTAATGTCTCCCGATTTTATAACATGAAGGTGTCCTGTGTTTGCTACTTAACCTGAAAACGATATGTTCAGCTGGTCCGATAATATTCCGAACACATTTTTGCGTAGGTATGCCAAACCGGTTGCACGTATTTTGACACGTGTTTTCCGTCTTCCGAAAATTCCTTAATTCTTGATTGGCGTAGGGCGCGTGTAGCGCTAGTGTTTACAAAAGGCGATCGTTTGAACGTTGGAAACTACAGGCCTATTTCCTTCACTTGCACATGTAAGCTATTAGAACGCATAGTCACACATTACATCATCTCCTTTCTTGAAGAAAATAATTATTTGTCACCTTTCCAGCACCGCTTTAGGAAACAGTTATCATCAACAACACAACTGGTCACAACAATTCGCGAGTTCGATGCATCGCTTGATACAAATCAAATTGATGATATATTCTTGGATTTTAGTAAGGCGTTGGACCTTGTCACGCACAGCAAACTCATTTTGAAATTACAAGGCATATGCCTACCTGTTAACCTGGTTAACTGGATTCGTTTCTACCTTTCCGATCGTAAACAATATGTTCAAGTACTGCGCGTCTGGCGTTCTGCCTGTAACATCAGGAGTCCTTCAAGGTAGCGTTTTGGGACCTGTTCGTTCTTCAGTGTACATAAGTGATATTGTTACCTCCATAGATACTTCAAAAATGTTAACCTTTTTGCAGATGAGTGCATACTTTTTAAAAACGTTATCGCTCCTAGTGATCAACAATGCCTATAATCTAACCTCTGTGTCGTTTCCAAGTGGTGTAAGGAGTGGTCTATGTAACTAAACAGTGGTAAATCAGTCTTCATGCGCATTACACATAAGATGCCCTTTTAATTACAGGTATTTTCTCAATAATTTCCCTTTGACGGAGGTTGACGAATATAAATATTTAGGTACTACGATTACAAACAGCCTAACATGGTCAAACGAGAAGAAACGGCGTTAACCGAGGGGCCCGATTTTTATTAGTCATATCATGAGAAGCCAACAAACACTGACACCAAGGACAACATAGGGGAAATTACTTGTGTCTAATAAATGAAATAAAGAAGCGATAAATTATTGGAAATGAAAGTGGTTGAAAAAACAACTTGCTGCAGGTGGAGAACGATCCCACGACCTTCGCATTTCGCGTGCGATGCTCTACCAATTGAGCTACCGCTGCGCTGGTAGCTCAATTGAGCGGTTGCCTTCACCCAAAAAAAGATCACGTTCTTGTGACGCCTGCGGCAAAAAGGATGTTCCACGTCCACCGCCAAGGTCAGTGAGTGGTGGCGCTGCCTAACACTCCCAGGGTTCTACAAGGAAGCATAAATACCCAAGAAAGTGTACGGGGAAACGGCGCTGGTGGTAGCTCAATGGTTAGAGCATCGCACGTGGAATGCGAAGGTTGTGGGATGTTGTCCCCTATGCTGTCCTTGGTGTCAGTGTTTGTTGGTTTCTAATGATATGATTAACATAGTCAAGCCATATTACAAAAACATGCTCATCCGCTTCTAAAAAGCTCGGTTTCTTGAGGCATATACTACAGACAGCTCCATCAGAAACAAAACTACTGGGCTGTAATGCATTTATAAGACCTAAATTATATTACGCTGGTGTCGTTAGGGGTCCATATCTCAAGAAAGATATTAGTAAACCTGAGATGGTGCAACAAAAAGCCGTCCGTTCTATATTTGATGCTTACCAGAGAAATGACTAGCCGTCAACGCTCATGGCTAGTAATAGCATCCCTGTTTTACAACACCGAAGAGCAATTGCTAGGCCGAAATTTCTCCACTCACTATATTTTGGTAAATTTAACATTAAACCTGAAATTTGCTTAACACACTGAATTTATAGGCAAACTAGACATACACATGCTCATATTCTTGAACCTTTCTTTGCACAATATCACAAAATAATGTACATACCAAATTGATAACTTCAACTAATAAAGCTGATGAAGAGGATGAATGCTTAAGCAGCAATAATGTGGCGTTGCATAGGATAAAAAAATGACTGAAGGTCATGAGACGAAGCACCTGATTTTGTACTCTGAAGTTGACTGAGGTGCGTGAAGTATGTGGTGACCCAACGTGATGCGCATTAAGATAAATGGCTGTGGGTGATGTGCGACTGTAAATCGTAGCGAGTTTTTACGATAGCGCATATTCCAAACGAAATATTTCGGACAAGCGATTGTACACGTAGATTGAATTTAAGGCGCGTACCTAAATCTGCGCCAACAAACTTTCTCTTATCAGATATTGGTATTAGGTGGATATCAACGACAAAGATATAGATTTCGAAAGGAGTGTCGGGGGGGGGGGGGATAAAAAACCCACAAGAACTGTTCTCACAGATTTATGCTCACCATGTTTTTTCGACATCAAGAAGTTACGTTATGCAGATTTGCGCTACGTAGAGCTGTGTTAACTTTCGCTGTAGCTCGTCAACCTTATTAGCGCAAGTAAAAACAGTCGTGTCCTCGGCAGATCAAATACAGTCGACAATGGCCAGAACATTAGGTAGGTCCTTTATAAATAATAGAAAGAGCGGCGGGCCAATGACGGAGCCCTTGATCACTTTTCCGAGCAGATGGGTAGGCGATCAATCTGAACAACTTCAGTATGATTGGTTAAATACCTAAAGGTAAACTCTATTAGCGGGCCAGACATGCCGTAAGATTCAAATTCACGTATAAGACTTTTGTGATTAATAGTGTGAAAAGGTTTTTTAAACATATAAATATAGTTCCAACCTGCAAGCACTTGTCGATTGTCTACTTGATTTTATCAGTTAAAGTTAGAAGTGCAAGTTCGGTTGAATAGCCAGGCTGAAAGCCATACTTTTTAGATGAAAAGATAAAATTCGCTTGGTATTATACGAAAGGTGAATGAAAAAGTTTCAATTACTTTGCTGGTAAATGAAAGAATACAAACAGGTCTATAGTTATTGAGAACTTCACGATCGCCTTTTTATAAAATCTTATTCTACGAACTTTCAAGGAACCGGAAAATATGCCTGCTTTAAGCATTTTGTTGTCAGTGTCTGCTATGATAGGAGATAGTTCATTAGGAAGTAACTTGGTACGAGATGGATAAACAGTCTAGGCAATGTCCAGTGACGTAAGTGAAGGTATAACATGAAAAACTTCCTCTCCACTTCTGGGTCTCATATGGAAAGGCTGGTGACGGAGAGGCATTCACGTTAATGGGGGATCTGCTTGAGAATCCTAAGTATTACTAAAATGCTTACTGATGGCAGTATCTGTGTCAGGTCCTATTTTTCTTAAATGCGCATGACATTCATTATTAGAAATCCACTGGTAACTTGCCACTTGCGCCTCGTGTTATTTCCACTATTCAAAAATTTGTTCTGAAAGTAATCTTGTTTGGCACACTGAAGTGCCGCGGCGAGTGTGTTGGAATATTTCTTGAAAGGGGCTCTACGTTCGCAATTAGATGGCTCACAATTTACCATTTTGTGGAGCCCATTTTTCTTCATGGTACACCGAAGTAGCGCCCTCGTGAACCAAGGTTTTTAGGGGAATCTAAAGAACGAATTATTATATGTGTAGTCGTTCATGCGTGAATGTAGTTTGTAACGTAAGTCAAAAACAACTGATAAGCTTTCCTAGGTATACTTTGTGGCGCAAAATACATTCTTGAAAAGGGACAGAATAAAGGAAGACAGTCAAGCGCCAAACTACCAACTGTTTAATGACAGTCTGAAAAAACGTACACAAGAAAAGACAACTTCCGTTCATGTGCAGGGAGGCAAGGTGTGACAGAACAACATGGTCATGATAACATGCTTTGGATAAAGCACACTACGGCGGAATATAATACGATAGATGTGTCGCTGACACAATCAGACCCTTTCTTTTTAATATAAAACGCTTCCAACAACTCCCTTGTCCCTACTTTTGCCAAGAATTAATGCTCGCCCAAAGCATGGCGTACAACGACATGCTTTACAGTGCGCAAGATGATGCGCTTTGTCACACTTACCGAGACTCTTAGCATGCTCCCTCAGTCTGTCATTAATACAACGTCCCGTTTGTCCAACGTATGACTAGCCGCAATCTAGGGGTATCTCGTAGACCACCCTTTCATCACAGTCCCTGAAATGTTTGGCGTTCTGCTTCTGGCAGCCCCGCAGTCCTTCGCGTGTGATCAGGGGGCACAATTGAGCCAACTTGGGAGCCGAAAAGACAACCGGAATGCCATATCTGGTAGCTACCTTCTTGAGGTTATGGCTCGCACGGTGCACATAGGGTACTACTTCTGGTTTTGCGCGCTGCCTTTCGTTCGAGTGCGTTTTCACACTGGCAGCGGTAGTTTTTAGCTTCTACAGGAGGGACTCGATCACGGAATTTAAGACAGACTGAGGGTAGCCTGCTTTTGAAAGTCTCTCAAGTTGATGGCAAACACTCGCCTGCATAACATGCACACCTGACTTGCGCAGAGCCGATTCCAGGCAACGTAACGCGATTCCACGCTTCACAGTCTTAGAGTGCGCTGAGCCATATTGTAACAATTCTTTTTTACCTCAAAGGAAGTACACACAGCAAACGTGATCACTCATAAGTGTTAGGTAAAGGTCTAAAAACTGCAACGAACCGTCCTTCGGAAGCTCATTAGTAAATGTAAGTCCTTTTCCGTTTGCTCTAAGAACGTCTAAAAACTGCTCAACCATTTCATGGCACGGCAAGGGGCATCTATTGTCAGCAACAACAAAAAAATCATCAACGTATCTAAATACTTTAAGAACATTAGGATGAGATGAAGTAAAAACACATTGTAGTGCGTGGTCAAAGTAGGATAAAAAGAATGTATTTTGCGCCACAAAGTATACCTAGGAAATCTAAGCACCAACTTGCCCAAGAAATCGTTTTGGAACTGATAAGCCTTTTCAGCGCAGGATTCTCGCAGTTCGGCGTTTCAGTCAGTTGATTGCATCACAGAAATATTTTGGGGGGATCCAGATACTTTCTCTTTATTTTTACCTAAAGTCATGAGTAGAGGATTGTGGTCTATTATGCTGTGCTCAACGTATCTGTAGTAGAGTTAGTTAATATCTGATCGGTTAACTTATTAGATCCTACCACGTCACGTCTAGTTGGAGTGATAATTAAAGAAGCAAGGCCGTAGCTAAGAAACCTGAGATACCCGCCGTGGTTGCTCAGTGGCTATGGTGTTAGGCTGCTGAGCACGAGGTCGCGGGACCGAATCCCGGCCTCGGCGGCCGCATTTCGATGGGGGCGAAATGCGAAAACACCCGTGTACTTAGATTTAGGTGCACGTAAAAGAACCCCAGGTGGTCGAAATTTCCGGAGTCCTTCACTACGGTGTGCCTCATAATCAGAAAGTGGTTTTGGCACGTAAAACCCCATAATTTAATTTTTTTAAAGAAACCTGAGATAATCAGAACAGGACTGACTGTTAGGGTGGATAATGTTTATGCTGATGTCCCCGCAGATAATGAATTTTTTTTTCTCTTTCGAGACAGTGTGCAACAAGTTTTCAAACTGCAGACAGAACTCAGAGTATAACGGTGAACGACAAATGCATGCTAATACTGTTTTCCGGCTATCATTAGAAGAAACGCTCTTTTCCAATCCTAACCATACAGACTCGCAGGGAGCGTTAGAGAAGGTAAGGTCGTTGCGACGTTGTTATGGCAATGACGACCTGATAAACATGGCAGATCCGCTTCCACTTCACAAAACGTTAGCGGTACTTTGAATTGCACTCTGATAGCGCATAGAAATTTCTATCGTCCAGCGGCAACCATGTTGAGTTTGGGATTAAAATAAAAAGAAATTATGAGGCTGTCAATGTTTTTACGCAGGCTGCGAATTTTAAAATGTATCGGTGATAATTTTGAACTTTCATCATTGACAGTTTTTTCAGGTTCTGTCAAGAAAACATTCTTGCGGAGGTTAAGATACGCAGCCACAAACATCAACACTAGTAAGCTAGGTGAAAACAGTTAGATCGTCCACGCAAGAGATACAGTAGACGCGGTTCTTATCTGTTCATCTGTGATTACGCAGTAGTCTGCACAGAGGTGTTTCCGGCTTATTTCTTTTTTTTTTCTTTTCAAGAGCTTGTGGTCAAGCGAGCCCTGCGTGCCTTTCTTAATGAAGTCTTTTTTTTTTTTGTCTCTGCAGCGGAAGCGCGCAATAATATTCGTTTGTTTTTTGGCTGGCACACGATGCGCAGTGTTGACATCCTCAGGGGCGATATTGCCTCCTATAGCATCACATATAGTCCGAACAGCAACGATAAGACGTATTTCACCCTTGGTTGCATGAACACTTCTTATTTCTTAGATTTAGGTGCAGGTTAAAAAACCCAAGTGGTCAAAATTATTCAGGAGTCCCTCACTACGGCGTGTCTCTTAATCAGATCGTGGATTTGGCAGGTAAAACCCCATAATTTAATTTTTTTTTCACCTTTTATTCCCACGTTGTTTAGTGGGCAGTACTGTTACAACTGAGACACCCTACGTGCCAAGCAGTGGTGTAGCCAGAAATTTCGTTCGAGGGGGGCTCACGTTGCAGCTCGGCCTCCTCCTAAAAGGCAACATTAGCTCGGATGCTCCTATCTAAATACATGCAGAAGGAAAATTCGTTTTTTCTCGGCAACCACTTCACCAAATTTGATAAGGTTTGTTGAATTTAAAAGAAAAACTTCAATTCTAGTGATTCTTTCTTTCCAATGTTAAATTTAGGTCGTTAATATTTTATTAAAAAGTGGCAAACATCGAAAATTTTCAGAAAACGAAAGAAGGAAGTTTACAACTCCGTAAATTAGCAATGAAAATTGAATCACAATTCTGTAAATTGCACATAATAGTACATCTACAGCGGACAAAATTGATGTTACACATGAGTCTCAAAAAATTAAGTATTATGGAAATAAGGCTTTTGCAGAACCCTTGTACATAACACAGGCAATTAAAATAGACATATCGAAATTGTCCGCTTTGAATGGTGCAATGGATGCCGTTTACAGAACCACGATATCTGTTCTTGATGCAGAGCTAATAATTTGTAAACTTCGTCCTATTTTTTTCGAAGTTTCGAATTTTTCAAAATATTTTAAACAAGGTTCCGGCCCTAATTTGAAATTCCGCTCCCAACAAACACTAGAATTCAGCTTACTCTGTCAAATACAACAAATTTCATTAAAAGCGATTCAGGACTTATCTCAGAAAAGCGTTTCTGCGTTTTACATGTATCTGAATAGGCAGCGTCAGAGTTGCACCCAAGCTAAGCTTCCTCTTAAACAATTTGCCTAGGGATCAAATACATGAATAATAACTTATTTGCCATTGCCAAGGATGCTGCAAACGAATTCTTGAACGCTACGCACTGTCAATACAAACAAAATATGTATCGTTTCATAGAATATTATACTCTTATGTGCCAAAAATTGTGCCCAACATAACAGATGTCAATGCTTCCATGTTTTTGTCTATTCAGTAAGCAAAGAAAATATCACACGAACTTTAGAACTACATCAGTTCGAAACCAGCAAAGCAGTGCATGCCGCTGATATGAAAAATGTAAAGGCCATGAAATTAACAAGTTGAGGACAAATATGTTAATGAAACTTTCTCATTCAAGATCCTTGTTTACATTCTTGTGCATATGCAAGGGTCAGTGAAAAATCTCAATGACGCTGTCATTTGTTCCAATGTATTACGCAGGAGCAGCTGAGTATCTGAGTAATTGCACCGAAACTATAGTCGCAACAAAGAACACGTATAAAAAGCAGGAGTTCTGTAGAATAAACGAGGGCCAGTCAAATGAAAGTGAGCCAATGCGAATATATGAGAGACGGGGTACTTTATTTAAAAGCAGCCTCCGTGAGCATTTAGACATTTGTCCCATTGACTAACGAGTCGCGTAATTCCCGTCTCATAAAGCTCCTTGTGTTGTTGCTCCAAACGTCTGCAACTGACTTTCACGTCATCGTCCGAGAGGAATCTGGTTCCCTTGAGCTGTTTTCTCGGTTGCCCCAAAATGTGGAAGTCGCAAGGTGACAGGTCTGAGGTGTATGGCGGATGTTGCAGCGTTTCCCGCTTGAACTTTGCCAGTTTTGTGTTAACCACATCAGCGACGTGTGGACGGGCATTGTCGTGGAACAAGATGACCCCATTCGTCAATTTTTCACGTAGTTTGTTCTTGATTGCAACACGCTGCCGATCCGGCGTTTCACAATATCGGAAACAATTGATTGTCTCTCAAGATTTAGCAAATTCTATCAGTAATGGCCCCTTACAATCGAAAAATAAAAGTCAGCAACATCTTTCCGGCGGAAATGACGGCCTTTGCTTTCTTTGGGGGTGGTGAATTCGAATGTTTCCAGCTTTGACGTCGTGTTTCAGGCTCGTAGCAGTGGCATGATGGTTCGTCTCCGATCACAATTGCAGACAAGAAATCGTCACAATTATTGTGATACCGGATCAGAGAGTAAAGGCAGCGCCGAACTTCTCCGTACTCTGGCGGTGGTTCAAAATCTTGGTCATCCATAGCGCACACAAGAGCCGATAACCGAGATGTTCATAAATTATGGCGTGAACGGTGACGGTGAACCGAACCGTGACTGATGTTCACACGCTCTGCCAGTTAATCGATGCTTATCCTCCGTTCTTGTGTCATCAGCTCATCAGCCTTTGCAATTTTGTTAGGGGTGATTGCACGATGGCTTTGGTCCGGTATGGGATCGTCTTTGCAACTTTCACGTCCTTCTTTGAACCGTTTGTTCTAACGCTTCACGGTGGCCAATGAAACGCAATGTTCAATGTTCAATAGGACTTAGTCAAGCGGCTGACGCAGCTTTCTTCCTCAAGACCTGTCCATAATCAAATGTATATTGTATATGGGAAATAAAGCACTTACTTACTTTACTTACTTTCTTTACTTACTTACTTGTTTGCTTGCAATGTACACGGCAGCCATACGGTCACTAATTTCTTTTTGGGAAACACCTTCAGCTGTCAAAAACCTCACGGCACTGCGCTGCTCAACTTCTGGAGCGTCCATTACCTCTCGCAACCATGTTCAACCCAGTGTATGTGCGCATGAAAGAACATTTATCCTCACACCTGCGTGTCACTTTTGTAAATGAGAGATGCCTGTGTGCTACGTGCAGGCCTTGCATATAATTAGCAGAACCATAATGGCGCAGGATGGGTGGGCTCACTTTCATTTCACTCGCCTTCGTACATTAGAAACCCGAAGATACAATGGAATATACAAATGCCAAGATACAGCTTGATAAAGGGCAAGAAACTGCCACTGGAAACAGAGTTCACTGCACGTATGCACAAAACCTCGCAACAAGATATCTAAACGTACGTATAAGTCTCGAATAAATCTACGTATCTAAGAAAAAGTCACGGTATATAATGGGTCAAACAAGGCAAATAAACATGTTGCGCAATCACAGATTGACAGAATCCTAGATCCCTCCCCCATTCCATCCACTCCCCCCGATGTATCGCGCGCGACGGAAATCGGCGCGCTTGCTCCTCACTTTTCTCACTTGCGCACACAAGACAGAGCCACCATCGTCGTCTCACCCATTGCAGCTCCCCATCCCCCTGCCTACGTGAATCGCACATACAGCATGCGGTGCGCGGTTATGATGTTATCGTCCTTGCACTTTCTGCGGAACATGAGGGCGACGGCAACGGCAGGAATGCACCTAGAGTGTCCATATAATTGCTATCGCAATAATATAATAAGAGTATCCGGCAGCTGAAGCGTTCCATGGCCCATTACTTTCCGCAAAGAAGACGCAACAAAATCGAATTTTCACCATGCGACAATTCGCTGTGCTATAACAATGTCCTTTTTTACCTGTTGTGGTGCAGGGGTACCGAAATGCAGAAACGCAAAGGAAAGTATCTCCACAATCGAATCCTACTTTGGGCACCTAATTTGGCTACCGAAAGAATATTGAAGAAATCGTGAGACGTTTGGTCCACCGAGAACCATACGCATACTGCTCGGTATCCTACACCGGCTAGACAAGACTTTCTGGAGAGGTTGCGCTCAGGCGAACGCGGTGCAATCCATCGAATCCCCACAGTGATGGCGGCGAGCGACCATTGTTTCTTTTTCTCGTCTGCTAGCTAGAAAGCGTCCAAAACTCTGCCAGGCGAAAATGCACTCGGCCAGAGAAAACCGAACGCGCACCGAAGTGCGCCGCGCGGTGGTCGGGGCAACACGAGAAAAACTCATGCGCTCTGGCTGGCTGTGGCATCCCGCGGGGAGGAGCGAGAACAAAAAAATTGAAGAGGCTCAATGTGTCCTCGCGATTAAAACTCAAAGGAGAAAAAATGAATAAGAGCGTAGTTACCTTGGCTGGCTTTAGTGTCTTCACTGGATGCTTTGGTGCAGGTGGAAAAAAATCTTAATATTTTTTTATGTGACATGATGGCACGAATGAACCACCACAACGCTTCGTCTCATCGGGCCTCGCTGCGGGCTTTGTCAGCTTGTCTGATAGTGTGTTGATTTGGTTTGTCTCGTTGTATGGCCCGATGTACAACTTTGGAAAAGTTAATTAACCTTTGGCGTCAAATATTTATGGGAACATTAAACTTACAAAGTTCCGCAATTGAAAATCTAAAGAACACGTTTGGGAATGTCAATGAACCTTCCACATCAAAAGTTTATGAGAACTTTATACCGATAAAGTTTCGGAATTGACATCCACGCGCTCCGTAGATTCCATGATAGAGTGTAGATTCCGCGGCCTCTGCGAAATGCCACGGCGAGCCCGTTCGCCATCAAAACGTCCTTGAAACTTTGTGCTCGCGCTATGTGACGCCCGGTGCATGGGCGTTGCCACGAAATCCAGCCCGAGTTCTCAATTTTTGCGGTGAAATGGCTTTTCGAGCGTGAAAAAGACGTTCTGGACAAAATCCAGAATTATTTCCGGCGCCGGGGTTTGCTTCGGTCAGCGGTGCATGGACAGCACGAAAAAACTTCGGGGGGAGGCTCATGCCCCATAAGCCCCCCCCCCCCCCCCCCCCTGGCTACGCCCCTGGTGCCAAGTGCCGCTTCTCCTTTCAGAACCTTGTTTCCCGCAGCAAGGTCGACATTCTCCTTAACGGTCTGGAAAAGTTTATTGAACGTGTTAAGGCTGTCGCGGGCTATCAGTACTCAAGATTGATATCAACACTGCCCGAATGCCAGCCGAGATCATGCTGTCAGCCATACAACGTAATTTAGTCATAAAAAAAGTTAAACTGATTCTCTGTGCAGAGTAGCGGCTAGCTAGCTCGCTTGCGCTGATAAAATCTCTAAAGGAAAAGACGAAAGAACATTTGTGGCTTTTGAAAAAAACAAATAGATGTGAAGGCGAAAGCCTTAAGTGTCTCATACCCCCGATGGTCTGGAAAACGTGGCGTGCAGAACGGAAAGTCATGTGAGCTCGCGTCGCGCAGTCACGTGCTCGTGCCACTGCTCGCGCGTTCGTCGTCGTCTTCTTCCACATCTGGATCCAATGCCACTCAACATGACAAAAAGAAAAGGTCAATTGAAATAGGCTGAATCAAGGCACTCGAACCAACGACCTTTAGTGGGAGTTTCACCCTGAACCTTTGGTGGGAGTCGAACCCGCGGCCTTTGGTGTTAATCAGGGCTAAGTTAATTAAGGCACAGGTATTTAAGGTAGCGTCTATTAAGGCACTCGAACCCACGGCCTTTAGTAGAAGGAAACAAGTAATAAGAAGTAACAACGAATTCGAATGAGAATTTTAATTAATTTAATAAATTTCGCTTGAGCGCGCAGGCTTTTGCCTTCACCCTCTTTCGCTAATGCTAAAGTGACTGTTAATTCTTTGTCATTTCGACAGCGCTTAGTAGCCATAACAACCTATGTACAAGTATTTATTTGGGATTATTAGGTTGATTGTTATATTGACTGTTTTTAACCCCGAAAAAAAAAAAAGGTGTTCCGCGATGAAAAAAAAGGGTATTTAGAGTCCATTCATGGGAGCGTGACTACGAATATTTGGCCAGAACTATTTTTAAATGGACATTTTGTTTAGAGGGCTTCTCATGCATCTGATTATTCTGTCGGCATATTGTTACTGCTACCCTGTAAAAAATTAAAATGGTGTTTTCTTTTTTTACATTTGCTGCGATGCTACGTAATGCTTATATACCTAGTTGTTTGAAACACAATTTACCTTGGCGGTTGGATCGACTCCTTGAGACGCTAGGAATGCCTTTATATTACAACGACCATACCAAAACCAAGACCATTGCATGGGTGATAACGAATTTAATCCTGTCTTCTTACCCTGTACCTCGTCAGCATTCGACCGGGAGCTGTCTTGTGCCTCACTGCGCAAGTGGGGTTATCACGTGAAGAGAAGCAAGGCACGACGTCATCGATTCCGTGTATAAAAGACCTGCGGCAACACTTCTTCACCAGTGGGCACGGTGAGGCCGGAGGCATCATGTCGCTCACCAAACGTTTCCTGTTCACAACACAGGTGCTGCTGGCAGCCCCCGCCGTTTGATCGTGTCCCGCAAGCCCGTGTCAAAACCACTGCATGAGTGATACCGAATCTGGTCCTGTCTTCTTACCCTGTACCTTGTCAGCATCCGACTGGGAGCTGTGCTGTAGTCTCACTGCGCAAGTGGTGTCATCGCGTGAACAGAAGCAAGGCACGACGTCATCGATTCCGTGTATAAAAGACCTGCGGCAACACTTCTTCACCAGTGGGCACGGTGAGGCCGGAGGCATCATGTCGCTCACCAAATGTTTCCTGTTCACAACACAGGTGCTGCTGGCAGCCCCCGCCGTTTGATCGTGTCCCGCAAGCCCGTGTCAAAACCACTGCATGAGTGATACCGAATCTGGTCCTGTCTTCTTACCCTGTACCTTGTCAGCATCCGACTGAGAGCTGTGCTGTAGTCTCATTGCGCAAGTGGTGTCATCACGTGAACAGACGCAAGGCACGACGTCATCGATTCCGGGTATAAAAATCCTGCGGCAACACTTCTTCACCAGTGGGCGCGGGGAGACTGGCAGTATCATGTCGCTCACCAAAAGTTTCCTGTTTACAACACGGGTAATGTTTCATCATTTAAGAGTGATGACCTGAATTTGTTAGTTGTGCCGTGCCCACGCACGTGTCTAGCAATAGCGTACGAGTGTCTTTGTCTCTGTGAACTGCTTGTTTGCGGTGATATCGAACTAAACCCCGGTCCCTCTGTTGAGGAAATGTTTGCATCACTTCAATCTGGGCAAGCCAGAATCTTATCAGAACTAGCATACGTTCGAAAACGTTTTTCAACTACGGAGCAAATTGTGTCATCCTTAAATACGAAATGGATAGAAGCTAACCAAGTGCTGGCAGAAATCTGTGAAAAAACTTATGAAATTGAACCACTTCAGACTGAAGTTAAAAGCTTAAAGCAACTAATTGAACAACAAAACGGTAAGCTGGCAAATCTCGAGGATCGCAGCCGACGATTCAACGTCATTATTTATGGCATTAAAGAACAACAAGGAGAAAAGGAAAAATCGTTGCAGCGCGCAATCGTGGATGAGCTTTTTTCACAGAAGCTAAACCAAACCATCTGTTCTGTTGCAAGAATTCACCGTCTTGGGCAAAAGTCAGGCAACAGGCCGGTGACAGTTTACTTCCAAGATTTCCTAGAAAAAGAAGCGGTCATGCGCAATGCTAGAAAGCTCAAAGGCACCAACATATATTTGCAAAATGATTACAGCCAGTATACCCTGCGTAAAAGGCGCCTTCTATGGGAATATGCTGAGGCCGATAAATCTCAAGCAAAACATGTTTTCCTTATTACGAAAAACTAAGCATTGATGGCAGCCTCTACATATGGGATGACATCAGTAATTAGTGCGTCCTTTTCCGAGCAGCTCGTAAACCACGTGATAGTCATTGACTGGACACGCGTAGTAGTTGAAGAGAACTGAGATTGCTAAGTTTTAATGCCCGCAGCTTAATAAGTAAACCTGAACACCTAGTGCAACTTCTTTTTAATAAGATCCCCACGTAACCGTACGTTCTGAAACGTGGCTACATGGGTAAATCATTGATGCAAATGTAATTCCCCCTTCATATCAAATCTTTCGACGCCATTGAACCAGTCAAGGTGGAGGGCTGGCGATAGTACTCAGTCTTGTCGTCAGCGCAATCGCGCAGATGCACGACCCGGAAAGCATTTATTCAAAAGTAAACTGTCGGGGCCATGTGTCTGTCTGGTGCGCTGTCTATCGGCCACCATGTTCCCCTCCAGAGTTCCTATCCCTACTCTGTGATTACATGCCGTCATTAAAGTGCCGTCACATCATAATGGCTGGTGACTTTAACCTACCTTCCATCAAGTGGTCGAAAAAGCCTGCTTCACATCTTATTGATAGTCCTCCCTTTAAATTATGCTTTTCTGAAACTTGGAGCAAGTTGTACTTGAGAACACGCGGGTAATTGCCAATCATGGCTCGATATTAGATCTTGTATTTCTCAGTAGAGATATTTCTTCGTGCGATGTGGCTGTTCAAGCGGGTGTACCACACCGCAAGTTGATACTAGTCACTTGTAAACTTGTGGATTGTACGCAACATCCAAAAATAGTTCCGAGAACGGAATCCATTCTTGATGTATTGTGGCAGCTAGTCGACCAGCTACCCCAAACTGATACCGTTTCCTTGTGGCTTTCTTTTAAGAGCACTGCACAGCACTGTTTAGATGCCTTCGTTCCTGATCGGCGTAATAAAACGAGGCGAACAAACCCTTGGATTACCTGCAACCTTCTACACTTTAAACGAAGGCTAAAGAGCGCCAAAAAGAAATTAAGCAGGAACCCCGACCTCATTCCACAAGTTCAAGTTCAACTTTCTTGCGCACTATCTGCATCTCGAAATAAATATTTTTCATCAACCTTGCCAACTTACTTAAAGACTACTCCAGAAAAAATTTGACGCTATCTGGGAAATCAAGCTTCTCATTTAGAAAAATTAAAACACAACGACGTAACAGTTAGACCTAGGAAAAATTTCTAACATAATGAATGACTACTTTAATTCTGTGTTTTCTTCAAAAGATGATACAAATACTGATCTTGTTCCATCCTCACTAGATCCAAATTTCATAATCTTTGAAGGTGTGTTTTCACTGTTACTGAATATAAAAGCAAAATCTTCGGCGGGCCCTGACGGAATTCCGAACTCTTTCCTGCGTTGATATGCGGAATCCGTACTATTTACTAGTACTAGTAAATAGTACTAGTAGTAGTACTATCCGTACTACTACTATTTTCTGTGAATCGATCAAAATGGCGACCTTATCAGATGATTGGCGCCTCGCCAGATCAGTAGCTGTGCACAAGAAAGGAAATCACCTGGTGAAAGAAAACTGCCGCCCAATTTCTCTGACGTCAGTGTGCTTCAAGGTACTCGAACACATTACTGGCTGATTTTATTACCGACTTCCTTGAAAGTAATAGCCCGGTGTCTTCAGCTGAATATGGCTTTCGAAAACAGTTATCGACATGCACGCAGCTCGTAACCACAGTCCACGATATCGCATTGACGTTTCACTCGTCTGGACAGTTAGATTAAATTTTTTTGGACTTCAGCAAGGCATTTGATCATGTCCCTCATGTAAAACTTCTCCTGAAGCTCCATAACCTTAATCTTCCAACTTTCATCATAAATTGGATAGATGCTTATCTTCTGATATCTTCTCTGATATCTTATCTGAGCTGTTTTATATTGTTGTGTTGACGCGGTAATATTATTCAAATGAATACAAAACTCCTGTAAAAAAAGATGTTACATTGAGGAAAACGGAACGTTTTGTTAAACCACGGGTCTATAGTAATTATGGTAAAAAGATGCGCAATTACTATGTACCAGCTATGTTTAATGAAATTCCTGATGATCTATGTCTTGCAAGCAACAGAGAAAGTTGATGACTGGTTTAAGAGATTGGTGCGTAAATTTATTGCCTTGTGTATAGCTTTACTTGTTTTGTATGTGTTATTTTGTGCTGTCAGATTTATCGGCGAAGTTTTCTGAGAATTCTCCACCTGCTGCCTGACCAGCCAACAAGCACAGCATGCTTAGGCAGGTCAGAATTTATGTATTTGTATGCTGTATTGACAAATATACTTTGAATCTGATTTTTCAAATCTTGCTCAGTTCGTTGATGTGAAGGGACACGGTTCTAACATATTACCAGTATCTTCGGTGGTTACAAAAGGGAGTGTACCAGGGCCTATTCTTTTCCTAAGATATATCAACGACTTCGTATATATGGTTGATTCTAATATTAATATCCAATTGTTCGCTGACGACTGCGTTCTAAATAAGAAAGTAACCTGTCAACAAGATCAGGTTGACTTGGATTTTGCCCTAACAAAAGTTAGTGAATGGTGCACCCGGTCATCAATGGTAATAAACCCCGATAAAACGGTCCTTCTACGCGTGACAAAGAAAAAACAACCATTCACGTCTACTTACCGCGCACAGGGAACAGTGAAGTAACTGAATATAAATACTTGAGACTAACTAACACGCTTTCGTCGTCCACGCATATAACAAACGTCTTCGCATCAGCTTCACGAAAACTTGGTTTTCCGAGACACAATTTGAAAAAAGCCCCTCCCGAGTGGAAAATGCTCGCATATAAAACGTACATTTTACCAAAGTTGGAATATGCATCAGTGGTTTGGGACCCCTTCTACAAAAAATATATTTAAAAAATTGAGATGGTTCGAAGGCGCGCTGTACGTTTAATTTTTTTTTCAAAGTTTCGATGAACAGATTCCCCTACCAAGTTAATGAAGGACAATAACATCCCTCTGCCTGCAAACCACCGCAAAATCGCATGCCTAAAATTTTTGCGTTCCGTATATAGTAGGAAGATAAATATACCTGCGCAGAGCTATACGTGCAGCCGTTCTTACAACGCGCATGCAGAAATCGTCATGTGCTTAACCTGCTTCCCATACACTGCTCGGACCAACACATCGCAATATTCTTTTTTTACTCGAGCAATTTTTAAGTGGAACAATTCGCCATCAGATGTCGTTTGGGCTAATGACTTCGAGAAAGCTTTGCTCGGTATAAACATTGACTGAGCCCGAACTTTTGTGTATTGCTTACACTAGTTTGCTGCTTTTAACATATCTTACTTTTTTTTTCTTTTGCATAATCTGCAGGGATAATTTTTCAGATTGTAGTTATTGAATGTGGCTGTATAATGGAATAGCTTTGTATATAGGGGTAAATATATGTGCGTATATACATGTATGTC
Organism: Dermacentor andersoni; assembly: GCF_023375885.2. NCBI lineage: Eukaryota > Metazoa > Arthropoda > Arachnida > Ixodida > Ixodidae > Dermacentor > Dermacentor andersoni. The sequence continues at coordinate 6,100,731 of NC_092816.1, read as the reverse complement.
TATATATATATATATGTATATATATATTATGTGTGAGCGTGCTAGACATTTGCTTTCGTTATTTTACTGCCTATTCCTTGTTTTTTCTTTTTGTATTGATCGCCCATTGTATATTCTTGTATAGTTATTGTTTTTGATGTGTGCATAATTGCTTATCTGTCCCTCCCCTGGTCTTTAATGACCGCAGTATTCCCTAGATCAATAAATAAAATGAAAAGCTGCTGTACAAATTGTCCGTATAGGCGACTTCCCGCCATCAGCATCCTAGCTGGTCGTTGCTGTCGAGACATACCAGCGCCGGTTCAATTCGTCGGCGAACACGTCGTGGAGCGCTAACACGAGCAAACGAATATCGGGCTGGGTTTGTCTCTTTGAACATGCGCTTTGGTGAGGCTGCTGCGTAGTGCGATCTCGGTCGTTCGTAGTCACTGTAATTCCACCAAATTCAAGTTCCCAAAGCTGCACACGTCACCTGTTGCAGCTTGTCTCGCCAGTAAAGTAACTAATTACACGTAAGTAGTTACTGAAAAACGTAATTCAGTTACAGCGAGCGTTACCGAGTAAAAAGTGCATTCGTTAAATGACAATATTACCAAAAGATGTAATATATTACAAGTGATGGCGCTGGCTGGTTGTATCAACTGGCGGTTTAGCCTGGCTATTACAAGTAATAGTTTGCATGTAATTCGTTCCGTACAAGTCTGGCTCCGCCTAAAGGTAAATCCTCATTGCTCATATGCCATGCATCCCTCAAAAGACGTGTTCTGAAGGCAAGCTTTAAGAAAATGCATGCTCAACGAGCCTTACTCTGTGCACGTGTAGTAATGTGCTTGTGTGATTGTCATGGGGCACCGTGTAACTGAATGCAGTCGCTTTTAATTTGCTGACCGGTCGTCTAGCTGTGAATGGCGTTACATGCATGCCTCAAGTAATAATGCAAATAAGCCCGTGTTTACCAAATGCCAGCTCTACATTTCACTCTCTTTAGAAATAACAAAATACTAATGTTCAGAGGTCGCTTTGCTCGTATATTCGTGTAATTTGATTAGGAAATTTCGATATTCGAACACGCCTAATTAACATATAAGAGAAACGCGCTTGCGGCCAGATTGGCGTAACCTGTGTACATCGTCAGCTAGGGCGCCTAACGTGGTGAATCATTGGACCTTTTGGACGTGAAGTGCGCTGCTTAACTGAATGACATGTGCAACGAAAGCAAAACACTAAACATGTCGGATAACTGTTTGGATCACCGGTGCAGGGGAGATTGCACCATTTACAAAGCAGCTTACGTCTTGTTCGCAGCTAACAAGTTCAGGCTCGCGCTCTTCACCATTGGTTTCTGTGAGCGCTCTACGGGCGAGTGCAGATAAAGGGCCTCGATATGGCGCAGATGAAAGAAACGCGGCCAACCGGGAAATTCTATAGAATTTTCTCGGCACTAACTCATCTGAGTGCTCTTAAATTTGGATGGTTTAACGAATGTTTAAATCACCACTAAAGCATAAGCTGAACAACTGCGCTAGCTAATAGATGACTGGTGCATTTCCAGCGCTTCGGAAGAAACATACAAAATCAGAGTAAGAGAGAACAGGACAGGGAGCCTATCTTGTTCTCTCTTACTCTCCGATTTATTTTTCCTGTTTTTTCCGAAGCGCTGGAAATGCGTCAGTTATCCGCAATACAGCCAGTCCAGCTTTCTACCTTGAGAAAAATCCTCCCTAATAAAAAAAAAAATAATAATCGGTGAGGTAGGCACTGCCAGCGCGACCTATTATCTCTCTCTATAGTCCAAGGTAAAACCGCGAAGCTCGAATGAGAATGAAGAATTACAATCGGTCATGCCACCTTGAGTCAGCAGTACGTGGTTTCTTTCCCTCCTGCACCCCGTGTTTCTTCTCAAACGTCAGGGTGCTTCCCCGACCCGAGGCCGGGATCACGCGGCCGACTGGACGCGAACGATCGGTTCGCGCTGGTGGGAAGGGGGGGGGGGGGGTGAGCGAGCGGCCGAACCCAATAACAAGAAAGACAGGAGAGGAGCAGACAGTTGGGAGACCGCCCATCGCGGGTCCCGCTCACGGGAACACGGAACCGGCGGTCCCCAATTTTCTCCCCCGCTTGCACCTCCGCTCCGCTTCGTTTGCGGCACCCTTTGTGTATTTCTTTTGCGCAGCTGCGGCTGTTTTGCTCTTTATCCGTTGACGTCTCTCTTTACCGCATTTTGAAGCCTTTTCGCATGTTTGACTCGAATGAGATAAACGTGAAATACAAATAGTTGAGGTGAATGGATGCAACCCAGATGTGTCCGGAAATTAGAAGACGTATAAATAGGCGGTAAATAAATCGTAAGCCTAACGCCCACACGGCGCTGCAGGATATTTCAGTGCACCGGAAAGCTTCCTGCCTGTTTCACGCGGGGGCGTTAAAAAAGGCCAGAAGTTCATCCGGTGTCGGCGCCGGCGTCTCCGGCCGACGTCTCTCAAACCACGCGTCGTGATCCACGCAGGCCCTACGCGTGGCGCAGACGCGTCACTGAACTAATTTAATTCCTCAAAGTAAAATGCGCCCTAAGATTTGTAAAGTAAGACTTACACACAACCTGCAGACGTGATAGCGTCAGATATTAATTTAGATATACGAGAAAACATAATTCTGTTACGAAAAAACTCAAACACAGACTCCCTTTTAATGCGATAGCGTTTTCTAGCTGCCGTTTAGGGCCTGCAGGTCTTAGCAGCAGCGGCGCGGCCCGCTCGGTTCTTTGCGACACCATAAAAAAAAAAAGAACCACGAAGCTCACCCTCACGCATAGCATTCGCCGCCAGCGTCTCCCAGTAAACATTGCGGTCACATAAGCTGCAGTTGCTGAGAAACGGGAGAAGCAGTCAGGGATCTTTGAATGCTATCGCGTTCCACTCTTAAGGCGAAGCTTAAGCGTGCTCCAATTTTTTTTTTTTTTTTTATTGCGATAGCAATTATGCGGACGCTCGTGGCCCATTCCTGCCGTCGTGCTGTCGCGCTATCGACGGCGCATGCGCGGCTCCCGCTTTGAGCGTTAGAGTGTCTCCAGAGGTACGAAGTGCGTTTGGTTGCAAAAACGGCGAAGCGAAGTGGACGCACGCTCAGATGCTCCTGTCCATCGGCTCGGTGGCACTTTTATTCACGTATACTACACGCCATGCAAATGTCCACAGACTGTTCGGACGAAAAACCAGAGGCTAGTGGCAGTGCCATTACAAATACATTTAATGTTAGAGCATAGCTAGGTACACGCTAGAAAAGAAAGCAGACGGAAAACATTTCAATTATACAATTTTACACACACGCATGCAATGTACGAAGGAAGACATATGTAATCAGTTCAGAGAACATCCTAGTGAATCACAGTATAGTGAGCAATGGAAAAAAAATTACAACTCTGAATTGTTTAAGAGGGGCACTGACTATATATTGCCAGCGATGCCGCAGCCTCGTCATAGGCGGCTGTTCTAATTAGGAAGCAGTGGTGGGCCACGTGGACTCGCAGATTTTTGAAAGCACGCTAGGTTAGCTCACTTCGTTGCTTCAGTCGTCAAGGTCACCCATGGTGAGACTAGAAATCATCAATAAACATGCGGAGGGTGTTTATTAAAAATTAAATTATGGGGTTTTACGTGCCAAAACCACTTTCTGATTATGAGGCACGCCGTAGTGGAGGACTCCGGAAATTTCCACCACCTGGGGTTCTTTAACGTGCACCTAAATCTAAGTACACGGGTGTTTTCGCATTTCGCCCCCATCGAAATGCGGCCGCCGTGGCCGGGATTCGATCCCGCGACCTCGTGCTCAGCAGCCCAACACCATAGCCACTGAGCAACCACGGCGGGTGAGGGTGCTTATCATTTGCACGTTTACTTACACGGTGGACACGACAAAGTGTGGCCGGCGGACGGCGAGGAATTGAGCGGCTGTATACAGTGTTGTTTATACGAAGACTGCGCACGCGGCTATAATATCAAATGCTGTCCCTAAAAGATGGGAGCGCGCACACACGAAACGTCACTGTTTCGTCGACGAAGCAGGGATATCACCAAACGACGCAGCAGGTGTAGCTGGCGATCGTACGTTCTTTTTGACAACCAGGGGCGCGATCGGAGATATTCTGTTCGATACGCGTTCTGTTTAGTTGCTGCAACGTCACAAAGTTGCAGTATGCAAAATTTGTGACAGCGGGCCGGAGAGAGCAGCCAATCAGGAAGCGGTGACCTCCCCGGAAGTTTACTTCCGTCGTTTGTCGTCTGCTTGCAGACAGTATACTGCAAAACGAGATGTTTCTCGTCTTCCAAATGAATAAAATATTTATCTAAAAAATGTATTTTTTTTCTTCCCGAACACGTTTTCAAATAGTAGTACGTGTGACTACTGCAATTTATAACTATTATTTTCTTTGCGTCGTCCCTAGGTGGTGTCGCGCACAGCGAGAAGAAAAAAGAAAAAAAAAATGACGGGAAGAGTGGCGCACTTTTCAAGAGGTAGCGACAACATTCCAGTGGCTCGGTGGCACCGATGATGCGGTGGATTTCTCTGTACAACCAACGAATTATTTGTTTCGAGAAACAAAAACGACGCCGGAATTCACTTTCTGCCATTTCTTCAAACGCGTTTCGCACCGCCACCCGCTATCCTCTTTCCTCTAGAAACGCCAGCGCAACAACCTAAGTTCCCAACGGAAGCGCCATTTTCTCGAATTAAACTATGGATTGGATTCAAACGTGCCATGCCGCAGCCGCCTGTTGGATCCAATCCAATCCACCAGACGCGCCATGCGAAGCCGTATGATCGCTCCAAACTTCCCAGCTCCCGTCGGGTTCGGCGCCTAGCAGATGTCGGCGCGGAGTAGGCCAATCGCGCGCGCCGGTAACCGAAGGAACGCGCCGAACAACCATCTCCGATCGCACGCCAGGAACAACCTTCTTGCTACGAATCACGCGCATGCTTGCATGACGTGCGGTTTGCATCGTCCAACTTTGCGTCGTCCAAGGGAAGCAGCGAAGTGACTTGCGCGAGCTGGCACGTGGTTGCTATTTTATGCCTGCGCACGCCTCATGGGGGGCCTGACAGTGAAGCGAGAGCCTGATGATGTGTCTCATTGCGCATTCACCAACCATGGACGTAATTAGGTGGATTATCATCGGCCGCTGAGCATGTACGTACATACATAAACTTCGCGTCATGCAGCGAGACGGCAAACCCTGCTGGGCGAGACAACCCGGGGTGCGCCCGGCCGGGCGTCCTCGCCGGCAGCGACGGCTGTGTCGCTTGTGTGACTGCAAGGCGCGGCCTTTTCACGCAGCCTCGGTTTCTGGAATCATCTCCAGGCCCACGGGCACTCTCAAGATGAGATGCGTTGTCGCATCAGCTTGTTCTTCTACCACGTGACAATTACAATATAGAACGAGAGCGTACTAAAAAAGACAGCGCCTGGTCGACATTATATTCGAGTGAATGAGTAATTTTATTGCGTAAGGACTACCGATCAACAGGAACGCCATAACTAATGGAGCATTCGCAGGCATTTCACATGCGTCTTCAGCCTATGGAAGAATGTCACTTAGCGTAAATGTCCATGGACCAGACACGTACCCAAGGGGGGGGGGGCATGCCCCCCCCCGAAATTAAGACGCATTACCCCCCCCCCCCCCCCGAAATTAAGACGCATACCCCCCTCCCCACTCCCCGCCATCACTTCTCACACACATTCCTAAAGCGCCGCCAAATCAATGTTGAGACTTGACACCTATTCGGCGGTCATCATTTTGCTGCCTTTTTCACTCCTTTTGGATGGCGGTAGTTATCGGCGTCTCCTGGGATGTGAAGGCCAGTTTCCTCATCAATTCGGTGCCCGCGCGATTAACTCGAGATGCATTCAGTTGTCACGGTCTATTCAACGGTCACGCGCATCGTTGTTGCTTCTTCAACCTTTTTCGTTTAGACTGATCCAGGGACCAGGGGACGGATATAGTTCGTGGTCAGCTGGTCTGTATGCACGTGGAACGAGTTGCGGCCAGAGAAAATGCCAATTGCGTTTATCTTTTCTTTTTGTTTTGTTATTTCCTCGAGTGACGACTCGCCGCGACGCTGACAGATCCTCGGAACAATATCCCCGTGATATGGGTTAGATAAGGTGGAAAACAAAATAATGCGAGACAGCGTCCATCATACCCTGCAATAACCGGTAAACTCATAGGCAATATGACTGTCACTCGTACCGTAGCCGTGGCGCAGTGGTTTGGGCGTCGCCACGGCTACGGGAGGTGGCTGGTTCGAAACCCACCATCCGACACCCACTGGCACATTATTGGTGGGTACAGGTGTACCCCGATCCGACGCCCGGTAGTGTGCGGGGTACGCCTGGCAGTTGCTGCGCGGTGTCCCGCTGCCCCTTACCCGGTCTCGAACGCCGCTGCCCGCTATATTGGGTGGTTCTACATTCGTGTTTGTCGTTGTGTTCGTCCCCTGTATGTTTACCGGCCTAGTGTGCACATGCTTGCAGGAGTCTTATCCCTGTCACCCGTTAACTCGTCTGGTTCTTCCCTTTCCAACTGGAAACCAAAGTCGTAAGGATTTGAGAAATTAAGCGGTCTACTTAGGGAGAGAGCCACGGCAACAGCCAAACAGGAAGGAAAAGCGAAAATTAACAAATTTAACCGTTGTTTATGAAAATATTTATGGAGGAACATCTTTTAGAGAAAACGCCGCCGAAAGTGGAGGACAATTCCGTGTGTTCTGAATGACGCTTCTGCAGTTATCAGTCGAGCCGTCTGATGTAGCCACTTCTCTGCTGTACTAATGTGGGTGTTTTTCTAACCTTCCGCGGTGGGCGCAGTACGTGTAGAACCGCAGCGTCCTGCGCTTTACGTGGTTGTACGGGACTGGTGGCCACGCATCGTTACGTAGCTTCCCAAATAACAATACGAGTTGGTTGTGGCACTTAAAAAAATTTAATTATGGGGTTTTACGTGCTAAAACCACTTTCTGATTATGAGGCACGCCGTAGTGGAGGACTCCGGAAATTTCAACCACCTGGGGTTCTTTAACGTGCACCTCAATCTAAGTGCACGGGTGTTTTCGCATTTCGCCCCCATCGAAATGCGGCCGCCGTGGCCGGGATTCGATCCCGCGACCTCGTGCTCAGCAGCCCAACACCATAGCCACTGAGCAAACACGGCGGGTAAGTTGTGGCACTTGTTAGAGCAGTAAACGAGGGATCCAAAAGAACTGTGATTGTTCCACAAATAAATATTTCTATATAATTCTTCTAGAGCTAATTCAAAAAACGCTACTATGGTCAGATACAACTTAAGTCTGCAATGAAGCCCCGCCCACGCCCTCATAACCGCCAGCCACTGTTACTCCGCGAGGCTGCAAATAATTCGTACTTCAAACTTTTTTTTTTAGCCGAATAAGGCGGTAATTACAAAAATAAAATTATTAGCGCGTAATTTTATACTTTTCCCTCGCCTATGATAGTGGAATGGCGAATGCCTAATTCTTTATTGAACTGAAATAACATGCTTGCTTCGCTACAACTATTGTGAAGTTTCGCTTCAGTTGGCAGTGAAGTTTCATGAGTAAAACGGGTTCAGCAGTGAAATGAACTCCACCGCAGACTTTTGAATAGTGAAATGCTCAGACTCCTTACATTTTTTCCATGTCTGTTGCACAGCTCATTGATTCCGCTGATGAAAAGACTCTTCAAGAACAGCAGGCGCTCCGGAGGTATCAAGTACGACGCCATCTTGAAAAGGCCGCATGACGACGATTTTGTTTGCTTGTGTGATTGGCTGGCGGAGTAGTAGACCTCCTCGCGGTCTGTGTGCCTTTGTTATCAGCTGCTGTCTTTTTAAGTTCTATTCTACTAAATTAATCTTTATTTCACACTTTCACTTCTTTAGTTGTTCTTGGTAGTGTTCTTCCTGCGCTTCTTTCCTGAACGAGTCCATTCGATGTGGTTCCTTCTTTGGAAAAGGAAAGAAGAGGTGTATCTCACAGGCGTACCTGCGAGATACACCTTATTTCATTTCTCTTTTGTGGGTTTACGCGTTTTTATGGCGAATGGTGGTCGTTATACACATTTGTACTAGTAAAGATACTCCTCCTCATTTGCATAGAAAAGTTACCTGGGGTTGCCCCCCCCCCCCTTCCGCGAAAAAAATCCCGGGTGCGTGCCTGACATGGACATTGATTTACAAAGCGTTTTTTTTACGGTAGAGACGTTCGTGTTGCCTTTGTGTGAGATTTCTTCCTGGTGGTGTCGTTAGCCTCGATAACAATTAAAAGTTTTCGTCATCATCTGGTCTCGATTGTATCAACGCAAGAAATTAAAAAGTACGGTTGTTTACGGTTCCATTTTCTCGTACGAACTTTTCGCCCAGACTTTGAATTCTGGTGTATTGCCTTGTGATTGAAAGTTGGCAAACTGGTGCTGTTGTTTAAATCTGGTGATAGTCATTCTACGACAAATTATAAATAGACCAATATTATTGACCAGTGCCCCTTGTAAGATTTTTGAAACGGCCACTTTTATGCTAAGTTTTCTTGAAACTAATTCTTTTTATTGCAGTAGCAGTTATGTGGACACTCCAGGCGCATTACTGCCATCGGCGTCGCCGAGATGTTCGGTGTAAAGTTCGTATGTTGTATGTGCGAGTGAAATCGTGTGAGGCTGCTGCGACGATGGTGGCTCAATCTCGCCCGCTCAAGGGAGGAAAGCGGGGAGAAAGCGTGCCGTCTACCGTCGCGCGCATGGCACCGAGAGGAAGGGAAGCAGCGCGTTCTACTTCAGCGGCGGCTGCTTATGGCGCTGCTGCTATTGATCAATTTTGAAGGCAATCTGCACTGGGGACAAAGTGCGCCGAGTGCGGATAGCTTTGTGTGCGCTGTTTTCTCGCCGCTAAGTTCGAGTTGTTGTGAGAGGCAACACGAAGGTCAATTTGCTTGCTGCTGCAGCCACGCTTTGTCACTCCAGCGTTTTGACAGCGAGTGTGCGCGGCCATCGAATGGGGTGTGTTCATATTTGCTTGTGCGCGCGCGACTCCATGCTTGTTAATTTAGTTAGTAAGCTGACGTTTGCAAGTTTATGCAGCCAATAAAACTACTAACCTTACCTCGTATAGCGGTCTAGTAATTTGCTACCGCAATCGATGCTGCGCCTTTCGGGCGAAACTGCGACTTTTTTTCACCTCTTGTCAGCATGGTTTCCGGAAGACATTCTGCTGTGTAACACAATTAATTTCATTTACTAATGAACTCTTGGTAGACCTTGACTTTGATTTTATTTTCATTTTGCATTCCTAAATTTTTCTACAGGTTCTTACCTAGTCTGTCATGAACTACTTTATCTTAAGATCAGTAAACTAAATCTTCGCCCTAACATACTTGTATCGATAAAAAACTTTTATTGCGATAGCAATTGTATGAACACTCCAGCGCATTTCTGCCGTCGCCGTGATGTTCTGTGTAAAGTCCAATAATGATAACATCGCCGCGCGCTGTATGTGCGAGTGAAACTTGCAAGGGCCATCCGACGATTGCGGCTCAATCTCACGCGCGAAGGAGGAATGCGGGAGGAAGCGCGCCGTCCTCTGAGGCACCAGGCACGAGGCACCAGGTGGAGGGCAGCACGGGGCGCATTCTACTCCAGCGGCTGCTGCGTACGGCATGGCCGTGCGGGCGCCCTATCTTGAAAACGATCTGCGATTTGGGCAAAGTGCGTCGAGTGCTTCTAGCTTCGTATGCGCTGTGCTTTCGACGGTTAGTTCTCGTTGAAGTGAGAGGCAGCACGAATGGCAATTCGCTCGCTACTGTTGACGCGCTTCCTCGCTCCAGCGTTTTGACAGCGAGCTTACGTGGTAGTCGAGTGAGATGTGTTCATTTTTACCTTATGTTGAATTCCAATGGCTGAGTCGGAGCATGTTTTTCTGCTCGTTTCGGATCAAGTTTGTTCCAATGGCAGAGTTAGGGCGGGAGTAAGGTGTTCCAATGATAGAGTCGGAGGGGATTCAGAGCGGGAGTCACCCCTTGGAGCAGAAAAAGATGCTCCGCCAAAATCGGCGGAATGGACCGGAACTCTGCGTGACGTATTTCCTTTACCACGTCTGTCTGCTGGGAGGCGCCATCGGTCACGACTCGCGAGGAAGCAAAAGCTGCTGCACGATTGGCGAGATATCCATTCCGCACTTTTAAAGAAACAACAGGTGAACGGCGCTGAAGAGGCAAGTGACCGGTGCGCCGGTGCTGGGAGCAAACAGTGGAAGGAAATGACAACGCGCAAGGTATCCTGGGTAAGGTGATAGAACTTCCGCTTCCGCCTTACGCCGGCGGCGCAGGTTGTGTTCCACTTGCGGATCTGGAGGCGTTGCTCTGCGCCAGAGTCGAGTGCTCGCTCGCGGAGTCCGTCGGCTGCTGCGACTCCGCCATTGGAATTCAACATTAGTTTACCTGTGCGCGCATGACACCGAACTTTTTAACCTAGTTAGTGAGTGAATGCTTGCATTTTATACGGCCGATTAAACTACTATCAGAATTTCGTATAGCTGTCTACTAATTTGCTATCGCAATCGATGCTTCGCCTTTCGGGTGAAACTGCGGCTTTTTTTGTTCCACGGACAGCAATTTCCAACTGCTAACTGCATTCAGAAGTGCCCCACGGCTCTGTCGTTGAGCCCTTTATTTTTCTAATTTAAATGAGTGATTTAGCTGATTGTATTAACACTTCGATTAGGCTCTTTCCAGACGAGTATATCACATTATTTTTTCAGGTACTGACACGTTACCCCTACAGTCTGATGGTAACGATATTTCAGGTTGGTGTAGCACATGGAAAATGAAACACAATTCCACGAAGTGCAATTGTAATTAAATTCCTCCTAAACTTTCCACCAGTGCCTGCAAGTATAACATCATTGGTTCCGTTCCCTGGGAAGTGACTACTTACCAATACTTAGAAGTCCACATTAACTCTAACCTGTCTTGGCAACCACACATTAATTACGCTATTAATAATGCTAAACACATGCTTGGCTACCTGCATCCTCACTTTTCAATCGCGCCTTTTTCTCTTGAACTTCTCCTTGTAAAGCTTTCGTTCGTTCCAAACTAGGATATGCATCATCTGTGTGGAATTCATTTACTGAAAGTCTTACTAGTTACATTCAAGCTGTACAGAATCGCTGCGCACGTTTCATTTTATTTAACTACTCCCGGATTTCCGGCGTTTCTTCTATGAAAATAACGTTACGGCTTCCATTGCTTTCTTGAAGTAAGAAAATTGCACGTCTCGCCTCCATTTCATAAAATGTATTACCATAACCCTCGTCTTAAATAAGAGTTACCTTCCGATCCTTCATTCATATCAACCATCGTTATAAAGTGTTCATTCCATGTTGTCATACTAACCACCACTTCCATTCTTTCAATCCTCAAACTTGTAATGATTAGAACCGCTTGCCCACCTGCATTGTATCTAATACGGAACCCAGTGATCTTAACAATTTGCTTGAAGAACAGGTTGCCTAATAGTTGTATTTCTGTGTTTTGTATTTATTTTTTTCACTCCCATCCCCAAGCCCAAACATGGATAAGGAACTAACGTCATAACAATGTGGCAGTGGAATTGCGCAGGGTTCGTCAGCAAACGGGCGACCCTGTGACAATACCTAAAAAGCGTAAAGGACAAACCCCAAGTAATCGCCTTGCAAGAAATGATCACATCATCACCTATGAAACTCCCCGGTTTCCTGACGGTGGCTTCCACTGAAGGAGGAAGGGGGCTCGCCACCCTGGTCAGTAAAAAGTTCACGTGCCTTCAGCGAGACCTTGATCCCGCGGGCAATGGGATCGAGTACGTCATGGCCGAACTCCTTGTCGACCCCCCTAAGCAGCGCTTAAGAAGAAACAGTATCTTCATACTCAATGTTTACTGCATACCCAGCGTTCACGGAGCCAGGCCTGGTGGTATTCTCAAGAAGGCCGTGCATTTGGCCGGCTGTCAGCCTCTAGTCGTCATGGGGGATTTTAATGCCCAGCATCAGACGTGGGGCTATTGTACCAATACGAAGAAGGGTAGAGACATATGGGACGCGGCAACGTAGGAAGATCTTACGCTGATAACCGATAAAGACTTTCCAACCAGGAGAGGGAACTCGGTGTGCCGAGATACGACTCCGGATCTTACCTTTGTCAAGAACCTGGAAAACGTCAAGTGGACCAACACAGCCATGGACCTCGGTAGCGGTCATTGCATCATCGAAGCGGTGATCAAGGCTGCCCGTAACAAAATGAGGACCTTTAGGTTCACTGACTGGGATTTGTTCCGAGCCAACCGCTCCGAGCGCGTCCTTAACTATGATATGGACCTAGACTCTTGGTGCGACGAGATAAAGAAGGATGCGGCTAGAGACACCAAGGAGGTGACAACCGATCTGGAGGTGGACAGGATGGACAGTAGGCTGGCGCATCTATTGGAAGCCAAACAGGCACTGCTCACGAGATGGAAGACTCAGCGCCATAACAGAAGACTACGCAGGAAAATTCCCGATATAAACAAGATGATAGAGGCTCATTGCAAGGTGCTGTGCAAGCAGCAATGGGGCGAGCTGTGCGACTCGGTGGAGGGCCAGCTCAAGAACGGTTAAAGCTGGGGTCTCCTTAGGCACCTACTGCACGATGGCAACACCAAGTCCAATCAGAAGAGAGCTTTGGTGAAAGCTGTCCATTTGGCCGCCGACTCGACTGCAGATGAGGCGGTCACGGAGCACCTCATAGACAAGTACCTGGTGGCTACGGACGATCCGGTGCCCCCCCCCCCCCCCCCCCCCAGTTTCCCGAGTACGAAGGGCGTGACTTACCGTCTATGGACGAGGATTTTACCGTGGCTGAGGTCAAGCGCGTTCTCGCATCCCTCAACGGCAGATCTCCCCTGGGGCCGACGGGATCACCAACAAAATGCTCAAGCATCTCGACGACGACTCAATCGAGTTTCTTACGCACAAGATTAATGATGTCTGGTGCAGCGGCCTCATTCCCAAGAGCTGGAAAGCAGCCTACACAGTACTCATACCGAAGGCAGGTAAGGCGCCGAGCATCGACAATCTAAGGCCCATCTCCCTGACGTCATGTGTTGGGAAGATGGCCGAGCACGCCATGCTTAACCGCCTCACTGACCATATCGAGTCTAACGAATACTATACACTCAACATGATTGGCTTTCGGTCGGGGCTTTCGACTCAGGACACCATGAGACTGATCAAGCACCAGATCATTGACTCTACCTCCGCCGACACTAAGGCAATTCTCGGCTTGGATCTGGAAAAGACTTTTGACAACATATCGCACGCCTTTATTCTCAAGAGCCTGACAAAGTGTAACGTCGGCAAACGGGCGTACAATTTCGTGCGCTCCTTCCTTTCCTCAAGGTCCACTAGACTCAAGATTGACGAGTTTTTGACTCACGATATCCAGCTTGGGCCAAAGAGAACACCTCAGGGGGCGGTGATTTCCCCGACGCTGTTCAACATCTTCCTCATCAGCCTGTCGAGAGCCTTGAACAAAATCCCGAACATTAACCACACGATCTACACGGATGACATCACCATCTGGTGCTCCAGCCGATGTGAGGGTCAGGTCGAGGGTGCTTTGCAAGAGGCCATCGATGTGACGGAGCGGTATCTTATCCCCACCGGACTAAGGTGCTCGCCCGCTAAATCCGAGCTCTTGCTCTGCAAGAAGAGGCCCAGAGGCGGTTCACACCGGTCCTGGAAGCCAGCAACAGAGAGCCACATTACATTATTCACCGGTAAGGGCTCCCCAGTACCGCGGGTAGACACTATCAGGGTCCTAGGAATGTTTATCGAGTCGAACGGGGCCAATGGAGCCGCCCTCAAACGCATTTGTTCCAAGATCGAAAGCGTCCTCGGCCTGATCCGAAGAATCGCCAACAGGTACCGAGGAATCAGGGAAGACAATCTGATGCGGATTATCCACGCATTCGTGCTATGCCACCTCGCTTATTCAGGGGCTATGCACAACTGGCTCGTATCGGAGCGCAACAAGATCAATGCCCTAATCAGAAGAGTCTTCAAACTTGCCCTCGGCCTTCCCATCTGAACGCATACAAAAGACCTCCTCAATTTGGGAATTCACAACACGTTCGAAGAAATCGTTGAAGCCCAAGAATTTTCCCAGTTTGTCAGACTCTCTGGTACCCCAGCGGGCCGAGCCATACTGGGCAAGCTAGGACGTAACCCCACGGTCGTCAGTCTCGACGCTGTGAAGCTGCTCAGCGGCATAAGATCCAAGGTTTACATACACCGGATGCCACGAAATATGCTTCCCACCTACAACGAAGGACGAAGACGAGCCAAGGGTAAAGCTCTGCTCGCCAGTGCCCGCTTGAACAAGGACCGAACATGCTTCGTAGACGCTGCTTCGTACGTTCAAGAAGAGGCCTTCTCCTCAGTGGTCATCGACTGTGATTCTAAAATCCTTAGCTGCGCTACCATCCGCACTTCTAATGCCAGCGTTGCAGAGCAGGTTCATATTGCTCTTGCATTGACGGACAGTGTACATGACACGATTTATTCGGATTCCAAGGCCGCTGTCAGGGCCTTTCAGATGGGAATGGCGGCTCCCCAGGCCCTACGTATCATCCAAAGTGCCAAAGACATGAAACATCACTCTTTGGCCTGGTTCCCTGCACACCTTGGAACCATTGAGGGTGCCTCGATCAACCCCACGAGGAGGCGCACTCGGCTGCACGAGGTTTGACTGACCGTGCGCTGGGCAACGCGTCCTCTCCTGGGCGACCCGAGCCTCTCTGCTCGTACAACGAAATCTGCAAATATAATTATCTGTCAAGAAGACTCATACCTTTGCCGCACTCCTCGCTGTGCAGGGCCCAGGCAGTCACTCTCAGACTTCTGCAAACATGCACTTACTCGAGCCCTGCGGCGCTGCACACAATGTACCCCGAACGGTTCCCAAGCCCGGATTGCCCTCTGTGTGGGGATTATGCGGACTTCGAACATGACCTGTGGGGCTGCGCCTCTGCCGGTCCCCCTTTCACCCAAGAGAAAATGATGAAGCTAATTAGGGCCCAGGATCAAACCTCTCAAATCCTGGCAGTCCAGAGGGCTCGCGATAGGGCCGTCAGGTTTCACCTGATGGTCCCCCGAGTAGGCCTAGCCAGGTGACGTGGAGTTTGCTTACGTCTATAGTAGACCAAATGAAGTTGTTTCACTCACTCACTCACTCACTCACTCACTCACTCACTCACTCACTCACTCACTCACTCACTCACTCACTCACTCACTCACTCACTCACTCACTCACTCACTCACTCACTCACTCACTCACTCCCTTCTGTAACGCACTACGGGCCCTGAAGATATTCGAATAAATAAATTATAAATAAATGAGTAAATAAATAAATAATCAGGATAGCGAAGCGTGCTTTAGAACCATGATGACCACAAAGAAGCGATCCTATCGCCGGCCCCGCAGTCGGCGTTCCTTTCTATGAGCTTTGTGGCTTTTCTCTAGTGGCGGTTAGAGCCGCAGTTGCTCACGAGAGTGCGTGACGAAATGCATCATGTCATCTACGCATCAGGTGACGAATCTTTGGTCCTTTTATCCGCGCTGTGGCCGCAGTCTATCCGTGACCCCAGAAAAGTTCCGGTGATGCATTTTGACAGTCAAGCTAGACCGAGAATTTTATGTATTTTCCCCATAGCATACAATAGGCAGATGTTCTTAATATGTTCACATATAAGGAATGTAACTCATGCGTCGAGGTAATGTATGTGGCTTTGATATTGTACTTGGCAGTAAAGTTCACTTGAGAAATAATCTCACTTTTCATTGAAGCTTGCACCATAGTGGAAAATTATGAATATCTATAGGATTCTTTAACTTGCGTTGGTCCAGAGGGGTTAACCGGATGTATTTTGGGAGCTCTGTTTCTAAATATAAAAAAAATTATGAGCCATTCCGCTCTGTGACGGTGGGTGACCAGCGAAGCAGTTCAGCGCACGACACAGAGGTGACAAAGAATTTTGAACAGAGGTACGAGCATTTATTCTGATATGTGGTAATTGTGACTGTCCAGTATCTGGGTATGCACACGCATTTGCGTATCACCTCTGGTTTTAAATGTCTCCGTCACATTAGACAATGAATGGCTCACACCCCCGTAAAAGCGGCGTCCCCCTTATGACGACAGGAGTCCGACGCACACTCGTAGGGTAAGCACCTCGTTAACACCTCCAACGCACGTTGCCGCGGCCCGCCGTCCCTCACGGCAGCGATCGTCGTGAGACGTTGCAGGTAGAGCCGAAATGAGGAAGTCTCTTTGGAACCTCCCGTTCGCACCCTCGAACGTTGACGCCGATGGCGCTTTGCGCTATTCACTGATAGTGTTCCTGTATATGCTCCCGCAGGGAGCAGAGTTGCGCATACCTTTTCCGGTGCCGCTCGCACCGCTATTCGCCGAGCGCTATCAGGTGGTACAAAAATGACGTCAAATGATCAACTGCGCCGCGGCGAAGCTAACTTTACGGGCACAGCACCGGCTCGTTTCTGCCAGTGCCATCGAAATTGCAATCGGCGGACCGTCAGGCGTGCGTTGCCCCGATCGGCTCCTGGTTGCAGGTACGGTGTTGGACGATATTAAGTTAATAACATGGGGAAGTGGTAGGAAACACATCATTTTGAAACTTGTATTCGAGTATGACGGGGTGCAGCGTACAAAACTGCACAAATCGCACGTAAGGTGGCAAAGCTTATTACGCGGTGCCGTGCGGACGGACGAGACCGGCCAGCTCCGAA
Organism: Dermacentor andersoni; assembly: GCF_023375885.2. NCBI lineage: Eukaryota > Metazoa > Arthropoda > Arachnida > Ixodida > Ixodidae > Dermacentor > Dermacentor andersoni. The sequence goes on along the minus strand of NC_092816.1, from coordinate 6,083,868 downwards.
GGGGACCAGGATATGTTAGGTGCGTTCGCCTTGTTTACAGAGGTGAGTTCGGCTTGTTTACACTAAAGCAGCATTTATCTCCAGTAACCCTCCTGTACACGCTGATATGCGTACTTCTCCGTTGAGAGGTTGTTCACTTGTGCAATATTTGGAGTATACGTGCAGCGCGACACAGACGCGGGGCAAAGAATGGACAACACGTCTGTGTCGCGCTGCACATATACGCCAACAATATTAGCTTACCAACTAGCCCAATTCGCTATGTAGCTTGTATAATTGGTCTGACTATGCGGCTTCATAACAGTATGTTCAAAAAAGAGTAAATACTAGCAGATACGATTTGCCCGCTGCATCCTGGCTTTTCTCTACTGTTTCTTTTTGCCAGCGTTCTCATTTTTCATGTAAGGTCGATCAATGTACTCGCGTTCATTATTTTGTAGCATGCGAAAACATCGTGCGCTCTCGCTGATGAGACAGCTGTGATAGCATTTACCGCCCGCAATATGTTTCTTGTTCGATCAGCCTTAGCGACGTGAGGAATGTGAAATTACTTTTGTAGGTTTAATAGGTGCTGTGTTATAGTAAAATAACCTGAGTAGTATGAAGAGATAAATAAAAATGTGTTGTCATATTACAGTCTGCAATGTGTGAATAATTACTTTGCAAGTTTGCCATCTTATGTGATTATAGTGCAAAAAAAAAAAAAAATAACCTGTTGTTACTCTTAATAACTTGTCACCTTTCCAGTGGCTTTGAATCCTGCCCCCAAGGCTCCAAGAACCAGCACTCATCTCCTGCTGCCACCATCCATTGCTCATACATTCCCTTGAATATTTTGAATTGAATTTCGAATATTTTTATACTCACAAATTCGCTCCTACGAAGCACCTGTTAAGTTTGCGGGATGAATCATAAAAATGAGCTCTGCATAAATGTGCGCAGGTGAACATTTGAAATGCGTTTAAATATACGTGTCTGTACCGCATATATCGAAAACGTGCAGCAGGTGTGAATGACGGTTAGTGACGAATGGCGGTCACGGTTAACCGTCACTGACATAACTGCAGGCGCGATAGTTCTCTTGGCCACGATCATTATTCGTCCGGTTTCGGCAGGCAAAATGTGCCCACATAACTGTCCACCACACATGCGCCAAGTTTTCTTTAAACACCCTTTAAAATATTTCTTGCCTTCCGGCCTCCGCGAGAAAACTTCATATGCATGCTGAAAAAACATTGCACCGCTTTCTGTTGCAAGGTGATACGCGTGTACACGCGAATTTTTGAGCGGTTCGAGTCACGGGCGCAGTCACGATTTTATTTCGAGGGAGCGAGTGGGCTCCTATATGTAGGTTCGTGGCGCGTGTTTGTATATGTGAGTGTATATATTACGTACAAACTAAAAATTTCGAGGGGTTGGTAGCCCTCCGGCTGCGCCAATCGTTGGAGAGTCATCATCATCATCATCACCATCATCATCATCAGCCTAGTTACGCCCACTGCCGGGCAAAGGCCTCTCCCATACTTCTCCAACTACCCCGGTCATGTACTAATTGTGGCCATGTTGTCCCTGCAAACGTCTTAATATCATCCGCCCACCTAACTTTCTGCCGCCCCCTACTACGCTTCCCTTCCCTTGGAATCCAGTCCGTAACCCTTAATGACCATCGGTTATCTTCCCTCCTCATTACATGTCCGGCCCATTTCAACTAAGATGTCATTTACCCGCGTTTGTTCCCTCACCCAATCTGCTCTTTTCTTATCCCTTAACGTTACACCTATCATTCTTCTTTCCATAGCTCGTTGCGTCGTCCTCAATTTCAGCAGAACCCTTTTCGTAAGCCTCCAGGTTTCTGCCCCGTAGGTGAGTACTGGTAAGACACAGCTGTTATACACTTTCCTCTTGAGGGATAGTGGCAACCTGCTGTTCATGATTTGGGAATGCCTGCCAAACGCACCCCAGCCCATTCTTATTCTTCTGGTTATTTCAGTCTCATGATCCGGATCCGTGGTCACTACCTGCCCTAAGTAGATGTATTCCCTTACCACCTCCAGTGCCTCGCTACCTATCGTAAACTGCTGTTCTCTTCCGAGACTGTTAAACATTACTTTAGTTTTCTGTAGATTAATTTTCAGACCCACCCTTCTGCTTTGCCTCTCCAGGTCAGTGAGCATGCATTGCAATTGGTCTCCTGAGTTACTAAGCAAGGCAATATCATCAGCGAATCGCAAGTTGGTAAGGTATTCTCCGTCAACTTTTATCCCCAATTCTTCCCACTCCAGGTCTCTGAATACCTCCTGTAAACATGCTGTGAATAGCATCGGAGATATCGTATCTCCCTGTGTAACGCCTTTCTTTATTGGGATTTTGTTGCTTTCTTTGTGGAGGATTACGGTGGCTGTGGAACCGCTATATATAGCTTCCAGTATCTTTACAAATGGATCATCCACACCCTGATTCCGTAGTGTCGTCATGACTGCTGAGGTTTCGACTGAATCAAATGCTTTTTCGTAATCAATGAAGGCTATATATAAGGGTTGGTTATATTCCGCACATTTCTCTATCACCTGATTGATAGTGTTAATATGGTCTATTGTTGAGTAGCCTTTACGGAATCCTGCCTGGTCCTTTGGTTGACAGAAGTCTAAGGTATTCCTGATTCTATTTGCGATTACTTTAGTAAATACTTTGTAGGCAACGGACAGTAAGCTGATCGGTCTATAATTTTTCAAGTCTTTGGCGTCCCCTTTCTTATGGATTAGGATTATGTTAGCGTTCTTCCAAGATTCCGGTACGTTCGAGGTCATGAGGCATTGTGTATATAGGGCGGCCAACCTTTCTAGGACAGTGTTCCCACCATCCTTCAACAAATCTGCTGTTACCTGATCCTCCGCAGCTGCCTTCCCCCTTTGCATAGCTCCCAAGGCGTTCTTTACCTCTTCCGGTGTTACTTGTGGGATTTCAAGTTCCTCTAGACTATTCTCTCTCACCTTATCGTCGTGGGTGTTACTGGTACTGTATAAATCTCTATAAAACTCTTCAGCCACTTGAACTATCTCATCCATATTAGTAACGATATTGCCGGCTTTGTCTCTTAACGCATACATCTGATCCTTGCCCATTCCTACTTTCTTCTTCACTGCTTTTAGGCTTCCTCCGTTCTTGAGAGCCTGTTCAATTCTATCAAAATTATAGTTCCTTATGTCAGCTGTCTTACGCTTGTTGATTAACTTAGAAAGTTCTGCCAGTTCTATTCTAGCTGTAGGGTTAGAGGCTTTCATACATTGGCGTTTCTTGATCAGGTCTTTCGTCTCCTGCGATAGCTTACTGGTACTGGAGTAGCCTGCATTAAACACTGTCATCTCGTTCACCGCTTGCGAGCAGTTGGCACGTGTAGCTCACGACCAGCAGAAAAGAAATGAAATGAAACACCGCGCTGCATTTGCCTCCTGTGCGCTCGAGGAGTTGCTTCACTGCAGAGCGGGAGCACAACGGCGGACCTATGCGCAACTCTGCTCCCTGCGGGAGCATATACAGGGACACTATTCACTGACTATCGGTGTGCCTCGCCGGTTCTCGGTAGTCGCCGTCTGCCGCTGCACTAGCGCGCGCACACCGTCGACGATCGCGTCACCTTTTCACATCGGCTCTTCCCCGACGACGCGTGCCCTACCCATTGCGCCGGCGCAACGAAACTGATACCAATTACCTCGGTCACGTACAGAGCCGTGATGTCAGCGGCACTCGAAAGAGGGGATTATATGATAGTTTTTTGCACAACGGAGCCAGCTGTGGATGAAGACGACGAACGCGCGAGCAGTCGCACGAGCGCTTTCGCGCGTTTGCGCCGAGGGGTGCCAATGAAGAAGACGACGACGCTCGAGACATTGCTGATGATGATAATTTGTGCTCGCACACGCCACGAAACCCCGGCTCTAAGCGATATACAGCTTCGCTGAAAAAAAAAAAAAAAAAGGCGGGCGCACCGCGGGATTTTCTTGGGGACTGCGCTGCATGGCCTAGAGAACGGAGCCGGAACCACGACGCCCTAGTGAGGCGTGCTCGCATGTCCCCGCACAAAAGACAGCAGGGTGTGTGTCACCTTGCATAATCACAGCCCAGCTATCAATGAAGCTGTTTCTTTCGAGTGGTTGCCTTATTAAATTCTATGGCCCGTGCACATATGTGGAATATTGCCCGTTTATGACTCGGCCAGTGATTCACTCGTTCAAAACGCCGCCCGCTTTTGAGCAGTTGCTTAAGTATTCTTAACCAAAGACCGTACTTGGCCACACACATTTACCTTCACATGCACATTTGCCATAATCCCTCCATTTTCAGCAAATTTGATCTCCGTGGCAGTTACAGTTCTTCCGGCACAGCAGTATAAATTATTTGCTGTTCGTGGAACACATACAAGTCGCCGGAGCACTTGCATGCGTAACTTACTGCAAAGGCCGTAATTAACCTAGATACTTAGACTTTGCCTTCACGTCACAGGTAACCTGCCCCCTATTTCCACAACATATAAACACGGTCAGTGGTATACTTACCGAGGACAAAGTGGACGCTTAGTACAAACAAGAAAACGGAGAAAATGAGAGTTCAGTAAATATTTACAAACGTCATAAACAAGAAACGATATTGTTTAGCCACACACTATACTTAGCACGGCACCCATTTCCAGCGTGAACTCGATGGGCCGCACAGTTCTCTCAGGACGCAGGGAAGCAGCGACAGTATAAAGTTTGAGAACTTAAGGATTTTTTTTTTTTTCATAAAAGCCGTAATTTATCCATGCACCTTCACCTTTGCATGCACACTGCCTATAACGTTTCCTGCATATTCACCGCATATGATATTGGTGGAAGTTGTAGTTCTCGGAGAACAGTGGGCAAAGTTCTGAAAGAACAGTGGGCGCAGTGTTTTGCAGAAAGACAAATATTTTGTTTCCTAAGTACTTCGTGGTCCCGGGGTGAAGTTTCGTGTTCACGATACCCTTGGATGCAGGTAAATTTTCTTGTTTGCTTTCGCCCCTTCCGGAATGAAAAGAAGTTCACGTTTTCAATCAGACGTGACCAGTGCCTAAGCGAACTCCTGCTTCGGATGGCTGGGCCTCTAGACAAATGTCCCCCGTAGGTTTGCCTCCTGGACACTTGGAGCCACGGTACTATCGTTTTGTGTGTTCACACTTTACTGTATCGTGCAAATTTTCTGGTCGGTGAAAACAGTGCGGCACTTGAGCGCCACGGGAAAGCGATACGCGAGCTTTCAGCATTTTTACATACATCTCACATTTTCTCCATCAGCACGTGATACCTTTGCACCTTGTAGCTCTTCATGTACAATACACCGGGACATATTCGTCTCACGCTTGTATAATTGATTTTCAGATCGCTTCCCATTTCGCCCATGCTTCGCTGCGCTTTGAATTGGTTGCGTTCTCGAACTCGCTTCACGTTTTTCTCATTGAAGGCAGAGGGACACCGCCCACTCCCCTTTCCGTAACTCAGTTTCCCGCGTTTAAGGAGGTGATTGATGATGTAATACAACGTCGACAACGGCACTCGGATCCTTCTCAAGATGACAGAAGCCGGGAAGCCGCTCATGTCACGATCGAGAATTGCTGCGTAATGCGATGGCGCCAAATTTCTGAAAAATAAAAATGCGTGTTTCATTTATTGCGCAAAAAGAAAGAAGGCATAATAAAGAAACCACAGAAAGAGAAAAACAATCAGAAGCAAAGACCTATTTTTTAAAGATTTGTTGGCTGCTAGGTAGCCGTCCAAATCGTCATCACTACCCTTACTCTGAGAGGCAAGATGCGATAAGCAGATCGGCATCTGTGTGGCACCGACGTCTCTTGTAAGGGACGGAGAAGTATTCTTGTTGCCGCACAGTCCAACGCGCCAACCGTCCAGCTGGGTCGCGCTCTACAACAAGCCAGCAGAGAGAATGATGGTCGGTGACAGTCTTGAAATGGGGCAATGCATCCTGAACTTCTGGATAGCCACAACAAAAGCAGTAAAATCACAGTTCTCTCGGTAGTACGGATTTATCTCTCGTTCATGCGACTATAACTAAAGTATAACACAAATCAAACATGTCCTGTCACTGCCACCATTATATGGGCGTCGTGGCATGGCTGTTTTAACCTTATTACATAATTATACACGCAATAGAAAGCCTTAAGCTTTGCGTCTTGATGTCCCCATTTGTACGTCAAGAAGGCTATATAACGTATTAGATTCGTCGGACGATCCCACCGCTGTCAAACAGACGTAGCTGTCGTCGGACGATCTCGCCGCTGCCACCATTTGAAGGAGTTGAAGGTCGTAGAGAGGAACTCGGTGAACAGGATTTATTTGCAGGATTCACATTTAAAACAAGACATACATCGACAGTCCAGCGAGACTCCCAAATGGGGCCCGCAAGACTAACATACAGCAAACAGCTTACGAGCACAGAGCTCACGAGTACATTTCGAGCACGACGACGAGCACACAGCTCACTAGTACATTTCTAGCAACGACAACGAGCACTCAGCTCACAAGTACCTCTCGAGCACGACAACGAGCACGCAGCTCACTAGCACATTTCTAGCCACGACAACGAGCACGCAGCTCACTAGTACATTTCTAGCTACGACAACGAGCACACAGCTCACTACGACGAGCACACAACGAGCACACTCTAGTAGCCGACAATCGCTGCTTATAAGCTCTCCGCTCGACGTCATAGTTCGACGTCATCGTTCGACGTCACTGAAGATGACCCGCCCTTTTGGAGGATGATGACGGCCTCTCTACTTGGATGCCGGCCTCTCTACTTGGATGAGGGCCTGTCTACTTGTAGGACGATGACGGCCTCTCTACGTGGAGGACGATGACGGCCTCTCTACTTGGATGCGGGCCTCTCTACTTGGAGGAGGGCCTCTCTACTTGGAGGAGGGTGAGTGCTCTCGAAAAGCGCATGAGGAGGTTCCGCAAATTACCTGCCCTCGAGAACTCCCCTGAGCTGACCCCTCGCCACGTGGCTGCCGGTTATCCGCAGTTCTCTGAAGTGCGCTCCGTCCGGTTGGATTGGAACACGTGCAGCGGGCTGAAATAGCTGCAGGCCGATCCTAACAAACTGTCTCAATTTTACTCGTATCTATAGCGGGACACTTTAATTTAATTTCTTGGCTTTTCCACGAGCCATACGGATGTGGAATGACATTCCTGAGATAAAAATTTCCGCGACCGACCATGCTACTTTCCGGCTTCTTCTGGACAGGCATTTCTTTCCGACGTGACATGTGAAATTTCTATTACGCGACATGTAATGTCGCGTACCAGCATTTAGTGTCGCTCTTTATCGAATTTCCATAATTACGGCACACTAGTTTATATATTGACACTTTTTTCCTGATTTGTATTGACTGTCTTTTATAGTATTTCTTATGTTTGTAGTATAACATGTTTGTAGTATAACGTTTTTTACATACTTCAGTGCACTACATCTGCAGGCTTGGAGTGACGTCTGACACCGGCGAAAGATGCCGAGAGCGAGTGGGGCTATACTAATCCAGCTACAACTAAATTAGGAAGGCCCACTAAGCTTGAACAGACACTCCCTCACCAGTACAGAAATTCGCCTCCCTGGTGCAGTATTCGGCCACAACCTCCATAATGATATCTTCAATTAACCAATGGCCCTCAGTCCCCAGCAGCTGCGGAGCACCTTACCAAGGCGGCGGTCATACCTGTAATGCAGCTGATGGTGCTAACAATCTCTTAATCCGGACAGGCCGCGAATGGAAACTGACCCTTGCACCGTTTAACACCCGAACCCTCTCGAGTGAGGCTAGCGTAGCAGGACTCTTCGAAGAACTATCAGACATTGTTTAGGATATTATCGGCCTTCAGTGAGATTAGAATAACTGGTGAGGCTTACACATTGCTGAATAATGACCATGTCCTCTGCTATAGAGGTCTCCCGGATAAGAAGCAATACGGAGTAGGATTTCTAATCCATAAGGACATAGCGGGTAACATTTAGGAATCCTACAGCATCAACGAGAGGCTAGCAGTAGTCGTAATCAAACTCAATGAGAGGTATAGATTAAAGGTAGTACAAACCTTCGCTGACCAACATGAGGAAGTAGATCAGCTTTATGAAGATGTTGAATTAGCGATGAGAAAAGTGCAAACGCGGTATACAGTGACTTCAATGCAAAAGTGGGGGAAAAGCAGGCGGATGAACAGGAAATTGGCAACTACGGTGACGATTCTAGAAACGCTAGAGGAGAGATTCTGGTAGAATTCGCAGAAAGGAATAAGCTGAGAATAATGAGCACCTTCTTCAAGGAACGTAGCAACAGAAAATGGACCTGGAAAAGCCCTAATGGTGAAGCAAGAAATGAATTTGATTTCATACTTTCTGCCGATCTCAGCACAGTGCAGGATGCAGAAATGATAGGTAGGGCAAAGTGCAGTGATCATAGGTTAGTGGGGGCCAGGATTGGCCTCCATTTGAACAGAGAAACAATAAAATTGGTAAAAAAAAACATAAACTTAGAGGCAGTAAAGGTAAACGTAGACAAATTGAGGCTGGTACTTGCAAACAAATATGCAGCCTTAGAACAGAAAGATGGTGATGATGACATAGATATAAAGAATTGAACCGTAACGAGGCTGGCTTCAGAGGCATCAATTGAAGTGGGAGGCAAGGCACCAAGGCAACCAGTAGGCAAGCTCTCCCAAGTAACAAAGGACCTAATAAGGAAACGACAAAGAATGAAAGTGTCCAACTCAAGTGATAAGATAGAATTCTCGGAACTGTCAAAACTGATCAACAAAGCGAAAATAAACGATATTAGAAATTATAGCGTGAGAAAGACTGCAGAGGCCGTAAAACATGGACGCACACTGAAATCAGTGAGAAGAAAACTTGGCATAGGACAAACCAGGATGTATGCACTGAAAGATGAGCAAGGTAATATCATCAGCAATCTCGAAGGTATAATAAAAGCTGCGGGAGAATTCTATACTGACCTGTACAGTACCCAGATGACTCAGGAGTACTCTATTCGAAACAATAATAAACAGTATACAGAAACTCCTCCTATAGCTATAGATGAGGTCAGCAGGGCCTTACAAGGCATGAAACGGGCAAAAGTGGCAGTAGAGGATGGAATAAGTCGATTTAATCAAAGGTGGAGGAAACATAAAGCTAGGAAAACTGGCGGCTCTCTACACGAAGTGTCTATCGACTGCAAGGGTCCCAGAAAACTGGAAGAATGCAAACATTATACTAATCCAGAAAAAGGGCGACGTTAAAGAACTGAAAAATTATAGGCCTGTTGTAACGAGCGTGAGTAACGACACGCACACCAAGGCGAGTGCTGAACAAAGACTGACTTTATTGCAACGCACGCCGACGACTCGAGAACGCGCAACAGCCTCTTGGGAGCTCAGGGTTGCCGGCTGGGCAATGCGCTCCCGCTAGGCTGGGCTACGTTACACCTCCCTCACTCCCACGTGAGGGTCCAGGTTCTTGCTGAAGTTCTCATCGTAAGTTAGACGCACTCGCGGGTTCCTTGCCCGCACAGGGCGGCGCATGGGAGTTGCTGCGTCGTGCAGGCCAGAGGCTGGTGGACGTTCTGGGGTGCCTGCAGGGCTTGTTTCTTGGCCGCTGCCATTAGCTTTCTGAGGATGGTGGGGGCTGCCCGCTGTGTCACTAGGCGAGTGGAACGGCTCTGCCGTCCGCAGGATGTGCTGCCGATTTCGACGCAGTAGGCTCCCGTCTTCGGTTTCCATCAAATATGATCGTGGTGTGACCTGCTGCGTTACTTTGGCTCTGCTAGTCCAACCCTGATCTTCTAAAAGGCGGGCCGTGTCTCCTGTCCTGAGTGGCGGTAGTTCCGGCCTTGGCCGGTGCCTTTGTCTCTGCTTCTTCACCTCGGTTGCCTGAGGGGTGGAGAAGTCTGGAAGACGGCCTCGAAGTTGTCTTCCGATCAGCAGCTGCGCAGGGCTCCTTCCATCCTCTAGTGGCGATGACCTGTAGTTTAGAAGTCCAAGCCACAGATGCTCATTAGCATGCTTTGTTTTCTTCAGGAGTCTTTTGAACACTTGTACTCCTTTCTCGGCTAGCCCATTTGCCCTTGGAAACCTTGGACTCGAAACCACGTGTCGAAAGTCGCGTAGCTTGGCAAACTCTAGGAACTCCCTCGAGGAGAACTGCGGTCCCCCATCCGTGCACACTTCTAAAGGTATCCCATGCCTGACAAACCACATTTCCAGTTTCTGGATGACTTGGTGGCTCGTTGTTTGAGTCAGCTGTTCTACTTCTGGGTAGTTTGAGTGAGCGTCATAGCCCACTAAGTAGTGCACTCCCGCATGCTCACACAGGTCCAACCCTATTCTTGAGCACGGCGACAAAGGGACAGGCTTTATTAGCACTGGCTCTGATGGCTGCCGATACGCGTAGCGACAGCAGGTCTCCCATTTTGACGTTTTTTCCTCAATGTCCTTTTGCATAGCCGGCCAATACATTAGGGCTCTAGCTCTCGCCTTTGCCTTGTTCACCCCGAGGTGCCCCTCGTGCACGCGGTCCAGCATTTGTTTCCGTAGCTTCTTAGGTATTATTACTTTAGCGCCTCTCATAAGGATACCATTCACAACCGACAACTCTGCTGCCACCGGCGATAACTGCCCTTGAATGGCCTCACGATTCTCGAGAGCGGTCATCACTCGCCTGAGGTCTTCATCTTCAGCCGTCGCTGCCTGCAGCCTCTTTACCATGGCGTCACTGACGAGGGTCGAAAGTACGTTCACAGCATGTATGGCTACATCTTCATATTCCTCTGCCCGAGTTGAGTCTGGTGGGATCCGCAGACGCGACAGCGCATCCGCCAGTAGGAGCTGCTTTCCAGGCACGAACTGCAGGGTGAAGTCGAACTGCATCAGACGCAAGAAAAAACGCTGAACACGAGGGGGCATTTCATTCAGTCCCATTTTCGCAATAGCTAGAAGGGGCTGATGGTCTGTTTCTATGGTGACATGAGACCCCACGATGAATTCTCTGAAGCGTTCGCAGCCGAATGTTATTCCTAGTGCCTCCTTCTCAATTTAAGAATACCGGGTTTCCGCTTGCGTTAGAACACGCGAGGCATACGCCACCGGTCTCCAACCCCCCTCATGTAGCTGGAGGAGAGCAGCACCCAAGGCAAAGTTGGACGCATCGGTTGACACTTTAGTGGGCCTGTGAGTGTCGAAAATGGCCAACAAGGGGGCAGAGGATAGCATGCCGCACAAGTTTTTCCATTCCTTGTCATGCGCCTCTATCCACTCGAATTCACTGTCCTTCCTCACGAGGGAGCGTAACATGTGTGTTTTTTCAGAGAGACAAGGCAAAAACTTTCCGAAATAGTTGACTGCGCCTAGGAGTCTTTGCACCTCCTGTTTGCACGTGGGTGAGGGCATGCTGGCTACGCATCGCACCAGATCCGGATCGGGCCGTATTCCTTCTTTAGAGAGGACATCCCCTAGGAACTTGATTTTGTCAGCGGCCAGTACACACTTCTCCGGGTTAAGGGTAAAGCCTGCAGTCTCAATTGCTCTGAGCGCCGCCTTCAGTCGGGCGTCGTGCTCCTCCCTGGTTGCTCCCCATACTAAGATGTCATCTATGTAGACTCGCACCCCCGGGAGGTTGTCCAGGGCATCACTCATGGCTTTCTGAAAAACCTCCGGCGCTGAACTCAGCCCAAATGGAAGCCTCAGGAACCGGTACCTGCCAAACGGCGTGCTAAACGTGCAAATGCAGGACGTATAGTCATCTAGAGGTATCTGGTAGAAGCCTCTATTAGCGTCCAGTTTGCTAAAATACCTGGCTCGGGCCAGCTCTGCCTCAATGTCCTCTCTTCGGGGCAGCTCGTAGTGCTTCCCTTCGGATACCCTCATTCACACGCCGCGGGTCCATGCACACTCTTAATCTCCCATTTTTCTTAGTTACGATGACAAGCGGGCTTACCCAATGAGTTGGGTCCTGCATCCGAGTTATAATGCCCTCCGCCTCCATGCGGTCCAACTCCTGGCGCAGGGGCTCCTTCAGGGCGTGTGGCACCCTCCTCGATGGTAGCGCTATAGGTCGCGCATCGTCTTTCAGGCTGATCCTGTATTTCCGCCTCGTACATCCTAGGCCACGGAATGGAGCGGGAAACTCTTCAATAATCCGCTGCTTGTCCATTCCTTCCTCTTGTGACACTGACCGGACTCGTGCTATAAAGCCGAATTTCTCACATGCCTCAAGGCCGAGTAATGCCTGTTTGCCCTTCTTCACCACATAGAAAACCAGCTGTTCGCATTTATCGCCCACTTGAAGAGGCAGCACCGTTGTACCAACATGCTGTATAGCATTGCCTCCATAGCCTGAAAGAACAGTCTGGCTGGGGCGCAACGGTGGCTTTCGCTTGAGTCTCCGGTATAAAGATAACGGCAACAAATTCGCCTGGGCTCCCGTGTCGACCTTCATGTGCACTGTATCTGTGTCAACTTTAACGGGGACGATCCAATCGTTCGAGCTGGCGACGCCGGCTATATGCACGTCTAATATTTCAAAATCATCGTCCGACTTTTCTTCAGGGCACTCAACTTCTTGAACGCTTCTCTTCGCTCTGCAGCACGCCGCGAAGTGGTTCAGTTTTCGGCACACTACGCACCTCTTTCCCCATGCCGGACATTTTCGCGGCGGGTGACAGCTGCCGCAGAAGTTGCACCGCCGCAAAGTCTCGCTCCGAGCCGGCCCGTCTAACTTTCCTTCCACTGCGCCGATCACCTGTGCCGTCTCTGCCTGCTCCCATACTCGCGCCTGGCTCGTGGCAGCCTCCGCCGCTTTGCAGAAATCAATGGCCTTCTCGAGTGTCAAGTCCTTCTCGCGCAGCAGCCTGTTGCGCAACTTTTTGTCCCGAGTTCCACAGACTAACTGGTCACGCACCATGGAGTTTTTGAGATCGCCAAAGTTACACGACTGCGCCTTGAGCTGCACGTCCCGCAAGAACTGTTCAAATGGCTCACCTTCATTCTGGAGTCGCATGCGGAAGACGTATCGCTCAAATGTTTCATTCTGTCGTGGTGCGCAGTACTCTTCGAACTCGCGCACCAGCACATCGTAGTCCTCCGCTTGGGCAGACGTAAGTCGAAAAGTGTTGAAGACATCAATGGCCTCCTGGCTGGCCACATGTAAAAAAATGGCAGCCTTCTCCGCGCTGGTACGTTCCTTTCCCGTGGCTACGAAATATAGCTCGATGCGTTGCCTGAACTTCTTCCAATTGGCTGCCGCGTTCTCAGCGAGCACCAGCGGAGCAGGAGGCGGTAGGGCTTCCATGCGCAGGCTTGAAATTCGAGCTTGCTATGCAACGGTCGCTTGCGCGGGAACGGCTACCCCACTTCTGACACCATGTAACGAGCGTGAGTAACGACACGCACACCAAGGCGAGTGCTGAACAAAGACTGACTTTATTGCAACGCACGCCGACGACTCGAGAACGCGCAACAGCCTCTTGGGAGCTCAGGGTTGCCGGCTGGGCAATGCGCTCCCGCTAGGCTGGGCTACGTTACACCTATTAGCTTACTCCGAGTATTATATAGAATATTTACCAAAATAATTTCCAATAGAATAAGTGCAACATATGACTTTAGTCAACCAAGGGACAGGCTGGTTTCAGGAAAGGATACTCTACAATGGATCACATCCATGTCATTTATCAGGTTATCGAGAAATCCGCAGAGTACAATAAGCCTCTCTATTTGGCGTTCATAGATTACGAAAAGGCATTTGACTCAGTAGAGATACCAGCAGTCATACTGGCATTACGCAATCAAGGAGTACGGAATGCTTACGTAAATACCTTGGAAAACATCTACAGAGGTTCTACAGCCACCTTAATTCTACATAAAAAAAGCAGGTTGATGCCTATAAAGAAAGGGGTCAGACAGGGAGACACAATCTCTCCAATGCTATTCACTGCGTGCTTGGAAGAAGTATTCAAGCTAATAAACTGGAAAGGTTTAGGAGTAAGGATCCACGGCGAATACTTCAGCAACCTTCGGTTTGCCGATGACGTTGTTCTATTCAGCAACAATGCAGAGGAGTTACAACAAATGATTGAGGACCGTCACAGGGAGAGTGTAAGAGTGGGGCTGAAAATTAATCTGCAGAAGACAAAGATAATGCTAAATAACTGGGCAAGGGAACAAGAGTTGAAGATCGCAAGTCAGCCTCTAGAGTATGTGAAGGAGTACGTTTACCTAGGTCAACTAATCACAGGGATCCCTGACCATGATAAGGAAATTCACAGAATAATAAAAATGGGTTGGATCGCATGCGGCAGACATCGTGAGCTCCTGAGTTCGAGCTTACAGTTGTCATTCAAAAGGAAAGTATACACGCAGTGCATTTTACCGGTGTTGACATATGCCGCAGGGACTTGGAGACTGACAAAGAAGCTTTAGAACAAGTTAAGGACCGCGCAAAGATCACTGGAATGAAGAATGCTAGGCATAACCTTAAGACACAGAAAGAGCGGTTATAGACGGGTATAGACGATATTTTAATACACATTAAGAGAAAAAAATGGCGCTCGGCAGGTCATGTAATGCGCAGGTTAGATGACCGTTTGACCATTAGGGTGACAGAATGGGTACCAAGAGAAGGGAAGCGCAGTAGAGGACGGCAGAAGACTAGGTGGTGCGACGAAATTAGGAAATGTACAGGTGCTAATTGGAATCGGTTGGCGCAGGACAGGAGTAATTGGAGATCGCAGGGAGAGGCCTTCGTCCTTCAGTGGACATAAATAGGCTGATGATGATGATGTGACACTAGGTATTATTGGAACTGGCAACAGTTATATTTTTTTTACAGAAATGTTACACATTATTCACTTGTAACACTTGCGGGCAAAGGTTTTCTCTGTTTGTTATTATTTGACTCTGGCTTATTATAATATTTTACTTTGTTCTTCTATAATCTTTGTATAATTGTTGTATAGTTTGTTGTTATATCATTCGAGAGTTCTCACTGTCCTAATTTCTGCATATAACCTCTTACACAGTGCCGTTGTGGATCTGTTAGGTATTGTGAAATTAAAAGGAAATTAAAAATACAAAGATGTCATCCGACAATTTCCTTCTTTCTCGAAGAAATGTTACTTATGAAACTTTACTGCTTTCTTTATAGGTATTATATACTAGAACGAACTACCATCCAGAAATATTTGCTGACCACACTGCTACCTACAGATGCACTACATTGAATGTATTTTGTAACGATATTTATTTTAATGTCTTCAATGTGTTACAGCGAAGCTGTTTGCCTCTAGTTGGTTGGGATTTCTCGTGGCGTTGGTCTCACGAAAAAAAAGGAAGCCTTCCGCAGTTGAAGCGACAAGCGCACACATTCTTTGGTACCACGCATACAACATAATACACAGCATTCGTTTCAATAGAGAACAAGCATAAAACAAGCATCCAAAGCATACAGTTTATGATAAAGCGCTTCTGTTAACAAAGCTAAGCAGGTAGCACTCCCCACATTCGTTTCCAGCTAAAGATTACTGTTGCGCAAGCTGCCGCGGCGACGGCAGCTTGCGATGTGGGGAGTGACGTTATTACACATATAGCAGCGACGGACAACGGCAGCGGAGGCGGTGGCCAACATCACCCACCGAAACGGCTATTGGAAAGCGCCCATAGCAGCATATGCTGCAAAAAGGCATGACGGACCTTTCTGAGATGCGCGAACGTCTAGATAAAAAGGAGGGAACGAAGTAAGAGGTTTTGTGGAGATGGAGGAAGATTGCTTAAGGAAACAAAGTTTTAATAACGTATTGTTTACTCGGCTTAAGTACTCTTGTTGAAATAGGCAGTTTTGTGTCGTTAAATCCCTTCTCTGATGTGGAGTAACAGACCGGATACTCCCTTCTTATACACGTCTCTGACTTTCCCTTTGTTCGCGTCGCTCTCTCTCTGTCTCTCTGAAAGAAAAAAAAAACAGTGGCCAACATTCAAATACATTCTGCCCTTTCAAAGCTAGGAGCGCATCCAATTCCGCATAAGTAATCAGGGAAAGTGCCCCTCTCCCTCCCTCCACCTCGAACTAAAAAAGAAAGAAAGACAGAAAAATAAACCCCGATAGCAAGAGAGAGACAGAGAGAGTCCTTGCGGTTTATTGAAATGGCCTGCTCTCCGACCCGGTATTTTCCGTGTGATAGTCTCTCGACCGGTACTCCGAATTGTGGAGCGGAGCGAGGGCGCGTGAAAGAGGGGTCCCATTACCGACTTCCGGCCGCAGTCCTCATTATTACCGGCTGCGTGAACTTCCGCGCAGTTAGCGCTTCGATAACACCTACATTGGAGTCTCTTTCACGCTTTTTCGTGCTTGTTCGCGTTTTTTATCAGTTTTTTGTTCGTTATTTATTTGTTTATTTCTTACGTTTATACAGCGCGAGCGTATTAGGAGCGTATTTAATTTCTAACATGCCATTGGCGATAATGAGGTATTGATGGGTGCTCATCGTTAGCGTCACTGCTGCGCACGAAAAATCCATCTCGAACTTAAATAAAAGAAAGTTGGAAACTAAAAAAGAGATATTACTCTGGGTGTAATTTTGGCACTGTCAAGTAGAACGTGGCAAGTAATTTTGCACGTGCTCGCTCAGCTCTCGGTCTGAGGAATGAGTGTCCTCGACGTTTTTTGTCAGCTTGCGGACGACGGCACAGGGGTATCGATGTGTGACGGCATGCAGAATGCGTACCGCCTTTTCTTATATAAAGAAGCACAGCAGATAGGAAACGTGACTTCATGTAATCGTGTAATCATGTGGTGCTAAGAAGACCAAGCTGCATACGAGTAAAAAAGGAGCGCGAGTGCTGTCTTGCGCACTGCAGCAGAAAGCAGGATGTAAAAATGCACACGCGGAGAGATCTAACAGCGCCCACGAGGACAAAAACGGTGTATTATGCACGATAAAAACAGAAACTTTCTATCGTCTCAAGATTGCTACAATCACGCCTGTAGCGTCAGGCAACATGTAACCCGTGCAACGTATGCCGTGGCCGACAGCCGCCAGGCACAAATCTAAATTTCCCAACCGAGAAAACCTCGTATAAAAGGCTGCCGTGAGTATGTGCACAAGTAAAAAGATATATAAACATAAAATGGTCAATAAAAATTTGTGATGCAGGTTAGTTTTCCAATGTTGTCGTTAATACCACAAGACAGAGACAGGCAGGCAGCTCGGCCTCCTCCTAAGAGGAAACATTAGGTCGGATGCTCCTATCTAAACACATCTAGAAGGAAAATTCGTTTTTCTCGGCAACCACTGCACCAAATTTGATTAGGTTTGTTGCATTTAAAAGAAAAACTTAACTTCTAGTGACTATTTTTTTTCTAATTTTCGATTTAGGTCGTCAATATTTTATTGAAAAGTGGCACAAATCGAAAAGTTTCAGAAAACGAAACAATGAAGTTTATAAATTTGTAAATCAGCGATGAAAATTGATATCACAATTATTGCACATAACAGTACGCCTATAGCGGACAAAATTGATATGTTACACATGAGTCTCAAAATATTAAGTATTATGCAAATACGGCTCTTGCAGAACCCTTGTACATAACATAACCAATTCACGTAAAATACAAATAGACATATCGAATTTGTCCGCTTTGAATGGTGTAATGGATTCCGTTTACAGAACCGCGATAGCTGTTCTTGATGCAGAGCTAATAATTTGTAAACTTCGTCCTATTTTTTTTTTGTAGTTTTGAATTTTTCAAAATATATTAAACAAGGTTCTGGCCCTAAATTGAAATTCCGCTTCCAACAAACACTACAATTTAACTTACTCTCTCATATGCAACAAATTTCATTAAAAGCGATTCAGGAGGTATCTCAGAAAAGCGGTTCTGCGTTTTACATGTATCTGAATAGGCAGCGTCGCAGCTGCGCCCAAGCTAAGCTTCCTCTTAAACAATTTGCCTAGGGATCAAATACATGAATAATAACTTCTTTGCCATTGCCAAGTATGCTGCAAACGAATTCTGGAACGCTACGCACTGTCAATACAAGTATAATATGTATTTTTTCATAAAATATTGTACTCGTATGTGCCACAAATTGTGCCCATAGTAACTGATGTCAATGCTTCCATGTTTTTGTCTATTTAATTAGTAAAGAAAGTATCACACGAACTTTAGAACTATGTCAGTTCGAAACCAGGAAAGCAGCGCATGCCGCTGATATGAAAAATGGAAAGGCCATGAAATGAACAAGTTGAGGACAAACGTGTTAATGAAACTTAGTCATTCAAGAACCGTGTTTACATTCTTGTATATATGCAATGGCCAGTGAAAGATCTCCATGACGCTGTCATTTGTTCCAATGTATTACGCAGGAGCAGCTGTCACCGGTCGTGAATAGTGAGTAATTGCACCGAAATTATAGCCGTAACAGAGAGCACGTATAAAAAGCTGGAGTTCTGCAAGCTTTACGAGGTCGAGTCAAATGAATGTGAGCCAATGCGAATATATGACAAACGGGGTACTTTATTAAAAAGTAGTCTTCATAAGCATTTAGACATTTGCCCCATTGACTAACGAGTCGCGTGATTCCCGTCTCATGAAACTCCTTATGTTGCTGCTTCGATAAGTCTGTAACTGACTCTTTCACGTCATCGTCCGGCACGAATCTAGTTCTGTTTAGCTGTTTTTCGGTTGCCCCAATATGTGGAAGTCGCAAGGGGACAGGTCCGAGCTGTATGACGGATGTTGCAGGGTTTCCCACTTGAACTTTGCCAGTTTTGTATTAACCACATCAGCGACATGGGGACGGGCATTGTCGTGGAACAAGATGACCCAATCCGTCAATTTTCCTCGTAGTTTGTTCTTGATTGCGACATGCAGTGGTTCCGGCGTTTCACAATATCGGAAACAATTGACAGTCTCTCAAGATTGAGCAAATTCTATCAGTAATGGCCCCTGACGATCGAAAAAAAGTCGACAACACTTTTCTCGCGAAAATGACGGGCTTAGCGTTCTTTGGCCGTGGTAAATTCGAATGTTTCCACTGTAAGCTTTCTCGTCGTGTTTCAGACTCGTAGTAGTGGCACCATGGTTCGTCCCCGATCACAATAGCAAACAAGAAATCGTCATCCTCATTGTGATACCGGGTCAGATTAGTCAAAGCAGCGCCAAACTTCTCCGTCTTCTGGCGGTGGATCAAAATCTTGGGCATCAATTGCGCACACAAGAGCCGATAACCGAGGTGCTCATGAATTATGGCGTGAACCGAGCCGTCACTGATTTTCACACGCTCTGCCAGTTCATCGATGCTTGTCCTTCATTCTTGTCCCATCAGCTCATCAACCTTTGAAATTGTGCGGGATGTGATTGCACGATGGCTTTGACCCGGTGTTGTAATGTCTTTGCAACTTTCGCATTCTTCTTTAAACCGTTTGCTCCCACGCTTTACAGTGGCCAATGAAATGCTGTGTTCAACGTACACGGCAGCCATACGGCGATTAATTTCTTTTTGGGAAACACCTTTAGCTGTCAGAAACTTCGCGACACCATGCTGTTCAGCTTTTGGGGTGTCCATTATGTCAGGCAACCATGTTCAACCCAGTGTATGAGAACATAAAAGAACAATTATCCTCACACATGCGTACCACTTTTTTAAATGAGAGATGCCACTCTGCTACGCGCATGCCTCGCAGATAATGAACCGAACCAATATTGCGACTCGCACTCGTGCATTAGAAATGCGACGATACAATGGGATATACAAATGCGAAGATACAGCTCGATAAAGGGCAAAAAGTGTGACTGGAAACAAAGTTCACTGCACGTATAGACGAAGCCTCGCAACAAGATATTTATATATACGTATAAGTCTCCAATAAATCTACGTATCTAAGAAAACGTTGCTGTATATAATGCGTCAAGCATGGCAAATAAACATGTTGCGCGATCACAGATTCACAGAATCCTAGATTCCGCCTCAATTCCATCCACTCCCCCCGATGTATCGCGCGCGACGGAAGGCGGCGCGCCTGCTCCCCGCTTTTCTCCTTTGCGCACACACGACTGAGCCACCATCGTCGGCTCAGCCATTCCACCCCCACCCCTCTACGCTTCCACTCGCACATACAGCATGTGGCGCGCGGTCACGATGTTATCACCCTTGGACTTTACACGAAACATGAGGGCGACGGCGGCGGCAGGAATTCGCCTGTAGTGTCCATATAATTGCTATCGCAATAATATAATAAAAGTACCTGGCAACTCAAGCGTCCCGTGGCTCATTACCTTGCACAAAAGAAAAAGTAACAAAATCACCATGCGATAATTCGCTGCGCCGCAACAATGTATTTTTTTTCCTTCTGTGGGGCGGGGGCACCGAAATGAAAAAAACGCATAGGAAAGTATGTTGGCCACAATCGAATGCCTACTTTGGGCACCTAATGTGGCTACGTAAGGAATATCGAAGAAAACATGAGACGTGTGGTCTGCTGAGAACCAACCATACGCATACTGCTCGGTATCCTACACCGGCGATACAAGACTTTCCGGAGAAATTCTGCAAAAGCGAACGCGGTGCAATCCGTCCAGCCCCACAGTGATGGCGGCGAGCGACCATTGTTTCTTTTTCTCGTCTGCTAGCCAGAAAGAGAGAGAATCAACTTTTGAACTGAGCGCTTAGTGACGGTTGGTGCTCGCTGGCACGAGATGGGGTGGAACCTTATTCTCAGGTCCCATATGCGTCCAGCAGTTCCTGGCCCCTAGCCGCCAGCGCGAGCTGGGTCGGTAGGTCGGGGCTGGACAACAAGGTCTCCCATCGCTCGGGGGGGTTGGGGCTGGGGAGGGTGGGGGTTAGGGATGGTGGGGGGTTCTTGAGCTTAGTGCACTCTGCAATGATGTGTGCTAGAGTGCCTTTTGACCGTCTGCAAAAAGGGCATAAAGTGTCATGCTCTGTTGGGAACATCTTGTGCAAGAGCACGGGATGCGCTAGCGACCCCGCTTGCGTGCGTCGCAAGATCGTTTGCTGCTGTCGGCTAAGTTGCGGATGCGGACGGGGAAGCCTACATCTGCCACTTCTGTACATTTGCGTGATTTCTTTGTAGCTTGTCACGGGGTGCGGTAGCTCTGGCTCGTCCTCGGCCCGGATTGACAGTTCTCGGGCATAGTGGTCGGCGAGTGCGTTGCCTTCCACTTGCGAGTGAGCCGGGACCCACACGAGCTCAACGGCCCGTCCCGGTGGTTTGCATTTGGTGAGGATCGCTAGTGCCGCGGGACCAGAAGGTCCAAAACTCTGCCAGGCGAAAATCCACTCGGCCAGGGAAAACCGAACGCGCACCAAAGTGCGCCGCGCGGTGTTCGGAGCCACGCGAGAAAAACGTATGCGCTCTGGCTGGCCCTGGCAGCCCACGGGTATGGTAGCGAGAACAAAAAAATTGAAGAGGCTCAATGTGTCTTCGCGAATAAAAGTCAAAGTAGAAAAAATAAATAAGAACTTAGTTACCTTGGCTGGCTTTAGTGTTTTCATGTGGATGTTTTGGCGTAGGTTAAAAAGAATGTTGATATTTTTTTTACGTGACATGACGGCACAAATTAACCACCACAACGCTTCGTCTCATTGAACCTCGCTGCTAGTGTGTTGATTTGACTTGTCTCGTTGTGTGTTCCGATGTAAGACTTTAGAAAAGTCAATGGACCTTTGGCATCAAATGTTTATAACAACATTAAACCTACAAAGTTCCGCAATTGAATATCTAAAGCACAACTTTGGAAATGTCAATGCACCTTTCACATCAAGAGTTTATGAGATTTATACCCATAAATTTTCGGAATTGACATCCATGCGCTCCATAGATTCCGCGGCCTCAGCGAGATGCCGCGGCGGGCCCGCTCACCATCAAAACGCCCTTGAAACGTTGTGGTCGGATGGGGCTGCTTGGTGTTATGTGACTCTCGGTGCATGGGCGTTCGAGAAGATAGACCGAGTTCGCTATCTTCGCGGTTAAATGTCTTTTCGAGCGTCAAACAGACATTCTAGACAAAATCCAGAGTGGTTTCCGGCGCCGGGGGTTGCTTTCGTCGGTGGTGCATGGACAGCACGAAAAAATTTCGGGGGGAGGGGGGGCTGAAGCCCCCATAAGACTCCCCCCCCCCTGGCTACGTCCCTGCGTGTGTGGAATCATGTGTCAGCACCGCATGATTATGTGATTACATTGAAGTGAAGTTTCCTATGTGCTGTATTTTCTTTAGAACTGCCCGGCTATTTTCACATTTTTTCACTGTGTACTGGCGTTGCATTTTGTTTCACTAGGGCTTAATTATGCGCATGTTCGTGTGGGACAAAGCGATACATGTATAGTTTAGAAATATGTCACTGTCACGCGACTACACTTGCATTCACTCTGACGAAGGCCAATCTTACGACCGAAACGTCAGTAAAACACATGCCATAACCCTCGTCTGTTTTCTTTTTTGAATGTTGGACTTTCGGGTCTGGTGTGAAACCCTTCGTCGTGCATATATATATATATATATACACACACACATATATAGTCCGAACATGGATTATCATAGAACTCTGACCTACCGCAACAACTCCCGGAACAGACCCCCCCTTCCCCTCGCCCCCCCCCCCCCCAAAAAGAAAGTTCGCTTTAAAAAGCAGTGACAGAGAACGCTGTTCTGTGTTTTAAATTTATGGAAGTGAGAAGTATCTAGGTGCGAAATTGGAGTGACCAAGTAACTAATAAAGCATCGCTGATTATATTTTATTTACGAACTTGAGAGAACATATTGCAATTCAGAAATGAAGCCGAGAAGTACTGAAGTGATAAAGCAAAGCGGTGAACTGGGCTAGTTGATACTTTGTAAAACGGGTGAAAAACCAGCGGAAACACACGAGAGAACAGATAAAGAAGCAGACAGGATGAGCTGTGTCTTGCATAAGCTAGTCCATCTAGTCCTGTCATCTTCGTCATCTGGCTTTTCCTGTCTCCACTGGTTTATTATCCGTTTTTAATGAATTAATGTTTGCTGAGCAACAACCCTGTAAGACTACAGCATGATGTTCGGTGTATTCCCTGTTCAAATGGGCCACAATATACATATCCATGACACTGGCAGCCAGGCTGGTGCAGTGGAGTCTTGCGGGGACCCAGGGGGCCTGGGAGGTCCCAAATGCCCTGTCAAAATAAAGATTTTTCCTCCCGCTCCTCCTACAAAATACATTGCCTTTCCAGTTGACAGCTTTTCAAAGCCGCCTTTTTAGTAGTTCGGAACAATCCTAACTCCATGCGATTAAAGAATATATCAGAAAGAGATAGATAAATAAAGTAATAAAGAAAGACCCTGCATAATGCAATCAAGGTGCGGAATTCAACGTGGAAAGTTGCCGATTAACGATATCCTATTTCTGTTCTGTCTGAGCACTTGAAAGGTAGGATTATTTATTGTTCAGCCTTTAGAACGATTACCTCCTTTTCTTGCGCTTGTGGATCGTCTTTATTCTCCTTGTTATCCCTTTCCCAAAGAGGGAGGAGGAAGAAAAGAAGAAAAAGAAAGGGAGGGAGGGAGGTCAACCGTACGCTCGTGCGGTTTGCTACCCTACGCTGGGTCTTTGCCATAGAAGGTTTATGAACTATAGTAAAATTTCAAGAAAGAACCTGCGGATTACGCTTGACGGAGCTCATTACGCCACCAGTAACCGCGCAATGTTCGTATTCTGAAAACAGGCAAAAACTTGCTTCATTATATTTCTGTGAAGTTCACTTACCTACCTTTAGCGTATTACTAGCAATATTCGCAGGCCCAAGTGCCATACCGATTGCGCACTGAGGTGGCAGAATATTTAGTGCAGAAAAGGTCCTGTCGCATATCCCCATTATACAACTCTTTTTTGTTCCTTGTTTTTGCATCGACATCCGCGGCACTGCGCTCATGTACAGCCATTAACGGCGGTTCCCTCTGCGAGGACAACTTATTTCCTATAATATCGCTACCACGTCCTAGTTACGTTATGCATGTTTTCGGTTCTGTGCGGGCTTCTCACTAACGTGCCTGTGAGCGAACACTTCCACCGGTATGGGCTGGCGAGTCGCGAGGCGAGAGGGCTGAGACGGTGTTCGCCGCGGGATCCCAGTGGCGTCGCGCTGGCGGGCATTGAAACCCGGTCGCATCCCGTTCGACACGGAATACGACCGTGCGTTGCTTGCACGCTAAGGAGCACCAGGTTGTCAAAATTAATCCGGAGCCCCCCCCCCCCCCGCCCCCCCCCCCATGCGGCGTGCCTCTTAATTATTATGAGGTGGTAGTTCTGACACGTAAAACACGACTTTGATTAATTTTAATTATGGCGCCTCGCAGCTTACAAAAGGTATTAGCTCTCTAGCTTTGTGAGCGCTTTTCATGCTGAAGCTTGAAAACCTGACCAGAAGAAACATGGGCTTGATATCATATGACCTCTCGGATGCTTTCTTATCATTCGCTCAAGGAAACCGTACATAAACATCGTATTTCTTCAAAGGTGCACTTCCCTTACCATGTAGACCGCATTGAATTCAAACAAAGTACATTTATTGGAGACCACTGTGTTGCTTGTCCTGTGGTATATTCAAAGGAACAAGAAGTTCACTTTCGCCGGCTGCAGTAACGGAACTTCCCGGTGGGAATGCGCGTGCTTGGTCGTTATTTGAGTTTCTCCCTCGTTGCAGTCCACACGGAGCGGCGTGCGCTCGTCGGGCAGTCGTGCTCGAGTGGCCGCCGCCGAGTGCAGTGCCACTCCATTTGGAACCCCTCGGGACAGCAACTGTGGTGCAGGCACCGGCAGCAGCCTTCGTGTACAGCGTTTAGTGCCAGCAGCTGTCGTGCTTTATCTTGTCGTGCGTCCGTGTATAAGAGCGCGCTGGGACTTTTCGACGACATTGTCTTCTCGTTCTTGTGTATTTCATTTTGCGGCGCTCTCTACTTGGCCGTCGTGTGCATATTGTTCGTAGTTTTCTTTTTTTTTCCCTTCTTCGATAGCGTATACCCGATAAGTTATGCTGCGAGAGAAGTTCAAGCAGTGACTGTCACTATAGATCGAATTCAGAGAGAGACGCCAAAGGGAGTTTTTCTCACCTCAGGAGCACTACTTTTTACGAGTACGATGGGGTGGCCGGATGAAAAAAAAAATGATACGCAGTTGATGACTTCTCACAGCAAACGATCAGCGATCAACATCAGAGCGTGTACCCGTGCGTAGCCACAGCTCGCGACGCTTGAGTATTGCTTGAGCTATTCATTTTTTGAATGGAGGCAGAAGGCGATACTAGTCACCTCAGGATTATTTTTGACAGTTTTTGGTTCTTTAAACGGACACTAAAGGGAAGACTACTTAGGTGCGTTCCTAACTGACTTTTCAATAGCACCAGACAAGTCGCTCTTAACGTAAGATGATGATTGGTAAGCCGGAAAAGACGCAAGAACAGAAGGACGTGTGGCGACCTCACGTTGACATTCACGCTGCGACTTCCCGTGACGTCATAGATACCTACGGCGTTCTCCGCTGTATAGTTACTTGGTTATCGATGAAACCGATTGCACTTTATTCTAAACGAGCTTCATCAAGTTTCAGGAACATTTAATGAGTCGCAACGACCCAACTACGAGAAAATATTTTGGTATCCGTGATGTCACACTGACGTCCAGGCGCCGGAGTATCAGTGTGAAATTGAAAGAAATATCATTTCGACCATAATTTTCTATTGGGGGCAAGCTCCACTGGAAAAAGCTGGCGTGAACGTCGGCGTGACGTGGCATGAGGGATCACGTGGACACAGAGGCCACGTCGGCTACTTCGGAAGCACCGAAGCGAGGTGGAAACGAAAGTTTCAAGTCCCACCTGCACTGCCGTTATTGAATTGAATTGAATTGAATTTTTATTCTCCTTGAACAAACACACAAGGAAGGAGTAGTCACAAAAAGCTACCGAGATTAGTAGCTTGACGAGGTGGCTGCCCCTTTACACAGCAGCAGCAGCAGTAGTTATGAAACAATTTTCATACAAATTACTGCTTTCATACAGATGCACGGACAATGACTGCACAACGGAACATAAGCATTTTGCAAAATACGAAAGAAAGCTTCACATTAATGAGCAAAATATATGAAAATAGACAAATAAATGCATCATAGTTCACAGGAACTGATCTCGCATTGTTTTTTGAAGAACTGTGACACATCTACAGATTTCTTGGCAAGATTATTGAGCAGAGCTGGAAGAGTAAAAGCGATTGATTGTTTCGCATAGTTGTTTTGAGGAGTAGGTATGTGCCAAATATTGTTGTGAGGCGTAGTGTATAGGGCAATATTTTCTCTTAATTCTGAAATGTCGCCGTAAAAAGAGTTGTTCTTTTTTGTGGCTGAGCAGTATGTCTGGAGTAAACGATAATTATAAAAATTATGTACATTTATAACCTTAAATTGTTTAAAGAGTTGCAGCGTGTGAAAATCATATGGGACGTTTGCAATTATTCGCATAAACTTCGTTTGAATTAGGAACAGTTGGTTTAGATTCGTTTTTGTTGTTGTGCCCCATACTAGGTGGGCGTAGGATAACTGAGAAAGGGCTAACGAGCTATATAGTAGTAGTTTTACACATTGAGGAATGATATGTCTACATTTGTTTAGCATACCCTCAGTGTTGCACAATTTTTTATGAGTTTCGCGGTATGGACATGCCAAGTTAAAGTACTTGAAAATTATACGCCCAGCACTTTCATGCATTCTACTGTTTCAATCGCATTGTGACCAAGTGTAATCAGCGGCAAGTTTACAACCTTATTTTTTGGTCTGAAGAGTATTGCTTTCGTTTTTGCGGTAATAATAAGTAAGGAATTGCACTTTGTCCATTCCAGTAACAGCGGCATTGTTTCATCAGATATCTTTTGTATATCGTCAGCTGTTTTACCGGTGATTAATAATGTAGCGTCATCAGCATAGCAAATTGATGTTACATGTGGATTTAAAGTAAAGGAGTGTAGGTCGTTAACGTAAACGCAAAACAAAAGTGGCCCCAATATGCTGCCCTGAGGTACTCCCATCTTTATGCATTTATTATCTGGAGAGGATGTTCCTATTGATACGTACTGCTTACAATGCCTTAAGTAAGAAGCTAGGAGGTCGTACGCAATGCCGTGTACACCGTATGACTGCAATTTATCAAGTAGGATTTCATGCTGTAAACAATCAAAGGCTTTCGATAAATCTACGTATACTGCCAGTGTTAAATTATTGTCTGAAAGTTTTTTAAGATTGTTTCCTTTTGCTTTAGCAGCGCGGTTTCCGTCGAACAATGCTGACGAAATCCATGCTGAAAATTGTGTAGTAATGACTGCTTAGAAAAATATTTAGACAATCTTATATACAACAGCTTTTCTATCGTTTTGAAAGAAACGGGTAAAATCGAGATGGGTCTGTAGTTCTTCAATACCTTTCTGTCACCGCCCTTAAAAATGAAAGTTACTTTTGCAATCTGCATGTTTTTTTTTTTTTTGGAAATACACCAGTGGAGAGGAAGAGATTAAAAATGTGCGTTAATTGACGCGCTATCTCATGCACTACATACTTTAGTGGTCCTAATTGCAGGTTGTCTACGCCGCAAACGCTACTGTTTTTAAGGTTTATTATTGCGGAAGCTACCCCTTGAGCGTCTGTTGGGTAAAAAAATATGGTGTTTGGGCTTGTGCAAGGTCTGTGTATACTTTTGTGTTGTTGTACTGCATTACTTGTGAATTGGTTAATGAAAAATTGTTGAACAGATTGGCTAAAGCAGAACCAGAAACGTAATCGTTACCGTAACATATTGAGTCAATTTCTTTGGATTCTTGGTTACGCCCGAGCACAGTGTTAATTTTTTTCCAGGTCAGGCCGGTACGCTGAGTGTCTTGTGAAAATAGATTAGAGTAATACGTACGCCGACCTCGCTTTCCGGAGCAACTTCACAACGTTGTTTCTAAGCCGCTTAAATTCAGCAAATACATTTAGGTCCTTGGTTTTAAGGAAGGTAGCGTAAAGTTGTTCTTTGGTTTTAATTTTATCGTATATATCCTTGCTTACCCAAGTTTTTATTATTTTGTGTGTCCGTTTAGCTGTTGCGTGATAAGCATATTTCATTACATTAAGAAATTCGTCATATGCCTTATCTGCATCTTTGATTTCATATATGCACTCCCATGTAACATCCTGCAGGGATTCTTTAAATCGCGTCAAGTTTGCATCCGAAATATCTTGATGAACGCGTTGACGTTTTGCTTTTTTACGGCAAACTGTGTCTAAAAGTAGAAAAACGGGTAAATTATCACTGATATCACAAGCTATGGTGCCAGCGGTAGTTTTTTCAAGCATGGTATTCGTTATGAATAAATCTAACAAAGTCTCTGATGTATCTGTTATTCTCATTGCGCTTGTCGGAACAATATCACAGCCATACATACTAACAGTCGATAACAAAGTCATTTGCTTGGAATCACGTTGAAGTAAATTAATATTAAGATCACCTCCGACAACAAGTTTCAGATTCTGCTCAGTTAAAAAACATAATAAGCGTTCAAAAAACTAAAGAAATTGTCAGAACAGCCAGCGGGTGGCCTGACAAGCCAACAAACATGTTGTCCTTTGAACGCTTCATAGTCATCAGTTACACATGTGTACTCTTTTTCAAGGTGGCAATGGATGTATTTCCGCGTAAGGATTGTTGCTTCGCGTCACGAAGAAATGAGCATACGGTGGCGGCGCATACATTTCCGAGTCATTTTCGTTCGAGGTTTCTGTTAATATAATCACAGAGAAGGGGAAGCTTACGCGATGAAAAAAAAGTTCTAGGTCACCTATTTTTGATTTTGCAGGCCGACAATTGAGAGTAAGAAAAGACAAAGAAGAATTTCGTCGTTTTACTTTTTCAGAGAACTGGTGGGGTAAGACAACCATATCGGATAATCGCACAAGCAATGCTACCAAGCCAACGATTGCAACCGCGCGTCTTTCTTGACAACAGTCGCTCGATCCCCAGTGGCCCTCCGCATAAGAATTTTGCCGTTCGCACGCCAGACAAAACGGAAGTTGTTCGCCGCTGGCCAGTCTTTTGTTGAGCGTAGAAGTTCTCGGTTCTGTTTCGTTATATTTTCTAGGATTGAAGCGTGATTCCCGACGTCTGTTAGCCTCTTACGTTTAGCGTACCACATTTCTCTCTCTCTTTGACGACTGAAACGAACAATTATACCGGGGGTTTCGTCTGGCCTTGCGGGAAGTCGGTGTATGGCAGTAATATCATTATCTTTCAGGCAAGGTACTTCAAGAACAGGTGCAAGTTTTCATTCACCTTAGCGAGCAAATCTTCACCAGGTGTCACAGGAATACCATGGAACTCCAAATTTAGGCGCCTGCTGCGCCATTCGAGTTCATTGATGGCCTCCTGTAACTGCATCTGTGTTTCGCTCAATCGCGCTTCGGCAATCTTGTCCACTCTTTTCTTGAGCGACTGTATATCCTTGTCCTGTTTATCTAGACGTTTCATGATGTCGTCAAACGTTTGTGACATATGGTGAATCGATTCTTCTATTCCGAGAATAGATTTCCTTAGCAGTAATAGTTTCTGTAGCTTTTCTCCTATCGTCGCTAGCTGTAAGGCAACAATGGTTGATTCGTATGCGGAACTGAAATGATTAGGTGGGCAAGCTTGCCTGCCTCGGGTGTCTGCTTGACAACATTTGAAAGTATACTATTATAGGTAGTGGCTGCCTTTCGAGGCGTGCAGCATGGTAGGCTACTGCTCGGTGCCGCAGTGCCGGCAGTACGCAACGGAGCCCGGTGTCAGCCTTACACGTAACCGCCGGACAAGCTGCGTAAAGCTTGGCTCGCGAAACTTAGAATCAGCAAACAGCCATCGGCCACAACTCGGGTATGCAGCAAGCACAGACGCGAGGAAGATTTCTACTGCGGCGTTGGGACTGCAATGTTCGGTGAGTAGCAGAAAACGCGCACTGAGACGCTCGCCCGCGCCCGCTGCCCGGCTAATGTCATGACGGTGTGGCCTATGAACGTCTTGATGGTAGATACTGGAAAGTCCACTGGAATGGAAAGGGATCGGTAAGGAGTACATTAAAAGAAGGCATGGCATATGGTCATGTTTGTGTTATGAATTAATGTTCTGGATTGAGAAAAACAAAAGCAGCGGGAAATCGCATGCTGAGAAGACCGATGAGCATAGAGTGCGACTCACCTTGAGAAATAATACTGAAACGTCTAAGAATTTAGCAGAAAAAAAAGATTGAATTTATTTATTTATTTAGTTATTTATTTACAATACTGCCAGTCTCATATCGAGACCATAGCAGGTGGGCATATGATTGTACATACAATTCATGTTTTTTATACCGAATGGTAAGAACATGAACACATGTAAATGAAATACATCAAACAGGTTTAATGCACAATTTTACAACACTAATAGTATGAATAACAAGAGCAACTCACAGAAATAGTACATTCAGGTTACATGTACGTAAAGATTATTACAATGCTATAAAAACAAAGAAAGAAACAAAGGAGGTAAATGTTTAGTTATAGTTCAGAAAATGGGAGTTTTGACGATTATATATGCATAAGAACTATTCTTTCCTAACTACTTATTTCATCTTCTAATAACTTAACAAAATCAGACTGCGAAACTGTGTTAGTTACAGATGGATCTAGGTTATTCCACTCGCGAAGAACACAGGGGGAAAAAGGAAGACTGAAAAGTACCGTTATTACAAAGAAACTCGTTTAGTGTATATGCACGATTATGACGAAGTACGCGGGATTTAGAAAAGGTAACGTATGTAGAGGCATTTATTTTTAGTCGGCTGTGTAATATTTGATGCAGAAATTTTAGACGAGCTCGTTTTGCTCGCACAGCCAAAGTTGCAAGCCCCGACTGTGTTAGAAGAAGAGTAGGGGAACCACTGCGACGGTATTTTCGGTGTATAAACCTAATTGCCTTTCTCTGGATCCTTTCCAGTTTAGATATATTTGTTTTAGTGTACGGGAACGATACGACACTAGCATACTCAAGGACAGGTCTCACAAATGCAATGCAAGTTAAAAGTTGGACGTTAGTTGGTGCCAACCGCAGACATCTTTTGAGAAAGAAGAGTTTTCATAATGCACAAGAAGTAATGTTGTTAATATATGCTGTCCAGTTAAGGTCGGACGTTATTGTTAAACCAAGATACTTATACTGTTGAACTCTAGTTACGAGGCTGCCGTGAAGTGTGTAGTGGAAAAGCGATGGGTGCTTTTTTCTCGTCACTGTCATGCAAACCGTTTAGTTTGTATTAATGGTCATTTGCCAGTTATCACACCATTCGGTTATTTTTGCTAGTGCATTATTGAGCATAACTTGATCCTGGTGATTACGTATTTCTCTGTATATAATGCAGTCGTCTGCGAACAGTTTGATTTTACAATCAATGTTATTTGTAATGTCATTGATAAAAAGTAAAAATAACAGCGGACCTATTACTGAGCGCTGTGGCACCCCTGATGTGACAGGCACCGGAGCAGATGGGATGTTTTCGATGACGACAAATTGTGATCGGTGTGATCGGTGGAGTAATGGGTCCATTGCCAATCGCAGCTGTAATTTTTGCAGTTAGTTTAGTATGGCACACACAATCAAACGCTTTACTGAAATCTAGTAAAAGTAGGTCAGTTTGATTATGATTATTAATACTTAAAGCAAGATTGTGTACGACCTCTGTTAGCTGAATGACTGTCGATAAGCCTCTTCTAAAACCGTGTTGAACATCTACTAGAATATGTTCTTCGAAATGTGCGGTTAAGTGTTTGAGAATAATGTGTTCCAAAATTTTACATGATGTGTTGGTAAGCTAAATTGGTCTGTAGTTAGATGGCAGGTTAGTATCGCCTGAGTTATGAATCGGTACAATTTTGGCAATTCTCCAATCTTCAGGTAGGTCTGACGTCGAAAGTGACTTGCGGTAAATAAGGCCAAGATATTTACTGTTACATTCAGCATATCTTTTCAAGAACTCGTTGGGAATGTTATCGGGTCCGTTTGATTTCTTCACGTCTAACTCAAGTAACTGCTTAAATATTCCGGAGTCGTTTATTGTTAATGTGTCAATAGTGTGAAATGATGACGGTGGCAAATATGGAATTGTGTCGTTATCTTTAGTAAGGACTGATTGAAAGTGTTGGTTAAATTTATCAGCGAGTGCCAGTTTTTTCCTCGCGTGGACGATCTAGTGTCGCTGCGGGGCGTGCGCGAGAAAAGTTCCAAAAGCGATTAGGGTTGGGATTGATAAGGGTAGGCAATGTTTCATTGAAATATATGTGCTTCGCAAGCTTGGTCTTTAACTTGAGTTCGTCGGCAGCGCGGGAGAGTTGCGATATTGTTTGTGTACTTGCACCGTTCTTTTTCATCTTACGCCGCAAGCGTTTTATTCTGCGCTTGACGGGAATTATATCGCGTGTTATCCAAGGATTTTTTTTGTTTGATTTTTTACTGTTGTTCGGGATGTAATGACGCATGCAGTGCGATACTATACGCCTGAAATGAAGCCAGAGATCATTGACGTGAACAGAACTATCATTTGCAGTTTCGTAAAATTCTTGGTATTCATGCGCTGAATAGGTTAGTATAGCGGAATCATCTGCTTTTTCAAAATTAGGGACAATAATTTCAGTAGTTTTGGCTGTTGCAGTGTATCCGAAGGGCAGCTGGCATTTTGGTATGTTGTGGTCTGAGATACCGTTGACGATCTCCGAGTTAAGTAGATCAAGGGGGAAGTTGTCACTAATCAATATTAAATCTAGGATGTTATCGCTTGTTCCTTGTATTCGCGTAGGAGAGGTTACAACTTGATGAAGCCCGAAATTTCGCATCAAATCAATGGGCGAATTTGATGAGAGTGAAGTGTGGTGCATGGTATTCCAGTCAATATCAGGTAAATTGAAGTCTCCCATAAGAATAAGTCGGTTGCTAGCAAGCTTCTGCAGAAACTCCTGCACAGTATTAACACTTTTGTGACCAGAAAGAGGTCTTCTGTAAAAGCAACCAGTAAGTATAGTAAAATCATCACACATAATCCTGCAGAACACAGCCTCGACATCTGGAACGACGGGCATCAATACAAAGGGTAAGGACTTCTTAATTAACCAGAGCTACGCCACCGCCTCGAGTTGGTCGATCTTTACGGATAACTGAGTAATTTGGGGGTGCTATTTCGTGGCTGTATACTTCTGGCGAAAGCCATGTTTCAGTAATAGCAACAATGTCAGGGCTGTGCTCGAGTAACAGGTTTTCTAATGCTTCAGTTTTATTCACAATACTTCTCGCGTTCACATTTAGCAGTGTTATTTCTGTGAATGTTTGTGGAGTTACTGGTCGACTTCTTTCGGCGTTTTTCTTTCTTTTTTTTTTGAACTGCGTCTTTCATATTTCTTTCGTCATCCCAGACGAACATGCTGTCGTTTATGTACAGTTTATCAAAGAATAGGGATACTTTTTCACCTTTCTCACGGTTTGATTTAGTGCTTTCCCAGAGTTTTCTTCTCTGTTCCCGCACTCTAGGACTGAAGTCTTCACCTATAGAGTTCTTAGTGTTCTTGAATTTATAGCCTTTTTTCAGTATCGCTGGTTTGTTACTTGAGTCAAGTAGCTTTAAGATGATTGGTCTGTTTTATCTTTATTCGGCCTGCCTAAGCAATGTATTCGTGCGATGGCAACTAGCTCCAACCCAAGGATTTCCTTGATGATTGTTTGATTGACACTGTGTTCCAATGTAGAGCTGTTTTCGCCCTCATCCTCGGGAAGTCCGTAAACAATAAGATTTGATCTTCTGCTGTGGTTTTCTAAATCATCAACCCTGTTTTCTAATCTTTTAAAAGCTTTTTCCAACTGCGATACGTTCTTTTCGTATGAGATTACTTTTCCTTCAAGTTTGGATAGAGCGTCTATCCTCTTTTCAATTTCGGTTAGCCGGTGTTCTTTGATATCTTATATATCGGTTGCGATATCCTTTAGTTGTTTAGCAATCTGGCTTAACTCAGGGCCTGTATTCTCCTCTATATCCCCAGCTACTAAAAGAAGTTTCCATAAGAACAATACAAAGTGCAACAACAAGCCGCGGGCGCGGCAGCACCAACAAGAAGGGGTTCCTAGACCTAAAACACTTATCGTGACGCCTCCTCACCTGCATGAAGAAGGACAGCGGGTTAGACGTCTGCATTCTTGTGGTACTGCCGAGCCCAATGGCTCCCGGCAGTGAAGAAAGACCATATATAGAGGGTTGTATAGATGGCACTCGATGCCGGTCATGTGTCCAGCAGGGCGCGTCGGTCGTCGAACCACGTGGCCAGTTGTTCCAGCGCAGATGGTAGGAGCAATCTGGCGCGTGGAAATCGGTGTTGTTGATTTGCGTTCCGCTGATCACCTCCGGCAGCAGCCCGGTGTGCGCATTCCCACCGATAAGGAGTATGCTGACAGCAAACTGCATGAAGAAGGACAGCGGGTTAGAGGTCTGCATTCTTGTGGTGCTGCCGTGCCCAATCGTCCTGACGGCACATCACAGTCGCCGTAGGCGTCAAGGTTTCTATAATGAAATTATTTTTGAACACTTCTGATAGCGTCCACGCAAGAGTGGTTGCCCGTGTACTGCCAAATGCTCATATGCTGCGGCCTAAAGCTCACGGCACGGTGCGAAAACGCGCACGTAGAGAAAGCGAAACATTGTGCGCGGATATGCACGCAGACGCGCAGTCGGTCACTGCGAACCCGTGTGACCGCTGCATTGAGGCTTCCCTCTGGTATACTCCACTTGTTTATACAGACAGCCCAATATGAGAACGTATTTCACACAGTTTACTCTCAGCATTTGCCTATCTTTCACGCAAGAAGCCGGTTCGGGAGACTCCATCGCGACCATCGCGCGCATTTGCGTTCACTGTACGTATTCAGAAAAGAGATGGCGTCTGTAATCGATTTCGTGCTTTCAGTTTGCCCAAGATTATTATTTCGGCAGTAATAAACTGCCTTGATTTTGAGAATACTGACGGAAATGTCCTGGAGGGCTGCCGCGTGGTGTTTTTATTGAGCGCCGTAAGCGAAGCCTGTGAGGAGAGAGCCGCGTGATCCCTCATACTACGCAAGGGAGGCGCTTCGGACAGATGGTGACTCCGTAAGTCCTCGCCCCCAATACTGACAGCCAATCTATTTATTTAATGTTAACGAACACAGAGCTTTAAAAGAATACTTTACCTTTGTAAAAGGATTGAATGTTTATTTTTAGCGTCTCTTTAAGGTGCCCCTAAATATTAGTGGATCACTGTATATGGGCAGCTCAGAAGGAGCTGTGTGAGGAGGTTCTCGCGGAAGCATTATTCTGTGACAGCATTCCACAGACAGCTTCTTTTTCCCGGCGTGGCAGTGTAGAAGCTTTCCTTTTCAGCGAACCGTCGTAACACTGCGCGCTTTGCTCACGCCCAGGAGGAGGGATAAACTTTATTTATAGCAGTCAGCCAGCGGTAGAATCGTCCGCGGTGGGCGGCGTCTTTTCGCAAGGATACCCGAAAAATGTTTCCCTGCCCTTACAATTAAATTGTTCGACGTAGGACAGCATCGTTTCCTCCTGAGAGATGACGAGTTTTTGCGCACTTCGCAAGGAAGCGCCCTGAGAACGCACTGCGGTGTTCGCACATTCAAAGCCTTCGCTGTCTCACGTTGCTCGGGTACTTCTGACCTGATCATGCGAATCATTGACCCCATAGCCTCGTGCGCAGCGCTAGCGCCTGAGGTCGGCATACTGGAGAGAAGCTGAAGAAAAAAGCGTAATTGCACACTGTAATTGTAGCTTTAACGGCCAGGTGATCCTGAGGAACCCCCACTTTGCTGGGATCACTACCGCCCGAGCGAATGTGCGCACGGCTCGGTCGGCTTGGTCTTTTGCTGCGCGTAGTTTTTCACTAGTGCTGTTTCTTGGCCTTTCCGCGTGGCAGTCGTGAGCCTTTACTCTGATACTTTCAATACAAAAATGTTTTCTTAGTTCGAATGGCTTTTTCACTACTTGCTTCGCGAGCCCCGAGAGTACTCTTCTTTCTTTTAGTGTCAACTGGCTAAGTGACCCCATGATACGCTCTTCTATTATAGGTTTAAGAGCGTTTCTTCGCCGCTGTGTGGTTTAGGAGAGGCTGGGGGGGGGGGGGGGCGGTAGAGCTCTTGCAATATAAAAACATATAACGGAACAGTTGGAAGCTCAATGCTACATATTTGGAAACCGATGAAGACACGTTGGCAGCCGACACAAAGCCTACTTTTGTCCAATGGCGTAGAAAGAAAAAGTCACAAAGCAAAAAAAAAAAAAAAAAAAAGCCAGAACGTTGCCTTGCTGCGGGATTCGAAGCGTTGATTCGATGCACGTAACCGTTCAACGCTCCAGTCTCCGAGATAGCAGTCGTCATCGCGTTACGTGATGCTCATATGGACACAGAGAAAGAACAGGACGTACACATCGCACTCGCGTTTTCCAGTTTTTTCTTCGAGTCCTTGTACTAGTGGTACTACATTGAACGATGCCTTCGTAATGACATGTCAATAAGCCCAACCCACGAGACTGATCGACTTCATTCCGCTTCACGGTTTTCGACGCGTGCATAAGGCTTTCATTTTTAGAACCCCACTCATACATATATATATATATATATATATATGAACCCATCTATGGGTTTATAGGTGCGTTTAGATGAAATATATATATATATATATATATATATATATATATATATATATATATATATATATATATATATATATATATATATATATATATATATATATAAGTATATCTTTGTGTGTGTGTGTGTGTGTGTGTGTGTGTGTGTGTGTGTGTGTGTGTGTGTGTGTGTGTGTGTCGTAAGAAGCCAACAACCAAAGACACTAAGGATGTGACACTGTAATGGTGTCATTGTTGGCTTCTCCGTGGCACCTCCGTTGGCTTCCGAGGCAGCTCTTGGTTTCCTCAACGAACGTTTCCCACGTTGTTATCGTGCTTTCGTTATTATCGAATCAGAGAAGTGCTGTTCCAGTGAGAAAGAAAACGCCGTTAGCGAGTCGCGCCGTTGCGTTCCACGCATTGCGACCGCATACCGCTTGATAATATTTCAGCCAGTTGTCGACATCCCCATCAGCTTTGCCGGAAAAGGTGCGCGATTCTTTCTGAGGGATCGAGCAGATTACTTGCCTTGGGCGCTCACTATCATCGTGCATGC
Source organism: Dermacentor andersoni (assembly GCF_023375885.2). Classification (NCBI taxonomy): domain Eukaryota; kingdom Metazoa; phylum Arthropoda; class Arachnida; order Ixodida; family Ixodidae; genus Dermacentor; species Dermacentor andersoni. The sequence goes on along the minus strand of NC_092816.1, from coordinate 6,046,509 downwards.
TTGTGTCATGACTGCCGCCAGCTCCTGGTGGTTCGTTCATGTCTTTGTCTTCAGGCTGTATTCCGAGGAAGCGCCGGCTTCATGGGAGGGTACGTGGAAGAAGGTTGTCCAGAGCGATTGTCCCGCACCGTGCACCAAAGTTGTTACGGATGAGCTGGCTTTACTTACGACATTATTGACAGGGCGTAGAGTCGGGATCGCAGGCTGTCGGGCATTTTTGTGCACCGCGCGCAGTTCTTCCATCTCCTCTTCGGCTCTGCCGCGTAGTGTAACAACTTCAATGTTGTTACGGATGAGATGGGTTTATTTACGACATGATCGAGGGGACGTAGAGTTGGGATCGCAGGCAGTCGGCCATTGTTGTGCACCGCGCAGTTCTTCCATCGCCTCTTCTTCGGCTCCGCCGCGCAGCGTAACATCTTCAATGTTGTTACGGATGAGATGGGTTTATTTACGACATGATCGAGGGGACGTAGAGTCGAGATCGCAGGCTGTCGGGCATTTTTGTGCACCGCGCGCAGTCCTTCCATCTCCTCTTCGGCTCCGCCGCGTAGTGTAACATCTTCAATGTTATTACGGATGAGATGGGTTTATTTATGACATGATCGAGGGGGCGTAGAGTCGAGATCGCAGGCAGTCGGGCATTTCTGTGCACCAGCGCGCAGTTCTTCCATCTGCTCTTCTTCGGCTCCGCCGCGCAGCGTAACATTTTCAATGTTGTTACGGATGAGATGGGTTTATTTACGACATGATCGAGGGGACGTAGAGTCGGGATCGCAGGCTGTCGGGCATTTTTGTGCACCGCGCGCAGTTCTTCCATCTCCTCTTCGGCTCTGCCGCGTAGTGTAACATCTTCAATCTTGTTACGGATGAGATGGGTTTATTTACGACATGATCGAGGGGACGTAGAGTCGAGATCGCAGGCAGTCGGGCATTTTTGTGCACCGCGCGCAGTTCTTCCATCTCCTCTTCGGCTCCGCCGCGTAGTGTAACATCTTCAATCTTGTTACGGATGAGATGGGTTTATTTACGACATGATCGAGGGGACGTAGAGTCGAGATCGCAGGCAGTCGGGCATTTTTGTGCACCGCGCGCAGTTCTTCCATCTCCTCCTCGGCTCCGCCGCGTAGTGTAACATCTTCAATCTTGTTACGGATGAGATGGGTTTATTTACGACATGATCGAGGGGACGTAGAGTCGAGATCGCAGACAGTCGGGCATTTTTGTGCACCGCGCGCAGTTCTTCCATCTCCTCTTCTTCGGCTCCGCCGCGCAGCTTAACATCTTCAATCTTGTTACGGATGAGATGGGTTTATTTACGACAAGATCGAGGGGACGTAGAGTAGAGATCGCAGGCAGTCGGGCATTTTTGTGTACCAGCGCGCAGTTCTTCCATCTCCTTTTTTTCGGCTCCGCCGCGCAGCGTAACATCTTCAATCTTGTTACGGATGAGATGGGTTTAGTTACGACATGATCGAGGGGGCGTAGAGTCGAGATCGCAGGCAGTCGGGCACTTTTGTGCACCGCGCACAGTTCTTCCATCTCCTTTTTTTCGGCTCCGCCGCGCAGCTTAACATCTTCAATCTTGTTACGGATGAGATGGGTTTATTTACGACATGATCGAGGGGACGTAGAGTCGAGATCGCAGGCAGTCGGGCATTTTTGTGTACCAGCGCGCAGTTCTTCCATCTCCTTTTTTTCGGCTCCGCCGCGCAGCTTAACATCTTCAATCTTGTTACGGATGAGATGGGTTTATTTACGACAAGATCGAGGGGACGTAGAGTAGAGATCGCAGGCAGTCGGGCATTTTTGTGTACCAGCGCGCAGTTCTTCCATCTCCTTTTTTTCGGCTCCGCCGCGCAGCGTAACAACTTCAATGTTGTTACGGATGAGATGGGTTTAGTTACGACATGATCGAGGGGGCGTAGAGTCGAGATCGCAGGCAGTCGGGCACTTTTGTGCACCGCGCACAGTTCTTCCATCTCCTTTTTTTCGGCTCCGCCGCGCAGCTTAACATCTTCAATCTTGTTACGGATGAGATGGGTTTATTTACGACACGATCGAGGGGACGTAGAGTCGAGATCGCAGGCAGTCGGGCATTTTTGTGCACCGCACGCAGTTCTTCCATCTCCTCTTCTTCGGCTCCGCTGCGCAGCGTAACAACTTCAATGTTGTTACGGATGAGATGGGTTTATTTACGACATGATCGAGGGGACGTAGAGTCGAGATCGCAGGCAGTCGGGCACTTTTGTGCACCGCGCACAGTTCTTCCATCTCCTCTTCTTCGGCTCCGCCGCGCAGCGTAACAACTTCAATGTTGTTACGGATGAGATGGGTTTAGTTACGACATGATCGAGGGGACGTAGAGTCGAGATCGCAGGCAGTCGGGCATTTTTGTGCACCGCGCGCAGTTCTTCCATCTCCTCTTCTTCGGCTCCGCCGCGCAGCGTAACAACTTCAATGTTGTTACGGATGAGGTGGGTTTAGTTACGACATGATCGAGGGGACGTAGAGTCGAGATCGCAGGCAGTCGGGCACTTTTGTGCACCGCGCACAGTTCTTCCATCTCCTCTTCTTCGGCTCCGCCGCGCAGCGTAACAACTTCAATGTTGTTACGGATGAGATGGGTTTATTTACGACATGATCGAGGGGACGTAGAGTCGAGATCGCAGGCAGTCGGGCACTTTTGTGCACCGCGCACAGTTCTTCCATCTCCTTTTTTTCGGCTCCGCCGCGCAGCTTAACATCTTCAATCTTGTTACGGATGAGATGGGTTTATTTACGACATGATCGACGGGACGTAGAGTCGAGATCGCAGGCAGTCGGGCACTTTTGTGCACCGCGCACAGTTCTTCCATCTCCTCTTCTTCGGCTCCGCCGCGCAGCGTAACAACTTCAATGTTGTTACGGATGAGATGGGTTTAGTTACGACATGATCGAGGGGACGTAGAGTCGAGATCGCAGGCAGTCGGGCATTTTTGTGCACCGCGCACAGTTCTTCCATCTCCTTTCTTTCGGCTCCGCCGCGCAGCTTAACATCTTCAATCTTGTTACGGATGAGATGGGTTTATTTACGACATGATCGAGGGGACGTAGAGTCGAGATCGCAGGCAGTCGGGCACTTTTGTGCACCGCGCACAGTTCTTCCATCTCCTCTTCTTCGGCTCCGCCGCGCAGCGTAACAACTTCAATGTTGTTACGGATGAGATGGGTTTAGTTACGACATGATCGAGGGGACGTAGAGTCGAGATCGCAGGCAGTCGGGCACTTTTGTGCACCGCGCACAGTTCTTCCATCTCCTTTCTTTCGGCTCCGCCGCGCAGCTTAACATCTTCAATCTTGTTACGGATGAGATGGGTTTATTTACGACATGATCGAGGGGACGTAGAGTCGAGATCGCAGGCAGTCGGGCACTTTTGTGCACCGCGCACAGTTCTTCCATCTCCTTTCTTTCGGCTCCGCCGCGCAGCGTAACAACTTCAATGTTGTTACGGATGAGATGGGTTTATTTACGACATGATCGAGGGGACGTAGAGTCGAGATCGCAGGCAGTCGGGCATTTTTGTGCACCGCACGCAGTTCTTCCATCTCCTCTTCTTCGGCTCCGCCTCGCAGCGTAACATCTTCAATGTTGATACGCATGAGATGGGTTTATTTACGACATGATAGAGGGGACGTAGAGTCGAGATCGCAGGCAGTCGGGCACTTTTGTGCACCGCGCACAGTTCTTCCATCTCCTCTTCTTCGGCTCCGCCGCGCAGCGTAACAACTTCAATGTTGTTACGGATGAGATGGGTTTAGTTACGACATGATCGAGGGGACGTAGAGTCGAGATCGCAGGCAGTCGGGCACTTTTGTGCACCGCGCACAGTTCTTCCATCTCCTTTCTTTCGGCTCCGCCGCGCAGCTTAACATCTTCAATCTTGTTACGGATGAGATGGGTTTATTTACGACATGATCGAGGGGACGTGGAGTCGAGATCGCAGGCAGTCGGGCACTTTTGTGCACCGCGCACAGTTCTTCCATCTCCTTTCTTTCGGCTCCGCCGCGCAGCGTAACAACTTCAATGTTGTTACGGATGAGATGGGTTTATTTACGACATGATCGAGGGGACGTAGAGTCGAGATCGCAGGCAGTCGGGCACTTTTGTGCACCGCGCACAGTTCTTCCATCTCCTCTTCTTCGGCTCCGCCGCGCAGCGTAACAACTTCAATGTTGTTACGGATGAGATGGGTTTATTTACGACATGATCGAGGGGACGTAGAGTCGAGATCGCAGGCAGTCGGGCATTTTTGTGCACCGCACGCAGTTCTTCCATCTCCTCTTCTTCGGCTCCGCCTCGCAGCGTAACATCTTCAATGTTGATACGCATGAGATGGGTTTATTTACGACATGATAGAGGGGACGTAGAGTCGAGATCGCAGGCAGTCGGGCACTTTTGTGCACCGCGCACAGTTCTTCCATCTCCTCTTCTTCGGCTCCGCCGCGCAGCGTAACAACTTCAATGTTGTTACGGATGAGATGGGTTTAGTTACGACATGATCGAGGGGACGTAGAGTCGAGATCGCAGGCAGTCGGGCATTTTTGTGCACCACGCGCAGTTCTTCCATCTCCTCTTCTTCGGCTCCGCCGCGCAGCTTAACATCTTCAATCTTGTTACGGATGAGATGGGTTTATTTACGACAAGATCGAGGGGACGTAGAGTCGAGATCGCAGGCAGTCGGGCATTTTTGTGCACCGCACGCAGTTCTTCCATCTCCTCTTCTTCGGCTCCGCCTCGCAGCGTAACATCTTCAATGTTGATACGCATGAGATGGGTTTATTTACGACATGATAGAGGGGACGTAGAGTCGGGATCGCAGGCAGTCGGGCATTTTTGTGCACCGCGCGCAGTTCCTCTATCTCATCTTCGGCTCCGCCGCGTAGTGTAACATCTTCAATCTTGTTACGGATGAGATCGGTTTATTTACGACATGATCGAGGGGGCGTAGAGTCGAGATCGCAGGCAGCCGGGCATTTTTGTGTACCAGCGCGCAGTTCTTCCATCTCCTTTTTTTCGGCTCCGCCGCGCAGCGTAACATCTTCAATCTTGTTACGGATGAGATGGGTTTAGTTACGACATGATCGAGGGGGCGTAGAGTCGAGATCGCAGGCAGTCGGGCACTTTTGTGCACCGCGCACAGTTCTTCCATCTCCTCTTCTTCGGCTCCGCTGCGCAGCGTAACATTTTCAATGTTGTTACGGATGAGATGGGTTTATTTACGACATGATCGAGGGGGCGTAGAGTCGAGATCGCAGGCAGCCGGGCATTTTTGTGCACCAGCGCGCAGTTCTTCCATCCCCTCTTCTTCGGCTCCGCCGCGCAGCGTAACAACTTCAATGTTGTTACGGATGAGATGGGTTTATTTACGACATGATCGAGGGGACGTGATTCTTTGACCACGCGTGATTCCCGGCGTGATTCGTCGACCTAATTTTTCCCGTCCTTCGCGGACACATCTCGAAGCCAAGAGAATGGGATGCAAAAGCGAAATTCACCAAGAGAATGTACTCGAGTGTCGACAGGCACTTCGGCGGAAGCTTGCAGTGATGCGCTTCAGGTTCAAACCAACTGTGCTTGCCTTCGAAATATGCGTTAAAAGCTCACAACCGTGACTTTGCCTTCAGTACCCTAAATGCTTGAATTTATTCAAGCTGACGCCGCCCAGCAGCGCCATGTGGATCGAAGGCAACTTATTGGTGGGCGTCTTTTGAGTTATGGAAACTGTTTCCCTTGAAGAGTATCACACCTAATTTGGTGCATGAAAGGCTACAACAAAATCCACAAAATGCTATTTTTAGCGGCTATACTGCCCTCACAACAGTCATTGAAATCATCCTTAGAAAAGCAGACGTCTTGAAAATTAAGCGCGGGTGTGCATCAAGCCAAAGTAAAACGGTGAGATATAAGATCATATGTGTACCACAAAAAGTGTAGTGAACAGTACTTATACACAAGTGCGTGAGCGTTATCTCCAGCTGCAGAGGCAGCTTTGTTCGTTCAATCCTACGAACACAACCCTCAAGCAACACCAAAAACATGTAGTGTATAGGCAATATGGGGCGAATAAAAATGCCTATGGCTTGAAATGTGCGCGATTATCGACCCCTACAAATATCTTCGCGGAGAAATGAAGTCGTTCAATACCGCCCTAAGATATTCACTGTTACTGAATGCGGGCAGAATTCAATATTAAAAGAAGTGCCGAGCAGTGCAGATGTGGAAACCTCGGCTTCTGTTCTCTCAAATGCTTTCGGCTGCGAATTTTCGGCCACAACCTCTAATCCCGGGTATAAGTGGCACATTCGACGCCTAACATCAAGCGGAGTCCATCCACACCAAATTTTCAATGGTGGGTGGACTTCTCCCAAATTTACGACATATTTTCTGTCCGACCACGCCGCCGCGGCGCTAAGCCTCACGCCAGTTAGACCTAGCCGCTCGTAGGCTGCTCGGTGAGAGTGTCTGTACGGCGTTTTTCGACTGATCGAAGATGGCTACGGCAATGCAAGTCACTGTTGAAGGGGATGATTACCGAAAGCACGGGATTTGCTACGGCGCTTTCAAAACGGAAATCGGCACCAGCAAGTCGGTCCGGACAGGGTAATCAGCCCCCCATTGTGCTACGTGGCAGAAACGAGGGTGCGGCTTCAACCAACGTCAAAAGGGGGCTCACGGCAGCATCAAGGCTCGCTTGGCTTCCGAGGGAACGCATTAGCGTCATCGTTCGACTTAGGGGTGGCCTGGATATCAGGAAGACGGGTCATTTTAAGATAGCCCAGGCCCTCATTGCGGCGTAAGGGCTAACGCACGGGGATGTAGAAGACGATATCCTTTGCCCGAATAAAGTGCAAGACATCATGGTGGCAAGTACGCCTTCGGAGAGAAATGCCAGGGCTTACGCCAGGGAAGAATCTATCATCATCGGCAGTGCAAGCTGTGAAGTCAGTGCTATGTAGCTGCTCCGAGCAATACGTGCAAGGGGGCGATCCGGAATTTCGATCCCGCCATAGCCCAAGACGAGCTCATAAAGCTTATTATCCGGTCGAAGAACCCAACTGCGATAGAGATTAGAAGAATTAAAAGCACAAGTATGGTCATAGTCCTCTTTGACGGATTCAAGGAGGCAGGCTATGTGAAATGCGGTCCCAGCCTGGTCAAGTGTTCCCTATACCGCATGCAGACCGACGTTTGCTACGCGTGTGGGAAACTAGGCCACGGAGCTGATGTTTGCCCATCCCCGGAAGACGGGATTTGCCGAGGTTGTGGTGCCATTAATCCGAATTGTCAGCACAGATGTACCCCGATGTGTGCTCTCTGCGGAGGTCGTCATCTCACTGCGGATAAGGACTGCAAGCAGAGATTTCAAGTCCCACATGTCGTCAGGCAAAGAAGAGCTAGACGCAATCAAGAACCACGAGAAACCGATAACTCGTTGTACGCGGAAACTCCCCCTCTCAAGTCGGCCATCAGCAAGAAATTCAGGTCCAGGAGTCGGGAGCCTAAAGGCAGCCGCTATCGGGTGCTGGCAGATGATACCAGCCCGAGCCCGGACAGAGCTTCACCCAGGGTTCGCTCAAGGGACCGGTCATCCCCCGGTGCCGCAAGGGTTCCAGGTCACGCTCTCGCTCGAGAGGGCGATCCCGTTCCAGGAGCACATCCAGGGCCAGAGGTCGCTCCAGTTCCCGGTCCCGCAAGCCGAGCGTCAGCATCCAGAAGCCATCTAAGCAAGGAGCTGGTCCCACATGGGCGCACCGAGCCAAGGGAAAGCCCAAAAAGGTACCGGGGGTTCGCCGCCAGAGCATAGTAATGCTAGGGTAGTGCAGCTTCAGAAAGAGAATGCTATGCTGAAAATGGCAATGGAGCAACTCAAAGCCGAGGTGGTATTTCTAAGGAACGCGACTAAACGTAATTTAGCACAATCTCCCGCGTCACCTCGGTATGTCGAGGGCGAAACTCTCATGGAAGTCCTAGTTGAGGAATAACACTACGAACTTCCGGCTAAAGAGAGCCATAGCGGAACCAGAGACTAGCAATTCTGCCATGAAAGCAAAGTCAGAAATCAAAGACGCCACTATATCACTTAGCGTTACGATTGGGGCAATCAAAGCCACGGTTGATAACTCCCATGGAAGTCCTAGTTGAGGAATAACACTACGAACTTCCGGCTAAAATGAGCCATAGCGGAACCAGAGACTAGCAATTCTGCCATGAAAGCAAAGTCAGAAATCAAAGACGCCACTATATCACTTAGCGCTACGATTGGGGCAATCAAAGCCACGGTTGACGGTCTCGTGGAAGGTTTCAAATAACATAATAGCAGACAGGACGAGATTGAGAAGCACGTGTTTGATATGAGTCATCCACCACAGCCTACTAAGCGGAGGAAGCCAAGCTTCGCCTCGACCGGGCAGACAACGGAAGCATCTAGCAACATCTTACATGACCAACCAACCTCCAAGTCTAATCATGGCGGCTGTTGTAAAATGTGGTATCAAACCACCGCGTCATGTGCGCGCTGTCAATGCGCATGCGCCCAATTTCTTTTCTGAGTTGAATCTCGATCCCCCTTTCCCCTTTATATATGCGTGCAAAAAAAACACTTGTGCGTTGTTCTCGGCTAATCACTGGGTCGTCGACGTCTCCTTTGCATGACGGCAGCTAAGCTACCGCTGCTATGATACAGTGGTGACGAGCCAGGAATGCAGCCACGCAGTCAAGGAAGAACCCAGCGCTAAGCATTCAGAGACATCCACTTACGAAAAATAGATCGAGAACTGCATTTGAATCTTTGTGGGTTCTAGTGAAATACTTAATTACCTGCAATAAGTCAAAATTAAAAAGCAATATCGGTTATTTCACTATCAATATTTGTGATGGAGCGTGACGTGAATGTGCTCCAGTCGATATTTGACAAGTTAAACTCATTCGTTAAGATTAGTTTATCCGCTTGTTCTATGTGGGTGTACATATATTCTCTTAAGCATTCCAAGTTTGCAACAGGCGAGTTGGGAGGCCTGTTACGGCACCAAGAATGTATTTGACGTTGTTAATACGAAAATTGCAGGAAATGTGTTCTACTCCCGAGGTGTCCGGCATTCCTAAAATTTGAAAGGAATGTCTAAAAAGAATAGCTACGCCCCCTCCTCTTCTATCGCGGCCTTTTCGCATTATTCTGTAATTTATCGGTACAAATTCGCTATCATATGTACCTTCATTTAACGAAGGTTTCCGTCAATACGGCAATATCGGGGTCAAGCGAGCAAAGGATGCCTTCAAGCTGATCTACTTTGTTGACAACGCCGCGGCAGTTAAGGTTTAAGATGGTGCACAGTGATGGCCAAATGTTAGCATGTCATTTGCTCCCTCTTTTTAGCTTACAGCGTTTGTCCTTTTTCACATCCCACTTAAAGATTTCACCATCTATGCTGCATTTATCAAAAACTAGTTTAACTTTAGAGCCCTGATCACGTTCTTGTTTTAAGCTTTGCCATAATTTTCTTTATCTCCCTAACTTTCAAAAAAAAAGTCCTCTGTTAAAGAAAGCGTTGTCCCTTTAAGCTTTTTGCACTCTTTCAGCACTGAACTTTTATCGCGATAGTCCAAGAACCTTAAAATCACGGGGCGTGCTTTTTCTTTTTTCTTTCCGAGCCTGCGACATCTTTCTACATTATCAATAGTAAGTCCGAGCGCTTCCTTGTAAACATCTTTTTCGATCACATTCAAGAGACTGTCGTTCGTCTCCCCGTCTTGTTCATTTAGGCCATACGCGATCAAATTGTTTCTTCTACCTGTTTTCTAATTCATCGACTTTACATAGAAAACAGGAGTAGTTATATTCCAAATCAGTTACTGTTTTCTTGACATTATTTGCATCAGTTTGTAATAAACGTAAAGAACTCAGTTGAGCTTCCAAGCTGAGCATGCGCTCTTTTAAAACAGCGATATCTGTTTCAATTCTACTTTGTCTAGTCAGTACATCATTGATAGAGGCAGTCATACTACTTTGGCCAGATAAAAGTTGCGACAACATTTCTTTTTCGGTCGGGCCATGGTTTGATTCAACATCGCCGCATTCCAAAAGACTAATTTTGAACAGTAACAAAGCTCAAAGCACTATTTACAATCGTCAGTCTACTACGCAAACAACTGTGTGTGCAACACAGCGGCAGCAGGAATCGATTATCGGATCGGATGCAGTACGACTTCTCTAAGTAACGTACCTGTGCAAACAAGAAGCGTTTAGGCAACATGCTGAAGCTGCTGCTGTTGCATTGCCCACTGCCGGGGCGCTGGAACGATGGAGCTTTTATACTGATGAAGCTTGACGTCACCGATTCGATGGCGTCCCCTGTCAGAGTGGCCACGCAAGGAGCATTCACAGGAGTGCGCAGAACCGCTATAGGAAGAAAGTGCGCAGGAAATTCACGCCAACCATACGGCTGGACGATAGGGCTGAACCACGACAAATTGCCGACAATAACCACGTGTTCAACCGGTGCAGGGCACGCCATGCCCCGGAGACGAATGGCATGACCAGCGAAGAAATCCACGAGCTGTGCAAATAAGAAGCGTTTAGGCAACATGCTCAAGCTGCTGCTGCTGCATTGCCCACTCTGTTTCAAAGTTTCAATGAGTCGTAATTGATTTTCGTGATTTACAGGAATAATCAGAATTCTGGTGGAAGTACAACAGAAGTGTCTAGAAAGAGTTCTGCTAAAGATGTAAGATACTGTTTCGCAAGTAGGTGCTTTACTTAAAGCGTTTCTACCTTTCTTATAGGTTTGTGAACTTCAGTTCAGACAGTGACATCGTCCGCCACGCACCGTACGTGGATGACGCTACACGACGCACAGTTAGTGCACCATTAGCCCACATCCGGCTTCGCGCAGATGCAGTACCATCGCTGTTTCCCGAGTGCCCGAATTATGTGTCAACCCTAGAAAAGACAAGAGCAAGACCAAAGGCAAGGCGACTGCGTCTTGAATCAGTTGCATTACAACGCGCGCTCGAACATTCTACCGCGCCTAAACAGTTCTGTGTCAGTAAAATCACCTTGATAATCATCTGTGCTCTGCGTGCCATCTGTTCAACTGTGCCTGAAAAATAATTGCGCTCTAGTTAACGTTGCACGCGAATGCACTGTCGCTGCATTCAACCCGTATCCCCGGGCGTGCCGCCGGCCTCCTCTCCGCGACGTCACTCGCCGAGCGCTCAGGCCTTCTCTTGTCTATAGGGGGTGTAGGATAGCGCGCCAGGTGTTGCGTGAGGGGAGAAGGCATCGCCTTGACGCCACGTCATCCTCGCTCTCGGCACGAGCGCTCCTCGACGGAGCCAACGCCTGAGGCGTTGAAAGGCGAAACCTCCTGCGACGCTAGCGCGGCAGGTGTGGCGTAAGAGGGCATCGCCGTGGCATGCGGCGTTGGCACCGCAAGCTGCTCGCTGGCTTAGGCAGCGCGTACCGCCTGGTACATTACTCGCACCGCACGCAAAACTCGAAGGACTGCTTAGCGCCGTTCAACTGGACACTAATACTTTCGCATGCGCAACTCATAAGTTGCCTAGGTGTCACTTAGAAAGGTGTCACATAGGTGTCACTTAGGTGAAAACTTAGAAAGCAGCTCTTAGGCACCCGTTATTGCGTCGGCGTCCTCGGCGTAACTGAGCGAACGAGCACAGCGCACGATCAAAGAGCGAACGCGGAGCACAACGGGAAATGAAAGACGGAGAGAGCGAGGAGGAAAGTGGAGAGGGAGGGTAGGGTGAACACGTGAAAAGTGTAGTGCCGCGCAAGACGGGTTCTGTGGAGACGACGGCTACGACATGGCGCCAAAGTAGCGCGTCGTCTGTTCAACGATGACGCCACCGATACCGTATATGGAAACATAGCGTTGCATGAGCGGAAGCTTGTCTGCGGCGGCTTCTGTGAATCGTGCCTACGCGTCACCCGCGCCCTGCCTTTTTCGTTCTTCCGATTAGCGAAGCAGTCACGCCACACTTCGCTCCGTCTGCAACGTGCCGCACGAGGCAGATTGTCCTTGCCAGCCAACGTATTGCGAAACGAAAACACGTTTAGAGATGCGCTGAAATTTCGCGTCAGGGAGTATGGTAATCGTCGGTGAATTTTTGCCCAGTGACCAAATGAAAAAAATGAGAAATAAGCAAAAGTATTATGTGTGCAACTCTAACTCGGCAACAAGATCGATAGCACAATTCTGTAAGCTGCAACTACTAATACATATAAACTGGAGAAAATTGATGTTTTATACGCCGCTTTGAAATATATCGCCAATGCAGGAGTATAAGTCTTCTAAAAACTTCATAAACATTGTAAGAATCTCAGGTAAGCTGTAAATTATGCTTATATGTTTATTTATTAATCTATTACATTCGGCCGGCCTACTTTTGAGGCTTTAGGCAGGAGTTGGAGTAGGGATACAGCACAATATATGCTCAGTACACAAACGCGAAATGAAAGGGGCAAGACAAGGAAAGAAAGAAGTCAGAGAAAATCAAAGAAGAATGTATCACATGTGTCAGCTTGAGATGCCCTGACAGATATAGACTTACGGATTTATGAACTTGGTGCTCCTATTTTTTTAGGCTTACCGATTTTCGTATTCTGACGAAAATATAACAGTTCACCATAAATCGAAATTCCGCTTCCTAGGGCTGCTAAACATTACTTCAGGCTCGAATGCATTTCTTCCACAAAAGTCGCCACACAGCGGTTTTCTCAGAAAATAATTAATGCGTTTTACACGTGTTTGATTGCGTAGTGTGAAACGAGCTTCCTGCTTATCTACGGGGCCAGCAGCCGTTCTCGGGCAAGCTGCGATGCACATTTTCCTACAGCGCGGGATCATCGCATAATTGCTTTCCAAAAAGTGTTCCTTGAATTTCGACAACTTTGAGGGAATGAAGCCAAACTTAACATTTGCCAAATTGCTTGTGTAGTTAGGCGAATAAAATGGACAGGGAACATTACTTGCCTGAACACATCGTAATGGTTTCAATGGGAGTTGTTGTCGAACCCTGAAAAATTCCCGTGATAAAACGACAGCTTACATGCATATATTGAGAGAATGTTCGAAAAGATATGTCAGTCATGTAATCTGGGTGCGTTCAGAGGCGTTGCGCAGAAGTCAGTTTTAAATATACGTTGCGCATTTAATGACGTGACCGCTTCGCATGCGTCCCCTACATATGGCGATATTTGTATCACAGATTCAAACAGGGGCAATTTCAAAACAAGTCCAGTGCGCTGTTTTGTTTCCAGGTTCACTTGAATTTCTAACAGCTGCTTAATTTGACTTCCTAACGTACACTTGGGACATATCTAAGCTTTAAAGTCGGCAACAGAGCCATTACACATCCCACTTGCATGCAATCATGCATAACAGGTGTTCATTCCTGTCCCTGTTTCCATATATGAGCACTGCATATGCCTCAGAATAAAGCCAGTTGCGCCAGGAGGCCTCAGGACTTCCTAGGTAAGAGAAAATATTGCTATCCTGGTGCTTATTTTGGGCTGTATTTCCAACCACAAATTCGAAAAATCAATATGCCCTTATCTTAGCGTCTTTCGAAAACGAAATACTTATTTCATAAACTTCTCTTAGACGTTTACAACAAGAAGGAAACATGCGACTGACTGCGTTGCTAACTTTCGGGCTACGATACCTCTGAAAAAAAAAAAAAAGATGTCCTACGCCGCGACAAGTAAACAAAACGCCCCTAAAGGCATCCTGAAAATGACTTAACGTTGCGCGTCGCGCCACACTAGACAAATATATCCGCCTGCACAAGTCCCACGGGGCAGCGAAAACAAAAGCAAATGCTTCCCACTTTTCCTGCTCCTGTAGGTGTCCCGTTCGATCCTTAAGTCTCCCCGCTTCCGCCTAGCACTACCACACCGGCAACGCTATTTTGACAGCGTATGACGTGAGACTAAGTAAGAGAAGCAAGTCCTAGCAGAGCAGACTAATGCTGAAATAAACACAAAAAAAGCGGCGATAAGCAAACCACTAAAAAAAAAAAAAACACCAAATGTAGTGCTCCTAAAGGGCAGCGGCGGTGAGGCAGTGACAAATGATGTGAAAGCGTGCACGAGCGCAAAAGACAACGGCGAGAGCACGAGTTTAATAGAAAGCACCGGTCGCCTATTAGCTGCGGGGACAGAGGGGCGATAAAGCGGCGGAGCTGCTAAATAGAAGCAGCGATTTGCGGCCGCGTGGAGAGCCACGCACCCTCCCTCGCCCCGCAACACAAAGGAGTTCATCAGCAGCGGCGTTTGAGGGAAGGGACGCTCCCGGAAAACAAGACTTCTCTCCCGTCGGCCCTTCTATCTGCTGTGCCCCTTCCAAGCCCGTTCCCAGTATTGCCGCTCGGTACATCGCTCAAGGGGAAAAGCGGGGTGGATTCGAATCATCGTGGCTTCAGTAAAGGGACTTCAGGCCATCCTGCGATCGAAACACGACGTCGGGAGTCAGAGAATGGAAACTGACTATAGGAGGAGGGGGAACCAAAGTAGATAGATGCCGATGGAAGTTGCGAGCGGAAGAAAAGAACGTAACAAGAGAAGTTGCTGAGGTTTCTTGCTCGTCTTATTAGACGCATTTTTCTGGGCGATTGGGAGTTTCGCTGCCTGTGGTTTTGATCGTCGTGGGTGTTGCGCAGCCCCTTGCATGTGTCCTCTCCTCCTCATCTCCTGCAGGCTCACACCACGTGGCCCCAAACTTTTTCTTGGTTGTTTTGGCGAGCAGAAAGGGCACACAAAGGAGATGAGGGAGAGGAACGGAGGAGGAGGTGAGCAAACCGAAACCCAGCTTCCGATTGGCTCGCATAGGTGGCGGGGGAAGCGCCGCACTTTGACAGGGAGGAGTCTCCTGCGGATAGGGTAATCGCTGCGAGCTGTGGACATGAGGCGAGAAGGCGCAGGGGCCGAAACTTGTGCGTACTGATGCGAGGACGCAACGCCCGCCAAATGTGAATAGGATGAAGAAGCGATGAAAGAATGCCGCGAGTTCAAGCCTAATAAAATTACACGGCAGAAGAACGGGGGTGGTTAATAAAGAGAGTGCGAGGGAATGCGCGGGTAGGGAGTGGAGGGAGGGCTTTTGGTGAACGTCTTTCCCAGCGGCGTCAAACAGTACCGGCACTGGCGCCCAGTTCCGGTCGCGTCTGCTGGGACCATTTTGTGCGGATTTCGGCCGTGACATTCGCCAAGCCGTCCCTGAGGGGTGGCGTTCATTCTCTCGCGCCGTCGATCGGGATATTTTTGTTGTTGTTGTTTCTTCCCTTCTCCGTCGTCGGTTCGAACTCGGTCGTCGAGACGAGTCCGGGCCGCGCCACGTGGGTCGAAGACGACGTCGTTGAGTCAACTTCTGCTGCTCGCCAGCTTGGCGCCAGGCGCTAGCGACGTCCTGCGCGTCTCGCCGGCAAACAACCGCACCAGCATCGCCAGGCTCGTCGCGAGAGGAGCGCTGACGAGGCAGCCGGTGGCGTTGTTCAAGAGGAAGAAGAGGAGGAGCCTGTCCCGTCGTCTGGCCAAAGTGTGCAAGAGGCAGGCAGCTGCCACTCCCGCCACCACGTCATCCGCAGCCGAGATGCTCTCCATCTTCTCGTCCCCAGAACCAGGCGACTGCTCGGCCATGGTTGATGGGTCAGTACGAATTTGCCTCCCTGTGGCGCTCCTGGGCTAATTTTGAGGATTCCTTGGTATGAGGATCGCACATTTTGGACCATGATTGGCTATGACCGTCTTCACCCACTACTCAGTGCTACATGGGTGCGCATTCCCTACGTTCTTGCAATTAGTGCGTAATGCCTGACGTAGCCATGCAGTACTCTCGTGTAGATGGTAGGCGCTGACATTTTCCGCACGTATGGCGGGAGAAACGTGGACAGTCATACACTGAAAAACTAATTTGGAAGAGTGGATGGGCGCTGCAGTGACACGGCTTCAGTTTACTTCCGTCGCTCCCTTTGTTTCTTTCATGTTCTTCAAGGGTACCTCTCGACGAGCTCTGTGTAGGTAAAAGCAGTGATTACGCAGTTACCTTTGAGCTAAGTAAACGAAACAAGTAAGGCTAGAGTGTTTTCTCGTAGTTTCATTGAGTCGCAGTTCTGAGAGAACTTGGCTGTTAAATGGCGCGGCTTCAATATCCGCCATGCGATTTGAGAATCAGAGTGGCGGTTGCTAGGAGGATATACGTTTAATACGGACGGTGTTGGCCGGAAGAACCTTGCTGTGAAAGTAATGCTCAAAATTTTGTATTGCGAGTGCTTAATGTATAGAAAACATTACTTCCAGTCCCGATCGCTTAAGTAGTGAGTAGTTCTCCGAAATAACGGCGTACGACTGAGAGTGTGTGTGATGCCTTTGCTTGTTTTATATTGTAGCGGGGGTGGCGTGATATATTCCTTTTGCCTCGATACAAATTTCAGTCGGCGACTGCTGCACATATTGTTTTGTTTCAGTTATCGTCTTATCAGACTCAGAATAGTTGAACCGTCATTTGTCTATATGATATTTGATGAGGTATCGAGGCGAAGTTTGGCAGGGCTCATTCTGCTTTGCGATGAATGAAGGTATTCTGCTTATCGTAATTAGATTTATTTCTTGCCACATAATTTGTACTCTCCTGGTTATTTACACGTTCGCCTGTCCTGAGTTTACGATACTATGAAACCACGGTGTTTTTTCGCACCTGAAAATACACCCTCCCTCCCTCGTTTCATTTTTGTTTATCCTCGACATGACAAAAATATCTGCGGGGGCTCAGGTTAGAGGGAAAAAATATGACTCTGGGCAAAAAATTGCATCATATTGATGAAGGGCTCAGGCTTAAAATAAAACATTTGAGATGAAAATGTACTGCCTGTTGAATAAATGTGTGCTCGAAATTCCGTTTTTTCACAGTCTGATTTGCAGCCTTACTTGATGTGAGATGCTTCTCCTGATGCAATTGTTTGACAGAGAATTTTCTTCAGTTAAACTGAGGCTCCTTGTGGGGCAGCAATTTCTAGACGACTGGCATCGATTTACGAGTCGGCAGCCGACGCTTGAGCACAAAAGGTTGCTCAAACTCGCGCACAGTTTACTTTCTTGCTTCCGTCCTGTGCGTAAGACGAAGCAGTTGCGATATGTTGCATACGAAGGAGCTAATAATCTAGAAAACGCAGTACCGCTGCACTATCACTACCCTATCACCCAATGCACAGCAGGGCCAAACAAGCCCAGCAATCCCAACGGTAGACATTTGCTTGAGTGTAACACTGCGCCCTATGCCTGGCCAATATTAACGGAGCAGTAGGTATGCTTAGTTGCACCCAACTGATTAATCCATGGCCATTTCGCCAGAGTTTCTTCAATGCGTGGTGACATCGTCGTACCTATATATAGCTACAATGATAACTGCGTAAGACTTTGCTTGTACTCGTTTCGCCTAGTCTTTTGCGATCGAAACGCTGGCTATGCTAGCTCCAGCTTGCAAAAGTGCGGCGGGAATATGGTTGCCAGAATGAGCCTCGTATATTTTTGTTTTTGTTGCTTTTTTGCCATATATTGAGGGAAACAGAACTTAGTCTTTCAGACGACAGTGAATGAAATTGTCTGTGAGGCCCATGACTGCTTCTGTACTTTGCATGATACAGCGAGTGCTTCTAGTGCAAGCGGATGCAGCACTGAGGTTCATGTCCTTGGCAGATTTGACGTAAAAAATAGGCTCGCTAAAGGGGTGACGTGTGACATATTTGCACTACGTTTCAGTGAGTATACCAAGGCCTATATAGACGGTGATATGTTGGTACGTCATAGGAACTGCTCCGAAGGTGACCGCGTGCCACCAGCTGTAGTGCGCGCAGTGCGATGCGCTTTCGTAGAAACAAGGAGCACACGTAAAGGAGCGCAGAAAGTCGATGCAGAGGCAACAGGATTCGACAAATGAACACAACACCACCCCATCGAAACGAGCCCCTCTCGTACTTGAGCTTGCTCGTTGCCATCGTTTCGATACGCTGGTTTGTGAGAATGCTTGAGATTGGTTAACTATACCGCCGCAAGCTTTACGTGAGCGATTATGTTCGAGTGTTTGTCTGGCGTGTGCTCTCTAGCAGTAGGAATGGTAAAGCTGCGCGAAAGACTTGGAGGAAAGGGAAGCGGAGCTTCGTCATCTCTAAGGTCCAGCCAACTTGCTCAAGATACTAGTCAACACTTTCGCTGGTTGCTCGCTAATTCTGCATAATATTTGAACAAGTTGCGTCAATGATCGGATGCGTTTTTAATCCTTCTGTATGATTTCAATTCTGGGAAGTCTGCAGACTTGGAGTGCGTATTTATTTCGCCTTTAACCAAAAATCACCAGACTAGAATAATGCGCGTTGGGGTGAGACCTGCAGTGCAGATTAAGGTGTATAAAAACGGAATCAAAATGACGTCACTCAAATTCAGCAAAACCTACATTACAGTTTTACGATGCAGAGAAGTAAAGAGCTATGTAATATTCTTCCGCAACTCTTTTAAGAATATAGAAAATTATAAGTTGCTCCGCGTTTGTAAATATTCTCGTTTTTTACACCAAGGTCGATCATTTTTTATCCTCGCCATTTTGATTTCTAAGCGATCTCTGCCACTGCGCTCAGCAGCGATTCTGGGAACTCATCTGTAATATATAGTGAACTGCTTGCCTAACGCGTGCCTATATAATCAGCATAGGCACTCGTTACCAGGTACACTTTACCAGGCGTAGGATAACTTTGGTTTAAAGGGCAGAACAACAGGGTCAGCTAACAACACGGGCATTCGTTGAATGGTTTGCCAAAGGAAATACTGCCTAGCCGTCGCAGCCCATGTCTCAAGAAAGTTAATTAATGTTGCATACATAGTGTATAAATCCATTGTGAGGATGGGGGGTCAATCCCATCGCTCGTTATCAGTTGTCAAGATTGGAGTCGAGCATGAATTAGGAGGTAGCTGGCCCATGCCGTCGTCCAACTTATCCACGCTGAGGACGTTGTTGAAGGGAAGGACTGCTTCTCATCGAGAACGAGAAATATGGGTTTATTTACAGTATATACATAAGGACGTTGCAGTTCATCAGTCTAGCATGACTGCGAGAGAAAGTTTCCTGAGCAGCCGCACAACAGCGGTATATAAACACTCGGTCCTCCCTCAATCCCAAGGTGAGGGAAACGGCCAACCAGGCACCGTAGACGAGCGGCCTCTTTGCGCGAGGGATTACACACACACACACTTCCGCACAGGTTCACGGTCCTCAACCGACGTCAGACAGTCTTCGCAGAACTCGGGGCTTACGTCAGGAAAGGCACATCTTATTCCCCGAGCTGACCCCGCAGCGCGGCCGCCGGTTGTCCATTGTCCTGCGTCTTGAACGGCGCGTGGGAAGGGGCCTCCGAAGACGTTCCCTCGGCAACTCCCCCGCTCACAGCAGATCGGGTCGGTGGTGGCGGGTTCCGTCACAAAGCCTGGTTCGTCGAACTCATCTCGGCAATCTCGCGACGCAGAGTGGCGGACGTGGCGCATTGTCTAAGAAAAGATGACGCCGCTGTCGCAACTGGCTGGCAAAACTAGCACCTCAGCGGGCCGTTCTTAACACCATACAAAAGAGAAGTTCACGGGCAGATGGAGGCTTGAAGTGATAATAGTGGTCGAACAGGATATGTCGCTGGAAGGAACGCTTCGACAGAGATACTTCTCTTTGCCAGGGTAGCGATGCGTTGCTGCCCTGGCAGCAACGTATTATCAAAGTCATCTTGTCGAAACGCTTGCAGCAGGATAATTCCTTATTTGACCATCTTTAATCAATACATTTGTCCAGGTTGAAAATACTAAACTTCTGGCTAACATTTAGCTCATACAGCACGCTATTTAAGGCAAATATTTGTGTAAAGCAGCGAGGGCAGCATGCTGCTTTTACGGTTTATACTTATTCAAGCAGCGATCATTCCCGCGGCACTTTCTTGTATTGACATCCAACCATAGCTCCATTACTCCCAAAATAATTTGCAAGAGAAACAGGAAAGGAGGTAAGAACCACTGTGAAATTGTGGTATGCAAGTATCAGCCATTCGCATATTCTAAAGATGAATTTTTTTTTATTTCTTAGACAGCCTTTCCTGTTTTTCTTATACATTTGTTTCGTCTTAACTGACGCAATCCCAATCTTTCCTGCCTTGCAGGCGCATACGCAGTAAGAAGTGTTATATTGTTACGAAAGATGTTTGTTTACCCGGTGAGACGAGATCCAGGAGGAAGCCGCAAGGAAGAACCAGAATGGCGCGGAGTATAGACGAGCTCAGGCGCCCAACTTTGCTTTCTCTGGCCCAGTCGCGCAGTGCTGTGACATTTTCCCCGGAGCTAGACGAAGCTCGCCGAGCGAGCTAAAGGGGCCTGTGATGACACTGCTTCAGTCTGGCCAACTGAAAACCACAGCGTATAGCTCGCATCACTCAAGCGAGCGAGTATAATTAATGGTATAGCGTAGTGGCGAGAAACTTGCGGTACAATCCCTTTTTGCGAGCAGGTATCCACAACCAAGCATAGCCACAGAGATTAAAGCTGACAGGAATATGCCGGGCATCGTAGCTAGTCTTACTGTGGTAATGTGAGGACAGCGTCCCAAGATGCGCCAGTCGAGAGACACCTTCAGCATTACACAGAGTTAGGGCAGTTGAAGGATCCTCTTGATTTGAGAAAGGTAGGATAGGGACCAGAAACCACTGGGGCAGTGCGGCGTGCGTACAGCAGAAAGAACGACGCATACCCAGAAACTTCTTGCTTGGCAGTATTGTACGCATACGTAATGAAAGGTAAAAGGGCGTCCTAGTTTTTGTGGTCAGTGGCGACATACACTGATAGCGTGTTGTACAGGGTTCGATTAGTTCGATAGCTGAGGCCGTTAGTTTGCGGTCGGTAAGCGGTAGAATGGCGACAGGCAAAACCACAAAGCCGTAACAGTTCAACGACGTGAACGGTGACTTGCCATTCTCGGTTACTGTTGCCAAACCGGAGCCACTTGACCTAGTATGACGCGATGCAACAAAAAGGAAGAGACATCTGCTGCAGTGGCAGATGCCGCCGTTTGGTTGTAGCGAGTTAAAATCCACGCCAATATAATCCAGCGGTAGCAAGCTGAGGCCCTCTAAAGCGGGCCGAGCAAGCCGATGCGGACTTTTCAAAGGACAGTGTCAGTGACATGAGTGGTTGCAAATAGCCTGCTAGAATCTTCGTAGTTTTCTTCTACCGCTGACAAACAGTATAGCTGGCGACACACGGCTTCGCTGTTTTCCAGAGTTTGAGCCAGAAAAATCTCTGGCGAAGTTGGTGTAGTGCGCGTGCGAAGCCAATGGGCCAAGGCGATGCGCCCATATCTCCTGGCAAAAGGAGGCCCTGGGCCGGTCTTTCGGCAGTGCGGCGAGGGAGTGGAAAGGGGCGCGGTCAGTGGGCCTGATGTGTGCTCTGGGAGCTGCAAATGCCATATCAGTTGTGTCTGGGTAATGTTGAGCAATAGCAATTGTTCCCGACGTGCAGCGCAGCAATCCAAGAGAAGCCCTGAATGCCTGCGCCTGAGCACTCTCGATTGTGCGGATGTTACTTCTGCTGGTATTGCCCAGTGCATGTAAGCTGTACCTCAGAAGGGGCAGGGCAAAACACTTCCAATGCACACGCAGCTGAATTATCACGTATAGTGAAAGGAAATTTATCAGGTGCTTGGTTACATATCCGCGCATATCCAGGGGAACCACGCGAGCAAAGGACAAGAAAGTTCCCACCGGAAGGCGCTACTGGAGCCTGCAGCAGCTACAAAAGGCTACGCGAGCCACTTCAACCCTGCAGTCAGCGGCAATCTGTTGCAGTGCTCTGAATGTTACTCTGTTTGTTGGCAGCATTCATCGGATGACGACCCGTGCGTCTTGAAGTGAGGGACGGAGCGACAACAGCATTCAAGTTATCACCGTCACCAAGATTGCACTATCATCAGGCCGTTGCTGTTCAGCGCTTCATACCAGGGGAACCACGCGAGCAAAGGACAAGAAAGTTCCCACCGGAAGGCGCTACTGGAGCCTGATGCAGCTACAAAAGGCTACGCGAGCCACTTCAACCCTGCAGTCAGCGGCAATCTGTTGCAGTGCTCTGAATGTTACTCTGTTTGTTGGCAGGTGAGCTGCATATATATATACATATATATAGATTTTTTTTCCGCCGCTGACTGGAAAGCGTTTTTTCGTACAGTGTTTGATCCGGTACTATGACTGATAGCAGTGCAGAGTGTGGTTTATGCAATGCGATTTTTGAAGATGAGTGTAGCATTACTTGTGCGGAATGCAGTTTGTCTTATCATTTTGGGCAGCACTGTTCTGGTATTGCTGAGTCGACATACATGTCAATGGGGTCTGGGAAACGTGAGAAATGGCGTTGTCGTACATGTCGCGGAGACTCTAGAGCCACTGTCGCTTCTGGGAAGCTGTCGCAGGACAGCTCTTCAGGCATATTGCCAAGGTTATCTTCCCTCGAAGACAAGCTGACAGCTATCCTTGGTCTAAAAGACGTAATTCACAGTCTTGCACTGATAGCAATACACGTTGATAAACTGACGCTCACTTGTCAGTCCCTGCAGACCACAACTGTTGAGTTAAAAGCATCAGTCACGTTCATGTCGTCACAATACGACAAGCTTCTTGAACAGTGCAATAGCAACTCGCAAGCAACGATGAGACTTGATCAGAAAGTGGTTTGCCTTGAGGAAACTGTATCTGAGCAGGCAAAACAGATCAGTCACTTACAATCGCAACTAAATGACAGTGAACAGTATACTCGCAGAGCTAACCTGGAAATAAGCGGATTACCGGGCACGGCAAATGAGGTCTTGCCGGCAGTCTTGTCGGACCTGGCTGTGAAGCTTAATTTGCATGACCATACGGCGGAACAGGTATGTGCTGTTCACCGCTTATCAGGAGACCAGGGAAAAATACCGGTGGTATTGGCTAGATTCACGTCACCAGACTTGCGAAACAAATGGCTGCAGGCAAGGGCTCGACTCAGGGCGTTGGCCGAAAATAAACAGATTCCTGACATTTTTTTTCAGTGAGAACCTGACTCGTGCGAACAGTGAACTTTTTTGGAGGGCTAGGGTTCAAGGCAAAGCAAAGGGATTTAAATTTGTCTGGGTGCGAAATGGGAAAATATTTGCGAGGAAGACCGAGGGTGCTACTGCTCTAAAAATCTCGTCTGTAAGCGACATTGATAAGATGACCCAAGATTTGTAGTTCCTCGAAAAAGAGTATGTCGTTTCCAGATTTCGACTCCTTTGTTAAGACCTTTCAGCTAGCGTTGGGTTGTTCTTGTACCATTCTTCACATTAATATTCGGAGCATCAGGAAACACTGGGATCAATTTGCGGTTACGGCCTGTGCTCTCAGTGACTTTGTTGACGTGTTTGTATTAACGGAAATTAACATTACCGACACTCTAACCGATGTATTTAGGCTTCCCGGTTACCATGCCTATTTCATTACACGCAACAACAGCAGGGGTGGCGGCATTGCGGTATACTTCAAGGAACCATTGATGATCTCCGAGGTTACCGTTTCCTTCGGCACAGCGGAGGTCATGGCCTTTGAAGTATCCTGTCGTGGTATTTCATTTTATCTTCTTGCTATGTACCGACCTCCTAGTCAAAATGTGTTGGAATTTATTGAAGAATTACAAACTATACTGAAAACCAACTTTGTTGCTAAAAACGTGTGCATGACAGGGGACATCAATATCGATTTGATGAAGGGTGATCGCCATGGCACTGAACGTTACTTAACAGTACTCGCAGAATTTGGCATTGAACCACATGTCGCCGATCCTACTAGAGAAGAATTTCTTAATAATCGCATTACAACTACTTGCATTGACCACGCTAACGTCCGTGCGTCGGACATTTCATCAGTGTCCGGAGCTGTAATCAGACAGAAACTGGCAGATCACTATTACATTGCGTGTCGCCTTATGAAAACAGATTCTATGCAGCACGCTAACTCTACCAGGTGTGTTCTGACCATTCCAGACTAAAAAAAGTTCGATAATCATGTCACTGAATATGATTGGGATTCATTTACTCATCATAACACTAACGACACTGCGTACGATAGCTTGGTCAGGATATTAGGCGAAATAAAGAAGAAGAAGAAGTATTTTAATGATTGGAAATGTAGAGAGGTCGGCCGGATAATGGAGCATCTGGCCTGCTACTCTACGTAAGGGAAGGGGAAGAGGGGAAGAAAAAGGGTCACAATGGGGGATGATAATGGGAGGAACGAGGTGAATGACACATTACACAACTGGTATCACAGGCGTGAGTCCAGGCCCGTGTCACCTAGGAAACGTGAAAGTGCACGCATTGTCTCTGTCGTCTGCCAACTCTGTGGCCACGCGCCTAGCAAGAGGTCCTCCGACAGTGGTCCATTGTGTAAATGTCTCAATGTATCTGCCAATATCAGTCTTTCTCGCGCATACTCAGGGCACACCACGAGCACATGTTCTATAGTCTCTACAGCGCCACACACTGAACAGTCCGGGGAGTCTGTCCGTCCAATAATGCGCAAATATTTGCGCGTGAAGGCGACGCCTAATCGCAGTCTGTGTATCAGGCATGTATGAGGGCGTGGAATTCCACGCAGAATAGGAAATTTCATATCGGGATCCAGGCATATCGGGATCCAGGTGACGACCGTCTGGCTGGGCCCAGTATCTTCTCGTCGCACTCCTCATTAATTCCGACAGTGTGCAAAAAAACTACCGGACGATGTATTTTCTTTGTCCACCCGCAAAACACTGAGAGTTGCTGTTCAAGCATTAGAGAACCTTTAATATGTACTGATGTTATCAGTGCATCTTTGATAATGTGTGATGGTTGTGCCAAATGCACAACCAGCTTCTGATGGAGTTCTGGTGTGGCGCGTAGATTGCCGCCGCTGCCGGTTGTCGCCGCACAAGCCCTCTTGTGGCTTCGGCGCTTCCGTTTTGTATACTGTTTTAACTATACTGAATAAAGATTATTATTATTATTATTATATGCACGCTCCTATGGGTGGGCAGCGCTGCCACCCCAAGGAACACGTTCAATCACCAACTCGCCCAGCTTCTCGTGTTAATACTTATGCATGGTGGAAGCTGTGGCGCCACGTGACAGCAGGGACAATCGCAAGGCCGTCTACATTGCATGTATTCCCCCACTGAAATAACTTCGCAAATTGTCCAGTGCAGCATCATCGAGCGTTCACTGTCGTGTTGAACCTCGAAAGAAGGCCAGAGGCCGTTCTAATATGTACAAACTAGAAATTGCTTCTTTTCGCGACCAGGTGACCATAACCGAAATAAAAGCAGTAGTAGCTACATCAGTGATTATGAATGTAGTATTAAACCATGGGATACTTTAAAGGAAAAGTGGAGGTCAGAATGCATCGCAGCTAGTAGATAGACTTAGCAGCTTTCTGAGTGCCTCAGAAAGATAAGAATAGTTCGAGATGATGGCTCGACAGCACAGCTAATGTGCGAGTACCTAGATCACCATTGTAAACGGTACCATAGGCTCATGAGCTGGTACACTTGTACTTCGCCACAGGCTTGGGTGACGGACAGGCCGCTTTTTGGTCCCGAGGTACTGCGGCTGGGTCGTACATCCAGTAGTAGACAAAATGACAGCTCTTTTATTGAAAGGTTATAATAGAAAATGGCACAGAGAGAGGTGCGAGGCGAGATACCGAAAGGGTATTTTAGAACTGGTTCTCGGACGCATTTTCATCGTAAAATATTTACGATACACAAGTTTAGAATGAAAACAGAAACAGCGCTACACACGACGAGCGAGTAAGGAGCGCAGGACAGAGCGCTGAGCGTTCTTTACTCGTCCGTACTGTGTAGAGCTGTTCCTGTTTTTATTCTAAAGAGAAACCAACCAGCCCCATTGAACACACTGCTAAATACACAAGTGTTGCGCGAATAAATATTGCATTTTTGTGATAACCTACCTAAAGTGGAAGACAGAAGGTTAACAATTAAAGTCTCCAAAAAATCTGCAAGAACTTCTTGATGTTATATCTTTGAACAGCGGATTAGGGACCTATACAGGTACTACTTACCAGTTGAATTTTACCGGTCCTGCTGACCTGAAGTAACCACTGCCTTGGTATCTCTTCTTATCGAAATTCGTGCGCGTGAAGCAATTCCTAAATCGTTTGCTCAGGGCCGCGGGATGCTCTTGCCAAAACACGACGCCAATCTTGGAGAATCGCCATCCTGGAGACCTACAATGCTCCTCAATGCAGACTAGAGAGAGAGAGAGAGAGAGAGACAACTTCATGTAGTCGCCTGCAGAACGACACCATGACTAAATGGCGCCGTGACGCGGGCCCTGACGTCTTCTCAGCGGGTGGTCTCTACTCAACTCCAGCGCGTGTTACTCCCGCGGTCGGTCGCCCTGAGGGGCAATGTTCCGTCGGTTTCGCTCGGCCTTTGTCTTTCAAGAGCCGCCGAGACCTGCCGGACGGCCCAGGTTTGGCTTTCGTGGTCGTAGCATTCCGCCGCAGCCGCGAGTCGCGGCGGAATCGTTGTACTTGTCGAAGCCTCATTGGGGAACTTGGTGCAATACCATAGGATGTGCGTCAGGGTGGCCCTCTCCCGCTGGCACACGCGGCACACATCACTCACATATAATTTAGGGTATAGATGAGTCATTAACACTGGAGTGGGTAAAGAAGCTGTTTGCAATTGTCTGAACAGCACCGCCTCCGCTCGGCTCAGCCCCGGGTGCGGGGGTGGGAAAGTCCTTCGAGCCAGGCGGTGGAGCTGTGTGAGTTCGTTGAACGTCGTCATGCTATCCTTGGCACTACACCACGTTGGACGGTCGGTTGCAGCGGCGCGGTTGGTTAGCGCTCGCGCCACTGCGTGTGCCGTCTCGATGTGGTTATCGTGCTTCTCGGACGCATCGTTGCCCGCGTGCGCCGGGAACCACTTGATTCTAACATACCGATTCTGTCGTTGCAGGTCAGCCGAGCACAGAACGCGCACAGCCTCACCACACACTTTGCCCTTTGCATAATTCCGCACTGCACTTCGCGAATCGCACAACACCGTCTGGCACCCGGGGTCGGCAATGGCCAGGGCAATGGCCACCTCCTCCGCCTGACACGCCTCGCGGACCCGTAAGCTCGCCGCTGCCCTCGTCGCGCCGGACGACGCCTCGATGACGGTAGCTACGAACGCCGCGCAGTCTCCCTGGTATTCTTCCGCATCCACGAACCTTGCGTGCTCGTCCTTGGCGTGAAAGCCGATGAGGGCCTTGGCCCTCGCCGCTCTTCCCTCCTTGTTATACTCCGGGTTCATGTTTCTCGGGATGAGGTCCACCCGAATGCGGCGCCGGGTTCCGTCCGGGACAGAAATGTCGCTACTCGCCGCTTTCGCTCCGGGCGTGAAGCCCAAGTATTGATGTATGCGCCTGCCGGCTTCGGTCATAGAGAGCAGCTCCAGGTGGGCGGTCCGTTGAGCTTCCGCAATTTCCTCGAGGGTATTGTGTACCCTCAGGCTCAGGAGCTTGTTGGTGTTCGTACACTCGAATAGTCCGAGCGCCGCCTTGTAAGCTCGGCGTATCAGGGCGTTGATTTTATTCCTTTCACATTGCATCCAGTTGTGGAAGGCTGCAATGTAGGTGACGTGGCTGATTACGAAGGAGTGCACAAGCCGAATCAAGCTTTCCTCCTTCATCCCGGCCTTGCGGTTGGCAACCCGTATTGCGTTGGTAATCTTGGCTGTAAAGCGGGAAATAGTCTCGCCGTTGCCCCGTCGCTTGTCTATAATCATGCCGAGCACCCGAATTTTGTCGACCTCCGGGATCACGTGGCCGTTCCTCGTCACGATCTTGATGGCCTCGTAATCCCTCGCTTCGCTCTTCTTACGTCTGACGTACTTCGGTGGTAACACCAGCAGTTTTGACTTGCTCGGTGAGCAGATCATACCGGAACCGTTCAGCTGGTCTTCGATCGCGTCGACGGCTTCTTGCAGCGCGCTCTCAATGTGACCATCGCTGCCTCCCGGAACCCACAGCGTGATGTCATCGGCGTAGATGGTGTGCCGGACGCCCTCGACGCGAGAGAGTCGCTTGGCCACCCCAATCATAACGAGGTTGAATAACAACGGCGAGATGACCGAGCCTTGGGGGGTCCCGACACTGCCGAGCCTCTTCTCTTGGAGCCGTAGATCGCCGGCGCAGAGCTCAGTAGTCCGCCCCGTCAGAAAGTTCTTAATGTAATTGTACGTTCTTGCGCCCATGTTGAGTCTGGACACCTGGGCTAGGATCGCAGAGTGCTTCACCTTGTCGAAGGCGCTCTGCAGGTCCAGCCCCAGAATGGCCTTGTTGTCTTTCGTTAGGGTGTCATCGTCAATGATATCTTTCTTCAACAGAATCATCGCGTCTTGGGTGCCGAGGGAACGCCGAAACCCGATGATCGTGGTGGGGTATAGTCTCGACTCCTCCAGGTAATCCTGCCACCTACACATGAGGACGTACACCAACACCTTGCCCACGCAGGACGTGAGCGAGATGGGCCGGAGGTTGTCCGTGTTCGGCGGCTTGCCTGGTTTGGGGATGAGTATGGTCTTGCCATTCTTCCACTGCTGGGGCAGTGACCCCGCACTCCAGCACTTGTTGTAGTAACCGGTGAGGTTTTCGATGGCCACATCGCTGAGGTTCTTGAGCGCTCTGTTCGAGATGTGATCCGGGCCGGCCACCGACTTGCTGTTTAGTTCGTGCAGGGCTGCTCGCACCTCCTCGTCGCTGACGTCGCGGTCAAGCTTCTCGTTGGCTTGACCGCCGTACTCAGGATGCCTTTCCGTGGGTGTAACCGGAAGGTACTTGCTGTTTATGCGTCTGATTACTTCAGTTTCCCCGTTTTCCTTGACTGCTCTGTGAATGATCTTTGCGAGGCAGTCGCGTTGGTGGGATTTTGTTTTAGTCTCGTCGAGCACATGCCTCATCAAGTTCCAGGTTTTGCCGCAATGCATCTGCCCGTCCGCGGCATTACAGATTTCGTTCCATTGTTGCGTGCAGAGCAGCCGACAATGAACTTCGATGGCGCGATTCAGCTCCGCCACCTTCTTCCTTAGGCGCCGATTTAGTCGTTGCTTCTTCCACCTGTTTAGGATAGATTGCGTTGCTTCGAATAAGTGCGCGAGGCGGCTGTCAACCTTGTCGACCTGCTCATCCGTTTCTATGATTTTGGTCGCCTCCTTGACCTTCCCCGCGATGTGGGCTGACCATTCTTCTATGTTCTCGATTTCCGAGAACTACAAATTGCCGAAAGTAGTGTACATCAAACATGTGCCGTCCCTTGGTAGAGCATGTTTTCATCTCTCAACTTAACACGTGATACCATACAATACGCAACAGCGCGTGAAGCTTCAGCACTACTGATAAGCCCCTAACCCGCCGTGGTTGCTCAGTGGCTATGGTGTTGGGCTGCTGAGCACGAGGTAGCGGGATCGAATCCCGGCCACGGCGGCCGCATTTCGATGGGGGCGAAATGCGAAAACACCCGTGTACTTAGATTTAGGTGCACGTTAAAGAACCCCAGGTGGTCGAAATTTCCGGAGTCCTCCACTACAACGTGCCTCATAATCAGAAAGTGGTTTTGGCACGTAAAACCCCATAATTTACTTATAAGCCCCGACCAAGCCAAAGTATTTGACCGCTTATAACACCAGTATTTATTTGAGGTGCTACGATGCTATAACTTCCCCGAACAGCTTGTAAACATCCTGCACATCTTGTACTCGGGAACAACAGCTGAGCCTCTTAACAGCACTTTCATACCTTGCTTTAAAGTGACAATGGCAGTGAGGCAGGGCTGTCCTTTATCACCTGTATTGTTTGTGCTTGCGATTGACCCATTGTTAAAGCGTTTTAGTGAGAGATCGCTTGTAAGAGGACTTCCTATGCTGGGAACAGGACGCATAAAGATATCAGCGTACGCCGATGATATTACTTTGTTCTTACGGGATGGGGACAGTCTTCAATCGTATCAATGTTGGCTGGTAAAAGAACTATAAGTAAATGCGAAGCGTGAAATTTAAGACGCACTGACTGCAATTACATTACCAGGAGGCATCAAACGGACCGAGCGTA
The DNA here is from genome assembly GCF_023375885.2 of Dermacentor andersoni. Lineage (NCBI taxonomy): Eukaryota > Metazoa > Arthropoda > Arachnida > Ixodida > Ixodidae > Dermacentor > Dermacentor andersoni. The sequence goes on along the minus strand of NC_092816.1, from coordinate 6,016,281 downwards.
TGCAGATACTAGGCATCAAATTTTGTACAAGTGGCGTGTAACCACACACGTGGCGAGATATTGTTAGCTCCATTAGAGAACAGTCGGAAGCTGTGACTACGTTCCTACTACTGCTAACCTAAAGGTATTTCTTCGTTAAGAACGTGTTGTGTAGTAAACAGTGGTTTGGGTGGAAGGGGGGCTGCAAAGGTAGCTCTCCCGTCGTCACCAACAGTACGCGTAGTGTTGCGTACTCTAGGGTAGCGTATCGTACTGCTGCCAAGAAGTAGCGGTGCCTGCCCATCGAAGCTCGACCAAAGTTACTTACTGGGTAGCGTGGCGTTGTCGGCGGGCTGCAGGCATCCGGTAGACCGTGGCGACCAAGCAAGGGCGAGACGATTTCTAGAGCGAAACTTGCACGGTTTATTCAAAGTTAGATGAAAGAAAATGAGAAGAGCATGAAATATTCAAAATTACATTTCGGAGCCCCTTAAATAGGCTCTCTACAATTGTGGGTGAAATCTTGCTTCCGTCGACGTCACGTGACCGGCACAGAAAGAGGGCCCCGCTCCTCTGGTTATACCGAGCTTGCTGAAAGGAAGAGGTCGTCCCGCCTCCTGGAATCGTAGACGCCTCTCCGCCTCTTCTGCGCGTTGCGGGTTCGTGGAAGTTCTCATCATCATCATCATAAGCCTGGTTATGCCCACTGCAGGGCAAAGGCTTCTCCCATACTTCTCCAACTACCCCGGTCATGTACTAGTTGTGGCCATGTTGTCCCTGCAAACTTCTTAATCTCATCCGCCCATCTAACTTTCTGCCGCTCTCGGCTACGCTTTCCTTCCCTTGGAATCCATTCCGTAACTCTTAATGACCATCGGTTATCTTCCCTTGTCATTACGTGTCCTGCCCATGCCCATTTCTTTTTCTTGATTTCAGCTAAGATAGCATTAACTCGCGCTTGTTCCCTCACCCAATCTGCCCTTTTCTTATCCCTTAACGTTACACCTATCATTCTTCTTTCCATAGCTCGTTGCGTCGTCCTCAATTTAAGTAGAACCCTTTTCGTAAGCCTCCAGGTTTCTGCCCTGTACGTGAGTACTGGTAAGACACAGCTATTACAAACTTTTCTCTTGAGGGATAATGGCAACCAGCTGTTCATGATCTGAGAATGCCTGCCAAACGCACCCCAGCCCATTCTTATTCTTCTCATTTTTCAGTCTCATGATCCGGGTCCGCAGTCACTACCTGTCCTAAGTAGATGTATTCCCTTACCACTTCCAGTTCTCGCCTAGGTGCAATTCGAGAAAAGGGTCTCTAAACTCGCACAACCACACACACATACCCACAAAAAAGAGGCCTGTACACTGCGGGGCTTCCGGCAGACACTCGAAACGGTCATGGCGAATTAGAAAGTCACGCTTCATTTCGACGAGGCCTGGTGGATGAAGGGCGGGTGAAAGAAAGTTCTTTCTGCACGTGGAGCGGGCCAACAATAGCAGGCGAAGTCACGCCTCATTTCGACGAGGCGGGGTGAGATGCTCGGTTGAAATTCCTTTCAACACGTGGTGCCAGACGCCAACGCTAACAGTAGTAAACACACTAATATTCCTATAATCCTTGCTAAACAAGTCGAAATACGTAACGCAGCACTGCTTGCGTCTGCTATAAAGTAACGAAGAAGGGGACTTTCTGTGCGTAGTTGCATTTGGTAGACTGCTGTGCACTGAGTACGTGTGACCTACGTGATGATGATGAGTACCCAGGTAGGCCGCTGCTTTTTTATTGTCTGGACCATTACTGTCGCACTCTTATGCCGCGAAGTCCTGGCACCTTGCTTCCGACAGCGGTAACGCCAGCACCACAGTATGTGGCGGATTCTCGCTTAAAAAGCCAGCTTGTACAACTAACAAAGTGGCATGCGACATCAAGTTTCAAGGCTTTGTCGCGTGTGGCAGCTGTACTTCCAGGAACGGCCACTACATAAGCATGGAGAGCCGCGCTTTCATCTAATATGCTGTCTCAAATGAATGATTTTTATTGGCAATATCAGTGAAACATTCTACCTACAAGAGACATGCTTGAACTGTAGGATATGGTGCCGAATGATACATGCATGCACTATGCACTAAAAGACACCAACGGGCATGTTGTAAAGGAGTGCGTTGTAGCACGCACCTTCTGGAAGCTAGTTGCTATAATGCTTGGAATATCGATCGCGCGGCCCCCATGGCGGCGAGTTCGGTTTGCAAGTCTCATCTACTGCAGTGCTAGCTACGTTTTGTGGTGCTTCCGCGACATTGCAGAACGATGTCGGCAATCAAATAACGCTATGTGCCGCAGGCTGCGCAAAATATGGGGAATAGTATGGGGTACTTAAAAGGAAGAGGTCTGGACACCGACCAAAATGGTTTAAAATAGTTATATACGTTTGGGCTCCCCCACGGGGGCCTTGTTCACGATGAAGCATTGTGAACAAGGCTCCCGGGGGGGGGGGAGCCGAAGCGTAAATAACTATTTTCGACCACTTTGGTCGGTGTCCAGACCTCTTTCTTTTAAGTATTCATCATCCCGACCAGACTGACTTCCGTCATGCTCTCGACTTCACAGTATGGGGTCATCTAGAAGAACAGCTATTCAAACTCGGTGAACTCGAGTTTCTTCGCCGCTCGTCTAGGTGGTACCTAATCGTCCCTCGATGCTCAGCAAGTTGCTACAGCCACAATGATGCCCTAATTCTGTTTGGCTGAGTAGACATTCTGTACTTGTGTGTACTCCGGGTATCCACCATGATCAAGAATTCGAAGCTGACAATAATGTCTTTGTGTGTGCACTGTAATAGTGCTTTTGAAGTGGAAGTGGCAAAGCCAGTGCAAAGCAGACACAACTTACTGTTTTCTTTGCTCCTTTGTTTTGTTTATCTGAAGTACGATGCATTGCAGGTGCGATATGTTATATCGTACTCCCTGTTCACACTACAGTTGTACCTGTGCCGACGGGTAAAGAAATTTTCTCGTGATCTAAGCCAATTGTGTTTGAGTTTTACAGCGTACATATAAACTTTTATTTTTAGGTGGTCACCGGTTATTGGTATATGCCATCTAGCCGGAAGGTGTTTTAAGGCAGGCGTTTTGTTCTTCCCTACAAGTGTGATTGCGCGATTTAAAAAGGAAAAACCCATAAATGCCACATTTCAAAGGTCGTTCGGAGCGCTAGAGCAGAGTTGTGAAGGTTGTGCAATACATAAATTGGGCTTTGTTGTGTGTACATACTGGTAGGTCCCAGTGGCGATAACGGCTCATTCCCATAGGCCAACAAGACACCGATTTCGGTCTGCTGGCTGTCGGCGAGAGCGTTTTTTTCCTTCGTGTCGGCGCCTCTGTCGCACTGTACAGATGCCGACACTCTGCCGACGGTCGGCGGAGAGCTCGGCGTCAGTAGTGCTGTCACCGACAGTCGGCAGACTGAAATTGATGTCGTGTTGGCCTAGTAGGCATGAGCCTTAATGAAGACAGGTTATTGCTATTACAGCCGGTTATTCTTGTGAATCAGCTTGTGTTGAGACGCGGCGCTTTTGCACTCATAGTTTCCGTCAGCCTGATATCCATCGCTGTGTGTCGTGATCGTGTGCCCTCGTACTGCATCCGCGTGAAGCAACTGCCTCCTGAAGTCGAAAGTTTTTTCGGTGGCCCTTCTAGCGGGCATGGCTCGAAGGCTTGCAAAATCCTGCGGTCCGAATCGTTCAGACAAGGTCGCCTGCACCGCGAGTCCTTGTACCTCCAAGTGCATGAGGAACCATCAAGCGTCAGCAGCTAGGAGAAAAAATGGCGGCAACTCAGTGCACTTAACGACCACGCGTTGCAACGCTTGAGGCAACAGACATTTCTACAGCTTCGGCGAAACACGTCCAGGACAAGAAAGGGCTACGTAGGTGTGGTCCACGCTGACCGTGATCTGGCTTTACCCGACTTCGTTAGGAAATTTCTAGCATTGGGACCAAAGTTCGCAGTCAGCACTCGTTCTCGTCTTTTTCTTGCTAGTAGGTACAGCGGGGCGTGGCGTTTCTGCGCAGGCTCGAGTAAGAGCAGGCGCGAGAGAGAAAATCTGGAGGCCTTTGCTCCTTGAATATGTGACTCTGCCTAGCCACTACGGTGGAGAAGTTTCTTTGCGCGTGTTGCGTGCTTTTGTGCCTATTCGTGCCGGCATAACGGAGTGAGGTCGAGTTTAGGCTCGGACGCTGGCTGCCGGCGCGGTGAAACAGGTGAGGCAGCAGGCACTGACGCCCCATTTGGTGATCGCTGTGTGTGTGGGCGCGTCGGATAGACTTTCTCACGCGCGCGGCGCTGGTGCCCAGTAAGTCATTCGCCGTGCCTTACGACACTCTACCTTAAAAAAAAGCATCATTGATTTTCCCGGGGGAGCGATAAGGGCCGTAGCATAGGCCTGGCCTGCTCTCCTGGACTTTTCAGGAGCATTCTTGAGTGGTCCCGTTTGGTCGAAATAAACGCACACCGCCTCAGCAACCACGGTGGAACGCGATTGGCTTATGTCAAGGCGTGGAGATTATTGGCTTTGCGCCTCGTCCACGTTAGGTTAGGTTAGGTTCAGATCAGCTTAGGTTACGTTAGGTTCGCGTAAAAAGCGTTAGGGCGCCGCGCCGTATTCTAAGAGCGGTTTCGCGGTGCGGATTATTAGAGAGCTTTAGTATAGCGTAAAATGCTTGCGTTAGCGTTAGCGTGTTCCGCAGGCTAAACCTTTGCGAGACTCTATCGATAGAGCTTTAGTATAGCGTAAAACAACGAAGCGTCGCAAAGCGCAAAACTTTGCCGCGCCATCTAGGTGCGAGTAGTCAAAGCTCTTAAGCCGGCTGGCTTGCCATCTGGTTAAGAATAGTCAAAGCAGCATTTTTTATAGTAGACTGGTTGAGAATAGCGTTTGTCGCCTGACGTACGTTAAAAACGCAAGCACCTATATGGCACGTTACATATATATATATATATATATATATATATATATATATATATGGCACGTTACACCTATATGGCACGCTACAAAGACAGGGCGTTGTGTGGTGCCTCGTGATAAACGAATCCAAGCCAAGGAAATTCATTAGGAACCATTTTGTTGCTATCCGGACGCGTCTCGTCAAGCCTACGGACGCCAGAATGGCCGAACGATCTCAGAAATTAGATGCGCTATGAGCTCATAACTACCGTTTCATGTGAGCTTAGAGAAAGTTAAAGCTCATTTCAATAGCTCCTGGCCATCAAAGAGAGTGAGTGCGTAGCCATCACGAGAATTCACGGTGAAGCGGGAGCAATGGGTGCCGCCATGTTTCACAACGCTATTTCTTAGCGTGCGTGCTTTGCGAGCGTTAGCATCTCCCGCTAAATTCCGAAAATAGCGGCGGCACGCTATGCGCAAAGCTGCTATAGCGTTCTGCGCGTGCGCAGTGAGGTCCCGCTATATTTTAGCGTTTAGCGTGTTGCCACTTACGCTATTCTAAAACTGTCTACTGTCTTTGCGTCTGGGCGAAGTTATGTAATGTTAGGTTAGGTTAACGGTTAGCTTAGTTTGGATTAAGTGAACGTTACGTTACGCTAGGTTAGCGTAAAAGCCGTTAGGGCGGCACGGCGTATTCTCACAACGGTTACGTCGTGAGCACCATTCTCCTTCTGTCTCGGCCTCGTTAGGTTAGGTTAACATTAGGTTACGTTACCGTTATTAGCGTAAAACGCGTTAGGGGGGCGCGGCGTATTCTCGTCGCCGGTGCCCTTTCAGCCACTAGCCTTCAACCGCGGTTGTTTAGGCGTTCTACGTTCTATATTTTCAATATATGTAGACCAGCTTCTTCTACGGTCCCTACTGCTCCCACGGAAACATCTTCAATGTTATCGCCTGTTTCACGCGCCGGCATCCGAGCGTAAACAAGCTCGAGCCCACTCCTCAATGCCGACACGCCTAGGGACAAACGCCGACAACACGCGCTAACTTCTCCTCCGTAGTTCCTAGGCACAGCCATACATCCAAGGAGAAAAAGCCCTGACATTTTCTCTCTCGCACCCGCTCTTACACGCGCATGCGCGCAAACGTCCGCCGCCTTGGCAAGTACCACGCCCCGCTGTACTTATTACCACTTGTAAAGTCGCGCTGCGGTGTTCGCTGTAATTCACATTAACCTGGTTAGAGGCCTTGGCAGACTTCGCTTCGGATTGAGCCTGATAGCGCTTTACAATGCGCAAGTTGGATGTGGCTGCTGTCCGTCGGTCGAGGTGGTGCAGGACAAAGCCGGCCCGCATCACGTAGCACGGCCAGACTGGACCATATGAGAGCGAGCGTACACTCGAGCCAAAGCAAATGTATCAGCGGTCTGCTACATAGCCTAGATACGTGGATACTCCGGCCGCCGCGAGGGATGCACGGGTTGAGTGCACTGCGGCTCGCCGGTGAGAAATGCGTTTGGCTACGTTCGACGCGTCGCTCCAAAATCGAAAGTAGTGGAGTCTACGTGAACATCCAAAATCAAATTTGAACTGCGCGCCACAGTGACCTCCAGTAGGCGGAGCGTTGTAGGCACGCCCCGCTCTGCCGGAGCCTTCGCAGTGCAAGGCATTGAAGAAGGAACGGAAGTACAGCCAACGGGATCAAACGTGACCTTTCATTGCCAATAACTCCACTTCTTTTGAATGCATTGAAATACATCTTGCGCCAAAGTATTTCTGAAGTAATCTATTTCAACTTCAAATGCATTTTTCGGCTTCGATAAAAAGTCATTGAGGGCCCGTTTAAATTATGAGGTCCCCTTCATGACCATGTGCATAGGGACCGCGACGCTATGTCCGCTTCGTCCTCATACCGGAAGTTGGTGAAAGACGTAGCCATAAACCGCGCAGCTATTGCGGTTAAAGATTGTGTGCAGAGAAAACAGACTCCTTGGTGAAGTTCGGATTCGGTGAATAGGGTGTCCCTCAATCACGCGCGCTAACAAGGAACGCGAGTCCTTAGAGTATACTGCTGTCATGCATGTCAAGGGCAGCTTACGCGTTATACCGCTACTGTCCTAAACTCTATTGCCACGTGGCAATATTGCGGTGAAGAAGGCAGCAAAACTGTGATGGAGGAAACTAGCGTTTTATTGGGCGAACCTGTGCCCAAAGAAGAACGATAGCGGCGAATAAAGTCGGCGATCGTCGAAAATCTAGTCGGTGGGTCAAGTGCGTCAGTTTTTACACACGTGCCATCGAAGATTCCAGAGTAATCGTTGGTGCCCGCGTGTCTTCCACGAAGTTCTACGCCATTCGTATCGCGCGTACATTCAATCAGATTTCACAAGGTTCGGCGGCAACAGATAGCGGATAGAACCATCGATAACATTCCAGAAACTTCCGATACGGGCAGGTGCGTCCTGCACTGAGCGATAACATTTGTCAGACGATGAAACGCAGTCATTCGATAAACAAGTACACGTGTCAATATGTAGGGTTCGTCGTTTTTGTTTGTTTGTTTGAGCTGGGAAAGACGGAAGAAAAGTACCTAATTTCTTTTTTCACCGGAGTTTGGTTTTAACCGAATTGTGAGCGGAAGCGAATTCGCCGAAGAGCTCACCGGAAAGAGCGCGAACCTGCGAACTGATATGCGCTTTGACACAAAAGGTTTGACCAGGTCACGGTCACGCTTCAGCCTGCTTCCCAATTAGTTAGGTGTGGACCTCGTAAAAGAAACTGCTCGCACTTCTTATTGTTCAAAGTTTAGGTAATTCGTCGCAATGGTTGGTAAGGCATGGTCGTATCCCCTAAGTCATTGTTTCAGTTTAATTTGTCGGATCTGTGTATCGACATAGTATGTGACGAGAAAAGTCTCATTATTATTGTATTACAATCTTACTGTATACAATCACTCTTCATTGTTGTATTAGCACATCGCCGTCGTTGTGCGCTTGGTTAATTTTGTTAACCTCTGTATTGTATGCTAGTGCAGTGTTGAAGAGTAGACTCGGCAATTATAGAGCTCGTTCCAGCGTCAACAAAATTAGCGAGAGAAAATCACCATAAACCCCGTACGCTCAACGCGATAAGCTATCTGCCGAGAAATGCCTGTGAGAAATGCCTGCGAAGACATTCGGCTAGGTGAATCTAACGTGGGCGACCCCTCCAAAATCGGCTTCGGTGACATACGGAGTTGCGTGCTTTCAGGGCGCTCAAAAATATTTGTCTTCTTGGCCTTATTTACCAAACAAAGGCAGCAACCTGAGTCACCATGGTCCTTGTAAAACTTCGCCTGTTAGCTGACAACTCCCCGGATAAACAACCAACACGCTACACCTCTAGCGCAGTACATTTGTTGGAGTGCTTGAACACTTGACAGAATGTATAACCAACATCTTCAACAATATAGAAGGCGCAGCGAGCTCAGCAGCTGCGCTTGTGATCCCGTCTCTGAAGGCGTCCTGGTCGGCCCGGCTTATCTGTGTCTCTCATCGGCGGCATAGAGCTTGCTGCAAAAAATTACCAGAGAGAACTGTGGCGTTAGTGTCTACGACAGCTGCAAGCATGGTGATTTAGCCAGCATGAAATTAATGCCTAGTGCATGCATTTGCCTAAACTTTGCCCTTCTGACTTCGAACGGCTTTGTGATTTTGCGAATTGATCGTTTTCAAGTAAATGTTGGGTCACGAACCCAGCAATTCCAACTCATGATGCATGTGCAGAGAGTCATTTTGCCTTCTGTGTTCGGAGAAGTAGGATGGCTTCGAGATTCGGGCAACTAAAGGCAGATGCAGCGTAGTACATGAAGCCCCAAGAATGTTTCAAACCGTAAGCGCAAAGATCCGACTACCATGCACTAACAATCATTGTGGCGGCATCTGAACGATCGCAGCTCCAGAGCTCAGTCTAGAAAGTAGTGCAGGAAACTGTGTGGTAGGCAGTACGCAAGAGTAGGGCCCCAGCCTAAAGCTGAGGTCCTACCGGGCGCGGCGAGTTGCAATGCTGTCAGCAATCCTGCTCTTCAGTTGTTAGAGCAAGGGCTTCCGCCAGAGACGTGCAAGCAAGGCTTCCTGCGCCTTGTCAAATAATTGAACAGCCTCCGATTTGCTATAAAGTTTCAATCATTCTTTCGCATGTAGGCGTAGCAGGGAGCGAGGGTGGTTGACGGACTTGCTCGGAATGCATAAGACGTTAGGCCAAGAAATAAGGCTCCGATCCCGACATCTAAAACAGGCCACCGCCAGTCATTTTCAGTATTTGTGCATAGTCACCATATCACCCGTCCTGTGTGACGAAGGGAATGAACAGCCCTGCTGTATCAAGTCTCCGCACGGTGTCAGCGCGTGCTACAAGCGCTTCAGTGTCGAAGCGCCCCACATGCTTATGAGACGACGTTTTTTTTTTTTTTTTTTTCGAAAGGAAACGGACACTCAGGTGGCAGATGTTCCGACTTCTACTGACTTTCTTAGGTAATGTAGACGGAGATTTTGATTGGTAACGTTCACCTGACTCACTTCTGGGCGTTGTGTCGTGCAAACGGGAACACGGCGCAGCATTGTGCGCTGGATGGGTCACAAGCTACGGCTTACGTTCTTCTCGCCCGTCTTGCATTGCGCTTTGAATGCGGATGATTTGAACGACGCGCCTATGAATTTCAAATTTTTCAAACTCCGCTGAAAGGCGGCACTGGAGCGAGCAGTTCCTAGAAATTCTTGCAAGCCCAGATCCGCCTGCAACCAACACTTTTCAACATGCTTCAGACGCGACTGATCTGCGCTGTGAAGAATAAAACCGCTTTCCACCCTCTCTCACGGCGAGTATCCCTTCTTCGCATTTTCTGGCGCCCTACAAACCGGTACTCCATCATCTTAACGATCAAGACCGAGGAAAGGATTTCGCCACAGGAAGCATGAAGCGGATCAAGGCCGAGCGAACGACTGAAGCTGAAGACTTGCAACGATGGACTGCGGGCGGTCCACGACAAGCTCTAGGGATCCATCACGGATGGTCTAGTCACGGAAAGCTACGTCTTTGTGGCAGTCTATGAAGACAACGCTTCAGTTACTGTGACATAATAACACACCTTACATCATGCCGCCCACATGCATGTCTCACGGCGCTGGTCAGATATGTATGCCACTCCACGCGGTTACTGTGCCACCGCGTGAAGCAGCTTCAGGTGCCAATAATATTGAGCAAAAGTGCTTGACTTAATGACGTCTCGGAGGCAAGTACAGCTGCAGGAAGTCGTGTCCTCGGCTATTCAATAAGACTTGGTCTCCGGCTCTCGCCTTCCTGACTCGAAATGCTTCGCTTCAAAGGAAAACCCATCGCAATGGGAGCGGCCTCCTCGGACATGTTTAAGCATGCTATCCACGATAACCAGGGTCTAACGAACATCGGATGCTTTCACTAGTTGAAGAACCTTCTCACTGGACAGGCGGCGAAGGCCATTGCCGGCATTCAGGCTGCGGACTGGCCCTATGAGAATGTCATCGCTATTTTCCTTTTATTTCATTTTTATTTCCTGAAAGACCCCACAAGGGGGCGTACGAGGGATAGAAACATAGAAACAAAGCAAGCCTATTGCAACGTGGTGTCAGTTGCAAGCACACTGCGACTTATTTTCAGTAAGCACTAATGGACAGGCGAGATAGCGCCGGTATTGTGAGGAAGGTCGTTCTAGTCTTTGGCAGCACGGGATAAAAAAATGTTGAAAAAGTAACAGTTCGATCGCAGGGGCGGAAAATTGGCTGTGCATGACCAGTGGGAAGAGATATGTATGTGAGCGGCATGATGCAAGTGGCGTTACTAAGCGAGGAATAGAAAAAATGCGAAAAAAAATTTAGTGCCCTTCCATTATCTGATGAAGGATAACCTGCGAAGCTGTATTGGGAAGACTATATTGACAACTATATCGATTTATATGGTTCTTCCTATATTGATTGAACAAAGGCACATACACGTAACTTCGTGGTTGTTATCGTCTTTATTTTGTCTCATTCGTTACCGCAGTGACTATAGCTTTGTGGTCGCTGTGGTATGCCGCGATCGGTTGTACTGCAATGATAGACACGTTCTTGCCAAAGGTTAAATCTATAGACGGCTGGTGACGCGTGGTCGGCACATTGACGTCCGTGTAGCACTCAATTCCAGACCATTCCGACAGGAAAGATACAATCCACTTGCCGTCGGGACGCGCTAGTGCGACGTTAAAGTCGACGATTGGTGAGCACACTATATTGCGTTTTATTGCACTTTTCGATCCTCCAATGGGAGCGAAGGAGCGCCGCCATCCCACGTTTTATATATGACCATGAAGGTCATGTGTCATAACATGGTCGATAATGACGTTCAGAGCGACCGCCGCAACTGATATCATGCGGCATCAGTTAGACCGGCCACTATAATTTTTTTTTCCATTCTACACGGCTCTTGCGCGTGGACACATTTTTCTTCAAAACCGAGCCACATACTGCTTCGCTGTAAAGAAAGAGCAGGTGTTATTCGGTGGCGAAAAGAAATTGGTTGTAAGCCAGATACCATTTCCAAGGCTGAAACACTGTTGTCAAATGAGTATGAGATCTGCATGAAACGTGTGGCACGGTTTTGTACAGTTTCAAGTTCATTGATGAGGCTTGTTTGGGGTGGGTTCCTATATGGCTGGCTCATATGCTAGTTTGGGTCGAATGGGTATTTTATGCGTAAGAAAATGATTAGCAATGTTAAAGCTAAAAATAAAGGGTGTTTTACGGTGGGTCAATGAATTACGGGAATTAAGTACTGGTCACTCCATTCCTGAACGGGGTCATGATTATGCTGGAGTGCAGCTTGGTCGGAAGTCTTAGCAGACAATAGCGTAATCTACCATTCAGTCACTAACATGCGGATTTGGCAAGATAACTGGACAGGCAAGTCTTTAATATATATTACGCAAAGGAGAGGACCGAGAACAGAACCTTGGGGAACACCGGATGTTAAGGGAGAGGATTGAAAGAGTGGTTGTTAAGAAGTACTAATGCGAGTTGCCAAGAATTTCTTTTTCCAGGCAAACTTATTGGGGGTCAAGTTTAACCGTGATAGTGTTAAAATTAGTCGCTGATGGAGTGCTTTCTCACACGCTTTTGCATAATCCAAAAAGATAGCATCAGTCTGTAGGTTAGTGTCGATATTAATATAAAAGTCATAGAAAAAGATGCCTCCCCCCAGGTGTGTCTCACATGAAAATTCTTTATGCAAGTCGTGCTGAGATTGTTGAAAGAAGTTATTTCAATCGACAAAATCTGGGATCGGCGAATAGCAAACATGCACCATAATTTTGCATGGAACGCTTGTTGCTGGTATGGGTTGGTAGATCAGTGGTGAGTATTTTTTCAGTTGATTCGAAGACAGGAGAGACCTTCCCCACTTTCTAGTTGTCTGGAAAGAGGGACTGACAATCTTTCTTTATATTCTGGTGTCTTAACTTCTTTTGTTTGTATTGTCATGTGTTCACAACTATAGATAAGGTTATTGGAAGCACATTTTCAAATCATATGCTGTTGACTTATTAATTAATTGTACTTATGCCACTGTATAAGTCATTGTTCTTCGCAATTCCTGATGTCATTTCATATGGACACTATAACTATAACTATAACTATGGACACTGTCGCTGTAAACCAATACTGCCTTGTAGAGGGGGTCATGGGCCTAGTCAAGCTGTCGAGACAGCTTTTAGCTCTTGACCTTTTCCAGAACCGATTATTTCTGGAAAAAAAAAAAAAGAATTAAGTTGAAAAGAAGAAAACACAGATAAAAGGAAATGGGTATGCTTGGTATTGTTTAACAGCTTGGGATTAATTCATCGACACCAGTTGATCAAGAAAGCTTTATTTTTTTTGTGAAATTCCATCAGGAGAAATTGGGAGCACAGGCACCGTCCATTGAATCGTACTACTTAACGCCAACAAGAACGGAAAAAAGTTCTCCAGTAAAGACGGAAGAAAATTTAGTGTCAAATGTATTAGTGCATTCGACGTCAGAGACTCTCTCACCGAGATCTTTAATCAGACTCATAGTGCGCGTTGTAGTAGGGTTAATGGTCTGCTCAAATTTTCGTGTCTTGTTTACCTCACATACTTGGAAAATCATACCTAAAAGAGGAACATGTTTCCTTATTGTTCTGCAGTCAGGTATGTGTCTTCGGCTATGTAGTATCCCATGCGTCCCATGCGTCTTCAAACTTATCTTGAAATTAAGCATAGCATTTCAAGCTGTAGGCATCAACACTTAGTTTGGTTTCTTCCTTCTTCTTTTTTCCGTTGTTTTCGTTTTATTTATTCATTTATTACATTTCAATATTTTCTATTGTTCTATTACATTTTTCTCACTAACAGTGGTTTCTGCCGCTCCTTCTATAATCTCTTTCAGGGACACGATAGCCCATAACAACCACGTGAATCGGGTAATAGAGGGCTGCTGTGCAGGCCGTTGACACGCCGGCTGGCCTTGTGCACAACACTCCTTTATTCTCAATTCGACACCCTCGCCGCTAACACACTTCGCTCGTTGCCATTGGTACGGCAACGAGCGCCTTACCCCCCCGCCTTACGACCTATCCCCTTTAGAACAACCCCACCTTTATATACTGTGGCGAGGAAAGCATATGTCGCCTTGAAGAAGACAAGTACACTTGTCGAAACGTTGGCTCCCGCTTTCACCTTGTTCTCATCGTCCCGTTCCTTCTGTCACGAAAGCAAGCCCATTTTCTTTGAGTGCGACTGTTTAGTACTACATCAAGCGCGTTAACCCAGCTGAGCAATCTACTGGGAAACAACTATCAGGGAACTTCCATGCCGATGATCTTGTCACTCGAGTTTCAGCTTCACAAGAAGTTTTCGGATATTCGAAAATATCCTCAGCAGAGAGGGAATGAAGCTTAAGAAGTGGGCAAGACATGACCACGGACTTCATCGACACATTCTACCAGGTTTGGATCAAATTGCGGCAGCAGCTACAACAAAGGTCCTAGATTTGTTGTGGAACGCTCACACCATAAAACTTCACATTAACATTGAGTCCGCGCTGAAGTTTCTTGAAGATAAGAAAGCCAGATGCGCTTTGTGTTTCAGACAACAGCCAGGCTCTTCGATGCTTCGGGGTGGCTATCCCCATTTCTTGTGAGAATCAAATTCCTATTCCAGAGACTTTGGGAACATGGAACTACGTGGAAAAAGAAAATTAAATTGTGGGGTTTTACGTGCCAAAACCACTTTCTGATTATGAGGCACGCCGTAGGGGGGGACTCCGGAAATTTCGACCACCTGGGGTTCTTTAACGTGCACCTAAATCTAAGTACACGGGTGTTTTCGCATTTCGCCCCCATCGAAATGCGGTCGCCGTGGCCGGGATTCGATCCCGCGACCTCGTGTTCAGCAGCCTAACACCATAGCCACTGAGCAACCACGGCGGGTGAACTACGTGGGAAGAAGCAATGCCTGCAGCATTACGCAATGCATGGGGAGCTTGGTGCGAAGAATGTAAAGGACTGAAAAAAGTTTCACTAACCAGGTGCGAGCTGAAAGTGACATCGACGCAGTCTGGGAGCTACCAGCTTAACGTCTTTGCTGACGCCAGTGCGAGTGCGTATGGCGATGCGGCATACCTCAGGGTCCAGGAAGAAGACAGCAGTACTGGCACTCAGCTATTGATTTCAAAATGCAGAACTGCCCCGATCAAATGAATTTCCATACCACGGTTGGAAATGATCATCGCTCCTTTAGCTGCTAGAGTGCTCAAGTTCTTGTGGGAGGCTCTTTCATCTAGAAACTGGGAAACAAAGGAGTACACTTGAACAGTCAACAGTCACACTTTGCTGGATTCGAAGCTCCGTCTTCACTATCATCATCATATATTTATGTCAACTACAGGACGAAGGCCACTGCCTGCGATCTCAATTACACCTGTCCTGCGCCAACTGATTCTAACTTTCGCCTGCAAATGTCCTAATTTGATCACCCAACCTAGTTTCTGCCCTCCTCGACTGCGCTGCCCTTCTTTTATCAACCATTCTGTAACTGTAAAGGCCCACCAGTTATCCATCCTACGCATTACATGGCGTGCCCAACTACATTGTTTCTCTTAATGTCAATTACAATAATGGCTATCCCCGTTTTCTCTCCGATTCACACCACTTTTTTCCTGTCTTAACTTTACGCTCAATATTTTTCGTTCTATCGCTCCTTGCGTGATCCTTAACTTGTTCTCGAGCTTCTTCGTCAACCTCCGTGTTTCTGCCCCATATGTTAGCACCGGTAGAATGCAGTGATTGTACACCTTTCTTTTCAATGATAGCGGTAAGCTCCCAGTCAGGTTCTGACAATGCCTGCCGTATGCACTCAAACTCATTTTCAGTCTTCTGTAAATTTTATTCTCATGATTAGGGTCCCCTGTGAGAAATCGACCTAGATAAACGCACTCCTTTACAGACTCTGGAGGCTCACTGGCGATGCTGAACTCTTGTTCCGTTGCCAGGCTATTTAAAATTATCTTTGCTGCATATTAATCTTCAACCCCGCTCTTGCGCTTTGTCTGTTAAGGTCCTTAATCATTTGTTGTAATTCGTACCCAATGACATCTGCAAATCGAAGGTTGCCGAGATATTCGCTTTGATCCTCACTCCTAAGCCTTCTCAGTTTAGTAGCTTGAATACTTGTTCGAAGCATGCAGTGAATAGCATTGGAGAGATTGTGTCGCTTTGCCTGACCAATTTCTTGATAGCTAACTTTCTGCTTTTCTTCTGAAGAACCAAGGTTGCTGTGGCATCTTTGTAGATATTTCCCAAAATATTCAAGTATCCCTCATGTACTCCTTGATTACCTAACGCCTCTATGACTGCTGGTATCTCTACTGAATCAACTGCCTTTTCGTAACCCATGAAATTTATATAGAGAGGTTCATTGTACTCTGCAGATTTCTCAATTACCTTGTTGATGACATGGATGGGATTCATTGGAGAATATCCCTTCCTGAAGCCAGCCTGTTCTCCTGGTTGACTGAAGTCGAGGGTCGCCCTTATTCAATTGAAAATTATCTTAATGAATGTTTTATGATATACTGAAAGGAAACTGATGGGGCTATAATTTTTCAATTCGTTAACGTCTCCCTTCTGATGGATTAGTTTAATGGCGGCATTCTTCCAGTTCTCTGGTAGTTAGGTAAATGAGAGTTGACAAGCTCCGTATACAAGTGAAAGCAGTTTATTTCTAACAGAGTCGCTAGAATCAAAGCAACAACCCCATCCATCTCACTGGAACACTGTCCCGGAAACTAAAATCCAACGGATCGGTTGACTCGTGGACTTCCACATAACTAGGTCTTAGAAAATTTACTCTGGTGGAAGGAACTCAAATGGTTGTCACACACGTGGGATTATTGGCCTACGTTCAATACCGTTACAGTATGTATAACGGCGGATGAACAAGTAAGTATCCTTGAGCTGAAGACGGGTGTTCCGGGTTTGATCAATGTGGCACAAAATACCCTTTTCAACCTAGAAAAGTTCGGTTTCCTGATCAAGACGGTACGTGTCACAGCTTGGATAGAAAACTGCTTCGTTAAGCGTCATTTTCCTAACTGACATCTACAAGGATAACTGTCTACGTCAGAACTTCAAGAAGCAGGGAATATATGGTTCGTGCAGGCATAGATAGATATGTACGGAGATGAGGCAATACAACTCGAAGATGAAGACAGTCTAATGAAGAATTCACCAGTTAGATTTGCAGCCATACATCGACGAAAATGACATAACGAACTCACCTCGAGAGCGGTGATCTCTTGTCCAGTGAGAAAATGGCGGTGCTTCTGCCGAACAATAATGCGGTAGCACTGCGTCAGGGGTGAGCATTTCGCACCAAATGAGCCATTTTGATAGTCGCGCAAATTGCTGCACCAAGTTGCAGCGAAACCGGAAAAACGACAGAAATTGCCTTACGCTGCGCCATTATAGTAACAGTAAACAACAGGATATAGAAACTCCATCTATAACTAGCGATGAGGTCAGAAGGGCCTTGCAAGATATGAAATGAAGAAGCGCAGCGGGAGAAGGTGCAATAACAGTCGATTTAGTCAAAGATGGAGGAGACATAATGTTTGGAAAACTGGCGTCTCTTTATACAAAGTGTCTATCGACTGCAAGGGTCCCAGAAAACTGGAAGAATGCAAACATTATACTAATCCACAGAAATGGAGACGTGAAAGAATTGAAAAATTATAGGCCCATTAGCTTACTCCCAGTATTATATAAAATATTAACCAAAATAACCTCCAATAGAATAAGAGCAACAGTCGACTTTAGTCAACCAAAGGAACAGGCTGGCTTCAGGAAGGGATACCCTACAATGAATCACATCGATATAATTAATCAGGTTATCGAGAAATCTGTAGAGTGCGATAAGCCTGTCTATATGGCTTTCATAGATTACGAAAAGCAATTGATTCAGTAGAGATACCAGCAGTCGGAGAGGCATTACGTAATCAAGAAGTACACACCGCTCACGTACATACCTTGGAAAATATCTACAGAGATTCCACAGCTGCTACCTTTATTCTACACAAGAAAAAAAAGGAAGATACCTATAAAGAAAGGGGTCAGACAGGGAGACAATCTCTGCAATGCTATTGACTGCGTGCTTGGAAGAAGTATTCAAGCTATTAAACTGGGAAGGCTTAGAGTAAGGATCGACGGCGAATATCTCAGCAACCTTCGATTTGCAAATGACATTGTCCTGTTCGGCGAAACTGGAGACGAGTTACAACAAATGATTTAGGAGCTTAACAGAGAGAGTGTGAGAGTGGGGTTGAAAATTAATTGGCAAAAGAGAAAAATAATGATGAATAGCCGGGCAAGGAACAAGAGTGCAAGATCGCCAGTCAGCCTCTAGAGTCTGTGAAGGAGTACGTTTCCCTAGCTCTATTAATCACAGGAAACCCTGACCATGAGAACGGAATTCATAGAAAAAACATGGGTTGGATCGTATACGGCAGACATTGTCAGCTCCTGACTGGAAGCCTGCCATTATCACTGAAAAGGAAGGTCTACAATCAGTGCATTTTACCAGTGCTGACGTATGGGGAAGAGACTTGGAGACTGACAAAGAAGCTTGAGAACAAGTTAAGGACCGCGCAAAGAGCGATGGAACGAACATCGCTACCCATAACGTTAAGAGACAGAAAGAGAGTGGTTTGGATCAGAAACCAAATGGGCATCGCCGATATTACAATTGACATTACGAGAAAAAAATGGAGCTGTGAAGGTCATGTAATGCGCCGGTCGGATAATCGTTGGACCATTAGGGTTACAGAATGGGTAGCAAGAAAAGGGAAACGTAGTCGGAGGACCGCAGAAGACAAGGTATAGCGATGAAATTAGGAAATTCGCGGGCCTTAGTGGGAATCTGCTAACGCAGGACAAGGGTAATCAGAGATCGCAGGGAGAGGCCTTCGTCCTGGAGTGGACATAAAAGAGGGTGATAATAACGATGATCGTTCTTTTTTTTTTTTTTGAAGTGACCAGTAAGCCTTCGTTCAAAAAACGTTGTTCTTGCTGACCGCCAGAACCACTTCGCTCGTCGCTCTCCTTCCTGGTGTACACTTAACGCCAGGCTTGTAGTGATAATCCGTGTATCGCTGCTGCGCTGATTTCCTCTCGCCCGCCACTCATGCGCTATAGAGGCATACATGAAACTCGGTGCAATGAAACTTAATACTCTGATAGTTCTTTTTTGAAGTGACTTGTAATCGTTCGTTCAAGAAAACGTTGTTCTTGCTGGCAGGCAGAACCACTTCGCCCGTCGCTTTGCTTTCTCGTGTATACTCGCCGCCAGCATTGCAGCGACCGTCGGTTTCTCCCTACCTCGCTGATTCCCTCTCGCCTGTTACTCATGCCCTACAGAGGCACACACGAAACGCGGTGCTATGAAACTTAATAACCAGTGATTGTTATTTTTTTCAAGTGACCAGTAAGCCTTCGTTCAATGAAACGTTTTTCTTGCTGGCAGGCAGAACAACTTCGCTCGTCGCTCTCCTTTCTCGTGTACACTCGCCGCCAGGATTGCAGCGACAGTCCGTTTCTCGCTACCTCGCTGATTCCCTCTCGCCTGCCACTCATGCACTACAGAGGCACACACGAAACTCGGTGCTATGAAACTTAATAACCAGTGATTGGTCTTTTTTTTTCTCAAGTGAGCAGTAAGCCTTCGTTCAATGGAACGTTTTTCTTGCTGGCAGGCAGAACCACTTCGCTCGTCGCTCTCCTTTCTCGTGTATGCTCGCCGCCAGGATTGCAGCGACAGCCAGTTTCTCGCTACCTCGCTGATTCCCTCTCGCCTGCCACTCATGCACTACAGAGGCACACACGAAACTCGGTGCTATGAAACTTTATAACCAGTGATTGGTCTTTTTTTTCTCAAGTGAGTAGTAAGCCTTCGTTCAATGAAACGTTTTTCTTGCTGGCAGGCAGAACCACTTCGCTCGTCGCTCTCCTTTCTCGTGTATGCTCGCCGCCAGGATTGCAGCGACAGCCAGTTTCTCGCTACCTCGCTGATTCCCTCTCGCCTGCCACTCATGCACTACAGAGGCACACACGAAACTCGGTGCTATGAAACTTTATAACCAGTGATTGGTCTTTTTTTTCTCAAGTGAGTAGTAAGCCTTCGTTCAATGAAACGTTTTTCTTGCTGGCAGGCAGAACCACTTCGCTCGTCGCTCTCCTTTCTCGTGTATGCTCGCCGCCAGGATTGCAGCGACAGCCAGTTTCTCGCTACCTCGCTGATTCCCTCTCGCCTGCCACTCATGCACTACAGAGGCACACACGAAACTCGGTGCTATGAAACTTTATAACCAGTGATTGGTCTTTTTTTTCTCAAGTGAGTAGTAAGCCTTCGTTCAATGAAACGTTTTTCTTGCTGGCAGGCAGAACCACTTCGCTCGTCGCTCTCCTTTCTCGTGTATGCTCGCCGCCAGGATTGCAGCGACAGCCAGTTTCTCGCTACCTCGCTGATTCCCTCTCGCCTGCCACTCATGCACTACAGAGGCGCACACGAAACTCGGTGCTATAAAACTTAATAACCAGTGATTGGTCTTTTTTTTCTCAAGTGAGCAGTAAGCCTTCGTTCAATGAAACGTTTTTCTTGCTGGCAGGCAGAACCACTTCGCTCGTCGCTCTCCTTTCTCGTGTATGCTCGCCGCCAGGATTGCAGCGACAGCCAGTTTCTCGCTACCTCGCTGATTCCCTCTCGCCTGCCACTCATGCACTACAGAGGCACACACGAAACTCGGTGCTATGAAACTTAATAACCAGTGATTGGTCTTTTTTTTCTCAAGTGAGCAGTAAGCCTTCGTTCAATGAAACGTTTTTCTTGCTGGCAGGCAGAACCACTTCGCTCGTCGCTCTCCTTTCTCGTGTATGCTCGCCGCCAGGATTGCAGCGACAGCCAGTTTCTCGCTACCTCGCTGATTCCCTCTCGCCTGCCACTCATGCACTACAGAAGCACACACGAAACTCGGTGCTATGAAACTTTATAACCAGTGATTGGTCTTTTTTTTCTCAAGTGAGTAGTAAGCCTTCGTTCAATGAAACGTTTTTCTTGCTGGCAGGCAGAACCACTTCGCTCGTCGCTCTCCTTTCTCGTGTATGCTCGCCGCCAGGATTGCAGCGACAGCCAGTTTCTCGCTACCTCGCTGATTCCCTCTCGCCTGCCACTCATGCACTACAGAGGCACACACGAAACTCGGTGCTATGAAATTTCTCAAGTGAGCAGTAAGCCTTCGTTCAATGAAACGTTTTTCTTGCTGGCAGGCAGAACCACTTCGCTCGTCGCTCTCCTTTCTCGTGTATGCTCGCCGCCAGGATTGCAGCAACAGTCCGTTTCTCGCTACCTCACTGATTCCCTCTCGCCTGCCACTCATGCACTACAGAGGCACACACGAAACTCGGTGCTATGAAACTTAATAACCAGTGATTGGTCTTTTTTTTTCTCAAGTGAGCAGTAAGCCTTCGTTCAATGAAACGTTTTTCTTGCTGGCAGGCAGAACCACTTCGCTCGTCGCTCTCCTTTCTCGTGTATGCTCGCCGCCAGGATTGCAGCGACAGCCAGTTTCTCGCTACCTCGCTGATTCCCTCTCGCCTGCCACTCATGCACTACAGAGGCACACACGAAACTCGGTGCTATGAAACTTAATAACCAGTGATTGGTCTTTTTTTTCTCAAGTGAGCAGTAAGCCTTCGTTCAATGAAACGTTTTTCTTGCTCGCAGGCAGAACCACTTCGCTCGTCGCTCTCCTTTCTCGTGTATGCTCGCCGCCAGGATTGCAGCGACAGTCCGTTTCTCGCTACCTCGCTGATTCCCTCTCGCCTGCCACTCATGCACTACAGAGGCACACACGAAACTCGGTGCTATGAAACTTAATAACCAGTGATTGGTCTTTTTTTTCTCAAGTGAGCAGTAAGCCTTCGTTCAATGAAACGTTTTTCTTGCTGGCAGGCAGAACCACTTCGCTCGTCGCTCTCCTTTCTCGTGTATGCTCGCCGCCAGGATTGCAGCGACAGCCAGTTTCTCGCTACCTCGCTGATTCCCTCTCGCCTGCCACTCATGCACTACAGAAGCACACACGAAACTCGGTGCTATGAAACTTTATAACCAGTGATTGGTCTTTTTTTTCTCAAGTGAGTAGTAAGCCTTCGTTCAATGAAACGTTTTTCTTGCTGGCAGGCAGAACCACTTCGCTCGTCGCTCTCCTTTCTCGTGTATGCTCGCCGCCAGGATTGCAGCGACAGCCAGTTTCTCGCTACCTCGCTGATTCCCTCTCGCCTGCCACTCATGCACTACAGAGGCACACACGAAACTCGGTGCTATGAAATTTCTCAAGTGAGCAGTAAGCCTTCGTTCAATGAAACGTTTTTCTTGCTGGCAGGCAGAACCACTTCGCTCGTCGCTCTCCTTTCTCGTGTATGCTCGCCGCCAGGATTGCAGCGACAGTCCGTTTCTCGCTACCTCACTGATTCCCTCTCGCCTGCCACTCATGCACTACAGAGGCACACACGAAACTCGGTGCTATGAAACTTAATAACCAGTGATTGGTCTTTTTTTTTCTCAAGTGAGCAGTAAGCCTTCGTTCAATGAAACGTTTTTCTTGCTGGCAGGCAGAACCACTTCGCTGGTCGCTCTCCTTTCTCGTGTATGCTCGCCGCCAGGATTGCAGCGACAGTCCGTTTCTCGCTACCTCGCTGATTCCCTCTCGCCTGCCACTCATGCACTACAGAGGCACACACGAAACTCGGTGCTATGAAACTTAATAACCAGTGATTGGTCTTTTTTTTTCTCAAGTGAGCAGTAAGCCTTCGTTCAATGAAACGTTTTTCTTGCTGGCAGGCAGAACCACTTCGCTCGTCGCTCTCCTTTCTCGTGTATGCTCGCCGCCAGGATTGCAGCGACAGCCAGTTTCTCGCTACCTCGCTGATTCCCTCTCGCCTGCCACTCATGCACTACAGAGGCACACACGAAACTCGGTGCTATGAAACTTAATAACCAGTGATTGGTCTTTTTTTTCTCAAGTGACCAGTAAGCCTTCGTTCAATAAAACGTTCTTGCTGGCAGGATGAACCAATTCGGTCGTCGCTCTCCTTTCTCCTGTACACTCATCGCCAGGATTGCAGCGACAGCCGGTTTTTCGCTACCTCGCTGTTTCCCTCTCGCCTGCCACTCATGCACTACAGAGGCACACACGAAACTCGGTGCTATAAATCTTAATAACCCGTGACTGGTCTTTTTTTTCTCAAGTCACCAGTAAGCCTTCGTTCAATAAAACGTTGTTGCTGGCAGGATGAACCACATCGCTCGTCGCTCTCTTTTCTCGTGTACACTCGTCGCCAGGGTTGCAGCGACAGTCCGTTTCTCGCTACCTCGCTGATTCCCTCACGCCTGCCACTCATGCACTACAGAGGCACACACGAAACTCGGTGCTATAAATCTTAATAACCAGTGATTGGTCTTTTTTTTTCAAGTGACCAGTAAGCCTTCGTTCAATAAAACGTTCTTGCTGGTAGGCAGAACCAATTCGGTCGTCGCTCTCCTGTCTCGTGTACACTCGTCGCCAGGATTGCAGCGACAGTCCGTTTCTCGCTACCTCACTGATTCCCTCTCGCCTGCCACTCATGCACTACAGAGGCACACACGAAACTCGGTGCTATAAATCTTAATAACCAGTGATTGGTCTTTTTTTTTCATGTGACCAGTAAGCCTTCGTTCAATAAAAACGTTCTTCCTGGCAGGCAGAACCACTTCGGTCATCGCTCTCCTTTCTCGTGCATACTCGCCGCCAGGATTGCAGCAACAGTCCGTTTCTCGCTACCTCGCTGATTCCCTCTCGCCTACCAGTCATGCACTACAGAGGCACACACGAAACTCGGTGCTATGAAACTTAATAACCAGTGATCGGTCTTTCTTTTTTCATGTGACCAGTAAGCCTTCGTTCAACAAAATGGTTTTCTTGCTAGCAGGATGAACCAGTTCGCTCGTCGCTCTGCTTTCTCGTGTACACTCGTAGCCAGGATTGCAGCGACAGTTCATTTTTCGCTAACTCGCCGATTCCCTCTCGCCTGCCACTCATGCACTACAGAGGCACACAGGGAACTCGGTGCTATGAAACTTAGTAAGCAGTGATTATTGTTTTTTTCAACTGACCAGTAAGCCTTCGTTCAATAAAACGTTCTTGCTGGCAGGATGAACCACTTCGGTCACCGCTCTCCTTTCTCGTGTACACTCGTAGCCAGGATTGCAGCGACAGTTCGTTTTTCGCTAACTCGCTGATTCCCTCTCGCCTGCCACTCATGCACTACAGAGGCACACACGAAACTCGGTGCTATGAAGCTTAATAGCCAGTGATTGTTCTTTTTTTTTTTCAAGCGACCAGTAAGCCGTCGTTCAACAAAACGTTTTTCTTGCTGGCAGGCAGAACCACTTCGCTGGTCGCTCTACTTCCTCGTGTACTCTCGCCGCCGGGCTTGCAGTGACAGTCCGTGCCTGGCTACTGTGCCGATTCACTCTCGCCCGCGGCAGACGGCCCATTCGTCGCAGTGTAGACGGAGGCTGTACTGCCAACACCCCATTCGGCAGTACGCTCTACGAGTCGGACAATTCGTGCAGTGCCCCACTGGCGCGGCGCTATCTATTAGCTATCGCACCTTCCGAGGTAAGCGCTGGTGGAGTCAAAAGCTCTGGGTTTAAAAGTATTCCGTTTCTCTGGCAAATGATCTGTACCATAATTTCAATGTGAGTGGATTTTCTCCGCTTAACTTTGTATGGACGGCATCTGTATTGTGAGCTTCAGGTCTAAACATAGCGGTATTCGGGAAGCAGGTCAAGCAACCCTGGGAGCCGTTGACGTTTTGCCGAAGAAGAGCGGAGAGCCGGGGTTTTATTTGCAGCCTTGTACAATGTGACCGTGCTCTGTAAATATGCCAAATTAAGCGTTTTCCATCCTTTCCGCCCGCTTCCTCCGCTCACACAATGCGTAGTCGACATCCGCAACCTGCTACAGCCACTTCGCCGCCAAGTAAGTCGTCGTGCCCTCGACTGAGCGCTGTTGAACGCCAAACCTAAGCCTACCTAGCCTACCCTAAGCCTAAGCCTACCCAGCCCGGCGTGTCAACAACGATGTCGTTCATCAACTGGCGTGTTGCCACCGCAGAAGACCTCGCCACTTTGAGTGTACAGTTGAGTAAAACTGAGCTGCAACGCCGAAACCTCTCCACAACCGGCAACAAGGAGGAACTAATCGACCGACTTCTGGTTGATATCGCGCAAGACCGACCGCCAAACCACGAACCCGCGCCATGCCTGCCCGCAAATACAGCGTCGTTCCCGACCATGCCAGCGCCTACGACGCCATTCCCGGCCATGCCAACCTTCACGTCAGACCCAGCAGAGAACATGCAGCGCATGGCAGCTTTTCTTCACCAAAACATGGCCATTATGATGACCACGATAGCAACTCACACGAACCCCGTGCACGTGACAACGCTACCAGACCTCTCAGCTTCGCTGCCTACCTTCAATGGAAGTGGTACCCCTACTTTCAAGCACTGGATAGAAGAGCTCGAGCGCATTCAACGACTTGCACGATGGGAAGACCCAACTCTGCTCGCCATCGCGCAAGGAAAGCTACGTGGAGTCGCAGCAGACTGGCATACCACATGGTCCATCTGGAAGGCCGGACTCCAAGAACAATTCGGCGAGCAACTTTCGATCATACAGTGGCAAGAGAAGTTCACAGCCCTCACACAAAAAGCCGGAGAGAGCCTGCAGCAGTACACCTTTGGAAAGCTCAAGATCATGTCACGCTGTCCAGTTCCCATTACTGACAAGGAACGCATCGAATACCTCGTTCAAGGCATTTGTGACGACCAGGTAGCCACATCTATCGCTGTTCAGCGACCTCGTACTGTGGACGATTTCGTCAGCATTGTGTCCGAAGTGGACAAAGCATTGGACCACGCCCGCCTGATCCGATCTCCGCAGTCAGCAGAGCAATTCGCAAGACAGCCGGGATGCCCCCAGCTCCAGAGTGCTACTGCCAGAACTGACAGTACTGTGACCTCCTCACAGACTGCTCGACCATCTACGTTCCAGTACACCACACGCATGACGCAGCCTCCTCGTATTAACAGTCTACCACCTGCGGACCAAGAGTCGAGGCACGAAGCCATTTCAGCTAAGTATGGGTCCCCAGCATACAGTAGAGGACAAGACTTGCGAGGTGCGGTGTGCTACAACTGTCAAGAGAAGGGTCACCTTGCAAGTAAATGTACTTCACCAAACAACCTTCTGGTGACAACAAGCCGACAGTCGCCAAAGCACCAACAGCCTGTGTTGGCCGTGTCGATGACACCTTGTATGGATCCAAGTTCAGATGTGCCGTCGCTACCGCTCAAGTCAAAGGACTGGGAGAGATCAGTGCTTTCCCAGGCAGCGGCTCAAATGTCACCATTCTTGCAGCAAGCTTAGCATCAAACCTCAAAATCGAACCGTGGACCAAGCCACCTTTGCTTGTCGTTGGTGGAAGCTCCGTTATGCCGGAAGGCTCTGTCTTTTTGAGGATCACCATTGGACCTCTATCTGCAGTTGTTGAAGCAGCCGTCCTTGAACGGAATGCCCTTCCCCTCATTCTAGGAGAGGATTGGTTTTACGCAGCTCAAGCTGAACTCCACTTTAAACCTCCCAAGCTGCCTGTGATCTGCCAACCATCTACCAACGTTGTCGTACAGTGCAAAGAGGAACAATTGCCAAGAATGTCAAATGGAGTAATTTTGACAACATCTGCATTGTCACGTTTTGATCCCTCGCAGCCCACGGCAGAGCCGCTTCAATTCGAGCATGAGCCGGACGAGAATGAACCCTTGTGGAGCCAGCTCAACAAGACAGCCCTAGTTCAACTGGAAACCACATGCCCCACAAGCCCACTCCAGACAAGCTCCTCCAGCCCGTTGCCTTCAGACCCACCTGATAACGTCCCTGACGATCCCCTGACTGACATCTGCTTAGGAGCTCAGCTCAATCCCGAAGAACAAGCAGCCGTGAAGCACATTGTACAACGACATGCTGGTATTTTCAGCACCAGCCCTGAAGACATCGGTCTCTATGAAGGCATCGAACACGAGATCAAGCTGCTGCCTGACGCTAAACCCTACGGTCGACAGCCGTACCGTTACACAGCCAGTGATAGACAATTTCTCGAGCGTCAGACAGCGACTCTGCTCGAGAGTGACATCATCCGACCATCCTATGGCCCATGGGGCTTCCCAGCAGTGGTAGTGACGCAAAACGACAAAAAGAGGCTGTGTGTGAATTATATACCTCTGAACCAAATGACAGTGAATGTCTTGCAGCCACTTCCCCGGGCTGATGACGTTTTTGATGACCTTGCTGGAAACTCCCTGTTTGCGGTCTTGGATTTGTGTTGCGCATACTGGCGAATCAGAGTTAAAGAGGAAGACCAAGAGAAAACCATTCATCACGCACCAGGGTACTTTCAAATGGACTCGAATGCCTTTTGGGTTGAAGAACGCACCTTCCACCTTTCAAAAGGCGATGCCCAAAATCTTTTCTGCGCTAAAGCCTCGACAGTCCACATCAGGCGTACGCACATACCTGGACGACATCATCATCTTCGCCAACACCTTGTCGGAGTTCCTAGATCTTTTGGACGAGACTTTGACTCTCCTGCAGCGGGCCGGCTTCAAGGTTTCCCTGAAGAAGTGCAGGTTTGCTGTTTCTTCGGTAAGGTTTCTCGGATTTCTGATCTCGGAACAAGGCAAGCAACCAGACCCCTCAAAAATTGAAGCACTCCGGCGAATACCAGTGCCAAAAACGTCAAAACAGGTGCTCTCCTGGCTCCAAACAGCCAATTTCTACAGACGTTTCATACGTAAATTTTCGAAGATTGCTGCGCCTCTCCAAGCCGCCATTCGCGCTGTTGTGTTCGAGTGGACACCTGAGTGCCAGAAGGCCTTTGACACTATTCGCTCTGCACTGACATCAGCGCCAATACTGGACCATTTTGACGCTGATGCACCTACAACAGTCGCCACAGACGCGTCTGCTACAGCCCTTGGGGCAGTGCTCACCCAAAAGAAAAACGGCAAAGAGACTGTGATCGAGTATGCCAGCCGATTGCTCATAGAACCTGAGCGTAAACTGCACAGCAACGTTTGGGAAGTTTTGGCCGTGCATCGGGCCATTACAGTGAAGTTTCAGCATTACCTACTTGGACGACGGTTCCATCTTCTGACAGACAACTGGTCAGTTGCCTGCTTGACAACAAACTTTAAGCCCTCTCGACGATTCACAGGAATGTTACTCGATCTAGCAGAGTTTGACTTCTCTGTTGAACATCGACCAGGCGTCAGACATGTGGCTGACATGCTTTCATGTTACTCATGCGCCACAGTGCCTCCACACCCTCATCACAATGCAAACTGAAGATGAAACTGTCCTGACAGCTTTGCACATCCGTGCAAAGCTGTCAGGACAGGAGAACCGGAACTTTGTTGTGGTCAATGAAATCCTCTACAGGATTGTGAGTCCAGATCTGTACAGAACTGTTGTCCCAGCTAAGATGCAACAGCAAGTCCTTGAACTTGCTCATGATGCCAGTGGACACAGGATGTTTCACGCACCCTCGCAAAGATCAAAGACCGCTATTGGTGGCCGAAGATGGCTGCTACTACGAAAGAGTATGTTGAAGCCTGTCAAGTTTGCAAGGTACACAACCGGCCTGCCACACGTTCAGTTGGCACAATGTGTTAGATGCCTACTACTGAGATTCCCTTCAGTGCCATAGCTCTTGACCACATCACAATGCCAGGAGCAGAACAGAAGTACATCCTCAACGTCATTGACTTCACAACCAGATACATTGTCCCAGCAGCGGTGGCCACAACGTCAACCAAAGATGTGCTGAAGCACTTGCGTTCGTTGTTCTACAGATTTGGAGCTCCTGACGACTGTCTCTCCGACCATGCCAAGGCATTTGAGTCTCACCACTTCAAGAATTTCATGCGCATGCATGGTGTGAACATGCATTTTTCAGTAGCGTACCGTGCTGCCAGCAACGGACTTGTTGAGCGTGCCAATGGAACACTTGTGACAGTACTTCGGAAACTGTGCGATGGTGATCAGTCACTTTGGGTCACGAAACTAGAAGAAGCTGCTTTTGCTGTCAATACAACCCATCATCGAAGCACTGGCTTTTCGCCCTTCGAACTTTTGTTTGGGTTCATACCAAAGCTGCCACATCAAGAAGTCCGCCCACATCAAGCCTCTAACCTCAGCGAAAGGCTCCTGACACTGCCAGATCGGCGAAGCGAAGCAGTCAGTAACTCGGAACAAGCGCAAGAAACTCGGAAAACAATATATGACAGGACCCACTGCGATGCATTATTTAACATTGGCGACTTTGTATGGGTACGCCGACAAGAGCCTATCCTACAGGGATCTGAAAAGCTTGCTCCCAAGTTCAAAGGCTTATACCAAGTTATACGCAAGAGAACTCCAGTCACCTACGACGTTCGACAGGTAACCAACTCCACAATGTCTAGACAAGATACCCGAGTTGTTCACGTAAGCAAGATGAAGAGGTATCGTCCACCATACTTCAACCCAATCCTGGCTCAGCCAACTGAGGGAGATGAACGCCCTACTCCAGACACCGCTGAGTTGCCACCCGAGGACCACGTCCCTGTTCACGCCACCACTGAACTATTAGACGCACATACCGCACCTTCACATGTAGATGAAGCCTCGGCCCACCCTGGAAGTCGACGTCCCCTACGTCATCGCACACGACCCCGACATCTACAAGACTATGTATGACCTGCTAATGCAAGAGTAGTTTTCTTTTCCAAGTGGACTTGGACTTCTAGGTGGGGTGGGATGTGAGCTTCAGCTCTAAACATAGCGGTATTCGGGAACCAGGTCAAGCAACCCTGGGAGCCGTTGACGTTTTGCCGAAGAAGAGCGGAGAGCCGGGGTTTTGCAGCCTTGTACCATGTGACCGTGCTCTGTAAATCTGCCCAATTAAACGTTTTCCACCCTTCACGCCCGCTTCCTCCGCTCACAGTATATAGGTTTTCTGGGGAATTCGGCGTTAGGTGTAACGGCAATCGAATATTACCGTCACATTGTAGGCTATCCATAGCAAAGGTCTCGACAAAGGACACAACTAGGTAGTGTCCAAGCGTACTTCATCGCCTGGATGCACTGTGCGGGCTGAGCGATACGGAGCAGAGATTAATTTGTCCGTTGTCGCGTCGCGACAGAGCAGCCGACCACCGCGACGGGGCGGCGGAACCGACAGAGGTTGGCGCCCATTGCCGGCTTATCGCGGCATCACGCTCGGCCGCGCTTTCGCCGTCAGCGCTCGCGCAAGTCATTTCTCTCGCCCTGTCGCTTTCGGGAAAAAAGAATGCCGCTTGGCTTCGCACTATAGCTACGCAAAGAGAAGGTCGGGTGCCGCACGTGACGATATTGATTTCAGCACCCTTGTAAGTGAGTTCTTTCTCTCCCTCTGCGTTGGTGCGCGTGCGTGCGTGCGTGCGTGCGTGCACGTACGTGCGTGCACTAACAGCTAGAGCATCGGGCTTCTTTGCCGAGAGAATGAGTTTGATACCAACCGCCGCACCAACTTGGCTCACTGGGTATGTGACAGTGAATGTGGCTTTGATCAAGAAACCTCTTTGATGCCTGCTCGCTTTCTTGTCGGCGTGATGCTGTAAAAGCTCTTATCAAATGCTTGCACAAGAGCCGTCTAGATTTAAGATTTTCAAGAGTATTTGCTGCTCAAATTCAGTCACCGCCTTCTTCACCTTCATCATCAGCACCTCTCTCCTTCTCTCGATTTTTACTCCGGACTCCCTACCTCGATTCTGGGCAGCAGGTCAGAACTTTGATTCAGGCTGACCTCCCAGGTTTTGTACCGTAATAAATGTCCCTCTCTTTCTAGGTTATTTGGTTTGTGGCGCTCTTCCATGACCAAAAATATGATTTAAGATTACTCCGTTTGAAGGCGGAATCGAACCCGCGCCATATATATTCAGGCAATCTTGTCTGAAGGCATATTTAACACAAGCGGAACGCGCACACTTTGTGGTTGTGCCTCTTTATGACGAAGCATGTCCGAAGAGAAGCGCGACTCCGGAGAACGGCTGCATACCCGGTATTGGGACTCGGTGTCTAAGACGAGAGAGGGACTCTTGGAGCAGATGAAGAGGAGATGAAAAGCTTTATACAGCGTGTGCAACATAGCAGGTAATATCAGGTAATAGCATAAAGTAACTGAGCCGAAGAGCGCACCAGACCGACTGGGCGGCTGGAGACGACTCTCTTTCTAACAATGGGCCGGCTTTGCCTTAAATTCCTTTGTGCGTCCCATTGTCGGCAGGACGAGGAAGGACCGCTGCTGACGTCAACCGCGTCGCTTTCCTCTTTCGTCCAAGCAGGATGTGTCCCAAGCTCCATAAAACTGGTGTCCACGGCAAGGGTCAGAAGTTCTCTGGAATTTTGAAGGCTGCCAGTCGATTCGTCGTGCTACTTTGTGCCCCCGGACAACTCAGTTCCACCCACCGAAAGGGTTCGGCAGTTTCCTGGAAATTTACCGGTTGTCACCAAGGGCAACCACTTCAGAATAACGAGGTGGGGAGGGGGGAGCGCCCGTTCCCTCGATGTAGGCGCGCAGTGTGGCACAACACCGGGTCATGCACGTTGCGTGTCAGCGGTGGCAGCATAATGTGGCGCTAATTGCATTAGCATCCACGTTCTTCGTGAAGTGGGCTCTTACGAAATATTGTGGCGAAGCTGTATACCTCTACCCACGAATTCATTTGTCCTGTTCGTGGGCAAAAATGTGGGCCGATCCCGGAGGTACTCGAATATGGGGCCAACCGGCGGCGGAGGAATGCGTGAATGAAACCACGTTTATTCCACATTAAAGTGCGCCAAAGATGAAGCAGGCTTCAAGCACTCCGCCCCTATTAATAACCCCAATAATAAAAAAAAATCACCGACTATTACGATACGTCCTAATGCGAAACTTGAGCGCAGCTCTATACGTGTTTTCATTTCGCTATTGGCTTGCGCGGGCAATTTAGAGCGGCAATGTTGCAAATGAGCGAAGTGTGGTGCGACTGCATCGCTAATCAGGAGATCGCGAGAGGCAGCGTGCGGGTGATGCGTGGGCGCGATTCAGAGCAGCCGCCGCAGACAGACCGCTCATGCAGTGCTTTGTTTTCACACGCTCGCTGCATGCGTTATCGATGGCGTCATCGGTGAACAGACGACGCGCGCTGCTCTACCGATCTCTCGACCGATCGTCACCGCAGAAAGCCCCGTACACATTAGTGGTACAACGGGCACGCACGGGCCGCCGGCGTTAAAACGCGGCTGCGGCAAAGGGGCCACACCAACTGGCGCGAAGCTGCTGCGGCAGTCACGTGACAGGATGAAAATCTCGCCTCCTTTCTGTAGGTGCGAGATGTCGCAGGCTTTTTCCTTCGTCTGCTGACAGGTCGGCGCTGCGTTAACGTTCTTCGTTCTTAACGCGAGTCATGGCTTATGAAGATAACGACGTTGTTGCCACTGACTGATCATCATGTTGGTGTGCTCTTTTCTGTTGCGGAGTCGCCGCGTCCCAAAGTCAAGGAGAATGAGGTACTGGGTGCCGCCTCCGCATCCTTGTATTGAGGGTCCGTCTTTTCGTACAGAATGCGGTACGGCGCACTGTCTCCAAAAACCTGTCCATCAGGACGTCTTGCTTTGGATTCATCATTGTAAAGAACAATATCAAACCATGACAATCGAAGCAAGTGCGAAGGAGACCAAGCTAATGTTGAATTCCAATGGCGGAGTCGGAGCAGCCGACGGACTCCGCGAGCGAGCACTCGACTCTGGCATAGAGCAACGCCTCCAATTCCGCGAGTGGAACACAACCTGCGCCGCCGGAGCAAGGCGGAAGCGGAACTTCTATCGCTGAGTTACCCAGGCTAGCTTGCGTCTTGTCAATTCCTTCCGCTGCTTGCTTCCAGCACCGCCGCACCGGCCACTTGTCTCTTCAGCGCCGTTCACCTGTTCCTTTTTTTTTTTTTTAAGTGCGGAATGGATATCTCGCCGAGCGTGCAGCAGCTTTTGCTTCCTCGCGAGTCGTGACCGGTGGCGCCTCCCAGCAGACAAACGTGGTAAAGGAAATACATCACGCAGAGTTCCGGTCCACTCCGCTGATTGTGGCGGAGCATCTTTTTCTGCTCCACGGAGCGACTCCCGCTCTGAATCCACTCCGACTCTCTCATTGAAACACTTTAGTCCCGCCCTCTGTCATTGGAACAAACTTGCTCCGAAACGAGCAGAAAAACTTGCTCCGACTCCGCCATTGGAATTCAGCATAAGTAAACCAAACTAGCACAAGCGAGAGCTGACGCGAGCAGACGATAGTACGAAACGAGCGGTCCGGCTGAGGCCAGATATGAGTACGCATCGAGCAGTCGGGCGGGTCCGCATGAAATCAGTTTCCCGCCCACGTCACTGAAGCGGCCGCTCTCATTGGTCTCACAGTTCGCGGCTCGCGTCTTTCATATCCCGCTCCGCGTTCGCTGTTGCGCTCGTTCGATCGGTTACGCCGACGCTCGCCGCAGGAACGGGCGCCTAAGAGCTGCGCTCTAATAATAAATGAAATAAATCAATCAAGATGCATTGTTTCAATTCGATAGGTATTCTGGAACATTTTCGGACAACAGCAAATGGACTCACGAGCCGGAGGCATTTCCATATTGTCAGATTTGTCGGACGATCTCGCCGCTGCCACCATTTGTAGGAGTTGCAGGTCTTAGGGAGGAACTCGGGAGGAACTAGGCGCACAGGGTTTATTTACAGATATTTACATTAGAACAAGATACATTCGACAGTCTAGCGTGGCTCCCATATGGAGCCCGCAAGACGAAGCATACAGCATGCGAGCACGAAGCTCCAAACACATTGCTCACGAGTACGATCACGAGCACACTCACGAGCACACACTCACGAGCACACCTAGCAGCCGACAAACAGCCGCTTATAAACACTCCGTGCTCCCTAGGTGAGGGAAGCGGTCGACCAGTCAAAATAGCCGAGCCGCCTTTGAACGGGAGGGCTTACACACACACGTACGTACAGCTTTCACTGCCCCCACCGAGGCCAGACGGGCTTCGCAGAACTCGGGGCTTACTTCTTGACCAAAGGAGGCGCCTCTTATTC